>NC_134139.1:32438333-34994166 GCF_033958435.1 Carettochelys insculpta
ACTGTGATTCTCAGCAATATGCATGTTATAGTGGATGGATTTGCAGCAGTGGGGTTCCAAAACAGTGACGGAGCAACAGCAAAGCACTGATACACCTATTTTGGCACCGTAACACATTGTCACAGTGTACACCCACAAAAAGGGGGCACATTTCTATGGCTTATTCCTAGGGGCATTGTGTGTCAAAAGTATAAAAATTCTACATACAATATTTTAAAAATTAAAATTTTTTAGCAAAAACCACTGCATAATCACACAAGTATCAATTATTTTCATAATTTATTTCAAAATATCCATCACTAATAATAACAATAATACTGACACACAAAAATTCCCCTAGGAGTGGAGTGAAGGAAACCCCAATAACAACCCAGTTCCTTACTCTCTACCTCCATCCCCCGCTACCCCAACAAGGCCAGCTGCAGGGGCTCCCTTGGCCCAGACACGCATCCCCACTCCCCTCCCAGAGCTAAGGGGGCCAGAGGGAGAAATAGCCAGATGCTCAGCCCCGCTTGCATGGAGTTTCCTGCATGCTATCCTTTCCTTTCCTCAGGACATGCTGACAACTGCAGTTGTCAGGAACCCTTTAGAATCATAGAACCTTAGGGCTGGAAGAGATCCCAGGAGATCAGAGTCCAGCCCCCTGCCCAAAGCAGGACCAACCCTAACCAACCCATTAGCTCACTTTCCCTCCAGCAAAAGTGTCTCCAATGTGCAAGCAGGGCTCTTCAGAGTTCTGTGGTGTCTGGCAGCACTACAACCCATTTTTGTTGGGGGTCAGGGGAGGAAATTCTGAGCACATGCTAATTTCTGCAAAATTCTGCACAGTGCAGGGCTGCGTCTACACGTGCCAGCTACTTCGAAGTAGCGGCGCCAACTTCGAAATAGCGCCCGCCAAGGCTACACGTGTTGGGCGCTATTTCGAAGTTAACATCGACATTAGGCGGCGAGACGTTGAAGTCGCTAACCCCATGAGGGGATGGGAATAGCGCCCTACTTTGACGTTCAACGTTGAAGTAGGGAACGTGTAGTCGTTGCGTGTCCCGCAACATTGAAATAGCGGGGTTCTCCATGGCGGCCATCAGCTGAGGGGTTGAGAGACGCTCTGCCCAGCCCCTGAGCTCGATGGTGGCCGCGTGCAGAGGCCCCTTAAAGCTCCCCGCCTTCCTGTGCAGGAAGCTGAGAGAGCGTGCAGACAGCAGCATTGCCACACGGCTAGCCTGCACGCTCCTCCGCGCCCACACACCCCCACCCTCCACGATGGCCACCCCCCAGCCCCCCAAGCGCCCCCAGGAGACCCCCCCCAAGGGGAACCAGGGCTCCCAGCCCAGCAGCCAGGTGGCGAAGCGGCAGCGGGGCCCCTCCTGGACGGAGGCCGAGATCCAGGACCTGCTGGGGCTCTGGAGTGAGGAGGAGGTGCTCCAGGTAATGGGGAGCAAGAGGAGGAACGCGGATGCATTCGCTTGGCTGGCCGAGGGCCTGGCCGCCGGGGTCACCCTGCCCGCACTCCGGATCACGTCCGGAGTAAAGTGAAGGAGCTACGGCAGGGTTATGCCTGGGCCCGGGATGCGGCCAGCCGATCTGGGGCTGCCCCCGTCACTTGCCCCTTTTACAGGGAGCTCAGGGACATCCTAGGCCCCCAGCACACCTCCTCCCCTCCTGCCACGCTTGATACCTCAGCCGACGAGCCCCAGCAGGCCCCGGAGGCAGAGTCTGCCCTGGAGGCAAGCCCCGCAGCCCGGGGGCCCCCCCAGGAGCCCACCCCCAGGGTACAGGAGGAGGAGGAGGGGGAGTCCTCCTCCAGCGACGCTGGCCTGCAGATCGCCATCCCATTGCAGAGCTCCAGCCGGGCATCTGCCCACTGGGTGTCCCCCGACCGTGGGAGTGGACCATCAGGTATGTAACCCCCTGGTGCACACCCCCGGGGTTGAAGGGCGGGGGTAATAGATATGACCAGGGCCCTCCACATGCCCAGATGACCATGGCCCCAAGGACAGCAGTGGCATGTCCCTCAGAAGAGGGAATCAGCCCTGCCCCCCAGCACGACAGTGCCATGCCCCATCCCTGGGGCTGGGGGGAGCGGAACCTCTAGGGTCCCCCGGGGGGAGGGGGTGGGACACCCATCTGCAGCAGCAGCATCTCCTGATGGGGATGGGGAACCAGCAGCAGAGGGGTGGGGGGACAAGGGCCACGGCTCGAGGCCCACACTAACGGCTGTCTCCACTCTTCTTCCCCCCCTCCTGTGTTCCGCAGCTGCACCATCGGAAGGACCGGAGCGCGCCAGTGAGGTGTCAGTGGTCCCGGACAGCCCACCGGGGCCATCACTCCAGGCCAGCCCCTCGGCGGAGGACCGACCAGCCCCACAGCGGGGAAGACAGCGGACCCAGCACCACCCGACGGCGATGGACCCCCAGCTGCTGGCCCTCCACCGTCGGCAGCTGGAGGTCGCTGAGCAGCGGCTGTAGGTGGAGAAGCACTGCCTCCAGCTGCAGGAGCAGGCGCTGGCCTGGCGCCAGGAGGCATGGGGGGCCTTCATGCAGACCTTCAACCGTATCGCCAACTACCTGGCCCCCCATGCTGCGCTGGCCGCCGCTGCACCCGCCCTGCCTGCTCGACCCGCTGCGCCGTCCGCCGTCGCACCGTCACCGAGGGCCCTTCCGCCGAGGGGGAGCTGGGGCCAGCTGACACCCGCCAGCCATATCTACCGGTCCGCCTGGCCCCCAGCCAGCCCAGGCCAGGGCTGAGGCCACGGCATGGGTCATGGCCGCCCACCCCTAGCGCTGGACATTAGGGGGTGTGGGGCCCAGGACGTCGCCCCCCCTCCCCCTTTGTATATATTCCCCCCAGTTTAATGTTATTTTGTAAATAGTTTTTATATTAGACCCCTGTTGCTATGCTGATCCTTGCTCCCCCATGTACATAGTTCTCCCCTTCCTTGTCTTCCCCTTTCATCTTATCCTTATTTATAATACATATATATATATATATAAGTTTGATTTTGTCTGTAAATAGTTAGTCTTGATAATAATAATAAGAGTTCTACAGATATTTGATCTGACGAACAAATGTCTGCTTTTATTTACAAGAAAAGTGGGGGGGTGTGCTCTTGGATGCTCTATGGTGTGGGCGTAGGGGCAGAGTGTTGTGGAGGATGGGGGGGTGCAGTAGGGGGCCTGCCAGTGTTCAACCCGCAGCCTCGTCGAACTGGGCCTGCAGGGCCTCCCAGACCCAGGTCCCTTCGGGGTCCACCTGGTGACTGGAGGCAGGGGGTGGCTGCACATCGGCCCTGCCGGCCTTCACAGCCCAGCCCTGAAAGAAGGCCTCCCCCTTGCTCTCCATGAGGTTGTGTAGGGCGCTGCACATGCCCACAATCTGGGGGATGTTGGTAGGGCCCCCATCAAGGCGGGTGAGGAGACACCTCCAGCGCCCTTTGAGGCGCCCAAATGTGCGCTCTACCACCTAGCGCGCGTGGTTCAGGCGCAGGTTGAAGCGCTCCTGGCTGGCTGACAGATTGCCCATGTAAGGGTGCACGAGCCAGGGCCGGAGGGGGTATGCCGCATCTGCGATGACGCAGAGGGGCATGGTGGTGTCCCCCACAGGGATCTGCCGCTGAGGGATGTAGGTCCCCGCCTCCAGCCGGCGGCACAGACCCGAGTTCCGGAATACCCAGGCGTCGTGGGTGCTACCAGGCCAGCCCACATAAATGTCCAGGAAACGGCTCCGGCTGTCCACCAAGGCCTGGAGGACCACTGAGTGGTAGCCCTTCCTGTTTAAGTAGCGTCCTCCACTGTGCTCCAGGGCGCGGATGGGGATGTGGGTCCCATCCAGAGCCCCGAAGCAATTGGGGAAGCCCAGGGTGGCAAAGCCCGTGATGGCAGCATCTGGGTCCCGAAGCCTCACGAGCCTGTGGAGGAGCAGGGCGTTGATGGTGTGGACGACCTGCAGGGGAAGCACAGGGGAGAGCACCAATGAGGGGTGTGCAGGGTGTGTGTGGCCCTCCCCTGCCAGGGTTGCCTCCCCCTCCCCCCGTGGGTCCTCTTACCTCCATGAGGACAGCCCCGACAGTGGCCTTGCCCATGCCAAACTGCTGGCCCATGGATCGGTAGCTGTCTGGAGTGGCCAGCTTCCAGACAGTGATGCCGACCCGTTTCTTCACACTGAGGGCACGCCGCATGAAGGTGTCCTGGTGCCTCAGTGAGGGGGTGAGCCACTGGCATAGCTGCAGAAATGTCTGCCGGCTCGTGAGAAAGTTCTGGAGCCAGCAGTCATCGTCCCACTCTCCGAGCACCAACCGCTCCCACCAGTCGGTGCTGGTGGGGTAGCTCCACAGCCGGCAGTGTATGAGGCGGGGGTGGGGCGGGGTGCTGCAGGGTTGGGGATTGCGTCCTCCTCTGTGGCAAGGACATGCTCAGCTGCCTCCTGCATGGCATGGAGCAGGGCGAGCACTGCTCCTACAGGGGCGGCTGGGTGGACCTCTGGCTGCTGCTGCTGCTGCTGGGGGACCATGCCTGCATCGCTCGAGGTGTGCGTGCCTATGGCTCTGCAGACTGCATGCTGTGCAGGCTGCGTGTGTCTGGGAGGGGCCCTTTAAGGGAGCAGCTAGCTGTTGCCCCGGAAGCGCTAGTCCGCCCTGTGACCCTGTCTGCAGCTGTTCCTGGCACCCTTATTTCGATGTGTGCTACTTCGGTGTGTAGACATTCCCTCGCAGCGCCTATTTCGATGTGGTGCTGCCCAACGTCGACGTTGAACATCGACGTTGCTAGCCCTGGAGAATGTGTAGACGTTATTCATCGAAATAGCCTATTTCAATGTCGCTACATTGAAATAAGCTATTTCGATGTAGCGTGCACGTGTAGACGTAGCCCCTAAGTCCCCCATGAATAATGACAAAACAAGCACTGATGGATCACTGGGGACAATTCACAGGCATCTGTATTGACTGATCAAGAAAAATCATGATGCTCGGACTTTTGAGACTGCAGGAGCATTCAGAAAGCTACAAGATGTGGCTCTCTTCCCAATAGCGACATAATGATCTGCGGAAAGAAGCCTACATCATATCCCATTGGTTCAGGAAGCTCTACAACAGTAAAAATTCATTTACACACTTACCCAAGTGTAGCCAACCGGGCTCGGATTCCCCAGAGACAAGGCTGCACCCAGAAGGAGAGTGCTATATTTGGTTTATTGAAAGCGCGTGACACCCGCGGCGGGAGCCCCGGAGACACCGCAGTCACCCATGGGGGGAAACCTGACGCGCCGGAGCTTCGCTCGGGGAAAGGCTCTGTAACAGGCCTCCTAACACTAGCTGATAAAGCTGAGCTCATTAACATAAGATTGCCTAAAATTGCCTATGCATTTCTTATCACTATCTCTTGTGGCCTACTGCCAGCATAGCCTTGAAATCTTGGCAAGCGCGGCTTGTTCTGCAGCTGTTCCCATGACAGTTAGTTTTGCAGCTTTCACCTTGCACAGAGTGGTCTGTTTAGATTCTCCTGAGGATTCACAGAGGGGTCCATCTGCTCTCATGGGACCGTTACAAACTCTTCTCGCACCCTACACCAAGGCTTCTTCCCTTGCTCCTAGCTTACCCATGCTCAACTACTGGCATTGACTGCACAGCAGTGGAATTTCAAACAGGCTACAGCTCAGAGCTCAGTTGGCACTCTATTCTCTTTGTTGTCAATGCCACGGTCCTATGACTAGATCTCCTTGGAAGTCTCCATGGTGGCATGCTAGATAATGATAAAATGTGTCACTCAAATGTGGGTCCCTCTGACCTTCTGATACGCCTAACGCAGCTCCTTTGCTTTTATGCAGCATTACTGATGATCACCATTGTACTACTACTTCATCCCCCACGCAATCAACTCAGATCTCCTTGGAAGTCTCCATGGTGGCATGCTAGATAATGATAAAATGTGTCACTCAAATGTGGGTCCCTCTGACCTTCTGATACGCCTAACGCAGCTCCTTTGCTTTTATGCAGCATTACTGATGATCACCATTGTACTACTACTTCATCCCCCACGCAATCAACTCAGATGTCCACATTTCTAAGGCTGATGAAAGCGGTGCTTGCACAGTCTTTTCCTCCCTACAGGCCCAGAACATCCAGTATGTCCTGTCCAATCCCAGCTAGAGCAGATCTGGAATGTGCAGCCAGCACAGTCAGTTGCCCACAATAATGGAGATCTTCTAGTTGTGCAAGATGAACAAATCACAAAAGGCATTTCAAAATTTATGGGGCTTTAAAAGAGTGCTGGGAGAGGCCTTCTAGCTCCATGATCTCTGGGCAATGAGTTCACAAATGTGACTAGAGCAGTCAGCGTTGGGCATTGCTGGACAGTTGCTAGGACTATCACAGTCAACATAGTGTCTACAACAAGGTACATCTACAGTCAGGCTGCATCAAGCTCAGGACCTTGACCACGGCTCAATGCCACTCAGGAAGGTGGTGTTACTGTGTCACTGTAACGAGATGCTTATGTCAGGGGGAGAAAAATTTGAAGAGTAGAAACATGAAAAACTATGTCCATGCAAGGCAGATTATAAATGCACGCTGTCTTCTGTACAACAGCAGAAAGAGTAAAGGTATGAACCACAAGACTGGGTGAGAGCCAATGCTGGAAAGGTTTATTAAGTGGTCTGAGCAACACGCCAGGTATCTATTGCAAAGTTGAAATTCCCATGTCACTACCTGCCTTTTGCCCTTTTTTGAAGGAAAGGGTTTCAAAGCATTCAGCTATGCTATCAGTAGTAATATGGGGGAATAGGAGAGGAAGTGTACATTTGTTGAATATTGGAGATGATTTTATGAATTTTTACATAATCACACAGCACGGGTGTGGCACATGCAGGTTTTAGCATATATTTCACATTCTAAGGAGGTGATTTTTATTTTTTAAAACCGAATATAGTACTCGTGTGAAGAATGGATGTCTGGGCATATTTCATGCACTGTAGTTTTTTAAGATGCATTTTATCGTCTTTATTGTATAAATTGCGCCAGTACAAAACACATAGACTTGTGTCTACACAAGAGCCCACCAACAAAAAGGCAAAATCGAAAGCCAAAAATTGACCTACCGGCTTTCAAAAGAACACGACCACACGGCAAAGGCGGATCGCAGTTCCAACCCCCTCTTTCAATTATCCGTCCCGGTATTTCGAAAGAGCGCGCCCATGCATGTGTAAGTGCTTTTTCGAAAGAAGGGAGGCGGAGATGCCACGGATGGGGTCGCATGGCCACCAAGACCTTCTGGGACCCACAGCCAGCTGCCGCATTAAAGGACCCCCTCCAGTTCCCCTGCCCTGCACTAGCCGAGGACCACTGAGCTGCCAGCAGCAATGCAGACCCCAGCGTAGCAGCACCATGGCCAACGACACCCTGCTCCTTGCACTAGATGCAGACATCGTGGGCACTGTTGCGCACCTCGTCTGCATGGTCACTGCAGCTGCCCCCTCCTTCTGGGGAGACAGAGCATCCCCCCTGAGAACACAGGACCCCCCCCCCAGCTTGCACCCCACCCCCTTGCACCCTGGTGCCTATGGAGCCACCCCAGCAGTTCAGACTGGTGGGTGCGAATGGTTCTGAGGCAATGCCACCTGGCTCCAGAACTTTCGCATGGGCTGGGACACCCTTCAGGAGCTGTGCCACTGGCTGGCACCCACATTGAGGCACCAGGACACCACCATGCAGCCTGCACTGCACCTCGAGAACCAGGTCACAACTGCGATATGGAAACTGGCCACCCCGGACTCCTACCACTCGGTGGGGCACCCGTTGGGGATGGGAAAGGCCACTGTTGGAGCAGTGCTCATGGAAGTAAGCTGGGCCTGGGCACACCCCCACCACGGGGAGGGGGCCCATGGGCACAAGGATCCTGGGGGGCTGCTGGCCAGGAGGGGCCTGGGAGGGGAGAGCTGGCTGGGAACACCCTGCCACTCCCTCATGAGAGTGCATGGCCTACCTCCCATACAGGCTGTCCATGTCACAAACACCATGCTCCTGCATCAGGTTGTCTGTGTCACGGTCTGGGATGCCATCGTCAGGGGTTTCTCCTCGTTAAGGCTCCTGAACAGCTTCGGTGCACATCCCCAGCCATGCCCCACCATACAGCACTAGCCACTATATCAACCAGAAGAGCTACCACTTGGTGCTCCCCCAGGCCCTGGTGGACCACAAAGGCAGGGTCATGGACATCTATGTGGGCTGGTCGGGGTGAACCTCCGACAGCAGGGTCTTCCACAATGGCGGCCTGTGCCAGCGTCTGGAGGCCGGCACCATCATCCCCCAGCGGGAGATGCCAGTTGGGGACACCACCATGCCACTATGCATGGTTGTGGATGCAGCATATTCCCTACTGTTGTGGCTGATGCGGACCCACACTGGCTATCTTGACCCCAGCCGGGAGGCCTTCAACACCCACTTCAACCAGGCCTGGCACATGGTCGAGCAGGCCTTCAGGTGCCTCAAGAGGCAGTGGCAGTGCCTCCTCACCCACCTCAATGTCACGGTGCACAATGTCCCACAAGTGGTGGGCACCTGCTGCGCCCTCCGCAACATCATGGAGGGCAAGGGGAACGCCTTCATGCAGGGGTGGGCGGCCGAGGCTACAATGGGGTTCCAGCAGCCAGCCAATGTCACCAGGCAAACCATGACAGGGTCCAGATCCGGGAGGCCCTCTGGGTAAGCCTCATCCCTGGGCCGCACTGACCCCGCCACCAATGCCCACCCCCTGCCCCCCCCAACGCACCACCGCCACCACACCCATGCCTCCCCCACAGCAGGACCACAGGACACGGGCATTGGTGGACAATAAACATTTATAATAAACCAAGCCAGTGTAGTATTTTAACCTTTAACTATTTACAGTGTGGGTGGGGGAACATCTTTGTATGCTACAGGTCGGGGGATCCTGAACTGGGAGGTGGGTGGGCAGGGGCCTGAACCAGGAGGAGGTGGGGGTGGGGAGTCCTGAACTGGGGCAGGAGGGGTGTGAACCAGGAGGTGGGGGTGGGAAGTCCTGAACTGGGAGGAGGATAGGCAGGGGCCTGAACAGGGAGGGTCACTCTGGCGAGGGGGTTGTGGGCCAAGAACCCTGCCTACACTAGGATCCCCTTCCCCTCCCCGAGAGCGAGCTCCATGGTGGGGCTGAGACAGGGCAGGGAGCACCGGAAGGTAGGGTGGAACGGCAGGGGGGAAATCGGGGTGGGGTGGGGCGGGGCAGGGCAGGGCAGAGAGTGCGTGTGCTTGTGAGTGTAGGGCCAGCAGCCATGCCACGTTGCCCACGTGCTCCTGCAGAGTCCCGTGGATGCCCTCCAGGCAGGACATGAGCCAGTCCCATGCCGCCCTCCACCACACCAGGTCAACCTCCTCCAGCTGGAGGTGGCACTCCATGAGCTCTGCCTGGCGGAGGCTGGCGAGGTCATTCCCTGCATTGGTGTGGCTGTAGGTGCCTAGACCCTGTCCGATGCCTGCGGGGGGGCTCTCACGTACCACCAAGGCCGATGGGCTCTGTGAGGTCGATGGGCTGTGTGAGCTCTCGCTTACTGCGCCTGGAAGGGGAAACAGACAGCATGTCAGTCCCTGAGCAGGACCCCATCCCCCTGTCCCTCACCTCCCATCCCCCCCCGAACCATGGCCCAGCCATAGGGGGCATGGCATCCATGCAGCAATGCATGCGCACAGGATTACCGCCCCCCACCCCCAGGTGAGACCATCCCCAGGTGTGGGCCGGCCCATGGACGTCCCACTGGGCAACCAGGTGCCCAGAGCTGTCCACGGGTCTGGGTTCTGGGTGGCACAGGCAGGCTGGGGGCTGCAGCCAGCCGGGGTGTCTGGCCCTGGGCCTCCAGGACTCTTCCCAGTCCACTGGCAGAGGTGCTACCCCTGCCCTGCCAGCCGGGTTGCCAGACCCAGTGTGCACTTACCAGGGGGACCATGATGATCTCTGGTGATGCCCGGCTCCCCATGGCCTGGCTGGATGACCTTGAGGAAATGGCAGCTCCATGGGCCAGGAGGGTGAATGCAGCGGCATTCCTCTGCTTGACCCCCATCTCCGGAGGGCCTCCTTCTCCTTCCAGAGGCCCAGGAGGTCACAGAGTTCAGGGTCTGTCCAGGAGGGGCCCCTTTTCTTCTTTTTTGGGCCGGGCTCCTGGGATCCCTGTGAGGGCTCAGAGGGGGAGCCCTGGGCTCAGGGGGCTGCCAGGTGCTGGTCATGTGGCCTGGGTTGTCATCGGGGGTGGCTGAGCAGGCTTGCTGTTAGCAGCTTGTATGCTGACAGCTTGCCTCCTCTCAGCTTCCTACCATGTGTTTCCGGGTCCATGCAGCTTTAAGAGCAGCTGCACATGTGGGTCATAGAGCTCTGATCTCCAGGGCAGGGCGTCTCCGCGCTCCGGCTGGATGCCAGCCTGGAGGACTCCTCTTTCGTAAGAGCAGGCTGTGGAGCGCCTACACATGCCTTCTTTCGATGTTGTTTTTCGACTGGGGGGGGGGCATGCCCTTCCCACTATGGGATTGGGCTCCGGCTTTCGACGTCTGGAACGCGCTCCTCTGATTTCTGATCGAAAGAGCACATGGCATGTGTACACGATCCCTCTGTTCTTTTGAAAGAGGGCTGGTCTTTTAGAAATAACATGCATGTGTAGACACAGCCATAGAAAATAAAACTTTGAGAAAATTTCAAGCTTATAAATAAATAAAAATATAGAACTTAAAAGTGACAATGTACGATTATGAAACATTTACAAACAGTGCAATGGAAAAGAGCCCTCAGACAGCAATGAGAAGGAGGCAGCACGCATTCCTGGTCACAAGCATGTGAAAGTTTTAATTCTCCTTCTGATCACCATGCGTGAGGGGCTGGGACAGTGTGGGAGAATAGAATCTGCTGGAGTGGATGGCTCAGACTAGATTGGCTTTCCTGCACTGCTGTTCTTGCCTTCCCCTGTGGAGAACCCTGTCTAAATAACTTTTTAAAAAATAGTTTATGGCCCAGATTGGGCAAGTGTTTGGGCTGTGGATGGCCAACAGGCCAGGAGTTTGAAACTCATGGACTACACAGTTGTGAGGTAACCACAGGGTGTATCTGCTGCTGATCCCAGTAACCTGTATTATCTAAGGGTTGGAGAACATGACAGGGTCCTACTTGAGGATGCTGCATTGGCTGTTGGCCCAATAGCAACATATGCTCCAGCAAAGCACTTTGCCTGTTAATTGCCTCCAGAAGCTCTCTGCACATACCCATCCTTCTCGACAATGCCCATGGTCAGGCAAATGGTAACATGGGTCAGGATCCATGCTGTCTCTATCCAGCTGCCTACCTTCTTCCTACTCAATTAACAAAATACTCTTCTGGTGCTTGGTGGCTTTGCATTTGATCTATAATGAAAACCTGTGCTGACATAACTATATATCTCAGGGGCATAAAAAAAAAATCTGCACATCTCAGAGAGGAGGCTATGCCAACCTTACACCAATGTGGACAGTGCTAAGTTGACGCAAGAATTCTTTTGTTGACTTAGATAATCCATCTCAAGAGGAAGTAACTGAAAGAAGGAAAGCCCTTACTTTTATAGTGTTTGCACAAAAGCACTGCTGCTGCAACATTTTAAGTGTAGACATACCCTAGAAGTCAATCAGAACTGCAGTCACATCTTATGGCATCCACTTCTTTACCCTCACATTTGCCTGCAGCTCAGCTATTGATAAAAGACCGGTCTTTGAGGGTCTCATCAAATTAACTGCAACAGCTAGGAAGGATAAAAGCCAGTAAGTAGCTATTGTTCAGATTAGTATTACTTCAACAGAAGGAAAGTATTACTTCTGTTTCTAAATTTCTTCTAGAGATTCATCTCGGTCTTTGAAAATATCACAGTAAATTGTGTTCATCCTTACTCCTTCCCTACGTTGTGTCCCACTGTATGTGCCAGGGTGGGTAATAATTTTTGATGGGGGCTATGCCAAGATTTTCTATGGAGGTGGTGTGGGGTCTGGAATGGAGGTTAGGTATAGAAGGGAACTTGGGGTAGGGGACTGGGTTGCAGGAGAGTGGAGTGTGTGAGAGGGAGTTGTAACCTGAGACAGGGCATTGGGATGTAGGGTCCAGGAAGGGCTATGGGTTTAGGAGAGAATTCTGGCCTGGGGAAGGGATGTATGAACAGGTGCAGGGACTGAGAGGGACTTGCGACCTGGAGTATGGGGGGGTGCAGAGGGTATGGGCAGTGATCTGGGGTAGAGGGATGGGGTGCAGGATCTGGGAGGGGCTATGAGTACAGGAGAGGATTTTAGCCTGGGAGAGGGTTATAGGAGTGAGATCTAGGAGGAAGTTGGGATGCAGAGCCAGAGGCAAACTCCGGCAGGAGTTGCACATCTAAGCAGCTCCTGACCAGCAGCACTCTTAAGTATGCTGTCTTCTCTTCCAGTAGCGCCAGCCCACTGGCTGGTCTATGTGAAACTGGCTAATGGGAGCTGAGTAATTGTGCTGCACTGCTGCTGCCCCACACCTCAGCTCCCATTGGCCAATTTCATGTGCTCCCCACCCACCCCCCACCCCAAAACAAAAAAAAAAAAAAAAATCACTCAGCTCCTATTGACTGGAAACCTGCCCACAGGAGCCGAGAGATTTTATTGGGCATGAGGGCAGCACAAGAAACTGGCTAAAGGGAGCTGAGAAATTTGACTGGGGGCAGGGAAACATCCAATGCTCTCCCCACTCCACTGCCACAGGTGGTGGGCCGGGAGCCAGATCAAAAGGCTTGGAGGGCCGGATCTGTTCCATAGACCATATCCTGCTCCTCCTCCACCTGGTGTATGCTACACTTTTAAGGATGTCTGGGGGCAGAAGAGTGGGTGTGTGTCTCCGGGGCAAGTCCTATAGTTCATACAGCAGCTTTGAAATAAAATGCATAAAAGGGTGATGTGGCTCAGTGTCAGTGGCTGGGGTGCAAATCCCAGACCGGGTCTTAAAGTATATGCTGTATTTTTGTATCATTTGTGTTGACTGGCTTGATGATGTGTATAGACAACAGGGATGGGGGTGGCTAGATTGTAGCAATGGATTGGACAGTAATACATTCAGCACATTTTAAAGGCACTCTTGACCATGTTACATTGATATGGCTGATAAGTCAGCAGTGAAGGGACTTATTTAAAAAGGCAAAGAGCAGACCAGCAATGTGCTGCAATGTTATTTACCAAGAAGATCCTCCCCAGCAGTGCTGCAGGAATGGCAGGGCATTTCAAGAAATGTTGGTGGCAGCAACCAGGGTGCCGTGAAACATCCATACAAATAGAGAACACTTCTTTGCCTTTAATTCTGCTTTAACACTTCTGCAGACATGAAGAAAGTGCAGAGAAAAAAAGAACAGATTTGGTTTTGTACTGATTGCTTGAAACTTTAAGGGCTCTTGGTCTTTTTCTATATATAATGCTATGAACGTCAGTATGTGGTATTTGTATAATTGAGTGCAATAAGGAAAACATACTTGATCTACCTGAGCTGGTGGCCTCAAAAACTGTAAATCTATGCAATCACTTTACCTATATATGCCTCCTGAACACTAACTAAATTGAAAATAAAATTAACCTAAACTTCTTTTCTGTATGAAACTCTGGCTCCAGTGTTGAAAGGAGTACTTGATGTCCCTTCCCTGGGAGCAATAGCCAAAATAGCTGTACAGGTGTGTAATCCTTATGTCTACATACACTTCATGTAAATTGTGAAATCTAAGCTAGCCATTTTTCCCCTACACCAAATGTTTCAGCAAGTTTTTAAACTTTATACAACTACAAGGTTTCGTTATTTGAATCTACTGGCCAAGGGGAGAGAGGTTGGGCCACAATACATGGGTGCCATTTTGGGCATGCAAATACGGCTGCTGGGGGATCCACATTCACCAGCCAGGAGAGATGCAGGCAGGAAAAAGGAAATAAGTAGATTGATATTTGCCTTCCACTCCATCAGTTGTAAACAATCCATGGTTTGGGATGTCTGAATGAGTTAAAAGCTGGATACTTGGTGCCTTTGCCATTTTGAAAACATGTTTAGTGGAACAAGGGAGACAGCACTAGGTGAGAGAGAGAAGGAAGCAGGAGCTAGAAGCTCAGAAATCCTCTAGTGCAAATCCACTACAAATGGAGAATGCTACCAGGCACAAGAATTTACTGTCACTGTAAAGCATAATAAATTATAAAATAGATTATTTCCATGCTCAGGTCCTCTCAAAAGGATCATCATCCTGTGTTCTGGATTAAGTATCAGGCTACGGTGTCCATATGAAAACCATTAGGTTTTGTTGGAAAAAAGACCCTTATCTATTTGTGAAGATCTCCCCCATTCTCCTCTGAATCTGTGTCTTGCTTGGGATCCACAGTCTCTTTGCTAACAGCAGCTACAATGTCAGCACTGTCCGCACATGAGCTGAGTTTGACAGTGGTGTGCCTAAAAAAACAATCCTGTCAAGTGCCTCATAAAATGGACACGATACAGGAGCATTACTGGACATTTGGTCTGCATCTCTGGTTTTCTTGTAAAGACTACTATGCACTTTGCTCTTCTGGTGACACTGATTAGTGTCTCACCTGTAACCCTTCTCAGCCAGCCATTTCACAGGATCTATAAAGACTTCTTTATTGTGGTGATTGTTGGCAAAAGACAGTTACCTGTTCTGTAACTGGTGTTCTTCGAGATGTGTTGCTCATGTCCATTCCAATTTGGGTGTGCGCAGGGCCCACGCCCAGTTGCCGGAAGCTTTTTGCCCTAGCCGGTAGCCCTAGGGTCAATGCGGTGCCCCTGGAGTGGCGCCCGTATGGCCGCCCATATATGCGCCGCCCGACCCACCCCCCTCACCTCAGTTCCTTCTTGCCAGCTATTCCAACAGAGGGGAAGGCGGGAGGGTTTTGGAATGGGCATGAGCAACACATCTCAAAGAACACCAGTTACAGAACAGGTGACTGTCTTTTCTTCTTCGAGTGATTGCTAGCGTGCATTCCAATTTGGGTGAATGCAAGCCACTGTCTAGGAAGCAGGGTCAAAGCCCCGAAAGGAGTGCAGGACAGCCTTGCCCACCGCAGCGTCTTCCCATGCATGCTGCGTAACGAGCTGCGAACATATGAATGGATGACCAAGTGGCCGCCCTGCAGATGTCCTGGATAGGGACCTTGGCCAAGAACGCTGCAGAGGATGCCTGTGCCCTAGTGGAGCAAGCCCTGATCGGAGGAGGGGGAACCCCTGCCAGCTTGCAGCACTCTCTGATACAGGCCACTATCCAGGAGGAGATCCGCTGAGAGGAGACTGGGTGCCCCTTCATCTTGTCTCCCACTGCAACAAACAACTGCTGCAATTTCTGGAAGGGTTTGGTCCTGTCCATATCAAAGGCCAGTGCCCTCCGGACATCCAAAGTGTGTAAGCTCTGCTCCCTATGGGAGGCATGAAACACTGGGTGGGGTCTCAGCATTACCTTATCTTTGTGGAACACCATATAAAGTGGGTTCACTATCAGGGCCCTGAACTCTGACGCCATTCTGGCTGAGGTAATGGCCACCAGAATGCCACCTTGTAGGTAAGGAACAACATAGGAGGTGAGAGGTTCAAATGGGGGACCAAAAGCTTAGACAAAACCAAATTAAGGTCCCACGTTGGCATGGGGACCTGAACCTGTGGTTTGACTCTTTCCATTCCCTTCATGCACCCTTACCACCAGGTCTGAGAAGACCAATGACCTCCAGGCCCCTGCGTAAAACGCCAAAATGGCTGCCAAGTGCACTTTTAGGGAGGTTAGTGACAGCCCTGTCTGCCTTAGGGCCAGCAAGTAGTCTATTATTGGGGCCTCTACCAGGAACAACTCCTTTTGAGTGGCCCATATGGTAAACCTTTTCCATTTTGCTACATATCTTTCCTTCATAGAGGGTTTCCTGCTGTTCAACAATACTTCCCTGATAAGTTCAGAGCAGGCCAGCTCGACCGGTCTCAGCCACAGAGCCTCCATGCTGTGAGATGCACCACCTGGAGACTGGGGTGCCGCAGCCTCTTCTTCTCCTCCTGTGTCAGCAGGTCCGGGCACAGTGGAGGCAGCTCTGGGGTGCGACTGGACATCTCCAAGAGGGTTGAGTGCTCTCAGTGCCGGGAACTTTCCGACGATACCAACAGTGCTGGAGCGCTCTGCACCGACGATGCAGCACTCTGAATTCCTGCTGGAGAAATGTCTGGGTGCAAGGCTGATTCCATTAGTAGAACCTTCAGCCTTTGAGCTCTATCTTTTAAAGTCCTAGGCTTGAAAGCCTTGAAAATAGAGCAGCGCTCCCAGAGGTGAGCCTCACCGAGGCAACTCAAACATGCCTTATGCGGGTCGCTTTTAGGCATTCGTTTGCCACATTCTGAACAGTTTTTAAATCCCAGGGAGCCAGGCATCCCCTGGTGCCGAGGGGGTTAAAGACCCACCTTGGCTCACTGGGTGCTAAGAAGAGCTATTTACCTATGAAATATAACTATCTAAACTATTTACAACTCATTAAAACAATAAAGACTACCAGCAAACACTTAATGAGGGAGCTCCAGCAACCAACAGTGCAGCAAGAAGGAACTGAGCAGGAGGCGGGGTGGGTGGCCATACAGGCGCCACACCGACCCTAGGAGTACCAGCTAGGGCAAAAAGCTTCTAGCAACCAGGCATGTGCCCAGCACACACCCAGGCTACGTCTACACTAGCACGCTTTGTCGAAGTAGCCTATTTCAACATAAGAACATCGAAATAGGCTACTTTGACGCGTATCATCTACACATCCTCCAGGGCTGGTGCCATCGACGTTCAACATTGAAGTAGCGACGGAGAATGTTGAAAGGAGCTGCCCCGGAAGGAAATGCGGAGCGTCCACACACACACACACACACACTTGAAATAAGGGGCCAGCAAAGCCCCAAGCCACTCCCTTAAAAGCCCCCTCCCAGACACACACAGCCTGCACAGCACAAGATCCACAGAGCCAACAACTGGTTGCAGACCCTGTGCAGGCAGCGTAGACCCCCAGCTGCAGCAGCAGCAGCCGCCGCCGCCGGCAGAAGCCCTGGGCTAAGGGCTGCTGCACACAGTGACCATAGAGCCCCACAGGGGCTGAACAGAGAATCTCTCAACCCCTCAGCTGATGGCTGCCGTGGAGGACCCCACTATTTCAAAGTAGCAGGACGCGGATTGTCTTGACATTCGACGTTGAATGTCGAAGTAGGGCGCTATTCCCATCTTCGGATGGGAATAGCGATTTCGACATCTCGCCACCTAATGTCGATTTCAATGTCGAAATAGCACACGGCATGTGTAGATACGATGCGTGCTATTTCAATGTTGTGCCAGCTACTTCGAAGTAGCCAGCTAGTGTAGACGCACCCCCAAATTGGAATGCACATGAGTAATCATTCGAAGAAGAAGAAATGGTTGCTCTATTGCTTCTCCCCCGATGTTTAGAACTCTGTATGGCTCAGTGTAGATTCACAAGGTATTGTGTAGCACTTGTGTAACAGAACCGATGTATTACAATCTAGGAACAAGTGTAAAAATCCTGGCCCAATGCCAGCTTTTCAACATGGCAGGAGACATCTAATCAATTTGACCCCAGAGCCATGGGGGGCAGATAGTTAACAGACAGGTTGGTCACAGCAGCACACAAAACAGTGTGATACAATGGTTGGAGGACTGATAAAGTAGTATGATGGAGTATTTGGTGCATGCAAAACACAAACCTTTCAAATATAATAAATTTGTTGCAAACTGAGTTAGTGACAATGATGACTGATTGCACAGTTAGAGGATTACTGTGCCTTTTAAGAAGTTGTGTTGTGTGTAGAAAAGCCATTTCAATTTGCTTAAACTCAAGGCAGCTTATAGTAACTCACCTCCCCACACCCGTATGGAAAAGCACATAGTATACCCACTTAATACGTTTGTGAAATGATATCACTTAACAAGATAACTACTGAATTTTGCATTACTTGCTGTTTCTAGATGGATTTACTATACATCCCACACAGAATACCTTGATATTAGACTATTGCAATGTAACAAAACCATGGAATACATAAGAAATGAGCATATGCTTCTGGCCAGCAGAGATGAAAAAACCCAACTTAACTTCTCCAAATACCCGCTGGGAATTTAAACCTGACTATCAACTTATGAACTCAATCCACAAACTAGTATAGTAGGGTCTCAATATTCACGAGGGTTCTGTGTTCAGAATGTTGATTTTTGTGAATGGCAGTGGGGGGGGGGCCCAGGGAAGTAATGGCTGCCTGCGCTGCCTGCATGGAGCCCCAGGGAAGTGGCAGCAGCCGCTGGCGCTCCCGGGGAAGATGCAGCAGCTGCCAGAACTCCCGGCCCCAAAGCCCCAGGGAAGACACAGCAGCCGCCAGCACTCCCAGACCTGGAGCCCTGGGGAAGCAAGGTCACTCGCGAATAATTGAATTCATGAATGTGCATTCACAAATGTCGAGACCCTACTGTACATGCAAACTTCTCAATCAAAGGACTCTGATATTATTTCCTGACATATCTTCTGATAGCTTCCCTCAGCAAAAATCATTTCCAACTTGACTGGATTAAGTCTCAGGCAGCTTTCCCTCTTCCATATTTCAGTCTCCCACAGACAGTAATGCATCTGACCATTATGGAAGATTCAGCTGATATACGGGGACAAAACCGTATATTATCAGAATATCAAACACACTATAACCCATGTCTCTGCACTACTCCTCATAATGACCTAGTCCATTTTTTCAGCATGTGATGACAACATGGATCCCATTGAGATCCACATGAGAACACCTTCATACAGGAGAAGTAGCCTATCATCCAAAAGCAGCTTTCTTTACCCCACTGTAGCTCACAAATAAGCCAACAAAACATCATAGGTTAACTTTAATAAAAGAAACAACATATGTAACAACATCAGCAGACACACCCAATCTTTGATTATTTCCTCTTACTGGCAGATAATCAGCAAACCCACTGCCACATTTGTTGTACCCAGGTCATTAACCAGGTTGACAAAGATCAAGATCTAGAGCAGGTTCAGAAGACCTCATATTTAAGGCTGCATGTATATAGCACAGCAATACACACTTTATGCTGCTCTTTTTTGGCTCATGCTGCACCAACTATGCAGACAGAACCAACTGCACTAAAACTGGTTCAGAAGCATTGTTCATTCAGGTTTCTGGTCCATTATATATGTAAAGTCAGGGGCCTTCTGTTTTACCAAATTATTGTTACCTTACTGACCAATGACCTTACATTCAATAATCCTCTGGTACACCATCTATTCATTTAGTTTTGATTTTTTTCCCCCACTTCTCATCAGAAAACTACATAAAAGGAGACTGAGCAAGCAGAGTGAAAAGGTCAAATGGCTCAAAATTACACAGGCCTGGGGTAACTGGTCAGTTCCCCCCACCCTTTTTTTTTCAAATCATCCTGCATGAAAAGCACATAGACCAGTGTCTTGCGTCCTTCAATATTTAAATATGCAGACAGTACATGGATATCACAGTGGAGAGGACTTTGCAAAATTGGTAACTTTGTCTCTGTTTAGTTAGTTTCTGATCAGTGGCCCCACGAGACAGAGAGAGTATGAAATAGGGTTTTTTGTTCTGTTTTGTTTTGTTTTTATTTTTAAATTAGAACACTACGCATCCAAGTTACCTGCAATTGCTTCATCCTAAAAGCTAAGGGTATTTTCAAATACTATGCACCCTAATATTTAAAATTAAAATTAAAACCAAAACTGAAAAGTGCATACATAATTAACATTTATAATGCACAGGCCTAGCTCAGTCAGCCTCAAAAGTGATTCTGATCTATTCAATGCAAGTCCTAAAACAGAAATGAACCTACAGTAAGGTGGTTTATTCCACAATATAATAGGCTTAGTATTAACCCAATTAGTATTCAAGCAGTACTCAAGAAAGAAAAATGAGCTGTGCAGCTGTCTATGGATACACAGTATCTGATGAGATCATTGTGAAATGAAGAAAGCACAGTATCTAACATTACAAAAAGGCTGAAACTTTAGCCCAGAAGGACAAATTAACTCTGTGACTTTGATATGAAAAAGATAGCTTTCAATTTTTATCCATAAATGCTTGTATATAGACTGAATATATTATAAAGTTACAATATTTTTATGCTATTACAAAAGCCATAATAAAACAAATAAAACTATAGTATGTTCATACAATATTTTGACTTTTCATCAGTTTTGTGATGGTATGATCACCGAGTATATTGTGAATAATGATGAATAATGAAAAATTGGTTTCTCATAGTTCAAGTGCCAAGTAATTGTGGTCTTTGCACAAAAAACAGTAACAAGCATCTTATGTGTATGATATGGTCTTTAACACATTCATGCATGGAATTATTTTCATTCAAAATGTGTGTTCACTTAAATTCTAATTAACCATCCAAATGGACATTAACTGAAATATGAAAAAACTTAAAAAAAATATTCAGTCTCCCACAATTATAAAACTAGAGCAGAAAGATGGTAAGTTTTTACTCAGATTACCTTCTGTAAACTGATCCAACTCACATATGTTATTTCACTAACTTGATAATTATCCCCATCTTCTATGCTAAAACATATAGGCTACGTCCACACTACTCCCTTCCTTTTGGAAGGGGCCTGGTAATGAGTGAATTGGGAAGATGCTAATGAGGAGCTGCCATGAATATGCAGCGTCTCGTTAGCATAATGGTGGCAGCACACAATTCAAAAGTGCCGTTTTTGAATCGTGTGCTGCCCATGTAGACTGGGACCTTTCAAAAGGACCCCCCCGGACTTCGAAAGCCCCTTCTTCCTAAAACCAAAATAGAAAGAAGGGGCTTTCAAAGTCCGGGGGAGGGGGGTCCTTTCAAAAGTCCCCCATCAACACTGGTGGCACAATTCAAAAGTGGAATTTTCAATTTGTGCACACCTGCCATTATGCTAATGAGGTGCTGCATATTAATAGAAGCACCTCATTAGTATCTTCCCAACTCACTCATTACCACACCCCTTCTGAAAGGAAGGGGCTAGTGTAAATGTAGCCATAAAGCAGGACTGAAAGGAAGGTACAGTAACTACCATAACACTTACATATTTAAAAAAAAAAAAATCAAATGTTACTATTATGACTAATACATTCATTGGCTGTGAAAGTTAACACTACAGAAAACATATTTTATAATAGTATTTTACAATTAGAAATAAGTATTACAAAAAAAACTTACCTCTTGTTTAGCTCAGCTGTCTTAAAACATGAAAATGAGTACCTCTCTCAAATCTAATGGCTCTTGTTAAAGTGTTACGAAAAGTAGTTTCAAATATACCGTAAAATTCTCATCATCAAAATACATATGCATCATTAAAAATATCTCAATAAGCCAAATGAAAATGCTGATCTTCCAATATTAAAAAACCTGTTTTAAAAAATAAATTACAAATTCTGTATTCATCTAAGGCAAATTATTTTTTGCAGTTCACGAAATGCAGTGTAGTGCTCACCTTTCCAGTAATATATGAAGCCATATGGTAATCTAACTCTGTGTCAATGAAGCTAATTATTTATTCAACAGTTGAAATCCTACTTGCCATCTGCACAAATTAAGTAGCTGGGCTTGATCCAAAGCCACTGAACTCCTATTGACTTCAATGGGCTTTGATGCAGGTTGTATGTGAAAAGCAGCTCAAACACAAAGAAGTATACCTGCTTTCTGGTTTAGACACGCGATTTTTTTCAAGTACTTTTTATCTAACAGTTCTGGCCTTTGTTTTCTTTATTACTTTAAATTAAAGTGATAAAATATCTGTTCTGAATCAGTTCTATAGAAAAATTATTATATTGATTTTTACATTTGTATATTTTGAATTTTTAAAAATATCATTACCTAGCTCATATTATGCTATTACAAAGATTATTCAGTGTAGTGTGTCATTTTAGTCAATTACCTGAAATTACATGTGAACTTTCCCTCTTGCCATTCAGAATGCAAACAATTGAAAAAAGTGATTTAAACCACAATCCCTCTGCATCCATCCTTGAGTCTCCTCCGCATATTATATAATTTGCCAACAACCCATGTCACAATGAAAAACTCAAGCATTACATTTTTAAATTAAATGTTAAGAGTGACTGGATAGCAATAAAACAGAACAGCAGAAATGTAGCACTTTAATGAAATGATTTATTGGGCGATGAGCTTCATGGGACAGACCCATTTCATCAGATGAGATTGCTTGGTTGGAGCACAGACTAACATGGATACCTCTGTGTTACTCTTTAACATGGATAGCTATAGAAACTATCATGTTCTATGTTTGTTTCAGTAAAATAGTTCATAGTCAAAATACCTCTTCTTTACAGCTAAATATAACATCCAGGATGTTGATCGCTAATTTACCATAAATTAAATGCCAAAGTTAAAATGATGTTTTATTCAGCCTTCTGCTTTAATATTGCAAAAACAAAAACCAAAAATCAGTAATACTTGAGCAATTTTAATGTTCAGGATTAAAAAAAAACATGGTGAAATATACTCCATATTTTAATAATATTCAGGTGTAACCTACCCACCCAAACAAACAAAAGTAAAGTGTCTTAAATAACAAGCACTCCTGTGACACCTTAGGACTTAAATCTTTTAGTCTCTAAGTTTTTGTGGGCAAAACCCACTACAGATGTTGAGCTGTCTGTGCTTTCATTTAAGTCAGTGGGAATTTTGTGAATAACATCAGGGAGAGCTCTTCTAAGTTTTGCAAACCACACTAACTGTATATAAATGGGAGATACTTATTGGTTACATCTATACTAGAGCAAGCTGTTGACAGAAGTCACTGTTGGAAGAGATCTTCCAGCAAAACTTCTGTTGACAGATCACGTCCAAACTCTGAAACAGACACTTCTTTTGAACATCGGTGCCATTTGGACAGCATCAAAGTTCGAAATAAGTTAATTCAAAATAAGTTATTTCCACTGACAGCTATGGTGTAGCCATAGCCAAAAAGTTTAAGAAACACTTTTTAAAAGATTAACTACAGTAACAAAACATATAGAGCAGAGCTTATGCGCATTTATATTACTACTAAACATTTATACCAACTGTACTGCTCATAAGTAAAGCATAATTTTCAAATGGACACATCTGTCAAGTAAAAACCACCATTTCATCATAAATAGGACTTCTACCAGGCCAAATTCGAGCTCTCTATTCTCAGCTGATTTAGCACTGCAGCTATTAAAGTCGAAACTTTTATTCCTTCATTCTCTTGGTTGTCTTTTTAATCAGGTGGTCTGCAACCAAAAAGGCGAGAACAGACATTTTTTCATATTCAAACTACAAAATCAATACTTCAAGAGCCGCAATGCATGTGAATAGGAGACAGTCCTTAATAAATAACTAACATCAAACTGTACTTTTTGTAACCCCTATTTTAAGAACAACGCACATAATGATTTGTACCACTTTGAAAGTTTCAATTCCTTTCACCTCTGGATTGGAGATCAAATCAGGACAAGGAAAATGCAGCGCCTGGGGATAGGCTCTTAAGTAGGGAGGAGCAATGTCTGCATCCACCTTAGACACACACAACACACACACACACACTCTCCCCCTCCCTCCAGGGTCTATCCGCTGAGCCCCAAAACTCGCCCCCCTCCTCTCCAGGTTTTATCCCCAAGCCCCAACTCTGCCCCCTATCCCCAAGATTTACTCTCCATCACACAAACCCGCCCCACATCCCCAGGTTTAACCCCCTCAGAGGAGTTAACCTTCCCAGAGGACCAGCCAGCAGAACTGCTGCCCCCTGCCCTAGTGATGGGGGACAAGGATCAGAAACCTCCTTCGCATGCGCTCCATTACAGCCTCCCAGAGGCATCAGTACTGGGAACCTTGCCACAGGAGAGCTCCAAGCTGGCCTGGGCAAGGGCAGCCGCACCCTCAGAAGTTGGCAGTGCTGAGCTGTCATGGGATGGGGTGTGAGTCTGACCAGGCAGGCAGCCCACACCAGCTGCCACCAAAGAGGATATACTGGCTACCTTGGGGACACTGCATGAATAGCCCTGGGCTCTGTCCTGGATGCAGCAACCTGGTGGGTCCCAGCCAGGCTGTACTGGGCTTGCAGCAGGTGGCAGAAGGGCCCCTGGTGCTCACAGCCCTGCTCCCAGTTGGGAAGGAGTCAGGAGCTGCATTGCTGCAAGGGCTGTGTATTCTGGGCAGCGCTGCTGGTTGTGTCACCCTCCTGGTCAGTGCTGACGGGCGCACCAGCCCTAGCTTGCATGGCTGTTGTGCTCTGCACAGCTGCTCATGCAGAAGCACCCCTATGAGCAACAGCAACCACGTGGCCCACTGGGGCTGGGCTTGGAGGCCCAGTGCAGCTCGGCTCAGCCCCCTGCACCCCGAGGAAAGGCTTGTGCCACTGGCTATGACACAGCAGAGATGGAGCCAGAAGGAAGGAAGCCCCAGGAGGGGGGAGGAAAGAGCAGGCGCAGCTGGGTGCAGTGTCAGGCCTGGAGCAGCAGGCAGGGAAGTTTGGGGTGTGTGGAGGTCAGGTTTTCACCCAGCCTGGCTCTCCCCACCCCACTCCACCCTATCGCTGCTTCTTCAGCAAGGACTGCCCTTCCTCCTCCCCTGCCAACATGCAGATTTTATTCAACCTTAACTATCAATTCCCCTAGAATTAACAGGGCTAACAGTTTTTAGAGTGTTAAATAAAACAAACTGAAGACAACATGCAAGAGGGACAGAGTCAACACTTTACTAAACAGCAAAAAAATGCTTTCTAAAACACTGAAAAAACATATTACTACATATTGCAATACTGCTGACAAATATAACTAAAGAAATATGTCTTACGTCAATCTCTTACAGCTTGTCTACACATGGAAATTTACTGCCGTTACCATACAGGTATAATTATTCCACTGCAGTTCACAAATAAGTGAACAAAACTACAGTTCTGCAGATCAACTACCACACTGGATTTTCTATTTGGAATAACAGTTGACCTTTTTTAAGTATAGGTTGTTTCCAAACATAAAAGTGTGAAAAGTATCAAATTCTACATTTACAAAGTTCCATTAGCTGAGAGGCGCTGCCATCTAATGGCTAACTTTTAAAACATATATATTATGTCTAACATTGGAGGGGTAGCCGTGTTAGTCTGGATCTGTAACAGCAACGAAGGGTCCTTTGGCACCTTATAGACGAACAGAAAAGTTTTGAGCGTGAGCTTTCGTGAGCACAGACTCACTTCATCTGATGAAGTGAGTCTGTGCTCACAAAAGCTCACGCTCAAAACTTTTCTGTTCGTCTATAAGGTGCCACAGGACCCTTCGTTGCTATGTCAAACATGTCACTAATAAAACCAAAACCTAAAGGTTTGTCCATGTAGGGAAATTCACTGGCATTACTGTACTGGTATAACTGCACATTGTGCACTTACTTAGGAAAAAAGATTAGAAAAGTTTGCTGTTGATCTTGTGTCACTTCATATTGGCCCAGTGACACTCTGTCACTACTGTGAAGGTAAAAATCAGATTTAGGATTTATAAAATGAAAAATGTTGCAGCTACTGATGAGGAAGTATTAAGATGGAAGCAACAAAACTTGTCTGCTCTTCTTACACATCAACAATATTTAAAACTGCAAAAAGTGAAAAGGATTAACCTTTCTCTGGTTTCACACTGTATCCACTTGGCACTTAATAAATGCAAACAACATACTGTATTAATACAGTGATGTTCAACACAGAATCTCAGAGCAATTTTGTACAAATTAATTAATAATCATCAAACCTCAATGCCACCTTTGGTGAAGAAAAATTAAACTAATTCCATCCCAAAAATCTAACATTGCAAATACAGATTTCAAAGGAAAAGAATTAAAAATTACCTGACTATAATGTCATAAGCCCAATATAGACTCTCTCAGAATGTCTCAGTTACTATGACTCTCTGTTGGTTGAAGAGACAAGCTTTCAAGCCTCGCAGTGCTCTTCTTCAGATCTGGAAAAGGTACTCAGAGCGTCACAGCTAAAGTCAAGGTGGAATGGATTGTTTTCTATAAGTAGTTAGACGACATTGTAGGACACTTAAAATCTTCTCAAAATCGGGAACATCCTCTGTCCAGCTCAGATTCGCAGATCTAAGACAAGTATTGTCATGATACAGGTTCCTGAGTGAATGGTCCTGTTATTTGTAAACCTCTCACTTCAAACCTGACAAACTGACTACAAAAAATACATTATGAAGGATATTTATCCATAAAGATCAACATATAAGGCATATAAAAACCTGAAGATTCATAATCAATGAGCAATGTATGTACTGATAAATTTTAAGGAATAATATGTTTTATATTGAAAGTATGCTTTATGGACTTGCAGTAAAAATTAGACACCAGGAAAGAATGTGTCTCTGTGATGGCACATTCAAGCAGTATTGAGTTGTCACACTGCCCTAATCAGGAAATACAATGCAATGCTCAACTGTGTAACTCAGAACAAAAAGCAGTCAAGTAGCACTTTAAAGACTAGCAAAATAATTTATTAGGTGAGCTTTTGTGGGACAGACCCACTTCTTCAGTTACTGTGTAACCCAGGCTATGGCAACTCTACAGATTAAGACAACAAATTATGTTGCTCCTGGGCGAGACTTGTTTTCCTGCTGGAATGCTCCTAAACAGGACAGCAAATATCAGCTGAGTTGCTTACTTGCACACTGGTGTGGATTCCCAAAAGGGCTCACTCCCCCTGACAATCTACACTATCCAGGATTTTCTGCACCCACTGATATAGGACACAAGGATTGGGTATAATCTTTATACAAATTAATTTCATAAAGACTATAAACAGATCAAAAACAGAATTTGTACCCTATTAGTCTCCATTGTATTTTCTGTCAAAGCATTTATTATAGTTCATCATATGGTTCAGTAATTAATGCAAATTTAGAAAAAAGCAGCTAACTTAGTTCTTAATTTTATCAACTATTCACTAAAAGTTGCTTGATTTTATACACTGTAGAGAACTTATACAAATATTACAAAGTAAAATATTTCTAGAGACTGACATTCTTAATATAAATCAGTTTATACCCATGGTATCAGCTCTTTTACATAAAAAAATAAATATTTGTGTCACAGAAATTTAAAAAATAAGCCAAGAAAACATCAGCTAAGATAAAATTTTAACTTTTTTTAAAAAATTCTAATTTACTGTGTGCTTGTAAGTTTAAATCGTCTGTGACGGATTAGGTTTCTTTTCAATAAAGTCAGAGAAATAAACCAACTGTGGTTTTGATTTTTCTATATTTAAGAAAACATTGTCAACTAAATTGGGGCTGTAACGGAGAAATTTTAAGTTAATATTTTAAATAAAAAATTCCCTCCATTTAAAAAAGAATTTTAAATCCACCACAGTCATCTTGACATTCAAATATTTTTATTTTGCTCTCCTTTGTGATGTTTTGCAAGAAAATTTATAAGCTACATATGAGTTATTGTTACTGTTATGGTTATTGTTACTGTTAGTATACAGCTTGATATTAAACTGAAGAGTGTAAACTTTCTATATATTTTAAGAAAAAGTTTATAGCAATTGAAGTTCTTCAAGGTGTGTTGCCCAGATATATTCCACTTTAAGTATGTCCATACCCCATGAGCTGGAGATCAGATGCTTTTGGCCAGCAATGCCCACTGGATCTGTGCACACACTGACTGTCCTCCTATTCAGACAACTTAATGGATACAGCAGGCCCAATCTCCACTCAGTTCCTCTCTCATTATCGCAGAATCCAAGAACAATAGGCCTCCACAGTAGTGGGGAAAGAGGAGGGACAGTAGAATACACAGAATCATAGAACACTAGGACTGGAAGGGACCTCGAGAGGCCATCGAGTCCAGCCCCCTGCCCCAATGGCAGGACCAAGTACTGTCTAAACCATCCCTGACAGACATCTATCTAACCTGTTCTTAAATATCTCCAGCGATGGAGATTTCACAACTTCCCTTAGCAATTTATTCCACTGTTTGACCACCCTGACAGTTAAGAACTTTTTCCTAATGTCCAACCTAAACTTCCCTTGCTGCAGTTTAAGTCCATTGCCTCTTATTCTATCCTCAGAGGCCAAGAAGAACAAGTTTTCTCCCTCCTCCTCATGACACCCTTTTAGATACCTGAAAACCACTATCATGTCTCCCCTCAATCTTCTCTTTTCCAAACTAAACAAGCCCAATTCTTTCAGTCTTTCTTCATAGGTCACGTTCTCTAGACCTTTAATCATTCTTGTTGCTCTTCTCTGGACCCTCTCTAATTTCTCCACATCTTTCTTGAAATGTGGTGCCCAGAATTGGACACAATACTCCAGCTGAGGCCTAACCAGTGCAGAGTAGAGCGGAAGAATGACTTCTTGTGACTTGTTCACAACACACCTGTTAATGCATCCCATGTTGAAATATTCCAATTATTTTAAAAAAGTTAAATAACTTTAACCTCTTCAAGCACTCATCCATATGTATTCCACTCTTTGTGACTCCCAAACAATGGCCTTCTAGGAGGAGTCTACTTAAACAGTATCTGTGGTACAGCACTGTCAAAAGAGACATCTGATGTTAATGCTTCTACTCTGGAATAATCTTTAATCAAAATATGGACTGATTCCAAGTGGCTGCCCGACAGAGATCTGAAATTGGTTTGCTTCAGAGGAAAGCTTTAGAAGCAGTCCTGAGCCCTAGTAGATTGAGCCCTAATGTTATGTGGGTGTTCAGAGTCCACAAGCTATATCTAAGCAGGTGTCAACAACCTGCAGCTCCAGAGCCACATGCAGGACTTCTTCGTGACTCCGAACGTTATAACTGCAAAGTAAAACAAAGTACTCTCCTGATATTTTCAATACACAGTGAACATCTAAAAGCCCCAAGATGAACAACTCATATCTAAATAGCAAACAATATGTGATCTTGAAACGCTAGATAACTTCCCCTAGCGTCCTCCAGAGAGAGAGAAGGTTTGGGAGTGAAAGTCAGGAAGACAGTGATACAAAAGACACACAAAGGGTGAGGAAACAGAATAGGTAAAAAGTTTGTGAACATCCTCCAGTAAACGTGTATCACATTACAAATCATTGTGTGTGCTGTTCTTAAAAGAGGGCTTATAAAAATATGGTTTAACATTGTTTATTAAGGACCATCTCATATTCACATGCATTGTGGCTATTGAGTTCTGTTTTTGTTTTTTTTTTAAAAAAACAAATTGGAAAAAATGGCTCTTCTTGCTACTTTGGTTGCCAACCCTGATCCAAGGGATCTGCAAAAGACAGACTGAAAACTGACTGAACTGAATTCAAGTGTGTGCACGTGTACACACACACACACACACACACACACACACACACACAAAAAATCTATATCTATGAAACACTCACAAACACATGCACACATACAGAAAAGAGATTTCCAAAGGGGTCCACACCTCTATTTTAAATCTGTAGGGGCTCACAAATGAAAAAATATTGAGGGAAAAAAAAAAAAAAAGGACTTACTTTTCATTGCTGGTGTTCTCTGAGATGTCCATTCCATAGGAGGTGTGTAGGGTCATCACATACACTGGTGCTGTAAGCTTTTCCTCCTACTGTATCAGCAGGGAAGCAGCTCTTGTGACCCCTGGAGTGGTGCCTCCCTTGTACATTAAAAGGGATGCTGGGCATTTCCCCCACCCTCAGTTCCTTCATGCTAGAAACTCCAAGGCTGTGGCCACACTTGGCCAAAACTTCGAAATGGTCATGCTAATGGCCAAACCAAAGAATACTAATGAGGCACTGAATTCAATATTCAGTGCCTCATTAGCATTTGCACGCTTCCAGCCGTGGCACTTCAAAAGCACTGCTTTCGAACGCATGCGACTACATGGGGGTCCTTTTCTTAAGGACCCTGCACATTTCAAAATCCCCTTCAGCTGAGGGGAATAAGCTGAGGGAAATAAAGGGGTTCGAAATGTCTGGGGTCCTTTCGAAAAGAACCCCTGTGTAGCCGCGCCATGCCGCACATGTTCAATTCAGCGCCTCATTAATATTCTTCAATTTGGCCATTAGCATGGCCGTTTCAAAGTTTTGGCCAAGCGTGACCACAGCCCAACAGTGTTGAAGGAGGGCAGGATGTGGAATGGATATGAGCAACACATCTCAAAGAACACCAGTTACGAATAGGTAACTATCATGTCTTTTTCCACAGTATGGCCAGGTCTACACTCACCCAAAACTTTGAAATGGCCATGCAAATACATTTTTAATTAATTACTAATGAAGCACTGAAATACATATTCAGCACCTCATTAGCATGCGGACAGCCACAGCACTTTGAAATTGCCTCGGCTCACTGCCACGCACTTGTCCAGATGGGGCTCCTTTTCAAAAGGACCTCGGGAATTTCAAAATCCCCTTATTCTTATAAGCAGATAGGATTTCGAAGTTGGTGGGGTCCTTTTGAAAAGGAGCCCCATCTAGATGAGCCACATGGCAGCGAGCCGCAGGCAATTTCGAAGTGCCACAGCTGCCCGCATGCTAATGGAGGTGCTGAATATGCATTTCAGCGCTTCATTAGTAATTAATTAGAAATGGCCATTTGCATAGCCATTTTGAAGTTTTGGGCTAGGGCAGATGTAGCCTATGTGATTTCAACCAATACCCTGTTGGAGGGTAGGAGTTCAAGGCCATGTTAACTGCAGAACAGCTCTGCCAAACCCAGCATCATCTATGGCCTGCTGCATAATGACACAGTGAGACATCAATGTATGGACTGAAGGCCACACTGCAGTTCTACAGATGTCGTGAACTGGCGCATGCACCAAAAAGATTGCCTGCGAGCCTTTAATCCTGGTTGAGTAAGTTCGGACAACAGGTGACAGGAGTGCTCCTGCAAGCTCCTAGTGGGTCTAGATATACAAGGAGATCCAGCTCAAAAACCATTGAGCAGACACCAGTAGCTCGTTAATTTTATCAGCACTGGCTAAAAACAGCTGCCTCAATCTGTAGAAAGGCTTGGTCTGCTCTAAATACAACACCAAGGCCCTCCTGATGTCCAGTATGTGGAGCTGCCTTTCTTCCACCAGCCTGTGAGGCTTGGGAAAGAAGGCTACTAGGATTATATCCTGATTAATATGAAAAGTGTCGACCACATTGGTTAAGAAGGCTGGGTACAGTCTCTGCTGAACCTTGCCCTTGTAAAATATTATATGACAGTTCAAAGGTCAGGGGTCTGATCTCCAAGACTCATCTCGCCAAAACCACCACCATCAGGAATGCCACCTTCCAGGACAGGTGAAACAGAGAGCAGTGACCAAGGGGCTCAAGGAGTAGCACAGTGAGCCAGGAGAAGGTCCCATTGTAGGATGGGGTCCCAAACATGGGGACAGAACATCTCAATGCCCCACAGGAGCCTCACTGTCATGTCATGGGAGAAGACCATCTGCCACTGAATTGGTTCATTAAAAGCATAGATGACTGCTAGGCTCACACAAATGGAGGAATGTGCCAGCCCAATTGCTGAGCAGGTAATCAATGATGGCCTGGACCAGAGCATGGCTTGGTGAGATATCATGCTACGAAACCACAGAAAACCTTGAACATTGTGTCTGATGTATTAGGCATGTAGACAGATTCCTGCTGCTTAAGGAGGACCTGCGGAACCTCCTCGGAGCAAGCACATTTGTCTGCACCCAGCCACAGAGCATCCATGCAAAAAAGGTGCAGGGACGCAAGATTGGGATGCAAAAGCTGACCTTGAGCCTGCCACAAGAGGTCCAGGCAATTTGGAAGGAACCAAGGTGGGTAGAGCACCATGCTCATGAGTGTGCCAAACTAGAAATGTCAGTGGGATGCCAGAGCAACCATGATCACTCAAACATTGTCAGATTTGATCCAATGTAAGACCCAACAGATGAGAGGAATAGGCACAAGTGTGTACAGGAGGTCCTCAGATGATGACATATGAAATGTGTCAGACTCCTTTACCACATACACCCCACTTCTAGGAGCAAAACCAGTGACCTTTTCTGTTTTGTGGCAAACAGTTCCACCAGGAGAAATCCCTACTTTTGGACAATCACGTCTGCTACATCCGTATGGAGTGACCACTTATGGGAGAAGAAAAATCCCTGCTGATGTGATATGCCAGAGCACTGTCAACTCCCAGGAGATGACAGGCCTCCTGGTGGATATCATGACCAGTGCACAAGTCTCACAGAAGGAGCACTTCCTGTCAATAACTGTGCCTCTCCCTGACTGATAATGCAGAACATGGAAGCTATAATGTCCATAAGGATTCTCCCCCTACCTTGCCCAACACCTGTGTCAAGAGGACCTCACAGGTCACACAAACCTCTGAGTTTGCTGACATTTATGTGGAGGCTTGCCTCTTCTGGGTCCATGTCCCCTGGGTCCAGAGATTACTAAGGTGCACCTCCAATGAGATCTGAGGCATTTTACCTGTGTAGCTTTAGTGAGAGAGCAATGCAGAAATGTACATTAATGGAGCTAATCAAAAGCATAGGTTTCTTTAAAGACAGGAAATCATCCAAGATAAGAACCTGTGAGTCAATAAGATAACTAATGGTCACATCAAGATGTAAACATTCTCCACTTAACAGCATATATTAATCTGGTGGAATCCTTCCTACTATTAATCAAAATGTTCTGAATATCTGAGGAATATGACCTCTCTGAAATGCATACGGTAGCTAAGCAGCAATGTGGAGGGAGACTAGGCTCAGAAATAAGACAAATTCTTTAGGGGGATGTCAAATCTGGTAGTAGAGAATAAGTGCTAAGAGAATGAATCACCCACAGCATGAACTCCAGGTGCCAAAATGGCCTTGGTTAAGCAGCAGCTCTCCTGATGAGCCAGAGAGCAACCGGTCTCATCTTTCTGAGTACCCTAGGAATCAGAGAAATTGGTATGTAAGCAAAAAGGCCTAAGAAATGAGAATGCATCTAATAGAAATCCTGGGCTCTGACCTCATGTGGAGTGAAAACTAAAACATGTTTTCATCTGTTACAAATAGGATTACCTAAATCCTTGGAAAATCAGCAAATGAAAATAAAATCTTTCATTGCACATTCATGGTCTGCTGCATGTGCCTGCTCAGACTGTCTGCTAGGGTATTCCATAGACTAAATGGTGAATTTCTGTGAAGAACACTGGATGCGAAATGAACCAGTTCCACAGACAAAGTCTACATATGGAATTTTAACTTTCTGATGTAACTGTTCAATTTCTTCAGCATGATAGAGTGAAGGCTCTCTTTGTTTTGGGATGAATAAACACCCTGAGAGTAGCACCTCTTCCTCTATGAGACTTCAGCATTTCTTCATTTAGCATTTCTCCTATCCTTAATAAAGAAACGCACCCACCTCTTCGAGTAGTTTCTCTGTGTTTCAAAGGAATATGAAATGTAATAGGGAAGGAGGGCTGGGGTGTAACTTGGAGAGGAACCTGAATCGTGTAATCAAATTATTTCCTAATTCTAGCAATCTGTTGTAATTACATGTCACATTGCAAGGGTGACCCAACAGTTCCCAGAGGGAGGGAAAGGACAAATACTAACTGATGGCTCCTACTGGTCTCTCAGTAAACTTATTAAATCTGATGGCATCAGAGCACTAAAAAAATCTTGTCTCTCTCACTCTTTGAAGTGTAAGGTCTCATCACATCTAGCACTAGTGTGGAAAATGGCCTTGCCTGAAGCAAACTAGACAAGTGTATCAACTGACCTATGAGCAAATGGATGGGCAAAATTAAAACAATTTAAAACCAGACTTCTTGGAAGCTAGGTCAGCCATGACATCCAGACCTGACCCAAGAAACTCTGGGAACTAATCTGTGCAATAGCACAAATATCACCGAACAGTTACCTAAAACTATATGTAATAACCATTTACACAAAACATATTCTGGGAGAGGGGAAGAAAGCAGAAAGTAGACTCTGAAAATGGCCACATTCCTATGCCTGGTGCTTACTGTAGAAAAGACGGAACCGAACTGAGTGTCGATGCCTGGCTACAACTGGTACTACTTACCAGAAGGTTCAAAAGCTCTGCAGCTTCAACAACAATGCGCCCTCATATGTGGCATATTCTGTAGCTTACTCAAAGAGCTGTATTTGTGTTTCAAGTTAGTTGTTCCACTGAGTCATAGTAAAACAGTTAACAGCAAAACAGAATTTAATATCTTAATATTTTTAAGCCCAAAAAGTTTAACTTGCAGGTTTCTGAAGGCTTAATGATATTCTCCAAACATCAAAACCTCAGTTGTAGGTTTGCTACTCATGGGATAACCACAATAGCTTTTCACAAAGGACATTTATTACAAAAACAAATATAGGATAGATGACTGCTGTGCAATCTAATGCAGGGTCCCCCAAACATTATATAGTTGGAACCCATTTTTTTCAGTACCTTTTTTTGCAGCCAAAAAATGTGAAGGCATATTTAAAAAAAAAGAATGAAAAATAGATGTTCACCGTTTATTATTTATTCACAATGATAATAGGATGTAATAATATAAATCTTGATATAAAATACTGAAGTGCCAAACTTATTGTTTTCACCTTAACTACACAGGAAAATACAAAATATACCAAATTAATAGGATAATGCATGATAATCTGTATATTTTCTAAGGACCGGGATTTTTTTCCAAAGACCAGCACTAGGCCGTGGACCACACTTTGGGAAATGCTGATCTAATGAATTGACTATTGCTGCCTTCTGAAAGCTTTATAAAATCACCACTTCAACAAATATATTTTTAGTTCAAGGGGTTTAAGCAGGTTTTGTCCCCTGCTTAAAACAGAGGAAATTTGGTAACCTTTGTATCATCAATATTTATGTACTACACACTGAATAGTAACATGAGATAATTACATTCTGTTTTACTTTTTGATCATGTTACCTAAGTTAAAGAAGCTTGTCATGCTCTGCAGTCTCCTTTTTCTCTCGAGTTCTATCTATCAACACCAACTGAATGAGAGGGAGGGGAAACAAAAGGAAGAATTTCTTTTAAAAAAAGCTATTTTTGACATAGAATGTGTCAAAAATAAAGTTTTCTTTGAGTTTCATATGTAGTTTAATTCTGTCACTACATAAATTCAAGTCTCCTGTAATTAAATGACATTCACAAGGAAGTGTGAATGGATATTTGTGTATATATGAATGAGATGAAACAGAGACATATCTAACAACCAAAGGGATGAATATCTGAAATAATACGGCCTTGAATAATTGAAGGGACAACGACTACTTAAAAACAAAATCATGCTTCAGATGGATTCTATTTTAAACAGATATTACTACGTGACATTTAGAATTACATTATTTGAATGAAATTATGCCAGTCTTTTTGCAGATCCTTCATGCTGTGCATTTGACAGCACTGTGTATGTAGTCCATTTCACTCTCTCTGCTTTACAGTTTGCTGATGTTTCTCTTGCTTGTGTGGGTCTCCCACAGAACCAGAAAACAGGTTGCAAAAAGATATCTTTATTAACAAAAAAAATTAAAAAGGAGGATAGAAAAACCACAAACGTTTGCCGAGGCACTCAGGACCTGTGGAAGTACCCAAAACTACTTTCACCACATTCCTTAAAAACTGACTACATTTCAGAATTGATAGTGTCTCTTTAAATCTTGGATTAAAAATGATGAAAAAAAATCTGTTGTGGTTACATAATGGTTGTTTACAGATAAGCTTTCATGGGGTAAAGTAACAGTTTGTAAAACATATTTATCGTTCACTAACACTCCATTAAACACCCTGAATTTCATCCTTCATGAAAAACGTTTATGGAAGAGAATTCACAGCTACCTGAAAATTGGCCAAGTGACCTTGTTGCAGAGTATCACACAGCCAAGTAAATATCCAAGATCTTCTTAACCTTACTCTTGATTTCTCTGAACAGATATCTCGCTAGGGGCCTAGAAGAACGCAACATCTTCTAACCACCTCCAAACATCCCAGAAGCCATACTGCTGGCATCTGAAGGGAACTGGGCACATAAACCAGCTAAAAGAAAGGAGACTGGATGGACTATAAGACTGAAAACATTTCTTAAAACAAAAACAAAACAAACCACTGTCACATCACCTCTTTGTTAACTCAAGAGCTCAAATTAATTTTGTAATGAAGCTATAATTCCACACTTCACCATTGAACCTAAGCCATGACATCCCTCTGCATTACAACTTGTATTGCCATGGCAACAAAGCCAATGATCAAAAATAATTCATTTAGTGAAAATATGGGCTGACAGTGAAAATAAACCATAATTATGTATTTAGCATAATTTCAAGTAAAAAAAAAAAATCTGTCTTTCATACTTTTCTGTTTTGTTAGATTCCACACACAACTGTATTACAACAATAACATGGACCGTTTTCTACCTTACCAGCTTCCTTCAGGCTCTCTCACCAACATTAGTCTGCTATTCAGCTCCTCAGCCTTGTCAATTCTAAACTGCTTCTGGGCCTTCAGCGTCACACATCTGTCTCTACAATTCTATGATTCTTCCTCCTCAGACTCCAAAGGAACCCAATCTTCCTGATGCTGGAAGTAGAGAGAGAATGATCTTCTGAGGGCCTGATCTATGGGTTAACGGGGCCCCTTCTCTCTTGAATGCATCAGCAGCTTGACTTTGACCAGTTTTAACACTTCTATTTTTTCACTTTCCAAAGATTAAAGCATTTTAATGGTATTTCTCTAATGCAGGGGTGTGCAAAGGGGGAGGGCACAGCACAATTGGCATTCTCCCCCCCCCCACTGCCTCCGCTGGCTCCCCCAGCCTCTGACACCTCCTGTGTCTCCTAGCCCCAGGCAAGTGGAGCTAGCCGTGTGCAAGTAGCTGCAGCCGCTGCCCTGCATGCACACTGAGCTTGCTGCTTGCAGCCAGACCACACCATCTGGGTAGGCAAGTAGAGGGCACCAGAAGACTGTCACTGAGCAGCCCGCAATCCGCACCAGAGGCAGCAAGGAAGTACAGCAAGCCATGTGTAAGTGAGCTGCACTACTCCACTTCTGCCTCGCTTTGCCCCACCCACACTGCTGGCCCCTCCCGCTCAGAAAGGGAGCCTTGAACTTTGCAGCCAACTTTGCCTGGGCTTCTCTGGATTCTCCGTGAGGAGATGCTGGGGGGCTGCAAATGCAAGCACTGAGCATGTCAGAAGTGTGAAAGGTGTGTGTAGATAAGGCAGCAGTCAGCAGGCTGTGTTAGTCCCACTTGTAGCTGGGGGAGTGTGTGAGGGACTTCAATCAGCAACTTCCCTATGAAAGGCAGGAGTACATGTTTGCCCTATGCTTCAGTTAGGCAGGATGCTGTCTTTCCTACCACACTTGCCTACAGTGTGATCACTGCTTAATGTGCTGCCCACAACATACCAGAGCAGGGGGACGCAGCACAATTGGCCTCCCTCCAGCAGGGCCTCGGCTGCCTTCTCCCACTCCCATAATCCTGCTGCCATGGGAACATACTATGTCACTTCCAGGAGACCTCCGCTGATTTCCAGGGCTGTTGGGGACCCTGCTAAAAGAATGCAGCTGAAAACAAAAAGTTTGCTTGCTCCTGTTCTAATGAACAAGATAATCTCTACTGTGATGAAGAGCAACAAGAAGTCTTGTGGCACCTTATAGGCTAACAGATATTTTGGAGCATAAACTTTCATGGGCAAAGACCTGCTTCATCAGATGCGTGAGTGGGGGTGGTGGTTTCAGAGGGGTATTTAAAGAGTGGGGTCTCAGGAGGGCCAGAGCTGACAAGGTCTATTCAGCAAGGTGGAAATGGCCCAATATCAACAGTACTTATCAAAAGAGGAAAAAACAAGTCAGATCAGACAGGGAGATGTGAGCCTTTGTCAGACTCTAATGGGAAGATATTAGCACCCAGAGCAGAGAAACTGACTTTGTAAGCTGCGAGCCACTCCCAGCCTCTGTTTAATCCATGGTTAATGGAGTCAAACTGCAAATAAGTTGCAGCTCAGAGATTTCTCTCTCCATTTGATTTTTGAAATTTTTTTGTTTCAGGACTGTCACCCTTAAGTCTGCCACTGAGTGTCCAGGGAGACTGAAATGCTCTCCCACAGGCTTCTGCACATTACTGTTCCTGACGTCTGATTTATGTCCATTTATTCTTTTACAGAGAGACTGTCCAGTTTGTCCAATGTAAATTGCAGTGGGGCATTGCTGGCACATGATGGTATATATTATATTAGTAGATGTGCAAGTAAAGGAGCCCCTGATGGTATAGTTGGTGTTAGGTCCTGTGATGATGTCACTGGTGTAGATACATGAGCAGAGTTGGCAGCGAGGACTGTTGCAGGGGCTGGTTCCAGGCCTAGAGTGACTGGTTTGTGATGTGTAGTGGCTGGTGAGGATTTGTTTAAGGTTGGCAGGCTGTCTATAGGCAAGGACGGGCCTGCCTCCCAACATCTGTGAAAGTGAAAGATCATTGTTCAGGATGGGTTGCAGATCACTGATGATGCGCTGGAGAGGCCTTAGGTGGGGGCTGTATGTGATGGTCAGTGGTGTTCTCTTGTTTTCCTTTTCGTCTACTGTGACAGATTTTCACTTAGATCACGACTGAACAAGTGGTATCAGGAGACAGACAAATGTAACTGGGGTTCAATTTTGCATATTTAGTATGGATGCCCAAAATCAACCTCTCAAGAGTTGCAATCGACCCTCTACTCCTCGAAAATTTGAGGATTAAGGGAGAGTTAGCAGACTGCAGACATGCTGGTTTTAGCTACACAATTGGCGTAGCTAAAATTGCCTGTCTGTGGTTTACTTTTAGTCTAGTGTAGACTTTGCCTGCATAGTAACAATATCCACCAACCTTCTCAAACTCCTTTAGGGCCTGCTTATGCAGGGAATGAATGCCCCAGGATACGTCTCCACAGCAGCCCAGAGGCATGATTCCCAGCACTAGCAGACAAACTCAGTTGCATCCAAGCCCATTCACCCTTTTCAGTCCAAGCCTGAGTTGCCAGTGCTGCTGCAACATCCACATAGCAAATTTAATGCATTAGCTTGAGTTGATTTAGTATGAATTTGTCTACCTGTGCTGGGAATCACACTTCTCAACTTCAGTATAGACCAACTCCACACAGCTCTGGGTTTCAAGCTGTTAAGGATAGGTTTTTCCAAAGGCAGAAGAGTGAGGGGTTCCGCCCATCTTTAAAAACAAACAGAAGTCATACAAGTTGCACCTTCTTTGGCGTGGATGGGATCTGACAGGTCCTAAACAAGAGAATTTGCCAGACGAGGGGAGGTCCAGAACTTCTGCCTCCACACAGCCCTGTGCTGTTGGGGCTGCTCCAGGCTGTGCCTCCACCCTCTCTCCCCCAGGACTCCAGCCCCAACCCAAGTTTCCCAATGCTGCTATAAGGCTCCAGCCCCTGCCCCCAGCTGCTGCAGGGCTGCAAGGTGGCTCCAGCCAGCCACATGCTGCACAGGACAGCCAAGGGACTCCAGCTGTGACCCCCAGCAGGTAGCGGGCAGCTCTGGCTCCTGGCCCTACTAGGGCCATCCTTAAGATTTTTGGTGTCCTACACAGCTGAGCACCTGCACCCACCATCCCCCAAGTGGGGATGGGGAAGGCCACTGCACAGAGCAGGAGCTGTGCAGGGGTGGGCAGGAGGAGTGCAGAGAGGCTGCTGGGGGAGCAGGCAGACTGAGTGACACCAGCTGGCTGGAGTTGCAAGCTGGCAGGTGGAGGGGATAGACGACTGGGGTGGGGAAACCAGGGTCTGGGGGACTGGGAACAGGGCTGGAGGCGGAGCAGAGGGCCAGTGGATTGAGTCCAATGGGGCTGGGAGGTGGAGCAGGGGGGTGGTGGGGACTGGGTCTGATGAGGCTGGGAATCAGAGCAGGATCGGGGGAATTAGGACTGATGTGGCCAGGAGATGGAGTGGGTGGCTGGAGGATTGGGTCCAACACAGGTAGGAGGCGGAGCGAGGGGAGGGCTGAGAGACTGGCCTTGACAGGGCAGGGAGGCAGAGCAGGGGCAGGAGACTGAATCCAACAGGCTGGGTTGTAGAGCAGGGGCTGGGGCCAGAGCTGCACATGGCTGGGGGTGGACCAAGGCATGTGCAGCACAGAACACTACAGTAAATCCTCAAGATATACACACAACTTGATTGCTTGTCTTGGGTTAATGCGACTGCTGCTCCTAAAAGGAGCAGGAAACCGCTCCTGTCAGGGGCGGCAGCCATGAGTCATGAAACCTCACGCTTGCCACCCTTGACAGGAGCAGTTTCCTGTCAGGGGTGGCACTACCCCCAAGTCAGGCTGCAGTCAGTCAGGCTGCAGTTTTTCCCCACTCCTGTCAGGGACAAGCAGCCTGACTCACAGCTGCCACACCTGACAGCAAACCACTCCTGTCAAGAACAGCAGTCACAAGTCTGGCTGCTGCCCTGACAGGAGCGGTTTCCCAGTCCTTAAACTGGCAGGGAGTGGGACCCAGGAAACTGACCTCCTGGTCAGTTTCCCAGGTCCCACAAGCAGCAGGCAGCAAGGAGATGGGTACCAGGCTGCCCCCTGGGTCCCAGTTCCCTGTCACTCTGGGAGCCAGGAAACTGAAAAGCCCTGCTGGGCTGGTCAGTTTCCTGACTCCTTCAAGCCCAGGGGAGCCGTGAATCAGGCAGCGGCCTGTCTCCTGTCACCCCTCAACTTGCATGAAAATTCAAGTTACGTGGGAGGTTGCAGGAACACAACCCCCGCATAACTCAAGGGTTCACTGTACTAAATTTAGAGCATCACTGGTGCCCCAAATTTAGTGGTGCCCTACGCAGCTGAGCATGCTGCAGATGCATAAGGACAGCACTGCGCCCTGCTCTGGCATCAGGCAGGTGAGGGCTCTGGCTCCTGGCCCCACTGCTGTAGAGAAAGCAGAGGGTCTGCCCTCCGCTCTGCCACAGATAAGTGGAGGGCTCCACTCCTGGCCCCTTCCCTGAAGGGCAGGCAGCTCTCCTGCACCAATCACAGCCCTAGCCCCATACTCTCTCATCCGGGAACGGGGGTCAGCAACCAAAATGGCAAGAAGAACCTTTTTTTTTTAAATTCAGTAAAAAACTCAATAATTCAAGAGCCACAATGCATGTGACAGTCCTTAATACATAAGCATACTTTTTAGTACCTAGTTTCACAACAGCGCACACGCACACGCACACACACAAATTATTTGTAATATGATACACGTTTACTGCAAGCCATTCACAAACTTTACATATTCTATTTCCTTGCACTTTGTGTGTGTTTGTACCACTATCTTCCTGACCTTCACTCCCAAACCTGCATTAATTATGCCAATTTTACTTCATGCTTAATTTCAGTTTTCTTTCTTAAAATGCAAGCATCCTTTTCAAAAATCAAGACTTTATTAGTAACAAGATCAAAATACAGATACAGTATCATATCCCACAATGCACTGCACATATTAAAAGGGGAATTATCCAACATTTCAAGATCTCATATCATTTGCTATTTAGTATGAATTGTTCATTGTTGGGTTTTTAGATGTTCATCACTTATTGAAAATAAATCAGGGGGTTTTTTGTGTGTTTTTTTTTTAAACACATTGCAATTATAGGGTTAGGAGCCCCAAAAAAGTCCTTAAAGAACCGCATGAGGCTCCAGAGCCACAGGTTGAAGAAATCTGGAACATCTGTAGTCCTGCCAGACAAGAGAATACTGGATTTGAGAGGTGCAATTTCTACCACCACTTGCATGGAAACTGGAACTTTGTTTTGTGTGTTCATCTCTTCTGAATGCTTATTTCTGATTTGAAATAACAATTCTATATTCTATGTTATCAACCCTGTAGCAAATAAACTCTGACAGAGATAAGAGATTATAATTTCAGGTGGGAAAGAAGTTGGCAGAGCAAATTATGAAACAAGAATGTTTATTCACACAATTACAGAAAAAAATCAGGGTAGAAAAATGTAGATAGCACAGTACAAAAATATGGCATTTGCTTAAAGAGAAGTGGCAGTGGTATTTCTTTCACGTGAAAAAAGAAAAATTATATTGATGGTCTGGTCACAACAGCAGCACGCTGCACTGCCATGTTGGATTTCGAGGTTTGTAAAGAACTTTTGGATTGCTTCTTTGATGGTCAGTTACCAAGAGGCATTTCATAGATATTAAACTTTTTTCCCCCTGTTATAGGAAACTGACCAACTGTTTAAGTAAACAAATAGCTAATTTGGAGAGCTTTCTACTTAGAAAATGAGTCTTATGTTATCTTAGAGCAGCTATTATAGATGGTTATGTTCAGCTCAATGATGCTGGGCAGGGACATTAAGGATGCTCCACATTTTGCAGGAGATTGGATCATAGCTGTGGCTAATATACAGACCCAAAATATTGAATGAACAGTGTGGCAGATACCTGAATTTTTTGCCACCAACCCCCTCCCAAAACTTAAATATAAATAAACCTATATTTTGTTTTCTCATTTTCTTTTTCCTTTAATTGTTCCTTTTCCTTCAATTAAGTAACTGCCCTCAAAGTAATACAATTAGCTCTGAACAGGAATTGAGTTAAGAATCATAAATCTGTTTGCAAAGTGATGCACATATAGCTAGCAGGCCACTCCATAAACAAGATGTGTATTATTGCTTTGGCCAAGACAGCTGTTAGTCAAGCAGATTCACAACATTAAGTCATTCAAGCAAATCTAATATCTATCTCAAAATGAAAATGGGGCTGTCCTAACAGTGTAATGAAATATATCTGCTCAATTATCACAGTCTTGTTTGGTTTAGGCAACTGTTCCAATGGCTGCTCAGCAAAAGAATTTTTTTATTTTAAATTTTATTTTTAATCATTAATACAAACATATATTTATACATTTAGATTTTAAAAGAAGACACCTATCCAAGCAGAAATTAGCCACACACACAAAAACTCACCCCTCCTTTACGTCATGGGAAGCATTCCCTTAGTTATTTGCAAACACTGACTCAGACAAATGCCTCTAAGTTATTTTGGACCACATTCCAGAGTCTGGAACCCCCTCACAGAGAATGCACTGTCAGCTGCCCTCTTTCATAAGTCTAGTTCAAGAATGCCTACAGTCTGCAGCTTGGTAGCGTGACTCAAAGAGAGAAACAGCCCATCAAACAGGTCACTTCCAAGACACATATGACCTGAAGAGTATCTATAGCACCTCAAACTCCACCCAGAGACCAAAAGACAGCCAATAGAGATCCCATGCCACTGACATTACATGTCCCTGCAAAAGGTCTCATTCAAAGAGCAAGCCACAACATTTTCCATTTGCTTCAGTCTCTGGATGGTTTTAAGGTGTATCCCATTGAAAAAGCGTACTGCAGTTGCATAATAGGAAGGTAATAAAAGTACTGATATGAATAAGAAGGTCTGCGTCCAAAAGGGGATGTCACAATTTCCTAGCCAGATAAATATCACAGAAAGCTGACTGAGCCACTTTGGTTATATAAGCATCAAACAGCAGGTGGGGGCCTAAAATCACTTCTAAATTGTGAACCCTAGTGAAAAACGGTACACATACTTTCTCAATAAAAGGAAGTGACGAGACCTCTGGTACTTCTACACACCTTTAAAAATAATGTATTTTTAAAGAAAACCCCCTTTTACACTCGTTTTGTAGCAATAAGCCACTTCTATTCCAATTTATAATGTACGTTACCCAGAGACAGGAAAAACGTGAAATGGAACTCTGTTTATCTGATCTAATAGGGACTAGAGCCTGATCACATAATCAAAAATTCAGATATCGGCAGAATGAGCAGGAGTCCAGCTGTTAGCTGTCTTGCAGCAGCAAGGCTGACAACCCAGTCTCACCATCTGGTTAGATTAATATGGAGAAGCAGCTAATGGAGCCTTGGAAAAATGGTATTCTATGGTGTTCTAATTATTGCCATCTTCTATTATATGAAAAAGTTGATCACAGCAAGATTCTGAAATCTTTCTAAAATAGTTTTTAACTAAATCAGTTAAAAGTCTCAGGATAAGTTTGATTTCATCCACACTACTTTATCATCAAACTTGAAAGCAAGCTGATTTTTAAAACAATAAATTAAGAGATTGAAAATAGTGCCCTGAGTCAATATACCCATTTTTGTGGTTTCATCACCAGGTTTCAACATTTTCAAAAATGTTTTCCTCTCACCTATTGCTGGATGAAAGAGTCAGGCAAACAAAAAGGGGAAACTGAGAAGCCCTCAAAGATTATGAAAGTGACTATTTTCAAAATGTTGAGAAACTCAAAACAAACATACTAAACTACATTCCAGTTATATTAATATCAAATATAATTTATCAGAGCAGTAAACAAAATATTCTCACACACATGCAAATGGATCAAAGCCATAAAAATATCAACTTAATCTAATTTCTATTACAGTCAGTGGAAGACTACTATAAAATGCAATGGTATTGGATCAGGCTCTCAATTCCTCTCTCAGCAGACTAAAATGTAACTTGTGCAAAGACAGACACAGGCTGGATGGGACTGTTTTTGTCCTGTGCCTATGTGGTGCTAGACCTTGGCCAAGCACAGCAGGTGTTCATTAAGACATTGCCACAAAGACAGAGAGACAATATATAGGTAAGGACAGAGGCACCATAGAAAGGAACAGTTGAGTGGACTGGAAAGAAAAAGGGAACAGGTTATTCAGCACACGCAGAGCTTCCTATATTCACTCAGCACTTGCCACAGTAAAGTAGTCCTGGTTTCTGGGTGTAAGAGACACCCAATCAATGAATATTTTGATCCCCGAGTAAAAAAGGAAAATGTATCAAGTGTAAGCATTGGAAGATGATGATGCAGGGCTTGGTTGCAAGAAAGAATCATCATAAAAGAAAATTACTTATTGGGAGAAAATGATGTGGATGAAGACATGCATATGGCTGAGGGAATCAGCTTGTTAGTAACGAATTCACTTTGCAGTGCATCATTCTTCAAGACTCTCTCTATGCTTTTTAATATAAGTAAGATTTGAAAAGTAAGTTCTCAAACTCTTTGCTATATTAGATGTTGCTAGAAAAAAGTTTAGCTTAGCTAATCCTTATCGCTTGTTTAACTAGGTTTAAAATCTACCACTCAAGTATACAATACATAAAACTACAATAAAAGAGATGTAGAATTGCTAGTTGCTACTGTCTTTTTCTTATTTTATATTACAGAATACATGCCCCTTATTTTGAAACATCACGGCCACAGATGAAGGTGATGCCATAAATCTATTCCCTATTTTGCTTCAGTATACTCAGCTTTTTCAAGGGAATCCCATTCTAAATTTATTTTCTCAAATAGTTCAATGGGGCTTACTCCAAAATTAAGTACACTGTAAGCAAAGTCAATCAGCTTTTTTCATAACCTGATTTAAATCAGGTATTTTTGGCGATTTAAAAAAAAAAAAAAATCAACCCACTCTGCTTCATCTTTCCTGAAACCCGCTTCTGTCCTATGAACAAATCACCAACATCTCCAAGTTCATCATCAGTAGGAAGCTGCCCGCAGACCAGGACGCACTAAATCACAATAGCACCACACCTTGCCAGAACAGACAAAATACTTGCAAACATACCTCCAGTGCTACAAAAATCAATACTCCCCACATCTTTCAAAAATCAACAGGTTCTACACATGCCTATAAAACATATGGTATACCTCATCAAGGGCACTAAATGCCCCCACAGCAACTAACGTTGGTGAAACCAGACAATCGCTATATTCTGAAATGAACTGAGACAAGCATTACAGAAGACAAAGACACCACTTCACCAATTACAAAAGACAAGCCTGGGAATTTAAATTTATAACTTTGCCAGACACCAAAAATCATGGACTGAATAAAGACAACTGGATTTATGGCTAATTATAACAATCTATGACCCACTAACTAGCCCTAAATGATTCCACCACTTCCTTTACTTGGAGGGGTGGTAAAAGAACACTTCACCTTGAACTGTTCCTTGAAATGTGTGTTAAGTACCTATATTAAACAATCTGTTCCATCTTGTATTCAGCTGTGACTCTCTGATGAAGGCTGTGTCTGCGTTACCACAAATGTTGGTACATGTTACTTCGCTCATGACAGAGTGCAAGGCAAGAAAAGCTGGGCCTACACTCTATTCCTGGCAGCAGTGCTCAAAAAATTATTAAATAGGACCAGGCCTAATTGGTCCAGGGTGTGGAACTGGACGGCTAAGTAAACCATTAGGCACAGGATATGCAAAGCAAAGGAAATATAAGGGGGATGATGACAGTTCGTTAAATCTGATCTCCCAGGGCTGGTAGATGCCTGGGGCTTCCAGCTGCTAGTCTGGCCAGGCTGGCAAGGGACAGGGGTTGGCCTGCCCCTACACAACCACTCCTCATGGTGAAAATCAGACCCTCCCTAAGAGGCAGTACAGTAATAAGTGAGATACACTCTCACTTCTGAACTGAAGAAGCCAAAGACCTAGGGAATCTTTTCCTCACAGTGCCTGTGCAGTCCTGGAAGTGGGGATTGGGGCCTTCTTCCACAATGGTTCCAGTTGCAGCTGGGGGCTGCTCCTGGCAGCTAGAGCTGGGGCTTTCTGGGCTCCCACCATAGCTCCTGTGCAGCTGCAGGAGTGGAGATCAGGGCTTCTCTCCCCAGCAGCTCCTACTGGTCTGTCCCCTGCTGCTACAATTGGAGCTCAGGACTTCTGCCACCATCCTCTTACAAGGACTCAGGGGGACCAGGTATTAAGGGCTACAGCCTCTGGGGCTTCTTCCAGGGCTGAAACATTCATTCTTCTCAGGGTTCCATAAATTGCCAACCTCCAGGAACCAGCTCCAGTCCAGCTAGCACAGAAGTGAAGCTGGCATTCTTTGGAGCTTCTCCCCACAACAGCTTTGAAGCTTATGTCACCCAAGAGGGTGGCTCATTCACACCCCAAGTAATATATCAGGGCTTTTTGATTCCTGCCCCTATACTGGTTCACAAACTGCCGAAAACTTGCTAGTTAAACACCAAGGCCATGTCTACATGACCAAAATAATTTCAAAGTTACTCACTTTGAAGTACAACTTCGAAGTAACAGACTTCGAAGATAAATGTCTACATGCACCCTACTTCGAAGTTAAACGTCAAAGTAGGGCACTAGTCCATTCCCAGAAATGAAGTAAGGACTTTGAAGTTGGGCTCCCTCACTTCAAAGCTAACTATGAAGTAAGGGAAAACGTGTGTAGACTCTCTGCTGGCTACTTCAAAGTAGCAGCTAACTTCAAAGTTAACTTTGAAGATAGTTCCTAGTGTAGACACACCCCTCGAGTACTTTGTTTACAATGTGGGTTCCTAATATCTTCATATTATATACAAATCTGTTCCAACCTCTCCTGCAATACACAGGGAAGAACAATCTTCACAGACCTGGAGAGGGGATCTGTGTGAGCTCCAAAACTTGTCTCTCTTACCAAGACAATTTGGTCCAATAATAGATACTACCTCACCTACCCTATCTGTCTAATATCCTCGGACCAACATAGATATAACATTCCATACAAATTAAATCGAATGTTTATAGCAATTTAAAAATATAGTACAAATATCCAGTTTAAAATATTTTATATATGTAACTGTTTCTAAAAGTTATCCTTAAAATTTAAAACACCCATTTTAAAAAAACTGTGTACCTTTTCTAATGCAGATTAGCTCATGTACGCCACAGGTTCGTTCTCCACCTATTTGGGAAAAATAACTTATTAGCAAATAGTAAATATATATTATGAAATTTATTTTAATATTTAAAAAAGGTTTATAAGCTTCAAAAAGAAAGTGAAAAACTGAGTGTCACTTAATGAGGACATTACAAAAGAATGAGTTTTTTATAGAGGATATTGCATTTAAATTAGGAAATATGAAAATATGAAAAATAAGTAAACTGTTCTTTGGCATTACCATTCTACTAAAGATACAAATCACAGTATTAATATCTTGGATTCAATGTATCAAATATTAAATTCTCTCTAAAATTCTTGTGTGAATTTTACACATTGAAATCCATGAGTTAGTCACTCTAATCTTTTTCCCTAACTATAAATCAAGTCCTCTAGTTCTGAAAAGTTGATGAGCCAGCAGATCAACAAATGAAGTTTCAGAAAGTTAAAGTTTCAGATCATCAGCATTCTGTTGCAAAGTCTAAGTTATAAATTGTACAAAATAGGTTTTAGCTTCCTAGAGGGGAAAAAAATCCAATAGATCAGCATTTCTCAAACTGTGGGTCCTGACCACATGGGGGGCGTCGCGAGCAACTTAAAGGGAGGGTCGCCGCTGGATTCAGTTTTTCTCTTGCAAAAATGCATAAGTCAGTATCTGGCTTTTTCCCCGGGCGAACACACATTCTGCAGCTCGGGAAGCAGAAGAAAGGTAAGTCCTAGGGCGGAGGGAGGGGGCAGCTGGGGACAGTTAAGCCTGGCAATTGGTTGGGGCCGTGGGAGGGGGGTCGGGGTGCTAAGCCTAGGGTGGGTTAGGGCTGCAGGAGGACGAGGGTTGGAGATGAGCTGGGTCACAGGGGGTTTGAACTGGGGCCACACGCAGGCTGGAGGGCGGGGGTTTGAACCAAAGCTGAGGGCAGGGGGTTTGAACCTGGGTGGAGGGATGGAACTGGAGCCACGTGCAGCAGTTTTACACCAGAGCAGGGGGGTTGAACTGGAGCCACACGAAGGGGGGTTGAGCCTGAGCCAGAGCTGGACGCAGGGGTAGGTAGAGCCCAAACCATGTGCGGGTGGGTGAGCCGGCAGGGGGGTTGAACCAGAAAGTTGAGCCAGAGCCACACCCGAGAGGCGGTGAGCAGGAGCCAGAGGCAGGGGTGAGCTAGAGCCATACATGGGTGATGAGCAGGGCTGGGGGGCGAGCTGGGGCCATGCAGGGCCAGGGGGAAATGAGATTTTGAGTTGCACTTGACCCGCGTTAATGCGAGCTGAGCGCAACTCAAAATCATGCATTTCAAGGGTTTACTGTAGGAAATCAGGGGTCAGCTGCGTAACAGCGGGGTCACATACTCTGGGTTCAGGTACTCTGAGACCTTACTGTACAATGGCTTTTAGCTTTACATGTGGAGCAGTGGGGGGGGGGGGTCGTCACACAAATTCATTTAACATTTTAGGAGGCAGCGGTATTACAAAGTTTGACAACACCTGCAATAGATTATTGGTGTCATTCTCACCACAGGTTGTTCCATCTGATGGGGAAATTTTTTAAACTTGCTACTTTGAAGTACTTATATGCACATAATACATATTTGAAAATTCTTTGTTTAAAAAAAATTAGGCTGTAATTTCATATTTTGAATTAAAACAATCATACTAATATATTCAGAGGGAAGCATTAAGAACATCCAAACTTGCTGGGCCTGCTCGGGTCGGTTAAGAATGTCCAGAAGCTAAGAGAAAAAGAATGGATTTAGTCATATGTGCTTAGAGAGGAAAAACTTGACTACTGTGTGAATAAATGGTCACTGAGTGTTAAAAGGAGAGGAAATTATGAACTTTTAAGGAGCTTGGTTTGCCAGAATACATATATTGTACGTACACGCCCCCCCAGTGCTACTTGGTTATTTAAGTGAAATAAGTTCCCCCCCCTTACTTCTGCTGGGCTGAAGAAAAACCCTGTGGTCCTGGCCTTGGCCCCAGCTTTTTTTCCTGGCCTAGTGACAGTGGGGGGGAAGGTCAGGATTGGGGTGAGGGCCAGAGCTATTTTCCTCAGCCCCAGCACAGAAGGAGCAGGAGGCTGGAGATGGGGCCACGGCCTCTTTCCCTGGCCCAGGGGAGCCAACCCAAACTGGGGCAGCAGCTTCTTCTCCCCCTCAACTCCAGGGAGAGTAGCTAGGGGTAGCTTTCCCAGCCCCAGCAAGACCCTGTCAGGGCTCAGGACAGCGTTCATTGTCGCAGGATCTCGGGGGAGAATAACTATGTGATGAAGCTGCCAGGGTGAGCAGCAAGGCTCTCCCTTCATGGAGTTACGGTCAAGTGAGAGGGACATGGTGTGGGGCTGAGGAGCAATTCTCTCTCCTGGAAGAGTGGAGAGCCCTGTCTCAACATGGCTACTGTTTTCCAACTGCAGCTACCTCCAATGGTCACTGTGCAGTAATGGCTGTTCCCTGAGCTCACTGCCTCTAGTGGTGAGTCTGAAGTATGTTATCCTGTCAGAACCCCTCCCTTTCCATGTTCTGGGAAATTCTAAGATTTCAGGCATTTTCTACTTTCTAGGCACAACCAACCCCTGGCCTTGGTTTATAAGAGGAAGCTGCATACCAAATTTCATGATTGTAGCACTTATGGTTTAAGAGGAGTTCTTGAAAGAACATAGCACAGACACATGCACTCTCAAATAAATAGTAGTTGGAGTGAGCAAACCTTTTACACTAGGCCCCATTTTTCATCCCTCCAATTAGCAGTGTCCCCCAACCTGACTAATGTAATCAAAACCAACAGAAATTTTGGTTATGTTCATATGAAAAGAAACCTTTTGGCATGCATAAGACAATAAGTATGCAGAATGTAAAATGTTATCAATACATAAATGTGAATACACATACATAAAAACAGCAACAAAGTTCAACATTAATGAGAGGGATGAGCCTGAGACCCAGTAGCTGATTATGCTTACAAAATTTCACACCCCTCAAGGGGGCTTGCCACCCCTCTTTGAACATCACTGTGGTAGATGATATATACCATTCCATAACTATTCTTATTCTGTTTTAAACTGTGTTTTTAAGTTTTACATCACCAAACTCAAATATTTTAAACTTCGGATAATATTAAGTTATGGGATACCTGTTAACTCTATCTTAATAATCCCCAAACAAGTTTCCACTGACAATAGAATTTATATTCACAATGAACTTTTCTGCTTCCAAAGATAAGGAAACACACTACACACAGAACATTATTCTCCATCGGAGCATAATGCAAAACTTTAATTACACCTTCAGCAAACAAACATTTAGAGTTGACGTAAGTGAACAAGTTAAGTATGTGGCGTATTAAGTGTTTATGGGAGAGAGTATATGAGACTATAATTAAGGTTACCGTATAAGGGAAATTAATATGTATATTTTCTTACATGTTGGAGATAAGATGTTCCTTATGAAGATGCAGTCTGTTCCTGTCAATGAACAGATGCTGTTTAGACATTAAGGTATGGTAAAGAGATATTCCATGACTACCTAATTTCTTGATTTTAGAGCTTGAGCTGGAAGGACTACTAATCTCAAGACCATTTAAACAAAGTTTCTATTCATGTAAATTTGCCATATTTTCTTTAATTAGAGCAAGTGTACAAGAGGGAGGTTTGTTTGTTTTAAAAGGGATGTGGCCAAAGGGTGATAAAGAGGACCACAATTTCCTCAACAGCATAGGGCTACGAAGACAGTGGGGATGTTGGAGGTGGGGGAAGGGTGAGAGAGCTGGTAAGGTGAGGGGACAGCTATGGGAAGAAAAGTTAAGGAGGTAGGAGAGGACCTGAAAGCAGGGTAGGCGATCTTGTCAAGTGATGGATTTGCTCATCTGAACAGCCAAGTGTTCCTAAGCTATGTTTACACAGCCCAGATAAACAAACCTGGACAAGCAGGGCTCAGGCTGGAGCTCTAACAATATCTGTGTATATAGGGCTCTGAATTAATGACTTGTGGTACCATGAGTCTGTTGACCAAGGCTGGGAAGCTCATCACCATAAGCTATGCAGAAACACTTATAATCACAGCACATAGCTTTAAAAAGGTTGGATAGAAGTCAGAACTGGAACTCCTAATTCCTGTCCCCTGGGACTCCTAGTCACTGCTCCTTAAATGAGACAAAAATTATGGTATACACTTTCTTCTCAGTGTCCCAAGTGCAGAACACAAGGAATGACCCTTTACCCCCGAGGGCAATTTGCAGCTTCAGTCCACTAGAAACAAAAGACTCAAGACCCATTTTAACTAGGAGACTCTTCACTATCACATGGCAAGCAAACACATAAGTATTCTGGATTAGAGATAAGGTGGATTCCCAATTTTCTTCAGGATGGAAGAGAAGGAAAAGGCCTCCATCAAAATAGTACTCAGCCTTTTGAAAGGTGCACTAGCTGAGAGCCAGAAGACATGAGTTTAAATGTTTCTATTCAATTCACAATGAAGACCTTGCTATTCAGCAACATCTCATATCCCTAATTTAGTAAACAGAAAAATATCACCTCTGGCTTTTGTATACAAAGCAACTAAGCTTGCCCAAGGTCATTGCTACCAGGGCCGGGACAGACACCAGGATGAGACACTCACAACTGTTCTGACTGGGAAGCAGCCTAGAGAGCCTCTAGTAAGACTGTTCAATCCAGAATATATGTATTTTGATGCAGGGTCTGAAAAAGATAGTGGCAGGCCACCTTCCAAAGACCCCTACCAAAGTCCTTGCACAGGAGGAATGACAGAAGTAAGGCTGTGTGGGGGAAGTGTACATCAGAAGTGGGAGTGAAACATGTAGCACTACTGCTCATCGGCAGCAAAAGACAAGGTATTATAACTCAGCTGTAACGCACTCCCAGCTTTCAAACCACCTAAGCCCTCGTCCTCCAGGCCTGTTGAATCTGTGCTGCACTTCCTACCTCCTGTCTCTAATATACATAACGTCATTGACACTACCACTCAAAAAGCATTTTCCAAATCTATGCACTTGGCTATGCTATCAGTAACCATGATTCTAGCCACAAGACTAGGGTGGTCTCGTGGTTTCTAATTCTCTGAGAATTAGAAACAACACCTGGCATTCCTTATGCCTAGTCCCCCAGCAATGCTAACTAGAACACCATTAACCCCTCCCAGGTGGAAACAGAACCCAAGAATCCTGATTCCTAACTTTATATTTCTGTCTAGAAAATCTCTAACCCACTGGTTAAGTGCCACTTCTCCTTTTGGGGGCATCTTTTCCACAAATACAGGAGTGGCCATCTTTACTGAGTCCATTAGAAATTTCCTACCCATTAGACAGCTTCAGTCCCACTGCAAATTATGGAAGATCATGGCCATTTTTGGTTGTGAAGAACTGTGGAAGTGATGGGAAAGGCAAGAAAATGCAATGATGGGAAGTTTATTTAACTAGACCTACTTTTTATTAAATGTACATTCTAGGAATGCTTACAATAATTATTAATGGTAAAGAAAGCTTGAATAATCATCAAAAACCATTTGTGGGCAGGTAGTCACCAAACACTAAAAATCACAAAAAAGTTGGAAGAAAAGTCAAACACGAAAAATGTTTAAAATTCTCATTTAATTTTAACTCAAAGTAAAAGATTAGCTTAAAATACCTCTGAAAATTCAATCTTTTCTCATACCACGCTTGAAGATAAAATATATTTTTCAAACATATCAAAGAATGGATCCATCCTAAATTTAAAAAATGGAACCCAGTCTTAATTTAGAGGTAATACTGTTCCTTTGTAGAAAGTCTGAAACTTGTCAATCTTCAATCTTCACATGGTAATTTACTAGAACAGTGGTGAGCAAGCTGCAGCCCATGAGCCACACAGAGCCCACTCAGGTTCCACCTGTGGATGCCATGTCTACTCCTTTCCCCCACACATCTCTTGGGCACTGAAGTCCCCACTTCCTACCTCCTCCCTGGCCTTCTCAGAAGTTTCGTAGAATCACAAACCTGCTGATTCGTGTGCCATACCTGCTCCTCCCACTCCCTTCCAGAGCTTGAACACCACACAACAGCTCTTTGCGGTTGTTGAAGGTCTTGGAGGGAGGGTGAGAAGTGGGGACAGACTACAAAATTAGTGGATTAGTGGCACTCCAAAAGTGCTGAAAGGGAGGGGGAACAGTAGGAAAATGTGTGGCTCCAGTTCGCCAGAGCACAAGAGATGCCTGGGGAGGGTAGCAGATGGGATCTGCAAACCACAGGTAGAACCCCAATGGGCTGCAAGCCACAGGCTGCCCATGAGGCACACTGATATGAAGGATGGCTACTCATACAAACCACTCTCTCTTTTTAATTGTCCATCACTGGTCATGTCTCATTTTAAAATGTGGTTTATGTAAAAGCTGCTAATCAAAACACAAACAATTATCGTTAACAATTCCATCACATCAGCATATAAATTTATCTGACTCAGCATGAATGAAGAAGAAAGAAATGGTAGGATATAAGGGATCAAACAGATCAAAGCAATATAATCAGGTAACTCAAAAATGAAAAAAGCTACTTGTTAAATAGCAAGTTAGAAAGCTTGTGCTTGTCTTAAAGTGCAGGAAATCTTTTTTCCTCATTCATCAAACTCAAATGTGCCACTGACTGAAATTTCATGCACTGAATGGGAAAGATAGAATATTGATAAGTTTAGTGATCCTGCAAGTAAGATATTTTTCAAGGTCATCACTTATTAAAATGTAGTTAGAATGGCTTCGTTTAGGAACATTGTTTTGTCCTTGACGCACAAAAACCCCAAAGAATGAGACTCTTGGCTGTTTTTATAGCATAAAAGCTCAAAATCTGAATCTGGTAAAACAGTCATAACCATTTTTGTCACATAACCTCCTTCAGTGAGTAAAAATAAGACATTTCAAGAAAGACGGAAATACTTCTGATAACTTTGTTTCTTCATTAATAAAGTTGAAATCTATATAAAGAACTAAAAGAATCAACATTGACATTAGATGCTTAACTGAACATGAGAAGTCGCTTAGAAATGACTATGAACATCTACACAAGGAAACAGTCTCAGTGGGTAGCCATGTTAGTCTGCAGTTTAACAAAAACAAAAAATACAAGCAGTCCTGTAACACCTTAAAGACTAACAATGAAGTGGGTCTTGCCCACAAAATCTCTTCACCTAATAAATAAAATTGCTGTCCTTAAGGTGCTACAGGATTGCTTGTATTTAGACACAAGAAAATGTATTCTTTTCTAATGCTATTGAATCTACACAGGAAAAAACAAACAGAATACTATATACAAAGTGCTAAAGATCCCATCCAGAAATCCAGGGAAAAGTTAGCAAAGAAGTCTTCACCCATTTTTCAGAGAATGAAAATAAACTGATAAATCATCTGAAGAACCATACTGATATTTAACATGCTACTTGAAACTTGCTGGGTGGTGGGGGGGGAAATCACCCAACAATTTAAATGCATTAGTTTAAATAATCACCATCACTCTCCTGGTTGACTGTACGAAACTGGAAAACTAAAGTTCCAATTTCTCTATTAAATCAGTAGAACAGATGAATACTGTTTCTCTACAGTTAACTACCATTAAGTATGGTGAATTTGCACTGAGCACAAGAAAATAAAACAGATGATAGAAAAAAAACTCTAGAAAGTCACTAAATGTATTTGTAAAAACTGAAAAATTTAAAAGGGACTTCACAGATGTGAGGGACAGATCTAAACATTGTTGCAGATATGAAAAAAATAATCTTTATTTTGTAAGGTTATTTTAACTTTGTGTCTTTGCCAACTATTAATATAAAGCTACAAATGTATTTATAGCCAGACTGCTTGAAAATCTAAAAATAACTGAGGTATGTTTTAGTTAATTATATTATCAAAATTTTAGGCTGGTTAATGAAATTGCAAGAAGTACCTCCTCCTTTCTGTCTTCCAAGAACAAGCAAATGTCCTCAGAAGATTATAATACCTTAGGCATAAAACCATGACTGTTACACAAGCTATGAAAAAAAATACGTTTTTAACATTATCTCACTTTAACTTTTATTCAATTTTCTTTTGTTCTGTGTTTAAAAGATATATTGGCTCTTTGAATTTATGCTTGGTACAAAACACTTAAGATGTATTTAATTGCTATACCAAACAGACTGTAACTTTAAGGACCTTAAGTAAAAAGAACAACTGGGTGCATGGTCTATGCTAGGGTAGAAAGTCTATTTCCAATACACAGTTCTAGCTACACCATAAGCATAGCTAGAACTGACATATCAGAATCAACTTTCGTAACTAGGGTAGTCCTGGGCTCTTCAGGCTCATGCCAACATCCCTTACACTCCACTTGACAGCGTGGAGTACAAGGTCAACAACCAAGCCCAGAGAGATCGGTTTTGCTGTGCCTTAACACATGCAGCAAAAATGAAACTCCAGAAGATCATCCTATAAGTATAGATTCACCTGCCAACCCCCAGATGGCATGAAGCCAATGAAAAGATAAATTGCAACTAACTCCAAATCTGAACAAGCCTGAAAGAGGAGTCTTCATAACTCCATGGAACAAAAAGGAAGAGTCTTAAAAACAAAACTCAGACATTAACTGCCTCACGCACAAACCCTCTGCTACTCTACTCAAACAAAAGCCATCAATTTAATTTACCCTTTCTTCTCGATAGAAAAGCTGCCACAACAGCAAAGGAAAAAACAGAGAAGACACAAGGGAGGGAAAAAAAAAATCCAAGAATAGTTCTCCACATTTCAAATGGTGAAAGTTAATTAAGACACTATCAAGAGATTAGATTTTGTAACAATTTTAAATTGTCTTTATAAATTAAAACACAAACATTTGCTGCTGTCAATCAAATGGCTAGTCCACATACAGCTAGAAGGCAGTCAGAGACTTAACACTGGAAAGAGAGAGGAAAAAGGGGGATTTGGATCCAAGATTCTTAATATTGGTCAACTGTCTTGTCTCAAGACAGCTCGTTAAGTGGCTTCAGCGCTAAATTACATATCTCCTTCTGCTTCATGGGATTTGGTTAAGATTACTTACTTTGCCCACCTATAAACTAGCTGATAATTAATAACTAAACAGGTTCTATCCACCCTTAAGCAAGTTCTTTAGTCCATGACAGCTTTAAATATCTAAGACTGGTTTCACAGTAATTTTGGAAATCTGTATACTTCGGTTTTAACTTCTCAAATGAAGAGCATCCCAGAAATATAATAGCTCTGAGAGCATGTTATCTGCTAAAAGCTCTCCAAAATATACATAGATATACAGAAAAGATTGTAATTGAAGTAGTCAATTTACTGGTGTTCTCTCATTTGTGTTGTTTTAATAAAATATTTTCTTTCTTCAATAATAAAATATCCTTGGTTCATAATTCCCACTATTTTACTTGGTTTTAATCCTGTTGACCTCTGTGGTATGTAAAGTAACCCCTTTGAGGAAAATAATGAAAGTCCAATTCCATGAACAGTCTCATGCATAACCTGTCTACATCATTCTATCTTTTGATTTTGGAGTTCCCCCATTTGTCAGTAAGAGAAAAAAGCTGGTCTACCACATCTTGTTTCTCTAGATTTAAATTTTTCAAATAAAATTACTGTGTCCAAAAATTTAAAATGTCACCTTACTACCCCACCCTGGATTATGGGCCGGACACTACTGCTCAAATGTTGTTAGGAATTTGTCTTGAGCCATTTAATAAATTACTGGAACCACACAAGCACAAAAATCACACCATGATTCAGAGACGCTATAAAACCATCATTTAGCATACATGACGGACCCCCAAATATAAAGGTATTGAATCCAGCACACAAAGTGGCAGCTGAAATATGGCTTATGGACTATAATATTCTCTCTTGTCATTTTAAGTTGAAGATCTAAATTTCTACCACAAATCTGCATTTATATTCAGAGGTTTGACTAAAACGTAAAGTAGAAAATTGTCCAAATAAAGTCTCAGGAAACAGGACAGTTGAGTTTTGAATTTTAATCAGTTTTTACAAGCTTTGCACTCCTATGCCGTAAACTTTGTATCATATGATCAAGTTTAGCTCATACATCAAGATTTTGTTGAAACTTTATGATATAGACTAGGGCTGTGTCGAAGAAGGGGGCATGGTAAACCACCTGAGCAGAGAATACTAATGAAGTGCTGTGATGAATATGCAGCACCTCATAAGGCTAATTCTCCCCACGACAACTTCAAAGTTGCAAACTTGAAAGTGCCGGCATGTGTGTACCCGCGGGCACTTTGAAGCACCCATGCAACTTTGAAGTGCCTTTACTCCCAAAAATATGTTGTTGTGTGCTATTGGTCAAAGTAAAATATATCATAACATTTTTTCTACAATCTGAGTTATGCATATCATGATGAGTTAGTATATCTTTCCTGACAAACATTTCGTACCATAAATTTTCTTCTCTTTAAGAGATATATTTTAATAATTTAGGTTCTCTCTTACAAACCATCACCTACACTATACACCTTCACTCACGTGTGGACCATATGCATGTATGGACTATGAATGGTACGTAATCAAGGAAAATACCATTACACAAAACTAACACTAAGATATACTCACACAACAAATACTACTAATTAAATCTAAGGGTAAGTCCATGCTAGGAAAATAAGCTGACTTCAGATATGCAATTCCAGCCATGGCATTTGCTTAGGTAGAATTGATGTATCAGAGTCAACTTACTTCCATAGTGTAGTCCATGCCTCTTTAGTCTCACATCAATATCCCTTACTCCACTCAATAGCTTGGAGTACAGAGGTCAATAGCTGAGCCCAGAGAGGTCGATTTTACCATGTCTTCACCAGACACATGCACGCACACAAGCAATATTGAGCTCTGGAAGATCGACTGCAAAGCATTGATTTCCCAGTAAGTATAGACAAGCCCTAAAACAACCAAGAATAGTGAGTATCTTCAGGTTCCTATAAGTCTCCCAAGCGTGTATCAGAGTAAATCACTCCATCCCCAGTACTGCACAAGGAAGACTGATGCTCAATTTAAAAAAGCCCAGATTCAAAATATCCAATATACAAACCAGTAACTCTGAAGTTTGTATTTGCAAGGTATCCCTCCTGCAGACTTCTTTTGTGTACACACACACACAGCCCTCCTAAACATTTACATTAAAAGAATATTGAAGGAGTACGGAAGCTAAGCATTCCTCTGGCATGCTTTTACAGATTCAGAAAAAATGTACAAATGTGCACAGAGAGCATGACATTTTCAAGGGGTAATCAATCCATCAAATAAAATCTAGTTCACAAACCCTCACCAAAGGCATTCGTTCTTCTCAAACATCAATTGTGGAGTTTTCTGACAATTTTCGCTACAAAACTGAGAAAATTATGGCAAGATTTTTTTTTTTTTATTATGGGAAAACATACAGTAAGGTCTCAGGAGTATACAAACCCAGAGTACGCAACCCCACTCTTACACTGCTGACACCCGATTCCTACGGCAAACCCTGGAAATGCGTAATTTCTAGTTGCACTTAACTCACTCACCCCCTCCCCCGCCAAGCCTTGGCTCAACCCAACCCCAGCTCAGCCTGCCTCACAGCTCCGCTCACCACCTGTGTATAGCTCCTGTTCACCCACTGCCTCTGGCTCTAGCTCACCACCCCTCACATGCGATTCCAGTTCAACCTCCCCTGCCCCGGTACAACCCCCTTGCTGCCTCACCACCCGTCATGCATGGCTCCAGCTCAACCACCACCCTCCCCACATTTAAAACCCTCTCACACTGCCCCGGTTCCATCCTCCTGCCCCAGTTTAAACCCCCCCGTGCACGACTCCAGTTCCATCCTCCCATCCTGGTTCAAATCCCCCCCACGTTCAGCCCCGGTTCAAACCCCCCCACAGCCCAGCTCACGACCAGTACAGGGCTCTGGTTCAACTCCACCCCTTGCCCCTGCATAGCCTTACACACACACACACACACACACACACACCACCACCAGGCTTAACCCCCGCCAACTGCCCTCCCACCTCAGGACTTACCTTTCCACTGTCTCCCTGGCTGCAGAACGTGTGTTCCACCAGGGAAAAAGCCTGACCCCAACTTATGAGAAATCCAAGTTATGCAAGGGCACGCGGAACAGAACCCTCATGGAACTGGAGGGTTTGCTGGAATTTATTTGCTCTTTTAATAACATCAGCTGAACTGTGTTTGCTCAAAGAAAAATAAAAACCCTTCTGAACTGAAAATAAGCTTTGAAAATTTGAGCCTACAAAAATTCAGACAGTAAAAAGCAACTGACAAGGGGCTTAGTATTGAAGTTATTAACTATCCTTAACAGCAGAAGTCTTTGCCACTAACAGTGTTTATTTAGTTACAGAGAGGTAGTCCTGTTAGTCTTTAAAGTGCTACATTTCTGTTGTTTTGTTTTGTAGGTGTACAGACTAACAAAATGATTTATTCGATGATGAGCTTTCATCGGATAGACTCACTTCATCAGATCAATCTCATTTCCAATACAGATTGACATTTATAAGTACAGGGGACCAAACAAAATTGTAATAAAAACTGACAAATCAAGTACATAGAACTGAAGGAGGAGGGTCGGGGGGGGATGTTAAGTGTCCTGCCTGAGATAATTACAAGCATCAAAAGGAAGGGAAGCAGTCTTTGTAATGCCATCACTGGACCTAACCATGTTAGTTACAAGATGAAAGGCACATTCTCATGCACTTTGAGCAACATTATGTAGTAGGATCTCAACATTTGCAAGGATTCCATGTTGAGAATCCTTGCAAGTGTTGAATTTCGCAAATACTGTATGGCAGCTGTTTCCGCCTGCAGCCCTGCTGCCAGTGCTCCCTGCCCGGGGCCCCAGGGCAACCAGCTGCTCATGAATAATTGAATTCACGAACCTTAGGTTCGCAAATGTTGAGACCCTACTGTATATGCCATTATGTGCCAACAATGCCCTGACGCTATCTACATTGGACAGCCCGGGCAAAACCTTTGCCAAAAAATAAATGGAGACAAGGCAGACATCAGGAATCTCAACATGCATAAGCCGGTCAGTGAATACTTCAATGGAGTGGGCCATTCCATTAAAGACCTGAGAATTTGTGTCCGAGAACAAAGAGAATTTAAAAACAGATTACAGTGAGAAATTTGTGAACTGGAATTCAGATTCAGATTCAACACATTAACACATGGTATGAACAGAGACATCAGTTACCTCACACATGACAAGGACTGCTTCCCTTCTTTTGATACTCATAATTATCTCAGCCAGGACACTTAACATCCCCCCCGCCACCCACCTCCTTCAGTCCTATGTACTTGATTTGTCAGTTCTTATTGCAATTATATTTGGCCCTCTGTACTTACAAATGTCAGTCTATATTGGAAATGAGATTGTTCTGATAAAGTGGATCGGTCCCATGAAAGCTCACCACTGAATAAATAATTTTGTTAGTCTTTAAAGTATTTATTTAAAAATTATTACTGATTGTTAAGTTTAGGATCCACACTTTCCTCTTTGGTCTTAATTTCACATTGTCAGTGCTTGACTTTGCAACCTTAACAGTCTTCTAGTGGGCAGCGTCAGCTGGCTATCAGAATATCATTCACCCTTTACTAGTATTTGATATTTTTAGAAACCTGTTAATCTACTACATAATTCAGTTCTTTTCCTCGAGCTCTTGAATGAAACAATAGCTATTTTTGTCAATCCCTTTCAAATATCTGAAAGTCTTTGCTTCCCGTAAAATCCTAAACATTAGGGTTGGAAGAGAGTATTTGAGTAATCTAATTAATCCCTTGCATTTTGCAGAACTATGTTCTATATTATTTCCATTCGGTTGCACATGCACTGAGATCTTCTGAAAATCCCTTGTTAGCATTCATGTTATTTTCATGCAGCTCTGTATGTGGTATCACCAATACAGAATGGTTCCTATCTGTTTTAGCAGTTTGTTATCCAAACTTGCATGGTGATAACTTGGGCATCTGATATATGTTAGTACTCCAAATATTGCTAGCACCACTGAAGCTAAACCAATTCCACAGCAATGATGGGAGATTTAAAGAAAAACATCTATGTAGATAAGTGCCAGTATATGTAGCCTTAACTATCAACAAACATTGAAATTCAATCACCTTCTATGGTGATCTAGCTCCTTGTCAGACGGTTATTGTTCAAAACATTTTCTTAATGACCACCCTAAGCTTCTGCATCCCTATTTTTGGGACATTTGTCCTCATGATGCCATCATCAGCAATTGATTTATCCTTTTCTTTGTTTATACTGAAGCCATACTTGAACTCTAAATTGCACACCGTCCAAGCCTTCAATTAAGCATATTTACATCCAAACACTTTCTCCTAGTCTCCTGAATCAAAATTATAATTTCAGGCTACATATACATTACGACGTATATTCAATTTTATTAAAATTGATTTTATAATGCTGGGTTTTATAAATTCAAATTTGACTATCCTCACCTCCCACGAAGTCCCTACAAAGCCAACTTAGTGCTGCTACACTAAATCGCAACATCTGTTGCGGCAGTGCACTGTGGGAACCTATCCCACAGTTCCTTCAGCTCCATAGCATTCCGAGTTTTTTCACTGGTGCAGTATGGGGAAAAAAAAGAGGCCCCCACAAGTGTCATGTTCCCACAATGCACTGCCCTCATTCCCTTCCCATGGAAAGCAAATGGCCATTTTTTCAGAAGGAAAGAAGGAAAAGTAAGAAATCCCAGGTTAAGGAAAACCAAAGAGGCTGGCTTCAGAAAATGTAGTATACCAGGCAGGGGACTGTCATACTGCCCTGAGATGACCCAGGTGATTGTGCTATCTCAAGTGGCACTCCAGCCACTTTTCCCCCCACTTGAAACCAGAAACATCCTCCCTGAAAATATACAGGAACAGATTACTGCTTGAGGAAAGAGCAGGATAGTAAAGTTGAGGAAAGTCCAAACCATAACAACTAAAGTAAAATTTGTGGTGCAGGGTTTTTGGCTTCCCATTTCACTACAGATGTGTCCAACACGAGGCATGGAGCTTACCAAATTACCACATGCCAGAATGACTCTCTGCCCTGGGATCATCCAGGTGTTTCATTTCAACTGGCCCTCCAGCCACTTTTCCCCTACTTGAAAAGGCTTCTGCCTGGACAGAATAGTATGGCTTCTACCTGATAAGTCAACCAGTGCTCCAGGCATGGGATTGGCATATTGCCCTAGAGGAACTTCCCGGTGACTTATCTCAACTGGCCCTCAAGCCACTTTTTCCTCCCTTGAAAGCACCCCTGCTTCTGAAAAATGTTACAGGAACAGATTACAGCTTGTGATATCTGGCCCCCTCACATTCTGTAAGGGGTGTCATGGGATGGGGGGGGGGGGGAATTGTTTGAAGGGCCAGTTGAAATGGCCCCTTTGAGGTGTTGCTCTGGCAGGGGGGGCTGGCTCCCCCACATTCTATAAGGGTTATCGTGGGATGGGTGGGTTGGAATTGGCTGAAGGACCAGTTGAAAGGGTTGCTTCAGCAGTTTGCCCCTGGCAGCGGGGGTAGCCCCAATTGCCTGTGACTGTGGGGGCTGGCCCACCCACATTGTATAAGGGTTATCAGGAGGTGTTGAGGGGGATGAATTAGTCGGAAGGGCCTGTTGAAATGGTCCCTTCAGCATGTTGCTCCAGCAGGGGAGCCAGCCCAGATTACCTGAGATTGTTTTGGCCCACATTCTATAAAATGTGTCATGGGGGTGGCGAATATCACAAGCTGTAATCTATTACCTGGCAACACCCAGCCCCCAAAATATTTGCCACATGGGGAGACTCCCCTGCCACAACAGCCAGCCCCCGAAATCTTTTCCATGGGGGGGGGGGGAAGATTCTCCCCCTCCCCCCCATGACAGCAAGCCCACAAAACTCTTTCCCGCCTTAGGAGCCCTCACCTTGCGCAAGCCAGGAAAGACATGGTGTTGCCTGGCAGCATGGTCTGCACAGCACCGCAGGCACATGCTTTTATTGGGTCAGGGGCTAGCCATGTGATGTGGTTGGGCTCAGAATAGACCCCAACTGCATGGTGCCTGTGGGGTGGGGGGCCTGTCCCTGTACAAATGTGAACTCCAGAAAATAAGTCTCTCAGCCCCTCATACAAGCATGACCCCCACAGCCTAGCCACCACGTGGTACAGTGGGGCAGGAGCTGGTACCAACACGGAAAAAAAATCTCAGCCTCTCTAGCTATATCCCGTGCAAGGAAGAAGCCATGTTGGGGCTATTTTTTCATGGGCAGATGCGATGGCTGCGCTGATAACAAGGAGGAAGTTTCTCAGCCTCTCATACAAGCATGACCCCCAGAGTCTAGCCATCATGGACTTCCTGGTGCCAATTCAAATTTGCAGGCTTGCTGAGCACCTGGAGAGCAGCAGAGCTGGAAGCAGCCAGAGCAGACAACCATGGGGCATTATGAGATACATATGGGACCCCTCTGGAGGCTAAGAAAGTTGATTTAAAGACATGATGTTTCCACGCTAGCCTTAATTTGAACTCGATGCTATGCTGACTCAATTTGTGGGTGTAATAATATCAACCTTAACACTCCTTAAAATCAACCTAATGGTATTTACACTGAAGACAGTGACATTGTAAAATTGAGCTAACTGCCTTAAAAACGACTTCATCATGTAACATAGACATACTCTAGTTTTACATTCATCCTTCCTACCTTACATGGAGTATAACTGGACACAATAACCTGAGTACAGTTATAACAAAGCTATGCAAAGAAACAGTATTGCCCTTTAGCACCTTATGTTCATATATATTAGTTATTTGATTGGTATTTTGTAACAACACTGCAAGCTCACGTTGAGTTTGCTACTTCTCTAGTAGATTCCCTGTCTACTCTCCTACAAATTTCCATCTATGCTATATACTTCCCTTTCATGTAACATTGTTTAACATTAATAATTATGAAGGCATACTATCTCTTTTCACATCAAAATCTGCAAGTGTACAGATTCAACAACTTCAAGAGGTTGAACTGGTGAATTTCTAGCTGCATTCTCACCTTAGAAAATCAGATGTACAACATTAGAGAGTGAAAAGGGAAGCCCAGAAACCTGGCAAAAGAAGAGGCAGAAGCAGAGGATTTACAGACCTATACAAATATATCATCCCAGATCTTAAAGCATCTATTCTGTCCCTGTACTTTTTCCTCCACCCTTCATGCAGCATGGCTAAAGAGACTCTATAAGCAGCTTCTCAACTGATCCGTTACACCAAAGATCTTTACCATATATCTGAGCTTAGACCTTATGCCAAGGGGGAAGGGAGTGAAGAGATGCAAGTGAAATTAATGCTACTATAATCAACATGAGCTTATACCTTGTGATTATGAACGCAGCATTATCACAAAAGATGGCTCCTCAGTAGTGCTCCCTCTCCGCCCTCTCTTCCCAGCATATTGCCTTAAATCCTGCAGAGCCCCAAACCTGAGGGGGTCGTGGGAAAATAGTACCAGTGGAGTCAGAATGGATTTACTACGACATTTATTTCAACTGCCACTGTCGGTGACTTACTGCTCCACTTTGCTTTTAATCTCTCAGTCTAACATCAACGAAGGGTCCTGTGGCACCTTATAGACTAACAGAAAAGTTTTGAGCATGAGCTTTCGTGAGCACAGACTCACTTCATCAGTCTGTGCTCACGAAAGCTCATGCTCAAAACTTTTCTGTTAGTCTGTAAGGTGCCACAGGACCCTTCGTTGCTGTTACAGATCCAGACTAACACGGCCACCCCTCCGATACTTGTCGGTCAAACATCTCACTCACTTTTGCATTTGACACTATAGCTGACTGTATTCGCCACTTCTCCAATGTTTGTATTTCCTGAAATTTTTATTAGTGGAAGCTTTACCTTCTTCTTCTATTAGTAGAAATATTAAGCAATTTCTACTCCTCTCCCTTCCCACCCCCACTACTGTATCTTACACTTACCGTTGTGTATCACTTGTATTGTTTGAGGAGAAACATACACAAGTTATCAGAGTAATTATGTATTCCCGTTTTAGCCTGTACCCTTCGTATTTTAGTTGTCCTACTCTATTTCCTGGTACTTCTGGAGTTGTTCAAGCCAAACCTGAACTATTTACCTAATATTTAAAAAATAGGTTGATGTATTCTTTTAAATTACTGTATCCAGAATTACTGGAATTTCAGCTTTATAATCACTTTAAATGATTTATTAATCTCTCAAAATAAACAAAATATCTCAGCAAGTTTTATAATGGTAGCTACTATCAGAACATGTGGCTAACCAAACTTCACCCCATGAAGTAATACCTCATATTTAAAGCTTTGTAAGTGGCCAAGATATTACCACACTACAAAAACATAGCTATAAATATTTTCACTAATCAAAATAAATTGCACTTGCTTTCTTCCTTATAACTCTTAACATAAGGAGCTTTACATAAGAAAAAAATTAAGTTTTTCAATTCGCACTGATATAAATTGGTGTATGTTAACATGACTGACATGTTGAAAATATCAACTCATTCTTTTAAACATGCCAAAAGTACTTCTTGCTACAGCTGTTAAATAATATTTTGAAGTTGAAAGTTTAATTGTGTGGATTTCAAAAATAAAAAATTACTTTGTTTCAAACGTTTTAAAAAAATTTGATATTTATTCTAAACACTGAAATATTTAATATTGCAGATTTTTTGGAGCTACAAATAGTAATAGCAATATCTTTAAAAATCACCATAATATTGTCTAGGATCATCTTTTATGTTTTATGATGTGTGCAGAAGTGTCTTGGACACCAGTAATTTCTATATCTTAGGATACATCTACACTTTTTGAAAAATTGACATGCTGGCAGATGATCTTCTGGGATTCAATTTAGCTTGCCTAATGGAGATGAACTAAATCAAACTGTCATGGAACTACCACTGACTCTGGTACTTCTGGAGAGAAGTAAGGGAAGTTAGCAGCAGTTTCTTCCATCAACCTCCCATTGTGTGGACAACAGCAAAAAAAATTGATCTTAGACAAGTTGACTGTAGCTACACAATTTTCATAGCTGTATTTGTGTATCTAAAATTGATTTTACCTCATAGCATAGACCTTATCATAGTGCTGTAAGCTATGCCATTTTAGCCTGATTGCAGAGGGGAAGACAAAAGCAGTTATATATACCAGGGCTAACTAATATAAAAAATCACTTTTCATCTGTTGACTAGTGAGGAGGTTTATCAAACACTGAAGCCAAAAGCAAGGTGCTAACATGCAGATCAATGAAGGAGAAAGAAAAAAACTGGGAAGTAAAGGAGTTTATATATACCTATCAGTAATGCTGAAAAGACTATTTGGGAAACAGAATGGACACTACACTTCAGCTACAACCCATAGTAATGAAACTCATTTCAACTCCTGCTTTCAGCACAAGACGTAAATCAATACTTAACTGCTCAATTTCATGATGGGATTTGCATCAGAGTTTCAGAAGAGCTCAGCTCCTGTGTTAGGTCACTTTTATTGAAATGTCCACGAGGGAACTGAGCTCTTGTGAACTCACCCCCACTGCAGATGTCAAGCACTTTTGAAAGTCTGAGTCATTTGCGGCTTTTAACATCTTTGCAGTAATATTCCTCTCCATCATTCATCTTTCAAAAAAATATTTCAAATATAGAATTCAAAGGGTGATAAAGATATTTTCAGATCCAATAAGCTCTCTGGCACTGGGGGGAGATTCTCAATTTCAGAGATAAAGACACCATCACCTTGATTTTTTTTGAGTGAGTAATTTAAACTATTTCAATTAATATATATAATATAAAGAATGTGTTGTCATTAAGTCCTGGTTACATATAAAGTCCTGATTTCTCTCTGCCCACTCCACCTTCCCTCCCCCGCCTCAAGACATCTGAGAAGGGATTTCTTCTCCACTCCTACTTAAAGGGGGCTTCTCAGCAAGGGAAAAGCAGAGCAAGTCAGTTTCAAAGCTTGCAAGCTACTCCATACAGTCCCTTGACTGTGTAGCCACTGGAATCTGCTGGCATAAGGCAACTTTTACAGTTACAGGAAGACAAGCCCCTACCCTACAACAGTGTAACTGACTAAAGGGCTCACAAATGCACAAAATAATCAAACTAATGAACAGATTTTGGAATATATTTTTTAACAACAGGTTCTTTCAGCTACAGTAAGAGAAGAAAAATATTCCAACAAACATATTCGAGTTGACAGTGTACCTTTGCAGTCTCTTGCACTGGAAATTAGGGCTTGGTGGTGAGTTTTTAATTTTTTTTCTAGAAATCAAAAGGAGATTTCCAAGAAAACTATGCCAGTTCAGGAGTGGCCATCTTCTAATAGTACCAACAAGTGTCTAGCATCCCTTGTGCAAAATGCCCACTACAGGCTCACTCTCTTTTAAGTAATGAGTGTGAGGAAGCAGAGCAGCCCTACAAGTCGCGCTCCTTGGGCAACAGCTGGGAGAAAACGGAGGCTCCATCCAGCCTTTGGGGGATGAGTTTTAAAGCAGCTGATGAAGACTCTCCAGGGAGAAGGGCTATGCGGCGTGGGTTTCCATGCCTAAAAACAGCGGCAGCCCCCCAGCAAACTGGCTGCGTGCCGGACCCCGTTTGGCAGCACCTCCCGCTCAGCGCGGATCCCCGTCCGGGGCCCGACACCACGGTGGGGGTCGCTCAGGACCTGAACTATTCTCCAGAGAGGAGAGAGTGCAGCTTCACGTGTGCCGCCCCCCACCCCCAAGTCCTCGGCAACACCCGGCAGGTGCCCGGCACCCCGGGGATTATTTATTTACTCTTCGCACACGCCGCGGCGCAGACGCGACAGGGTAGGGAAAGGCCCGGCACGGAACAGGCAGTGCCCCCCGTCCCACCCACTTCTAGGGCAGCTGTCCTGGTGCAGCCCCAGCCGCCTGGCACCCCAGTGGGCTAGCCAGCCCCCACCGCGGCCGCTTGGCCCCAGGGCTTGTTTACCTGCGCGAGGAGCGAGCCCCCAGGCCCGCGGCCGCTGTCCGAGGGGAGGGGGGTGTTCTGAAGGAGGGGAGCCCGTTATTGGCCTACTTACCATCAATCGCCATGATCTTCCAGGTGGGCCGTACCAAGTGCAGCGCACGCAGGAGACACACCGGCACGCAGAAGCTGGAAGAAAGAGGCAACGAGCAGGAGGGAGGAAGGGGGTGAAGAATGGCGCGTGCCAGGGCGGTGGAGCTGCGCGTGACTCCGCCCCCTTCTCAGGGGCCAGGCGCGCGCCGATTCAAAAGGGCGGCAGTTGGTCGACGGGGGTTGACGACGTCTCGAGGTTAACGGCCGACCCGGGCCTGGTTTGCTATAGCTGCTGTCAGGGTCCCTGAGCGACTCAATTTTGCACCCCATCCTCGCGCTCTTCCGTCCGTGCCCTTCAATGCCCGGGGCTTGTGCCTGTGACTCCAGTGGAAGCGGGATTTGGCCCTGCCAGGGAGTGCGCTTGTCCTTTCTGCTGCGCAGCCAAGAAATCGGGCTCCAAATCCTGAACATACGGTGCAGCTTGTTGGGAACTTTGTCCTAGGGTTCAGTGGGATCAGAATTCGAAAGTGCACAAGCTCTATACTTCCCCCATTGCTACCAACAGTTACTTGAATATATTTTCCACCACAGAATACAATTTTCTCATGCAAAGTAGAATTTTGAAATGTTGCACATCTGGTAGAAGTAGCTGATCATTCCAATATTCCAGCTATAGTAAAAATGGTCTATTTTCAAATGGAAAATCATTCAGGTGTCCAGGTCTCAGGGGGTTTATTTATTCAAAAAGCTGTGTATTGATTCATATTGAAAGCAAAAAGGCTTAACGTTTAAATACACTCCCAATTTTACAAACACAACAGAAACTTTAAGCATGTGAGCCCATGACTTATAAAAGCAATGAGGGGTCCTGTGGCACCTTATAGACTAACAGAATACGAGCAGAAATGTTTGCCCACAAAAGCTTATGCTCATGCATTTCTGTTAGTCTATAAGGTGCCACAGGACCCCTTGTTGCCTTTGCAGATCCAGACTAACACTGCTACCCCTCTGATACATGACTTTTATGTCAAGGTGCATCTGCAGGATGAGTGTATATAAAGTGAATGAGAGAGTCTTATTTCTGGGATTTCCTTAACTTTCAAGTCCCGTACATCCACCGACAGTCTCTGGCAGTCAGAGGCTTAGAGACATTTAGGGTGTGTCTACACTAGCTGGCTACGTCGAAGTAGCCGACCCAACGTCGAAATAGTACGCATCGTGTCTGCACACACCAAGTGCGATTTCGACGTTGAAATTGACGTTAGGCGGCGAGACGTCAAAATCACTATTCCCATCCGAAGATGGGAATAGCGCCCCACTTCAATGTTGAATGTCGAAGTAGGGCATGTGTAGACGATCCGTGTCCCACTACTTCGAAATAGCAGGGTCCTCCCTGGTGGCCATCAGCTGAGGGGTTGAGACACTCTATCCAGCCCCTGCGGGGTTTTATGGTCCCCACGCACAGCAGCCTTTAAAGCACCACGGACCCAGATTTCCTGTGGCAGAAAGCTAAGAGTGTGCAGGCAGCAGCACACGCATGTGCTAGCCCTGCATGCTTTCCAGGGGCCCCAATCTGCACTGCCACCAGCCATGGCATTGAGCCAGCCCCCCGAGCGCCCCCAGGGCTCCCCTCCTGAGGGGACCCAGGAACCCCCAGCAGCCAAGCGGAAGAGGCAGGGCCCCTTCTGGTCAGAGTCCGAGCTCCGAGACCTGCTGGGGCTCTGGGGTGAAAAGGAGGTGGTCCATGTGATGGGGAGCAAGCGGCAGAATGCAGAAGAGTTCGCGCAACTGGCCGAGGGCCTGGCTGCCTGGGGTCACCCTGCCCGCACTCCAGATCGTGTCTGGAGTAAGGTGAAGGAGTTGCGGCAGGAGTACACCTGGGCTCAGGACTTGGCCAGCCAGTCTGGGGCCGCCCCCACCACTTGCCCCTATTACAGGGAGCTCAGGGCCATCCTGGGCCCCCAGGACACCTCCTCCCCACCCAGCCACCCTTGACACCATGGTCGATGAGCCCCAGCAGGCCTCGGAGCCGGAGTCCATCCCAGAGGCCAGCCCCACACCCTGGGGCCCACCCAAGGAGTCCCCCCTCATGACAGCAGAGGAGGGGTCCAGCAGTGAGGAGGGGAGGCTCCTTATAGACCTCCCCTCCTGCAGCACCAGCCAGGCATCCACCCACAGGGCTTCCCCCGACTGTGGCAATGGACAGTCAGGTACCTACCCCACAGAGCACATACCCATGGGACACAGGGAGGTGGCACAAGACATGACCGGGAGCCTCACACCCCGCCCCCAGTGGATCCCAAACCGCAACCGCCCAGCCACAGCACGGTCCCAGGATGGTGGCACGACCATCAGCGCCCGTCAGCACCCGCACCCATGGACAGCACTGTGCCTTAACCCCGGGGTCAGGGGGCAATGCTACGGGGACAGACAACAGGGACATCACACCCACCAATGGGGATGGAGACCCAGCACCCAAGGGGGGGTGGGGGGAAGGGGCCACAGACCAGCGCACTGTACTAACAGCCTTCCCCTCCCTTTCTCCCTCTCTGCAGCTGCACCATCCGATGCCCCAGGCAGCCAGGCACCCTCCGTTGTTCCTGACAGTCCGCCGGAGGTCAGCCCCCGCCAGCACCTGGAGACACCCCCAAGGCCTGTGGGACAGTCCTGCCACCACTGGACCCTGAGCATGGCCCCTGTGGACCCCCAGCTCCTGGCAGCTCTCTGGCGGCAGATGGAGGTGGCAGAGGAGAGACTCCGCTTTGACCAGGAGGCGGCCACCCGGCGCTGGGTGGCATGGGAGGACTTCATGGCGGTGTTCCAGGACATAGCCAGGTCGATCCGGGAGGCCATCGCCTGGCTCCTGCCCCCTGCTGTCCCCCGGGCTGCCCTCCCCACCACTCCACCCGATGCCCCCCTGCCGCCCCACCCACCGTGCCACCTGCAAGCTCCACAGGATCAGAGCCCACTGGGGCTAAAGACCGGCCAGTGGAGGCATCCTGGCCATACTTGCCGGTCCTCCCAGCTCCCAGCCAGCCATGCCAGGGACCGCAGCCACGGGGGGGCGGGGGGATTGTGAACTGTACCTGCCGGGGTCACGCCCCTCTACCCCCACCCCAGACTGATAGGCCAACGGCCTAGCCATCTGCTGGGCCCCCATGTATATAGTTGTCCCCCTTTTTGTATATTGGTTGCAGTTTCTGTTGTGCACAAAACAAAGTTAGCAGTTTCCAGAAAAAAAAAAAAAAGTTTTATTTTCCAAATCACTGGAGGCGTATGCTTGTTAGGGGGGTGGTGTGCAGGTGTTGGGGGCGGTGTGCGGGCTGTGTGTGGGGCGGTCTTCTGGGGAAGGCCAGGGAGGTGCTCAGGGGTCTCCCTGATCAAAGTGGGCCCACAGGGCCTCACAGACCCGGACCCGCTCACGGTGGGCCTGGCGGCTGGGTGCAGCAGCCGGCTGGGGGAAGCCCATGCCGGCGTCGACCACCCGCCCCTGGACGAAAGCCTCCCCCTTGCTCTTGACAATGTGGGCATGCACCCACAACCTGGGGGGATGTTCTGGAGGCTGACATCCAGTCGGACAAGGAGGCACCGCCAGCGGCCCTTCAGATGGCTGAATGTCCTCTCCACCACCTGGAGGGCGTGGTTCAGGTGGGCGTGGAACCACTCCTGGCTGGCGTTGAGGTGGCCAGCGTACGGGCACATGAGCCAGGGCTGGAAGAGGTAGGCTGTGTCCACCAAGAGGCAGAGGGGCGTGGTGGTGTCCCCAAGAGGGAGATCCCTCTGCACAATGTAGATCCCCACTACCAGCCAACAGCACAGGCCCAAGTTCCTAAAAACACAGGCATCATGTGTGCAGCCGGGCCAGCCCACGTACAAGTCCTGGAAGCGGCCCTGACTGTCCACCATGGCCTGCAGGACCATGGAGTGGTAGCCCCTGCGGTTTATGTATCTTCCTCCGCTGTGGTCCAGGGCACGGATGGGGATGTGGGTCCCGTCCAGGGCCCTGAAGCAGTTCAGGAACCCCATGGCGGTGAATCTGGTGATGGCTGCCCGAGGTCCCCGAGTTGGACAACCCTCTGGAGCAGCATGGCATTGAGTGCATGGCCCACCTGTGGGGAGGGAACACAGGTGCCCATGAGGGTGTTCAGGGTGCCCCAGGGCACTCCCACCAGACCCCCCTCCCGGGCACCTCCCCGGGTACCCCCCCACCCAGCCCCTCCCTCCCCAGCCCCACACCCATCCTCCCCTTCCTCCCCCCAGTGGGTGCATGCCCAGGCCTCCTTACCTCCATGACAACCGCCCCGACTGTGGCCTTTCCCACGCCAAACTGGTGTCCCATGGAGCATTAGCTGTCTGGAGTGGCCAGCTTCCAGACAGCTATTGTGACCCTCCTCTCGACGGTGAGGGCACGCCACATCTGGGTGTCGTGGAGCCTCAGTGTAGGGGTGAGCCACTGGCAGAGCTCCAGGAAGGTCTGCTGGCTCATGCGGAAGTTCCACAGCCACATGTTGTCATCCCACTCCCACATGACCAGCTGCTCCCTCCACTCAGAGCTGGTGGGGTAGCTCCAGAGGCAGGGGAGAAGCCGGCGGGGGAGGAAGATGGGCGCCCAGTGGTCAGGGCATCCCCATCTGCCTCCGGGGAGGGCTCTGCTGGCAGGAACCACTGGGCGGCCTCCTGGGCAGCACCTAGCAGCGCGCTTGCCCCCTGGATGACTACCTGGAGGGCCTCCTCTTCCTGCTGCTGCTGGGTGTCCATATCTGCTGTGACTTGGTCTGCGAGAGTGTGGCTACTGCTCTGCAGACCTTGTTCTGTGCAGGCCTGGTGTGTCTGAGAGGGGTCCTTTAAAGGAGCGGCTTGCTGTTGACCCGGAAGGGCCAGTCCAGCCTGTGACCCGGTCTGCGGGCTTTCCTGGCCCCTTATTTCAATGGGGTGCGCTTGTGTGTGTGGACGCTCCACATTTCCTTCCGGGGTGGCTCCTTTCAACGCTCCCCGTCGCTACTTCGGGGCTCTTGGATTCAGAGGTCTGTGCCCACATTTGAAAGACATTAATCAATCATCCCAAATTTGTGGATGGCATGAAAAAAAGTCACCCCATTCTCACTTATTTGCACAGCATAAATATGTTTGTCTCAAAAAAACTCAGTAAAGTAGTAATCCTTCCTCTGGAGGTTGTGGAATTAATGGTTGCTTGGTTCACAAATAAAATGCTGTTTGGAAGTCTCATCCCAGTCCCCATTTTTTTCACAGCAGAAAATCTGTACAGAATTAGAGCCAGTTAACTGTTAGCTTCAGAAAGAGTTCCAAGACTAAAATAATAAGTGTCACTCCAGGTCAACAAAGAGGTAATTGGCAGAGATGTGTGAGGAAGTATGAACACTGCTTGCCAGCACTACCTTTGGTTCAAATCAAAATGAGTACCTTACTTTTACATATGGTATGTTTAAATTTTTTAATCCTTATACTAAATCACTAGATCATAGAATAAGATAGTAGTGGTCACCAATGTCCTATTGTTTTAACTGCCATGTTACAAAAGAACAAAGCTTTACATCAACTTGCAAAATTACTTCTTTGTTTGGATCATAAATCAGTTTTCTTTTAAAAATAGTGTGGATGCTTGTGACAAACTGGACTTTGTCTGAAAACATAGTGCCCTTTGTAAAAGTAATATAAAGGATCTGCTGATGTGTAAAGTTCTCTGTGCCAAATCCAAGGAGCCAATTATTACGGCTACAATTGTGTCTCAGAGGTTGCAGAACCAGTGATTTCAGGAGGCCACCTTGACATGTTCTGCTGCAGCCCTGGGGCTGCAATTCTGGACCTGTCAGCCAGTGTGGACACCAGAGCTTGCAGCATGGGGACACCTGTGCTCCCAACTGCTAGGTCTAGTGCTCTGATAAGCCCTGATAGCTTCCAGCCCCTCCATGGGTGATGGGGGGACCTGCAGCTCTGAGCCACAACAGGGCCCCCAGCAGCTCAAAGCTGCAGTGGGAGAGCCAGTATTTAATTCCCAGCTGCCAATCCCAGAGCTCTGAGTCTCCTCACACAGAGGAGGCCCACACTTCCCAGAGGCTGTGAGCTACAACATGTGCTGGCCTCTCCCCCCACTCTCCATTTTATCAAGGTCATTTTTAGTAAAAGTCATGGAGCAGTCCTGGGCTTCTGTGAATTTTTGTTTAGTAACTTTTACTAAAAGTTACTGGAACAACAGCTTTAATGTTAATTGTTGCATATGGTGGTGTTCGTCATCAATTTGTACAGGAGGGCAGTAGGACACAAAATTGCAGACAATTTACTATAGGATTTTCCACAGCTGAGAAAACAGCATGGTGACCTACAAATGCCCTAACTGAAAACTGATTCACAGGTTAGCAATAGGTTTAATACAGAAAGAGTGTGTTACAAATCCTTTACACACACTAGTTTGCCACAATGATTCAAATAACTGGCCAATTAGAGAGCTCTTTTTCACTTTTAAGTCCCAATGCATTTATCTAACTACATTGCATATGAAAGCTGATACCTTCAACAGCACAGGGCCCCTTATGATTTTGGATCTTTGGTTAAATAGGAGAAAGTGCTGCTTCCTGTGTCACTTACAAAATTTCTGCACAAAACAAAAAAGCAGTCTTGTAGCACTTTAAAGACTAGTAAAATGATTTATTAGGTGATGAGCTTTTGTGGGACAGACCCACTTCTTCAGATCTGGAAATTCTGTTGGAACTAAACTGGCACAATGAGAATTTAACAGTTATATATAAACTAAATATATAAGTGTAGAGGTGATATAGCTGTACATAAGAAAATTTGAATGTAGATTGTCATAAAAGGAAAAAATGAAAATACCTGGGAATGTGATGTTTGAATTGCTGATTTAGCACATCAAGGAGACGATAGATTACTAAAGTAGACTGTTGTCTTATTAAAGTAGACAGTGATCTTTCCATTCTTAAGAAAATAGTAAGTCTCATTAAAGCATATAGGATCAAATCCTGCTACCATGGAAAACATGTGACCAACTTCCACTGACTTTAATGGGACTGGAATTTGACGAATAATGTGTTGGGTTTTTTTTCTCTTCTATTCTCAAACAGAGAGAGAGGGAGAGAGAGAGAATGGCTACAAGAACTACCACTGAAATGCATGTAAGTTCTTGTATCTTATTGGATGGGGGGAGGCAAAACAAACATGAGAATTTCAAGGACTGAGAAAACAAAAAAGATCATTTTCAATAACACTTAATTCTGCCGCTATCCTAGGTTCCATATGGCCAAGCTTTCACTGAAGATCTGGAACTGGTCAATTTTCTGGAAGCAATGAACAAACAATTATGAACAGAGTTCCTATTGCTTAATCTTTTGGTATCGTTTATTTTGCACACATATCAACTATATATTTTAGAGTTTGTCCATCTGTCTGTCAGTGCTATGTTTGTTCAAGAACTCCTAAGCCACAAGAGCTACAACAACAACATTTGGTATGCAGTTTCCTCTTACCCTAACTTGAACTAAGTCAGGGTTTGGTTGTGCCTACAAAGTGGGAAATGACTGAAATGCCTAGGTTTCCCAGAATATGGAAAGGCGGGTCTCCAACAGGGAGATGACATACTTCAGACACCACTGGGGGCAGTGAACTCAGGGAACAGTGATATGGGCTATGCCTACACTAGCACCCCCCCTATCGAAAGGGGGATGCTAATGAGACTCTTCAGGATATGCTAATGAGACACTGCAATGAATATGCAGCACCTTATTAGCATAATGGCAGCCATGGCACTTCGAAAGTGCCTCTTTCGTAGACCTTTTCAAAAGTACCTTTTCGAAAGTGCCCCTCACACTTCGAAATTCCCTTATTCCTATAACCAAACAGGAATAAGGGGATTTCGAAGTGTGAGGGGTCCTTTCAAAAAGGACCCAGCGTAGACAAGCCATGCACAATCGAAAGTGGCACTTTCGAAGTGCCGCGGTCACCATTATGCTAATTCATTGTAGTGCCTCATTAGCGTATACCAAAATGTCTCATTAGCATCCCCTTTTGAAAGGGGGAGTGCTAGTGTAGACACAGCCATGGCAGAGTGACCACTGGGGCAGCCATAGCAGGAAAACAGTGGCCACTTGGAGACAGGGCCCTCCACCCTGCCAGGAGAGGTAAGTGCTCCTCTACCCCACACCCTCACCCCTGCCACTCAGTCACAGTGCCATATAGGGGGAGCTCTGCTGCCTCCCCACAACTCCCCCCCCACAGTTAGCTGCTAATCATTTGCATAAACTACATCCTTTTTCCTTTTATTTTCCAAACAGGAAAAAAAAGAACGTAGTTCTCTTAAATACCCGAGCAATGCTAGGTCAATTTGCTAGTGTAAACTATAAACCAAAATATTAAAGCTTTTATACATTTTGTTATTTTTATTTAATGCTCTGTTCTCCAAGCCCCATAACAAAGCACTCTTCGGGTCCCCAGATAGCAAGGATAATTGCATTTACTGGTATACTCATAAAAAGCCAGATCTACTCAAATGAACAAAATAAGTCTTACTCTACATCGTATATTATATAGCATGGTTTCCCAAACTGGGAGGCGTGCCCCTCTGGGGGAAGTGTGAAGAAATTCCATGGGGGAGCACAAGGCATCCCAGGCTCCCCCATCATTCCCTCCACCCAAAGAAAGAAACAGCCTTTGTTTCTGGCTTTCAGCCCCTGCCATTTTACATGGGTGACCTGATGCAGCTGCTATAAAAGCAGGCTGCCGGTGAAGACACACATGTAAAGATGAGTGAGTGAGGAGTATGGGGTTAGATGTGAGGCTGGGGGTGGGGCCTGGCTTGGGTAAGGGGGATGGGGATGGGGTAAGAGTGGGGAGCTGGTGGTGCCTGACTTTGTGGGAGGGGAGGGGCTGAGGCAGGCGGCTCATGGGGCTTGCAGGGCTTGGGTAGCTGACCAGCTTGCAGGGGGACGAGGCAGCTGTCGCAGGCAGCTCTGGAGGCTGGCACAGGGCTCAGGCAGCTGGCTAACTGGGACTGCACCAGGCACCTGCAAGGGGCCAAGAAAAACTATTTGTGCTTATTTTTAATTTTAAATAACATTTTTATATCAAGTTTTTGTGATGTTGTAAATTGCAAATTGAATTTTTTGTTGAAAGCGGGGTTGGATGATGGTAAAGAAGAGGTGGGGGGGCATGAGGGTTTCTCAAAAATCAAAAGGGGGGGGCGTGGTCCTTCTGTGAGTTCAGGTGACTGAACTTGATGACCTCTCAAGGTTCCTTCCCATTCTATGGGTCTGTGATAACATATATGTCAAATTCCACAAGTATATTTGGAATAATGTATAATACATTGAACTATACCATCAAAATTGAAGCCATACTCTTTAAAACCTTCTGTTTCTACATGAACACAAGTAAACATTTTCTTCAAGCTTTTGAAACTTAGTGGCTCTCTTTTTCTAATTCTAATGGGATGATCTTTTTATCAATATTTACCCTATTATTAATATTGCCTAATCTTTCCCATTAGGAAATATCATTTCCCGCATCCCTCCTGTTTTCAATTACTGATAACTTTAACAAATTTTAAGAATATGACCATAATTTTCTTTGTTTAGGTTCTGCCTTAAGTGGAATATTTTGAAAAGTTTCAACAAAAATGGTTTGGCTGTTTCTGGGAATGAAGCAGTGGGAGGTTGTTTTAGCAAGGTTAAATCTTTCCTCATAAACTCAGAATATTTTACTATGAATGCTCCTGAGTGCAGGAAGCAGGCATAGAAGCCAGAACTCATAGGGACCAGAAGAATGGTTCCTCCTTTTTTGAGGGTAGTCTAATTGTAGAGCTGGCTGAAAAAGAATAAAAGCCGACCTCCACAATACATTTTGATTTTTCAAATGTTGGAAGTAGACCAAATTGTCATTTGTTGTTTTACATTTTAATAAGATGTTTTTTCAAAAGTTTTCCTGTGTCTGAAAATTATTTTTTCATGTATAAAATGACAGGGAATGTAGATGGGATCATAGGTGATGGAACTAGGGGTTCAGGGGTGCAGCAGCACCCCTTGCCTTGAAGTAGTTTCCATTATATATGGGGTTTGCAGTTTGAGTCAACGGCTGTCACAACCCCCAACCTATAAAAATTGTTCCAGCACTGTTGGACAGGGTTTTCAGGTTTTTTTGAAAGGAGCAATAAGTCCCAAAGTTTGGCTTCTTTAGAAGCCCAAATTAAGATTGTAGGGGAAAATTTTCTGAGTGCCTAAGTGACTGTGGGGCCCATGGAGAGTGTCAGTGGGGCCTAGGCTACTAACTCACTAACTCCATACCCTTTAAGAAGAAAATTCTGCTCACGGAAACAGGTGTGATTCTAATTCACAGAAGCAAGATTTAGCCTGTGAGGAATCTGTTTATTGCAAAGTTGATTTTCATAGATTTATTTTATCCATGAGAGCACAGAGAGGTATGCAGCAGGCAAGAGAGGTGTGATTTATGAATGCATGCATGTGTCATTTGGCTAAATCCTCCCACGCAAGAAGCTACTGCAAAGCTGAAGCTGCTATTGTGGTCATAAAGAATCTCAGCTAGTCACTCACAGCCAGGAGAGGAGGATATTGTCTCCATGGAGAACCCTGTATTTTATTTAGGCTCAGCATAGTGAAGGGGTTTACAGCTTAAGTACAGGATCTATTGGCATGAATGGAAAAAGATCCAGTGTCCTGATTTATCACAGCTAATGGACAGCAAGATGTTTCTATGGTCCTTTAATGTATAGTTGCTGTAGTAGGCATAAAGATGCCTGTTGCTGATCCCTGGAGAGTAAATATTTAAGAAGTTACAGAAGAGCTGTTCAGAAAAGGAGACAGGGCAGTTACAGACACTACCGTGAATCAACATTACCTTTCAATCTGTGTATTGCAATGGTTTTCAATTTTCATTTTAAAGCTGGTGAAACAATAATAAACATGGAGCAAAGAAAATTAATCTATACCCAAAGAATTATAGTAAATGGCATTTTATCCAGTACTTCACCAGTTGGCAAGCTCAATATATTGGCATTTCTGACCTGTCTGGAACAGAAAATCCAGTTTATAATGCAGTGGGTGTGGGGCTTGCTTGGGGCTGGGACATGGGAGGAGTTCTGTGGCATGTTCACAGAATCACAGAACACTAGGACCGGAAGGGGCCTCGAGAGGCCATCGAGTCCAGTCCCCTGCCCCGACGGCAGGACTGACCACTATCTACACCATCCCTGATAGACATCTATCTAATCTGTTCTTAAATATCTCCAGCGAGGGAGATTCCACAACCTCCCTTGGCAACTTATTCCAGTACTTGACCACCCTGACAGTTAGGAACTTTTTCCTAATGTCCAACCTAAACTTCCCTTGCTGCAGTTTAAGTCCATTGCCTCTTGTTCTCTCCTCAGAGGCCAAGAAGAACAAGTTTTCTCCCTCCTCCTTATGACACCCTTTAAGATATCTGAAAAACCGCTATCATGTCCCCCCTCAATCTTCTTTTTTCCAAGCTAAACAAGCCCAATTCTTTCAGCCTTTCTTCATAAGTCATGTTCTCCAGACCTTTTATCATTCTAGTTGCTCTTCTCTGGACCTTCTCTAATTTCTCCACATCTTTCTTGAATTGGGGTGCCCCAGAACTGGACACAATATTCCAGCTGAGGTCTAACCAGCGCAGAGTAGAGCGGTAGAATGATTTCTCGTGTCTTGTTCACAACACACCTGCTAATGCATCCCAGAATCATGTTTGCTTTTTTTGCAACAGCATCACACTGTTGACTCATATTTGACTTGTGATCTACTAGAACCCCTAGGTCCCTTTCTGCTGTACTCCTTCCTAGACAGTCTTTTCCCATTCTGTATGTGTGAAACAGACTATTCCTTCCTAAGTGCAGCACCTTACATTTATTTTTATTAAACTTCATCCTGTTTACTTCAGACCATTTCTCTAATTTATCTAGATCATTCTGAATTATGACCCTATCCTCCAAGGTAGTTGCAACCCCTCCCAGCTTGGTATCATCTGCAAACTTAATAAGTGTACTTTCTATGCCAATATCCAAATCATTAATGAAGATATTGAACAGAACTGGTCCCAAAACAGACCCCTGAGGAACCCCACTTGTTATGCTTTTCCAGCTGGATTGAGCACCATTAACAACTACTCTCTGGGTGCGATTAGCCAGCCAGTTATGCACCCACCTTATTGCAGCGCGATTTAAGTTCTGGAAGTTTGGGTCCAGAAGGGTACCTGGGACAAGGCCTGGAGGGATGGATAGGTGGTGAACCCTTCCATTGGCCACCACAAGCAGATAACCATCCCTGCTGTTGCTGGCAGAGGAGTGTCTGGGCAGCTATGCAGACAGACTGCCTCTCCCCCTCTCCCCATGCAGTGACTCCACAGCTCTTTTCCCAGCTTCTTGAGCAAATTTGACATATAGATATAGATATACACACCCACCCTTCAAAAACAGACTCCAACATGAAACTTGACTTATTTGATTTAACTCCAAGTGGAGCATAGGTCCTCTACAAGTCTGCCTGCACTTAACTCTGTCTTGGGACAAAACTTCTAGCTGACTCCAGGAGTACCCCTGTCATCATCTGTCAGTCTCAGTAGACCTTCTCCACATTGTTCGAGGTCTTTCTCTTTTGTGCTTTCATTGTGGGTTCCATTTGAGAGCTTGATGGACTATGGTGGATGATGGCCATTCTGAGAGTGTGGCCTAGCCATCCCCACTTTCTTCTCTTGATTTGAACGTCAAGTGGTTCTTGTCCTGTTTGTTCCAAAGCTCCTCATTTGTGACAAAGTCTTGCCATTTGATGTGAAGGATGTACCTCAGGTATCTATTTATGAAGGTCTATAGCTTGTGATTTGAACACTTTTTAATACGCCAGGTCTTGCATCCACACAAGAGCACACTCTTCACATTTGTGTTGAAGATCTGCAGTTTTGTCTTCACAGATATTACTTGTGAATTCCACATGGGACGAAGAGTCTTAAATGCAGCCATTGCTTTCCCTATTCTGGCACTGATATCCTTATCAGTTCCTCTGTGTGTGCCCATAATATCCTCAAGTAGGTGAACTGCTCCATGTCTTCCAGGTCATCCCCTCCCTGTGTGAAACCGCTGAGCTGTAATTTATCTGCAAATTTGACACCATAAGAATGGGTCTGAATAGAGACTAGGAATGGATATCACTGCAATAAGTAATTTTTCCCATATGTATCCTCACCTTCCTATCACTGTTGGCAGTGGACTACATCCACCCTGTTTTATTTAGCATCATGAAGGCTGTTATAACACCCCCATTTCTGTATATATGTAGGGAAGTCTGAACCATCCCTCTGTTCCCACATTTGTGTGCTAGTATCTGGTGGCCGTGTGTGTGTGGCTACACGGATTGAACCACCTTCTTGTGAACCAGGTTCTGCAGGGGAGAACCCTGCTCCTTTTGGGATGGTCCCTCATGAGATCTGCAGAAGGCCTTCTCCTTTGTGTGGGGAGCTGAGAGCAAGCACAGTTCATGTGTGTATCCCAGAATTTAAAGCACTCACCACTGAGATGAATGGAGCAATGCACACATCTCAGGGTTATTTCAGGTTGTATTCATGCCTGTGGAGTATTCTCACAGCCCGGAGAACATCCCATTGAAATGAATGGTCCAGCTCACTCTTTTCAGAGCCTTCTGTGCTGCAGTTGTATGCGTTTGGGAGCCTTTTTCCTTCTGGTCTCTCTAGCCTACCAGTTTAAAGGATGACACTAAGTGCTCTATAATCCACATGCTCATACAGATTTTCTTGAAATTTACTATGTTTTGTGGGCACACAGAATAGTGTTAGTAATCCAAATGTTGGATAATCTGAGCCAGGGATTGCAGAGATATAAGCAACATTTGTCCCTTTTTACCTTTAGTAATGTTAGCTGGAATCCTAGAGGTGAAAGTGAATGGGATATAAAAGGAGATGAAGAGTTTATGGTTACTAGGACAAAGCTGTGTGGATAGAAGAGCAAAGATATGTGTGTGGGGCACTGCTGAAAGAGGGCAGCGTTAAGGTTGCATGGACAATCTTAATTAGGCATTTCCATTTTTAGAAGTTTGACTTTTGCTTAGCTCATTGTTCTGAAAGTGGACAACATACTGTAAATCAGTATTACCACTGTTTTTTGCCATTGAGTTACATATAAGCATATATTGCAAGGATAGCATCAATGGGCTTCTGTAACCCTGTAGGCAGCTGCCACCCTTGGAGTGCCCAGATAGGACCATAGAGGCCATGATCAAAGCAGAAATTTACCCATATAAGCACATGAACAGACCAAACTTCTATAACCCCTGTCACAGAGGTCTACAGAACGAGCTGTCAGGTATGTTTTGAGGGGGGCAGACATAGAATCATTAAACACTAGAACTGGAGGAACCTCAAGAGGTCATGGCAGTGGTGTGCAACCTTCTTTCAACCACGACCTCCATATTTTATTGCACTTGTATTGCAACCCCCAAAATAGTGAGAAGAGCCATTTTTTTCAAATTCAGTTTCAAAAATCAATACTTCAAGAGCCATAATTCATGTGAATACAAAATAGTCCTTAATAAACAATGTCAAACCATACTTTATGTCACTCCTACTTTAAGAACAGTGCACGCACAATGCTTTGTACCAATTAAAAAGTTTTTACCCCCATCTCCAGGCTTTACCTGGCTCAGCCCCCAGATCCGGCCTCCTATCCCCAAGCTTTACCCCACATCCCACAAACCTACCCCCATCCACAAGCTTTACCCTTCATCAGCCCCAAACACACCACCCATCCCCAAGTTTTTCCTACTATCAGCCCCAAACCTGCCCCCCATCCCCAGGTTTTACGTGGCTGGAATGATGAACTACGTGTGCTGCTCCCACAGGGCTGCTGCCTCCCTCTGCTGCTCCCTGCCCCCTGCCGCTGCCTCCTCTTTATCATGGCTCTGGCGGGCTCAGCTAACCTTGTCCCCAGCTCTCCTGCAGATTTAGCTCCTTGCCCTGCCAGCTTCCTCTTCCAGGGCTCTCTGCCCAGCCCACTTCCTCTTCCAGGGCTTCCTGCCACCACTGACTCCACTTGTGGCTCTGGAAGCTGGTGTCGCATAAACAAAAATAGTAAATGCAATTTTAACTGCAGGCATTGTTTAAGCAGCTGTAGCCTGTAGAGCCACAAGTGGAGTCAGCAGTGGCAGTGCTCAGAGCTGAAAGTGGCTTTTTAAAGAGCCGCATTCAGCTCTGGAACCATGACCCCCAAGAAGACATCCATGACCCCCAAAGGGGTCACAACCCATGGGTTGCGCAACACTGGGTCATGGAGTCCAGTCCCCTGAAATCATGGGAGGACCAAGCATCATCGAGACCATCCTTGACAGGTGTTTGTGTAACTTGCTCTTAAAAATCTCCAATGATGGAGATTCCATAACCTCCTTAGGCAATTAATTCCAGTGCTTAACCACCCTTATAGTTAGGAAGTTTTTCCAAATGTCCAACCTAAACCTCCCTTGCTGCAGTTTAACCATTACCATAGTAACGGTCAGGTTCCAGCCTACATTCTGCTGGACAGACCCAGCTCTTCTGCGTCCAGGAACTGCTTGCATTTGACCCAAAGGGAAAAGTTTACTATTATAGTACATTGTAGAATAGGTGCTTAAAATATAGATAAATGCTTCATACATTTTCTCTTAAATCCACTGTGCCAGATCACCACTGCCTAGGGTTTAAATAGAAAAAAATGCAAAGAATGGTTTCTTTTTTTGTTTTGGTTTGTGGGGGGTTTTTTGTTTTTATTTTTGTTTTTGTGTGTGTGTGCGCGCGTACGTGCACCAAATGTTTTGGTGAGAAGATTTAGGGCTCTGTTGGGAGTTGTGAATTTTTAGGCTGTGACATTACCCAGGGTACAGTCTGGACTGCTGAAAGGCTGTGTCCCCTCTTAACTCTATAGCCTTGAATGCTTTTTACACTGCTTCACTGTACACACACCCCTGCATATCCCACTTGTGCAGTCTTCAGCATGAAGATTCAATCCCAGAGAAATACATGAGCAAAACCAGTGAGGAGTTGTGTGACACCTTAAAGACTAATAAAATTTTTGGGCGTAAACTTCTGTTAGCTGGAACACACATGCATCTGATGAAGTGAATTCCAGCCCATGAAAGCTTATGCCCAAATAAATATGTCAATCTTTAAAGTGCCATGGGACTCCTCCAGGCACTGTGTCCTCTCAGATGACCAACTGTCTGTTCTTATCCTCCACAGCTGGACCAGCTGTGAGGGAAGGGTGCTCCACATCCCCCAGCACAGCCTCCCAGACCCAGGGCTACCCCAGGCGTGAGGCGCCCATGGAAGGCTACCTGTGGCAGCACTCCAACCCATGGTCACCTGGCTCAAAAATGACCTGGGGCTCTGATGGAAAAGTTGACGGGAGCAGCTGGAGCAGGGCTGCTCCCTATCCCAGGACATCCACAAGCTCATGCAGAGCATGCTGCCCTGGACCTTGCCCCCTCATCTGCTGCTGCTCCTTCTCCTTTTGACCTCTAGATACAGTCTGAATGCTGGTGATACCTTTTAAAGTCACTAAGGCTGCATCTACACTAGCAAATTCTTTCAAAAGACTCTTTGAAAGCAGGGGGCTCTTTTGAAAGAGCCCATGGAGCATCTACACACAAAAAACATCCTTTAAAAGTAAATCCAAGGAATGTGGTGCTCCTTTTGAAATCACTCTTCCTTTCCCTTTGCAGGAAGAGCACCCCCTTTCAAAAGCTTTTTTTGAAAGAGAAACGTGTAGACGATCCATAGGGCCCTTCTTTCAAAAAAAGAGTCTTCATTTTTGATCCCTGGCCTGTTCTTTCAAAAGAGTGGGGGCTGTGTGGATCCTCTCTTTTGAAAGAGCAGATCACTGTTTTGATCCACTTGTGTGTGTGCGGATGCACTCTTTTGAAAGATCTCTGTAGTGTAGACGTAGCCTAATAGTCCTGCTTACAACAGCTTCATTAATAAATAAAGATGCAGAGCTTTATTGTTTAGGTGGTGGTTGGTAGTATTAGCTGGTCTGTTGTTAATGTATAGGCAGCATGGCTTTGAGCAAGCTCCTGGCTGCATGGGGGAAGAGGAGTGGGGCTGAGCTTCTGCCTCACTTGCTGAAGCAAATCAGCTTGCATGCCACTTGTTGCACCCATAACAGGGATTGCTGACCTCTGAGTTAGAGCCATAGTATGTTTCATCATATAATGCTGTCGCCTGCACTAATTAGTCATGGAATCTTAGTGACATTGATCAGCTAAGCTCTACTCCTTCTTTAGAATCTCGTTTCCCCACTCAATCCTACCCCCTTGATTCACTGTGTCTGTGTTTGGTTTGCAAAATCCTCATTCCAGTGACCAGATTTTCTGGGAAACACTTTGCATATTTTTGGAGAACTCATTATAACAATAATAAAAACTGCTCCCCACAAAATAGCAAAGCACTTTTATGGACTAAATCCCGCACTTCTTATGCGAGCAAATCATTCCTTGAATTCAAACACCACCTTTAGAGCTCAGGTTGAGAAGTGGTATATCAGTTTTCACCTTTGGTTTTCTCTTAGTCTGCATATATTTACATCCATTTGAACTCATGTCTGCTTTCACTAAGATCATGATAACAGTTTCTTTCTCATTTACACAAATGCAACTCCTTCACAAATTGAAGTCACTGTAACAGAACAAAATTGAGCTTTGTATGCTTATTACTCACTTCTCTCACGGTGTATTGTGAAGCTTCAATTAAAATAGTTATTCAAGATTAAATCTTTGCAATATGGCATCAGGAAACACTCTTTCACTTGACATACTCATATTGTGACACACAATATTACCTATGTCCCCTCTCAATGCTCTCATCTCCATTGCTGCTCTAACAAAATGAGACTTCCCCACACATTCAGAATTGCACAATTCCCAGATTTTATGGAGCTTCAGGATGAGTAGTGCAGACACTCATTCTTTTGTTACCTCCTCTTCTTGGTTAGACAATTTCTCTCAGTTAACACTTAATAGGCTGTACTCTCTGTATGCCAGAATTGTACCAAGTCATAATTAGATCATATAAATCATAGATTGTCTACACAGAAAATATAAGTCTAAAATGTGCAACAGAAAAAGGCGGGGGAGCAAACATTGCACTGTTATATCCATGCATACAATGAGGTTTCAGGGACAAACAATTCTCCCTAAGCCAATTTCTCTCTGAACCGCATCTCACTTTCATTATACACTTTCCTAATAGCTCTTTTCCATACAAGCAGTTGGTGCAGATGCCTAGGGATTATGCATGATTATGAACAAGAGGAACACTGCTCCATTCAAGAGTGAGTAGGAGGTGGTTGTGCAACAGCTAATGGGAAAATGAGCTATTCTTTTCCAGTAAGATGTAGATTTGTGCTGTGAAAAATTAGAGAAATCCTCATCTTCCATTATCCCTGTACACCCAATCATCTGTAATTAAGCCCAGATTCTCAGTGTATTACTTCTTCACATATGCATCATTTTACAATTAGCTGTCTATAGTTGAACTTCTCTGTCTTCTGTAGTGAGTTCTTCTGAGCATTTCAAAGTTATGATGAAGGGAAGTTTAATGTGTAGATTCAGTGATGGATTCCTATGTTCCTTCGCAGGCTATTTGCTGTTCTGTCATTCACTCCACTGCTCAAAATTCAACATGACAGTGTACCAGTGCTGATAGTGTTAATGACAGTGCTGTCCTGATCTAAATATGATCTACATAAAGTAAATGCTTTTGAAGAAGCAACAAAGCAAAAACCAACAACAACAAAAAGTTTTACTAGAGCTTTTAGGTTACACATCCTAGGGAACAGACTTCTTAAAATCCTATCCGCTTTCTATGTCCCATAGGCTCTATAAATATACTTCAATTTCCATGGCATTCCATAGCATGAATCATCAAGTAAATGGAATGTATTGACTGACTTCTAGGAACTAAAGGTTGAAATCAATACTTTGCAAGCTAATTTACATTGACACTAAAACTTGTGTTTCAAAAAGTCGGACTGCTCAAAAGACACACGAATTGTATTGTTAATCTGTGCATGCAGTTACTGTACTTGAATGCAAGCATCTGCTTCTTGCCTGTTATCATAATGCAGGGAAGTTAAATTGAATCTGCCTTTTTCGCACTGCTGATTTTTCTGAAGAAAGCCCAGGTGGGTCAGTGATTATTTTTAAAAAAAGAAATTATGAGGTCAATATTTTGACTGTTGTAGTAAATTTAATGAAGAGGTTTATTGCAACAAATTTAAATTTATTGTTACTGCCATGCAAATATTACAAATCCAATGCATGACTAAATTTAAACTCCATTTTAGATAATGCTAACCTTTCCAACTTTGGGTTTTTGCTCTTGATCTTATTCTTGTAGTTCAACCATCAGATTAGATTTTGATATATATTTGGACTTTAGCACTGGAACCTTCAAAAAAGCATTAACCTAGCATTCACCATCTAAAACTTAACTTCTGAAGTCCTATAAGGAAATTGTTTTACGCTTGCAGCCAAGTATACATTATTGATTATGATTGCATTCAAGATGTTAGCAATAAGCATATCTTAAGAAGATGTAATTGTATTTGATCAATTTTAGTATGACTTATCACACTTAAATTCCTCCCTTTTGATACAGCATAACCATAAATGCCCAAATGTTTGGGGGTCAGCTGTTCTTTGAATTCAATTGAAACATAAAAACTATGTTCAGGTAATATTAAAAGATGAGCATTTCAATACACAAGTCAGAAAAGTTAAGACTTTAGGCTTTTAAAGGAATACTAACATACAAATTTCAAGTAAGAAGTGTGGCATTAAACTACAGTCTTTAGTCAAGCAAAGCTTCCATTGCCTCCCTCTTCAGGAAGTGTGGCTACTCACATAAATTAAACATAATTGCCTCAAAGTGTATACTTTCTCTGGCAGAAATGGGTTTATTCTGGTGTATTAAAACGGGTCTGCATTTGTCTGTGCACCACTGGTAGACTGTTCTGCTCCCAAACCCACCATAACCATAGCTAAAGGAAGATCACACAAGTTAGTAGGGGCCTCCAGTAACACAGAGCTGCTGGCATAATGGCTTGTGTGCTAATTCACCTCTGCCATCAAAGGAGTGAGGAGAGAAAGGGGACTTGGCCAGTGGTTTCCTACAATGCGTACATGCCTAACAAGCAGTTGGGCCCTTTGTGGCCAGTGGCATTGAGAATAATTTAGAGTATCTTTAAATTATTCCAGGGAAACTGAACCAGCACACAGCCAGACCAAGACTGGGGAATGTGAAGGCTACCGTTGAAAAGCTTCCTGCAGTATTGTGAGTTTTGTAGCCATAGCTGATGATTTAGACCAGGGTGGGCAAACAACGGCCTACAGGCCATATGCAGCCCCGAGGGGGTATTGCCAGTCTAGGAGCTGCAGGGGGCTAAGGCAGACTTCACAGAAATTTGGCTTCTCTCAAGTTTAATTAGATGTGCTGGCTAGTTTTTGGCTTGCAATTTGTTGCAATTTGTTGATTGTTGTTTCTGGTTTTTTTAGTTGGCTCCCAGCAAGGGCAAAGGGGCAAGCAGAGGTAAGTGGGGCGGGGGGTAAAGCTGGGGCAAAGAGAAGAGAGTTCAGGAGTGCACAGAGGGCCCACCACAGTGCCAGACTGCATGCTGGGAGGATCTATTCGCACAGAACGCTGAGGTTCTTTTAGGCACTGGCCTTGTTTAGCAATGGGATCAGCTTCATTTTTGGCTTATTGTGAAAGTCAGGGTTTGTGAAAATTAACAGCAGGTGTTGTCCCCACAGCTGTCATTGGCCTGGATCAGGGAACCAAAGCCAATGAAAGCTTTTGGGGCAGTGCCCACAGGTGAGGGCAGCACACAGAGCTACCTGCCCTCCAACTGCCCCCAAACCCTGCCAGATGTGTCAGGTGCTTCTGTGAGCAGTGCAGGACCATGGTGGGCAGGGGACCTGCCTTACCCCTGCTGTACCACTTTCCAGGAGTTGCCTGAGATATGCAGAGTCCAGCCAGAGCCCACAGTCTGCACCTGTTCCTGAACCCCAACCTTCCACCAAAACACCTTGGCCTGAGACCCCTACTGCACCCTGCACCCCTTCCTGTACCCAGCCTCCTGCCCTTAGTCCACTCCTGCACCCCAAACTCCTTCCCCAGCCCTACATGCATAGCCCCTCATACAATTTCCCTACCCACATGCAGCCCTGAAGCCAAAAAGTTTTCCCACTTTTGAATTGGACCATTGGAACTAATCCTACTCTCACATACATCAATTACAAATTTCCAAAGGGAGCAGGGTCCTAGCTACATAAGAATATTAACTAAAACTTTTCTCTTTCTTTTAAAAATATACCACTGAGAAGGTTTATATTTTTGACCTGAGAGTTTTACAATGGTTTATATTGTCTAATGCCAAGAAAAGGCAACTCAGTTCAAGAAACTGTTGACTATTTATAGCCTTTAGTCCAGAATGACACAGCCGCAGTTAAAGTTAATTCCACCATTACTGGAACAATCCCAAACTAATATAGCACTTCTGGCCACAGTGTGTCCCAGAACATTATCTACAAACTGAATATATATCTTTTACACTCTCACTAAACCAGAAAAAAGATGTGAGGTGCCAGTAACATAAGTATATTTGAATAAAACACCCTTTATTTCACCACCACACCTACATACCATTTTTCTTTTAATAAAACTCTGGCATATTTCCTGAGGGGAGATTGGAAAGTATCTTTTAAAATTCAGACAGTGTATTTATTGAAACTAAGGAAAAAAATAAAGAATATCAATAGTTAATGAAGGCTACGCTAAACCACTGGCTCAAAATAAAATAGATATAGGTATAATTGAAATGAAATATACATAAAACTGCTCCAATTAATGCATCCTATGAGAGACCAAAGTACCATACAAATTCTAATCCCACAGATTTAGAACACAGTCTTAAGATGTACTGAGCTGTCTGAAACTAAAGACAGGACAATGGATATCTGCTTTAACTGACATCCATAGGCAACAGTTTTTTACTCCTACCTTTTGAATATTCTTTTCAATTTACTGGAAGACATTTACCAAACTGTGGAAATTTCAGGCACCATATGACATTTTAAGAAGGTTAAAGAAGGAACAATGTAGGAGTCTAGATAAAGTTTTCAATCCAGAAACTATTAAGGGTCTTTTTAAAGATAAACACTTCTGCAAACTTCTGGGTTGTAAGACCTTCCTACCACATTATCCCTGTGCAAACAGTTTCTCCTACCATGAGCTGTGACTATGTTATCTCTCAATCTTCCTCTGTTCTCAGAGTTGTCATTTTACTACTAAACATCTCCTGCATCCCATACAAACAATGTCTCCTCATTATTGTTGCTGAAAATTATTTAGAGAAGAACACAGAATCAGGAAATTGAGGTTATGGAAAGAGCTATTTACACTGAAGCAGGAAACTTCACAAAACTGTAAGTCTCATGCATGCATCATTAAACCATCACGCAACTGATGGGTCCATGTAATGAAATTCTGTTCATTGCAGTTCATGAGTGACCCAAAGGGTTGCTAGTTTTGCATTGTTTGTGCTCTTCCAGTCCAACTACACTCCAAAGAGCTCTTTATTTGACATTGAAGGTCCACTTGAAGTAAATGTACAAGTTTTTAAAATAGGTACATTTTAAAAAATCAAACAAAGAAATATAAATATGTTATGTATCCTGTGAGTCAAGGGAGTGCAAATACTGAAATAAAATTTGTAAGCTTGGACTTTAGACAGGAGAAAATTAACTTCACCTTGTTACTCCTTCAAAACCAGTCATGAGATGGCCAAAAATTGGCACCAGTTCTACTCTCCCAGCCAAAAGTTATCAACAATGATGATTTAATAACAGTAATTGTGCTCTTACAGTGACCTTCATTGATGAATTTTAATGCCTTTACAGTCATTAGCTGATTAAATTGTACAATACTTGGTATGACAGATTGCCTAGCAAAACACTACCCAGGGACTTTTATATTAAAAAGGGTAGTTTCTCCTGCCCCATATGCATTTGTAAGTTTGTGAGTTGCACTTATGATTCCTTTTCTGTAAGGTAGCAACACTATGTTCATCAGCTGTCATGATATATTTTTCTAACAACGTATGAAAACATCTTTATGGACAATACTCTCAGAGAGGCTGTGAAATTAGCTTCCGCTGTCTGTAATTGTTTTGGATTTTTTTCAATAATTTCTGATTGAAGTGGAAAAGTTAAATATTTCCTCTTCAAACATAAAAATTGTATAGCTGTTCTTCCTCCAGTGGAGTTCTTAATATTTCCAGGGAGCATCATTGCTCTACTCCTTTATAATGATAACCCAACTTACAACAGGTGCTGAATTCCAGAAAGAAGCCTCAGGCTAAGTTCAGCAGGACTGGTTTACAATGTGATGGGCAGGGGGCTATTTCTGAACCACTTGCAGCCACAGACATCAGCTAAGGAAAGCAAATAATATTTAAACAAGAAAATAAGATTTGACAGCTATAATGGGAATGTTCTTGGGCAATGTGAGACACTCTAGCTGCCATGCCAGGGCGCTCCAGAATATCCATAGAAAACTAGCTTTGGTGGTCAAAACTAGCTTTGTATTTAAGTGAATACAAAACTAATATGACAAAAAAAACCTAACTCCACTTGAACCAGTGTGTCTTTCTGTTTAAAATAAAAATCCAGCCCTAAGCCAACATGTCTGCAGACCAGCTGTCTGCCAGGCATACCTCTGACATGATGGCTGCTGCTATGCTACCATTCTCCCCTTGGAGGTGCCATGGTAATGAGGCAATTCAAAGCAGGCTAATGAGGCACTAACATGCATATTCAGCACAATAGTAACAATGTGTGAACTGGCTGTGTGAACAGACTTGGAGTTGCAGATTGACAGTGAAGATGGGGCAGCTTCAAAATAAGTGCCCCACTTCAACATTCCCTTACTCTGATCTAGTTCTGTGGGAGTAAGGGAATATCGAAGTGGGACACTTATTTCAAAGCTGCCCCCATCTTCACTGTCAAATCTGCAATTCCAAGTCTGTTTATGCAGCCACCATTATGCTAACAAGGCACTAAATATGCATGTTAGTGCCTCATTAGCCTGCTTCGAATTGCCTCATTACCATTTTTCCTTCAGAGGTGCCATGGTAGTGTAGGAGCAGCCTAAGAAAGAAAAGTTGTTCTAATTTGAAGGCCCCAGGTCCTGTCTCCTGACAGGACTGAACTATCTGGGTGCCTTCCAAGCATTCAATTATAGCTCACTTTCTTACTTCCCAGCTTGTGGAAGAAATACAGTACCTGGCTATGTGTATGTATATAGATTTTATTGAAGAAAAGCCAGCTTGAAGACAAGAAGTTTTTCATTCTCTTGAAAGGGCAAGTTCCGTAATGTCAGCCCAGCTTCTGTGATTGTTCGTTCTCCTATGCTCACAAACTTCAGACTGCTGCCTGACAGTATTATTGGTCCCTTGAGATTTAGCTGTCACAGGAGCCAATGAACACAGAAGGACCAACCTCTCACATAGATAAGGCCTATAAAGGGCTTGAATATCAAGATACAGACCTTTACTGGACTTGGTAGTCATTTGGGAACTAATGCAAAGAGAGCAGAGCCCTGGGTAATGTACTCACAATGACCTGGGCTGCTGCATTTAGACCTATCCTGAGCTTTTTGGTATGTATGGCTTCATTTCTAGATTTCACCTGGAGTGTCATTTCGTAGGTTTGTCTTAGAACAGGGCTCTGCAACCAAAATCTTGAGAAGAGCCATTTTTTCAAATTCAGATATAAAATCAATCCTTCAAGAGCTGCAATGCACGTGAATAGGAGACAGTCTTTAATAAATAACATCAAACCATGCTTTTTATTACCCCTATTTTAATAACAGCACAGGCACATACACAATTATTTGTACCAGTTAGAAAGTTGTTACCCCCATCTCCAGGCTCTACCCACCTCAGCCCCCAAATTGGCCCCCAATTCCAAGGCTTCCCCCCCCAATACACAAACCCTCCACACCCCCAGGCTTAACCTCTCTGAACACCAACCTCCCCCTCCATATCCAGACTTACCCCTCTGAGCCGCAACCTCCCCTTGCCTCCTGGATTAACCCCTCTGTACTCCAACTCCCCGCCCCGCCCCGCCCCGCCCCCAGGCTTAACCCCTCTGAGCCCCAACCTCCCTCCCCACTCCCAGGATTAACTCACCTCAGTGCATACTTCTGCCATGGATGAAACCACTCCCTGCTGCTCCCCACCACTGCCACCACAACTGCTGTCTCCTTCTCAGAGGGCTGTGAGGCTGCGCAGCGCCAGCAGGCTCAGCTGCCCTGTTGAGAGGTTTTCTTTTGAAAAGGTTTTAAGGTTTCCAAAATGGCTTCCATGTGGTGTCCATTTTGAGTCATGGCCACCTGAGGTAATGATAAGGAAATGCTGAGTCATGATGACTAGACAGTTTACTTCAGAAAAGGTGGGAAAAATCTAAGGTCATGTGACCATATTGAGACTCTCCCCCAATATTTCCTGTCAGCTGACTTCCATCCATGTGGAGTGGCTCCCTGCCCAGCTGGCTTTCACTTCTGGGCTCCCCACCCTGCAGCCCGACTGCTCAGTGGCTCCAGAGCTGCCGGTGCTTAAACAAAATTTATTTTCAAGTAAATAAATTTAATTTAAGCAGTGGCTACCTCTGGAGCCACAAGAGGAGTCAGCGGCGGCAGTGTTCAGAGCCACAAGTGGCTCCTTAATGAGCTGCATGTGGCTCCGGATCCGCAGGTTGCTGACCCCTGTCCTAGCCTCATTGACATCAAAAGGAGGTTAGCCAGAGACTTCAGTGGAGTCAGGATTTTATCACTGGTGTTTAAGGGCTGATCCGCTGAGGTAGTAAGTACACCCTGAAAGGCTGTGAGCACACTCGCTGTCTCAGGACTTCATGGGAGTCAAGGCAACTCATCACCTTCCAGAGGCATTAATGCTTTAGTGGACTGGTCTATTAGGCTACATCTACACTATAGAGTTAGTTTGAAACAGCTATTTCAAAATATCTTATTTTGAAATAACACACTACACACACCATGAATTTCAAAACAACACCCAGTTATTTTGAAATAGCATTTCTGGACACATGTCACTATTTTGAAATATAGTGCCATTGGTTGCTATTTTGGCTTATTTCAAAATGGCACTATTCTGTGTCTTAACAGCGCCTATTTCAAAATAACTTCAAAATAGTTGTTATTCCTCCTGCAAAGAGGTGTACTGGTTTCAAAATAACATACTCGCTAGTTCTATTTAAAAATAGCATGTGCACAGTGTAGATGCTAGCAAAGCTACTTCAAAATAACGGCTGTTATTTCAAAATAAATCTGTAACTTAGATGTTTGCCTTTATGGTCCAAAAACTGCCATCCTTACTCAGGGAGAATGCCTCAGACTCATTAAGAGTGTCAGGGATTGAAGAATGAAAGAGCTGCATGTTCCATTTAATTTATTAACATTTAAACAACTTCCTACATACCTGGATATGTTGGCTGTGTCATAGCTCAGATATCATTATTCCAGAATTGACAAGAAACACCCAGCTGCTATTATACAGTGAAATGTTTCTGACACATAACTGATCTAACGCTGATAATCTTGGATCACTGGGTTTACTGCAGACATATGAATACTGAATTATCAGAGCAACAGCCAATCAGAGTGCAAGGACTTGTTATTGTTGGTGACTGAAAACCAGCCTCCAGTACTGATTGTGCGCTGAGACCATCCATTTAATTGTACCAAGAATCAAAGGCGTGATTTGTGCTCCAAGTTAAGTTTTTGTTTGTAGCCGTAGCTGAGTAGGTAGCACATTGTGACTGGGTTGCCTAGCAATAGCAATTCATTTAGCAAAATTTCATTTCGTTTGTTATTTTTTCACATCAGGTACAGCTGAGCAATAAATTATTCCATTTTGTTGCATGTTGTGTTTAAACTTTCCCTTGGAACTAAAACAAGTAAGATCCTGGAATCAAAGCAAGCAAGGGAGGAGAGAGTAGAATTGAAGACATGCAATGTAGACCAAAATGTGATGTAACTTTAAATTATAATTATGTAAAGGAATGCCCCCTGGGACTTCATCTACTTAAGTAGAAAAATTCATTGCTTTTTCTCCTAGAAAAACAATAGTCACTGTTTATGCATCATTATTACTACCAATAGAATGATGCCTGCATTTATAAATAAAGAGGAAGACATGGCTCCTTTCTTAAGAACCTTACAATGCAAAGGACAATCATATCTAACTTAGCCTTAGAAAACCCCTGGGAGGCAGGTAAGTATTATACCCATATTACAGAAGGCAAATGGTGGAAGTGACTAAGGATCTTTGGAACACTAGAAAGCACTCAAGAGCCACCTGACACGTTACCCCTCCCCTAGAGAGAAAACACATTTACTTAAGATCTTACTGCATAAATGTTCAATACAAATGCACTTTTGGAAAGTTTCATTACCCTTTAATGAGCAGGTTCTGTAACATAGCAAGATATAGGTCCATAGCAATAGAAAGGACAGGGACTTGCAGTTAGACTATTTTGTGTGTCTTTCAAGTGAGGAAAGATAAATGGTGCTGCAAGCATCCCACAGATAGTCAGTCTATAGCTAGCTGCAAGGCCCAGGGCACCCTTGTTTAGAGTGCCACCTAGTGTTTCAAACACTCTAAACTATACAAGGATAATTATTTCATTCTCAGTGGAGTAGCTTCACAAATAACAAGCAGTCCTGGAGAACCTTAGAAACTAACACATTTGTTAAATCATGAGCTTTCCGGGGTAAGAGCCACTTCTTCAGATGAAAAATGGGCTACAAGCTCTATTCCATTTTCATCTGAAGAAGAGGGCCTTACGCATGAAAGCTGATGACCTAATGCATTTATTAGTATCTAAGGTGCTACAGGACAGCAGACTATTTCAGTGTAAGACAGCTGTTAGCTGGAGAGAAGGCTTACATAATGGAGATGGTACTAAAGGGAGAAGCACTATTTTTAGCATCTACTGTTTTTTATAATGCTATGGGTAAACTTCCTAAAGGGAGTATAGTTTGCTGTATGAATTATATCATGGTAGAGGTGTTTATACAGAGGATCGTGGGGAAAGTTTTCTCATGAGTCTGAATTGCAGGGGTGAGGTCTGTCTTGACTAATTAACAAGAGAAATAGAGGCCAAGTACACTGTATGTGGAAATGTTCCAGAAGTAAGTGGTATTATTTAAACTCAGCTGAGTCTGTGGTTGTGTATTTGAAACACCCCTGATGAAAGATAGCCACAGATATCAGCATAAAGGCTGGTCTACATGTAAACAAGCAATGTGAATTAATGCCAAGTCAGTTATTTTGGTGTAGGTCTGGATGTAGGAGGACACTTCCTTTTCAAAATACAGGTGACTACAATTAATTAAGCTAAGGTCAGTAACAATACTGCGTTAAGCTAATTTGATTTCAGCCACCTGGAAGTGAAGGTATTCACATAGACTGGCACTGCAATAAACTTGATGTGGTTCACAGCTCTTTTTATTTTTGGTGCAAGTTTGTGTACAGATCTGCTCTGAACAGGAATGTAACTTATAGCATAATGACAGATAATAAGAGGACGGTGATGATCTGTATAAGGGCTATGAGATTCTCTGTGAAGAGCTAGCCATTGCTTGAGGCAAACTTCAGTCTGGATAGACTGATGATTGGATTCAGTGGAGACAATTGCTATGTTTTAATGTGTGAAGGACTGAATTACCAGATGCACCAGATGGAAAAATACAGCTGAATATGATAGTCAGATGAAATGAGAATTTCAGTTATATGCCAGACTGAACTGAATAGATGTAACTACTATGCATACATTAGAAATGTCAGCAGTAGTGGCAGCAGAAGTATATTATGTGCATTTTGAAAACAGAAACTTTAAAAAAACATGATCGACCAGGCTGGTCTGATTGGAATATCTAATCCTACCATACACATTATATTTTGGGCAGCACCAAAAAAAAGTGTTGTGTAACTCGTTCTGATTGTACTGGGATTTTATACTTGTGGGGGACAGGGGGTGTTCTTTACATGCTTTTGAACATATATTGTTATTCACATAAAATACATTAATTGGCTCATGCTTTTTTGTGGGTCGGGTGTCTTACGGAGGTAGCCTACTGGACACAACCAATCTCATTTTCAGTTATTGCAAAACCCTTTTAAGGATCACTGAAAGAACAGACAACACATTAAAAACAACCTAATAAATACATGTGTATGCTTCATTTTGGCAATCTATACTTTCTCTTGATTTATAGATGCCAATATACAACACTAATATATACTCTGTACAATTACTGCATAATTTCCACATGCAATGTGTGTAATTTGTATGTGTAGCTTAGTAACTCCACATATATTCTTAAGATAGTGAAAGGTTTACTCAAGTGGATGCACCAGGGTTGATCTTCTTGACTGTCACATAATGGCCAGATAGTAGCATCCTTCAGTCTACATAGACTATGGATCACGCCCTTCGTAGTTCCATTTGGGATCATCATTTGCAGCGTCGACTGTGACTGTGAAGGCCCACACGAGAGTGACAGTCCTTGCTGCACCTGTTGCATGTGTAATGGGTGTCTGGCAGGTCCTTACTGTGCTTTCTGTGGGCTCGCTTCTCCTCTGCTAGCTGTCTGATCCTCCTCTCACCCTTCTGAAGGCCCTTGTGTAGTTCCTGCCTCCATCTGCTGCAACCATCTGCCAGCTCCTCTCAGCTGTCCAACTCGATGTCTACCTCCCTGAGGTCCCTCTTGCAAACATCTTTGTAGTGCAACTGGGGGCGTCCGGGAGGTCTTTTGCCAAAGGCTAGCTCGCCATACAGGATGTCTTTTGGGATCCTTCCATCATTCATCCTGTGGATGTGGCCAAGCCAGCGGAGCCGCCGCTGCCTGAGGAGGGTGTGCATGTTTGGGATTCCAGCTTTCTCAAGGATGTCGGTGTTGGACACTCTGTCCTTCCATGATATTCCAAGAGTGTGCCTGAGGCAGTGCAAGTGGAAGATGTTCAGCCTCTTTTCCTGGCGGGCGTACAGGGTCCAAGACTCACTGCCGTAAAGGAGGTTGCTGAGGATGCAGGCTCTGTATGTAGACTTGCATTTTGGTGTGGGTGTACAACTTGATGTTACTGCACACTCTCTTGCTGAGTCTGGATAGAGTCATGGCTGCTTTTCCGATCCTCCTATTTAGCTCAGACTCCAACGACAGGGTGTCAATGATGGTGGACCCGAGGTAAATGAACTCGTGGACGACCTCTAACCTATAGTTGTCCATGCTGACTGATGGAAGTTCAGCAATGTCCTGAGCAAGTACATTTGTCTTCTTTAGGCTGATGGAAAGCCCAAAGTCCTTGCATGCTTTGGAGAACTGATCCAGCAGTTTCTGAAGCTGGTCTTCTGTGTGTGACACTACGGCAGCGTCATCTGCGAACAGCATATCTCTGATGAGGACTTCCCGCACCTTAGATTTAGCTTTCAGCCTTGCAAGATTAACAGTTTCCCATCAGATCTTGTGTGCAAAAAGATGCCCTCTTGAAGATCCAAAGGCGTACTTCAGGAGGAGTGCAAAGAAGATCCCGAACAATGTCGGAGCAAGGACACATCCTTGTTTGATGCTGCTCCTGATGCTGAAAACATCTGATAATGTGCCGTCATATTGAATGGTTCCTCTCATGTCTTCGTGGAAAAACTGGATCATCTTGAGTAACCGTGGTGGACAGCCTATCTTGTGGAGCAGTTTGAACAGTCCATCCCTGCTGACCAAGTTGAAGGCCTTGGTCAGGTCAATGAAGGCAATATAGAGTGGCTTCCTCTGCTCCCTGCATTTCTCCTGCAGCTGCCTCAGAGAGAAGACCACGTCAACGGTAGATCTCTCTGCACGGAATCCGCACTGTGATCCGGGATACACCCTCTCAGCAATCTTCTGGAGTCTGCCGAGGATGACGCGAGCGAACAGTTTGCCAGTGATGCTTAGGAGGGAGATTCCATGGTAATTGTTGCAGTCGCTTGTCTCCTTTGTTCTTATACAAGGTTACGATGTTAGCGTTGTGCATATCCTGTGGAACCTCTCCCTCTCTCCAGCACAGGCACAGTAGCTCATGTAAGGGTTCCAGGAGAGTGTCTGTGGCACACTTGATTACTTCTGGTGGTATACCATCCCAGCCCGGGGCCTTTCCTACTGCAATGCTGTCAATGGCTTTCTTCAGTTCATCCACAGTTGGTTCCAGGTCCAGTTCATCCATTACTGGTAGGCACTCGACAGCATCGAGGGCTGTATCAACCACAATGTTCTCGCATGAGTGCAGCTCGGGGTAGTGCTCGACCCAGCGTTCCATCTGTTTGGCTTTGTCAGTGATGACTTCACCATATTTGGATTTCAGAGCTGCCATCTTGTTCTGGGTGGGTCCTAATGCCTTCTCGATGCCCTCGTACATTCCCCTGAGATTACCAAAGTCAGCACTGGTCTGGATGCTGCTGCATAGCCCGAGCCAGTAGTTGTTGGCACAGTGCCTGGCCGTCTGCTGTACTGTTTTTCTGGCTGCTCTGAGTGCTTGCAGGGTACTCTGGCTTGGCGAGTGTTTGTACTCCAGGAGTGCAGCACGCTTCTTTTCGATGGCTGGAATCATCTCATCGGAGTTAGCTTTGAACCAGTCATTTGTGTTTCTAGCTCTTCTTCCAAACACTGACAAGGCTGTGTTGTAAATTGTATCCCTCAGATGCTGCCATCTGGATGTCACATCGGCACCCCCAGGGCTGCTGCGCAGATTCTCCTCGAGGATCTCTCTGAACTTTTCATCTCTCTCTGAGTTTGCTGTCTTTCTGGAATCCATGCGGGGCCTTCCAGTTGGTTTAGAGTGGTACAGCTTCTTGGGAATCACCTTGAGTTTGGAGCAAACTAGCGAGTGATCTGTATCGCAGTCGGCACTATGATAGCTGCGTGTCAGAAGGACATTTTTGAGGTTATCACGTCTAGTGATGACCATGTCTAGTTGATGCCAGATAATGGTTTTGGGTACAAAGGAAAAGGAGGCTGTGGCAGAAAAACTGTAACTACAAAAATGAAAATGTGCAGCTATTCTCTACTTTCCTGATTAGTGTATCCCTTGGAGAAATTTTGAGAGTCCATGGGGAGGTCATTTTTTTTTTGGAATAGGAAATAATGGCTGAGTCCAACTTACGGGATGTGGTAATGTGTCAGAAAGATCCATAGGGAGCCTGTAGAGTTTATGGGGAACAACGTGTTAACTCCATAATGTTAGAACTAGAAGGAGTGACAGAAAGGGATTGCTTAGTTTTCCCACCCAAGAGTAGCAGGATACATTTAGAAACCATTCGTTATTGTGGGCCTTCCAACTGCACTGCAAAAAAAATATCCATAAGTAAGCAACTCCAGTTCTCCAATACACCTTCCTGGCTAGATGAAGCATTGAGTCACAGGGCTAAACTCAGAAGAATCTCACTACTTTCCTTTGCTTCGGCGGAAGAGAGGTAAAATAAAGGAGGGTGGAGCACGAGCCTTGGCTGCTAATTTGTAGTGGAAGTCTGGTTTAGGAGAAGTGAAGAGCAAATTCCTTCTGCCTATATAAACAGTACAAGAGGAAATATTTAGGATTTCATCAAATAGGTTTATTTATTAGTCATCTTTGGTGGACTGTGGGCTGTTGCCTGGACTGGAATGGTAAAAATGATTGATTTAGTCAGGCAAGATCTGCAGGGAATGGATTAGGGACTTGGAAACCCCAAAATTTAACTTCACCAGAGGTTGACCTTCCATGGCTTTGGCCCCTGTAATATCCAATGTTTCAAGAGTGTTTGCTGCTCTTATTGGTGAGCTTTCTTTCCTTCTTAGGGTGGAAGGGTGCTCTAAGAAAGACCATCTACTCTATTTCCGGGAAAGTTGAGGGCTAGGGATGGTAGTAGTGACTGCTTTCCATACACGACATTCTGTCACCTTTTCCTCAGTTGGACTACTCAGATCTTCATTTCTCAGAGATTATTTCCCAGAGCTCTCCACAACACCCCCCCCGGCCCCAGCCATTCATGGCTCCAGGATTCTGCCGTGGAATGGGAGGATTCAGGGCTTTTGTGCAGCTCTGTGGCAGCCAAAATCAGAGCGCTTCATCAGGACAGACATTTCTTTATATATTTATTCTTAATTTTAGCCTCTTCTGATGACTTAGAAGATTTCACAATGACCGGCTAAGCCAAGATTGTGTCACTAAGCAAGCAGCAGATTTTGTATCCTGGGTTCTCTGGTGAGGCAGAATTCAACTGGGAAGCTGAGGAAGAACTAACTCAGGGGAAGGGAAATATATAAATATTTCATTTTGATGGATTAGGTCCTATCCTACCTTTTGCAGATTACTACCTCAATGTTTTTTTCAAGACCTCTTCATTTTAGGACCCTTCCACTGACTGGGGGTGGGGAGGAGGCAGGAGTGATGGTGGTAAGGGAGAGGTAACTTTCTAAAAAACAAATGAGAAGTCATAAACCATGATTTGGATACAAAGAGTTTGGTATTAGAGCAACATAATAGGACAGCAAATGTAGCAGAAGCAAGAAAATTCTCATCCTAAGTAAACAGATATTATAATACAATGCAACACTTATATTCATCAGATACCCTGGTTATTTTTGTAGTGTCATTTTGTTCACAAGCTAAGGATTGCAGCCAATCCATAAAAATGGTTCAGCTCTGTTTTCTCATCATCTTTTAAATTGTCCATAATTAATATGTCCCATATCCTTTGAAATCAAGCAGTACCATCTGGGAGAGCTTTTCTTTCCCATTATTCAGCAACTGAGTGGCTGGCTGAGACCAAAATACACTGTATATTGTTTAACCAACAGATAACCTTATGAAGAAATTTGATGATACCACCTAAGACTGTACTATATTGGGCCAAATTCATCCCTGCCACTTTATCTCTGTCAATGTGGGATGAATTTGGCCTAGTGTGGTTTTGCTATGGTAGGAGGATCCGTCAATGTTTTCATTACAAGTTGTTTTAGTTGAATGTAGGGTGTTGGTCTGAGATTGCTAGTTATGCTACCAGCTGGTAAATGCTTGTGAACACAAGTGCTGTGTTTCATTTCCATGTTTGTATGTGTGAGTGTGACCTTAGTTTCTGACAGCTGTTTAGCCCATTTGGAGAGGTTCTGTTCCTTTACAGTGTGGGATTTGCTGCCCAATCTTGAAGGAAAGCAAGTAGAGCATTTTCCATACCCTAGGTAATAGGGAGGGCTGGTGATGGTGCTTGCAGAGAGAGTATGGAGGATGGACAGCTATTAATTGACTGCTTATTTAGCAAAAAATGCTTTCCACAAGGAAGGAGACACATTGCAAAGAAACTAACAGGAACCACGCTTTTCTTATTACTCTTTTCCTTGTTAGAAAGCTTAGGTATGTCTTTGCCCCTGGCTTTTATAATGCCCGCCATTTGGCTTAAACCAAATCAAAAACAGCGTTTCAGAAGCATTTTTACTTACCACAGGGATGGGTTAGCAGAACTCAGCATGGTGGCCTTTGTCTTGCATCCTCTCCAGATAGCCACTCCACTGCTGCAGTGTCCACCTCTTCTTATAACTCAGCCCTTTGGCCAGGTCACGTTCTAGTCCCACCCCTAATAGAAGGTCCAGCAAAAAGAAATGTCCATCTATCTGCCTTCAGTTCTAGACCCAGTGGTTCCTACACCCTTCTCTTCAGGCTATCAGTCATCCTTAGCCCCTTCTCAACGGCCTCAAGAGAATGGTGGAGGAAACCAAGCTCAGCCTCTACACTGGGCTGCAGCATGGAGATCCTTGGACAGTCAAGCTTCACTCTGCCAGACTTTTTACTGCCACCTCCCTGGACTCCTTTTTACCAAGCCTGTCAGCAAGCCCCTCCCACAACCATTCCAAGTTTACCCTTTCCTTGACCCGGGACTCACACGGCTCTCGCCGAAGCTCTCTAACAAAATCTCAAATGTGGGTGAGTGCATTTTAATGGGATTACCAGGACCAGAGTTAGACTTGCTGGGGCTCAGGGAAGATAGCCAAAGCCTGCACAATGCTGAAGATGAAGCCCAAGTTTAAGTGAGATGAAACTTGGTGTACGCAAGACAAATCAGACTCCTGAAAGGGACACCGTAGTCTAGAAAGTTTGAGAACTGCTGAAGTAGTACAATCGGTACTTGTGCACCAACACTCCTTACTGGTTAAGTTTTTCTCTGGTGCTTTAACTACCCATGATATTTTCTGCGCAGAACTATATAAACCGATTTACTAAAACAAAACTTAAGCTGTATTGTCTTAAAAAGGAAAGGAACAACAGCAACTTCACACAGGTGAGGTGGCAAATGTAATGAAAACATACCCACTAAAACAAAGCTGGTGCGTGTCAGCTGAATAAACACTGACACCTGTTCACATCAAACTACTTTTGCAAACATCCTCTGTCAAATCTGTAAACCTTCTGCCAGGTGGAGTCAGCAGGAGCCAGGGCCAGGTTCAATATCTAAGGATTCCTCTCCATGAATACAAGCCAGACCCAGCTTGAGCACCTTCCACCCACCCCGATGCCAATGGCTGCTGCTCACCACCATTGCAGGCACCGGCAGCCAGGCACCAACATGCTCCGTGCACATGGGACTGGGGCAGGAGCGCTCCTGCACCCTGCCACAGCCCCTCCTCTGACCCTTGGGGTCCCAGCCACTGTGGTGTCCCCTCCAGCCCTGGCAGCCCCAGCCATTCCAGCAGCTCCTCCAGCCCCAGTGGTGGCTCTGGTGAGTCTCCGGCATTTATTTAGAGAGGGAGTGTGGGAGAGCTGGCAGACAGCGTCCATTATTTCCAAAGTGTGTTATATCGGGATCTGTTAAATCAAGGCTTTACCGTATTGCACTTCTTTAAATTATCCTTCAGGAAATTCTTATAATGCTTCTGTTGTCCTCCTACATTAGGGTACGCTTCTTTCAGCTGAGAGAACAGGACCTGTTTTGGGTGGTGATGGCCTCGCATTCAGACAACGTATCAGTCCAGCAGAGTTGTTGGTGGATAATCATTGCCTCAATACTGTTGGCCTCTGCCTCGTCCAGAACATTAACATTGGTGTGTCTGTTTTCGCATTTGATCTTCAAGATCTTGCGGAGGCAGCGATGAAGATACCTCTCAAGGACCTTCCAATGATGCCTGTAGGTTGTCCAGGTTTCAGACCCATGCAACAATGTTGGGCAAATAACAGCTTAATAAACAAGAAGCTTGGTGTCCAAATGTCATGATCTTCAAAAACCATGTCCCGTAAATGGGCATAGGCTGCACTGGCACAGGTCAGATAGTGTTGGATTTTTGCATCAATATCTGCCTTGGATGAAAGGTGACTTTCAATATAGAGGAAATGAAGGACATTCTCCAATACCTCTTCATTGAGTTTAAAAGATGACACATGTGGTACTTCATTTGGAGACGGCTGACGGGGCACGCTCGTCTTCTTGCTGTTGAGGGTGAGACTAAGGGATGTGTATCTGCAAATATGTTCAGGATAGTTTGAAGATATTTCTCAGAGTGGGCAAAAACTGCATTGTCATCAGCATACTGAAGTTTCATGATGGATCTGGTGGAAATCTTACTCTTAGCTTTCACCCTTCTAAGCCTGAACAGCTTTCCATATATGATTTCTATATATGATTTCAGTGCCAGCTGGGCACTTCCCAGCAATGAGGTAAAGAATGACGGCAATATAAAACTGCAAACATGGTTGGGGCAATGATGCAACCCTGATTGACTCATGTTTGTACTTAGAAAGATTCATTCTGGGTGCCAGTACTACTCAGAACACTCACTTTCAGGTTGTTGTAAAGCAGCTTTAGGACACTGATATATTTATCAGGACATCCAATCTTCAAAAGTACAATCCAGAGGGCATGGTGATTCATTGAATCAAAGGCTTTAGTTAGCTCAGTGAAAGACATATACACTGGTTGATTTTGCTCCCAGCACTTTTCTTGCAGGTGCCATGCTGTGAAGATCACATCTGCAGTTCTACAACATGGAATTAAACTCTGGAACTCACAGGTACAGGATACTGCAGCCCAAACTATAGCAGAATTAAAAAGAGACCAGGCATTTATATACCAAGAATACCAAGAATATTCAGTTGTTATAAGTAGAGCTGGCTGAGAATTTTCTATTTGAATTTTTTCCTAAAGAAAATTCACTTTCTACTTTTTCTGTGGAAAACTTTGCTCTTATTGGAAAATTCTGATTTTATGTGGTAAAATCATTCCCATCCTTGGGTCCCCTGATTCTCTGTCACCCACCAGGTTGGATGCCAGGAAGCTCAGGCTGCCAGGTTCCTTGGCTGCCCACCAGGTGCTTACAGGACTTCCAAGATATTGACTTCTTGGCAACCCAGAAACCTTCTGCTAAGCTCTGTGTCTCCCTGAACTGCCCCACTCCCCAGATGGTGGGCTGCTGGTGCTCTGGGCAGTTTAAGGAGTGTCAGAAACATTTTGAAAAGGTCAAACTGAAATGCCTTTCTCAGTTTTTAAACAAAACTTCAGCACTCCTGTTCAGTGTGAAACTGATTTTTCATTCCACTTGTGAACAAAAATTTTGTTGAAAGTTCTGTATTTCTCATGAATTGGGAAGTCCAGTTGCTGCTGAGCTGCAATCATAATTAATGACAATAAAATTTTTGAAGTAATTAAATCTCATACAGTCTTCCTCCGCCTTATGAGGGTAATTTGTTCCTGAAAACCCCCTCTTAGGGCGAATTCTCATAAGTCAAAAATGTAATTACCATTAATTTCAATGGGAAAAAATTGTATGTGTTCCTGAGCCCCCAAATTTACCACCATTGATGCTAAAACACCACCAAATCCTATTAAATCTGGTGCAAGGGGGTGGGCAGGGCACAGCAGGGCACGGGGAGGCAGCGTCGCTTGAGCGCAGCTTAGGTTAAGCAGGGAGGGGGCGCTGCCAGGGCCTGGCCGTGCAGGGAACTAGGCAGGCACAGGGGGCCCCTGGCTGGCTAGGGGTGATGGCTTGCTCTTGTGGGGCTGCATGGTGGAGAGGCCCTGCCGGCGGCTGCCGAGGCAGCAGTGCTGGGCGAGCCAGGCGCTAAATGGGATGGAACGCCGCAGACGGCAAGCAGTGCCTGAGGCATAGCTGTGCAGAGTGGGCAGCGGAGGCCCCCATACCACCCAGGGGGTGAGGGGCAGCAGCGGGGCTGGAATGGGCTGCGCGCCCAGCATCCATGTCTCACAGAGCAGCGTGATCTACTGCCAGGACTTGGATGAGTCTACCTCCCCGCATCAGACTGCTGCCCTCTTGCAGGGTGCCGCCGCCCCCCTGCACGGCCTCTTCATGAAGAACAAAGTGGCCAACTCCATCCCCTCGGTGCTTGCCTGCCAGAGCTGCCAGCCTCCAAATCGGTCCTCATAAATACGAAGAAATGCCTCGTGAGTTCAAGTACAGGTATTAAATGAAACTCCTTGTAAAGTCGAATTCTCATAACTCAAATGGGTGTATCTCGGGGTATGACTGTACTTTGGGATTTAAGTCAGTCTCTATTAGAGAAAAATATGAGAACTCTGGAGGGGAGAGGCAGGAGAAGGGGACAATTGTCCCATATCTGCCTACAGTAGGGGTTTTACACTTCCGAAACATCTGGTACTGGCCACTTTTGAAGACAGGATACTGGGCTGGACAGAGCTCCAGTCTGAGCCAAAATGGCAATTTGTGATTTCTTCAAACCATAATATGTTTGCAACATTGATGCTATTGGAAAGTGTGTCACCATTTCTGCCAACTGTTGGTATGGGAAAGTAAGTCCATTTCTGTAAGGATTGCAAGCACAGTTGTGGTTCTATCTGCACCTCTGACACTCCCTGATCTGCTTGTAAATCTTCAGGCCTTCCTCTCCCCTTGGGTTAAATCACGCAAACTTTCCATTCTTAGACTGATCCCAGGATTACAGTAATCTGTGGCTCAGCCATGCTTAACCCATCAGTCTGACTGTGGTCAATACCTGTGGATCTTCCCTTTGGCAGGCTGCAATCAATGGATTAAAATGACACAAAACAGTCTGCTTAAAAACCAAGTATTTCAGAGATAAACCGAAGAGCTACATATACATCTATCTTACCTAGTGTCTAACCATTCTTCTTGTGGAGACCTGTTTGGTCTAACTTCCCCCAGACTTCCACACATAAGAATGGCCACCCTGGGTCAGATCGAAGGTTCATCTAGCCCAGTATCCTGTCTTGTGACAGTGGCCAATGCCAGGTGCCTCAAAGCAAATGAACAGAAAAGGTGATCATTAAATGATCTTTCTCCTGTCACCCATTCCCAGTACTGCAAAAGAGCAGCTAGGGAAAACACACTCCCCATTCTGGCTAATAGCCATGGATAGACTTATCCTATGTGAATATACACTAGGGATGTGTCTACACGGGCACAAATCTTCGAAATGGCCATGCAAATAGCCACTTCAAAGATTACTAATGAGGTGCTGAATTGAATATTCAGCCACTCATTAGCATTAGGATGCTTCCAGCCACAGAGCTTCGAAAGTGGCGTTTTCAAACTCGTGCAGCTCTCGAACGTGCGCAGCTTGGCGTGGCTACATGGGGGTCTTTTTCGAAAGGACCCTGCACCTTTCGAAATCCCCTTATTCCGCTCAGCTGAATAGAATAAGGGGATTTTGAAAGGTGCAGGGTCCTTTCGAAAAGGACCCCCGTGTAGCTGCGCCGAGCAACGCATGTTCAGAAGCGGCACTTTCGAAGTGTTGCAGCTGGAAGCATCCTAATGCTAATGAGGGGCTGAATATTCAATTCAGCGCCTCATTAGCAATCTTCGAAATGGCTATTAGCATGGCCATTTCGAAGATTTGTGCCCATGTAGACACACCCCTAGTGTTTATTTAAACCCTGTTAAACTCTTGGCTTTCACAACATCCTCTGGCAGGGAATTCTGTAGGATGACTGTGCATTGTGTGAAGAAATACTTTCTTGTTTTAAACCTGTTATCTATTAATTTCAATTGGTGGCCTCTACTACTTGTGTTATGAGGAGAAATCACACATCCTTATTTACTTTCTCCACACTAGTCATGAATTCATGGCCCTTTATTATATTCCCCCTTGTTCATCTCTTTTCCAAGCTGAAAAGTTCCAGTCATTAATCTCTCCTCATATGGCAGGCATTCCACACCCATAATCATTTTGTTGTCCTTTTCTGAACCTTTTCCAGTTCCAATATAGCTTTTTCAAGATGAGGTGTCCGTATCTACACTTAGCATTCAAGCTGAGGGCATGCAATGGATTTATATAAAGGCAATATAGTTTCTGTCTTATGTCTCCCTTTCTTAAGTATTTTCAACATTTGGTTTGCTTTTTTGACTCTCACTGCACATTGTGTGGATGTTTTCAGAACACTACCCACAATGACTCCAAGATCTCTCGTGTGGCAATAGCTAATTTAATCCCCATTATTTTTGTAGGGATAGTTAGGATTATGTTTTCCAATATGCATTACTTTGCATTTATTTTTATTGACTTTTATCTGCCATGTTGTTGCCCAGTCACCCAGTTTTGTGAGATACTTTTGAAGCTCTTCACAGCCTGCTGAGAATTAATTATCGAACAATGTATCATCTGCACATTTTGCCAACTCACCTTTCTCCAGATTAGTTATGAACATATTGAACAGAATTGTTCCCAGTACAGACTCCTAGAAGCCCCACAGAAGGTTTTGGGTTTGTGTTTTCAAAAATTTCTCTCTACTTGAGGGAGTGTCTCTTGAAATCTCCCTGGTCTCATTTCATAGGGACTGATTCACCCCTGGAGACACCTGTCTATCAGACAGAAGAAGCACCAGAGCAAATAGCTTTTACATTCTCCCTCAAACGTTTGTTGAGAGGTGTAGGATGATCCATCACCCATAGCTTGGGTACATTCCCTGGTAGTCCTGCTGTTGAATTAACTCTATGGGTACATATAGTAAACATCACAGGTCAGCACAAAACATTCATAAATTATAGGCAATTGTAAATTCATCAAAATTGCTTTGATAATTCGCATCTCTTATGGTATCATGCTTCAAGACTGAGCCAATACTTGCCATGAGATTGGGCTGGGACAAGAAAACAATCTGTCCATACCTGGAGCTACAGAACATTTCTGATCTGAGCATGGCTATCTCTAACTGCCAGTCTAAAGGACGAGTATGTATTGAGTCTCTCAGATCGACAGACGTTCATAGAGATGGATGGGACATTGGAAAGCCAAAAGTTGGACAAAGTGGGCCCAACCTTGGAAGGTGCTGAGTGCCTCCAACTCCCACTGATGTCACTCATCAGATGATAGGTTGAAGGTGCTCAGCATACTGCAAGTTCACCCTCAATATGAATAGCAACCCTAGTCTCAATTTCACTCCTCCTCACTCACTGTCAGAGGACAGAAACCTTTGGCCCATGCTCTGAGTGCAGAAGAGAGTCTGTTCTAAAGATCAGAAGACAGAGAAGAAAAGAGACATTCCTGAACTTTCCTTAGCATCAACGTGCTGTTTCTTTCCCTGAGAAAGCTCTTGACAAGTTTAGTGTCAGCTGGAAGAACAGATGGCTCAATGGTTCATTTCAAATTGTTCTCTCAGCCAAACAGCACAGCACAAATTGCATTAATTGCCTCGCAGTATGAACAAAGAGTGCTCCTCTTCTGCAGCTGTGATTCAGACACTTCATATTATTCTAACTTTACAGATCAGCTACAAACTCATCCCTAAGAGTAAAGGAGTGAGGCACATAGTAGGAAAGATGGGTATTCTTTAGGGGAAAAGAGATTCTGTAGAGTCAACTGCTCCTTCAACAAACACATGGCTAAGCCTGAAAGTGGTTTTATCAACAAAATGCCACTCTGTGAACTAGTTTTACTAATAATGTATAAATCATGCAATAATACATTTACTGAACCATTTAGGTGGAGGGACAGGTCAAGAAGGGATCATTACCCATCTCACCTAAATCCAAACAGACTTGTGACTTCCTGAGTGAATTGTATATGCTCTGATCAGATTTCCATAGCTCAAGTCTTTCCACAGCTCCCATTTTACTTAGCTATGTTCTACCCTCCCTTGATTGTTCAATTCATTATTTAGGACCAAACTGTGATACTCTCACTATACTTCCATGCAGCTGTTAATGGAGTAAATTACTATTCAATAAGAACAAAAGTATCAGAATCTGACCATTAACTTAGAAGTTTAGACAAGCACTGAACCATCTCACATCTTTGTGGCCACTACCTTACTTATATCATCCTTAAGATGTTTAATTCAATAGAAAATTGGGGCTGGAGGGGAAGAGGGCAGCAGCAGAACTGAGTCCTGCTGTTTAATGCCCATATTTTGCTTAATTTAAATTCTCTTCTTGGTCTTGTATGTTACATGAGCTATTTTTGTTGCAAGTCAATCTTAGTGATTCTTTGGGTGCAGGCACGAAATAAAAAAGTACAGTAAAAGCTGTAAACTGACATTTATATCATCTCCCACTACAAATAATCAGGACAGTATATTGCCCAGCATGTTATGCAATTGCACATTCTGCACTCTACTTTCATGCAAAAGAGGAAGACAAATAAGCAAGCTGCTATGCAGAATTTATTCAGAAAAGCAACTTCCAGGATATGTCAAAGGATCGTTACTGTTTCAGCCAAATTTCCAACACCTTCCGTGATAATTGATGCCGATGATGATCGTCAGGCTCCGTAGGATCCTGGAATGCCTTTCAAATTATCAAAGAAAGATTAAATTATGTGCAGTATAGTTGTAGTGTTGTGTCTTTTTAAGCAACTAGGTGTGTATCATAGCGATCTGTAGTTTCAGAAGATAACAGCACTGTATACAGGTAAAGATTTTTAGACAGTAGGGTTTTGTATTAAAAGAGGAGCCAGTATGGCTCCTTGCCTCCCTTCCCTCACCAGGTTCCCATGGCTAAGGCTGCCAGAGGGGCCGTGGGGGCTCCAGCTCACGGCCCCACTCTGCTGTGGGCACAGGGACTCTGCCTCCCAGAGCCTATGGCAGCATCCCAGCCCCATTCTGCTGTGGCATTTGGGGTCTCCAGCTCCCAGCCCTGCTCTGAAAAAAGGTGACAGGATGCTGTACCAGCGCATGCTTTCACAAAAAAAAAACAAAAAACACTGCCTGTATGTATCTATGTGCTCAAGAAACCAGCCACTGTACAGTGCAGTACTGTTACTGAATTGGCGAGTACCTGTACGCTATTTTGTGCTCTATTCATGTTATGTTAATTCTTTGAAAATTGATATTCCATTGGTAAGTATATTTCTTAGTTAACTGGAATATTTGATTCACTGACAGGCATATGCTCATTCCCCAGCATGTCACATAACAATGCTTTTACTGTATTATTATTGCTAAATTCAGCAATTCCACAAGACACAAAGGTTTTGTTTAAATATAGCTTTTATTTTAAATTTCGTCAGTGGGCTCCTAAGAAGCTGACTAAAGACAAACTAGCCAGGTCGGTGGGGCAATCTCTTATGTGTGAGGAATAACTTATTTGCAAACAGCTCCAAGTGGGTTTCAGCTTAATAGGGTTTCAAGTAGCTTTCCTCTATCAAAATAGATACCAAGATAAGCTGTTTAACTTATTTGTATTGTTGAATGGGAGTATATTATGGTGATTGCTTCATTTCTAAGAAGGAGCTGCAAGTAATTAATTTGAATGTATTTTTAAATTTTGCTGATGCATTAATGTGAGTTAAGCCCAACTCAAAATCTTACTCCCCCAGCCCTGGCTCAACACCCACCTCCCCTGCCCCCCCCATGCAGCCCTGGTCACCACCTGTGCCCAGCTCCAGCTCACCAACTCCCAAGTGCAGCTCCAGCTCAACCCCCTTGGCCCTGGTTCAAACCCCCTGCCAGCTTACCACCCAATCATGGCTCTGGTTCAAATCCCCCTGCCCCACGTGCAGCCCCGGCTCAACTCCACCGCCCCACCGCCACCTGCAGCTCTAACCCACCCCAGGCTTAACACCCCTCCCTCCCCACTTGGCCCCAGCCAATAACCCCATGCCATTAGGTTATGGAAAAAGGGGTACCATCTGGTAATAGACATTAGCTAGAAGATTAATTTTTAATTTATAAAAATGCTGTAAAGGCATATCGGTTTCTAACGTGACAACCCTGGATACAGGTTATGCATCAATGGTAATGGGAATAAAGAACACCTACACTACCTATAAAAATCAGGGTCCCTAAGGTTTCTAGAGGGCATCAGACCAAGGAAAAAGAGGGGTGACATCTAAGGACATGTGCAGAATGTAAGTATAACCAGAATCACAGAGTAAAATGAAAGTGCCCAGAATGGGACAGTCAGAGGTGAAACTAGGCCAGTACTAAAAGCTGCCACTGATACAGACCTGTGCGTGGCTGACATTAATGCACCATGTATGGTGTGAACAGTGAAATCAACATCTACCAATAGAAATCTAACCCTTCCAAGACTATATTTACTTGCTGTTGACGTACAACAAGAGGGCCCTTCTTGTGTTCTTTGGAACATATGTGGTTTCTGCAAAGTCATGAGTTTGAAATCCACCTGGAACAGGATATAAACATGTAGCGGAAAATTGAGAACCTTGCAAATCATAGTTACACAGTAAGAGTTGTTTGGGGGTTTTCACTCAGGCATTGTAACTGCAAAACCACACCACGTGCAATACCCACCAAACCAAACCAAGCTAAACCCAATGGTTAAAAAGCCCACTAAATCATCTGCAGAGTATTTTGTAAATTACCACTGAACATGTCCCACAATTTCAGAAGAACTTTGTTTTTTATGTCATTCCCAAAGGGAAAGTAAAAGTAGAAACACAAGAGTTTCTAAATTCTACAACGGGTTGTTAGAATTACTGCAGTAACAGCCACATATGTTAAGTTTTCCACAGCATCCTTAATATCCACAGAGAATGATATAATTAAAGATCTGTTTAGCTTCATTAGGGGTAAAATTAACATCAGATAATCCTATATTTAATTTGAGTATTCTAGATATTTAAATGGCTGGACCTGACTTATTTCTGAACTGTTAGGAGTTGGAAATCCTGAAAGAAATACATCACTTATGCAGTTATATCCTGTGCATAAACTGTTCTGGATTTCAGTGGAACCAGGATTTCACCATGTGACAGTAAATTAGTGGTAAAACAAAAAAGAAGTCATGTAGCATTTTAAAGACTAACAAAATAATTGATCAGTGATGAGCTTTTGTTGGACAGATCCACTTCTTTGGATCTGGAAATTCTGATGAAAGTAAACTGGCACACAAAAATAGGAGATAGAAGAAAATGAAATGAAAACAGACAAATCTGCTACATAGGCCAGAGGGGAGGGCGAAGCATGGGGAGGGGGAGAAAATTAATTACTACAAGTGTATTTTGCATGACTTGCCTCAGATCACTACAAATATCAAAGAAGGGGAAGCTGTCTTTGTAGTGCGTAAGGTAATTGCCATCTCTATTAAGACCAAGCCCGAAAATGTTGAATTTGAGAATAAACTCCAGTTCAGATGTCTCCCTTTGTAATCTGGTGTTAAATCTCTTTGTTTTAGGATGCAGATTTTCAGGTCTTTAATACTATGCCTAATGCTATAGTGGTAAGTACTCATGGTTCAAAAGCTTGGTCTCAAAATTACAGTAGACAAATCCAATATTAACATGCTGGTAATCAGATTAAAGGTCACTGACAAAGTCCTTAGCCAGAAACAAACAAAAACAAAATATCCATCCAGAATATTTTTGCCAGAATGCACTGGCATTAGCTTTCAAACGTAGGTAATCCCAAACTTTAAAAATCCCTTTTCATGTGAGAGTTTTCACAGTGCTTTCATCATTCGCTTCGTACTTCTCTGAACACACTCTTTTTGAGCTGTGGTGACCAGAACTGCGGTGACCAGAACTGCACCCAGTATTTTAAAAGTCCTACCAATCGATTATATTGCATTGTGATATTTTTTGATACTGTTCTTGTCCTGCTCCTTGTGCACTCCAGTGTTGTGACTTTTTTGACCATAGCTACCAATTGAGAGAAGGTCTTCACTAACCTATCCAAAGTGACACCCAATTCTTTTTCCTGATTTGACAGAATTAATTCAGAATGCTGTAAGGTGTAGGAGCAGTTTAAATTTTTTCCTTTAATTTGTATTAAGTTTTATTTGGTGCTGTATTATCCACACACCTACCATATTTAGGTTCCTCTGAAGTTCCTCACAGTCCTTTCTGGACTAACACTTTTGCAATCTACAAATGTTATCTCCTTACTACCTGCCCCTCCCCCACAACAAACAAACAAACACTCTCTCTCTCTCTCATTAATCTATTAAAGCAGTCTTTCCCAAATGCTGTTCCGAGGATCCCCAGAGTTCTGCAAAGTGACAATAAGAGTTCCTCAAGAAAATTTCATTACAATAGCTGACTCCTCTGCAGCTCCCTGCCCTGCCACTGCTGAAGAAGAACTAAATTTAATTGGTTTAACAGCCATCAAGGCAGTGGGATGGATCCGGCCATTAAACCAACTGAATTTAGTTCCGTTATTTCAGTGGCAGCAGGGCAGGGAGCCACAGAAAGCCCTTCATTCACCCCTCTACCCAAGCGGCCACATCCCTCTGGTGGGCGTGGCTCAGCTCACCCCTCTGCGCCAGCCTTTCTTCCACTGGGTGCACTTGGCCACCAGGTGTAGGCTCCCCAGCCAGCGCCACAGATGGGTTAGTCCTGGGGGGCCAGTTTGGGGCCTAGGAGGGTTAATGCTGGGGATGGAGAGTGGGTTTTTAGAATGAGGGGGGGGTAAAGCCTGGGTATAGGTGATGGGTTTGGATGCTGAGGGGGTAGAGCCTGGTAATGGGTTCCACAAAATTCTTTCAAGTTTAAAAGGGTTCCGTGGCCAAATAAAACACTGTAGTAAACAAATGAGATGATCACTGAAATTTCAGGTACCTCAGAGTTAACCTTGTTATTGTGAAAACTGACCATTTGTTCCTAACTTTGATTCCTGTCTCTTAGCCAGTTTTTGAAGTAACACAGTATTATGTATCTCATCGCATGATGGCAGTTTCTTTAGTTCTCTCTTGTGAGAGATCTTTTCAAGTCTAAACAGAGAGACAAGATGGATGAGACTATCATTTATTGGACCAAATTTGCTAAAGAAGAGTTCTGTGTAGGTTGAAAATTTGTCTCTTTTGGTCCAACAAAAGATATCACCTCACTGACCTTGTCTTTCTAACATCCTGGGACCCACAAGGTTGCAACACCACTAAGGCTATGTCTAGACAGCAGGCTTCTGTCAACAAAAGTTTTGTTGACAGAGCATACATCCAGACTGCAGCTCTGTCAGAAGAGATCTGCTGACTGGGAGTGTTCTATCAACATCCCTGTACACCTCATTCCATGAGGAAGAAGGGATGTCTCGACAGAGGGGGTTTCCCAACATTTGGCGCCATGTGGATGGACCAAATGTTGCAAAAGCCTCTCTGGACACATCTGTCAGCAACAGATACGTCAATGCGTTGCACAATTTGCATGTCTTTGGCAGATAGTTCTCTGCAATCTAAACATAGTTTATTTAGACTATGTCAACCAGTTCTCATTTTTCCACTGTTTTACTGGTATGTTCAACAGAAGTTACTACATCTGGCTGACATAATTAATAGCTATAGTATCTATTTAAAACTGTGACTCAGCTCCTTCCTTGATTAAAAAAAACAAAACAAAACACCTTTCGGCTGCATAGCACAAGTCAAATATTCTTGGTTTCTTTGCTAACCTATTATTAAATGAAGACTATGTCTTCGTATATCCAACACTTGATACAAGTAAACAACATGGGGAGAACTGCCTAGTACATTGTAACAGAATAGCACAGCAACAGTTTTTCAGTTTTAGCCTATGGAACTGCTGTCGCATGGATGTAAATGCAGAGCAATTACTGAAGTTACAGAAATTTGACAATATTCAGTTTTAACAAATGAGTTATTCCAGATTTATACCAGTGCAACTAACAAGAATTTGGACCAAATCTTGGCATCCATGAACAAGTAAGTCTTTGGTGAGTTTTCACTGTTTCACCTGAGACTAGGGCCAAACTGTTCTCTCTGATAATGTCATGGCTGTGCTTTCAGTTGCTCCAAGGTTAATATCCCATGTCTGTTCCATGTCTTGTTCTTTCCATGCTCTTCGGTTCATTCCCTGACACTTGCGCCACTGAAGATTGCTCCATCTGCAAACTTGTCATTATCCTTCCCATTTTATGATTACTTTGACTGAGGCTGGATTCTGTGCCTAGCAGCGAGCCAACAGAGTGCGTGATGATCAGGAAGGAGACCGCCCAGAATCTAGCACTCGAATATATCTGAGCCAGTAGCAGGTGGCCGATGACTCTGGTGAGGAAACCTGTCCGAGACTTTGTTGCACATGTAGGTGCAGCATATCCTGGAGTCGTCCTAGAAGGCGCTTTTCAATTTCTGCCCCCGGAGAAGCAACCCACAGTGGAACTGGCACCAGGAGTGGAAGCAGCAGAAGTCACAACAAAACCACCAAGTTTCTGGCTCAATTTTTGTTATTATTAATATAGCTCAAGGAAGAATTTCCAGTTTATGAATCAGAATGCTAAAATCACAATTTTTAAGGCTTCTGGAATGACAGGACACCCTGAAAAGCAACTAACGGTTAACAGAGATCTGTGTTTATTTCTACCCTTGAATTAGAATTATCAAAAGCTACCCACTAATGCCAACCATCAGCACTACTGCATTAACAGCTGGCATCAGGAAATCTCAAAGCCTGGTGCCAGTTGGACAATTAACTCCCAATGTTGTGTCAGGATTCCTTTCCATTAAGAATAAAAAATACTGCAAAATTCATTTCCTCTACTCGTAAGAGCTCCTGGAGCCAAGAGGATTTTGAAAAAGAGCACCATAGCCTTGAACATGAGAGACTGTGGTTCGCAAACCAATGATCACAGATCTTTGGTTCCTCACAAGAGAAGTAAAACCAGCTGTGTATTTGCCAGATGACCTGATGCTTTTTCATGCTAAAATTATGTGTAATCAAGTCTTCAAACCATTCTAAAACTAAAATATCATGATCAGTGGCATATAATCATATTCTATCTGATAACAAGCAGGCCTGTAGCCCCTTAGAGACTAACAATCTTATTAGGTCATGAGCCTTCATGGGTAACACTAGCTCATGACCTAATAAATTCATTAGCTTCCAAGGGGCTACGGCACCACTTGTTAAGCTACAGACTAACCCGGCCACCCACTGAGAATACTCTATTTGACATCAGCAACCTCGTGTATTTCAATTCATTAATCTGTACACACACACAGAGGAAGATTATATGTGGCAGAAAATCTAAATGCTCATATACAATCAGATTCCAAACTGAATCCAAACCAAAATTTGCAGAAGTAGCTGAGAGCAGAAATTGACCTATAGATTCCTATCTCCTCTGCATCTCAGTGATTGCCTCTCTCCCTCTTGTATAGCAGATTCCAAGACATAATTGACTTTTACATTGCTTACTGTAATCTGAACAATTCCCACTGCATAGTGAGTAGGGACATTAATGTATGTGTGATCCATGTTGGGCCACACTCTCTCCTCAACTTCACTAATCCAGAAGGGACCTGGCTGTACTGGGGCTGATACGGCACACTCATGTAACTGTGTAACTCACTGAAAATCACCAAGACCTTCATTCACAAACCACACTATGTTTTTCAATGGGACTGCATAGAAGTAGCTGGATGGAGAATAAGCCCCTCCATTCAAGTGCAGACAAGGTACTGAAATGATGTTAGGTAAGAGACATAATGCAGATTGCACAGGGTAGTGTGCTTTCAATTCTAGCAATTATAACTCTTAAGTACTAATGCTACTCTGTTCTGCATTAGTTAGACTGAAGGTGGAATTTGCAGAGCTGCTCCAGCACGGTGCTACTTCTGTTCTCAGTGAAGTTAATCAGCATTATTTTCAATTGCAGTGGGAACAAAGACAGGTCAATGCCCAGTGTTTTAGAAAAAATCCGAGCCTGCGTACTTTGCAAGGCCAATCCCAAATCAAATGTTTAACAATTTCAGGCTGCAACTGAGCTCCCCAAATTATCCATTAAATTTTTTTTAAAATATCAACAGCTTTGCATGTGTATGTTCTGACTGCAGACCTGACTAGCCTTTCTAAAGAGGGGTTTTCTTTGAATAAAAGACATAAATGTGGAATTAATGCACAAGACTTTTGGAAAAACAAATCAGGGACCAACTCTGCCCCTTCTGAGATCATTAGGCTTTTTGCCATTGACATCAATGGAAATAAAAGCAGGCCCTTTTGTACTCAGGTTACTTTGCTAGAAACCTTTCCTTTAAATTGCAGCTAACAAAGGAGCTGTACTGTATTGGTATCTGCTTAAGTAGTTATCCTACTTGAGCTTCCTCAGAGGTCAGTGGTTCTCTGGGATAAGCGTATCTGGGGGAGAGGAAAACACTTAATCCTTATTTATCTGTCTGCTTTTATGGCTAGAACCAGGATTCACCTCCATCAAGTCTAGAAAACACAGAAAAAGGGAGCAGTGTCACACAACAAGGATGTGTCACTGATCAGCTGTTCAAAAGGAAAGAGAACTTAGTCTTTAGTGGCATTCAACTCCTGAGGTGGCAGAGGTATCTAAACAACAACCAGTTTGTGAGAGCCCCCCAAAGGTACTTGGGCGCCTCAGTCCCATTTTTAGCCATCATCATGAGCCACAAAACTCCTTGGTTGCCACCTAAACCTGTACGTGCCTAAACTCAGTTAGGGCCTAAATTTTTGCCTCTGAGCATGCACACGATTATCTCACTCCAGGTGCCTGGGTCCTACCTTTACTCCAAAGTGATCCACAAACCATGGAAGACAGCTGTTCATTAATGCCGGCAAGTTCACACAAAACAGTCCCTTATGACCATTAGCCTGATGGACAGGGCATTCATGCAGGATGAGGGAGACCTATTGGTTTAAGTCTCCCTTGAATAGGGATCTACCACCTCTGAAGGTGAGGGCTGTAATCAGTAAGTTATAGAGTCACTTACATTTAAACTGGCCCAATTAATAGTTAGTTATTCAGTTACTGAATTAAAGTGGAACGACGTCAAAAAGAAAAGACTGAAAGAACAAAACATCAGAACAGGCCACAGCCCAGTGGTAGAGTCTCTCATCTGCGCAGATCCATTTAAATCCCTTCTTCCCCTCAGAGCGTGGAGAGATGGGGCGCGGGACTTGAACCAGAGGTTGACATCCTGGGTGAACGTACCCTAACAACTAGGATAAAAGATTCCAAGGGCGGTCCTCTGCCCCCAGCTCTTTTGTATGGACTTGCTAAGACGCCTGATGGAGCACCTGAGCACACTCACTGATTGTTTTCAAGTGCCTCGTGTGCTGGGACCAGCTCTCGTCCTCCCTGCTTTGTGGATCTCAAGCAGAGCTGAGCTCCTACCTCCAGCCTGGAACCGTGCCAATCTGAGCCTGGATGTTTACTCAGCAATGAAACAGCCCTGCTGCCCAAGGCCCATCAGCCCAAATTGCCTGGCTTGAGCCAGCTGATGATTTTGTAATTTTGCACACTGTCTCAGTGTATGGATTGGCTTTCAATACTCTATGCCTGCGCTTTAGTGATCATGAAGCTCGGTGTTAGCGCTGAGGGTCTGCACACAGAAGATAAAATGTTCAGAACGGTATAACTCTGTGCATTTAACTGTACATATAGCCCACACAATACTTAAACAAGTATTAGGACTGAAATTAGCATTGTAATGATGGTATGTGGTGAAATTTGGATCATTTAGTCAGTGCAAGTGCAGATCCACTAACTCCTCCCCTAAACTGTTCTCCAAGGCCAAATCAAGGTGTTGTCAGCAACTCACTCAATGATATATACTGCCTCTGCCTAGGCCCTCCCCTCAACTGGGCAACATGGGCGTCAGTAGCGTAGAATGTTTTGCAGGAACACACTCTAGAACTCTGTAAGAATTTCCCTTTACGTGAGTGGCTCCTGATGAAGGAAAAATGGGGGGAAAGGGAGTACTATAGTCTAAAGAGGAGGCATTTTTCACCCCACAAGTGTTTACTAAATATTTTCCAGTATGCAGACAGAGCATATGGAGTAAGGTAGCCAAGAAAGTCTAGGTTTTCTCTAATTCTGTTCACTTATACAAAAGCAGCAGCAGATCTGCTTTGTTTAAATGGCAACTTTTACTTCCTTTGTTAGCTAAAGTGGCTGTACTTAAATATACAAATTAACCCTGTAAAATAAATTCCAGTAAAATATATTAATATTTTCTCCTACCCCAAATGCTTATTTAAAAAACAGCATCAGCGTGTATGTTACACAGAAAGATCCAAGTTTGTATGAGAGTCTCAGTCTTTGACTTTGGTCATTCATTTTCTCCAGTGACAAAAAGGTGCACATTTTTCTGGGACTGTAGCATTTGAGCAGCACGATCTACACCCACCACAGCTGCCAAATTCTGAGCATCATACTTTGAATAGAGAACGGTACAAGTCCAAGTAGCTTCCTCTCCGTTGGCTGTGGCTGTCAGCATATTACAAACCTCGCTGTAGAAATGGGGGTAGGTCGGTAGCTCATAGAAAATGAGGTTTCTGATGCCCTTTATCAGGTACCTGAATTAGAGAAAAAACACAAGTGGTCACAATCTTGCACTCTAATTTCGGAAACGCTGTTTCTGCTGGCCACTGAAGAAGCTTACACAGTAAATTAAGTACTCAAACCTGTGAGGCTCTGAGCTCTCACAATTCTCTGACTTCAACAGATTTCAACGGCTTCCATGATTAATTCTGTGAGTCCAGTGCCACAACCACTGATGTCAGGGAGTCTTGCCATTGATTTAAGCAGAAGCAGAATTAAGAAATTAATCCAGATAGGCGTTGGACACCTCCTGAAAAATACTGAGCACCATCAGCTGCCACTGTCTTCAGACTCTTCGGGTTTAATCCTAATATAGTGAAACTTGGTCCAACTAAGGACCACTCCCTCAAAAGAGATTCTTGTGGGCAGCCCTTGCCATACAAAGGGCCTAAAAACACCACCACCACCACAAAAAAGCATGCTCCAAATGAAACAAATAATTGAAATGTTATGCAAAACAAAAATTAAAACTGATTCAGGATCATCATTTCAAGAACATTACTTAGAACACAGCTTTAACTAGAAAAGCTATTTTCTAAAGGGGCAAGATGGTTTGAGAACTCTCTGCCTTTCGCTCTCCTTCTTCCCTCCCCCATCTCTAGCCAACAAGAAGCCCAACACAGCCTGCATATTGATCTCTATTATCCAAAATAGCAAGAGCCTTATCCTCAGCTGATGGATATTGATGAGATGGTTCTGTGACACTGTAAAATGCAAAGGATGCATGAGGTGAGTGTTTCAGGTTAATTTATGGGCATAAAGCTTTCCTCCCTGACCCCACCAACAGCCTTTATTAAATTGAGATTTTTCAAGTTAGTCTGTACACTGCTGTACAGAGAACGAAGATTCATGTGGGGACAGCCTTCCCCAGGCAATGCCGGGGAGCCCTGAGCAGCTGTAGGGGCTCTTCTGAATGGGATTTAGGAGAGATCTCAACCCTGACCCTGATTTGTGTTCAATAAGGATTCCATAACCCACCACGCAAGGTCAGTTTCATCAACCTCTGGGCTTTGTAGCAAAGTAACAGGTTTTTAATTTTCAGTTGCTTAAATACAGTCCACAAAGATTTTCAATGAGATAATGTATGTCCCCACCACCCCTCAAAAATCTCTCTCTTAGTAGTGCTGTTGTAATGGAACAAATTCCATTGTCCTTTTCACAGGTCAAAGGAAATATCCTAACAGATGCAGACTGTGCCGAAAGAAACCATGAGGCCAATTCTTGATGGTGGTGTGTCTCTGCCCATGTCAGTGGGAGCTGTGGGTGCTCGACACCTCCCACCACTCAGCTCTACACATTAAATATTATTTCTGCAACTTTTGTTTGTTAGTATTTTCATGGGTCTCCTATTTTAATCTAAGGATTCCCCCAAGAGATTCCACTGTATCATGAATCGGATAACCACCACACATTCATAACTTATAATTTGAGGCTCGCATGTTCTCATGAAGCCAGACTTTGGCTACGTCTAGACTATGAGATAAATTCAAATTTCAGGCAGTTAGCTCAATACTACCATGTGACTGTCTTCACTGTAAACACCAATAGCTCAATTTAGGGAGCACTAATATCAATATCATAACATCGTTGGCACTTGCTGGGTATAGTGTAAAGTTTGAATTTAAAAGTTCAAATAAAGGCCAGCGTGGAAGCACATCTTAAAATCGAATGTATTAGCCTCCAGAGGTGTCCCATATGTAACCCACAATGCCCCTCAGTGCTCTGCTCTGGCCGCTGTTCTCAGGTGCACGGGAATTAGGTAACAGGAAGACCGTGAATTTCAAATTAGTACCACAAAGCCTGTGGCTGTGGGTTCATGTTGGTAGGAGAGCCTGAGAAAAGCCTTCTTTTCTTTGCTATTAGCGCTGTGAGCACATCTACCCATTACAAATAGCCCCAGTATGGAGTTTGTGGTTAAGTCTCTACACTTGGTATTTTCTTCTTTGATGCCTGGTGCCAGCTGCTGCCCAACTGTGCCACAGGGCAGCAAGGCTGTTGTGGGGCCAGGCTTGCATAAGAGGCCGAGAAACTTCTCAATGATTTACGTTTGTGCACACTCCCTCCTTCTCCCCTACAGGCACCATGCAGTTGGGGTCTTTCCCACGCTTAACCACATCACGTGGCTAGCCACTGACCCAACAGAAGGTTCAGTGCTGACCATGCTGCCAGGTAGCACCATGCGCTGGCTTGCACACTGTTAAGGCTCCAAGGGTGGGAAAGATTTTTGGGGGCTTGCTGCCACCAGGTGGGAAGTCTCCCCCAGCAGCTAGGATTTTCAGGGCCTTTGTTGCACACAGGGACTACTTTAACTGGCCCCCCACTGAAAACATACCCCCAGCTCCTACCCCAAAAAGGACCCGGGGGGCTAGCTGCCACGAGGGGGAAGTCTCCCTCAGTGGCTAAGATTCTGGAGGGGGCTTGCTGCTGCTGGCGGGGGTGAAACTACTTCAACTGGCCCCTCACTGAAACCCCCTTACCCCCACCTCAACAACAAGGACCCTTGGGGCTAGCTGCTGCCAGGGAGAAATCTCCCCGTGTCTAAGATTTTCAGGGCACTGCTGCCATCCCACATGTTGGCAATTTCTGTGTAGTGAAGAGGGAAGACAACAATCTTTTTTCCTACCCTTTTCTATCTTCTTTCTTCTATCTCTGCACCCCTTCGTGCAAGGAAGAGTAGCTGGAAGGCCAGTTGAGAATACAGACTGTGCACAGAAACTGTTTAACGAACTGGGAAGCCAAATACACTTTCCGCAGAAAGTCTCTTTTTTCCAAGTCTTTACTGTCTACTCTTTCTTCATGCTTCTCATTGTCCCGGTGTTATTTTCAGGGATCAGATGCAAGCGAAGGGGGAAAACAATGAGTGGATGGCCACTTGAGAAGACACACACTGGCTGATTTGTATAAAATCCTTGATAATTCAGTTACAAAAGCAAGAGATTTCTGTTAACTTTGCCATCTTTGTTGATGCCCTACTTTTCCTTCTTTCCAACTGGAAAAATGTTTACCATGGGAGGGGAATTAGGGCAATGCAATGTGGGAAGATGATGTCAAATACCAGAGAACATACCCAGAATGCTACAGGGATGAGGGAAACCGCTGGATAGGTTCCCACAATGCACTGCTGCAACAATTGATGTTTGTGGATTGAGTGAGGCAGCAATAAGTTGACTTTGTGAGGAGCATGTGGGGAGGTGAGGATAGTCAAATTTGAATTTATAAAATCCAGCATTACAAAATTGATAAATAAATGTGAATTTATCTAGTAGTACAGAGGCAGCCTTTGCCATCAGATTTTCATATGTGCATCTCAAAGCAGAATCAGCCCAGGGCTTACCTTTTGTAAAAGTGGAAGCGGTCTGTGATAATTAAGAACTGACGTTCTCCCTTGATGAAGAAATGTCTTGCTCTGGAAATGCCAGATTTTTTGGTGTATTCACAGATGTGTGTAAAGTTCAGTTCTTCCTTCTTGAAGTAATTTCGAAGACGAACGTAGTCAAAATATGATGGAACGTAAATGAGTGTGTGTGACATGATTGCATCACGATACTCAGGCAAAACTTTGTCAATGAAGAACTGAAACCTGGTTTAAGAATATACACACTAATATTATCCTGAGTCAACAGTCATCCTTCCAGTATATAAGTGAGCTTTCTGAAGAACGATCAAAAACAAAATCAAGACAAAACCTCAAAAACAGAAGACCCACACCAATAAATCCCACATGACCCCCAAATATAATTATTCTGTGTCACAGTCAAGAAAATCTTTAAACTGACCAAGATTTCCAGACTTGAGGTGTAAATGCAAAGTTACATCAGTGGAAGGGTTCTATGATGCGGATTTAATTTAAAAAAAAAAAAAGAAAAAGAAAAAGAAAAATGCTGGGGGAAGGGGAGAAGAAAGTACCAGTGTATTTATTTGCCTATGCAATGTCTAACCCACATCTGATGAGCAGTAAGAGCACACGTTTTCTTTGACACACCAGCCACATGCACCATCAAGTGCACTGTAACCAAGCACAATATTTGAAACTGCAGGCCGGCCCTGGAGTACAGCAGAACGGTGCGGGTGATAGATTACCTTGCATCTATTACAGAAACAGAACTTTCAGCTTCCAGCCTTCGGAAGACGTGAGGAAGCTGTACCACAACACGGCTAATGGAGCCGATCAAGGGCATATTCCTCACAGCGACCTGAAGGAGATAAGTCAAACAGGGTAGTGAAATGCATGTGGCATTTAAGAAGCCTTCACGTTCTAACCAAATTTGCAGCTGATGATGTACTCTTTCAGGCTATAATCAGGATATTTTGAACAAGTCAAGACAGAACTACTGGCAGCACTACTCCCACACAGTATGGCTACAACAATACTAGAAGCATCTGCCGATAGACGTCTCTGTTGGCACAGATCTTCTGACAGAACGTCTGTCGACAGGCTGTGGCCATACACTAGAGCAGATTGAAAGAGCGCTCCGCTCTGTTGACGGAGAAGCTGTACTGCCTGGCCATTCTCTCAACAGAGCAGCCAACCAGATGCAGAGTAGACAGGCCTGCCCAGTAACCCAGAAGCCGTGTCTATCAAAAGAACGCCCCCCCAGAGTGTCCACCCAACTTTCTTCTTGATAGAATCTGTTGACAAAGGCACTCTTCCTCATCTGGGCGAGGCAGAAGGTTGTCAGCGGAAGTGTCGAGTTTTGTCGGCAGATTGTCAACAAAACGCATTTTACATGTGGATGTGCAGCGAGTTTTGTCGAAAAAAAAACTCGCTAGTGTAACTGTAGCCTGTCTGAGTAACTATGCATGACATAGGTTCTAGGGGGGTGAGAATAACTCACTGCTTCAAGGGAATGCAACCTGTGAACAAAAACAACCCCCCACCCCAAAAAAAACCTTGTATTGAATTCTAGCTATTAATAAAGACCAACCCCTAAAATTTGACTTGAAACCATCACCTGAGGAGTCCCTTAAACTACCCCATGCCTAGCACAATGGGACTCCCTTCCTGGCTGGCTTGTAGGCACTGCCAAACTAAACAAAATTAATGACCAAAAAAAAAAAAAAATCTGTCAGGTCAAATTAAAATGGAAACTCAGAGGAAAACAAAGGCTGCTTAAGACAACAGTTTGCCACCAGAGACAGTTTTTAGTGCAGGCAAAACCGTCACATAGATTAAAAACTGATGTGGGTTAAATGAACAATAGCACGTGCACAAACAATAAGGATTTCTATTTCCATTTTTTAATGGTCAAAATTAATCTGGATTTTGTCAGAGCATCACTGGCCCTTCTAAAGGGACACAAGTCTCAGCCCACTGTCGTGGCAGCTTATTTGCTTCCATAGTGAAGAAAATTAACAGTCGCCTGACTGATAGCCATGTGACTAAACCTGGCCTCCAGGGCCTCGGCTCTGAGGAGACCAGACAAGGGCCTGTGGGATAGCCTAAAGGGGACAGTCTGCAGAGTGAAGATGCAGAATGAGAGAGTCTCCTGCAGTGGAAGGAGCTGTGGTTGGAGGTTTGGCTTTTTTTTTTTTTTTTTTTTTTGAGAGAAGACAAAGGTAGCACAACTGGTCATCTACCTTCTCCAGCGGCTCAGAGAAGAGTCAGAGGCAATACCACAGGGATGGGAGACTGGAGCCAGCTTAAAAACGGGGTTGATGTCTTGTGTTTATGTTGAGCTTTATATTGATAAAGCCAAACCTGAGGAAGGGCTGTTATCAGGAAACATTAAGGCCTTTTTGAGGGGAAAGTGGCAGGGAAGGGGTTGTTAAGTATTGAGGAATCAAGAGGGAAAACTGAGGCACAGCATAGCAAAGCCACCCGACCACAAAAGGGCAGGAAGCATCTCATTCTGTCACTCCATTACTTCCAAAACATAAGACACTTCTTGGCATATCCATGAACTCACCTGCCCTCTGTAATTGAAGCAGTGTTTATTGAAAATAGAGTTAATCTGGGGATTCTGAAGAGCACTAAACAGTAGCGTTTGACGATAGTACTTTGACCAATTATTCAGATTCAGCATGCGCACTCGAGAAAAATCTACACCATGGGAGTCCAAAGGCAGGAGGTTGAGGTGGTTCATCAGGTGCTTTAAACAGATGAGAGAAAACAGATGTACATAAACTTATACCATGAACACACACTTTGCACGGAAGTTAAATGCACCGTGAAAGTGAGTAGAAATGGACAAGTCATCTACAGATGACGACTAGCAGCCTCCCAAAAGTGAATCTTGCTCACTGATCACATAAACAAGTATTTTACTAGATATCTTTCTACAGGTCCTAATGAAATTCGTTAGCTCTTTAGACTTTAGATACTTAAAAGTGAGGTAGCTTTTAATCTTGGTATGGTTCTGCTTTCTGCACCACACAACTTGGGGCCAGTTCCAGAAACTCTAGGTCCAAATCTGTAAAGCCCAAGTGGAAACCCCACAGTTCTCCCTGAGATGGTAAATTCATTCATCCCTGTGCAGAGATGGCGGCACCAGGCTTACGCACCACATTAGTGAATTTCACCTACAGACACTGCTGGATTGGGATCACTGAATGCATTTGTGTTAACATTCAGTTTTATGCTTTTTCCCTGGGACACATTACTTAGAGAAGACATTCTCCAAGCTCACTTTTGAAAGCACAGTGTTAACAATGCTTCTTAATTCTCAAGAATTGATTCTGGGCCCCTTAGTAGAATACCTCATAGAAATCTGCTTTGTTCTAATACACCAAACAATGTAGTTTTCCCTGAAAGATACAGAGGTAACATTTCAAGAAATAATTTAAGGAGTATTTAATCAACCTAAACTTGGCAACCACAATGGTGTTAGGCCACCAAATTCCAAGACAATCAGAATGCTACTTCCTTCCCAAGTTTCACTTATATTTACAATCAGATACAGTATTCTGTTCTCTCTTCTGGCCTGAAATGTTGCATAACGTTACAGTAAGCTGTCATACAGTTGCTAGTTCCTTCCCAGAAGTGGCTGAAGCAATCTTCCTCATAGGGCTGTTTCAAGATTCAGTCAACAGCTGCGAAAGTCCCCATGGAACCCTGGATAAAATGTGCTACGGAAATGCCAAATACTGGCTACGTCTACACGTGCGCGCGACATCGAAATAACGTCTACACATCCTCCAGGGCTGGCAATGTCGACGTTCAACTTCGACGTTGGGCAGCACCACATCGAAATAGGCGCTGCGAAGGAACGTCTACATGCCAAAGTAGCACACATCGAAATAAGGGTGCCAGGCACAGCTGCAGACAGGGTCACAGGGCGGGCTCAACAGCAAGCCGCTCCCTTAAAGGGCCCCTCCCAGACACAGTTGCACTAAACAACACAAGATCCACAGAGCCGACAACTGGTTGCAGACCCTGTGCATGCAGCATGGATCCCCAGCTGCCACAGCAGCATCCAGAAGCCCTGGGCTAAGGGCTGCTGCACACGGGGGCCGGAGAGAGAACGTCTCTCAACCCCTCAGCTGATGGCCGCCATGGCGGACCCCACTATTTCGATGTTGCGGGACGCGGATCGTCTACACATGCCCTACTTCGACGTTCAACTTCGAAGTAGGGCGCTAGTTCCATCTCCTCATGGGGTTAGCGACTTCGACGTCTCGCCGCCTAACATCGATTTCAACTTCGAAACAGCGCCCAATACGTGTAGCCGTGACAGGCGCTATTTCGAAGTAGCGTGCACGTGTAGACGCGGCCACTGAGACCTATCAAACAAAAAGTGTGGAGGATTATTGAAATCCACAAAGTGTCATAGGCCTAGCTGTCTTCAGCACACACCTTGTAGTCCATCACACGATTACTTTTTGCATGGGAAAATGTTAGTTAGAGGAAACATACTGAAGAGCAAAAATAACAAAAATTTGACACATTGCATTGCTAGAGATGAATTATATCACTGGTTAGACATCAGAAAGTGTGCCAAATAAAAAGTAATATTGGGTGAGAGGGGAAAAAAAAAAAACAACCTACCAGAACATGCTCCCAATTCTGCATCAGGTAAATGTCTGCTTGATCAATGATTAGAATTTCTACTGAGGAGAGGAAATCAAAATCTCTCTTCTTCTCCCCCTCTGCCCCAATGATAGTCCTCAAACCAAGGGGAGAGGCAATGATGATATCCGAAGAGTAAAATGGTGCATATAATCGCATACTCTTTTGAAGAACAGCAACACCTGTCCATAAAAAACAAAACCAGCAATATTTTCTTAGTATTAGTTTTTGAACACTGTGCTTTCTTCCCCCCCACCCCGTGTCATAAATACCTCCCTGTATCCTCTCCTTCTTACGCCCTCCTCTTTCCCTCTCCCTCAGTTTATACCCTTCTCCCTTAAATCTTGTTGCAATCACCATCATCTTCCTCTGTTCAAGGAGGACTGGGTGGAGCATCCCTAAAAATACCATTCAGAGATCCAGCAGAAAGGTTAATAAAACACAACACAAAGCTCTCCTTTCCTTCTTAAAGGCAGAATGACCCATTCTGTTCTCATTTCCTTCAGTGCCAGTCTGTAAATTTATAAACACTGGTTCTACCTTAGCATGACACACAGGCGTGCTGTACTGACCTAGGTATCGTTTCTTGTGGCCAAAAATAAGACAATGAATTAGTTACCAATGTTATGACTACATCACTGACGCTACTTGTGTCAAAGCATTTTGTGCCGACCTCAGACACTTTGGGTAGAATTCATGACCTAATGGCAAAACTCCCACTGACTACAACAAGGCTGGGGTATCACCCTGTATGTCTGAGAGAACCAAAAATAGTTATAGAAGTCCTCACTGAAAATTAAGTCAACAAAATGGGTACCACAGGGCATAAACACACAAGACAGAGTTGCAATTTAATGTAATAAAAAAAAACACTGACAATTTTAAAACACTGAGAGCAACCATGAACTAACGGAGTTTAAAACACATTCTCTACTCATACTAAAAAGGATTTTAGTGCTTAGATAACATGGTGAGGGATGCCATAATAATGCTGCTGCAAGATGACAGGTGACTATTTCCTCTCTAGTCAGATATACATTTCTTCACAGCTAGTACAGGAAATCAGACAGGTCTTTCCATGGGAGGGGAAAATGAAAAGAGTGGTTCAGCTAATGAAAGCCTAACTCTGGGTAGAAGACAGCTATTCACTGGGTGGGGGGCAGAGCAACTGCTTGCATTTCAACAACAGTATCAAATATCTTTGAATACCAATTTGTCTTTCCAAAGGGAAATAGTTTTAAGAGTCTTTTTTATCTGTCTAGATAAATATGAACAATCACCTAATCACCACGGGCTCAAGCTAATGCTCTGCATATTGAGCTGCCAAACTAGCATGGAATTTTAATTTATTAAATGGTCTTGAAATTTTCTGCTCAACCAGTATGCATACTCCCTGCTCATTCCTTTGCATGCATGAAAACTCTATACTGAAATCATATGCATATAGTAGAAAATTGCTTTGCTAATTACAGAAGTACTAATTTTCCCCAAGCCATTACTAATAATGTCAGAGTAAATAAAACATTTAAAACATGAACAGGAGAAATTATGATCATTAGAAGTGGAAAAGGTTCATTATACCACACCCATCCTTTCTCAATTGCAGTGTAGATTCTCCCAGTTCCATTAAAAGATACATTGGGTTTTAAATTTACATTAAACTTGATCTTAATCAAGAAGCAGAAAAGATTTTACCAGACTCCCTCTCTGCCCCCATTCCCCCCCGCCCCCGCCCCCAAAAACCCCTACCCTGGGATAAAATTTTCAAAAGAACCTAAAACTTCATTTTCAAAAGTGACTTGGGCATTCATAAGTCTAATTTTAATTGGAAGTCAACAGAACTACTAAGTCATTCAGGAAAACTGTAGCCCTATTTTTATTTATTTAATTTATTTATTTTTAGGGCTAAAATATTGATCAAGTAATTTTATTACCTATCCTGAAATGGTCATCGATGTTGCCTGCAAAGACAGCTTCATAATCTTCAGGTCTTCTCAGATTGGGAGGTTTCTCATTGGGATCAGAACCAAACTCCATTTTGAAACGCTTTTTGTTACTCACATCTATTTTTTTTTTACTCCCTGACTCGAGGAGGCTGATGAAAATCTGCACCACCCGTAAGGCCGATTCACGGAAGGGCACTACAATCAGCACCTGCATGGACCAACAGAGTCATAAAAAAATAACTTCCTTGGATAATGATGTCTTCTCTTGAGAAGAGTATCCACGTCACCCCTACGAAGCGCACAAAAACACAGATGCCTGAATTTTATTATTACACACAGTTCCCTTTACTGTGCCATCTGGCCACATCCCAGTGGCTAAAGGAAACATGAATCCCTTGCAGATAAATTCCATGCTGGAGGGCTGTGCCAGAAAAATGAAAGAGTGGTTGAACAGATATGCTTGGATCATAAAGCTGTCTCAGTGATGTGCTTCAAAATGCACTTCCACTGTAACAGGCCCCAGATGCAGCTCCCGAACACCTTATTACAAACCAGTTATAAGTGACTCAGCTAAAAGAGGAAACGCAATCAGGAGTAAGTTTGGCTCCCTTTTCTATGGCCAAAGAGGACCCCTTGGAAGTGGAACCTGTGAAGAGCTACCGTACAGTGGATGGGGCTGGATGACCAGGTGTTTACACCTAGTGGTGTTCTGGGTCTTGGCTCGGCAAAGGACACTCTGATCATTAGTATGCAGGACACAGACATGGGGTAGGGCACCAAAGGATCTGCCACTCTGCAGACCGTACTATTCTCCCCCAACAAGCTATCAAAGCCCTGCACGCAGGTTATCCAGGGTAATCTCTACACAGCTATTTGGACTTCGGGTTGTGTTAGACTGAAGTTTGGTTCTAACAAAAATTAAGATGCGAACACCCAAAATATCTAATCAATAGTATCTAAATAAACTGACAGAATTGAAAAAAGCCCAAAATGGATGTTTTTAAAAGATGACCTGTCCTCAACATACTGCAACAATCCAACACTGGAACTAACACATGAGGCCACCTACATGTCCAGTGACAAATCAGTGCAAATTGAATCCAGCTGCTCAATCAATCAATTTATGGTAGCTTAGTGACATTTTGACTGCAGGGCAGCTCTAATATGGGCCTTATCACCAATAAAAGAAAGAAGTGGCATCATTAAAAGCTGATGGGACTGGATCTCTTACTGCCAATATGGATGGATCCCTGCTGATTTTTAGTTGACACAGCAACAAAGTTATGTAATAGCAGAGGAATTCTAATTCCAACTTATGCTGCCCCAGCTACAAAGAATGTCTGAAGCCAAGTGTTACTTGCAATGACAGTAGACATTGAGAAACAGAGAAAAGGAGTGAAGCGTCAGTCTGTATCTGCAAAAACAACGAGAAGTCCTATGGCACCTTACAGACTAACATATTTACTGGAGCATAAGCTTTTGTGGGCAAAGACCCACTTCATCAGATGCATACAGTGGAAATTCCAGAGGCAGGTATAAATATACAGGTAATGAAAAGAAAGGAGTAACAATCAAGAGCAAGGCCAGAATTAAGTCAATTCAGTCGGGGAAAGGGAGAAGGGACTCATTAGGGTTTGGCTGAAGAGTAGCAACTATACAGAACCATCTCCACTGGGCCTAAGGGTAGCAAATGATTATCGAGGGTAGTCTGTATAGATGTTGACCTCCAAAAGCAAACTAAGTTTAAATGGAGATGTGGAGGCTTTGTGTTTACTAGCATAGCAACAGTGGAATAAGAAGAAAGAAGGAGACACGCATCAATCTGTAATGTCATTAGAAAAACTCTTCCCAGAGAACAGGTCTCCTGGAATCAGTCTGCCTGCAAAATGTGCCATTTGAAGTTAGCCCTTCTATCCCACTATTTACCCCTGCCCATGACAGGCAGCTTCAAGGCAACATGATCAGCCATTGTGGAAAGACAAGAGTTGGGAACATATCACAATACAGGCAGAACTTTTCTCGTCCAGCAACATCTGTAATCCAGCATTAGTTTAGTTAGCCAAAGGACTACTTATCAAGGGTGTGGCTAAGTTTTCTTTGGCCCCATAAAATTTGTTTGCAGCCACGAATCCTGTTCTGTACTGTTATAATTTACCTCTAAATGCCTTCTAAAAGCTGTGGAAGCATTGGTAATGCTGCTAGACAATACTGATCTCTCATGATCCAGCAAATTCTCTTGTTCAACATCCGCCAGGTCCCAAATGTGCTGGATAAGAGAGATTCAACCTGTATATGAAGAACTAGAAGATGAGCCCAGGATAAACTATTATGACATTTGCATGGCAGGGCCAATTACCCAACAAAAGATTACGCTAATGGAATTCTCCCACCTTAGGTCTAGTGAGTCCTTGGTCCCTCAAGTCATCATCATCAGCTGCTAGCTTCTGGTCTCTTCGTTTGGCATTATTGCTCAGGACCTGAGCATTTGCCTTCAGAACATGATTCACTGCATGAAGACAGTAAGCATGACGGACTTCCTCCCCATTCCCCAGTGCCGTTCTTTCTGGGTAGAACAAGTCCTTGTACCAATTCATAATACAAAAGAGTTCCTTTTGTAACAGGGTAAATGGGTGACTGCTCAGTTTAGTCAGCGTGGATAAGAACTGGCTATTCACTTTTGGCCAGGAGGATTCTAATGTCTTGTGAAGATGAAACTGTTTCAAATCAGCTTCTTTATTTGGCTTAAAAGTTTTTGCCTGATGTAATGTAGAAGAAAAAAATAACTGGCCAAGTGCTGGCCACTGGAAAAGAGAAAAAAAGAGGGGGAGGGGAAACCAAAAACTTAGCATCATACAACTAAAAAGACATATTGTTATATCAGTCATTTCAATAACACACATGAAACACTAATCTCTCAAACATGATACAAAGTGAAAACCATTCTTTCTTTCTTCAACATGCACAGTCCCTTAGGTTTGGTCTACAACATAAAAGGCATAGCTACTTCAGCTGTGGGCATGAAAAACCATGTCTCAGATCGACGTAGCTATGCCAACTGCAGAGTCAGTTTATGTTGATAGCAGTGGGTTTTGCCAACATAGCTAACTTTGTGTGCTATACATGCAAGAAAATGCCCCCTCCCAGCATAGGCTGCCTCTACACTACAGAGCTATGGCTGCACAGTAATGCTGAGACAGTTTCCACAGTGCAGACACATCGTTTACAATAAGAAAAATAAGCTACTTCGTATGCACTTTTTTAAAATCAAGGACCAAATTCAGTGGTCATGTAAATTACATGTTAGTTGCTATGTGTTAGTGTCTTCAACCAGGAAGCACAAGTTAATTTTATTTGCATTCTGAAAGGCCAGAACTGATGGGTAAAACTGAGGAAGTAACTAGCGGATACAAGTTAAATAAGGCTATGGCTTCTTCTAGTTTCTCACCATCTAAGTTACACCAATTAGCCTCCTATTTTTTTTTTGCACATCAACCCAATTTACCAATATACGTCATGCACCAGGTTACGCATCACCTCTGCATTTGCTTTATGTCTGAACCTATGACCACCCTTCAACAATAAAATCATGGCCTGCAGTAAGATTCTGATTAAACAAGAAACCTTTGTAAATTCTAATCTTATTTCACATTGAGTCTCATTAACTGGTACAATTTGTTACGTCTTTTTGTTAGTCAAAGAATAGACTTTATACACATTTAAGCAATTGACAGTAATTAAGCAATTACTGAGCCATAGTAAGCCAAAACATTATTTGGATAAAAATACATGATATAAAGAATGAAGGAAATTGTATTTTAATGGAAATTGTTTTTCTAAGAACCCCATTTGAAATTATGGCAATTTACAATCATCTATTAAAATAATTTTAAGAAAAATAGTGTTCAAGCAGTACATCTTTGTTTCCACAGTTTAAAAAAAAAAAAATCAGGCCACTGATCATGTCTATGTGTAAGTACATGAATAACAGTTTGAGAAATGCTCAGCCCAACTTTTGACTACTGCAGTAGCCTCTTCTGCAAGTGCAGAGAGAATATTTTCTTTATTTCAGTTTATTCAACTAGAAAATGCTGGATATGAATCAAAAAAAAAAAAAAAAAAAAAAAGGTGAGAATGTGTATCTATTAATTTTAAAGTTGAAAGGGCCTGGTGATGAGAAGTAATCAGTTCAATTCATTAGTCAGATATTCTTTTTTTGTTTACTAAATCAATTAGTTTTAAACGCAAAACTTGTTTTGATAAACTTGCTTTTTTAAAATATATGCATCTAAAACATATAAGGTAATTTCACCTGCTTAACTAACGAAGTTTTTAAAATAGTTTTAGAGACATTTAAACCAAAGTCCAATTTTCATCCAAATGCAGCTTGACACAAATAATGAATAAAAAACATCTATTGAATTTCATCTTTCACCGCTTTCTAACACAATAAAAAAAGTAAAAATGAAGCTTCTATTCAGACATATTAAGCTATATAATTGCTTAAATCTGTATAAAGTATATTCTTCAACTAACAAAAAGAGGTAACAAATTATAACAATTAATTTGAATCAGTTGCCCTGTCTACCCTAGCATTCCTCTTTCAAAAGAGGCATGCAATGAGGGAAATTGAAAATGCAAATGAGGCACTGGTTTACATATCTGGCGCCTAATTCTCATATTCATTTGACAAAAGAAAAGCAGTGTAGATGTGGCTCTTTCAAAAGTAATCCCCATCTTTGAAATAACCTTTCTCCCCACCCCCCACTTTTTTTTTTTTTTTTTTTTTTTTAAGATGAAGGGTTCTTTCAAAGATGGGGTTTATTTTTGAAAGAGCCGCATCTACACTGCTTCTCTCCTTTTGAAAGAAACATATGCAACTGAGGTGCCAGGTATGTAAATCTGTGCCTCAATTGCATTTTTGATTTCCCTCATTTGCACTTTCAAAAGAGGAATGATAGTGTAGACACAGCCAATGTGAAACAAGATCAGAATTTACAAAGATTTCTTGCTTAATTATTAAAATCAGTCATTGAAAAATTAATCTATGCAGGTATTAATCAACTGTGTGCTCTTGCTCTCTCTATAAAATTTCCTTCATGGAGGTATAACTTACATGCCACTTAAGTATATCATGGAGACGAATAATAGATACAGTAGACTCATGACATGAATATCAAGATGTTTCTCGTGCAGTTCATTTTATGGCTTGTAATGAGTCACTACTAGGAGTAAAACTAATGATAACTGTTGAGTTAGATGGCAGTTTGAGAAAGACCGTCAATTTAAAATCTGAAATAGATTGCACACGCTTCTGAGTAAAGACTACATCGACCTTTGGAAAATGTCTAGCAGAGTATGAACGTTACAACAATCCAAGTAATGAAGAATTATATTAATTTTCAAAAACTATTTTCCATCTATCCAGCTTTGTTTCCCATTCATTACTGAGTAGTTTTAGAACAGCTGGAGGAAAGAGTTGAAGGCTGTGAATTACCTCAAGATGTTACATGTGCTTGGTATCTTTAACTCTGCCCCTTCGCTCTCCCACACTCAGAAAATAAAACCCTTAGGCTATGTCTACATGGTGCCCTAACCTCAAAATAAGCTGTGCAATGTGAGCTATGCAAATTGTGTAGCTTATTTTGAGTAGATTTCAAAATAAAGTACTATTTTGAGACATCCCTGTACTCTTCCTGCAATGGGGTATACAGAGATGCTGGAATAATGCACCTATTATCTCGAAAACTGTTTCAAGAAAACAGACTTTTTTCTTAGATGTGGGTCACTATTTCAAGATACTCCCGTATCCCAAGATAGCACCCACTGTGTAGGCACAGCCTTAGTGACAAAGGCTTATATTTGAAAAATTAGATCAATGAGCAAATCTGTTAAGTGTGGCTCATTGGTATAGGGTGGGAGTCTTGCTTCAGGTGCTAGATGCCAAATTCAAAACCAAAGTTTTTTGGAGATCAAGCCAGATAGTCCCTTCTGCTCTTAAATCTATGAAACATCAAGGTGTGACTGGATGACCAATCCCTGTGATATACACAAATGTTTAACTGCCCAGCCTATCAAAGGGTGTGCTTATGCCTTCTCAGAATCAAGCTTGGTGAGGCTAACCCTGAGCCCCCCAAAAATGTCTACTCATTTCAATAGTCCAGATTACACCTTTAGGTCCAGACACTCAGCAGCACCCATTTACTCCAGTTCAAGATCTGAACTTAATTTGAATTAAGGAAAATAGAAAAATTGCAGCAGCAATGCAGCTTGATTGAATTTTGACAAGAGTTCCAACAGATAAAAACTATTCTGCTTGGCTATGGTTACACAAGCGAGTTTTGTTGACAAAACTGGTGGAACGTCCACATACAAAATGTCAACAAAACTCAGCACTTTCATCAGCAGCATTCTGCCTCTCAGCTATAAAGCATAATGCTGCTGTTGACAGATCCTGTCAACAAAGATGCATGGATGCCCGGGGGTGGAGGGGTGGCTTCTCTCTACAGACAGGGCATCCGGAACAACAGGCAGCCCTGTCTGCTGTGCTTCTGGGTACCTATTTCGTCAAGAGAGTGGCTAGGAAGTCCAGCTGCTCGGTCGACAGACGGGAGCACTCTTCCAATTGGTTTTTGTATGTGACTGCACTCTGTCGACAGAAGTTCAGTTAGGAAATATCTGCCTGCCATGACTTCTGATGACAGATTGCTGTAGCGTAACCATAGCTCACCTGTTTCAGAGCAGACACTGGAATTTTGAAATAGCATACAAAAGGACTAATGTGAGCTGAAAATCAATTTCATTTAATGCAGGCACTTTTATAAGATTATTATGGGGAAAACACATTACCTTCATATGAACTGTATTTTTAGAATGTGACAAAATGTTTCCTATTTCTTTTTCTTCCAGTTCTTTGTTCATATGCTGCTTAAATGGATCTATTTAAAAAACAAAACTATTGTTATTAAAACTGGAATCAAATTTCTGAACTGATTTGCAAATTGAGTCATACATGACTTTTGAACCAGGCAACTTAACTGCTAAAGCGAATGAATGATTTTACTGTACTTGGAGGGAAGAGACATTTCACATCTACAGAATATCAAATACTTTCTATATGGACAAAAATTTTAAAATTTGCACCATTTTGGAAACAATGGTGCTTCAACATCAAGACAAGTGTAAATAGGACAACAACATCTGATGTTAGTGGACAGCAATAAAGGGCCATGGTCATTTTCCACCTAACCTGAGCTTTTGTACTGCAGCACATCACTTCATAAATTAAATAAAAATAATCAGCCCATTTCATTTTTCATAGAAAGCCCTGCCCAGGACAGGGCGATTTTGATCAATTATCTCAGTACTGTTCTAGTTAGGGAAGCAAAACTTTTTGAAGATACAATATTTTCCCCCCAGTTGCTTAATTTTTTTAAAAGGTGGTGAAGACTGATTGGGCTTCTCTCTCCCACCCTCCTGAAAAGCTTCTGAGATCTTTCAAAGGCCTAATTTTCAGTTAAATTAGGCAAGTTAATTGCACAAGCTGATCACATAGATGTCCATACGCTACAGCATGCACAATCGAAGACAGAACTTTTGAAAATCAGGCCCTGATAACAAAAGTATCACATGGGGTTGCTCGTTTCATACGGAAAAAACACTCACTAGAGAGCATCCTAGTACCTAATGCCTTGGGGTTATCTGTAGCTCAGGCTTCTCAGAGGCGCAGCTGAAGAGGATACTTAAGGTAAGAGCTTCTCTGATTTGTTAGTTTATACTGGGTCCAGTACTGGATGGCCAAGGGAAGGCACATGTAACTACCATTTTCAGGAAGTCACAGCTGGATATGGACAGAACAGAATCTTCCCCCTGACTGATGTACCTCTATCTATTATTCTAGAGTGAGAGTGCAGAGTCCTCAGCCCACGGTCCATAGCCAGCCTGTGGTTTGCCTAGATTCAGCCCCTTGAGGCTTAGTGCTCCCCCTGCCCAGCATCTGGCCTTCTGTGGCATGGCAGATGTGAAGCCCCAAGCTCACAGGCCTGAATGAGGCGAGCCAGGGCTGGATCTAGCCCATGGACTCTGCCTGGCAGCAGGGAAGGAGCAGCTCTGTGTGTTGCTGGTCCTTCACCCCCCCACAGTTAGGGGAACACAAGCCTCAAGAAGCACCTATGCTGCCTGGAGGCTTTTCCCCAATGCTCTTGATTGACTAGAACTGCAGTCACTAGGAGCACGAGGGGCGGTGCCTTCTGATGCACACAGAAACATGTATGCTCCCAGGGAACAGTGCAGGTAAGTGTCCCCCCATCGCAAAGCATTCCCACCTCCAACCCACTCCTGCAATCCCACCCTGCCCAGCTATCCCACCGCCAGCCTGCTTCTGCACCCTACCACCCTTCCTGACCCTCCCAAACCCCAGAACACTCCTGCACCCTCCCCACACCCCAAGTCCACTGCCCCCTCCCACACCAAACCCGTCATTTCTGGCCCTACCCCAGAAGGGCCCACAGACTCTGCTAGCCCTGGTCCCCGTAGGCTCTGTGGCTGGTGTGCATAGAGAATGAGGAAAGAGTCTTTTTTTCAAGCTAGAACCATGCCAGTGAGAGGAGTGTATGCATGCACGTGTGTGTGCACGCGCACGTGTGTGCATGTTCTTCTTACTTTTGTGGCCTGACTGATTTTTTTTCTGTGGGTCACTCTGTTCCCCATCCAAAGGGTCCCCACCCTAGTTCTAAAGGGCCTAGTATCTCCTCTTTTACCACAGGTGGAAAAGCAACTTCTAGTCCACCATAATGCACAGAAAAGAAACATCATTTACAGGCTGAACAATGCCACTGTGGGGACAGAGTATGAAGTCGAAAAGCTGGTAGTTCCTATCAAAATGCTGTGTCCATAACATAAGCAATATCCCCAGGGTAACAAGAAGAAACAGTTACCCTCATCACATGGCCCTTTGATGCCTTCACCTGAATATAGCAATTAGCAAACTGCCTCCCAAACTCAACATCAACTACTATTGTAAGGAGACATGCCAGTGTCACCAGGGATGCTGCAATTATAATTTCTCTTTTAAATTACACCATCTAGCATCAAAACTACATGGCATGAAACGTGACCAGCAATTCTGCCAATGCCAATGTGTGGTATGTTCCTTTATTGCTGCACACCATTATCTGTATTACACACAACGGTGTGATTCAAACGCTGGAGACTGGGCTGCACATCCCCGCTGGATGGAACATCTGGGGGAGATTCTCAGCTATACTGTTAACAAGCACATCACAGAACTGACACTCCATGAGGTGCAAAGGCTTTGGCATCCTTAAGACACCTTTGTGCCTTACCCATCCTAGGCTGCAGCGCCCGTGCCCAGCATCTGACCTTCTGTGGCATGGCAGATGTGAAGCCCCAAGCTCACAGGCCTGAATGAGGCGAGCCAGGGCTGGATCTAGCCCATGGACTCTGCCTGGCAGCAGGGAAGGAGCAGCTCTGTGTGTTGCTGGTCCTTCACCCCCCCACAGTTAGGGGAACACAAGCCTCAAGAAGCACCTATGCTGCCTGGAGGCTTAGGGATAGCTGGGCAGGGTGGGATTGCAGGAGTGGGTTGGAGGTGGGAATGCTTTGCGATGGGGGGACACTTACCTGCACTGTTCTCTGGGAGCGTACATGTTTCTGTGTGCATCAGAAGGCACCGCCCCTTATGCTCCTAGTGACTGCACTAGAGCTTGTGAGGGTGTGCTCATGGCTGTCTTCTGCTGTACCTCTGCCAAGTGAATCCTTCTCCAGCTACACACAGGGCTCATGGGGCATTTTGGTCCTTTTAACTGGCACAGAAGGGCCACAACAGGAGTAAGAATCTCAGCCTCTGATTCTGGAAAATTAGGAGTTGAGTACAGATGGTATCTAAACTCTTACACTTTAGCTTAGTTTTATTTACATTAGCCTGGGAGGTAACGAATGGTGTGCATGTGGATAAGTTCAACACTCTGTTCTCTCCTACCAGAAGTCCAAGTCCCATCATCGTTAATGGGACAATAAATAGATCCAAGTCTGAAGACAACGTGTCTATGCACATTAGTAGGAGAGCTTCCATTGTACATCCATTGTGTCTTAGTCCCCATTACAGGAATGTAACATGAGAAGTCAAACACTAGGCAGCATACCCAGGAGTTTGCAGTCCTGCTGTGTGTGGCTACTGTAAACAAGCATAACTTGTCAAACCACAGGTGCCGCACCAGTGCCAGCTCACTACACACACCAATACCATATCTTACCTTCTGAAATTATGGCAGAAGAGCTGCTCCCTCTCTCATCTGCATTGTAATCACCACTCTCCTCATCCATGAAATTGCTTTCCAGGCTAAATTCAGATTCGAGTTTCACATCAGTGAACTCTTCACTTGATCCATGTTTGGGGTCACTAGAGGTATCAGCTCCGTTGTCTTGCTCCTGGCCAAGCATCTGCATTGGTGCATTTTCAGCTGTGAATTATTGCAAAGAGTAATGGATAACGTTCTCCTAAAAGAGGCACTCTGCATGGAAACCCAACTCTTTCTGGTTAGGTTCCAAGTGCTATTTTAGCTATTGGTCATTTTTCTTCAATATTCTACCCAAAAACAAAACTGACTTGTGTTTTACAGGAACAGTGGCTTGTAATAACCCTTATGCAGCATTTGGCATGATGCCCAAGGGACTATTTTAAACAATATCTTTGCAGATTGAGGTTTTAGCTTCCAAACAATGCAACTTTAAATTTTTTAAGCTAAGTCATGGGCAGGTCACAGGCAAGAAATGAAAAAAACAAAAAAAACCCCACATCCTGTGACTTGTCCGAGACTTAAACCATAACTACCCTGACTGAATCTTGAGGGTGGGGATGTTGGGGGAACTACAAGCCCTGAAGACTTCCAGTCCCAGGGGATGTATGGGGAAGAGGGGAGGAGAAGATAAACCCCATTGGGCCAGAGGCTGATCTGACCGTCAGCAGGGGAGGAGGGGGAACCCTAGGGGCCAGAGGCTGCTCTGGCCACCTGGGGCCAGCTGCATCAGCCGGTGCTTGGGCAGTGCCTGGGCCAGCTGCCAGAGCAGGGGTTCGTGCAGCTGGCCGTGGTGCCACCTGAGCGGCTGGTCACAGAGCCGCTCCTACAGTGGCCAGTGTGGTGTCCCTAGGGCTGCCTGAATAGCCACACCAACCACTGCAGAAGTCAAAAAGGTTGCAGGCAATCACAGAACCCATGACCTCAATGAAAAAAATAGAGGCTTAGCCATGACCCCTTCCGCACAGAGGTGAAGAGCCATGGAAGCCACTACTGCCTACAGGCCAGAGCAGCAAAAACACAACTTCCCCCGACCCTGCAACAGACAACACAGCACGCAGTTCAGCCACCAAGATACAGAGCCTTTAAGGAGTGTCACACATTGTCTATATCTGCCAATGAGACATGGTACCAATACATTGGACAAACAAATACTACCTTCTTCCTTGTCTTGCGCTTCACTCTCATCTTCTTCACCTGCTGTTTCATCTGCATCTTCATCCTTCAGAAACTCTTCACTGCCTGATTCTGCTTCCTCACTTTCACCATCTTCTTCAGACTCATTTTCATCTTCTTCCTCATTGCTGGGATCTGGAACCGTCTTTAATGTGGCCAGCAGTTTATGGTACACAGAAACCTGTTCCGGCTCACTCTCTCCATCACTTTCTGAATGAGAGTCATCAGAATTCTCAGACTGAAAGTGAAAACAGTGTTCCAGAACATACATATTATTCCTCCAATGTGTTAATTAACATGCATCTTCAGAGTGTAGTAGATACATAATGGGTATAAATACACAAAGCTGCTGTATTTTTATGTAATGTGTGCATCCAGCCCAATACCTCCCATGTTAAGTTTTGTTTCCATAATTCTGCTCTTGAACAGACAAATATAGCTTCATTGCATCTCTGTCCTAAATCGACTGCATCTAATTATGTATTGATTTAACTCCCTTCCCAGAGGGTAGAGCAGCAGAGTTTGACCGTGTCAGTCTAAGTCATGGTGAGAGGGAGGTCAGAAAGTCTGCAGTCTCCCCACATGATGAATTCTATTATACTAATGTGGGACACTTGAGAGAACAGCCCACACAGAGCAGACTGTTAGCAGAGACCTGCACCAATTTAGCTTACTAGGCAATCATTAAAAAGTCACTGCCTCAAGGCCAGATCCTCTTCCCACTGGAGAAACATCTTACTTTCAATGAGGTAAACTTGGTCTCTGAAAGACCTTAGGCCAACCAAAGTCCCTTATAATAAGTACAGAACTTGACAGCCAGGCCAAACGTGACTATCTAAGCAATGTTCAGAATTCTAGCTGTTGTCTGTTATACCAGCCCTGCATGGTCCTGCACAGTAATGTTTGCCTGTGACTGCAAAATAATTTCACACTGCAGCCAGCACTACAAGCACAATATTACCATGCAAGAACACCAGCAAACGTGCTGCTGAGAGGAATTTTTTCTTTTCAGCTCCTGAAATCTTGAAGTGAAAGGCAGCAGAGATACTGTAAACAACAATATTAAGTAGGGCTGATGATGGAGAGATAGCTTAGTGGTTTGAGCATTGGCTTTGTAAACTCAAGGTTGCGAGCTCATGCCTTGAGGGAGCCATTTAGGGGTCTGAGGCAAACAGATTTAAAAAAAAAAAAAAAACAGTCAGGGATGGTGCTTGGTCCCGCTGAGGTGGCAGGAAACGGGACTTGATGGTCCCTTTTATTATTATTAAACAACCAACTAGCAAAAGAATCCAATCTTCACCCTGAAGTTTTGAAGATTTTTCAATCTGAAAGGGGATTCCCTTTCATAACCAAAACAAAATTAAAGCACTACAGATCATGAGAAGTAGAACAAGTCTGAATGTAATTCCTTTACTCAGTGAAAAGCTCCACGTTCATCTGTAGAATGAAAAAAAAATCAAATTGCCTTCCCCATAACATAACTATCTTAATAATGTACAAGGAAAACTCTCAGATTTTATTTTCTACTTTTTATTATTCAACTTTAAAAGCCCAGTTTGCTTTTCACCATTATTACTGGGTGACATGCAAAAATTTTACACATAGCTTTGATGACAAAAAGAGACTCATCAGTTTCTATTCAATTTTACTTCCTGGCTTTTCTGTTCTAGTCACTGATGAAATTTCTCAATTATTTGGTTTTAAACATTTCTCTGAAGGATTTACAATCTGTTTGCAATGGATTTTTGTAACTTTACTAAAAGTACTGTATAAACAGGTTTTAGTTAAATTTACATCTATATTTGGCTTCTAAATTAGCTCTACACTGCCTGTTTAATGCTTCACGTTAGTTTCATCATTGTCAATAGCAAAGCAAAGAGGACTTAAAAAAAAATAGTAACAGCGTATTTATTACCAGCTGGCATATTTCAGTTTTCTCTTCTTGTCCAGAAACCCTGAAACGACACAGTTAAAATTTATTTTTCCTGATTATCTGACAGTTTCTCCACATACAGCATAACAAAATGGTGGGATGGGGAGAAAGGAATATTAAATATGTACTGAAAAGAGTCTTAGTATAATTAAAAGCCAACTGAACGAAAAAGCCAAACGTCAGCAGGAGTTGGATCTTTAAAGGAAATTGGGTTCAGCCTCAGCCATGCCTAGTACTCCTCATCCCAGGTAAGGAGTTTGGGTCAGGTGTCAAATGTTCCAAAATGGCAGCCCTGAAGTACGGCTTCCTGTCAGAACAAGCCTTCAGGAAGAAGGCAACTGGGGCCTAGGAAAGACCTAAGAACAGCTCAGAGTGTGCGTCTCAAAGACGCAGTACTTCCCAACCTCTCAGTAACATGGCACACTTCAATGACATAGACAATTCCATGGCACATCCACGTTTTTTTCCCCTCAGCTGAACTGATTGCGCCTAAACATCACATTTACTTATATTTACCATGGTTATAGTCTTACTAGAGAGGTCTGCAACAACAAGCTAAACATGGATCAAATATTAATGTTTCAAACCCACCACAGAACATTCTGTCTTAGACAGCAAGCACAGACACATTTTCAAAATCTGCTCGACACCATCCTAGTGATGTCAAGTAAACAAATAACCACTGAAGGCAGGCACCACCCCTGTCAGACTGCTGGAGCCAGGACACAGCATTTAAACCTTGTCCCAGCTCCAACAGGCTCCTACCCTCCCTTCCCCTTGCCACAGCAGAGAGTGCAGGCCATTTCAGCTGCCTCCCAGTGTGAACAAGGTCCTTGTTACTTCAGCCCCAGCTGGCACAGGGTTGTCCATTTTCCCCACCTGGTGGCTCTGCAAAGAGCCACCACAAGGGGAAACTGATGAAATTTCACAGCACTCTTGGACAGTTCTCATGGCACACCAGTGTGCCAAGGCACACTGTTTGAAAACCACTGATATAGGGAGCTGGGGACTGCTGCCTGGATTCAAGGGTAAAAGAGAGAGAGACAGACAGACACACACATGCTTATGATCTAAAGGAGCCAAGCAGCTCCTATAGGGTAACTTGCTCTTCATCCCAGCCAGCAAGGTCTGGCAAGACTAAAGCTACCTATAGCAAGGGGAAGAAGTAAAACCTCTGAGGGACTTAGAAGGGTGGGGTTGGAGGGTGTAAAACAGAATGCTGAGTCTATAAAATGCACCTGGGATGAAGGGAATTTTGAAGTTGGACACATATTTCAAAGCGCCCACATCTAGACTGCATGTCAGGACTTCAAAGTTAGCACCTCTGAAATTCGTGCAGTCATTGTTATGCTAATGAGGTGCTGCATATGCATGATAGTGCCTCACTGATGTTCCCGAGTCCATGTCATTTCCACGCCCCCTTTGAAGAATGGGGCTAGCGTAGACATGGCCTAAATGTTGTAAGACCCACTGGCTACTAATTCAGTTCCACGCCAGTGAAGGGGTACCTTTTTGTTTCATCACCAAACAAATCATCTGGGTTATGTGAAAGCCAAACACTACATAAACCACATGGAACATTCAAATTAAAAAACCATGAGATGGTGGCAGCCTGCAGAGAGTCATAATAACATATCTATTGGGACAGGCATGTCTAACTCATTCCTACTGAGGGCCAGACAAACAAAAACTGATAGCTTTCAGAGCCACAACGAAAACGTACTTCTATTGGAAAGCCATAATTATTTATTATAGATTATGTTTTAGGTATATTTTATAATATTTTTAGGTCTTGTTTGACTATAATACAATAATTTTAATTGAAAACTTACTACTTAATATGAATTTTGATTGGCTTGGAAAATTGGAGGTCAAAATATGCATTTTCTTGGTCAAAAAGACAATGTAACAAAAAAATGTTTGTCTAGCATGGATTCCTCATAGCCACATGCAAACACATCTGAAAGAAGTGCCAAGTATTACAAGCCTAAACAAAACACACACCTAAGTGTGTCCAAAACACCTCAGGTCTTAAATGTTCAACAAAGTCTTTTCCAGTGTTCATCTTGAGATGACACTTCAAACTTGGCAGAGAACATCCTGAGCAAAAGCGTCAAACACCACCACCAATCTGCCCCACTGATGCGCTGTAGGGTGGACGGGACCAGCAGGCAGGGCACCCTTCACCCACCTCACTTGCCTGGGCACCCAGAAGGGGATGCAGCATGTCAAGGGGCAAGTGATTCACTAAAGCTCCAGCTTCTGGGCAGGGCCCAGACTCAGGCTTGGAATAGCCACTTGTGGCCGGGTACTGCTCTGTGGGGGGCAAGAATCATGCTGTCACTGTGGAAATGCAGCCACTCAGACCCCACTACAGGCAGCCTAGGTGCTTCAGCCACAGAGCTGTGCCCTCCCCCAACCCCGGGGTGTCCGAGGGAGGGGCAGGGCCACACCTACCCGGACACTCTATGGAGAGATGGGCAGACAACTGCACAAGTCACCCAGCGGCAGCAGCACTGCCCACAGCCCCTGCATCCCCCTGTAACTGGTCGCCTCTTTGCAGCTCAGCCATTACCAACCACCGCTGGCACCGCCTGAATCCCTGTGAAAACCAACTGGGCTGAACTGCTCTTGTGAGAGCTGCTAAGCATTTATCTGCACAGCTTGGTGACTGATGATGCTATCAGACTGTGCTGGACGTGCAGGAGCTGAGCGAGGACGGTTTGCGGCAGCCGGACAGGTGTGGGCAGACTGAGCCCCGCTGTACTCCTCCCCCTGCCAGCTGTTGTTGTGGGGGCTGCCCGAGGCCATGTAGCATCCGGCCACAAAAGAATTGGATTGGGCCGCACGTTTGACATGTTTGTATTATGGGCTATTAGTCAGACCAGCATGGTATCACCCACTCCAAGGGACAGTCTCTGACTTGGATAAAATGATTCTAGAGAGCCAATAGTCCTCAACACCATTTCTCAGGATTCTGTACGCTGACAGAACACCTCTCAGGCTCACAGCCGGTCATGCAACAAGCCACCCTCACCCATTTCTAAAACCTGTGATTTCCATGAGACACTTCATAATATGCCCACTAACCAGCCATGTCCCACTTTGAATTTTCACAAATTTTGATGATGTGGCAGGTGATGAAAGCAATGTGCTGCCACAGTGACCGGAGTTACTTCCCTCCCAGGGAGAAAATTATATGAAACCCAACAAGCCTCTCACTATGCACAGAATGCTCAAACATTAGGTCTGGTCCTACCTGGGGAAGGCAGACAGCTTTAATAATACTGGATCTATTAATAATACTCGATCTGGACAGCCTGGTACTTGTCAGGTGAAGCGCTAAATGCACTTAGGAAACGCATATGAGTAACGGTGAAGCTGAGGTTCAAACCAGTTAACTACTTCATCCAAAGTCACAATGGGCAGCAAACACTGCAGGACCCACCCACCTGCTTTTTCCAGTCCCCCATGCCGCCTTCCTAAGTCAAGGCCAGCCTCGCTCCCTAAGCTAGAGGGTTTCGCTGCCTCTTTTTCAGAGAGCAAGCAGCCTTGTAGCTCCTTAAAGACTAAACAGTTTATTTATTAGGTAATAGTCTTCAAGGTACTCCAGGACTGCTTGTTTTTGCGAAGCTAATGATTAACACAGCTACCCGGATACTGCTCTGCACCGGCTTGCGAGCCCCACGGCGCAGCCCGGGCAGCAGCGGCCGCACGAGAGCACATCACCGGTGCCAGGGACTCACGGGGGCTCAGGCCAGGCTGCGGCCGCCCGCACTCACTCACTTGTCGTAGAAGGGGTGCTCCTCCCCGAACTCCTTGAGGTGCCGTCTCTGCTTCTTGCTCAAGCTGCCGATCAGCTGGCGCGCGGACTTTCTTTTCCTCCCCATGGCGCCGCTACGCCTCCGACACCCACGTGGCGCCACTCCCTGGCGCTTTACGGTCAGCCGTAAAGCCGGTGAGTCGCGTACTTCTGCTGCACAAACGGCAGGGCCGGCCTGCTGGCTGCAGGTTCCCACTGGTTTGCTCCAGCAGTGCTTGGCGGCGACGAGTTGTCTGTGTGTGTGTGGGGTGTTTCCCTCACAATGGTGTTTCAGTGAAAGCCATGATGTAGGGGTGGGGTGATCATCTGTCTTCAAGTAAATTTTGGGCTACCTGGGGCTTGCCTGGGTTGTACCCATGGACCCCAGGCTTGTATAATTTTTGGTGGTGCCCAGAACAGGTCCAGATTCTGTGCCAGAGAAGTTGCCGAGTTTCTCTGTATCTTCAAAACCAACGAGAAGTCCTGTGGCACCTTATAGATTAATGGATATTTTGGATCATAAGCTTTCGTGGGCAAAGACCTGCATGGTCTGATGAAACGGGTCTTTGTCTGGGAAAGCTTGTGCTCCAAAATGTCTGTTAGTCTATAAAGTGCCACGGGACTCCAGCTGCTAGTCATCCCCCTGCACCTGCCTTGTAAGCTGGTTTTATTGCTGTTTTTGAAAATAATGTGAGAATGGACTGGAAACATAAATTGTTTAATGGTTTCCCAGTATTGTGCAATGTGTGTGGGTGGAGGTGAGGGCTCTAGAGCTGACAATGAGGGGCCTTGGGTGGGAGGGGCTCAGGGTTAAAGGAGGGGCCTGGAGTGCGGGGGTGAGGTTTGTGGGATAGAGCTGGGGTGTAGAGGTTCACCCAGGGGTAGAGGGTGAGGGCTCTGATGGAGGTACAGGGCTTGGGTCTGGGGATGAAGAGTTTGACATACAGGCTGCCCTGGGGCTGGGGACAGAGGAGGACTCTTCTTGCCCCCCGCCCCCCGAGCTCTTTTCCCTCCTGCAGCTCTTGGGGAGTAGCCTCTTCTCCCCAGCAGCCAGGCTTCCCAATGGAGGAGGGGGAGGTAGAAGAGGGCACTACCACAATAGCTCTGCCAAAAATACCAGCCTATTTCATAGAACCTGGAGGGACCTTCACAGGTCATTAAGTCCAGTCCCCTACCCTCACAGCAAGGCGTATCATCATCCCTGACAGAGATAAATTTATCTGTTTGCCCCAGATCCCTAAATGGCCCTCTCAAGGATTGAGCTCAACCCTGGGCATAGCTGGCCAATGCTCAAACCACTAAGCTATCCCTCCTCCCAAAGTCTCCCCTGCAGGCTCTGGGGTGGCTGAGGCAGCAGAGTGGAAAATACCATTGCCTCAGCCATCCCTGAACATACATGGGGCATATCAAAAGCACCCTTGAATCAAGAGTTGTTGCAGCTTGCCCCTAGAGCAGGTTATGTTGGTGTAGCTGTGGTTGCCCTGGGGTTCCTTTGGGCAGGTGGGGTGGGGGATGCTCAGGACTTCTCAGGGTGCGGGGGTAGCATATGGGAGCAGCAGCCAGCCATTGTCCAGGTGCAGGAACCTCCAAGGGAGGCACACGTGTGGCAGGCATGGCCGGGGGAAGCCTGGCCCTGAACGTTAGTGGAACTGGGACCCATGTGTCCATATAACTCACCACTCATGTCTGCACCCCTCACACACACACCGCCAAGACTCCATCCCTACACCTCCAGGCCGTGGGGGCTCTGTGCCACCTGGGGCTGAGGCTGCCCTGCTGAATCCTATACCAGCTATATTGGTGTGACCCATAAACACCTGTGCCAACATAGCTGAGGCTGGGGCTGACGTGCTGAGCTCAACACTTCCCAGGGTGGGGCTGGAGCTGAACCATTGATCTTTATGCGACCTGGAGCTGGGGCTGAACACCTGAACTGCCTGCAGTTGGGGCTTCGAGTTGTCAGCTTTGTAATTACACAAAGCCGTTCACCTCGGCCCCACCCCCATCCCACTCCATCTCCACAGGAAACACCTCTTGCTTCATCCCCCATTGCTCACTGTCCCTGATCCTCACTTTCTGTGAGCTGGGGCAGGGGGTTGGGATGTGGGTGGGTGTGGGCTCCAGGAAGGGGTTTGGGTGAAGGAAGTAACTCTGGGCTGAAGCAAGGTGTTGGGGTACAGGAGGGGGGTGAAGTCTCTGGCTGGGGGTGTGGGCTTAGAGATGCAGGAGAGCTTAGGGTAGGGGAGGGTTGCGTGTGAGAGGGGTTTGGGTGTGAGGTCTCAGCAGTGCTTACCTTGCCTCTCAGGAAGCAGCTGCCAGGTCCCTGTGCTCCCAGATTCCTGCAGCCCATAAGCATATGGGTGGCTAAGCAGGCTCCATGCAGGCCCATATCTGCAGTCAGCCAGACCCCTGTCCCTGCAGCTCCCAGTGGTCATGGTTCCTGGCCAGTGGGAGCTGTGGAGCCAGCACTTGGGGTAGGGATAGTGTGTGGAGCCTCCCTGGCCAACTGCACACCTAGGGAACACAGGGACCTTGCAGCCACCTCTGGGAGACACACACAGCCTGCCTTAGCCCCTGTTGTGCTTCCAACCAACCTTATTACAGCCCAGTTGCCCATATTGACTAGAGCTGCCAGGGTCCCTTTTCAACTGGAGGAGCCCCAGCCTGCGTGTCCCAGCCACACTGGGCCAAGTCACAGGCCATGCCCCAGCGCTAGGCTGAGTTCCACACCACCCCTGCTGAGCACAGGCCACATGGGGCTGACTCCAGTCCTGGGCCAAGCTGACTACCCCACAAACATTGGCCCATTCCCAGGCCCCCTCTTCCAGAGCATGGGCTGGGCCACTGGCTGTTCCCCCCTTGAAGCTCCCTCCTTACGGCCAAGCTGGGCCAGCTCCAGCACCAGGCTGAGCCACATGCTGAGCCCCCATGTTCCAGTGCTGGGTTCAGGTGCCAGCCAGCCTTAGCAACTGGGTGAGTCACGGGACAGTCCCCATGCCGGGCTGAGGTACCAGCTTTTGAAGCACTGGGCCAAGGCACTGACACCCGCTCAACCTACCAGACCCTTCGCCGCCTACCTACTTACATCACTGGGCAGCACCTGGCTAAGCTGCCTCACTCCCCCCTGCCAGATGCCCTTGGCTGGCCTCCTGCCGGCTTACCACACCACCCCTTGCTTCCCCTCCCCACAGGGGGCTGGATGAGCAGCAGGGACTTCTGGAGGGTGGTGATGGTGGAGTGGCAAGGCATATGCAGCCCAAGTGCCAGCGGGGGGTGGGTGGCAGGGAAGGCTTAACCTTCTCTTGTCTAATGTACCTGCCACCCATGTCCCTGGGCAACAGCCACTACCCTCCACTCTGCCTTGCAGCCAGGACGAACACCTAGTTTAGGCAGAAAAGTAGGGGTGGCCCAGACAGAGGTGGAAAAAATGACTGTCCTGGCCAAAATGAGACAGATGTTTGTCCTATGTATGCAGCCATAGCTTCCATATGCTCCACACTCTCTTCATCACACTCACAAATGACAGTTGTCCTTTAGCACCATAGAGACTAATAAACGTATTAGGTCATGAGCTGCAGATGAAGAAGTGAGTCTTACCAATGAAAGCTCCTGGCCTAATACATTTGTTGCTCTCTAAGGTGCTACAGCACTGCTTGTTATTTGTGAAATTACAAACTACCATGGCTAGTCCTCTGAGACTATCAACCTCAGTAACTCTCACACAGCTAATGTAGCCACGGTCCTGTCTCCATGTTCAATACCACTTTATCGGCACTCATTACTGACACTGTCAGAGCAGCAAACTGATTCATTTGTGAAAGACAACTCAGGATAGGTTTAAGGTTGTTTTTAAGTATTTGCATTCCCCAGATTGCACTCTTTGATTCAGTGAGATTTTAACATTTTACTAATAACAACCCTCCATCTCTGTCATTTAAATTGTTACATCTTGAGACAGATGCCCTGTGAACCAAACTGGCCTAAACTACTAAAATTTGTTGTCAAATTAATCCAACAAAAAGAAAAAAATAGGTAGCTAAAAAAAATTTTCAAAGGACCAGTTACCATAACCCTAGTGCTGTTAAAACAGTTCTAATAGCAGCTGTTCTCCCTCTGGCAATCACGCAACTTTTCAAATATGGAGCAAGTGTTGGCAAAGCTACCCAGTACTGATACCATGTGCTGCTATCCAGGAGGGGAAATCAGTGTGTTTTCCACCTGAGTTGGAAATTTCTACTCAGCGGAAAGCAGCATTGTAATGTGTCACTTTTAAAAAGATAGGAAATTAACTTTCTGAGAATGTGCCTTCTCTGCATTATGTGATAAAACCAAGGATTATTGCTGCGCCATGGGGTCTTATTGTAACACAGGATGTGCTCACTCTTGTAACAATAGCTTTGAACACATTACCCAAACTGAAGCAATAAATAGCATAATACAGAACTTATTGTCAACAGTTACGTGTCTCTCACCTTTACTGGAAAACCATGCTGAGTTTTAAAGTGCTGGAAGGACCATATGAACAGCATTTTAGGTGCAGATTTGTGCCCACATACTCACTCTTCCAAATAATAAATGTCCCCAGGTGTCTCCTGTCCTTCAGTTTCTTAACTAGGCTCCATAGAAATTCCACATACCATTTATTTTCCTGCACTTTCTATTATTTTTTCATTAGCCTAAAGGGCACACAAAAAACACTGATTTAAGTTACTCTGTGTGGGTGCATATATACAGCATATAATTAGAGTAAGCAGAGGGGAGTCTGACAAACTGCTGCTTTGCTCTCTGCACTGGGATTTTGTACATGTAAAATCTCTGCCATAATGTTACAAACACATCTCGCAGAGCTGGGAAGGACCTCAAGAAGTCATTGACTCCAGTCCTCTGCTTTCTTGGCAGAACAGAGCACCATCCCTTCCCCCTCTTTTCTATGTGCTCTAGATCTCTAATGGCCCCCTCAAGGATTGAGCTCACAACCCTGGATTTAGCAGGCCAATGCTCAAAACACCAAGCGATCTCCCCTTCTGAAAAGCGATATGGAAATACACATCTGTCAAAACTGGAAGAGATCTCAGAAGGCCATGGAGCCCAGTCCCCAAGCCTCTTAGCAGGGTCAAGCACCATCCACCTTTTTTGGGGGGGAGTAGCTAAATGGCCCCTCCTTGGGCTCACAACACTGGGTTGACCAGCCTAATGCTCAAACCACCAAGCTATCCATCCACCCTATGTTTCTTTGCCTGTGTGCCCTGAGTTCAGACTGAACAAGCACACAGCAGTATGTGAACAAGCCATAGGCTTTACCTTATTCTCTGGAAACCTTTGGTGAAAAACCCACAGAATATCTAGACCAGCGTTTCTTAAATCATGTTTGATGGAACACTGGGGTTCTGTGAACAACTCACAGGCGTGTCACAAGCATCTGACCCTTTTTTTGATATACATGATGGTATGTATTGTCTGTTATTAAAACCAGATACAGTGCTATTTCTTTATTGCTACAGTACCTGATTAAATTACTTAATTTTGCTGTACGTGTTGCTGTTTGTTTGTTTGTCTGACAATTTTTGTTTTTGAAGAAAATGTTCATAGGTGTTTTGTTTGGTGTTCCATGGTCTCAAAAAGTTTAAGGAACACTGATCTATGATATAGTTACATAAAAACTTTCATAATGTGAAATGTGTGTAAATGAGGGCAGTAATGGCTAAAGCCCTGACTATCCTTGAGGTGACCATCCATCCTGTTTTGGCTGGGACAGTCCCATATTTCAGGCAACAACAGGAAGGCATCCTGACTTATTTTAACAAAAGGGCTAATTATCCTGTATTCATAGGGCGACCATATCTACTTGTCCAAAATACAGGACAGGGAGATGTGGGGGGAGGGGCAGCTCCTCCCTGTTCCATCAACCCCCGGGGAGCCAGGAAGGAGGCGGCAGCTGTTGGGGCTCCCCTAGAACCCTGGGGAAGCTGCAGCCACCAGTGCTCTGTGGGAACCCCAGGGAAGCAACAGCCCCAGGTGCTCCCCTGGAGCCCTGGGGAAGCGGTAGCTGCCGTCCTTGCTCCGGACTCCCAGGGAAGCTGCAGCTGCCTACGCTCCCCCTGCTTCCCTGAGGAGAGGGGAAGTGACTTCTGCCAGCAGCTGTGCCTGCATAGCTGCTGGCAGAAAAGGCGGGGGGAAGCGCCCAAATACAAGACAATTTGTCCCTTTTAAAAAATACTGAGCGGCCAGTTGTGTAGGCAGCAGAAGGAAAGGGAGCCAGCAGGAGCCATGCCATAAGATAAGGCAGGGTATGATAGGGTAGAGGGTGGGAGTAGCATGTCCCCCACAGTAGTTTTTGGTACCCCTCCAGCCAGGGAGACAGGCCTTCTCCCCTCAAGGCAGGGCTTGCAGCCTGGTTCCTGGCTCCCAACAGCTTGGGGAACCTGGGAGCCTGTAACCCTGTTCCCGGTGCCATGCGGCTCGGGGACGCTGGGAGCCGCACCCATAGAGCTAAAATCCCATTCCTGATGCTTCATGGCATGGGGCAGCTGGGGTCCCACAGGGCAAATACCCCTGGAACATGGGAACTCCCCTGTAGGATGGCAGCCCCATTTGCTGGCAGCACAGGGCAGCCAGGGAGCTCCCTTGTGGCAGGGAGGCAGCCACTTCCCAACACCCCACAGAGTGGAACAGCTGGGGCACACTTTGGTGTGGAGCACCTGTGCAGGAACTCTCCGCCCATCTTTCTGGGCCCCATTGCTTGGAGCAGCCCCCTCAACCCCCCCGCTCTGCCAGGTTGCATTCCTCGTACTCCATGGCTGGACAGCTGCCCCCACAGCCAGGCAGGACCCCATACAGGCCTGCATCCTTCATCCCCATTGTCCCCTGCCCTCACTGGGAAGCTGCAGACCCTATGCCTCGGGCCACCACTGCAAGACAGGAGCCCCCCTGTCCAGTGCCCCACTGCAGGGCAACAGCTGTAAGTGGCAGGGCTTAATCCTTCGTTCCCCGTGTACTCTCTGTGGAGGAGAAGCCTCTGGAGCCCATGGGGCAGAGTCAGGGCAGATTAACCTCCTGTGGGCCTGGAGCCCAAACATTTATGTGGGCCTTTAGGGGGCAGTGGAGCATGGCGCAGGACCGAGAGGTAGGCCCTTCTACAGAACAGTGACCATTTACTTGTAAATAGATATTTTAAATTTTTTATCTATTATTAGTTATAAAAATGTTGAATCTCTTTTTAATGGATGCTCACTATACAACGTTATTTTGAACATTTGTCCATCATAGGTCTAACTGGTTTCCACTGAACTCACCGAAGTCCGAGCAATTTTACCAGGTGTCCTGTATTTGGCATAGGGAAATACGGTCACCCTACCTATCCTCAGATATCCCCTTCATATCTGCAGATACCTGCATCTGCATGTGTGGACATCCACAGATCATTTTCGCAGATAGTGTGGCAGAAACCCATGTAAGACTCCCCTCTCCCCTTTCACCTGGCGGCCAGGTGGGGGAGGAGGGCATTAGGCCTGAGCAGGACATGACACTGCTGGCAGGAAAGGGACACAAACTCCTAAATCTCCTTAGAGAAGGAGAATGACTGAAAAGAATTCTGAAAACAATGGGGTACGATGGCTGTGCTTCCAGAATGTTCCTGCTCAAACATCATGCAATAAAGGCTGATCTTGCTCTCACCAAAGAAAATAGTAAAACTGTCTTTGACTTCAGTAGGTGCAGGAGGAGGCCCTAATTAATACACATTAATACTAGGGGTTTCCCTGGTCCTGTGTGAGAAATGTCAGTGCAATCTGGAACTGTGGTATCCTTCAAGGTTAATACAGTGTTACTTCTGATCCTCATTTAGATCTAAAAGAAGAAATCTAAACCTACTCTAACGTAAGCTGACTAAGACCTAATCCTTCAAACACTCAAGACAGCACTGCAAGAGGACTGCTGACACAAGGGTTTCTCTGGGGAAAGCATTTAAAATTAGAGGCTTGCAGGCTTGAGCCCTACATTTGCAGTCTTTTGTGCCAAAGGCTAAATATGTCCTGAAAAAAGTCCACATCGTAAGGAAGTTAGGGTGCAACAGGGACACACACAAACTTTAAAACAAGATCTTGTTTGAATCATATTAAATACAGTATCTCCTCCAGCATTTCACTGCTGGAACTCAGAGTGTAATTATGAGTTTGAGTTCACAAGTTCACCAGCTTTTCCCACTGGCTTCCCTTAGAGCCTTGGGTGCTCAAAGCCTTTGAAAACAGGCCCAGGGGCTGCACAGAGGTCATGTGAGACCCAGGGAAATCACCTGGGGCAGCAGGTGGGCTGCAGGGTATACAGCAGGGCAAACACAGGGGTGGCAGCCAGGTCTGGGGCAAGACATGATCTTAAATTTTGCTAGAGCTTGGGTCTCAGGCCAGGAATATTCCTGGTGCCTGGGAACCATGGGCCCAGAGAACTTACTGTCCATGCTTATACCTGAGTCAGAGCAAGCAGTAGAGAAGAGACAAGTGTGGGAGGGAAGTTGGTAGCAGGGAAATAGAGAAGGGCGGGGTGATGAAATGTTTGGAAGGTGGCAGGAGTGAACAGGAGGAGAGCTTTTAGTTGCCTAGCCGTCTGCAGCTGCGGGCAGCTAGGCAAGCTAAAAGCCCCTTCCCCCTGTGTTCTCTGAGCTGTGCGGCTGTCAACCTGACACCTGGTCTCCAGCTCCCCTCCACTCACTGGTGCCCTTATCAGTTTCTGGTTCCCCCCATTGTATGGGAAATTGGACTTACATGAGTGTTGCGAACATCCCCAACAAGTGGCAATAGTTTTGCTTGCAGGACAAGCAAGAAGTCTGGTAGAACCTTAGACTGACAAATGTATAAGGGCATAAGCTTTCATGAGCTACAACTCTCTTCCTCAGATGCTTGAAGTGAAACAAAAGAACGTAAGAATGGCCATACTGGGTCAGAGCAAGGGTCTGTCTGTCTTAGTATTCTGCCTTCCGACAGTGGTCAATGCCAAATGCTCCAGAGAGAGAGAACAGATCACTGAATGGATCACTCTCCTGTCATCCATTTCCAACGGAGGGTAGGGACACCATTCCCACCTATCCTAGCTAATAAATATTGATGGACCTAACCTCCATGATATTAGTTCTTTTCTGAACCTGATAAAGTCCTGGGTCTCACAACATCCTCTGGCAAGGAGTTCCACAGGTTGAATGTGTGCTGTTTTTAAAACAAACAAAAGGAAGTTTTTCCTTAAACCTGCTACCTATTTCATTTGGTGACCCCTTGTTTTTATGTTATGGGAACAATAAATAACTTACTCATTTTCTCTGTACTTGTAATGATTTTAGAAACCCCTATGCTATCTGTCCCCTTAATCTCTTCTCTTCTAAAATGAAGAGTACTGGTCTTCTTAATCTCTCTTCATGTGACACCTGTCCCTAATCCATAATCATTTTGTTGCCCCTTTCTGGACCTCTTCTATTTGAAATGAGGTGACCACATCTCTACACAGAATTCAAGATGTGGACCCAGCATGGATTTTTAGAGAGGCAATAAGGTAGTCTGTCTTAATTCACTATTCCTTTTTTTCATAACTCCTAACATTGTTTGCTGCTTTGACTGCTGTAGCACACTGAGTGGATATTTTCAGAAAGCTACCCACATTGCCTCTAAGATCTCTCTTCTGTGGTTATGGCTGAATTAGTCCCCATCATTTTATGTCTAGCTGGGATACAGAGATTGGCATTTTAGAGAGGTAGCCATGGGAGTATAACATCAGTGCTAATAAATTCACAGTGGATGAGGCTCACCTCTAACAATAATGAGGGGAGAATATCTAAAAGGGAAATTACTTATCTTAATGAGAGCTATTCTATATTTGTGTGTCTTTTTTTTTGCGGGGGGGGGTCCTTTTTTCTGAAAAAATAAAATGCATAGCATTTATACTGCCATGGATGAAAAATCGAGATAAGAGGGCTTGAAGAAATTCCAGCTCTGTGAATGACTTCCATTGACCCTACCCCCTTTAAGGTTGCAAATGAATTTGTGTGAACAAGCACAGTATTATCAGCTTTATTGGATGTCAGGGAGGGTTCCCATCATGCCCAGGTAGGTAATCACTCTAGCCAGGGATGTGAGCTCTGCTGCTTTTTTTCCCAGGTGAGCCAGAAATGCCCTGGCCCTTACAAGCCCTGTGAATTTTAAAAGCCGTTTTCTGTCCCAGCCTGTGCTTGCTGTGACCATATGGGCTTGCTGGCTTTTTTACAGCTTATTGTGAACAGCTGGGCTTGCTGGTTTTCCCTGTCCTCAAAAGGTCTCCTGCTTGGAGTCTCACTGAGCTGCTTGACCCCCTTAGTATATGGGGGTGAGGAATCTGTGTTTTCCCAGCTCCATGGGAAACAGAGGAACAAGAACACCTATGAACTCATTTCCCATTCCATGCGAGAAAGAGGTCACCTGTGAGATACTGAGTAGTGCAGGTCAAAAATCAAGGAGCTTCAACAGGTTTACCATAGGGCTAGGGAAGCAAACAATTGCTCTGGCTCTGTGCCTCTGTGGAACTATAAGATGTGACCTTGTACATAAAAGAGTTACACTGTAAAAAGAAATTAAATCCCACTATGATACAATGTTACTTCTGAGCTCAAGAAGGGGAAGTTGTGTTGATACTGTGTGTAGGAATGTAGGGTGAGTTTGGATGGAGCCAGCTGTGCCTGGGAAAGCAGAAACCAGAGCAGTAGGTGCTAGACAGTAATTAATTAAGGTAACCAGGGAGTCATTGGCAGGGGATTGCTAAGGGTGATATGGAAATGAAGGTACGTGACTGGTCTCAGGGACTATATGGGGTGGGTGGGTGTCTGTTTTTTTTCCTTTTTTTCCTTTGTCTGTTGACTTGCCTTCTTGATCTGTATAAATTAAGAGACCTGAGCCCTGGGAGGGGACTCACTTTTCTAAATGTATTAGCAGAGCAGCTTTGCTAATAAACAGAGTGGTCTGACAAATTGTGAGTCTTGAGTCTAACTTTGACACCTCAGACATGCCATTATTATGAACAGCTGGACTCAATATAGAGAAGCTAAGAACCCTGTGGATTCCTTTCAGCGGGGCTCCCAACACAGTCTGAAGCAGAATGATCTGCAGTAGGAGATAGACAAGGACTCCTGCAGCCAAGAGTTGACTTCAGACTCCCCTTCCCCTGTAAGCAGCCAAGAGGAAACAGACTGAAGGGAGAGATGCCAGCAAACATGGAACAGCAGGAGAGCCTGTATCAGACAAGAGGAACACACTCCAGGTATGTCCTGTGCGAGTATGGAGGGCCTGTTGGGAGTGTCTTCTGGTAGCTGGCTAAAAACACAGGGGTGGACCTGGACGGTGTCCCAGAAGGGCATTTATGCTGTTGTGGGTTGCCATTTGGTCTTGCTCTGCGATATTCCCAAGGGATCTTTCGAGGCACTTTCCAATTTTCTCCCTAAGATTTCATGAGTGCAAGGGTCAACCCATTCCTGTGATCAGACATCCTGCCAATCCCACTCCTTCCCCTGTGATGGTGGCACGCGGGCAGCACAGAGCCTGGCAGCACATTGTCCTTGAGAAGAAGTTGTTTTCTCTTGCCCAATTTCAGCATGGAAGTATCCCCCAGAGGTGTGTGTGTGTGTGTGTGTGTAATTTTAGAGTGTCGTCCCCAGGCATCTGCTGAATTACCCAGCATTAGCCCCACCAATCAATCCCCTCAACGCATACCCCAATTTCCCCCTGTTCCTCTCCATCCTTCCAAAAGCGGTGATAAATGCTCATCACATTTGGGGTCATTAGGTTTCACTGTAGTTTCCACTTTCAAGTGCTGCACTACTCAAATTGACATTCCCTTGTGAGAGGAATGTAGGGCTGATAAAAGTTTCAATTTAAGATGCTTGTTCATAACAGCAACTCGTTGTTTTGTACAGCTGCTGTATCTTTATGCTTTTTCTTCCCTCATGCAGAGCACCATCAGGGACATTGGGCCCTGCTGCGAGCCACCTCACAAACCTTTGTAGAAGGAAAAAAAGAGTTCCAGGGACAACGTCCTTCAAGAGATCATAGAGGCATGTGACCACAGAATGGAAATGCTTTGGGAGCATGATAGGGGTGAGAGAACTCGGGCAGATCAGTGGGAAATCCAGAAGGGAAGCAAAAGTGTGGGAAGGACCAAACCACTGAGGATGGTCCGGCGGACAGAGGAACAAACAGATTTAATGTACTCCATAGCCTGGACCAGTGCACTAGCTCTATGTGCAAAGCCAGACTAATTTGGCTGCTATGACCCCTCTATGCATGCCTATGCACAGCCTGCCCTGGCATCTTTCCTTTCTGCCTCCACTTTCCTTCCTGACCCGCTCCACCCCCCCACCATAGCTATGATCAAGGTAGCTGGTCTCTTACATAGCTGTGATTCTGTCCCCCATCCTTCTCATTCCAGTGCCACCAAACCGTATCCCATTGCTGCTATGTGTTCATTTGCACAGGTGGATTAAAGACAAAATAATGCACTGTTTAATGCCTTTATTCTTACTCCATGAAAATCTGCTTTGGGGAATGCATGTACCTGGGGGTGGGTGCAGTATTGGGGATGAGACTGGGATCCAACCCCACCATACACACTAATCTCAGTCTTCATCATTGTCAAGGTGGTGTCTCAGGGTCTCCCTAATATTAATGACTACCCTGCAGGCTCCCCTGACAGCATGGGTGTCTGTCTGCTCAAACATGTTGCCCAGATGCTCTGCCTCTGCATTCTGCCATGAGTAAACGCTTCCCCCTTACTCTCATGTAAATTATGGAAGCAACAGCACATGGCCAAAACCATGGGGATATGGTCCTGAAGCAGGTCAAGCCTACCATAAAGGCATCTCAACCTACCCTTTAAATTGCTAAAATGTGCATTCAGCAACCATCTGGCATCTGCTGAGCCTGTTGTTGAATCGCTCCTTGCTGTCTAGCTGCCCAATGTGAGGCTTCATGAGCCAGGGCTGTAAGGGGCAGCCAGGGCTCCCCAGGATTGCTGTGGGCATTTGCTCCCCTCCCTCCCAGCACACACATGTTTTGCAATCTGGAAAAAAGTGCTTTCTTGTAGTGTTCTGTATAGACCACTGTGTCTGAAAATGTGTGCCTCGTGCACCTTTCCAGACCACTTTGCATTTATGTCTGTGAAATGGCCATGGTGACCTACAAGCGCTTGGAGCACCATCAAGAAGTACGCCTGTTGGTTGATGTAGTCTGAGGCCAGGTTGTGGGGAGATGATAGAAGATAAGTCCCATCGAGTGCCTTTCCACAATTAGGAAACCTAGTTTCTGCAGAACCAGCCAGAATCTCATCCATGTTCCCCAGGGTCACAATTCTGCACAGCAAAGTGTGATCAAATACCCTGTACACTTGCGGGAGCAGTGGCCCAACAATAGACTTCCCCACTCCAAACTGGTTGCTACCACTCAGTTGCCAATTGGGGTTGCCAGCTTCTGTAGAGCAATGGTAATACCCTTCTCCAGGGAGAGTGCAGCTCTCATACGGGTGCCCTGGCCTTGCAGTTCGGATGATAGCTCAGCACAGAATCAAGGAAAGTGGAAACTTTTACACATTCTAAAGTTCTATAGCAACTGTTCGTCATCCCACAGCTGCATGACAATAAGATCCCACCACGCCATGCTGGTTTCCCTGGCCCAAAAGCAATGGTCCACATTGAACAGGAATTCTGCCAGAGCAGGAAGCATCTGTAGCTATCTGACCCTGTAGGAGATGAGGCGGCAGGTCACTTCTCACAGCCTTCTCAGACAGCAAACGCAACAGCAGGTCTACTGCAATGCATGTTGCACACATCATCTGTTGGATAGCATCCCAGATCCATGATTGCTGTGACAGAAAAGCAAGGAATGTGGGATCCATGACTGCTGCCTGTAGATGCTGGAGTGTTGGGCTAGCACTGGCAGTTTCAAATGGTGCACAAGGCAGATGGAAGCCTTGGGAGTTTTCAGAAAGAGCAGGGGCCGATGGGACATTTTCCACATTCCCAGGAAACCTTTTGTTTCCTGTGGACTTCCCACAATACCTAGCGAGGGAATGAGAATCCTGGCATGGTGGATATCCACACTGCATTACTCTTATTTTGAACTGGGACCCTTTAAATGTGAATGCTCCCTTTTGCAATGCTGTGGCTATGTGAACACAATTTTTCGACTTTACTTATTTTGACCTTGGGATGTTGAAAAACTATCTTAAAAAAAAATGCAGCGTAGACACAGCTTGAGGACAGCCATTCCATGTCTATTCAGACCCATTTTGGTGGTGCCAAATTTGCATATGACAGTGTAGTTTCTTTTGGTATTCCACAGTGGGATCAGAGGAACGGGGCCCATAGAATGTGGTGTTGGAGAGTTGCCTGGCCACCTCTTGTTTGTAGTTCAAACTGTCATGATGACTGTTGGGGGAGCCCAAGTAGAATTCATGTTCTTTTGTTGTTGGTAGGAGGGATTTAGTGGGTAAGTGTGATGTTCAATGGTGTGTTAGAAACATTCCTTCAGAGAGAGATGGCGAAAATCGGCTTCCAGATCACCACAGAAAAGTATCATGTCTGTAGGGGCGGTGGGGTAGTCACACCATTTGGGGCTGCTACACCTGCATATCCAGTAATGTGATATAAGCCATTATTTGCCAGCAGTGCCCCTCTGCCATGTGCATTGGACAAACTGGACAGTCTTTGCCAAAGGATGAATGGATATAAATTCAACATCAGGATTTGGAAAACACACAAACCTATAAGGGAGCACTTTATCCTCACTGGACGTTCAATAAAGGATTTGAAAGTAGTCATTCCTCTACAAAAGCATTTTGCCACAAGAGTATAGGGGGAGATATCTGAGTTGGAATCCATTTGCAAATCTGACACATTTAACCTTGGGCTTGAAAGAGATCTCAATTATTTTACGCATTACAAATGCAATTTCTACACCTTTGATAGTCACAGGAAGAGCTATAATATATGGAATGCTAATTAGACACAGTTGTGGCAACATAGGAACAACAAGAGGACAGCCTCTGCTGATTGTGATGCTATGGCCCCATATTTTTATGGAAATATGTTTTTGATGCATAGTATAAGACAGTTCCCACCCTGAATAGCTTACAATCAAAAATACACAAGACAGAAGGAGAATAGAGAAAGGTATCCTCATTTTACAAATGAGAAGCTGAAGCATAGAGAGAAAAAGTTAGTTGCCCAAGGTCACGCATGAAGTCTCTGGCAGACTTTATAATGGTCTTTTGCTATAGTCTTTGTGATGGGTGTGGTCACAGAGGTCTCCTAGTGTCATGGTGTCTAGTATGTTTGCCACTTTCCACATGTGGCGAATAGGACACTATGCTGTGACGAATACATTGATACCTAACTCTTTACACATGGGTGGCCAACCTCTAGTTCTCAAGCTGCATACGGCTCTTGGAGCCTTTAAATACAGCTTCTCCTGAGAGCTGCGTGTGGGGAATGTTGTCCACTCACTCTGTGCACACACCCCAGTGCTTGGTAGGAGATGCATGTGGCGGCGGCTCCAGCAGTGGCCCTGGTGGTGGCTCCAGCAGCTCTTATGAGTCACTGGCATTGAATTAGAACGGTGAGGCTGGGGGTACCTGGCATTGGGGAGCGAGAGGGCATTTATTTAGCTACCAATATTCTTATGTTATTTAATAGAGTTTTGTGTAATATAATGTGGGAAAGATCACAACCACAGGTGTGGTGAGCTTTGAATTCCTATTCCTATTGGATACCACTGCCCTAGTGATTATCACTCAGTGTGCTGTGTATGTCTGAGCCAACCTTCCTGGATGTCTTTCAACCCTCTGTTCTGCTGAGCCAGGCTCTTGGACTTCCTTCAGGACTGATACAGAGATGGGATCACAGCCTTATGCAGACTAATATAGACACTAACATCAGGTCACCCGCAGGAAGGCTTAGTTAAAGGGTGACAAGTATCAGAGAGGTAGCTGAGTTAGTCTGTCTTCAAAAACAACAAGACGTCCTGTGGCACCTTATAGATTAACAGATATTTTGGAGCATAAGCTTTCATGGGCAAAGATCAACTTCCTCAGATGCATGAGTTCGGGGGTTTCAGTGGGGGATTTGACTGAGACTCCCTCTTTAAATAACACACACAATAAAGCTACTAAGCAAAAGAGGCCAGCTAACCTTAATACACTAAGGAACTGGTTATGTAGAATAGCTAACGAGCAACTATAGACCACAACACAGTAACTCTAAACCTGAAACCAATCCCTGCAACAATCCTTGCTGACAACTCTGCTCACATATCTACACCAGTGATATCATCACAGGACCGAACATCAACCATACCATCAGGGGCTCTTTGACCTGCACCTCTACTAATATAATACATGCCATCGTGTGCCAGCAATGCCCCACTGCAACTTACATTGGCCAAACTGGACAGTCTCTTCGTGACAGAATAAATGGACATAAATCAGACATCAGGAATGGTAACATACAAAAACCTGTAGAACACTTCAATCTCCCTGGACACTCAATTCATATTTAAAAGTAGCAGTCCTACAACAAAAAAAATTCAAAAATAAAATGGAAAGAAAAATTTCTGAGCTGCAATTCATTTGCAAATTTGACTCCATCAACCAAGGATTGAACAGACACTGAGAGTGGTTGACCCAGTACAAAATCAGTTTCTCCGCTCTTGGTGTTCACAGCTCCACATTAGCATCTGACAATGGGCCAAATCCTCCCTGACTGAACTGACTTTTCTCCTCCCTTGATATTCACAACTCCACATTAACTGCTGATAATGGGCCATTTCCACCCTGACTGTATAGACCTTGTCAGCTCTGGCCCTCCCCTTTACTGAGACCCCCTCTTTAAACCCTCCTCCCCCACTCATCCATCTGATGAAGCGGGTCTTTGCCTATGAAAGATTATGCTCCAAAATTTCTGTTAGTCTATATTAGTAAAACGGGCTTATACTTCATATTTCTGACTTCAGACACAGGAATGATGTGTATATAAATTGGAAAATCATATTCAGTAGATTATAACTTTTCAAATGATACCTTGTATGAAATAGTAACAGAGAGGAAGCCGTGCTAGTCTATACACTATCAAAACAAAAAGCAGGCAAGTAGCACTTCAAAGACTAGCAAAATAGTTTATTAGGAATAGGTCTGTTCTGGTCTGGCTATGGTCTGAAGAAGTGGGTCTGTCCCACGAAAGCTCACCTAATAAACTATTTTGCTAGTCTTTAAAGTGCTACTTGCCTGCTTCTTGTATGAAATATTTTGCATTAAGTATTTCCAGTTATGCATATTCAAAAGTATATTTCCATAAAGTGTATGGCTAGCACCCTCGTAGCCAGGGCCATCTCTACCATACACAGAATAAGCAGCTATGTAAGGCATCCAAAAATTTGGGGCACCACTGGGTCTTAATGTCCAGCCTCTTCTCCCCTGGCCATTCCTTTTTTACTGATGAGCAGAAATTTTATTTCCATGGGTAGCTCTGAATCGTGAGGGCTCCCATTTCTGTTTATGCAGCAGTGGTCCCTAACAGAGGCAGCTAGGGTGCATGTTCCCTGTAAGCTGTGTGCTTGTGCGGCCATTCCAGAGAGATTCAAACGCTACCCAGCTGATTAGCAGTGTGCTCACAGTCAGTTTTTTTGTTTCTATTGGTGGTGTACATTTGCACATGCCTCAGTGGATGTAAAAAACCTATACCACACATGAAAAAAATCTACATATTGGCTAGAGTGGTATCCAGTTACTTCCATTTTATATATATATATATATATTTTTTTTTTTTGTAATGAAGAAGGATGAGCCTGGACAACAGCAAAAACACTTGTAAAGCAAAAGGAACAGTCAGAACAACATAAACGGCCTGCTGTTGTAGATCACTAGTGATCAACAGAACACAGTTAGAAATTACTTGGTTTAAAGGCACAATGATTGCAGAATAGGACAATATAATGTTGAGAACCAGAATTGTAGTTAATCATTTTAGCCAAACCAATAGGCTGTGGGCACACTTGGCCAAAATTTCAAAGTGGCCATGCTAATGGCCAAATGGGAAAGTGCTAATGAGGTGCTGAAATGAATATTCAGCGCCTTGTTAGCATGCTGCCAGCTGTGGCATTTGAAAGTGCTGTGTTTCACTCGCGCGTGGCTTGTCTACATGGAGGTCCTTTACGAAAGGACCCTGCAAATGTCAAAATCTGCTTATTTCTGTGGCCAGTTTTTAATTGTATAATTGTTCTTTATACACAGCTTGACCTCATTGTTTAAATGTCCAGTTATGTAAGTAACTCTAATTTCTAAACAAAATGTGTAACTGAACAATTGACCATTGTATAGTACAACTGGTGTATGCATTTGCATTACCTACAGCACAAAATGAAGTTAAAATGTTAGTTACTTCAAACTATGCTAACACACAGCATTGTTAAAAATCATAACTGTACATACTGTTAAATTTACTGATTGCTGAATAATGTCCCTAACAGTTCATTTAACTTTGTTAATGTGAAAAAAAATCAATTTCAAGATAGCAAAACCTGTAATTTTGTGTTGCTTCTTGCTTTTGAAATCACAGATGTAATTATAATGACACACTGCTGTTTGACTTCAAGGATGATCAGTCTGTAAATAATTTTAATCCTTAAAATGTGCTGTGTTCTTTTGTGCTGAGGGCTGAATTAAAATTTTTCTAGCCGTTTGGTGCAGTTGGGGCTTTTTAACTTAAGCAACCCCTTCACGGGGTCCAAAGCCTGCTAGCAAAATATAATATATGAGGAAACCAATAAATCGAGGTACAAGAGAGCAAAAATAGGTGGGTACTTACCACTTTACATCAGGCTTCCAATAAATCATCAGAATTCTTGAAGTACAGTATTTTACGAGTACTAAATTCATGGCTGGGTGATAGCAATTCTGATCCCATTGTGCTTCATTTATCCTGAAAGCTAATTTTTAATGTTCACATTTTAATCTTGAGAAATCAGAATATTTATACTTTATTTAATATTCAGTGTTACATCTTGGGGCATGGGTTTATTAAATATGTCATTTTGGCCAGGATCTTTACCATGAAGTTTTTTGTGCATGTTTTGTTTTATTTTGTATACATATTTTATAAAACATTGTGTTAACCTCTAATTTACATAGTTAAGTGACTAGATTTATAGGATTTAAACCTAATTCTGTTTGTAATATGGGCTTTGTCTACACAGTAAAAACTTCGAAATGGCTATGCTAATGAGGTGCATATTCAGCACCTCATTAGCATGCTGGTGCCCCCGGCACTTCAAAAGTGTTGCGTTTCACTGCCACGTGGCTTGTCTACACCGGGGTCCTTTTCGAAAGAACCCCACCAACATTGAAATCCCCCTATTCTTATAAGGTCATAGGAATAAGGGGGTTTTGAAGTTGGTGGGGCCTTTTCATAAAGGACCCCGGTGTAGATGAGCTGCGCGGGAGCAAAATGTGGTGTGGCCACCAGCATGCTAATGAGGTGCTGAATAGGTATTTCAGCACCTCATTAGTATTCTTCGATCTGGCCATTAGCATGGCCATTTCGAAGTTTTTACTAAGTGTGGACATAGCCATGGTGAAAGAATTATGCAATTATTGGGTTTTAAAGGGTAACAGTCACCCTTAGAGGCCAACTGGAGATGGTATACAGACTTTTTGGAGTGTGCACAACAAGCCTTATCTCAGGTGACAACATTTTAAAAACTTTCTTTTCATCATCCATAATTTCTCTGACCTTCACAATCTAAAAATTATTTAGGCAAATTGTTTTTCTGACAAATACACATTTGTTTAGTATTTAGATTAGCCAAGAGGAAAAAGTGATGAGGACTTCAGTCATAAAGCTTCAGTACTTGATCTTTTGTTACAGCATGTGCCAATCAATACTTTTAGAGGTGGTTATTATAATGTTCTTTGTTCTAGTAATGTTTTCTAAATTTAGAAACTGCTTCACTTGTTTTTGCTATTAAAACCTGTAGTTTGAACTCTTCAAATTTTTGTTATGAGAAGACTATGAACGACACAGCTGAAATTCAAGCTGGAAGTTCTGTTAAGTTCAAGGAGAAAAAGCCTGATATGTTCATTGACTTTCTTTTACTATCATTACTGTAATGTACAGTTGGTACAAGAATAGTGTAGGAGCACTTTGTTTTCTTCAAAGTAGTAAAAAGATATGAGATCAGTACGTGATAATATAGAATAGAATGACAGTTATATTTCCAGTTCTAAGTGTGTGCATAAATAAGTACAGTAAAAGCCCAGTTATCCACCATTTGGCTATCTGGCACATTTAGTTAACCAACATGCCCAGCTGGGTCTGGCTGTTGTGGGGCCACTGTCCTGGCTAGCCTGAGTGCTGTGGGGCTAGGGATGCTGGATAATAAAACTTTCACTGTAGTATTTGTTATTTTAAAACTGATATTTAGTGGGAAAGCTTTTCTATCAGCTATTACTTTTTAATTTAAAAATAAATTAAACTTTAAAAAGTTTTGTTGTGATCCAAAATACAGTATTTACACTGCCTAAGATTTTCTCTTCTGTAGGAGTAAATACCAAACTTTTGTAAAGATAAATAGTGGATCATGCAGATTGAAACTTAGCTTAACTGATTTACAGAACTGTATGCTCTTATTATCAGTGCCTTGTTTCTAGTGGACCAATGAGAAAAAACAAAACCCAAAGGGGTTCTTTTCAAATATAGTTTTAGTGTAATAGTTAAATAAATCGAGAGAGAGTATTTAAAAAAAATTGTCAAGGGGTTTTCAAACTGCACAGAAGACTGGGCTTTTAGTGTGTCCATTTTCTTCTTGTAAAGTGTTATGTTGAGGCCTTCCAATGTTAACTTTTCAACCACAGATAAGTATTAAGGTGAAACTTGTTTCAAAAAATACAGGACAAAAAGAATAGGTTACATGTATTTGAATGAGAAGAAAGTGGAAAGACAAAATCTGTCTATATATTTTAGAGTGGGTCTGAGTCTGTAAGAGTTAGGACTACCAAATTTAGTGTGCATCTTCCTCTTACCCTAACTTAAAAGCAAGGTCAGGGTTTGATTGTGCCTGGGAAATGAAGTACCAGGAATGGGACTGGTTTGTAGGACATAGAGGCTATGTCTACACGAGCCCCAAACTTTGAAATGGCCATGCAAATGGCCATTTCAAAGTTTACTAATGAAGCGCTGAAATGCATATTCAGCGCTTCATTAGCATGTGGGCAGCGGCGCCACATCGAAATTGACGCGCCTCACTGCCGCGCGACTCGTCCCGCCGGGACTCCTTTTCAAAAGGACTCCACCTACTTCGAAGTCCCCTTATTCCCATCAGCTCGAAGTAGCCGGGGTCCTTTCGAAAAGGAGCCCTGTCAGGACAAGATGCACGGCGGCGAGGCGCGTCAATTTCGAAGTGCCGCGGCCACCCGCATGCGAATGAAGCGCTGAATATGCATTTCAGCGCTTCATTAGTAAACTGTGAAATGGCCATTTGCGTGGCGATTTTGAAGTTTGGGGCTAGTGTAGACACAGCCGGAAAGGGAGGGGGCAACAAGAAGAGGGATTCAATGCTGAGAGTGGCCACTAGGGGCAGCCACAGCAACATGAGCATGATTAGCAAGGCTGGAGCTCCACCATTTTGCCTGCCACCACACCAGCTAAGCAGCTCCCTGCCCCAAACCCACAGGCTGCCTTCCCACTCCTATGGAGAGCCTGCGTGCCATGGGGATGGGTGCGCTGCAGCAGAGGGCAATCTCCAGTCTCACTTCCCCCACAGACACCCTGCAGGTCATACGGAGGGCACTAGAAGACAGATGGCTCCTAGACCCTCGCCCACTCTTCTTGTTCCCCTTCTTCCCCCCACCCCCAAACAAAAAGTCCCAGGAGTAACCACTCTCCAGTGAGTGCAGCACTCGCCCCTTGGGAGTAGCAGCTACTGGAGCAGTGCCACCCTCACTGTAGTGGAGAGCTGTGGTAAGGCACTCTCCCCCTCGTCTCTTGTCCTGAGGCCCCTGCTGTGAGTTCTACATCTCCCCTAGCCTTGACTTGTTCTATACGCTTGTCCTGAGCCCCCCACCCTCTGCCCTGAACCCTCACTGCAGCCTTCATTTTTGAAAAATACAATAATTGAAATAAAGTACATACATTCCATTTATTTAAAAAAATAGTTCTGTTAAAGACCCAAGCAACACAGATAAATCTACTAGTTGTTTATAAAATCCCCTGTGTAAATTAATAAACTTGGTTTAGTGTACTAGGAGTACTATAATCTTCTGAGATTTCTGCTGATTACTTGGGAAGAAGATACTGAGTAAAGGTAAACTCCATCTTTCATTGCATCTCTTCTGCTCCTTATATATTATGCAGAATTCCTAATTTTTTTTGAAAAGCTTGTTATAGCAGATATTTGGCAGCAAAACTAACCTTTCTGCTACTTATCTTGAATTTCTCAGCAGACGGACCATCACCATTTGAAGAATATAGTCTAAAGTATAAAACTCTTGCAGCACAGGGATGAACACCTTGCTCCATACAGAAAGGCAAGATGCTACAAAAAAAGCTTTTTTGGTAACACTTACTAAAATGCTGTTCAGTTTTAATTATTTACACATAGCAAGGGCTTGCTTTTCTAATATGTTTGTTTGATAGGATTAGTATGTATCTGAAGTTTCAGAGAAGAAGCTGAATCTGATGTAGTACAGACAACTATCACAACGATAGGATGTGTTGATTGTTTACTATCAGATAATGGCTGGATTATTTTTATTTATAGAAGTTGTATTTTTTTACTCTTCAATTTATTATTCTATCAGAGATTATTTTAAGTTGCACATGGAACATTGAGCCAACAACAACTTTATTAAGAAACCAAAAATAAAATTCTTAATGATGCCTTGTCTTTTTCCCCTCCTTTTGCTGTACAGAAATATTGTAGTCTGTATTGTACATCATGACCCCACTGTTCATGTAAATTAATCACATTTTATTCACATAGGACTTTGACAAAAAGGACATTTTCAGAGCAGTCCAGTCTTCCTGTTCATGTCGTGGAGCTGGGATCCACATTCACTGATAATTAGGGAAGCCAGTGACCTGCCTCATCACAGTCCTTAAAAACTATTCATTTTTAAGACAACATTTGACACTGGAAAGATGGCAACACCGGCACGGGGAAGCTGACTGAACTTCTGTTACTAACAGAAGTTGCAGAACTTTAGTACATGAAGAACTCAAGATGTGCTTGCGGTTTCTTCTACTAAAGGTAGTTTGTCCCAAACTGGCTGTTGAATATGTTCGGGTAGTTTCTCTAATTTGGTCTAAAAAACAAAGCAAAGAATTACACCTACTAAGCTGCACCTTAAATATGACAGCTCCCTCATTCAGGATAAATTGTCTTGCTGTATTCATGTTTACCCACATAAAATTACAAATACTTATTTGGATACTGAAAAAACTGGCAGAAGCCATTTTAAGAATAGCTGTCCACCATTTGGATCCTTTACTCCCCAGATAGCTTTTCTCCCCAGCTCCGAATCTCTGCACATTCCAGAGATTACTCTTGATTTTTGTCCCAGCAGACATTAGCAGCTGCCATTTGTCATCTGATTCATCTTAAAACTAGACTCATCCCACACCTCTTACAAGAAATTCAAGAAAGCAATTAAATTATACCTTTTTTACTTCCATGGCAACCCCTTCAGGTAAATTTCTTTGGATGTATTCCAAATAGACATCAGCTGTACTTCCAGTTAAATGTTTTAACTAGAACAAAACAAAGTGTTTTAAAATAAAAGTAGCCATGTTTTGTGCTATTAGTGTATCACAGTATAATGATATAGGCACATACAAATATGAAAATTTCCTCAGAGTCAGAGATGCTAGAGTACCCTGTGAAGGGTTCAACTGTCCCTTCACCACAAGCAAAGAATTAATATACTTTTTGCGCTCTCATACTTATGCACAGTAAATAGGAGAAGTACTCCAGATCAGGGGTTTACCAAATACACGTATTCTGCAACCGTAGAAACACATACATCTTTGTTTACTTATAGCTCCTCCTGGGATTAATCTGTAATTTGGTTTGTGCAGCTGATATTTAAAAAAGATGCTACATAATACCCAGGAGCAGCATAAGCTGGATCAGGGCCTAACATATATTGAACAACAATCTCCTCCCTTCAACAGACACAGGACATGAGGACTAAAGCTATGTAATACAAGATGCATCAAACACAACACATATTCCTTTTATTATCCACCGAGAAAGGGTAAGGAAGTTCTGCACTCTGGAGTTAAATGCAAAATCAAAACACACAGATTTCATAAACTGTCAAAATTGCAATACATTTTATCTGAGCTCTCATCTTACCCGAATACACTCACCTCCAAACATCTATAATGTGTCCTCATTTCATACTGAACTCGGTGCTTCTTGAAAATGTGTACTGACTTCAGAAGAGTAAGTCGTTCTATCTTCTTGGGAGGTTCACATCTAAGAAGTATTTAAACACATATTTAAAATTACATTTATATCCCTTTTAAAAATCAGGTTACTGTTTTCTGTATCTACATAACAACCCACTAGAATTTAATGCCCTGCTTTACTTGACATTTGTACAAGTGAACGACGCAATGTGAAAAATACCAGTGTATTTTGGTATCACCAACCACATTTTGGCTTAAATAAAACTGTTGGAAAACCCAGAAAAGAAACACAGGACCACTAAATTCAGCTAGATGATAATGGGGCTGCTTACACAGTCACTGGGTACTGTCCTTGCAGCAAGTTTGAAAAGGTATGTTTAAAAAAAAAACCAAAAAAAAAAAAACCACAACCCTGGGCAAGATTCCCTTTTCTGTAAATGTTTTGCTTTAACATAGTGCTGAACTTATAAGAGATATTTGCTTTTGGCTGTATGGTCCTTAAACTATTATCGTATACTACTGCTGCAGGAAAGACAGTATAAAGCCAACTTAAAATAAAAATGGTGGGATTTTATAACAAGAAAAATAATTAAAACAACTTCAAAGAAATATAATCCCAGAACATTTTTGGGTTTAAAAAAATGCCACGAGTGGAAGCCTTTTACTTCTGAAACACAAAGTACAGTCCATGCCTCAAAAATCTAGATGTATAGATGCCTGAAGGGGTGATGTTTTATAACTAGAATCTGAGCCTAGGTGACCTACACTTACATTTTTTCAATGGAGATGCCAAGTTCTTTAGCAGCAAGCACGGCAAAATATTCATAACTGTCCAACACAGTTTTATCATGGCCTTTAACTAAAACTGACAATTTCTTGTATAATGTGTCTGGTTCATCTGAAATGGACACCTAGGTTTTGAAAGAATGAGACAGAAGTTAAGTGATTGCTTCACACTACCTTTACCCAATTTATAAAACAGACCAGGATCAGCAACCTTTTGGAGGCAAAGTTCTGAAATTAGAACTTTTGACCTCTACTTAAAGTCTGAGTGCTGGTGATACTTTTTCAAGTCTGTCTAGGGCCTTGCTCCATGGGCTCCAGCCCCAACCCTGTGGCAGGACAGGGACTCCATAGACGAGGCCCCAGGTTCCAGCTCCAGCCCCAGGCCACGGCAGGGAGTCCACAGCAGGAGCCCGCAGGCTCTGTGCTCCAGCCCTGTACTGCAGTGAGGACTCCATAGCAGGAGCCCAGGCCATAGCACAGGCTCCAGCTCTGGCTCTGCGCCACAGCCGCACACTCCACTGGGAGCTCTGGCCCTGCACCATTGTGGGGCTGAGGTACGTGGGGCTCCATCCCCTGCCTGTGCTCCCGCCCCTTCCCATGTTCTGAAAAGTTACAGACTCTTTCCTGGAACCTATCTAATACTACTCTTTTGTGGAGCTAGAGAAGAGTGACTCAGTCTGCATTGTTGTCAATTCTCTCTGTAGCTGATGAAAAATAGACTCCTTCCACCAAGATAAGAAGAAACACAAGAAAATGCTTTAAGTAAAAGGGGAATTAAATTTCTTTTAAAACATGTACCATATATGTTTTAAAACAAAAGAAGCTTCCAGGAGAAGAGCACATTTCTATGCTAAATGCAGATTGTAACCCTCAGACCTCATTGGAAATAAGACCTCAGTGATGATAAACCAACTCAAATATTCTTTTCCTAATGTGGATTTTGCATAATTACAAAAAAACTCACTTATGCTGAAATAGATCTGAGTTTGTGTAATTTATATAAATAAGAAGGTCTATTTAGTAACATACCAAAGATTTGTCCTTAAGATGGTGTAAATTAGTGTAGAATCCTGAGACCTGAACCCGCAACAAGTCCTTGTTTCTAGTTAGTAGGAGGAAGAAGAAAAACATATTTAAACATGATTACAAATTATGAGCTCGGGGTTTTTCAGATTTCATTGTTAAATATACTTACAGAAGAAAACAATATGGCTTTGGCATATCCCTTCTTGAATAATTTATGGAGAAAGTCCCTGGTCCCTGAGAAAACAAGTTAAATCAGCTAGCGTCTTTCAAATTAAAAGTTATTGGCTTCACGTACGTTTCAGTTATCGTTTCCTAGACTAATAAATATATAAATGTAAATCTGGAAGTACCATGAAGAAATTAGAATATGAAAGATTAAATTCACTGTTTTGCAGAAAGGCTCTCTTGTACCTTGAAACCCATTTATCACGCTGGTACAGAGCCATGAGAGACACATTTGCTAGGCAAGTTTTGTTCTTGCTCCAAGGATGGCACAGAAAAGAGCACTGAAGGTGGATAAAAGGTTTATGTAAATTGAGAAGTTGGGAACATCTGCATTAAAGGTATGAAAGGGCAGCAGATGCTTTTCCAGTGCATAGGCCTGAATAAACACCACATTCATACCTAAACAGGTCCAAAGAATTACAATGAATGTCACTTTAATCTGAACACATCATAGAAGTTTATTTGTATGGTATCTTTTCAGACAATTCAGAACTAAAATAATATGGAAATTATCTTAATCTGTGCAGAAATTCCACATTAAAAATGGTGTGTTGGAAATCCAGATCTCACAAGCTCACACAGAAAAAAAAACTGGGTTAACAGTTATTTTACTAGTCACATTACTCTAGATTACATGAATGCAAAAAATGTAAGAACTTATTATCTAATGTGTGCATAATTATGACTAAATAAGAGGACTAGAGAAAAAAATTGATTACCCATGTCACAAAGTCATCATTATAAGAATACCTATGACCTAGAATGCAACAAAAAAAATTGAAGGTTGCGACTTTTATTAGCACAATAACAGACTCCATACATGTGATGTCACAATTGCTATTTCATAGTAAAAGTATGGTCTTTTTTGGTTTTGTTTTTATGTAACATAGCAGACTTGCTAATTTGTCAATATTTACTCTCTGTCATATGGCCTCATTATCACTTGCTTCTAACTTTCCAAAATTCAGCTGTTCAGACTGGAATTTCCCATTCCAGGTTTGTGTCCCATGCTGAATCTTTCTCTGGAATGTTTCAGTAAAAATGGTTCAGCCATTTTGAGAACAGGGGTAGGGGAAAACATATTGTCATCCCAAAAGAAATTCTTCTAGCTGCTTCATTGAAAAGTTCAAGTGCTCAATTGATTCAGAGCAGGGTCTCGCAATCAAGATCTGTCAGGGATGAGCCTTTTGCTGCTCCTCTGACGATTTACCGAAATATCTGACAACAGTCTGCACACACTCAGAAAAGACGTGTTAGTTTGGTGGGGAACTTATCCGGATTCTGTTTCTAATGCACACTCCTCTCCTGCCCCCTATATAGCTCCTGTGAAGCAACAAAACTAGGCAGACAACATCCCCAGAGGCACTAAGCCTGTTCCAGCCCAGGGCTCCAGGAGGACAGCATGACTTGTCCAACAATCGTTGCTCTCAGACCCAGATGCTGGGGCACTGGAACTCAAAGCAAGGAAACTCTCTCATCTGTATTTCCCATGGTCCCCTTACTAGCACTCAGGAGGAAACGGACAATTCCTCACTGGAATTTATAAGGGGAGGAACAGAGGACACACTGAATGAGGCAGAATAGGACAGGCAGGGAAAGAACACACCCAGAATCTGGAACAGAATCCAGGATTCCTGAATCTAACTATTCCTCTGCTGCTGAGCAAACAGCTGTGAAACCCAATAGCAAATGTGATCTCCTCATGGATGGTCCACATAGAGGAGAAAAAAAGACTGCTATTGCTACCAGTTATTTCATTGGCTCTAATGACAGCAACCTGTGCTAAATAGCGAAGTAGGTATCAGAGGGGTAACTGTTAGTCTACCTGAAGAAACGAGAAGTCCTGTAGCACTGTATAGATTTGTCAGTTTAAGGTGCCACAGGACTTCTGGCTGTTTTTAAGTATCTAAAGGTTACCACACTGTAACTGATCCAAGCCAGGCCTATATAGTTCTGATTTTAGAATTTGTTTGTTTTTTAAATTGGAAATTACATACATCTTCTAGAACTGGAAGGGACCTCAGGAGGTCATTTAGTCCAGTCCCCAGCCCTCTTAACAGGGCCAAGCACCATCCTTGACATCTATTTGCCCCAACCTCTAAATATCCTCCTCAAGGATTGAGCTCACAATGCTGAGTTTAGCAAGCCCATGCTCAAACCACTGAGCTACCCCTCCCCCAATAAAAGATTCTTTATCTAGCACATTAGGGAAATGCCAGTAGGTAAAAAATTCTGGTGAACTAAGGTAGAGTTGGGGTGCAGGGGGAAGCGTAGACTCTGGGAGAGCATTTGGATGTGTGAAAGTGCTCCAGGCAGGGGAGTGGGTTCCAAGAGTGGTTTTGGGGTGGTGGATTTAGGGGAAGGGTGCTCACCTCTGGTGGCTCCCAACCAGCAGTGACCTCTCCCTACTGCTCCTGGCAGAAGCATGGCTAGCCAGCTTAGCTGTCTCTGCCCATAGCGCCCGCTGACCATGGTTCCCAAACAATGGGAGCTGTGCAGCTAGCAATAGGAGCAGGGTGGCACTCAGAGCAGAGCCACCTCACAGCACCCACACCAGTAGCGGTAGGGTCAGGTTACCACCTGTGGAAAGCCACCTGAGGTGAGCACCCCCAGATCCAGCAATACAAAATCCCTCCTGTGCTCCCACCTCTGCTCCAAGGCCCTTCCTGCACCTCCCCACTCCACTTCAGTCCTGCATCCCAACACCCACTCCAAATCCTGTGACTGTACCTCTGTCTCGGAATAGCAAGGACATGTATCCACTTCTGAGGAATGAGGTTGGAAGCCTGATGGCCTCACACCAACTGCACTATAAACTAGGTGGTCAATGAGGATTAGAAATGCCAATACGTCAAGCTTTCTGTCTGGTACAAGAATGCGTAACAGTCCAATGTCAAGTACTCAAAAAGGAGGGAGGACATACTAGTGTTAAGGTTTTTTGTAGATTGTAACGTGTCTCCTTGTATATCTTTAATTATATAAGACATGCTTCCTTTTCCCCCACAGGAAACCTCATTCATTCAGTGTACACTATAAATTTCAATGAAAAAAAATATTGTCCACAAGATTCATTTGTTTGCTGCAGAAGTCAGGTGGCGTGTAGTGAATGTGGAAGAAGAGAAAGGAGAGTTTGAGGTTTATGCAGTGGACTGTCGTCTTACAGGACTGAACTGCAATCTACTCTGCATTTCCTCAAGTAGTGTAGTCCCAACTCTGTCTCTTTCACCTCTACAACATAAGATTTCAAAAATCATTGTATAAGCAGGGATCTGCAAGAGACTGCCTATGTTAGTCACCTCCTTTTTGCTTTAACCAACAAATAATCTGCAAACCACAGTAAACAAGGGAAGGCATGGTTGTGGGAGATGGGTGGGGGGAGGGCTGTATCATGGAAAATAAACTACATGCTCATTAAAGTGGTCTTGTAGAAAGATTATACTTCCAAAACACAATATATGATGGACCCTCATAATTTACAAGGATGTATCACTGAAACTGTCTTTTCCTCTACTGTGACAGCTACAGCCCTAAAACAATATTCTCGGCTAAATCTACCCTAGTCCGCCCAGCAAAAAATATTTTTAACTTGGGTTAAAACAGCACAGAAGACACAGCAGCTCTGCTTTCCACTCCTATTTGTGGCGTAGTATAAAGCCTATCGGGGAGCCTAACCCAAGTTAAAGGCACCTTCCTGTACCCTCAACAGCAGCCCAGATATGGCCAGTGACCTGAGCAGAGCTGACATCCCCGTAATTATCCTACTACCTACAAATCCGAGTCAACCCCAAGGAGTCCTCTGCACCGACATGCAAGTCGCACGCTATTAACCACCGCAGACCGGCATTCAAAGGGCGCGGCGCAGTGCAACGCAGCAGGGCTCAGGTTCCGGATTGCGACTCAGACTCAAACCAACGGAAATCTCAGAGAAGGGGTGAAGCCCCGAGGCTGTCGGCCCCCGGGTCGCAGGCGGCCCATCAGCACGGCCTGGCGGGCGTCGGGCTCCCAGGCGCTGCCAGACAGCTCGAGTCGCCCGCTCTGGCTCGTGGGGGCGATAAGGGACGCGGCTCGTGCCCAGCCGCGCGCGAAGGGCTGCAGCCACAGGCGGGGCGGGCTCGGAGAGAGCAACGATCCTATACGGGTACACCGGGGTACCGCCGTGAGGCCCGTGTCCTGCAGCTGCTACCCATCCTGTACCCTGGTACCTGGCCGAGCAGCCGCCACAAACGACTCACGCTTCCCCAGACCGCCATTTTGCCCGTACTTCGGTCCCGGCAACTTCCGGCAGCTCCCGCGCCAGAGAGCTCAGCGCGGAAGGGTAGAGCGCCCCCCCTCGGTACCTGCTCCCACACAGTTAGCCGCGCGCCTGTAAATCGGCGGTTCGCCTTCGCGCAGGTGCCGGACCTCGCTCCTCACCACGTGACACCGAACTCCCCACCCCTTCGCAGTTACTGTACCGTCCTCGAAGCCTGCCCTCCCCCGCCCCGCTTCGGTGGAAGCCTGTGGCAAGGCGCTTGCGCGGCCCTCAGGCGCCTGCCTCACTTCCCCGAGCAGTGTTACTCCGAGCGCGCCTGGGAGCGGGCCCAGTCCCGGGCAGGGCGCGCTGGTGGTCCTTGGGGGTCTCCTTGTAGGGAACGGAGGGGTCCCGCACCGAGGTCTGTGCGCCGCTCCCCGGAGAAGGCGCTGACTGCGGCGCGGGTTGAGGCCGTAGAGCGGTATCCTTGAATAGGCGCTGGCGGCTGCAGTCTCTTGCCTTTTGTGTGAGGCCTAAAGGTGCCGCGGCTGGGAGGCTCGCGGCGAGGTATTTAAGGCAGGAAGGGCAGGACGCACCTTTCAGCTCAGGCTTCCCGCAGAGGCCGTCAGCCCCTAGGACGGGATCATGCCCACGTTAGGGAAACTCTGAAATGGAGGGGGGACCCCCTCAGGGCAAACTACTCGAAGTGGAACTGAGCCCCTCTTCCCCCTACCTCTAACACGGGGTACCAGAGCACTTGCATTAAAGAGGCTAAGACACTCCACTTTCTGGCACTGGAGTACGAAGGCACCGGTGCGGAGGTGGAGAAGCAGCCTTGTATACCGTGTCTTAAGGGGTTTGCCACAGCTACCCTCAACAGAAAAGATTCTCTAGCCCTCCTGCAGGTGGGATGTGCACACAGCTAGTGACCGGCACAGGCTATGACTCGCACACAAAGATTGCAGCAATAAGCAGAACACCCTAGTAATATACCTTGCTTGTGTGTTCTTTGTACACCCACACCTAGCCCAACTTTGTTCACCTAGTTGTAGAGGTAGAAGGAACGCAGTTTTAGGACCATCAGTTTAAAACCCAAAAGCATGGAAAACAAAGGAGGCTTCTGGGTTTAGATTTTAGTTGTAAAATATTCCAGAGTAGCTCATGGCAGCAGCAATGTTGAGGCAAGGCTACATTAAAAGGTATGAGAGGAAGCAGTTCAGGTATTTGACAAATTTTTGCTTCTAAAATAAGATTAAATACGCTATTTTAAGATTATATAGCACATCAGAATTTTAAAATATGAAATTATCTTCTCTCTCTCTCTAAACTTATTAATGTAACACTTTCTAGTGTTGTTCACTATACCAAGAATGTTAACACTGTTAACCACACTGAAGGGTGTGTATGGGAAAGAGGTAGGTGAAACAATTTTCAGTGAAATGATTTAGGAATTCTAGTGACCAGATGTGGAAACAAGCTTAACAATATAGGTCTGACACAGCACCATCAAGTCCATGACCCTACACTGTGCCAGGACCAAGCAAACCTACACCATCCTTGACAGGGCACGTCAACATTTTTTAAGAGACTTCCAAGGACAGAAATTCCATGGTATTTGAGCATAACTAACCTTAACATTTTCTCCATATCTAAGCTAAATCTCCCTTGCTGCAAATTAAACCCCTTACTTCTTGTCCTAGTTCTATCCCTTAACACATCTGAAGACTTACCCCTTCCCCCAGCCTTTCTTTGGGCTGGTTTACACAAGGGAGCAATGTTGATCCCAGATAGGCAATTCTAGCCCCGCCATTAATGTATCTAGAATAGACCTATCCAGATCGACTTTGTTCCCTCGTGCAGATCAGGGCTTTTCGGGCTTGCGTTGACATCCCTTACTCCATGCGATAGTGTGGAGCATGAGAGTCGACGGCCAAGCCCAGGGAGATTGATTTTGCCACGTCTTCATGGATGTGGCAAAATCCAACTCTGAAGGATCAATCACGGCGCATCGAGCATGTGTAAGTGTAGACATACCCTTCTTTTCTCAAGATTAAACATGCCCAGCTTTCGTAACCTCTCCTCAAGAGACCAGATTTCTACATCTTTAATTATTTCTGCTACCCTCATATGAGATCCCTCTCATTTATCTGCATCTTTGCTAAAGTGTGGCATGCAGAATTGAGCACATCTAGCAACATTAAGGAATTTTTTAAAAGGAATATAAAGTAAATATTTTTACAAATATATATATATATATATATATAACGTTGTTGTCAACCCCCCGCATTTATATCAGATTAATTTATTTAAAAGAAATTTTCATTGCAGTAGCAAAACCCAGCAAACTACATTTTATCAAAAATATAAAATTCCACCAGAAAATACTGTCCTCTTTTTGCCAAACTTACATAAAACCCTTTGATTTACAAATACAACAATTTGTTACAAATAGTACTGAATATTCTATACATAGTGCTTATTGATATGTACCAAATATATGGAATCCAAGCAAAAAAAAATCAAAAAGTCAAATGCTAGGTTGTGAAATTAAACCAACCTAATTAAAATCTAAATAAGTTACATCCTGAAGTTAAACTGCATGCAAGTCAGATGCTTATAATATGAAGCTGTAGCTGGAAGAGATCACAAACTACATTAAGCATGTAGTTTTTATTACCATTACTTTCCCACCAAAAAGTACACATATATTTTACACTAGAGCTTTTAAAATATTTACAACCTTCTAATAAAATATATCAATTAAATATATTTGAAAATAAGATGATTTTCATAAAATATACTGATTTTCTTTTTATGTACAGACTTTACCAAAGGACCAAATTCAATAGTGAAACCATCCTGTAATAACACAACATTTTGCATCAGCAACTATTAGCAAAGAAACCAACTTTTCTGAAATACAACTGAAAACACATCAGACCAGCATCTGTGTAACATCAGACTGTGCAACTTTTTAATATGGAGTCAGTGTTTGAAGCCTAACATATAATTTAATACTATTTCAGGAATGTGCATTTGTTCTTTCTAGGCAATCTTTGGTGATTTCAAGTCACAATTATTATTATTTTCCTGGGTGTAAAATAAGAAAAAGTGTGCCTGTTTCAACCTGGAGATCTAGAGCATAGTCCTGTGGTTTTTAACAGACATTTGGCTAATCTTTAGTTAAAAGGAATCTGGATTATTTTTGAAAATTGTTTCTATGAGGGCTAAATCCAAAATATTTTTATCATATTTTTATTCAGTTCTTTAGGCAAATCTCCCATTGACTGCAATGAAAGTTTTACCGGAGTTAGGCAGGATTGCCCCTTCAAGACACTATATGCAGACTTCTTACCAACATACAAAGAGTGCTACTTCCACAACATGCTTCCACTTTTTCCCCAACTCTACTGAAGAAATCCCTTCACAGAGAAACTCTCGGGATTCAAATCTCCATAGATTTGTAGGGGATGGAGTGGGCTCCAGTCATGTCTTCCAAGCTTAAGCCAGCCCACAGACTCCAGTGCAAGTTAGTGTGTACAAAGGCCCTGATCCTGCAAAGACTTAGAATGTCCACAGAGTCCACTCAAGAGAGTCTCAACTGTTGGGGACTGCCCAGAATACAGGAGTCATGCTCCAGGACATGGCAGAGTGGAAGTACAGGTTCTTAGCCCTTGTGTCAGATCTCCTGAGATTCACAGGCATAGGGCAGAGAAGGGTGGAGTTATTCCTCCCTACCAGCAGAAGAATTCACAGGAAACTACAACTTGAAAATAAAAAGTGGTTTCCACTTACCTACAAGGATCATTCTTGATTAGCAGTGCATTTGATTCCAAGTAAGAACTTGAGGTTTTAGACTTGTAGGTTTGGCTTTGACAGAAATATGGTCTTTACTTGAGTAATAATCCTGTGTAGACATGGGTCCTGATTCTCACAGCCTTTGCACCTAGTATGGTCATTTACACCTATCTGCGGCAAGTGAAGAGACTATTATTTCATAGGATTCTGCCCCTATTTTGCATTTGGTTTTGTACAGGTATTAAGTACACAAGGGGAAGAAAATAGTGAACCAGGTCTACCCTCTTGCTTGCTCCACTTAAGAGTATGTGCTGTGACTCCACAAACTGTCAGATATTGTGGCAAATGTATGAAACATTTGTTTTGTAAAAAAAAAAAAAAAAAAAAAAAAAAGGGAAGGAATCAGGAAGATCTGAAATTACTTCCATACAAGGCTTTATAGCATTTGCAATCCTGTTCTCCAATGCACCATTCACAAGAGCATCATTATCATCAGTGAAACCTCTAAATCCTTTGCAGCATTTTATTTTGAGAAGAGCTTATAAACTGCCACGTTGTAATGAAAGGATGCGCACCCAAGCACTGTCTAATTGTGCATGTTGTTGAGGTGCAACACTATGAATCCAGTACTGAGTATCTCTGGAGAATGTGTCAAACCAACATCAGTACACACAAGGTCAGAGAGATATTTTGTGCTGATGTTGGTCAGGAAAAAGGGTGGGCAGCGGAAGTTAACTTAAGCATTTCCCCACCTTTGCCAGATAAATGTTACTTTTACATCTGATTCAGAATGTATGTTCATTGTAAGTGAATACTCAAAAATAGCATAAAAATATTTCAGGCCTAGGAAAGATAAAAGTGCATGTTTAAATTTCTGGAAGTATGCTGTTAAAACCTATTAGATATTCCAGCAACCTCCCTCCTCCCATACCATCTGTGGAGAAAGAATGTCTTGACATTTCATGTCTTCTGGAATATGCTCCTGCACTGCTCAATTGTACAAAACCTCTAAAATCTCTGGGAGAGCTATTCAACAGCACGATTTATTGTCACAACAAGGTATATCCAGTGCTGTCCAATTACAAAGGCATGGTTCCTAATCCAATGTTTCAATTAGAGGGTGTGAGTTTTTGCTGCACTTTAACTGAAGTGAACCAAAGTAGGACCATCTTCAATCCTTAGACTGCGTCATTCAGAAACCAGCGGATCTCTCTTCTGAGCCCAATTAAAATGGAAGCGCTAAAATGTACAATATAAACAATATCTCTTGCAAGCAGAGTACAGGTTTTGCAGTGTTCTGTTCCATGGATGATAGTCACAGTAATTATTCATATTCAGTTGGATTTCTTTTTTGTTCCAGGTACAACAAAAATGCAAAACAGAAAAATACATTACATCAACATCTCCAATGAATATGGAATATGATCAGAAAAACACAGCAAGATCCATTGCAGGCAATTATTCCAGCCAGAAGTACGTAACAATAGCTCTTTCCTGGTAAATAGGGCCAGAATGAGATATGTAAAATGAAACAGTCCAGGCTATACTGAACTCAGAATAAGAAAATTCTGAAGAGTTAAGGTTTAAAGGTCCTCCCATAAAAAGTCTGGAAAGAAATGGAAATAGAAACAAGATCTCAGTGAAGCAGAACCCAGATAAAACACCTTATAAGACTATTTGTGCCAATTATTTATTTTTCCCCAACACACAAACTGATTAAAAAATGGACGGGAAGCATATCTTTTCCCTAAACTTGGATAAAAATTACCATTTTTAAACAGGTAGTTTAAAAATCAATGGAAAATAAACTAGTAGAGTCCCGATTTCCTGACCGATACATTCAGGAGGTATTCAGTAGCTGTCGCATGTGACAATTCTACATTTACAACTCAGCATCATCGTGAAGTAAATCTGCATCTTCATCATCCAACAACAGGTCAGCCCCCATGACTTCAGTCTCTTCCATGACATCTCCTAACTCGTGAACAACATCATCTTCCAGGTCGTCTACATGCTCACCATGTTTAATCAAACTCAAATGATCCATAGAGATCAAACCATGTCCAACTGGCCCAGTAGTTCTTGCAACAGTGGCTGCCATTTCTGCTGCAACAGCAGCTTTCTGAGCTTTCTGCCTTTGCTGTTCTTCCTGTTGTCGGTGGGTCTTCATATGAGCATTGCGACTTTTGATTTTGAAAAATACCCTAAAATTTCAAGATAAGAAAGAACATTTCAGATGCCATCCCACTGCCACCTTTGAAGAAGAAATACTGAGGTTCTTTGCTTTCTTGCCTTGAAAGACAGGATGGTGAAGAAAAACTTATGTACCACTTGGAGGATTTCAGGGAGCGATTATCACGTTTCTACAGTCTAACAGTAATACAGATAATGGCACACTGGCCATTTAAACATACATATGCACCCAAGTGCTGCACTGTCTGATTGTCTCGTAACTATCAATGCTCATACCTCCCAAATACCCCATTGAGTATGGGAGTGCCAATATACCCATTTTATAGAAAAAAAAGACACAGAGAAACTAAGGCTGGGATTCACAAAGTACTTAAGCACCTAAATACCTTTGTGAATCTCACCCTGATTTGCTCATATTCACACAGGAAGTCTGTGGTGGAATAGAAACCGAATCCAAATTTTGGGGGCCCCACGTAGTCCCTTAATTGATGGAGAATCCTTCCTTTCTATCTTTTGGAAGAGGAAAAGTATGCTTTTTAGCTACCTGAGCCTAGGATATCACATCAATCTACTGCAGCATTGCCAGCTTCAAATATTTAACAGTCATCATTAGTCAGGCCTCCAAAAATCCTGCTTAATTTCTGAGGAAGTGAAGAGTTCTGTGAAGACTGCCTGTAGACTACAGAACTGACATTTTATCTTTCAAGATCCAGCTACCTAGAGTAGAGATCTTGACTCTATTAAGCTGCTCAGCTGCCTTATCCCATAATAGCATTAGACTTTGCAGTTTTTAAAATGTTTCAGGATTTGATCAGTATCTGCACCCAAAATGTCTGTTTTATGTGATACTTTTGTGGAAGTGGCTTTTTAAGATTTCAACTCCACTGCCTTGTGGGCAATACCGGGACAGCTTGGCCATCATGGGGGGCTGCATTGATTTCTTTTTCATTCTCTTGTCAAGAACACCACATCCAGCTGAAGGGAAACTATTATCAATGACACAGTTCATGTTTTAAACATCCTGAAAACAGAACACAGAAGAGACTTTAATAACATCAACAAAAATGCTCTGGTATCTGCCTCCCTCTGCTGGAAAGATGTAGCATAACTCTTACATAGGGAGTGAATACAGTAGTCAAATCATCCAAAGCTTTCAAATGATATCCAAACTAGTTTCTCAAAACAGATTACCCCTACTGGGTAAGGGAGGAGCCTGAAGGTGCATGCAATGGTTTCTTGTGCTGGGTGGGTGGGAGAAGGAAAATGTAACAGCATGTCAAAGGAAACTGATATTCCTTTGACACAACCTCACAAAAATAAATAATTACTAAGAACTTCTTGAAGTTCTATTTCTTTACAATATGAGCAGATAAATTTTCTATACTATTATAAACAGATGTAGTCTCTTACTTGCCACACTCTTTACAAGGAAAGATTGTTGTTGGGTCTGTCTCGCCACTTGTTGTGCTGTGGGCTGGGGAACTCTTAACTGAGCAGTATCCACTCTGTGTGCCAGATTTTTGCTTTGGGCCTGGAACACTGCATCGTGGCTTTGTTACCTGGTTTGTACCACCATGAATGCGAGCGTGGCCATTTAGTGCTTGTCTGGAGCTGAACACCTACGTAAAAAAAGAAACTGCATTAGAATAGCAGCGTAGAAAGAGAAATACATTTAATTTACACTACAAAGACATAAAATGCTGCAGTGGTTAATAATGAAAACACCACATTTGGCCAATTTTGTTTATAGTTATACCTGGTTGAAGTTAAACATTTACTCATTACATAAACAAAAAATGTACCATAATGAGTGGCATTTCCACTTAGATCTTATAAGTAGTTTTTTCATCCAGACACATACAAGTTCTCTACAAAAAGGCTAAATATTTCATCCCTATTTTACAGGTAGGAAATGTAAGCCACAGAGAGGTGAAATGACTTGTCCAGCAGACCAATGGCAAGGGCAGAGCTTGAACCCTGGCCTCTTGAATCCAACACCTAGTACCCCAGCCACTGGACAATACTGACCCCAAAATGCCTTAAAGATATCAAATACACATACAGCACCGCAATTTGGCATTTCACAGATAAAAGAGGCTGCAGAAAATGTGAGATTCTGAAGGGGTGGCAGGTCTACCGGTGCACCAAGAACTATAGGTGGTGGTTCAGGAGATTTCTGCATTTCACTTTCCTCTTCTTTTACAGATTTTCTGTCTTCTTCCATCTCTTCCTCATCCTCTAAATCTTCCTCTTCCCCACTTGTCTGAAATTAAAATTACATTCAAGGAAGACTAAAATTTGATCAAAGAATAAAAGAAAGGCATAGGGTTTCTGAAACACAGCATCATATAAGCCTGGTCTACAATACGGAACAAAGTTGACCCCAGATACACAATTCTAGTGACGCCATTAGCGTAGCTAGAATCGATGTATCAGGATCATCTTTGTTCCCTATTGAAGACTGGGGCTCTTCAGCCTCATGCCGATGTCCCTTACTCCACGCAATAGCGTGGAGTGCCATGTTCGACAGCCAAGCCCAGAGAGATCGATTTTCTGCATCTTCACAAATGCAGCAAAAATCGAACTCTAGAGGATTGATCACAGCACATCAAACACTCAGTAAATACAGACGTACCCCTGTTCTCTTACTTCAAGTTCTTGCTGTGACATTTGTATTTGCCCTACTATGGATGACTTTCCATATCTTACTCATAGCAAAATGATCTTCTATACCTGCATGGAGTTCTACAATATGACACAAACCTACCTTCCTCTTCAATATAAAATGGGGTGTTTACAATGCTTCATCTTGATATGAATGGCAATATGTAATATCAAACACATACACACTAGAAAGTTACTTGCTTAAAAAAAAACAACACTTCAAGAATTCCCTAATACCTGTGGTATTGAACTTACATGCAAATTAAGACTTTCTTGATAGTGTTGGTAAATTACCTTTCAAAAGACTGATGATTATGGTCTATAGTAAGGGTCCAACTTCTCATACATTGAGATTTACAGTGCCAATCACATACATCCACACCCACACCAATGCACCAACAAAAGTTTGCACATACTGTTCTGTTACAGTCTGCCAGCAGCAGAACCAGATACATAAGACACAGATGTGACTAGAACAGAATTTGATATTCAGCTGTAGAAATATTTGCACCCTGAATACATTTTACTTTCCATCATCAGACAAATGAATGAAACTTCACTATGCACCCCCACCCCACACATTGAATTTTTACAAGTGTTAGTTCCATATTTATTTTTTAAAACTCACCAGGAATTCATCTCTTATTTCTGCTAGACGTGTTCTATGTTTCCGTCCCAGGTGCATGATTTTCTTCCAAGTGTAGTAGTATTCCACACACTGTGCAACAGTCTTAGACTTAACCTACAATATTAAGGCATAAAACTAATATTCCAATAACAAAAAACTATATAAGGCTGTTTTGTTTTTACCTGTCCAGGAAAACGTAACACAGAAAACTGACTGACCACAATTTCTGAGAGCCCAGTTATTTTTCATTTCTTTAGTCCAAGACTGAACTCAGGACCATAGTTTATGTGATTGCGTTATCAACATTCCCAGGAGTTATTCCCAGACCAAAAGCGCCACAATGTTGATTGACAGTACACAGCAGAATCCTCAGAAGAATATTGCGATTTTTATCACCCTTCTTCCCCACAAATGAAACAATCATTAAAAGCCAGAAAATGGAGAATTTAGATTTTACTTACACAAACCTAAACATTTTGAGCATGGAAAATGACAACTGAAATGCCTCAGCTCTGTCCCCAGACAGATGTCATCCTCCCAGCTTTCCCTCTTTGGGGTAGAATACCAGAAACATGTACCACAAAAGTGTGGTGCTTCATCAGCCACTGTGATCTAGTACCATAATTTCATGATCTGACCGTAAACAGCTACTACATAGAGATACACAAACTCAGTCACATGACACTGACAATCAGCTGACATCCAATTCTCTAGGATGGGTGTACAAAGTGGGGCGTGGACCCCCTTGAGTGGGGCATGACATTTCATAAGAGAGGGTGCAGCACAATAGGCTTCTGGGTCTCAGGCTCATCCATCTCATTAAAAATGTTGAAATAGGTTACTGTTTTTATGTGTGTGTCTACATACTTATTTTTGCAGATGTGCCCAAAGGCCCCCCCCCACCATATGAACATAATCAAAATTTTGGTCAGTTTGGATTACATTAGACAGGTTGGGGGCCCCTTTATCTGCATCTAATCTGCAACCTGCAGACTTGCAGGGGGGCCAGATCGAGACTCTGAGACATCTCCCTCTCTGATTCATGGCCAGGAAGAGCCATATGGGCAGCTGTGGGGAGCCCATGTGTAGCTGTGGACCCTCCACCTGCCCTCACCCATGTGGAGAATCTACACTTTGGTTCCTCACAGCAGCCTGCCCACTTTTACTGTCAGAGCAGCTGCACTGCTATCTGCAGAAACGGCCAATGGCTATAAAGTGGATACCTGCATATTTGCAGGGCTCAAACGTTCAGGCTTCTGAGAGTCACACAGATTTAAATGGTTTAAAAACAGGACTTGGAGAATGCATGGTGGAGTTAATTGCTACTTTAAAAATAACTAAATTCCAAGGTCTACTGGTGCTACACATGCACACACATACACACAGGGTGAGCTGAAGTCTTCATTCATTATGTAATCCCTCTAACTTCCATTGGTTCTGTGAATGCAGTACATCAGCCGATCACTAAAGGGTGAAGAGCAGAAGTACAGATTCAAATGGAATGTGGCCCAAAAAAACCAAAAAAAACCCAACCTCCCGAGGGTCTCTCACAGCCCTAATCTTCCATGGTTCTATGAAATAATGAGCAAAAGATTATAAACACACTAAAACAAACGCCTACTTACCATTTTTTGTACAAAAATAAAATCTTTGCTGTAAGTGGACAATGCTTTGTTAAACAGTCTTCTTTCTAGAGGTGTCCACATGTCAGATCCTAAAACAAATGAAATATTAAACATAGTTTGTCTTCTAATTGCTAGCTTCCTCTATCTTTATTCATACGAGTCGGTCAGAGCAGGACACTGAAAGTCCAGACTGCTTGCTTGCAATACCTGCTATGGCACAAATTTATTGTGTGATCCTGAACAAATTTCTTCTCTGTGATTCAGTCCCCTCCATCTTCAAAATGGGCATGGTATTTAACTATTTCATAGGAGCATTGTGTGTCTATGACTGCAAAGTGCTTTGAGATGTCTGGATGGTGATCTATCACTGCCAAGTATTACTACTGTTAATGTACTTTACTGCCCAGTAAAAATAAATTTTCATTAATCAGTGTTGAAATCAAGTATGAACCCCTCAAAACGAGTTGGTCCTTCCATTAAAATCCTTAGTGGTGTTAGTCAAAACAGGGACACAGGAGCTGCTCTTCTAGATCACAGAAATATTTTGTCTGCAAGTGGACAGCGACTGCATGTTTCGGAGAAAGGTGCAAGAATCCTCTCGGTGGCCAGATATGGAATAGTCTGCCCAAGTCAGAAGTTGCTTCCCTGTTCTATTAGTGGATGGTTTATTACCCAAAGTGAGTGAGAGAGAGAGAGAGATATGGCTCACCCTCTTCTGGAACCTATTAAAGTTCTGCCATCCCGTAGCACAGAGCTTCATGGACCAATTATGTCTTGTGTAAAAATATACAGCCTTTTATCAACTTTACGTTTTTATTGCTTTTCAATTTCATTTTACTCTACTTGCCAATTTGCTCCTGTACCTCCTATGACATTCTATATCATAGAAGAGTGCCTCAGCTGTTATTCGCTGAAAAGAGTAGGCCAAAGGCACATATCTCCCATTATGAAAACAAACAGCATTTTGCTTCTCTGCAGTAGTATTATTCTCTTGCTGACTGAAAGCATTTCTGGCATGAGGGAGAAAGCAGTATTAGCAATTTCCATTTAGGTTTATAGGAAATCTTTCTGTATGGCCCTTACAGAATGGGACTGACTTCATCATCATCCTAGGCACTCCAGGTCTCTCTGCCTATTTACCTGGTCTGCTCTTGTGCAAATTTACTACTCCACCTTTCTGTGCCTCACTTTATTCACCTGTTAAAATGGGAGTAATATTTATCTCAGTGGAATGCAGAGAACCTTAGTTATCTGTTACTGATTTTTTTAAGATCTTGATATGAAAACTGCCACGTGTTATGACTCAAACTGTTTTTCTCAAAACTGTGCCGTTTTAAAGCTTTTAAAAAGATTCTTAAGCATTAGCTTCAGCAAACTGCTTAATTTGTCTTTGCTTTTCTTATGAATTATTACAATGAACTGAGAGTTAATTTACTGTACATCTAAGGAAGTTTCCTGAAAGTTGTGGCATTATCAGCAGGGGTCCTAATATGAGTAGTAGGGTTAATTAAAGCAGCCTAATTAACTAGGATAAAGACTCAGTTGGAAAAGTAACGAGAAAAGCTGTTTTTAACTCTGGTTGCTGGGAAACTGACTTTGTACTTGCTAGCCGTGGGAAATATAGAGTGCATACAGAAGGATCTGCAATGCAGTAAGAAAGAACTGAGACCTTGGAATATGGATCAGTTTTAAAATCAGGGCTTTATATTTCAACTATTCATCCTATAAAAACAAAAAAGCAGTCCAGTAGCACTTTAAAGACTAACAAAATAATTTATTAAGTGTTTTGATAGTATATAGACTAGCACGACTTTCTCACTGTTACTATTCATCCTATACTCTTGTGTATTTGTATATTGAGGATATGTCACTGCAGTAAATCCCTTTTGACAGTAACAGACAGTAAATCCCTTCTGCAAGTGAGGGGGCACTGGGTCAGAGTCAACCATTTTAGTTGGCCAGTTCAGACCCACTACATGCATAGCAGGAGGGACATGTAACATGATACTTGGCCTACATTCAAAAACCAAACCATATGCATTGGATGTTTACCCACAGACAGAAGCACACTGCTGTTTCATGTGGTCTCTCTCTCTCTCTCTATTATCCATTCCTACAGTGAGACTACAGCAGAGCTGTGCGCCCAACAAACAAAATCCCAGTACAGTTCAAAGGACTGTAACAGAGCTTGTGTTTTGGGTCCTGGCTGTCTTAGGCTACGTCTACACTAGAGAGTTTTAGCGACAAAACTTGCAGAGTGTCCACTCTAAAATGTGTTCTGTTGACTGTAAATCGACAGAATGCAGCACTTCTGTCAGCAGCATTCTGCCATCTCCCCAGGAAGAATCTGTGGACAGAAAGCCAGTGTGAATGCTCTCGGGGTGGAGGGCCCTGTTGACAGACAGACAGAGCTTCCAGGACAATGGACAGGCCTGTCTGCTGAGCTTCTGGTTAGCTGTTCTGTCAAGAGAGGGGCTGGGCAGTCTGGCTGCTCTCTGTCAACAGAGCAATCTGCTTTTGTGCGTGGCCGCAATCTGTTAGCAGAAGTTTTATTGGAAGATATCTTCCGGAAGTAACTTCTGTTGACAGATTCCTGTAGTGTGGATGTAGCCTTAGAAACCACCTTTTTCTGTCACATTCTAACAGCTGAAGGTACAGAAAGAGGGGCTGTCTCTAAAACAAACAAACTGGAGGGTCACTGATAATACTCTCAATTTATAATGTCTATCATTCTTGGTGGGAGGGTGAGGACCCCTAAAATTTCAGAGTTTCTTCTCTCATTTGTCTGATGTCTGACTTTTGAAGCACAGTTGAAAGCCCACATACTCGCTCTTTTGCCTGAAATATATTTTGAATGGAATTATGGATATTTCACATTTGGAGAATTCTTTGCACCCTCATGAGTAATTATTATGTTTTGTTTTCATCTAGATGAGTTTTAATGTACACATACACACCGAGGAGCTGTGATAAATGACATTTATATGTTGGGGTGGCAATCAAAGCATACGAACTATTAACCCAAATTCCACTAACGGTGTCAAGTTTGAATTCAACTAATTCTTGCAGTTAGATTGATTTCCTGCAGTAAGAAATCTGTATGCTCATATGACCAAGCTCATATGCAGGAATTTGTGTTTGCATGCATGCGCTTTTTTGGAAATATGGACCACCACCTCCGGCCACATGGGGGTCTGCCCTTCTCTCCTCTGTCCCCATCCAACTGCCTGTGCCTCCTCCCCCCACCACCACTCCGGCCCACAGACCTCACCTCTCCACAGCCTCCGTGCCTCGCCAGCACTCACTGTATGGCGCTCCACTGCTGCCTCCCAACCAGCCAAGCACCACTTCTCCGAAGGGGAGACATCCAGCCACCCAACAGAGGCAGCAGCGGAGTGCTACGCTAAGAGTGTAGGGGGGCTAGGGAGGCTGTGGGGAGGTGATCCTCTGTCAAGTGAATTCTCCACTGGGTCGCCACAGACAAAATTTGACCCCCTCTGCACTTTCTCAGAAGCAGAAAATGCTCTGACTGGAAATCAGAATCTGGACTTGCACATTTTGGCTATTTGGGTATCAGAGATTTTTTTGGATTGCTTCTTTTTATTACAAGGTGGAAACAATGGCTATGTACAGACGAGAAATCTTACTATAGAACCCGGGTCCTCTTTGCAGGAGCAGTTGTTAGACATGAGATGTTAGGTGGTGGGGTGAGAAGGGACCCGTCCCACCTATGGTTCTTATCCTTTAGTAAAAATAGATAAATCTAAATGGTTGGCCAGGATATATGTTTCACAAATTATTTCCAAATTATAATTAAGATGAGACTCCCATGATATATGGTAAAGTAGAAGGGCTACATCGTTTGTTTCAGGCTAGATATATGCAAACAATGATTATGAATTCAGTGCCAAGAAAACACTTGCAAGAATTATACTCTAAGGTGAATTTTGCACTTTTTATGCAATGACCATCAAGATCCTTACAAATGTGTAAGCATCGCAAAAACTGTACAGTGATATAAAGAGGCTAAGGGACCAACCCAAAGTTACAAAACAAGCTAGATCATTAACATAAATTACAAGAATTTCCATCGGAAATTGATACAGATAAGTCGTCTTTTTTTAAGGTTACTTCAGGATGTTTTTGAATTTCACCATTTAAATTTCTGAATCAGAAGATGCAGAGCAGTACATAGGATTGCACGCTCATTTGTCATCTGTATTTCAATACCAGGGACAGATACAGCCATCACAGTTCTACACAGAACTGCTATTTCCATAGGGAGTTTTGGATCTGAACTAATGACAGAAATTAGCCAAAACTGTTTATGTCTTCTTAGTAGAGATGTATAAAAGAAATCTTAAAAAGAAGGAAAGAATATTCTTACAATCTGAAAGTACATCTTTCTATCATTAAGAATTGTACCTTTTAGCTATAGGAAAGTATATTTCTAGATGCTACAGATGTTTTTTGTGGCATCAACTCTTTATCTGGAATCTTTATGTTGTGCACCAGCCATAACTTACATGTAATTATACCAAATCAATACAGTTTTATTTCATCATATCTTTTTTGCATGACATGAAATAACAAAGCAAGGTAGTATTAGTGTAGCCAAGTACTGTCTGGTTACAGAAACCTGCTCACAGATCTACACTATATCTACTCACATATCTGCACCAGCAGTATCATCACAGGACCTAACATCAACCATACCATCAGGGGCTCCTTTACCTGCACATCTACTAATATAATATATGTCATCATGTGTCAGCAATGCCCTACTGCAATTTACATTGGCCAAACTGGACAGTCTCTATGTAAAAGAATAAATGGACATAAATCAGACATTAGGAACGGTAATATACATAAACCTGTAGGAGAACACTTCAATCACCTTGGACACTCAGTAACAGATTCAAAAGTAGCAGTCCCACAACAAAAAAATTTCAAAAATAAAATGGAGAGAGAAATCTCTGAGCTGCAAGTCATTTGCAAATTTGACTCCATCAACCAAGTATTAGAGAGAGATGGGAGTGATTAGACCCTTACAAAAGCAGTTTCTCTGCTCTGGAAGTTCACACCTCCACATTAGAATCTGACAATGGGCAACATCCCCCCTGACTGATCTGACTTGTTTTTTTCTCCTCTCGATGTATACTACTGATAATGGGCCATTTCCACCATGACTGTATAGACCTTGTCAGCTCTGACCCTCCCTTTTACTGGGACCCCCCCCACAAATACTCCTCTGTACCCCTGCTCCCCACACTCATGCATCTGACGAAGTGGGTCTTTGCCCACGAAAGATTATGCTCCAAAGTATCTGTTAGTTTAGAAGGTCCCACAGGACTTCTTGTTGTTCCTGAAGATACTGACTAACATGGCTATGTCTCTGACACAAAAACCTGACCAGAAACTATGCCAAAGAGAGAAAAACCTCTGTTATGTTAAATAAAAAGAACAGAATAAAAGAATCAGGTGATTTTTAGCTTTCATTTTACTCAAGATTATGTGTGCATTATGCGTACTCTTTATAAATATAAACACACCACAGATTCTTTATAAACTTACCAGCATAATGGTAATTTGCCATTGGATGACATTTCAACCTTACTGGCTTCCTCAATAGCAGCATTTCCAGGGCAACCTATAAAGTACACATGCAAAAGAACAGAACAAAACATAAAACCCTCACTTATTAACCATTTATAACTCTTCACAGAACAAATTTAACAAGCGTTATAGTAGGTGACTAGATTCAGCATCAACAGGGTTTATTTTCTACTGCTTTATACTAAAATCATCATCAAATTACTCTCCAAAATCCACTTATGCTTCATCTTCTACAAGAAGTTACCAATAACCAATCAACTAAAGGTGGCCATGCTGAGGTGCCCCCAGCTGTAGAGGATATTCTTTAATTTTAAAAAAACAAAAAACAAACAATACCATTTATTTGGATCAATGCGTGTATGTAAACATCTGGACTTGGTAACTGAGTCACTGTTCTATGGTTCCCCTCATCCACGGTTTTCCATTTTCTCCTCATGACTGTTACCTATGCTGGCAGCATCTGGCCTTAAATTAGATGGTAAATGATCCGGGGAGGAACTTTATCTTTCTATTTGTTTGTACAGCCCCTTGGATGCTACTATAGCACCACCATTCCCAAACTGTTCTTTCAGTGAATTACTCACACGAGAACAGGAAGCAGTAACATACTAGAATTCTGGACAATTAAACACAGATTGACAAGGTTTCACACAAGATGGCAGGACACTGAGTCGGGTGGCTCTCTTTGTTGAATGAAGATATCAGGCCAGGAGAATAATTTATATGGTAGTCTTAAAATATACAAAGGCAAGGACTGAGTGACAATAGTTATCCAAAGAGTATAAAAACATGTAGAGAGGCTCTGCCTTGATATATAATTTATTAAGAATGAAAGGAAGTGGTCAGCCATCAGCATGGTGATAGTGCAGGTTCATGGCACAACTGCCAAGCTATCTGAAAGGTCTTTCATGTGACAAAATCTAAAGGCATTCCAAAAACCTGTTATTCCTCTTAGAATGGTTCTGCGTATTCCCACTTACAATGTGAGTTGTTAGATACTGATAGAGATATACTGCCTCTCAGGGGTGTCCTCTTTTTTGACAGTTCAAATATGGTAACTGTTAAAACTGTTGTTATTGGTATAACATCAGCCAGTCGGATAAGTGAACTGTATATTTGATGGCTGCTCTGCTGTTTACTATTTTTATATGAACCAAGTGTTTCTTAGGCCTGATCTCAGATTCCTTCTAAAAACAGTATCTGCCAATATACTAATTTACCATTTTTTTCCCTCAAAGTCACATACTAATAGAAGACAATCTGCATTACATCTTTTAGATGCCAGAAGGGTTTTAGTATATTATTTTAATAGAACTAAGATTAGGAAGTCATCTAGATTATTTGTTTCTTCTGCTAAAGCCTGTATGGGCCATAGAGTGTCTACTAAAATGATTTCTAGATGGGTTAAAATGCATCATTAAAGGTTACAAGTTGGCAGCAGTCCCAGTGCTTCTATTGTCAGATCTAATTTTACTAGGGACGTGGCAGCATCTTTTGCTTGCCTTAAATGTCTTCCTGCTGGAGAACTTTGTATGGCTACTACTTGGAAGTGCAACCTTACCCTTAACTGAACATAGTATTTTGGATCTGCTTCAAGAGTGGCTAATAAATTTGGTACATCATTGCTTCACTTCTTTAATTAGGACTCTGCTTCCCTCCTTTTTAGTTTTCAGTACTACTTGCTGAAGTTACCCACAAATGGGGATATGCAAAACTGCTCAAAGAAAGAATGAAGGTTACTCATAACCAGAGTTCTTCAAGACTATTCTATACATTCCCACTTCCTGTCCACCTTCCCTTCTTTCTCAAAAAGTCTTCCTGTGGTTTCTCTGGATTGGCTGTGGCAGGAACTGAGGCCCTAAAGGGTGCAGTACTATCTTATGTAGCTCATCCTCATATTTGGAGACACTGAGGAAATGGATACATTGGAGGGGGCATATGTGAGCTCTAAAAGACACTGCTTGGAGAAAGTGCTATCTGTAAGCTGAAGGAGGTGGTGCAAAAGTGGGAATGTGCAAAATCATCTCAAAGAACTATCATTACAAGCAAATAACCTTCATTTCCCCAAGGAGAAGGAAACCTTTGTTTAAGGTTTCTTGTCTTACCATAATATCCCCTTTGGACTCAAAGAGGGAGTGCAATGCATATTCTGAATTAGTTCCTCCACCAGGTAACACACTTGAACAGCACATATTTAAGAGGTCTTCCACTGTGAGAAATAAAAGAGGTCCCATTAAATACTGCAACATGACAGCCAGAAACCGAAAACCAAGGATTCTGTAAAGCCAACTCAAACACAACACAGTGTAAAGTTTTCATTCTGAAATCCACATAGTTTTTTAGTGTTTGCACTGTACTTTTCTGTAACAATTTCTCAAATGCATCAAATATTGAAATAACCTTTTCAAAATAAAAAAAAAATTAGAGAATGAGAAATAAGTGGAGATTTCTACAGTGGACATAGTGTTTACTGAAAAAAATTTCAAATGGCAAAATACACTACCTCTTTGTTGGAAGACTTTGTTTTCCAGTTCTGGCCATGGTTTCCAAACCAAAGTTGCCTTATGCGTATCTTTCCTCACTGATGATCGGTCTTGTAGTTCAGGAATATCAGCCTGGAATCTTGATCCAATATTGATATGTCTGTAAAGAAATAGAGATTCCAAGTACATGATTTATAGAAAAAAGAGGAGTAATATTGCCTTTTGTTTTATGCCACAAAAACAATTACACAGCTGGGACAGTCCCCAGGAATATCCAGAGTTGTGAGGCCTCCTCAACATGAATAAGCCCTGTCTGTACCTGCCAAGAGTCAGGTCTCTGACAGCCTAGATCACAGACAGATAAGTACTCTCTCATCAGCCTGTTAGGGCTCCCCTGTCCATCTGCAGGCAAGCAATAGATAATAAGCCAATGTCCAAGCATTCCTCTGGAGCGCCCAGTCCTTGTTCCATCAAATACTCACAAAATTCACAGATTCACTACTCTCAAAGGAATAGCACACAGGTTACTAGTTAAACTCATGGTCACCACCCACTTAACGCACAGCATATATAGGAGATGAGAATAGCTTATAAATTTAAGTTTAGGCCTTAGCAGGCATGTTGTAAGTTACAAAATATCTTTTTTCAGTAAAAATGAGAACATGTTTATTATCAAAGAGCAGAGATTCAAATGATATCAAAGAATATCTGAAACAAACTTATAACATGCCTGCTAAGGCCTAAACTTAAATTTATAAGATATTCCCATCTCCTACGGGACAGAAGAATCCAAGTTCTTTCCCCCCAGTGCTTTAAACCACGATGTCTGTCACCACCCTTTCATTAGATCAAGCCCACCGGCAGCTTGTCTTCACAGCCTGAAAGATGACACCTGTACTTTCACACCCCAGTTGTACTCCCATAAGTTCAATGTCTTTATTTATTAGCAGGACAATCCCTGCTGTTTTTGTTTTTTCCTGCAGCACTCACATTCTATTCAGTAGCACTTAATTCAATATGCAATGGCCAGTCAGGGAGATAAGTGTCTCCCGCTTGGAAGAATTTGCCTGCACGCTATCTCTGACCAGTTTTTAACTCCAAGGTCTGAAAGACATAATTTTTAGCATAGATACACAACTCCTGACATACTATCAGCAGATACATCTTGCAATTATTATGACCACTGGCATGATCTATTTTGGTGAAGACTGGGGAACCCTGTACACCTGTGGACCTCTGTGCCCTCCACTAGTGGGAATCAAGAAGTACTTGTGTCACACAAGCCGTGTCTACACGTGCACGCTACTTCGAAGTAGTGGCACTAACTTCGAAATAGCGCCCGTCACGGCTACACGTGTTGGACGCTATTTCGATGTTAACATCGACGTTAGGCGGCGAGACGTCAAAGCCGCTAACCCCATGAGGGGATGAGAATAGCACCCTACTTCGACGTTCAACGTCAAAGTAGGGACCGTGTAGTCGTTGCGCGTCCCGCAACTTCGAAATAGCGGGGTCCGCCATGGCGGCCATCAGCTGAGGGGTTGAGAGACGCTCTCTCTCCAGCCCCTGCGGGGCTCTATGGTCACCGTGGGCAGCAGCCCTTAGCCCAGGGCTTCTGGCTGCTGCTGCTGCAGCTGGGGATCCATGCTGCATGCACAGGGTCTGCAACCAGTTGTCGGCTCTGTGGATCTTGTGTTGTTTAGTGCAACTGTGTCTGGGAGGGGCCCTTTAAGGGAGCGGCTTGCTGTTGAGTCCGCCCTGTGACCCTGTCTGCAGCTGTGCCTGGCACCCTTATTTCGATGTGTGCTACTTTGGCGTGTAGACGTTCCCTCGCTACGCCTATTTCGATGTGGTGCTGCGCAACGTCGATGTTGAACATCGACGTTGCCAGCCCTGGAGGACGTGTAGACGTTATTCATCGAAATAGCCTATTTTGATGTCGCCACATCGAAATAGGCTACTTCGATGTAGGGTTCACGTGTAGATGTAGCCACAGTCATAATAGCATGACATGAAATTGTGCCAGACATTCTTACAACATAATATTCAATGAACTCTATCATCACTGAGGCAAATGCTGTATTATAAAGACTTAATAAAAGAGCTGTGCCCAGTTTCAACATAATTTAATTGGACACCAAACAGGTCTTAAAGAGAGGTAGAAATGATGGATATCATTACTGTATAGAGAATAGGCCAGATGCAGGTCAGTTATACCTCTTGTCCAGTAGGAGATGACACATCTCAGCAGAGAACTGGCAGTGATAATACTGTCTGTCCTCTCTTGATATCACACCAGGGGAAGGGAAGTTTAACACCTTCCACAGGAGAGCTCCAAGGGAAGTAATGAGTCAACATGCTGCTGGAATGCCAGGGTGATACACTTTTCCAGCCAGCACGTTACTTTTGTGACCTTATTGGCCCTTTGTAGCTCTCCCCTGTGTAAGAGAAGCCATGGCTGGTTTGCACTGCCACAATCTCGCCTTTGGCAGGCTTTCTGCTGACAGTGAGCTAGGCCAGTGTTTACACGGGTCCAATCTTGAGTGTCTCCAGCCAAGAAATATGGTATTACCTGCATTGTTCAAAATATATGAGCCCACATTCTCTAGGTGAGAAACGGTGAAGTTGGCTGAAGTAGGTTGTAAAGTGATACACATTAATAAATTTTTCTTACGGTTCTATATCAACAGTCTGTTCCCCAGGGCCTGGAGTCACTGGAATGCTGCTTCCATCAATACTATCTGAAACAGAAACACAGATTTGATATTCTCCATTTAAACAGCTATTTTCTTAACTAGCACATCAATTTTGGTCCTTCACTATCCCCAAAAAATCAACAGAAACATCAGGTTATAGCCGGTGCATTGGCATGAATGTACCAGAGCCCTAAGAAACCAAGTCCAGTTTGTCTGGGCATAGCTGCAATTTTCAATAGCACCAATTTCCACACTGATGACAGCTGTGATTTGTTTTAGATTTTCCTTTATAATCTACATGCTTGGTTGTACATGTTAGCTTTGTACCTTTTACCATCCTATCACCCATCTCCTCACTGGGTCTCCTGTTATAATATGCTAAACCCACACTCACCTCCTCCAAGTTCCTCCTCCCATCAATTCTTCTATTTCCCTTCTCAGTAATAATCCCACAGACTCTTTTAATTGATCTATTGTCCTATGACTTGTTTAAATCATAAACTATGGGTCAAATAATATGTACTAACATTCTGATAATAAAGCACCGAGAATATATTTATAGCTCTGTAGCAGTGATGCTGCAAATCAGTGAAACAACATAATTACAAGAAACAAAAATAAAAAATAAAAAACAAAAAAAAAAACCCACCACAACCAATTCCTCAAAATCCAGGTCATCTGTCACAGTGTTACTGCATCTTTGAACAAACTAAGGAATAGAGTTTAAGACGAGTTTCACCCGGTTCTGGACTACTTGTTAGAATTAGGATAAGGCCAAAATCAAGCTCTGATCACCTAGAAAGAGCAGGAAGTGAGAAGAGAGCTTGCAGGACATGGGACTAGGACAGGCAACAAAACAACTTCATAAATTGGAATTCAGGGCCTACCAGAGAACAAATCAAAGAGACAACTTTACTCATTCATTCTGACAGTTTGAGAAAGCTAGCAGTCAAATTCTTACACTATTAAGGGCCGTGTCTACACTAGCCCCAAACTTCGAAATGGCAACGCAAATGGCCATTTCGAAGTTTACTAATGAAGCGCTGAAATGCATATTCAGCGCTTCATTAGCATGCGGGCGGCCGCGGCACTTCGAAATTGACACGTCTCACCGCCACGTGGCTCGTCCCGACAGGGCTCCTTTTCGAAAGGACCCTGCCTACTTTGAAGTCCCCTTATTCCCATCTGCTCATGGGAATAAGGGGACTTCGAAGTTGGCGAGGTCCTTTCAAAAAGGAGCCCCGTCGGGACGAGCCACGTGGCGGTGAGACGTGTCAATTTCAAAGTGCCGCGGCCGCCCGCATGCTAATGAAGCGCTGAATATGCATTTCAGCGCTTCATTAGTAAACTTCGAAATGGCCATTTGCGTTGCCATTTCGAAGTTTGGGGCTAGTGTAAATGTAGCCAAGGGGATCAATAATGTGCAGAAGATGGGAATATAGTAGGAGAGGAAAGAGCGTTAACAGCAACATGTCCAGATAATGGAAGACTGCTGATGGAGTATGAAGGGTGCATTACCTAGTGTTTTTGACCAGAAGTTGGTGGCTGTAAAACAAGGAGGGGGGATCTTTAGGGATCCAGGACACAAGAAAATTTAAAATATACTTATTTTTCTTTTGGGTTGCAGAATAAATGTAATGATCCAGTAAATAAAATCTTAATTCTTATCACCTGAACCACACTGCTAACTACATCATGTATAGGTTTTGCAAAATTACATCAACAGAAATGTGCCTACTGAAATTTTGAGGAATTATTTTGCTTGCACAGTTAATTTATAATAAAACACAGATTAAGTTCTCTAACACACAGGGAACCATTTTTAAGTTACATAAGATGTGACTTCTACATTGGACAGACTCTCCCAGCCTAGCTAATATGGCTTATAACCCATACACGTTTTCTATGCATATACCACATAAAAATTTAGATAACAGTATCTTGGCAGATGTATGATGGGCTTTAAACAAAAAAATTAAAATGGCAATCCTGTAGAATGATGTTATAATCAAACATTTCTTCACCTGAACTGAGTAAATGCTTAAGCCAAACAGCTATCAAATCCCAAAACAGGTGGCACCCTTGCCTCACTTGAAGAGGCTCCCCTTCAGTCATGAACACTGTGTCCTTTGAAATAAATATGTTCTGATATTCCATTTGAAAATTACCTGTTTCCTGGTTTCAACCCAACCCTATAAAATCTAGAAGAGACGTACATACCTGTAAAAACAGACTTTGTTGAACAGGAAAAGTAACAGTAGTTTGTGTGTGTGTGTCTTGTCCTTCTCCCAAGATGATTATTCCAAAACAGAAAGCACACAGGGAATATAATATAACAGTATTTTATGTAAGATGTGAATTTGGGGTCAGAGAAAGTGATATATTAGATAAAATACTTACTGGATCGACATAGGAGCACCCGTGGAGTAGGCGTCAGAGGAGTAAGTGGCAGCTGGGGGTGAGATGCATTGTGAGATGATGTGATAACGCTGCTGAAGAGACCAGATCCGTGACGTACTGGGCTAAGCATAGGTGGTGGGGTATAGGGAGGAAACTCAAGTGTCCTGTTTAGGAGATGGTCTCCTAGTATGCGGGGAGAGCGAAGCTGGCTTTGATACAGCGTAGCTCCTGAGTAGGATGCACTGAAGTTGAAGGAAGGAGGAGGTATGAAGAGTGGCTCAGGTCTATGTCGATATTTTTTCTTGTCCTGCAGGGGTTTGAAGTCTTCTTCCAATTTTGCAGCACTTTGATGCTGTTTTCCGCTAAGTTCCTAAATGAAATTTACATAGTATTCAAATATGGAGCTACGACTCATTTGGGTTACATTAAATACAATTTCCAAAAGCCAATGGTAACATCAATGACAGGAAAGCTGTTAGTAACTAACAGTCATTCAGGGCCCTATATGGAATAAGGCTGACACTTTCAGTCTTTTTTTTTTTTTTTTTTTTTTTAAAGGATCAACAGGTGCCCTTGTGACCAAAGACCAACATCATAATTGGTACTAGTTGGCACTCCTAAGACAGAGGACATTAACGACCTTAGGGTGAGGGGATTTCTGTTATTCTAAGGAACAGTAACTGTTTTGCTTCAATCACATTGGCTACACCTACACTACAGAGATCTTTCAAAAAAACTCCTCCGGAAGATCTCTTCCAAAAGAAGCTCTTTCGAAAGAGAGCGTCCACACACAAAAAAGCAAATCAAAATAGCGACCTGCTCTTTCGAAAGAGAGTGCCCACAGAGCCTCTGCTCTTTCAAAAGAACAAGCCAGGGATTGAAAAATCAGGCCCCATGAGGACCGCTCTTTTGAAAAAAGGACCTGCAGAGTGTCTACACATGCTTTCTTTCCAAAGAAGCTTTCGAAAGGGGGCGCTCTTCCTTAAATGGGAAAGGAAGAGTGATTTCAAAAAGAGCACAACATTCTTTCAATTTACTTTTGAAAGAACACTTTTTGTGTGTAGACGCTCCATGGGATACTTTGAAAGAACCCCATTCTTTTGAAAAATCTTTCAAAATAACTTGCTAGTGTACATGCAGCCATTGTGTTTCAAGCCTTACAATGAAAGGGCTCAAAGATTGATTTATAAAGTTAGGATTTTTTAATGAATTCTTTTTGAATGCAAACAAAATTAAACTAAACACCTGGCAACAGCAGTGCACAGTAAAATGAACTGAATAGTAATTAGTCATTCCATTGTGTCCCAGTGTTAAATATTTAGGTTTCCATATAGTACTAGAGAAAGCATTCAGCATTCATCCAAGGAACAGTCTCTGGAAGTTCACGGAATTAGAGAGCTAATTCTGAGCTATGAGGCCAAGAATATGAGAGTCTTAATTTAATATTCAGTGTGATGTCGCAGCATGTAAAACAATGGTTCATGGCAATTTAGTTCCAGTGCCTTATTTCACTCCACTTTATTTCACTCCATCTTTTTCCAAGCTTATTTGAAATAGGGTATTTTGGCATTTGGCATTGTTTAATGTCAAAATAATGCGCTACTTTGAAGGATCACTTACTCTTCCTGCAATGAGGACTACAGAGATGCCATAATAGCATGCCTGTTATTTTGAAAAACTTAACAGGTACATTTCACAGACACGAATAGATATTTTGAGATACCAATGATATCCCAAAATAGCTCTCCCACGTAGACAGACCCTAAGTAACTGCATCGCCTTCACTGCTCCAATACATTTCCACTCCTATTGTGTGTATGAAAGCAGAGATCAGAATTCTGTGTTCATAATCTGAACATGTAACAAACAGGACAGCATGAACAATCATGCGTAGATCAGTGCACAAGTGGCCAATTCAGATATCTAACTGACCTTTGCAGACTCAGTCACTACAACTGCATTCACAAGAGTGGTAAATGTGCATACAGAACCCTACACATCTGGCCCAGAATCTGCACGGAGCACACTGAAGGCCTCAGCTATACCACCTCATTCCTCTCTAAGGAGATTAGAAAGAAAAACTGTACTGCTGAGCTATCAATGAATGCTGAGATGCTGACTTAGTGTTACTAGGAAAGATGGAAGTCTGTACTAACTTAAAGAAAGAGAAGGAGGGAAATTCATTTTTAAAACAAGAGAGTTTGTGCGTGAGTGAGAATATGTACGTGTGTAATAAATTCACAAATATCATTAGAAATCATCGATGACTGTTCACATTCTCCCCAAACTAAGCCACTCAACTCAAGAAAGCCAGCAAGTATTAATCATCTTCATCATTTTTTCTTTTAGGTTTAAGTCATCCCAATGTTTTAACACATAGTTAAGATATATGCTGAAGTGGGGAAAAGAAAAAAAGATGATCTCATTGTACGTGCTTGTGGGTAGGTAACATTTTGTGGCTAGTTTTAGTTAGACCACACAGGTTTACTAACAAATATAAGATGCTATTTTATCTACTGCAAAAATGATACCCAAATATATTTTACTTCAGAACAGCAAGAAAGTACCTGCTGCATTTAAGCAACAAAGCAAACACAAAGAAGCACAAATAGGAAAAGGGTGGAAGGTAATAAATCCCTTTGTTTTAGTGGGACAGAAAATCCCTGCACTAACATTTCAAACAGCTTGTTTTATTTCTTAGTATAGATCTTCCACTAAAAATTAAATTAATATTCCTGGATGGCAGAAGAGGAATAACTGACAAGATAGTACAGGCCTTTACCTTTGGTTTGTTAGGTGTAAGCCATGCTGATTTATTAAAGTATCCCAGAGTACACATATTTTAAAATGTAACTGCACTAAAACCAAAGGGATTTAAAAAGCATCACAGCACAGTTAGTAGCAAGAAGGGCAGCACTCACAGAAGATGAGCAGGGGGTAGACACTTTTGGACTGCACGGTGGAGAATAAGTCATCTTCATAAGAACTGGCATCTCATCATCTGACACAGAATTGGCAGGCTTGTCTTTGACTGTGGTACTGTTGGTAGAGGGCTGCACACTGGGCTCAGGTGACAGAAGCTTTACAGGGACAGAAACAGGCATGACGATAGGCGCGAGGTTATCCACCTCTTTAGGCGGCTGCTGTTGTGGCAGTTTCTCTCCTTCATCCTGTACAGACAATTACAGGCTTTCAGCCTCAGTCAGAGAGGGTTCCCACTGGATTTACAGACTATTAAAATGGTATGAAAATGTATTCATTATGGTCTTGAAAGAGATGGCTGTGGTGTGAAACAAACAGTAGCACCACTTCTCAAACTGCATATAACCGGCCAGATAATTGTGACTTATACATAGGATTCAGCCTCAGTGCTAAAGAACCACGTAACATTTTTAAAGATGAACTTCCAAGAGGAAAAAATACATTTGTGCTCTTTACATTCCTTCTTTATGCTGAACCAAGGCAGCAAAAAGATTTCTTTGCAAAAAAACCTAAATTCAGATCTTGTCTAATCTGGAGAAAACAGACAACATAAGAATACGATTATGCCATCAGAGATATCAAGGCAACACATCCTGAGAAAATAAGTTATTTTTAGTCAGGTCAATTAAACTCATTTTATGTTTGTTTTTTGTAAAGATCAGTTTAATTGAACACTTGGCAGAAAAGCTCTCTGTTCAAGATTCAACTCTTCTTCTCTTTCAATTAAGTCTTGAAAACATTTCCAACATATGTCTATCACCCAAGGAGCCCAGCTAAAAATAAGGAAGACAAGATTTCCCAATCCTGACATTTTTAGTGCATTAAGTAGTAAAATAAAACTTGATAAATATTTGTAGGGCTTCTTTATTCATTACAAAAACAAGCACAAAACTGTCTTTTCTCCCCTCTGACAGTTACCTTAAAGCAAGGCTCTTGACCTATGTATAAACAGAACTATAAGTATTTCCATTAAGCTAGAAGATAGCGGAACTGAAACAAAAATAGGAAAAAAAGTATGCTGACAGAAAAGCAAAGCAAGCAGCAAACATCAACATGAAAAGAAGAGAAACAAATATCAAAGTAAAATGAACTGCTACCTGTTTAAGACTAGGAGATGCTCTTACTCCTCCATGTGATCTCATGTGACCATTAAGGGCTGGTAAACTCTTAAATTCCTTCAAGCATATTGAACATGTTAGCTTGCTCTTTATATGGGATCTCTCAGGAAATATTCCTTTGTTTGGGCCACTGTTTATACAGGAAGATAAAGGAGAAATCAGTTTGCCAGATGTCAGATATTCCCTTTCACTAAGAGCCTTTTATCTGAGGATTTCAAAAGCAATTTGTAATTCAATTGTAATTTAACCATAAAGCACTTCTATCAGGTAGGTAAGCAAAGAAACTAGGACATATACAGAAAGCTGTCTGTGCTATAGCCTAGCCTACCCATTCCCAAACTAAAGGGGAAAGGAAGTGGTAAACAGGACTCTCTCAAGATGTGGTCCACCAATATGGGCTAGGACCAGAACTGTACTTCAAATGACTCATGTTTCCCTACCCATCTAGCAATAACAAGGAGAATGACAGACATAAATGCCATTAACTGTGACAGACAATTGTGCTAGCATGTGATTATCCTCATAGTACTGATGGGCCTTAAGAATAACTAATGGCTTTCTTGCTGAAATTTGCTGCCAAAAATGGAAATCTAAACAATATAGCAATGATCCACTGAATGAATGAGAGCAGCATTAGATGCATGCTGTTCCCTGCCTTCACTCATTTTAAAGAAAAAGAACGCTCCAAAATAATTTGAATTTATTGCTACAGAGATTGCACTTGTTTATATTTCATGTATACAACCTTACCTGTTATACTTCCCACAACACTTTTCAAGATCAGCTGAGAACACCTTTATTCAATTGCAGTACTAATTTATAAATAACCATAAAATACTTTCACCAAGTAAGAAATCTACATCAAACTCATAATACCTTGGTTCAGGGGACAGTGGCTGCAGTCTGCCATCTGATAGTTGAATCTGCTAGCAGAAGGGGAAAAAGAAAAATATTTTTCAAGGACTAGCAAAATAAGAAGTCTTAACAGCTTTGTTCTTATTTTTAAATTACTTTCACATTTTATGTCAATGCAGCAAATGATAAAAGGCTTTGATAATTGACAGCCCTGGCAAATGCCATCCTACATTTATCCACAAAACGAGTATACCACTGACTGATGCCTCTCCAAACTGCCTTACGCTTACCTGCCAACGTGCTCCGCAGCACTGATTATGTGACAGAATAACAGCCTCTCCATGTCCTTGGTATTTCTGGGAAGACTACCAGAGAGGCTGCAAATTAGCGACATATACGATAGCATTTTTGGAGCTTGAAATATTGGCCCATCAGGAACTGGACTGACACTGCCAACTCATTTTAAAACAGGCCAATGAATATCACTCAACCTAAAGCAAAATCAATGACTTACAGGTGAAAGACCCATTTCCAGTCCCTTGAAATGTTTCACCTATGCCCATGCCTTGACTCAGTGAGTCCCCTGCAATTGTTTCCTTTGTGTGAAGCACAGTCATTATTCAATGAGGCCTGTATGAATGCAAGTACATACCTGAGACCAAACAGCACCAGGAGACTCTTGCTGGGACCCTTTGCTATTGAGATGGATACCCAGTGGTGTTAAAAGAGTTCTGTGGGTACCAGTGTTACCTACAGAATTAATTTCCTGGTGTGTAGTATCTTCTACTGCCTCTGCCACACTCAGGCCAACGTGGGAGTTCATTAGAGGTTGAGACCTGTTGTCATTCTGGTATTGCTTTTGTTGATCTGTGTCTTCTTGTTGCTGTTGCTGCTGCTGCTGCTGCAGTATACTTTGTGAATACAAATGCCTATACTGCTGCTGTGGATCTTGATAGAAATACTGAGGCATTGTTCCCAACTGTATGAGCTGTACAGGATGAGCCTGATCCTGCGAGAACTGGTGTGTTTCATGCACTGCTTTGGGATCAGGATCTCTATGATATGAAGGAAGTTGCAGTTGCATCTGTTGCTGCTGCTGCTGTTGCAACTGTAGTTGCTGCATAACTGGTTGCGTTTGATAATACTGAGCTATTTGCATTGGACACTGCCTCTGTTGTTGCTGCCGACTTTGTTGATGCTGCTGGATCTCTTGCATTGACCCCCTCTGCTGTCCCTGCTGTGGCTGCTGCTGCATATAATATTGAGTCTGCTGCAACTGGTGTATCTGTTGCGGCAACAGTTGTTGAGGTTGGATTTGCTGCACATGTGGCTGTCCTTGTTGCAGTGCAGAATGCATTTGTATTTGGGATAAATGTTGCTGATAATCATAATACAACTGCTGTGGGTGCTGCATGACTTGCATTTGCTGCTTTTGTTGAGTGCTTGCAAAATTCTGATGTACTTGCTGTGGCCCCTGCTGATATCTTTGCACAGTGGAAGTTACAGATTGTTGCTCAACAGCAGGCTTCTGAGACAGCAGCTGCCTAAGTGCACTATCACTGGCATTGTCCATCACTGAAGACTGAGTATGCAAGACCTGAGCCATATTGTTTACTTGAATTCTTAAATTTTGATTAGCAAATACTTGGGTAAAAGAGTCCAATTTATGTAAAACTCCACTAGTAACTTTTTGTGACCGAAGTTCGTTGGGTTGAGAATAGGAATATTGGTAGCCATCAACAGATTCACTCTGCCCTAATGGGCTCCACATTGCATTCTGATTATTCAGATTGTTCCTTATGGGGACATGGTTTCCTGAGCCAGAATGTGTCCAACTTGTTTGTCGAGAGGAGTCCGCTGATCCAATGTTTTTTGAACCTACATTCAAAGCTACGCTGTCTCTTGAATCCTGGGAGAACTGGGGAGAGAGGGGAGAGGCCTGAGAAGCATCCATGCCTGATGTTCCATAGGTGTGATTTAAAGGGGTGAGAGAGTTCATTTGGTGTGGTTGGTAATACAAATTCTCACCGCTGTTGGCAGTGTGGTTAGGTTTGTATAATTGCTGATCCCCCATTTTAGGTCACCTCTATCTTGACTTTACAGGCACAAAAACCATAAACTTGTAGACCCTGAGATATTCCAAGTAAAACAAAAAAAAAGCTAGAATCTGATATTATTCAGCTTGTTCATTTACACTACAAAGATTAATTCCTTCTGGTTTGTTGGCAATTCCAATTTCAGAATGATGTTGCTTCACATCTTCAAAAAGACCAAAACACAAATCTTGAACAAAACCAGATTCACTATGCCAGATACCTGTGAAGTACAAAAGAAATAGTTTAGTGCAGTCAACAAAACTTTTGCAGTTTCCTTCAGCAGAACTCAGATTTCACTAGGGAACCCATTCCATACTTGTGTTCTCAAAAAAACAGAAATTCCAGTACATTCAATGGGGCCGACTCCAAAATTAAGAGCACATTAAGCACAGTCAGTCTTAGCATTTTTAGTAACTTGTTTAAATCAATTACTTTTATTCATGTATTTATTTAAATCATGATTTAAATCACCTTGATCTAAAAGCAATCCATCCTGAATTGAACAGCTGTAATAGCATTCCACACAGAAAGACAGACACACTTTTAGCTGTACATATCTAAATACTCCAGTACTGTTTTTAACCAGAGATAAAATGAGGAAGAAGCTAGTTTTTGGTGTTCTCAATTGCTAGTCAGAGACAGCTGATACAAGCATAGTACATGCTACGTCACAAACTCCTGCAGATATCAGAAATAGCTCTACCATGTCTGATAACACAGCCGAAAGGAAGCGATGGCTTAGAATCTAGGGGCTTGTTGACACCATCTCCCTACTTTGAGGGGAGGATGGTAAGTAGGTGTCGCGAGATTATTAATGAAGTACTGAGCTGAATATGCAGCACTTCATTAAGCTAATTCTCCCCCCACGGCAACTTCAAAGTGCCAGCTTGCATGTAGCCACGGCTAACCCACCGGTACTTCAAAGTGCCTGGGCAACTTTGAAGTCCCTTTACTCCTCAAAATTTTGTAAAGAGACTCAAAATTTAAGTAAAGGGACTTCGAAGTTGTCCAGGCACTTTGAAGTACCGGCAGATCAGCCACAGCTACATGCAAGCTGGCACTTCGAAATTTAACCCTTTGAAGTTGCCACAGGGGAGAATTAGCTTAATGAAGTCCTGCATATGCAGAGCAGCACTTCGTTAATAATCTCCCGACACCCTACTTACCAGCCTCCGTTCAAAGTAGGGAGGTAGTGTAGACACACTCTATGCACCAGCAATGAGTTGTAGGGATGTGGGAAAATGGGGTTCAGTATAATTCAATGGATTCTGATTCTGAAACAGATTCAGGATTAATAATGGCTCAAACTCACCATACAACAACGTGAGGGAACATTTTATTCCATATTAGCTTTACTAACATTAGGGAGGCATGGAAGGAAGAACAAGTCTGCTATTGGAATGACTGTCACAGGGGCATATTATGCAAGGCTAGTGTGTTTGTTAAAGTGAAAATAAAATCACAAGAGTGGTTACACTAATCACCTCTGTGTACACAGAACCATTTACTCATATTCTATATGGCTTTCAGTAACTGCTAAAACAAATCAAGCTAGCCAAATCATGAAGCGGTAACAGTACACACTGTCACAAGCAACTTCATGTAGCGCACACAGCAAGTACCAAGTTCTAAATTTCTCTGCTCTCTCCCCTTTTCTCTGTTGTCCACAAACACCTTAATATTTTAATAAAAAAAAAAAAGTCAAGTAGCACTTTAAAGGCTAACAAAATAATTTTTTAGGTGAGCTTTCGTGGGACAGACCCACTTCTTCAGACCATAGCCAGACCAGAACAGACTCAAAATTTAAGGCACAGAGAACCAAAAATAGTAATCAAGGTTGACAAATCAGAAAAAAAAATTATGAAGGTGAGCAAATCAGAGAGTAGAGGGGCAAGGAGTCAAGAATTAGATTAAGCCAAATATGCAAAAGAGCCCCTATAGTGACTCAGAAAATTCCCATCCCGGTTCAAACCACATGTTAACGTGTTTGTTCGTTTGTTTGCCATTTGTTTAATGTGTTTGTTAATGTGTTTGAACCAGAATGCGAGTTTTCTGGGTCATTATAGGGGCTCTTTTGCATACTTGGCTTAATCTAATTCTTGACTCTCCCCCCAACTCTCTGATTTGCTCGCCTTCATAACTTTCCTTCTGATCTGTCAACCTTGATTACTGTTTTTTGGTTCCCTGTGCCTTAAATATTGAGTCTATTCTGGTACGGCTATGGTCTGAAGGAGTAGGTCTGTCCCACAAAGCTCACCTAATTAATTATTTTGTTAGCCTTTAAAGTGCTACTTTACTGCTTTTTTGTTTTGATAATATATAGACTAGCACGGCTTTCTCTCTATTACTTAATATTTTAATAGACCGGTCCATCCTGAAAGCTCTCATTTATCTTCCATCCTTGTTTACTGTAATTCACTGTAAATTAACTGATTTACAAGTGTTTCCACAATTTTGGATACAACTTTTAAGAAAAACAAAAACATTTTATGGAATGGAACCATCACACGCTCTCTCTACATACACAAAACACAGGAATTTGTTCTGAAGCAGTTGGAGCAGCTACTACATACAGACATCTAAAGACATTACCTGTATACTCCAGCTTGAACTGTGTCCCTCAGTCCTTTCTTCTCCCTAACTTAACTGCTCCCCGCCAAAGACTGTGTATGAATAATTCAGCATTTAATGCTTGGAGGAGGAGGAGTCTGAACCAAGGGGACAGAAGTGCAGGTGCTGATGAACCATCACCAGCTGCACATGAACAGCATACAAAGTTTACTAATGCTGTACAAACACTCTTGTGCCAGGTGCAGCCAATAGAGCCCTCTCCATGGTAGAATGACATCTGAGGAAAAACATGGCTTCTGTTGGATGGACAAGACTGTGAGCATGTGCACCACTGCTCAGAAGGTTTGTGAACATTGCACAGAAACATTCTCCATCAGCAACCAGGGGCACGTACATTTACAGTTCTGACAAATAACGCTAACAACCCCTCTAAATTCAGTAGTTCTTCCCACATACCTGATCTGCTGGAGCACCAGTCACCAAATACACAACCAAATCAAATTTTGGTTAACAGACTTTATTTTTTTTTTCTGTACTATCAAATACTTATGCCAAGGAGAGATGTCAGCCACAAAGAAGTTTCGAAGACTTCATATTAAAAATTAGGAAGAGAAACAAAACCAAACCTATATAGAATATGCAAATGGCATAAACATGCTGCATTTTTACACCTATAAGCTATTTACTTTTAGAGAAAAACAGGCATGTGTGTCTCACTAATGCCTAAACATGGAGCAATTTGCAAGTGCTTCTATAACAGAGAGAATAGGAGAATGAATGGTATTTTTGCTGTATATAGTATAAAACACAATTAAGGCAGCTCTCTCTGTTTATTAATAGCACTGGTTTGTGTTGCATACTGTAAGAATCCTCATGCCTGTTAATTTTCTGAGGTGACAAATACTCTTTTTAGTCACTAATTATGACTCATGTTAGTGACACAACTAATGAGTGCAGCCAACTGTCCTCAACAGATAATTAAGTGTAACAGACTATTATAATTTCAAGAAAGAGAGAATATTACAGCATGTATAATTCTTCTCCAGGCACCAAGAATATCAAACTCAATTTATTTACAAAAACAAATTTACTGGCTAAAACCCACATTTGAGGGAGGAGTGCTGGGGCAACAGACATTACAATTTACCCCAGCATCACTGTAGGTAGCTCTGTGTTCCAGAGAGGGGATTCCACCACCCCTGGAACATCCATCAGTCTCCATTTATTCTGGCTGTAAGTAGGAGGTGAGGAATCGGCCTATAATGTGCAGAAGTACAGAAGTCCCTCAATTTACACGAGGCTTGCGTTCCCAGGCACCCTCGTGTAAGTCGCGGAGCACCTTTTTTCCCCAGTGGAACACATGTTCTGCAGCTGGGGAAGCAGCAGGAGCACCCAGAGCTCCTTTTGAAAGGTAAGTCCTGGGGCTGGGGGGCAGTTGGGGAAGGTTAAACCTGGCAGTGGGTTGGGGCCAAGGGAAGACGATAGGGTGTTTAAGCCTGGGGTGGGTTAGGGCTCCAGGGGGACGGGAGGGTAGAGTTCAGCCAGAGCCATGCGTGGGGGTAGGGGCACAGGGTTAAGCTGGAGCCTTGCTTGGGTGGTGAGCCAGGCTGCGGGGGGGGTTTCAACTGGGGCCAGTGGGAGGTGGGGTGAGGTTGAGCCTGAGCCATTCATGGAGGGTGAGGTTGAACCAGAGCTGTGCGCAGGGGTGGTGAGCCTTAGCTGTAATCGGATGGTGAGCTGGATCTGTGCACGGGGGGTTTGAACAGGGTGGGTGGGGGGAGTGTTGAAACAGAGCTGCGCACGGGGGTGGTGAGTCGGTGGAGGGTTTGAACCAATCTAGGGTTTACCATATGAGAAAACACTGTCAAAGATATACAGAGGTTTTGTATTCAAGAAGCAGCAGCCCTTACAAAATAAAGTTACCTCCAGCTTGAAAGGTGGGGCATGTGGACCTTGCTTGTTTGTGTACCAATCTGTTAAAGTTATGAAATATTACATTAATGTGACAATTACTGAAGCAAAGAATGCCTAAAGAATTCTGTAACTATAGGAATCAAAGTTGCAAAATGAGTTCTCACTGGCCTAAGCACTTAAATCATTCCTTTACATCCATACTATCAACACCATGCGCCTGCAAAAGCAGCATTTCTGAAGACATCTTTAGGCTTCCAAACTAATGACTTACTGGGCTTGATTCTGCAGGGTGTTAAGCACTCTCACCTCCTACTGACTTCCACAGGAGGGAAACGTGTAATATCTCACAGGACTGAGCGCTAAATAAGAGCAGTATTTTCCAAATACGACCACCCATTATTTAGACTCTCTAGAAGCTCTGATGAAACTGATCTCTGATAAATTAACTGACAAATCTTTGAAAATATAGTAACAGCAGAGTTTACTTCCCACCTAGAAAATAAAATAATCACTTTATTTATTTAAGAGTTCATGCCTCAATGTCTTGGAGTGTCTTTATAATAGGACATCAATAGCAACCAAATGGCAAAAAAGAGCCAATGGAAAGACATCCTAGAAGCAGTTTATGTTACAAGCTGGTGATTCTTCAGCCTCTATATTCTGCAAAACACATTTCCACAGTCACCTATCAGACTTTCTGACACTACAGAGATAACTTAGTGACCAGAGCATTAAAAGTACAGTGATAAATTAAAGAGTAACACTGTTTACACCACTATTTCTGCAAATTACTTGGTAACAGAAATATTCTTTTAAAAACTGTGGGGAAAACTCCATTTGAATGGGAGTTCAGAAGATTTAAATGGGAACAGGATTTTGCATGAAGTCTCTTCCCAATCTAGCAGCTCTGTTCCCCCTCCCCCCACTGGACTGTATAAATATTCCATTCTGAAGACCATCAGGAAATGCTCCGTAGACACTGGCAGTCCCCAGACTACAGTTTGAGAACCACTTACGAAAATATAAACAGTTCTATCCCAAGTCCAACAAAATAAAAATTACATATTTCAACTCTCTCTCTTCCCCCATTCACACAAATGAAAAAGAACATAAATCTTCAGTCTTCCTGCAAAGGATGACACAAGTTAATTCTGACCTATATTAAATGGAAGAACATTCCAAAATTGTGGGTTCTTCAAACAGACCTTGAACATCTGGCCATTCTAAATTATATTATTAGACAATCACTGGGTCCGAATGTTTTGATATCGCTCTAGGATATGGCGGGGCTGGCAGTACTTTAGGAAGATGTTCCTATATCCCCCCCAGTTTTATCTACAAAATGCAAGCTTTAAAGCACAGTTGGTGAATTTTTCTAGATGTATAAATAATAGATGGGTCACATTTATAGGCCCATACAGCTGTCTCTTGGTTCCCACTTGAATTCTATAGCAAAATTTATTTCAAGAATAACTCAGCATCAAAAACTGTGAGCGGGGAGGCAGGGGAACAGTACTGTATGCCAGTCAGGTTTCAGTTTCTACGCAGTTCGTGGCCAATTGACAAAAAATTGCAGGATAGAGAAGTTGAATCAAACAAGCATACTCATTAGGCCACAGAGTTAAGAAAATAAAGGACTTAAACTGCCCAAATTCTCTCCATGTCCGTAAATCAAAATGTAATCAGATCATATATATTATCTGCTGTATTTTAAGTGTTTACACACTTTTATAGGTGTGGTTTCTCACAATGAAGAGTTATTCTGAAAGAGAGGAATGGAACGTACTATCCCATTCCAGGATGAATTATCACTGTTTCACAGTGTTGACATCCAGTTTTTAAACTCTTAACCATTTCGAATTTATAAATTTCCCCTGCAGGGTATACAGCTGTTGGATAGCGTATATTTATGCTACACCAAGAGTGACAGCAGAAATAACTCACCGAATCACCACCTTTATTTTGCAGTTCATTTGCATGCAACAATTATACTGGTTGTATAAGGGAGACTACATAGATGGTGGATTACTTGGCCCAACTGCCACATCTGTACAACAGCAAGTGCTTTCAGCTACTGGTACTCAATAATGGTTAATTGGAAACCCATGGGATGCTTATCCTCTGATGTCCTCTTTTGTTCTTTTCCACATACTAAAGACATCACAAATTTGCTTCATACTCTGCATCAATGGAAAAAGAAAGGTTACTCACCGTAGTAACGGTGGTTCTTCGAGATGTGTCCCCGTGGGTGCTCCACATTAGGTGTCGGGCTCGCCCGGCGCCGCAAATCGGATCTTCCAAGCAGTTTCTGCCGGACTGCGCATGCGCCGGTGCGCGCCGCTCCCTTGTGCGCTCCTGGCCACGTGCATGATCCGGTCCCCGCCAGTTCCTTGACCAGCCGCCTCGGATGCTCCTGCAAAACACTAAGAGATCCGAAGCGGGGAGGATGGGCGGGTAGTGGAGCACCCACGGGGACACATCTCGAAGAACCACCGTTACTACGGTGAATAACCTTTCTTTCTTCTTCGAGTGTCCCCGTGGGTGCTCCACATTAGGTGACTACCCAGCAGTAACCCAAGATAGGAGGTGGGTAATCGGATCACATACAGCTTGTCCCCGAGAGGACCGCTGTCAAGAGCTGGGTATCCTCTTGGAATACCCTGTGAAGGGCGTAGTGCTTGGCGAAGGCGTCACAGGACAACCAGGTCGCCGCTCTGCAAATGTCCTTTAGTGCAACGCCCTTGAAAAAGGCTGTTGATGCCGCCACCGCCCGAGTGGAGTGAGCCCTGGGCGGGACCAGTAAAGGAGTCTTCTTGAGTTCGTAGCACATTTTTAAGCAGGATACGATGTGCTTCGAGATGCTCTGCGAAGAGAGACCTTCTCCTTTCGATTTGGGAGCGAGAGAGACCAGGAGTCTATCTGTTTTCCGGATGGGCTTGGTCCTGTCTATATAGAAGGCCAGCGCCCTCCTCACGTCCAGGAGATGTAGGCGCCTCTTCATTAGAGTTATGAGGCTTTGGGTAAAACGAGGGTAAAACAATAGGTTTGTTAATATGAAACTCTGAAGAAACCTTAGGAACAAAGGCTGGATGCAGCCGTAGAGTCACCGCCTCCTTGGAAAAAACAGTGCAGGGTGGCGTTGCCATAACTGCCGCAAGCTCGCTCACCCTGCGAGCTGACGTGATTGCGAGAAGGCAGGTCGTCTTTATCGTAAGGAGGCGGAGGGAAACCGTGGCTAAAGGCTTGAACGGTGGTCCCGTTAGCGCATTAAGCACCAAGTCCAAGTTCCACAAAGGTGGAAGCGGTTTCCGAGGGGGGTATAGGTTTACCAACCCTTTGAGGAACCTGGTAACCATGGGATGGGCGAACACCGTGTGCCCTTCCTCTTCGTGTCTGAACGTCGAAATGGCGGCAAGGTGGACCTTTAACGAGGATAGTGAGAGTCCTCCTCTCTTGAGGTCCAGTAAATACTCTAATATTACAGGTATAGGCACAGAAAGGGGGGCGGGGCAGCTGTTTGGTAGAACACCATGCCATGAAGCGAGTCCATTTCTGCTTGTAGGTCTTCCTGGTGGAAGTCCTCCTGCCACTTTCTAGGACTTGTTGCACTTCCTCCGTACATGTGCTCTCTTGGGAGCTGAGCCATGGATTAACCACGCTTGTAGTCGCAGGCCTTGGGGGTGCGGATGCACTATGGACCCCTGGCTTGCGTGAGCAGATCCGGCGCCACCGGAAGGGGCATCGGTGGACAGTCCAACATGTGCAGGAGTAGGGGGAACCATTGCTGTCGATCCCACATTGGGACTATCAGGATCATTCGGGCTCCTTCCCTCCTGGCTTTCTGCAAGACTTTGTGGATCAGCACTGTGGGAGGAAAAGCGTAAAGCAGGGGGCCCCTCCAGGAGATCGCGAATGCGTCCCCCAGGGACCCCCGTCCCAGTCCTGGCCTGGAGCAGAATCGTGGGCACTTCTTGTTGTGTTGAGTGGCAAACAGGTCTATCTGGGGAAAGCCCCATGCGTGAAAAATCAGTCGCAGGAGATCGGGACGGATCTGCCACTCGTGCGTGAGTGCAAAACGCCTGCTCAGCTGGTCTGCCTTCACATTGTGAGCGCCTGGTAAGTATGAGGCTTTCAAGGTTATATTGTTGGCGATGCACCAGTTCCACAACCGGACTGCTTCCGCACATAAGGTACGGGACCGAGCTCCTCCTTGCCGATTTATATAAAACATGGTGGAGGTATTGTCTGTACTGATCCCAACTACTTTGCCTTGTATATGGTCTCGAAAGCGTCTGCAGGCGTTGAACACTGCTCTGAGCTCCAGTATATTTATGTGCAGTGACTATTCCGTGGAGGACCACAGTCCTTGCGCCACCTCTTCACCCATGTGTGCTCCCCACCCTATGTGGGAGGCATCTGTAGTAAGAAAAACCGATATTTGTGGTTGGTGGAAGGGTACCCCTGTTAGCAAGTTCTTGGGGTTTACCCACCATTGCAGGGATTTGCGCACCTCTGTCGTGGGCGACACCACCCTGTGAACGGTGTGTGCTACCGGTTTGTATACGCTCGCCAGCCAGTGCTGCATGCTGCGCATGTGTAACCTGGCGTTCTGTACTACGAACGTCGCTGCTGCCATGTGGCCCAGCAGCTGTATGCACGTCAGAACCGGCACCGTAGGGCTGAAGGTGATGACTTGCACGAGGGAGCCAATGGCCCGAAAGCGTGTCTCTGGTAGATACACTCTCGCTGTAATAGAATTTATGCGTGCCCCTATGAACTCTATGTCCTGTGTGGGGTCTATCTTTGATTTTGCCAGATTGATAACCAGGCCGAGCGAAGAGAACGTGCCTGCTGTGACGCGTATCATGCGTAGTACCTCTTCCTTCGAGGCCCCTTTGAGTAGGCAGTCGTCCAGATACGGGAATATAAATACCCCCTGTCTGTGCAGGTAGGCTGACACCACTGCCAAGGTCTTGGTGAAGACTCTGGGGGCCGAGGAGAGGCCAAACGGTAGGACCTTGTATTGAAAATGTTCTTTGCCTACCATGAACCGGAGGAATCGTCGGTGAGCCGGATGAATAGTTATGTGAAAATACGCGTCTTGTAAGTCGAGGGCTGCGAACCAATCTCCATCGTCCAGTGCCGTAAGGATGGAGGCGATTGTGATCATCCGAAAGCGTTGCTTGTGCAGGTACCGGTTGAGGCCTCGAAGTTCTAAGATGGGTCTCCAGCCTCCTGTCTTTTTCTCCATGAGGAAGTACCTCGAGTAGAACCCTTTCCCTTGCAGTTGCTCCGGCACTCTTTCCACTGCCCCTATGAGCATAAGATGGTCTACCTCCTGCTTGAGCCTCGCTACGTGGGAGGCCTCCTGGAGGTGGGGCCTGGGTGGAGGTCGTGGCGGTGGGAGCGACTGGAAGGGGATGGCGTACCCCGTGGCTATGATCTCCAGCACCCATTTGTCTGTGGTGATCCTTTGCCACTGGTCGTAGAATGGTCGGAGGCGATGGTGGAATAACAGCTTCGGATGACCTCGTGCGATGGTAGCGATGGCGCAGCCCTGGATCTGTGTGTCAAACTTGTGGCCTTTGGCCCTGCCCCGAGGATGCACGGCTCTGTTGGGAACGTCGCCTGGGAGTTCTGTACTGCTGGTGCTGTTGTCGTCGCCCTTGCTCGTAACCCCTGTGGTACTGGGGACACTGTGGCTGGTACTGGTACCGTCTTTGTTGAGGGTAGTACTTTTTCTTTCTGTATGGAGGGGTGTAAGTCCCCAGGGTCCGAAGTGTGGCTCTTGAATCTTTACTGGAATGAAGCACCGGGTCAGTTGATTCAGCAAACAGCTGCTGCATGTCGAAGGGAAGATCGACGATCTTTGCCTGCAGATCCCTCGGTATACCTGAAGTCTGGAGCCAGGACTCCCTTCGCATCACCACTGCCGTAGCTGGGGAGCGTGCTGCTGTGTCCGCAACATCCAGGGCGATCTGAACTCCCGTCCTCGAGGCCGCGTAGCCTTCTTGCACGACGGCCTTGAGCACCGGTTTCTTGTCCTCTGGAAGCGAGTCCATGAGGGAGGTTAAACCTAGTGTAGTTGTCGAAATTGTGGTTCGCTAGATGCGCTGCGTAATTTGCCATTCGCAACAGTAGAGTGGAGGAGGAGTAGACCTTTCTGCCAAACAGCTCTAGCTTCTTGGCATCTTTGTCTGTTCCCCCTGTCTTGAACTGAGATGTCTGATCTTTGTTGCGACGACTCTACCACCAAGGAATTTGGTTGTGGGTGGCTGAACAGGAACTCCATGCCCTTCGCCGGCACGAAGTATTTCTTGTCCGCTCTCTTGTGGACAGGCGGAATAGTCGCAGGGGTCTGCCATATCGTAGTGGCGGACTCCAAGATTGCTTCGTCAAGCGGTATTGCTATTTTGGAGGAGGCCGGAGGTCTCAGATTTTTGAGGAGCTTATGGTGTTTCTCTTGCACCTCTGCTGTCTGGATGCCTTGCGTGAAGGACACCCTTTTAAACAGCTCTTGAAACTGTTTGAGATCGTCCGGAGGATGGACATCCCCCGGGGCCGTAGCCTTGTCCGGGGAGGAAAGCGAGGAACCACTAGTATATGCCTCTCTGGACCCTTCCGGTTCCTGTTGGCGATGGTACATCTGCTCGCTGGAAGCTTGCGAGGGAAAATCTCGGGGTTCCATAACCAGCTCCCCCTGAGATACTTGAGTCTCTGTCCCCGTTCGCGATTGCCCTCGGGGATACGGGACCGTCTGTGGGGATCTTTCCCTGGTAGACTGCCGGTGGTGTCTATGCCCCGCGTGATAGGGACGACCATGGCAGCATGGGCAATGTTCTTGGGAAGGTGACCTGGACCACTCCCGTGGTGCGTACCCCCTGCGTCTGGGGGAGCGAGATCGTCGAGAGACCTGGGACACTGGAGAGAGCGATTTGTGATAGTACTCCAGTGGCTCAAACCCCAAGAAGGGTGAGGGTGGTCCCAGCCAGGGTGAGGCTGGTTGTAAAAATGGAGACGGGGGCTTCGGGTAGGCTAGGGGGGACCCCTGTCTTCTAGTTGGAGTCCGCAGCATGAGCGGAGGGCTGAGAGAAAGCAACTCTGCAGCCCTGTCTGGAGAGGGGCTGCGGTGCCTTGTTTTCTGTGCAGCCCTCCCCCTCCCTTGAGGGGGTGGCTCTGCCCCCTGACGTGCAGGGGATCTCTGCCCCGTCCGCGCCGCGCTCAGCACACTCTTGGGCGGTGCCGCGCGGGTGGTGTCCTCCGGTGCCTGCAGGCTGCATGCATGCGCGCTCTGCACCGCCGGTTCCCCGGGGGTCGGTGCCGCTACCTGCGGTGCTGCCAGTACCGGTGCTTGTTTAGCCGCTGCCCTGCGGGGCAGCTGTTTGATCATTGGAGGCTGAGCCGCCTCCACGTGGCTCTCCGTGCTGCCGCCGATCAGCTGTTGCTGCGGCTGGGGGCTGTGCGCTCCTCCTGTCCTGCTCACTGTTGCTGCCAGCAGGGATCGGGCTGAGGAGACTTTCCTCCGTTTTTGCGCTGATGGGGTGAGGGAGGCGGCTTTCCTTTTATGGGCCCCGGAGGGTCCCTCCTGCTGCGGCCGCTCCGGCACGTCTGGCTGGAGGGCCTTGTCGAATAGCAGCATTTTAAGCCGCATCTCCCTGTCCTTCCTTGCTCTGGCTGTTAATTTTGCACAGAAGGAGCATTTCTGCGTGACATGGGACTCCCCAAGGCACCTTATACAGTGACTGTGCAAATCAGACGCTGGCATTGCCTCTCGGCAAGACTCATATTTCTTGAATCCTGAAGAGGACATTGTTGGTGAGTCTTTTAGTTGTTAATGGGGTACTTAGCACCTTCTCTGTGCTGTTTTCCCCCCTCTCGGATAGCCTGCCATGGCAGGAGGGCTAATGGCCCTAGGCTCCTGGCCTCCGGTGCTCCGCTTGTTACTAGCACCGGACTGAATTCCGTCCCGCTTGTTATTTCTTTTTTTTTTTTTTTTTTTTTTGAAAATAACAACTGGCTAACTTAACAATAGACTAAGAACTTGAAAACTTTAAAGAAAACAGCTGAAAACCATTGAATACGCTAACTTGGCTGTAGCCTAGTTGGATTCCGTCTGCAGCCGACGGCGGTTAAGAGGAACTGACAGGGACTGGATCGCGCACGTGGCCAGGAGTGCGCAAGGGAGCGGCCCGCACCGGTGCATGCGCGGTCCGGCAGAAACTGCTTGGAAGATCCGATCTGCGGCGCCGGGTGAGCCTGACACCTAATGTGGAGCACCCACTGGGACACTCAAAGAAGTAGTAAGAGTATTTGCCTTATTCATGTCTAATTAAGTTTCTCTATTACACACTAACACCAGGTCCATTCCCACAATGCTTCTTGTAGTCAGTTACCACTTCCTGCTTCTTTTTTTGCATCCACCATAAGCACACAGGAAGTAAACACAGTGCTGTGAGGAGAATGGGGGCCATGCAACACCATGAAAAAAGGCTGTCTGGGTCAGCGGTGAAACAGAGAGCAAACAGGAGAAAGGTGTGGGGAAGGGAATCAAACAATTTGTACTTTTCCTAAACTCAAATTAATTTGTCAATCCAGAGGATATGTACAAACATAGTAATGCAACTGGAAAATCTGCTATCATGAACTACTAGTGAAAATTTGGTCTGAGGTCTGGGAGTTGCTCTTTTAAATCTTGGACATTGCCAAAATACCTCTATTGGTCCAAGGGAAGAGTGTATATGGTGTATCTTATAACTATTAAAATTGGAAAGCTTTCTTTTCTGTCCACGGTAGTCCTCCAGGATGGCTGTTAGAACCAGGCCCAGTGTAGCACACCATCTAGAAGTCTATATAACAACATATAACAATAAAAAGCATTAAGCCCTAATTCTGGAGGATCCTGAGAACATTAGTAGCTTTAATAATTAATTTCAGAACTGAAGAGAGGCTGGAGGGGAAGAAAATGCTGAGCGCAATAATCTTAAAGTGTAGGTATAATGAAATCTACTTGTTTTAAAATACATTTTATAAAAATTAATTACATAAACATTCTGTAGTTTCACAAACCCTTAAAAATACTGAAGGTTCCTTTACAAAAGAGCTCCTTGTTCCAGTGAAGTATGAAAAGCTGCTGTAGTCTCATGTGGTTGCTAACATCACAAGTTCCTGTTTTCACTCTTAAGAGGAACTAGAACATCCTAACTAAGTTTAGAAATTATTGGATTGGATGGGGGAACAGAATCTAACCTTTTTCCATTTAAATTTATTTCTGAAAAAAACAGGCATCTCTGGAAATCTGCTTAAAAAGAAAGAAAACATGGGGAGAATTTTTTCTTCTTCTGAAGGATAACCAGCCAGTTAATTTAAGCTTTTCACAGAATTATCAATGTTTTTCTAACCCATGAGGAAGAGGTTAATTTCTAACCGAGATCATTAACTCTATTTTGTGCAAAAAGAGAGTATCTTTATTCAGAAAGAAAATCTGGGTCACTTCTGTAACTCCCTCATTTGTCATCTTTGTTGTTAAATCACTTAATTATTTTTGTACATCAAATGATTCTAAGCACTGCAAATGAAACCTTTATTGTATTACTCACACACAGGGCGAAGATAAAATTACAGGATTGCTTCAAAATGCTGATGGCAAATGATCATTACTACAGCCTTACGGAAGGTGCTTGAGTGGCATGTTCCCCAACTCTTGAAGAACCAGACAGGCTTTAAGAAAAAGACATGCTGATTTCTAATATTCTCCATTATGCTGCTGTCCATTTGATCAATGATTAAGTAGTATCTGAACTCCTTTCAGGAGGTGGTGGAGGAAGGATGTCGTCTGGTGATCTGTAGGGAATATTGCTACTGAGCTTAATACCAGAGACTGTGCCATATATTTGCCTCCTGTAAATATGTACCTTGTAGGGGAATTTATCAGGTTGCCCTTAGGCAGGCATGCCAAAGTCAAAGCCTACTGAGGGCTGCACAAACAAACAAAAACTGTTAACTTTTAGGCCACCAAAGAAGATGTACTTCTATCGGAAAGTCATAATTATTTATTATAGATTACATTTTAAGTATATTTTATAATATTTTTTCAGGTCTTGTTTGAATATAATACAATAATTTTATTTGAAAATTTAATACTAAATTTTTTTTTATTGTTTAATGATTTTATTAATAGTGGAGCCCCACCCAGGTTCCCAGGTCTTGAGCTGCCCATTGGGCTCTGTCCCAGGGCTGCCATAGTTCCCTGGCCAGGTCCCGGGGCTAGAGCTGCCAGAGGCCTCTGTGCCCTGGCCATCTCCCAGTCCCGAGGCCAAAAAACATTTGATGGGGCCACATGTGGCCTCCGGGCCGCAAGTTTCACATGCTTGCCGTACGGCTTGTCTTTCATTTACTGCTGCAATTGACCTTATTAACAAAGAGACAATTTGTCAATGAGGTAAGCCAAGGGCCGTTTCTCCAGAAGTCAGGCTAGCCTTTTTGAGTCAGGCATAGTATGAGCTCTATTCACTGCTGCTAACTGGGCCTGGGCAGTTGTGTCTCTCTTTTTACTTTCAGGTGCCCACAGTTACTATCCTGCCTCTAGCACTGGCCAACACTTGCTTCAGTGCAAGGCAAATACTCCTAATGCACAAAGCCAAATGGGCAAAGCTCACTTTCTTTCTAGATCCCTGCAGGTAATTTGATTATGCCTGAAGCTGGGGTATGGTCTGTCTTTTTCTTAGCTTCTTTAACTAATGTGCTGGTAAAGAGTTACAGAAAAATTATTAAATTAAAATTATGAAGTAATTACTTAATCTATTGTATCCCTTATTATCGTACTTGCAACATGTTAGGATCTTTGAAGACACACACAAGAAGGAAAGCCCCCTATCCTGAGGAACCTATTCTTTGCATCGACAGATGAACACCCCTCCCACCCACGAAGATAAGAGGAAACAGGGAAAGAGAATTCATGATTACTACCAGGCTGCCAAGTGATTTGAAAAAAAAACTGATTGTCATTAATCATGTTAATAATGTATACCATTTATTTGAATGTTGGAGATGTTTTCTACAATTTCAAATACAGTAAACTCTTTCATACCTGGCATCCTATCATCCAAAACACTCAAATAACCAGCATTTTATTCACAAGTAACTTTTAGTTACGCTTTCAGTAAGTACAGCGTCATGAAAGTAAATACAGATAAATATAGCAAATACAGTACAAGTTTACCGTGTACAATACTACTGTTATTGGTAAATAAAGTACTTAGCATATGGTTTGTTTTTTTGTTTCTTAATATCCAATCTTGTTTTCCTTTAGTGTTATGCATTGCTAAATATGCCTCTCTGTTTTCCAGAATATTTCAATATTTGACAATCCCCTGGTTCCAGGGCGTTGGGTATGAAATTTAACTGTATATTCATTTCAGTTATGAAGTGTACAGTGCTCACTTTATTTTTGATTACAAACACACTGTAAAAAAAGAACACAGTAGATTCATTTAAATTACTGGAGTGCAATTTCTTTGTCATGAAAGTTGAATTTACAAATGTACAGGCTGAACTCAAGTCCAGCATCCTCGGGATCTGACTGGTACCAAATGAAAGAATTTGCCAGACCATCAGAGGTCAATATTGCCTAATAGCACTACCAATACACTTCCAGTTCTTACTGGACTCTCAGAAGACATTTAGGGGTCAATTACAGCCAAATTACAGCACAGAACATGGAGAACCAGGACTGGTAGCTGTAAACAAACTTCATGGCATCATGGGAAACTTGGCCAAACCATGATAACTGGCTGTCCAGCTAGCTAAAAAAAAAAATGCCAGATTACAGATGTTGCCAGACGAGAGTGTACTGGACTAGAGAAGTTCAAACTGTAGAATTATGAAAAAAAACCCTGCATTCAAAAAATAAAAAAATACATAAAACTTGAGCCTACAAGTTTACTTGATCCTACCTCTTGTTCAGCTCAGACAAAACAAGTTTGATTGCAATTTGCAGGAGATAATGCTGCTCGCTTCTTGTTTATATTGTCCCCTAGTAACTGGCTAAACAAGTAGTAGGTGTGAATGAACTTCTATTCACTAAAGTTTTAATTACGGTTTCTGAATGCAGTTATGTAACCAAAAAAAAAAAAAAATCTGTAAAATACACAAATCACAATAAAGAGACTGTACCATAGTTCTTGTATGAACGGAAAAATAGTCTTATTTTCACAGTGCAAACACTTGTAATAAAAATAAAAAATGAGCTCCGTACACTTTGTGTTGTACTAGAAATCAATGCATTTGAAAATGTAGGAAAAAAGCCAAATATTTACTAAATTTCCTATCTGTATTCCCAAATTATTTAAATCCTGATTAACTTTTTAGTTAACTGCATGAGTTAACTGTGATTAATCGACAGCCCTAACAAAAATATAAAAATGAAATATGTATTTTAAGAAATTATGAGTAATTCTGGATATTTCACCTGAAGCAATTTAAGAGAGACTGATTTTCACAGGGTGCTTACTCAGAACTTCCTGGAAATCAAAAATAAACCCCTTCATTAAGAATGCAAAGAGAAAGAAGCCCTGTCACTCACAGAAAGCCAAAACTGAATGAATATAATTGAAGAATTTATAGATCTGCTGTGACCCAAGGACCTCTTGATGTCAAGTAGAAATATTCTAGTTCACCAAAGAACATCATGTAAGTGTTCTGATGAAACCTGCATCATGCTAGTCATTATCACTTTTTCAAAATGTATGTGTACATAATATGTAAGGATATCCATATTATACATATGACACTATGTTCTTAAAATCTTGAAGTTAAGGGAAAAGTCACGCAGAGGCAAAATACTCAGACACATTCTACCAATTGAGGTGGGAGACATTTCAATTCTCTAACTGACTATCATGTATTATGTGCCTTTCAATGAGAGAGGAGTTGAATCAAGAGATAATGAAGAGATTGCTGAGACATGAAGAGATGAAATTAACAGGAAGGAAGTGAACAGCAGGTAGGGAATCCAGTCTACAGGTAAAAAATAAAGGAAATAAATAAATCTAGAGGTGCTGAAAGATGCCCTGGCATCCTTCATCTATGGGAGAGAAGCTGCCAGAAGGCTTGGTTTAATGTAAAAGGCTGTGAGAGACTGAGGAAGTTGTACGTTACTAGACAAGTCATCTTGTTAGTTAAGCTTACGTTCTTCAGAGTGTAGTATGATTTTATCTTATATATAACCAGTTACTTCTGTTAATCCTACCTTCTTCTCTAAATCATTGTTCTTAGTTAAATACACATTCTTATTTTCAGTACACAGATATCTAAGTACAGTGTATTCACTGGAGTGGTAATTCTACAGTGTAAATAATAAGCCATGTGGTGTAGTGCTCCTGTGGTAATCTGTGAGAGTCCAGTGCATAATGGTCTGAACACTGCAGTGAGATGCTCAGAAGACTCCGGAGTTGGAAAGTGCTCATCATTACTCTGCAAAAATATGTCAGAGGAGCTGGCACAGATAGAGAGGGAAGTGTCTATGCTGCTTGTGGCTGGTGGTTTCAGGGAACTGACCCCCTCTGTAGCCACATGCAAAGTTCCCTCACACTATTGCAGGTCGGAGAGAGGTGCCTCAAAACCATGCATATGATCACATCCACAAAGGGAGCAGCACATCCACCTATTTGAAAGTGGACGTATGAAGCTATCACATCACTTGGCTTTGAGTAATCACAAGATTAGCAGCCCTGTTTTGCTCTCTTCAGTGCAACATTTCATGCTGCCTTCACACTGTGATCTCAAAATGATACTTCTACAAACAAAATAAAAGAATGGAGGTTTGTTTTTTCTTATCATGACCCTGATAAAATACCCCATGATAAAATTCTCCTTACATGAGTACAGAACATCCTTGGCAAGGACTCCTTCTATTGAAATGCAATCAAATACTACTTTTGAAAAACACAGTATCCCTCATATTACCACAGTCTTCAGTCTAGGTTAGTGGCTGCAAGTGCCTTGAGAAAAGGATTTTGGGGTGTTCATAAAACATTTACAAATGAGTAAAAATGTGTTATTAGTGTTCTGCTAATACACACACACACACACACACACACACACACACATACACACAAAATTCACTGAAATACAAGTGACATCCTGAATTCCTGCTGCTGAGGAGCTGCTAGCAAGAATGTACACGACAAAGTCTTGTTTATAAAATGGAAATGAAGTGCCATTTTACACTCATAGACTCATGACTTTGGGAAGAAACTTAATTCTCTTTTACTATTTCAGTTATCTGAGTATCACAGTGCTCCAGCTTCCCAAATCATAAATTAACCTCTGCAGTTGTGTAACATACAATTTTATGCCAAAGCAATAGTAGTCTGCAGAATGCTACGGATCAGGAAAGAACTACAAAACGTTAATAAAATTTTCTCTGGTCATAGATTTCCATTACAAACTGGACATCTACCATCTGCACACAATTGCTAAGTTTACTACAGTATTTCCAATCCTCTGTATATGAAGAATGTCAATGCTATAGCCCCCGTGCTTTATGAAAATTGACTTATGAATAATGCAAAGATGCTTTATGCAAAACTGGTCATGTAACAGATTAATTTTTAAGTTGCAATTTGCTGAATCTGTATATTCTATTTTTGCGCACCTATCATTCTTGTAAGAAAAGTTAGAAATATGAAGAATGAATCTGACTAATTTTTAATGTGTGAATGAGGGCCATTAGGGATACTTTAGAAATGTAATGGCTCAATATTCAAACCAATGACGTATGAATGGCTTTGTCTGTCCTGTAAGTCCAAACTGTGGTTGATCTTAGAAAGACATGCAAACACGCCACCTCATATTGGAATACATCTTTAATATTGTATTTTTCCATGGGGCTGGGGAGACTGAACAAAGGGGTTCCCGAATTGGTGCTGAGTTTATCTAAGGAACAGAAGGCAATCAGGTCTTTGACTCAGCTGGTCTTAGAAAATGCCTCATCAACTGTCAGTGGACACACATGAAGAAAGCTGAAAACAAAGGACTATAAAGAACTCTGAAGAAATCTGTAGACCTAGCCATCTTAAAGATCAACTCTGACTCGTCAAGACAAGGTGGCAGGGAGCTTCAAGGATAGAAAGCTGGGCATGAGTGGCTTGATCAGCACATCAGGAGACAACCCCAAGGGGATTTCTGTGATCCACTCCACAATTGCAAATACCACTAGCAAAAGACCAAGACTGAATGCAACGTCCTTTTTTAAAATGACACACAATGACCATGAATGCATACAAATACATCTCACAGTATTCCCATAACTCTGATCTACTTTACTAATGGACAATTTGTCTTACTGAGATTAGGTGAGTTTTTTCTTGTTATTTTTGCCATTATTTCTATTGCATTAATAGGCTGTGAGCATTTGATTATCTAAATGGCTGTGTCGTGATACAAAAAAATTTGAGAAAGCAGAGCATCACCTCCTAATTGATTAGAGGAAAAAGAACACACACACACACACACACACACACACACACACACTAAAAAATTAAAAAAGTCAAACACTCAAAAGTTAGGAAATGCCAGTATTAAAGTTGCCTTTGCAAATAAAGTTACCCTTGAGATTGTGTGACAAGATAGAGGTGATACAGTCTTCAGAAGGTTAGCAGGTTCCCAACTGTCACGTGACTACTAAGGGTAGACTACAGAATGAAGAAAATGGATAAAAGGAGGAGAATAAAAGGAAGGTGTCCTTTCATCTCAAGGTTAAATGAGTTGTAAACAATATAATAAGCCATCAAGAACAAACCTTGAAAAGACTCATTGGTTGGAACTTTATTCCCTTACCCCCATTGTAAACTGGTGGGTAGTTTCACTGAATTGACAGAAGAGACAATCTCCTGGGAGGATTTAGTAAATGGAAGGATAAAAAAAGCAGGGAGATAAAGACAAACAGTTCAACACATGATAAAGTTTATTTGGTGATTAACTTATTTCAGAAATAAGATCCTAGGTATATATTCACAAGATAACTATGGATACTAATTTAATACTTAAAACATTCTCTTAACGTTTTCACATTGCTGACTTTGTTATCTGACTCTTCTGGCATAATATTTTGCATGAAAGTAAGGAACTGGTTCATCTAAAATATAAAATGTAAATACATTATCTGTAATTTTGAGTGTTCACTCGTCTCAGGTCATGACAACCCTGTTTAAAAGAGGTTATGTATAATCTTCCTGCAACTAAATGGATCTGAGAGCTGATTGGACCTCATAAAAGTTAAAATCTGCCACCTCCCACACCCTGATCATTTGAATCAATGGGACCTAAATCCATACCCCATACATCATAAGTTCTCAAATCAGACTTTTACACTGGCAGATGAGATTCACAGAAAAAGAGAATGTTGTTTAAATAAGCAGTGAATACCCCAGTTCTCACGCCTTATATCTAATTATCACGTGTTCCTGAAAAGAAAAAAAGGACTTTTCCCAGCCATAAGATGCTGCTCACAAAGGAAGGTTTCGCCGTCAGAGCTACATTTACACTGCTTTTTTTTTCTGTTGACAGCAGCCTCTGCTGGTGAGCAAATATGCAAATGAGTGGACATTTGCATTTTCAAGACCACCCATTTGCATACTGCTGCCAGCAGTTCAGGTCAGTGTAACCATAGCTTAAAGCATTTCTCCTCACATTCTTCATTCGTGCATGATCTGTGGTTCTCTGGAGCATACTTCTAGGATGCCTGGCTGGAGAAGGGTCAAAATGAATAGACATCACAGACACTTTTTCTTACTTAGCTCCACCAATTTTTAGGTATGCAGCACGATTCCATTTCTTCAGAAGCAACATGGACGGCAGAAGGGACAGGTGCTCTGAATCAGATTAACAAAACTAAACAATAAATAGAAATTCCTGCAAACAGAAATGAGAGTGCACTCAGGGCTGTGCTGTCCTCTACAGTGGCTGAGCAGCTGCAGATAACCCTGGACCACCAACGTGGTATAGTCACATTGGAACTTCTACAGATGCTTATGTCCCTTCAGAAAAGTGGGAAAGGAATAAGACCCGCCAATCTTCACATTAGCAGAAGCATAATTCTATGAGGAGCACTCTGCAGCCTTTAGTAAGGTACAGTGACAAAATTAAGATCCCTGCAAGCTGCATGGAAACTTTCCAAAGACATCATAATAGAGGCTCAGCTTATATGCACACCACAAATTACAAAACACAGTAAGAAGAACCAAAAAAAGTGCCACTGTGGCTTACGAACCAAGTAAAAGAAGCAGTGAGAGATAAAAAAAGGCATTGTTTAAAAAGCGGAAGTTAAATAGAGGAGGAAAATAGAGGAAAATAGAAAGGAGCATAAACCCTCTCAAATGAAGTATAAAAATATAATTAGGAAAGCCAAAAAAGCAATTGTAAGAACAGCTAAACAAAATTTCAATGACTGAGATGCTAGGGGAGCACTCCAGGATAAAGAAGTTACTCACCTGTAGTAACGATGGTTCTTCGAGATGTGTCCTCGTGGGTGCTCCACAATAGGTGTTGGGCTCACCCGGCACTGCAGATCGGAAATCTTCCAGCAGTTTCTCCTGGATCGCGCATGCGCCGGCGCGCGCCGCCCCCCTGCACGCCCCGAGCCGTGCGCGCAATCCGGTCCCCGCCAGTTCCTTGACCAACTGCCTCGGATGCTCCTGAAAAACACTAGGCAGAGATCCGAAGCGGGGAGGATGGGCGGGTGGTGGACACATCTCGAAGAACCATCGTTACTACAGGTGAGTAACTTCTCTTTCTTCTTCGAGTGGTCCCCGTGGGTGCTCCACAATAGGTGACTACCCAGCAGTAACCCAAATAAGGAGATGGGTAATCGGTTGATGTGCAGCTTGCCCCGGAGAGGACTGCTGTCGACAGATGGGTATCCTCTTCAAATACTCGAGGCAGGGCATAATGCTCGGCAAAGGTGTTGTAGGAAGACCAGGTCGCCGCTCTACAGATGTCTTTTAACGCGATGCCCTTGAAGAAGGCTGTTGACGCCGCCACCGCCCTGGTGGAGTGAGCCCTGGGCGGGGCCAGCAAAGGAGCAGTTTGAAGCTCGTAACACATTTTTATACAGGACACAATGTGCTTAGAGATTCTCTGTGAAGAGAAACCTTCTCCTTTTGACCTGGGAGAGAGAGAGACTAGGAGCCTGTCCATTTTCTGGAAGGACTTATTTCTGTCTATGTAGAAGGCCAACGCCCTCCTCACATCCAGGAGATGCAGGCGTGCCTCCATGCTGGAGCTGTGAGGCTTTGGGTAAAACGAGGGTAAAACTATTGGCCCGTTAAGACTGGACTCCGAAGAGACTTTTGGAACAAAGGCTGGGTGCAGCCTTAAGGTTACCGCCTCCTTTGAGAATACTGTGCAGTGCGGCGTTGCCATCACTGCCGCGAGCTCACTCACCCTGCGGGCTGACGTAGTAGCAAGGAGGAAGGTTGTTTTTTTTTTTGTTTTTTTTTTTTTTTTTTTATAAAGAGACGTATGGGAACTGTGGCTAATGGTTCAAAAAGTGGACCCGATAGCATGCTGAGCACCAAGTCCAAATTCCACGATGGTGGAAGCGGTTTCCGAGGAGGGTACAGGTTTACCAGCCACTTCTAGAACCTGGTAACAATAGGATGGGCGAATACCGTGGGCCCTTCCTCTGTATGCCGAAAGGCTGATATAGCAGCAAGGTGGACCTTTAGCGAGGATAGAGAGGGAGAGCCCGCCTCTCTTGAGGTCCAATAAGTATTCTAGTATTACAGGTATAGGAACGTCAAGGGGAGCTAAATGCTTGGCGGAACACCAGGCTGTGAATTGAGTCCATTTCTGCTCGTAAGTCCTCCTGGTGGAGGTCCTTCGGCTACATTCCAGGACTTGTACTCCCTCCGTACACGTGCTCTTTAAAGAGCTGAGCCATGGATTAGCCATGCTTGTAGGTGCAGACCCTGAGGGTGCGGGTGCACTAAGGACCCCTGAGCCTGCGTGAGTAAGGCCGGTGCCACCGGTAGAGAGAGCGGTGGGCGGTCCGACATGCGCAAAAGCAAGGGAAGCCATTGCTGCCGATCCCAAGAGGGACTATGAGTATCATGTGAGCTCTCTCCCTTCTGGCTTTGTGTAAGACCTTGTGGCAAACAGATTGATCTGGGAAAACCCCCATGTACGAAAAATGCGCCATAGCAGATCGGACCGGATCTGCCATTCGTGCGTGATTGCAAAGCACCTGCTCAGCTGATCTGCTTTCACAGTGTGAGCGCCCGGCAAGTACGAGGCTTTCAACGTTATGTTGCTGGCGATGCACCAATTCTACAATTGGACTGTTTCCGCACATAGAGTACGGGATCATGCTCCTCCTTGTCGATTGATGTAAAACATAGTGGAGGTATTGTCAGTATTGAATCCCGACTACTTTGCCATGCAGGTAATCTCGAAAATGTTTGCAGGCGTTGAACACTGCCCTGGGCTCCGGCATGGTTATGTGCAGTGTCTGTTCCGCAGGGGACCATAGCCCTTGCGTTACCTTGTCGCCGATGTGCGCTCCCCACCCTATGTGGGAGGCATCGGTAATAAGAAAAAAATAGAAATTTGTGGATAGTGAAAAGGCACCCCCACTAGCAGATTCTTGGGGTTTTCCCACCACGCCAGGGATCTGCGCACCTCTGTTGTGGGCAACACCACCCTGTGGACAGTGTGGGATGCCGGTTTGTAAACGCTCACCAGCCAGTGCTACAGGCTTGACATGTGCAACCTGGCATTCTGTACCACAAACGTCGCTGCCGCCGTATGGCCCAGCAGCTGTAGGCACATTAAGACCGGCACCGTGGGGCTGTATGTAATGACTTGCACCAGCAAACTGATTGCGCAGAGGTGGGCGTCGGGTAGGTACACCCTTGCTGTGATAGAGTTTATGCATGCCCCTATGAACTCTATATGTTGTGTGGGTTCGGACTTTGACTTTGCAAGGTTGATGACTAGGCCCAGCGAAGAAACATGTCTGCTGTGACGCGTATCATGCGTGAGACCTCTGCCTTCGAGGTCCCTTTTAGCAGGCAGTCGCCCAGATATGGGAAAAATAAACACCCCCTGTCTGTGCAGGTAGGCTGATACCACTGCCAGGGTTTTGGTAAAGACTCTGGGGGCTGAGGAGAGGCCAAACGGAAGAACCCTGTGCTGGAAGCGCTCCTGGCTGACCGTGAAGCGGAGGAAGTGTCTGTGTGCCAGGTGGATTGTTATATGAAAGTAAGCATCTCGTAAATCGAGTGCTGCAACCCAGTCTCCATCGTCCAGTGCCGTGAGTATCAAGGCAACTGTGATCATCCGGAACCGTTGCTTACACAAGTAACTGTTGAGGCCCCAAAGATCTAAGATGGCCTCCAGTGTCCTGTTTTCTTCTCTGGTAGGAAGTAGTGTGAATAAAAACCTTCCCCTGGAATTATTCCGGCACTCTTTCCACCGCCCTTATGAACATAAAGGTGAGTCACCTTCTGCTTGAGCCTCGTCTCGTGGCAGAGTCCCTGAGGTGAGGCCTGGTGGGAGGCTTCGTCGGTGGAAGCGACTGGGAGGGGATCGCGTAACCCGTGGCTATGATCTCCAGCACCCATATGTCTGTGGTGATCTTTTGCCATTGGGAGTGGAACGGTCTCAGGCGATGATGGAACATGAAATGAGAGTGGCATTGAGTGAGGGTATTGATAGTGCAGCCCTCAACCTACCCATCAAACTTGTTGCCTTTGGGCCTGACCCGAGGGGGTACGGCTTTGTTAAGAACGTCACCTAGGAGTTCTGTACTGTTGCCGCTATTGATAGTGCCCTTGGCCGTAGCACCGTTGATATTGAGCACGCTGTGGTTGTAAGCGTAGCGTCTTTGCTGAGGGTAAAAGTTTTCCCTCCTGTATGGGGGAGTATAAATGCCCGAGGTTCTAAGTGTAGCTCTCGAGTCCTTACTGGGGTGAGGGACCGAGTCGGTTGAGTCCGCAAACAGCTTTTGTGTATCAAAGGGAAGGTCCACGATCTTTGCCTGTAGGTCCCTCGAGATACCCGATGTCTGGGGCCAGGATTCTCTACGCATGACCACTGCTGTAGCCGTCGAACATGCCGCCGTGTCCGCCATGTCCAGGGCAATCTGGACTCCCATCCGCGATGCTGCGTAGCCCTCTTGAACAATCGCCTTTAACACCGGCTTTTTATCTTCCGGAAGTGAATCCATGAGGGGAGTAAGCCCGGAGTAATTATCAAAATTATGGTTTGCTAGGTGTGCCCATAATTTGCCACTCTCAAAAGCAGGATAGGAGAGGAATATACCTTCCTGCCAAACAGCTCTAGCTTCTTAGCATCTTTGTCCGATCCCCCGATTTGTACTGAGAAGCCTTTGACCTCTGCTGGGACGACCCGACCACCAAAGAATTTGGTTGTGGGTGACTGAAGAGGAACTCCATGCCCTTTGCCGGGACGAAGTATTTCTTATCCGCTCTCTTGTTCGTAGGCGGAACAGAGGCCGGAGTCTGCCATATAGTAGTGGCTGACTCCAGAATGGCTTCGTCCAACGGAATAGCAATTTTGGATGAAGCCGGGGGTCTCAAATTTTTCAGGAGTTTGTGATGTTTCTCCTGCACCTCTGCCATTTGAATGTCTTGCGTGAAAGCCACCCTTTAAAACAGCTCCTGAAACTGTTTAAAGTCATCCGGGGGAGAGACATCCCCGGGGGCCATGGCCTCATCTGGGGACGATGAGGAGGAACCACTAAGGTAAACCTCCCTCGAACCCTTGGGTTCCTGTGGTTGATGATACACTTGCTCGCCGGAGGATCGTGAAGGAAAGTCTCAGGGTTCTAAAATTAACTCTCCTTTAGACAACTGTGTTTCCGTCCCCCATCGGGAGTGCCCACGGGGGTACTGAGCGGCCGGGGGGGGGACCTGCCCCTGGGTGTAGGCCTGTGGTTTGTCTGTGTCCAGCCTGATAAGGACGACCATGGCAGCACGGGCAAGGGTCCAAGGATGGAGACCTAGACCACTGGCGGGGTGTATACCCCCGATGTCTGGGAGAGCGAGACCTCCGCGACGACACAGATAGAGGTGAAACTGGCTTGTGACAGTACGTCAGGGGATCCAATCCCAGAAACGGTGAAGGTGGCCCAAGCCATGGTGACATTGGTTGGAGGAACGGAGCAGGAGGGTTTTTTTTTTGTTTCTTTTTTCCAGATGGGCCGGTGGAGACACAGGCCTTCGGTGCGGCGTGTGTATCACAGGAGGAGGGCTTGGTGCTAACAGCAGCGCAGCCCTGTCCAGAGATGGACTATGGTGCTGGGTTTTTGATGTTGCCTTGCCCCTCCGCTGCGGGGCCTGCACCGCCCCCTTCCGTGCTGGGGATCTCGGCCCCGCTGTCAGTGCCGCGCGGGTATCCCCCTCCGGTGCCTGCAGGCTCCGTGCCTGGCAGCCCTGCACCGCTGGTGCCGCGAGGGTCTGTGCCGCCTGTTCCGGCGCTTGCCTGGCTCACGCTCTAGGCGCCGCGCGTGCTGGCTGTTGAATAATCGGAGGCTCAGCCTCTGCCACGTGCGCTGCCGCGCTGCCGCTTGCCTGAGTATGCGGCTGGTGGCTGTGTGCTCTACTCGTCCTGCTCGCTGCAAACGCATGGCAAGGATCGAGCCAGGGAGAGTTTCCTCTGTTTCTGCGCTGAGGGGGTCAGAGAGAAAAGCTGCCCTCCTCTTACGCAACCCAGAGGGCCCTTCTGGGTGAGGCTTCTCCGGCAAGTCCGGCTGGAGAGCCTTATCAACAAGAGCATTTTATGCCTCATCGCTCTGTCCTTCCTGACCCTGGCTGTGAGCTTAGCACAGTGAGAACGCGTCTAGGTAAGCTGTAATTCCCCCAAGTGTCGGATGCCTTCGCTATGCCCCACAGAGGCCGGCATAGCTTCACGGCATGACTCACGCTTTTTAAAACCTGAAGAGGCCATTGCAGTGAGTCCTTTATTGTTAATAGGGTACTTAGCACTTAATCCGTGCCTTTCCACCCCAAATAGTGATCACCGGCCTGCGGGGCAGCGGGCGGCCTAAATGGCCTTCATGTCCGCTGTTCTCTTCTCCGCTCCTCTCTCTTTTTTTTTTTTTTTGTTTAATAACCGAAACAACAAATTACACGTGGAAAAAAAACACTAAGTAATCTGACTCTGGCCTTAGCCTGAGTGGATTCTGTCTGCAGCCGATGGCGATTGAGAAGGAACTGGCGGGGACCGGATTGTGCACATGGTTGGGGGGGCGCGCGCCAGCGCATGCGCGATCCAAGAGAAACTGCTGGAAGATTTCCAATCTGCAGCGGCGGGCGAGCCCAACACCTATTGTGGAGCACCCACGGGGACCACTCGAAGAAGAAGATAGGGTTATTGCAGAGAAACTGAATGAATTCTTAGCATTGGTATTCACAGCTGACGATGTTAGGGAGATTCCTAAACCCGAGCCACTCTTTTTAGAGGCAAATCTGAGGAGTTTTCCCAGAATGAGGTGTCAGAAGAAGTTTAGAAACAAATTAATAAACTAAACAGCAATGAGACATTAGGGCCAGATGGCATTAGCCCAAGAGTTCTGAAAGAGCTCAATTATAATATTGCGTAACTTCTAACTATGTTTTTTTACCCACCCTTTTAAATCATCTTCTGTACAAAATGAGTGGAAAATGTGATACTGGTCTTCAAAAAGGGCTCTAAAGTTGAACCTGACAATTACAGACCAAAACAAAAAGCAGTCAAGTAGCACTTTAAAGACTAGCAAAATAGTTTATTAGGTGAGCTTTCGTGGGACAGACCCACTTCTTCAGACCAGAGCCAGACCAGAACAGACTCAATATTTAAGACACAGAGAACCAAAAACAGTAAGCAAGGAGGACAAATCAGAAAAAGATAATCAAGGTGAGCAAATCAGAGTGTGGAGGGGTGGGGGGGAAGGTCAAGAATTAGATTGAGCCAAGTATGCAGATGAGCCCCTATAGTGACTCAGAAAGTTCCCATCACGATTTAAACCATGTGTTAATGTGCCGAATTTGAATATAAAAGTCAGCTCGTCCACTTCCCTCTCTAAAACGGTGCGATAATGTCTCTTCAGTAACACACATACCTGGAGGTCATTGACAGAATGCCCCATTCCATTAAAATGTTGACTAACTGGTTTGTGGATCTGGAGTGTTTTGATGTCTGTTTTGTGCCCATTGACCCTTCACCTAAGGGAGTTAGACGTCTGTCCAATATACAAAGCATCTGGGCATTGTTGGCACATGATGGCATATATGATGTTAGTAGAGGAGCATGAGAAAGTGCCCGTGATTCTGTGAGTAACCTGGTTAGGTCCAGTGATGGTATTTCCAGAGAAGATATGTGGACAAAGCTGGCAACGGGCTTTGTTGCAGGGAAAGGTTCCAGGACTGGTGTTCCTGGGGTATAGACTGTGGCTGTTAGCGAGGATCCTCATGAGGTTGGGAGGTTGTCTATAGGAGAGAACAGGCATGTCACCCAGGGCCTTCTGGAGTGTAGCATCCTGATTAAGAATAGGTTGTAGGTCTTTAATAATTTGTTGCAGTGGTCTGAGTTGGGGGCTGTAGGTGATGACCAGTGGTGTTCTGTTCTTGGCTTCTTTGGGCTGATCTGGGAGTAGCTGGTCTCTGGGTATCCGTCTGGCCCTGTCGATTTGTTTTTTTACTTATCCTGGTGGGTAATTCAGGTTTATGAATATTTGGTAAAGTTCTTGTAGTCTTTGGTCTCTGTCAGTTGGATCAGAGCAGTAAGTCTATCATCAATACTGGGCAAATTAGTTGAAACGAATACACAGAGGAACATAATTTGTTGTGGAAAAGTCAACCCGTTTTTTCTGTAAAGGGAAATCATGCCTCACTAACCTACTAGAATTCCTTGAGGGGATCAAAAAGTATGTGGACAAGATGGAATGGCATCCCTAGCCTCTGTCAGAAGTTGGAAATGGTTGACAAGGAAGGGATCACTTGATGATAACCTGCTCTGTACATTTCTCTAGGACACCTGGCATTGGGCACTCTCAGAAGACAGGATACTGGGCTACATGGGCCTTTGATCTGACCCAATACGGTTGTTCTTATGTCTTTGCTATAAAATCAGAGGAACGCAGAAGCAATGGCAGCCCATACCCAAGAAAAGGCTGGTAGTGCCTCTGAATGAATACAATTTAACAATAAAGGCTACAGAGATGGATAAGAACTTAATTTCTTTTCGGGTGCCAGCTATACATTAGTACCTCTTCTAAGCAGCTCCAGCGCTCTCCCAGGGCCAAATCTTGTATTCCTTACTTAGGCAAAACTACCCGTGTTGCACTTCGGCAAAACTCCCACTGACAAGTTCCAGGATTTGCTCCCTGCAGGGTGCTTTAGCATTTATATAAGCAGCAGGGGCTCAGATAATGCATCTTTCTAAAAATCCATACAAATTATTCATGGAATATTTGCATGAAAAATCAATATAATGCTCTTGACTAGAAAATTGCAGTGAAAAACATGCTTGTTTAAACAAATACAGGTGACATGTAGCTTGAAATTCCAGTAAGCACCAAGCACACTATGGTATTTTAGAAATGAATGAATGTTTAAATGTAATTAAGAACTGCAGAAAAATACAGCCTTAAAATAACTTTCGTCAGGCACTGAGTATTTTTACTGTCTCAGTTTTAAAGAATTAAAACTAAAACCACCCAAAGGAAAATTTCCTTCTCACCCATGAATATTCCTTCTAACACTCTCCGATAGCCAGTCTGTACTACAGGGCATTCCCCCTCTCCAAAGTGATTGGAGGCATAGCAAAGACTGACATTCAGCCTGGAACCAGGACTGTCCTTCAGTGGAGAACACCAGAACATAAAATTCAATATATACATTTCATTTTCAAAAGGGTTTCAGGCTCTTAGAAGCCTAAATCCCACTGTGAATGGGATTTAGCCTCGTTAAGTGCTTAAAACCACCCTTTCGAAAACAAGACTTCAGTATTGCAATACAGAGCAGTTATGCCTAAATATGTTTACAAAAATCTGGGTCTTCATAATTATGGAAAATACATGGATGAGTCTCCATAGATACTGGTCCAAGTTCCAATATCTGAAATGATTCCTACAAACAAAGCCATTTTGAGAGATAAGGTAGGCTGAAATAGTGTAGTGGTTCAAACCGTGATTTGATTAAAGCATCTAGCGCCAAATGCTCCAAAAGTCTGTGTAGACTGTTGCTAAGAAATTTGTTGCTGGGGTCACGATTCTGAGCTGTAATGAACCAAAGCAGATTTTATTTGGAGAAAAAAAAAATCAGGACACTTACAACATGTCTCCTTAACATATTGGATTGGAGGCCATTTGGTATCTTGTGGGAATTCTTAATGCATCTGTTACTGTTGCACTTTGGTATTAATGCACCTTTAGCAGCACTAGCATCAGAATTTAGTCCAACTGATCCCATATATCTTGGCTCAATTGATCCCATACAGCTTTTCAGAATTTCAAAAGCGTATCCAGAATTTTCTCAGAGTATCACAGAGATCTCGGTTCTCCCTTTTCAGTTTTCACAACGCTAATTTCAACAAACCCAGGTTTTGGTAGTAGATAAGTTCCTGACTTGGTATTCCTTCTGAGGTTATCATTTAGGAGAGGGTTCTAGCTGTTACCTAAGTCCAAGAACCACTGCCTCTGAATCCAGCATAAGGCAGTCAGGATGACTGGAGCACTCCTTCAAGTTTTGCTTCCCCTGCGATTTCCAGAAGACAAAAGGCAAAAAGCAGGCCCTGTGGCAGCTTTGCTTTGTGCGCTCATCTCTTTGTGAAGAACCTCACTATCTTTCTATATTCCACAAAGGCGAAGAAATGCCTGGCCACTTCAACAATCTGCCTAGAGAGCACTATTTCCTTCCCCCACTCCGAGATACTGACCTGAAGTACAACCCTTAATTTCCCCATTTTGGGGAAGAAGTCTGTAACAAGTTCTAAGAACATTTCATCCTAAGGTTCGATAAATGTCTATCAGGGATGGACTAGACAGTACTTGGTCCTGCCGTGAAGGCACGGGGCTGGACTCGATGACTTCTCAAGGTCCCTTCCAGTCCTAGCATTCTATGATTATAAGTTTTCCATTTCTTCGTCCTCAAGCTAGCCAGCTACTCAACTGTTGAAAAAAGCCCTGTCTTTCAGAGTCTTGCCACTGCAAGGACCATGGCTGTGCAAGCAAAATGTAAACAATAAAGCCCACAACAAGTGATTATTGCTAGGGAGACCGCATCTCCTCTGGCCCAATATGGGATGGTGGGGGGAAATGATGCCATCCCAGTAAAAATGGGATGGAGGTCACCTTATGTCACAGTGAGACGCTGGCTGCCCTGTGGGGACTGCCACGCTGCTGGGGGGAGCTATGGCTCCCTGCTGCCCCATGACTTGGGATGCCAGGAACTGGGCTGCCGCCCGGCCAAATAAACCTCCCAGCTCCTCCAGCCGTGGGAAGCTGGGCAGCAGCTATGCTGCCACACCAGTCTGGCTCCCAGCTCCTCCAGCTGTGGGGCAAAGGTGGAATATGGGGCAATTAGCCCCTTTGGCAAAATAAATCGGGACACCAGCATGACGTCCATAATACAGGGCTGTCCCACCCAAAATGGGATGGATGGTTGCCCTAATTATCACTTATATTTCAGAGAGAACATAACATCTTTATATGCATATCTGATCTTCCCTCCCTGAGAGTTTTCCCAGTCTTGGGGGTAACCTTAGCAATGATAAATAGTGTGTGCATGTAGAGGAGGGCTGGACTGGGATTTCTGATTGCAGTATATGCTGAATGGATTTGCTGTTAAAACAAAAAAGCAGTCATGTAGCACTTTACAAACTAAAAAACAATTTATTAGGTGATGAGCTTTCATGGGACAGACTCACTTCTTCAGATCATAGCCATACCAGAACAGACTCAATATATAAAGCATAGAGGTCTAAAAATTGTTATCAAGGTTGACAAATCAGAAAAATTGTTATCAAGGCTGGCAAATCAGGAAAGAAGAGGGATGGCAGGGGATGTGTGGGGTGGGGAAGTTAAAAGTTAGATAAAACACCAAAGGAAAAGAGTCCTTACAATGGATCAGGTAATTGCTGTCCCTGTTCAAACCACGTGTTAATGTGTCAAATTTGAATATGAGTGTTCGTTCTGAGCACTCCCTCTTTAGACAGTTGTTAGGTCCCTTTTCAGTGGAACACAAACTCACAGGTCTAACAGAATGTCCCACTCCATTAAAGTGCTGGCTGACAGGTTCATGTATTTGGTGTTTTTTGATGTCTGTTTTATGTCCATTATGTCTTTGTCAAAGAGTGTTTGCAGCCTGCCCTATATACATGGTGTGTGAGCACTGCTGGCACATGATGGCATATATGATGTTAGCTGAGGAACAGGAGAATGTGCCTGAGATGCTGTAATTAATGTAGTTGTGCTTGAGTCTGTGATGGGAATTGTTACCTATTTTGCTAGCCCTTTGAACTAGTTTTCATACTGGAAGAGATAGCAGTGGACATCTGAGGGTGAGCTGGATAGTAACCCCTTCTACATTCCCTTTAGGTTGTCCTGACTGTCAGCGACATTAAGCTGAGACAGGTGACCAGGAGACAGAGTAGCCTTATTCAAAAAGGCAAAGGGTAGACTGGTAAAATAAGCTGTGAAGTTATTCACCTACATGGTAATCCCCTGAAACAATGTTGGAGTGAAAGGGCACTCCAAAACTATATCTGGGGGGGATTTACCATGCAGATATCCCACAAAATCCAGACCAAAATTTAGTAATTTTTCAGTTTTAGATTCTGCTTGATGTCCCCTGCAATCCTGGCGAAAGTTCTCAGAAAAATATACAGGGTTCTGCTCTGCCCAAAGCATCCACTGATCCCAGTTTTCTTCTGTGTAAACTTACTTAAAACCATTAAAAGCTTTGCTAACCCTAAGGTAAAACTAATTTCTTATAGACATGGTTGTTAAAGTGGGGTGCTCTAGACTCTGTTTCTTTACCGTGATACAATGCTTATGTCTACCCCATGCTAACTGACAACGCGAACCAAAAGTTCTTAACCTAGAACCACTGCCTCCATAAGCTGATGAGTTTCACGCAATTCATCATTTTCATTATTTCAGTGTGCTGCAGAATGGGAGGAGGGGTACAGGCTGTGGTTGCACCACAGTACTGGCCACTATTTTGGGCTGCTGAAGGGGATGAAGGTGAAAAGCACCCACTAGGCAGGACAGATGTGCGGAGGGGTAAGGAAATAGGCATGGGCTTGTTTAAAAAAAAAAAAAAAAAAATCAGTCTGGGATTTAGCTTGAAATGTAAATAAACTACCTGGCTGCAGCAGCTGCCATTTTGAAAATATGGGTGTAGTACTTGAAAGGATTTCAGGGGGTACCCAGCAGAAAATAAATTACTAAACATCAGTTGATCAGCACTGGGATGGCACTGGGAGATGGGGTTCACTGATAAGGCTGACGTCCCAAAAGGGGTATGTAAATGATTTAAGTTTGGGAAACACTGTCAGGAATTTAGGCTCAGTTCCTAACAGAGCAGAAGTTAGACCCTCTTTCTTTGAAGCAAGTGAGGGTCCTTAGTCACAAAGGCTATGTCTACACTAGCCAAAAACTTCGAAATGGCCATGCAAATGGCCATTTCGAAGTTTACTAATGAAGCGCTGAAATGCATATTCAGCGCCTCATTAGCATCCGAGTGGCCGCGGCACTTTGAAATTGACACGGCTCCTTTTCGAAAGGACCCCAGCTACTTCAAAGTCCCCTTATTCCCACCTGCTCATAGGAATAAGGGGACTTCGAAATTGATGCGGCTCGCCGCCACACGGCTCATCCAGACGGGGCTCCTTTTCAAGAGGACCCCAACTACTTCGAAGTGCCACAGCTGCCCACATGCTAACGAGGCGCTGAATATGTATTTCAGCGCTTCATTAGTAAACTTTGAAATGGCCATTTGCCTGGCAATTTTGAAGTTTTTGGCTAGTGTAGACACGGCCAAAGAGATCCCGACTATCTAGGAGATTTCACTGGCCTCCTAATATTCCTCTTTCAATGACTCTTTCAGCTCATCTTTAATTATAGTAAGAATAGGGGAGCAGGCGCAATAACATTTTTGGGTTCAGTATTTGTGTAACAGATCAAAATCCTGTGCAGCTCCTCAGAGAATAGAAATGTTGTTACATTTTCACTTTTACTTCCTGGTATCCTTGGTTCTAATGTGAGCCCTCCTGAGTTGTTTGCTCTTTGTCCTGTACTGGTTGGTGTCCCGGGTTCTGATCCTGCAGATATATGCTTTGCAATGTGCACAAAAATATCTTTATTCCAGTAGCTGGCTACAAGAGCGTGCTGCTTCCCAGAAGCCAGTGAGATCAGTCGTCACAGCACAATTCCAAGTAGCTATCTGCCTGAGGTACACTGTAGAGACATTGGATTAACATTACACTAATGATGACAGTCAAATCTAGGAGCAAATGGGCAAATTTTGGCATTGTTCCAATTTTTAAATGGGAAAGACCACAGAGGTATAGACAGGTACCCAGGGCAGCTGGCTGCAAAGTGGTGTGGGACAGCAGTTGGAGGACTGCTAAAGTAGCATGCAGCAGCACTGGGTGATCATGAACAACAAAACAAAGACACTTCACACTGAACTTAGACAACACTGAAAAAAAAACTCCAGAGTTCAGAATAAATGTGGAGATAGTGCTCTAAAGTGAACTGTGTTGTGCTTGATGTGAGAATTTACAGATTGGATTAGCTCAATGTGGCTTAAGTTCTCTCTCTGTAGACAAGACCTAGGACTGGAATCTTGAACTTTTTTGACACCTCCTGAAATACTGACGGATTCAGACTCCATTATTTATTCATGTCCTGGTCCCGTCTGGATGTATATTCCACTGCTATGTTCGCCTGCCCACGCTTGCAGATAGTTTTCAGAAAAAGAGAGAAAGAAGCTGATGTTCTGAGCAAGTCAGCCTTCACGCACACAGAAACAACTGCTGCAGTGTCACACATCAACTAACAGCGGAGAATGAGATCTGCCTCCTTCACTGGTTGATGTATGCCATTGAAGTAGCACTGTATGCATGGACAAGCATGCAATGTTGACCAACTCTCAGTTGAAAGTGAAAGAGGCTTAATACAATGGCCCTGAGGTCTAGTCATCTTGTACTGTCCTTTTCTCCAAATTGGACCACACCCATGGGTGGCATAGTTCACATTATAAACTTGCCTTTGGGGAATCTGGTCAATGTGACTGCAAAATTCTATAGAACTCATGCTTGTACCCACTTGCCCAGGATAGAAGTTTCCCATGTATTGCAAATTTCTCAAGCATCCATGCTTATGTAAGAGAATTTATTGGACACAGGCCACTGTAATTCAGATAGAAGGAGGAACTTCCACAAGTGTTGCACTGAATGCCTCCATGGAAGGAAAAGAACTTGGGGAAGTATGTTTCATACTTCCTTTCCCAATAACGGTCCTCAGGTATGTAGCCTGCCTGTCTGCACATACTAAAATTAGAACCACCTCTTTATTTTACCATTGAGGTTAAGTAGGATGATGGTCCCCTTACAGCTACTGCTAAACCAGAGGTAAAGGGATCAACTGAGATGAACAATTCATCCTGTGAAGCTGAAGAAAGGTTCTGAAGCCATTATGGGATTTGGTGGCACTACATCCTGAACCGGGCTGAAATATAAGATAGAGGGTAGTCCTCAGTGGCCTAATTCCCTGGTTCAGAAAGTATCTGGTTCATACACTGGCTAAAAGGCTTAGATCCTACATTTGAAGGGTGACCTGGAGTGCCCCCATGCTGCCTTTTGGTGTGATTGAAGGTACTTCTCTGTAGCTCAGACAGACCAGTTCTAGTGCCCTTGGATAGAAAAGGGTAAACCTTGAGGAGTATTTGCAGCTATTTTCTCTCCTTATCTGCAAAGGGCCAAGAGAGAAGTGGATAACAGATATGTTCCATCAGTAATCTGACACCTAGGACAGGGTCCAAGGCAAATCTGACTTAGAAATCCCCAGACAAAAGTCAGTGCTGCTTTTCCTTATCTTTTTGGTAGTGCTATCTTGAAATGCTCTGCCATAAAGAGGAGACTCCTAATTTGACTGCTGCAGAAGAGTGGAGGCAGAAAATGTGGAGGTTCTCCAGAGGGGGTGCGTCTGACATCAGGCTTGCTGTCAAACCGCACTGTCTCCAACCTGCAGAGGGGGGCTATGCCTGACAGTATGGAATGCTGGACATGGAAGATGGATAGGTGAGAAAACCCTCTTTTTGTGGTCCACAAACTGAATACTTAAAAGAATGCAGATTAAAGTCAACGAAACAGCAATCCTCAATGACTACTAAGACATATGAACAAACATGTTCATGTCAATGAAGAAATCAGAAAATGGGGTTACTGGACTTGATTAAATCAGTGTATTCATATTATGCATTCTTAGGTTTGCTACTTTGCCAACAAATCTTCAGAAGATGCAGTAGATTGATTGTTCTGCAAATGCAAAATATTATAATGACATCTCATGCAAAAGTGGTAAAAATAACTGATTCATTCATCACTGGAGACAGGAACTCAGGGTAGATAGAGCTCTTCACAGAGTAGTTAATATGAACAAAGCAGATGTAAAATTAGGAAACCAGACTGAAGTATTCCAATGAAATGGATTTTTGTGATTAAATGTACATAGCATTTGGCCAGTCTGTTTCCAAATTGAACACTAAGGTCCTGTTACTGTAAAGTGGAACTGCCTCACAAGTCAGTGAGAAAAGAAGGCGCTCAGCAGACTCTGCAAAAACAAGCAGTACAATAGCAAATGTAATCAAAAGGATTCCCTGGGCAGTCCCAAACTGCATTTTTTTTTAAAGGAGATATACATGAAACCGGGGTGCTGAAACATTGCATATAATGGAGGTGCTGAGAGCCATTGAACCATACTGTAAACCATATAGCATGTGATAGAAATCCCCAAACTCCTACTTCCAGCACCTAACCCTGAAACCTATATCACAGGACACCCTCATTCTCAGCATCTCCTTCTTCCTAAAGGGATGTTACCTTTGGCTGTAGAATCTTCATTTTCCAAAAAGAGCCACAGTTGGACTGCGTATAGGACATTCCATTACAGCCTAAAACTAAAAGGGACACTGGGGGTAGTGTTGTAGGTTTTTTTCTGTACATAGTCAAAAAAGAATTATCCATTCTAAATAATACCTGTTTGCCTGAATCTCAGCATTTCACAATATTACCGCTTGGGCTCCCTGCTTGTGTCCTAACTCCTATTTTTAGGTGGGTCTGGCTGTCAGTTATTGTTTGCACAGTTCTAAAAACTGCTTATATGTGGTTCATGGCACTTTTTATAGCAAAAGCAGTGCACAGGGGCACTAGATAATATCAGCAATAGACAGGCCTGGGAGACAATGAACATGAAAGAGAGGTCTGGAGCACTACACAGTCATGGGTGAGTAGCTATGGACCATTTGAAGGTAACCGTACTCAGAAGAAAAATTATATTAAAAAAGAAGGACCTTAATTTTAGTAAAGATATAAAACTGTTCTGTGGTTCACCCATGTTTGGATAAGAAACTACCTCATTTACAGCTCCCACATCACCTGTCTCTAGTTCTGTGTGTACATTGTTTAGGACACAATTCCAAACTTAAATAAACAAAAGGTAATCCTGGAACAATTTATGACATGACACAATTAGATAGGAAACAAGAAGTAGTGACTGTTCATTTGTTTACTTCTGAACATATTTAATGGTAAGATTGTGACTCATCAGCGTAGAAATGACACCCTCCAATCACAAGTACTTCTTTTGTACTAAATGTATCTGACATGCCTCCTTTATAAATACGAAAGTACTTATCTCATAATCTAGACATGTTGTACATAAATTAAAAAATAGTCACACAAAAGATAAAACTAGTAGTTTTCCCACACCCTCAAAACCAGAAAATGACTAATCAGAGAGTGAACAAACAAACAAACAAAACGCAGATATACCATCTTCTCCACAAGTGTTAATTTCATATCAGAGGAAATACCAGTTCCCAAGCTCAGGGCCTCCCAAAGAATAGGTTGGGCAGCAGCTTTTAAACTGAAGGGACCCAGGTCATGCCTCTACTAATTGCAGCTACATAAGGTAATCACTCAAGCAGACAAGTCCTGGGCAGCTCCATCTTTGAGCAATCAAAATCAACACTAAACTCCACTCTGACAACAGTAGCCCTCAGTGTGGGTGAAGCACTGGTGGTACACCCCAAGACAGGTCTCTTAACAAGAGTGTTGCATTTATCAACTACAATTTTTGGGTTGCTGTAAATTGTAGCCACACAAACAGTGCTATGCAGTAAAGGTGACACAGGCATGGATTATACTAGCAAGCTCTGCACAAAGAAATAAAATTAAAAACCTAACAGTCTCCTTATGAGACCATCATGAAATATTTTATTTCTCATTGTTGCTGCTACATGATCACTTAACAGCACTTGGAGGTGCAACAATACCCACAAACTATTTATGCAGGTGGCGGGGCCAGGTATAACCCTTGCTATGTCTTCTGACTGCTTCCTCACTAGCCTATTGGCATGACCTTGGCTTTACCCAGACTGAAGTTCAGCTAGCCAGCTTCAGCCATTTCCAAACTGGCAAGGCACTGCTCACAATTAAGTATTTTTGGGGAACTCTGAAAGCCCTCTTTTCTTTTATTCATTTTTTTTAAATTAATTGTGTCTACTTTTTAAGAAGCTTGTTTTCTAGATGCTTCTGAGATAACTGTGTCACAAGAGCTTCCTTCTTTGCAAGTTCATGCAGTTATGTCAAATGCACAATCTGCAACTGTACAGTTTGTTGCTCAAGGAATGTTTGAGATAAGAACATCTTAAATGTTCCTATAGCAACAGAATGTTTTGCAGCAGTATCTGTAAAAAGCCAAAAAAAATGTGTATCTTTACCTCTGAATGTTGGAGAAAGGAGGGTCCTAGAGAACATTTTTGTTTACACACAAATATATCATACACTAGCTGAAAGGTATGATCAGGGGATTTATGGTACTTTCTTTAAGTCGTTTAACAGTGAATGCATGTGTCTTTGTATTGCATTTTACATACTGATTATGCTTAAGAGTTGCTTGTGTATATCTGTGAAGAATCCTGCTGTAGCAATGCTGCTCCAACTTAGGCTACATCAGTGTTGACCCCAGAACTACTTGCAAGCCATGAGGATTAAGGGAGGTTGACGGGAGGAGTGCTCCAGTCAACCTTCTGCCATGAGGATAGCCATGGAAGTGAATGGCTGCAAAGTTGATTTTTGGTATGCAATTGGCATACCAAAACTTGCGTAGCAGCCATTGACCTTCCAGGTACGTGTTCCTGTAGACTTTGTGGCATCTGCACTGGAGGTTAAGAGAAGAATGCTGTTGACCAAGCTACCATCACTTGGGGAGGTAGAGCTCCCTTTCTAGCTCTGCAGTCTGCACCTACACTAAGGCATTATGACAGCATAGCCACAGCTCTGTAGCTATGCCACTGGAGTCCCTATAGTGTAGACATGGCCTAAGGTCCTTCCATTTCTATCAAGAGGGTCCCACAACCTTCCTCAGTGGGGCCACATAGGAAGCCAAGTCCTCCCTCAATGTTGGGTTCCAGCGCAGGGACCCTGTGGCCAAGTAACTATGGTCTACTTCCTTTGATCCCTTGCTTCATCCCTGAACTGCTTTTTACCTTTGACTCTTCTCTAGGCTTTCTACCTGGGCTCTGCAGAGCAATTTGGTTCTCCTGTACAGAATGAAGCATCTCCCAGGGCTTTCATCTTAGATATCGAGTTCCTGTTTTCCTCTTCCCAGCCTGTGCAAGCATCATAGTCTCTCTCTCTCTCTCTCTACGCCTTTCCCTCAACTTCTCTCTTCCCATGCCTTGGGTCTCCTCTCCTTAAAGAGGACAGCCAGTGCCTCCACTGGGTCAGCTAACAGAATTATACCTTCATATATAACCAGGCGGGCTAGCTGAGCTCCCAGGCTCCCACTAACTCTTTCTCTGCCAGCCTGAGGTATACACACAGTGAATTAAGCCAAATAAGACATGGATAAAGATAATTAGGAACAAGGCACTTGGATTCTGCAATAAATATGTCTACTCTGGGAGTTCATCGGGAATAGCTATTTCATTTTAAATTCAACCCACTACCTAAATTCAAATTAACTTCCCTGTATGGACAAATCCATAGAAGCAAGAAATTCATGGCTGTACATTTGCTGTAAAAATCAAGAGTTCCTTCAACATGACAAAAGACTATCTATACCAAAGAATGTTTTTAAAGGATATGCTATTTTATAACTATGGTATCAAATATATTCAACCCAACATTCTGCTTTATTGTTCCTCGTTGAGGATATCCCACAGATAACAGTAAGGACAGTTTGTCTTTCCCTACCACATTTCTGTACATAAAAATTTGTGAAGTCCATAGAACTATTTCTTCTTGCAGTCCAAGAACTCACCCACTATGTGTTTAATTATAGAGCAATCTTTAAAGGATAAACTTTTCTGATGCCAAATCTGATCAAAACTGGGGTTTGGACTAGATAATCTGTTAAGTTTTATTCTTACTTGAATCTAAAATAGACTGTCAGTGGTAAATTTGTGCAAGTTACAGGAAAGCCAATTCCAATGAAGCACAGATCTCTCTCAAGACCAGGCATGAGCCACCAAGTTCTGTGAAGGAAACATCAGGGATCCAACACCTTCTAACACCAATTTTCTTCTTTTGTTTGGTTTTTATTGGAGAAGAGTGAGCTAATTCCCCTGGACCTATGAGATATTCTGGAGTTGTTTTCCAAAACATAGTTAAAAATAAAACCTGGCAATGACTGAGGCCACAATAAAATGCTGACTGTGTTATTAGAGATAACATCATGAGCTAAAACTGTGCAATAAGTGTTCACAGTGACCTTATTGTGTACTACACAATGGATCAGGTGATTGACATTTTTCACCAGACAAGGCCAACAAATAAACAATTTTTGTGATAATTTTACAATCCATAAAACTTTTACTTTATTTCTGAAATATTTTCAAATATGGTAGCCTACTTCTACACAGAGATGGCATATATATATATATATATATATATATATATATATATACACACACACATACACACACACACACACATTCTTATTTATGTTGATATGACTGGAGTCTATTTTTTAAATGTATGTATAAAATAACATGTAAAAAAGTAGGCTACATCAACATCTATGCAAATTTTACCCACCATCCTTGATGAGGTAAGATTTGCAATGGTGGTGGGGACTCAAGGGAAGAAACAAGAAAGAAAATGAAGACCTTCTCTATCCCATCTACTTGTCCAAGCCAAAGACACTCAGCACTGTAGGATCAGACACAAAATTCCTTAATTGTACTGCACTTACAGGGAGCTTGATATTAATATTACACAAATAGCTTCTGCATATATTACTAACAAGTATTTAATGACTTACATATTTAAAAATGCTTACTGCACATTAAGTACAACGTATATTTAAAATCAAATGCACAGTACTCCTTTTCCTAGCAAACTAATGTTCTTGCTTTTGTAGCCATCTGATTATGAGATTTTCTTCAGTTTTGTTCAAAATCAGATAAAAAAATCTTTGCTAAAATGAATGCATTGTCTCTGAGTCAGATATGAAGGAAAAGGTCTGACTGACAAAAATAACTTTTAAATAAGATGTTAGTGAATTCATATTGCAAAGAACATAAAAGAAGGCAGGAAGCCGGGGAGGGAAGTGTCTCTCTCATATTATTTTTAAATGACAAGTACAAGTAACTCGATGTTTTTCAGAATCTCACTAATGGGGGCTATTGCATAATCATGTACTATTGTATGCAGACTAAAAATTAATATGATTTTCTGAATTCACATCATTAAAATAAATAGACATTAATGTAAATTTGCCCAGCAAAATAAATGGACATTAATGTAAATTTTGCTCATCAAATCAAAAGTGCAAGACACAAAATATACTAGGTATTCTTCTAAGCATGCTTGCTTCTTCTACCCTGTGAATTGGGTATTCCTAAATTTAACAACTTTCCCTAGCACTAGAAAACTGTGTAAACTCAGTGCAGAGAAGCTCATCACTTATCTGCATATCGAGCGTAGCAAGCAAATTTATCACAAAATACAAATCCATACACAGAGAGAACAATACAGCAAGAACACAATACAGGCAAGTTTACCTGTCTACCCAAAGTCCAAAGTCATTTTGACAGGTGTCATTGTGTTCTCTTTCCGCTTCTAGCTATGAAAGGAGTGGGGAGGTATAAGTGGGGATGGAAATGAGAGCAGAAACAAAGCAGTAGTACAGGTTACTAAGAGAGCCAAATATTTTACAAAAAGGGAGAGGGGAAACAAACCCTCTGCCATTTCTGGAGATTCCTGGCAATTCAATGTAAATTTATTTTAAATTTCAAATAAGTACAAATGCTTTCTGAATTACCTTTCAGGCAATTTGTTATGTGTTGTTCTGTGAGTGCAACATGAAAATTACTTTAAATCTTCACACATGGATAGGAAAACTGATGCTCTTGTCTAGTAGAGATTAAAACGTGTTTTAGGACAAGAGGGAAGATATTTCCCCATGGACACCATCTGCCAAATATTGGCACCTGCCTGATTAATTTTCATATGCATTTTGCAAAATGGTTTGTATCGGGGGGTGGGGGTACGCACGCACGCGCGCGCACGCACACACACACACACAAATAAATAATAAATAAAAGATTAGCCCTATTGGGTCAGACCAATAGTTCATCAACCCCAGTGGCCAAAAGCAGGTGCTTCACAGGAAATGACCAGAACAAGCAATCATCGAGTGATCATTCATTCCAAGTTTCTGGCAATCAGAAGATAGGAACATCCAGAGCATCCTGACCACTGTGGCTAGTAGCCACTTATGAGCTAAACCTCCATGAAGTCATCTATTTCTTTTTGAACCCCATTACAATTTTGGCCATTACAACATTCCCTGGGCAAAAGTTCCAGAAATCTGCATTGTGTGAAGATGCACTTCCTTATAGCTGTTTTATATGCCAATATTAATGAATAACGATAAAAAGATTATCTAGGTAAATTGTATTTGGACCTATAATCAAGTCCACCTAAAAAAATTGAGACACATTACCCACATGTAAAAATGGGATAACGCTCAAACTTTTCAAAGCCCAAAGGGGAGTGCTGTAATACAAATAATAGTCTCCAGCTTGATCAAACACTGTAAAATGAATGTTAAGATAGGAGAATTCCTCTGCTGAGAGTACTTGAATGTCCTGAAAAACAATTAAAATGGCATCCAGCTTTTCTTGGGATAAGCCAATGAATAATGCATTATTCAGGGCAAGAGGGCGGGGGGGATGTCTAAAAATTATGATATATGTCTGGAAAACTACGAAAACAGAACAGTTTCTTTCTACTGCTCCAGAAATGAGACTGGCCTGCCCAGTATCTCTACAGTTCCCTTGTGTAGAAAAGACAAACTTTATTAGTTCTAATAATCTGTTTAGCATTCTCCTTTGGTCTCTTTTTTATTTTCCCCCAACTGTTGCCAGTTATCTTTGTGGTTGCTCTAAGAATACCTCTTGCTTGGTCTTTAACAGGGGAGTAATAACTGAAATGTTTCTTGTGATATTATAAGCATAAAATTACTAGCCAGGTAGTCTTCATAAATCTTGGCTTAGCAGTTATGTGAACACCTTGCTGCTCGTTTTACATGGAAGCACCACATACTTTGCGCCCTGCCATCAGGGTAGTCACAGATCAACATACAAAGTCTTGGTCCACCATCATACAGATTGCAAGTGTTTACATCGATGTAACTTAGTAGAAGAATAAGTATACCAGTATAAGAACCCATACACAAATATAACTGTGCCCATATTAGAGGGTTGTCCTACTTTAAGTATATTGCTTCTAGACAGTACAAAAAAAATCCTATGTGGGTCAGGTCGAAGAGTAGTTGAGAGCTTCCTTTGAGTGGGTCAAAACATTTGGAATATTAGCAAGCTCAATAACCATCTCAGAGGTTGAGAGAAAATTCTTTTTCACTTTCTCCGTAAGTTTCACCAAGGAGAATGAGTCTGACATTATCCTAAGGTGCCTAAGCATAAACAGCTGGTCTAATCTTGAGTGAAGAAACAGTGGGGGAGTCACTTTAGCCAAAGAAAGAGGTCTGTTAATTTAATGTGAGTAGAGAAATGGTGAAAGACCTGTATATACTCTAGGAAAGCCATGACTATTTTTCAGGCACACCAGCTATAAAGGAAGCAGAATTACTTTTGAAAAAAATAGTTTGGTTACAAAGATGAAAGAAAGACCCTTAAAGACTTTCATGTACCCACAGCAAATTCAATGGTATGGGAGGTACCCCCAGCTGAAAAGTCAAGGAAGTGTATCTTGGAGGCAGGAGAGAAAAGTAGACACAGAAGACAGGATTTAAATGGATTGAGCAGATAAATGTTTCCTGCCTGTCTTCCATCTCAATCATTTGACCCATACGCCTGTAATTCTTATTTGTCTCTCTTTTCTCTTTTTTCTCTCTTTCAAAAGCAAGAATGCATAAGTAATGAGATTAAAAATAATACTGAAAATACTGTAACAGGATTACATAAAATCATTTGCATGCCCTCAATTTAAACACTGTGTTCAGGTCTGGTCACTATTGCCAAAGGAATATAGGAGATGGTTAAAGGTGTTGTTGCAGCTGTGTTGGTTCCATGACATGACAAAGACACCGTGGACAAACTAACAGATTTTATAGGACCAACGTTTGTGTAGCTCAAAAGCTTGTACCTTCCACCAACAGAACAACTTTCCATGTCAGAAGAGCTTCAGAGGCAGATCATTGTTGAGACATGAAAAGATTTTCTGAAGGAGAAAAACTGAAAAGTTTGAGACTGTTAGGTTAGAGAGACAACAAAAAGGAACTGCAAAGATACTTACAATTAAAAAAAATGGTTTAGACAACCAGGCACTCCTATTTATTTGTCTTCCTAATCCAAAACAAGGGGATAATCAATTCATCTGAATGGTAAAAATATTTAAACTGATAAAAGAAAATACTTTTTTTTTTAACCCAATAATACTACCTGCCACTAGCTATCAGTGTGCTTAGGAAGATTCAGAAAAGGAGTAGTCATTTACATAGCTAATCAAAATATTCACAATCTAATTTGGTAAATTCATGTAGGTACATACACATATGAAGTCTATAACCTCATACATATCAGGCCAAAAGCTAACAGGTTTGGAACTTCCCCTATATTTGCTTTATATCATCAGTTCCTAAATGGCAGGGCACACCCCCTGCAGTGTGTGTGAAGAAATCCCAAGGGGGATGTGAGGCATGTGGCTTTTTTCCTGCTGGAATGCTGCAGAACGTGTGCTAGCACCTTTTTTCATGGCACCATGAGTTTGAAAGGGGCTGGGCTACGTATTATTCTTCCATTTTCGTTGATGTACTTCTGTGAAAAAGATTTTTAAATTTAGTCACAATAAAAATGAAACAAAGGAATTGACTGGATGTCATAAACTATTTGTGTTGCGCACTTTTATCTTTCAAACCTAGGATTTCCCAACTTGCGAAGAAAACGCAGCATCATCCTTCACCTTAAATTTGTTCTGTTTATGTTATTCCTTATTTAAAAACTACACTATTAAATTTTTGTGCCAAGTAAAACTTTGTGTTGATTTTTACTTCCAAATAATTTTTATACAAGTTTTTGTGTTTATTTTTAAATTGTTAATAGAATTTTTTGTTAAAAGGAGGGGAGCTGCATGATGGTAAAGGAGAGGTAGGGGCATGGGCGTGACGGTTTATTGAGAATTAAAAAAGGGGCGAGATGCTGAAAAGTGTGAGAACCACTACCTTATATCCACAATCTCTGGCTCATTTTTTGCACACATGGATGCAGACGAAGATACAAATTTGTATCTGGAACTCTTCAACTTGCAGTTATTCACTTTATACCCACATCACAGATTTCCATGCAGATATCTGCAGCTAATTTTTATGGATACAAATGTGGATGCAGATACCAATGTTTACCCAGGTGGGGCTCTACCTATGGGCACTTCAGACTATGACTGCTTCCCATGAAGTTAAATGAGCTTTAAAACCTCTAGCATAACAAACTTTCAGCAACAGGATACTCATTCTCTGTCAGTCTGGTATGACCATTCCTACCTTCCTGGCCGTGTCTACACTAGCCCCAAACTTCGAAATGGCCACGCAAATGGCCATTTTGAAGTTTACTAATGAAGCGCTGAAATGCATATTCAGCGCTTCATTAGCATGCGGGAGGCCGCGGCACTTCGAAATTGACACACCATCAGCTCATGGGAATAAGGGGACTTCGAAGTAGGCGGGGTCCTTTCGAAAAGGAGCCCCATCGGGACGAGCTGCGTCAATTTCGAAGTGTTGTGGCCGCCTGCATGCTAATGAAGTGCTGAATATGCATTTCAGCACTTCGTTAGTAAACTTCGAAATGGCCATCTGCATGGCCATTTCGAAGTTTGGGGCTAGTGTAGACGTAGCCCCATGTCACAAAAGCACACAACTCTGCTTCTACAGTCTGCCCTATAGCAATGCAGCCAAAACCTTGAAAATGAGAGAGACAGCACAGCCCCCTTTATTTGTGGGATTTAGGCCTATGGATCTACAAGCCAATACTCTGCCTTGCCCCAGCCACACCTAATTCCACAGGTGTCATTCTAGAAAAATTCTGGGAATTTGAGGGCAGATGGAGCAGACATAACTGTACGTATAGACCTGTAAAATGTCAGGCGTGGGAAGCAATACAAGGTCAGGGGCAGGGTCAACCCACAGAAAATGATGGCCCTCTGCCTCAACTCCTCCATCCAAAGTCTTCCCATAAAAGGAACCAGAGAGATTTTACTCTGTTTTCACCTTTCAATGCAACAATAGTCATGATTTGCCTCTGAACCTTACTGTAGTCTGTCCATCTACCTGCAGACTTCGCACTTCCACTGGATCCTCTTCATATGAGATATGTGCGATGTTTAGAGTTAGAAACAATTTATTTTTAAATGGGAGCTTAAATGAGCAGGAGGGAAACTCCAGTATAGTGCACTGTGCAGCCCACCAGGGCTCTGGGAGGGGCTCCTCTCCCTCTGGGACAGTGGGCAGCCACTTTGCCTCATTACACAGCCGCACAGCCACACTTGCAGGAACCTGCAACTGCACTATTTCCATGGCCCAGGCCTGTAGTCAGGCTGAGCAATGGGTCAAGCAATCCTGGCCCTCACTCAAGGCAAGCAACAAGAGCCCTGGGGCTTGGGCCTCTGGTCAGGCTGATGGCAGAGTCAATAAGCGCTGGCCTTTGCAAAGGCCAGGCAACAACAAACTAGGGGATCATGCTTGTGGGTTAGGCTTTAATCCAGTAGTCTATAGGTCGGGGAGAGGCAACAAAAAAAAAATGCCAGTTCAATAGCTTCAGGTCTACACTTAGGCCAAGCAGCAGTAACTAGGCCAATGGCCTGGTTCAGGGCAGGGCCAAAAAGTGGTCGGGTCTTCTAGCTCTGTTGGAGAGGCAATAAGCACATGCAGTTGGCTTTGAACTATGGTTGGAGACTGCCACCCCAGACAGGGATATCAGGGGGGAAGTAGGCCTGCTCACTCCACTGCACCCGACTCCAGGGCTCTAATAGTAGCAGTTCCATCTGCCATTAAGCCAGCGAGGCTTTCACCTGCAACACACTGACTCTCAGTTTCTGGTTCATCCATACTAAGGTGGCTGTCCCTGGGCTAATTCACACTGCCCCACTGGGCATACTTGGCTCCAGAGAAGGTCCTCTGGGCCACTGGGGGCTGAAACCTCTGGCAAGGGTTGGCAGTTCCTCCAGGTCTAAGTTTGTCTGAGGTCCCGGCAGTCTCAGCCAGTCGTCAGCCTTGTTTAGGTCCTCAGCATTCTCCCAGGTGTCTGGTTCCTCCGGCTGCTGGGGCCTAAATGAACTCCTGGCCTAGCAATATATATCACTAATCCTGCCTCCTGGTTTCCAATCAGTAAATGCTCTGGTTCCATCAAGGCTCTGGGAGGGTCTCCTCCTCCTCTGGGTCAGCGCATGGCTACTCCACCCCACTACACGCTGTCACAAACTGACTTAAATGACACTGGTTGCAGCAATGCTGTGTGACCTCAGTTAAAAGTGGCTTTAAAACAATCAAATTATTAATCATTACAATGTAGCCTCTCTACAAATCTACTCCTGAGGATAAGAACTATGTAATAAAGGAGCATAAGAGAGATTCGCAACTAGAAAATAACTTGCACTTAACACCAGAACTGAGGTAAAATGGCAGCCCTGTAGCTTCTGATTTGTGAGTCAAGGCTCCTGCAATACTGACACTAACAATGGATTCTTATTTATACTGCCTATGTAAACCAGGAGATAGCCCAAGTTAAAGAAATCAATCCCATGTACATAAAGTGACCCTCAATCACATTAATTATCTTTCTTAAAAGAAAATCCAAGAAATTATCCATTTGCACTTTCTTAAAAGAAATCACATATTCTTTCCCTGTTTTGGGTTCACTGAAGGATTATGGCCACACCAGAGCATCTTTGTATGAAAAGTAAAGAGCTAGACAGAGCAGTTATTACAACTGATTGTTGTAATGATGAGCTTATTTTTTGTATCACAGTACTGCCAAGAGGCCCCCCAATCAGAGATACACCCCCTTCCCTGGGGTACACAAAAAAGGCCATAAAATAGGTCATATTCATCTGACTAAGAGGCTCAGAGAAAATGACATATTTGATTCCTGCTGATTAGATATGTATCCCAAGAGACTTCGGAGGCCTCTCCAAGCAGTTCTTCAACAGCAAGAGGAAAAGGAAACAGAGAGGTCCACATAGAAAGACTACTCAGAGCAGCACCTAAAGAAAGGCATTTTAACAGGTGACAGAACTCCTCCACTGATCCATCCTCGGCAAAGATCCTGGTCCTGCCTCCAAGAGCACTCTGGATACTTCCAAGGAGCCCAAGTCACAGGCCCCTGCCATGGACAGTAAGGAGGAGAAGGGAGACAAGGAAGAGGAGTAGCAGCACAGGAAATAGATAAGTGTGGGATCTATTACCTTAGCAAGCCAGGATAAGTTTTTGACTCTGCTGTAGTCCAGCCAGTCCTGATAAACAAGCACAGGCAAGCCCGATGAAGGGGAAAGAACCTCCTCTAGTAAATATGCAGCATCCTTTGAAGTCAAAGGCATGGCACCCCAAATTAGCAGGACACATCTGTTGATTTACTGTTTTTAATTTATGTTGGAATAGCTAGTGGAACAATCACAGGAGGCAGAGTTTCTATTTGATTTCACTCCTTTGTAGAGTTAGGCAGAGGGGCCAAATGGAATAGTTTGCTTATATGCACTGGGATATCCTGTGAATCTTCCTTAGAGATCTCTGTGGAAGTTTCATGTATGTAGTCTGCAATCTTCTGTCAAAGATTTAGTTGAAGGACTGTCTTCTGTCCTTCACTGTGGAAAGAAATTTCCATGTCATTCAGCAATTACTTCAGCAGGCACCATTGCATCTCATTGGCTAGCAGCACATGGGCCCAGGCAGTGTCAAGATACCAGCATCTGTGGTCTCTGTCTAGTACTCCCAGGAGGGAGGTATCAGCTAAAATCACCATTGTTTATGGAAAATGGTGCCAGTATTCAGTTCCAACTATAAATTATACTACAGAGCTATTCCCCGCTCATTTCCCCAAACCTTTCAAAGGCCATACTTGCCACGGTTGGTGCTGTCACTGATACTGTGTTCTATCAATCCCAAAGAGAAGTGAGACTGTAATGTCAGAAACTTCTGCAAAGCAAGGGGCGTGAGCTCTGTATCTTAAAATTCTATTTCTATTGTGAATATAATGATAAGGGTGCCTTGCCTGTGTTGCATCTACAGCTTCTGCCATTGAGGCCTTCAGGGTCCTCTCCTCCACACCCACTAAAAGTCTAAGCCATATAAGGGGAAGAAGGAAGAGGACTCAGGAGAACACATTCCAAGAGATCATGCAAGCCAGTAGTAGTGCATGACAGAATGACACCAGTATTCGGATCTCTCTATGTTCCCATTCAACATTCCATGTAGCATCAGTGTTCAGTGCATTAGCCTTACCACGCCATTTAGGGGGCACAGTACAGATAATAGCAACGAAGGGTCCTGTGGCACCTTATAGACTAACAGAAAAGTTTTGAGCATGAGCTTTCGTGAGCACAGACTCACTTCATCAGATGCTGGTCTTGGAAATCTGCTGGGCCAGTATAAATAAGCCAGAGCAAGGGTGGGGATAACAAGGTTAGCTCAGTCAGCAAGGGTGAGGCTTACTACCAGCCGTTGATCTGGAGGTGTGAACACCAAGGGAGGAGAAGCTGCTTCTGTATTTAGCTAGCCATTCGCAGTCTTCGTTTAAGGCAGAGCTAAGGGCATCAAATTTGTAGATGAATTGTAGCTCAGAAATTTCTCTTTGGAGTCTGGTCCTAAAATTTCTTTGCTGTAGGATATCTACTTTTAAGTCTGCTACTGTGTGGCCTGGGAGATTGAAGTGCTCTCCTATGGGTTTTTGTATATTGCCATTTCTGATGTCTGATTTGTGTGCGTTTATTCTTCTATGTAGAGACTGTCCAGTTTGTCCGATGTATATAGCAGAGGCGCATTGCTGGCACATGATGACATAAATTATATTGGTAGATGTGCAGCTGAATGAACCCACGATGGTGTGGCTGATCCGGTTAGGTCCTGTAATGGTGTTGCTGGTGTAGATATGTGGGCAGAGCTGGCAACGAGGTTTGTTGCATGGATGGGTTAAAGTGACTGTGGTGCGGTGTATAGTTGCTGGTTAGGATTTGCTTCAGGTTGGCAGGTTGTCTGTGGGCAAGGACTGGTCTGCCTCCCAAGGCCTGTGAAAGTGGGGGATCATTGCCCAGGATGGGTTGTAAATCCCTGATGATGCGCTGTAGAGGTTTTAGCTGAGGACTGTAGGTGATGGCTAGTTGTGTTCTGTTGGTTTCTCTCTTGGGCTTGTCCTGTAGTAAGAGGCTTTGTGGCACACGTCTGGCTCTGCTAATCTGTTTTTTCACTTCCTCAGGTGGGTATTGCAGTTTCAAGAATGCTTGGTAGATATCCTGTAGGTGTCTGTCTCTGTCAGAGGGGTTGGAGCAAATGCGGTTATATCTTAGTGCTTGGCTGTAGACAATGGATCGTGTGGTGTGTCTGGGATGGAAGCTGGAGGCATGAAGGTAGGTGTAGCGGTCAGTTGGTTTACGGTACAGGGTGGTATTGATGTGGTCATCGTGTATTAAACTGCAATACCCACCTGAGGAAGTGAAAACACAGATCAACAGAGCCAGACATGTGCCACGAAGCCTCTTACTACAGGACAAGTCCAAGAGAGAAACCAACAGAACACCACTAGCCATCATCTACAGTCCTCAGCTAAAACCTCTACAGCGCATCATCAGGGATTTACAACCCATCCTGGGCAATGATCCCCCACTTTCACAGGCCTTGGGAGGCAGACCACTCCTTGCCCACAGACAACCTGCCAACCTGAAGCAAATCCTAACCAGCAACTATACACCGCACCACAGTCACTAACTCAGGGACCCATCCATGCAACAAACCTCGTTGCCAGCTCTGCCCACATATCTACACCAGCAACACCATTACAGGACCTAACCGGATCAGCCACACCATCGTGGGTTCATTCAGCTGCACATCTACCAATATAATTTATGCCATCATGTGCCAGCAATGCCCCTCTGCTATATACATCGGACAAACTGGACAGTCTCTACGTAAAAGAATAAACGCACACAAATCAGACATCAGAAATGGCAATTTACAAAAACCCATAGGAGAGCACTTCAATCTCCCAGGCCACACAGTAGCAGACTTAAAAGTAGATATCCTACAGCAAAGAAATTTCAGGACCAGACTCCAAAGAGAAATTTCTGAGCTACAATTCATCTGCAAATTCGATGCCCTCAGCTCTGCCTTAAGCAAAGACTGCGAATGGCTGGCTAAATACAGAAGCAGCTTCTCCTCCCTTGGTGTTCACACCTCCAGATCAACTGCTGGTAGTAAGCCTCACCCTTGCTGACTGAGCTAACCTTGTTATCCCCACCCTTGCTCTGGCTTATTTATACCTGGCCCAGCAGATTTCCAAGACCAGCATCTGATGAAGTGAGTCTGTGCTCATGAAAGCTCATGCTCAAAACTTTTCTGTTAGTCTATAAGGTGCCACAGGACCCTTCGTTGCTGTTACAGATCCAGACTAACACAGCTACCCCTCCGATACAGTACAGATAATGACAGCTTCTCTTACAATGACCTGGGGAAGCCATGTTTGGTGTACATGTACCTGAAATGGGAATTACCGTTCTTTCTCCTCCATAAGTCCTGTTCCCTTAATGTATGGAGTATGGGCTACACTGGGAGAGTAAAAAGAGGGCCAGGACAAAACTGGGAGGCAACACCAAATCAATGTCTGAGATGCCTATATACAAATGCAAGAAGTATGGGAAATAAACAAGAAGAACTGGAAGTACTAATAAATGAATACAACTATGATATCGTTGGCATCACAGAAACTTGGTGGGATAATACTCATGACTGGAATGTTGGTATTGAAGGGTACAGCCTGCTTAGGAAGGACAGACGGGGAAAGAAGGGAGGAGGTGTTGCCTTGTATATTAAAAATGTACACACTTGGACAGAGGTGGAGATGGATGGGTTGAAAGTCTCTGGGTTAGACTCAGAGGAGTAGAAAACAAGGATGAGGTCCTACTAGGAGTCTACTACAGGCCCTCTAGCCAGATGGAAGAGGTGGATGAGGCTAACAAAATCATCCAGGGCCCAGAATTTGGTGGTGATGGGGGACTTCAACTATTCAGGTATATGTTGGGAAACTAATACAGCACGGGAGAGACTGTCCAATAAATTCTTGGATTGCATTGCAGACAACTTTTTATTCCAAAAGGTTGAACGGGCTACCGGGGGGAAGCTGTTCTAGATTTAATTTTAACAAATAGGGAGGAAATTATTGAGAATTTGAAAGTGGAAGGATGCTTGGGTGAAAGTGATCATGAAATCATAGAGTTCACAATTCTAAGGAAGGGTAGAAGGGAAAACAGTACAATAGAGATAATGGATTTCAGGAAGGCAGATTTTGGTAAACTCAGACAGCTGGTAGGTAAGGTCCCATGGGAAGCTAAACTGAGGGGAAAAACAGCTGAGGAGAGTTGGCAGTTTTTCAAAGGGACATTATTAAGGGCCCAAAAGCAAGCTATCCTGCTGCATAGGAAAGATAGAAAACATGGCAAAAGACTGCCTTGGCTTAACCAGGAGATCTTGCATGATCTCAAACTAAAAAAGGAATCATATAAGAAATGGAAACTAGGACAAATTGCAAAGGACGAACATAGGCAAACAACACGAGCATGCAGGAGCAAGATTAGAAAGGCTAAGGCACAAAATGAGCTCAAACTAGCTACAAGTGTAAAGGGAAACAAGAAGGCTTTTTACAAATACATTGGTAACAAGAGGAAGACCAAGGAGAGGGTAGGGCCGTTGGTCAGTGATGAGGGAGAAACAGTAACAGGGAATTTGGAAATGGCAGAGATGTTTAATGATTTCTTTATTTTGGTCTTCACTGAGAAATCTGAAGGAATGCCTGATATAGAGAATGCTAGGGAAAAGGGGGTAGGTTTAGAAGTTGAAATAAGAAAAGAACAAATTAAATTTACTTAGAAAAATTAGATGTCTGCAAATCACCAGGGCCTGATGAAATGCATCCTAGAATCCTCAAGGAGCTGATAGAAGAGGTATCTGAGCCTTTAGCAATCATTTTTGGAAAATCATGGGAGATGGGAGAGATTCCAGAAGACTGGAAAAGGGCAAATATAGTACCCATTTATAAAAAGGGGAACAATAACAACCCGGGAAACTACAGGCCAGTCAGCTTAACTTCTGTGCCAGGAAAGATAATGGAGCAGGTCATTAAAGAAATAATCTGCAAGCAATTGGAAGGTGGTAAGGTGATAGGGAACAGCCAGCATGGTTTTGTTAAAAACAGATCATGTCAAACCAATCTAACAGCTTTCTTTGATAGAATAACGAGCCTTGTGGATAAGGGAGAAGCGGTGGATGTGGTATACCTAGACTTCATTTAAGCATTTGACACGGTCTCACATAATATACTTATCAATAAACTACTCAAATACAACTTAGATGGGGCTACTATAAGGTGGGTGAACAACTGGCTGGATAACCGTACCCAGAGAGTAGTTATTAATGGTTTTCAATCCTGCTGGAAAAGTATAACTAGTGGGGTTCCACAGCGGTCTGTTTTAGGACCAGTTCTGTTCAATATCTTCATTAATGATTTAGATATTGACATAGAAAGTACACTTATTAAGTTTGCACATGATACCAAGCTGGGAGGGGTTGCGACTGCTTTGGAGGCTAGGGTCATAATTCAAAAGGATCTGCATAAACTGGAGAAATGGGCTGAGGTCAACAGGATGAAGTTTAATGAGGACAAATGCAAAGTGCTCCACTTAGGAAGGAACAATCAGTGTCACACATACAGAATGGGAAAGGACTGCCTAGGAATGAATACAGCAGAAAGGGATCTGGGGGTTATAGTGGACCACAAGCTAAATAGGAGTCAACAGTGTGATGCTGTTGCAAAAAAAGCAAACATGATTCTAGGATGCATTAACAGGTATGTTGTGAACAAAACACGAGAAGTCATTTTCCCGCTCTACTCTGTGCTGGTTAAGCCTCAGCTGGAGTAGTGTGTCCAGTTCTGGGCACCGCAGTTCAGGAAGGATGTGGAGAAATTGGAGAGGGTCCAGAGGAGAGCAACAAGAATGATCAAAGGTCTAGAGAACATGACCTATAAAGAAAGGCTGAAAGAATTGGGCTTGTTTAGTTTGGAAAAGAGAAGACTGAGGGGGGACATGATAGCAGTTTTCAGGTATCTAAAAGGGTGTCATAAGGCAGAGGGAGGGAACTTGTTCTTCCTTGCCTCTGAGGATAGGACAAGAGGCAATAGACTTAAATTGCACCAGGGGAGGTTCAGGTTGGACATTAGGAAAAAGTTCCTAACCGTCAGGGTGATCAAACACTGGAACGAATTGCCAAGGGAGGTGGTAGAATCTCCATCACTGGAGATATTTAAGAAGAGGTTAGATAGATGGCTTTCAGGGATGGTCTAGAAAGTGCTTGGTCCTGCCATGAAGGCAGGGGGCTGGACTCGATGGCCTCTCAAGGTCCCTTCCAGTCCTCCTCTTCTATGATTCTATGATTCTTCTGAAAGAATTCAAAGGCTGAACAGCACCATTCCTGCAAAAAACAAACTGGCAACTGATGACCTGGACAAAACTCCAGTAACTAATAATGGAAAAGGAGGGATAAGTTAGGGACAACGGAGAACTGGAGAACTTCAAGGGCATCAAACCTTCATTCTCTATTCTGGACTCTGAAGGTGGGAAGAATTTGCAAAGTGTCACTTAAAGAGAAGTTACTCACCTGTAGTAATGATGGTTCTTCGAGATGTGTCCCCGTGGGTGCTCCACAATAGGTGTCGGGCTCGCCCGGCGCCGCAGATTGGAATTCTTCTAGCAGTTTCTATTGGATCGCACATGTGCTGATGCGCGCCGCTCCCTTGCGTGCCCTCGGTCATGTGCACGATCCTTGTCCCTGCCAGTTCCTTGACCAACCGCCTCGGATGCTCCTGAAAAACACCAGACAGAGATCCGAAGCGGGGAGGATGGGCGGGTGGTGGAGCACCACGGGGACACATCTCAAAGAACCATCGTTACTACAGGTGAGTAACTTCTCTTTCTTCTTCGAGTGGTCCCCGTGGGTGCTCCACAATAGGTGACTACCCAGCAGTAACCCAAGTAAGGAGGTGGGTAATCGGTTGATGTGCAGCTTGCCCCGGAGAGGACTGCTGTCGACAGACGGGTATCCTCATCGAACACCCAATGCAGGGCGTAATGTTTGGCGAAGGTGTTGTAGGATGACCAGGTCGCCGCTCTACAGATGTCTTTTAACGGGATTCCCTTGAAGAAGGCTGTTGATGCTGCCACCGCCCTGGTGGAGTGAGCCCTAGGCGGGGCCAGCAAAGGGGTCTTTCGAAGCTCGTAGCACATTTTTATACAGGACACAATGTGCTTTGAAATTCTCTGGGAAGAGAGGCCTTCCCCTTTTGACTTGGGAGCGAGACACACCAGAAGCCTGTCCGTTTTCCAGAAGGACTTAGTTCTGTCTATGTAAAAGGCCAACGTCCTTCTCACATCTAGGAGATGTAGGCGCGCCTCCTTGCTGGAGCTGTGAGGCTTCGGGTAAAACGAGGGTAAAACTATTGGTTCGTTAAGATGGAACTCCGAGGAAACTTTTGGAACGAAGGCTGGGTGTAACCGTAAGATTACCGCCTCCTTTGAGAATACTGTGCAGGGCGGCATTGCCATCACTGCTGCGAGCTCGCTCACCCTCCGGGCTGACGTAATCACAAGAAGGAAGGTTGTTTTCATAGTAAGGAGTCGGAGGGGTACCGTGGCTAATGGTTCGAAGGGTGGTCCCAATAGCACGCCGAGCACCAACTCCAAACTCCACGACGGCGGTAGTGGTTTTTGAGGGGGGTACAGGTTTACCAGCCCCTTCAAGAACCTTGTGACGATAGGGTGGGCGAATACGGTGGGCCCTTCCTCTTTATGCTGAAAAGCTGATATAGCGGCGAGGTGGACCTTTAGCGACGATAGAGAAAGCCTGTCTCGTTTGAGGTCCAATAGGTATTCTAGTATTACAGTTATAGGAACGTCATGGGGAGCTAACTGTTTGGCAGAACACCAGGCTGTAAAGCGTGTCCATTTCTGTTCGCAAGTCCTCCTGGTGGAGGTCCTTCGACTACACTCCAAGACTTGTCGTACTCCCTCCGTACACGTGCTCTCTATGGCGCTGAGCCATGGATTAACCATGCTTGTAGGCGTAGTCCCTGAGGGTGCGGGTGCACTATGGACCCCTGAGCCTGCGTGAGTAAGTCCGGCGCCACCAGTAGGGGGAGTGATGGACGATCCGACACGCGCAGAAGCAAGGGAAACCATTGTTGCTGGTCCCAAGTTGGAACTATGAGTATCAAGCGAGCTCTCTCCCTTCTGGCTTTCTGCAGAACCTTGCGGATAAGCGTTGTGGGGGGAAACGCGTGGAGTAGAGGGCACTTCCATGAAATCACGAATGCATCCCCCAGGGACCCCCGCCCTATTCCTGCTCTGGAGCAGTACTGGGGACACTTCTTGTTGTACTGGGTGGCAAACAAATCGACTTGGGGAAACCCCCATATACGAAATATGCGCCATAGCAGGTCGGAGCGGATCTGCCATTCGTGCGTGAGTGCAAAGCGCCTGCTCAGCTGATCTGCCTTCATGTTGTGGGTGCCCGGCAAGTACGAGGCTTTCAACGTTATGTTGTTGGCGATGCACCAGTTCCACAATCGGACTGCTTCCGCGCATAACGCACGGGATCATGACCCTCCTTGTCGATTGATGTAGAACATAGTGGAGGTATTGTCGGTATTGATCCCGACTACTTTGCCGTGCAGGTATTCCCAAAAATGTCTGCACGCGTTCAACACTGCTCTGAGCTCCAGTATGTGTATGTGCAGTGTCTGTTCCGCAGGGGACCATAGCCCTTGCGTCACCTTGCTGCCAATGTGCGCTCCCCATCCTATGTGGGAGGCGTCGGTTTTAAGAAAAATAGAAATTTGTGGTTGGTGGAAGGGCACCCCCCACTAGCAGGTTCTTGGGATTTTCCCATCACGCTAGCGATCTGCGCACCTCCGTCGTGGGCGACACTACCCTGTGGACAATGTGGGATGCCGGTTTGTAAAACACTCGCCAGCCAATGCTGCAGGCTTCGCATGTGTAACCTGGCATTCTGTACCACAAACGTCGCTGCCGCCATGTGCCCCAACAGTTGCAGGCACATTAGGACTGGCACCGCAGGGCTGTACGTCATGACTTGCACCAGGGAGTTGATGGCGCGGAAGCGGGCGTCGGTCAGGTATACTCTTGCTGCGACAGAGTTTATGCGTGCCCCTATGAACTCTATATCTTGCGTGGGTTCGGTCTTTGACTTTGCGAGGTTGATAACTAGGCCCAGCAAAGTAAACGTGTTCACGGTGACCCGTATCATGCGTAGGACCTCTGCCTTTGAGGCCCCTTTCAGTAGGCAGTCGTCCAGATATGGAAAAATTAACACCCCGTCTGTGCAGGTAGGCTGATACCACTGCCAGGGTTTTGGTAAAGACTCTGGGTGCCGAGGATAGGCTGAACAGAAGAACCCTGTACTGGAAATGTTCCCTGCCGACCATGAAGCGGAGGAAGCGTCTGTGTGCCGGGTGGATTGTTATATGAAAGTAAGCATCTTGTAAGTCGAGGGCTGCAAACCAGTCTCCATCGTCCAGTGCCGTAAGCATGGAGGCAACTGTAATTATCCAAAAGCACTGCTTGCGCAAGTAACGGTTGAGGTCCCGTAGATCCAAAATCGGCCTCCAGCCTCCTGTTTTCTTCTCTGTTAGGAAGTAGCGTGAGTAAAAACCTTCCCTTGGAATTGTTCCAGCACTCTTTCCACTGCCCCTATGAACATGAGGTGATCTACCTCCTGCTTCAGCCTCGCCTCATGGGCAGCGTCCCTGAGATGAGGCCGGGTGGGAGGTTTCGTCGGTGGAAGTGACTGGAAGGGGATCATGTAACCCGTAGCTATAATTTCTAGCACCCATTTGTCAGTTGTGATCTTTTGCCATTGGGAGAGGAACAGTTTGAGGCGATGATGGAACATGAGATGAGAATGGCATTGAGCAATGGTGTTGATAGTGCAGTCCTCGACACACCCGTTAAACTTGCTGTTTCTGGGCTTGCCCCGAGGGTGTACAGCTTTGTTGAGAACGTCACCCGGGGGCCCTGTACTGCTGCTGCTGCTGTTGATGGCGCCCTTGGTCATAGCCTTGCTGATATTGTGCGCGTTGTGGTTGGTAAGCGTAGCGTCTTTGCTGAGGATAGAATTTCTTTTTCTTGTATGGGGGAGTATAAATACCCAAGGTCTTAAGCGTGGCCCTCAAGTCTTTGCTGGAGTGGAGGACCGAATCGGTTGAGTCCGCAAACAGCTTTTGTTTGTCAAAAGGAAGATCCACGATCTTTGCCTGTAGGCCTCTGGGGATACCAAACGTCTGGAGCCAGGATTCCCTACACATTACCACTGCTGTGGCTGTTGAACGTGCCACTGTGTCCGCCACGTCCAGGGCAATCTGGACTCCCATCCGCAATGCTGCATAGCCCTCTTGGATAATTGCCTTTAACACTGGCTTCTTGTCCTCCGGAAGTGAATCCATGAGAGGAGTGAGTCTAGAGTAATTGTCAAAGTTATGGTTTGATAAATGTGGCATGTAATTTGCCACTCTCAATAATAGGGTAGAGGAGGAGTAGACCTTCCTGCCGAACAGCTCTAATTTCTTAGCATCTTTATCCGACCCCCCTGATTTGTACTGAGACGTCTTCGACCTCTGCTGGGACGATTCGACCACCGAAGAATTGGGTTGTGGGTGGCTGAACAGGAACTCCATGCCCTTGGCTGGGACGAAGTACTTCTTATCCGCTCTCTTGTTTGCAGGAGGAATAGAGGCCAGAGTCTGCCATATGTTAGTGGCTGACTCCATAATGGCTTCGTCCAACGGGATAGTGATTTTAGATGAAGCCGGGGGTCTCAAATTTTTCAGGAGTTTATGGTGCTTCTCCTGCACCTCTGCTATTTGAATGCCCTGCGTGAATGCTACTCTTTTGAACGGCTCCTGGAATTGTTTAAGGTCATCCGGAGGGGAGACATCCCCAGGGGCAATGGCCTCATCTGGGGAGGATGAGGAGGAACCGCTGGGGTAAGCCTCCCCCAAATCCCTGGCTCCCAAGTTCGGTGGTATACTTGCTCCCTGGTGGGCTGTGAAGTGAAGTCTCAGGACCTAATTTCCCCTGGGACAACTGCGTTCCCGTTCCAGAGCGAGAGTGTACACGGGAGTATTGACGAGTAGTAGGAGAGGACCTGCCCTTGGATCTAGACCTGCGGTGTCTGTGTTCAGCATGATGAGGACGACCATAGCAACATGGGCAAGGGCCCGGTGATGGAGACATGGACCACGATCGGGGAGTGTACCCATGATGTCTGGGAGAGTGGAATCTCCTTGACGACACTGATAGTGGTGAAGCTGGTTTGTGATAGTACTCAAGGGGATCCATGCCCAAAAATGGTGAAGGTGGCCTGCGGCACGGCAAAATTGGTTGGAGGAATGGAGAGGGAGGCCCGAAATAAGCTGGTGGAGTTGCCACCCAGCGCTGCGGCGTGTGTATCTCGGGAGGGGGGCTGGGTGATAAGGGCATCGCAGCCCTGCCTGGAGATGGACTAAGGTGCCGGGTTTTAGCTCTAGCCTTGCCCCTCCCCTGCAGGGTGGGCGCCACCCCCTCCCGTGCCGGGGATCTCGGCCCCATTGTCGGTGCCGCGCGGGTAGCTTCCTCCGGTGCCGGTAGGCCCCGTGCTGGGTGCCCCTGCGCTGTGGGAGCCGGTGCCGCTTGTGGTGGCGCAGCCGATTCTGGCGCTTGCCACGCTGGTGCTCGCGGCTCCTTCTGTGCCACCCGCTGTATAGTCAGAGGCCCGGCCTCGGCCACATGCGCTGCTGGGTTGCCCCTTTCATCAGCTCGCGGCTGGGGGCTCTGCGTTCCGCCCGTCCTGCTCCCTGGGACCGCCAGCAACAATCGAGCCGGGGAGAGTTTCCTCCTCTTCTGCACAGAGGGGGGCAAAGAGGCTGCCTTCCTTTTATGCGGCCCAGAGGGCCCTTCTATGTGAGGTTTCTCCGGCGGCTCAGGCTGGAGGGCCTTATCAAACAAGATCATTTTGAGCCTCATTTCTCTGTCCTTCCTGGCCCTGGCTGTAAGCTTAGCACAGTGGGAACACTTCTGGGTAACATGAGACTCCCCCAGGCAACGAATGCATTCACTATGCCCATCTGAGGCCGGCACAGCCTCCCAGCACGACTCACACTTCTTAAACCCCGAGGAAGCCATCAAGGTGAGTCTTTACTGTTAATAGGGTACTTAGCCACTAATCAGTGCTTTCAAACCCAAAATAACATTCACGGCCTTCAGGGCAGCGGATGGCTTAACAGCCTATTGTCCACCCCTCTCTCCTTCGTTCCTCTTCTCTCTGCTGTTTAGTATGCTCTTCTCTTCCTTTCTTTTTTTTTTTTTTTTTTTTTTGTATAATAGTGACAAACAACGAACTAACACATAAAAACAACTATCTTATCTGTCTCAGGCTTTCGCCGGAGCGGATTCCGTCTGCAGCCGATGGCAGTCGCGAAGGAACTGGCGGGGACAGGATCGTGCACATGACCGAGGGCGTGCAAGGGAGCGGCGCGCATCGGCGCATGCGCGATCCAATAGAAACTGCTAGAAGAATTCTGATCTGCGGCGCCGGGCGAGCCCGACATCTATTGTGGAGCACCCACGGGGACCACTCGAAGAAGAATAGAAGCTTTTTCCCTCCCATTTAATGAGCACTGAATGGACCTCTCTCTCTTGATATGTCAGAACAAGACAATTCCCTTTCCTGACACTGTAGAGTCCATACATTCCATGGGGCATTCCATATGCCTTATGAAAAGATGCTTGATAAGAGAACGTCGTAAGTGAGATATGCTTTATGCAAGACGGTCACATAATATATCATTGGAAAGCTGTGATTTACTAATTATGATTACCCCATTTGCATTCATATATTATTTTTGGAGAGGAGTGAGGGGTATGACCTGGGCATCTGTAATTTTATATTTGCTGCTTTGGGTTGCACACTCACACTGCTGCTACTTCATGGCCCATCAGCAGGACACAATGAACCGTTAAAGTTTAACCTTCCTGGGCTCTAAGGAGGCATGTGACTGTGTCATCTGATCCTGGAACCCATCTTGAATTCAGTAATCTTCCATGAGAAGCTGGGAGTGGATCAAACTATGGAACAAGGGACTCCAGCCTCATGCAAATCCTACTTAAGGATGGGGGGTGAGGAAATTCAGGTAATCAGTTCTCCCCAGCTACTCTACCCAAAGATGACTGCTGGATACAACTAAGATTAACCTGGGGAAAAGATTAGGTCCAGGCTGGAAGGGCTTCTGTCCAGTGAAGATGATGATTAGACACACAGTTAGGGTGAGACCTTACATATAAACTAGTTTCTTTAGTGTATTAAGCTTGGCTTGCATTTTTGATTGTTTTTCTTCACATCCCTACTCTCTTCTTCTGTTTGCTACCTCTGAAATCCAATTTTTATACGAAATAAAAATCAATTTTATTTAGCAATAAACCCAGTGCAAGTAATTACTACCTAGGAGAGCAAAGAGCCTGTGTAGCTCTCTCTCTACATTTAGAAAGGAGAATTTCATGAGCTTACACTCTATAATTCTCTCGAGTATAGAAGGGATGTACTAAAGTACAGTATACATCTCTTACTGGACCTGAACCTGAGTTCTGGGAGAAGGTCTCATACTGTATTGCTTTCATTTTGTGTCTGCAGCCTTGGAGGCATGGCCCTCTCCCTGTTGTCTGTGCTCAAGGAGGCTGGAGAGCTGAGCTCAGCAAGACAAGGTTGCAGGGTTTCCAAGCTGTCAGGCAAGCAGGATCAGTGGAGTCTCAGCACTTCCAGTGACAGTACTAAAGGAGTCCAAACCTATCATAACCCCCATGTAGTACCACAGCCCAGCTGCCATCTTCCCAACACAGTGCAACTGGATAGGACTCTGAATTCCTGATTCTGGGACAGCTTTTTGGGTCTTCACAGTATTTCCAGGGAATGCCAAAACTGAAAACCAGATGTCTCACATGACCAGGCAGCTCAACAGCACTGCAGAAATGTGCCAAAATACCTGAGGCAAAGACCACAAAAACAACTGACTAAGCCTGACTGAATGGCAAAGTACAGCTGTGAACAGAATATTCAGTAAGCACCACTGGGATATCGCGAAGCTATGGCCAATAAAATAATAATCTCCTTTACCAATTGTGGTCAAGGGGAAGGTGACTGTAGTGCTCTGAGGGCAGTCATAACACTGTGCAGAGGAAGGCACACAATGGTCAATAGGGGACCTAGGTCTCAGCCAAAAATTGCCTGGCTACGACCCTTTTGTCTGAGCCTGTTAGACTTTGATTAGGTGCTTACTTGCAGCCTGCTCAGGCAGGCATGGAGGATCCGACTTTCTTCTTAGTTAGGTGGGTAAGTCCATTCTCACGCTTATGAAAACAGTTTAAAAAACAAAAAACCTACACACTGAACAAAAAACTTTATTTCTACTTCATTGGTATGAAAATTTAGACAGCGGAATTAATAAGTGTTAAGAATCTTCTTTTAGTGTGATTTAACATAGCCCCAAATTAGTGAGAACCACATTGCATGTGTGCTGTCCATGTCTTCTTATCATAAAAGGAACTTAACTCCCTCCACCCACCCAAAGAACAGTTTCTAACTGCTGAGAAGTAAAATGTGTGTGTGTGTGGAGTGGGAAGAGAACAGCAGCTATATTCACACAAATCTCCATCCGTTTTAATTTTAGCCAAAATGCACACACAGTGCCATTTAAAATAAACATCTAAAAACAACAGTACTGTAAACAAAAGTAACTTTTTCACTCTTTCCTAGCCTGATACCAATAATTCCCCATTTCTTCATCTTCTAATCATGGCCTGTTCAAATATATGCAGTTCACAAAACAGAAGACAAGCAGAGTTTATAGCAATTATTTATGACAATCAGCTTAGAAGCCTAGTAAAACAAGTGGCTATACACAGGACAGCTTACTGCTCTGAATTTTACACTTACCAATTTGTATTTACTTCACACAGAAGCTTCTTCCTATTATACTTTTCCATAACAGTGCAACACTTCAATTTTCTTTTAAGATATCTTATACCTGAATATGCCTTTTTAAGAAAGAAACTGGGATTGATCAAGATTCATCTCATTCCTTTTCACCCAATGAAAAACATATCTGGTTTTAGTACAGATGTCCTTTTCCATGTAGGTGTGTAGGCGAGAATTAAAACTGTCTTTTCTTCTTCAAATCACATACTAAAAACAGGAAGGTTCAGCAAAGAACAAAAAAAAAAAAAAAAAAGGCCCCATAACCAGCTTTTTCTATTTTATGTCCAGCAATGGAGAGATAGGAGGGGTTCCCCCACAAGAGTAGGTAATCCACCTCCACAAAAAGCAGTAGCTAGATCAATGGAAGAATTCTTCCATCAACCTACCACTGAAGGAGGAGTGGAGATTTTGTACCTGCCTGAGAGATGTAGCTCTACCAGTGTAAGTTCCTGGTGTTGACTAACCTTTAAAACGGGCGAGCAAGCTTTTTATGTCAGTCTCCACTTTTCATCCCTGCACTTAGCTGGGCATCCCCAACCTGAGGGAGGGCCACAGAAGGGGATCCAGGAGGGCACTTGGAAAGGGGGTCCTGGGAGGCTCCAAGAGTTGCCCCTAAGGGGGAGGTACACTCAGTGAGGACCCCAGGAAGGACTCAAGGGGTGCCCTAAAGGGGGAGGGGCACATGAGGGGTACCTTGAAGTGGGGAGGGCACTTGGGCAGGGGAACTCGAGATTCACCTGCATCACCACCTCCATTTTGTAGGTGTTGCCTTTGCTGCCTGACTGTCTGCAGAACTTGCTGCCACTTTAAGGCAGGAAAGTGGTGATCCCAGGCTGTGCCATATGGAGGCAGGTTTGTGCAGTGGCACCATCCCACACCACCCCTGCCAGGAAGCAGCACTCACTCTGCACTGGCATCCTGGAAGGCCAGGGGGCAGGGTGTCCCAGGTGCCAGTATACTATGGGGATCAGACTGGCCGCCTTACCAAACAAGGAGCTTGCTGGCTGCCCCCATTGCCTGACACTGGGCCTCTGGGTGATGCCTCCACACATTCTGATTGGCCCAGAGGGTGCGAGGTGGGCAGGGCACCATTCCCATTGGTCACTGAGGTCCCTTGGCAACGGTGACAGTGGAGGCCACAGGGGGAGGGAGAGGAGGCAATGGAGGCTGATCACACTGTGTCCCTCTTACAAAATTTGGTACCCCCACCCTTTGTGCACCCCTGCCTTAGAGCATTGGTTCTCAACCTTTATTCACTTAAAAAAATTCAAATGGAGGTGCAGACCTCCTTGGAAATGTACAGTTTGTACTGAACTCTGTTCAGTCATTAATATAGTGCATGGACCCCAAGAGCCACAGACCACAGGTGGAGAACCACTGCTATAAAATTATGTTTACACTACAAACACTACAGTGGCAAAGCTGTGGCACTGCAGCTATGCCACTCTAGTGAGGATACTTGCTATGGCAACAGGAGTTCCATTGCTGTCCTAACCATAACACCTCCAGAGTAGCAGGATAGGAAGCCAGAAGAATTCCTCTGTCAACTTAGCGGTGGCTAAACCACATCTTAGGTCAGTTTAATTACATCTCAAGGGCATGAATTTTACATATGCTACATATGAGCGACATATGCTAGTGACATGGGTATTCTGTGCTACGGTATGGCTATGTCTCTCAGGGGCATCAAAACGAACATCTTTAAGAGACTCGGCAATACCAACCAAACCTCCCGTGTCAATAGTGCAAGGTCACAGGGAAATTCTTCTGAAGAGTTCTGCATTGCTGTAGTATATTAAAGTTTAGACAAGCCCTTACTGTTGAACACCTACTCTTTATGCACAGCCTGAATTTATTGCTATCAGAGTTACCAGACATTAAACCTTTTACAAGATTTTTGATGTATTTAAAGTCAGCCATGGCAAGCCTAGGTAGCAGCGCTTTGGGTGGCTTTTACTAGTTAGAGGTAACAGTTCAAAAGTGCAGCCATTTGCCAGTCAGGAACATCTCTGGCTCATCAGGGGGTGATCAAAATTACCGAGCAGCCAATCAGTTCATAATTTTAGGCAGATCTGTGCTGCAGTCTCACAGGGTTCAATTCTGGTCAGCAAATTTAACAGTCATTCCACAACTGGGCAACCATATCATTATTACATAGCATCCCTTTAACGCACATCATCGTCCCTTTCAATGCTGAACTTGTTTCTGGGTTCCAGGCAGGCACTTAGCATTGCTCTGACACTGTGTTTTGTGTGGTTTCATGTATTTCCTATCTGTGAAAAAGGACCTATAGCAGTTCCTGGTTTGTTACATTTTCTTCAAATAAAAAAAGTGTGAGCAGCAGTTTCCTCTACGATGTTATTCTATATTGGTGAACATTCTTTTCCCTTTTGCCGCACTCAAAAAAGCTACAAGATGGACTTTTAAAAAAATGAAGCAATAAGTTGTTCTGAAACAATTCACTCATCTCTAACAAAAACTGACCATTTCTTTCTTCATCAATAGGGTCAAAAATATTTCTGATTTCACTCTTCTTTTCACACTGCCCTCTGCCTCTCTTTTAAACAATCCTTTAAATAATGTGCAAAGATCTTCCCACTTCCAAACATCCCATACATTCCAATTTTGCCTTCAGTTACCTTCATTTATCTACAGTAAGAATACGTTTGAGGCATAAGGGACTGGCGACAGAGGGGGGTTTAGCTGGCAGAGGCACATCCACACGGCCTCTGCAGTGCCAGCATCTGCTTCTGCCAACGCCGAACTCTTGCGGGGCTATGGTAACGAGCTTCAGGAGCATGCAAATGGCACACCATTTGCAATCCCAATCAGCTCATTCTGCATAGCTCTGCTGGCAGCAGCACTGGGGGGAGTGCTGTGTAGATCCAGCCTGTATGTGTAAGACACCTTTCGACGGAAGCCCACAAAATGATTTGTAAATGTTAAGTTACCTTCACCACACTCTTCTGGAGGTATTACATTTATTTTACAAAAATGGAAAAGACGACACAGACAAGTTAAGTGACTTGCCTAATGTCACTAGCTTACCTGGGAAATGGATTCATATGCCCTGACTCCCACAGCTCACACACTAAGAATCACACTAATAATTAAAGATTTTCTGCTCTCTGCCCCCTCATTTCTCTCCTTCCTTATATGGTTATTCCACCTGGTTGCTATTTATGAAAAACTTTATTAATTTAATCACAAACATATGAGGTACAATATAAGCAAATACAAGAGAAGAGGGAACTATAAGCTGGGAGAAGGAAATATTATACACAAGGAAAGATGCAAACAAAATACCTAAAATTAAACTCTTCTTTACTAAAAGCAAAATTACTTGCTTAAGTGTAACACTCAGGCTTAGGAAGCATGACCACGTCTTACTCTGTTAACTTCACCAGCAAATGTTAACAACCTGTTATTTACTGACAGCTGAAGGAGTTTATCTACCTAAGGTCTCACACGAGTCTTAACACTGTGATGCAGGGGACCCCCAACATGCACCATTTCAACTTGTGTTCCTTACATTAACGTGAGTTGAAATCGTGAGTAGAGACAACAGCTTCTACCTTCTCAAGGTGTGTCCCCCCAATCCAGAGTGTGGACAATGGCATCGTCTAAGTAGGCAGCTGGATACTTAGCATGTGGACGCAATAGGTTGTCTGAGTCTTTGGAACGTTGCTGGTGCGCCATTCAAACTGAAGGGTAGGACAGTGTACTGGAAGAGTCCGTATGGGGTTGAGAAGGCTGTCTTCTCTTTGGCCCCTGGGGTCAGAGGAATTTGCCAGTAGCCCTTGGTCCAATCAAGGGTGGACAGAAATCAGGCCTTTCGCAGTTGGTCAATCAGTTTGTCTACCTGTGGTATGGGGTAGGTGTCAAACTTCAATACCTCATTCAGCCTTCGGAAGTCGTTGCAAAACCATAGGCTTCCATCAGGCTTGGGTACCAATACGATAAGGCTAGACCACTGGCTATACAACTCTTCAATGACGCCCAGCTCCAGCATTTTCTTAACCTCTGCTGAGATCTCCCCTCTCTTAGCCTCGGGTATCCGGTAGGGCTTGACATTCACTTTAGCTCCTGGATCAGTGACGATGTCATGGTATACTTCTGTTGTTCTTCCAGGTTTAGCTGAAAACACATTACAGTTTCGCTCTATCATGTCAACTACTTCCATGCGTTGGTCTGGGGTCAACTCAGGAGATATCCCCACCTGCTTCTGGGGGTCCTCCTCTGCGACTAGTGCTCCCAGAGCAGCCAGCTGTACTTCTCTGTCCTGCCATGGTTTTAACAAGTTGATATGATATATCTGCTCTGGCTTTCATCGGTCAGGTGGGTGGACCTTACAATCCACCTCACCAACAACTTCTCCCACCTCATACAGCTCCTGTCACCTGGCAAGAAGTTTACTCTCGGCTGTTGACACCATCACCCGGTCTCCCACCCGGAATTTCTGGGGTGTCGCTTGCTGGTTGTAGTGGGCTTTCTGTGCCTTCTCTAAGTGTTCCCGCACTATTGGGGTGACTGACAATTCAGTCTCTCATCTGCAGCACATGGTCAATGATGTTCCAACCTGGGTTGGGCTGTTCCTCCCAGGCCTCTTTGGCGAGGTCCAGTTTTCCCCCAGGGGTTATGCTCATACAAGAGCTCAAATGGGGAAAACCCGGTAGAAGCTTGAGGGACCTCTCTTACAGCAAACATCAGAAACGGCAGCAGCAAGTCCCAGTCCTTGCCGTTCTGGCTCACAACTTTTCTTATCATACTTTTCAGAGTTTTGTTAAATCACTCAACGAGGTTGTCAGTCTGCGGATGACAGACTGATGTACTCAGGGTGGCATCCGGAGCAGGGTACATAAGTCCTTCATGAGCTTGGACACAAAGGGGGTCCCCTGATCAGTTAGTACTTCCTTGGGTATCCCCACCCTCGAGAAAATCTGGATCAGCTCCTTTGCTATTGTTCTGGAGAGGGTATTGAGCAGGGGCACAGCCTCCGGATACCTGGTGGCATGGTCCACAACAACTAGGATACTCTGGTGGCCCCGTGCAGACTTCTCTAGTGGCCCAACTATGCCCATAGCAATCCTCTCAAAGGGGACCTCGATGATCGGTAGGGGCACCAACAGGGCCCACAGGTGTGGTTGGCGCCCGTGTAACTGGCATTCCAGATAGGAAGTGCAGTGTTTCCTGACTTCCATACAGATCCCCGGCCAGAAGAATCTCCGCAGAATGCGGTCTAGGGTCTTGTCCACCCCGATGCCCCCCAAACAAGCGGCTGTGGGCCAGCTCCTTTACCGCCCTGCAGTGCTTCGGAGGTAACAAAAGCTGTTCTACCTCTTGGTCCTGTACCCAGGCTACTCTGTACAACAAGTTCCCCTTAATTACATAGTAAGGGACCCTACCTTTGCCCCTTCCCTCCACAGGGGTCCCATTAACCTTAACCACCTGCTTATGGACATTCTGGAACACTGGATCATTGGCCTGATCCTGCCCAAACATTTCCCGAGGGAGACCCACATGTTCAGGGTCAGGGAGGCCCACCTTGCCCTCCTCCCCTGAAGAGCTAGGCCCTGCCTCTAGCTCACCTACTTCCCTGCTTTCTTCCCTAGTAGTTGGGCGGGTTTGCCCGCCTACCAGTACTTGCTTCAGATTGTGGCCCAATATCCTGGTTCCCAGTCTCTCAGCTGCCCTTCTCTCCCGCCTCGCCTTCCTGGGCACCGAGAATAGGTCCTGGCAAAATTCACAAAAGATTGGGAACGGGCTATCCCCTTTGGCCCCATTGCACCGTAGTAGGTTATTGAACCCAGGGAAGTCCCATCCTATGACCACGGGGTAGGGGAGCTTGGGAACCACTCCTGCAGTTACGTTTGTGATGCTGCCTTGGACCTCTATCTTTACTGGGATGGCTGGATAATAATTAACATCCCCATTGTAGGGTGCGAGAAGACATTATGACGGTCAAGAGTGCAGTCCGATCCCTCTGTGAACCCTCAGGAGAATTCCAAACAGACCAGTCTGTGCAAGGTGAAAAGCTGCAAAACAAGTATCCTGCCAAGGCGAACAGCTGCAAAACAAAGTTCGATCGCTGAAACTTCAAGGCTACGCTGGCAGTAGGCCACAAGAGATAGTAAGAGTAGTGCATAGGCAATTTTAAGCAAATGAGTTTAAGCTTTATTAGTTAGTGTTACGAGGCCCATTATAGAGCCTTTCCCCCGAGCGAAGCTCCAACGCGTCGGGTTTTCCCCCTCTGGTAACTGCGGCATTTCCGGGGCTCCCGTCGCAGGTGTCACGTGCTTTCAATAAACCAAATATAGCACTCGCCTTTTGGGTGCAGCCTCGTTTCTGGGGAACCCGAGCTTGGTTGGTTACACCCATGAACACAGGAGATCCTTATGTTTGGCCTGGGTCAGTTGGTCCTGTCCCACTAACATCCCCGATACCAAAGTAACTGCACTCCCAGAGTCTACCAATGCAATTGTTGCTATCCCATTCATCTTCACAGGACAGGTACACTGATGGGGGGCTGTTGGAATGCCAGCAAGGTGGATCAAGGCGCAGGGGTCCCGCAGACACCCCACGCCACATTGCATGGGCTCCTCCTCATTGGAGCATTTTGTGGCTATGTGCCCCAGCTCCCCACAGCACAGTCCTGGGCAGCTTGACTCACCAGCAGCCAGTTCATCTCCTGCTGGACCCAAGTAGCCTCCTGCTGGGTGGCTGTGGCCTGCAGGAGTGTCTTTATCACGTCCTCCATGGGTACTTCTTTACAAGGGGCCCAGATAGTTGGCTTTAGGGTCGCTGTACAATCTCACAGCAGTTAAATCCTACCACTACCACCATGTGTGACAAAGTCAGTCCAATTCCTGGGCCTCTGTCCTCTGGTCCGTCCATTAGGACCCCTTAAGGGCCCTGTTGCCCTCGCTGGGGCGAGGGGAGGTCTGGGGGAACTCAGCCCCTGCTCACTGTGGAGGGTTTTAAAGGCCTCTCATTGGCCCAGTCATTTGGGCCAGCTGGCTTTAATTAGGCTGAGCCATCTCCCACCCGGCTGCCTCTGACTGCCCTGCAGGCCCTTCTGCTTGTTCGGGCTTCCTTCCCCCTGGCCCTGCCACAACCTCTGTACAAATCATCCACATTTTGAATACTGCAGGGTGTATATGGTCACTCCCTCTCAAAAAAGACACTGAAATTGGCTAAAGTACAGAGAATGGCCACAAAATGACTAAGGGCAGTGAACAGCTTTCTCCTTAGGAGAGATTAGTAAAACTGGAACTTTTCAGCTTGGAAAAGGAATTACTAAAGATGGATATAACAGAGGTCTATAAAATCATGGCTGACATGGAGAAATAAAACGTTACTTCTCAAAACAAAAGAATGAGGAGTGTCACCAAATGAAATTAATAGACAGCAGATTCAAAACAACTAAAAGAAAGGCAACTTTTGGAAACCTTTTCCAGAGAATGTTGTGACTGTCAACATTATCACAAGGTTCAAAAAGAATCAGATAAATTCATGGAGGTTAGGCCCCATTAATAGGTACTAGCCAGGGTAGGCAAGGACAGCATCCTTAGCCTCCGTTTGTCAGAAATTTGAAGTGTACCAAAAGGGATGGATCAGTTGATGATTACCTGTTCTGTTGAGTCCCTTTGGTACTCCTGGCATTGGCCACTGTTGGAAGACAGAGTACTGGGCTAGATGGACCCTTGATCTAATGTAGTATGGCTGTTCTTATATTCTTATGTCTTTTAGTTCAAGTAATCAGGCCTTACAATTCTTGTGCCAAGACAGAGATTCACTTTCCAGCATCAACCAAGGTCTCCCTGCCAAAAAGTAGGCGATGTGCGGGGGGGGGGGGGGGGGGGAGATGCATGCATATTCTCTGTTATATAAACTATTTCCATAACAGGTCTTACCGAAGTGTCTTGCTGAAACTTACACAACTCTATAGATGACCCCAGGAGTCAGTTCAGCTTGAAGTACAAGCATTCACTCACTTTCATCTTTCAAGGAGTCTTAGAATAGTGGGCTGAAGTTCAAAACTCCAACCTCAGAGTATTCAAAATAGGCCATCTTATCCCTTTCATTCCCTAAACCATGCCAGGAAGTCAAAGAAAATCATCATCATCCTCATCTCAGTTTGGCTCCCACATTCAGACCAAAACTCAAAGCCAGTTAGTCCCTTTATTGATAACCTAGAATGTGCATTTGTGAATTACCATGGAGATGATGCCAACAATACATAAGGTTCTGCAGCACCTTCTGTGTTGTAAATTGGTATAACAGTAAGTTTTTAGGCAGCACGGCCCATCCAAGGGATGACACCAGTGTTTCCCTGAAAACTTAGTACTTGGGCAGCCACCCTGGAGGGATTCAGGTGCCACACAGCTGATTAGCAGAGCGCCCACAAACACCCACAGTAGGCAGCATGTACTTCTGCCTATCCACACATCTTGGTTCACGAAACAAAATTTATTCCATGCATGGAGGGAAAAAATTAATGGGAATCCTGGATGACACACATATGAGATACTATCAAAACAAAAAAGCAGTCAAGTAGCCCTTTAAAGACTAACAAAATAATTTATTAGGTGAGCTTTCGTGGGACAGACCCACTTCTTCAGACCATAGCCATACCAGAACAGACTCAATACATGTCACATGACAGACAAATTCCAAGCACTTTTTAGATGTGCGGCAACTGACAGGTAAAGCTACCTGAAGGGGTAGTGAAGGGGGTGAGGAAGAGGTAGGACATCGCTGAGACCAGATGTGCTTCTTAAAATCAAGCGTGTTTGTGGAATTGATTGTGAAATTCACTGGACTTCAAAGAAAACTTCCAGAGAAGGGAGATGGAGGCTTCATCAGTCCTTCCAAAAACTACAGAAAGGGTGAGCTCTCAAGTTCGAAGCAAGCCAAAAAAAGCTGTCAGGGAAAGGAAATTGTGTCACACTTTTTTCCCCCCCAAAGCTATTGGACAAACTTCCCTCATATTTAAGAGTGACATGATGGAGACAAACAAGTTGATGTTCTTTTCTTTATACAGCCTTAGACAAAGACCAATAAACATTTGTTTCTACTTATACAGGAAAAATATACAAACTGCTGCTGCTATAATTAGACTCAACATTTCATAAAAAGGAGAGGTGGAGTCAAAGTGAAATATCAACACTCAATGATGGAGTAATAGGAATTCATCTGAGATATGAACCTGCAAAAAGCACAGAACACCCAGGAAAGATGCCGTTGAGGTTAAGATATAGCTTTTTCCACCTGAACACAAACTTTTGGGGTTGTCCCAAGTATGTCAATCTATGTGCCTCAGTCTGTAGGATACTACCTCCCTACATCACAGAGATGAGAGTTTCAACTTTCTAATACTTATGAGGCATTAACATACCATAGTGAAATGCAAGAATAAATTAATAATAGGCAGATCACATTGTAGCATTCTGCACTTTATTTAAAGCCAAACAGCAAAGAGAGCACTAACACAAGGAATCATCATGTTACAGTTTCAGAAAAATCTGCATGCCTCATGGCAGCAGAACAAGTTTGATTGGCTTACATAAGAAGAAAGTTTGGTGCTACTTTAAAAAAAGACCCGAGACAAAAAGTTTCAACATACTTATTGCTAACAGCCAAAAATGTGGTGTGTGTTGGAACATATTACTTTGGTTTTAGGAAATCTGCCAGCTAAATAATAATTTGATTCCACTAAACAATACCTAGATTTATACCCAGATTTTAGTAAGGCATTTGATATGGTCTCACGTGATATTCTTATCAATAAGCTAAGCAACTACAACTTACATGGGGCTACTATAAGGTGGGTGCAAAACTGACTGGATAACCATACTCAGAGAGTAGTTACTGATGGTTCATAATCCTGCTGGAGATATATAACAAGTGGGGTTCTGCAGGAGTCTGTATTGGGACTGGTTCTGTTCAATATCTTCATCAACAATTTACATATTGGCATAGAAAGTACGCTTATTAAGTTTGCAGATGATACCAAGATAGGAGGGGTTGCAACTGCTTTGGAGGATAGGGTCAAAATTCAAAATGATCTGGACAAATTGGAGAAATGGTCTGAAGTAAACAGGATGAAGTTTAACAAAGACAAATGCAAAGTGCTCCACTTAGGAAGGAACAATCAGTTTCACACATACAGAATGGGAAGCGACTGTCTAGGAAGGAGATTGTAGAAAGGGATCTAGGGGTTATAGTGGACCACAAGTTAAATATGAGTCAGTGTGATGCTGTAGCAAAAAAAAAGCAAACATGATTCTGGGACGCATTAACAGGTGTGTTGTGAACAAGACACAAGAAGTCATTCTTCCGCTCTACTCTGCAATGGTTAGGCCTCAGTTGGAGTATTGTGTCCAGTTCTGGGCACCGCATTTCAAGAAAGATGTGGAGAAATTGGAAAGAGTCCAGAAAAGAGCAACAAGAATGATCAAAGGTCTAGAGAACATGACCTATGAAGAAAAGCTGAGAGAATGGGCTTGTTTAGTTTGGAAAAAAGAAGATTAAGGGGGGGGACATGATAGCGATATTCAAGTATCTAAAAGGGTGCCATAAGGAGGAGGGAGAAGACTTCTTGTTCTATCCTCAGAGGCCAAGAAGACCAAGCAATGGGCTTAAACTGCAGCAAGGGAGGTTTAGGTTGGACATTAGGAAAAAGTTCCTAACTGTCAGGGTGGTCAAACACTGGAATAAATTTCCTAGGGAGGTTGTGGAACCTCCATCTCTGGAGATATTTAAGAACAGGTTAGATAAATGTCTATCAGAGATGGTCTAGACAGTACTTGGTCGTGACATGAGGGCAGGGGGCTGGACTCGATAACCTCTCAAGGTCCCTTCCAGTCCTAGCATTCTATGATTCACAAACAGTTTTAAGTATGAATTTATTATTTAAGCTTTAATTACTTTATTTTACTACACTTTTTTGTCAAAGGTTAAGTTAATGTTCACAGCACACGAGTAAGATGAATTCAATTCTTAGACAAATGCTGCAGTTAGCAAAAGGGGGAACTCCCCCCAACAAACTAATGTATTAAAAAGCCCAAGGCAGAAGATTCAGAATTACACAGTTAAATTTGCAATATCAAAATATCTGTGAAGGCATGGAAATTCAAGAGCTACATCAAAGTTATCACAAGAATCCCCTTTTGTGATCCCAACTACTCATTTTCCGTCTGTTTATTTTATTACTATTTGGCTGCGTCTACACGTGCACGCTACTTCGAAGTAGCGGCACCAACTTCGAAATAGCGCCTGTCGCGTCTACACGCATCGGGCGCTATTTCGAAGTTAACTTCGACATTAGGCGGCGAGACGTCGAAGTCACTAACCTCATGAGGAGATAGGAATAGTGCCCTACTTCGACGTTCAACGTCGAAGTAGGGACCGTGTAGACGATCCGCGTCCCGCAACGTCGAAATTGCTGGGTCCTCCATGGTGGCCATCAGCTGGGGGATTGAGAGATGCTCTCTCTCCAGCCCCTGCGGGGCTCTATGGTCACCGTGGGCAGCAGCCCTTAGCCCAGGGCTTCTGGCTGCTTCTGCGGCAGCTGGGGATCTATGCTGCAGGCACAGGGTCTGCAACCAGTTGTCAGCTCTGTGTATCTTGTGTTGTTTAGTGCAACTGTGTCTGGGAGGGGCACTTTAAGGGAGCGGCTTGCTGTTGAGTCCGCCCTGTGACCCTGTCTGCAGCTGTGCCTGGCATCCCTATTTCGATGTGTGCTACTTTGACGTGTAGACGTTCCCTCGCTGCGCCTATTTCGATGTTGGGCTGAGCAACGTCGAAGTTGAACATCGACGTTGCCGGCCCTGGAGGACGTGTAGACGTTATTCATCGAAATAGACTATTTCGATGTTGGCTGCACGTGTAGACGTAGCCTTTGTGGGATCCTGACAGAAAATAGTCTTCGCCAAATACTACTTAATTTCTTTATCTATGGACACAGACTAGCATGGGTGTCTCTGTTACTACCTGAACAAGAGAGCTAGATTATTCTGCATAACTGGCCTGTACCTATCATTATTTACTGCTCAACAAATTTTTGTGTTGTCTTCAAATATTATCACTATTAATTTTGTCTATCTCCTATCAAAACAAAAAAGCAGTCCAGCAGCACTTTAAAGACTAACAAAATAATTTTTATTACATCATGAGCTTTCATGATCTGAAGAAGTGGGTCTACCCCACAAAAGGTCGTCGCCTAATAAATTATTTGCTTTGTCTTTAATGTGCTACTGGACTGTTTTTTTGTCTTGTTCAGGTGTGTTTATTAGAATACAGGCTTTAATACAGCCAAATGTGAAGTCATACCTCCATGAATGAAAGGTGTAAGTCACGCTTACAAGGTGGGGGAGGGTATGTGGAATGAAGTGAGGCTGAAAAGCTAACAAGTTTGCTCAAGTTACCACACTAAAAGTAACACCTTAGTAACACATCAGGGCAGCAGTTCACACTACACTCAACTACAAACCTGTTTGACACCTCTGCCATACATGGCATTGCAGCGGCACTGCTATTTTTAGTTCGGTAGCTTGAACAGAGCTAGTACGTCTGCCTACCCATGCTGGGAAGCACCCTCTCCGCTGCTGTGTAGACATACCATTACAAAGTAGTTGCTAAGACAACACTATGAACCCTGCACACATAAGCAAGACAACTTCAAGAAGAAGTAGGAAGGTGATATTAGTGAGAAAATTACTGGAATCCGTGTCCAATTCTGGTGTTTTTATTGAGAAATGGTAAAGGCACTCCCCGAGTTAGAAACATCCAACATACGAACATTCACACATACAAACAAGAGCTCTCCTGCAGACCCAGGGAGGGACATCCTTAGGATTTATGGGGCCCTATGCAGTATTATTAAACTGGCACTCTTACTCCAAGGGCAGCCTGGGGAAAGGGGATTATATTTTTTGGAGATGGGATTTTATAATCTTCAGCAACAAATTTTAAACTTAGGTCCTATGTACTAATGCGGTAAATTGAGAAACCGACAGTATATACCTGGAGTTGGAAAATGCCTGTTAAATGGCTTCATTATGACCTGAATGGCTCTATCACAGATTCAATGTGCTTCTAATAAGTCTGGCAGGCTTTTCCACTTCTCAGTTAACTAGATCCACAGCGTCCAACACCTTCCCCTCTTGCCACAAGTGGCGAAAGGGACACTACACCGTGGCGATTTGCTCTGGAGTGGCATGCGGCTCTCTGAGCCTTTAAATGCAGCTCCTCCAAACCGCACACATGGGTGCTGTCTGCCCGCTCCGTGCATGCATCCCACTGCTTGATGGGACAAGTGTGTGGTGGCGGCGGCGGTCCCTGCCAGCTTGGGCTCCCACACAACTCCTGCTGGGGCAGCTCAAGTGGCTGTGGTGAGTCACCTTATTCAGTCTGCACGAGGGTGAGGAACTGGGGAGGCCTGGCACTGGGGGAGGGAGAAGGAACTGTTGCGGGGGGGTCTGGGAGTGCTTGGCTGTGGGGGAGGGCATTGTAGGGCAGGTAGGAGTGCCTGGCAATGGTGGATGGGGAGGGCATTGTTAGAGCAGGGGGTGGAGGAGGGCAGCTGTGGCGAATACAGAAGGACGACAACGAAAAAAAGCAGTCCTGTAGCACCTTAAAGATGAACAATTTTATTTAATAGTTTTTGTGGGTAAGACCCACTTCTGATGAAAATATGCTTCTTTTTGTGAAGCTACAGACTAACACAGCAAGCCCTCTGAGACTATGCGACCACGTCTGTTACTTTGGCATTGTAAGAAAGTAAGCCGTGTTCTGACTTACTTTGAAATTCAGATAAGAAGGGGAGAGGAGGGAAAATAAGCAAAAAGCCAAAGACCTCACTCATCTACCACTTCTGAAGTAGATCTTTCTTTTTCTCTGGTATTTAGGAACAGAGGTTTCTAATGAAAATGAACTTGTCTTAATTATAAAAAGGATGCTCATGCTGCATAGAAATGATAATATCAGCCTCTTATGTAACAGCATCATTATATGCAAAGCACTTTGCAAATAATTAAACTAATTAGTTATTCCAACATCCTATGAAAAAGAAATAGGATTACTGCCATTTCACTGATGGACAAACTCACTCGAAGAACTGAGGTACGTTACACAAGGCCACAGGAACACTCTTTGGTGGGGCTGCAGTTAGAACTGAGAAGTTCCCAGCTTCCAGCTCCATTTTCAGTCCCTTTTAGCTACACCACAGCACCTCTCTATATTGCATAAACATTACAAGAACAGGAAAACACTGCCTATCGATGTACTTTGCAGGCAAAAATGGAAAATGGCCCTTTCCACTTAATTTATTAACATTTTATAAGAAACTGAAGTCATGTCAACCACACAGGTTGAACCTCTCTAATCCAGCACCCTCAGGAGCTAACGGATGCCTGATTAGAGAATCTGCTGGACCACAGGAGGTCAATATTGTCTAGCTGCATGATCAACACTTCCACAGTTTACTGGGCTCCGAGAAGACATTTAGGGATAAATTACAGCTAAATAACAACACAGAACACTGAAAGCCAGGACTGGTGGCTGGAAACAAACTTTATGGGACAACAGGCAACTTGGCCACACACATGATAAGTGGTCAGCCAGATAACTAAAATCATGCTGGATTACGTACATTATCAGAGAGAGTTCTAGATTAGAGAGGTACAACCTGTACTCAATGATTAGAGCAAATAAAGTTATAGAAATGTTAAATACCTAAACAGTTTACAGTACAGTGAAACCAGATACTCCATAACAAAACTGTCCACTTGGATACCAAAAATTAAGGTAAGAATATTAACTAGGTTTCTAATTCTGACATCCAATATTTTATAATAAATGACATTTACATTCAGGAAAACTAGTGTGACAAAGACGGAAAGGGGGAAGTGGACATTCCATTTTTACATTAAAAGCAGAACTGCATAAACTGTTCTTTCATAACATTACCTAAATATACCAAAAACAGTACATTTCTGTAGAAATGTCACGTCTCTCGGACACTTAAGTTAAACTCATCCCCTTGTAAATTTTGTTACAATTTGCTCAACAGGCAAGTTATTAACTTATTCACATTTCTTAGGATATTACTTGTACTTCTACAGGCCAGACTTTCCAACTTGACTGCCTGAAGTTAAGTGCCTAAATAGTTTGTTTCTCCGAAAGACTTGAGCATCCACATTCACACTGTTGTCAACAGGAGCTGCAAGTGCTTAGCATCTCTGGGTGAAAGGGGTGTGGAAAACAACTTTTACTAAGCTGATTACAGTGTGAATTTACAGAGCTATCTTAATGCACTCAAGAGAAAATTTTGAAAATGTGTGTGAATTTTCCCAAATGCAGAACAAAATTTCTTTTCATTACTTGACTGATATTTGTAACAAAGAAAATAAAACTACTGCTTAAGTCACCTGTTGTTGTATCATTGAAATCAATTTTCTAATGTCTTCCCAAGCCGGCTTCTGTGAGGACAAAAATATAGCAGATGTTTAGGGGAATTATTCAAAACAGCATAGTAAAATATCTTTGTGCTCCTTTGAATTAAAAACAAAAACAAGCTATACCCATTTACTCAGAAAACACTTGCTTAGACCCCAATCCTGCTTCCAAGAATTTCAAGACTTAAATTCCGAATAACTTTCATCATGCAGGAACAGACGATTAGGACTCTCTTTACATACTGCACTACATGATTATTAAATCAGTGCTTTTCCTTGCCAAGACCCAATTAAAAACCCAAAACATTCGTAAAACAGAATGTAAACTACAAAAATGCATTAACCTACTACCTCTTCCCAGCCATTAATAGCAGTTTTGAAAAATAATCTGAACATATAGAAGTAAATAATTTTTTGGATGATCAGTATTAATCAGTATTCTAATTATTACATGTTAAGACAGGTAAACTTAAAACTCATCAAGACCAAACTAGTGGGGACAGGAAGACCCAGTCACTTTTATGTCCCTGCCAGTTCCTTCCATGGTACAATTTCAGCGAGCAAAATGATTCAGTCTCAGTATGTGTTCATACTTCTGACCAACTTGTCAGCAAGCTGCCTCCCAAGTGGAATTTGAAGAATCGGCATTAAGATTTAGAAGGGCCCTAGATTCTGAAAAGAGAAGAGAATAAAAGACAGCAGATGGGAGGAAGGAAAGGTGCTGTGGCTGCAAGACTGGCACCACCAACACCGCAGAATTAAGACAGTTTTATTGTAAATCTCATTAAAAAAGTTAGTTTCTGTGGTTTTTCTTTCTTTCTTTCTTTCTTTTTTAAAAAGGGTTCTTGTGAATTCCTGATTGATGCTGCCTGTCTTATGACCTCTGCCCTTACAAAGGGGAAAGCCTCTCTCATTACTGTAAACAGGACCAAAGCTACAGGCTATCTTTAGCTACCTGGCCACCAAAGTCTCTGACCTTTAGAGGAAAGTGAGATTGCACCCAGCAAAGATGAATGCCAGCTTCCATTTGCTGAAATGAAGCTAACAGAAGGAAGATAGTGGCTCCTTAGCATCCACACGAATGCTGATTAGGGGCTAGGTGAATGTGGAGGTTTCAGAAATGAATCCATGGGCAGGGGTGGCAGGTTTGCAGAAACTGTGGTGGTGCCCAGAACAGCCAGAGACCCAGCCCAGTGCCAGCCCCCAGATTCCATTCCAGAGCTGAAGCCTGAGCTCCCCTCTCCCCCACATTCAAAACCCCTCTTGGAGCCTCCATCCATCTCCTACCCAAATTCCTTACCAGGGCCTCAGACAGGTGTGGGGTGGGAATTTGGGCGGGATGCAGGCTCTCAGAGGGAGCCTGTGGATGGCAGGGCTGGGGAGCAGAGGAAAGGGTGCAGTGCTTACATGGGCCATCCTGCTCTGGCAGCTGCTCCTAGAAACACTACCCTCACAGCTCACATTGGCAGCAGGGGCACTCAAAGTGGGGGCACTGCACAGAGACACACTCAGTGCAGGGGCTGCAGCAATGTGCCAGCACCTGCTCTTGCCCTCCTGCACTGCGGATGGAGATGGCTGGGCGCTCAGGCCATTTTAAATCACGAGGGAGCAACAGGTGGGGAGAATCAGCCTTAATTTTGCTGGAGCTAAGCCCAGAGCCAGGAATATTCCTGGTGCTCAGGCACCATGGGCCCACAGAACTTGCCACCAATGGCCATGGGTGCAGAAACAATGGAAAACATGCTATGAGGACGTGCAGGGACGAGATCTGAAGAATAACCCAGGGAGGCTGGGGAGGAAAAGAGAAGGCAGAGACTGATGGTAGAGGGAATATGGCATGGCAGAGAGCGAGCCTCTGGTAGGGAAAGAGGATTTAACTAGGCAAGTTAATGGATAGATGGGGAATGTAGACAATGGGGGATTATGAATATGAGAGAGAGAGCTGCCTATTCTGCTTTGTTAGGAATGGGGAATTACATATCATTTAGTGCCTGCTCCTTTCAGACACACAATTAGGGACAGTGAATGCAGGTCCTTCCCAAGCAGCAAGGAAGACACATTTTTGTGTACATTTATGCTCATTTTTTATCTTGAAATTATCCCACACAAGTTAGGGGTGGAGAGTTTTCCCATTCAAAGGGGAAAACATTTAAAAAAAACCCAAACAAACAGGCAAAATATAATTTACCATTTTAAATCTTATTTTTAACCCAAGCATGGTTTTTGGGGCTTTGACTCAATATTTTGAATGTTTGGAATAAGGCTGCCAAAGAAGAACTCAGAGCCCTTGAACCGCAGAATTTGCATGATGCGGAAGCCTAAGCCAGTTGGCTAGTTTGTCTGTCTTTGGCCCTATGAAGTTGAAAGGCTTTAAAACAAAAGCTGGTTGATCAACAGTGTCTATGGTAAAGGTCTGTAGAAATCCCTTAACAACAAGGGAGAACCAATATGCAGTCTTAATGAAACTGACTAGAGTCAGACATCCTCAAGAGGTCTATTAGCAACTGAATGAATACTCAGGTGCCACTTCATATGGGTGCTGAGAAGGCTGCAGAAATGACTAACACTGTTTACACTAGAGAAACAAACCCCTTGTAACTGAAACAGTTGTACCAAAACAATTTGAGTACAAGCCTTTCATTTCGCCTCTTATCAGCTAAGCTGCTTCAATTTAAGGAAACCACTTGCACATCAGCTTTGCTATTTTAAACCATGCCAATTGCAATGCCCTACTGGTACCTATTTCATAGTGGACAGTACAGTTTCCAGATGTAGCATATTTTGGAAAATTCAAAAAGGTCAATTATGCAAATGCAAAAAGATCACTGTGAGATATTCACTTGCACACCTCCCACCACGAAAGTGCACACTTGTTGAATGTCTGGACTAGACGCTGAAAGTTGACTGAAGGTCGCTTTTCATTTTCCAAGTACTATCACTATTAGTCAGCAAACTTTACCTCTCCCCAGCACTCTGGTAACAAAAGAGGCCGGTTTCTGCTTAGAATGCTAAGTCCTGTACCTACTACTGATCAGTCTCTCTTCAGTATTTCAGATGTGAAGTCATTAGTTAACAGGGGAAATAATTAAAAATTAAAAAGTTAACACGGTTTAATTACTATTTTTCTTCTTTTGTGCTCTAGTAAATGCTTAAAAAATACATTAACCTTATATGTTACTTCAACTAAGGAGGAAAGGATATTCACTAGGCTCAAGTGAAATATTTTTATAGGTTATTGCTAATTGTATTGTATGACTCAAGTAAAACTTTTATTGGCAGCTAATCCACACAGAACACCTAAGATGCACTTAGCCTGAGCACTATGTACACATTTTAATATCAGCTTCAATAAAATGTTTACATTTTTGCCCCACATCAAATAATGTTATTTTAGTCACCTTAAGCCGGAGCACTAGTTTCCATTAGCCTAAGAATTAAAGATTCCATCTCAGGGTGGATTGGTTTAAATCCCCCCAAAATAATAATCATTTATTTAAATCAAGTTAACAAAAAAAGCTAAAACTGACTGTGCTTAGAGTGCACTTAATTTTGGAGTAAGCCCCACAGAACTCACTTGGCACTTCTGCTGTTTGAGAAAACAAGTACAGGTTGAACATCTCTAGCCCAGCACCCTTGGGACCTGACTGGTGCAAAATGAGAGAATTTTCTGAGCCACAAGAGGTCAATATTGTCTGGCAGGATTACCAAACACTTTATGGCTTACTGGGCTCTCACAAGACATTTGGGCATAAATTAGAGCTAAACAACAGCACAAAAACACCAAGAGCCAGGACTGGTGGGTGTCAATAAATTTTATGGGACCACAAGAACCTTGAGCACACCCATGATAAGTGGACATCCAGCTAACTAAAAATCACACTGGGTGATGGATGTTTCTGGATGAGGGAGTGCTGGACTAGAGAGGTTCAACCTGTATGGACTGGGGTTCCCTTGTAAAAGCTGAATTATGCTGAAGTACAATAGACAATGGATTTATGGCACCACAATTTGGTCTGGGGCCAGGATGTTCCAAAATAAGACACGTGTGTTATGAACTATAAAATATGAAAATGACACCTAGTGACAACTGACAGCTCTAGATTTCCTCTTATTGAGGCTCTCTCTATTGTACATGAGTGATAGATTCAAAAGCTAGTTTATGAATTAATCAAGCCTTAAGATAAGCTAAAATAGCTAAACCAAACTTTTTTTCTAGGCAACATCCAACAAAGCAAGAGCTTGAGAATTTACTTGTCAAATCACACTTACGTTAAGTGTGACAGAGTGAGGAGCAATGATCTCAAGTTTCAACTGGGGAGGTCCAAGTTAGAAATTAATAAAAACTAAGGAGGATGGTGCAGCACTGGAATGGAATGGGTTATAGAGGAAAGTTGTGGAATCTCCATCCCTAGAGGGTTTTAAGTCCCAGCTTGACAAAGCCACGGCTGGGATGGGTTTAGCGCCAGCTTGACCCTGCTTATCTTATAGCAGGGGATCAGGCTCTATTACTTCTTGAGATCTTTTCCAACGATGATCTTTTATGATTCTATAAAAGGCACAGAGTGTGTCTTGAAGAATGATGCACTGCAGATGAATTATTTAAGTTACTAAGCAGTTGATCCACTCAGCCATATTTTCATCCCCATCATATTCTCCCAAGAATCAGTTTCCCTTATGATTTTCTTGTAACTAGGTCCAGGTCTGGCCAAAGAGTTCATAGGGCCCAAGGTGGCATGCTGACAGTGGAGCCAAGCCAGTTGGAGCGCAGGGCCCAAAGCAACTGCTTTGGTTGCGTTTCCCTAAGACTGGGCCTCACTAGACCCAGCCTGTTCTTGCACTTCTTACATTTGACATGTACTCTTTTTTACCCAGGGAATAAATTTCTTCAAAATATTCCCAGGTAGGGTCTCACATATGCTCACAGGCAATGACAATTTTTCTGTTGCAAAAGTGTGAGGGGAATATAGGAAGCTGTGTGTGTTCTGAATAATGCCTTCTTTTTGATTTCTGTCCACTCCACTGTTCCTTTCTATGCTGTCTCTGTCCTTTCCTAAGACATTGTCTTAAAGGCAGAGACAATGCTTAACTAACTGCTCTGCCAACACTTGGCTAATATCCACCCTCACGTAAGCACAGAACCAAAAAAGTCCTGCCCAGTTTCTGTCCTTCTTTGTATGCATTACTTTTTGTCCAATGAGAAACAGAAATTGAAAGCCCAGAACTTTCAAGAAGAGCTAGCAGATAGGCTGGACTAACTAGAGACATCAATTCATTTTTATGAGACTAAGTGCATGTGTAGCATGTTGTGAGATTTAATTGTAACTTATTTTCAAATGAGAAATGTAGTATTTTATTTATTGTATTTGTTTAAGAAAATCATAAAAACGTCAGTTTTTTAATTAAAAAAAAAAAAAAAGTCATTGATTTTCCATCAACCTTGTCTGATCTACCTGGGAAGATGCTTATGCCTCCAGAGATAGCGTGACCATCCATCTCATACTGGGCAGGATGGTACCTTATTCAGGACACTGAAAAGGTGCCCCAAGTTATTTTTTTAAAAGGGACACATTGTCCTATATTTGGCCTGTCTGTCCCCCGCCACACACACACTTCCCTGAGCCTTTGGGAAGCAGGGGGAGCACTGGCAGCTGCCGCTTCCCTGGGGCTCCCAGGGAGAGCCAGTGGCTGCTGCCTCCTTCCCAGCTCCCTGGGGCTTGGAGAAGCTGCCCCTCCCCGCCATACCTCCCTGTCCCATATTTGGGACAGGGAGATATGGTTGCCCTAGCCAAAGAGATCTATTTACCTCACCTGAATTTTGTGGAAGGTTCTACCACCAGAAATTATCCCATACCATCAAAGCCTAAATTTTGTAAACTTATTACAGACAAATTGCATTACTGTAGTTACCAAAGAATGGATGGACACTGTACAAACACATGGCATGTCTACAATGCAAATTAAAGTTTAACTGGAACATGGACAGGTATACCTGCACTACTTTTAATCCAGAACAATAGCAGTGAAAAATGTGGTAATATAGCTAGTAACCACAGTACCTATTCACTACCATCTGTGCATATGCCTGGGGTGGCCCTCCCATTCTGCTACATCTTTTCTACCATTTTCATTTCCGCTAGCTAGATTAAAGCCAGCATGGGTAAGCCTAACACCACTGCACTCATACTTGTAGACAGAGACAGTCTACAAGAATAGGCAAAGGGATTGGAGACAGAGATACAACACACAAATACATGAATATTATGATTTTGGCAGAGTTTACGGAGCGGGAGAAGACATTGTTATACTGGCAAGAGAGTCAGGGTGAATGATTTGCAGTAGCAGTCTGTGTTTTTATGGAAAAATATTTTACATATAATGCTCATCTCCTCACCCTGTTCAGAATACAATAAGACATAACATCTTGATTACAAGTGCAATTAAGAAAATTATTTACTACTATCTGAAAGCAAATCAGCAGCATAAAAGCCACACACTTTAGAAATAATATTTTGTAAGTTAGAAATAAAAGGTGATTTCTACCCTCAAATTAATTATATAACATTAGGGGACTCAATCACCAGTGACAGTCTAGCAATCCTGGATACAAACATAATAACAATGTTTGTTACAACATGCTCTGTAAGAAATATTGAAAGAGATTCCCCTTCTTTAAAGAAAAAGGGGGATTATCAAAAAGTGTGGAAGGACTAATTAAATCAACCAACTAAATGCCGATCACATAAAACATATGTAGTTAAATAATGGCAGTAATTATGAAGATTAAGGACTAATAATATGGGCCAGAAGTACTTGTGTTATTTATTGTAGGAGTGTCTAAAAATCCACGTCAATGCATCTGAATTCTTACATACAACACTCCAGCTACTGCCTGAGGCACAGTCTGCATCTAAACAATCTGTTATTAAACATGATAGTTTTGAAGTTAGTTAACATATGCCATTGACTGAAAGAACCAAATCCCTTCTGCAGTATTGCTAACCCTCAAAATTAAAAAAGTCAAAAGAGACTGGCAACAAAAATCATCATTATTTTTTAAATAACTTACATTAAGTCTTTAGTCTGTCCTTTAATTCTTTTATATTCTCCGTCCCATGTGTGTAACAACTAGCACTGCCCACTCTGAGCTCCAGAGTGGGAGCTCAATGCTGAAGTGTAGTCCCAGAAATGCTTCATGTTACATGAGTGCTATTTCCTCATCCTTCATAGACTAAATTCATTGTCATTATTTCCTCTTTTTAGATATCATTCGCATTACTCATCCATTTTTGTTATCAGGGACAGATCATTTGATTTTTCTGTTACCCATCCAAGGTAAAGTAAATTGTCTTTGCTGTAATTTTGTCTTCCACATGTAAGAATCAGATGCCCTGTCCATCTAAGAGCAAGATTTTAAAACAGAACCAGAAGGTTGACAGGCATGAATGAGAGCAGATGTAAGTGCCATAGGGGAATGAATGCATATTCCTGGAGACAAACTTCAACAGGTAGCCCTGTAAAAATTCCAGTGATGTTGCCCTCTTGCTGTCTATATTCACAGAAACAATACTCCTCACACAAGAACCAAAGGAAACTTTGTTCTAGTAAGCAAAAGTAAATGTAATTTTGCTTCTCCTCATGTGCGTATTTTGTATTAGTTAATTTTTTAACATCCCCCACACAATGAATTTTTCATATTCACACTGAAGCACTGACATAGAAGCTGTGCTCAGATTCTACAGTGATGAATGTTATAGAAAAATATCAGAGAAAGATGAATGCTAACGCCTTTGATGCAGTAAAATGCTGTTGACTAACTGAAGGGGAGGGCATCATTTTTGATTAGCTCTGGAAAGTTGTTCTCCTATCCTGAAGGCTTCTCTGTCACAGTGCCATATTCTTCATCACTAATACTCATGTGCAGATGGACATAAGACAGAGAGGTTGCTTGGCTTGCAATGCCAGCATCATATGGCAGTCAAGGTGTACCTATGTTGTAGGACAGAAAGGTTCCAGCTTTCTCAAAACCAGACAAATATGACTTTGGTTGAGCTGAGATGGGGAGCTCAACCTGTGTGAGACATAGGTGTTGCTGATCAGTCAGGGATGCCTATTCTGATACGTTTAGAGATGTTTATGAAAAATATAGGAAGGAATTAAGATGGCTGCTTGGACCTCTCTCTCCTGCTTCTCCTCACCTCCTCCACAGAAACTGGAATGCCTCTCTTCTCTGCTCCTGTCTCCCTAGAGAAGCCAGAACTTCTCTTCACCCCTGTCTATTGCCAATGAAAGGAACTCAACTCCCCTATTGCGTCTCTCACCCCAAGCCCCACACCCATAGAGAGGAAACACCCCTAGGAAAGCTGTCCCCCTATGTTGCCAAGGGCCCCTAATTACTTTGGCCAATCCCAGGCCTGGATCTCCTTCTGGGGATAATTCTCCTCTTCTTTTCCCTCCTTCATGACAACCCTTCTCTCCTCTTTCTGCTGCTGATGCCTCTTCACAGACACTCACTGCACAGTCTGCAGAGGAGGAAAATTTAGGTGGGCAGGAAGAGGCAAGACACAGGGACTGTCAGAGGAGTGTGGGGTGCTGCTGGATTTGCCACCCAAGCCACAGGCTGTATGCAGCACTCTCATTACCCCCACATGTACTCTGCATGTGCTCTGGAGCACACCAAAACATAGTCCAGTGGAGACCACAGAACATCATGAGGTAGCAAATCTATCTTATGTCAGTTGTGGCCAGTCTCTCCCAGACAATCCTAAAGATACCTGGTTCCTGATATATGCACACAGCCCATCACTTGGGTGGTGAATTCAGCAGTGTCCCAACTTACACCAAAAAATCACTGCAACTTGTTTCTTATCAGGCTCTCACCAAACAGTCCGTGCATGTGCCTGGGGTTCATGGGGAAAACTCACTTCTCCCCTTCACCCTCACCTGTCAGCTGTTTTTGTTTCAAGTGATGGTGAATGACACCCCTCCCCCCCACACACACAGTGTGTATGTTCGCAAAATTAGATTTATTCCTGAATTAGTAACTCTGTAATTACATGTAAGTAGCGGAAATACTATGGAAAATTACTGAAGTCTGGCACCTCTGCAGGGGAAATACCTGGTCTACCTACACAGTATGGACTATTTGCATTTCAACCTCACCACCTCAGTTCAACTTATACTTTGTCTTTCCCATGATTTGCCTTGGTCTGTAATATTCTGCCAAGATACCAACAACGAGTTCTGCAAGATTCCATATCTCAGTCAATGTGATACTCCCTGCATGGAACAGCCCCATCCTTCCCCCGACTCAAAATAATCAGCTGTACCCTTCCGCACTACCACAAAAACCCCCAAATGGTTACATACTTATCCAACCCCCAAATCCAACAACCTTCTACCCCCACCATATCCAAATGCAACAACCCTTCTACGTCTGTGTCATCATACTTCCTACTCCCCAGAGCTGCAGATCCTCCAGATGGCTCCCCTACAGGTCAGCTACTGCTCAGACCAACAGCCATAATGGCAGGCATGTTATCCTGTGACCTCTGGTTCCTAAATTGGGAAGATCTACCCTAACTGCCAGCTCTCTACCAGAGCTGGTATGTGACTGGCAAGGGGAAATGCTTGGATCAGTTGACAAACGTGCTGCTTTCCCCACTAGTAGTAAAGGAACTATTCTCTGTGGTAATCGGGCTTCAGGCTCCTTCCCAGTATAGGCTCTGGGAGGCAGGTATGGTTAGGGACTGTGGGCTGCTGTAGCTGTGGGACCCTGACATGGTATGTCATCATCATCTTGGCTTTGCCTTCTCTTCATGAAGATTAGCAGGAACCTGTAGAGGGACCAAGCACAGGGGAAACATTTGTGCCTCTGTGAGTGCATGGGAAATTCTGGCATAAGGCACAAAGAGTGAGTTCCACCTGCAGCAGCTACTATAGTGGCAACACCGGTTTGCAACTGTGTGCCTGAGAGAGCTCACTCCTTGCCAACCTCACAAAACGAAACTAAGAACTCCTGACCTCATAATGGGGAGTGATATCAATCATTATCAAAATGCATACGTTTATGATCTAAGCTTTACTTCAGTGCCAGTAAAGACTTTTTTAGTAACCCTGCTTAGCACAGAACTCTCCAGCCCACAAAAGAAACTTACACCACTGACTCAGGAAAGGCCTGAATAAAGCAATAGAGCATGATGCAAGGCCTGAAAATAAGTAAACCCAAGCCCCCAGAATGGAGGAAATTACAGTCTAGAGGCAAAAGCCTCTGCAATGAGTTCATATACTAAAAAACCCTTTTCTGCTGCTGGTTTCACTGAACAACCTTCCTGCAGGAGTCACTGCTTCTTCCCCAGTCAGTCAAAGAGAGAGGGAGGTTACGTAGTGATAAGCTGCATATTCTTCCCCTAGGGTCTGAATATAGGAGCTACACAGCAGTCCCAGCCGCCACTAGCACCATAAGCACAAAACCAAACTTGGCTCAAAAATTCTAAGGGCTGCTCCTAGACCACAAGGAAATACCATCAACACAACCCAGTTTGTATCTATATATCCATATTTCCCTCCGACCTTACAGCACCTTGGCTCACTTCCTTTCAGCAGTTTTGTGCTCCCCATTCTTAAGTGCGCCTGTGTAATTAGCAATATGAAACTGATGCTCTCGTCAGTTCTCTGGGGTTTTCTTGTCAAGCCATGAGTACTCCCCACAGCACATTCATAGTTCTCCATTGCCCATGGGATGGCAAAAAGAGTGAGAGAAAAGAACAGACAAATATTAATCTCCCCTCCAGCCCCTCCAACAGAAGTTTGTTGCTTCCACCACACACTGGCTTCCCACAGGAAGGCAGGACATAAAAATGCACGTAACCCAAAGCTGCTAGAGAAAAGGCTGAAAAGTTGCTGCAAGCTGCCTCTCTCTTCAGTTCTGATACTGCAAGGAAGGCTTGAGCTAGCCAATGAGTTGCTGGTGGAAGATCAATCTGTCTATGGTGTCCTCACAAAAATGCAGGCCCCTAACTCCAAACCTGTCCCATAGTCTGAAAGGAACATCAAAACTGTACTGACCAAGACTGGATTGGTTTCACACTGTAGTTCTTGCTCCTATGCAAGAATCTTGAGAAGAACGGGCAATACAGTATAGGTACTATCCCAGTTGTGAAACATTCCCTACAGCAAATTTTTAAAATGAACTGACAGATGAAGGCATATGGGAAGCTATATGAAAACCAGCAATCATGCACCAAACTTAAATGCATAGGATTTTACCCTACTTCTGATGTCAATCCCAGAGCATAAGAATCACCCTCTATAACAAGCCCAACTCTTTGCCCTCACATATATATAATTATTTAATTACCAAATAGAGTCTGAATATGCACAATATTGCATGTATATCATATACAAATCTGGGGAAGAAGCCCTATGCAGAAAACAGCAGTTAGCATTAGATTATCACATTTTACCCCAATGTAAAAGGTATGCCCAGATTGACAGTATATTGACTAACATGGGTGTCTCTCTGTTATTATACTCAGATCTGTTTTTGATTTGCAAATCCAGCTAGCATGAGGTAAGAGATTATTTGGAAATAAAATAAAGTGAATTAAATATTCCTTGAAAATAGTAGGGTAAATCTTTTAAAAATGTCAAACTGTGAGCTGCTAAACATGACAATGTCCTATTTGCTTCTTTCTGTATCCCCCAGAGCCCATTGTGTCAGAATCTAGTCATCATGAAATGTAGCAGGTAAACTATTCTGCAGTTTCCTGTCCAGAGTAGATGCAACAAGAATGTTTCACTTGAACAGCAGCCGTCCATGGCAATGCAAATAACCCTCACTGTGAGCGACTCCCTCTACAGGTAAGAGGATAGCTTAGTCTCAGTGGCTGCAGAAATTTCACCAAGTACCAGTGCCAACACAACAGTGGGCTTGAGGATATGGACATTTACCTGCTAGGACTGTTCACGTCTTTAACAGCTCACCAAGAATTCTCTGGATGGTAAGGACTTGTGGTTTCTTGTAACTAAGGGCTTTGGTTGTCCTCATACAATTGTTCCAGAACAATGTGCACCACAAAATCATAATCTAGGACAGCAACGTCCAACAGGAATTCAAAAATTGCCGTACTTGTGGTTGTCATCTTTCCATATTTGCCACATTATATTATACAAAAAACTTCATAGAGCCAGGTACTCCCAGCTCCCAAACCCCATTCTAACTGAATGCCCCCCACCCAGAGCCAGGCATCCTCAGCCCCGCTCCAACCCCCTTCTAACTCAATGCCGGCAATTCACCAGAGGCTCCGGGGCCGCCACTGCTGGAGCTGCCGCATGTTTCTCTCACCAAGCAGTGGGGCGAATGTGTGGAGCGGGCAGGCAGCACTTCCCACACGGGACTCTGAGAAGTAGAAGAATTTAAAAGGTTCCAAGAGCCACGTGCAGCTCAAGAGTCATGGATTGGCCACCCCCACACTTTGCCACAACACTGTTCTAGTCGCCAAATGTGGGCAGCATTGAGCACATGGGACACCCAATCTAGGATTGACATACCAATGAAACTAGGCCTTAGAGAGAGAGAGAGAGAGAGAGAGAGAGAGAGAGGACTCCTTACCAATAGCAGAATACTAACCCCCTGCACCAAGCTGGAGCAGGAACCCAAGATTCCCCCCTCTCACTTGGAGAGGAAAGAGACTGAGCATAGCACCCATCTAGCCAACAGTCCTAGACCCAAGTTCAGGAAGCCTGTGTATACTGAATCCCTCCTACAGGCTCCATCAGTGTGCCCTCATATGACCAAACAGGTCAGCTCATGAGCTGGCCCTTAAACTAGAAAGAAAATATGTAGTAGTCTCATCACCAGTAGGCCTCCATTCCTTGATCTAAAACTCTCTATTCCATTAGCATGGCGAGTCCCCATCCCCCACACCAATCTTCTGTCAAGATTCACATTTCATCCTTAAATCATGGCTGTGTCAAAAAATAAAATAATAATAGTAATAATCACCACAGCATCGGCCTTAACAGCGAACTTCTGTCATTATTCTAACTCTATTAAAACACAGCTGTATGTGTATTTTTGCAAATCTTGTTATCACTAAACAGAATTTGGAGAATCCCTCTCCCCCCCACCCCACACACACATGCATACTTTTGACTGTTTACACATTTAGTCCAAGAGGATGTCCTCATTTTTTAAATAGTCTGACTAATGACTGTAGTATTAGCAGGGAAAAAATGACTTGAGAATAAAAATGTAGACAAACCACTGTCTGCTAAAATCCCATAGTGGGACAAAGACAAACATTAGGATTCAAACCCCACCTCCACCCTCCCCCCCCCTCAAAAATCACAGCAAAACTTGGAGAAGTCACAGAGTTAAGGACGTAATTAATGGCATACAGTACGTGCAGCAAATTTTGCCCTTTCCCTGTTTGCAGGATATCCCAGCATATATTCATATTTGACAGTTTGAGATGTTTAAAAAAAATGGATAGTCACAGTGACATGTTCACGGATACAACATGCTAAATTTGACTTGCATAACCACTTAATACTGACACAGGTCATATGGCATTGTTTCTATTCTCTGATAGGATAAGCATGTATCATGAAAAAGTGCTTGAAGAGCCATTAGGTAGCAGATAAACGGGACCAGCAAAGCATAACACTTTAAACCTTTTTTCCTTTCTGGACTATTAAGGCCTTGCCTTGATTTTCTCTAACCTTATTATTCCTAAGGGAAAAAATACTTCAGAATTTATTGACTAGTTTCATTATTTAAATGTAGGGTTTTTTTGGCTCGTATTTACATGTGCTTAGGTGATCTTAGTTGCAAAATGTGTGGTCTGAACCCTGTATAGCTTAAATTAATGTCTCAAGGCTATGAGATGGATACTGGGAAACTCGTCACTCCATATGAAATATGTCATTTCCAGTGTGAATATTTGCACAAGACTAACATTTGCTAGTCACAAGTATCGGATGTCTAAGCTTAGAGTTTCCATTTGTGAACATTTAGATGAATAAAACTCCACTGCTTGAATATTTGTGAAGAGCAAATACAGAAATGTGTCAGTGTGAGCCTAAGTGACTTAATTTTTGTTAATCTCCAACTTTTTTTAGTGGTATTTGAACAGCTCTATTCAAAATGATGCATCACAAATTTAGCAAGTAACTTGCTTACCACTCAAGCTCTGAGGTAAACGAAGCGAGATCACTCTAGGTCTGGAGGTGACAAACTAAATTTGAGTCTCTTAAAAAAAAAAAAAAATGTATTGAGGTGTAGTAAGACATTTAATTTTAGCTAGTGGACCTGTTACTCTCTACATGAGCAAAAAATGTGTGTTTTACAACCAAGTTCTTTGGAGCTAATTCAGGAGAGCTCAGGAATTCAACACAAATCAGAAACTACTGTTGGCCCTGTTTGATGTAACAGACCCTTGATTATGGAGTCATTCATAAGATACCCCAAAAAGAGAATCTACGGAAGACACTCTCACTGAAAGTAACCCTTATTACAAGTGAAGGAGAAAAGGAAAAAAGCCACTAAAATTATTAAAAGAATGTTCCTCTGAAATAAATTATCCCTTTTATTTTAGCCTTATAAACCTGGTCTTCACAAGTTCTGAATTGGGTTATAGCCATATTTATTCATCACAGCATAAATCTTTACCACGCTAGTAAAATGAATTAATAACTTCATCTGCTATAATTTTTGCTGAAACAGGCACTTGTTATAGAGTCTTTCATATGTCTGTAACTTTTAAATTGTGACTGTTTAGAACTCTTCGCATGGCATGTGTTTATAGACTCCACTGACATGCAAAGACAGAGACATCATAATTAACTTTGGTTCCACAGGATAGCCAGTATGCGTTCTACAGAGGCACTGGTATGATCCTACAGATAGGGGTCGCAATCATAAGGTCCAGCTTTCCGCTGAAAAACAATAGAGCTGCCTGAAAAGGAAGGGTCATGGGAAATCCATAAGCAGAGCACAGGAACGAGTTTAACCAGCAAGAGATTTAAATGCTGCCCAGTTACCTAGGAAGAGTACCCACAGCCTGTGTTTCCACTGGTGGTGCACATTTACACACACCTCTGTGCACAATACAACATTTATTCCATGTATGGACAGAAAAAATTAGAGGGAACATTGGTCACAACCCCCTTTTAATGGGATTGCCAGGGCTGATATAAGACTTGCTGGGAAAGAGGCTGAAGTCCCAAGCCCCACATCCCAAGGAGTTCAGCTCTGGGTAGCAGGTCTCAGATTACAGGCCCAGCACTTCGACCCTGGGGTGGTGGGGCTTCAGCAGACTTAGACTTCAGTGCCTGATCGTAGGGTCATGTAGTGATTTCTGTTGACCAAACTGGGCCACAGTGCAATGAAGTTTGAGAACCCAAGTTAAAACTTTATTCTCTCCCCAAAGGTCACCAAGTTACCTACTTCTTCTGTAACATGAATTTTAAGGGATATTGTATTACTGTACTGTAACGTACAAAAGTTCATTACATCAAAACAGTATTACCACATATAAAGAATCTGATTACTTTTGTCTGGGGTCCGGAGGTTTTCATCTGGTAGCACACATGGGCTTTAAACTTCAAACACCTGAAATAATCCACTTTTAGGTGTGGGGTGGGGTGGGGGAAATAAACTATCCTCCAGAAAAGAAAAGTACTGCTTAACCAAGCTATAGTTCTCATTTGTTCCCACCAAAGCAAGTCACTGATAAAACCGAAACCATTTTAGACCACTTACTGTAATCGGCCTGGGTAAAAACCTTAATGAAAGCATCATTGTAAAAGCTAGTAATGTGGTCATACTGTAATGCCAGCATATCCTTTCTTTGTACAAAGACATTACAAGATTAAACTGTTAAACTCAAGATAGTGTCAACATTAGCAAAATAACTGGCATTTTTCTGAAAGCTTTTGAGAAGCATGCTCAGTTTACATCTCTACTTCCTGTTCCTATCTTTCCTCTTTGCATTCTTTCAAACAAAAATTACATTACTTTAATGTTGTTATAGCATTTCAGTATCAGGATAGAAATTCAGGACAAGCTTTTTGAATCCCTAGTCTGTGGGTTTTGTTCACAAAGCAGTTGTGGAACCATCATATAAAGTGTATTAAAATCTTCCTATACTTTAAATATTCATGTACATTACAATATTTTGGTATGTGCAATTTACAGTATTTTTTCCATCAGAAAAAGGCCACTGACAGAGTAAAAACTGAAACTCAGTCCCACAAACTCCTTTGTCAGCATCCCTAGAGGGTTTCTAAAAACAAGGATGCTGCAATTGAACAAATAAAGGAAGAAGCAACATCAGCTACCAACACACCAGCTTATCTCCTAACTGCACTCTTTGGTATGAAATCTTGATGCAGGCTTAAGGCAAGATCTTGACAGAACCACATCAAAGTTCACATTCATGTATTTTCAGTGTAATTTTAAAATGGCTAGTGTCCCTATATATCTATGCTCAATGTTTCGTTCCTAAGTTGATGTTACAAAATTAACTCCATCATAAAACACAAAAAAGAGGGAAAAAAAAGTTTACAAATGTCCAGAGCATAAAAATGTTATTCAATGTTATTTTTCTTCAAATTAAAATTAACCAAACCTTTTTTTTTTTTTTAACCTAGTCAGCTACCTTACTGACTATAACAATGATACTGAAAAATACTCAAGTAATATACATATATATTTTTTTTAACAGGATGTTCTCATGCCAACAAAGCTGAGTGGTCAGAACTAACTCAGTTTTCACAGTAACTGAAGACAACCCCTTTGTTGCTTTTTTTAGTTCATGTGATGAAACACGCTCATTTCAGTTTCAAACATTAAATTGTATTTTCACCACTAATCCTAAAAATATTAATCCAACTTACTCTTGTTTATGTTAGTGTGGATATGATAAAGTGGAGAATATTTGCAGGATTTGGTCAGACTCCTGAGGAGTTAAGGGTTGTTTGTTTTTTTTCTTTCCTTTGAACTAACGTTATGTAACGTTATGTCTAATACTAAACTAGTAAGGTTGGTAATTGGGCCATTTTAGTAATAGGAAGGCATTTTCTCCCTACTGATTTGATGGAGAAACAGATTTTCCTACATGAACCCACTTTATCTGGGGGTTAATGCTAGACAGTTTTCCCACAATCTTGAAGAAACTATGTGGCTTCTCCAGTCAATGAAAAAATTGGGCTAAAGTCTCAACTCAGTTACATGGATATAAACATGGAGAGACTCAATCAACTTATATCATCGCATTTACATCACTATTAATGATCTTAGAATCTGCTCAGTGGTTGCAAAAATGTGAGATTTTGACTATAAGAAGAAAAAAAAAAAAAAAAACAACCAAGCCTGAGAAAGGATATTTTAAACAAACAGATGAATTCTGCTTTCCTTTCCTATAACAAACACAACGGCGCAGCTCAGAATCATCTTTGTTCCATCCTTCTGAAGTCTAACCCTACTTAGATTTGTCAATGACTTCAATATATGTGTAACAGTTGGAGTTTTTTGTTATTATGCTCATTATTTTTACATCTCACTCAGAATGTACTCCACATGAGTAGGTTGGTTTAGAGATTTACCTTATAGTTGAAAATGTCTGCTCCGCAGTACAAGTGGTTGTCTGTTCTATTTTTATTTTCAGCAGGCATACATAGTGTGCTACATACATACATACATTTTTACAGGTACTTATGAGTTAAGTTCCTAAATGCCTTTAAAAGTCTGGCCCAAATTAAAAGCAGTTTAAAAAGTACATTTAAGAGTTTACTAAATATGACTAATGCACTAAAATATTCCAGACTAACACTTTGATTCAATACATATTTTTAAAAGGTAAAATCCTCTCCACTATAGTGCTATTTATTCTCATCCTACATTTAAGTATCAGTTAAGTTTTGCCTCCTTTCAGCTCAGGGTACCAGCATGAAAACTAGAATAAAATATGACTATTAACCAAATTCATGGAACATTACATATTTTAAAATTTCATTATTAAAATTTCTCATAGAAATGTATTGCATTACCACCACTTCTGAGATTTTACAAGTCATACTTTGAGTATTTTATCTAGTTTCTAAATGCTATCTCACATAGCTGCACAAGAGGTACTGTGCTTATGATATTATAAGACATGAGTATTTGTATAAAACGCAGAGAAAAAGGATCATTAACATTTGTTATGCATTCAGGACCTCCTGACAGTCAAAATCATAGTTTTTACACGATTGTTATACATTATAATAATGTATTCTAAGAGAATAGCAGAGGTGGGCAAACTTTTTGCCCTGAGGGCCCCAAAGAATGGAAATTCTATAGATGACCATGAATGCTCACAAAATTGGAGTTGGCATGTGGGAAAGACCAAGGGCACCAGTTGGGGATGGGGGCAAGGGATTTGGGGTGCAGGAGGGTGCTCTGGGCTAAGACCAAGGGGTCAGAAGAGTGTGAGGGGGGAAAAAAATCAGGGCTCAGTGGTGCAGGCTCCTGGCTGCATATACTCTTCAAACAGCTCCCAGAAACAGTAGCATGTGGAGCCATGTCAAGTGGCTCTGTACATTGCCCACCCCGCCATCCGCAGGCATAGCATATGCAGCTCCCTTTGGCCATGGGTCCCAGCCAATGGGAGCTACAGGGCTGGAGCTTGGGGTGAAAGCTCTGGCTGCCCCTATGTATAGGAGCCACATGGGGGGACATGCTGATGCTTCTGAGAGCTGCACAGAGCAGGACAAGCCTCAGACCACACTCTCTAGGGAGTGCTGGAGGGCTGATTTAAAATGGATGATAGGCCAGATGAGGCCCTCAGACCATAGTTCACACACCCCTGCCATAAGGGTATTAAGGTTGTCTTACCTGGGTTTGCACTAACCACTATTCACAACAAAAGTAGCGTTCATTACCATTCTGAAACCAAGCAGCTATGACAGACTATTATTCCAAAACTGAATGCAGTTAATATTTTATTTGTGCGATGCCCCAAGTTGTCTGGATAGTTAACAAAAAAGTAACTTGAAGGCTCCTTCACTCAACAAAATCCCAAACTAAGCTGCAGAACATTTCACTAACCTGCTTGCCAACATTCAGCAAACACAGATATGTGGAAGGATGGATGATGCTTTGATTAAAGCATTGGACTGAAATGCAGGACTGGAACTAAATTCAGCTCCAGGCTTTGTCACAGTCTCCCTGCATGACCTCTGGCAAGCCCCTTAGTCTCCCTATGTCCCATCTGTATCCTGGGATAATAGTACTTGCTTTCTCCTCTCATCTACTCAGACTGAGCTTCTTTGGGTAGGGACTGTCTTTTACTCAGTGTTTTTCCAATGCATGGTACTAAGGAACCCCAGTCTTATTTAAGAATTTCTATGCCAGTGGTGGGTGACCTGTGGCCCAACAGGGTTCTACGTGTACCACACAAGATATTTTGTTTACCATTGCCCATGAGCAGGGTTGCCAGACTCTGCTGGTTTCCTTCCTCAGTTTTTTCTACTGGTATTTCTAAAGTGACATGCACTTAAAGCAAGAGCACATCAAGTGAGGTGCATGCCGATTGCACACAACATTGACTCCGAGAGCTGTGAGCTTCTTGGGCAGCCAATCAAAGCCTTGCTCCAATTTACGCAGCACTTCCCACAAATGCAGTTAATGAAACCATCCTGAGAGATCATCTTAGTTACGTCAGTCTTGCAGCCCACTCACTAGCCTAAGTTGCCTTTCATTGTTCTGAGATACCACAAAAAACACTCACTACCTATACCACACAAGTCTGGAACAACTACTGAAGACAAGTCTGGACCACTACAGGGCTAATTTATGCCGATGAACAAGTAGGTTTACAATGTTTCAGAGTCACAAGATCTTAATGGAGAAACCGTCTCCTAACTTCTTAAAATGACAGTGCAGGACAATCAGCAAACCCATTCCTGTTGATTTCAGCTGCTGTAAAAGCACATAAGCTAAAATCATAATAATAGTAATAGTAATAATAATAATATGGTATATGTGCACAGGAGCATCATACATCAGAAGATCTAAAGGGCTTTACAAACATTAACAATCAGGTACTTCCCTGCAGAGGGGAACTCAAGCCAAAGGATACAGAATGGAGAAGTGTCTGATCCAAAGCATATTCCCCAGTTCCTTAGGACAACAAAGAAACTGCTTCACCACCTCCCCTCAGAACTATATATTCTAGGTGTTGGGATGCACACGTGAACAGAGCCAAGTAACAGTTGCTCTGCACTACATGCCTTGGGTGATCCATAATTTCAAAATAAAAACAAAAAAGAGACTATTCATTGGTAGAGTATTTAGGGGGCAGATTTTGTAGCCATTAGTAAAATTTACATAAAAGGGAGATCTACCAGCCAAGCAAATGTCATTGGCACACAGAGTCCCCACTTCTTTCATGTCATTCTGTGGATTCAACTCTACAGGGGAATTGGGGGGGGGGGGGGGAACGGTTTAAAGACTCACATGCAAAAAAAAAAAAAAAAGTCAGGCATGGTGGAAGACTGTGTGTGAACACAGTACAGACCCACTGGGGCGAAGTCCTTGAGGTGCATGTGCACTCACACAGCAGTCAATTTAACCAGCTCAGTTGGCAGGGTAGTTTCTTAAGGTGTGTATTCTGCATGTGTATGATAAAAAACAACGCTCTTGGTTACTGGGGACAATTATCATAGACATCCTCCTCTCCAGGCACCAAATATTTGTCACCTGCTTGAAACAGTATTGACTCACTTGGACTCCCTTCCACAGCTACTATTTCACCATTTCAAGGGCTCACAGCCAAGGACAGCATTGCTCCCGAAGGAATATTAGAAGCTAACAGAATTATTATCCATGTAACAGGCTGAGTCTGTGACCAAGTTTCAATTTTGGCCCCAGTTCAAGAAGTTCTGCTTCAGCAGTTTTACCGCTCACAAAGTACCTGTCAGGACCATGACACCCCCTTCTAAAAATTGCAAACTCTTGACAACACGCAGCAAGGTCAGTGTTCAGCAAATAATGTCACCCCCCCAAAAAACACAACTCACTTCCCAAGAGGGGGGGAACACACCACACACCTGAAGAAACCACACCCCATGGAGTTGGTTAAAGTGACGGCTGTGTGAATGTCCCACTGCTCATTCCCAGGGCCTATTATGTTTAGTCCTCTATAGCCGAAGAAGCCAGCTTCTTATACAGCAGGGCTAGTGGCACATGATTCCCTAATCTTTAAAGGCCTACATACTTTCTTTTTAAAATAATGCAGACCACAGATGACAAACAAGAAGCATGAGTGGGCATTCCAGCTCTGGGAGGGCAGGAGAGGAGTGGGGACAGAGTGTTAGTCAGCGATTTGAGGTGTTCTGAAAGCGCTGGAAGGAGAAAGTGTGGAGCTTCAGTGCCCCAGCGGAGGTACATTGGGTAGGGAGGCAGACAGGGGTCCATGGGCTGAAGGTGGAGCCCCACGGGGCTGCATGCTGCCTGCAAGCTGCAGGTTGTTCACCACTGATGCAGACCCTTTTCCACCCAAATGGGAACTCACCATTTCTTTTTCCATTCCTTTGGAACTATGGAAGAGGTATTTTTATGCTACAAGCCATTTGCTCCCTCTTAGACAGAGGAATGTCCTCTGACAAAAAGGAAGCAATGTCCTTTTTATTCAAATTACACTTTTTCAAGATTGATCTACTTCGGACCAAGTCACGAAACACAGCTTTAGCACCTGTAATTAGAAATACATCTTGCTCTATGAGCCCTTCAGTATTTATGAGCAGAAGGACATATACGTCTGCAATGAAACATTACTGCTGCATGCTTCCTAACAGGTCAACAGTACAACACCACTGCAGAACTGAACAATATAGTCTACAGTTATTTGCATGTCTATTTACAAGTTCCTCTAATAATGTAATATGTGCTAAGCAGAGCAGATAGCTATGATGAAGTACAATGGAAGCTTACAAACGTGTGTTTACTCATGCAAATGCATAATCACTCAGAGAGACAAAATTCTGTCTACACTCCTACACTCATACAATTCAACCACACCAAAATTTGTAACTTTTCAGTGACAATAAGCAACTCTACAATGGCATAATTTGGTTTAATATTCGAGAGAATTGATGGGGATTCTGAAAAGCATGAGCTTAATTCTGAGGCATTACCAACAAGACAAATTCTAATTTTATGGATTTACTGTGATATTTCAGAAGCACCCATCATTTTAAAAAAAAGGTTAAAAAATATTGAACCTGGCTCTATAGGGGTACAGTAGGTGCTGAATTGCCCTTTTAATGGGATTTTGCACCCACTCTGTTCACTGCTTTATAAATCAAACATATTTAAAAAAAAACACACACACACACACACACACACACACACACACACACACACGACTCAAGCTAGCAGTAATGGCCAAAGAGCAACACATGAAAAATCACAGGTTCATAATTTTACAAATGAAACAAAAAGCCTTCTGTAATATGTTTCAATATTTTCTACAATAAAAGTCAACTGGTTTCCAAGTCTGCCCAAATTTTATTTTTCTGTAACATTTTTCTGAGTTTGTTTACAACTGTATCGTTGGCAGAAATGTAAACACATAAAATGATTACACTATACATGTTTTTTCCAGTTACAAATCACAGGTGTAACTTTGCTGTATGGGAGTGGACAAAACATTCTCAGAACTGCTACAGCAGGGGTCAGCAACCCCTTGCACAGGTGCCAATTATGGCATATGAGTCCATTTTCATCAGCACATGACATGAGAGGTGAGCTCTGCCCTGCCCGTTCCCCCATGCAGACAGGAGCCTGCTCAGAGTCATGCTGCCTGTGGATTAACAGAAGACCAGCTAATGCTACTAACCACCACCTAAATGGTAAAGTTTTGCATCTTTATTTATTTGTTAATGAAGCTGTTATAAGTAGGACTATCAGTGACTTTAAAAAGCATCACCAGCACTCAGACCGTACCTAGAAGTCTAAAGGCCAAATTTCAGCACTCCACCTCAAAAAGGTTGCTGACTCCTGTGCTGTAGTATCTGCCTCAAAATTAATACAAAAAGGAAAAAGGAGTAGTGCCACTTTATAATCTATCGTTGTGGTGTTAAAAAGGAAGTCAAGTAATTCTTAGAATAGATACAGCCATGGATCGCATAAAATATAAAAGTTAAAGCCAGTCTATACTGCAGAATTTAATATGTCAGTAAATTGGATATTACTATATTGGCCTATTGTACCATAACTGTGAAGAATTGCTTGTCAGAATAGGATAAATCAGAGCCCCCATTCATGCCACTGTGCCCAGGCACAAGCTGCAGCAAAGCTGAATGCCAGTGCTCCATGCACTGACAAATTGCAAGATAAAGCCTATGTCATCATCACAGTGTTCTGGAACTGTATTCAGCCTCAGAGTCAAATTCACCACTGGCCTAAGTAGATGCAACTCCAGTGAGTAAATATTCTGTCTACACAGAGAAGACCAAATAATGTTACCACACAGTGCTCTGACAAGGCAAATTTTGTAATATAGACAAGGTATACTGTGGTCATGTAACCTAATTTTCAGTTAACAACATTGTATTAAAGATTAACTGAACTAGTCACAGCACAAACTATTTTCTCACATAAAAAGAACAAGAGGGTGAGAACTATAAAAAATAGAAATCTGCTAAGGTGTAATGAGTTACAGTTTATATAATACTTAAAATTATAATAATTTTTTTCTTTAACAGTTTACTCCACTTGGTTCATCTTTCACTTCTGTAACCCAATTTTCTGTTGGGATTCGTGTTATAAGATACATGCTTATTATTAAAAAGGACTACTTGAGCATGACTTTCAAAAGGACTTGAATCATCTGAATTCTATTCAGGTTCTTCCAACTTCCTTTCTATTTAATTTCAGAAACCACAGCAATGATTAAAAACCCCAGCATCTGCCATTTTCATACGTGTGCCATGTTGTATTAATTTTCAACCAAAAATGCAAAAAATATTGTCAATGAAATTAAGTCCTCACTGGCCCTTAAATTTCAGATCTCTTCACCTTCAAATCACATGACCAAATTCAGTCCAGGACAGTACTGACTCCAAATTTTTAATCTACAGATGACCACTATTGCACCAGGCTAGAAGTCCACAATTGAGCTGCAGAAAAAATGGAAACTATGTACGAGTGACTGATGAGGATGTGACAGTGGACTGACAAAGCCACCAAAAGAGCACTTGAATAATTTTCAGTGGTGCAGCTGCACCATTACAACTGAGAGATGGAGGGACTGCAGAACAGAACACATCAGTGGCACTGATGGTGGACTACAGTGCTGGGGATCCCACCCCAGTCAATCGGTCAGAACCAAAAGTTGCAACTGCAGTGGTAGCTGGTATTGCTTTGATGACCAGCATCAAATGATTATAAGTAGTTCTCAGTACAGATCCCAGTGGTGTAGTGTGAATGTCAAAAACCACCATAACATTCTGCTTGACACTGAGCATTTAAATGGACACAGAAACTGAATTATTGACTCTCACCTCCAGAAGTCACTTGTCCACATCAGGACTGAGCAGCTATGTGAGTTCACACTGTTGCTATCTCACTGCTCCTGTTCTAAGGAGAGGCAAGACTTCAGCTTCCAGAACTGTCAATCTGGCACCTTTCACTAACTCTAAACTCACAAAAAATATTTTATATGTAAGTGTCTGATCTTTACCAATGGCCGTTTGCTAGCATCATGATGGATATAACAATGGGAAATCACCTAGGAGTATTTTCAGGCTCTGCTCCAATAATTTATTCTTGCAGAGGATAAAATTAAACATTACTCCTTTAAACTCTAGAGAAGCAAAATTATTATTTGTTTACATTTTTATACTGTGCCCATCCTCAGAGCATCTGAACACTTCATAGTGTAAACAAACAAAGAATACGTTTGACCCAGACAGCTTTCTCCTGCACACCAATATCTAGCTACTACTCAGGGATATGCATCTGCACACTCACATTCTCTCTGATGTGACTATATCTAAACTACCTCCTACCTGGTTTTCCTGTAGGGTTGCTGCTGGAAAGATACCAAAGCTAAGAGAGCCATCTAAAAATAAAAAAAATGTAGAAAAATGAGAACCCTTGATTTTTATGCACTAAGGGCCTGATCTCAGGCCCACTTAAATCTATTGATGACAACAGATTTTAGACCAAACTTTTCCTATATGTATTTATCATATGAGAATCAAATGAGCCCACAAATATTTAGTTGAGATCAGCAATCTAAGGCTATGTCTACATTAGAGCGATCTGCCGACAGAAGTTACAGTCAGAAAATCTCCCCCAACAAAACTTGTCGACAGATTGTGACCACACTGCAAAGCAGATCAAAAGAGTGATCTGCTCTGTTGACAGAGCACAGCCAGACTGTCCGGCTGCTCTCTCAACAAAATGGCAAAAAAGAAGCACAGCAAACAGGGCTGCCCAGTTTCCCGTAAGCCTTTGTCGACAGAAGGCCCCCTGGAACATCCAGACTGGCTTTCTGTGGACAGAGGCATTCTGCCTCATGGGAGAGTGGCAGAACGGTGTCAACGAAAGTGCCATGTTCTGTCAATTTACTGTGGACAGAACGCCTTGGGAATGTGGATGTCTCACGTGTTTTGTCAACAAAGCTTTCTAGTGCAGACATAGCCTTAGAGTATATAATCAGATATTTTGCAAGTCTCCATGATATAAATGCATGTGCTTTATTTCAGTGTGAGATAAATACACAACACAGCCCCAGCACATGGTTACTAACACAGCAGTAGATCTGGGCAGGGATTGAGACACATTGTCATCTGATTTCTGTACAAAAATCCTGTAGTGATAATAGCGGGTAGGGAGATGGACAGGACTCTGTTTCTAGTTCCAGGATCTCACACAGACAGAAAAGTAGACTGGCCTCAATTTCAACAAGCCAAACATTGAAATTAATGTCACAAGCTGTTTCAACCTCACATTCCCAAACTTCAGAGAATTTAATGATGGCTGTACAGCCAGATCAAATTGAAAACCGCACCAAACCACTACTGTAGGCAGGTATAACTTTAACTGAATTAAACCCAGTTATGCCAACAATGATTTTAGCCTTCAAAAAAAATGTTTGAATTACATCCTTCCACAAGTAATTTGCCACAGTCCACTCTAATCTCCAGGGAAGAGATTTTGTAACAAATATATCTGAAGTTAAAAAGGGAGTAAGGACAACTGACCAAAATAAAGACAGATACTATGCAGACTGGAAGAAATACAAAGATCCCTGGATGATTGAACAGTCTAGCTAAAAATTTAACCAAAACTTAGAACTGATGTAAACCAAGTTGAGATGAATTCAAAAGACACCACTGGAAATTTTTTGAATGTGTGAAAGTTACTTTTATCACACTCAGATAACTCATAAGCAGCTACACAATTTGACCAAAACTTTCCACTGAATAAACAGTGATTTCTCAAATTAAATTCCTCCAAGCAGAGAGAATTTAAGTGTTTGTGAACTGATATGTACACCTGTTGTGCACTAAAGGGTAATTTTCCAAAAGTTTCTGCTTGGCAAATGGAAGCAGGAGTTTATAATAAAAACAAACAGAGATCCTTTGTAAGTGCAGCATTGTTAAAAATCATGTCAGAATTTAGTGTTTCACACTAAAGCACATGAAAAACTTCCCAATTAAAAAATGCATTAAAAATTAAGCCTAAGTGTATACGACAGGCAGAACAATGTTCAGTACTAATAACATGTAAGCACAGGTTTCTAAAACTTTGTTGCATAATTTATTAATTTCATACCACCGTTTTACACGTTAAGGCAGAAAACACTACTGCAAGATATCTGAAATGCTTCTCTCTGTTACCTATCTCAGAATATTTTAACTTGAAAATATAATGGAAACAATATTTACTGAAGTTTCACAACCTAAAAAGTCTCTAACTATAGTTGAATAAAGATATACATCTGCCAAGCATCATAAAGACTTACAGTAAGCAGAGACTTACCAGTACTTCATACATAGTATGTGTGTCACTGACTCAATCTGAAAGTTTCTTTCATTCACATGAAAATTGAGGTTCTCTTTCTTCTTATTTTTTAATCTGATCCACCAAGCCAAACTATGCATCTTCTAAATCAATAATAAAACTCCCACTTCACCAGAACTTAATACTGCTGTACAGGACTAGCATTAGACTCCGGACCAAAAAAAAAAAAAAAAATTGTGGGCCACTGTGCCCACCACTAGAATGAAAAAAATATTTTTGTCCTGTTTCCTTTGAGGGGCTACTATAAAATGGGAAGGGGTGGGGGGGAAGGGAGAATCCCAGCAGAGAGAGGACAGTAGGGTCTCACGATTCATAAAGTTAATGTTCACAAATTCAATTATTTGCGAGCAGCTGCTTCCCCTAGGGCCCTGGGGCAGAAGCACCAGCAGTCCCCACTTCCCCCGGGGCCCTGGGCACCCCCTCTGTATTCGCAAAAAAATCAACATTCCCCCAAGGGTTCTGAACACGGAACCCTCGCAAATGTTGAGACCCTACTGTATCTGCTCTTGCGTACAGCTGCCACTTCTACTGAATGAACTATATTGTCAGTATTCAGCTAGAAGTTTGAAGAGCAAACTGCACAATGCACGTGAACTGTGCACATTTCTAGAAAATATTTAATTAGTTCACCACTAACAAAAATAACACTACCTGCATGTATTACATACTGTTAAAGCTAGTACATGCAGGTTTACATTTGATGGAGCCTAGAATAAGTTGCATTGTCCTTCTGTTCTCTCCTACTTCTCATGACTTCAAAGGCTAGTTTTAATGATTCCCTGGAAGAATCTAGAAATTAATGTGAAAACAGCATTTATGGTGAGCACAGGGTGGGGTTTAAACATAACAGCTTAACCTATGTAAATTGTAGACTATAATTGCAAATTAGGCAGTAACATTGCTGCAGCTAAAAGAAAACTATAATTATTCAGGTAACAGTAGCACTAACCTACGAATCTTATGCTACAAATCTTTACTCATGTGAAGTCCATGGACCCATTCATATCATGAAAGACTATTTCAGATAAGTAAAGATACAAAATTGGGCCACGTTTTCTCAAACCAAAACACACTGAAGTCAGTAAAAATTTTGTATAAGGCTCTACATGCACACTTCTAAAAAAATCTCATTTACAATCTCCCTCGTTTTTGGGACTTTGAGTAAAGAATTACTTGGATTTTCTGCTTTTGAATCAAGTCAATAAATTGGATCCAAATTATTCTAAGAAAGCCCCACTTTTAAGAATTTAACATCTTATAATAAATTTAACATCTCATAAAAAATACTGAAACATGCCTCTCTATTACTACAGCGCTCTCCCAGTCCAAAACATCTCAATGCCTTTTTTCAAGCCATTATGGTCAGTGGGATTACTGTATGCACAATTCACTTATATACACACACCAAATATTTATAGCAAAAATTCTTTTTTAAATCTAGATGACAAAAATGCATATGAAAAATAAAAAATTTAGGACCAGGCTCTTCCACCTTTGCTCATGTTCTGTAGTGCTCTCCTCTGTAAAGTAGTCAGATTATACCCATGGGATTATTTGAGAAATAACATAACATTCGAGAATCAGGGCAATAATTCAGCCCTATGCCATTTTACAATTTGTCCATGGAATTTTCTGTGTATTATTTCTTAAATTAATGTTTACTTTTAAAACACAACTCTAAACCTCTTATTTCTACATACACAAGATTGAGTATAGAATTCATGCTCTCTCATGCATCAGTGTTTTTCAAACATATGTACAAAGAAGTCATCCTTTCATTTTCCCAACAGGCATAGTCCCATAGTCCTTCCTTTCTATTACTACAAATGCTTCAGTTAAAGTTCACTGCAATCTGAGTTTTTCAAAAGCTCGCATTCTCAAAAAATGGTTCTTCCTCCTCCCTCAGTACTTCACTTCCTATTCTACGCTTTTTTACTGTACTTAAAAAAAGGCAACAATATTATTATTTTATAGAGATCTGTAGATGATCAGATTATTGCCCATCAGCCTCGGTGTGACACCTGCTTTACCACCACATTGTGAATTCCTTCCTTGTAGTAGTACAAGGTAGGTTAAAATCTTTTAATGAAAAGGTACAAATACTCAGCACTATTACCGCTCATACACTTTCATGAGTTCTTTGGAAATCTGAAATTTCACTGAAATATAAAATGTCAGTGAAAACCAGAGGGGAAGGCAGGGAAAAAAAGAGCTTGACTACATTTTCACAAATTTTCCACCTCTAGTTACTAATACAGTCTTGAAACCAAAAAGTGACATATAGATGGATCCAAATCATATTTGTAAACATGGTATAACATAATGCCAGTAACTCATATTAATAACAATCTTACTTCTGAAAAAAGTTGTCTGCTGTTTTAGAACCAAGCCTCACAGATGTTGGTGGACATACATGGCTCCAATTGTATGTTATGATCTTTAAATGCGAGTACTACCCCAGGCATTAAGAGTTTATATCCATCCCAGGACAGAAATCTGAAATAAAAGGGCATAGATTGCTCCAATCTACCTCTGTCAATGGAATTGTGGGATGCTGTGGAATCCATCTAACTGGAGGCTTAAAAGAACAGGTTGGACAAAAACCTGTCAGAATGAGCTACATATATCCTCAGCACAGGGTGATGGACAAGCTGTTTCCTCAAGGTCTCTTTCAGCCTTTTGTTTCTATGTTCAGACATAGTAATTTATCAAGCTTTTATGATTTGCCAAATGCAGTGCCTACTATCACTGAATCAAGTTCGGGAGGTATATATAAATCCCTCATTCCTACTGATGCACTGATTTTCTTACAGACTTAGCACTGCTCCGTTCAAAGAAATTCAGCTACTGATTACCATGTTCATATGAACTGCCTTACCTGGGCTACGTCTACACTAGCCCCAAACTTCGAAATGGCCACGCAAATGGCCATTTCGAAGTTTACTAATGAAGTGCTGAAATGCATATTCAGTGCTTCATTAGCATGTGGGCTGCCGCAGCGCTTCAAAATTGATGTGGCTCGCCGCCGCGCGGCTAATCCCAACAGGGCTCCTTTTCAAAAGGACCCCACCTACTTCGAAGTCCCCTTATTTCCAGGGGGACTTCGAAGTAGGCGGGGTCCTTTCGAAAAGAAGCCCTGTCAGGACGAGCCGCGCGGCAGCGAGCCACATCAATTTCGAAGCGCCGCCGCCACCCGCATGCTAATGAAGCACTGAATATGCATTTCAGCGCTTCATTAGTAAACTTCGAAATGGCCATTTGCGTGGCCATTTCAAAGTTTGGGGCTAGTGTAGACACGGCCCTGGAAGCAATGGAACGGCAGCTGGTATTCACTTGGTAAGGAAGCAAAAATGCCGGTACTGGCACCTCAATTCGTGCTCAAATAAATGCTCCCCCCCTTACTCTGATCTGGGTGTTGATAATCTCATTACTTATGTTGGAGAAACAATTCTGAGTTCATTTGTTCAAGAAGTCCTCCTAAACTGTAAGGGGTAGGATCACCAGATTAGCTATGCAGCTGCCACTTACCCTTACTTAGAGCAAGGTCAGAGTTTGGCTGGCCGTGGAAAATGGGAAGTTCCAGAAATGGGACTGTTTTCCATAATATGGAAATGAAGAGGGAAGAGAGAGGAAGGACATGAAAGGGAGGGACACGATACTGAAAGGGGACCACTGGGGCAGCTGCACCACCAAGAGTGGCCAGCAGGGCTGGGGCTCCCACATTTTGCCTGGTGTTAGACTAGTTAGTAGCCCCCCTACGCACACAGAGAGCCTGCAGGCCATAGGCAGTGGGGAAAGGCTTCTAGAGGAGGTCAGCCCACGAAGCCTCCCTCAACACCAGACATCCTGCAGGCTCCTGAGGGGCCAAAGGAAGATGGTGCCACCTCACCCCAGACAGCCTGCAGAGAGTGGGGGCTGCTGGAAGGTGGCCAGGATCCAGAGCCTCTCACCCCCACAACACACACACACAACCTGGAGACTGCAGAGTGTGGGGGATGCTGCAGGACAGGGGCAGCCTCCTGAACCTCATGCCACCCCACATAGTCTGCAGGATATGAGGCAGGGAATGCTGGAGGTCAATGGTAGCCCCCAAAGTTCTGCCGTCCTCGACCAGCTGAGGAAGGGGAAAAGCTGGAGGCCGAGGGCAGCCTACAGAGTGCCCCAGCCCTGACCCAACCAACACACAGCCCTGATTCCCACCTTCAGGAGGAGACGCTGGCCAGGGAGCACTGCCCTGGCGCCCTGGGAGGAGCCACTGACTAGAGCAGATCCCCCATAGATAGACCTGATAAGCCCCCTCCCACAACTCCCTGCCCCCTTTCCTGAGCCCCATGCCCTTAGTCCTGAACTTAACACCCCTTATCTTCAGCTCCCTTCATCTTCCAACTTTCTGCCTCAAGTCAGCCATCCTCTGCCCCTTCTCATTCCCAAACCCTCATTTCAGCCTTCATTTTTGAAAAATACAATCACTGCGAAAAAGCATGCACATTTTTCATTTTTTTTAAGTTCATTTAAGGGCCTGAGCAACACCAGGTACATCCGCTAATACGTTAAAGGAAGCACCTTGCTTCATGGTTTCACCATTTCTGTGAGATGTATGTCAATCTGTAATGTGTCTCTCTTAACCGTTTCTATATGGACCCGATTGTTGGCTCAATATTATATATATTGCTTACTATAAAATTAGCACCAAATCCCCCCTCCCCTGCCAAAAAAAAAAGAAACCTCCATACCTCCCACAATGTAGACCATATGCAAAGAAAAACCATCTAAGAAAACAAATAGTTAAAAAAATGTCTACAATCTATTACTGGAGAAATCAACTAGCATGTTTCCATCAGCTATCTTTAATCTCTGATTGGAAATGAGAAAAAAAAATTCTGGAAGTATATACTAAAATTGCAAATACTAAAACAGAGACTAAATATACAAGCAGATACCTATGCGGGGGAGACACAGTGGCTGGGTCTGCACATGCCCCTTCCTTTCGAAAGGGGCATGTTAATGAGCAGGTTCAAAAGATGCTAATGAGGCGCTACAATGACTATGCAGTGCCTCATTAGCATAACGGTGGCCGCAGCGATTCGAAAGTGCAGCTTTTCAAATTGCGCGCCGCCCCTGGAGACAAGACCTTCCAAAAGGACCTCCCCCCAGTTTTCAAAAGCCCTTCTTCCTATCTGTGATCGGAAGAAGGGCTTTCGAAAGCTGGGGGGTCCTTTCGAAAGGTCTTGTCTCCATGGGCAGCACGCAATCCGAAAAGCCACACTTTTGAATCGCCGTGTCCACCTTTAAGCTAATGAGGTGTTGCATATTCATTGCAGCGCCTCATTAGCATCTTTTGAACCTGCTCATTAACATGACCCTTTCGAAAGGAAGGGGCACATGTAGACCCAGCCAGTGAGTTTGAGAAGTTATGCATTCTGAATAGACAACTAAAATATTAACAGTTGTAGAGAACTGCACTATACAATATGGGTTAACTCACTGCTGCTTTTGTGGTGGTACAATATATTGAAATCCATGGGGGTATGTCTCTGAAATATGGAGCACCTGTATGTCAAAGGTTTTTTTTTTTTTTTTTTGTTTTTTTTTAAACACACACACACACACACACACACACAGATCACAAATTAAACTGTTTTGCACCTGAAACACCAAATGTGTAACACAACATAACCGCTGACTTTAAAATGCTGTGTTGAACATAACAGAAACTGGATATTAAATGACCAAAAGGACAACCCTTCAGACAGCCAGATAATAGCCCCAGGTTTGATATTGATCCTGGGAGACATGTTTTTGATCCTGAGGCTCCCTTTTAAAAAAATTTTTACTGTGGTCTAGGAGCTGTCACAACAGTGATACTGTCAGCATTCAGAGAAGGAAAACAACATGAAATGCTCTCACGTTTTACAAATGGCAAGTTCTGCCTCCATCTCAAGAAAGACAGTTTTTCTGCAAGGTGAGCACTGCTGTTAAAAACTGTGATACACCAAAACAAATAGGAACAAGGAAAAGGCAAATGAAAATGATACCTCATAATATGGTCAAAGCAATGGCCTTGTATATGAGGGCTCCATCAGTCTACATAGGAGGGAAATAAAAAAAAATCTGAATGGCTGAAACCTTCTAAGTTTTATGGTTTGATGGCAGAAATAAACCTATATTACTTCATATTAAAAATGTCACGATTAATTTCTTACCTAATAAATAGATATTAAAGAGAAATCTGATCTTCGTCTGAAAGAGTAAATAACTACAAATGTATGCTTGATCAAATAACCAACATGGGCTATGTCTACACTAGCCAAAAACTTCGAAATGGCCATTTCGAAGTTTACTAATGAAGCGCTGAAATACATATTCAGTGCTTCATTAGCATGCGGGCAGCCGCGGCATTCTGAAATTGACATGGCTCACCGCCGCGCGGCTCGTCCAGACGGGGCTCCTTTTCGAAAGGACCCCGCCTACTTCAAAGTCCCCTTATTCCTGTGAGCAGATTCCCATTCTGAAATTGACATGGCTCGCCGCCGCGCGGCTCGTCCAGACGGGGCTCCTTTTCGAAAGGACCCCGCCTACTTCAAAGTCCCCTTATTCCTGTGAGCAGATGGGAATCTGCTCACAGGAATAAGGGGACTTTGAAGTAGGCGGGGTCCTTTCGAAAAGGAGCCCCGTCTGGATGAGCCGCACGGCGGCGAGCCATGTCAATTTCAGAATGCCGCGGCTGCCCGCATGCTAATGAAGCACTGAATATGTATTTCAGCGCTTCATTAGTAAACTTCAAAATGGCCATTTGCATGGCCATTTCGAAGTTTTTGGCTAGTGTGGACACGGCCATGGTTATATAAAAAAATTAAGAACTGTAATTTTCCTCTACTGGAGCTCTAGTGATGGTGCAAATGGGTTAAAAGGGATGACAGCAAACATGTCCTACCGTTAGCCTCACTACAAGTTCCACTACTTCTACCACAACCGACGCTGCAATGATTTTGAGTTATGGATCCTGAACCCGCCAATAAAGATGCAGCCTTGTTTACAATGTATGTTGTATTTCTTCATATACTGCTAATTAGTCTGAGGACAGCAAATAATCTGTGACCAAATGGAATATTAATTGATTGTAATATTTATTTTATGCAAGAAAATAGTTGTTTTCACTTCTACTTTTTCAGAACCTAAAACAGCATCTCCCAATTTGTTTTTTTTTTAATTTTACATACACAGTACAATGACCAAGTCACTTACATGCATATATGATAACACTGAATACATTGTCTCACACGCAATGAACACATTGTCTCACATGCAAACTGATGACCATTTTAAGTCTGCATGAATAGCAGAAGGTTAATCAGCTACACGTGACAATTTTTTCAGAATTTCTAAAGATACCATACACGGTTAAAGACATGACCCTTAAAAACAAGCAGGTACTCAATGATACACTCATGAACAGCTATCCAACACTATACATGTAGGGAGACAGCCACTACTCTAGTCTATTCAAAAAGAACAAAGCTTTTGAATAAGCATAGTCTATGGTTGATAGCTATGCAGACACAAGTGTACTGGCAGATCTTCACCTGTAAAATGTTCTTTGAGTGGACGCAGCATATAGCAGTAAGAAAGCCCTTTTCCCAGTTCAGCTTACCCCACTTTGGTGAGTAAAATAAACCATATAGGCAAAAGCACTTTTATGCTGGTAAAACTGCCTCTACGGTAAGGGCTTTTGCTGGCACAAGAATGATACTCAAAAAAAGATGTGATTTCCCTAACAGGCATTGCTGTACCAGCAAAGGTTTCTATTGTACCTCTAGCCTTAAACAGATTTCGTCATCCACATTTTAATGCAGCAAGCCAGAGATTATTTAAGAGAATGCAAAGTCCCCATCAGTTAGAACAAGCAGGGGAGAAGGGATACAACACATTGGGGAGGGGTGTCAGAAAAGTGTTATATAAAATTTAAGGAAAAAAACTGGATGTATTTAAATGTAACAAAAATTTCAACTATCTCTACTGTTGCTTTCCTGCCTTATAATGCAAGAGGAAAATGTCATTTTCACATGATTCTCACTGAAACTTCAACAGCTTTCTTTTGATTTAGAGAGAAATGAATGGTATAAACTCTGTATACGGAGCTCTTAAAGTGGGATGCCTAAGCAGGAGCCATGTAAATACAGAACCCTCCAAGAATAGTCTTATTATTCTTTCTACACTTAGTCACCACCACTCGCAAAGCCCCAATGTCAATACGACCATCCTTCACTGCTTATGAGTAAGCTGCTGCTAGACAGGTACTTGCCTACCAAAATAATATTTTCATAACATATTGCTACAGTTTTATCAAAGCAGGATGATTTTTTTTGCCCCACCTGTCAACTTACCTTCTGCACAATTGCCCGCATAAGGTATTCAATACAAACAAATCAGAATATTAAAGAACAGTATCTGCCACAATGCTGGTGCAGTATAAAGACAATGGGTCACAGCATTGCCATTTTTTCCATCCAGCACTTCAAGGACACGTTACAATTCAGCCTCGTTCGGAAGTTTTAGAACAAGCAGCTCGCAAGGGGGAAATAAGATTGACTGTTTTCTACTTAGACTAAAGGGAGACACTAGAAAATGCAAGATATGCCCTTGAACTGGTGTTTTAACAAATGTCTCATTTTGGGGAAGGGAAAATGTAATGTATTTGTGCCCATTCGACTCAGAAAATGGTCTATCCACAGGCATGCTATGCAGTGAAGAGTACTGAAGAACTCAGTTCTCCAGATAAATGCCTGACAGTGACTTAAAAAAATGGCCTTTTCATGTAAGTCTACATAACAGGAGTATCTTGAGTCTTTCTGTAACACATAACTAGACAACTAAGAAAAATTAGGTAGGCTGTTTGCGTGATCTGTATCACACTTCATTACAAAGTAAGCTAAAACCACAAAACTAAATTTTACTTTGAACCTCAAAATGCACTTATAAAAATACTACAGTAATCATCCAGCTTGCTGTGGTATCTCTACTGTAAGATGGAGGACTTAAACTACTGCTGTAGAATATTGCAGGATACAATACAGAGAAATGCAAGCATCCAAAAAATATAAGCTGGGCTATAAAATAATAATAGTGAGCACTCTTCATTCGCCTTCTTGGTTTGGAGCCTTTAGGACAGGAGAGGTCACTTTTTCCAGATTGTCTCTATAACCATGAGTGCTACCTTTTTTTTTTTTTTACAAAAAAAAAAGATAACCAAAGCTGAATTTATAGCACTGCAGGAGCTAGGACTAACAAAATCACCAATTATCACAAGATGCACAAAAAATTCATGAGAGCTGGCCAAACTAAGTATGCATATTTGGGTTTGGAAGATTTCTTTTTTTAAATTAGAAAGTACAGATAAACACTGATTTCACTATACTAAATATTTCCATTGATAAACACCATTTACTGATACATAAAGTAAGGAAAATGGTGCTGGAGAATTTATTACAGTTAATTCAAGGCTTTGTATATTTTGACATGATGTTGGCAATGTGTTTTAACTTTCTAAAACTCAACAGTAAAAGTTAAATTATTCTCTGATGCCCCCATTGTCTGACCATCCCCCTAAATTCCTGCAAGTGTGAAAATTTAAATAGATAATAGAAAAAGGTGCTTAAAATAAGCACTATCCACCACCAAAATTATTTAAAAAATAAAAATTAATTCTACCAAACCTATTTTCGGGAACAAATTATGCCCTGGCCTGGACAGTTGCTGCAGTTCCTGAACACGGTTAAACTGAACCAATGCCTTCAAGCAGGATACAGCAAGCCCTCAGAGTATCCACAGTCAACGGCGCATGAAGTTCTGTCTCACCAAGACCCATGGTATGACGTGTCTATTTGGTGTATAAATAAATAGTACTCTGTTGGAAAGAGAGTCCACTGTTAATCTATCTGTACTATCCACTACCACATTCAATGACCCAGTATCAACATGACCATTGCTCACTTCTTCAGAACAAGCCGCTAGTAATTAATATTTAACTTATAATTGCCTTAGGCGAGTTTGGGGATTCAGGCCAACCCAGATTCATTGACCAAATGGATCCTCCACTCCCATCCCTTGCCACTGCCAGACTCAACAACTATCTAGACCCATACTTTCTATGAATGCACAAGCTGATCCTACCATCAGCCCTCAGCACAAACACGTTCCCCAACAGTGCAGAATGAGTCAGCAGAGTATCATACACAAGTGCTACACACTCTCATGTGCCACTCAAGAGCAACTGCATTGGATCGCTTCATTTATTTTCTCCAAAAATAAAAGAAACAGTTTCCTTTAAATGTCCTTTGAGTCATGCTCAGCTATACCCTCTGTAAGAAAAGCAGCCCTTCTTCAAATATATTTGAATGTGCTACTTTCTGGGTTTATTTTAGAACGCAGGATTTCCCACCCCCCATTACCCTGCAATTGATTAGAAGACTATTAATAATATGCTTCTCAAAGCTAAACATAATTTAACAAGTTTTACAGTACTGTTTGTGATTAAATACATGGAATTTGTTTCCTTACCTATTTAAATTCAAGTGAAGACACCACCCCCCAAAAGTGCAGTGGGCCTATTTACATAATTAAAGTCAATGGTACTGCTCACATGAAGTTACTGCTAATGAAATGGTTAAGAATTTGTAGAATGGAAGTCACAAAGAAAGAATTAGGATATGTACATAGCTGGTGTTTCTAACTGTACTTACCAGTGTCAAATAGTATTTTAGAGTTTTAAAAACGTAATTTTGATTGAGCTTTCCACTGGTGCCAATGCAGTTCCAGAAGTCTGGATTGGCACAAAAAAGTCATCCCTATTCTTTCATAGCTATCTTTCACACCCTTAATTTTTTTTAAGTTTATGTTTCCAAAGGAGCTAAGAACACATACCCAAAAAACAAACATTGCCTTACTATATAAATGGCACTGCCATGTCAAACAGATATTTTCATGTACCAGAAATCACTAAGGATGCCAATACCGAGCTGAAAATACTTTTGTTTAGCTGCTGTACTGTGAAAAACCAAGAGAACAAATATTTTTCTCACGTGTATTGACAAAATATCCTCTCTTTTAATTTCTCATTCCCTGGCAGATTTAAAACCATTTTAAAGTATTCACAGAGTAAAATTTACACTGCCCAATTACAATAGTTTAAAAATAGGATTTTTTATGTTTAAACTCAGAACTGAAATCACACCATCAAAATACAAGCAGAAAAGGGGAGAAATCTGACTGGATATTGACAAAGCTAGGTCACTACCTGTGGAAGTGTCAAGAACATGACTTCAAGCAAAATCAGTCCTCATTCCTGGGCCTGACAAGGGACCTTCATAAAAACTGTGCAGATTCAGGAATTCCACCCTTAAGAAGTATGGTAGGTGAGAAGAGGGTGGAACTTGAGCTATTGTCTGCCACCTAAATGCAGCTGGTCAAACAGCAATACTGTACAAAAATCGAGTTTACAATCAAGTTATAAAAAAGTTGATGTTTTCTCATTAATAAAAGTGTCTCCATACTGCATTATTCCATGAAATGCAAAGGATGTACGAGTCCTGTCCTTACATTGTTTTTGTACCTACACCCAGCATTGTGCGAGTTACATTAACAACCTCATAATGACAGTTCTTTCAAGAGCCCAAGAAAGTACTAAATTAGCCAGAAAAAAATAAAAGATGGAATTTAAGTTCAAAATCTAGGTACTACCTTCCTAGTTAAATGGATGTACCTTCTATAGAAATAAACTGAAACATATACACATTTTATGTTATTAAACATTGTAATGCATGTAGAGCCATGCATCTGAGAGCAATATACAGGCCTTTAAAAAATGAATGGTAAACAAAGCCTTTCTGAGTCCATCCAAGTAAAAAAATGAGTCACCTAACATCAGACAAAGAATTCAATCATGCTCTGGTTTATTTATTCTAATACTATATCATTTTCAAATTAATCAAATGACAGGGACAGGCCACCTAGTGAACTATTCAACAAAATGCTCCTGCTCTCATTCAAGTCAATGGCAGAATATAAATTGACATCAATGTAAGTCTGAGCCCTACCATGTCACCTAGGGGTCTGATATTCATACAGAAGTCCCACTGTACAGCTCATCTTTAAAACACATTTTGTCCTTAAAGCTACATTATTCATCTCTTTTCTTTCATATAGCATCTGTCACTCCTCAGTTTGACTAGTCTCAGGGGGTAACCTTGCTAATCTGCAGCTTCACAAAAAAACAAAACAAAACTGCAGTCCTGTAAGTTTTAAAATTGTTAGTCTTTAAGGTGCTACAAGACAGTTTATCAGTTTAACTAGGTAGTCAGACAGCTGACCACTGCTCAGTTTCTTGCTCAAGTTTTCCAGCTTCATTTTGTTACATAAACACTGCTATTCAAACATAGCAGACAGGATTACACACAGAAAAAGATATTCCTTAATTACACAACTTTTGTCCATGTCATATGTGACTTTTAATTCTCTCAAAGTACACATAGAAATAAAATTTTGGTTACAGTGAGATTAACTTCACACATGTTGCCCTACAGAAAGCTAATAATGCAATTTTTCCATGTCTTAGACAAAACTGTTTAATAAAATCAAGCCTATTTATGAAGCGCTATGGTCCCTTTATTTATAACAAAATCTTTTAAATGAACATCTTAAATGTCCCATAATGTGCATATAGAGTATTAGAAACAAGTAGTACTTTCTGTGTTAAATGTATGCATTACCAAACCTTATACAACAGGTAAGCATACCTCTAAAGGAGTGTCCCGTAGTAGCATGGCAGTCAAGGCCTCAGAATGTAATAAATGTCTGAATTTTCTTTCATCTACCTGAAAGAGCTATAGGATTTTAATACGAGCCATCTCAAAGAAATAGCTCTGTTCTAAGCCAATTCATATCTAATAAGACCACAAATTAAATACATGACAAAAAATGTTCCGTGCATCAAAACTATACATAAGGATAGGTTATTTAATCAGAGAATAAAACAATTACAGGTTTTGAAAAAGGAAACATTTAGGCCCTGACCCTGCAAAGTTCCTTGTGCAGGGCTCACTCCACATTCTTGTCTTAAAGTACTGTTTCAGTTGCCAGAGACAAAAATTCAACCAGTTAATCACTGGTGTAAAAATATTATGTTGCTAAATGCTTTACAACATTTCTTCAGAAATAGTTTATTGTTTTCTAATGATATTTTACTCTAGTCTATAAAGATCTGCAGCTGTCTTAAGAAACTACATATGTGATACAGTATTTGTTGACATAAAGACATATCAGAATTTTTGAACCTAAAGTACAAAATTTGCAAAGTTTATGGTGAAAAGTGTGGGTAAGTGATAGGAAATAAACTAATCTGTAAATCCAGCAGAGGAAGGAGAAAACACTATCCATTTATTAACTGGTTAACTGATTCCTAGTTTTACTTGTAAAATATCTGCCTCATATTTAGCTATCCAGTGCATATAACTTTGATTCTTATGCCACAGACTTAGAGACCACAAAATTAAGTAATGTGCTTAAAAGACAGTGATAGTGACCAGTTTATCTGAGGAAAGCAAGAATACATAAATTCCAACAAATAAAAGCGTAACAAAAAAGTTCCTGTGCCACCATGTGATTCAGCGGCAACAGACTGTTCAAACAACTGTCTCAGATAGAAAACTTAAATGAGATCTCCTTAAAAACATATTCACATACATGATAGTTAGCAAATCAGTATTCCAGTGTGACACACAGAACATTTGCATGTTGTCAGCCACACTGTACAACTAAGTCAAAGTACTATTTCACGTCCAGTATTTGCATGCTATTACTGGCCATTAAGTAGGGACCAACCCTTCTTTTGCTCTAAGAGATAAATAACAGTATAAGCAAAATTGCAGCAAAATGTTTCAGAACCTGAATCCACATCCCTTTCCAACTTCCCCAAGAAGCAACCACCAGTCCTAATTACTTTAAATCCTAACTCCTATTCAGGGGTGCACATCAGATCTAAACCCCTTTTAAATGCAAAGGTCAGAGCACACATGCCTACTGAATTTCAGGCATTTGACCTGAAAAGAAGGGATTTTTTTTAAAATCTCAGGCCTGACTCCAAAGACTCCGGACTTTCAGTACTGCAGCTCTGAAACAGAGTATGGGAGGAACCTTTACAGACAGGCTGTAAAAAGGCACAGTTCTAAGAGGCACGTTTTCTTCAAAGTACAGGAATATATTATTTTCCTGATTTTAAAAACATGCTTTTATGGTGGGCAATATTTTTGTCTCTTGACAAGGAGAAACCATAGAACAGAGATTTAGGGAGTGGCCAAGATGAAAATCTCAGGCTTTTTTATTTCCCACTCTGGGCAGGTATGGCAGCCTATTACCAAGTGCCAAATCCACACATACCGTAACTTGCCATACCACATCACTGACTCGGCATATAAAAATGTTCATCCCTAAGGAATCCTGTGGTTTCTCAGTTGCAAATTAAAAATTTTATCTCACACACACACACACACGTTCCCTAAAGCCTGCATACACATTTTTAAAAAGAGGGTGCAAACACAGGACTGTAATAAATTGCCAGCCCAGCCCGGCTGCCCTCTTCTCCTTGCTGGGATGTCTTGCAGGAGAGGGAGGAGGCAGCAGGGAGGGCCTCGCCTACTCAGCACTACAGAAAGAGAGAGTGAGCTGCAAACTTTTTCTTTATTTAGGAACCCCGACTAATGCAAAATTAAACTTGCCAAGCACTTGCCTACCTGGTGTAAATCTGCAACAAGTGCATGCAGGATCCAAGAGTACAGACCTGGCCGGACTTGGCACGCTTTCCCCTCTTTTTGGGGTGGGAGGGGGCGTTGATAGAGCAATTTCAATACTCATTTATTACAGAACTGCCTTTGCACGGTCCTACTTTACTTACAGTGCGGCGCTCATCCATCCTGTAAACAAATATCGCTCCGCCAGAAAACCTACTCCTCCTCCCCCCCCTCCCCCATGCAATACACTCTCCCTTAAGCAATGCACAGGGAGCGAAGGAGTGGCAGAAATATCCACCCACCTCCCCACCCTTTACAACCCTCCAGTCCCTGCTAGGAAAAGCGCCGAAAACCTGGCCTTACCTTTTGCATGCTCCCCTTTTGCGCCACTCCTAGGGACTGGGGTAGCCGCTGCTGGGGGTTTCTTTCTGGTAATCTCGGATGCAAAATCCCAGCGTCAGCAAATCGCTGTCAAATTATTTTCTTGCAAAAGAAAAAAAAGCAGAAGCAGAAATGGGCGGAGGCTGGAGGAGGCGAGTGGATCCCTCCGCCGAGATGGGTCGGGCCCTGGGGTTGCGAAGCAGGAAGTAACAAGGTGTCACTAGCAGCAATCGCCCCGAGCTCCCTTCCCATCCTGCCGCGCAAGCCCCGGGGCGTGGGGGGCGCAGGGCACGCTCTGGGGCTGGTCTCTGCGCGGAGAGCCGGACCGGGCTGGGCTCTGCCCAGCTCCCCCGCGCTCAGGGCTGCAAACTCGGCGCAGGTGCGGGAGCGCCCGGCTGGGGCGGCCGAGCCCCGCTTGCCCCTGGGTGGGAAGGGAGGGTGAGCCGGGCCCAGCGCTCCCGGGGGAGATGGCGGAGCCGGAGGCTGCCCGGCGTGTTGCCTCTCGAAGGGGGGTGAGGGGGCTGGACGGGGCTGCAGCTTGTCACGTCGCTGGCGGGCTGAACGTGAGGAGGCTCCATTGAAACCGGCGCAGCCAAGCCCCCCTGGCCGGGGCAGAGAGTGGCAGTTCCCGCCCCCCGCCGGGTAGGTGCGGACGCGCTCACCCTCTGGTGGGGCTGGAGGTGAGGCGGCGGAGGGCTGCTAGGGCGCCCTGCGGGCTCTTGTAAGAGTTTCTTCCTGCTCACGCGCCATGACTGTACAACGTGGGGAGGGAGAGAGGCAGGCAAGCAGGGGGAGGGCCACAGCAGGGAGCTGGTCTCCTGGCTTGGCGTGTATTGGTGCAGCGCGCCCCAGACCTGAGCCTCTCTCTGCCGCATGGCTCCTCCTCCCGCTCGGGGAGTTCGGTGCCTGGGCTGCGGGAGGCAAGTTCTGCGGCCGCCTCGCTTGGCTGCAGCTCCATTTTTGGGAGGGCGCTCGCGCAGGTGGAGCGTCGCGCCCTCCGTGGGGGCTGCCACGCGCCAGCTTCGCCCTCGGCGGGTTAATGGTTAGGGCTCACACTGGGCTTTGTAAGAGTTGCTCCGCCAGCCCTCGGGCCCGCCACGGTCTTCAAGCACTTGTGAAAACAGACACACCTTTTCCAGGGAAGCGTTATCCCCAGTCCTTCTCCGCATTCCGGTCTCTTGGTGGGGACTTAGACAGATTTTGCGTTGTACGTAGGGGACGCTGCCCGAGCTTCTGTACACTCGCTCTCTGGCTCTTGTCTGGAGAGATGGCAAGTGCGTTTCTGGAGCAGGAAGGCATCTGCAAAAGGAAGAAACTGCAGGTGATGATGGCTGGAAGACATGCTCCCAGTGAAGAGTGACAGTGACTAAACTCCCATTGATTCCAATTGGAACCGAGTCATGTCCTCAGTGTTGGTACTTATAATTTCTTTCTTGCTCCCAGACTATCATGTAGATTGTGGTTGCATGGCATATGTACCACTGTTGGGTGATCTTATCTCTCCTTTTAGCCAGGCAAGTCCCTTTTTAAGGGACTGATCCACTGATGTCCCAGTCATCCTGACTTTTGGCAAGAGCAAAAGAAGTAAATGTCCATTTTTGCAAAAAAAAAAAAAAAAAAAAAAGTGGGGTGTGCACACCTATTGGAGTGCAGAGAAACAGGTGGAGGAGTGGTGATGGCAGCCTTGTGGGGAAGGGAGGCAAGGTGCAGCTGAACAGTTACAAGTGCAGGGTAGGTTGACCATTTGTGCAAGCAGTGACATCAGCTTGGGCAAGGAGTGATGCCAGGCCCAGGTGAGGATCAGACACAAGCCCTGCATGTGGGGGACAGGGCATGGGCCAGATGTAAGGGTGGGATTGGGGCAAGGGAGTAGGCCAGCCTATGGAGGGAGAAGAAAGGACAGGGCTTGGGTCAGTCTCAGGAAGTGTCTTCTCTTATCCCTTTGAATAATACGGTTACCCTTTCATACTTGTAGGTAGTCCGTCGTGTCTGATGATGACGTCTTGAGCTTGCACAGGCTCATCAGTTGCGGACTTGAATGTGGCTGAGGAGTCCAAGCTTTGAATGGCATGGGCGTTCACAGTGGGGGCAAGGGAAATGTCCTGGCTCTTTTGGTGCGGCTGCTGCTGTTGCTTTCTTCCTCTCACGAGCATCAATGAGGAGTACATGTTGCTGCTCTTCAGAGTTGTCATATGCACGTCGTACAAGAGCATGCCATCCTGTTCGGTTTTTGCCTGCTACTCTAGTTGATCTGGTTTTAAACCAGCATGAGCAATGTTGGCCTTCACACAGTCTTTATATTTCTTGCGAGGCCTACCTTGATTCCTTTTTGCCATGGGAGAGTTCACCGTAGAGGAGTTGCTTAAAGATTCTTGACTCCTCCATTCGTATGACGTGCCTTGTCCAGCAAAGCTGGGCTTTTAGAATCATGGCTTCAATGCTCGTGGTTCCTGCTCTGTCCAGGAGCGCCATCAATAATTTAATCTTCATGAAACCACTCTTGTTGACAGCATGGATCAATGTGATAGTGAAAAATATGTAATGTCCCCCCCACTTGACAAGATGTTCCTTCTTGTAAAGGTCCTGATTGTGTAAGATGTTGGTACTTAGCCATTCAACCACACAGCCAAATTCTATTCAGTTTTGCATAAGTGAAGAATACTGCATTCAAGTGTATTGGGTTTGCAAATAACTTTTGGGTATTATGACTTCTGTTTTTGGAGTTGATGCTGTACAAATATGTGCTGAGTTTTGGAATCCGTAGCTGGTTTGTTTGCTTGGTTGAATCCCTAAATTATATAAACCTGCACTGAAAGTGGAACTCAAGCAACAGCTCAATACATCCCATCTATTTATTTTTTGCATCTGATTTCGAAACCAAAATAAACTTATATTTCTTATGATTTCCAAAATAACTTCTGAAAACCAGGACTCTAAACTAATGTAATAAACAATCTAGGCAGTGGGGAGGGATAGTTCATTGGTTTGTGCATTAGCCTGCTAAACCCACGGTTGTGAGCTCAATCCTTGAGGGGGGAATGGGGCAAATAGATTTTAAAAACACACACACACACACACACACAACTGTGAGGGATGGTACTTGTTCTTGCCAAGAGGGTAGGGGACTTGACCTCCAATGGTCTCTTCCATTTCTACGAGGTATGTATCTGCATATACTAAGCATCTTGACTCCCTCCACTAAATCAGCACAGGATTCTGTATGAACTAGATGTGCAATGATAATTAGTCTATTCAGAACATACAAGCTCAAATTGTAATTCTCAGTACAGCAGTAAACAATGGTAGTTTAAAACAATCATGGAAAAAGCATTCTCGTGCAGCATTCCAAAAAATTTCACTTTGTTATCCTACCATAGCTATTGGGAAGGCACAGAAAATCTCTTCTCTGACTGCATTAAGTAGTTGATTATCTTTGGTCACTAATTTAAGAAAAATGCCTTGGCTGATTATACTCTTAGACTGCATTCCTGGGATGTGTTATGCAGTTTATGAATAGACTGGGGTGCAGATAGACTGAATTTCTCCCTTCAACGATTACAGACTAGGAAGTCTGAGAATGTAAGTGAAACTTTGTACTTGGTGTTTGTTTCTGGGCGGACTTTAGGCTTTGTTTAGGAGATCCCCCTTAAATGTTTCTTACAATTATCTTAAGAAAAGGGTGTGTTCACACATCAGTGTGAATGAGATTTTATCACAACCCATAGCAAGATTTCACCCAGATCATTACAATTAAGAGATAGGAGAAATACCATTTAAATGGTTTTCATGGTTCTTGCTCTCACCCCAAAATGGCACAAAAAAAGTGTTGGACAGTAGAGTTTGAATACAGGACCTGATTTGAGGCATGTTGTCTAGAATTATATCATCTAATGAATTTGCTAAGTATGGGATGTCCCTTTTGGATGGAAAAGTTAGGGTCACAGATCATCCTGGGAAACGAAGAGTGACATCCATCCAGAGGAGACTGGGGATCAGGAACAGGAAGTGAGACAAACAATTTGCAGGCATGCATGCAAGCAGCTACCTGGGATTTGGCTTTGGTGATAGGAGGAAACTACGTAGCATAGGCTAATAGGCAGCAGTTTGTAGTATCGACAGATAAACATGACCAGGATAATTTTGGAATGCCAATTGAAGAGACCAAAAGCACAGTTGAAGAAGGGCGGAAAAGAAGAAATCAGACATGATGGAAGCAGGTGTATCATCTCCAAGGGACTTTATCATATGCCAGCTGGAAAATAATTGCACATTAGCCCTTCTCTCCTTGCCCCAGCCCCATATGCCAGGAGATGTGTGGGGGAGGCGTAGAATAAAGCTGGTTCTATATCAACTGGGGAAATCCCCAACTGGGAGATTGCGGGTTGTTTTCACTTCCTTACCCCTAACTATTAATTGTGGCCTTTATTTCTTTGTGAAACATGCTTAGCCCTGGGAATGAACACTGCAGGTCTGTAGGTTTATTCCACATATATCCTTGCTCTGATGTTCAAATATTGAATTGTCAGAAGCCATTCCACTGAAGTATCTACCAAAACTCTTAAATTTCAGTGGTTCATAATTAGACTTAAAGGGAGGTATTTCTAATAGTGATGATCCCATGTTAGCATTTTCTTCACTACCAGCCAGTCTGAAGATGTTGGATTGTTCTACACTTGAAAATTCAAGTATCTTTACTTTCTTTGACCTTGCAAGTTGGTTGATTGGAAACATTTTCTGTCTGGCTTTTTGTAAGACTCTTTCACAGTCTGAGTAATGTGGGTCACTTGGCTTCCCGTTTCTACTTCAGTAATGTTTACTCTATTCAACTATATGTCTAGTTCAGTGTTCACATTTGCAGTTCCTGCCTGCATTCCACCTGATTCTTCACTGTGTCTGCAATTGCTTTCTGCCCTCTTTCCTCAGCTCACCTCCTTTACTCTGCTCAAGAGCTCTTACTGAAGCACAAGATGGCATCTTTCACTTGTCAGGAAGCAGGATATTTAGGGTCAAATGAATAATTTTCACATTTGTTTCACCTTTGCCTTAGATATTTTACCACAGTTTCATGAATATCAGATATTATACATCTATTGGACTTTCTGAATATCTTAAATACACTATTCTTTATCTTCTATGTGTATTGCGCTTATAAGAAGCACATGGGATCTTTTAAGAGGGTAAGGCAAGCATTCTGTGTTTATTGAGAACACAGCACAATCATATGCATATAATATACTTTGTTCACTCTCACACACACACAAGAATGCTGCATTTATTGACAATACAGCACAATCATATGCATATAATATACTTAGTTTACACACACACACACACTGTCTTGTGGTTGCTTATAGTTACCAAAGCTTGCTCACTCTAGTCCACTGGCTATATGGATTAGAAGCGAGTGTGGAGCCAGGTTTTGTGCGTCCAGATCAGTGCTCCAATGTTGACAAGACAAGAAGAACCAAATTCTATAGTTGTGCACGCATCTTTTAAATGGTTTAGTCCATAGCTTTGGTTTTGTCCCACTGCCCCCAGCACTGTGAGTCACCAGTCAATGACAGGTGGCTTAGATCAGTGGTTCCCAAACTTTGGCATCATGCCCTACTTTTGATTTTTGAGAGACCCTCACGCCCCTCACCTCTTCTTTACCATCACCCAACCCCCTTTTAACAAAAAATTCAATTCGTAACTTAAAATAAACACAAACTTGATATAAATATTTTATTTAAAATTGAACATAAACACAAATAGTTTTTCTTGTCCCAAAAATTTAATAAAAATGTAATTTAACATCAGAAACAGCGGAAACAAAATGAATTTAGTGTGAAAGATGACACTGCATTTTCTTCACTATTTGGGAAATCCTATGTTTGAAAGATGAAAGTGCGCAACGCAAATCGTTTTTGACAGCCAGTCCATTTCTTTGTTTTATTTTTAATGTGACTAAACTGGAAAAGCTTTTTTCGCAGAGGTACATTGACAAAAATGAAAGAATAACACAGCGCTTTCACCAACTTTCATGTACATTGGGAAATTTTTTATTCAAAATTCCTCCAAGTTTGAGTTTTTGAAATTATCTTTTGCACTTGAATCATATTTTATTCCACGTGCTTGTTCTTGCAATACTTCTGGCAATGTATCGACATCAACACTGAATGGATTGCATGCTAATTTATGAATGGGGTTGCCAGAAAAGTTGTCTGGAAAATAGCGGGTAGCAGACTTAATGGAGCCATGCCGCCCCGCTCTAAGCCACGCACCAACCACCGGAGCCTTAGTGGCCCCCAGACTTGGGGCCCCTTTACCACCTGCTGGACCTTGACCCCTGCTGGGCCGACACCAGCCCAGCCACTGGCTGCAAAGGCTGGTTCCACCCATATGCTGGACATGGCAATATCAAGAAAGGGGCACCAGGCCACCCCAAGTGGGTTGCTGGCATGGCCTCAGAACTGCAGGCGCAGCCTGGGCCCTGCAGAGACCAGCTGCAGCCCTAGCTGGTGTACCAGACACTGTGCCAGCCCTGTCCCAGCCCAGAGGCCAACTATGGACCATCCAGGCTACCAGCACAGCCCACGCCTTGTGGGTGCCTAGTGGGGCCCCAGCTGGTCAGCTTCCTGAGCCTCGTGCCAGCTGCCAGAACTGCCAATGCCAGCCACCCACCCTCCGAGCCCTGCATGCCAGAGCTGCCCACCCACCAGACACTGGAGCCAGCTGCCCGCCCGCCCACCAGCTGCCTGAGCTGCCCACCAAAGCTGCGGGTCACCCACACAAGCCCTGCACCACCACAGCCAGCTGCCTGCCCGCCAGCCTAAGCAACCCAAGCCGGGGCCAGCTACCTGAGCCCCATGAGCCGCCCACCCAAGCCCCTACCCTCCCTCAAAGCCAGGCACCACCAGCCCCCTGCTCTTACCCCCTCCTCCTCCCTTTCTCCCAAGCCAGGCTCCCCCAGCCTCCCATCTAACCCCATCCTCCTCCCTCCCCCTACATAACCCACGCTCCTTTGCAGGAGGTAGCTAGCTCCACATGGGTCTTCACCAGCTGCCTGCCTTTTAGAGCAGCTGCACCGGGTCACCCACATAAAAGGGCAGGAGCTGAGAGCTGGAAGCAAAGGCTGGCTCTTTCTTGGAGTGGGGAGAATGTGGGGGTCACCTCACCCTTCCCCCCTGGAATTTCTTCATGCCCCTCCCCCCATTTGGGAAATCATAGGTTAGATTCTTTCCCACTGCCCCAGGTTTGTGTGACTTATCACCTACTGATGGGACTTAATTTGGTGGGTCATTGCTGCAGAATCCACCTTCCACTGTTCTTCAGCTACCAAGTCTTTGTTGTCCGGACAGGCTGGTTCTGGAAGGTAACCCCCTAAGCATCCACATTCACATTTCCAGGTGGATCTCACCCAAATTCTCACACACACCGTGCAAGGCTTACAGGTTAATACAGAAGAATACATTTCTCAAAATGGAGTCAGATACAATATGGAGTCAGGTACAAAATATCTATGAATATAAAATAACAAATATAAGGAATGAAAAGTAGTTCTAAGCTTCTATTAAAAGATACAGGGTAATACAGAGTGATACAAAGATACATTCTTAATCAAAATATATATTTCTATCCCGGGTTGCTACATGGGCAGTGGCCCCCAAAACGATGTCTGGCCATTGGCGATCCTAAAACACACGGACACCCATCATCACCTCCAGGTCTGGCTCTACTTATCCAAACAATTAGGTTCCATCACTTCCTTTGGTAGGCTTTTGCACAGTGCATTGTAATAGATGCCCCTCCATGTTAGGGACATTTTTCTTAGTATGCATCCCACATTTCCTTTGCTGTATTTCATACCATGCTAATTATATTATTTTGGACCACCTTAAAACATCTGTTGTCTCTAGTTGGGAACGTGCAGTGCCATATAAGCACATCCTTGTCAAAATGATCATAAATATCCTGACAGTATATAATACATAAATCATAATCTCAGAATTTGGTCTCAGTTCTGAAGGGTACAGAATGCTCCAGTCATCTCTCAACCTGACTACTACAGCACCCTGCTTTGTAGTGTCCCCTTCCTGTTCCCATCCAAAATGCTGCCACTAAAACCATTTTATTTCTTCACCATTTCAGGCCATTATTTTTTATTTGTGAATCTGTACATCTGCTTCAGTTCTTTTTCCTCATTTAATCTCTACCTGTAATGTTCTCTAGATGTACCTACACTCTTACACAGTGCTTTTTTGTGCTGGTACTTGCTGGTACCGAGTACTGGCACCTCAGCAGCTGAAGGGAAGGAGCAGGGAGCTGGGTGAGTACCAGCACCCTTTTTTTTTTCCCCCAAAAAAGGCACTGCTCCTACACCATTTCCTTCATTACACTCAAATCTCATAGTTAAACCCTGTCTCCTTCAACTGCTCCAGATCCATTCAGTAAAATAGTTAGGTTGCTTAAAAGTAGGTTTGTGCTTTGTTTCTCACCATTTTAAAAATAAGCTAGCTGAATACCAGTTAGGCAATTTTGCCAATGTAGATAGGCCCACAGAATGAAATACCTATGCACAATAGGGTCCATGAAATAGCCCAGTGCAGTGTTAGCTGGAGAGAGGGAGGGAAGATGACTTTTGTGGGTTTGTCAAACCTTTATTCATGTTTGTTTTGTATTTAATAGGCTTACATCTGTGTCTTGGTTCTTTAGAGCATTGTATTGTACACTGCAATGGATGGTTCCTTTCAGCAATTAAACAAAGCCAATAATCTGAAAGGAACCATAGCTCAAAAGCACAATCTTGACCTCTGACTGACCTTGACATTTACAACAAAAGAGAAGTTTTCTTTTAACAGACAAAACAAGTCACTGAGCCAGGAAGAACCAGAAGAAAATAGTTGTGTTGCTTTTTATTACATTGTTTAAAGCAGCATACTACATGGTTTACAATACTTCATTACGATGTATTAGGGCCTGGAGATGATTTAAAGCCTGTTTATAATTCTGACTAATCTTGAAATAAACAAGTGAATGTTTAGAAAATGGCTGAAACTGATCTGCTGGAGACATGATTAAACACATCTCTGAAAAGCAAAACATGGACATACTATACTTAAATGCTTTTTCCTCCAACCTTTATTTCAGGAGTATTACCTAATAATGTATATTCAAAAGTACTTATGTTGCACTGTAAAATTGCCTACAGGATGTCTACACTTATGAGAAGAACAATGCGCTGGCAGTTGATCTTGCAGAGTTCGAGTTAGTGTGCCTAGCAGGGATGCACTAAATCAAACAGTCATGGCCCCAGTGCCTTAGCAGTCACGAGGAGTAAGGGAAATTGATGAGAGAGTTGTGTGGACAGTGGCAAAAAATGACTTTAGATAAATTGATTCCAACTACACAATTCTTGTAGCTGGATTTGTGTATCTAAAATCTATTTTACTTTCTAGTATAGATCTGGCCTATGTGTTTAAAATTGCTTAATATATATAAATATGTGTGGTATTGTTTTGGACATGGGAAGGCCAGTTCTGCGTTTTTTCCCTCCCACTTTGGAAAACTGTTTCGCCTTTAAAAACAGGGAGTGAAAGAGAAAGGAAAAACCTCAAAATAGAGAAGGTAGTATCTACACTAGATCCCCTGGTTGGACTCTAAATTAAACCTGCTACAGGTGGGTTTAATTTATGACAACTCTTTTGCAATGATGGAGGTGAGAACAATCTAAAATGAGGAACTTTTTCACTTGTCGAAAATATTCATACAGTCCCAGATTACTTATTCATTCTTCTCCCCATCTTTAGTGTTTGTGGGGGGAGGGGGAATTGGAATTCACACTTTGCCCTCTGTTGCACCCAGAGATTTGGGTTTAAGCATGATTTCCATTCCCACCTTGCCTAAAGATGGATAGACTGTGGGTTGATCTGATTTCTGCTGGAAGATTATTATGCAGCCAGATCCACATCCCTCATTCTGGGCTCTGTGACCAGCATTGCTCCAGAGGAGTGGGTTGTCACAGTGATTGACTCAATTTTGACTTATTAGATATAGCTGGGTCCTGATCCACATGTTGTTTTGAAAATTAAGTCCTGGGACCTAAAATGGCATTAGAACTGATCTTGGAGTCAGGAGAGGGACTTAATCACAGCTCTCATGTGCTTATGGTGACCTGAGTCATCATGAAGATGGGTAGTCATATTCTGTACCACATGAACCCTGTGCATTGTCTTGACATTCAGCTGTAGGTACAGTAATCCAGTCTGCAGATGACAAATGCATGAATTACTGTGGCCAGGTCATCTTTGAGAGGAATGGACAAAGATTATTAGTAAGCTGGCAGTGAAAGAAAGCATTCAAAACTGATACTACCTAGTCGTCCAAGCTTAGTGTTGAGCCAGATCTGAGAGCAGAGAATTAGACTAGATGACCTCACAAGGTCCCCTCCAGTCCAAGGGTTCTATGGTTTTATGACTCTGGGACTTTGGAGCAATCTGGGAAATGGAGGCTGTATAATGTTGATGAGAGGTGAATACAACATCTTGGCTAGATCTTTGAAGTACTTTTCATTTACAGCTAGCATCACTTCAGTCTTGTCTTGGTTCAGCTTGAGCCCACTGTTCTAAATTCAAGAGTTAATTTCCTGTAGGCACTGACATTTTAGTAGTGATGGTGGTTGTATCAGTTGAGAATGAAATATGTGGTTGATGTCATCAGTATGTGTGGGAATTACAGAACAGTCAACTAAACTTCTGTACTTGGACAGATAATGGAGTAAATAATTAAGGAATCCCATTTGTAAACAGCTAGAAGATAATTAGGAGATAAGTAAAAACATGAATTTGTCAAGAACAAATTATGTCAAAGCAACCCAATAGCTTTCTTTGACATGGTAACAAGATTTGTGGATAATAGGGAAGTGGTAGGTGTGGTATATCTGGCCTTTAGCAGAGCATTCAATTTCGTCTCGCATTATGTTCTCATTAACAAACTAGGAAGCTCCAGCCCACCGAGGCTGGACACACTAAATCCATGCAGGGACCCCACTCAAAAGCAGAGAGTGAGAGAGACAGATGGCTAACCCTGTAGTGCAGGATCCAAAAGGAAAGGTTGGAAGCAGTGCAGGGAACATGTTTGAGGAGCAAGGGACCTAAGCCTGAACCCAGAACTACTGGTCCTATAGGGCTCTGGGTGAGAAACCAGTGACATACGGTGGGCACAGGTCTCCTCACCCCTCCATAGCCTCTGGCCACTAGGTCCCGCAATCCCACAGGCACCCTCATAACCTCTAGCCACTAGGCTCCACTGCCATGAAAGTCCCTGATCCCCAATTGCTAAGCCTCACTGTCTCAACTGTAAGGAGCCACATTCATCAAGAATCTTCTGGAGGAAAGTGTCACAACCAAGGTTTGGGTTGTCATACCCAGTGGTCTGAGCAGTTGCAGTCAGAGGTCAGGAACAGCACTGAAGGTCAAAGCTTGTGCCAGAAATACAAATCAGACCCAAGGTTCAGAGCTGGGGTTCAGAAGCAATCCAAGAGGCACATCCATCACTGCAGCTGGCAGGGATGTCCACCTTGTTGCATAGCCACTTCCTGAACTTCTCCTGGTGTTAAATAGAGTGTCTGTACCAAGCAGGGACCACTAGCAAAGCTGTCAGTCTTGCCTTTTGAGGTGGTAATTCCTGTGGTGTTTATCTCAACAGCGTTTTTTAGGACAATATGTTATCACAGCTGATGGATAGGGACACAGAGTCCACAGCTATTCCAAAACCTCAGGTTTTAGTACCTGCAGGACTTTACACTAAGAAAGGAGGAAGATGGGAAGGGGATTTTATAATCCCTGGGAACCAACGGGGAGAAGTGGAAGAAGGAACTATTGAGAGACCTCCTGGAAAGCAACAGTAAGAGCAATGTTTGAGGAGTATGTATGATACCATAGTGAGAGTGGATGGCCAAGCACTGTCATCCTCAGTGCAGAACTCTGCACTTGTCCTTGCTGAACCTCATCAGATTTCTTTTGGTTCAATCCTCCAATTTGTCTAGGCCTCCCTGGACCCTATCCCTACCCTCTGGCATATCAACCTCTCCCCCTAGTTTAGCGTCCTCCACAAATTTGCTGAGGAGGCAATCCATTCCCTCATCCAGGCACTCCTGCACCAGGCTGCTGTGAACGTGTGCTGCTCCAGCTGTGCCATGCTACGGGAAGGGATGCTCCAGCCAGGCCAGAGCTGAGGTGGAGCAATCTCCCCAGCTGCTCCCCCACAATCCTCTTAATTGGTTAACTGGTTAAAATTATAAATCTTTTTTTACGTCCCTACTTGCTAGCTGCAACTCCAGGTGCACTTTGGCTCTCCTGACCACACCTCTGTATGCTTGAGTAATATATTTATACTCTTCCCTAGTCATCTCTCCAAGTTTCCACTTCTTGTAAGCTTAATTTTTGTGTTTGAGCTCATCAGAGATTTCTCTGTTAAGTCAGGCTAGTTGCCTATCATATCTGCTTTTTTTTGACTGCACATCAGGATGGTACATTTTTGTACCTTTAATAAGGTTTCTTTAAAATACAGTCAACTCTCCTGAACTCCTTTCCCCTTCATGTTAACATCCTAGGTGAGCCTGGCCATCAGTTCCCTGACAGAGTGAAAGTCTGCTTTTCTGAAGTCCAGGATCTGTATCTAGCTGCTCTCCTTTTTCCTTTGGTCAGGAGACCATTTGACCATCTCATGATCACAGCTGTCCAGGTCGGGGTGAGCAAACTGTTTATGTTGTGCCCCACTTTCCATCCCTGCAATTGGCAGCTCTCCCCCGCACCTGTCTAATGTAATCTAAACCAAGAGAAATTTTGGTTATCTTCATACAAAAATAACCCTTTCAGTGTGTGTAAGAAAATAAGTATGTAGAATATGAAAACTTCATTAGTTGGTCTATAAATGTGAATCCACATATATAAAAACAGTAATATATTCCAACACTTTTAATGAGATGGATGAGTCTGAGACTCAGCAGCAGATCATGTGCACCCCCTTAGGAAATTTCCAGGCTATTCCAGATTACCACCACATCTACTTGCACTACCAATTCCTCCATGTTTGTAAGCAGCAGGTTGAGCTGATTATAGCCCCTCATTGGTTCCTTCAGCACTTGTACCAGACAGTTGTGTCCAATATTCTCCAAAAACTTCCTGTATTTTTTGTGTACAGCTGTAATGGTCTGCTAGCAGATGTAAGGGTGATTGGTCCTTACGGAAACCAGGGCCTGTGACCTGGAAGCTTCTGTTAGTTGTTTGAAGAAAGCCTTAATGTTTCTTTCAAATGTTTCAAATGGACCCAATGTTGTTGCTATTTCTAATGCTGTGACATTTGTAATTGCAGATGAGTGGCTATTTGTTGAGGCAACTTGGGCTCATAGTGCTGTTAAGCCTCCTGTTGCTACTGGCTCACCTACAGCCATTTTAAAAGTTTCTCCTTCTGCATATCAATTGGAGGGGCTCTATCAGCTGCCCTTCCCCTCCAGATCTCTTAGCAGGTCCCCACTATTACCTGCATTCTTTAAAATGTGTGTTGAGGTTACAGGCTCCCAGGGAAGGCAAAGAAGGAGAACTTCCCCTTTGGTGAATATCGCCCCTCACAGTCAGATTTGGGAGCTACCCATGCCTGTAGGGCCTAGCAGCTGCTAGGAGGGATAGAGCAGAGATCAGCAACCCCCAGCGAAGGTGCCATGAGTGGCACATGAGCCAATTTTCATCAGTACACAAGGCATGAGCTCAGCCTTGCCCTCTTCCCCAAAGCAGCTGTGAGCTTGCTGAAAGCCACATCACCTGTGGATTAACAAAAGATCAGCTAATGCTATAAACCACCACCTAAACCAGGGATCTTCCACCTGCGGCTCTGGAGCCATGTGTGGTTCTTTAAGGACTTCTTTGTGGCTCCCAATGCAAAATTAAAAAAAAAAAACAAAAGCAAAAGCAAAATACCCTCATGATTATTTTCAATAAACAGTGAATGTCTAAAAGCCCCAAAATGAACAACTCATATCTAAATAGCAAACTATATGTGATCTCGAAATGTTGGATAACCCGTCTAGCATCCTCCAGAAAGAGAGAAGTTTCACGAGTGAAAGTCAGGAAGATGGTACAAAAACACCCACGTAAAGTGTGAGGAAATAAAATACGTAAAAAGTTTGTGAATGTCCTGAAGTAAACATGTATCACATTACAAATCATTGTGTGTGCACTGTTCTTAAAATAGGGGTTACAAAAAGTATGGTTTGACATTATTTATTAAGGACCATCTTGTATTCACATGCATTGCAGCTCTTGAATTACTGAGTTTTTTACCAAATTGGAAAAAATGGCCCTTCTTGCTAATTTGGTTGCCGACCTCTGACCTAAACAGCAAAGCTCTGCATATTTATTTATTTATTAATTAAGCTGTTGTAAGTAGGACTATTAGTGACTTTAAAAGGTATCACCAGCACTTGGAACCTACACCGAGGTCAAAAGGTCAAATTTCAGCACTTTGCCTCAGAAAGGTTGCTGACTCCTGGTTCAGGAGGATAGGGGCCCTCTGAAATTGGTAGTCCTGGCTTCAGGCTTAGGTCTCTCACTCTATGAACATACTCCTGGGCTGCTTTTTACCTTTGCTTCCAGATCCTGCAGTTCATTCAAGGTAAGCGGTCTTCTATCTCCCTTCTTGACTGGGGTGCCACCACAAATTCATCATGTTTAGCCTCTGTGGGCTAGAGCTCCAGTAGCTCTCTGGCAGCCTGCAACATGTGTTCAATGTCTTCCTCAATCAGCTCAGACTGAGCTGAGTCACCTTTTATATATTGCTTCCAACTGGAGCATCCCAGCAAGGGTATGAGGGCATGGCCACTTGGGCCCAAAGTGCAGTGGTAAGCCTTGCTTGTCCTGTACGTGATTGGTGCACCCAGTTGCATTGAGTCTGGGGACACGGGTGATGGGTATAAGTGGCAGTGCCTTTCCTGTGCCACTTTCCCTCTCTTCCTGTCCCTGTTCTGACTGTTTTAGCAGGCTGCACCAGCAGGCAGTGGCAGCCTGGTGAGTGCACACCCAACATGCCAATGGATCTAGCAACTTTAAAGTGAGACAAGCCTTCCAGCTTGCCAGACCTGTTAGCATAACATGGAACCTGTGAAAGAGCCATTAAGTGGTAATGAAAAAATTTAACAGGTGTGTGCCAACTCGAAGCTTTATACATTCAGCTTCTTGATTTATTGACAAAAATAGTTGTGCATTACTGTAATATGTCTACAGGACTTACAATTATCAGAGAGGTAGCCGTGTTAGTCTGTATCTTTAAGAACAGCAAGAAGTCCTGTGGCACCTTATAGACTTAGTCTTAAGACTTATAGACTTAGTCTATAAGGTGCCACAGGACTTCTTGTTGTTCTTGAGGGCTTTACAATGTACTTTAAATATTTAATTAGTTTATTGTTGAAGATTATAAAATCACATCTTTAAGAAACACTTACATAAATTTTTAGATGCACAATTTGAGGATTCAGCTTTAGCCTTAAAAGCTTGTTTTTTAAATATTTTTTTCAAAAGGTCACCCTTACCTAAAATACACATTTCAATTTTAATTACAATAATACAAAAACTTGTTACCAAAGTCTACCTGCACCTCCCTGTTGCTAATCTTCCTTCCTACGTGCCTCTCCCAGCCCCACTGAAAGCTCTTTACTTTTGTCTATGTGATGAACTAGTTTTATGAGAACCCTCCATGAAAATCAGTACCTTAATAAGACATAAAATCCTTTGTTATACCTAAAATCTTTGGAAACATACTTATAACATAAACATATAGTGAAATATACATAAATGTGTCTTGTTACGTAGATCAAACAAAATAAGTGTTCCCTTTTTTCTAAAAGCAATGAACTTTGTTATGAGCACACTAAACCACTCTGATTAATTTAAAATAATGTCTGTCCCTTCAGTCCCTGTCCTTCCAGTCCCCATGCTGGAGACCATGGTGCAGGCCCTGCAGCAGTGGGCAATGGCCATGGCCACCACCCCTGCTGCCCCAATTAAGCCTTCTGGCTGGGCCCTCCCTGCCTTGGCCCTGCAGACCCCACACCTCCCTGTGATCCCAGCCCGAACCCAGCTCCAGTGGGGACCCCAAACCCATGAAAAGGAGGGGATCCTGTGGCCGCAGCTACTTGTGGTCCTGCCTCCTCAGGTTTCCAGCCCTCAGCCCAGCCCTCTGCAGGTGTGGCTATATGGGAGGAGAGGAGAGATGGTAAGTCGTTCCCACCATACAGCCCCTACAATCCTGCCCCCCATCCACCCAGCCCCTTCTGCTGACACATGGGGCTGTTCCCAGGAACGTGGTTATGTGTGCCGTGCACAGAATGCTCTGTGGCCGATAGGGCCACTGAGGCCTGGGGAGTGGGCTGGCCTCTGCACCCCCACAGCTGGTGGTCTAGTGGCCCTGTGGGGGGCAAGCCACAAGAAGGTCCCCACATGGGTATGGGCAGGCCAGGCATGGACTGGCCCTTCCCAAGGTCCCTCCTCCCCTAGGAAGCTGGGGCATGTGCAGCGGCCGGCCTGGTGAGTCACATGGCATGCCCCCCACCGTGTCCTGGGGTGTGTAACATCTGGGTGTACTAACCTGCGGGGCCCCTGAACAGTCCGTGATGTCTGAGGTGTGGCCTCTTGGGAACAGCCTGTGATGAGGACCAGGCTCCCCTGGCTCGACTCTGGGTCTGATTTGTCCCGAAGCTGGGGTTCCTTTGGGGCATGCGGCTAGTCTGGCTCTGGTTCCAGCTGGCATGGGGTGGCCACTTCGGCTGTGTCATACTGCTCAACCTTTGGGGTGCTGTCACCTAACCCTGAGCTGTTGGTGGAGCTCCTCAAAGAATGGAGATGTAGGTGTCCCTGGCCCCACCCTGACCATTGCCTGGCATCCCAGGCCATCACGTAGCCCTGGCAGAGCTCTTTCACCTTGGCCCACGCTTGCTCCATGATGCGGGTCAGGTGTCCATACCCTGACAGTGCTTTCGCCAGATGAACGTAGCTGGGGGCATTCCTGCACTTTGCCCTTGGGTCCAGGCTGTGTTGCCTCAGAGACAGATGTGGTCCTGTAGCTTGGGGCCTGTCCAGGGGGAGATCACTTTTTCAACTCCCCGGATGGTTTCTGGGAGCCTTGGGGCACATCCTGCGAGGGGTGGGAGGTGGGGGTCCTGGGAGGCCTGGCTCATGCCTGCAGGGCTCAGGGAGTGGCTCCTGCCATGTGCTGCAGGTAGGGTGTGGCTCTGTTGCATGCACAGGCCAACTTCCTGCCACAGGGTTTCTGGGGGCACCTGTCTCTTTAAAAGCAGCTAGAAGCACTGATCATAGAGGTCAGATTGTTGTAGGGAGGGTATCCTGGTGCTCCAGCTGGCTGGCACCCTGGGGACCTTACTGTTGACGAAATTCCCCCCCGGGCCATTTACACGCTTGTTTTGTCAACAGTAAGCGTAAGACCCAAGGGCAAAGTGCAGGAATGCCCCCAGCTATGTTCATCTGGCGAAAGCACTGTCAGGGTATGGACACCTGACCCACATCATGTCACCAAAACCCATTTTATGTGTAATTGCTCGGCTTGGTGTCACAGTTTACAGAGTTGCAGCATCAAGTTAGCCGGGTTTTTTCAGGTATGTGCTGTAGATCTGTAGGAAGCTACATCCTCACAGTTAAGTGTAATCCTATTGATGTTGACTCCTGTTGATTTTTCTTCTCCTGCACTTAAATGCTTTCTTAGAAAAAGGGGAAAGAGGGTTGGGCAGTATGGCTCCTCAAATTAAAACATTATATTCAGGAAGATGTTATGCTTGTGTTGAAGTAACAGATATAGCTTACATTGCTGTTTGGATCCCATTCCTTCCTACACAAATTATTGTACCTATTGTATGATGAAATGACCCATGTTTAAAACTTCTTCCATGCTTGTCACAGAAGGAGGGACACCCCTTTATGTCATGTAGATTTCTTTCACTTTCTTCAGAGAGGTCTCATCTTGTGTACAGGCAGTGAAGGACTACAAGATGGAATGGACATTACTGATCCTTTGGGAAAAAAGAAAAAAAATCCATGATTCTAGAAAGACCATTCCATCAACTTTTGTTGAGAGAGCTGCAGTGAGGGGAGGAAAATGCACTAGCTTTAAACATACTTCCCTAAGAAACAGCAAAAATGCAGTAAACCTATTATCAATGTTGATGAAATTTAAAATAAATATTCCAAAGGCCATTTATTTATCTGCCCTACCCTGTCATGACCTAGGCAATCTTCTAATTAGTAAATGCAAACTCTTCTAAAGGTCTATGTTTCCTATTACAATGACTGCTCTGTGAAACTTCAAGGCAAATTGCAGTCTTACAACACACATGTACATGCCCAAACAAACAAACAAACTAACAAAAACCTCAACATCAAATGCAATGGTAGGCTGCTGTTAACCCATGGGCTGTGTGTGGCTCAATGAGGTTCTATATGGGACCTGTGAGAGATGGCTTACAATTGTCCATGTGCTAGGTAGTCAGATTCCACTGGCTCCAAATGAATAGAGTTTTTTTCCTAGAGGTGTTACTGAAGTGAAATGCGTGTAAACAAGGTCACATGAAGAAAGGTGTGTGCTGATTGCACATAACATTGACTGTGAGAGCCATGCACTTCCTGTCCAGCTGAACAAAGTGCTGTTATGGTTCAATCAGCACATCCCACAAGTTCTATGTATGCAAGCACAATTAGTAAAACTACCTATTCTAGGAGACTCTGGGTTATGACATTCTTGCAACCAACTGAGATGAAGGAGGGCTGCTCATGAAGCCTGGTCACTGCCTAGGTTGTCTATCACTGAGCAAGTGAATTCTGAAACCATGAATCTCCGTCAAACAGTGCTTGTATAGCATGCCCTATTTTGTGTGTGTGCAGGCATTACATGTACAACAGATGTACATAATATGCACTGCTGTCCTCTACTGGATGGAATGTTTAATTTTGCAAGGGTTATCTTGTACTGTAGAGGCATAATGCCCAACTTATTTACATATAATTAATAATCAATTGACATATAGTAACAGAGAGGAAGCCGTGCTAGTCTATACACTATCAAAACAAAAAGCAGTCAAGTAGCACTTTAAAGACTAGCAAAATAGTTTATTAGGTGAGCTTTTGTGGGACAGACCCACTTCTTCAGACCATAGCCAGACCAGAACAGACCAATATTTCTTAATATTTCTTAAAATATCTCAATATTTCTTAACCCTATGGCTGTTAGGACCAGTCTACACACAAAATATCCCCAGATTGATTTAACACAATATTTAATTAATGGAGCTTGCACCTAAGCTGCTAAAACTAGGTTTAAACTATCTCTAGAGTGTCCGTCCCATCTTTTGCCATCCCATGTTTAATTATAGGGGTGCTAGTAGACAAACATCTGAAATCCACAGTGATACATACTTTGAATAACTGAGGAGAGACTGAAGCATATACAATGTAATGGAGATTGTCCCATAGCTAAAATGTGTGAGGACCATGTTTTTGGAATGGAAGGTCACTTTGGGGTCAATGCTACTAATCTACACTCTAGAATATATAACGTTGAAATCAAGTGATTGGAGGATAGCTAATGTGATGCCTATTTTTAAAAGGAATAAATGCTCTCCCTTCTGAAAATGGAATGGTAAATGGTGTCCCAGAAGCATGTGTACTGAGACCAGTCCTATACAACGTATTTAAAAATGATATGGAAAAAGGGATAAACAGTGAGGTGGAAAAACCTGCAGAAGATAGAAAACTACTCAAGATAGTTAAGTCCCAAGCAGGTAGGCTATGGATCATTACAGAGAGGGCAAGAAAATGGCAGATGAAATTGTGCTGACAAATGCAAAGTAGTGCAGGTTGGAAAACAAGCCCAACTAAGTAATTTATTAGGTGATGAGCTTTCGTGAGGACAGACCCCCTTCTTCAGATCTGGAAATTCTGATGAAAGTAAACTGGCCCAGCAAGAATTTATCAGAGAGGGGGGAAAATGAAATGGAAACTGACAAATCAGCTACATAGCACAGCACAGAAAGGGGTGGAGAGGGGAGGCGAAGGAGAAAGTTGCTTACTGCGAGTGTCTATGAAATGACTTGCCTGAGATAACTATGAACATCAAAGAGGGCAAAACTGTAGCAATTACCTTATGCATTACAAGGACAATTTCCCCATGTTTGTGATTTCAGGCAGGTCACTTGACTTCAGTATCAGAGGGGTAGCCGAGTTAGTCTGTAGCTGCAAAAACAAGAAGTCTTGGAACACCTTATAGACAAACGTATTTTAGAGCATAAGCTTTTGTGGGCAATTGCTCCAAAATGTCTGCTCGTCTATAAGGCGTTCCAAGACTTCTTGTTGTTTTAACTTCATAGACACTTGTGCAATCTGCACACCTGTGTGGTTCACCGTCCCATGCAGTAGTACTTAGATCAGGCTAGAGAACGCGTGTTCTACAGCTTAAACTGACAGCCTCACGGCCTTTAGCTCACGATATAGACGCGCCTGCACTGAGGTCGCCGGTTTGAGTCTACCTGTGGGCAGTTACACTTGCAGTAAGTAATTTTCTCCCCCACCCTCCTTCCTTATCGTTGGTGCATTGCTCAGGACAACGAGCACACTGTCAGTACGCCTCACAGCCTAGGCACAGTGGCCGAGTGACCCGAGGGCGTACGGCCCGCCAGGGGACGAGGAGTAAAACTACATCCCCCACAATGCACCACCAGGCCATGGCGGCGGAAGGGAGAGGAAGCGGTTATACGTCGCCCAGAAGCCAGGGGCGGATGGGGAGGGAGAAGCGGAAGTGGGTTCACCCCGCGGGGACGCCGGCTGGGTCCGGTTCCGGGTGTCACCGATTTGGTGGTGCCGCTGGCGGGGTGGGGAGGAAGATGGCGTCAGACTTGGAGACGGAGGTTCAGGCCATTGACAGGAGCTTGCTGGAATGTTCCGCTGAAGAGGTGGCCGTGGTGAGGCTGGTCCCCCGCGGGGGCGGCGACGGGCTCGGGCCCCCAGGAGGGTGAGCGGGCTGGATGCCCGGCGAGCCAGGCCTGGGGGCCCGGCAGCGGCAGTGGGAGGCGGTTTCACAGGGGCGGGAGGAGTGAGGGCTGCGCGGGGAGCAGGTGGAGGGAGACAAATGCTTGAGATGGCGAGAGGCGATTGTGACGGGGCTGCTTCAAGAAGCCCCGGGAGCTAGACTGACGCTGCCCCCTTTGTGTTAACTTGCTGCCGTAACAAGCCCGTTGTGCTGTGACAGGACCTGGAAGAGAGGAGCAAAAGCACCTTTTCTGCCTGCCTATCTTGTGCCAGCCGCTGCTTGAGTCCGTCCTACTATTTCCTCTCAGTAGTCGCTTGTCCTGTCTCTGAGTGTAACTGGCTTGGACTCCAGGTTGCTGTTTCTATTGCACTTGGCCGTTTTCAAGTTTTGTTCCTTAAGATTCCCTGGGGGTTGGTTTTAGAGACTGTGCTTCCTTCTCTTCTTCGGCCCCAAGCTTGGAAAGAGCTTCACGTGCGTAGACCTATGCAAAGCGTCCCATTGATTTCCGTGGAATTCTTTATGAGAACCGCAGCCCTTCTTTGCAGGGTTGAAGTTTTCCTACATTATTTTCCCTTTTTCCTTTCTTTGGAAAAGTAGCTGTTTTTTTCTGTGCCAGCTGTGTTTGGGGTTATTGGGACAAAGCCTAAAGAGCAGATCTTGGTAAGAACTATATAATATCTAAGCAGTTACATTGAGTTTTAAGGTACAGTTGCAGGGTAATAACACTCCTATAGTCATGGGGAGTTGAAGAGACCTGTTCCCTTTTTGGGAAAATGGAAGAGTGTTGTTTAATGGAACTAAAGCCTGTAAGTATTTGCATATGAGTGTTCCATGATTCATGTGTAGCATTCAGCAAGACTGCTCTTTGGTATAACTAGCATCAGAGCCTAAAGCTGCCACTGTTTACACTTCAGTGATAGAGTTACAATTGCCTTAACTGGAAAAAAGAATTCCATGATTGCGATTATCCTATTTTCATGGTTTTAATATGTAAAGTTATCTTTTTGAATGTAGGCTTGTCATGGGAACTGTGAAATTTTTATGACAAATCGATTTATTCAATTACTTGTCTTATTCAGCTGATGTCTTATGGTTAGATGTAGGGAAATAAAATACTTTTCATACAGTGTACATTTAAAATATTTACTCTTGTAGCCATGGTCATTGTCACAGATTCTTAAAAATGTTTCCAAGGACTAGTTAGGTGGCAAAAAGCTGTTACAGCAGAGCCTTTGGGGAAAGAAGCAGCAACAGGTCAGACATTCTGCTGCTATTAATAAGAGCCTTTCACCCTGTGGTAAAATGTGATATATTTTTTTTTCTTCTTTTCCACACATTTCTTTCCTGCGCATCACTTTACATATCAGTATTTTCATGCTAAATTCAGTCATGGAGTGATGGCCTTCAAATGTGCAATAAATGTGTCAGGGATTAAATTACAACCCTTCTGGTGATTTTATTGCAACTTCTTTCTTCTATGATATGATTTTTTTCAGAAACGTGAACATCTTTTTAATTCTTTTATGTTAAAGTAAATAATTTTATGCAAGCGGTGCTCTGAGTTGGCTTCTTGCAAGTTCTTTGAGTCAGAGACATTTTTGAACTGGAACTGCCTGTGAGCCTCTTTTTACTGATCTGTAGTTGCCAGACTCCCAGGGTTGTAAAGTGGACCTTGCCATAGTCTAACACTCTCACAAGCTAGTATTGATTTCTGTTTCACATTTTTGCTGTTACTCCTGTTGTTAGTCAACTTTTTGGGTCTGTTCAGGAAAAATCTCATTTGATCCTGCCCTGGAGTACGTTATTTTTTCCTTACAATATGCCATACTACTTTACTTGTGATTTCTGCTTAGACGGGACATGAGTCAAAATCTTAAAAAGCCCCAGTGAGCTTAGTTAGGCTCTCTAGGGACTCAGAGTATAGGGACAGGTGTGTGTATGGAGTGGGGTTGTGGGGTGGGGAGGGAGACACTAGGTGGCTTGTAGCATGGAAGCCTAAAATTTCTGTATGCGTAAAGAAGTCCTGTGACACCTTATAGACAAACAGGTATTTTGAAGCATAAGCTTTCTCAGGGAAGGACCCACTTCATCCCACTTCATGGGTGAAGTGGGTCTTTGCCCATGAAAGCTTGTGCTCCAAAATATCTGTTAGTCCATAAGGTGCCACAGGACTTCTGGTTGTTCTCGAAGATACAGACTGACACAGCTACCTCTCTGATACTTGTGTGTATAAAATTTACTGATTGCATGTGTAACTGTTTAGCTTTTCTTACATGGGATGCAGACTGTAGCTTAAGCTTGTAATTGCAATATTTGTTAGACAAATTAAGCCAACAATTTCATACATGGTCTTTGGACAGGGGAACCTCATTAAGATTTTAAATGAGACAGAATTTTATTTAGAAAATTAAATTCTGTACCCTTGGTTGAAATGTAATCTGCTTCACAGCAAAATTAAAAAAAGTTGGGGTTATTAAAATATTTAGAAAATATCACTGATTTTCAAGGGTAAATTACTGGTTTATGTCGGACCCCTACTTTCTACTAATGTCAGAACAACCACACTTAGGCCATGTCTACACTTACAAAAAACGTCAAAATGGCCATGCTAATGGCCAAATCGAAGAATGCTAATGAGGCACTGAAATGAATATTCAGCGCCTCATTAGCATGCTGCCAGCTGCAGCACTTTGAAAGTGCCACAGTTCGCTCGCCTGTGGTTTGCTCGCCTGTGGCCCCTCTACATGGGCGTCCCTTTTGAAAATGGAAGGTCCTTTTCAAAAATGGAATAAGGGGATTCCAATGTTGTCAGGGTCCTTTTGAAAAGGACCCGCGTGTAGATGAGCCTTAGGGGAGCGAACCATGGCACTTTCGAAGTGCTGCGGCTGGCAGCATGCTAATGAGGCACTGAAATTGAGGCACTGAATATTCATTTCAGTGCCTCATTAGTATTCTTTGATTTGGCCATTAGCATGGCAATTTCAAAGTTTTTTGTAAGTGTAGATGTAGCCTGATTGGGAAAGATAGGCTGCTTACCTGGTAGGTGAAATTTTCTCTGAGTAGTATCTGTCTGAGCTTGTAGTAAAACTGATGAACTCTGGTTTTTCCAGATAGGCAAGAGTGATATAATACAGAGTTGAGATAAAGCACGTTTTTAAGATACGTGCTTCAGGAAAGAAAACAATATAGGTTCAATCTCTTTTATCTTGCACCCTTGGGACCTGACCAGTACGAGATGAGAGAATTTGCTGGACTATGGGAGGTGAAGATTATCTGGCAGTTTTACAAACACTTACTGGGCTCTTAGAAGACATTTTGGGGTAATTTAGAGCTAAATAATACCACAGAATACTGAGAGCTGGGATTGGTGGCTGTAAATAAACTTCACGGGACCACAGAAGTCCTACGAATTATCCAGCTTCTTGGAGAGAAACAACACGAGATGCAAGGTCAATTTTACTGTTGTTATATTTAATTCCTAATTCAAGAGCAATAATATCTTCATAAGTGAGGAAGACTAAAATTTTTTTAAACTAATTTTTAAATAAAGGGTTATAGGAAAAGAGAGGTCAAATTAGTAGAGATGAGGGAAAAAGATGGGGTATTTTTTTTGATCCTAGGGAATAGTTGGTTTAACTCAGTGGTTCCCAAACTTTTGATTTTTGAGGAAACCCTCACGCCCCCCACCTCTTTTTTTACCACGGGTCAGCCACCTGTGAGCTGCCAGCCCCTCATCAACCCCATCCTCCTCCGCCCGCCCCAACCCACACTCACTCACCTTTGCAGGAGGCAGCTAGCTCCACCTGGGTCTTCTCAGGCTGCCTGATTTTTATAGTGGCTGCTCCGGGTCACCCACATGAAATGGAAGGGGCTGAGAGCTGAAAGCAAGGGCTGGCTTTTTCTTCAGATGGGGAGAATATCAAGGGGGGGAGACTGGGCTGTTTTTTCTCCCCCCTTGGAATGTCTTCACGACCCCCAGTTTGGGAAACCATGAACTAGAGCAAAGTAATTCTGAGATTTTTTTTGATTGCTGGATGGTCTTCGGGCCAGTTTGGAAAACTCTTAGTACAAGAGCAGTGGTTCCCAAACTTCTTGGCGTCACGCCCCCTTTTGATTTTTGCGAAAACCTCAGTCCCTGTCCCACCTCTTCTTTACCATCATCCAAACCCCTTTTAACAAAAAATTCAATTTGTAATATAAAATAAACACAAAAACTTGATATAAAAATGTTGTTTAAAAACAAGCACAAATTGTTTTTCTTGGCCCCCTGTGGAAGAGGGAGAAGGAAGGGAGCTGACTGTGACAGCTGCCTGCCCTCTTGAGACCTGTGCTGCCAGAGCAGCCGTCCTGAGCCCTGATGATGCCGCCTCGTGACCCCACCCCCCCGGAATTTCTTCATGCCCCCCTCGGGGGGGGGGCAAGCTTCCCAGTTTGGGAAACCATATATTAGTGGATGGAACAGCTTAATTACCCATGGCTTTGAAAAAACCAGTACTGCAGGCAGGGAAAGAGTGAATTTCTGCCATCAGTTCTAAGAATAGTTTTAGGAATAGTGTATCAGTAAAATCAACTGCTTCTGAACTGTCTAAATATGAAGTTTCCCACTATGGTTCTATTTTGTATGTTCATCTTTTTAAAAAGAGGTGTGAGTGCCATAAATAGAAAAATTGTAATATAAATTTAAACTTACAGACTGCATAAAGGTTCAAATTTAAGGTCTTTTATGAACATTGTTTCAGAATAGGATTTGTCTACTTTAATATAGATCTCTGAGAGAAGACAAATTATTGCAGTGAAATCAAGCTATCGCATCTGGTTTCTGAAAGAGTATTTCTGTATACTTTGCTTCTGTCTTTTCATCCATTTTTGGATTAATTCTGATTGAATTAACAATTTTCTCATAAACTCAAATTCTCTAAAAGTAATTACTACTTCCAAATATATGTTGGTAAGCTGTGTACACTGTACAGTACTGAATCTTCATATTTGTAGCACGTATGTATATGCCCTTTAGTAATGTGATTATATTCTGCAGTAGAGGTTATCCTTAGTAATACATCAGTTAAAAATGGCAAATATTAAAAATCAGTTGCATGACTGAAATAAAACAAATTTAGTGAGAGGGACAAGCTTACAGCATATGTAGTCTCTCTCCCCTTTTATATATTTTATAATTTGGTGGGGGATAGGAGGAGGGGGAAATGTACATATGGGGTACATCAGATACATAGATTTGACACCACTTGCATGTCACTGTTCAACTTCAACCTTTTAAAAACTGAAATATAACAATTCCATTTTCTGTCACCCTTTAAGCATTATGTCTGAGTCTTTATAAAAATTATCTCATCAAAAATGTGTTTGGGATTTTTGTCTTTCTTATTGACATTTGAAGGTCCTTTCAGAAAGGAATGATGGGACTATACATTATTATGGACGTTTTTGAGATTTAGGTGCTAATTCTCTTTTTGTGCCTTTGAAAATCCCAGTGTATGCTGTCAAATTCACAAGATAGTAAAGAAATATTGCACTGGTTTTTTTTGTAGTAATCTACTTTACTTGTAATTGTAGTAGCAAAATGTTAAATTGACTTTAAAGTTTGCACTGTCCTTTTTGCCTTTAGTTTGAAAAGAAAGGTGTTACAACAACGATGAGTGGGTGACGGTTGATTTTATTTGTGAGTAATTCTTGTTTCTTTTTTAATTAAAGAAATGGCTACAAGCCACTGATCTTCCTAAAGAAGTATACCTACATCTGGCCTACTATGTACCCAAAATTTACTGTAGGGGTCCTAACCCTGCCCCACAAAGAGAAGATATGCTGGCACAACATGTACTGCTGGGGCCAATGGAATGGTATCTATGTGGTGAAGATCCTGCATTTGGATTTCCAAAACTTGAGCAAGCAAATAAACCTTCACATCTCTGTGGTCGGGTTTTTAAAGTTGGAGAACCTACATACTCTTGCAGGTAGCTTAGTTCCACAAGTCTTCTAAATTTATTGAGTCTCAATTTTGTTGGTGGAAACATTTTGTGTTAATGGAAATGGTAACTGTCCATATGTATTTTTAGTGTACTTGGAACATTGTGAATATTGCCTAGTTTGTTCTTGTAACATACTAAAGACTTGGACAGTAGGTAAATAATTAATTTCAGTATCAGTATAATTATACAAACTTGGTTTTTGAAAATGTCATCAGTGTTCGTTATTAAAAAGAAAAATATTCTTAGATAAAGCAGAAGGTGACTAAACTGTCAGATCATGTCTAAGGATTTAATTTTTGCTTTTATTTGTTATTCATTAATTCACATCCTTAACATGAATCTACAAATATCCCTTCTGTGTTCTGAATATCTTCTAAAAACTTCAATTAATGCTGATTACATTGGTAGCCAAAAGAAAATTAACTTGCTCATCAAGCCTGTTTCACAGCTGAGATTTTTTCTGTTGCGAAATCTACAGGAAGTGAATCCGAGGATGTAATCAACAAATATTAAAAACACACTGTCATGATCTGTGTATGATTACAAAGTAACCATGATGTTATTGTCACCTTGTCTATCTTGTTGCTTTCCTTTTTTTTTTTTTTTTTTTTTATTATGTTAACCTTGGTATATGGTCACTCAGGCTATGGCTATACAGCAGGCACTATTTTGGGATATGGCTGTATCCTGAAATAGCTGCCTGCATCTAGGAAAAGTGCCCTTTGTCTCAAAACAGTTTGAGGTAATGGGACCGCTATTGCAGCATCCTTGTAAACCTCATTGCAGGAGGAGTACAGAGATGCCTTAAAATAGCGCTTTATTTTGCCATGTGATGCTGTTTAGATAGTGCCACATGCTGCAATAGGCTATTCTGAGGTTATCCTGTCGTGTAGACACAGCCCCAGAAAGCATGGGTTTGTATACTTAGCTGATAGCCATTTATGGACCTATACTTCATGAAGTTACCTAATCTTCTTTGGACCCCATTACAGTGTTGGCTGCTACAGTGACTGTTGTGGAGAAGTAATTTATTTTGTAAAATTGTTGCCTGTTAATTTGACTGGATGGCCTCAGGTTCTTGTATTACATGAAGGGTTATATAAGACTTTCTCCGCAGCATTCATGATTTTATAGACCTCTAACATATCCCCGCCCCTTTTAGTTTTCCTTTTCCAAGCTGAATAGTCCCAGTCTTTTAAATTTCTCCTCATATGGAAGCTGTTCCATATCCTTTAGACATTTTCGTTGCCTGGTCTGTACTTTTTTCAATTCCAATATCTTTTTGACGTTGGGTGACGAAAACTGCATGTATAATTCAAGGTGTAAACATACTAAGGATTTATATAGTGACATTAGGATATTTATTATCTATCCCTTTCTTACTGGTTCCTAACATTTTTGGCTTTTTTCACTGCTGCTGTACATTGAGGGAGTGTTTGTTTTCAGAGAGTTGTCCACAGTGGTTCTAAGACAGGGATGGCTAACTCACAGCCCTTGTGCTGCATGTGGCTCTTTGATCAGTGAAATGTGGCTTCTGATGGAGTTTGTGCGTGTCTTCATTTCTTGTCTTTTGCACCTGTCCTCCTTGGTGTCTCCGTTTCCCTTTTCGTTGCGCCCCAGGAAGATGTTGTGGGGAGAATGTTGATTGTCAGATTTTCTCCATTATCAGAAACTCAGTACTTGGCTTCATCGGCTGAAGCAAGGGTGGAATAAAGGTATCTACCAGCAGATTTTCTTCTGCCTCACCATTTTAGCAGGCATTTAAAAGAAGCAGAGTCAGAAGTTGTTTTGTGAATATCTGATTCCCCCCCCCCCCGAGTCGCTGGCAGTTCAAAGAGGAAGAACTTATTTCGGGTTAACCCAAAACTTGGCTAATTTCTTTTTTTTAATTTCATCTAATTGTGAAATTGGGCAAAAAACTTCATTTTTGGGTCTAATGAAGCTTTGTTTGACCTGAAACAAAAAGTGCTAATTCAGTGTTGGCAATTTAAACTTTTTTTCAATGAAAGAAAAGTGATATTTTGGGTTATATTCGCAAAAGTGAGGGTGGTGGTGCCCCCTTTTTAATCCAACAGTGCAGCCCCATGTCTCCAGTAACCCAGGTGGCTGATTGAACAACTAGGCTATTGACTATTATGGGCATGAGTATCTGAGTCTCCCTGTTGAAGCAGGGACTGGAACATGGGTGAGTCTTCTCTCTCTCTTCCACACCCATCATCACCTGTTAGTGACCTTCTTTCTTGCTGGATCAATGAATATTTCATTTTGTATACAACGTAGATCAGTTTCAATAGGAGAAGTTGAGAGACAGGGCTATGTGGGTTAAAGTCACAGTGGGGAGTTGAAGCTGACTTTCCCACGTTTTGGGTGAGCAGCCTGACCACTGGACTGGAAGGTGCAAATGTAGTGGCAGCAGCATCTACTCAGCCAGCTTGCGTTTGGCTGTGTCTATACCCGCCTTCCCTTTCGGTATGGAAATCAGTGGGATCGAAATCGCAGATGAGGCGGGGATTTAAATATCCTGCGCCTCATTTACATATTCCCACAAGATGCGGCCTTCAATGTGGGGTCATTTTGAAAGTAAAAGTGCTATGTAGATGACAGCACTTTGAAAGGAAACCCTGACTTTGAAATTCCCTTATTTCCAATTTATGTGTGGGTTACCAGCTAATGTACATATTACTGTCAGTAGACAAAACATTACTCAAAGGATTTTCCAGGCCAGCTGCCTGCGCTGTTTTTCATACCCACTGCTGTTATAGGAATAGAATTTTGTCTCATTGTTACATTTCTGAATACTGTGACAAACAATTAGTAAGAAGGCTCACATTTGTGTATTTTTGAAAATTACACTGCAATGAAATGCACAGTTAAAGACTAAACTAATTTCTTGTTTAATTATTTTCCTTTTTGTTTATAGAGACTGTGCGGTGGACTCAACTTGTGTGTTATGTATGGAGTGCTTTTTGGGAAGTATTCATAGAGAGCATCGATACAGGGTTGGTAATATTGGAGTGTATGATTTAAGTATAATAGTTCCCTTATAAAAGGATATATTTAGAGTTCCAGTGTGCAAATTATATTTCAGAATGTTTGTGTATTTCAAAATAAAGTGTCTATACATGCATACTGTGGTTGGAATTAAAAATTTGCTCTGTAATCTTATCTGGACTGAGAGCTCTAACATCAGTTTAAAAGCTTAGCTTTAACAAGACTTGATAATATTTGAAACAACTAAATCCATTATTTTAGTGTTCCTAATATTTAATCTTAAATATATTCACAATTCTGATTAACATCAACTGGAGTTAGTTTTATTATGTTAAACTTGTGGTTTTCAGCCTTTTTCATTTGTGGGTCCCTGCAACATTTCCAGGTGAGGTGTGGACCCCTTTTGAAATTCAGTTTATGGGCTATGTCTAGGTTACAACCATTTGTCAACAGGTGTTTTTGTTGGAAGATATCTTCTGACACAACTTCTGTAAACAAATCGCGGCCAAATTGCCAACTAACAAGTGATCCGCTCTGTCAGAGAGCAGCTGGACTGCCTGGCTGCTTTCTTGACAAAATGGTCAACCAGAAGCACAGCAGACAGGGCTGTCTGATGTCCTGGAAGCCCTGGCTGTCAACAGAGGACACCCCAGAACATCCAGACTGGCTTTCTGTCAGCAGATCTCTGTCACTAGAGGTGTTATGCTTCCTGGGGAGCAGGATAAGATTATCAATACAAGTGCTGTGTTCTGTCGATTTATTGTTGACTGAGCACATTGGGAATCTGGATGCTTCCTGGGTTTTGTTGGCAAAACCCTTTAGTGTAGACATAGCCATGGTCTGCAGACCCGTACCATAGAAAACTTAGACTGAATAGAATTCAGTTGTAAAGTGCTGCACCTGCTCAGCACAGTATTGGGCACAGTGTGAGAGAGCACTGAAGGACTGATGCTACTCGGTATTGACCTGGAGGTGAGAGGTGTCCTCTCTACTTTTGATTGATCAGAAAAATGGAATGCCTTTCCTGGTACCTGAAACTTATTTTCGTAGACACCTTTTAAGAATCCTCAAGAGTCTGCAGACAACAGGTTGAAAACTGCAGTGTTAGACATACTTTAACTTGGGCACAGGATTTAGTCTTTATAAAAACAGATGTTAAACTTAATAAGCTCAGGTTTGTTAAAGCAAGCTTTTGGTTTCTTGAATTTTAAACATACTTCTGCATTCTCAAACTCCTTCACAATAGCAGTTTGTTAGCACATGAATATTGCCTAACAAATTTGCTGTTCAGTTTCATAGTTTTTAAAAAATTGTAAATGTCATTATTTCAGCTGTTTAACTCTGAAATGTCACAGTTTTTAATGATGGGGTTCTGACCCAAAAAGGAGTTGGGTGGAGTGGGGGTGTTGTGGGATTATTGTGTAGGGCCAGGGGTTGTACTGCTATCCTTACTTCTGTGCTGTTGTTGGCAGCACCACTGCCTTCAGAGATGGAGAGCTGTGGCTGCTTACTGGGAGCACGGCTCTGGAATCAGAGCTGTTGCCGGCAACAATGTGGAAGTAAGGATGGCAGGATATGGTGGTGTTACCCTTACTTCTGCACTGCTGCCTGTGGAGCAGGTCCCTCGGTAGCTGGCACTCTCTGGTTGCCCAGCTCTCAAGGCAGCAGTGCAGAAGTAAATCTGATATGACCACCCTTCTGCGCTGCTGTCCACCGGGCACCTCCTTCAAAGATGGATGCCTGGCCAGCAGCTGCTGCTCTGGCCACCTAGCTCTAAAGGCAGTGCAGAAGTAAGGGTGGGAAGTATATTATGATCCCTCCCCACAAAATAACCTTGTGATCCTTTCACCTCCCTTGCAAGTCCCTTTTGAGTCAGGACCTTCAGTGTGAGAGATGCTGTATAGCAAGGGCTAAAAGCACACAGGATGCTTATATTTACTATTGTGGAGGGTGTTGGTATGCACTCTCAACTACCAATGCAGTACGAAATAATTCAGGGTGTGTAAAGTATTCTGTTAGAATGAAAAAAAGGCTTGAATGCCTTGACTAACTTGGTAGATGGAAAAAGACATGGCGTCCTGTGAAGAATCTGTGTATCAGACATAGGTCACAGAATTATGATGTATTTATGAACTCCATTCACTATTATGATTAAAGAAATAATTGTATTCATACTTATATCAATAGTTTTAATTTTAAAATTGAGTTTTACTAATAGCATGAAAATAGAGCAGTGCAGTGTAATGATGCAAATATTTGTCATTTAGAGAGGGGTGAGCTAGGTAATATCTCTTAGTAGACCAACTTCTATTTGTCATACTCAGGCTTTTGAGCTCTGCAGAGTTCTTCCTCAGGTTACAAGACTGCAAATAAATTTTTTTCATTATCAGTTTGTGGCCCTCAGATTCTAGCAAGTAACCCTCTTACCCCTAGTATGGTAGACAATTAATTTTCAAAACTAAGTATATTATTTATAAATGGCATTATAGTGCAAAAATTTTAAATATTGTCATTCAAATAAAAATATTCTGATTTTTGGAAAAAATAGGCCAGTCATCTGTGACTGCAGAATAAATGTATGCTTGTAATTTCTGCGCTATAAATACATTATATGCGGCCTCCCCAGTCTTGTGCTTTTGAGTTGTTCTTAATATAATTGTATGTTTCAAACAGCAAATGCTGTAGCTTGCATACTGTTACTGTATTTATTTCAATAATATACAGGTAATTTTCTAACAGCATAAGGTTTAATGTGTTGGTGTTTTTCAGTGTATGTAGATCTAGTAAGTACATACAGTTTTTGTCTTTTTTCTTTTATTTTTTCATTTTGGAATAACTTCAGATGACAACATCGGGTGGAGGAGGTTTCTGTGATTGTGGTGATACTGAAGCTTGGAAAGAAGGTCCATATTGTCAAAAGCATGAACTTAACATAGCAGAGACCACAGAAGAAGAGGTACTAAATAAAATTTATATAAAATGTCCTATTGTGCAAATTTAGGATATCATATGCTGCCAGACCCAAGTATGCACAGTTCAGAAGGTGAGGATAAAGAAATCTGTAATTATCTTGTATGTGACTTCTGTAAGGTTATACATTCACCTCAAAAATAAGAAAATGAATTGCTATAGAATGTGTGTATATGTCACTGCTTTAGTTAAAACAGTTAGTACATTAAAGGGCACCTTTTAATTTAAAAGAAAAATAGTGGAATAATTTCTAGTGTCCTAGTATTTATGGTAGAGTTTTAATACCAGAAGCGAACAAAAGTGAAAGTCAGAGAATTTTTGTGCTAGAAGTTACTTAGTTGGTTGAAAATGTTGTCTTGGTATGTTAACATATCATGAGAACATTGGTATTTAACTTTTACCTAAAGTAATCAAAAGAAGAAATTAGAGGACTGAGGCTATTAATCTTCTCCACTTAACCAATAATTAAAATGAGTTGGAAGTTTGGAGTAGGCAAACTATAAATATTAGTACTATACTATATTTATACACGGGATAAAATAAATATAAAATTACATATTAAAACTGCTTTTAAAAACAAGCTATTTATAGGCAAAGTCAAGAATGCAAAAATAGAACTAGATTTCTGGTTGCTCAAATAGCCTTTGTTCATCATACACTCAATGAAGATAGTGTGCTGTGGAACAAATTATGTCATTAAAGACTGTATTATAATGCATGCATATAAGGCAACAACTTATGTTTGTACATGCAGCCAGTGTTCTGATGTTTCCTAATATTTATGTTAGAAGTTTGCAACCCAAATAATTTTCATATTTAAAAATTACTTCAAAAGTTTTTAAAAAAATCTTCTCATCATAGACATCGGTGGGGGTGGGGGCACTTGAAATTTGAATATTCAGCACTGGAGCAGATTTCTGCTAGTGGAGATACTGGATTACTCATATTAACTGGTAGTACAAGAAGTATGTTATCCAAGAAAGACAGATGGATAGAGACCTGCATGGTTACGAAACTTGTATTGCATCCGTATCCACGAAAATGAGCTATTGGGTACTCATGGATATCCTCAAATTTGCCGAGCTCTATATATGGACTGCTAGTGCCACATGCTAGAGCCCAGAAGATTTATGTGGGGAGCCTGCCCTGCATCTCCATTTCCTCTCCACCGGCTCTGAGGGAACTTAAGCCCTTTTTGGTGCGCACACAGAGAAGCTGGGGCATGTACTGGTTCAGGAGCACTCACTCTTTTTTATTCCTTTAACCCTTTCACTTTAAAAAAAAAAAAAAAAAGTATGATGTCCTCCAAAGGCTTTCTGAATGATGGTCATGCCTGACAATGTTCTACTTTTGTTCTAGTGAAGTTCTCTGATATGTTATGTTGCATTTTGATGAACATAAGTGTGTTGTAGTGTAGCAGGAGTAGATCACAGTTACTCTAAGGAATTTGAAATTGTAGGTGGGCAAATAAAACTAGGAATCTTTGCTGTGACCAACATCCTTTTTAACTTTCCTACTTGATTACAGAATCTTACGGATGGTTAATAATGAGTTAATTTTAAAATATTTCATGCACAATTTTTGAGGAAAAAACTTAATTTTCAGCATTGGTGACATTACTGAACAAGTGTATTACTTTTCAAAATCGGATGAGAGAGTTGCAGTAAAACTTACTTGAATATTATTGTCATGAATGACTTGCTGATGATACCACTTGTTAGTTCTTCTTGTATGAATGCTACTCCAAGGAGTTTGTACTTCTTCATAATAAAATCTTTCTCTGTAGAAAAACTTCTTAAGAAGGAAGGAATTGGTTTTCCAGCCTGAAATAAGTTTGACTTTTTGCAAACATTCTTTCTAGTTTGAGTCCAAGTTTTGTGGCCATAAGGATCTCAGTTAAATAATGAAATGTGATTGTTCTCCAGTAGTTTCTAATCACTCATGTTTTGTCCAAAAATAGACCCATTATCTGCCAGTGTTAGTTGCTATGCTGTCTAATGCTGCAGTTTAAGCAATGGCATTGCACTGCTTTGGGCTAAGTGAACCGACTTCATATTCTCTTGGCTTTTGCTCTGTTTTCCTCCTAAGTTATGAATGTGAGATATTTTAAAATAAATAAAGCAGGGACATGAAGCTGAAACTGTTCTGGGTGCAAGCAGCCAGTTTCCAGTTTTTTTTCCCCTCCCCCCGCATCGCCATCTAATTCATAAGAGGAAATGACATGTACAAATTTGGGCCATTTTCTGCTTTGGTTATATTTTGTTTTGTTTGTTTTTTTTCCACCCATGTTTACATGGGGTGAATTCAGTACAGATTTCTGACCTGCTTGTAATCACGTTAGTGAGACATTACAATCAAACTGGCATTCTTAAAGGGTTTTTATCTATTGATCTATCTATCGATCAATTTTTGTTTTTGTTGGTGTGGAATTCATGCACATTTACAGACTTTTTTTTTCTGCATTGAATTACTACTTTTGAAAGTGAATTAAGAGATACAGAACTAGTGAATTGCTGGAATTTAAAATTCCATCTAGTGGCATTAAATGGGATAGTATAAAGTTAACGTGTAGATCAAAATACAAAGCAAGTAAATTTCTAGTTTAGATGTAGCTATTGAGTACCTCTGTCTTAGAAACTTTTAACAACAAATTATCATATGGTTATATAGAAACAGGCAAGAATGAGAGAAATAAAGTATGGTGTATTGGCATGTTGAATCTTGCTTATCATTTGTAACATGCTATAACTAATGTGAATACAACATTTGAGATGTGGTTTGGGTAATAGTTGAGAATAAATATACTAAATGAAATGAAATATAAGTAAAGAAATAAACAATTCAAGCTGGTACTGGAAATGAAGGTTTAAGCCCAAATTCTATTGGTTCTTGTTGTTGCTCATTTTCTTTAATTTTCTTATAGTGTCTTTTCTACTCTCTCACTGTAATCTATTTCACTTTTCAGGATCCTCTGGTGCATATGTCGGAAGATATGATAGCAAGAGCCTATAATATTTTTGCTATCATGTTTCAATATGCAGTAGATATATTAACATGGGAAAAAGAAAATGAATTGCCACCTGGTTTAGAGAGCATGTAAGTAAATTTTTAGTGTCTGAGGTTTTCAAGATTTGCAGGTGTTGAAAATATAGACCTTAAGAGGTCACTTTAGTCTACATCAGTGATGCTCAGACTGCAGCTCTTGGCCGTGTCTACACTAGCCCCAAACTTCGAAATTGCCATGCAAATGGCCGTTTCGAAGTTTACCAATGAAGCGCTGAAATACATATTCAGCCCCTCATTAGCATGCGGGCAGCCGCGGCACTTGGAAATTGACGCGCCTCGCCCCCGTGCGGCTCGTCCCAACGGGACTCCTTTTCGAAAAGACCCTGCCTACTTCCAAGTCCCCTTATTCCCATGAATTATCTGGGACATTTGTGGGACATATTGGGACATATTCCCATGAATAAGGGACTTGGAAGTAGGCAGGGTCTTTTCGAAAAGGAGTCCCGTTGGGACGAGCCGCGCGGGGGCGAGGCGCGTCAATTTCCAAGTGCCGCGGCTGCCCGCATGCTAATGAGGGGCTGAATATGTATTTCAGCGCTTCATTGGTAAACTTCGAAACGGCCATTTGCATGGCAATTTTGAAGTTTGGGGCTAGTGTAGACACGGCCCTTGTGATGTAAATGGCTCTTTATTGTGTCTTCTGAGGCTCTTCGCAGCATATGATGCTAAAACAGTGTGGTGTGAATAGTTAAATCAGTCTATGCTTTTACTGTGTTAGTGCAAATTGATAAGTTAATAACTTATTAACAAATTAAGTTTTTTACCATAAAAATTATGTACATATGTGCACATACTAAAGATTTCCTGTCATACTGCTTAAATATGACTAGTACTAGAGTAATTGGAAACAGTGAAGACACGCTATTATGGCTCTTTTGGGTAATGCTGATCACTGATTTGGGTCCTGACTTGTTGAGGTCTGTTTTCATGCTATCCTTAAATTCCATTTGGAAGGTAATGTACACAGGTGCCTTTCAAAACTTTTCACCATGAGGTTCATACAGTGTCTTCCCTATCGTGATTGCAAAGACCATGTTTCGTGTTGCTGGTGCTAAGGCAATATCTTTGTAACAGCTGTGATTGTTTACAAGGAAAAATAGTATTGAATTCTGTGTAGTGGCTTAAAACAATTGGAGGGGAGGGAGAGAAATTGGTGCCACTAGACCAATCGGTTCAATTCTAACCTTCCTGTATTGGTCCGTGAATTACAATTTGAGAATTATCACTCTAGATGGAAATATAAGGACTAAAACATGTTTGTTTAAAATTTAATTGCATTATGTTAGGTTTTTTCAATTCTGGTATAGGTGAGAAAATACTATAAATGGTGGAAGTTGCAGAATTATATTTAACTCCGATTTAACTTTGTTTTTTTGACAAAAGTATGGAGACAGCTGACAAACTTATTGATTTAGTGTCTGATGAAGTGGTAAACCTAGATTTGTAAAAGACTTCTGGATTCTAGCTGCTTGCTGGAGAGAGACCATTATGAAGACTTAGAAAAGAAAGGGATAGGAGAATAGTTCCAAATCTATGGGAGCATATTGTGTGAACAGGTTTGTTAGTTAATTTTTGCTTACTAGAAAATTGATATCCAGAATATAAAAAGTCACAGTAAAGTCAACAATTGTTAGATTAACTTAACATTCTGCATCTTTACTCCTGGAGGCTATGGTTACACTAGCGAGTTTTGTCAACAAAACTCGTGGAGCATCTACACACGTGTTTTGTCAACAGTTTGTCTGCAAAACTGAGTACTTTATCTGGCAGTGTTCCACCTCTCAGCCATGAGGTATATTGCAGGTGTCAACAGAGTCTGTCCACAAAAAAAGCTGTGTGGATGCTCTGGGAGGCCCTCAACATCCAGAACAATGGGTAGCCCTGTTTGCTGTACTTCTGGGTGCCTGTTTTGTCGAGAGAGCAGCCAGGTAGTCAGGCCACTCTCCCGACAAAGTGCAGTGGTCTTCTGATTGGCTTTTGTGGGTGGCCACATTCTGTTGACAGAAATGTTGTTGGGAAATCTCTTCCAACAGTGACTTCTGTAGGCAGATTGCTGTAGTGTAACTGTAGCCTAAGTGTTAAATTCTTCAAGGTGCTTGTGCACTCATCTCAAGTACAGAATGCCTTTTAACTCTACTGACTTCAGTGGGAATTGAAAGCACTCAGGAGCTTCAGGATAAAGCTCTGTTAATGTATGATGATAGAGACAAATTTACCTATCTGGCATGTGGGAAATTATTAAAATACTTAATTATATAAATGGTGGTCTTTATTTTATAGTGAGAAGAGTGACACTTACTACTGCATGCTTTTTAATGATGAAGTCCACACATATGAACAGGTTATATACACTCTCCAGAAAGCTGTCAACTGTACACAGAAGGAGGCCATTGGTTTTGCAACAACTGTAGACAGAGATGTAAGTAATTTACAGAACTTTTAATTAAAGTGAGATCAGGGTGAATATGTGTGACTAAACTTAGAGCTTTTTTTCTTTAAAGTGGTTGTGAGCCATCCCAGTATTCTTCCTCCCTTGCCTGTTGGGAGATAAAAAACTTTCAGGAGGTAACAGAAGAGAGCTGGTAGTTTCACAGCACTTGGAGAGAGCAGGAGTTTAGCACCTAGTTGGCTTTGCCATTAGGGGCCCATTGACCTCAAGACTATTGTTCTGCACCTCCCACAGCTGACTGTGTTTGAGGATAGAATTTTTTCATTCCAGGCTACATTTGTGCCTCCTTGGAAAGGTATATTTTCATTTCTACGTCAACCTATTGGCTATCTCCTTCAGGGTAGGCATTTGTTCTAGGGCCTTCTTTCTATCCTTAGGTTTCTTTTGCTCATGGGACGTGAGAGAGCCAGTTTGGGACTTCGAAATGTCTAAAGTTGAATGTGACTTTTTCAGTTTTTCTTTCTGTCCCAGATAATATTTTTGTAATAGGTGATGAGTAATCAATGGCAACTTAACAGGGGCACTCCCCTGGTTAGATCCCAAAAATGTCAGTTTTTCTGTATTTTTGGGTCATACTTCAAGGATTTAATTTTTTTTTATCCAAGCCTTGCTGAGTATTTAAATGCCTTTTAAATAACGGCAAGAGACTACACTTGATTTGTTGTTTTGAAAACAACCCAGTTTATCAGTACTACATTTAAAAAAAAGCCATTTTTAAATAATACAACATGAAAAAATCAACTCTGTACACTTTTGAACTGCTGTTTATTGGATCTCCAGCATATTCAGGTAAAGCCAGCACTGTAGGTGCTATCAGACTATTCAGGTGAACCTAGAGCCCTACCAAGCCTTTACTGTATCATGTGATATAAAATGTCCTGTTTTTTAAATTAGCTAGAACAGAATCACCTCACTTGAATGCTGCATCAGGCATATATTACAGTATTGCTACTGTTCTCTGAAAAGCAACTACAAATGTGATTAATGTAGATGGTTACTCATTACCTGTTATTTTATTGTTCTCAACTATGTTAAGATATAGTGTTAAAATTATGCTTGTTTCAACAAGCTGCTTATTATGTTGTTTTTATATATTTAAAGGGACGTAGATCAGTTCGGTATGGAGATTTCCAGTATTGTGATCAAGCAAAATCAGTAATAGTGGTGAGTGATCTTACATACTTAATCCATTCTTTTTAGATTCCCATAAATTGATTAGAACAGCACAGTTTTGAAATACTATATTTGATATTTTATGTGCAGAATACTAATTTTTACTAATAACTCTTTGGCAGAGGTTGAGGGTGGCAATACAGTGTCTCTACGTATTCTTGTACTACTTTCAGTGGCCTATTCATCATGCCAGGGCATTTGAAGAAACAAGAATTTTTGGTCTGTAGCAGTTTTGACCAATCATATTTCCATCTCTGTAATCCTCAATACTTGATCAGCATTTGGAATAATGTTTTTTGTTTCACTCTTAAAGAGTATAACATCTTAGAGAAATTTTCTTAATTACAAAATTCTCCTTGATGGCTTTTCTCTTCACATTTTCATTGTTAGGTGCACTGGCATGAAAGGAGAAGTTTTGTTAATTATCTCATTGACGTAATTATTCCCTGCTTGACATACTAATATTCTAGATCACATTCAACTGGTTGTTGTCAGAAGGGATAACTTCAGATTGGGAAGCGGATATTACGGTGGTTTTTATTTTTGTTTGTTTATTTGGCAAGTGGCAATAATAAAGGTGGATGTCTAATGCATTTGTGCTTTTCCTTTTTTTAAGATTTAGAATTTGCCAAATATTTACCTATGAGGCATCAATGATTGTGTGTGAATTGTAGCCTCTTTCTTTGGTAACTTGTAGAAATTTTAACTAAATCCAGGTTTGCAAATTCTACTGTAGGGGAACATTAACAAAATATTTTTCTAAAGAAAAGAGAAAATATATCTATTCTTTAAGATGAAGTGTTTTTTTTGTAGCTGATTTAAGGAACTGAGGAAATCATGTTCATCCATATTGGAGCAAATTTCTTACTGTGGAAAGCAGCGCATTCCAGTCACATCATGGGAAATTCTTTTGAAAAATATTTGGTATATGTCACGATCGTTTTGTGACTACACATCTACTATATATTTGAGAGACTTTATTTGTGAGTTGTGACTGTCTGTGCAAGAACTCCTAAACAGTAAGAGCGCAGATCACCAAATTCGCTATATATGTTCCTCTCTTAATTTAAAGCTACCTAATTTAAATTTGGTTGTGCACAGGAGGGAACAGATGCTCCCTCATCTCCAGATTCGTTGATTACTGTTCCCCTTCTTTCTGTCAGGGAGAGACGGGAAAAGTTTGCTGCATTCTTCACTTCAGCTAGGAAGGGCGGGGTGCAGGCAAGCTGTGCATTTTCCCCTTGCTCCATGAGAGAGACAGGAAGGGGAGCAACAAGTGGTTTGTGGGTGAGGGAGGGGCTTAAGGCACGGGGTCTGGTGTGGGGCGCTCAGGGGAGATTGTGTGTGAAGGGGAGCAGGAGTCAAGGCAGGGAGCTGAGTGTGGGGCTCAGGGTAAAGAGTTGGCAGGTGAGGAATGGCTGGGGCTGGAGCTGTGGAGGAAAAGTTTTGAAAAATATAGTAATTTTAAGTAAAGCGCATACACTTTCCTTTTATTTTCCAAAACACCCACGTCACTATTAATTTAAGGACTGAACAACGCTGGACAAATTTGCTAGTCAGGTCACACAGATAATTTACAAATTGCTTAAGCTATCCTAGAATCATATGTGTTATCAGATAACTCCAATAAAGTCAAGGAACTACATTTATAGTGTGTTACTATAGTACAAATTGTTCACTTCATCAGTGAAATAATTTATTACTGAAATAATTGTTGAAACAAATTGTAAAACTGAACTTAAGCTATAAAAATTGAATAAAGTAAGCAAATTTTTTTCATAGGGACATCAGTTTGCCATCAGAGCTTTTCAAGTCAATGGCCTGTATGAAACAATTTCTTGTATATGTAGTAGTAGATTATATGTTTTTTATTCATATTCAAGTACTGAAATACATTGGGGTGAGAAAAACAAGTTAAGATATCTGAGAAGATGCTTTCATGATGCATGCTTGTTTAGGTTCTGCAAAAATACATAATGGCTGCGTCTACACTAGCAAGCTCTTTCAAAAGATTTTTTTGAAAGAGGCAGGCTCTTTTGAAAGATCCCACAGAGGCCATGGCCATTTTGAAGATTTGTGCCAGTGTAGACATTTGCATGGCTATTTCGAAGATTACTAATGAGGCGCTGAATTGCATATTCAGCTCCTCATTAGCATTAACAAGCTTCTGGCCGCAGCACGCTTTTGAACACCCATGGCGCGGTGCAACTACATGGGGGTCCTTTTCGAAAGGACCGCACACATTTCAAAATCCCCTTATTCCCTTCAGCTGAGGGGAATAAAGGGATTTCGAAATGTTTGGGGTCCTTTCGAAAAGGACCTCCATGTAGCTGTACTGTGGGCGTTCGAAAGCAGCACTTTCGAAGTGCGCCTGGAAGCGTGTTAATGCTAATGAGACGCTGAATATGCAATTCAGTGCCTCATTAGTAATCTTCGAAATGGCCATTAGCATGGCTATTTCGAAGATTTCTGCCAGTGTAGACACGGCCAAAGTGTCCTTTCGAAAGTAAATCAAAAGAATGCAGTGCTCCTTTCGAAGTCACTCTTCCTTTCCCATTACACGAAGAACACTCCCTTTTGAAAGCTGCTTTCGCAAGAAAAGGTGTATAGAAAGAGCAGTCTTCCTGGGGCCTGAATTTTTTTTTTTTTTTTTTTTTTTGATCCCTGGCCTGGTCTCTTGAAAGAGTGGGGGCTGTGTGGATGCTTTCTTTTGAAAGAGCAGATCACTCTTTTGATCTGCTTTTTTGTGTGTGGACATTCTCTTCTGAAAAGAACTTCTCTCGAAAGAGATCTTCTAGAAGAGCTTTCGAAAGATCTCTGTAGTGTAAATGTAGCCAGAATGACTTTTCAGGTTTTGGTGTTTTATTTAGTTGAAAGGACACAGTCAACTGCATTTCTGTATTGGTTACCTTTACCTATTGTTAAAGCTTAAGTAGCAAGGTAAGAAATCAAAAGGGCAATATATTTCTTAAATCATCCACAAAGTAAACATATTGAAGTTAGTTTCACTGGTTTCTTAGAAGTCAGCTGCTGCATCACTCTTATGCATTGCTTTGGAGGGAGCTCACATTCATACTTTCCTCCTGAGGTTTTCAGGAGGGTGCTGATCAGTAAGAGACAGGTTATAAATATGTGTCCAAGAGGAAAGGAAAGGTAATGGTGGGGGGGAGAAATGACTAAACATGCTGTTTTTTGTCTTTTGGCTGGGTCAAAAACTCTTCAAAACAGCTTGTTTTTTATTGACTTTTTTATATAATAATTCAAAATACAGTATACTGTTTCAAAGTGCAGTCAGAAGATTATACAATGCACTCCTTTTTATCTGACTGACCTGGGGGATAGTTGAAGTGTTCGGATAACTGGGCTTTTACTAATTAGAAATACGGTTAACTAGTGTGGGCCTATATTGGGCAGGAGAAGGCAGAACATACTATGGATATCAACAAAGGAAATTCAGGAAACTGGTATTAGGCTGGATTTTTTGCAGCTTTAAAAAAAGTGAGAATAGTACTGATGGTTTCTCTTGTTAATGAACTATTGGAAATAATCCTGTGCTGGAGGTTAAAGAACTGTGATAGATTGCTTCTTGGTAATAGGTCTCCATGTTAATTCCTGTGATATGTTTTAATTTAGTATACAGAATGCTATGCTTCTTTAAAACAAAGCTTATGTCATTCCTGATGTTCACTTTTAACTAAGCTTCCCCCTCCTTTTTTCTTTTCTTAAGAGAAATACCAGTCGTCAGACAAAGCCACTGAAGGTTCAGGTTATGCATTCATCTATTGTTGCCCATCAGAGCTTTGGTTTGAAGCTCCTGACTTGGTTTGGCAACATTATTGGATATTCAGGTAGGCACATTGAAACATTTCTGCAGTAGACTAACAGATAAATTAGAGGTGAACTTTAATACTAAAAATAATATCTAATGTTAAAACAGCCTACCTCAAATACATAACATGTTAAACTAATCCATTTGTAACTTTTGACACTTCTCATTCTATTTGTCTGTGTATGGATTCATGTTCCATGAATCCCAACATCTGTATGAAAATGCTGGATAGATGTACTAAAATTTTATGGGTTTTAGCAGAAACTGTTTGGGAATTGCGTTTGAATGGTGCGTGCTAACAGGGTACTCTTCAACCCAGGATTACTTTTAAGTTAAAGAAAAATTTAAAGTTGGGCATCTTAAATAGATGTCAGTAGTCCTTTTCATTTGATAAGAACTGATTGTTTTATATCTGTCACAGCGTAACTAGAAAATCAAATATGTATGTAATGCTCTCAAATCCAAGAAGCGAGGGAGGAAGTGAGCCAATGAAGCACTGAACAGATGACCAGGAGATTCCCTCTGTAGAAAGAGGGAATCAAGTTATGCAGTCTCATTTCATAGGGAATATCTTGTGAATTCTATGTGAAGGGTTTTCTTCCCTCTGTACAACATCAGTCTTATGGTTGTGGCTAGAAAAATAGAAGTAGGGAAATTATAACTTATTAATGAGCTATAGGTTTAACATTTGATTTGGTTTGATCTGTAGGCAGAGTAGTCCTGGGTGCAGAGTGCATGATCTGGGGTGGAAATGATGAATACATCATTTCTGGAGCTGACTGTGCCGGCTAATCATGCTGGTCCATGAGGCTTCTCAAAGTGTGGCGCTGCAGTGGTCTCCCTGATTTGCCATTGCTGAGATGACTCTGTCTGGGTTTTATGTGGAACCATTCTCCTGTTGTGAGAAGGACTTCAATGTGAATTAGGTAGTTTTCATTTCATGCCTGTAATGCGTGTTGTCCCCAGGAAACTACAGTGTAGCTTGTGCTAGAGGTCACATCCTTTTGTTTGTTTTGTTTGTTCCTTTTAAAACACAGGAATATTTGAGATTTGTTTCTGATGAGCTCCTAGTAATCTAAGTTGCTAAAGAAGGGCTCGGATTTTTACAACTTCTTACCAGGTTTGGATGAAAAGGTATGGAGGCTGTCTACTTTTTAAAACAAAACTCAAACTGTTTTCCTTAGACATTTTTTTTAAAAAGTAACACTTGAAAAAAAAAAACTCTGTAGGGAGAGGAAAAAGTAAAGGTTAAAGTTAGGGTATAGACAGGGGCCTCAAACATCAGTCAATTTAGATCCATTAGCATTGACCTGTGCATGCCTCCCATTAAACTAACAGGGTTCTGGACATCCATTGGGTTTCGTGCTTAGAGTCCTGCACAAATACAAAATATGTATCTGCATCAGATTCATCAGAACTACAAAAAAGGTCCAATCAACATAAATGGTATGCGAATATAGAACTGATAGCCAAGGACTTGCTGGGCTCTTTCTCTGCTCCTTTTTTCAATAGGAGGACTAGGTCTTGGAATTCTGTTTTGGAAAGTATGTGCATAATGTTTATTGCTATAAGTGTGATTAATTCACAAATGGAAATTGAAAAGTCAGTCTTGAAACTTCTTATTTTAGAAGGATAGTTTATCAGTTTCTTTTTTTTGGAAACAGTACTATACTGTTGCTTTTTGACTAGGTTGTGAGCAACAGCATACATTGTGTCATAATTACTATCCCTCAGCCATCCTGCAGAAGAGGATGATTAGGGACTAATCTTTTTCGAAATCAGTGATTTTTTGGTTGGCAAATACCCATTGTATCTTAATTCCCATAATGGAATTTCCAGCGTTTAATTCTCAAAATTCCCCCTTTCCATTAGTAAATAAAAAGAGAAAATGTGGGTTCCTGCTGCTAGAATTCTTCATGACTGCTTTATTAGACTTTTTTTTTTTTCCCCCCCATGAAAATCCATTTTTACAAAACATCTTTTGGAGAACAGGGTTTTGTACCTTTACATTGTAGATAAACATTCTGGTTTTTATAATTCAGTTATATGCAAATGGCTTTAAAGGGTGTACTACTTAGGCTTTCTACTCAAAGCTCTACTGTGGGTCAAGTCTGGTTGCATGGGATTAGTGAATATGACAGAATCTGGATGGAGGTATATATAGGGGGAAAAAGGTTGAACTCTCAACAGATTATGTAGAAGCTATTTGTAAATTTATAGTGAGAGGTCCAAAAGATAAACTAGGTCACTGATCAGATTTTTCCATCTCCAGGGTTTGAAACATTGGAAAAAGGTAGTCTTCATGAGCTATTTCTAATGTGTGTTTATTCTTCAGTTTCTGGAGTATGGTACAAGAAATGAAAAAGTTTGTTTAAAATGGTGTAGGTAGCCATTTTTATAATATTTTCCACCCATTAAACTGATAAGGAACCTTTTTTTTTTTTTTTTTTTTACTTTGCACCTTCCTTTTTATGACTTCAAATGGTCCCTTTCACTATAAAAATTGTTGTATTTTATTCCTGGATGTTTAAAATCAGGCTAATAGAACTACATTGATGCACCTAAATCAAGATGGACTGATTTTTTTCCCCCTTCTGAAAGATGCTGAACTCTTGATTTCACTGGCATTTGTGAGGTCTCAGAGCTTCTGAAAATGAATCATAACAAATGGGGTTCCGCAGGGATCAGTTTTGGGATGGGTTCTGTTCAGTATCTACATAAATGATTTAGATAATGGCATACAGACTATGCTTATAAAGTTTGTGGCTGATACCAAAGTCGGGGGTGGGGCAGGATGGAAGTGCATTGGAGGATAGGGTTATAATTCAAAATTGTCTGGACAACCTGGAGAAATGGTCTGAGGTTAATAGAATGAAATTCAAAAAGGACAAGTATAGAGTACTCCACTAAGGAAAGAACAATCAGTTTCACGCACTGGAAATGGGAAGTTGGTGTCCAGGAAGGAGTACTGTACAAAGGGATCTATGGGTCATAGTGGACCACAGCTAAATGAGAGTCAGCAGTGTGACACTGTTGCAAAAAAACCAAACCTAATTCTGGGATGCATTAACTAGCGTGCTGTAAACAAGGCATAAGAAGTAATTCATTCATTCCATTCTGCACTGATTAGGCCTCAGCTTGAATACTGTGTCCAGTTCAGGGCACCACACTTCAGGAAGGATGTGGAGAAACTGGAGAAGGTCCAGAGAAGAGGAACAAAAATGATTAAAGATCTAGATGATCTAGAGGGATGACAGAAAGTATTCGGGTTGATTAGTTTCGAAAGGGGAAGACTTGGAGGGGACCTAAGAACTTTCAAGTATGTAACAGGGTGTTATAAGGAGGAGGGAGAAAAATGTATTCTTAACTTCCATGGGTAGGAAAAGATGCAGTGGGCTTCAGCTGCTGTAAGGGAAGCTTAGGTTGGATGTGACAAAAAACTTCCTGACTTTCAGGGTGGTTAAGCACTAGAATAAATTGCCAAGGGAAATTGTGGAACTGTTGTTGGAGATAGGTAAGAGCAGATTAGATAATTATCTGTCAGGTTGATATAGATGGTGCCTGGTCCTGTTGTGGATGCAGGGGACTGGACTCAATGACCTCTCAAGGTTCCTTTCAGTTCCATGATTGTATGGTTATCTGCATGGCTTACGGATCCTAACTTCAGACATCTACGTTCAAAAACTTTTGGCTTATTCCATGATAAGTTTAAATGCAAATAGGTTTTGAAATAATGTGCTTTTACTAGTTAACATCCTCAAGAAAGGAAAAACATGTGCACTTAGTCAGTTCTCTGCTCAGATGAAGATTTATGATGTTAGTTTTTAGGGTGAAATTTTTAAAAGCACTATATACGTACATTAAAAAATCCCACGCTTGATTGGGTAGTTTTTCAGTGTAGCTGGATATTTCCAGTGCAGCCATATTTTGGCAGAAATTCTGCATGGGAGGCCAGATGTATGAGAGTCTTCTGCTCATTGTCTTCAAAGCTCCTAGCATAGGAGTTATGAAATACAATCAAGGCTGGACTCCAGAGACCATTTCTACAGAGGCAAGATCTTCTGGAAGATCTGAGGAGCGTCCTACATATGCAAGGCACTCTTTCGGATTTCTTCCGGAAGAAGGTGTCCCCTCTTCCAGATTCTGTACTCCGTTTCAGAATCAGGAAGAGGACCTTCTTCCGGAAGAAGGCATGTGTAGACATTCCCAGATTACTACTTCTGAAAAGAGCAGTCCTCCATGGCGACAGCCTGCTGGAGAGTGGGGCTGCTCTAGACACCCCCAGCGGGCCTCTATGGTCTCCAGGTCCTTGCAGCCTTTAGAGCTGCAAGGACACAGAGACCCCATGGCAGGAAGCTGAGAGTATGAGAGAGGCAGCGCGTGCAGGGCTGCCTGCCACACTCCCCCGAGGCCCCACAGTGCCCAGCGAGTCCCAACCCACAGGGATGGCCAGCACCCTGCGCTGCCCAGGGGAGCCCCAGGAACCTGGACGAGGGCAGCCAAGACCCCAACCAGGCTCCAAAACGGAGGGCCCCCTCCTGGACTGAGCCAGAGCTCCAGGACCTCCTGGGGCTCTGGTGCAATGAGGAGGTCCTCGGGGACACCAGTGGGCACTGGAGGAATGCCCCAGTGTTTGCTCGCATCGCCCAGGGCCTGGCTGCCCATGGTCACCCCTCCTGGACACTGGAGCAACTCAGGTGCAAGGTGAAGGAGCCGCAGCAGAAGTACATGCGGGCCCAGCATAGTGCCTGCAAATCCGGCCGTGTCCCTGCCAGCTGCCCCTTCTACCAGGAGCTCTGGGACCTCTTGACTGCGGATGACACCTCCCCACCCCACTCCACCGTGGAGACAGCTGCACCCGAGCCCCCTGCTGCACCGGAGGAGGATGACGAGAGACCCACCACTGTGGACGTCCCATCTGATGGGGAGTCCACAGATGAGTTTCTCATCATCACGGTGCCCTCCACCGCCAGCAGCCAGGCCTCCTCCTGTCAGGCATCACCCAACATATACAAGGCTACCTCAGGTAAGTGCGCACAGTGGAAAAGCACATGCGGGGAGGGGGGACACCTGGGCCCCAGCCCTGGGCCATGAAACTCCAAAGCCTGTCCCCGCTCCTGCTCCTGCTCCTGCTCCCTCTCCCATGGAGCGCTCCCCCCCCAAGTGTGCTGAGGCACCCCCCCCGGGCAGCATAGCTGCATCCAGAACCCCCCACGGGTGAGCACCCCCCAACCCACAAGCCCGTTGCCAGGGTGGGCCACCATGGATAGTGCCCTGGCCCTGGCATCATGCCCAGTGGCCGCTGTGGCAAGTGCACACAAGCCCACACGGTGGCCTCCCCTGGCACCTGCCCATCCTGTGGGTCTGTGGAGAGGGTAACCAGCTGGGGAGATTGGGGCCATGCCACCCAGGTCCCCCACCCACCCCCATTCTCTCTCAACAGAAGTACCACCCGAGGGCCAGGGCAGCTGGATGAGGAGCCCGGGGCCTGCCAGCTCCATCCAGGCCGGAGGACCCAGCAGCCCACTAGCTGGCCCCACACCAGCCCCTGCTGCGCAGCGGCCACGGGTGCGCCGGACCCAACGCAGCCACCACGAGGAGGAGGTCGTGGCCTACGTGGCGGCCCTCCGCCACCAGAACACCCTCGCCGAAAGACTGCTGGCCCTCGACAGGGCCGAGCTACAATGGAGGCAGGACACATGGTGGGAGGTAGTGGGGAAGCTCCGCACCGTGGGCTGGGCCCTAGTGGGCCAGCCCCCCTGGAGGCCCCCCTACAACCCCACCTGCTGCTCCCCTGCCTTCCCTCTCCCTCTGGTCCCTCAGCTGCTCCTGTGCCCCCAGCCCATGACTCTGAAGACCTGGCCACCCTATTGCTCCCGGGCCTGCCTGATGCTGCACTGAGGGACCTTGCAGCATGCTTGTGGCCCCAATGGGCCCCATGGAGGGTCACCTGAGCCACAGCCTGCCCCCTCCGGCCCCTCCGCTGAGGCTGGGCCAGGTACTGACAGGCTGTACCTGACAGTGCTTCTGGCCCCATCAGTGCCCCGCGGGGGACTGTGCACCCGGGGTGGGAGGGGTGCTGGGGCTTGTGGCCTTCCATCCCATCCCTTGATTAGGGCTCCCCACTGTTCCTGTTCCGCTCCCTGTCCAAGTTTAAGTGCCCCTGCCCCCTTACCCCCGTGTATATAGTTCACTCCCTATCAGGTTTTTGTCATTATTTTTATTATTCACCATTTACTGTTCATGTTGCTCATGGTTGATAAAGGTTGAGGGTTAAATACATGTTAGCATTCTGCACCCCCCGTGTCCCTGATTACTGTGGGGGTTGGGGGCCTGTGGGGAGGGGTGCAGGGGTTAGTAGTCCCCTTGGCTGAACACCTCCTGAAGCACCTCCCAGATCCGGAGCCTGTCACTGTCGAGCCGCCTGTTGGGGGCCGCGGAGGGCTGCTGGTAGCAGGGGGCCATCTCCACCATCCAGCCCTGGGGCAGCGTCCCCTTATGTGTCTTGATGAGATTGTGGAGTGCGCAGCAGGCGGCCACAACCTGCAGGATTCTCTTCCCCCACATCAAGGTGTGTGAGGAGACACCTGAGCCCCACCTTCAGACAGCCGAAAACACACTCGCCAGGATACCGGGCCCGTGTGAGCCGGGAGTTAAACAGCTCCTGAGAGGGTGTGAGGTGGCCCGTGTATGGATGGATCAGCCAGGGCTGGAGTGGGTAGGCCGGGTAGCCCATGAGGCAAAGAGGTATCATGATGTCCCTGACAGCACGCTCTCACCAGGGCATGAATGTTCTGGTCTCCATCCTGCGGAACAGGGTGGAATTCACAGGATCTGTGTGTCATGTGCCCTTCCCAGCCAGCCGACATAAATGTCCGTGAACTTCCCACGGGTGTCCTCCACTGCCTGGAGCACGATGGAGCAGTACCCCTTGTGGTTGACGTGTCGGCTGCCACGGTGGTCCGGGGCCCTGATGTATCCCCTTGATCACCCTGAAGCGCTGGGGGAACCTGAGTGCGGAGAAACCCTTGACGACTGCGTCCAGGTCCCTGATGCTCACCAGCACGTGGTTGATGGCACTCACAACCTGAAGGGGAATGGGTACACTCGTGGGCAAACACAGAGGGGTCCCTGCCCCCTTCCGCCCCCTTCCACCCCCTCCCTCCCTACTGGGCCCCTCCTGCTGAGGGACCCCTCCAGCAGCGGCCATGTGGTATTCCTTCTGGGCTAGGCCTGCCTCCTCCCCCCTGCCCCGCCACCCTGCTCCCTTCCAATTGGTGCCTGGGGTCCCCCGAGCCTACTGGCCCCCGCCCTCCCGCTGGTGGGGCAGGGTCTGGGGCAGGGCTTACTTGGAGGACGACAGCCCTGACGATGGATGTGCCCACCCTGAACTGCTGCCTGATGGATCGGTAGCTGTCCAGGATGGCCAATTTCCATATGGTGATGACCACATGCTTCTTCGGGGAGAGGGCCGGCCTCATCCAGGTATCCTGGCATTGTAGCATGGGGGTGAGCCAGCTGCAGATCTCCAGGAAAGTCTCCTTCTACATCTGCAGGTTCTGCAGCCAGTGGTCATTGTCCCACTCTCCTATGGCGACCCTGTCCCACCAGTCCATGCTGGTGGCGTGGGTCCAGATACACTGGACTGGTTGGAGGGGGCCTGGCAGGGGCAGTGGGGGTGCAGAACCCATGGGCCTGGGCCTCTGTCTCCACAGGAGGCTGAGGAGGGTGGCCAAGGAGGATGGCTAGCCTGCAGGTGAGGGCAAGCCTGCTGTCCTGCGGCTGCTGAGGTCCATGCCTGCTGGTTAGTGGGCACTGGACAGGGACCTGGGTCTGGCTTGCTGTGCACAGACATGGCTGGCCTTGGCAGCATTTGCAGGGAGGGTCTGTTTGGGTGAGGCTCTTTAAGGGCTCCCTGGCTGTGCAACCCCGTTCACGTTGTTTCCTGCCCTGCTCTTCCAGAAGAGTGCCAGTGCATGTATAGATGCACTCTTAAGAAGAAGGGGTGGCTCTTTCGGGGTCCTGTTTGATGTGTAGATGCACTCTTCCAGAAGAGGATCTTCCAGAAAAAGTGCTATGTGTAGAAATGGCCAGAGAACAGGGAAAATTCCCATAGATTAGAAAGCCATGGCTCAAAACACTGGGAAGACAAAACCAGCATTTACGTCCACCATTCCACCAGACCTTAAACTAGCCTTACTCGTTTTGAGTGTGTCCACAAGCAGCTTATAATCAATACGTGCCTGCCTTGGTGTTCCCACTTTCAGAATTGACTCTTTTATGTACTTTCTTATTCTGAAGGGACAGTTCAAGAGCAAATGATAGTGGAAGATTTGTTTTAGGCCTTGATTATTCTTGTTTGTTTAAAAATACTGTATAGAGATGTACACTCAGTATATTATGTAAACGTTCATTATGCTACACACACATTTAAACATAATTTTAGTGTTAACTATTGTTTTCTGTGACTTGTTTTTGTTAAGATGGCCTTCGTCGAATATTGTGTCAGGTTGGTTTACAGGAGGGACCAGATGGTGAAAATTCTTCCCTTGTGGATAAACTAATGTTGTCTGATTCTAAACTGTGGAAAGGTGAGTTGTGTCCCCACTTTTTTAGAAATTTTTTTGTGTTTATAGAAAGCGCTCTGGTAACGTTTTTATTTTGTCATATCTGTTCATGTTTTAGATGTTTTTTAATGCCATCCATTATAAAAGCTGTTGTCTGCTTTACAGATCTACTGTGTTTTACCTCTTCCCAAATTTGGAATATGCTGAATTGTGAAATTGTGAGATGGTCCTTTCAGCAAGAGGCCCAACAGTGCAACTAAGGGGTTTGGACTGGTACACTGTATCAGCAAAATACTTGTAACTGGTACGGTGTACTGAAATAGCCCCTTCACACGGGGTCTCCCTTTGTCTGTACAAAAGCCCTGCTGGAGAACAGGGCCGGGGGCAGTAGAGCCAGAGCAAGAGAAGCTGCCGGCGTTTTGTTCCTCTTCCCGCTCCAGTTCTCAGCAAGGGAAGGAGCAGAATGCTGATAGTTCCTCTGCCATGATTTGCACCCCTCCCCAAGCTGTATCCTCCATTTTAAAACATTGTAATTCTGAAATTGTCCCTCCTTACCTGGCAAATCCTAAGAACTGTTTCTCAGTATTTCGTTGAAATATTTGCCTGGGTTGATAATGGTGCTGAAATGGTGTTGAAAAAGTATGAAAGATGAAATTACCCTACATGAAAAGTATTTTGGAGCAGGTGGGGGATCTGATGCTTTTCCTTACCATTTTCTCTGAACTGCCAAATGTTATCAAAGCACTATTGCCTTGTGATTGGAGGGCAGAATTTTTTCTTTCTTTACACGACTACCATTACAGTAGCTTCCATGATAACCTGCCAGTCAGTAATGGCAAAATAATATTTATATCTTTCTTAACAGGTGCTAGAAGTGTGTACCATCAGTTATTCATGAGTAGTCTGCTTATGGATTTGAAATACAAGAAGCTTTTTGCTATCCGGTTTGCAAGAGTAAGTATTTTCTTATTATATGGAGATATACTTGTACTTTTGTCATAGCACTGGAAGGGACCTTCAGAGGTCATTGAGTCTAGTTCCCTGAACTCACAGCAGGGCCTATTGCCATACCTAAAAGATTTTTTCTTTTTTTAAACTATTTGCCCCAGATCCCTAAATGGCCCCTTGTGAGATTGGCCTGCCAAACCCAGGGTTAAGAGTTCAATGCTCAAACCACTGAGCTATCTCTCCCCCTATGGAATAGAAAATGCTTCAGAATAACAGCCTGGAAAACAGTTTCTAATGGGACACACAAAACTAATGATACTGTGGAATATTGATCGGGTTTATTTTTTATATTTAAATAAGATCTATTGATTTCCTTCTATTCATAAACTCAATTACCTTTTATCTTACTACCTGGCAAGAAAATAAGCCTTTTTGATTCCCAGTCTAATGCAGTAGTGAGATTACCTCTAACACAGAATGCATCCAGGCACTCTCAGAGGTCTGGAGAAGTCTAGGCAACTTTAGCTTTTGAGGCCACTAGCCTCAATAAAAATAAAAAATGACACACACAAACAAAATAAATCACCAAAAAAAAGACTGAGGCATAATTTGACTATTAACAATACAGAGCCTTTTTCTGTGTGAATTCACTTATTATTGAGGGATGCATATAAAAAAGTAGTGAAACTTATCAAATGCAAAAAAATTAACAAGTGTCAAAATTTGAGGCTCCCTTAGAACATGAAGCCAATGTCAAATGGTTCTCCTTCTTTCCCTTCATTTCCTGTATTGGCTCTGAATGCATCACCTTTGATACTTTATCCTGCTCAACTAATCATCTAAGAATCTTTTACTTGATAACTTATTGTTGATAGTACTATCCAGAGGTGACCTCTGAAAGTCAACTACACTTGAATCAGTTATTGCTGATGATAATATTGTCAGATGCTTTTAATTAGCTTTCTGATCTTCTGCTTACTTTCATAGTGTTAATTAGAATAGGTGACTAGATTTTGTGTGAACCAGTAAATTGTCATGCCCACTGTTTTCTTCTTCACTATGGATCAGTACCGTTCTCTGTCAGAGTAGAATATCTCCAGTGCAGACATTGAATTTAAAGCAAAAAACAGGTCAGTGTGGATTAGAGGTGAATTTCCCCCTTGTTGTTTAGAATTACCGGCAGTTGCAGACAGATTTTATGGAGGATGATCACGAGCGAGCAGTGTCCATGACTGCTCTATCTGTCCAACTCTTCACTGTACCTACTCTGGTGAGTAGTGCTTGTTTTTTTAAAAAACTGATAGTTGGCACTCCTTGCCTTTTTTGCCTCCTTCTTAATAGAACTATGAGAGATTGCAGAGTGATTATGTGAAAGATGACCACGACAGAGAGTTCTCAATTGCTGACCTCTCGGTACAGATATTCACAGTGCCTTCACTTGTAAGTACTAAAAATGGTGGGGGGGAAAAAAAGAAACTCTCTTTTTGTTAGGTTCTGCACTAAGATCTTGAGCTTATTCACCACTAGATTCCTCTGAAAGTTTCTAATACTATTGTGCAAATCACTGTGTTGTTTGCTTTATGGAAACTAATTAATAGTTTGTAAATATAGGTAAAATTTACTAACTGGAGCTGGACCTGTGCTGCTGAAGTTTTGAATCTCTTTCTGATTGTCCTAGAGTACAAGAATATATGACACTTAATTTTTTCAGTAATGAATGTATATAAAGCGATGACCATTTAATAAATAGTTTTAACTTCTGACCATGCCAAACCAAAAGTGACTGACAGTATCCATGCTAGCCATTTTAGGGTGCAGTTACAGTGCACACTACTCCTTGATATAGCACTGCAGCTACTGTACCTCCATTCCACCCATACATAGTCATGAGTATTCACGTAAGGATCCTTGTCATGGAATCTGATATTATTAAATCCTCAAAGAGTAAACATGCAGTTTCTTTTGCCCTTAGGTTCAATTTTTTTTTTCCCTTGAGAATTCCTATCTATTTTTTCAGGCTAACTTTCTTTCAGCTCCTCTGTTCTCTCAATGCCTGAAGATATCAGCCAATCTCACTCCAGCCTCTGGGTTTCTCTGGGAAGGGTTTGGCTTAAACTTTTTTTTTCCTTTTCTTTTTTCTGAAAGAGAGGTTTCCACAGCATCTTTCGTCTGTGATTGAATCTTGATTAGCTGCCTCAGCACACCACTGTCCTGCTTCTCCCACATATGAACTTGTTAGCTGCTCTCTCCTGATTTCTGGTTTTCCCCTTGTCTGTGAACTGAGTACACTCATTTTTAATTTAAACAGACGAATCTGTTACCCTAGGTTTCCATTAAAAATAAACTGCTGTCTTTTGCAGAATTTTGAAAACTTTTTCTAAGTTTATGTCCACACTATGAGAGAGATTTAATTTTAAGGCATTTAATATTAAAACATCACTGTCTTCACTATAAATACCATTAGCTCCAATAAGGGAGCACTAATATCGTCGGAACCTGCTGGGTATAGTGTGAAGTTTGAATTTGAAACTTCAAATCAAGTTCAGTGTAGAAGCATCATGTTTTAACATCAAATTTATTAGCCTCCAGAAGTGTCCCATATGTATCCTGCAACACTACACGGTTTTCCACTAGGTATGGCTTCTTCCTTCTCCGTTGCTCTCCAGGTGTGCAGGAAGGAGGTCATAGGAAGCCTGCAAATCTGCATTTGAATTCATCATAGGCCTGGAAATATAAAGGGCATCTATAATGAAAAATATCTTTCATCCATCGCATCGCACCGCATCAGTAGCCATCTCATTGGTAACCATTTAATTCAGTCATGAACACTCAGGATAGTGATCTGCCTAGTAGCTGTCAGTCTCACAAGAGAGCTCCAGCATGGAGCCACCAGGAGATTCTTGATCTTCTTTCAGTTTGAGGAGAGGAATCAGTGACAAGCAGACTTCATGTGTCCAAGAGAAATGTGAACATATATGAAAAGATCTCGCAGATGATGATTGCCAGAGGTTACTTCCAGGACTCTACTCAATGCTGAGTGAAGGTGAAAGAACTCTGACAAGCCTTTCACAGAGTCTAGGAAGCCAACCAGTGGTCCAGGTCATTTCCACAGACCTGCCACTATTATGAACAGCTGCATATGCTTCTTGGTTGGGGGGCCCCACTACATTGCCCACTCTTCATTACGAGAGTTGTGGAGGCACTGGTCTGGAGACCAAGGTGAGCCAAGAGGAGCTGGGGAGCCAGGAGGAAGAGGCCAATGGAGAGGAGGATGGGGGCAACCAGCAGGGGCTCGAGGAAGTTCTTTCCAACAGCCCAGAGGTCTTCACCCTAGATTTGGAACTGGTCCCTATACACCAGTCCCCAAGCCCTAGAGACCAAGCTGTTCTGGTGCTAGAAGTGGGTTGTGGGTGAGTATAGGTATAGCAGTGGGTATAGGTTTTCTATGGATCTGTGCCCCTCAGAACAGTGTGTTAATATTTCTGGCTTCTCCTTTTTGGAGATCTTCTCAAAGGCCTAATTCAGGCACTCTTGTATTTTTTGCAACAGGTTTTTGGCCAGGCCTGACTTGTTGTGGCTTCCACGGTATCACACTTTGCCACAAGAGGCAACCAGATGTGATCTGGTGTCATGGCAACACACAACATTTTGTCACATATTCCAGGCTTGTGGTCACACAGGATGAGCAACACTTCATTGTCAATATCTGTTAGTTTTAGGAGGGTGATGTCTTCTTTGGCAACCTAAAGAAGCATGGGAATTTCGATTGGATTTTTTTGTAATGCTTCCTGCTCTTTTACGTTTCGCTGGAGTGTATTGCTGCACTATGTGACTGGTGCATGATCCATCCATCCATCCACATTCCCCCCCTCCCTCACAAGGGTGGCAGACTCTCCTGACCTTCTCCCCTCCCATTTCCCTCCCCACCCTGTATATATATATTTTTTTAAACTTTACTGAGTTCCCTCCGCACCCGGCCATGCATGTGACTGGAATCAAACCCTTCCCCACCCGTCCTTCTCACCACACAGCTGCCAGGCTCTGCAGATCCTTCTACTACAAACAGGTATGTGCAGCACAGGTGTGTTTGCCCTCCTTTTCATGGCCTTTTCTCCCTGATGAGGGCTGTGCCAGTGACCGCTGAGAGACTTTTTTTCATCCCTACCTGGCAGATGGCTGGACCCCGCCCCCCAGCATTTTTTTAAATTCATAGAGATCCCTCTGCACTCAGCCATCCACCTTGCTGGAATCAAACCGTTCCCTCCTTATGACACAGCTGCAAGTCTCTGTGGGCCTTGCTCCTTGCGGAGGATAGCTTCAGGAACAGTCAAAAAATCTTTCCTCTGCTCCAGGACACTGGGTGGCTTCCTCCTCTTTGCACTCTCGCCCTCCCCACAGAAAGCGGACAACAGCTTACCATATCAACAACAAAACGTTCTGGATAAATGATGGCTTGTGCATGCTTTGAATGCTATCCTTAATAAGACTTAAGTGGCCTTGCAAAAAGCAAGTTTCCGTGATAGGAGAGAAAGAGACCCATTCATTCCATGGATAAGCACTTAGCGTGAACTGGATGTCAGTTTTGATATTCACTTTCCATCTGTCATGTGGCAAACCAGAGGGAGGACGCGGCAAAGCTCATAATGGCACTGAGTGACCAAACAGAGGTCCTGTGCTCCATGCTGGAGCTGTAGAGGGGCTCGCAACACAGCAGTTGGGAGTCTGCTGAAGACTGGTTACCCACCCCTCATCATCGCCGTCCCTGAACGCAAGGAGGGAGGCTAAGGACAGCCTGCTGTGTAGCCTCAAGGGCTCTAGCCCCAGTGGCCACTGCAAAAGGCTCTTCCACCGCCCTTGACAATGCTTATTTTCCCTGCCACTTAAATCTCTCCTTTCCCAAAAACTTACTCTTTTGAACTTGGTGTGATATCTATATCTAGATATAGATACATAATTTTTTTTTTTTTTGGACATGAACAAATAAACGAGCTTGGTGTGTGTTTTTTATTTTTTTTGGACGTGAATGAGTGATGTGGTTGATAGCACAGCTGCCTGCCACTATGCCAGCGTCTACAGAGGACTTGCAGTAGAGGCACCTGGGCAGAAGTGAAGGGGGTCGATAGCATAGGTGCCCACTATGTCAAGGTCTGCAGGGGACTTGCAACAGAGGCACCTGAGAGAGGGTGGAGAGGGCCGATAGCACAGGTACCCTTTTTTAGAAAAATAATCCTTCTGCCTGCAGCTTCACCCCCTACCACCAACTAAAAGTATTCTTTCAGTGTAAGACACAGTCTAATTTATTGGTTCACATTTCGTGGGGAGTGCAAATCAGTTTGGTGAATAGGGGTTGGTTGTTCTTACAACAGAGTGTTTTCATGTATGTGGCAGATCATTCATGAAGCTATGTCTTAAAGTGTCCCTGATTGCTGCTGGCTCTGCATGCTTATTGGTGAATGGCCGTGTAGGTGGCTGCAAGTATGCCCTGTCCATGGCCTCAGCCTTGGTATTTCAGGTGTTCAGTATTCGCAGATGTTATGCAAAATAACACATGCTATAATCACAGTGGGGACATTAGTTTCATAAAGGTCCAAAAGGGGCAATAGACGTCTGAACCTCACTTTTAAATGGCCAAAGGCATATGCAACTGACCTTCTGCACTTTGAGTCCAACATTGAAGTTTTCCTTGCTGGGGTCCAGGGCTCCTGTATAAGGCTTCATAAAGCAAAGGAGTCAGAAGGTAAGCAGTGTTGCTCAATATTATGGTAGGCATCTCCACGTTGCCACTCTTGATGTTCTTCTCTGGGGAAAAAAGTCCCATCCACGTGCATTCTGAACAGCTCAGAATTTCTGAAGATGCATGCATTGTGAACCTTCCCTGACTATTCCCTGTTGATGTTGGTGAAACAACCTTGTGATCTACCAAAGTCTGCAAAACCATGGAGAAGTAACCCGTTCTGTTTATATACTTGGCGGCCAGGTGGGCCAGGGCCATGATGGGCATGTGTGTACCATCTATTGCCCCACTGTCGTTAGCAAACCCTTGGCCAGCAAAGCCATCCACTATGGCCTGTGCATCTCCCAGGGTCACGGTCTTTCTGAGGAGATGCCAAGAGATGGCGATTGGAAACCTGCATCACCACGGCACCCAGTGTACATCTGCCCACCCCAAACTGATTCGTCACTGACCGGTAATTGTTGGCCATTGCAAACTTCCATAGAGCGATTTGCCACTGGATTCTGTTAAAGTTGGCCTCATCCTTGTGTTGCTGCACTTTAGGGTGGGGATCAGCACATCACAAAGTTCCATAAAAATGGAATTGCATATGTGAAAATTCTGCACCCACTGCTGGTCATCCCAGGACTCCAAAACGACGTGGTCCCACTAGTGTGTGCTTGTCTCATGAGTCCAAAACTGCCACTCCACTGTCTTTAATGCAGTCAGGGAAGCCAGCAGTTGTGTTCTTGTACTTTAGTAGAAAGATTTCCTCTCCAAAACTACCACCACCACCATCATCATCTTACTTTTTAATCCACAGAAAAATTGCACTACAGTCTGGTAGGTTGTGGCAATGGTGTGCGCAATGACTTGAAGCTTTTGAGGATCCATGCATGCAATAATGCTGTGTTGAAGAAAATGGCATGATCTCCCATTCGTTTTCGCACAGTTACTGGGTGCGCTGAATCCTGGGACAGTGCTTTACGTTCTGGGATAGTGACAAACACCCACAACAACTGGGGCTAAGGCACTGTGGGATAGTATCAACAATGCAGTGCTCATACAGTCGAACTTGGATAAGGTAATGGGGATGTGGAAACTCGACATGGAGAAAAGCTGGGTCGAATTTCCAGAAGGTTCATGGACACTTAAACTTGAATTAATAAGAACGAGGTTTAAAAAATCGAGTTTATTAAAAGTCAAATTTATCTTGTCGTGTAGACATAGTTTAACAGGAACATGACTGTATCTGAACTGTAAAGTGTTTAAAGTGAAGAACACTTAAAAGAGTAGATGAACTCAACAAAGAATGTCTACATGAAAACATCTTAAGAAGTTGAATAAAATGAGGAAAGAAAATCACTTACTTAGAATTGTTTTTATAAATAATTCTCTTGGAATATTTCCAAGTGGAATCAACTGAACGGTTGATAGCAATTTCTGGGACTGCATGGAAATCCTGGTGGTCAGGAAGATCAGTTAGGAACTGACTTCAGGAAAGTAACTGTTCTAAATAGTGGCATGTTTTTAACAGTTTGCTACATGCTGGAGGTGTCACTTGAATATGTTCTTACCTCTTGATTCAGGAAGTCAGGGGTCTCTTCGAAGCTCTGTCACTGACTTACCCTGTGAGGTAGTCTGTATCACTTAATCTTGGTTTGCTCTTTTGTAAAATATCGCTACCATTTGCATTGCTATTGTGGGACTTATCTAGGTAGTGTTAGTAAATACTTTGAATAGCCTAAATAAACAAAATTTTAAAGCATGTTCCCAAAATACAATTTTTTCCCAAAGTATTAAGTGTTATCAGAGAGGGAAGCCTGCAAGGAAATATGAAAGAGGTGAGAGTTGTAGCCATAAGGGCTCAGACAAGGAAAATCCTTTTTTTTGTGGTATAGAGGTGATATTTTAAAAACTAGTTCAATTAGAGTAAAAAGGCTCAGTCTCACTTCCAGGTTCTTTGGTAGCACATTTGCCCAGCTAAAGCTATTATATATTGGCTTAGCTTAACTGAAAGTGTATGTAAAATTACTCTTGTACAACATTCTCATTTGGTTGTATGTGTGTTATAATCATGTACTTTGTATGAACTTGATCAGCAAGGTATTCAAGCAAGTGCCTGACTTTTTGAGCATGCAAATGATCGTTTAGGATTTATATACTCAGTCAGGCTTGTTTCTAATTATTTAGTTGAAGTAGGCAGTAGGTTGTTTTGCAGTTGCATTTTCATTTTCTCCTATGAACAATTGTTATAAAGAAATGCTAAAATGTAGAGGAATACTAGCAGCGTAAATAGTTTGGCTGAGAAGGCATAGATTTTACTGGCGAAGATGCAATATTAATTTAGCCTTTCTCCAGTCATTAACATCTGTTGACTACAACAAAATTTAATCTACTTTCTCATAGGCTCGAATGCTGATAACAGAAGAAAATCTTATGACCACAATCATCAAAACTTTTATGGACCACTTGAGGCACCGTGACATCCAGGGCAGGTTTCAGTTTGAACGATATACTGCTCTTCAAGCTTTCAAATTCAGACGGGTTCAAAGTCTCATTTTGGATCTCAAGTAAGTGTGTTGATAATAACCACACTAATGAATACCTGAAAAATTATTAAAACTAACTCACAAATTTGTTTCTCCTGAATTCAGGTATGTCTTGATAAGCAAGCCATCTGATTGGACTAATGACTTGAGGCAAAAGTTTCTAGAGGGTTTTGATGCCTTCTTAGAGTTACTGAAGTGTATGCAGGTATGGGAATCTCTGAAATTTAAAAAATTAAAAAACATACATTTTCTTTCTTAGTAAAATGAGTATTGTTAGATGTAGAAAAACTTGTCTGTTAGTATAATTGTTACTTCAGAGTTCTTGCACTCTTCGGGAAGAAGTGGGTCTGTCCCATGAAAGCTCACCTAATAAACTATTTTGCTAGTCTTTAAAGTGCTACTTGACTGCTTTTTGTTTTGATATTAATTTCCTGTATCTGTTGACTTCAGTGTAGTGTGGTTGAATTACACTGCAGTTAGAATCGCAACAAATGTTCCTAAACTTTGTGTACATAAAGTATGCATTAACTTCCTTTTGCGTTTGTTGGGGAGAGAGAGAAAGAAGGGGGAGAATAAAATCAAAGGTGCCAGTCTATGTACTTGATGTTATCATGCAATAACACAGTGCACACTTCAACCTGTGAGCATTGTCAGCCTAATCTGTCTTAACTAGCTTTTGCTATATTTGAGTGTTCCAGATATTTGTTTTAGTATTACCAAGTGCACTTGGCTCTGTACAAACATATTGGGAAACCAAGTCCTTGTGCCGAGGAAGCTTATGAATATGTACACATGATGGTATTCTCCTAATGTAATGTTTTTGATTCGTTAATACACTAAATGTTATCCTAATTTTTAAAGTACTTAGCAACTAGTTGTGCTTTTGTAAAGATCAACTACTGTGAGGGCAAAAAGGTCTGACCAAGTAATGTGGAGGCTATATCTGCACTACAATGTAAGTTTGATTTTTGTTAAAATCAGTTTTATAATGTTGGGTTTTATAAATTCAAATTTGATTATACTCGCCTTCCCACAAAGTCAACTTATTGCCGCTACACTCAATTGTCAAACATCGACTGTTGCAGCAGTGCATTGTGGAGACTTATCCTGCCGTTTCCTCAGCCCCATAACATTCTGGGTATTTTCACTGGTGCAGTATAGGGAAAGAAATTTCCAGCAAGTGGTTGTGGGTGTGTGATGTCATCTTCCTGCAGTGCATTGCCCTCGTTCCCTCTCGTAGAAAGCAAATGGCCATTTTTTTCAGAGTGAAAGGAGTAAAAGCCGGGAATCCCAGGACAAGGAAAAACAAATAGGTTGGCTTCAGAAGGTGTAGTGCTCCAGGCAAGGGGGGCTGAGGTCTGTCATACTGCCCCGGGATCACCCAGTTGTCTGTCATATCAAGTGACACTGCAGCCTTCCCCATCCGCCCTTTGAATCCAGAAACATCATCCCTGAAAATATTCCAGCTCAAAGAAGGAAAACAATAGTAAAATCAAGGGGAAAAGAAGGCAATTTGTGATGTAGGATTTTTGGGCTTCACTACATAGCCATGTGCAACATGGAGGAACATAAGAACATAAGAATGGCCATACTGGGTCAGACCAAAGGTCCATCAAGCCCAGCATCCCATCTGCCGACGGTGGCCAATGCCAGGTGCCCCAGAGAAGGAGAACAGAAGACAATGATCAAGTGATTTATCTCCTGCCATCCATCTCCTGCCCTTGTTATGAAGGCTGGGGCACCATACTTTATCCCTGGCTAATAGCCATTTATGGACCTAACCTGCAAAAATTTATCAAGCTCTTTTTTAAACCCTAATAGAGTCCTGGCCTTCACAGCCTCCTCGGGCAAGGAGTTCCACAGGTTGACTGTGCGCTGTGTGAAGAAAAATTTCCTTTTATTAGTTTTGAACCTACTACCCATCAATTTCATTTGGTGTCCCCTAGTTCTTGTATTATGGGAAAAGGTAAATAATTTTTCTATATTCACTTTCTCCACACCATTTATGATTTTATATACCTCTATCATATCGCCCCTCAATCGCCTTTTTTCCAAACTGAAAAGTCCCAGTCTCTCTAGCCTCTCCCCATATGGGATCCTTTCCAAGCCCCTAATCATCTTAGTCGCCCTTTTCTGAACCTTTTCTAATGCCAATATATCTTTTTTGAGGTGAGGAGACCACATCTGCACGCAGTACTCGAGATGTGGGCGTACCATAGTTTTATATAGGGGAAGTATGATCTCTTTTGTCTTATTATCGATCCCTTTTTTAATAATTCCTAACATCCTATTTGCCTTACTAACTGCCGCTGCACACTGCGTGGATGTCTTCAGAGAACTATCCACTATAACTCCAAGATCCCTTTCCTGATCTGTCGTAGCTAAATTTGACCCCATCATGTAGTACGTGTAATTTGGGTTATTTTTTCCAACATGCATTACCTTACACTTACCCACATTAAATTTCATTTGCCATTTTGCTGCCCAATCACTCAGTTTGCTGAGATCTTTTTGTAGTTCTTCACAATCCCTTTTGGTTTTGACTGTCCTGAACAACTTGGTGTCATCTGCAAACTTTGCCACCTCACTGCTTACCTCATTTTCTAGATCATTGATGAACAAGTTGAACAGGATCGGTCCCAGGACTGAGCCCTGGGGAACACCACTAGTTACCCCCCTCCATTGTGAAAATTTACCATTTATTCCCACCCTTTGTTTTCTGTCTTTTAACCAATTCCCGATCCATGAAAGGACCTTTCCTCCTATCCCATGACCACCTAATTTACATAAAAGCCTTTGGTGTGGGACCGTGTCAAAGGCTTTCTGGAAATCTAGGTATATTATGTCCACTGGGTGCCCCTTGTCCGCATGTTTATTAACCCCTTCAAAGAATTCTAATAGATTAGACAGACACGACTTCCCTCTGCAGAAACCATGCTGACTTTTGCCCAACAATTCGTGCTCTTCTATATGCCTTGCAATTTTACTCTTTACTAGTGTTTCTACTAATTTGCCTGGTACTGATGTTAAACTTATCGGTCTATAATTGCCAGGATCTCCTCTAGAGCCTTTTTTAAATATTGGTGTTATATTGGCCGTCTTCCAGTCATTTGGTACCAAAGTGGATTTAAAGGATAGGTTACAAACCACTGTTAATAACTCCGCAATTTCACATTTGAGTTCTTTCAGAACCCTTGGGTGAATGCCGTCTGGTCCTGGCGACTTGTTACTATTCAGCTTATCAATTAATTCCAAAACCTCCTCTAATGTCACTTCAATCTGAGTGAGTTCCTCAGATTTGTTGCCTAAAAAGGCTGGCTCAGATTTAGGAACCTCGGTAACATCTTCAGCCGTGAAGACTGAAGCAAAGAAATCATTTAATCGCTCCGCAATGGCACTGTCTTCCTTGATCGCTCCTTTTATATCTTTATCGTCCAAGGGCCCCACTGCTTTTTTAGCAGGCTTCCTGCTTCTAATGTATTTAAAAAACATTTTACTATTGTTTTTTGAATTTTTGGCTAGCTGTTCCTCAAACTCTTTTTTGGCTTTTCTTACTACATTATGACAGTTAATTTGGGAGTGTTTATGTTCCTTTCTATTTTCCTCACTAGGATTTGACTTCCACTTTTTAAAAGCTGCCCTTTTCTCTCTCACTGCCTTTTTAACATGGCTGTTTAGCCATGGTGGTTCTTTGTTAGGTTTCTTACTGTGTTTTTTTATTTGGGGTATACATTTAAGTTGGGCCTCTAGTATGGTGTCTCTAAACAGTTTCCATGCAGCTTCCAGGGATTTTAGTTTAATTACTCTACCTTTTAGTTTCTGTTTAACTAGCTTCCTCATTTTAGTGTAATTCCCCTTTTTGAAATTAAATGCCAGAGTGTTTGACCGCTGTGGTGTTCTTCCCAACACAGGAATATTAAAAGTTATTATATTGTGGTCACTATTTCCAAGCGGTCCAGTAACAGTTACCTCTTGGACCAGATCCTGCGTTCCAGTCAAGACTAGATCGAGAATCGACTCTCCCCTTGTGGGTTCCTGTACTAGCTGCTCCAAGAAGCAGTCATTTAAGGCATCAAGAAATTTAATCTCTGAATCCCGTCCTGAGGTGACATGCACCCAATCAATATGGGGATAATTGAAATCTCCTATTATTACTGTGTTTTTTATTTTGATAGCCTCTCTAATCTCCCTCATCATTTCAGCATCACTATCACTGTCCTGGTTAGGTGGTCGGTAATATATTCCTAATGCCATATTCATATTAGAGGAACGAATTGTTATCCATAATGATTCTATGGAACATTTTGATTCCTTTAGGATTTTTACTTCATTTGAGGAGGAGCTTGCCAAATTTCCACATGCATGAATGATTTCGTGCCCTAGGATCACTCAAGTGTCTGTGCCATCTCAATTGGCCCTCCAGCCACTTCCCTCCCTCAGCCTTGAAAGCACCTCTACCTGGGCAGAATGGTATGGCTTCTATCTGATAAGCCAGCTGGTGTTCCAGCTGTAAGATTGCAATATCCATCCTCCCTCCCCACTCACATTCTATTAGGGGTGTCATGGTATGTGGGACTGTCTGTTGAAAAGCCAGTTGACAAGGGCCCTTCAGTGTGTTGGTCTGGCCAGGGGGCCAGCCCTGATTGAGTGTATGGGGGCCAGCTCCTGCACATTCCATTAGGTGGGTGTTGTGGAGTGGGGGGATTGTCGTTTGAAGGACCAATTTAAATGCTTCCTTCCACCCAGTGACAGCAAGCCCCTGAAATCTTTGCTGCAGGGGGAGACTTCCCTCCCCAGCGACAGCAAGCCCTCAGAAATCTTTCCTGCCTTTGAAGCCTTCATCATGTGCAAGCCAGGACGTGGTGCTGTCTGGCAGCATGGTCCACTCTGCGCAGCAGGCATGTCCTTTTATTGGCTCAGGGGCTAGCCACGTGCGGCATGGGAAAGATCCTGACTGCATGGCATCTGGGGGCACTGCCCTGTACAAATGTAAACCACAGAAAAGAAGTTTCTTGGCCTGTCATACAAACATGACACTCCAGCCTAGCCACCACGTGGTACAGTGGGGCACAGGGGCCGGCACAGTACTGAAAAGAAAAATCCAATTGCTCAGCTTACAGAAGGAGCGACAGAAACATGAACTTCCTGTTGGGGCTATTTTTAATGGGTAGATGCACTCACTGTGCTGATAATAAAGAAGTTTCTTGGCTTGTCATACAAGCGTGAGTCCACAGGCTAGCTGCCATGGGCTTCCTAGTGTTGAATTCAAATTTGTGGGTTTCCTGTTTCATGTGCACCTGTAGAGCAGTGGAGATGGAAGCTGCCAGAGCGGACAGCTGTGGGGCATTATGGGATACATACAGGACACCTCCAAAGGCTAATAGTCAATTTGAAGACATGGTGTTTCCTCACTAGCCTGAATTAGAACTATTTGAACTTTATACTATGACATGGCACTTTCAACGATGTTATAGTATCAACCTTAGCGCTCCCTAAAATTGACCTAATGGTAGTTACAGTGAAGACGGTGATGCTGTAAAATTGATCTAACTGCCTTAAATTGGACTTTATCATGTAGCGTAGACATAGCCTCAGTCTTCTCAGTGGGTGCGTCTACACTTACACTCCTCTTTTGAAAGAGGCATGCAAATGAGGTATAAATTTGCATATTTAGTACATAATTTGCATATTCTAATTTCAAAGGAGCTTCTTTCGAAAGAAGAAAGCCAGTGTAGATGCTGCTCTTTTGAAAGTAAACCCCATCTTTGAAAGAATCTTTCTTCCCATTAAATAAAGGGAAGAAGGATTCTTTTGAAGTTGGGTTTACTTTCAAGAGAGCAGCGTCTACACTGGCTTTCCTTTTTTTTTTTTTTTTGAACGAAGCTCTTTTGAAATCAGAATATGCAAATGAGGTGTCAAATATACAAATTTATACCTCATTTGTGTTTTCGATTACCTCATTTAAATGCATCTTCGAAAGAGGAATGCAAGTGTAGACACACCCTATGCTTTGTGAATGGATAGCATGCTTCTTTCCAAAAACTTTAGTTTTTGTTCATCATTTTAATAAATTTATTATTGCTGAGGTGATGCTGTCATAATTAGATCACACTTGAATGTCTTTGCAGATTTTTAATTTTTGATCCACAAATGAATAAAAATTAAATCCTTAGAAATGTTTCTAATGAACTGAACTTGATATTTAGAAATTTTTCCTTGTAAGGTTTTCCCTCTTGAGTAAATACCTGTGTAAAAAGAATTCATGATTCTTAATCTGCAACTCAAAATGCTTTCTAAATCAAAAATAGGACTTGCCATACCAGATCCGACTAGTGACCTCTTTAGTCCATTATTTTGTTTTTGCATTCTGAAACGTTTAATGCCGTTTTTCTAGTTTGTTTTTTAAATTTGGATCTGTGAGTTCTCTCCAGATCCTTTCTGTACTTTTTGTGATATGAGCAAACTGTTTAAACTGTGGAAGTAATTACTCAATCTTGTCAAAACAAAAAAGCAGTCATGTAGCATCAGACTAACACAGCCATGTCTCTGTCACTATAGTCAATGTTATGCAAGGATCCGTGAGAAGTGTGATGGGGGACGGGTATGACAGAATTAATCTGTATGATTCTTTGTGTTTTTAGGGTATGGATCCAATAACTCGTCAAGTAGGACAACATATCGAAATGGAACCAGAATGGGAAGCAGCATTTACATTGCAGATGAAATTAACACATGTTATTTCAATGATGCAGGACTGGTGTGCTTTAGATGTAAGCTGCTTCTGCTTTTACATTAGAAAGAAAATTCAGGAGGATGCATATTTGTTAATAGTGATAGAACAAATATACGTACTTAAAGATTTATTTTGTCCAGAAGCAGTATGTAAATCTGTGATTAATTAGAGCTGCATAGGCCCTGATTAACAAAAAGTTATGGGTATGATTCCTGGAATGGACGTGAGATCACACTGAAATTTTGGAGTTCAGATCAGTATCCAAAAGTTTGTGTTGACACTATACCTTCAGAGTATGCTTACTGGTGAAGAAAGCAGGGAGTAATATTGCAATAGGGTAGTCATCAAGTCCTGTGCCTTCTGAGAAAAACAGATTACTGAACTCTAGCCGGATGAGCAGCAGTCCCTATGATTACAATTCCTTAAGCAGACCTGCTGAGTAGGACTTCAAATGTGATGAGGATCCTTTTAGAATTTGTGAGCCTAGAATAGTCAAATACTAAATGTAATTTTCAACCAGTAAATGCTTTTGAATCCCCCTTAATCGTGCATGTTGTCAGCAGGCTTATATAGTGAAAGGTACATACATGGTAAACATTGAAACATACTACTGTTTAATTGGAGTTAGTTGAGTGATTTTTGTCCTCTTTAATGAGTGAACAGCAGCACTTGGGAAAGAAGGGAACTACTGATGTTCTGTGTCAATATAAGAGTTGTTAACTTTTAAAATAGTAAGATTATATTAAGAAAAGTAAAAGAGAGTTTGCTTTTTGAAAAAATAGAGAGCAAGTATTTTTACCCTTAGTGTATTATAGATTGTGAATCATTTCAAAGGACTCTGTTTTCTTAATAACATATGCAAACCACAATTTTTCTTGCAGGAAAAAGTACTTATTGAAGCTTATAAGAAATGTTTGACTGTGCTGATGCAGTGTCACAGTGGTTTTACTGATGGTGAACAGCCAATCATTCTCAGTATATGTGGACATTCTGTTGAGACCATCAGATATTGTGTTTCTCAGGAAAAAGTTAGCATTCATCTACCAGTTTCTCGTTTACTTGCAGGTAGGAATCAAACTAGTTTTGAAAATGATTCAGAAAATTAAAGTAACGTGCAGGCACATACATCTCTTGCATGCACACAAATGTAAGATTGTATTCTGGCTATGCTCGTATGGTATAGAGTGTGCTTTTGCTGTCTTCCCCTATCGCATCAAAAACATCTCCATGCCATGGGCTGTGGGAAGAGACACTGGGGATAACCATGCGAGCTTTGTGCTTGTTCGAGGACCCCATTCATACCCTAGGAATCCCCAACGGGGATCACTGGAGGTTTCCACTTCTTTTCATGTCACCTCAGTGGAACAAAGGGCATAGAACAGGACAGAGAATCTATCCCAAAGTATGGATTATAGTTCCATGTTTCTGAAATATGTTCAGCTCTCAGTGGTGTCGAATTGTTTCAGCTTGTGTTAAAGAAGTGTTTGTAAAATATACTTGTGCATTACAACCAGCATTGTTAATCAGGAATTTAGCTATTGATGGCATTTTTTCCCTTATATTTTGGCTCATTAATTAAGCAATTATATTGAAAATAGATGAAAGCTGTATTTTATATTAGGAGTATTGTACTAGTGTATGTATACGGGTATACTGCAGTGGCAAGGTGCTCCTAGAAAGGAGAAATTTGTACTGGTATAATAAAACTGCCTCCTTGAACAAAACAATCTATAATGGCTACAGTACGGTTTTGCCAGTATAACTGTCTACGCCATGGATGAGCAACCAGGAATAGTGGGTGGGCAATATGAGTGTCCCTCCTTTTACCTTCATGAGCTACAGCAACCCGTGGCCCACTGGGGCTCTACCTGTGACCCAGGACCCCCCCCCCCCATCTGTTTCCTCCATGCCTCTTGTGCACCAAGTCCCGCACTTACATGCTCCTTCCCTTTCCTCCAGGTACTTTCGGAAGGGCATGAATCGCCTGATTCACACTCCAGCCAAGCTCCTCCCCCTTCCTCCCAGAGCTGGAATGCCATAAACAGCTGATTTGCAGTGTTCTAGCTGGAGGCGGGGGAGAGGGAGCAGTTGGAACAGAGTGCAAATCAGGTGACTTGAGCCACTCTGAAAGTGCTTGGAGGGAGTGGGAAGGCTGAGGAAATGGGGGGCTCTGGTGTGCCAGTATGTGAGAGGTGTGTTGGAGAGAGGGGCAGCTGGGGATTCCCAGTGGAACTTATGCAGCTGGGCCTCAGGTTTCCCACCGCTGGCGTGTACTAACGGCTTAACACAAAGCTGTGCCATCAGGTCATAAATTCATACCTCTGAGTAACATAGCTATGCAGGCAGAAGTCTGTAATGTTGCCTTGCCCTTTTGCTTGAATTTTAGCTTGAATGGAATCAGTAAGTCATTTAAGAGCAAGAATGATTGGCATATTGACAGTTCAATATTGGAGATTAAATGGGCATTTGGTCTCTGGTTTAGTAAGTTTAGAAGGTGAAGGCCACATTATTTGGAATCTTCACAACCTGCAGAAATGTTTTAGTTAAGAGAATCTTGTCATGTTTTATATTCTTTAAAATTAAAGTTTGAAGACCAAATGAAGGAAAAGTGGGGTTATCACTGGTAACTTGCTCTTACAGGAAGAGGAGTGTAAGTGGGAAACATTTCTGTTATGAGGAGAGCAGTATATATGAAATATGCACCCTTTGTTGCTGAACAGGACAATCAAAAGAGCTTTATTACTTAGCAGTGTATTTTTGTGCACATGTATGAACGTGTGTGACATAATATTTTAAAGCTGAACATCCGCAAAATCTTCTTATTGAGCAGACATATCTTAGGAAGAAGTCATATGCCGTAGTGATGAGTGCATTATGAAAATCTGAAAAGAATAGAGTTGTTTAAATGTGGTGTCCTTTTTGTATCTCTTGAAATATTTACTGAATTTCATCTGTTACGTTAGCTGCCTTTTTGTCTTCAGTTTGATTGAGAGAGGGAGAACTTTTTAGGTTATGGTTAAAACAAGAACTATAAAAGTGGAAACAGACTTTATCCAAAGGTTATTCTTAGACATGATCAGGCCTAATATCCTAGGAGTCTTGATGATATGCATGAAATTTGATTGTGTACATCCTGAGTGGCTTGGAGGCTTCCACTGGATGTACTGATGTGTCTTAAAACAGTTCGCAAAGCTTAAACCATGCAGATTGTTTCAAGGGATATATTTTTATACTAATATGGAGTGTGTATTAAAGTGTGATCTTTTATTTTGTTATATCCATTTAGGTTTGCATGTGTTGCTAAGCAAAAGTGAAGTGGCATACAAGTTTCCAGAGCTGTTACCACTGGTATTGTAAAATTTAATGTTTTATAATACATTTTAAAGATGAAAAATAACATGTAATTGTTTAGAATTAATGGGTAACAACTTTTCTGGTGTGTATTGTATTTAAGAAGACAATATGTTTTTAAATATTTGGAGTTCTTTAGGAGCAACCCATAATCGATTGTCGTTCTTTTTAAAACATTCAAGATTTTAAAATTAACGTGTCATTTTGTTTCTCATACCTTATCTCCACTTCATTTTTGAAGCTGAGTTTTGGGACTGTTGCTAGAAGTTAACTCCTTCTGTTGGTGGCGGCAGCAGCAGCTTTAGTGTGTCCTAATTCAGTACTCTCTTCCTTTCCATGAGTCCGTTTTAGGACAACTCATGCAATATGGGCATTGCTTAAATTTTAAATGTGGATGAATGGGAGTTGGGGTGTTATAAGAAATGAGATAAAGAAAGAATATACAGGTTGAACCTCTCTGGTCCATCAACATCTGTTGTCCAACGTTATTTTAGATAGTCTTATGTCTATTTATCATGTCTGCGACCAAGTTTCCCATGGCTCTGTAAAGTTTGTTTACAGCCCCCAGTCCTGATTCTCAGTGTTCTGTTCTATTATTTAGCGCTATTTTACCCCTAAATCTCTTCTAGCTGCCCAGTAAACAGTAAAAGTGTTGGTAATGGTGCTCAGCGATATTGACCTTCCATGGTTCAGCAAATTCTCCTGTTCGGTACTGTTGAGGTCCTGAGAGTGACAAACTAGAGAAGTTCAACCTGTATTAAAAAAAGGAGGAGGTGGTAAAACTGGCAGAATAGATTATACTAACTGTAAAAGGAGAAACAGTTAAATTTTTTGAATGAATAAGGGTTACATAGAGTAAGAATCCAAACAAAAAGAAGAGGAAGAGAATGATGAAGAGTTAAGAGCAAAAATGGTGATCTCTGATTAAACTATCCAAAAATCATATACTAGTGTTGATTAAGCTTCTTCTGAATGTGGAAAAATGTAAAGTGTAAAAAGAACTAAGGGTTTGAAGAGTGGAATATCAACCTTGGCCAGTGCAGTATCAAACAAAGGTAAAATGAGGGATAACAGTGGTGATTAACTTACTTTAATCTATTAATGAAATGCTTTCAGTATGTATGTTCTTTCTCTCTTCCTAAAATTCTGTGATGGTTTTGTCATCTTTAATTACATTTTTAGTAAATGTATCAAGGTTTTGCTGTTCTATGTTTTATTTTCTATAGAGTGAACTTAGCCCACCTTTGTTAATAGAACATCCTCTACGATGTCTAGTTCTGTGTGCCCAAGTGCATGCAGGGATGTGGAGAAGAAATGGGTTCTCTCTTGTTAATCAAGTAAGTTGGTTAGTAGCTGTGATGTATATGTTTATGCTAGTTTGCAGTAATAATCCTCTGCTATTGTTGGAAACTTAGAATGCACCTCCTTGCTATTAAAAAAAACACCTCTTTAATCTAATTTTAAAAAGCACATGTATATATTGCAGAAAAAGACATGTAGCATTGAGTGTCAGAACCTTGGGTTAGCTGACTCATGCTTATGTTACATGGCTAAAAATAGCTGTGGTAACATTTAGATTCCGGCTGCAGCCTAACCCCCACAGCTGGGTTTAAGAGACCAGGTTCCAGCTGGAGCACAGTCACCACAGAAGTATATTTATACTTGTAAAATGGTCCCCAGAAGTCTGAACCAGCTGACCTGTTTGCTTAGACACTTCCTCAGGTTCTGTTTTTTACAGTGTGAGTGTTTAGGAGCCTAAACCCAGGTAAGTTTTTGGGACATAGACTCCTAAATCATGTAGAGATGTTTTTGAAAAATTTCAAATCATTCTTTAATTACATCATCTCATAGTGTTAGTTTTCACAAATTGAATAAGGCTGAATAAATGAGGCAGCTGCTGAATATTTTTATTTGCTTTGTTTACTTAATTCAGTTAATGGTCCCAGTCTTATTTATTGCATACCATTTGAAGGCTGCAAGAAGTGCGGAATTGTTTCCTTATGTTCTTTTCTAGGATGTGCATTGCTGTAATATTGGGGTGTCTCACAAATATTAATTTATTTGCATGCCTCCACTGTGAGATCAGAGAGCACTGTTTTTCCTCATGTTATACCTGAGTAAATGGAGGGGAAGGAGACTAGTCTGAGGCTGCACAATAAGTGGCAGAACTGGGATTAGCATTCAGGATGTCACAATTTCTAATCTTGTGTTCATATTGCCACATCTCACTTCTGGAGGTGCTGAGCACTGTGCTCATTGACTGCAGTTACAGGGGTGAGTTCTCTGTTTCCACAAATCAGGCCCCATGTGTCTCAAGTTGAGCACCCATAAAAAAGGGATATGCAGTTAGTGGCTACCTGCCAAAATGGTTTGCTTAGCATAACACGTAACAGAAAGAGGAAATAAGCTCAGTTTTTGTTTTGTGGTGTCCCTTCAGTTAACCGCAAAACCAGACTCCCTCCTCCAGCCCCCCACTCCCTTAAGTCCCCTCCCACATTCATTACACACTTAAAACATCTGCAGCAAATGAGGCAGGAAACCTACAAAGAGCTTTATTTTCTACACAACTGTAATTCATTCTTTGAACACCATTCCTCCTCTGCTCTGGGTCCTGTGGATTAAATTATGGGTGATGATATAATTAAATACGGTGGATGCCTTCTTAGGTATGTTCATTAAGACTGTGTGGTACAGAGTTGAAAGGTGTAGTTTTACATTGGATGCCAAGTAATGTAACTATAAGAATAACTAAGAATAGTTAGTTTTAGAGAAACAATGGTATGCTAGCTTTGAGTAATTCTTTCTCTTAATCCACTGCTGAGTCATAAGGATTCTTTTAGGTATTTTTGGGAAAACCCTGATTGAAGTGAAGCAGAATACGCATAAATATTAACCATGGTTATTTTATTATTAATGAAGGGGTGGAAACTCGGAACACAAATGGTAAAAAGGTTACTTCTGTTAAGATCTTTTTGTATATCTCTCTGTGAATAGCTAGGAAGAGAGATTTATACCTTTTGGGTGCTTTCTCCTGAAATGAAATTATGTCCATCTGTAAATGTTTTTAAAGACTAACGATTATTATTATTATAGATGAGCAAAACGAATTTTTTTCATGGTATGTTGATCTGTTGGCTACTAACAAATAACTAACAAGTTTTAAATACTATACATTTTATGAAATTTTAAAATATAAATTGGTTAATTAAAAGAAGCCACTTATGGACTATCTTGAGACAGGCCAATTAAGCAATAGTAAGAATACTAAATCAGATTAAATATCACTATTTCTCTATAATGCTTAGGCCCTGTCTTCTGTCCAGGAGTATACACACTAACAATCCTCTTTAAGTTACAATAGCATTTCAATACTCCTTTGTTGGGCTGCCTCCTTCTCTGCCTGTCTCCCTCCAGCTCTGCTACTCCCTTCCCCCACCTGCAGCAAGGCAGTTTCCTGCTCTGTAGGCTTAAATGGTACTCAGTTTAATTGGTTTCAGGGCAGGATTCCTCCTGCTGGCTGTTAAACCAATTAAATTGAGTTCCATTTCAGCACCACAGGGCAGGAACTGGGAGCCCAGGAGGAGTCATGTGGCTGCAAATGGCTCCTTAAGAGCCCAGCCAGAGACCCTTAGAAAATCTAATTGCAATCCATAGGTTGGGAATCCCTGAACTAAAGGAGTAAATAAGCTAGTTATTTGGAGCAGACAGCTGTTTTCCTGGAGATGGGGGGCGGGGCAGACAGAATGGACATATGGATGGGAAGGAGGGTTCTTGGGGAGCCCAGCCCAGATCCTTTTCCCTCCCTTTCCTCACCAGAGCAGAGGGAGGTCCTTACTCATTTGGTCTACCAGAAGTAGGCACTGGAAACACGAGTTCTGCAGTTGCTGTGGAAAATCTGGAAAGTCTGTGTCTCTGGGTGTTCCCTCTCCCTAAAAGCTCCAGGAGAGGCTGTTTCTTGGGATTCCTCTGCTGTGTGGGGTACTGCAGCTTTGGGCAGAATGTGATGCAGTCTTAAATTAAAATATTTAAGTTGTATGGGCACATTACTAAAATGTTGACGAGGCAGTCCATAGGAGGTCATGGCAGTTCTCAAAAGCATGTATGACACCAAATCTGAACTGAATGTCATGGGAGAAAGAAAACACACTTCTCACTGACTCGCTTGAGAATTTCCAACTGTAGTAAACAACTGAGGGTGTGAAAAATTCTAAAAAAGGCAAAGTGTCTTTCCTAATTGAAAATATTAGCCAACCTAGATCTATGGTTGTTCCAGTTTCCTCTTTACCTGTCTTAAGATATATTGCCTCACAGAGGATCAAAGGTACAAAGATATTCAATGTGCACTTGGTGTTTTTCAGGTATTTCTCTAATACATTGGCTAATTTTATCCTTTTTCCATTAATCCTCTATCATAAGACACAGTTTCTCCCTTGAGGAAAAGCATTTTCAGAACAGGAGAATGTATTAAATAAAATGCATTATTTTTCAGATATATTACTATCATAATGTGAAATGCAGAAGAGAGATGTTTGACAAAGACATAATAATGCTTCAGGTAACCACTTTTTTTTTTGTTGTGAATGTTACATATGGATATTAAATTGATAGCAAAACCTTCAGACTGTATGTCCTGAATTTCTAACATACTTTCTTTTATAGGGGCTTCAATTCTCCCTGTATGTGTTAAAACATCTTTTTCAAGGAAAAAACAGATTCTTTGGGACAGTGGTTCTCAAGCTGTGGATTGTGATAGTGGGTTGCGGTCACCAGAACTTAGATTTACTAGGTCCCAATGCTGAAGACTAGGCCATATCATGTGGGATGAAGTAAAAGCTGTTAGGGTCTTCAGTCATGGCACCGAGGTCCAGATTACAAGGCCCCTGCCTGAGGCTGGGGACCTAGGCCTTTGACCCTCTCTGTCCAGGTTGGAGGTGCTTGGATGGGCTCACGCTTTGGTCCCGTGTTGGGGTTTTGTAACTGTGAAACTCTGTATTCTGTAGAGTTTACAAATTAACTAACTAAACAAACAGAAAAACCATAGAGAAAACATTTCAGTTGGGGTCTCTTAATTATCTCAGTGTTATCAACTCTTGCAATTTTCACCAGTCTCAGAATAGCTGGCTTTGTTTGTTTGTTCATGTATTTATAGGAAAAAATCCTACAGGTTGAACCTTCCTGGCCTGGCATCCTCCAGACCTCTCTGGTCCCAGGCAATGGATTTTGCCAGACCAGGGGAGGTGAGTGCCTTCCTGGCCACCCACCCTGGCCTGCCAGAGAGCGATCCCTGGGCCTGACTCTGTGCCAGGCTGCTGTGGGATGCTGGCTCCCTGACCCTGGCTCTGCACTGGCCTGCCAGCTCCTTGGCAGCCGGGGATGCTAGCTCCCAAGCTCTGAGCGCGGCTGCCAGGGAGTTCTGGCATCCCCCTCCTTGCCCCCCCCCCCCCCCGCCCCCCATGAGGCTTCTTGGGGATGCCGGACTCAGACCCACTGTCCCCTGAAGGGCTTCTGGGAGGCTAGCTTGGGTGCACTCCTGCCCTGGCCCTCTGGTCCAGGAGCATCCCTCATCCTGCTGGACAACAGAATGCCGGTTTCAGAGGTGCAACCTATAGTCTTTTAAATCTCATCTTTGTTTAAAAAAATAGTACTCTTGATTAAAGAGAGAAGCTTGAAAATGTGACTCATAAATGCTTAAAAACTAGAATGCAACTGAAAAGGACTGCAAGTGTATTGGTAAAATCCCATTTTTTAAGACAACTTCATGATTTTTGAACATTGGGATTGGCACATCTGTTGCTTGTAAATATAGAAGGTATAAAATGTTAAGACGTTTAACTTTCTAGCTATCTTTTTCATGCACTGTTTTAATCATAGAGCTGGTATACATAAATCAATTGTACAAGTAAAATTTTATTTGGAACTCTTGTATTTTAGTTTTGTTGTCTACACAGTGGTAAACATGAGGTCTAATCCTACCAAGTGTTGAATTGCTTCTCACTTCAGAAAATAAGGCCCTTAATTTATTAACTATATAAATATTAAGTTCTATTTTTGATCCCAACTTCTGGTTGGAAGTAAGTGGGCCTGTACTTGGCCGATGTGGCTCTAGTTTAAAATATTCTCGTTATAAAAATTTAAATTTAATTTAAATTTAAAAATTTGTTTGCTCTCAGACCTGCCCAGGACCCTGAATAGGAATTTTGATTTCTCTCCATTCAGTGAACATTAGCAGGGGGATATGGCATATTCCTGGGTTTATGGTTCCCAAAGCTCCCTGATCTCCAGCACTGCCCTTAAAGTTGCCTTCTGGCAACAGTAGAACCTGGGGTTGCTAGTAGTAAGTGCAAGGTGAGTGGGAGTGAGTGGCACTGCTAAACCTTGAACTGGTTAAATCCAAACATGACAAGAATCAGTGAACACCTAACATCCCTTCCCAAAGGTTTTAGAACAGCGGTTCCCAACTTTTTTGAGATGGGGACCCATTTTGACAATTCAGTAAGACTTTGTGACTCAAGGCAATTCAAAACTGGAGGCGGGTGGTAGATTCTTCCTGGGAAAAAAATTTATTTTTAAATCTTGACTTCCACCCCCCCGCCCCTCAGGCTTAAACCCCTCACAGCCCCCCACCCTACCTCACATGAGCATCACTGCTGTCCCCCACTGCTCCTTCAATGCGCCACCACCACCTCCTCCGTGCTGCTCTCCCCTAACTTTTCTATTCTCTTCCCCCACCTGCAGCACAAGCAGTTCCCTGCTCTGCCACACTGAAATGAGACTCCATTTAATTAGTTTAATGGCCGGATCCTTCCTGCTGGCCATTTAAACCGATTAAATTGAGTTCCATTTCAGCTCTTCCTGACAGGGATTGGGAGCTGGAGGAGTGAGCGGCGGCAGCAACAAGAGCTGCAAATGGCTCCTTCAAGACCCACATGCAGCTCTGAGCTACCCAGCTGGTGATGCTTAGAAAGTCTAATGGCAACCCATGTTTGGGTCCTGACCGATAAGTTGGGAATCCCTGTTTTAGAAAGATAACATACGCGTTAGGGAACAAACATCCGTACCAGAGTTACACGCAAATAGATTAGAGATGTCCCTCTATTCTTTCATGCCTCAGACCGTTCGCAGATTAGGAAACAAGCATTCTCTTCCTTTTCTTCACTGATTGAGGTGGGGGTTTATGTCAGAGATAGCACAGCTTGTTGTGCCTCTCTCCTGTATTAAAGGGAGATGTGAGAACAAGGAGAAGCTAGTGTGGCTCTTGTTGTTGTACTATGGCTGTTGAACCTCAGGGGATTGTTTTGGCCACAGCTCTCTTACCTTGTGTTTTGATGCAGATATGGAAATCATTGCCATAGCATGTAAAATGCACACGCTGAAACTGTATTTAAAATTACCACTCAATTATGGTAACCAAACTACCTAGCAGGTTGGTAGCAGCGCAGATGTCAACGGGTACCAGGGCTTCTGGGTACTACAACCCTGAGCGCAGGCTTTGTATGCTCTCAGACCTGCCCAGGGCCCTGACTAGGAATTTTGATTTGTCCCTGTTCAATGTGCATCAGCAGGGGGCTATAGCATATTCCTGGGTAGAGAATAGGTATTCTCTGGGTCCCTAATGTAACTACTCGCCCACAGATTATTTTGTTTTTAAAAAATAAGTCCAGGTAATTCAAATATATAACATTTATGCAATTATCAATCCTAACAATCATTCTTTTTTTAAACTGTAGATTTGGGGGGAGGTGGGTGCTGACAAAGGAGTGTTATCACATTGTAAACCAGTATTTCTTTTTACATTGCTATCAGGAAAGCTGGGAAAGTCTTCATTTTTCAATTTTTTCAGAGAGGAATTATTTTTAAATAAGATTAAACAAATTTTATTTATGTTGGTATGTTACATGATCCACAGTTCTGTTTAGTTTCACAAATTGGAGCGGCAGAAACAAAGATAGTGATGAGAGAAACCTAAGAATGGAAAATAAACTTGTACAGATTTCATCTATATAATGTTTGTGAAAAAATTTAATTTGTAACCTTTATGGGACAGTGACAGTGTCTCTGTTTTTTAAAGCCCCTTGTTCAGTGAGGTCCTGTCCACAATTAGGGCCTCTCAATATTGTTAATATAAATAATCTTGCGTTTCTACTGTTTGGTAAAAAACAAAAAGGTAAGTAGCTTTGGTCTTGCAGGTCTTGGTCTTTATTCAGGCACATCTGTGAACCTCACTCGCAGGTTTGGGACCGATATAAGTAAGTTAATTTATTAAGTTTGGTGAAAAACAAGTTCCATAAGGAATATGTTAACAGATAAAATACTTTGTGCATAATATCCGTCCATGCCATAATTATATCTGCTCAGTTTTTATGTGTATAATATACTTCTTCTATTTTTCTGTTGAACCTTTTTTTAAATAGACAGGTGCATCCATGATGGATCCAAACCATTTTCTGATGATAATGTTGAGTCGCTTTGAACTTTATCAGATATTTACCACTCCAGACTACGGCAAAAGATTTAATACGGAAAGTACTAATAAGGTACTCTTATTTGTCATCATTTTTAATGGAGAAACTGCATTTTTTTTAAAAAAAATCTTAAAGGTGAAAGATGACTACAAAATAAACTACAATTCAGCGTGTAAAGCCTTTGTCTATACTGGCAATTTTTGTCTTTAAAACTTCTGTTATTCAGAGTGTGAAAAAAGTCCTCTGAATCACAAAAATTTTAAGGACAAAAAGTGCTGGTGCAGGCAGCACTTGATCTGTGGGAGCTGCATTCCTGGTGACAAACTTACTTCTTGTTGGAGATGGTTTTATTTATGCCCCAGGAGAGCTTTCTCCTGGTGATGGAGTTGCTACACAGCACACCTCACAAGAGCGCAGCTGTAGAGGCACAGCTATGCTGCTGTAAGGTGCCAGTGTAGACCTAGCCTTAAAATGGGAAAGCAACTACAGCTTTGATTCCTGGACCATGTGGCAGAGAAATAATCACGTGGTATTAAAGTGGAACAGTTCCCCCTGTAAAGAGTGTTGGCTGGTTTTACAATGTAGATTTAAAATGTCACACTACTGTTGTCTTGCTGCCTGACTCTGAATATTATGTCAAGACAGTGTACGGGACTTATGGGCTATGTCTACACTAGAATGTTTTGTCAACAAAACCCACAAAAAGTCCACATGACTTAAGGAGTTCTGTCGACAGTAAATACAGTAGTCCCCGGTTTTATGTGGCTTCATGTTGTGCAAAACTCGCTTCAATGTGTGTTTTGCACAATGTGAAGCTGCTGGGCTTTCAGCCTGCCTAGCTTCCTGCAGCTGTGAACAGCTAGGCAGGCTAAGACTCCCTTCCGCCTGCCTTCCCACAGTGGTGCTAGGCACTGCTCTGGGAAGGTAGGGGGAAGGCTTTTAGTCCACCTAGCTGCCTGTCCTGCGGGCAACCAGACAGGCTAATGCCCCCTTCTCCCTGCTTCCCAGAGCAGGGCCACTTGACAGCCATGCCAGTTCACCCCATTAAACCCCCCCGCTGGCTCAACACCCCCCCAACTCTCCCACTCCCCTGGCCCCAGCTAAACCCCCAGTGGTGGGCTTCAGCTGCACACTTGGAGCTCCCCTCTAGGCCCTGCAGACCCAGCTCCAACCACCAGGCCCCAGCCCCTCCACGCACCTAGGCCCCAATCCCCGTGAGGCCCCAGCTCACCCACCCTGTGCGCCTAGCTCAATACATGGGGGGGCTCCAACACCCTCCCCCCCCCCGGCCCAAGCAACCCACTCCAGTGCACCCCCCATCCAACCTCTCTCCTGTCTGGCTCAAACCCCTGCGGCCCCAGCTCATCCTCCTACCCCCATGCACTGGGCTCCGGCTTCAACCCGCGCATGGGGCTCCAGCTCCCCACCCCCTGCTTGCCACCCCTGCAACCCCGACTCCAATTCCCTGGCTGGGTTCATCTGCTGCCCCAACACCCTGCTGCCTGGGTCTAACCCCCTGCACTTCGTGGCTTAACTGCAGCGTCCCCTCCCACCCCAGGCTTAACCCCCTACCCCTTCCAGGGCCCAAACCCATCCCCCAAGCCCTGCCTGACTTCTGTGAAATTCAAGGTATGCAAGGGTTGCATGTATCTTGAGGGATTACTGTAAACAGAACGCGGCACTTTTTTGTTGACAATATGTTCTGCTATTTCCACATGAGGCAGAACGACTCTGTGACAGATATCGGTCAACAGAAGGCCAGTCTGGATGTTCCGGGGGGGCACCCTATCAACAGACAGGGCTTCTGGGACACTGGGCAGCCCTGTTGGCTGTGCTTCTGGTTCTCTGCTCTGTCTAGAGAGTGACCATGCAGTCTAGCTGCTTGCTCTGTCAACAGAGAGGATCGCTTTTTCGATCTGCTTTGCAATCTGACTGCCATCTGTCAACAGATATCTTCTGACAATAACTTTTGTGTTGACAAAACTGTCTAGTGTAGACGTAGCCTTGGTGGGGAGAATTTCTAATGTTCAGCAGCAGACTTGTCAGAGGAGAGTGATGCTAGATTTCAAAGGGAGAATCTGACTAAAGGGCAATGAATATTGTTCAGAATAATAATATATCTGGTAACATAAATTAACTCAGAAAATAGACTTTTGAAAGTGCTGAACTTTTTAAATGAGTTATGGTGCATTAATTAGAAAATCCATTAAATAAGCCAGTTAACATGCACAAACTTTTATCTTTTAACAGAGAGAAAGCCATGCTAGTCTATATACTATCAAAACAAAAGAGCAGTCTGGTAGCACTTTACAGACTAAAAAAATAATTTATTAGGTGATGAGCTTTCGTGGGACAGATCCCCTTCTTCAGATCATAGCCATACCATACCATACCATAGTCTGTTCTGGAATGGCTATGGTCTGAAGAAGGGGATCTGTCCCACGAAAGCTCATCACCTAATAAATTATTTTGTTAGTCTGTGAAGTGCTACTGGACTGCTTTTTTTTGTTTTGAAACTTTTACCTAGTTTCTAAAAAAGAGAACCAGTCTTCCATACATTTGTTCAGATTGTTGAACATTCAACAACAAAACCAAGATCTTCACTTTGCATGTGGTGAAGAGCTTACATGATGGGATATTCTTTGCCTCGTAAACATGTAGCTATTGAGAAGCACCCAAAAATTGCATTCAGGTCTTGCTATGGGAGCAGTTAGTGTAAACAAACTGTATTTTTTTGAATATGGTCTGAAGAAGTGGGTCTGTCCCATGAAAGCTCACCTAATAAATTATTTTGTTAGTCTTTAAAGGGCTACTTTACTGCTTTTTTGTATTTTTGAAGTAACACTACATATTAATAATGGATCATTTAAGAGAAGTGTAAACAGTTACTACTGCATTTCAGTAGATGACTGGCATTGGTAGGCTGAAGGGTGAGCAAGGGCAGCAGAAATTATTTTATAATTTATTTAAAAAACTGTTTAAAAGTTTTTAAAATGTTTTATTTTTTTTCAACTGAAAAATGTTTATTCATTCTTTTTCCATTTACTTTCTTTCAGGATGTAGTGCAGCAGAATAATACACTTATAGAAGAAATGCTATATCTAATTATTATGATTGTTGGTATGTTCAGATATATTTAGCAATTAGCTCTAAGTTGGATCATGCTGACATAACCATGTGGGCCACCTTAGTTTGGTTCTGTTCCCTCTTTTCTTACACCTTGCGATCCTTTTGTAGGAGGAAAGAAAGGCCTTTCTTCGAGTGCTAGCTCATGCTCATTCCATAATAGGCATTTATGCTCGCTCTCCACATGTGCCAACACCGGAAATTTCTCCCTCAGCATTATCTGGGGAGGCCTCTCAGTGTTGAGGTGTAGATCGCTGTTGTACTGTTGCTAATCTGATGGATGCCACCTGTTTCCAGGATCTTGGCATAGGGAGTTGATCAACCCAAATGCAACTCCATGGCAGTTTAGGGTCAACACCAGTGTGACCAGGGTGGATAGTTGGCCTTGCTACTGTCCTGGTCCCCTCAGGTGAGAGACTGAGCAGAAGTCCCTATCAGTGGGCCAAGATCCCTCATTAGGAATACACATGCTATTTGCAGTACCATCTGGTGTATCTTGGCCCCAGGGCTAATGTCCAGTTCCCTGACACTCTTGGAATCCTTGGGGGTTGTTACAGCCTTTACAAAGACTTAGTTCAGCCTTGGGGGTCTTCAGCTCAACCAATGGCCATGGCCCAGTCTCCTGCCTGCTCCCTGACATGGAGTTGACTAGGTAAAAGACCCCTCAAATTCACCCAGCCCCCACTGAGGGACTAGTAGAGCAGTCCTCAGAGGTGGCAGATCTACCTTTTCCTGCTTCCTCCTTGTCCTTGTCTGATGAAGTAGTCACAGTGGCCCCTCATTCATTTATACAGATGATGCATGAGGTGGTCGGGATCTACTGAAGAAGGTCATCTCAAACTCTTGACTGCATGTTGAGGAGCTGGAGGACCCCTCAGACTCTGTATTTGATGTCTTCAAGCTTGGTGTCCCCAGCCATAGTAGTGTTGCCTTTACACAAGAGGGTAACAAAAATCACAAAATCCTTATTTCCAATGAACCGTCATTGTCCCTATGTACAAAAGGGTGGAAGAAAATACTATGTTCTTGCTAAAGGTTATGAATACCTTTTACATACACCCTGTCCCAAGTTCACTGGTGGTCTCGGCCATTAATGAATCAGAAGTGCAAGGGGTGGCACCCCCCTACACACACACCCCTTCCCAAAAACAAGATTTGGAGGCTTGACTTTTTTCAGAAGAAAAAGTTGTTCTTCCTCGAGCCTCCAGCTATGAAGGGCCAAACTATTAGGCCCTGTGTGACTGAGATGATTTTAACACGTGGCAGTCCCTGACCAAATTTGAGAATCTGTTACATGAGGTCTGCCCAGGAAAGAGTTTTGAGTAATCCTTGATGAGGTCAAAGTGATAGCTAGAGCAGCCTCCAGAACCATGGCCTCAGCCATCTTGATGAGAAAGGTGTCCTGGCTGCAGTCAACAGGCCTATCAACAGAGGTCCATTAGTCAATACAGGTTCTTCTTCGAGTGATTGCTCATGTCCGTTCTGATAGGTTTGTGAGTGTGCTGTGTGCATCATCGTCAGAAAGTTTTCCCTAGTGTTACCCACTGGGTTGGCTGTGGAGCCACCTGGAGCACCACTAGTATGCAACAGCCAACCCACTGCCTGCTCAGTTCCTTCTTACTATCAATGATGGTCGTTAGAGCTGTCTGCTCTTGCCTTGCAAGTGGGTTTCTGATTGCCTAATTACTGTTCTTGAGCAGGTCTAAGTTAATTCAGTAGTTAGTAGTAATTTAGAAATTTCAGAGTTATTGTTAGTTGAAGTTAGGTCAGGGAGAGGGGTTTGGTTTGGGAAGAGTGGTGAGTAAGCCAGACTTCATGGAAGGGTGTTCATGACTGTGCCATTCCCTAGGGCTACAAGGAGAAAGAATGTGAGTGCTTATTTTAGGTTAATCTTTCAGTACTTATGAATTTATATTCCTTATTATAGTCATAATGTTTTATTAATTATATTTTTATTTTTACAGGTGAAAGATTTAGTCCTGGAGTAGGACAGGTATATGCTACAGATGAAATCAAGCGAGAAATTATCCATCAGTTGAGCATCAGACCCATGGCTCACAGTGAATTAGTAAAAGCATTACCAGAAGATGTAAGTAGTTTGTTAGCCAAACTGTATGTGCCTGACTCTTCTGAAATAGGTTTGTATTCTGTAGAGTAAGCATGGAACATGATTCTCTGTAAAATAAGAGTATGTGCAAGTTCAGATAAATGCTACTTAAATATTTAGTGGAGGACTGGTTGCTTGGAAAACGGAATTTCTACAGACGATGTGGGTGTGGAGGATCAGCAATTCCTCAGCCTTATGCCTTCATGCTGTCCATAACTGGGAGGCATGGCGAACCTGCTTTGGTGACCCTCTGAGTGCCTTTCCTGGATCAGAGATCTTGTGCTTGTGCCTTAGCAACAGAAGTTTGTCTAACAAAAGATATTATGGCACACTCATTATATCCTGCTAGCTGACCACTTGGGTGGCCACCCAGGAAAGATTCCGGTGCTGCTGAGCTAAATTTCAGAATACCTACAGCTGGTGTATGTTTCTATTGGTGGTGCACATAACAAAATTTATTCTGCACGTGGCTCAAAAAAATGAGGGAACATTGGGCACACACTTTGTCTTGTGTAGACTGTGTCTACACTAGCAAGTTCTTTGAAAGAAGGGGGCTTTTTCAAATGAGCCTATGGAGCAAAAAGCATTCTTTCAAAAGTAAATCGAGAGCATGTGGTACTCCCTTTCAAAATCACTCTTCCTTTCCTATTTCAGGAAGAGTGCCCCCTTTCGAAAGCTTTTTTCGAAAGAAAACGTATGTAGACGCTCTGCAAGCCCTTTTTTCAAAAGACCAGTCTTCAATTTCGAACCCTGGCCCATTCTTTCAGAAGAGCCAGGGCTGTGTGGGTGCTCTCTTTCGAAAGAGCCAATCGCTGTTTTCATCTGCTTTCTTGTGGGTTGATGCTCTCTTTCAAAATAAGTTCTTTCGGAAGAGATCTTCTGGAAGAGCTTCTCTCGAAAGATCTCTGTAGTATAGATGTAGCCATAATGTATAGTCAGTAAAGCATCTCAAAGCCTCTTGAACGGGTTTCAGTTAGCCTTATGGTTTATTTAGCATCTTTGAAGCTACTGGCTAATTGATACTGTATTGTGTTATGAACAATATGGCATATTGTGAAATGAAGTGCTGCATTTGGATAAGAGCCATTGACTATTGTAAATCTTTTGATTTGTACTTATAAAATGTACTCTAAAAGCCTTTTTATGAAGATGATTACCGACTTTGCAAATCATTTGCGAATGTTACATTTGGTGATTTGCGAGTTGTTAAATAGATAGCATTTGGTGAATCAGAATTAATGTATGAATTTGGTTTTTGTAAAACATCTTAAAGGGGTGGGATGCTTGCATGCAATTTGAAATCTAGTTAGTTTTTAAAATAAATTAAGTAGATTCAAGTACTTCATTAACAATGAGTTTTCGTGCCAGATGTTTGACCTTTTTGTAGGTGAGTTTGAAAGGAGAGTTACAAATACATTTTGGCCATGTGTACGCTGAAACAAAACTTGAAATGGCCATGCAAATGGAATCAGCAGATAGGAATAAGGGGAGTTTGAAGTTCCCGGGGCCCTTTTGAAAAGGAGCCCCATCTGGATGAGCCACGCAGCTGCAAAATGCGGCAATTTCGAAGAGCCGCTGCCAGCGGCATGCTAATGAGGTGCTGATTATGTATTTCAGCGCCTCATTAGTAATCTGTGAAATGGCCATTTGCATGGCCACTTCGAAGTTTTGTTTCAGTGTAGATATAGCCTTTTTGTTTCTTTGCTTACATGTTGCTGAAACAGCGCCTCTCAGAAACAGGGGAAATGGACTATTTATAAGATGCTGTCAAATGTATAAAGTTACTAAAATCAGAACTATTTTCTTTTTAATCTTCAGGTCCAGTAATATTAAGTGTAACTTGCACGGTAGTAGGCTTTTAAAAAAAAAAGTTTAGAAGTGTGACTTTAAAATTGGCATGTTTTTTTTTTTTAAGATAAAATTGTAAAAACTGTTGAATGTGTCTCCATATGTCTCTTTTAGCAGTCTTTAAAGGGCAGGAAGAATTATTTGGTACTGCATCTATTTTGCATCACATGTCTGATGCCTTTGATGTGGCAGGAGAGAAGTTAATCAGCCAATGGGCTTATGCATCATTTTTATTTTTTTAACTTCATGCAGGAGAACAAAGAGACTGGAATGGAAAGTGTAATTGAAGCCGTTGCCTGTTTCAAGTATGTTTTACGTATTTTAATATCTAAATTTTAAAAATTGAATGAGTTACTTAAGTGAAGGAGTAGACCCATAGGTCGGAGCCAAAACGTTTCCCCACACAGTGCTGCTAATGAGCCTTATTTGTAACCTGTATGACCTCTGTTCTTTTCCTAAGATGCTGCATGAGCAGCAATTTTTACTTATGCCAGTTTAGTATAAAATTGCTCATAGCAGTGGTTGTAACTAATACACAGTTCTTCTTGACAGAAAACCTGGATTAACAGGCAGAGGCTTGTATGAACTAAAACCAGAGTGTACCAAGGATTTCAGTCTCTATTTCTATCACTTTTCAAGGGCAGAACAATCCAAGGTAAATAATAAAAAACAGACATCACTTGTATCTTTTGTATGCTTTGCTTCTAAAGCTGTGTTCGTTTTTAAGGGCCAGTATGAGCCAGTATTTTATAAAACAACAAGAAGTCCTGTGGCACCTTGTAGACTAACCTATTTATTGGAACAGAAGCTTTTGTGGGCAAAGACCCACTTTGTCAGTATTTTATAAACAAGCTTTACTTTTCTATGACACGTAGAAAATTGGCTCTACAACACACCTTTTCCAATGGACTACTGTGCAGAGCTCTGAAATCAGTGAGGCTTCATGTAGGTATAGGAGTCTGTCTGCACAGAATTAATTGCTTGATTAGGGTTACAATGTGCCAAGAATATTTTAATAACGTGAGTTTCCATTCAGTTTTGTGGAGTTCACCACTTCAGTAGTGGCGGTTATGAAAGTTCAGACTTAGTTGCATAATATTTGTGTTTTTAAAAAAAAATTCAGGTAGACTCAAAATATTTTTAAGAAAAAGTTGGAACGTTACTTAACAGTAAAAATCAAATACACATATATTGCAAAGTAAAATATAAATCAAAAAAATAATCTATGTAGCTTCCAGTGAGTTGTGCCCTTGTCTTTAATGTAAAGCTTTATAGGGTAGAAGAAAAAATTTGAAAGGGAACAATCAGAAAAGGAGACAGTTTGTGTGTGTAATCAATTTGTATGTTCTGTACAAATTTGGAATAATCTTGGTATTCCTTTTGTCAGGCAGAGGAAGCACAAAGAAAGCTGAAAAGGCAAAACAGAGAAGATACAGGTATTATGTCTTGGGGAAATAGAGGAGAGGAGTTATGGTGTATGAATTAATAAGAATGTCCTCATTTTCTCTTACTTTCACACACAAAAGCTGCGCATTAGAACTGTAACGCTTTTTAGATTATACAAACAGCAGTATTTTTCTTCAACCCTGGAAGCAAGGATTTGAATTTAAATCCATCTTGGAGCCAGCTTTTTAAACACCTTTATCACTTCAGCATAGTTGCTTTCCTAACTTGAGTAATTTGTTAAACACAGCTATTCTCTTTTCAGCAAAAAAGTCTGTTTTGCTTTACCTTTATTGTTTTGTATATTAATGGTCTCTTAATTAACACAATAATATAAGACAAAAAATGGCATGGAAATTAATGCTTTCCTTTGTCTCTTTCATGCTTTTTGTAATTCAGTTAAGCAGTTTTTAGGTTTTTTTTTAAGGTACTTAACCTAATAATACAATTTATCAAGCAATTGCACAGTCAGTTTTCAATTCTACCAAAGTGTGAAGAGACATTGTGGGCTGTACTGGTTGTGCTTTAAAAGCTTTAATGTTCGCCAAATGAATTTCTGTTTCAGCACTTCCACCTCCTGTTCTGCCACCTTTTTCTCCTCTTTTTGCAAGCCTGATTAATATTCTCCAGTCTGATGTCATGTTGTGCATCATGGGGACAATACTCCAGTGGGCAGTAGAACATAATAATTATGCCTGGTCAGAGTCCATGCTGCAGAGGGTATGTTTAAACATTTAAGTCTATGCATGTGTTAAAACAGAAATAACTTTTTAGTAGATTAATTTTTACATCCATATGTAGGTCCCAGTAACTTCAGTGGCATCACAAATATCTCAGTGACCATATGAGTTAAGCATGAAATATGTAGATGATCAAATGGAAGTTGAGGATTTATTCTAGCATACTGTTAGAAAAATAGCCCTTAGTGCCTTTAAAAATACCAGTTAGTTAATTAGTATTAGTATTCCGAATTGCATGAGGCAAATCATCTTTCAGGATGAAAGCAGAGGTCAGAGAAGAGTGTTCTAGAGTTCTTGGTGCATTTTAACAGATGGCCTCAATTTCCAAGATACTTGTACATGTAAGAGGAAAGAATTGTATTTGGGCTAGTTAGGATAATTCTATAATTTAATAATAGGGAAAGGATTTTCCTTCTCTTGCAGCTTTGTGTTTTCAAGATTTGGTAACTTTAAAAAAAAACAAAACAGTATATTTTGTGAACAATATATCCGAAGCTTGTTCTCAACTCAGAGTTACATCTTTTTTTTGAAGACTTACATTTTTCAAAAGAAACTGCAATTTTGAGACAGGCGCAGGACTAAAAATATTCTTTTCCAGTTACGGGAGTTCTGAGATGCTCTGTGTAAACTTATAATTGTTTTAAAAAAAAACCCACTGATTTTGAAGTTTGGCATAGACTTAATCCCCTATGAGGGCCCTTGAGTTTGGGTTGGGAAGAAATTTTGTTTACAATTAAAAAAGATTGAAGGTTTGGGCTCAAAATTGTAACCATTTGAAAATGTATTTTATTCTGAGATCATATATATCTATTGAAACTTAGACTTTGAATTTTTGAACTTTGTTTTTGAAATTCATCCTAATTAGATGCTTTTCAACCATAATGCGCAAGTTTATAAATTTGAACTAAATTGAACATCAGAAAAATGGTGCATTAGAGGGAAAAGATAAAGTTCCCACGTCAACTGTGACACTAAAATTTTAACAATGTAAGAGTCAGGAAGTTTAATTATAGTTTTTAATAATGTTTTCATACATTTAATGGTGCCAATATTTGAATAAAAGAGCCTGATTGTATTCTGATACTTAGAAGTTAATCCTATTGAAGTGAATGGAAGTTGAGAGCAAGTACTGGAGAGCATAATTTTGGGAGCACAAAGGATAAGATCCACATCTCTGGACCTGTGGCTGCTGCCAACTAAACATGCCCAAGAATGCACTGTAGCATGAATATCTGAAGGCAGTGCAGTGAAAGGGATGACACCTCTTGAAGGACTCTAGTTACTGTACAAATAAAAAACCTTCTTTTTATGTTCACGACACTGGAAAAACAAAACATTGGAAACATGTAGTGTACAGTACTTTTTGTGAGTTGCCTACAGTAGTAAGAATTTGTTTCAAATAAGTCTTCAGAATTAAGGCAAATATGCTAAAGATTAACTTAAAGGAGCAAGGTAGATGAAGTAATATGTTCTATTGGGTCATCTCCTGCTCTTCCTCATATCTTTGTGTGGCTCAAAAGCTTACCTCTCTCAGCAACAGAAGTTGATCCAATAAAAGGTAGAATCTCACCAGCCTTGTCTCACTGCTATCCTGGGATTGACACAACTAAGCTGCAAAGGCATTCTAAGTATTTACTATATAAAGTTCACTTCCTGTGATTTTCTTTTTTACTCAGTTGTTTCTCAGGACAGTGTTTTAATTCCTCACAGATATTAGGGGATTATATGAAATGTTTTGTGATAAAAGGTCTGATTTTAGTGATTTTTATTTAGGTTTTGCACTTGATTGGAATGGCACTACAAGAAGAAAAACAACACCTGGAGAATCTCCATGAAGAGAATGTTGTAACATTTACCTTCACTCAGAAGATCTCAAGTATGTCCATTCCTCCAAATGTTTAGCAAATTCAAAATCAGGAATATCAATCTGTAATATTGTGTATATATACCTCTTCTGCCCTTTTGAATCGAGGTGCATTAAAATGTTGTTTTAAAACAATGCTTTAATACACTTTAGGCTATGTATTTCTAATTCAGAACACAAAGTAATTCATTGTAGAAAATGTGACTGTTAGTAAGTAAGAGTTATGGTTCTGAAATATATTGTGCATGTTTTCTTATTAAAAAAACAAGTAGGTATAAGTATCAGAGAGGTAGCTGTGTTAGTCTGTATCTTTGAGAACAACAAGAAGTCCTGTGGCACCTTGTAGACTAACAGATATTTTGGAGCATAAGCTTTTGTGGGCAAAGACATACTTCATCAGATGCAACTACTTAAAGTAGGAATAGTGTCATTACCAATCACAGTGATATTTATATTCTTGTTTTTAAATACTATCTTTTTCTAATATTACTGTTTTTCTAAAAGCCTACTAAGCTTTTTTAAAATTTTTTATTTACTATGAATTAAGTAAATTAACATAGCAACAATCTTAAATCCTGCTCCCTGATTTAATGACCAAACACTTGGTCTGATGGGCTTGTAGCTCTAAGGTTGATACAAGTATCTTATTATCCCTCCCTTGTATCTTCCAGTTAGTTCCTGTGATCTGATAAAATCATGAAAGTAAGAATCTTGTCAGTTTAAACTGAGCAGAAAGTTTATCACTATCGTTCCCCTCTACCAGTTCCAAGCTAGCTCACCGCGTAAAGTGACAGTATTTATGGTTTTGAAAATACGGTCTTTGTAATTTATAGGATTCTGGATGGCTTGTGAAATTATTTTGAAACACAGCACACTTAGGGCTTGTCTACACTAGCCGCCTCCTTTGAGAAGAGCACGTAAACAAGCTTGATTGGTGAATAGCCATAAGGTGCTGCTCTACATATTCAATAATTCTTGCCACCTGAACTTCAAACTTCCCTTACTCCCAAAATGTACTTCGAAGTGCCTGTGGCTACACTGCTTGCTGGCACTTCAAAATTAGCATCTTCAAAGTTTATGCAGCGAGAATTATGCTAATGAGGTGTTGCATATGCAGCGCAGCACCTCACTGCTATTCACCGATCGGGCTCATTTGCATGCCCCCTTCAAAGGAGGGGGCTAGTGAAGATGAGCCCGTAGTCCAGGATAAGGAGGTTAAATACACTGAATATGGCTGTCTATTTCTTTGCTCCAGGACCTGGTGAAGCACCAAGTAATTCCCCTAGTATATTAGCTATGCTAGAAACTTTGCAAAATGCGCCTCATCTGGAAGTGCATAAGGACATGATCAGGTGGATACTGAAGGTAATCTGAGTTTTTATTTCCAGGATTTTTTTTATGAATGATATAAAATGTTCACAATACATAGTTAATTAAATTAGGGTTATTTTAGAAATGCATGATCTGAAAGAAAGTATTGTTTCCTTCCCCCAGTTTCTTGCAACCTCTCATTTTACAGCATCCAGCACAGTGAGGTGCTGGTCTGAGTGGGAACCTTGTACATTCTCTCAACAGAAATAATAAATAATTTTTAGTTAGCTATGTAAATACAACACGCTAACTAATTTTTTCTTGTTGCAGACTTTTAATACCATTAAGAAACTCAGAGAGAGGTCTTCTACAAGCCCTGTGCCTGAGACTGAAGGAAATATTATGGAAGAGGTAAAAATAAGCTATAACAGGTTATGTTGTTTATAGTACTTAAAAGGTGTAGTTCAAGAACTGCAATGAACTACCTTTTTAATTACTGACCTAAGGTCAGGCTGGAATCTGCAGCTGTCTTTTTAAAATGTAGTTCAGATTCTGGTAAAGAAGTTGTAGTTTACTCAGCCTTTATAAAGAGAGGTTAGCCAGTCTGTGGGGGAAGGGTTCTTGCTGTATAAATTCATGACTCAGTCTGTAGTTTTCCTGCCTGCGGTCTTCGTAGCTGGTTAGCCAGGCCTGGACACTCTGCTCTTTCCATTATTTGTGACTGCTTCGGAGGCTGCTTGGACACATTTGAGAGAAATGTTGTTTCTACTATTCTTTCGGTCATTCCAAGTGAAAAGGGCTGCTACCCTACTATTTGTTTTGGTCTAGGTGTCTAATAGTAATTGAAGAATCGCCACACTGTGGCTGTTGTCCCTCCGTATTTGCCGTAGCGCCCCCCCCCAGCCACCCTCTGCTCTAACGATGCCCCTCCCCCAGAGCCAGGCACACCCCCCACTCCACTCTCTCTCAAACTACTGGTGACTTACCAGAACTGCTGGGGCCGTGGCTCCAAGCTGGAGCTGCAGGAGCTGCTCTGGAGCAAGAGCCGCACTGGAGCAAGAGCCATGGGAGGAGCTGCCACTGCTATGTGTTTGTCCCACCCACCACATGTGCGGCTCCTGCAGCATTTTGCCACACAGCAGTGTCCTGTTTACCGCATGGGGCAAATGGCAAGTGTATTAGACACCATGGGTCTAGACTGTGTTCTTTAGGCATGGCTGATAGTAAGGAGAATTGGGAAGACACAATATCATATAGAAACACAGCTTATATGGAGGAAAAGGCAGTGACATGCACAACTAGTAGAAAAACACACTGCTGGCTGTGGGCACTCTGCTAATCAGCTGGGTGGTACTTGAATCTCTCCTGGGGGAGTTGCACAAGTGCTCAGCTTATAAGAAACCTTTTCTACAAATGCTGTGAGCACACATGCTTCAGTGCACACAACATCCATGTGCAAAATACACTTTATTAAATATTAAAGGGAACATTAAGGGAGTCAGGTTCCCAGCAATTATTCTTACTGCCTGTGATGGTCACTGGAAGCTTCATTGCCTGGGTAATCCTTTTTCTTGATACATTTTCTCTTCGTTAGTGTATAGCAAACCCTCAAGTTATGTGGGGGTTGTATACCTGCAACTTCTGTGTAAATCAAATTCTTGTGCAACTTAAGGGGAGATGGTAACCAGGCTGCAGCCTGGGTCCCGGCTCCCAGAATGGTGGGGAGCCGGGAACCAGGCACAGCCTGGTTCACATCTCCCCACTGCTTGTGGGGCTCAGGAAACTGACCAGCCATGTGGCGGTCAGTTTCCTGGGTCCTGCAAGCAGCAGGGAGCCGGGAACTAGGCTGCTGCTTGGTTCCCAACTCCACGCTGCTTAGGGGTCCTGGGAGACTGACCAGCCATAAGCTCCCAGCTCCCCTTCCATTGCAGAGCCAGGAAACTGACCAGGGCAGTGGCCTTGGTCCGTTTCCTGGCTCCAACCAGTGGAGGGGAGCCCGGAGCCAGGGGCAGCCTGGCTCCCCTCTTCTCCTTGCAGCCAGGAAACACATCTAGTTTCTTTCTACCCACACTCTTTCTTCAGGGATCCGCTTCACATAGGCGCTGTTGGAATGAGTAGTCCAGTCACTCCTTCAAGTGTAAATTGTCAGTGATTCCTGTTCACTTGAGAGGAAAGGGATTCTAATCCTGCTAATTCCTAATTCTGAAAGCCAAAGGTAGTCTCAAACCTATTCTAGACTTGTGATGCTGTAATGTTGACAGACCCTGTCATCTGCAGGTGGAATTGAACCTGGGATCTCTTGAGCTTAGAACATGAGCAAGAGCTAAAAAGTATCTGACTATTAGCTAAGACTGTAGAGCAGCCAAATTATTCTCTCTGTTAATGGGCTTGCTGCCACTATGTGGGACAGTATACCATACCCAGAAGGTGTGTGGGTTACAATGTCTTGATGAATATATTTCCAAAACCTGGAGTTCTGCAAGGTTGTCTTGATTTGCATCATTCCCTCCCTGGATCCTGGGGATTGGTGTGCCATCCTTGGTCTAATTCAATTTTCCTGATTACAGGTGTTTCCCTAAGGTTTGTAGCGGACTGAAACCACTACCAGTTTGAAGTGCTTCATTTCAACCTGTTAACTGGCCTGCAGGTTTTCACAGAGTAGCAGCCTTCCTCGAGGCAGGGGGGAGGGGAGGGAGGAGGGAATGGAGTCCCCGTGTTCCTGTACATTGATGAATGTATGATCAAGGGCCAATCCAGAGTTCAAATGGAAGCTGTTATTTTTCTTATCTGAGGGCCTTCTTTTATGTCCAGAATGTTAAATGTCTACCCTGACTCTAAAAGATAGAGCTGATTGGAGCTCTGTGTGACTCTGAGCAAGAAGGGTTATACTTCCACATGACTGGTTCTTCTGTTACATTCATAGTATCCCTTCAAGGTCATAGATTGCAACACTGTGAAAGTGCCTGAATATTCTAGGTTACATGGTGTCATGCACTAATGTCATACCACACATAAGGCTGTGACTCAAACCTCTGTGAGCCTGTCTAACCACAGTCTACACCCCCTCTTTCTATTACCTGGACACTGTGCTCACAGTTCCAGCATAGGTCCTTGACTTACGGACAGGATGGTTGGACAGCCAGATTTTGTGCGCCGGGGTACTCTTCTCATATCCCTGGCCATCCTTGTCTCTGGTATATGACATATCAGCACTTGGATAGAGAGCCGATCTGAGTCCCTTAAAACCCAAGCTATTTGTACTCAAGAGGTGCACTCCCTGAACATTGACAGGGAACTTAGGTCAGTATGTCTAGCTTGTCAGATGTTTCTACCTCATCCAACAGGCAAATCCATTTAGATCTTGGTGGACAGTACAACTATCTTCTACATCAATGGGGATGGTGGGGTGTGTTCTTCTCTTCCCCCACACCTATGCCAGGAAGCAGCCTACCTGTGGGAGCTCTTTGTCCATCAGTCAGAGGCAGCCTATGTTCCTGGGACTCAAAACCAGCTGTCAGTCTTATTTTTCATTTCACCCTGAGAGGTCTTTCAACCCAGACATTGTGAAGTGCATCTTCCAGTGGTGCGGGGAGGGCTTTCCTTATAAATCTGTTTGACACCTGAACCAACGGGAAATGCCACTAATTTTCCCTGAAAAGTCACAATCCAGGGTCTTTGCAGATGCATTCTGGTTGTAGTGGACAAAGCACCAGTACCACATAGTATCTCTTATGACACTGATTCACGAGATTCTGGTGAAGACAAGTGGGACTGTGCACAGGTTATCCTCCTAGCACCAGTGTGGCCCAAGCAATGTTGGATCTCTGTCCTCTAGCTATGGAATTGGTGGTACTTCTGCAGCTTCTTCTACACTTGATATCTAGGGGGCAAAACAAGCTGTGGCTTGCAAATCCTCTTGTTCCTTTTTCTGATGGCTTGTAAGCTCCATGGTTAAATCTAGAGGAGCTGGTTTGCTTGGAGCAAGTCCATGAGACCCTAACAATCCCATATTGATGTGAGATCTAAGCCATGTCCTATCAAAGCTTACCAGACCCCCTTTTGAACCTTGGGCAACATGCAGGCTGTTAATCTCTCCTGGTGAGAATCATTTGGTGAGGTGTTTTTTGGAGAGCAAAGCCTTCACCTCTGTATCCTCATATATGGTCTTTTTCAAGGAATAGATTCAGTTGAGACTATGCTCATTATTCCTTCCAAAAGAGGTCTCATAATTCCATTGCAATCAAGCAGTTTTTCTGACAGTGTTCCCCTCTAAGCCACATGTGAATAGAAAAGAATACTGCCTCCGTTCATTGGGCATTTGGTTTGCCCTTTCTTTTTACATACAAATAACCAAGTCATTCTGCAGATCCCCTCAGATGTTCGTAGCAATATCCAAGAGAACAAAAGGTCTCCCCATTTCCACACAGAGAATCTCATTGTGAAATACTTCATGTAACAGAGTATGCTACAAGTTCGCAGGTATTGTGCCTTCAAGCTAACTTAATGGTGAATTCTTACAAGGCCTCAAGCTTGCTCTGCCAATTTTTTGGCACAAGTTCCAATTCAGAGTATCATCAGGCTACAACTTGGCTGTCAGTTCACATGTCTGTGACATTTTACCATTATATAACAGGAAAGAGACAATGCCTGCTTTGGCTGGGTTGCGTTACAATTGACTCCTTGTTAATCTCCAAACTCACCACCAGTGCAACTGATTGGCCGTGTCTACATTAAGCCCCAAACTTCGAAATGGCCACGCAAATGGCCATTTCGAAGTTTACTAATGAAGCGCTGAAATGCATATTCAGCGCTTCATTAGCATGCGGGCGGCCACGGCACTTCGAAATTGATGCGCCTCGCCGCTGTTCGGCTCGTCCCAACGGGGCTCCTTTTCAAAAGGACCCTGCCTGCTTCGAAGTCCCCTTATTCCCATCAGCTCATGGGAATAAGGGGACTTCGAAGTAGGCGGGGTCCTTTTGAAAAGGAGCCCTGTCGGGGTGAGGCGCGTCAATTTCGAAGTGCTGCGGCCGCCCGCATGCTAATGAAGCGCTGAATATGCATTTCAGCACTTCATTAGTAAACTTCGAAATGGCCATTTGCGTGGCCATTTCGAAGTTTGGGGCTAGTGTAGACATAGGCGTTGTGAGCTAGTTACACTGGAATTGATGTGCATGTACTTGAAGAAGAAACAAATGGTTACTTCTGTAACTCTCTTTTTTAATTTGCGTTGCGCATGTCTTTTCTAAAATCCATCCTCAATTCCCTCTCCGAGGAAGATGATAAGAAGAAACTGAGGTGGAGCATGGTTGGTAGGGCCTATTATACTGATGCTATGAGATGTGACTCCATGGAGTGCTAGAGCTGACCCACTGGATACCACTACGTGGGGGGAAAAAAATAAAAATCCAGCAACTGTACTTGGGGTGTGTGCACACCTACTTTGGAATGTACGTGTGCAACTCATCTTCAAGAACAACAGTTACTGAAATGTTAGTAATCGTTTATGGTCCACTGCAATATGTTTTAAAAAATAACTGATTAAAATTACAGGGCTCACGAGATAAAGACAAAGCTGAGAGGAAGCGAAAAGCTGAGATTGCCAGGCTGCGCAGAGAGAAGATCATGGCTCAGATGTCTGAGATGCAGCGACATTTCATTGATGAGAACAAAGAACTCTTTCAGCAGACTTTAGAAGAACTAGCTACTTCAACCTCCAAAGTACTTGATAATAGGTAAAGGAAAAACACGTTAAATAAAACTTTGAGACTGTTGATAATCTCTTTTGGTGCTTTCAAATCCTCTCGTGCAGGGGTCTGGAGCCGCATGTGGCTCATTAAAGACTTTTGTGGCTCACAACACTATAATTGCAAAGTTTAAGAAAAATTTATTATTTTCAGTAAACAGTGAATGTCTGAAAGCCCCAAAGTGAGCAGCTCATTTCTAAATTGTAAACAATGTAATCTGGAAACATTGGATAACTCCCCTTAATGTCCTCCAGAGAGAGAGAGAGAGAGAAGGTTTGGGAGTGAAAGTCAGGAAGATCGTGGTACAAACACACATGTGAAGTGTGAGGAAATAGAATATGCAAGAAGTTTGTGAATTTCTTGCAGTAAACGTGTATCACATTACAAATCATTGTGTGTGCGTTATTTTTAGAATAGGGATTACAAAAAGTATAGTTTGATGTTATTTATTAAGGCCTGTCTCATATTCACATGCATTGTGGCTTTTGAATGATTGAGTTTTTTACCAAATTGGAAAACAAGTCTCTTCTTGCTATTTTGGTTGCTGATCCCTGCTCTAGTGTTTCTATTTGAACTCAAAAGCTAAATTTTTATTTTCTTAGGTGACAGTTGTCCAGCTCTTTTAAATCGTTTGCTGCTGCTTATTCTGAGTGCTTATTTTCTCCATACTGCTAAGATTGCAGAAGAATTGCATTAAATATCTGTATGTGATTGAGAAGATTAAACAGACAAAAAAATCTGTCTGACTTTTAAAATCTTGTTTAGGAAGTACGGCTAGCATCATGGTTAATTATACTAGAGAAAGTTGGTTTTGGACATAGCAGGGTGAGGAGTGGGGAGAATTGTTTGTAACCAGCTGAGGATATAAATTCGAGTAACTTGGGCTTTTAGCAGAAGAGGGGGAGGAGTGGCAGCTGGAAAACATGTGGCCTTTGGTATTTGAGGCAGTTAGGCAACAGTTAGGAAAGTACAAGTTTGGCCTTTATTTATATTGGGGTAGTGTATGGAAATTAGGCCTCACTTCTGTATTATCTAGTCTGAATCAAGATGTATAAAACTCTATGGTAGTACTTAAGAATTCATGCATGTAGTATTCCAAACCTAACAATAGACCGTTTTAAAAAACATATTAAAAATATTTTGGCAAAGACCCACTTCTTTCCTTTTCTTTTCTTTTCTTTTTTTTTCTTTTTTTTGCCTCTGAAAACTTATGCTCCAAAATATCTGTTAGTCTATAAGGTGCCACAGGACTGCTTGTTGTTCTCGAAGATGTAGACTAACACTGCTACCTCTTTGATATATATTAAAAATGTTTAAATGACGTCTTATGCTAACAAACGTAATTTGTGAAGATGAAGTTGGCTAAAAACCAAAGCTTTCAGAGTTTAATTTGGGATTCTATCTTTAATCATAACCCATGTCTATGAGGTATAATGGGCTTTTGTCCCCCTACATGTAAACTTGGGGGAAAAAACCCACCAAATTAGGCTGAGATTTGCATATACCTCTCTAGTATTTAACTTCTTCAGCTTACTTTTAATTATTTTGAGTTTAACTCAGTTTAATCTGGCAATAGTTAAAATACAATTTCAAGAAAGTAAAAAATATTTTCACATCATCTGGATGATATAAGGTATCTCTGAAATGTATTGTTGTATGGCAGTTTTTGGGGTTACGTGTATGGATGCATGTATGACATATTTACAAAATGAAAATGAATGAACATAAAACTGCTCCAGTAAACTAATAAAACATAAAGTATTATTTAATTTTTTTTAAAAAGTCCAAATAATGTACTCACTAGTATAATTTGATCTCAGTCCTACAGTTTCAGATACGAAGCTTACAGCTTTGGGTCCAAAGCAAACTAGAGTTACTGAACGGAGACAAGTTGTTACCTGTATATTGTGTCAAGAAGAACAAGAGGTTAAAGTGGACAGCAGGGCTATGGTCTTGGCAGCATTTGTTCAGAGATCTACTGTGTTGTCTAAAAACCGGAACAAAGTTATTCAGGATCCTGGTAAGTTTTGTTTTTTTTTTTTTTTTTATTCATATTTTTGCTATAACATTTTGAAAGAATCATCTGTATCTGCCCTATTTCTTATTCTGAAGCAGATATGTTCTACTGTGCCCCCTTTCATTAGTTCATTATAATTGTGTGCAACCTGTCAATTGTAGTTCATGGCAAAATGCTCACTGACTTTGTCAGGAACATAATCCAATAGATAGGCGCTAGGAAACAGACAGTATAATATCTAAAGCACTTCCACTCATGTACCCTGTAACTTTTTCTAACCATGTGTGGAATGAAGTATGTGCACCATGGCATGTGCACCACCAATAGGAATACATACATTGGCAGCTGTACGTGTTCTGCAAATCAGCTCATGTTAGTCACTTAAAAATTCAGTTGTTGAGAATGGAGGTGTTGTGAATAGGATGGGGTTTCTGGGTGCAGCTAGAGAAATCAATTCAGGGTACCTTTGATTAAAAACTGGGCTACTTACTGCCCCAGGCTGGGATTTCCTTCTCAGTAAGGTAAATCCAACCAGCCACAACAGCAGCTCTGCCAGCCCCACTTGCCAGCCAGAGGCTACATAAGCAAACCCACAGACTTCTCAGCTGCTCTACCAGCCCAGACCAATAACCCCCTGAATTCAGGTGAGAAGCTCTTAAGTCTGTTTCACCCAATACTGCACAGATTCTTCTGGACCCCAAAGAGTCTAGCCCCAGACCCTGGTCAATATATACTTGGATCTCACCCAAAACAACATGCTTGCCAGGTCTTTAGATTGAAGTGTCCAAAGATGTATTAATAAAAATGAAAGATGGGGTTAGAGAGAATTGTTAAAGCAATACTTTACATACATCAGTTATGACTGCTGATGAAGGCCATCAGTGTTGTTTGCTTAGTCTTGAAGGTCTCTGAAAGTTAATTTCAGGTTACATAGATTCAGTTATTGGAGAACTGTAGATCTAGCCTGCTGGGATCCACATGCTGGGACATGGACCCTTGGAGACCACAAGACAAAAGATCCAAGATGGACACTGCTAAGTCCACACCACTGGTCTCCTCTTGAGTTCCAGGACAAAGCCCCTTCTTGCAATACTCCCTTGAGGATCTGCCTTCACCTGCCTCACGTGGACTGTTGTGGCAATCTGCCGTTGGATGAATCCTAGGAGACAACCTCCAATTTCTGAGATGGACCTGTTCTTTTGTTTCAGTTCAATGGGCTGCATCCTGGACCAATGGGCTGCATCCTGTTGACAAGTCCCAAGCATCTGGGATGTGGATTTGACTGTCTGAGCCTTTGTTTATAGTCCATTAATCCTGGCTGGGGCTGAGTTCACACCTCCTATTGTGAAGCTTAGTGCACAAACATTTTCTAACACAGCTACATAGCTTAAAATCTATAACTTTACCTACAGACGTAATACAGATACATAAGTAGTATACATAGATTCAGGGCATCATGAGCTTTCATTAGACACTTCACAGTCTCCCAGCACAATATTTGGGGCTAGTAGCCACACTGGGAATTAAAATGGCTTCCAGACCAATATAAAAATCTGGTCATGTGATGGGTGTGTTAGGTGAAGGTGTTTTATATTTTCATAGGTAGAGTACTGGGAATAAGCTCCAATACATCCATATTGCTTCTCTTTTATATACAAGTGATTATTAAAAGGTTTGTGCATGTGAACCCATTAAATGTTTTCCAATTATGTAAGTTTGTCTATCCAAGCCATTCTTCAGTGGCTTTCAGATATTAGTCCCATGTTTTTATTTCATCCCTATTTTTGGTATAACAAGAAGCCTGATAGTGCTAGGTCTAGCAAAAATACCCCACTGTGTGATAGATCCTGAAACAAAAAATGCTGTAATAAATTAAGACATAGTACTGAAATTTAGTTACAGTGCCAACTCTACTAATGGTTTGAAACAAAAAAAGCAATCAAGTAGCACTTAAAGACTAACAAAATAATATATTAGGTGATGAGCTTTTGTGGGCAGACCCACTTCTTCAGATCATAGCCATACCAGAACAGACTCAATATATATAAAGCACAGAGGTCCAAAAATTATCAAGATTGGCAAATCAGAAGAGCAGAGGGACGGCAGGAGCAGGGTGTGGGGTGGGGAGGTCAAGAGTTAGATAAAACAAAGTATGTAAAAGAGTCCTTATAAAGGATCAGGTAGTTGTTGTCCCAGTTCAAACCACGTGTTAATGTGTCCAATTTGAATATAAATGAGAATTCTGAGCACTCTCTGTAAATGATTGTTGAAGTTCCTTTTCAGTAAAACACAGACTTTCAGGTCATTAACAGAATGGCACACTCCATTGAAGTGCTGGCTGACAGGTTTGTGAGTTAGGAGTTTTTTGATGTCTGTTTTGTGTCTGTTCATTCTTTGTCGAAGAGTGTTTACAGTCTGTCCTATATACATGGTGCGTGGGCATTGTTGGCACATGATGGCATATATGATGTTAACTGAGGAACAGGAGAATGTGCCCGTGATTCTGTGAATAACATGGTTAGGTCCATGCATGTTGAACAGTAACAATGAGATAGCCGTGCTAGTCTATATGCTATCAAAACAAAAAAGCAGTCCAGTAGTACTTTAAAGACTAACAAAATAATTTATTAGGTGATGAACTTTCGTGGGACAGACCCACTTCTTCAGATCAGCAGCAGATCTGATCTGAAGAAATGGGTCTGTCCCACGAAAGTTCATCACCTAATAAATTATTTTGTTAGTCTTTAAAGTACTACTGGACTGCTTTTTTGTTTTGGTGGTTAGGTCCAGTGATGGTATCTCCAGAATAGCCATGTGAACAAAGCTGGCAACAGGGCTTATTGCAAGGAAAAGTTCCAGGATTGGTGGTATTGTGGTATAGCCTGTGGTTGCTGGTGAGAATCCTCAAGGTTGGGAGGTTGTCTATAGGAGAGAACAAGCTTGTCAATTAGGGCCTTCTGGAGTGTGGCATCCTGATTAAGGATAGGTTGTAGGTTTTTAATGATGTGTTGGAGTGGTTTGAGTTGGGGGCTGTAGGTAATGGCCAGTGGTGTTCTGTTGTTGGCTTTTTTGGGCCTATCTTGGAGTAGTTGGTTTCTGGATATTTGTCTGGCCCTGTCGATTTGTTTTTTGACTTCTCGCAGTGGGTAATTCACGTTTAAGAAAGTTTGATAGGTATCTTGTAGTTTTTGGTCTCTGTCAGTAGGATCAGAGCAGATGCAATTGTACCCAAGGGCTTGACTGTAAACGATGGATCTTGTGCGTGTAGGATGGAAGCTAGAAGCACGTAGGTAAGTATAGCGGTCAGTGGATTTCCAGTAGAGTGTGGTGCTGATCAGGCCATCATTGATTTGTACTGTAGTGTACATGAAATGTATCTCTTGCGTGGAGTGGTCAAGGCATAAGTTGATGGTGGGGTTCAGATTGTTAAAGTCTCTGTGGAATTCTTCTAGAGTATCTTTACCATGGGTTCAAATGATAAAGATGTCATTGATGTATCGTAAATAAAGGAGGGGTAAAGGGGACAAGAGCTGAGGAATCGTTCCAAGTCAGCCGGAAATATATTAGCTTATTGTGGGGCCATGTGGGTGCCCATAGCAGTTCCACTAATCTGGAGGTATAAATTGTCCCCAAATCAGAAGTAATTGTGGGTGAGAACAAAGTTAGAGGTCAGACACCAGACTGGCTGTGGTGACGTCAGGCATGATATTCCTGATTGCTTGTAATCCATCTTCATGTGGAATATTAGTGTATAGAGCCTCTACATCCATGGTGGCAAGGATGGTTGTTGTTAGGAAGTTGTCCAATGTTTTGTAATTTCCTCAACCACAGTTATTCGTCTTTAAAGTGCTACTTGACTGCTTTTTTGTTTTTGATAGAATACAGACTAACACGGCTATCTCTCTGTTACTAATGGTTTGGTAAAGGTCAGGAATTCTCAAACTTCACTATGGTGTAAGTGACACCCTTATGTTAGCTTTTCATTTATAGTGACTGAACATCCAAAATGTGGATTTGTGTACAGCAGAGCAATGTGCAGTGTTCAGTAACATTTAGACCTTGCTAATTGACTGAAAGAAACATTTAACACACACTTGCTTCATTCAGTTACTAAGTGTGGTAAGCAAAAATTCTGACAGATGTTAGAATTTTCACGGCTATCAAAAAATTGAGCCTGAATTGTTTCTGGCCTCAGTGGTTTCACCCCATGTGGCTGGAGCTAGCTGCACCAACATTTCAAACAGACCTCTCACTATTAATGAGTCTTGTTAGCAGACTTACCAGCTTAGTTTCATAGGTGCTTCAGCCAGTAAAGCTGTATTATGTTTGGCTATAACTAGCACATACATCAGTTGTTCTGTAGCTTGATTTATGTTAAACATTTGGCAGCAATTCATTTAATGTGTATAGTTGACATTGTGTAATCCGTATAAGATATATTTCTCCATACAAATTGTTTTTCATATTTGATTCTTTTTGGTAGAGAAACACAGAAAAACCACTTTGGTTTCAAGACTGTTCTGGAATAGCTCATTTTATGGTTGACGGGAATTGCTTCATCTGAAGTGTTCTGCTCATATTACATGTATGCAAATACACAGAATTATTTTCTGTGCCACATCACACCTTTCTAGTCTACTTAGATAAGATTAATAATGTTATGTAGGCCTGATTTTTTTTCAGGGGTGCTGAGCACACAAAATTCTATTTGAGCTTCATGGGTACTGCTTCTGTTCATTGCCTCTGAAATTTGGGGCCTGTTTGTTAGTAATTTCATTTTAATAGCTTAGTATTATGTATTTATAACTGAGCCTTTAATCTGTGTTTCAAATGACCTAGCTAAAACATATATTGGTAGGGGTATGTAGTATGCTTTAAAATGACTTTCTTAAAGGAGTAATAAAAAGGTGATTCTTTATTAAAGTTCAATAAAGCATGTAAATTACACATGTTAATATTTTAGTGTTAGAAATATTTGTTTTATGACAGAAAAAATTAAATGCAAAACTGTTTGTTTTTACACAGAAAAATATGACCCATTATTCATGCATCCTGACTTATCATGTGGAACACACACGGGTAGCTGTGGACATATTATGCACGCCCACTGTTGGCAAAGGTAATGGCCATGAGTTTGCAAAAGTGAACTTTATTTTCAGTTAGACATAAATGGCCCAGTCCTTCTGAAACTGATACCAGTTGGAGTCTTAACATTTACTTCAGTAGAAGAATTGGATTTCAAATACATAATTTAGCTATAAATAATGTTACAGGCTAATAAGGATATCAAAGAGAGAAACCATCAAATTACATTGCAAACAGGGTTTATTGGAAATCATAGTTTAACATCTGTCCTCTTGATGAGTTGTCATACTGAGAAGGAACTTTATGTGCATGTTGTTACTACATAAAAAATAGTTTACCACTTACAAGTTTAAAGACTTACCTTCTAGTGTAAATAGTGTTTGTATGATGGTAGGACATTGCCATAATATTAAATATACATCCTGAAATTATACATGCTTGACAGTTTTAAAGTGTGTTTGGATTCTTACTTAATTTGGAAGTGATCAAATAATTTGCCATGAATAATTTATCTGTGCAAGATAGTCTTTTCTCTGTTTGCAGGATGTCCGTATTTCCTTGAATTGTTCTTTAATTTTGCTAGGCTACTATTTTTGCTGGTACATCTTGCTGCAAGATTAGTGTATTCAAATATGGAACTTTTTTAGTTTGTTTAGTCACAAATCCTAATGCATTGCTTCTGTTTCTTGATTAGAACATAACTTATAATCAGAAAAAGACTTTCACAGATAAAGATAACGGGCAGTTTGTAAGTGCTTGTCTGTACTTGGAAATCTATTGAAAAAGCTATTCTAGAGAATTTATTTCATTATAAGATCCCATGTATAACCTTTATCAGAAACTTACTTGGGAATAAGTGCCCCGCTCTTATTTAGCTTAATCCACTGTATCTGTGAGGAGTAAGCACCAAGGATTTTTTTTAATGAACTGATGGTACCTTGTGATTTAAACTTCTGCCAATTATTGTTCTGTACCTGAGCTGATTACCAATTATTATTTTGTACTCTCAGCCCTGTTTGTATCATGTTGTGTTCTCAGGGGCTTGCCTCTTGCTCACAGCTTAGGTTTGATCTATATTTTGTCCATTGTTGGTAGGTCTTAGGCCTCAGGTGAGGTCTGAGCTGTATGGGCTTAGGCGTTCGTCTTACTACAGTTTCTGCTACTCTGAGTAGGCAGACTCCCACACTGCTCTCAGGATGGAGTTCTGTGTTTGGACTTTGGTACTTTGAGTTCTGGAGCACTTACTATTGTATAAAAACTTAGTATTTCGGTTTCTCTGGCAATGGACAACAAAATTGTGAACAAATTTTCGTAAAGAGTGAAGAGGTGCTATTGATTGTTAAACTGTTTTTTTCTGAGTAAACCAGGAGACTGGGATTCTCCCAATACCCTTCTTCTTACAGTCATACTTACTTTTTGTTTAACCTTGAAAATCTTGATCTTTAAACGTGAAAAGACTCTTAAAGTGATTTTGAGGTTCAATGGGCTGACCTTTTTTGGGCTTTTGTTCTTGTTTCGAGCTAGCAATTCAGCCTTTCACGTTAATATAATTCTTTGTATCCCATATTTGTATTTTAAATAAGTTTCTTATATAGGTCTGGGAACCATGTCAGCATACATATTGATTTATACCTTATAATGCAGTTTTACTGATATGACACTAAATTAGTATATTTTTCCAAAGGTATTTTGATGCTGTTCAAGCAAAGGAACAACGAAGACAACAAAGATTACGTGTGCATACAAGTTATGATGTAGAAAATGGTGAATTCCTTTGCCCTCTATGTGAATGCCTAAGCAATACTGTTATTCCTCTGCTTCCTCCACCAAGAGGTTTATTTAACAGGTCAGTTTCCTTTTATAAGTATCTGTGTTAACTACATGGAGAAATCCAACCCTTGAATCAAATTTATAATTAAGGTGTGTAATCTAAAGAATCAGAGCCCAATTGTGCGCATGCTTCTTGACAGAACTGCATATAAGTACAATGTCAGATGCAAATGTTTGCAAGGTTAGAATGCATATGTACTTAAAACAATTTTAAATGCTTTATTGTCAATGGAACCGGAATATGAATTAAAACATAGTCAATGGACTGCAGAATTGCCAACTTACATTGTTACAGTGAGTCTTGTAACACTTTTAAAAAGCTGCTCATCTCAGGAACAGCAGATTCTTTTTCTTCTGAAACTTGAACTTTTCACAGTTGTCACCATTTCCCATAATTGTGATTATCTGAAACTAATACCACACTTTTCTTCAGTCAAGATAGTTACATCTTGCATGTTTGATTTGGAAGTTACACAAGTATAGAGGGATAGGGAAATGAGGAAGACTGTTGTGATAGAGGAATGTGTGGAGGGCAGAGAAGAAGATTGGCGTGTGGCAGGAAGGATGACTGATTGGAGTCAGGAGGAAAGGAAGGGGCAGGAAGGAAATTGAAGGTAGAAGGAAAATGGGTATGGAAGGAAAGGGGAAAGGAAGGAAAAACCTGTGAGGAAGGTGAGCGTGTGGTGAAAGGTGGGTGCAGAAAGGAAAGAATAACTGCTTTTGAGCACCAAAGAGTAGAGTCTTCCCTCCATCTATTGGGGAGGAGACTCATTATTGCCTGAAAAATACAAAACGGCAGTCATGTAGCACTGCTGTTTTTGTTCTGTTAGAATACAAACTAACATGGCTACCTCTCTGTTACTATTCATTATTGTCTGCGTGTTTTTGTGTAGAATTTTCCACTTGATATGATCTCTCAGACCCTAAGCATTTCCCCTTAACAGCCCAGTTAGTAAACAGACCTCCAGAACAACTTGAATTTATTCTTGTTAAATCTTATATTCCAATTCCATTATATTATTGAGTAGGGCATGGTGGGTTCTTGCTTTAGTTGCTTATTTTAGTAAGCACATACTGCTGGACATAAATGCCCTGTACATAAATTTATTGCAAGTTATAAGCATGAAATATTAATCTTCAACCATGTGGCACAGTTCACCATCTTCTCTCTGTTCAAATCCTCAAACAGATCAGAGACTTCTTTGCTGATAAAACACCTGGTGCCATTTGTTTACAATATTTAGTTCTACTATCTTTATCCAGTGTGTAGCCTCATCCTTGTAGTCAAAAGAAGCCCTTAGATCCTGAGGCAAGCAAAGACAAGTGATTTCTCTCTTTGTTTCCTTCCCTGCCATTTCTGTCTTCTGTCTTTCGTGTCATCTGTGTAATGACCTAATTACCCTCTTAGTTCTCCTCAAGCTCACAGTTAGGCATGGGTCTTCTTTATAAGATCTGTTTCAGAGTTATTAATTAGTGCTGCAGCTGCTGTTGGCTAGCACTCTGTCGCAAACCTGCAGTTCTTAATCACTTTTCGGATAGCACAGAAACTTTGTGGTCACCTAAGTTGTTATAAGTAGGGCTTTACCAACTTCATGGCCATGAAAAATGCTTCACAGACTTTGAAGTCTCATCTCCCCCGCACCTCTTAAAATCATGTCGTTTTTGTGCATTTACCCGATACTCTGCAGATTTCAAAGGGGAAACCAGTGTGTTTCAGCTTGGGGGTCCTGATCCCTAAGAAGATCTCAGTATTGTCAGTCTCACTTCTGTGCTGCCTTTGGAGCTGAGCAGCTGGAGAACAGCACCTGCTGGCTCAGCACTCAGCTCTGAAGGCAGTGCCCTCCTGCCCCACCTCCCCAACAATAATGTAAAAGTAAGTAGTAGTAGTACAGCAATACCTCTCCTCCTCAAAAATTTGTGCAACTTCCATAGCTTTGTTTTGGACCAGTTACCCTACAATTATGAAACTGTAAACTTTCATAGTTCAGTAGTTGAAATAATGCCACTTCCTTTTTATAAAAAAGAAGGTTATGTGAAATTTTCCAAAATGGACTGTGAATTTGCTAGGGTGCCATAAAAGTTACTGATGATAGTGAACTACATCATTGTCCCTCTGCATGATAAAAACTAAATTTTGCTTTAGTGGAAGTCCCAACAAATCAGGGGAAGACACAAAGCTGTCATCTTCAGCCTCTCTTGCAATGTACTGTCTCCACATGACAATTAATTGTTGAGCTTCTCCAGATTGAATGTTATCAGAGCAGATAGAACCAATAGTGATGGGTGACTTTCCTGTAGATTACAGTACTGTTTATCTGTTTAGCCTTTATAATAATTTTGTGACTTTGAAAAAAGATATTTATGTAAAATCACTTTTATTCAGAGAGACTTCATACAGAAAGTTCTTTATAAAATCCACAAGTATTGTTTTGGTCCTTATCCATTGAAAGTTTTCTATTACCTACTGAGATGCACATATAAGTTCAAAACTTTTCAGCTACACAAGTTCTGGTATATAATAAACATTTTTAACAGTAACCTGATAAATTCTTGTTTGGGTTTTAGAAGAAGCCTCTTGTGGAAGATCTTTGTAGCACAGTGGCATGTGCCAGAACCTTGTAGTTGAGCAAACATCAATAATTATCAGATTAAGAGGTTAGAACCACATTAAAAAGATGTGCTGTTGCAGAGTAGAGTCCACCACACCCAACCAAACTCTGTCATGGGCATTAGTTGTCATCTATCCTCCTCCTCGAATTCTGGCTTATTTCTCATGGCAAGTACATTTTACAGGGAAAATGACAAAACTGTTTCCTCACAACTTGGAACAAGAGACTTTTGAGAACTGGCGTGCTATCCATTTTTGGGAAGTTGCAAATATTACTAATTATAACAATATTTCAGAAATAAAATTTTTGATTCTTTTGAAACTAATATCTCTATGGAGATCCTAAGTTCTCAGATTTGTGAATTTCAGTAATTCCTGTTGATAACCAAGTAGAGAGAGGTACTTTGGAAGAGTTGTTGAATGATATAGCCATTATAGTGAGTTTGGATATTCCAGATGAGGGATATGAGATTTTAGCAAACTTATTAGATGCTGGACTGAAGAATATAGGAAGAATAAGTAGCTCAAAATAGCCTATATGTGGACCAGATATTCTGTACCACTGGGGACCTGGACTTTGTTTCAGGTTTTTTAAAAAAAATTACCCATGCCCTTTAAAAAAAGGTCACGATAGCATATGGTGATGGTTCATTGCGTTTTGAAGTGTAATTATGTTTCTCCTCCCCCCTCCAACTTTCTCCTATAATTGTAATAGCTGATGGTTTTTCTCAAATTTCATGCCTACCCTAACATGGGAGAAATTATGCAAATTATTTTTTTAGTAAGAGAACACAATATATATTCTGAAATTGTTTAATTTTTAAAGAATGTATGTATTCTGTCTTTTGACAGGTTAGATTTTTCTGACCAACCAAATCTAGCTCAATGGACGAGAACAATATCCCAGCAAATCAAAGCATTATATGTACTTTGGGATGAAAAAACTGCTAGTAAGTCTGAAGATCTAATATTTTATATATTGTATATGCTGAATTATGGAAATGTTGTCACTGAAAAGAGATTCCACAGCTTGTCAATGAGATATGGAGGCTTTTAATTCCTAGTATTTTATTTGAAGCTAGATCAGGTTGATAGAACTTTCAGAAAAACTCATTGGATAACTGCTCCTATGTGAATTAACATGGGTGGTCTCCGTTTAGTTCTTAGTGTACCAGCTCCACGTCACAACTGATCTAGATGGCAACCATGTTTTTAGTTTCAGTAGCAGAGCAGTGAATTATACAGCAGTGAAGGTTGAATTAACACTTTCCATACAGCTGGTCCTTCCATAGCAGAGTTGAGATGGTGTTAGTAAAAAAAAAAAAACGTGATGGAAGTTACATAACCATTGACCGTGCTAATTATTCTGAAGAATTTGGAACTTCAGTTTCTATTGTCAGTCTGCGACTTTCATGAGCAGTAAAATTCATATACAGATGAATTCATAATTACAGGGTTTATTGGACTTTTTTATACAGATAATTCTTGTGGTAACACAGAAAAAATGGATGAGGTACAGCTGCCTAAAGGATTTAGGCCAGACTTCCAACCAAAGTATGTATTCCATCTTTAAAAATTATTCATACTTCTATGATATGGCAGGGGTATATTTGTGTACTGTAGGGCTTCTACTGAATGAGCTAAAGAACTTTGAATCATACGTTCATTAGAGTAGATGAGCTTATGTCGAATATTGATCATGTGACAGCACTGCTTTTGCACTGCCACATTTGGATCAGATTCAGATACCCGTATAGTTCCCCATATCCATGGCAGTATGTTTTCTTTGTGTAAAGCTAGGTACACCAAAACTCATGGGTATGTAATCAGATATATATTACTCCATTGCCGAGGTTAAACTTGATTTCATAATAATTGTGAATGTCTAAGTCAGGCTGCTTCTACACACTCTCCCCCCACCCATGGGAGGTGCCATGGTAATAAGGCAATTCAAAGCAGGCTAATGGGGCATTATTCAGGGCTTCATTAGCATAATGGTGGCCACATGAATTTCGAAGTCTGCACTTTGAATTGCAGATTGACAGTGTAGATGGGGAGCAGCTTCAAAATAAGCGCACCACTTCAACTTCCTCTTACTCCCACGGAACTAGATCGGAGTAAGGGCATGTCGAAGTGGAGCGCTTATTTCGAAGCTGCCCCCATCTACACTGTCAATCTGCAATTCAAAGTCTGCCATTGGAAATTTGCCTGGCTGCCATTATGCTAATGAAGCCCTGAATATGCACGTTAGCCTGCTTCGAATTGTCTCATTACCATGGCATCTCTGACAGAAGAGTGAAGGTGTAGAAGCAGCCTCAGACATACTTCAAAATTCTCCAAATATGTGTTTTTTAAATTGCTAAGTTGTGAACTCATTAATGTATTAAAATACAATTTCCAGGATCCAGATTCTGGAAACATTTGTTTGTGTAACAGCTCTTGTTTCTTTAATGGGAAATTGATTTGAAAATTTTTTCCCTTCAATTTGGCATATATTACTTCTATATAGTCTTAACTATATTCCATCTGAATGTATTGAGGGCAGAATCTGATTAGTCCTATACAAATATGTAAAATTCTAGTCTAATACAGACAGCTAAAAACTGATTGCCTAAGTGCATGGCACAAACTGTTTAAAATAGCAAAAAAATGCCAAATCCTTCTTCTAGTATTCACTCAAACAGGACTATTTAGTTCAGGGGTGGGGAACCTTTGGCTCAGGAGGAGCCTGTGAACAGCAGGCGAAAAGCCTTTCTCTAGGGAGCATTTCTCTGTGCTGCCATTCTCCTAGGCAGAGGACAGAACAGCAGCATGCAGAGGTAAGTGCTCCACATCACCCAGACACTCCTCACCCCCAGCCTACTCTTGCATTCCTCTCTTACCCAGACCACCTCCACCTTGATCCTACACCCTCCCTCATGCCCAGACCCCTCACTTTCAGCCCTTTTCTGAACCCACCACTGCTGTGCCCAGACCACTCATGCACCCTCCCTTGTGTCCAGACCATTCACCCTTAGCCTGTTCCTCCATCTTCCCTTCCATCCAGAACCCAGGCACCCTCCCACATCCCAGTCCTGTACCCTCCCTCCTACCCAGACCCCAAACCACCTCCCCAGCAGCCCCGTCCTGCATGTTGAACTCTGAAGCTCCCATTTCTGGGGACCTGAGTCGGACCAAAAAAGTTCATCTGGCCATGGGGAAGCTCTGAACCTCAGTACCCTCTTCTCCACCCCACTTCCCGTGCTGCTGGAGCATGAGGGGAGTGAAGTATGTCAGTCAGGCGCCACATCAATGAAGGGTTGTGGGTTTTGTGGGTTTTTTTGCATCTCATTTTCATGTGTCCCTGACTTAATTTTTTTTTCCTGTTGGTCCCTGACCCAAAAATGGTTCCTCACCCCTGATTCAGTTAGCAGCTTGCTTGCTTGAGTAAGGTAAGCAAGATATGGTCCAAAAATCTGACAACTTTGCATAAATCAAAACTTTCAGACATTATGCTTCAACTTGATGTTTAATTTGCCTGTTATCAGAATAGACTTCTGCTGTGATGGTGACAACTTTTAAAACCTATCAATAACCCAATACCTGTCTGTTCTCAGGAGTCTGTATTCTGAAAGCATTAAAGAGATGCTGACAACATTTGGTACGGCAACATACAAAGTGGGATTGAAGGTGCATCCAAATGAAGAAGATCAGCGTGTACCCATAATGTGCTGGGGTAGCTGTGCTTACACAATACAAACAATAGGTAACGTTTTGTTTCTAGTGAAGCCAACTGTATGTTGGCAAGAGGTTTTCAGATACTTATTTAAATTTACAGCACTGAAACTTGGTTTTTTTTTTTGTTTTACCTTCTCCTTCTGCAGAACAAATTTTAGCTGATGAAGATAAACCATTATTTGGTCATTTACCTTGCCGACAGGTAAGATACAATATCAACTTCAGGTCCTAATCACCAGGCTCTTCTTTAATACAGAGTGCCACAACTGTAGTCTGAAATTATTGCAAAGTTTCTTTTCAGCTTAGGTTCTACTCTTTCCTCCATCAATATCTGATAGTTTACGTTTGTTTCAATTTTAAGATGTAACTAAGTTGTTCTTCATGAATGCTAAATATGACAGACTTGGGTTTGTCTCCTCATTATGATAAACAGAGCAAGGAGCTTTGAAATTGTAATTATGTTCTGTAAATCTGTTTGCACACATGCGCACCTGGATATATATGTATACAGTATAAGCTTTATTATCTGGCACCTCTGGGGAATGTGGGGTGCCAGATAATCAAATTTGCTGGCATTGGCCGGGCAGATGTCCACCTACTCCTGGCCCCGCTGCAGTTGGCTTCCAGCTCTGCAACTGCCTCAAGTAACTGGGCAGGGGGCCCCCAACCCTGCAGCTACTGGCTAGGCAGCTAGCCCTAAGGCCATTGGCCCTGGCCAGGCAGCCTTCCCCCAGTGCTCTGACCGCTTGCCTCACTCTGTCAGTCCTGGCCTGGCAGCTGCTGGTAGAGCAGATGCCATTTAATAGAGTGTGCCAGTTATCTCAATTCTGGATAACACAGCTTTTACCGTAACATTGAAGTTTTGGCTTAAGCTATATCTCTCAAAATGTGTGGTAACTATACAGTCATAAAGACATCATTTCATTTCAACTTGAAGAGTTTAACTGTGAGGTTTCATTAAGGAGTTTTTGGTTTTGGTTTTTAGGATGACTGCCTTACTTCATTAACAAGATTTGCAGCAGCACACTGGACAGTTTCATCTCTTTCGGCAGTACAGGGTCACTTTTGCAGGCTCTTTGCATGTAAGTTCAATATATTATGCTCATTATTTTTGCATAAGTACAGACACTGGTAAAGCGGACAAAAGCTGACAGAAAATTAGCTTACAGAGAACAATATGTATATCTGAAGAATATGTATATCTGAAGAAACTATATAAGACTTATAAACCCCTTAAGACACATTAAAAGTTGTGAAATTTGCAGACATCCTTTTCTATCTAAAATTTGCATAATTTAACTTATATCATATGACCATTTATTTGTCTTATCTGTTACTGTGAGCGCAAGAATCCAGTTTCAGAAATGCACTACAGGAATATAAATTAGTAGAATTCCTGTTGGGAAGCAAACTGATGGCAGTTTTCCTTCATGAACCAGATTTTTTTTGTTAACTGGAATTAACAATACTTTAAGTAATTTAGATCCATAATGTTGACACTTCCAAGTTCAAATACCAACCATAGCTTATGTTGCTAACTGGAAAAGTACCTAGTAATGGTATCAGCTTGGAATCTGTGTGAATGAAAATAACAAACAACTGTAAGCTTGACATGTTTATGGATATAGATGAGCTGTACTGGATACATCCTAACTGAGTTCTATGTCACCTGAAATAAAATATTATAGATATAGATACATTGGTCTAATTATTACAGATTGTGCTGCTCATCACCTTTTAAAAATCAGGCCAATATCTGTCCCTCTCTATATGCATGCTATAGCCAGTGTATTTCATGGTGAAAAGTAAGTAATGCAAATGTCAAATAGAACCCCAACTTAAAATAAAACATCTATTAGTTTAACTCACCTTTTTCAAGTTATTTAAGTCCCTGTAAGTTGAGAAGAAGTAACCGTAATAATAATCAGTAAGGCAATTGATTGCTTTAAGACAAGATTTTTGGATGGAGCGGCTTCTAGGAGCTGTACTATACCAAAAATGCTATTTTCAGTCAGTGCTGACATTAACATATACTCTGACGTTATTAGTAGAATCAACAGAAATGGACTACAGCCAACAATGGACACTTTCAGTACTCAATTTCTAACAGAAATTTGGGGAAAAATTATGATCGGTGTTTTGATGGATTTATACTAAATTTACCAAAACAGTAGTACTTGTAACCTGAAGGTACTGGAATTGTCACGACAAAGAATTGTTTTATTCAGGGAAGTTTAAGTTCTTTGGAAATAGTAAATCACCTCTTAACTTGGCATATTTGCAGTTGTAAATATAAATGTGTTCTCAAGTATGTTGATTTACATTACTGTCCATTTTGACTAGAATTTTCATTTTAATCTGTATTTTATTCAGGGTAGTGATTTTCAGAGGGGATGTTTTGTGAAGTTCTTGTTCGAATGTTGCCTTAAAAGAAGATAATATCTTCAAGGCGGTGGTTTTTTTGTTTTGCTTTTAAATTGAGATACTCATCATGCAAAATTGGTGACAGTCTACGCATGGATTGCTTGATTTATGTATTGTATGTTTGCTCTTCTGAACTTAAATTTGCATTTGGTATACTTAAAAAAATGTAGTTGCATCATTATTACACTGGCACGATTTATTTAAATAAACTTTAAAACTGTGAAGAACTAGTGCCAAATCAAAGCAGGGGTTTAAACCAAGGTTTATACTAAGCTGATTCACAGTTGATGCTAGCTGATACCTTATTCTTTAAGTGAGTCCTTATCCCTGTTTGTGATATTATCTTTGCTCTCTGTACTTAATGCAAGGAGATCCCAGAACAATAGCTTTGAGAATAGAATAGTAGAACTGGAAGACCTCAAGAGGTCATAGAGTCCTGTACCCTGCCCTCACAGCAGGACCAAGCACTGTCTAGACCATCCCTGATAGATATTTCTTACCTGCTCTTACGTATCTCCAGTGATGGGGATTCCACCTCCTAGGTAGTTTGTTCCAGTATTTAACCACCCTGACAGTTAGGAAGTTTCTCCTAATGTCCCTTGTTGCAGTTTAAGTCCAGTGCTCCTTGTCCTATCCTCAGAGGCCAAAGAGAACAATTTTTCTCCCTCCTCCTTGTAACCCTCTTTTAGGTACTTGAAAACTGCTATCATGTCCCCTCTAAGTCTTCTCTTTTCCAAACTAAACAAGCCCAGTTCTTTCAGTCTTCCCTTATAGCTCATGTTCTCTAGACCTTTAATCATTCTTATTGCTCTTCTCTGGATCTTCTCCAATTTCTCCATCTTTCTTGAAATGTGGTGCCCAGCACTGGACAGAAAACTTCAACTGAGGCCTCATGAGCGCTGAGTAGAGCGGACGAATGACTGCACGTTTCTTGCTCTTAACACTCCTGTTAATGCATCCGAGAATCATGTGTGCTTTTTTTCCAACCCCCAACGGCATCGCACTGACTCATATTTAGATTGTGGTCCACTACGATCTCTAAATCTCTTTCTGCAGTACTCCTTCCTAGACAGTTGCTTCCCATTTTGTATGTGTGAAGCTGATTGTGCCTTTGCAAGTGGAGTACTTTGCATTTGTCCTTATTAAACTTATTAAACTTCATCCTGTTTACCTCAAGCCATTTCTCCATTTTGTACAGATCATTTTGAATTCTAACCCTATTCTCCCAAGCAGTTGCAACCCCTCCCAGCTTAGTATCATCTGCAAACTTAATAAGCATACTCTCTGTGCCAACATCTAAATCGTTGGTGAAGATATTGAATAGAACTGGTCCCAAACCAGACCCCTGCGGAACTACACTTGTTATGCCCTTACAGCATAACTGCAAACCATTAACTACTACTCTCTGAGAACAGTTATCCATCCAGTTTTGCACCCACTTTGTAGTAACCCCCATCTAAGTTGTCTTTGCCTAGTTTCATGATAAGAAGATCATGTGAGACTGTATCAAATGCCTTACTAAAGTCAAGGTATGCCATATCCACTGCTTCTCCCTTATCCACAAGACTTGTTGTCCTGTCAAAGAAAGCTATCAGATTGGTCTGGCGTGATTTGTTCTTCACAAATCCATGCTGGCTCTTATCAGCTTATTTTCTTCCGAATGTTTGCAGGTGAATTCCTGAATTACTTGCTTCATTATCTTTCCCGACACAGAAGTTAAACTGACTGGTCTGGAGTTTCCTGGGTTGTTTGTTTTTTTTGTTTTTGTTTTTGTTTTTTTCTCTTTTTTTACAGATGGGCACTGCATTTGCCCTTTTACAGTCTCCTGGAATCTCTCCTGAGTTCCAGGACTTTTCAAAGATGATAGCTAAAGGTTCTGATACCTCCTCTATCAGCTCCTTGAGTATTGCAGGATGCATTTCAGCAGACCCTCGTGACTTGCAGACATCTAATTTTTAAGTAATTTTTAGCTTGTTGTTTTATCCTCTAAACCTACCCTTTCCCCACTGGCATTCACCGTGCTAGGCATTTCTGCATCAGACTTCTTGGTGAAGACTGAAACAAATAAGTTATTAAGCGACTTTGCCATTTCCAAGTTTCCTGATACTGCTTTTCCCCTCTTCACTGAGTAGTGGACTTACCTATCCTTGGTCTTCCTATTGCTTCTAATGTATTTCTATAATGTCTTCTTGTTACCCTTTATGTCTCTAGCTAGTCTGAGTTCATTTTGTGCCTTTGCCTTTCTAAACTTGCACCTGGATGTATGTATTGTTTGCTTATATTCATCCTTTGTAATTTCTCCTAATTTCTACTTTTTATAGGACTCCTTTTTGATTTTGAGATCATGCAAGATCTCCTGGCTAAGTCAAGGTAGTCTTTTGCCATACTTCGTATTTTTCCTACGCAGCAGTATAACATGCCTTTGGGCCCTTTATAATGCCCATTTGAAAAACTGCCAAATCTCTTCAGTTTTTTTTTTCTTAGTCTTGCTTCCCATGGGACCTTACTGACCAACTCTCTGAGTTTATCAAAATCTGCCTTCCTGAAATCTATTGTCTCAGTTTTGCTGTTCTTTCTTTCACCATTTCTTAGAATCACGAACTCTATGATTTCATGGTCAGTTTCTCCTAAGCTGCTTTCCACTTTCAAATTCTCAATCAGTTCCTCCGTATTTGTTAAAATAAAATCTAGAACTTCTCCCCAGTAGCTTTTTTCCACCTTCTGAAATAAAAATGATCGTCAGTGCAGGCCAAGAACTTTCTGGATAGTCTGTGCCTCACTGTATTAGTTTCTCAAAATATGTCTGGATAGTTGAAGTCCCCCATCACCTCCAAATCCTGTACTTTGGATGATTTTGTTAGTTGCTTAGAAAAAGCCTCATTCACCACCTCTACCTGGGTAGGTGGTGTATAGTAGACCCCTAGCATGACACAACCCTTGTTTTTTACTCCTTTTAACCTAAGCCAGAGATTCGCAGTGCATCTGTCTCCTGCATACATCTCACCTCAGTCCAGGTGTGCACATTTTTAATATATAAGGCAACACGTCCTCCCTGTTTGCCCTGCCTGTCCTTCCAGAGTAAGCTGTACCCTTCTATGCCAATATTCCAGTTGTGTGTATTATCCTACCAAGTTTCTGTGATACCAGTTATGTCATAGTGGTATTTATTATTGGGACTTAAAGTTCTTCCTGCTTATTACCCATACTTCTTGCATTTGTAGATACTGATTTGCTTTTGCTTCCCAGTTCTGCCTAGTCCCTCTATTTTCTTTGCTATTATAACCCATGTTCCCTCCCATTTGAAGCCCAATTCCTAGGTCTCCAGGGTTTTTACTTACCTGTGGGCTGTGGTTACCTGTCCCAATGAAGTGTTATCAGTGGGCTTCTGAGATAACTTAAGTTTTAGCATGATAATTAGTTTGGCTTATAAAACAGGAGAGATTTTAAAATTCTATACCATTTCTGTGAGGCAGGTCTCGGTTTTGGTACCACAAGTGGAGAAACCACCACTTGTTTGTTTTTTTCCTCATTCGAAGTAGTTAAGCCACACCAAAGAGCCTGGTTCATAGACATCTTAAAGCCCAGAGAGGGAAATCAGGCTCATGTAACCCTGCAGAGTTCAAAGCTGCATAATCTCATTTTAAATGTCTGCATAATCAAGAGTGTCTCACCTGGGCAGAGTTTGGGACAGTATCTCCAGTTTTTCTGTTACAGGCCAAGCAGTAAACAAAAGATCAGAGAACAGTGTATACAACACAGTTTGGTACAAATTATTTTGTTCTGGTCTCACTTAAGTGAAATATGAAGTTTGGAAACTATAATAGAACCTGTTCGAGCAATGTACACAAGGTCTTAATTTATTCCTTGCTATAAACGGAAAGATCTTTCTTAAAATATTTAGAACACAGTTAAGATAATTAGTCTGTCTGTATCAAAAATCAGTGCCATTGGTGGTTGTGTAATTTATACATTCCTTGTGTTTTATATGTTTAGCACTGGTGCCTAATGAAAAAAGTGGAAATCTTCCATGCATACTTGATATTGACATGTTTCATTTATTGGTAAGTTTTTCACAATGAACACTCCTAAATCTTTGGTGCTAGGAAAAACATCAACACTGCAAATAAAGGATCGGCCAGTGAGTCTCAAAACGTGGATCAGCTGACACTGAGCCCCATGAACCTAGGGTGCCAAAAATTGCTGTTTGGACATTCCTGCTCAGGTTGAGATCCTCATAGGGTTTCAGAGCCCAGGCTCCAGCCCACGCATGAACATCTCCACTGCTACGTTTAGCCCTGTACCAAGTCACTTGACCCAGGTGCTGAGACTGCAAAGGCTTTTTGTGCTTAAGTTGTACCCTTGAGCATCTTTTATGTGTCAGAGCTGCAGTTATATATTTTCTGCACACCCACCTGAGTGTTGAGAGAAAAGTGCAGAGAAAGTTAAGATTCCTTCTCACAGTGTTTACATTTTTAGTATTTTTTGCTTTATTATAGTTAATTCTCCAACTTGGGTGAAGAAGGGCAGGAAACTCCATGTTGTCAGATAGTTACACATATCTCACATGAAGGAATGGGATAACTGGCATTAAAATTAATCCCAGTGAACGTCCTCCAGTACAAAAGATGGTGGCGAGAAAAAAGTCACAGATTTTTGAGGCTCTGTGGTAGAAGACATCATAGGTATACTTTCAAGTGTATTTATGACGTTTATTCTCTTACATTTTCTGTGTTCTCTATTACAGGTAAGCTTGGTGCTCTCTTTTCCTGCCATATACTGTCAGGATTTTTCAGGGGTTAGTCTTGGCACTGGAGATCTTCACATCTTCCATCTTGTCACAATGGCGCACATAGTACAAATTTTACTTACCTCATCCACAGGTAATATCATCTTTTTTTGTTTGTTTCACTCTGTTTTTTTGTGTTTTTTTTTTTTAAATAAAGACTAAGGCCAGGTCTGCACTTGAAAGCATAGATAAGCTGTTATTTCATATCAGAAAAGTATCAGTAGTGTGGATGCAAGTTATACCATCAAATGTGTGCTCTACCAGTCACAAATCACACACACCCCACCAGAATAGCAAGAGTTTATGGTATAAGACAGCTTTGAATTTGCTTCCCAAAGAAAATATGTGCTTCCTAAAGAAAGGAATTAATTAATGCACCCTACTTTTGGGACTGGTGGGACAAGAGCGGCTGTGTGTGGTAAGTGCTTTTATAAACCTCTGTGGTATTCAGAGCTTCACCCCCTTTCTCAACTGTTTCTAAAAATGAATTTCCCTTTAAAAATAATTAAGTGATTTCTAGGTTTAGAATTGTACCTGACTGATTTTTTTTTTCTTCTTCAGAAGAAAATGGCATGGACCAAGAAAACCCCAGTGGTGAAGAGGAAGTCACAGTGCTTACTTTGTATAAATTTCTTTGCCAGCACACAGGAAGGTAAAATTATAGTCTCTAGCTTACATGACCATTGGCTGAATTTGATGTGTTGATGCTCGTAAGAGAATCATATATTTTAAATTCCAAAATTCTTGCTGATTGTGTGCTGCTGTTTGTGATTGACTGAAAAAATGGCACATGACAAGTCAGCAAATTTCTGTAATTTACCTCCTCAGAGTTCAGTAATACTGTACTTGAGAATAATTTTGATAAGCCATTTGTCATATAGTAAGTAAATGTTAATAGCTTGCATCTGAGTTCTGAGAACGTATTTACTTATTCAGCTGCTCATAAATTTGTTTTTACTGTGTTATCAGTTGAAATTAGAAATCCATAAAAAAAAGTTATCTTCCCATTAATGTTACCTTCAAAGTAAGCACTCTTCGTACTTGACATTTGTTTCTACTAAAGCAAGAAAATTTTCAATACAAAATATGACCTACCTTTTATTAAACATACTTTTATTTAGCCCAGTAGCTTTGGATTAGCTGTATTTTCTTAACTGAGTCATAACAGTATTTCTCTCTCTCTCTGATTTTATTCATTTTGTTTTAAGTGCCTTGAAAGAAATGTCCTCAGGCTGGCATCTGTGGAGAAGTATAAAAGCTGGAATTATGCCTTTCCTGAGATGCGCTGCTTTGTTTTTCCATTATTTAAATGGAGTACCAGCGCCATCAGAAATTCAAGGTAATGTCCATTTATAGCTAGCTCTTTAGCAAAAGCTTTGTGAATGGCATGGGAAACAGTGATATAAATGCTAAAGAAAATAGACTACATTACACATTTCTTTCTGTAGCAGCTGCAGTTAATACATGCTGACATATTACTGATTCCAGGCTATATCTGCACAAAACTGCAAAGCTAAGAAAGGCTTATTTTTTTAATTTTTAAAAAAATCACTTTAGAAATAAGCAAAATCCAAACAATTTTTTCACTATATCTGTGTGTTTGAAAATAACAGCACACAAAAATGATATCCTAGTGTAAAAATGGAGGTAAAGGCTCATTGCTTCTTTGAAATCTCTTTATTACTTTCTGCATTCTTCTACAAGACTGGCCCCAGATCCCTTTGGCTACGTCTACATGGAAGAGGTTTGTCGGCACTTCCTCTGACAACCTTCTGCCTCTCCATAATGAGGAATAACGCCTTTGTTGACAGATTCTGTTGGCAAAAAAGCCACTGAGACGTTCCGGGGGGGGCCCTCTGTTGACAAACAGGACTTCCATTTCACCGGGCAGCCCTGTTTGCTGAGCTTCTGGTTGGCCATTCTGTCAAAAGTGGCTGGGCACTTTGGCCAATCCCTGTCAACAGAGCCAGTTGCTCTTTCAATCCACTTTTGTGTGTGGATGTGATTTGCCGACAGAAGTTTTGCTGGAAGATCTCTTCTGACGGTAACATGTTGACAGATCGCTGTAGTGTAGACATAGCTTTTGACTTCAGGGAGATCAGCAGTAGACCCTTAATTTTTAAATAATGTCTTCAATTGTGAAAGTGTTACACTGCATTTACACCACAGTTGAATCTGTTAGCAATAACTATGGCTCAGTTCCAGTTAGTGTTCAGATAAGATTTAAATATTCATCTGGAAGTGTTGATCATAATCAAAAGAAAAGATGCATATGAACACACAATATTGTAAGTTCCCCATATGTTATAAACAATACTTTTATTGAACTGTATGCAAGACTTTGAGGGGGTAAAAAACACTCCTTTCTTCTTACATAGCTGGGTTTCCCAGTTTTTTCACAGTCTGGACCATATCTGAACAGAGAGTTCATTTCATGAGCCATAACTGGCTGTGACCAGCAACCTTATTTGCGTGCAATAGCTTGTGCTGTATCTCTCGTGTTAATAGAGAAGTTCGGTCTCCAGGACTTTCAATTTGGCACCACTGACTAGACTTAAATTCATACCAGGTCTTAATGGGACAGGGGTGTCACCCTTTTGCATTATAGTTAAGGCTACTAGTATGTCACAGAGCTCGCTGAAGTCATGCAATCTGTGACTTCTAGAGACCTTTGTAACACTGGGGACTTGCAGTAGCCCAGCTACGGACAGCTTGGGAAATCTCCCCCAACTCCCAACCCTATTGAGCTGTAGGAGATTTCATGGAGGTTCACAGCCACCACAAGTGGTGGCTGCCCTTTCCACCACTGCAGTATTCTGGGAAATCCCCTGGAGGTCCCCAGCTCCCCACCCTGTGGGGCAGGAGGGGATCCCCTGAGTGTGCCAGCTTCCAATGGTGATTTTTCCCTCTTCTTCTCTGTTCCCCCACACGTTCCCCAGCCTTGCAGGGTGGCAGGGGTCCCCTCCAATGTTCTCTATAAGCTGAGCACTTGGGAGGCTGCCCACAAGAGATTCAGGTGCCACCCAGCTGATTAGCAGAGTACCCACAGCCAACAGCATGTGTGTATGTTAGTGGTACACATGCCTTGGTGCACATAGCAAAATTTATTCTGCCCATAGATGGAAAAAATTAGAGGGAGCAGTGGTCCCCTCCTTCATTTCCCAGCCAGTGGGCAGGCAAGGATGCTTTAGCTCTCTGTTGTTGCATGCGGTGGGGGAACGTGCTAAAACCTCCTTCCTCCCCATTTTGTCAGGGATGTTCTTAGTGAAAGTTAGGGACAAGTTATGGCTTCAGTGAATTTTTATTCATTGCCTGTGACCTATACGTGACTTTTATTAAAAATATTCTTGACAAAGCCCTAATTAGAGTTGCGTTTTATTTATATTTATTGACCTATTGCAAATGCAAGTATTTATTATCTTTCTTTTTCTACATTTACAGTTACTGGTGAAAGTCAATTTGAACATTTATGTAGCTATCTTTCCCTGCCAAACAACTTAATTTGCCTTTTTCAAGAAAACAGCAAAATTATGAACACATTGGTGGAAAGGTATGAAACTTTGTTTTAATTCCAACATAAAGTGTGCTGCACCAAAAATTAGTAATAAGTATTTTCCCAGCAACGTATATTTCTGGAAGTGAAATATGAATGTATTTTTAAAATTACCTGTAAAATATAGCAATTTTTGAAAGAAGTCTTTTGGGATAGAGAGTATATTAAATAGATCTTTGTTTGTTACTCTGAGGAAGACTAAAAGGCATCTTTTTTTCCCCCCTGTTGAAGTTGGTGTAGTAATAAAGAAGTAAAAAGATACCTGGAAGGCAAGAGACAAGCCATAAGGTAAGTAATGAGGGACTTTAGGATGGGGGAGAAAAGATTCTTCCTCCCTCCAGCCCTGTAATTAAAATTAACAATATCTCCTGTACTTAGCCTACCAGTAACATAACTTCAAAAAGTACAGCTTTAGAATGTAATTCTAAAGCACAGTTATATTAGAGGATGGACCAAGAGAGATTTAATTATTTATAAGGAAAGTAAAATATTATTTAAATTCAGAGATTGTGTGAATCCATAAATGGTCATTGTAATCCATTTCCTTTAACCTCCTGCATAATACTCAGGCCCTAGAACTTCATCCCGAAATGCCTGCATTTAGCTCACACACACACTTTGAGATAGAGCCTGTCAGTTTTACAGACATTTCACATGACTTACAAAAACTGTTTTTAAATGGTCTGGTCTCCAGAAACAAAACTAACTTTCTTTGACATCAAGCACACATTTGAAAGCAAAATTGCCTAGTCTGTTAACTTTGTTTTACAAATAAAAATACATTTAACAATTGAATTAAACAGCTTTTAATGCTAAGTAGTTTTAAACCAGATTTTCAGTTACTCAACATGAATGCAAAATATTGGTAGTTTATGAAATAATTCAACACACAAATGGTAAACTCTGTCATGAAAACTTATTTTTACGCTTCAGCTTCCAAACTAAGTGGCATAAGAGGAATTTTCTTCTTTGTATATAGGAATGCTGGACTAAAGCCCCGCTATGACAGAATTCAGTATGTTTATCATTTAATCTACTGACTGATTTATTGACTATCAATTTTTAAAGGGGGATCATTTCAGTTTGTTACAATATTGTAATTGAATAGTTGGAAACTTACTCATTTGACTTTTAGGATTTTTTTTTAACATCTAATTCTGTTCATCCATTACTAATCATGAAAAGATAAGCAGGTTATAGACAGTTATTCAGTGGCAGTTCTCTTATCTCTGAGCCTGTTGTGGTGCATTGCTTCTTGTACAGCCTTGAACTTGGACTTCACAGCCTCACAGATTCTGTCTTCTTCTGAAGATACAAACATTAAAATTTACGTTGTGTAGAACAGTAGTCCTCAACCTATTTACTGTTGTGAATATGCCTATCCATCTCTCAGTGTTATGTTAACCCAGCCACATCCACATAGTAGATATATATATATATATATATATATATATATACACACACTCTTAGGGCTGTGGCCACACTGGCCCCTCCTTTTGGAAGTGCTATGGTAATGTGGCACTTCAGAATATGTTAATGAGGTGATGCATATTCATAATAGCATGTCATTAGCATATTCCAAAGTGCCATATTACCATAGTCTTTCCAAAAGGAGGGGCTAGTGTGGCCATGGCCTATGTGTATGGACCTGAGGGTGACACATGGGCTACAGCTCTATGCTGACTGGGCTGCAAGTGAGCTACAGGTTGAGAACCACTGGTGTAGAAGCTGGAGGAAAAGGGGCAGAAGAAAGCCTCAACACTAGTACATAATATTTCCAAAGTGCGTAAATATTCAGTGTTAGTTTTTGCACAATGAAGAAACGTAAATTTACTCCTTTTAGAAAAGTCTTTTGAAGTTGAGAGCAGCTGCTTTTAGTGCAATATTAGCTACGTTGGAGATTTTTACATATTCTGATCCTTTAGTTAGACAAGTCTTCACATAATCCTGTTGTGTATCAGGATAAAATAATGCTTATCAGTGTGCAAATGAAGACAGAATATATAATCCAGGGACTTTTCTTAAGCCATACAAGAGAAATAACAAAAGTATGACTCCATGCAAAACAAATCTAGTGTATTTCAAATGTGGGCCATTGGTTTCCTTTTTGATGCATCAGTTTATGAGGCTTCTCACATCATCCTAAAAAATGGACTCTTGTTTACTCATGTGAGCAGAAGGAAAGATGGTTAAGGTTTGTGAGTAGAGCTACAGAACAGTGTCAAGTAAGGGCTGAGCTATTCAATGAGGTAATTCACTCGAGAAGAACATGATATCTAAAATGTACTAACTTGTTGGACATAATATGGTCCATGTAGACCCTGCTGATGCACACTAGAGTTCAGTAGTGTGCTTTAACATAGCACTGGGACTGAATGTGGTTCCAGCGTGCCTCCACCAAAATTCGTCAGGTAATCATATAAACTATTACATTTACTTTATATTAAATCATAGTATATTGAAAGAAATGTGTGTTCACAGTAATTTTTATTTCATTTCATACCCCATATGTCGTTATAGTCTAAAAGACGGAGTCTGGTGTATGGTTTATAAGACAAAATTGAATATAGATCATTTCTATATGATTAGTACTGAGGTAACACCTGGGAAAAATGTGAGTTTGTAGTGATTGTGTCCACTATTTGTTAAACATTTGATTGTTTCATTTTAGCTATGCAAGAGAATCTAACAAATTAATAGACCTTCCAGATGATTACAGTTGCCTCATTAATCAAGCATCTAATTTTTCGTAAGTTTTATGCAATTATAATCCTCTTTAAAAGCCATTTGTTGCTTGTGATGAATAGGAAACATTTGTATCATAAGAGCCTTTGTTTAGAAAGTCATAAAGTAAATGACACGTTTCCTGCTATCATGTTTAATTAAAGTGCCTTATCTTTATTATTTTTTTCAACAAAACAAGATTTAACTGTGTTCACCTACATGTATGGATTTTTTTGTTTGCTTACATAAAGATGTCCAAAATCAGGTGGTGATAAAAGCAGAGCACCAACATTGTGCCTTGTTTGTGGGACCATGCTATGCTCTCAGAGTTACTGTTGTCAAACAGAGTTAGAAGGGGAAGATGTTGGTGCTTGTACTGCACATACATATGCATGTGGTTCTGGAGTGGGCATATTTCTCAGGTAAGGACTTTACTGCACCCAAATTTTATTAGTGGGGTACTTACATATTTTCATAAATCAGAACAAAAACAGTGTAGTGATAGTGTATAGACTAGCACGGCTTCCTCTCTGTTACTATTTTCATAAATGTGACTGGTACTGTATATAAGTAAAGTTAAGTTTGTAGAAAAAACGTTAATAGTTGCATACAGATAGTTTTTGTTTGTTTTTTTTTTTAATCTTCATTGCACTTAAGATTTTAGGAGCTTTTATCTTTTCTGAAATCTCGTAAAAGCTTCAAAGCTGATTTTAAAAAAAGACTGTCATGCATGGTGTAACATTTCAGTGGAAATAAATGAAAGGGAGGTGGTAAACTTTCTGTTTTTTAAGAAATAAGTAAAATAATTTTGGTGTAAAACATAGTTCTGATTTACTTTCAAGGAATAAAGCTGTGATGTAACGTTATAATGATTCTGCATCTGTTAACGCAGCTCTTATTACACACATGCATTGAAAGACTACACCACACAATTTGTTTCAGGTTTTTCACAAATATTTGTTAATGGGAAGCAAAACTGATGTATCCTCTTGTAGTGTTTTTAATTAGTTTCCAAATCGGTTAGTCTGGGCATAATGACCTTTATGCTGTAACAGATAAAATGTAGAACAGCATTTTGTTTGAACTATTTTATTACATACGTATTCCTGGCAAAGGAAGGATATAAATATATGGAGATGGTAGTTACATTTTTAAATTCCACAGTACATACAGATTATACAGAACCATAGATACATGTGTGAGCTCCAAGATGCTAATATTCATAAAAATATCAGATGTGGTCACATCATAGAGTTAATGAACAAAATATCCTGTGTGTGTCTGTGCAGAGTTCGAGAATGCCAAGTACTATTTTTAGCTGGAAAAACAAAGGGTTGCTTTTATGCTCCTCCCTATCTTGATGACTATGGAGAGACGGACCAGGGACTCAGGTAAACTTTTTAAAGAACATTCTAAAATATTCATTGGAACACTTCTCTTCACCCTCAAAAGCAGTTGGTTCGTATACAAAGCTTAGTTGTATCTTAAATAATTTATAGCTAAGCTACTAAAGTTGGGAAATAACGTAGTTGTGTGTGGCATAAAGTCTAAAATAAACCTTTAAAAATATTTACTTTGTTAGAAACATCTGATGAGAAATAATTTGCCAGGTATAGATGCTTCCTAATTGGTAAAATCTTGAATAATGTCTTGGCATCTTTGACATCCTATATACCATACTGCTGGCAAATATATATCTTAATTTTATGTACAGTTTGTTTATTATTATGTGTATATATCTATATCATATGAAAACCTCTTGACACAAAAGGACTTAATGTAGATCTGCATGTTGATTTTTTTTGCTGAAATCTTTAGGGGTAGCTTGGAACTCGATAGCATTTACTCTTACTGGCTTTTTAGACAATGGAGCCAGATCCTTGTAAATGGTCAATTTTGAAGTATAAGCTGGTGGTGACATTAAAAAAAAATGGTTTAAATCTTGCTTTTACATTTCGCTGATCCCCATGCTGCTTCGTACATGTTATTACCCCAGCCCTGTAGTAACCAGCCACAGGGACCTAAAACAGGCCAGGTTTGGCGTGTCATGAGGGTGGCCTCCCTGCCCCTTCTGCAACACTGTCATCTTTTATTCACAATGCTGGAAGGAGATCAGGTGGATAATGTATTAGCCCATATATTGTCTTGTACAAGGTCATTCTTGCCTGGGCCAGATAAATGAATTTTGGGCTATACCACTGGTATTGTTCGACTAGGGTGACCATATTTCCCTATGTCAAATATGGAACACCTAATAAAATTGCTCAGAGTTCAGCAAATTCAGTGGAAATCAGTCCAGACCTATGCTGTACAAACATTCAAAATAACATTGTGTACTGAGCTCCCATTAAAGAGACATACTACATTTTTAAAACGAATGGTAGGTAAAATATATACACACACATACCTATTATTAATTTTAAAAATGTAGAATGTCTTTATATATATTCACAAGTAAATGGTCACTGCTCTGTTGAAGGGCCTGCCTTTCAGCCCTGCACCATGCACCATCACCCCCCTAAAGGCCCACATAAATGTTTGGGCTCCAGGCCCACAGGCGGTTAATCTGCCCTGACTCTGCCCCGGGGCTCCAGAGGCTTCTCCTCCACAGAGAGCACATGGGGAATGCAGGATTAAGCCCTGCCACTCACAGCTTTTGCCCTGCAGGGGGGCTCCTGCCTTGCAGTGGTGATCTTGGGCATAGGGGCTGCAGCTTCCTGCCCTGCAGGGGACCCCGGGGATGAAGCCTGCAGACCTGTGGGGGTGGCTGCCCAGCCTTGGAAGGCAGCCTGGCAGAGAAGGGGGCTAGTTGTGGGGGAGCTGTTCCAAGCAGTGCGGGCTCCTTGTGTGCCCCAAGCAATGGGGCACAATGAGGTTGCTGCCTCGGGGGTGGGAGAGCTCCTCCACAGCTGCCCCACAACAAAGGATGCCCTGGCTGTTCCACGCTGCCAGGTGCTGGTAACTGGCTGCCTCCCTGCAGCAGGGGAGCTCCTAAGCTCCAGGGGCATTTTGCCAGCAGGAGCTACCGCCCTATGGATGGGGTGCTCCCTGGCTGCTCCAAATGGCATGATGCAGGTGTGGCTCCTGGCTTCTCCCCAACCCACAGGAAGCTGGAAACGGGGCTATAGCCCCACAGGTGCGGCTCCCAGCTTCTCCCCAAGCTGCGTGGCTCCAGGAATAGGGCTACAGCCCTGCCCACGGGCGGGGTCTCCCTAGCTGGAGGGGTAGCTGCCTGGGACCGCAGGTCCTCTTCAAATCTTGAAAAGGACTTGCAGGAGGTAGGGGAGACACAAACTACTCCCTCCCACACTCCAACATACCCTGCCTTACCTATGGTACAACCCCTGCTGGCTCCCTCTCCTGCTGCTGCCTGTACACGTCTGGTCGGTATCTGCTACACATGCTCTCCAGCCAGCACCTGGTACTTGCAGCTGCAACTGTGCTAACTTGCGGGAAGGGCGGCTCAGCAGGGGGCATGAATATGGGACAATTAGACCTTTTGTTAAAATAAGTTGGGATACCTTCCTGACACCTGAAATACGGGACTGTCCAGATCAAAACAGGACAGATGGTCACCCAGTAGTTGACCATAAAATGGCCACCTCACACCTGTCATTTTGATCCTCTGTTTCCACTGGCTTCAGAGAGGAAAATGCCTCCCCCTAAGCATTTTTTGAGATTTACTGTAATATCTGCCTCACCTAGAAAATGATCACCCAAATATAGTGGAGTTGAAAAGCCTGCCACAGTTGCATTTCACCTTAATTTCTTCTGCTTGTGCAGATCATTTTTTCTCCAGTATGCCTCCTATTGGGGAGGGGGGGGAATAGGGCCCCAAGCTAAGCAAGTATCTCTTCTCATCTTGAAGAGATGACTTTGATCTACACAAATATAAAGGGCTGTCATTTTTAATGATGCTCACTGTGCAAAATGAAAATCTGCATCTGTGGAGGGTCAGCTGAAATACTAAAGGATCAAGTTACTTTGGCATCAATACAATTTTTACAACTAAAATATTATACAGTAACATTAAAATCTTATGTAACTTTTTTGTGTATTATCTGTGCATTTTCATAGGTGCTTTGTAACACTTCACAATTGTTAGTTTCCTGATAAATATATTCTTTTTCAGGCGTGGGAATCCCTTACACCTGTGTAAAGAACGGTTTAAAAAGATTCAAAAACTCTGGCAACAGCACAGTATCACAGAAGAAATTGGACATGCACAAGAAGCAAATCAAACACTAGTTGGCATTGATTGGCAGCATTTGTAATTTGTTATCTGAAGACTGGAACTTTTATTTATGATGATTTTTGTAACCCAAACAAAAGAAGAATTAGGGGGGAAACTGAGGACAATAAAGAGACAATTCTACTCCTTCCATTTAACCTTGTTTTCCAATTTATTTTGAAAAATGCCTGGTTATAATAACCATGTAAACTTTTTTTTTCTGTATAAGAAGATTCTACTAGTAGTATTTGCACTGTGCTTCCTTCACATGAAACCACCTGGGGTATAGAACCTGGGCAAATGAATATAGGATTTCTGGTACAAGAGGATAACTCTTCTTGGAACTCTGACTCCGATTTTTCTAACGAACTACAAGAGGAAAAAAACGCTGAAACAGAGATTAGGTTGAGCACAATTATGGATTGTGTTTTGCCATTTGCTAGTAATCTGAGCCGTTTTACTTTATTTATTACTCTGCATTTTAACATTTAAACTATGTACATGCTATGGAATTAAGCAAGGATGAAAATAATGTAGCAAATGGATATATATCTGTCTGCATTAGTGGATAAACTCTCAGTGTATCTAAAATTCATGCCATTATTTGCGTTCTGTTTGATTTTCTTTTTACTAAAAGAATGAACACTAGCTAACAAGTAAAACAACTTAATTTAAAGCTATTGCTGGAGCATTGCAAGCCTTATAAGTATTGTATAGTTTGCAATTTGACTATAACAAGGGCATCTTTTCGTTCACTTTTCATGTATGATGTAACTGTTTTCCCAAATTTGAAGGGCTGATCATATTTCAGAAGATTTAAGGCAATGGAGATGTATAGTCATTTGAAAGGTGATTTCAGATTAATTTTGAAGATTCACAGGATATTCACCTTCATTTTTGACTTCTGTCTTTCAAGATGCAAATCCCACCTACATCTTATTGCAGTTTACTAATTTCAGGTTTCCAAATAGAAACCCTCTGACAAAAATGAACAATTTTTTTTCCTGTATATGAAGGATGCCAGTCACAGAACATTTGTTTGCTCCTGTTCACTTTCTTTCAGTTGCATTACGTACATTTACTTCCTGACATAGTAGACAATTGACTAAAGCTTTGTAAAGATGTTTGTCTATAGTATATTTTATAATATATATTCTATATCTGCACAGATTTTGCACTTGATATGAGAGTGCCTGAAGGCAGTGAGTTTTCTAGTTATATGTAGTAAATGCAATGTTAGACACACCCCAGAAATCTCTATATGACATGCTTTTGACAGAAAATTCATAACCTTAAAGCCTTCCAAGGTTTCTGTATGTTACTAAAACAATTTATTTACCTAGTCCTGAGTTTTAATAATCAAAGTGATTCTTTTACTGAGGCTTGCTTTTGATTTCCTCTTCAGCTCAGACAAGCAATCCTTTCAGTGGCTGCTATCTTCATTTACATTAGGTTTGACTGGATTGTTTGTATTTTACAAGTTTAATATTTCAGAATAATTTTGTAAATGTCACAGTGCACATGATAAGTCTCCACAATACAAAACAGAGAAACTTAATTAACTCCTATAATTAAAAACTGCTATTTCATAGGACACGCTTATCTGTTATGGCTCTGACCTTCACATGTACATCTCACTTTTTTAATAAGAAAGCTGCAAAATGTACAGGAAGCAAATGAGCATTAAAATTTATCAGCCTACGTTCCTCTCCTTAGTTTACATATCAGCTTCTTGCTGTGCATGTCACATGAGAATTTTCTTCTGCAACACTGTTCCTTTGACTGAAAGGCTTGCTGCTTCTGCTTTATTTCACCTGTCCAGGGAACTTATACTTAAAATTGCATTGAATAAATCAGTTTTGTCATGGGTGTAGTTATTCCAGAAATAACAAAATGGTATCTGCCACAGTTCATTAATCTGACAGATTTTTCTGGTTATATCAAAATAATGTTAGAAGGCATTTTTCTCCTCTTTCTGAAATGGAGAGGGTTTAATGGATTTATGGGATTATGGCTGCAAAAAATAGCTAAGTACACAATTTATATTGTTTTCTGCGAGGTTAGTCATTCTTACCTAACAAACTATTCTGATTTGTTTTGCATGTATTTATGTTCACTATAGAAATATTTATATAAGATGGTTTCAGTATCAGGGAAGAACTGTATGTAATAAATTGGCTATAACTTTAATATCTGTGGACTACTTGTAAAATTTGGAATGTATCATATGTAAAAAAATGAAAGTATCAAAATAAATGCTTTAGGTGTTGACATTAAATACTTTTGTGCTGAGCTTTGGAATTGTTAACTTTGATTACCTTATTGCTCCAGAGTGTTAATCACAGGATAAGAGAAATACCTGGATATGCAACACTTGCAATTCTCTGACTAAAAATTTAAGATGATTATTGTATTAGTGTCAATTATTTCAGTTAGCTAACTCTGTCTTGACCTCTACTGAAAAGTCTAATAATAATTTAGCAGACAGATACATTTTTAAAGAGCTAATGAGTAAACAATTCAAAATCAAATGGGAGTAAATATAGCAGAGCAAACTGTGCTGTTTATTTTCTCAAGAGATGGGATGTTGCCTTTTTGTTGCAAACTACTGTGCACATGAAGGGGAAAAAATTATGCTTCATTCATAGCTGCCCCATGGTCTGTCTCTTCCTCTTGTTCGTATCAGCTAATTACCTAGTTGCAGTTGTGCACCTCAAAAATGTGAGCTATAACATGTTGCATAACATTTGTAATGAATGACTGATGTTTACAGCAACATACCTACCTAGTGAGTGAGACTCTCCAGAAGCCCCAAACCTGTAGCTTGCACAGTTGCCCTCCAAACCTGGTTCATGTTTTCCCTGTGAGGCTGTTCAAATCAGACTCTACGTTATTCAGACAAGATAGCACTTCTTTGTATTGTCCACAGCCTACCATGGGAAATGGCCTCTTACTATGGTGCAACAACCTTATAGTGCAAGTTGTTTGCTGAGCCCATTGGGCCCCACAAGCCTGCAATAACTCCTCTCACTGCTTTCTGTGGCTGGTTTCTGTTGGTTGAAACTCGCTCATGCTACCTCCACTGTAGTTCTCCTGCATCTCCCCAGTCCCACGCCACATGCACGCTTTATGAATGCTTTTGTATGTCCCTCAGAGGGCTCCCCATTATACCTTCTGCATTAGTCACTCCAGGGGCTTTTCTACAAACTAGCATTAGCAGGGAGATGGATTTGAGAATATATTAGGTCTAAATATAATACAGATGGACCTCCACTTTTGGTTTATTTTTTCTTTCAGATTTCCTAGGAATTTCAGTGTTCACAAATTTAAAAAGAAAATTGAAAGTAGATAAAAACCCAAAACAGAGGTGGCAAGTTGTATTCCTGGGAGTTATGGGTTGGGTACTTGCAGTGTTAAAGCCGAGGAAGCCTTCTGCTCCGTGTATCATCTGTCATCTTGGCTGCCAGAACCCTGCTTCCTGCCTTTTGGACTCAACCTGCTGCACTGAGCAGATGGACAAGGCGATGCTAAATGACTGTGAGGGGAAGGAAAGCTAAACCCTATGGGCTTGTCTACACTAGCTTCCTACTTGGAAGGGAGCATGGTAAATAAAGTGTTGGGAGTTTATTAATGAAGTGCTGCAGTGCATATGCAGCACTTCATTAAGCAAATTGCCCCGCCCCCCACGGCAACTTCGAAGTGCCGGCTCATGTCTAGTTGCGGCTCACCCGTCAGTACTTCATTAATAAACTCCCAGAACCCTGCTTACCATGCTCCCTTGGAAATAGGGAGCTAGTGTAGACAAGCCTGATAAGTATCAGCTCCCTTGCCAAAAGAAAGCAGCCTCCTGAGCCGAGCCCTTCAGCACAGACCTGTCTGTTTTTCCTGCATAAGCCCTGTCCAGTAGGTGAAGCAGGCGTCTGCCCTCTGGGGCTGCGTTGAATAGCTGGGATCAGGAGGTGGCTCTGTTTGGCATGAATCCAGCACTTCTGAGGTGCAGCTTTCTACTCCCTGCAGGCCTGTCACTGGAGTGTTCAGGTATTCTTGGCTCCCTGACCTGGCTCCCTGCCTGTCTCCAAAAAATTCTCAAAACTATAAAAAGCCAAAATTTGTGTGAAGATTTGGTTAAAACCCCAAATATGGGTTTTGAAAAAGTCCAGGAGTTTTATGGGGGTGGGGGTGGGGCGGGGAGAGTAAATACCAAAACCAAAGAACTTATACCTGCACCAATAAACCTCCCTGCCTTGGACTGGCTCCTCCTAGTGCAACAATCTCCACTTGCTAAGTATTTCCTTCAAGCTCTAAGATGAGGTGAGGACTAGGTAGACCTCACATCAAATCTTCAGTCCCACTCCCAATACTTTCCTATTGCAATATATACCAGGAGCAGCAGCACAGAAGCTGTTTCAGTCAGACAAGAATGACCTAGCATCCAAATATGGTACTAAAAGGAAATCTCATTGGATGAAACATAAATAAACCAGGACTACTTGTAGTCATTGGAGGTCCCATGTGAAACTGCAGATAACTGATCTTTAAGTTTGCTGGAAAGACTGAGAACAAAATTATTTTTAATTTTTTTGATAAATTTGAAAATGGAAATAAAGTTAATTTCTGGTGAAGCAAATATTTTGTGTAGATTTTGAGCTTTTAATATTTGTTTTTAAATTGAAGACCATTTCAAAATGAAGTTATTTTCATTCAAAAGATTGAAATGTTTAATTTGAAAACATCAGAATGAACTATTTATACTTTACTCAAAAATTCTGGGAGGAGTGTTCTGGCTAAAAAAATTGGGTAAAGCTAACATGACTTCACAAAAGATGATCAATGGTGCGAAATCTGTATTGTTTGCGAACAAAGAAAAAAAAAACTAAAAAATATTCATCCAGCACCAGTTCTGCAGTACTTCTGGGTACAGGTGTTTAGTGTTTTTGCAAAATTCTTACTCTTGCACTTTGTGTTTTTTCTAAGTTCTTTAGCTGGACTTTAACCTTTACTTGTTCTCTTAAACAGCTGCAACAACCCCTTTTAGAGGTAGCTGAATTAAAGCAGGAAAATACCTACCTACCACTGGGGGTATCAAAGGTAAGCTGAGTTAAAGATAAGTGTGTTGTGTATGACCAAACTGTGGTTCTACTGCTGCTGTGCATGACTGTAGCTGCCCATCCATGTACTATCCATTGATATTTCTCTGGGCTTAGACTTCTTATGGAAAACTCTAGCTTAGGGCACATTTTACAACTGATAAAAACTTCAACTGATAATTTTGAATACTACACATCATAACAAACTAAATCTTTTGTGTGCGTGAATAACTTTTTCCTAACTAAAATGAGTTCAGACCCACAGAGAGGGGAGTGAAATATTGAGGTCTCTTTGTTACATTTCATTTTCTAGTGATAATATATATTAATTCCAAGTGATTCCCAAATTAGACCTATTATAGTGACATAATTTCACAGAAAAGGCAGAGAAATGATGCAGGGGATTTGTAACACTATTCCTTCCTATCTCTATCCTTGGTTTATTTGGACAATTGTATTTGCTCTTTGAGTAACTGCAAAGCAAATTTGGCATGCAGCTGCACTCATATTTTACATGCAGGATGTTCAGTTACATTTTTCCAAGTTCTGGCTGTTAAAACTAAGGCTAATCATTTTCATGCTTCTCAAAAGAGTTTTTGTCTACAGAGCTACACAAGCTTTTGCATGAAAGGTTGCCTTGCAATTAGAGGGACACAGTGTCTTTTAAAGCAAAGATTTGCATTCTACAGAATGATTGTCATGGGACCAGACAAATATATCAAGTGGCCTCCATTCTGTGTTTGGGAAGGAAGTTTAACACACCTTTTCCTAGAATATGCTTGACAAAAATAATGGTTCATTTAACATAACTGTTCACGTCTTTTTCATTGGCCAGATTAGCACATTTTGAAGCTATTTTTGTGATCTTCTGTAATTATGATTTATTTTTCTCTGCTTTTTAGTGCAAGATCTTTCCATGACAATTTGGGGAAGCATGTCTTTAATAACTGACGTGTTCTGTACCACTGAAGCAAAATGTGGTGTGATCTCATTCGTTCCTATATCCTGCTAGTTAAAGTTGTTCTGAATGCATTTCAGGTGTGCCCTGTGTCTCCTGATTTCTGTTGCTAGGTAGTGGTCACTGATTCTGTTTTGGGAGAAGGAGGCGGCAGTCTGATATCCTCTCCCTTTCTAATGTGTTGAGATTTGATAGTATCAAGACAGGGTGCAAAGGTTTAATCAGATGATGTGCTGCAGCCCTGACACACAGTCATTTTGTGCTGGCTTTTCCTGGCATGTTTAATTTTAATGCTGGCCTTTTCTGGAAGTCTGACTTTTCTACATCATCAGTCAGAGTAGTTGTTCACTAATGATACATTGACATTCTAGTGTATCTTCCATTCATAATACAATTTAATTAAGGAACCTTCTCTGGTCATTTAAGTTCAGAACTGGGAGTGTACAAAGCTGGGTTCTGTTCCTTTGTTTGTGAGTTTACCTGCTTCAAATACATTTTGAGTCCTAATTTTTTATGTATTTAATGTACTTTAGAGGTCTCATGTACATGTGTCAGCCACTGAACATAATAGTGAACTCTTGTATGACATTGCTACAAGTATGACTAGTCTCGATTTAACGGAAAATAAGGAGCTCTGCATTTCCTCACTGTTTATTTACCAGAAATAACTTGGTCTAGGCATTCATCTCCCAGTAGGGGACCATTATCACATGACTTTTCTCTTCCTCTGGGTTTATCTCTTAATTAACTAATCCCTAATGCTCTTCATTTTTTTTTTAAATAACCATGTGATCTGTCCTCATTTTACATTGGCTGTGTGTTTGTGGTGCTGATGATTTAAAAAAAAATGGTAAAAATTTAGTTGATTGTTGCTACAATGCCCCTTTCTTTATCCCATCCTTGTAAATTGTCTTTAGCAACTGCGGTTATTCTGGGGAGCCTAATATAGCCATGCTATTCTACTTGCTAAGCCACGCACGCATGCACACACACACACACACACACACACACAGAGACAGAAGGGACTGTTTGTTCAGTATTATAAGGTGTCCAGGATAGAGTAATGCACAAAGGCTAATCTTATAAATTGTATTAAGGTTACTTAGGAACTATTTGCTCTGAGGAAGCTGTTTATATTTTCCTCACTAGAAGACTTCATCAAATGTTTCATGCCTGGTCAAATACATGTAACTGATAAATAACTTACATAGCAAGGAAGGTTATTTTTAACTGTGAACGGCTGTTTAAATATTCAATTTAAAACCTTAGGCCAGTTTTCAAACTGAAAGTTAGGGTTCTACATCCACTTTTAGGTACCTTAAAATGAAGTGATCTGGTTTGTATTGGTTCTGGGTAAGCCCACTTCCTACTGAAGTCAGTGTGTGCTGTAGGTGCTTCATCAACTTTTGCAAATCGGGACACTACTGTTTAGGTGTCTAGCTTCAGTCACTGAGGTTTGAAATTTGTCTCTTAATTTAAAATATTAATGAAGCAGGGGGTTTAATGCAATGGCTTTCTGGGTCAGACTTTTAAAAAAAAATAAAAAAGAAAAAGTTGGAAGTTGAATTGTAAAACCTAGTTGACTTGATTTTCAGAGATCCTGAGCCCCTGCAGCAACCCCAGACTTGAGCCGAAGTTGTGCTTTTCATCGCATCTAAAAACCAGGCCCAGGGAAATGATACTGCTCTTGAGGTTAGTGGGAGCTGCTGGGTGTCAAAACTTTTTAGTCAGACAGACCACTAGGTGCCTGACTATGGACTAAAGAGCCTACCTTGGGCTGCAATGTTGGAAAGTCTTGAAGTGAATTCCTTTTTGAAATTCCCTGTGGATAAATGTATATCCATTAAGTGTTCAATCTTGCATATACAAGACTCCCAGTGATGTCAGCGGAGAGTCTTATGTGCACAAGGAACTCAAGAAGTGGACCTAAGTGAGTCCAGGGCACTGTGTTAACAAAATAAGAACTGGGGGAGTTGGGAGTGTTTGCACTTCCTTAGCCTATCCAGAAACTTAAGATGTGGAGCATATGGTTTCTCTGACAGGATTGTTTACAAGAAGGAAGCCTTCCAATTAGGGAAACCTACAAACTGAAGACTTAATTTAGAAGCTAAAAGATCAGCGATAGTGCAAATTAAGGAAAAACTGTTCAACTGTATATATTGAACATTTTAATTTAACAAGTGTGTTTCTTGCAATATATTTTAATATCTACATTTACAGTTGCAAGCAGCACAGATATAGAACTATAGAACAGCATTTACAATATCACAGATTGCCTGGTTTCTAAGATTGGGCATATATATTACAGGTTATATAATACAAATCAGTCTTCATACAAGCAAATAATAATTGTAAGATATTACAGATTCCTTCCTTACATGGGAAACTTTCTTATCCAAAGTTAGCTTAATTAGTATTTGATTTTATTTGTATGAGACCCAGTTTCAGTAACCAATAAAGCCGATCCTCTGTGTCCTGACACAAATCTGTCTCCTACAATCTGTCTGTCCCTCCAACACAATGAGGCTACTGCTCATGGGATCGGCTTTGTAATGCTGGTGGTAGAAGCAGAAGCAGGTAATTCTGTTGTCTCTCTCAAGTGATAAATTGACCAAAATGTAAACCATGGAAATGAGAGAGCGCAAAAAACTCTCACAAAACGTGAGATCGAATCCTTGCCATGAAATTCTTTATCTGGGTCATCTTTTGTAAAGCTTTCTTACCAACAGATGTGGACATAACAAACAACTTGTCATCTGCCATGGACCAGCTGAGATGAGCACCAGGTCATGTAGATTTCTAATTGACAAAAAGGCAGTTTAACTTTGTGCTATGCACAGTTTTCCTCAGCAAAGCATGAATTGAAGCAAAGCCTGAAGCAATTTCATTTGCCAATCTCCATTTATCTTTTGATGTCCACTTGCTATTTCTGTTTGGTGGTATGAAAAGATGGCTTGATTTTTCTCACAATTACTTTAGATCTATGTTTGGAAGGTGGAAAGCAACAGTGAGGAAAACTTACATGCAAATGACTTGTAGTGTCCTGGCCACTGAAATGTAGAATATGGCTTGACATACTGAATGTTGAGAACTGGCAAGTTATTAACTGATTCCATCCATCAAAAGAGGAGCAGTCCACTAGTTAACAGTTACAATAGTTGTGTCTCTGGAGTACTGCTGAGGAGAGCCATTTATGAAATGTACAACTGTTTACAAATATAGCTAGTTAGCTGTCCATTGATTAGGCAATTGTAGACAAAATATCTGAAGATCAGCAACCAACTAGCTTGGTAAAACATGGTTGAGAGAAAATACCTTCAATTAGACCAACAAGTAAAACTTTTTTGCAGAGAGAAGTTTAAAAAGTTCAATGCTAGCCCCTTTGCTGATGTTTGAAGGTCTAGAAAACATGAGTGCTGAGGGAAAATCAAAAGAATTAGTTTTGTTTAGGCAGGACAAGAAAAAACTAAGAAGGGACATAACAGCTTTCAAGTACCTAAAAGGCTGTTAGAAGGAGGAAAAAATATTATTCTCCTTAACCTCTGATGATAGGACAAGAAGCAATGGGTGTAAATTTCAGCATGGGAGGTTTAGGTTGGGTGATTAAGGACAGGGATAAATTGGCTAGGGAGGTTGTGGAATCTCCATCATTGGAGATGTCTAGGAGCAGATTAGACAAACATCTGTCAGGTTGGTCTAGATGGTGCTTGGTCCTGCCAAGAGTGCAGGGGACTGGAGTTGATGACCTCTTGAGGTTCCTTCCAATTCTACGATTCTATGATGCTTGAAAATGGTAACTATATTACTACAATATGAGTCAAGCTAGGTTTTGTCTGCTGTGGTTTGTCTCTTTGGCTGGACTTGTTGAGCAGTTGTGCAAATAACTATTCCAACTATCCCTTTGCAAGAGCCCATACACCACAGCAAATTCATTTCATGCTTTATTCTAACTTCTTAGAGCCTTACTTCTTTTTTGGCTTGCTCCATATTTTGAGTAGTATACCATATGGCCAAAATGCACCTAGAAGTAAGTCTCTGACAAAGAATTAATAGGATGCTAAAAAAAGAGAAAATTGAGGTTCTCATCTTTTTCAGTGTGGTAAGTGGTAAAGGAGACCATAATCTGGCAAACTACTCTCTTCTCAGATTGAATTGGTCTCATTTTTCCCAGGGGTCTAAGTACAGGTTGGGGTGAATGGGGTGTACAGGTTAATCCATTTTTCTACTGGTGGGCAAATAGAATGGATTTGTAAATAACTTGGAAAGCACCTGTAAAGCATCAAGTGTTAATTTCCAAGGTGCCGTTTTTTGTTACAAGTTGGTTGTCATGAATTCTCTGGAGGAAGAGTGTAGGATTCATATTTTTAAACATATGTACAGAATAACCTTAGCTGGCATAAACTGGCTTGATTTCACCCATCTGAGGAGTCCTGAACCCTTTGCTAACTTAAATATAAAATTCAACATGGTATTTACCATACCCATTCAGGATATATAGCTGAAAATATCTGAGAAACAGCAAGCATAGGTTATTTTCACATCAGTTTCACTGTTCTATTTAATTACCATTTTTACACTGCATAAATTCTCAGTACAGTTTTGTCTTCTGTTCATCTTGTCAACATGTAAGAAAATACCATCTCTTAGCATATTTAATAAGCATCATGTTGCATGAAAGATTGTAATAACAGCACGTAACCTAAAAGTTACATACACGTCTGAAAATCTTGCCTTCATGTTTATTTTTTAAAGATTTCATTGCACAAAATATTGACCTGTTTGCCTTTTAACTTTAAACATTAAAGTATGTTGCTCAAATAAATTTGTAAACTTGAGTGAAAAACAATTAACTTTTCAAATTCCCTTTTAAAATTACTAAAAAAAATATGGAAAGGACCAAAATGTCATGTCAGCCAATTAAAAAAATTCTTTTGAATTCTCACAGTTATGTAGATATGTGTGGACACAACTGTACCCAACAAGTGAGTATGGAGCCTTAAAACCGTAATTCTGGTCATTTCCCATAGAAGTTATGGACACCATGTACACTCACTATGGAGACAGGTATTATCCCAAAGTGCACCAGATAGCATACTTCCACTTATAAAAATAGTATGTAGAACTGTATACTTCTGATGGTTTATGTATTTTTCTAAAGTACGTATTCACAATTCTCAGTTTTTCATTTCTTTGAAGTCCACCTCAGTCAAGGAGTTCAACTGACCGTTGAGATGGCTGGAGTCTTTCCACCTTCTTCGCCTTCAGCCCCTTCAGCACCTGCATCCACCTGATTGAACTTACCAATCTTTTTCAAACTTTCTAATGTGGATTTGAAAGTGTCTTTCAGGCTGTGCTCTAGGAGCCACCCCTCACTTTCGCATTCGGGATCCTCCGGATTTGCGATGCTTTCGAGAGAGGTGTGCAAAAGACGCAAACCAACCATCACAGACACCTGCGTGGGATGCATTGGAAAGGGCAATGAAATGCAGTAGATCCCTTTTACCAACGCGCACGCATACAGATGAATAGTTTCATCCTCTAGTACCGTAAAAGTCATTCTCAACCTGTGAATTGTCTCCTGAGCTCTGACACATGAGCAGCACTCTGCTTTCTCTATCTGTATCTCATGTAATGCCAGGGAAGTGCCAGGCCCAGGAACACTGTATGACAGGCTAATGGATCAGAAACAGGAGGCAGAATGGCATGGCAAGGAATGGGAAGAAGAGTAAAGACCCCCAAGGAGTGAGGAGAGGGAATGAGGACCTAGAAGGAGAAATTGCATTGTATAGAATCAGGAGGAACCATATAATAACCACCATGTGATAACCACATAGTCACCATCCATGATTTTACTATATGGCTCCCAGATGGTGGTGACTAGAGTTCCCTATAAACTGTGGGGCTTGTGCAGCCTCTCAGGAGTGACTGAAGTGCTGCCCAGCTGATTAGCAGAATGCCTACTGCTAGACTTTTTGCTGCTTCTGGTGGTGCACATTTGCACATGCCTCAGTGCACACACAATTATTCCACACATGAATGGAAGACATTAGAAGGCATGGTGGTGATACAGAATTCTGCCAAAGGAACACTCAGAATCATGAAGCAGATCTTGCACCATATCCAGCTGCACAGTGATGGGCTTTTTTGTATGTCTGTGATGCAGCCTGTTGTAACAATGATTCTCCATCTCAGCAGATGCTGTGGAGTATAGCTTTTCCAAAGCCATTTAAATGGTAAGTGCTATGTTTCTGCATTAGACCGGAATAAAACTTTCATGGGCAGCACTAGCTTTAATACCTGGAGTCTATTTTAACTACACATAAATGCGCATTTTCACACTGATCTCAATGTCTTTGGCAAGTATATTACTATAATCCAGGAGATGATCCTGAACAAAAACCTGGTCATGAAGGACCCTGGTGGGTTTAGTGTATCATCATCAGCTACTCCTTTTATAGTTCTGTTTTCTTTCTATATTTAGAAAGATAAAAGCAAGCCCAGTATATTTGTCACAGTTGAAACCTGAAACAAAATTATTTGGGTAAAATATTTATCATTTCCAGAAGCCTGCATCATACATTGTGGGAGGTGGGTTAACACCACTGATGCCTTTGGAGCAACCCACTAGGCCTTGACTCTGCCTTCAGTCAATACGACAGTTTTTAAGATTTCTCCTGTCTCCTAACACGGTTCTGACCTGCTCAGCTTCCTGCTGTGTCATCTTTTATGAAGACAATGGAGCTGTCTGGGAAGAAGGAAGTTCTACCTCTAGACAAGCCAACTTTATTTAACATAATAGAAGAACAGGTGGGCTAAAAACAGGAAGAGAGTGAATTTAGATATGAGGTAAAAACAAGATCTAGTCCACTTATTTACAATTTCATGGCATTTGTTGGGTAAGAGGATCCATTATTCTGTCCAAATTCCAACCAAGGTGACTGCACTGTCTTCCTAAAGTCCCTTGCAGTTTCAAATGAGTACAGTATTCCTCATCACTTCTTATCTGAAACCGTTGTATTGTGTTAGTGTAGGCAGTGACAATCACATTTCATCCAAATGGCCATATTTCACTAAAGGGATTTTTTTCTCTGTCTACAGCAGGGGTGAGCAATGTGTGTGGGGGGCACCCTTGGAGAAGCATGACATTTCATATGTAGGGGCGCAGCACAATCAGCTGCTGGATCTTAGGCTCATCTATCTCATTAAAATGATGAAATAAGTTTTATATATGTGCATTCTCATTAACAGGTTAATAAAGTGTTTACATTCTGCATACTTATTTCCTTACACATGCGGAAAGTTTTTTTTTATATGAACATAACCAAAATTTCCATTGGTTTGGATTACATTCGGTAGGTGTGGGGGGGAAGGGGCTGCTAATTGCTGGGATGAAAAATGGGGCCCAGCATAACAAGGGTCTCAATATGGAATATGGTCTCAATATGCTCAACCTGGGTCTACAGGACAGTTGTGACTTTGTTGATTTGAACTAGAAGTAGGGAAGAGTTGTGAAATTTCAAATGTATGTGATGGGGTGCTGCAGATCTGTGATTCCGGTTTACCCTCTTGAAATAAGTTGCAAAATTCATATCCACATTTTGGACATCCCTAAATATTGGGTGCTAACTTCTGGAGGGTCTGTCAGACTGTCTGATCTTAAGCATCCCCAACATGAGGGTTATCGTAGAATATTGTTTCTAAATCTTCGGTTAAATAAGACTGTCTTTGGTTGGCCATCAATTCCACCTCGTAAATGCTGCAGGCAATTTGTCTCCAATTATTCAAGAACAGAAAGGCAGAAACATCTAACACAAACAGATGTCCATGCTACCCCATGTATTTCCATCATCAAGATCAGCTGAAAAAAAGGCTGTACGCTATGAGCACTTCTCATCTCCTCTTTGGAATGGGACTACACAACAAAGGTGATGCAAGAGTCAATGCCTCCTACAAATGCTTCCAGGGCCTGCTTGTGAAAACCACAGAGTGTTTTCTCATGAATTCACAAAGTAAGAGCTTTAGCAACTGACACCACTTTATACCAAGATATAAGTGAACATTAATTTAAACAAATAATTCTTAGACGTTAACAGATTTCTGTCAATCTTGAGGTCAATCCTTCCAATTTTGGATCCGGTTCTCCCACTCTGACTTAGTGCCATTGACATCAACAGTTTACTGCTGTTATTAATGGTTTATAAGAATGGACCCACAATGTGGCCTTCATATAAATGTACAGCAAGTAATTTGCACTGTACTATTCAACTGCTCATTACCACAATCTCTTTTATGGCTGGCTCATAAGCATTTCCACCATTTTGCAGCATATGTAGTTCTCAACTGCTCTGAATTGTTTTGATAGGGCTTTGGAGGCAGGGGTCTCAGCTCATGTAACTGAACAGCCTCAGACGAGGTTCCCTATTATATTCCCCAGTTTAAACCTCTCTTTTTTAAGACAATCACACTTTGTGGTTTTAAAGCTCTGGTGGTAGAATTATGAGCCCCAGTACATCTCTCTCATCTGGACTGAGAGTGACTCGCAAAAAAGCGAAGTAACGTGCATCTCCTCCTGCGGCTGAGCCCACTTTTTCCACTACAGTTCCAGGTTCTGACTGTCTCAGGAGCTGGAGGTTAATGGTTCAGACGTGAAGTGGGATGGCCTGTGTGATGGCACAGATCAATATTCCATCTATCATCAAGCTGAAAATTATTCGATAAATTATATGCCCATATCTACCATACAAGAGCTTTTGTAGAGCACCCATTAATTATACAGCAAGGTGCTAAACAGAACAGTTCCTTGAGGGGCTTTACACACCCACTTATCGGTTCTGTCATCAAGGGGTGTCTTAAACTGGAACTTTCATTTACCAGTATTAGTTAAAACACTCTCCTCTGCCCCCACCTTGTCACTAGTGCTCTGAAGCACATGCAATATGGAGACCAGAGCACCTTTGCCTCCTCAGTTCCTTCCAGCTGTGCATCCGGATGGATGTAAAACTTCCCAGTTTCTGTGGGGCTGGAGCCTCTCTCTCCTTAGCTAGTTAGTGATAGCTTTGGTAGTGTAGTTAGTGTCTCTTCCCAGTTCTGGATAATGACTGAATCAGAGAAACAGAAAAAGCCAGCATTCAAGCAGTGCAGTTCCTGGCGAGTACCTTCTTGGCATCAGACAACTATATACAGTGCCTCTAAATATCTGGCAGAAGAATACACACCTTCTGGGTGTTGCATTTATTGGAGCCTTCATGGGTAGGAAGATTTTTTTTTTTTTTGTAGCCCCTCATCCTCCCCATGAAGGACGCTGTTGAGGCTAGGCCTTCTGGATCTGATCATTCCCCAGATGAGACAAGTCTCAGCTCCTGGGGCTTCCAGTGGCTCCAAGTAGCTGCCTGTTTGGGCCAGATTTGGTACCTGAAACTCCCTCAGTCCTGTCCCAAAGGCTAACAGTTTGGAATCAAGGGCCATGTGATTGGTTTGACTGCCCCAGTTCTGGAACTGAGGTTGAGAAATTATGGGAACGCCTTCACCAGTGCCAAGCCTCACTATTATTCGATCATGACAGAATCCCTGTGGCCATGAGACCAGAGTCTGTTCCTGCTTCTACTTCTTGGATCCAGGATGAGTCAGAATGGTGTGTCAGAACCAGGGCTGCCACCACTTATGGTTCTGGCTGTTATGGTTCAAAAGAGAAGGGCAAAACCACCATTGTTGGCTCCCCAGCATCAGAGTTGTAACAGCCTTCCAATTCTGACAAGTAGTCATGGTTCTTCATCCAGCTTCAGTAGCAAAGGAGATGGATTTGTGTAACACGTCAGATCAAATGTCATCCAAATCTTCGGAACTGCTGACTTTTTGTGCTCCAGTCTAGGCTTGGTTCTGCAAAACTCTACCACTGTTGCAGCTCACACTCATTTTAACTCTGGTTCATGCATTAGATCTAAGCATGAAATGTATGGTTTCTAAAAGGAGGCATGCTTCCCCAGTTCCGAGGTCGTCATATTCTTCTGTTATGAAAAAGAGGCCAGAAGATGTCATATGTCTGTTGCCAGAATATCTGATCTTTCCTCCCCCTGCTATTGCTACCCTGTTTCCACAAAATTGTGTCACCAAGCATGCCTTTGGATCTGCTGTTGTCCTCAGTGTATTCTGTCTCAGAACCAGAACAGGATCCCTTTCAACTGCCTCCTGTAAGCATGTTCCCCTACTCTAATTATTGGGGAGACTGGCAGTTCTGAGGCCAGTAGTCCTATTCAGGACCACCCCAGGAATTGAGTCATCCTCCATGTGGATGGAGAGATAATGTTTCATCTGCAAAGGATCCAGCAGTCCAGATGTCCTCAGCTCTGATGCCTCCTGATTTGTTGACATTAAACAGTGATCCTGTTTTCTGAGGAAGATGAGGTATAGCCCCACTCTTTACACAAGAATATTTGCAAATGGACTGTGAACCTGGTTTATCATCTCCTCCCCTCCCAATGACCCTATGTAGTTTTCATGATTTGATGGAGTATAGCTCTTCTTAAAATTTGAAATGCCTGTGAAAGAAACTTATCTGGTGTTTAATATCCTTGGTGCTTCTTCAAAGAGCAGACTATCCATACCTATTTTGGATGCTTTGGATGCTTTACATCTGGTTAAATCTGTGTGCACCATGCCTGGTCCTTGTTGACCTGTTTCTAAGAAAGCTCACAAGCTGTATCAGATGTCCTCTGAAGGATTCTCCTGCTTTCATACGCATCCTCATTCACTGGTGGTGGCTGCTGACAAAAGGGAAAATATGGACAACCACACTCCACCTGTCTGGCCAGGAGAGCTAAAACTTGATCACAGGGATAAATGTGTTCTTTTTGTCACCCTTTGGTATTACAATGAAGAATTCTCAGGTGGTCATGGCTTGCTACCAATTTCATTAACTGGAGAAGAGCACATTGTTTTTACAAGCCTTATTGGATGACAGAGGAAGGCTGGCAAATGACATTTTAATGGAGAACCAAAAATGTAGCCAAGCATTCCCCCTATGGCCTCTTTTATTGCTTCAGACTCTGCTGCCAGGACATTGGTGTCTGTTGTGACAATGAGTGGCTTTGTTCATCCTCCCTAGATCTAGCTACTAAGCGTAAGCCAGAAGAAATTTTCTTTGAAAAGGGAGGATCTTTGCAGTGATGAAGAGACAGCAGATCTGTTGAAAAAAACTAAATGATATGAGAGAGACTATCCACCTTCTAGGTTGTTTACCTCTGTTAGAAGGAGGCCTTCTACTCCTTTGTGGTACGAGAGACAGTAATATCCTCTCTTCCTCTTTTCATTCAATCAGAAATGTCAATAATATCAGCAGCATTCCATCTTCCAGAGTCAACACTGAAAACAACAGTTTGAAGCCAACATCTACATCTAAAAAACCTGCTTCCCTTCAGTGTCTTTGTGGCAGAACAAGCCTCAGTTTTGATAAGATGATCAGGAGTCAAGAAGCAGCAAATCAGGAGCATATTTCTCTAGGGTCAAAGTAGTTTGCATTATTGATGCCTCAAGGCAAGGTACATAGGATTTATGGATACTGGAGATTAACCTTACAGCTTGAAAGACTTCCAGTTCTTCCTACCCTTCCCTCTTCAAACACCCATCCCATGGGACTGTTCCTGCAGAAGTAGAGAAGTTGCTTGTGGTAAGACCATTTTGAGGTGGTCCCCAAAGGCCTGAGGAGTCAGGGCTTTTAATGTCTGGTGAGGAGAAATGAGGAAAGGTTTTGTCTGATACCACACCTAAGAAACCCCTGAACAAGTACATCTGGAAGTTTTGGTCCCATAGAACTTTTGCTGCCAATCATGTGTCGGTTTGTAACATTTGATTTACAGGATGCATATTTTCATACATCAATTCATCACAATCATTACAAATGTCTTTGATTTGTGGTGAATAAATGCCATTTTCAGTACAAGGTGCTCACATCTGGTCTCTATCTAAATCACCTGAGTTTCTACAAGGTTCCTGTCTCTGGTCATCACTCATCTAAGGAATCAGTATTTTTGTTTGTCTGTTTGGACAATTGGTTCGTGAAGGCTGCTGTACATAAAAACTTATTGCTTGACAAGCACTCGTCAACTCTTCAGGGTTCTTCTCCACCATGCTAAGTCAATTCCTGTCCTATGCAAGAGATTGTGTTTTTAGGCTCCTTGGCTATGTGGAGGGAGAGCCTATCAATTAAAAATTCAGTTGTTTCCAACATACAGAAAATTCTTCTGGGGGCTCATGGGTCTGACTGCAGCCTTTAGTGGTGGAATTATTTGCATGTCTGAGGATCAGACCTATGCAGGACTCCATATCTCATGTCTACATACCAGTTGGGACAGCCTTCATACCATACTAAGTCCCAAAATCTGTCTCCCTGGAATGGTGGTCTATCGCAGTCAATGTGCTCAGAGGTGTGCAGTTCAATCCCTTGGATCCATCTTAGATGGTGACTTCAGATGTGTCAAAGATTGTGGGGGGATGTATTTGGCAGTCGGAGAACATGGGTTTCACTGGGAGAGAGTCCCGCACATCAACAAGCTGAACTGAGAGCTCTTCATATGGCCCTTCCTGTTGTTCTTTCCTTGCCCGTGGTGATGGACAATATACTGTTAATGTATTACATCAACAAGCAGTGGACTGCTCACTCTGCTTTCTCGTATGCAGGGACTAAGTCTCTGGAACTGGTCATTCAGTCACTATGACTGGCTTGTAGTCCTAAATTTAGCTTGGAAAAACTAGGGTAGTCACAGATCATACCAGCAGAGACAGCTCGCAGATGCATGAATGTTCCCTAAAGGATCAGCTGCTTCTGACCATATTCCCTAGGGGTTGACGAGAGGTAGACCTGTTTGCAATGAGGTCCAACAGAAAGTGTCACCTCTTCTCTTCCAGAGTAGAGAGGGATAGCCTATCCTTGTGAGATGCCTTCCTTCTGCTCTGGGGAAAGGGTTTGATATTTGCCTTTCCTCCCTTTCCAGACCCAGAAATTAATGAGATGGCAACATCAGGACTGTGCAAGAATTATTTTCATGCCCTTTGGCTCGTACATTTCAGGAATGGTTTACTAATCTCCTGAAAAGGTCCAGTGGAGTCTTTATGCATCTTCTGCCTACAGGCTACTGTACCAACAGGCAGCCAAGATCTTTCACTTGGACATGTAGTCTCCTTACCTGATGGTGTGGGCAATCTGACCTTGACTCTGCTCTTGAGCTGTCATTTTCTTTGTGCAGGACATGCTAATTCGCTCTAGAAAATTGTCTCCTAGAAGCTGTTGAAACATAAAATGAACCAAAATTCCAGGCGTGGATGATGGGAAAACTTGATTCCCATGTATATGCTTCCATTCTTCCTGTTTTGGAATACTGAATGTACTTAAAATCTCAAGAGTTAGTCAATTCAGCTTTAAAAATTCATTGGCATTTATCTCAGTGTCATCATACTTTAGTTAATAGTAGCTTGCTGTATGTTGATTTGTGAAAAAGTTTATCATATTTATATTCACCTGTTAGAGATCCCGTTGCCTTTTAGTATCTCATTTGGTGTGGGCCAGGTTCCTGAAATCACTCTTTGACCTGAGTGTTTTGCAGTTTTTATTATTGCTATCATAGTGGCCAGGAGAGGAAGAGAACTGAATGTCCTTATGACTGATCCACCTTTCGTTTCTTTCTGTAAGGCCAAGGTACTGCTCAGGCCTGACACTAGGCTATTTCCTAAAGTGATGTCTGAGTTCAACATCAGACAATTAATTAGCTATATCACCCTTAAACTGCATTCCAATGGGATTACTGATCTCCTCTTGGCCATGTGTAAACATTTGTGATACGTATGAGTTTTATTAGTCCCTTTGGGGTTCTGGATAGTGAACCAGTGTTAACTTTCTGCAGATCCCTTGGAGGGATGCCTGCAGCCACCCCTTGACTGACTTTCTTCCCCTTTACAAAGTTCTGAGTTGCTAATAACAGACTTTAATCTGGTCAATGTATATGTGAGACTGACAGGTAAGAGTAAGCCCAATTTTAATCAATGGGGTCATTTTAGACTCTTTGTAAAAGTGCTAGGAGTAAGCCGACTGTATTGGGATAGCAGACCTTCTTTAGCTGCCAGAGACTCCACTTCACTGATCCATGCCTTTTAGGCCTCTGGGATGTGTTGCATATAGACTATCTTTAAAAGTCACTGGGAGGCTCCATCCAAATGTTTGAATATCTCCATTTCAGGGTTAATCTTCAGAGAATTAGGTCATGAGATTTAATGGGCAAAACCCATGAAAGCTTATGACCTAATACATTTGTTAGTTCTAAAGTGCCACAGGACTGATTGTTGTTTGTGAAGCTACTGACTAACATGGCTACCCCTCTGAGACTGTCCTCCAGAGCATATCACGAATGCTTCAACTTTTCCATTTATCTTCTAGTTTCTTCAGAGTCCAGTTCTAAACATTGGGTTTACTCTTCTACCAGGCATGAGGCCATTCTGAGAAGCCACCTTGCACTCTGAGCCAATGCGGAGCTGAGATCCAGGTTTATCTCTTCTTATTGTCTGTTTTCTGAGAGTCTTGGATATCCATTGAGCAACTGCTCCTGGTAATCTTAAGTGTGCATTCCCTGGACAGTCCTTAACTCTGGAACTTGCTTTCTGTACTGGTTAAAAGAGATCATCAGAGCTTGCATCAGCTTACCATTAGAAGTAAAGACCAGCTGTTCATTTGGGCTTTATCCTGAAGCAGATTAGCCAGAAAGTGGTTTGAACTTTGTTTGTTTGTTTTTTGTTACACTGAAGATTATAAATTATGCAGAGTCTAAATTTCTGTAAGGCAGAGGCAATATTTTAACATTATAGAGGATATGGTGTGTTGTGTTTTTATACAGAGGAGCTTTGTTTACAATTTATTCACTCTTTGCTTTTAATGTTTCCCATAGAAGCTTGAAATTAAATGATTTTTACAGTACTTGATAATGGTTCTAAAGACAGGTTGGAGTCAATGTCTCTTATCCTTTTATTCCTCTCAATATCACTGATACATTGTGAGGGAATGTGCACAGCTCTGAAAATCTGGAATGGTACTTACTAGTTGGGTGCTGTTGCAGTGCCCTAATTTGAGCTCTCGGTATTTCCAGATATGAAGTAAAACAGGGGAGCTGTGATGGAGTTTTTTATTTCGCTTCTCAGCCACCCCAAGTGGATGAACATAAAATGGGAGAAGTAGCTTTTGTGAAGGGAAATCACGCCTCACCAATCCACTAGAATTCTTTGAGGGTGTGAACAAATATGGACAATGGTAACCTAGTTGATATAGTGAAGCTGCACTTTCCAAAAGCCTTAGACAAGACCCCTTACCAACAGCTCATAAGCAAGCTAAACAGTCATGGGATAAGAGGGAAAGTCCTCTTAGGGCTCAGAAACTGGTTAAAAGACAGGAACAAAAGGATAGGAATAAATAGTCAGTTTTTCCCAATTAAGAGGAGTAAATAGAGTCCTCTCGGCTATGTACAGTGAAATATTCATAAATGATCTGGAAGACGGGGTGAACAGTGAAATGGCAAAGGTTGCAGATGATACAAACTTTCTCAAGATAATTACATTCAAAGATGACTGAGTTTCCAAGGCAATTTCATTAAACTTGATGATTAGGTGACAAAATGATAGGTGAAATTCATTGTGAAGTGCAAAGTAATGTACATTGGAAAACATTATCCCAACTCTACATACTTTAGTAACCATTAGAAAAGGGATATGTAAGACAGTAACTATCCTCATGTCACTATATAAATCCATGATATTCCTGCATCTTGAATAATCAGTGCAGTTCTGGCTACCCCATTTCAAAAAAGATAATGGAACTGGAAAAGATTCAGAGAAGGGCAATGAAAATGATTAGGGGTGTGGAACAGCTTCTGTACGTGGGGAAAAATGAAGACACTGAGACAGGTCAGTTTAGAAAAGAGACATCTGGGGAGTGGGGGGGAATATAATAGAGGTCTGTAAAATCATAAGTACTGTGGAGAAAGTGAGTAGAGAAGTATTATTTACCCCCTCATGTAACTGAAGAACTGGGGGTACCCAATGAAGTTAATAGGCTGCCCTCTTAACAAAAGAACAGAAAAAAGTACTTCACACAACATGCAGTCAACCTGTGGAACTCGTTCCTGTGGGATGTTGCAAAGGTGAAAATTGATTCAGAAAGAATTAGATGTGTTCATGGAAGATAGATCCATCAATGACTATTTGCCATAGTCCTCAGGGATGCTACCCAAGCTTTGGGTGTACTGAATCCTCTAACGTCAGGAGCTGGGACACGATGATAGAGGATGGATCCCTCACTAATCACCCTGTTCTGTTCATTTCCTCTGAAGCATCAGGCCTGGTCTACTGTCAGACAGGATACTGGGAAATATGGACCATTGGTCTGACATAGTGTGACTCTTTTTATTTAGAATTTGAACGCTAATGCCCCCATTCAATTTCAGTTTGTAGACAGGCTGAATTTTCACCTAAACCCAGCAGTTAGTGTCCCTTTAGTACTGTTAACTCAGTGTAGTTTTCTTATTTAATACTGACGTGAATGGGAAGAAAGAACTGACATACTATTGTATGTATTAGTGATTGTTTCTTTCAAGGGCCCTCTGAAATGGTAGCCTTCCCTCTGCTAATCAGGGAGACAATCCTAAATCTGATTCCTTCATCTGGTTTGACAGGGACTGGTCCGTACCATCCTGCCCTTGATAGCAGAAGGAACTCAAGACCCAAATCTAGATCCTTTGCTCTGACACTACAACCATCAGACTAGCCACACATCAGGTCCAACCTTTAAAACAAATATTTCACCATGTTTCCTTTTCTGTGACTATATGATAAGTCTCATGATGCTTGGTGTTTTTGAGGAGCCTCACTTCTGGCATCCTCCACTTGCATGAAAACCACAATACAATTTTTTTAAAAAATAATCCATCCTTATTGCTACAGAAAAGAGCTTGAAAATGTGTCTTGAGTGCACCCTGAAGATTAGGAAAGCAAAAAAAAAAAAAAACCAAAAAAGTTTTCCATTTCATTATTTAAGTCACCTTTTAAGATTTTTTTGAGGTCTGATTCATGATTCAGTTTACATTTGATTAGCATTACCTGATGGTCTGCTCCTCAGTCCTGCAGCTGCCTGTTTTCAAATACAACTGTATAAATAAGAAACTTATTTCCATTCCCCTGTTTGCACAATCTCTTCTCTTTAGTTTTCCATAAATATGCTAGTTGATATTGATAGTTTTTGTGAAAATGTATAATTTTGGGGAAAATCAACTGTGGTTGGTAATTGTTCATTTAAATCCCTCCCCACACTCCCCCCCCCCCCCCCCCCCCCCCGCAAAAACGCTGCATATTCTGCTTTTCTTTTGGGTATGCAAGTGATTTCTAGAGGTAGGAAGGAAGCTGAAGGTTTCAGTTGTATTTACCAGTATGAAGGAAATTCAGCCTTTTAGACAGGAAGTAAAATAGAGAGGAAGCTGCACAGCCATACTTTATATTAAGGATGTAACCTGTCTTTGATTTGTATTTATTTCAATTAAAGTAACTGCATCACCACAACATACTTAAAATGGCTGCTCTCTGCTAGCAGCAGCCATTTTAGGTATACTGCAAAGTATGCTCCTCATATTTCTATCTGAATTACACCTCTCCCTCCCTCCTGCTACCCTGGCTGATGCTGTACCCATTTCTTCATGCCAGCTCCATCCAGAGTCATATGATGTGTTGATGGTGATCACATTCAGTACTCATAAATACTGTAATCGCTCAGTAAGCATTTGCCCAAATGCAGAAAACATCCTCCTCTCACACTGTACAGAATGTAGCTACAAAACAAAACTCTATCGGGCATGGTGGCCAGGAATAATTACAATGTGCTGTTTTTTAGACAGCTAAGCAATCTGTATTAGGATTTTTAAAACAGAATGGAAATAAATTCCTGTTTTACATTTAGCTAATTCAATGACCCTGTCCTTTATCCCCCAAGGCGTTTGGCAAAATTAGCCAGAAGCCTAAACAAAAACCCAGGACCTGAACATCACTGGACTTAGTGGTGTTTGGATTCTGAACCTGCTCCAGATTCAAATGTTAGGACTCAAATGTCCAAATTCATTGCTTCACTGAATTTTACCCTTGTTTTCTGCTCCAAAATACACCAGCTCTCTCTCTTTCTCACACACACACACAGGCACACACACACAGGCACACGCCCATGCAGATATATATATTTTTCTCGAACTGCATTTTGTATTGAAGCAGAGATGAACATCTGGTCCATTTGTCTTTGAGGATTTGTGCAGAAGCATCTTCCATGATACCTCAGTACCTGTGCTCTCTGTTGGTTGGCTAGTTCCGATGCACAGCATTAAATGCTATGGGCCACACAGGCCTGCCGATGGGGGTGGGGAAGTGAGGAGTGGAGATAGGCAAAGGAGGCAGCTGTCCTGGGTCCCACCAATTCAAAAGGGCTTGGCACTCCTGGCTGTTGCTGTGGTTACTGGGGCAGTAGCTGTAGCCAGAGCCTCAGCCACTTTTAACTGCTGCTGGAGCCCTGCATGGTGTGCTCTGGGTGGCACTGAGAGCTTGTTGCCCTAGCCCTGCCCCTTCCAGGAGCACAAAGCACCTCCCACCTTGCCCAGGGCCCCAGTGAGTCTATTGGCTCCCCTGAAGCCACACAAGTATTAACTATTATTTTAGACTTCCCACCCATAGACTGGTGGATTATGTGTGTTAAATTAGAGGTACATGTTTTCAATGGGTAACAACACGGGGTATCTCTGCAATCACCATTCTAATGAAACAGACATTGCTGGAGAAACTGCCATGTCAGCATGTTACCTCAAAAAGCCAGACAAAGAGGACAACACCCCCCATGGAGCTCATCATGCTGCTGTAGTAGTGAAGAAGTGCCTCCCTGCAGCCACGGTTCCACAGGTTGAGCTCCTCTGTTTGGTAGTCGTAGCTGTAGTGAGCCGAGTTGTTAGTGACTTGGTACTGGATGCAGGGTCTTGGGGAGCTAGGATTGCAGCAACTGAAGGGGACTCCATCAACCAAGTACCTTCCATCCACGTTGCTTTTAATGCGACTATGGACAGCAGAAGAAAGTTGTAAATACATATATTATACTCAGCTGAGTGAGAACTTTAATACATGAGTAAGAGGGAGCCAAAGGCAAAATGTGTTTTCCATGGTGTTTTAAGGTCATGCACTGTCTAAAGACTCCGCTTAAATCCTCCATATATTCACTCACATACACTTACCATGAAAAGCCTGAGCTTGTTTTTCCTCTTCACAAACCTAGATATCTGCTTTGCTGAATTAGCTTTTATAACCTTTACTCCATAATAGCAACATTCCATTTCGATTCCCTTCTCCAGTAATAAAGGAAGTTAAAACAATGTTAGAGACTGAGGTAAATTTTATGAGAGCCCATAGGAGAGGGTTATTGCCCTTCATGGCTATTGATAAACAGTTACTCTGTCTGCTATAACCAGCAAGACCACTAATCCAGCATCTTTTCTTTGACAGTGGACAATAACAGGACATAGTAATTAACTTTCACTAAAATTAACCAGGATTTAAAACAAGTGTGCTTTAGCACTGAGATGTTCAAGAATCCTGAAAGTCTGTGCAGGAACTACTAATGTGGTGTTGTCCATTTACAAATTCAGAAGTCATTAAAACAACCATTTTCTCTAATTATTTGTGCCTCAGTGTGCCCTGCTAGATATTTATAAAGCACCTCATCACTAAAATTTGTGCTCATTTCCACCAAAAATTGGGAAGGGCAAAGTACTGTGAAGGCTGGAACTCCACCAAACATCCCTTGCTTATCTAATATCTTAGAATCTGGTGCCCAGGTGAAACAGATTCTAACATGCAAAGTGTGCAAAAAAACTTTCTGAGAAATTTTAAAATCCTGAAACACCCTTCTATGTTATCTGCAGATATCAATAAGAGTTACATTGTCAAAGAAAACTAACAGCAAAATTAGTAGCAGCATGCACAAATGAATGGCTTGTAGGTGCAAAGCTTTGAAATCATAGCCCAAATATTTATGAATACCAAAGAGAATCCAGTTCTGAAAGTAGGATCTGTTCTAACTCCCATTGAAGTGAACATAAAGAATTCTGTTCATTTCAGTAGACTTTGAATTACATTTACACTGAAAAATCAGATGTTGTGGATGAAATTCTAGCTCTACCAGAATCAGTAGATTTGTGGTTGATTTCACTGAGGCCTGGATCTTGCTCTAGACACATATCCTGTGACTATACTAACTACGTCCTCCCACCAGCAATACACACCTCTGAATTAAAAATCAGAATTGAGTCCATAGACTTAATCAGATGGGTCGCTGATTTTATTTAAAAAAAAATTACTTTTCACCTTAGTTCTCAGCAGTGCTACAAGGAAATGAGAAGAGCTCATCTTATGGAGTAGGATTCTCCACCCCCTCATTTTTTAAACACAGAATAATCCAATTTTCTATCAGTGCGTTGCTCTTCTGTTGTGGATGGATTGTGTTACATCTTACAACTCTTCAGCTAATACTATCAGGGTGAACAGCTCATTATGCTTTCAAGTAGTTATTTATATCTAAAGGCATTTTCTGCAACTCAGAGTGCTCCTACCTTAAAGAAAAATTGTGTCTTTGTACTAATGATATAGTCCAAAATCCTACTGCATAATAGGTAAGAGTGTGTCGTCAAGAGTTTCAAAAACCAGCCAAAATAGTAAGCAAGTAGAGGTATGGTTCATGTAAAAATATTTGAAAAATAAATCACTTCAGTCATTTAAAGTTACATAAATTATTTTAAAAAGACTTTCTGGCTTAATGTATACCGTGTGCAGCAGTAAAACATTGTAACAGTTACATGTTAGTGAAAATTCCTAGGCTACTTTTCTTAGCTATTTTACTTGGCAAAGATATTGCTAGCTGCTCCCGCTATGTTTTTTTAATGCAAAAATTAAGTGGTTTGCGTTTTTTGGAGTGGAATGTATATATCTGAATTGATTTGGAGATTAAGGCCTTGCTGTACGCTGACCTCCAAGCTATTAAGGTTTTTCTGTTCAATAATCTGTTCCGATTTCTATGAAATACTGATCCCATATCAGGCCAACAGGAACTGAACAGCAGTGCGTCATATATGTTTATTGAAATTTCAAGGACATTTATTTTTTAAAAGAAAAACAGCAAACATTAAGGGCTGGGTGATTTTAGTTTTAATTTAGTCTGAAGTATCAGCAAAGTCTGAAACAAATTAATATCAAGAAAAAAATCCACTACAGCATTAGGGCCATTGCTGTGTCCTCATTTCATATTCTTGGCATGATCTTATGGCACCTTTTACCAAAATTCAGTAGTGCTATGACAATTTGCCCCAGCTGAAGGTTTGCATGCTGTATCAGACATGTAATACTGGGAACTCCAGAGAACTGTGTTCTAATCCTAGCTCTGCCAGTGACTTGCCATGTGTCCTTTAGCAAGTCACTTAATCTCCATCATCTGCAGGTAGGGACAATTCATCAACATTTTAAAGCATCCACACAAAAAGATGACTAGTTGAAAGTACTATACTAAACTAAAAGGAGCACAAAGATGATTAGTTGTTAGTACTATATTAAACTTAAAGGAAAAGCACAGAATCCCAAAGGACAACAGGTAATAGCCCAGCATTGTAGAGAATAAAATAATCCATTTAGGGATTTTAAAAAGATGAAAAATTCTGAAGGAATAAACAACCTTGTAGTTTTGATTTACAAAAAAAACACAAAAACAAAAAAAAACCCCACCAAAACAAAAAAAAAAACCCCACCAAAACAAAAAATGAAAACCAAAACAACTTAACACTAAAGGAAATAACACGCTTCATTTTGCTTTCATGAAGTAGTAACACAAAGCCAGAGTCTAAATGTCCCATCAGTTCTTCGAGACAGGTTTCTTTTCAATACTGGTATTCAATGGAAAGTCTCTTCAGGAGAGAAAGAGTTGAATACTTTGTTATTCATGCACTTGATTTTTTGGAGCTATCACAAAATGACTGGGTTTATGTTGCAGAAGAACTCAAATATAAACATTGATTTCACTGTATATACACACAGACAGAAATATTTCTATAGATTACAAAAGTACATTTAATGTAGAAATGCTGTCTGAGACCTTGACAATTTGATTTAACAATATCTATTTTGTATAGTTTGACATGTGATGTTGACTATTTGTGTTAAAAAGGGTTAACTTTCTGAGAAAAGCATCTGTGATTAATCATTGTCTGACATCCCTGCATAATTTCCTGCAACTGGTCAATTTTAAAAATGGTTAAAACCCACAAATCTGTGCAGTTGTGACAATTTAATACCATAACCATGCTTAAAAATAACTGATATCAAAGTTGTAAAACAAAAAAGAATAAGTTCTCCCAAGCCTAAATACACAAAAGGAAACCATGTTGAATGGTAAAAGAAACAATGTTTCTTACATGGCCCTTTAATGTTTAAGGCTGTACAAGAAGAAGATGACCTCTTAGAGTATTACATTTTTATGTTCTGGGTAATGTGGGGTGAATGTCATGAGATAAAGTAATCTGTTTGAGACTTTGGAATACTGGTCTCCTGACTGAAGCTATAAATGAAGAGAAAACCTATCCTAACCAAAAGTAGCGTAACAACTTCGTAGTTCCATCTCTGTTTCAATGTAGATTTTTAGTGAGATGGATTTAATAATGATAAGATGTAATATAAATTACATTAAACAACTTACTCTTTCACTTCTTTGGAGCCAAAATCCAGATATCTGTTGCTGATCCACTGAATCTCAAACCAGTCTCTGAAACCATTATTTCCACAGCACCTGAACTCAATTTGGAGCATGTCAATTGTCTTCTTCATGAAGCATCTTCCTGGGGTATCGGTATCCCTGTAGAACTTCATGCCATTTTTTAGCCCATGTGCTAATGTTGTCTCCAGAGAGCCCCTCATGAGAAAGCAAACCAGAGCAACGAAAAAAATGAAGATGTTAAAAAAGAAACACAACACCAGGTAAGGTTTCAGCAAAGGCTTCCACTTCACAAATTTAGTGGGATCTAGAGAATCGTAGCAAATTTTGCCAGCAAGAGCATTGAAGGCGCAGGATAATATACCCATCAATATCAAAGAATTGGGCACAAAATGGCTTTCAGAATTGTCCATCACTTCACTTCGCTTCCGGAGCTCAATTTTGAGAAACAATCCCATGCTAAAAACAATGATTCCTGCGAACACCGAAAACCAGTTCATGAGCCATAGTCCCTGAGCCAATTTTACTCTTTTCTTCTGGCTGAATTTGACTTTTAGTAGTGCCATCTTTGTAATATTGGATATTGAAAGACTCCACAGTATTAATCCTTTTCTTTAAAGTGAGCAAATTTAGCAAGAACTATTCAGACCTTTAAAAAGACACTGTGTGGCATACTTTTAAGTGAGCCATTTTTTGGTCTGTCCATCTTGAGCTCCCTAACCTAGCACTCAGCAAGCAAAGACCAGAAGTTTTGAATTAACAATTGCACATTAATTGATATAATTTGCAAATAGCTCTTACACCTATTTCTGGCGGCACCTTCCAAGCAAAAGAGAAACAGTCTCAAAGTTTCAAAGGAGTTGATCTGGATCTACAAGACGTCATTCTAATACCTTTAATCAGTTTGATCCAATTTGGAGAAATCTCTGCTAACAGATGAGCAGTGGAAATAATCCCTCATTTTACTAGTTAGTGGATTTGTGCCTTCATATGACAGGTTACATTGTACTACAATGTCAGAGCCCAGAGCTATAAAGAGATGCTTGTTACCAGATGAATGTAAGTCCAAGATAAAAAGCTATGTCTAAAAGAAAAGTATTTTGTATATGACAATGTGAGTTGCATCTACAGCTAGAAACACTGTTCTAGTACCTAAGCCTTCTCTGTTCACCCTAGATGGCCTATGTGCTTTGGACGTGGTCAAGGGTATTATTTTCAGTAACTGAAAAATTTAGGCTTGTGCAAGCCCTGAAAGAAAGTAAATAACTAGCTTTGAGAAGATAGAAAAGAGCACTATCAAATGCAGTCACTTTTTTCGTTTGGGTCATGAGCAGTTTATTGGCTAACTGTGATGGGCCAAGATTTATCAAGGCAGCATGAAAAATAATTGCATTCAGTGGAGTTACTGCAGCAATGAATTTGGCCAGCTGATTAAGAAGGGAATCTCTGCTTCAGCGTCACTAGTTAATACATAAGAGATGCTATTTTAGTCCTAGATACTCTTTTTAGAGAATTTTAAGGAGTATACAGAGTGCAATAGAGAATGCAGGAAGACTCACCTATTTTTTGTTTTGTGGACTAACTGTTGATACAGAGAGAGAACAGAAAGGGAGGTGGCTCACAAGGTTTGCTCACATAACATCATTGTGGTGACTACAGTATGCACTTACACCAAACAGCAACATTAGGAACGCATGCATATAGTTTTAACTGCCTTTTGTGCTATAAATAAACTTGGCAGAATTCAATTTTTTAAATTTCAATGGATATTTCATCACTATTATTTAAGCATTTTTTCTATTTATTTTCATCTAAATGTTCAAAGTTGTTGAAAATTACAGGCATTAGGCAATGACAGAGGTTAAGGTTCAAAAAGCTAAAGTTTTTTGATTATTAAAGCACAAATTGTCAACATCACATCAAAATATATGAAAGACAAAATTAAACAAGAATAAGTTCACAAACTACATTTTTCTTATTTTGCCTATCTGTAAATTTCAATGACTATTTATAGAATTACTGTACTTTTCCACAAGTTTGTTCGTGTGTGTGGTGAAATTGTAATTTATCATTTATTGAGTAAAAACTAATTCGTCCTAACTCTAGCTCATAAGTATGTAACTTTTTTCAAAAAGAGTCAGTAATAGTGACTCTTTTTCTCTTGGTTTCATTTCCCTCTCCACCTATTGTCATACTACAGGCATACAGGAAAACAAGATGACTTTTTATAAATACGTTAAAAGCAAGAGGATGACCAAGGTTAGGGTAGGCCCATTGCTCAGTGAGGAGGGAGAAACAGTAACAAGAAACTTGGAAATGGCAGAGATGACTAATGACTTCTTTGTTTTGGTCTTCACTGAGAAGTCTGAAGAAGGAATGCCTAACATAGTGAATGCTAGGGGGAAAGGGGTAGGTTTAGAAGATAAAATAAAACAAGAACAAGTTAAAAATCACTTAGGAAAGTTAGATGTCTGCAAGTCACCAGAGCCTGATGAAATGCATCCTAGAATACTCAAGGAGCTGATGGAGGAGGTATCTTTGGGAAATCATGGGAGCCAGGAGAGATTCCAGAAGACTGGAAAAGGGCAAATATAGTGCCCATGTATAAAAAGGAGAATAAGAACGCAGGAAACTACAGACCAGTCAGTTTAACTTCTGTGCCAGGAAAGATAATGGAACAAGTAATTAAGGAAATCATCTGCAAACACTTGGAAGGTGGTAAGCTGATAGGGAACAGCCAGCATGGATTTGCAAAGAACAAATCGTGTCAAACCAGTCTGATAGCTTTCTTTGATAGGATAATGAGCCTTGTGGATAAGGGAGAAGCAGTGGATGTGGTATACCTAGATTTTAATAGGGCATTTGATATGGTCTCACATGATATTCTTATCAATAAACCAGGCAAAGACAACTTAGATGGGGTTACTACAAAGTGAGTGCAAAACTGGCTGGATAACTGCACTCAGAGATCAGTTATTAATGGTTCTCAATCCTTCTAGAAAGGTATAACAAGTGGGTTTTTGCAGGGGTCTGTATGGGGACTGGTTCTATTCAATATCTTCATCAACGATTTAGATATTGGCATAGACAGTATGCTTATTAAGTTTGCAGATGATACCAAGCTAGGCGGGGTTGCCACTGCTTTGAAGGATAGGGTCAAAATTCAAAATGATCTGGACAAATTGGAGAAATGGTCTGAAGTAAACAGGATGAAGTTTAATAAAGACAAATGCAAAGTGCTCCACTTAGGAAGGAACAATCAATTTCACACATGCAGAATGGGAAGCGACTGCCTAGGAAGGAGTATGGTTGTGGCCAACCAAGCTCGGGTTCCCCAGAAACAAGGCTGCACCCAGAAGGCGAGTGCTATATTTGGTTTATTGAAAGCGTGCGACACCCGCGACGGGAGCCCTGGAGACGCCGCAGTCACCAGTGGGGGAAAACCCGACGCATCGGAGCTTCGCTTGAGGGGAGGCTCTGTAACAGGCCTCCTAACACTAGCTGATAAAGCTGAGCTCATTAACATAAGATTGCCTAAAATTGCCTATACATTCCTTATCACTATCTCTTGTGGCCTACTGCCAGCGTAGCCTTGAAGTCTTGGCAAGCGCAGCTTGTTCTGCAGCTGTTCCCATGGCAGTTATTTTTCAGCTTTTCACCTTGCACAGACTGGTCTGTTTAGATTCTCCTGAGGATTCACAGAGGGGTCGGACTGTACTCTCGACCGTTACAATGTCTTGTCGCACCCTACAATGGTAGAAAGGGAGGTAGGGGTTATAGTGGACCACAAGTTAAATATGAGTCAACAGTGTGATGCTGTTGCAAAAAAAGCAAACCTGATTCTGGGATGCATTAACAGGTGTGTTGTGAACAAGACACAAGAAGTCATTCTTCTGCTCTACTCTGCGCTGGTTAGGCCTCAGCTGGAGTATTGTGTCCAGTTCTGGGTGCTGCAAATTTCAAGAAAGACGTGGAGAAATTGGAAAGGGTCCAAAAAAAGAGCACCAAGAATGATCAAAGGTCTAGAGAACATGACCTATGAAGAAAGGCTGAAAGAATTAGGCTTGTTTAGTTTGGAAAAAAAAGAGGAAGGGGGGACACGATAGCGGTTCTCAAGTATTTAGAAGGGTGTCATGAGGGGGGAGAAAACTTGTTCTCCTTGGCTTCTGAGGATAGAACAAGAAGCAATGGGCTTAAACTGCAGCAAGGGAGGTTTAGGTGGGACATTAGGAAAAAGTTCCTAAGTGTCAGGGTGGTCAAGCACTGGAATAAATTGCCTAGGGAGGGTGTGGAATCTCCATCTCTGGAGATATTTAAGAACAGGTTAGATAAATGTCTCTCGGGGATGGTCTAGACAGTACTTGGTCCTGCCATGAGGGCAGGGGGCTGGGCACAATGACCTCTCATGGTCCCTTCCAGTCCCTAGCGTTCTATGATTCTATGATCCTTTGGCTTAGAAACAACCAAAAAAAAGACCAGCTTGTAAACCTCTGCAATAAAGAAAAGTGGACTAAGCAAACTGGAAAGAAGATGTGAGTTAAAAATAATAGAAAGGAAACTGCTCTGTATTGTACTAATATTTTAGATAATGCAATGTATTAGACCAGTGGTACTCAGGTTTGGGAACCAAATTAGCAATCAACATTGAAAAGATCCAGTCAGGGGAACCTATGGTTTCATTTACTATATCCTATATACTTATATTTAAACAATAGGATGGGAAATGTAATACATCATTCTCACAGCAAATTGAATCATCAAGTATTATTTTATCAACTGCAATTTATTTATAACATTATAAAAGCACCCTGATTGGGTAATATTTAAGGTACATCCTGTTTTAATATCATGAGCTGCAGGAGACATCTTAAAGAGCCACTTGCAGTCCAAGAGTTTGAGTTTGAGTATCAGTGTATTACACTCTAGAAGAATCACACTACAATAGTGCTCTGGTGGCCAAATGAACAGCTTTACAGACTTGTGCTGCCCTCAGTTTCTGAGGCGGAAAGCATAGATCATGTGATCTATGTGCATCCTCTAGTGGCTGACAACAGCATGGCTACAAGGAAAACCACCAGTGTAATGAGAAAGCGGTTCAAACATCTGTAATCCAGAATTATTTTAGTTAGCCGGATGACTACTTATCATGATGTGGCCAAGCTTCCCATGGTCCCATAAAGCTTTTTGACACCTACCAGTCCTGGCTCTCAGTGTTCTGTGCTGTTGTTTAGCTCTAATTTACCCCTGTCTTCAAAGAGCCCAGTAAGCAGTGGAAGTGTTGGTAATGTTGACCTCCTGCAGTCTGGCAAATTCTCTCATTTGGCACCGTGCGGTCCTGAGGGTGCCAAACTAGAGAGGTTCAACCTGTACTGAAGTTCTTCTGTTTCCGTTTGAAAGCATGGGAAATCAGAAATGATCTCAATTTGTGAGGAGTGTTTTATTCCACATGCTGACTGGGGGAGAAGAGAGGATTGAGTTGCCCTGGGCAGCAGTCCCTCTTTCTTTTTAATGTCCAAAGCTAAGGTTAGACTGCATCAGTTTCAAAATAATTTATGCAATTTGTGGGGGACAGCAACTGTGGGTTCAAGGGCAGCCCACAAAGTCTACTTGCACCTAGGCATTGCAGGGACCTGGCAGCTGTAACCCAATGAATATGATTTTCCCATGTGTATGTGGATCATTCCTCTGTCTGTAGTCAGAAATATGAACTTGTTTTACTATTATAGGCATACTAAGTGAATGCCATTAAGGGTATTTCAGAGTCTTGATGGCTCATCAGTGATAAGGAAATGATCCATAAATGAGTTTTTTTTCCCCTATGGACCTGTCCACAGGAAGGACAGTTCCCACAAGGACATATGTTTAGGTCACCTGATGCTGGGACCTATCTTGATGGCTGTATTTCCAGTAAAGGTGAAAAAAAGTTTAGGTTGAACACCAATGATCCTGGACAAAACCATATAAAAGTTAGAAATCAAACAAGCAGGGCTGCTGCTGCCAGACATCAGACATACTTGCTTACCACCCAACATGACTGCACTGCAAGAGTCAGCTAAGACTGAACAAGGGGGAAGGATCTAGCCCAGGCTGAGATGCTTTCTAGCTTGTGAAAAAAGGATGATTAGAACTACTGTTTAGGGTAAGGTATGGCAGGTAGCAAGTTTTTCAGTGTATTAGGCTTAGGGGAGTTTAATTTTGCTTAGTAGCTTACTTTGCTCTCTCCTATTAGTCAATTAAATCCTACCATTTTATATTGTCAGTTGTTTATTAACAAGCCTTTAATAAAACTTTGTACAGCATAAGATGGATTTATCTGGGGTTCTCGTCCCATTGGGCCATACACCTGCATGCTGTGGCAATTCCCTCTAACTAAGCCCCTCTCAGCATCCAGATTTAATTGATGTGGGCTCTGATCCCATTTCTGTGCCAATGCTGGAGGAAGCCAGAGGCCTAGCTCCATAGGACAGAGCTGAGGGATGCCCAGGAAGGTGGGAGAAGAGTTATCTCAGCACATTATGACAGTCACACTACTCATGACCACAGGATTAAATTGTCTATGGAGACTGTCTAAATATGCCTTGAAGAACCACTGATGGAGATTCCACAAACAGCGGTCAGGAACGTCCTCTAGATCATACTTAGCCCTGCCATAACACAGATGACTGGGCTAGATGACCTTTTAAAAGGTCCCTTCCATATGCTAGGACTTCATTGGCAGTGCATGTTTTAGTAAAATGGGGGGGGGGCGGGGAAGAGAGTCATAGTAAAGAACAAAATGTGATTTACTCCCAGTAAACCCTGTTCAAAAATTTTGGAGTCTTCACAGCTGATAAAATCCCTTTCAAAATTCAGTAGGCATAGACCCCTGAAAATTTTCTTTCAACTTACGAGAATACAAAAACAGGAGAAAAGTTTAATTTGTCTGCTGCTGCTATCCTAAGAAATGATTATATCTCTTTAAAAAAAAAAAAAAATGTACTTTAGTATTAAACCTGAAACTGTCAGTCAGGTTTAACTTAATGCAAATAACTTTAAAGTTACAAAAAAAATACCCAAAACTGAAACTTTCATTTACAATTTAACAACTTTATTCTGGAAGAAAACAGTGAATAGACAAAATACTTACTCAACTAGCTGGCTGTTTACAAGAGCACTTTCAGCCAGTTACAGGTTAGAGTGATTATGAATTTGTAAGATTTATTAAGACATTACACATCAGACCAGAGAACATGGTTTGTTTTTGGGGGGTATTGGTAGATAAGGCAGTGCTTATATTTAAGTAGTTATCTCCACTAATATTTTACTGAGTGGAGATGTTCTTGTGTATTGTTACAACTAAGTGATCTTTGAACAAGGAAAACTGAAAACAGAATTGACAGTCTTATACAAACCTGTCCTAGTTGCCAACATGAAGTCTTTCAAATGAAATTTCTGCATATACAGTAAACCCTCAATTTTACAGACCCTGATTTAGTGGACTTTGGGAAACAACGGACATGGACCAGCACCCACCCCCACATTGTTCCCAAAGTCCGCTTAATCAGGGCCTGTAAAAATCTTAAATCCTGTAACCCCACCTTCCCCTGCCAGAAGTACATCAGATGACTTACTAGAGCTGTTGCTGCCATGGCTGGAAGGGCTGTCGCTTCCAGCTGTGGTGGCTGGAGTCTGTGCTGGGGCCAGGACTGCTGCTGTCACATACTCCTCCCACTGGGGTGGGGTGCAGGTGCACGTGTTACCCATCCTGGGTGGAAGGACCACATGGTAGCTCCTCCAGGCTGCAACAGAGGATCCAGGCATGGCAGGGCCCCAGCTGCAGCTCCAGCAGCTCCAGCCACAGTGAAGTCTCCAGCTGTGGCATCAGCTGTGGCAGAGCCCTCGCTGATGCAGAGCAGTCTCCAGCTGAGGTGGGGCCCCAGCTGCAGGTCCAGCAGCCCCAGCTGCAGCTGTTTTGGCTCCAGCAGTGATGAGTAGCTGGCTTTTTTTATTGGGGGGGGGGGGGGGGGGAGTAGACTGAGGCTGGGGGAAACTGGCAGGGGTTGGTGGGCAGTAAACCCTTGGATTTAACAGACTTGGGTTTAAACAGCCATCTCTCCTCTGTTAGGCCATTAAATCGAGGGTTTACTGTATAGGATTTTTAAAAATAAAGGACAAAGGCTTGCAGCCTTTCCATATTATCTTCTAATGTAAGTATAATGCTGCAAAATGTATTTGTGTCTTCTGAAGGACTATCACCATACCCTAATAGGCTTTGGCATAATAAGCCATGTAAACATTAAGGTAGCAGTACAGACAGTGAATTAAGAGTTCATAGGTAGATTTTTCCTCACTTGTGCTTGCCCTTTCCCACATGAAGCGTTCTCTAAACCAAACTCCTGCCAACCATTTCATAGCAATTCAACTTTGTTAGGCGAAACTGCACCATATTACTACAGCAAGACCTCTGTGGTATCAACCATCACGTATTGCATACCTATGTACATGCACTAAGCTACTTCAGACTACTTTTTACTTCAGGTTAACTGATTACCATTAATGTTTGATCTGGATACTTCCCTAGGAGCTGTTTCAAGATATAAGTATTTGCCACTTAGCACCTACATTAGCATATTTCCCTTGCGTTAACTGACTGCCAGTTAACTTCAGAACAAAGCCTTAATGTAGGTCAAGTCTCCATCATGAAAAGAGGGAGGTTTTCAACTTGTTAGCCAATGTGTTTTAAAAGCCTACTGAAGACAATGTGGCTGTGGCTACACTTGCATTCCTCTTTTGAAAGAGGTATGCAAATGAGGGAAATAAAATGCAAATGAAGTAGATTTGCATATCTGGCCCCTCATTTTCATATTATTTGAAAAGAAGAAAAGCAGTGTAGATGCAGCTCCTTCAAAAGTAAACATCTTTGAAATAATCCTTTTTTTTTTAATGGGAAGAAGGATTCTTTCAGAAATGGGGGTTTACTTCCAAAAGAGCTGTGTCTACACGGCTTTTCTTCTTTCAAAATATGCAAATGAGGCAGATATGCAAATCTGCAACTCATTTGCATTTGGAGGTCCATCATTTGCATACCTCTTTTAAAAGAGGAATACAAGTGTAGACACAGCCTATGAGTTGTACTTTTCACCCATGCTGGCAGCTCACAGTAAGTTCTAGGTCTTAACCACACTGGCAATGTGGGCTGACCTAGCTACACAGTTCAGGGGTGTGAACTTTAATCCTCTCAGGGAGTGTGAATTTAAGTCAACCTAAACCCCAGACAACATTAGGTCAATGGAGTTCTGTCACCTGAGCTACTACCTTTCCACCTCACTGAAAGGCTTTCACTACATTACTTAATGTGAAAAACATTTTTTTCTTAGTGAAGATGAGTTCATAGACTAATATATTGTTGAACTCCGCCACATTAAACCCTTCCTTCTGACCACAGGAGAGATTCAGATTTGACCAAGTTGAACAGTTACAGGACATCACATCTCTCCAAACTTGAAGCTGTGATCGACTGTCACTATGACATCGTAGTAGTTACCAGGCTCTAGTATAGCACAACCGACTGTAGGTTAGAGCAAGAATTTAATCCCACTCCTCAATTATAATTCAGCATTTAAAAATCCAAAAAACTTACATCAATTAGATTCTTTTACAATGAGTCAGTATTAGTTTCTTTTGAAGCTATAAGATAACCTGCTGAGCAGTCACAAGTTTCCTCTGCAGTCCCAGAAAACCCTCTGGAGTGGAAACATTTCCTTTGCCAACCCCACTCAGTCCCACTGGCTGATTCTCTCCTGCTCAGGGATTATGTTCCAGTTGGGTGAGGGCTCATCTCTGGCCAGCCAATCAAAGTCATCCACTAGGTTCCAGTTGTTCCTGCTTCTGTCTAGCCTGGACGACTCGTAGTCGCCTTCAATACCAGGATAGCTCCAGGTGTAGGGAGCAAGGCTGACGCCCCTGCAGTCCTCCAGCATAGCCCGGCTAGTCACTTGCACGTAAAGCCGGGTGTCTCTGGTGCGGTGGGTGCGGAGCTGCTGGCAGGCCAAGGCTAGAACGCAGCCGCTACAGCCGTCCACCAGCACCGAAGTGGAGACGGGCCCGCAGAGCACAATGCAGCCCCGGCAGTCCCGCACCCGGAGCGTGTTGGGGTTACCGCAGAGCCGCACCCGGCAGTCGCTCAGCTCGGCCAGGAGCACGTCGCGCTGCAGCAGCTCAGAAGGGCCGAGCTCCAGCGCCTGGGCCTCGGCCCGGCTGAAGCCGCACAGCGGGGGTCCGCTGCCCTCACCCTCGGCGGGGAGCTGGCAGGCCGGGGCGGGCGACGGGGCAGGCTCCGCGGGGAGATGACAGGCCGGGGCGGGCGACGGGGCAGGCTCCACCTCCTTCTTGCGGGCGCGGAAGGCGAACCGCTTCTTCGGCTGCAGCTGCTCGCGCTTGTCCGCCAGAGTCCCCTGGAGCCGGCCCAGCGCCTCTTGCCCCTGCCGCACCTCGTAGGGCGCCAGGAAGCGGACGCTGTCGGTGAGGAGCTTCTGCAGCCCCTGCAGGCGGGCGGCCGCCTCCTCCAGCGCCTCAGCCGAGCCCGCGCCGGGCTCCAGCAGCGCCTCGATGGCCGCCCGCTCCTTGGAGAAAGCGGCCGCGAAGAACCCGCTCTGCTCCTCCTGCACTGCCTGGGCCGCCTTCTCCTGCCGCCGCCGCTCCAACTCCCGCTGCCGCTCCGCCTCCCGCCGCTGCAGCCGCTCCGGCACCGCCGCCGGCCGCGGCCCTAGCGTGGCAGCATCGCAGGCCGGAGTTGCCAGGCCCTGCTCTGCAGCCGCTGCCTCCATCTTCCTTCCCGTCCCTCTCTGCCTCTCACTAACCTGCCTGCTCATTGGCTCCCAGCACCCTGGGCTGTGCCCCCGCCCTCCATTGGCGGCCGGCCTTTCGGGAGGGGAGGTAGGCGTGGCCTCGCGTGGTTTTAAAGGGGTCGGCGCCTCTCTGCGGGACGGGTGAGTTTCAGCATTCGACGCGCCCGCGTCTGGGGTTGTTATTATTGGGCTTCCGAAATTAAAGCCAGGCTGTAAATGACCTCGCGCGGCCCCCTTCCCCACCTGCGCGCGCGGGGCTGGCGGCGAAGGAGGCCGCGCGCGGGGACAGTAGGAGGTGCGCGCGCTGCCGCCCTGGCCGCTGTGTGGCCCTGGCCCTGAGCTCAGGAGCCGTCTGCTCGTGGCGCGGCGAGGGGCGGCCCGGCCATCCCAGGCTTCGTCCGGCGGAGCTTCGCCTCCTCTCCCCTGGCGTTGCGGGGCCTACGCCGGAGCCCTTCTGCCTGGCAGCAGCGGCGCCGACGTCCCTGGGACTGGGTGGGACTCTGCTGAGATCGGGGCTTGCACAGCGGGCCTGGGCTTAGAAATGGTGGGGCGGGTCAGGGTAACCCAACAGCGGGCGCAGTACGGGGCCTGGCAGAGCTAAAATAACCCTGGTTCCCGCTGCCCGGCCTGCTCCCTCTGACTGCAGGGCCTCCTCGCTTCGCCTTGGAGGGGGGCTGCAGCGGAGCTCCCCCATTCCCAGTGTTTTTCCTTTCTTGGGTTTTTTGTAAATAATCTGCGGTCCCAGGTGTCGTCATGCCTACAGTGTATTTGGTATTCAGAATAAAGGCTGGCCTGTGCCAGCGATGGCTGCTCGCTGAACTATCTTATTTCTTATTCTTGATTGCTACTTATTGTGAATTTCTTGGCAGTATAGAATACAAAGAGGAAGAACTGCGCTATGCTCCTTACACAATACATGGACAGGTGTTAAAAATACTATCACACTGGGATCATACCTTTGGTAGGATTTAAGGAGCCTCCACTCTCAAAGTGGCATAGATGAGACAAAGATTTGTCATGCTCCCTGAACTGAAGTCATGGTGGTACAGATATGTGGGGCTGGTTGATTGCAGTGCACGTAATCCTCCACTACCAGGGATGAGGTGACTTTTTCAAAAAGTCAAATGGAATATTGGATGCAAGAATAAACAGGGGTCTGAGTAGCCATTCATATAAGCAAATGCTCTGTTTACACCATTGTAGCTGTGTGCTTCATGATCTTAGCTCTTGAGTGTTTTGTTCAAAAGCGGAAGTGCAGGTGAAGGGTTTTCATGTGGATCCAGTTTGTACAGAGCAGGGTTGAGCAAATGTTTTATGTTGGGCCCCTCTTTTTGGTTAAGGTCATACAAAAAATCCATTTTGGCATGTGTAAGCAAATAAGTATGTAGAATGTCAAATGTTTATTAAGTGGCATATAAATCTGAATACATGTACATAAAACAGTAACGTATTTCAACATTTTTAATGAGATGGATAAGCCTGACATCTAGCAGCTGATCGTGTTCCACTCCCACTTATGAAATTTCAGTCTCCCTGAAGGGAGTCTGCCCCCCCACTTTGCACACCCCTGGTTTAGAGGTAGGAAGCTGTTGGAAAAATGCACAATTATTAAGGATTTCTGTCAGTTTTTTTTTTTTACTCTTATTTCTTAAATTTATTTTACAGTCAAAGAATACTTTTCAGGTATGTTTGCGGTTGACGCTACAAAAATAAAGCCTGCTGGCTTCCCGGTAGTCTGTCACTGTTTTGGGAATTCTCAACAAAACAGCGTTTTGGGTTAAACTAACGTTCCATAACACAGTTTATATAGCACGAGGAAGATCGATTAATGAGAAAATAACAATGTCTGTGGAATTCCACTTGCCATACTTCTCTTTGCATGTGGAAAATTCATAAAATAATATACCTCTCCTCAATTACCTCTGGAACAATCAGTTAAACTGAAAATGTGAAATACCCAGAGAAAGTGGGCTGAGTTTGGTTTCTTATTTGGAAAATATCTGTTTTGTTTTTTTTTTGTCTGCTACAGCTAATTGCTTGTAACAGTTAAGCGTCAGCATTGAATCTAAACTGACTTCTTTGCAAGCTATAATCTGTTTATTGAAGAGGCTGGATTTGATTTCTATGTCAAAAGTAATTTGACATTAGCTACTATGGACTATCTAAATCTTGCATGTAGGAAAGACAACCTATTTTGGACCATGGAAAAAGAGGCAGCAAAATGCTCCTCTGTCTTGTTTAGCAAAAGCTGAGTTCGAAGGGTTCTTCACTGCAATGGAGAGGGGTAGCTGTTGAACTATTTATTCCCTTGGATGTTATGATATAAAAGTTGAAGGATGAATGTTTGTCTAGTAAGATAAGTACTTCGCAGCAGGTTTGTAAGCATGAGGCAAAAATAATACTGATATAGTAATTGCAGTAGAGTCACATTGCTTTCTTGTAATTGATTTCCAGCATACCAGAGGTAATAGTCTATTCAGATGGAATATAAAAGGGTAATGTAGTGTTTAATGCATTACAGCACTTAGCTATCTCAACACTGTGAAGTTAATGGGTCCAGAATTCTGCTTGTAAAGGAATGTAAGAGTTTTTGAATCTTATAAATAACATCTCTCATGCTTTGGAAAGGGAGAGTACTGATTCTTGAAAACTAGAAAAATTCTGAAAGTCTCATATTTTTTGTGTTTTGTAGGAAGTAGGTCAATATAAAACATAAGTTCACTAAAATATATAAATGTGTTAGATGCTTGTGCTAATTAGCAGCAGAAACATACCTGGTGTAACTGCTATGGAGTTACATCAGACATTAATTAGATGCAATGAGCATAACGCAAAACTAAAATTTTCCTTCAACATTATTTTTCTTGCTTCTGTCATGAAAAATAAGATGTAGATACATGTAAAGTGTCATGTGACAGGCAGAATTTCCTACATATGCACTCACTGATGTAGGCAACACCAGTAATAGAAGTGCACAATGGTAAAGGCCCTTATCCATGAACATGGTAACTGATCAAAAAAAAACCAAACAAACCAGTAGACTTGTCCCATTTCTGAGCAGCCTGGGAGAGAACTTTTGAGACTGCTGTACTGAAGTCTCAAGTTATGAAAATTTCAATACCTTAACAAAAATGTGTACAACATAGGGGAACTGTTAGAAATAACTGGACACTAAACTACATTTGTCACAATGCATTAAATAAGTACTTCTTGTGTAGTATATTACTTTTATTAGTTTACTCACAAAACTTGGTAATCTTAGCAGTGGAGCTTCTTGTAGTTTACTGATGGTGAAAAATAATAAGAGCCAACTGTATTTGTGAGTATGAGATTTGCACAGAGAATGGAATTTTGGATACTGTTAAACCATACTCATGAGCTATGGTGTTAAGTGGCTAACTAGTGTATTTTTATATTCATTAGTTGCTTGGATTTCAGAAGGTGGTATAGTATAGTAGTAATGAAAAATTACAGAGAAAGGCACAACAAAGTCCTTATTTTCAATTTCTCTCCTTTTCTCTTGTTTTGTAACAAATCAAAAATTTAACCATTTGAGTTGAAATTTTCCATGCTTGCTCTCTGTCTTGAACTGAATTTTTGGAGGAATTTTCAGCAGCAGGAAGTTGAATGTTTTTCAGAACATGGTTAATGAAAAATAGGTAGTTTGAAGCAATCTTGTGGCTTCATGTTTTTAGTGGGGAACTTGAAATTTGGCAAGCAGATAGTCCTGTGGTTGGGGATACACTTGTTGTCTCTCTTTTACAAGCCATCCTGACTTGCTTTAGTTCTAAGCTTCTGAAATTATTGTGTGTGTATAAACAGCAGAGTTTTTCAGATGTTGCTGAAGTCTTTGAATATTCCGTCAAAAGCATTGACAGCTTAGTGGTTTACAGACAGACCCTCATTTGTACTGAGTGCATATGTTCCAGCCCTATGGAACTCCTAAATATCAGTTGTATTAAGCATGCTCCTAACTCTGCTTAATCTTTATTACATTATTATGGATATAGCACATTATCTGCATTTGAAATACTTTATAGATTGGTTTTTTTGATTTTTCGATTCATGGTCTTTTGAAGAAAGAATGAGTGAAAAGAGAAATATGTTAGCATGTTGATTCCATTCTTAGAACTATGTTAGACTACATTCTTTATGCACTTAAAGATAGGTAAGCTCTAATTAATAGAGGTTTCATTTTATTTTAGAGAAATATGTTCTTAAGTTTCATTTTTAAGTGTAACACTCTTGTCATTGGGCAGGAAAGTTATGGGTATGTCTCCACTGCAGCTGGGAATGATGGTCCTTAAATTTACAAGTCTCAGAGGTATAGCTGTGTTAGTCTGTTACTCCACAAATAACAAGTTGTCTTAAATTTACAGTCACGAAAGACACTCTTCCTGTAATCACCCTTCAACCACCAATGGTCATAATCACAACCAAGGCCAATAAAACTGCAGCAAAAAAAATAAGTCTTCCACTGCCTTATGAGGGTAATTCGTTCCTGAAAAACTCCTCTTAGGGTGAATTCTTGTAAATCGAAAATGTAATTACCATTAATTTCAATGGGAAAAAGTTTTATGCGTTCCTGAGCCCCAAATTTTACACCCACTTATGCTTATCTGGCAGAGGGCACAGCTGCGCAGAGCAGGTGGCAGCAGCACTCTAGCCGCCCGGGGAGCGAGTGGCAGGGGCAGGGCCAGGATGGACTGTACACCCAGCAGCCATGTCTCCCAAGAGCGCCTGGGAGCCCACGGCCACTGGCTGGGCCGGGGTGCGCTGCTGCTGCAGCACCGTGGTGGAGACCAGCCCAGCCCCAGGTAAAGGCTGGGCTGGGGGCGCCGGACAACCGCCGCCAGGCGGCAAGCAGTGCCCAAGGTGCAGCTGTGCAGTGTGGGTGGACGCGGCCCCATAGCCGCCCAAGGAGCAAGCGGCGGGGCGGGGCCAGGATGGGCTGACTTTCTCCAGCTGCAGGGTGTCTGCATCCCACTGAGGCGCTCGTAAACTCGAGTAAATGCCTCGTAAGGCAAAGTAGTGGTCCTTAATCAAGCTGCTCGTAAACTTGAATTCTCGTAGCCCTAATGGGCATATCTCGGGGTGTGACTGTGTTTAAGTTATCTGACCAAAGCCTTACTAGTCGTTTGCAACTAGAGAAGATAACAGGGGAGTTAGTTAGAACATAGGAATATAAGAACAGCCATAGTGGGTCAGACCAAAGGTCCATCCAGCCCAGTAGCCTGTCTGCCAACAGTGGCCAGTGCCGGGGCCCCAGAAGGGGTGGACCAAAGACAACAATCAAGCGATTTGTCTCCTGCCATCCATCTCTAGCCTCTCACAATCAGAGGCCAGGGACACCATTCCTACCCTTAGCTAATAGCCTTTTATGGACCTAACCTCCATGAATTTAACTAGCTCTTTCTTAAATTCTGTTATAGTCCTAGCCTTCCCAGTCTCTTCTGGCAAGGAGTTCCACAGGTTAACTATGTGCTGAGTGAAGAACTTTCTTTTATTAGTTTTAAACCTGCTACCTGTTAATTTCATTTGGTGTCCTCTAGTCTTTGTATTGTGGGCACAAGTAAGTAGCTTCTCCTTATTCACCCTCTCCACACCTGTCATAATTTTATATACCTCTATCATGTCCTCCCTCAGTCTCCTCTTTTCTAAACTGAAAAGTGCCAGTCGTCTTAGCCTCTCCTCATAGGGGATCTGTTCTGAGCTCCTAATCATTTTAGTTGCCCTTTTTCTGAACCTTTTCCAGTGCCAGGATATCTTTTTTTAGGTGAGGAGACCACCTCTGTTCACCATATTCAAGATGTGGGTGTACCACAGATTTATACAGGGGCAGTAAGATACTCCTTGTTTTATTTCCTATCCCTTTTTTAATAATACCTAACATCTTATTGGCCTTTTTGACTGCCTCTGCACACTGTGTGGATGTTTTCTAGGAACAATCCACAATAACTCCAAGATCTCCTTCCTGATTAGTTATAGCTAAATTAGCCCCCATCATAGTGTAAGTATAGTTGGGGTTATTTTTTCCAATGTGATTACCTTACACTTATCCACATTAAATTTCATTTGCCATTTTGTTGCCAAATCACTCAGTTTGATGAGATCTTTTTGAAGTTCCTCACAGTTCCTCTTGACTATCTTGATCAGTTTACAGCAACGAAGGGTCCTGTGGCACCTTATAGACTAACAGAAAGGTTTTGAGCATGAGCTTTTGTGAGCACAGTCACTTCATCAGATCCAGCATCTGAAGAAGTGAGTCTGTGCTCACGAAAGCTCATGCTCAAAACTTTTCTGTTAGTCTATAAGGTGCCACAGGACCCTTCGTTGCTGTTACAGATCCAGACTAACACGGCCACCTCTCCGATACTTGATCAGTTTAGTGTCAGCTGCAAACTTTGCCACCTCACTGCTCACCCTCTTCTCCAGATTGTTTATGAAAAAATTGAACAGGATTGGTCATAGGACTGACCCTTGGGGGACTCCACTAGTTACCCCTCTCCATTTGGAAAATTTACCATTTATGCCTACCCTTTGTTTCCTGTCTTTTAATCAGTTCTCAATCCATGAAAGGACCTTCCCTCTTATCCCATGAGAACTTAATCTGGTACCTTGTAAAAGGCTTTCTGGAAATCTAAGTATACTATATCCACTAGATCTCCCCTGTCAGCATGTTTGTTAACCACTTCAAAGAACTCTAACAGATTAGTTCGCCCTGAACATCAATACTTCCTGACTATTTCAGCCATTCACGGGAGAGGAGGGAATTCCAAAACTGAGGAGACCACATGGTAGAACCCTGCCAGGTGCCCACTCTCTCTTATACTAGTGGGGCTCTAACTCAGGTGCCCCACTTGACACATTTACACAGTATAGTACAGGAAGAGAAATGGTAGATAGGGTCTAAGCCAGCGATGGGTGACCAAAAATAGGGAGTAGGCTGCTCATGCAGCCCTCCTGCACCTCAGTAGGCTGCAACAAACCATGACCCACTGCGGTTCCACCTGCAGTGATGCAGACCCCCTGTTTGTCCCCCTCCCCTACATATTTCTCCCTTAGAGCCATCCTGTCCATAGGATGAAGTGGGGTGGCCAACCCTGAACTTTTGGGGGCACTGTGGGCACCATGGTCATCCTACGGTCAGGAGAGAGGATTACCTGGGGCAGGGTGCATGGCCTGGGGGTCACCTTTCCCTGACCTCCCCTGGACTGCCCAGCTACTCTCTGGACAAAATGGCCAACTGGAAGCACAGCAGACGGGGTCTGGTGTTCCAGAAGCCCGGTCTATTGACAGAAGGCCCCTCCTGCCCAGCATGTCCAGACTGGCTTTCTGTCAACAGATCTATGCTGTCTCATGGGAGGGATAGCTCAGTGGTTTGAGCATTGGCTTGCTAAATGCAGGATTGTGAGCTCAATCCCTGAGGGTGCCATTTAGGGATCTGGGGCAAATAGATTAAAAAGAAATCTGCCAGGGATGGTGATAGGTCCTGCTGTGAGTGCAGGGGACTGGACTTGATGACCTCTGAAGGTCCCTTCCAGTTCTATGAGATAGGATAGGAATGGGGGAGCAGCAGAATGCTTTCTACAGAAGTGCCATATGCTGTTGATTTACTGTCAACAGAATGCCTTGGGAATGTGGATGCTCCAGGGGTTTTGTCGACAAAACTCCCTGTAGACATAACTAGAGTTGTTTGCAATTAGTACACACCTCACTTCATGCGACCTTACTCTCTGTTGACAGAGTGGATTGCTTTTTTTGTCTGGTTGGCAATTTGGCTGTGATCTGTCAACAGAAGTAACAGTGAGTCAACAGATTGCTCTACTGTAGACATAGTCATTGACTGTGAAAGCCATGTGTTCCCTCTGCATCTAATTAAAGCACCACTACAGTTCAATCAGCACACCCAGCTGGACTGACAGACACCATGGGCCCCGGGGGTAAGACAGGGCAGGGGCACCCTGCTCTGCACCTCCAGAAGAGGTGGGGCTAGATCAGTCAGCCCTTAGCGGCTCCCAGAGCATGGCACTGGCCCCTTTCTGCTCACCCCCGCAGCCCGCAGAGCTGTGCAGAGCCATACACTGGCACTTCTGCAGCATTTCAAAGCATCCTGGGGCTCCAGCCACTGCTTCTGCCACAGTAGCAACAGCAGTGGCCAGCAGTTCCAGACCCCTTTGAAATGCTGGGCCCCTGTGCAACCTGCCCCCTTCTCACGCTCATTGGTGGGCCTGGGCACAACCCACAAATTCTAGATAGGCAAGTGCATTTAGCAAAACTACCCTCTGCGGGAGACTGTGTTGGTTATAACAATGTTGCTGTTCACTTTAGTAATACCAGTAGGGGAAAAAAAACTGTATAGATGGAAACTGGTAGACTATGGCAATCCTGTGTGTGGACACTGGTAAAAAAAAAAACTGTCTCACAGGCCACACATAGAATCTCAAAGGGCCACGTGTGCCTGATGGGCCACAGGTTCAACCTTGCTTGGAATCTAGCCAGACTGATAGATTGTATACCTGGTCCACAAATGATCAACAATTTGCCTAATTCAGGCAGGCAGAAATGATCTTTGCTATCTCTTCTTATTGTTTCCTCAAAAACCCATCAGTCTAGGGTAGTCAGATAGCTCTCATCTACTGGGGCAATTGATCATTTGGAATAGAAGTACCAAAACACTATATCAAACATTCAGTCCAGCTGATGAGTTGACCCAGCAACCATCTGGCATGGATTCTCCATTGTCATGATAGACATGAATTCCTGAGCTTATTCAGAGGCTCCATTGGGAAGCAGGATGAGTAACAGACTGGCATCAATCTCATTTTAAAATGATTTTAAGGCTCTCAGACAAAAATTACATGATATATTTATGTGTGATCAGTTTTGGAATAATTTCTTATATTTTGTTTGATGTAAACAAAATAGTTACATCACATTGGTCTTCCTTCACTTCATGTTGATTCAGCTGCAGCACATCCTAACAAGTCTTGGTAATATATGCACAGTGAGGGGTCTCATCTTTCACTAAATCCTGAATTATTTCAATTTCATAGTTGAACCTGCTTTAATCAGCTGAACAATAGGACAAGATCATTGTCTACTGACACCCTCTCTTTTGAGAACAAATTTGGTAAACTCAAGAGTCAAACATCTCAATATTATGTTTTCTCCTCTTTATTTTCCCTTTCCTACTATCCCAGGGTTCAGCATGCCATCCCTTAGGCCACTAAATCCAATCTCATAGCAGCACTGCTCCACCTCCTAAATCACCCTAAAACAACCGCTTGAGGGACTCCGATACCAGATCTAGGTACTCAGATGCAGAACTCAAAGCAAACAGTTAAATGCACTTAGATACTGTAATCCCCATCCAAATAGTAAAAGTATTATCAACATGCCATTCACCCCGTTTCCCATCCCCAAGCTGAGCTCACCACCCCAAAAGGGAGAAAACAAAAAGAAAATAATTTATATATGTGTTGTGCTACTTATTTTATTGTGAATTGTTATACTTTTAGTGCTTCAGTGGTGGATATAAGAAGAGACACTTCAGAAATAAAACTAGTACTAATTCTAAAAGGACGTAGAGTAATCTTTTCCTTGTACTGTATGTCATATAAACACCTTCTGGTTGTCAAATGTTAAGCTGAGCACATTAATGATTACATGTCCATAAAATCTTTTCTGTAATCCAACATGTAGTGGTTTATGTTTGCTTTTGAAATATGGATTCTTTAAAGTTACAGCTAATATATTAATATTTCAATGTTTAGTTTTATTTTTGTATAGTTTTGGATTATAATCATGTATGTTGGGCTGTCTTAAAATATGAGGCTTTGTATTTATAAAAAAGCAAAAGAAATCACTGTTTAATTGGAGCTTTAAAGCAACAACTTTAAAACTTGATTGGTGTGTCCTAATTGCCATGAGTAATAGGGGGAGGCTTTGAAAAGTAATCCCTTGGAATGTGTAAGATAATTATTATATTCCAACCAAAGTGCAGTTGTTTTAAAAGTAATTCTGTACTGAACCAGATAGAGAGCTTGGTGTGACAAACAAGGTGTGTTTAAATATATTGTTGCACACAAATTAGCCTTGCATGCTGTATGACTTGAAATGGTCATTAAACAAAGTTTATGTATAAATGACAGAAAATGAACACCTGTTTTTCTCTGAGCGCTTGTTCATGTAAATTCCAATCAGATGTGCATGTGCATGGTAGCTGGAAGATTCTTCCCATAAAAGCATCTTGTCAGGTCAACTTTTGTGCCCTCTGGGGTTGTACATCCATGACTCTCAATATAGAGCCCTGCCAACCGCTTCAGTTCTTTCTTACAGCCAGTGGCAGTTGACTGGAACATCCCATAGCTCTGGCTTTCAGCAAGCTCTTCTTTGTCTTTTATATATAGTTTGTCTGTAGTTTGTTATTACAATAGTAGTTTATAGGTAGAGTTGTTGGAGTTTTTCACTCCTCCTTCCCAGTCTCCAGGGACATGGTATGCTGCAGTACCTGGGCTTTAAAAACTGTGAGGTTCACACTATCACATGCCAAAGAGTGACCTTCACACATCTTTTCTGAGGCACCTAGGGGAAGGTCACAAAAAGCACTAGTGTAAAATCTGCTGTGAGTTCCGTTCTCAAACTTTTAAAAAAAGGACGTGGTGGCTTAAATTTTTCCCTATGGAGGCAGGTCTCTACTCTCACTTGAAACTGGAGCTGGAGACCCTGTACCCAGCACAACTTTGTTAGCACAGAGCACCCTGGCACTTGCATCATGGGAACCAACAATGAGAAATGACTTTCGCTGAGACACCCAGCACCTCTGGCTCCTCTGGTAACCAGTTGATGTCCAGCCACTGGTCTCAGTCACCAGTACCTCAGAAGAAAAAGAAGCTGGAGGGAACGTGTTTCATTAACACTGATAGCTCCAGCCTGGACCCACCAATATGGGTAAACGTCACTCCTGGAAATGTCTGTGGAATCACCAATCAGCCTGCTGCTCTTCTTGGACTTAGTAACTCAAGATCATGGCCCCCCTCAAAACCCAAATCACAAGCTGCTGCACTTCATGACATGGAAACTCCATGGCTGAACCTGATGGAGCTTTCTGGGTCAGATTGAGCTGGACAAGTCCACCTTGGCAGCAGGAAATCCTCCCTGAGAGCTACCTTGCCAAGTGGAAGAGATTTTCAATCTGGTCAGCCCAGCACTAGTCACCCCTGATGTTTGCCTCTGTGCCACTTATACTGGACTGTCTTCTCTATCTCAAGCAGCAGAGGTTGTCCATGTCATCAGTAAGAGTTCACTTGGCTGCCATCTCTGCCTTCAACCTAGGTGCCAGGGGCTGCTCGGTCTTTGCTAATCCTATGGTCAGCCATTTCCTTAAGGGTCACAACAGGCTATATAAGCAGGTCTCACAGCCCATCCCAGCTTCGGAGCTTTTTGGCTCCTCTCCAGGTTTATGGGGCCACCCTTTGAGCCTGTTGCAACATGCTCCCTGCTTTTTTTCTCATATAAGGTGATTTCTGGTAGTGATGTACTCAGACAAGAAGGTGTCTGAGTGTAGGGCCTAACTTCAGAATCCTTGTTCATTGTGTTCCACAAGGGAAATGTTCATTTAAGGCCTCACCCAGCTTTACTTCCAAAGGTTGTTTCTCAATTTCACATGAACCAGGACTCCTTCCTTCTATCCTAAGCCATTCTATGCTATCCTAAGCCACCCTGGAGCAGCAGGAAGCAAAGGCGTCACTTGTTGGAGCTCTACAGAGTGCTAGCATTTGGCATCAAGAGAATGAAGCCATTCCGAAAGTCTGTTCAGTTATTCATGGGTGTGGTGGCTAGAATGAAAGATCTTCCTGTGTCTTCTCAATGGATTTCATCATGGATCATCTCCTGCATTTTTGAGTGCTACAATTTGGCAGAGGTGCCCTGGTCCTTCAGTCATTGCATATTCTGCTGGGGCTCGGGCCTCTTCAACAGTATTCCTGGCTTAGGTTCCCATCTAAGTTCCCTCTAGGCTGTGCAGTCATGCGGCTTCCTATTAAGCCATGCGTACTGGCAATTAAGTCTGATGCTGGAGCTCAAGGGCTCAGAGCTACAGTGGGAAGACCTGTGTCTCCCCAATTCCTGAAGCTTCCATGTTGGGGAAAACGGGCCTCTCTGCACTGGTCCTAGTACAGAGCTTGCTGTGGGAGAGGCCCTGGGGAGAGGCCTTTCCCCTCCAATCATAGCACAGAATGGCCACAGTCAAGGTCATTCTGTTTTGGGGCCGTCAGGGAAGTGGCAGGTTTGGCTCTGGGGTGGGGGTAGGAAAGGGTCTCCATGGACTGCCCTCCTCCCTGAGCATCAGCTCCACACTCCCATTGGCTGGAAACTGGACGATGGTACCTCAGGAGGTGGTGCTTGTTAGTGAGAGTGGTATGTCGCAAAGCCTGATGTCCTCTCTTCCTATCAGAGCTGGACCTGTTAGCCACTTCTGGGGTGTAGCATGGTGACACCCAGTACAGGCAAGCACCAGGCAGCCTGCCTTAGTGCTACTGGTCAGGAGTTGCCTATGTAAGCCTGAGCCCTGACCCACCATCCCACTGTGAGCCCCTCAAACCCAGAACTGCCAACTGTACCCCAGAGCCCTTATCCCTGGCCCCATCCCAAAGCCTGCACCCCTAGTCCTGAGTATATACCCTTTCCTGTGCCCCACCTTGAGCCCCTCCCCAAACCTGGACCCCCCTCTAGCATCCCAGACCCCTCATCCCTGGGCCCATCCAGAGCCCTCATCCACTTCTACACCCCACTCCCTGCCTCAGCCCACAGCCCTTTCTTACATTCCAAATCTCTTTGAGCCTCTTCCTACATCACCAAGCCTCTCATCCCCAGCCCCACTCCAAAGCCCACACCCACAGGTGGAGCTTTCACTTCTCTCCCACATGCCAACTACCTTCCCCAGCCTGTTGCCCCCTCTCACCTGGAGCTCCTAGTGATGTGAACAACCACTGAAAGAAGAAAAAAAATGGTTACTCACTTTCTTATTACTGTTGTTCTTCAAGATGTATTGTTCATGCCCATGGTGTAATACCCACTCTGCTACTCCTCAGAATAGCCAGCAAGAAGGAACTGAGAGGGTGGAGGGTCAGCAGGTCTACAAGGAGGAACACTGAGGTGCAACTCCAGGGGATGCCCACCCAACCCAATGGATACTTCTATGGGAAAAATCTTCCAGCTACCGCACGTGTGCACTTGCGCACCTGATTGGAACAGACATGAACAAGTTACGTGAAGATCAGTAACTGCTCTTGTTACTCAGTTCGTGTTTTTTCTGTTCTTTTACAAACATGGCAAGAACTGGAAAATATATTTTCACACATAGTGCATTTGTAGTTTCAAGTACTTGTTCATTAAATGTGACAAAAATATTTGTGGTTTTCACTCTTCAGTATATATTCTCACACACAAACTCCATTTAACACTGAATTAAGGTTGTAGACTGCTTCTCCCACCAAGAAAACTACCACCACCAACAAAATAAAAAAACCCATGAAAAATAGGAAGCATACCATAAATCATTCAACAAATGACTTTTACAGTTTGCATTTAAGGGTGAAGCAGAATAACAATCTTAACTCAAGTATCGGAGGGGTAGCTGTGTTAGTCTGAATCTGTAACAGCAACGAAGGGTCCTGTGGAACCTTACAGACTAACAGAAAAGTTTTGAGCATGAGCTTTCGTGAGCACAGACTCAGCATCTGATGAAGTGAGTCTGTGCTCACGAAAGCTCATGCTCAAAACTTTTCTGTTAGTCTATAAGGTGCCACAGGACCCTTCGTTGCTGAATCTTAACTCAGATTTTTTAATGTTGCAGTTTTAAAAATGTGTCAATACTATGTGAAACATGTAATGGCTAACCATGTGAACAACTATCAGTATTGATATGTACAATCCTCTATTTGCCTTCCCACCACAGCCCTCTTATGCCTCTTTACTGCTCAGCTTCCTCCTTTGAATCCTATAAAACTGAAATCTTTGTTCTCGTATCATCCTGTAGGGCTCTTGTTCTGCTCCATGCCTGATTATGATGGGGAGCACTTGATACAATATCTATGCCTATCATAGCCCCCATACTTTCCTACTACTTTCAGCTCTTAACTGTTGATCTCTTTCTCCGTGTTTGTGTGTAAATGGTCACACTGCCTTTCACCCCTGCACAGCCACTCTTCCAGTGCGCCTGACTGTTCACCACTTCTCTACATCTTCATACCCTTTTCACCTCATGTCCTGTCATGGATTTCCATTGTGCCTCCACAAGATTGCTTTGCTCTGCTTCCTTCATTTCTGAGTACCATTATATCTCTTGGTTCTCTGTGGTGGTTGAGGAAGTTGGTGGAGCCAGGAAGCAATCAGGGTGTGTGTAGTGGGGCATTTGTGGAACAGAACTTTGGGGGAACCAGCTTGTGGAAGCAGCCTCAGTGTGGGGAACCACATTGACACTTGAACGTTTTCTCCATCATTGTTGGTTTTGTTCCTGCGTGCACAAAAGCAGCGTAGCTATGGTGAGCATTTGATATGGTAATACCTCAGTGAAAGGACACTTGCAATTCCCCTTTCAAAATGGAAGCACTTTAAAATGTTTTAAATGTTTCCTTCTGCAAAAATTACTTGGAAAATTTGATAGGTCTCTGAAAAAGTTACTCTTTTAAATCTAAAGAACAAATCCAAAGTAGCAGTGGGATTTTAGTCCTTTAAGTGCAAATCTCATTATTGTCCGAACTTCTGAGTCCTTTCAACTTCTTGTCTTTGTCATAAATACTACTGTATAGGCCAAATTCTACTCAGTAATGCATAACAGTTTGGAGTCTTGGGGCACCTAAAATACATATGCATCTGATAAAGTGAGCTTTACCCAAGAAAGCTTATGCCCAAATAAATTTGTTAGTCTTTAAGTTGCCACAGTCTGTATCTGCCAAAACAACAAGGAGTCCTAACCCGGGTACCTGTCTGAGACATGCTAGTACTTATTATTCCTGCAGAGGGGACTGGGAATTCCAAATTTGTACAGATTTGACACCTGTAAAAGAGGCAAAGTGTTCTCATCTCTAAACCTACTGGCCCACATATATCTTTTGAGTGGAGGCAAGGTGCTTCAGTATGGCCATGCACCAGTTTATCATCACCCCACACTCCATGGGCAGCAGTCTTATTAACAATGTTGCCTTAGAAACTCCCTCTGAGCTGGAGGAACTGCAAGCTACTGCAGCTCTGCAGTAATTTACATTGGCTTTCTTACGTTTTTTTGACAGGAGACCCTACCAAAATTCATTTGACTCTCTTCCCCCACCTTCTCAGTTTGCATTGCCTCTTTCCTACTTGTGGAACCCTAATGTTGGTGCTTGTGGTGCTTGTGGGAAAGGAGCCAGGGCTGCATGCTTCTGGATCCTTCCAAAGCCAGGCATTCTGCTCACCAAATCAGAAGAAAACATTTGGAAACCTTTCTAAATGTTTGCTAATTTGGCATCCAGTCCATCCGGTTGGGAAGTTGGCAATTCTAACCCAGTCCAATAGTTCTGAGTTATGCAAAAAGCTTACTGCAATCAATAATATTGAATAGGGTGTAATTCCTCGAAGAGTTTGACCAAAGTGATGTTTTGCCTGAACCAGAAAAGGGCCTTCTGTGTGCTTCGTTTTAGGATGGGATAATTTAAATCCATTAAAAACAACATAAACCTCATATTTATTTAAAATTAGGACACAGGTACTGTCTGTACATTAATCAGATGTATAATCTGGTCTTTTGTTTCTCAAGTTATACTGATATTATGATAAGCATTTTTTTAAGTTGGTCACTTTATATAAAAACTGAAAATGAGTATTTTCTGGGGCTTAACAAATAATGAAAGAAAAGTAGTGTTGACAAATAGTCACCAAATCGTGGTCTCCAAAGAGCTTTAACAAAACTAATTTTACAGGTAGGGTGAAGGGTAAAATAATTTTAGTCTAATCCCCATTTTTTTTGTAAATTATCCATTTATGAAATTAATTTCACTGTGAAATAAAAACAAAAACTTAAAATTTTCAGCAGACAAAGGAGAATTTGGTTTTTAAAGAGGTATTTTATTTTTGTAATAATGTTACCCATAAACCTTTTCAATGGAAGACTCAGGATGCAGTCTTCAATGTGAGATTTTTGTAAGCAAGATTACCAAAAGGATGTCCAAATTTTATTTTAAAGGAAAATTTATGTTAATGTTACTATTTTCTTTTTAAAGGAGACCTTTCGGCTATTTTAAAATGTTATACATTAAAAGCTTGTATTTTTAAAGAATCAAAATAATATATTATTTTTAAGTGAAATAATTATTAGAGTACTCAGTATATCAACAAGTTCACTCCTTTACAAACTTGGATCATATTTTCCCTTTCTAGATTACTCAAAACTTTAAAATAAATGGAGATTTAGTATTGCATTGACTTTGGGACTGGTTCACTTTATTACTGCTGTCAGGCATTTTAAATTAAACTTGCTTTTAATTAAGGTATTTTTTGGAGGTGGGACACATTCACAATTCACATTTTAACATGGTAAATCAGTAAATTATAACTTAATGAGAAGGATCCTGTTTTACACATTTTTAGGTTAAAGCGCACAAAAATGTCACACATTTTACAGCTTCAGTCAGGAAGAAATTTTGGAGGCTTTCAATGTGTTTTTAGGGAAAAACGCAAGGTTGTTTTTGTTTAGTTTTTTAAACAATGTAGATTACAACCTTTACTGAAAGTGAACAGTTCAACCACTTCTAGATGGTCAGATCCACAGTTCTCTCTCTCAAAAAACTTTGTAAAGTGTCCGACTATAAAAAAATGGAGAGGAGAGTGTTAGCTAGAGCTTAGAAAATAGCAATAACGTCTATGTGTGGTGGCTGCGTGTGTCTTTTTCTCTCCCTCTGCTTATTCTCTCTCCGTATAGCTGGCAACTCCAACTCTGTGCTGTGCTGTGCTTATGCTGTGCAGTGTAGTGCAGTGCTCTCTTCTCTTTCTTTCTCTTTCTCTCTCTCTCCCCCCTCCCTGCCTCCCTCCCTTCTCTCTCTCTCTCTCTCTCTGTCTCTCTCTCTCTCTTACACTGCCAGCCCCTGATGTGATGGCGAAGAAACCCCGTTGACAAGGCACTGCTTTTTCATGACGGTGAGTTTCCCTTTGAGTGTATTATAATTTTGTGATAAAAATTTCAAGGAAAAAAAAAACACACAACCTCCTTCCTCCCTTCCTTCGGGGAGGGAAAAGAGAGGGGGGAAATCTATCTCCAGACAGACAGAAAAGAAAGAGGAGCAAATTAACAACCAGGAGTTGCCAAAACCAGGATATTAGGTTTCAGCCCAGAGAGCTATTGGCTCTGGGGCTATGTATATAAATATATATCTAGAGAGAGCGAGAGGGGAGACAGGGAGAAAGAAGAGGGATATTTTGGTGGGTGGTGGTTGTTGGGCAGATGCTAATTCACAGGGAAATGAAATATTTATTTCTTTTTCAGCGAGGCTGCGGTGGTGGCTGCTGGGGCCACTTGGAGAAAAAAGTTGTTTCTTAAAATAAAGAGGAGCGAGAGAGGCGAGAGATAAGGTTTCAGGTCCAGGCTGATAACTGCAGAGAGGGGAGAGGTTTGGGGGTGTTTTTCCCCCCTCTTCTTGTTGATGCCATGCAAATGCAGGAGAGGAGGGAAAAAATCTTTTAATGACTCATTGATTGAGCTGGTTTAAAATTAGTTGTTGGTCTTTTTTTTTTTTTATTTTCCGCCCCCTTTGATGGCCATCAAGAGAGGGCTAGAAGGGGAGAGGGAGAGAGAGAGAGAGAGAGAGGGTGTGTGTGAATCTGAAGAGAGAGGGGGATAGAGAGAGTGTGAGAGGGAGAAAGAAAAATAATCTTTTCAAATCTCCTCCCTCTTTTTTCCCCCCTCGTTTCTTTGCTTTTCTCTAAAGCTCTCTGGGCTGTGAAACACTCTTTCTTCCACCTCCTCGGGAAAATGGAGACACGTCGTCTCTCTCCTGCCTGTGCGGGGCCGGGAAGGATTTTTCTGTTTTTTCTTCACTCCTGGCTTGATTTTTTTCCCCCCCCGCTACTTGCATCCACCACCCCGGTCGTGTAATTCCTCCGAATTTGTCGCTCTGATTTGTGTCGTCTGCGGATTTATTTTTCATCGGTTTTGTCGTGGCCACTTGATTTTGATGCTTTCTTCGCAGGTCCTTCCGAATTTGCCTGTGTTTTTCCCGAGGAGTGGAAGTCCTGGTTCCTGGGCGGGCGGGCGATTTTGGGGCGGTGGATTTGTGTTTGATTTCTTTTCTTTTCTTTTCTTTTTTCTCCTTTGTGGGATCAGGCTCTCCGGTGTACCCGCCGCTTTCTTAAACGTGTATTGACCTGCGATCTATTGTAAAACGCAACAATAAACCGCCTTTCTCTCCGGTAATGTGCTTGGCTTTGCTTTTTAAGGGCTTTGCTGTTCAGTCCTCCGAACATTTGTTTATTTTTTCTTCAAATCTCGCTTTTATTTTGAGCCAAGCCCTGGGGGCGTTATTGAGGGGCGTCATTGCGGAAGGGGAAAAGCACTCGGGTATTTTTGTACGTGGTGGGGGATTGCCTGATTTTAGCTGTTTTTTCTCCAGCCTGAAAATCTTTCGGCTCGGGGGGCGGGGGGAGATGAAGTGTGGCACATATATATTATATTAAAATCCCTCACAGCTGAGGGCCAACTAGGACCTCTTGGTGTTTGTATGGAAGGTGTTATTGAATAACCAGTAGGGGAGGAAGGCAAGGGCTTGGTGAAGTCTTTTGCTTTCCCTGACACGCTGCTCGCCCCAGTATCTGCTGCGGGCTGTCGCACCGCCGGAGTTACCAGGAGACCCCCGGTCGGGTGCGCACGGGGCTGGTCTGGCTGGTCTGTGTGACTCCGACTGACCGGCAGAGCCGGAGAAGATGGCGCTGTCTGGCCGCCTGCCAGCGTTTGTTGCGCAGTTTCTCTGTGACTCTCCTCCCTTCTGACCGCCTCCCCTTCCTCCTCCCCTACCGGCGCCATTTTAAAGCCCTGGGTGCGGGTAACGGGAGGGGAGGGGGAAATTTTCTTTCATGTTCCTTGTTTCATGCTCCTGTATCCGGCTCCGGCCACTGGCTTTGCCGTTTCCACGGCTCAAGCCGCTGCTGATCCTCCTTTCCCCTCTCTCCTCTGCGGAGACGGCTGTGAAATCGGGGGGGGGGGCTTGTGTGTGTGTGTGTGGGTGGGTGGGTGGACGGGGGGGCCTCTGGCGACGAAAAAGAGCCTGTCACTTGTGTGCGTTAAGGAAACCTGGCCCAGGTCTTTATTTCGCTCTGAGGAGATGTTTCCCGGGAGGGCCTTTTTGAGTCTCTCTCACTTGAAGTCCCCTTCTGATTGTCCCCGCAACCCTGGGCTGAGCATGTGTGCGAAGTGTCTTCAAAGCTAAACGATTTTAGTGGGCTGTGAGGGAGCTGTGCCCCAAGGGTGGGGACCTGCGCTTTAAAGGCTCTTCCGTGAGGGGAATTATTTGTTTAGCTCTGAATCCAAAATTTGTTGCAAGCTCAGGGATGGGGGATACTCTACATTTGGAATTCCTGTCCCAAGGAGGTGAAAAGCATTACCTTCCTGGTGGTGAAGTCTGCTGTCTCATGCTGTGACGAGAAGCAAAAGGAGGGTGTCCTAATAAATTCAAAGGAATAGATGTTTTTGAAATGTCACCTAACACATGACAAAAAAATCTTTATCACTAGAAAGACTATAAAACATGCCTTTTAATAGTCAGTTCTACTTGGCCACATGTCTAGGGCAAGTAACCCATTTAGTGGGTGAGTAAATACCAGGTTTTTGTTGCCCTCTCTGGGGATAGTCATGAATATATTTTGGGGAGCAGGGTGAGGAGGAGAAAATGGGGCTGGTATTTTCTCATGACCATTTTTAAGACTGATACTAGAAGAAAATTTTCCCATGAGAAAGCTCCTTCCCACTGGTTGAAAAATGGCTGCTCTGTTATGATGAAAGGTTTTTTTGTTTTGTTTTGGAGCTGTATGTATTTCTCTTATATTTAAAAATATACCTATATCCTACAAATTCAACACAATTTAAGGTATACTTATTAATATGTGTTTAGGAAAAGACTTAAGTCTGTGTTCAAGTCACAGAAATTAATGTCAAATTGCGTAAAAAACCTAGAGAAGTATGTGGTACACTTGTTTACTTTTGAATTTTATGTCTTCTGATAAATTATAGTATGTCCTTGTCAGTTTCTGACCTCTCATGCTTTTGTGATGGTACTGAAAGAGTTTCTCATTTGGGATTAATTTTAAGGCATTTTTTAAAAAGCCTTTGCCTCCTGGTGGCAAGATTTTGAGTTGTATTTTCAATGAGAAATTAAACATTTTCCTTGCTTAATTTTTAAAATTTCTTTGTATCAACTATAATATCTATAACATCTTAACACAACCCTATAGGCTTGTTTTTTGAAGACAACCAGTATCAATGACAGGACAGTAACCTCTTCAATTCATTTTTAAAATTCAATTAAAAGGGAGGGGAATTCTTGTTTACATCTGAATTTTATATTTTTAATGCATGAAAACATGTCACTTTCAGAGTTGTGGGTGTCATTTTGCTGAGACTAATACATTGAAGCCATAACATCAAAAAATAATTTTAATAGTGCTGATTATCTGGTAGAATCTAATTTGTACTAATGATTATGAGATCTCCTGTGGATTATTGTACTAATTTGAGCAAATCAGTAAGTAAGTGATAAAATATGTAACATTACCATGACTGTATCACTAATTGCTCAATCCTGCACATGCATATTTTATTTGTGAATATTTCCAAACATTTACAGGATTAGGAACTAAAAGTACAAAGGTCATTTTTTAGCAAATGTCACTTTTGCCTGGCCTCCACTTTAAAGTTTTGCTCACACAGTATGTGAAACATTGCATTCTTAATCAACATAACTATGTCAGCTAAAGCCCTTGTATAGATGCAGTTCTACTAGTTAAACAAAAAAACAAATCCTTATGCTGAAATAGCTCAATTTTTGGGTAACTGGTATAAACCAGTAGTAGTCAATTGTTTCTTTTTGTCAAGATCCCAATTTCTTGGTCCAGACTCAGGGCTCCTGAGAAAATAATAATAATACTGAAATAACCGAATAACAATAATAAAGAAAAAGATTTCAGGATTGGTTCGAAAATGTATGGTGGTCTGGATTTGGCCATTTGGTTACCTATATACTACTCCATTAGACAGTATGACACTGCTTCTTTCCTAGGACAGCCAGGAGATATACCAGCAAACAATGTGCTTGCATAGATATTGGTAAACTGTGTTTGTGCCTATTGCAATGCCCTGTCGCAAACAAGATTAGCAAGAGCAAAAGTATAATTGTATGTATGGTTGAGGTTGTGCTGGCACAGCTACATAAGTCAGGATCACACTCTTTTACATCCCTAACCCAGGTAATTATGTTAACAAGTGCCTGGGGGGAAGCCACAGTTAATTAAACCTGCAAAAAAGCCCATTTGCTATTATAGCTTACTTTGTTCAGGGAGCTAGTATAAGGTATACCAATAAAAGAATTTTTGACTATAGAATTGCGTTTTCACAAGGAAGCTTTATTGGTATAGCTTTACTTTTATAGCTGTACCAAAAAACATTTCTCATGTAGAGAAGGTTTTTGTGATTATCTGCTTTAGAAAGTTTTGTTTCTCTGCTTATGGCAGTATAAAGCAGCAGAAAACAAACCTGTAGTGTGGATGCAAACCTACTGGTATTTTTATATAAAGGTGCTTATTCTGGTTTGGGAAATAAGTTAGATGGATAAAAGTCACCTATATAATGGTGCAACTTCATCATGCACACAAGAGTTTATCCTGGTATATTTACAGAAGTTAGGGAAAAAAAAACCAAACCCATACCTCTAAATCATGGGTGTCCAACCTTTTGGTTTGCCTGGGCCGCATTGAGTGAAGAGGAATTGTCTTGGGCCGCATATAAAATATATAATATAGTTAATGTATATGAATCACATAATAATGTTAAAAGTTTATCATCTTGTGGGGCCGCATTACTAGCTGTCCAGGGCCGCGGGTTGGACACGCCTGCTCTAAATGACATAGCTATATTGGTACAGCTTTTCTAGTATAGACCAAGTATTTGATTTAGTTCCAGATATTTTGTTTTGTGCTGGTCTTTTCATTCAGAATATTTGAGGTTACAGAATAATGAAATAACTAACCAACCAGATTCCTTATTTGGCTGGCTATCTCCTAGAATTGTCTGAAGAAACATTTTGTATGAGTTTAAAAAATTTCAGTGAGATAAATCTTGCTTAAAACACTTGGCAGAATTCTTCTTCACAAGATAACAGTTTAAAAAAACAAAACAAAGGTTTTAAAGTTAATTGCAAGTGAAAGGGAGCTTCTTCCAAAGGGTTAATGTTGTAACACTTCACTCAGGCAAATCTCCTATTGACTTTAGGCTATAGCTACATTGCACTTGCATTGGTAAAAACTTTGGTTGGTTTGAGTTTAAAAAGCCCCCTATCTAATAAAAGTTTTACTAACAAAAAACCACCAGTGTGGCATTGTCAGTGAGGGACGCTTTCCCACTGACAAAACTACTGCCGTTCTTGGGGTTGGTTTTATTTTGTAAGCCTGAGAACGCTCTCTGATGAAGAACAGCAACACTGCTTGCCTTAAAAAAACATAGCTGTGGTGGCACAGCTGTGCTGCTGTAAGTGATACAATGTAGACTAAGTCTCAGGGCAGGTCTGCCCTACAGTGGAAGGTCAAATTAAGGTATGCAATTCCAGCTATGTTAATTTCGTAGCTGAAGTCAATGTACCTTAATTCAGTTTCTGCACTGTCTCCACTAAGGGAGCTTGATGGGTGTTTCACTCATGTTGACTTTCCTTATTCCTTACAAGGGGCAGGAGTACTGGCACCAACACAGGTGCTGCCCTATATGTTCAGTTTAGTTTGTCTACTAGGTGCACTAAATCAAACACCAGAAGATTGACTTTGGCAGGATTGATCCTCCCGATAGTGAAGACATAGCCTTAGTGTGGGTTTTGCCTGCGTGAGGAGTTACAAGTTTGGGCTGTAAGAGCTGAGTTTATTAAGAACTTGGTAGGCTGAGAGAAATCCTGGACCCTCTGACATGAATGTTGACACTGCCGTTGACTTAGGGCCAGGATTCACATTAGAGCAAACTAATTAATTGAAGGGTACATAGCAAGAGTTCAGGAGGAGTTATCACTGGTAACACAATGGTATTTCATACTTTCCTGTGCACTTTGATGGTGCTCCTTTTGTCTTTCCCAAGATATCTGGTTATTACTTTAATTACTAGTTGGTTGTATTTACAGGAAAGCCATTGAAAATATCTGTACTGGACACTGATTTTCAAGTAAACTAAGTAATCAATTTCTTTTTCCAATAATTTGAAATCTGAGATTGCATTGTCATTTTCTCCAACCAATGTCTTTTAAAAATATATAAATATAGGGAAAGAATATGTGATAAACTGTTTTGAACAGCAAATTAAATAAAGCCAACTGAAGAAACTGTGGAACAAGAAATTATTCTAAACACTGAATTGTAAACACTACATTGCAGTATAGCTGGAACTATAATATGCTATGATATGGCATAGAGGAATGTTCTGATATACTGAAGGACATCTCAGCCCATAATAGAGAAAGAAGTATTAGTTTTAGGTATTGGCATTGGGAGCTTCACGTATCTATTTAACAGATTTTAGCTAGTAAATAGTTTTGAGTTTTGATGTGCAGATTCTTAAAATGTGAGTATACATTTTACAGTTTCAACAGTGCTGTACATCCAGACCTCCATGAGTATAGTTAAGGACTTTGTGCAGGAGTGGGGCAGACCTAATTTGGGTTGGGGGCCACTAACCCACAGAAAAATCAGTTAGGGGCACACAAGTGAGACGCGAAAAACAACCTGCCCAAAATGCACTGACCTGGCTCACTGGAAAGCAGAAAAAGGCACGAACCTTATTTATGCAACTTGGGGTGCCAGCGTTTCCTTCCTGCTCAAGCCCATGGGGTAGGGGGTGGGCGAAATCGAGTCTCAGGGCTTCTCCTCGGTGCCAGATTAATTCTGCTGGGGCCCTGGGGTAGTAGATTTTGTGGGGGCACCCTAGATACTGGAATGGGGCCAAAACGAGGGGTTTGTTGTCTGTGAGGAAGCTGCTGGGGAGCAGGGTGGGAGTGTGGTGTCTCAGTGAGAGGTAGGGTGCAGGAGTGGCCTGGGGATGGAAGTGTGGGGGTTGGGTGAATGAGTGATTTGAGAGTAGCTGGCAGAGGGTAGAGTGCAGGAGAAGACAAAGGGTGGAGGTGCGCAGTCTGAATGAAGGTTAGGTATAGGAGAAGGCTGGGGATGGGAGCGGGGTATGAGTGGGAGAGAGGGTGCAGGACCAAGCTGGGATGGTGCTGCAGGGTTTGGCTGTGAGGTAGGGTGCAGGAGCTGGGTGGGTGTGCAGGGTCTGGTAGAGAAGGTTTGGGAGGGAGCAGGGGATTGGGGTGCTTACCTGGTGCAGCTCCTGAAGAGAGCATAGGTGATTCTTCAAAGCCCTGCACTTGCAGCACTCGCCTGCTGCTGTTCACATTGGCCATGTTTCACAACTAATGGAAGTAGTCAGGGGAAGGCCTTCAGGACCCTGTTCTAGCTTCCCTGCATTGCCCTTTCCACAGCCTGGGCAGGGAGAGGGAATGGCAGCAACGCAGAGCCAAGCAGAGCGAGCCACGTGAGTTTAGTGCTGTTGCCCAGCTGCTTACCCCCGCTGTTCTGGGGAGAGCCCTGAGCGTTATGGGCCAGGTCAAGGGAAGTGGCGGGCCAGATCCGGCCCACAGGCCATATGTTGCCCATCCCTATCCTAGTATGTGAAATTCAGAATGGTTTCCGAAAACCCAAATGAGGTTTCTTCGGTTTTCTGAGTTGTATTAACAACGAATAAAATTTAAGGAATATTTGAGTACTGGATGAACTGGTACTGGCCACATCCTTTAGGGGAGAGGGTACAACAGGAGGGAGAGGGTGAGGTGGTGGGTAGAAAGGGGTGGGAATTGGAGGATGGATACGGACACACCCCTCCCTGGCTGCCCGGACTCCCAAGCTGAGTTGCGAAAATGCTCCAGCCGTAGATGGTCTGTGTGCCGTGAGTTAGAGACCTTGATCTAATATTTTTAATAAAATATTTTTCAGTATGAAAACCCTAGATTAAAATCCATTTTACATTGAGAAAAAAGGTGAGATTTTAAATAAGTGCAAATGAAAAAGCAGTGTTTTAGGTTCTATCTTAAAAATGTGCTTTTCTAATTTTAAGTGCGAAAAATCTGGTTTCATTTTGGTTTAGGTAGAGCTCATCCTTTCTGTGTAGGCTTTTCCTTAAAATTTCTCTAGTTCCTAATACATCCAAACCCCTCCTCCCTACACCATCATCTCATCCATGCTTTCTGCCTGTCCAGCTGGTCCTGTGTGTGGAACTAGAAGCATTTGAGAGAATGCTACTGTTACGGTTCTGGATTTCAATCTTTTTTTCTAGCAGCCTAAATATGGCCTTTAGGACTTATAGCTTTCCCAGTGGCATTGATACTTACATGTCCCATGACACCAGCTGGTCCCCAGCGCTACACATAAGTCTATCTAGGTGTCTTGAGAGAGCTCCAACCTTTGCCCTAGGCAGGCAAGTCACCGTGTGGTTCTCCTGGTCATTGCAAACCCAGCTGTGTATGTTTCTAATGATCGAATTCCCCCTTTACTAACATCTGTCTTTTCCTGATAACTGAGGTTTCTTCCCCTGGAAAGGAATCTTCAGTGTGAAAGGAAACCACAGTATCATCTTGAAGAAGAGTTCTAATTATGGGTTCATTTGTCTCTGCTCCAGATGGATGTTCTCCTTCCTGGAACCTTTCATCCTCTTCAGCAACACAGAGGCTGCCTGCTTGGGGGTGGGACTGTTCTACTGTGTTTCAGAAAGTCTCATCTGTGTATGTCTCCTCCAGTGCAGCTGCCCTGGTCTCCAAAGTTGGTATGTGGTCTCTCAGGGCCAGGAGCTCCTTGCATTGAATGTAAACATGTGCAACATGGATAGTCTCCATTCTGCTGGGCTTCTACCAGCATTCTCTTTTTACTGCTAGAGCAGTGGTTCTTAACCTGGGGTGCACACAGTTCTTGGGGGTGTGTGATGCCCTTTCAGGGGGTGCGAGACATGCCAGATCTTTTTCGAAGATAAATCATCGAAAACACAAATTAAACACAAAATGTTAACTGTTAGTACATCGGTTCCAGTTTATTTCCGCAGCAAAACTGTGCAACATCTCTGGGTAGTGTTTGCCTATTTTTGTATGTCTACTGTACTATTATTTATGGGCTACGTTTACATGTGCACGCTACATCGAAATAGCTTATTTCGATGTAGCAACATCGAAATAGTCTATTTTGATGAATAACGTCTACACGTCCTCCAGGGCTGGCAACGTCGATGTTCAACTTCGACGTTGGGCAGCACCACATCGAAATAGGCACTGCGAGGGAATGTCTACACGCCAAAGTAGCACACATCGAAATAAGGGTGCCAGGAACAGCTGCAGACAGGGTCACAGGGCGGACTCAACAGCAAGCCACTCCCTTAAAGGGCCCCCCCAGATACAGTTGCACTAAACAACACAAGATCCACAGAGCCGACAACTGGTTGCAGACCCTGTGCATGCAGCATGGATCCCCAGCTGCAACAGCAGCAGCCAGAAGCCCTGGGCTAAGGGCTGCTGCACATGGTGACCATAGAGCCCCGCAGGGGCTGGAGAGGGAGCGTCTCTCAACCCCTCAGCTGATGGCCGCCATGGCGGACCCCGGTATTTTGATGTTGTGGGACGCGGATTGTCTACACGTGCCCTACTTCGACGTTCAACTTCGAAGTAGGGCGCTATTCCCATCCCCTCATGGGGTTAGCGACTTCGACGTCTCGCTGCCTCACGTCGATTTCAACTTTGAAATAGCGCCCAACACGTGTTGCCGTGACGGGCGCTATTTCGAAGTTGGCGCCGCTACTTCGAAGTAGAGTGCACGTGTAGACGTGGCCAGGGTGAGTAATAACATAAAACTGTTTTACATATATTTAATATGCATTTAAAAGTGAATAGGCCCCCGTCTCCATTTTTGTTTTTTGATAAGGGGTGTGAGAACATATTTTGAGAAACAGAGGGTTGCATTCTGCACTAAAAGTTAAGAACCACTGCTCTAGAGGAATTAGTTCAATAGATTTAAAAATAATCAGGTGGTTTTGGCTTTTGTTAAAAGAAGATTAAAGAATGTCAAGTGTATAGCCCTTTCAAACTCCCCCAGTAAACTTCCTCACCAAATGTCCGTTAGCTGCTTCTGTTTGCAAGGTCATAGAGCATTTTTTAATCTAAGGGCTGGGGGAAGACTGACAGAGGCGGAGAAGCGCGTGGAGCAGACAGAGACATCCCTCAGGTGAGGGTCTATTAATAGAGATTCTGTATGTCTGAATAAAGAGTAGAAGATGGGAGATGAGCAGACATGGGTAAGATCAGATGAGAAACAATCAAATGAAAAAGAATCCTATTCATTTACATCAGGTAATGACAGACAGCTAATAGAGGCAAGTCTTTAAAGTACTTATATACAAACACGAGAAGTCTAAATAATAAGATGGGTGAACTTGAGTGCCTTGTATTGAATTAGTAGCTAGATGTAGTAGGCATTACAGAAACTTGATGGAGTGAGGATAATCAACGGGATACGCTACTGCCAGGATATGAAATAGAAGAATAAAACAGGCCATGCTGATGGAGGAGTGACAATATATGTGAAATATGGTATAGAATCAAACAAAGTAAAAAGCTTAAATGAATCAATCTGCTTCATATAATCTTTATGGATAATAATTCCATGTCCTAATCATACGAATATAGCAGTAGTGACATTTTACTGACCACCTGACCAGGATAGCGATAGTGACTGAAATACTAAGGGAAGTTAAATAGGCAATAAAAATAATAATAATAATGGGGGGATTTCAACTATTGGGTACACCTTGCCTCAGGACAGGATGCAGAGATAAATTTTTCTGATGCTTTAAATAACAACTTCTTGGAGCAGCTGGTTCTGGAGCCCGCAAGAGGAGAGGCATTTCTTGATTTAGTTCTAAGTAGAGCACAATATCTGGTCCAAGAGGTGACTATAGCTGGGCGACTTGGAAATAGTGACCCTAATATCATTAAATTTAACATTCCTTTTGTGGGAAAAGCATAGCAGCCCAACACATGACATTTAATTTCAGAAAGAGGGGCTACACAAAAATTAGGTTAGTTAAACAGAAATTAAAAAGTACAGTGCCAAAAGTGAAATCCCTCCAAGCAACATGGAAACTTTTCAAAGACACCATAATAGAGGCTCAACTCAAAATGTATATTCCGAGTTAAACACACAGTAAGAAAACAAAAAAAGTGCCATTGTGGGTTAGCAACCAAGTTAAAGAAGCAGTGAGAGATAAAAAGGCATTATTTAAAAAGCAAAAGTTAAATCCTAGTGAGAAAAATATAAAGGAGCATAAGATCCATCAAATGAAGTGTAAAAATATAATTAGGAAGGCCAAAAAGGAATTTGAAGAACAGCCAGCCAAAAATTCAAAAAGTAAAAGCAAGGTGTTTTTAAGCACATAAGAAGCAGGAAGTCAGCAAAACAGCCGGTGGTGCCCCTGGACTATTGAGATGTTAAAGGAGCACTTAAGGATGATAAGGTAATTGTGGAGAAACTAAATGAGTTATTTGCATTAGTCTTCATGGTTGAAGACATTAGGGAGATTCTCCAATCTGAGCCATTCTTTTTAGCTGCCAATCTGAGGAATTGTTCGAAATTGAGGTGTTTAGGTGGTCCATATTTAGGTTTTGGAACAAATAGATAAACTAAACAGTAACAAATCACCAAGACCAGATGGCATTCACTTAAGAGTTCTGAAAGAACTCAGATGAGAAATTGTGGAACTACTAATTGTGGTTTGTAACTGATCCTTTAAATTATTTTCTGTACCACATGACTGGAAGATAGTTAATGTGACATCAATTTTAAAAATTGCTCTAGAGGTGATCCTGGCAATTATAGACCAGTAAGTCTAACTTCAGTATCAGGCAAATTGGTTGAAATTACAATAAAGAGTATAATTGTCAGACAGTTGAAGGAACATAATTTGTTGGAGAAAAGTCAACTTGGTTTCTGTAAAGAGAATTTTGGTTCACTGATCTGCTATAATTCTTTGAGGGGGTCATCAAACAGGTGGGTCAGAGGAATTCAGTGGATATAGTGTACTTTGATTCCCAGAAAGCCTTTGACGAGATCCCTCATCAAAGGCTCATAGGCAAAGTAAACTGTCTTGGGATAAGAGGGAAGGTCCTCTTATGTGCAGCATCTAGAGTTTTTTTGAAAACCTGGGCCTTTTTTGAAAAATCTGCAAACTGTCCACACACAAAATGCACTCTTTCAATCTGAAAGCGAAAGAACGTGGCCCTTTTTCCAGTGGCCCTCTTCCTCTCCTAGATGAGAAAGAGTGCCTTTCGCCGAGAGATTCTTTTGAAAAAAAGGTTGTGGGCCCTTCTTTTGAAAAAGCAGCCCCTCCCGGCACTGGATTTTTTGATCCCTGGCCCATTCTTTCGAAAGAGCAGGGGCTGTGTGAATGCTCTCTATTGAAAGAGCAGATTGATGTTTCAGTCTGCTTTTTGTGTGTGGATGCAATCTTTCAAAAGAAGTTTTTCCAGAAGATCTCTTCCGGAAGAACTTCTTTCGAAGGATTGCTGTAGTGTAGATGCAGCCATGGATTGATAACTGGTTGAAAGATAGGAAACAAAGAGTAAGTGAGAAGGGAGAGAGGTAACTAGTGGTGTCCCACAGGGGTCTGTACTGGGAACAATCCCATTGCACATATGCGTAAATGCTCTAGAGAATGCGAGAAACACTGCAGTGCCAGTCTCCCTTCAGTTACATGAGGTGCCTTGTTTTCACTAGAAGGTATGTTAGTATATGGTGATTCACACATTGACATCCTAGCATGGACAAAACAGATGTACTTTTAATGCATTAGTAGATCTATATAAATGCATGATAAAATACAGGATACAGGGTTTTTCCCCTTACGTTGACACACCCTTTAGGCAGTCTTGGCCTTGAATTCAGTGGGAATTTGCCATCAGATTTCCTAGGATCAAGATTTCAGGCTGTGAGTTTTGCCTTGTGCAAACAATGCGAGATTAGACTTACTGGCCGTGTCTGCACTAGCCCCAAACTTCGAAATGGCCATGCAAGTGGCCATTTCAGAGTTTACTAACGAAGTGCTGAAATGCATATTCAGTGCTTCATTAGCATGTGGGCGGCCGCGGCACTTAGAAATTGACGCGCCTAGGCGAAGTCCCCTTATTCGGGAATAAGGGGACTTCGAAGTAGGCGGCGTCCTTTCGAAAAGGAGCCCCGGCGGGATGAGCCGCGCGGCGGCGAGGCGCGTCAATTTCGAAGTGCCGCGGCCGCCCACATGCTAATGAAGCGCTGAATATGCATTCCCATCGGGAATAAGGGGACTTCGAAGTAGGCGGCGTCCTTTCGAAAAGGAGCCCCGGCGGGATGAGCCGTGCGGCGGCGAGGCGCATCAATTTCGAAGTGCTGCGGCTGCCCACATGCTAATGAAGCGCTGAATATGCATTTCAGTGCTTCATTAGTAAACTTCAAAATGGCCACTTGCATGGCCATTTCAAAGTTTGGGGCTAGTGTAGACGTAGCCACTGTGTTACACACGGTTTTGATATAATTCCATGAATAAAGGATATTGGAGATGTCTTAATTCTAAGTTTTCTTCTTTCCTTTAATTTGAATTGTTTTAATTTTTTATAACTGCAATCAAGCCAAGGGAATAAAATGTGGTATACATTTTATCAGAGGAATGAAACAATTCACGACTATTACAGTGTAACTAGAAGTGTTATAGTCTTCTTTTTCATATACCTGTTACAGTGACAAATTTTTGTTAGGATATTGTATAATGTAAATGGTAAATATGTTACCATAAGGCTATTATTTAAAATACTGAAAAAATAGTGTAAGTGTAAGATAATATGAAATATTTCTCACTTGGCTCTGATCGGTTGTATTGTAAGTCACAGTGAAAAGTATAATGTCATGTTTGCAGATCAGATGCATGAGATGTAAAATTATATTGAAATTAATGAAATTTTATGTGATATGCTTTGTATAACTAATTTTTAAAAACATAAACTTAAAAAAGTTATGAAAGTAGCTTACTATAAGTGCAGTTTGGTGTGTTTCAAACTAAAGTTTGCCCCTTTCCCAGTTTTAGAAAGATGAAATAGAACAGCTATTTGCCTTAAGAGCTAAAACATTTATAAAATAGGTTTTGTTCTGGTCCTTCTTAAAAATCAAACCAAACCAACGCCAATCGAGGTATCTCACTGTTTTGTGAATTTTTAAATATTTTAAACAGATGTCTATGACAACAATAAAAACAGTGATATCAGGCTGAAAACTTGTGAAAAGTTTTTGATGTGATTTGAAATGGGTTAATTTATAAATACATACATATTTAGCAACAGTGGTGCTACTTCATTCCCCTTGTTATTGCAGAATTTAAAGATGGAAAAGAAACCTAAAAAAGTAAAATCTGGTGATAGTAGTGTAACACTGATTTTATTTTGTGATATCATTGGAATTCAATTAAATACTTTATCATTTGGAGAGCACACGGACTTAAAATGTTTAAATATGAATTGTGGCCTTGATTTCATATCTTGTATGACGTAAACAACATTGTCATTGAAATAAAAGTAATGTTCAGGGACAAATTTTGAGGAGTGTATCATATACAACTAGATTTACCAAGTAGAGCCCTGATTCTGTGAAAACTTACACATGTTCTTGAAGTTAATTGAACTTTAAGGAACGAATAAAGTTTTTACATGGTTAAAGTTTGCCTTGTTACAAAACTTAGTCCAGTTGTCTAGCTTTCTGCTTTGGTGAAGAGTGCAAGTAATACCTTTAGTACAGTGGATAAAGAAACTGGAAGTGTTAAGACTTTTGTTTCTGTTTGAAAGGCAATGCTGAATACTATGTTTAGTGTTTAATTTTGTTTTTAATGTCTGAAAGCAGCTCTTGCTTTTCAGAGAGAGAAATAACAAGGAACTGCTTGTTTTCCTCTGCTTACACCATTGGAAAGGAAGAAAACTTAGAAGAAATCAGGCCAGGGTAAAGGATTGAGGAGAATGTTGTGGAGCATGGAAGCCCATCTGTTGATACTCTGCATTGCATGTTTGGAGATCTTTGTTTGGATCTGGGAAGCAGCCAATTTCTGTGGCATGATTCTGCCCTAACACAGAGGTTTCCAATGTTATATCTGTTCTGACAGCACTGCTAGGAGAAAGCGCTAGAGTCTGTTTCAGTTTGTACTTAAAAGTTATTAATGTTCTTATTGCACAATTGCATTCTGCTGGACTTAATTTTTTCCATTCCAGTTAGAGAGTAAAATCCCATTTAATTAGTTAACTGGTTAAATGCTAAGTTTAACCGGTTAACCAGTTAAATGAGGAGCAGGGAGTCGAGGAGCTGCTTCAGCCCCTCCTGTTGTAGACCAGGGCTGCTTCAGGCGTAGTGTAGCTTCCCTGCCTGTGGCTGCAAAAGTCCTCTGTCTGCAGCAGGTGAGGGGCTGTTCCAGCCTCTGCAGTTTAACCCGAACTAATAAGCCTCATCCATTTAGGGCAAGACTTACTGGTTAACTGTTTAATTGTTAATGTCCCTAGTTGGAGATTAACCTACAAAATTTGAAGAAATTGGTATTCCATAGGCATAACTAAGGGCAGAATTTGGCTGGCAGAATCTGAATTCTTGATGATGTACTGGGTGAAGATATGCAACCTATCTTTCTGACTTTAGATTGGGCTTGTAGGGCTGACAGTTAGAAAACCCACAGTCTTTCTTTTAATCTGATGAAGTTGGATGTGGTCAGAGACCTTAAATGTGGAACCCTTATTTAGTCTGTTTTCGGAGAACTTTGCTTCAAAAGAAAAATATATGGAAAAACGTATGTTACTTAAAATATATAGTTGTTTTGGGCCAGATCATGTTTCATGGCTATACAGGGAATAAGCAGATTTAGAGTGCCCCCATTTTTTTCTGTATGGGCTTTCATGCCGTGAATGGTTGCAGAGGGAGGAGAGTAACTTGCAGATGGCTGCGACATGCCACCCTTAGGGCATCTGGATGAAAGTAGACAGGAAAAAATGGTGACTTGACTGAATGTCACCTCCAGTACCACAAATAACTTGTCAGCCTGCAAGCGGTGGTAGTCTGTGGCATATTTAGCTGAGGCTACCTCCCCACCAGAGTAAGAGGGAGACAAAGAGGTAAATTGTGGAGTGAATCTGGTTTTCCCCTTCTGATTTGCTCTAAGGGTAATGCAACAATATGCTTAGGACACATTTTATTCATTCATTGCCCCAACATCCTGTTTGCTGAAGAAAGTCCCTGAAGTTTGGTGTCCTAGGAGGTTATGATAGTTTAATTACATTGCATCTTGAATGAGATTTGATTATACCTTCTTTATATAAAGTCACAGTGAGACCATTTTAGTGCAAGTATATGAGTATACATTACGTTCAAATGAAATAACCCCTAAAGAAGGGGACAGTTGCAATGTTATTATCAGTAAGAAGCCAAATGAAGTCAGTGTTAAGAGTTTAGAAACAGTGTGATAGTGGAACCAAAACTACCACAGCACATGTAAAAGGAGTGTCTCAGTGCTACATAGAGCTTAAACCATTGTAGCTCTTGCTTTGCAAAGAAGGCATTATATTAACATAGTGTGATAATGCTAGTGTGTTTGTAAAGAAATAATGCAACAGCAAGATTAAATGATGTCAGCAAGCCAATATCTGTGTCTATGTCCGTTTTTGACTGGCTACAGTAGTTAACAAGTTCATGTTTAAATTTCTCATAAAGCTATTCTCATGGTTACTACATTCTCCTTTGGCCAGTGTAACTAAAATATAGCAACATGTACAGTTTTTCATTAGTGAGCATGACATCTTCTCTTAGTAAAAACTACATTAAATGAATCTGACTCAGGTAAATTAGCATTAAACTACTCTGATTTCAGGATGTTTGTTCTGACCCCGTCCTTAGCTCTCTTTTCATAATTAATTATTTTATGCCCAGATTAATATTTTCTGGTCTCAGTCTTGTCATATGCTGTATTGGTATCCAAGGAGATGTAAGGAATCTGTTTCTGTCCCAGAGGGAATAAGGGCCAGGACCAGGAGCACTCCATAGTGCAGAAGAGTTGGCTCAGAGGTCAGGAAAGTTAATATACTTACTTTCCAGCTGTCTCCAGTACTAGTGGGACAAGATGATGAGGTAATACCTTTTATTGGATCAGTTCCTCTGTTGACAAGAGAGACAACAGTGCCAGTAACATTCAGCAATAGAGTGAAATTGTGGCTTCTTAGGAGAGGCACTGACTTTCTGATTTCCTGGGGTTTGCTTGACCTTTGCTCTGCCTCAGGCCCTGACTCACTCCAACCGTTGCCTCTCGTCTTCCACCTGTTCTCTCCTTTGAACGTGTCCCATCCTCACTTTTCCTCTTCTTTTCCCCCCAGCACCTCCTGCTCAATAGCTGATCCTCAGCAGGTGGGAGATGTGGAAGGGATGGGCTGTTTTGCTGGGCCCATTGGTGCAGGGAGAGGAGCCAATCTGGGAGGTTTGTCTGTGAATGCTGAGCAGCACCTACAAGCCTGTACTCACAGAGTCGACATCAGTGGGTTCCTGGTCCAGGGATTGTCAAACTTCATTGTGCCATGACCCCCTTCTGACAACAAAAATTGCTACATGTCTAGGAGGGATAAGGCCAAAGCTGAAACCCAACTGCTTCAGCACCAGGCTGGGGTTCTGCAAACTGAGCCCTGCCACCCTAGAGTTGAATGCCAAAGATTCAGGGTTTGGCTCTATGTGGTGGGGTTCATGTTTGCACTTCACCTCTGGGCCCTGCCAAGACTAACACCAGTCCTGCTGACCCATTAAAATGGGGTCAGGATACACTGTGGGGTCCTGGCCCATAGTTTGACAACTGCCGTTTTAGAGTATTTTTAATAAGAAGACTTGGGAGGATTAGATTTTTATTTGTAAATGTCAGTAAATGTCAGTTTCACCATATGCACAAACCAACAAAAATATTTCCATTGATAATAATTTACAGATAGATAAAGCAAGAAAAATGCTGCTGGAGAACTTATTTGAGTTTGTTTTAAGGCTGTTTACTTCGTATACTTTGACATATCATGTTGAAAGTTTGTGTTTGAAATGTTAAGTCTTTAACTTCTTGACTGTCTCCTGTCATTGAATAAGTGTGTCTAACTGCCCGTTTTCTGACTTCCCTATAATTTTCTTCAGGTGTACAAATGTAAATGGATAAAACTGGGGGAAAAAATAAAAGCTATGTACCACAGTTTTGCACAACTGTGAAAATTTGTATACATAAAATAGGGAAAAGTTCTTAAAAATTCGAAATTACATTGTTGTCTTTGAAGCTGATGATAATAGAGATGGTTAAATGTAAGCAGAGACACTTTGATGAGTTAGTTGTGTTGCATCTGTTTAGAACAGGGCCAAATTTGGTGTGATGACGAAAAATTGATTTTTGGCAGATTTAATTGTGTGGAGATAGTAATGCTTACGTTTTTGATGTGCTACATTGCCGTGGCTCCCAAAAAGGTAATGATGCATCTAGTCAGTTGCTTGGAATTCTACATTCACTGCTCTCATTATGATTCCTGCTGATACTAGTGGGTGTTTTGAGTGTGCATTCATGAGAGGGTAATTTCCACTTCAAAAGTTTTCATTAGGTGCAGAGAACATAACATAGTATGTCAGAAAGTCATCTGAAAGCACAAATGTTCCTGTTTAGGAAAGAAGTCAATCCACTTTCAGTAGCTAAATGAATACTTTTAGAGCAGTGAAAAAAAGCTTGCTTTCAGGTTATGAACCTGTATGCTACACTTTGGTCTGAAACATAATTTGTTGAAGAACGATTGCTGAATAAACTGAGGCGATAGAAAAGATCTATTAGTTCATACAGTTCATCGTCTACCAGTGCTGGATAAGGCACAACTTAGCTTTCATTTATTTAATATGCTGATCATGACAAAACACAGGTAGCCCAGCTTTTCAACTGCAGGAGTTTATTGAGGTTAGCTACATTCACAGTGTTTTTTTCTCATGCTGTGATATCTATATCTTAATAGATTATAAGCAGTTTAAATGTAAGTACTTATCATATGAAACAACAAAATATGTCTGATTTCCTGTGCTTTTTTTCTTTTGCTCTTTCCCTCTTTCTCTGTTAGCTGCGGGTGTAAGGAATGGATCTTTAACACTTATTTAATAAAATTAAAGTAATAATTTTAAGAATTATCTAGTAGTTACTATTCAATGTATAATACAGTTCTAAATTATTAGTTTCTAATGGAAAGCATGCTGCAGATTTTTAGTATGCACTACCCTTAATAGTTTGGAGGTTAATAGATTTTTCAGCACTTGTTGGCATTTCAAGAAATGGGTGAGAGAGGTAAATGCATTTGGTGTTTGTCAAACAGATTTGAAGCCTAATGCGGTTCTTGAGGCAAGAGATGCGGAGGTTCATATAATTCACATCTTTCGGTTCTCACCCAACACACCAGTTTGGACTCACTTAAACTCCCATAGATTTGTTTTCTCATATTCTTACCATTTAAATCCTCAATTTACACTCCAGTGGTAGTGAGACTAGGAGGTAACACCTCACAGCCCAGTTTGTGCCGTGTTGGAAGTTTGCTTTTAATTGGGACCTTGTTATTGTTGTTTTGGTTGTGTGATGATTAGAGATGATGTGCCATATTCTCTCAAACTGTCTACACTCGCATTCCTCTTTCGAAAGAGGCATGCAAATGAGGGAAACCGAAAAATGCAAGTGAGGTGCAGTTTTACATATCTGGCACCTCATTTGCAAATTCTTCTTTCGAAAGAGTTTCTGTCGAAAGAAAACAAGCAGTGTAGACGCAGCTCTTTCAAACGTAAACCCTATCTTTGAAAGAACCCTTCTTGCTTAAAAAAATAGGAAGCACGGTTCTTTCGAAGATGGGGATTACCTTCGAAAGCTGCATTTACACTGCTTTTTTCTTTCAAAAAAAGCTCTTTCGAAAGAACAGTTTGCAAATGAGGTGGCAGATATGTAAATCTGCACTGCATTTGATTTTTGATTCCCCTCATTTGCATGCCTCTTTCGAAAGAGGAATGTTAGTGTTGGCCTAGTCTCAGTGTATGTTGAAAAGCTAAAAGGAAGAAGTGTGGCAAAAGAGAAAAAAAAGCAGAAAGAGGAAGGAGTTGTATGTTTAAATAATAAACGCTATTGAAAATTATATCTTTTCTACTTGTTTTAGCTCTTCTGTGTTTATACCAACTTAGACGTTTGCATGCTCACACATTGGTAAATGGAAGTAAATATGTGTAAAGGAGTTTAACTTTGCATAATCTTGTATCTCACAGCTGTGTCTACACTGCATTTCCTTTTGGAAGTGGAATGCAAATGATGGAAATCAATGCAAATGAAGCACTGATTTAGAAATCTTGTGTGTCATTTGCATAATCTCTTCTGATTGCATTTTCAGAAGTGATATTTCCGGGGGGAAAAACAGCTGTGTAGATGGGGTTCCTTCCAGAAAACCACCTCATTTTAGAAAGAATGTTTCTTCCTGAAACAAATAGGAAGGAAGTTTCTTTCAAAAATGTTTTTTCCCCCGAAAAAACAGCATCTATATGCCTTTTTTTTTTAAAAACCACTTCCGGAAACAGGATCAGAAGAGATTATGCAAATGAAATGTGAGATTTGTAAATCAGCGCTTCATCTGCATTTTCTATTTCCCTTATTTGCTTTTCTCTTCTGAAAGGGGAATGCAGTGTATATGTAGCCCATCTGTTGAATTTGCTTCCTTTTGTAAACAGGTGAGCATGAGGACTTGTACTTGCTTGCATCAAGTTGAACTAGGCTAAATATTTAGTTTCCCTCTTGTATTACAGAGCATCACTCACTGTAGTATGTAGATCTTTGAGTAAAATATTATTGTATGTCTAGAATAATTTAATTGAGGTCAGTAGGACTACTCCAACTTTACACTAGTGAACTGAGCAGAATTTAGCCTATCTAACGAGTGTGTAAGTTTCATACTTACTTCTAAACTTAAATCACTTGTCACATCCTTTGTATGCTATTTGCAGATCTTTTGTAGACTCTGTGTGGCATCATTTTTTCTCTTGCAATTCATCATGACATATTAAGTAGGAAGTTTTGGCAGTCACTTGAGGCTATAAATGGTAGGAAGTTGATATAGTTTCTGATATATAAACTGTATCAAATCACCCAGGAGGACGGAAAGCTCAGTGGTGTGAGCATTGCCCTTGTAAATCTAGGTTTGTAATCTCAATACTTAAGGAGGCCATTTAGGTGTCTGGGGCAAGTATTAAAAAATAAATCTGTCAGGAATGGTCCTTGGTCCTGCTAAGAGGGCAGGGGACTGGACTTGATGACCTCTCAAGGTCCCTTCCAGTTCTATAAAATATGTATATCTCCATGTATGACCTTTATGTGTATGGTATATGGATGTTGCCTTCAGTATATCAATTTTGAAAAAGTCTTAGGCATGTTAACAGTTAACTGGTAATCCCCACTGTAAATGGATGAGGTTTACTAGTTATGGTTAACTGGTCGGTGCTGGTGCAGCCTGCTGCCCATCGTGGACAGGGGGCTGCTACATCTCTGTGGGGCCTGCCGTGGGTCAGGGTGCTCCAGTGTGTCTGGAATAGTCTTTTTCTGGGGCGGGCCTGGACTGAGTGTGCTGCAGGCAGAGGCTCTACAGCCCGGCTGGAGCAGCCCTGATCTGCGGTGGCCTCAGGAGTCATGTGGACAGGGACTCTCCAGCAGAGGCAGTCCCTGGATGCTACTTTAGCCCAGTGCTTGAAATAGATCTCTATAGGCTCAACTTGTCCCCCTACCCTCCTGCACCTAAACTGAGTGAGCGCTGGAGGATCCAGACAGTGGTATCCTCCCACTCCTGCAAACTAAAGCAGAGGAAGCCTTAGTGGGGCTCTGCATGGTAGAAGGGCTGCATGTACGCTCAATATCCCTCCACAAACCCAGTTTAGATAACACTTGTTTGCAAGCTTTTGTAATAGGGGTGATAGTGGAGTTGCCAGCAGGGTAGAGAGCAATTACTAAGAAATTTCATTGTGGATCTCTTTCAGCACAGGTGGGATTTGACCCCATGATTGATGGCTTAAGAGTCCAAGATCCTATTCTTTAGGCCACTAAGGCACATTTTGGCTGTATGAAATTTGTAGGATACTGCTGAATAGGTAATATAAAGGCATTTGGAGACATGAGACTAAGTAGCTGGATTGAAATCAGAGCTATTGAAGTAGGTTTAGAAATGCCAGCGTAGAAAGTGTGTCTTAAATCTTGAAAGTGGATGAGGTCACGTCATGGGAGAGTAAAGGAGAGCAAGAGAGACAGTATGTAGCGCCTTGGGAAGTGTCAGTGGAATGGGAAATGACAAAGGGGACATAGCGATCAAATGAGATGATGATGGTTATTATGGTAGAAGAACCAGAATCCCATAATCTCACAAGTTTAAAGAGCAGAGGAGAAATCAAACAACATTACAAATGAAGAACATAAGCTCCAAATTGAACAAGCAGTAAGTAGGGGAGAAGGTAGGCATGATGGTTTGAAATTAGAGGTAGGGTATAATTAATGCACACGTGATTACGTGTAATCCAGTTAATGCAGAAGATGTGTGTAGCAGTTCTTTTTAAGGAACTTCAGATATTTCTGCTACCAGAATCTTACTGAAGAATGCTTATGAGTGCCTCTTTAAATAAAAGCAGGGCATATCTTTGTGATCTGGCCACTGACACACGTGTGTTCAAAGGTTTTGGAGAAAAGAGGATCCTTCTGAGCTAGGTACTCAGTGCCTCATGGCTTCAGATGGGCAGATAGTATTCTTCTCAACCTAGTGGGCTGTGGTTCTTGCTCCCTTCAATTTACTTTTCATTATTGTATTTTGAATAACAAAAAACTATGCTTACTAGTACTGAGTGTTCCAGGTTGTACAGCACACGGTTCCCTGAAGAGCAAGATGCCACTGTAAATAAAAATTCCTGGAAAAGCATTTTACTGTTATACAAATATGAGCCTATAATTTTTTCATCTACAAACTTGACTGATTGGTCAGTTTGTTCAGTCCATTGTCTTCCTCCATTTTTAAAATAACTATAGAACTATAGGTTTAAAATACTGCATTACATTTACACTGATAAGATATGGGGTTAAATTCTGCACTCAGGTAAGAGTGAAGGACTCATGTTAGCTTCAGGATTCTTATTAACTGCCTCTGAAAATATGGCCCACAGTAAATATCACACAATTCCCACAAATTGTTCTTTGAAAAAAATTGATGTGCCTTGAAATAATTTGTTTTATTTTTGAAGGAACTTTTTTTTCTGACTTTGATGAAGTATCAGTCCTTTTCTTTGTCGCTTAGTTGTCATGGATGATGACGACGATGAGTCCTGTCTCCTTGATCTTATTGGGTAAGTTCCTCTTAGAAATTCTTAAAGAAAAATCTAGAAAAATCATTGTACAGAAGTAATCCATGCAAAAGATCAGTTTCCAGTAGTCTCTGAAAGTTGTTGTCATGTGATGCAGTAAACCCTCTTTTAACTGGTATTTAATTAATCAGTACTCAGATAGCTGGCGCTGCCACCAGGTGGGCTGTGCCGGTGGAGGCGGTGCTCTGGGGCAGGCTGCCGAGGGCTTCGGGGAGGAGAGCACTGCTATAGCATGAGGCCCCTAAAGCAGGGTCCTGGGAGGGCTAAACTATGCTAAGCTGAGGGGGCACAGAGTTGTGGCAGCAGCTGCTCAGGCTACCAGGGCCCATCATGTCCCCTGGGGCACACTTCATTACCCCCCCGGGTGCAGAACAAGCAGCCTGGTTTCTGATAGCACTCAGCCAGGGACAGGCCCCACATACCAGCAGCTGAAGGGAGCAAGAGCCACGCCCCCCACCCAAATCCTCTTTGCACTGGACCAGGCAGGTGAAGCCACCTGCTGTGGCCAGAAGCTCCATTGTGGTGAGTGCAGTTCTCACAGGGCCCCTCAGGGGGCTCTGTGCCAGGCAGGGTGGTAGGCTCTGCATGCTCGCTCTCTTTCTTTTTTTTTTTTTTTTAAACTGATAATTTTTGTAACAGCATGTGCCGGAAGAGTCACGGGAGCGGGGTGCGGTGTCTTGGTGGAACCGGTCCCCTCTGCTACCTCTGTCCATCTGTCCCCAGCATCTCACTCCTTTCAGCTGCTGACATGTGGGGCCTGTCCCCGGTTGAGTGCTACTGGAAACCAGCCCGCTTGTTCCGCACCCAGGGGGCAGTGAAGTGGGCTGCGGAGGGTGTGGTGAGCCCTTTTAGCTTGAGCAACTGCTGCCACAAGTCATTTCCTTCTCATGTGTGGCAGCTAGAGGTGGCAGAACCTCACTGCCGCCACTACCTCCAGTGTTGACCATTACTCTTTGTGCCTCCACTGTTGCCTGGCAATGGCATGTAAACGAAGGGAGTTGGTTGGGAGCTTGCCTGGATTGGTTGGCTGCAGCCCCGCCTGTGCTTGGCAGCAGCCCCCTTGGACTGGGGGAAAAAGAAAAATTGGGCGAGCTGGTGGGAGCCCCATGCTGCTTGGGCCTGGCCCCAGAGTGCTGGTGGGTAACAGGGAAGGGATTCTCTAAAAGAGCCTCTTGGTCATCCGTAATATTTTAGTATCTGTCAACCTCCTGGTCTCAAAGTTGCCGAATATGGAAGAGTTTACTGTAGTTTGGAGGCCTATACATAAAACGAACAGATAGCATAAATTCTGATTGTGACTAATTGGTAATCCACTTATTTTTGGCATGGTACTAAATTCCCCTCTTGTCCAGGGCACAAAAGCAAATAGCCTAAACTAGATTGTTGATGCAAAGTAAATATCTCTTTTTTGTCTAGATAAAGGACTTCAGCTTTCAGGGGTATCAGTATAGCATTTTCATTAACAGTAAATATTCTAAATGAAATATAATTAAAATTTATGAGTTGTTTAAAAATACAAGCTACCTAAATTATTATTACAGAATATACCATGCATTTGTGTAACCAGTTTTGTGAGTTAACTTGTTATCCTATATTATGAAGAATTACAAACAATCAGGAATCCTAAAGATGATCTATTTTTGTTTTTTAAGGACTTTTTTGTTTAAATTATTATTGGTTTAAAAAAAAACAAAATAACCCCACAACAACCAAAAACTCCCACAATACTTCTATTTGAATTCTTTCTATTCTATACTATACCACTTTTATGTCCAGATTGGATGTGTACTCCTTATAGCTGTATCTACATAGCCCCTCCCTTTTGGAAGGGGCATGCAAGCGTGACCAAAAAGAAGTGCAAATGAGAGGTGTATTTAAATATATCATGCCTCACTTGCACATTCCCATGTGATGAACTGGCTTCTGGAAGAGCCGTTCCCAGAAGCCAAAGCAGCTGACTGGGTGGGGTTCCTTTGAAAGGAAACCCACTTTTGAAAGCACCCTTCTTCCTAACTTCTTTCAGGAAGAAGGGTGCTTTCAAAAGCAGGATTTCCTTTTGAAGCAACCGTGTATACATGGCTGCTTTGGCTTATGGATGTAAACTTGATCTAATACTGTTGTTTGTCTACCTAATGCACACTCTGTTGTTTTATAGACTATTGGATATTTATTTTAACAGATTGTATAATCAATAGTGGCTTATAGAATGGAATTAAACATAGAACGTAAAATTTAGAATTTCTGTAAGTAATGAATATTTGTGAACGCCTGAAATTCTGAAACGCAATGATAAGAATTCCTGTCTTTGAGGAAACCGTTTTCAAAATAGGGTGAAAAATATAAATTTATGTAGTTCGCTAAAAACATTGAAGACAGATCGTCAGCTAATGTCAATTGTCATAGGTGTTTTGAAGTCAGTGGAGCTACACTGATTTACAGGAATGTAGTACCTGGCTCAAAGATTTTATTATTGTTTGTCTTAATTATGATTTTCAAACAAATATAAGTACTTAAAAGTGATAACTTTTTTTTTTAAGAGATCCACAGGCACTGAATTATTTTCTACATGGACCTAGTAGTAAATCTGTAAGTAGTATTCTACTCTTCTAAAATAACATGAACTTTAGTGACTGCTTTGCTTTTAGTTTAACATTATTTTATTATATTTGTGCCTTATTAGAGCAATGAAGACTTGACTAATGCAGGATACTCTGCAGCCAATTCTAATTCAATTTTCGCCAACTCCAATGTAAGTATTCACCAGAGACAATGTATAATGCACCTCTAACTTTTTTGTAGTCCCAGTTTTTATAGAGTCAAATTATCTGCCCTCCTCCACTCCTGTTACTGTTCATTTGTTTTATTTATTAACATTTACATTTATGTTGCATTACAAATAAGTAGTGAATGAGATTTTCCCCTGCTCGAAACATCTTACAATCTAAAAGACAGAAATGTGATAGGAGGATAAGGTAAACCCAGTGTTTGTATGGAAGTAAGAAAAAGATTTTAAGATGTGAACAATTTGCATCTAGTCAGGAACAAGGATCACAATTTGCCACCTGTCTAGCCAGTATTAGATAGCAGTTTCCTAAATGCATCATGGCAGAAGTGAGTTTTAAGAAGGCACCTGAAGCAGGGGAATATAATAGCTTTGTGGATATTTACTCTGAGCTCTTCCCACATGTCAGATAGAAAGCATGAAGGTGCTCAAGGAATAAGTGGGCAATTTGTGACATACCTTTCCTATAACAAACTGTCACTGGTTTCTCCCGTGGTCCCTGCTGATCAGGAGGAGTGGGGAAAGAGAACGGTGTCATGAGGCTATTTCCTACACATCTCAGAAACTGGGGCTTAGGAGGTGCCCGTAGGAAACAGGGTGTTAAGGGAAAACAGGAGATACTGCGAAAGGTGGGTGTTGCTGATTAGAATGGGATTGTTTGTGGAGGAGGATTGATCTTTGCAGGGCTTTGGAGAATTGCAGGAGGTCTTGCTACTGCCTGAAGTACCTGTGATGGGCAACTGGCCAGGAGGGCCATGGGAGCTGGGGCAGAGGGCTTTTGGCTGTAGGTTCATGGTGCATTATTCTGTATTCTCTCACTCCCATTTAGGATATTAGGATTTAAGGCCAGGAGCAACCAAAAGATCAATATTGAATATGACCTGTGTATCATAGGCAATCAGTATGTGCATGCTAAACCCAACAACTGAAATTAGACCAAGGAGTTATAGGGAACCAAACTATTATAAACCAGCAGCAGAGAATAGGAGGGACTGAGGTAAACCAGTACCAAAGGACCCTTCAGTGGCAGGATATTAAGTGAGATAGACTCACGTGGACCTGGTAAATGACTTGTTCTCCATACTAGAGGATGGTGAAGAATCCCCAGTTGCAGTGCTGGTTTGACCTGGGGAAAAATTCCTTCCTGACCCCACAGAGGACAGTCAGACTCTGAGTAAGTGAGCAAGAACAAGCTAGCCAAGCACCTGAGCGAGCAAATTCCCAGTGCCATGCAGAGTCTTATCCAGGATCCCATCTACAGTCACGGCCACCTGTGATTCTTCAAATGAGAAAAAAATCAAAACCAAACCCGGCTAACTAACACTAGAATACATCGGGGGAAAAAAATCCCATGGTCATCAGAGTGTGAGGTCATCTGTGAGATTTTTAGAATATCTGACAAAAGCAAAAAGGCATTCTCAGGACTGCTGAGCCCTTCTCTCCACCATCACAAGCAACACATCCTACTCATGAATTGACTCAGCTCATTAAATTGGTTGTCCTTACAGCTCCTATTGAAAGGCAGTTCCCGAACCTCGCTCCTCTCATAGTTAGAAACAGTCTTCTGATCTGCAGCCTGAATTTGTTTGAAGCCATTTAGTACCTATTTGTTCTTGTGCTAGCCCATGTCACTCACTGTGCTCTGTTTTCAGCTTCTCAGATGCCACCAACTGCCTCTTCCTAGGGTGGTATGCTTCACACTGACCTGACTCCCCAAACATGGAGTTCTGCAGTGCCCCCATTGCACAGGCAGGGAGTGGCCAGAGCACAATTCCCAGTTGGTGGATTGTACCTTAGGGAGCATAGTCAGCTGGCACATGATAGTACAGATCCCAGACTGCTTTAATGCAGCTTCCCCTCCCTTGGTGTTCACACCTCCAGATCAGCTGCTGGTAGTAAGCCTCACCCCTGCTGACTGAGCTAACCTTGTTATCCCCACACTTGCTCTGGCTTATTTATACCTGGCCCTGCAGATTTCCAAGACCAGCATCTGATGAAGTGAGTCTGTGCTCACGAAAGCTCATGCTCAAAACCTTTCTGTTAGTCTATAAGGTGACACAGGACCCTTCGTTGCTGTTAATGTGTACTGAGAGTCAGGGATATATAACCAGGTACCAATTATCCCCCTTCTGCTGCCCTTAATAGAAGATGAACACAGCAGAGAATCTTGCCCCTAAATTTTAGGTGTTTCTGGGGTGCTGATAAGGTATTTGTGCCAGATGTAATCCTTGTTTCTTCGTGAATGTGTGGCATATTACAGTTTTACAGGTAAATCTGGATGGTTTGATTACTTTTTTGATAATCTTTGGTAACGTAGCAAGAAATATCCCATCATATTTCAGAAGGAGAGAGATGTTTTCGCAGTATAAGATAGATTCAGTAAAAGACAAACATAAATTTGATTGAATTATGCTGATGGAGTAGTTTGGCAAGGAAGAGAAGGTAAGTAAAGCAAACATTGAAGGTGGAACGTTTTTAATATGACAGCTGAGACATATAACAATTTTCATAATGTTTATATGAGGCATCCAAAAACTTCCCAGCTTTGAGGGCTGGGGCAGAGCTCGGAATCTGAACCTGGCTCTGAATTTCACACCCATACCTTGCTTTTATCATGGGCCAAAAAAGAAGATGTCTTGACTGTCCCTGGGTTGAGATCTGAATTTTGCATTTTATCAGGGTTGTCCCAATGGTCTGTTTTGAGGGCATAAGTGGTGCATGGGTAGAATTCCACCTTGCACATGCAGCCAGAAGGTTGTGGTATTACACATGACTTTGTGTTTTGCAGGGAAAAAATTAATTGGAAATAGTTTGTAATTTATGTTATTTAAAAAATGCAGTGTAGTTTATTTGTTGCTTTTTCATTTTAGAACACTGATCCTAAATCATCCATCAAAGGTGTAAGCAGTCAGCTTGGAGAGGGGCCTAGTGATGGACTACAACTGTCAAGTAGCCTTCAGTTTCTTGAAGATGAACTTGAATCTTCTCCTTTACCTGATCTCAGTGAGGATCAGCCTTTTGATATCCTTCAGAAGTCCTTACAGGAGGCCAATATTACAGAACAGACTTTGGCAGAAGAGGCATACCTGGATGCCAGTATAGGTTCGAGCCAACAGTTTGCACAAGGCCAGCTTCATCCTTCTTCATCAGCATCCTTTACTCAGGCTTCTAATGTTTCTAATTACTCAGGTCAGACGCTGCAACCTATAGGAGTTACTCAAGTGGTACAGCAACCAGTTGGAGCATCTTTTGCAAGCAATACAGTTGGTGTGCAACATGGCTTTATGCAACATGTGGGAATCAGTGTTCCCAGCCAGCATTTGTCTAATAATAATCAAATTAGTGGTTCGGGACAGATTCAGCTAATTGGTTCATTTAGTAATCAGCCTTCCATGATGACCATTAATAACCTTGATGGATCTCAGATTATATTGAAAGGCAGTGGACAGCAAGCACCTGCAAACATGAGTAGTGGACTCTTGGTTCATAGACAAACTCCTAACGGTAACTCGTTGTTTAATAACTCAAATTCAAGTCCAGTAGCACAACCTGTAACTGTTCCATTTAACAGCACAAATTTTCAGACATCTTTACCCGTGCATAATATCATTATTCAAAGGGGTCTAGCACCAAATTCTAATAAAGTTCCAATTAATATCCAACCAAAGCCTGTTCAGATGGCTCAGCAAACAGCTTACAATGTGAATAATTTGGGAATACAGCAGCATCATGTACAACAAGGGATTCCTTTTGCTTCAGCAAATTCACCTCAAAATTCAGTAGTTGGTCCTCATATGTCTGTTAATATTGTTAATCAGCAAAACACAAGAAAATCAGTTACTCCTCAAACAGTTAATAATGCTGGAGGTAGCATTGTTATCCATTCTCCTATGGGACAGCCTCATGCATCTCAGAATCAGTTTCTCATACCTACAAGTCTGTCTGTCAATTCTAATTCAGTTCATCATGTCCAGACCATAAATGGACAGCTTCTTCAGACTCAACCTTCCCAGTTGGTTTCTAGCCAAGTATCTACTGAGCATGTTATGCTAAACAGGAACTCTACAAACATGCTCAGGGCCAACCATTCATATTCAGGACAGATGATGAATAATCAGAATACAGCTGTTCAATTAGTTTCTGGTCAGACATTCACACCTCCTGGAAGTCAAGTTATAGTAAATCATGGAACTTCTCAAATTGTTGGTGGACAGGTGCCATTACAACAGGCATCGCCAACAGTGTTGCATTTATCACCCAGTCAAAGTAGTGTTTCTCAAGGGAGATCAGGCTTTACAACAATGTCACCTGGACAATCTACAGTCTCAAATATGTCAGCATCTACTCGTTTTACGGTTGTAAGTTCTTCTGGCACAATACATCCTGGCCTGGGCCCACCAGTTCAGTCTGTTGCATCAGGAGGAAATTTTACTGGAGAGCAAATTACACAGCAGAACAGAACTCAAGCTGCAGTGAGTGTATCGCATCGTCTTCCAGTTTCCTCATCTAAGTCTATCAGCACTTTCAGTCACACATCAGTAGGAGTAACACAACAACAGTACAGTTTTGCTCAGGTATGAATAACTTCTAAGTACCAACAAAACTGCGCAAAATATTTTGAAAGCATTGCGTTAATTTTTGGTGGGGGGAGGATGTTAATTGGTAGTGTTTTGTAGTCTTGAAATAGTCATACATCATTTAATATGCTTACTTTTTTAATAAACAAATATTGTCAAACTGTTGAAAAAATCCTTTTATTGCAACCATTTAATAAAAAAAATTGTTGAATGTTTCTTTAGTGTGTATGAAACTGATGATTCCCATTAATTCAGATAGTCTTAGTTTTGTTGATTGGTGGGATTTTCAAAAGTGTCCAGTATAGGCCTATTTCTGCTTCCAGTGATCTCAGTGGGAGCAGAACTTTGCCAGTCTTGCACTTCTCAGTATTGCACTGTTAGAGTCATAAGGCAAAACTCTGGCATGTGCTAAGTACCTGAAGGCCATTTTGACTTTAGTGAAAGTTATGAATGCGTAATGTCATCTCAGAAACTGGAGATGGAAAAGGGTATACAATTCTCTAGGTCATTTCTCTGATACCATAGAATTATTCCCTGCAGTGTGTTTTATTTAGCATGCTGTTCATTATGGCTTTAAATGTCTTACTCAGGTTGGACTTGCAGTTTTGAAGGGGCAGAGACACACAGTTTTGTAAACCGTTGACAGAATCACAGAGTTTAATTTCATGGAGCTCTTTGGAGAGAAAAACTTGTATCAGTTGTAAAGGAGAAGCCATTGCATATGTATTTTGCGATGGGGGAAAAAGGGTGGATTGATTTGTGCTGGAAGGGGCAGTAAATGAGTGACTAATCTCATATGATCAACAGTGGGAATTTATACCAGCACTGAGTTCAGCTACAGTTATTTTGAGTTTTCCGTAAGCTTAATAAAATAATGACATGAGAAGTAATTATACCTGCATACACTTAGTTATCGCTCTCACTCTTTTTGTAAGGAACATTGCCCAGTGGCTTTATAAAGAAAAAATAATTGCTGAACAAAGGATGTAAGCTTTATTTGGAAATAAAGATTTGTTACAGTCCTGCGACGCAGCTTTTTATCTGAGTTACAGTTATAACATTTTGCCTGTGGATTGTGTGCAGGTCTAATTACCTGTTCTTCTTTGAGGTGGCCTCTGTAGTTTACCATTTGTGTTATGAGAGCTCTGGGAAGTTTAGAAAAGCTGTCTCCATTGGGACTATAGAAAAGCACCCACATGTTGGCACTGAAAATTCTGAGTCATAAAAGGTCTGTGTGGTCCCAGCTACCTCAGTTCTTGTTCATGATTAGTTCCATCTTTTTTCTGTGTCCAGAGCCATATTTTTAATTTCAAACTACTTCTATTGTTAAATTGCATTTTATGTGATTGATTAGTGTTAGGTAGTGTACCACTCTCTGGACCAGAAACCTTGTGTAGCATATGAGATCCTCACAAATTAAGAGTATGCAAATACCACTTCCAAGGAGAAAAAATGGTTTCTTATTATCTCCCAAAGGATGACTTTCCGTACTTTGTCTTCTTGCTTGGGCCTGTACACTCATGGGGCTCTTCAGATTTGTGTATTTAGGACAGTGGCATTTATAGAACTAGAACTCAAGTCACTGATTAGGCTGGGTAAGGATGGATACTCTTGTTTTGTTTTGTGGGAATATGGTACAGTAGTGTTGAAGATTTCCTTCCCCTTCTGTAACAGGGCCTCCCTGAACATTTCACCATTCTCATGCTCTCATTTCTGTTAGTTGATAGGGCAAATAAGAGACAGATGATTACACAGGAACTGTGTTACACATCAGAACTCTTCTGTGTTGCGAGGACTGCCTGGCACTGAGTGTTGAATGAGAATGGATTATTTATGTATTAGAACACAAAATATAGAAGAGAAGGGAGTATAGGGAAATTGTTGATTACTGTATATACCTGCTCATCTGAGATTGAAATTTGTTAATGTAATTCCACCGTGTTTCTTTCTCTCAAAATTTGTAACTGTGGGGGTCATTGTGTGAGTACAGTAGGATCTCAGCATTTGCGAATTTACCATTCGCGAATTCAGTTATTCTTGAGGGGCCACTTCGTGGGGACTCTGGAACACAGAGCGTTGGCAGTTGGCAGTTATTCATACCTGAGACCCTACTGTACTGAAAGAAAGTAAAATTGCTATCATGTCACAGTTAACCTTCAGGATGACGAACTGCTTCAGAAAACTTAGATTTGGAGGGGGTGTTCTTTGAAAGAAAGTGGCCTATAGAGAGAAAATAGAATTTAATAAAAAATCTCCTCAGAAGAGGTGGGTATGTAGTGAAAGTTTAGTTTTTGTTTTCACTTTGTTTCTCTGAAGCCACTCTTACATAATCAAGGGAGGACTGTGTTGAGTTGAGTTGTAGGTTTCCATTTTGCATTGTTACTAGGTCTGTTAAAACTTCCAGACTAACTTTCTTCTCTCTATGTTCACAGGCTCAGAAAAAAGTTATGAACCAATCCTCACCAGTTTCTGGATCAAAGTCACTGGATAGCTTGAGACAACCCCAGCTAACAGGTCTTCTGAGTAACACATTGCCGGGTGAGATAAAATCTTTTCATGATGGTTTTCCCCAGTTCCTCTGGCATCTGAAGTGTGTGCTCCTTCATTATGTCAGGTGTTGACTGATGAGCTCTGCTGATGGGGATACTGAAGAGTATTCTTTTTTCCCCCACTCATTTGAGGAGCAACAGTGCTGAGCCCACAGACTTTCTCTTTAGCAGTTGGTCATATGCTCTGTTTCCAAAAAGGATTGTTAGTAGCTATCTGAGTCTGTTTGCTGTAGTGATAGACAAGATGTGCTCATGCAACGAGCAATCAAAAATCTTTTCCCACAATTCAAATGTGATGTATTTAAGCTTTTTCATCTAGGAAGCGAGAAATATAAAATATTTTCAAACCAATGTCTTCTGTTGCAAAATTCTAGTTATGTCTGTGCAGCCATACTCATGTGGTAACTACCGTGGTTACTCACCATTTTGTCTTTCCTGCTACAGGATGTCTTGGAAGCTAATTGGTAATTATTGTTTTGTAAAGACACTGTAAATATCAATTTCCAGTTAAGGTAGTGATTCACTAACCTGAGAATATAGGCGGGTTCTTGAAATGGCACCATCCTAATTGCAATTTTAAAGATCCTGATATAGATTTTGTCAATAAGAAATGCCAATAGACTCCTAGGTCAGTTTTGGTTTAACAAATGACAGTGAATGTACTGGTTATACACCTTGTTTCTATACAAAGTGTAACAATACTAGTTGTGTTATATGTGTTGGGCTAAAGTGATTCCTCTAAATTATATAGTGGGACAATCTGCTGGGAGGCTATGTATTTGAATCCACAGTAGTTTGTAATCTGGCTGCTCATTCACAAATTTTAATAGCGCTATGGAGGTTTGAGTTGATAATTTTGGGGAATTATTAGTAGCATGCTATATAGACTGCAGTTTATCTTTTTAAAAGTCTCTTTTGTGATGTTGCGTAAGGTATTTAACTTTTTTCTTATTTTGTGTTATTGTTTTGAGACTCATGAGTAATAAACTCCTTTTAATGTGTACTTTTATAGGACAGGAGTCTGGAGGCAAAATCATACAGCAACCTTTAGGAACAACACAGCCACAGCAGGAAAGACTCGTAGGATCATCTCCTGTTCAACAAAATGTGCAGGTAAGGAGCATTTTTTAGGTAATGTGTTTTTCTTAATGAAATAAGGAATCAAGATCAGAGTAGAAATAGTAATCAGTAATTTCCTACGTGTTTTTCTCATTGATCCTTACCCTGAACATAGTCATTAGCTTTCCAAAAGTATGTGTTGGTGGGAGAAAAGAAAGAGGAATGTCTTCCAACCTATTAGTGATATTCCAGGATCCTCTTTACAGTTTTAAAAGTTTTTAAAACAAAATATTTTCCTATTTTCTAAATATGAATAAATCTGTATAGTAGAATCTTGAGATGCGTACCCTCAAGTTGTGCATATCTTGTTTTAACACGACTCAGGGTGTTGGAGAGCTGGTGCATGTCTCCTGTGAGTGTCTCCTGACTCTCCGGCTGCCTGCCACTCACAGGAGATAGGGAACTGGCCAGCGCTGCTGCACTGGTTATTTTTCTGGCTCCCCTGAGAATGTGAAACTTGACTTTCTCAGTTGTGCAGGAATGCAACCTCCACATAAGTTGGGGGTCTGCTGTATAGCAATGCGAATGAAAGTAAGTCTGCTAATTCAATACTGTGCTCTAAGGCTGCACCCCATCATTGCTTCATAGCATTTTTTATTTATCTGGTGGGACTCAATTGTTACCACTGTTTAATAACTGTGTGTCAAGTTTGTTTGGGTGGGGGAGGGCCCATGTAAGATGAGTCTGTTGTTTTTCACATTGCTTACTTCATGAGTAAAGCGGAAATCATTTATGCTAACTCACGTTTATGGCAAAAACTTGAAATAATTGTTCTTTCATAGTGTGCTTGCTCATGTCCATTCAAGGTAGGTGTGCATGCTTGCCATATGCACTGGTACTGGAAGATTTCTCTCAGCACTATCTGTAGGGGACCAGCTCCAGCGTTCTCTGGCATGGCATACATATGTCACACTATATAGGGCACCACCATGCCCCTCCTCCGTCAGTTCCTTCTTGCTGCCAGTGATGCTGCTTGGAACTTTCACTCCAGCCTCTAACAGCAGCCCTTTCATTTGTTAATAGTTCTTTTTGCTAGTAACTAATTTTCCCTCTGTGCTACCAGTAGTTAGTAATAACTAGTCCCCTTACAGGGATTTAGACTGGGGATGAGGCATGCCCTGCTCCCTTGGTTTTAAACCTTGTGTTACCTGCTGCAAGCCCATGCCAGTTAGATACCCTCATGGCCACTGCCTTTGCTGTCATGGAGAGTCCATGAGAAATGTCATATTTGCAGATCCTACTGCCCTAGGATTCTCCTGGGAGTCAGGAATGCCACCGCAATCCAGCTGATCAGACAGTTCTTGTCTCACCACAAATGGGCTCTTCACCTGGAGGTAGCCTCTACTCTCTTCTGAGAGTGGGGCTTTCCCAAGTGGACCTGTTCACAACCAGGCAGAACGTGAAGTGCACCAGGTTCTGCTCCACACTGGGTCAGGAGGAAGGTTTTCTGATGGATGCTTTCCTCCTTAATTGGTCCGAAGATGTCTCGTATGAGTTCCTGTTTATTAGTTGTGTCCTGCACAAGGTCAGACAAGATGTGGCCCATGTTATCGTCAGTGCAATTGTGTGGCTGTGCCAACATTGGTGTAGCACTCTCAGGAGTCTCTCAGTGCAGCACCCTTGGCCTCTCCTGATCCATGTGGATCGCCTGTTGCAGGATCATGGCCACAACCTGCACCCAGACCTGCCATTCCACCTCATGGCACGGTTACTCCATGGTCGAATCTCAAGGAAAAATCCTGTTTGCTACAAGTGAGGCAAGTTCTTGTAGAGAGCCAAAAACCCTCCACCAGGTCCACCTGGAGAAGTAGACCCGATTTTCAGTGTACACTGCTCAGAGAGGAGTCATTTCTGCTAAAGATCCTTGACTACCATTTTCACCTTCAGCACAAAGGTCTTGCACTAGCTTTGATCAGGGTACATTTGACTGTAGTTTTGGCCTTCCATTTACTGATTCAAGGTCGCTTGGTGTTTTCACAATATCTGACAGGTTCTTCTTGCAAGTTTCAAATCCCCTGCCCCAGTGGGACCTCAGTTTGGTCCTTTCTTGTCTGACAGGGCTGCCCTTCCAGCCACTAGCCTCCTGTTCTCTCTCCCTCCTTTCTTCGAAGGTGGCCCTTTTAGTGGCTATTACTTTGGCCAGGCGAGTATCTGAACTTTGTGCCCTAACATCTGTACCCCGTTATATAATCTTTTTTCAGGAATAAGGTCACACCCCACCCAGCCTTCTTACCCAAGATGATTTTCGCTTTTTGCATGGGTCAGCAGTCTTCCTGGTACATGTCCCAATTCAGTATATCTGCAAGGCCATGTGTGCTTGTTCATGTCATTGATACATGTACAGTAGACCCTCAACTTGTGCAGGAATTATGTTCCTGGGAAACCAGGTGTAACTCAAAATTTGCGCAAGTTGAGTGGGGGTGGGGTTGCCAGCTCAGCCCTAGATGCCATTGCTGCAGCAGGGACTGGTGAGCCCGCCTGTGAAGGGGGAAGAGAGCTTGACAGGGGGAATCCCCTGCCCCCCAACAGCAGCTCCCTGGGGCTGGAGCTTCCATTGGGGTCCTCTGCTAATTGTAGTAACACAAGATACCCGCAAGTTGAATATGCATATCTTGGGGGTCTGTTGTACTCACAACCCATTACACCATCACTCAGGAGGCCAGGGATGATGCTGGGTTTGTCAAAGCTGTGTTGCTTTCAAAATGTCCTTAAACTCCTCCATGCTTCCATGGATACAGCTTGGAGTCATCTTACTTAAATGGACATGAGCAAGCGCTTGGGCTATGTCTACACTAGAAGCATCTGTCTACAGAAGTTACTGTTGGAAGGAAGGTTCTGACAAAACATCTGTTTACAGATCACATCTATACATAAAAGCAAATCAACCTTTTGATCTACAAAAGGACCCCCAGAGCAGCTACACAGCTTTTTTGTTGAGTTTGTGTCAACAAAACTCATTTTGTGTGTAGACGCGCCATGAGTTTTGCCTACAAAACTTTCTAGAGTAGGCATAGCCTGGCAGAGAAAAGATAGTTATCTGTTTCTGTTATTGGTGTTCTTTGAGATGTGTGATTTGTCAGGGGCTTCCCCCACTCCACACTCTTGAGTGCAGAAAGTGGGGCCCCACGGAGGCTTAAAAACACCTTGCCTGTAAACAGGCTTTACCTTAAAACTTCCCAAGGTCACAAATTCTGGCCCTGGGGATAGTTTGCTGCCACCACCAAATGAGAAAAAAATACCCTACCCCAGGAAGACATACTTGGACGTCTTCCTGTGGGGGTACCCTAAGCTCTTACACCTCCCTGAGAGCTGGGACACAAAAACCTGTAATTCAGTAGCTGGCAGTTTGGTCTGAGGCACAGAGTGTTCTTAGGACACAGAAGTCAGATCAGTTGCTTACAACAGGGATTTATTCACAAAACAGGAGAAGAATAAATCATGGGGTTGCACTCAGAGAAAAATATTTCCCTGGGATTCAGCTTAAAAGTTACAAGGGGAAAATCTCAAGTCAAACAACAATACAAAAATGTAAAAACAGAGCAACCAACAACAAAGTAAGGTAACAAGCCGCAGCCCATCCGAATATCAGATAACCAGAAAACCTGAATGCATCTAACTACGCATTTCCCTGGTACTTGCACCTCTGTGGCTGATTTTGTGAAGGTCAGGATATTTTTGATTTTATTCCAGTTGCCTGGGAGCCCTCTCCCCTCTGAGTCTTTCTCCCTGCTGTATGAAGAGGGAAAAAGCCCGGGAACTGCCATTGTTCTCAGTTTAAACAGAATTACTTCACTCCCTGCAGGAGAGATTAACCCCTTCCCTGCACTCATTTAAGACATAGCTCATGTCCGTACAGCATTCCACCTTTTTTGCCCTCGATTGGAGTTTCGAGCAAGAAGGAACTGAGAGAAGAAGGGGTCTGTCAGTGCCCTACATAGAGCAGCATGTGTGCGTTGCTCCAGGGGGCACTGGTGACAGTTCCCTACAGATACTGCTGAGGGAGAAATCTTCTGGCATTGGTGCATGTGGTGACTGCACACACTGAGCTTGAATGGTGAATGGACATGAGAACAAGGAGCAATGGTCTGAAGTTACAGAGGGAGAGGTGTAGGTTGGATATTAGGAAAAACTACTTCACCAGGAGGGTGGTGAAGCACTGGAGTACGTTGCCTAGAGAGGTGGTGGATTCTCCATCCCTAGAGGTTCTTAAGTCCCAGCTTGACAAGGTCCTGGCTGGGATGACTTAGATGGGGTTGATCCTGCTTGAAGCAGGGGGCTGGAATAGATGACCTCCTGAAATTCCTTCCAGCCCTAGGATTCTATGATTCTATGAATATATATTGAAGAACACCAGTTACGGAAACAGGTAACTGTCTTTTTTCATTGACACAGAAACCTACTGAAAATCTATGTGAGAGGCAATTGAAAATATTTTATAGGAAGAAAAGGTTTAGCTAATTTTTCCTAAAAGAAGAGATCATGCCAATGTAATTGGATTTTGTTTTGATTATAGGTGGATGTTCACACAGTTGGACAAAAGAGGCCTGCTGCTAAACAGCTAACAAAAGGAGCTTTGTAAGTCATTTTTTTCATTTTTAGTTTTGTTACAGACATTTCTACTAACCTCTGCCTCTCACGCTGTCATTTTGTAAACTATTATATAGCCTGGATGTATTAGAATAAATGTTAAGCATTAATATTAGTCATTTTCCTTTTAGTATTCTGCAGCAGTTACAGAAGGACCAGGCACATGCTGTGACACCAGATAAAACTCAATTCAAATCATTAAATGATGCAGTCCAGAGACTCCTCTCGTATCATGTGTGCCAGGGATCACTGCCAACAAAGGAGGATTTGAGAAAAGGTCATTTATTTTTAATTTGGTATGATAAAAGTTGTGTTGCTGCTTATTAAAATTTTAAACAGTTAATTTTTACATGGTTTGTTGAAAAAATGGATTCTGTAAATCAGAGTGAAAGAAAACTTGTGTCAATCTGTGCTAGTAGTTATTGAAGAACATAATCTGAATGTATTCTGTGTCGTTTTAGTGGACAGTGAGTTTGAATCTGTAGCCACGCAGCTTCTGAAAAGGACACAAGCTATGTTAAATAAGTACAGATGTTTGCTCATCGAAGATGCAATGGTAAGATTTATAAGCAAGAATTTTTTTTAAATGTATTGATCAGTTCTTGCAAATTGTAAAGAATTATTAAAACAGGTTTAGTGGTGCAGAATAGAATGATATTAGAGTTGTATTACTTCCCTTTGTATCCTCAAGTATTGGGTGGCTACCACTGAGCAGCTGCAGATACCTGCAGTGGTTTTGTAACTGTGGTGCTCAGACATTGTGGGCTAGCAGAGGCGGCAGTCCTGCTTGCAGATTGGGAGTAGAGAGGGTGGTTAATAACAGGGGAATCCTAGAAGAACTAATCCACTAAGTGTTGCCCTGTGTATTTTCTCTCTCTATATATAAACATCTAGAGAGGTTGTCAAGCTGTTGAAAAAACTAACAACAATGACAAAAAGTAATCGTGATTTCCTGAGGCCCAAATGCAGGCAAATATTTATGCCATCAGAATTCTATCAAAATCAGTGGGTCAGATTGCCAGAAAAGGGACTAAGTTGATAAAGGGAAAGATGTAATGTTCATAAGCAGTTTGCTCTGTTCTGTTGATAGAAGGTTCTTTATTTCTAAAACAAACTTTATTCAGACTTTGTTTACTGTGCACCTCTGCCATGGACATTCTGCATAGGTCTGACCACATTGTAATTCAAAGTCCATGGCTGGCCTATGGTAGCTGGCTCTGCTGCCAGATGTTTTCCTTGAAGACTCAAACCCCAGCCCGACGTCTAGTACCCTCCCATCTTGAAGGGTCCTAGACCACAAGCTCCAGTATGAGCCTGGAAGTCTACACTGCAGTGACACAGGTGTGCAGCCCAAGCCCTGCACCCTCAGTCATCGTCACATTGCAGTGTAGACTAGGAATGTTAATGGTTAACCGGAATGCTTCATCCTAAAGGGCTCAGGCTTCCCAGTTATGGTAAACCAGTAGGGACTGGATGCCTCCCATCCACCATGGGCAAAGGACTGCTCCATCCCCAGTGGACCCACCGTGGACAGGGACAATCCAGCGTGAGTGGCCGGTGAGCCCTGGTCTGCAGCAGCCCTGGGAGTGCTGCAGGCAGAAGGCACTCTGACCTGGCTGGAGCAGCCCCATCCATGGTGGGTGGCTGCTCTAGCCCAGCCAGTCTGGAGCCTCTCCCCCATTGTCTCCTTCCTTTCTGTTTAATTGGTTAACTAGTTAAATGGAATTTTACATCCCTAATGTAGACATATTCTATGTAACTTTGCCTGATCAGCAAAGCACTTAAGCATGTGCGAACCTTAACTGTGTGAGTAGCCCTACTAACATTCTTAAAGTTAAGTAGGAGCATAAACGTTCTCATCTGGCTTTGTCTTCACTAATAAAAACAAAAAGTTTTAAAATTAAGTCTGTAATCCTAGTGAAGGCAAGGCAGATGTCATCTGACTCTTCATAAAAACATGCAGCACAGTTACAACTTCCTGCGTCTTCTCCACCTCCAGCCTGAGGTTTATCGCAACTAACTATATCAAAATATGACACAGCGGTAGGTTTTATCTATGTAGACTGGGTTTACCTAGACCAGCTAAATGGGCTAAAAACTGCAGATGCCTTGTCTTCACTGGACTTTTAACCCATGCTAAAAGTATACCTTTTGTCCAAGTGAAATCACAGGTGCTGTGCCTTGGTTTTCCGTCTGCAAGATTTCATTGAATGCCAAAAAATGGAAAACAATTTATTTACAATCAGTTAATTTAAAACTGGCCAAGTGGAATTTCACCTGACTTTATGCTGTAGAAATGATATTTATTCATCTCATTTTCACTCTGATGAATAAGAAATGCATACACAACTAATACATCAGAAAGAAAACAGTATTGTTGCATAATCCAAATGTTCTCATAAAAGAGTTCACCTTTGAACTGAGAACAAACATGTAAAATTTCAGCCTAAGGCAGGAATTGGCAACCTTTGGCTCGCAGCCCCTCAGGGTATTTTGCTAATGGACCGCGAGACTGTTTATGTTAAGCATCCACAGGCATGGCTCCCTGCAGTTCCCAGGGGCCACAGTTTGCTGTTCCTGGCCACTGAGAAGTGCAGGAAATGTGTGTGCTGTAGGGATGTGTTGGTTGCCAGTCTTGCAGCTCCCATTACGGTGAACCTCAGAACCTGCAAGGACTCATGCCTGCAGATGCTCAACATAAACAAACTGTCCCATGGTCTGCCAGCATATTATCCTGATGGGCTGCAAGCCAAAGGTTGCTGACCCTGGCATAAGGCGTAATTTTTGTTACCCCAGAGAGTAAGAAGCGTATGATAACATGCTTACAATAAAAGTGCAAACACAGCTATAACAAGATCCTCTAAAAAGGAAAAAAAACCCTGTAGTTTATATAAATGATAATGGAATCATTTGTGTGACTAACAGGACATCCTTATAGTTGTATCAGAGTTGGTGTGCTTTAAAGTCTTTTCAAATTAGTGTTGGTTTCAGTACAGAACAATAAGAAGTCCTGTGGCACCTTATAGACTAACAGATATTTTGGAGCATAAGCTTTCATGGGCAAAGACCCCCTTCATCAGATGCATGAGTGGGGGGGCATTTCCAGAGGGGTGTTTAAAGAGTAGGGTCTCAGTAAAAGGGAGGGCCAGAGCTGACGAGGTCTGTTCAGCAAGGAGGAAATGGCTTGTTATCTGTAGTATGTATCAAAAGAGAAAAAAAACAAGTCAGATCAGATAGTCCCATTGTCAGAGTCTAATGGGGCGATATTAACACCCAGGGTTGAGAAGCTGCTTTTGTAAGGGGCAAGCCATTCCCAGTCTCTGTTTAATCCTTGGTTGATGGAGTCAAATTTGCAAATAGATTACAGTTCAGAGATTTCTCTCTCCATTTGATTTTTGAAATTCCTTTGTTTTAGGACTGCAACTTTTAAATCTGTAACTGAGTGTCCAGGGAGATTGAAGTGTTCCCCCACAGGTTTCTGTACATTTACCGTTCCTGATGTCTGATTTACATCCATTTATTCTTTTATGTAGAGACTGTCCAGTTTGGCCAGTGTAATTGTAGTGGGCATTGGTGGCACATGATGGCATATATTATATTAGTAGATGTGCAGGTAAAGGAACCCCTGGTGGTATGGTTGATGGTTCAGTACAGTCTCTTTTACATTATTCTGACTTTTATGAGCACAAATAGTTGTAGGTAGAATTGACATCATTTAAGCACTTGATTGTTTGGTTAGATAGTTGGCTATCTGACTCCAATGTACCGGGAAATAATTGCGCATGCAAAAAAAGGGGTGGATATTAAAAAAAAATCTAGCCTCTCTATTTTGAGCTATTATCCAATCATTCAGATTCCGTAACATTGGAAAGACAGTGCTATTGGAATAGTGTGCCGTGGTGTTGGATTTAATTGTAGGGGATGTAATGCAGCCAATGGGTTAATCTTCTGAGGGCTGCGTCTACACTACCGTGATCTTTCAAAAGAAGTTCTTCCAGAAGATGGCTTCTGAAAAAAACTTCTTTCGAAAGATTGCATCCACACACAAAAAGTGGATTGAAAGATCAATCTGCTCTTTTGATAGAGCGCATCCACACAGCCCCTGCTTTTTTGAAAGAACAGTCCAGGGATTGAAAAATCTGGCAGCATGAGGACTGCTCTTTTGAAAAAAGGGCCCATGGAGTGTCTACACATGTTTTTTTTCAAAAGTAGGTTTTGAAGGTAGGTGCTCTTCCTGATTTGGGAATGGAAGAGGACTTCTAGAAGAAGGGCCATGTTCTTTTGATTTTGGATCAAAAGTGCATTTTGAGTTTGGACATGCTGTTTGTTCTTTTAAAAAAGGGCCTGGTTTTCCCAAAGAACTTGCTAGCGTAAATGCAGCCTTAGTGCTTGGTGTTGGATTTTTCCTGGCTTGTTCTCATTGTCAGCAATGAATGGAACAGAACTGTCAGCACCAGGGAATTAACTTGGGGGAAAAAAAAAAGGCAGAAAACGGAAGTATGCTGATACATGCTGTAGTATGGCCTCTTCATGTTTTTTTCTAAAAGAGAAAGTTATTTCACACTAGATAATAAACTTGAAATGTTATTTTTGTATAATTACTGTTACAACAAAGTTTTAACAAATAAAATGCAGCTGTATATTACTTTATATTCCAGTAATTCTTGGGGGCCTCAATCTTAATTGGAACCTCATTCTGCTAGACACTGTACAAACACATAATAAAAGACATTCACTGCCTAAAAAAGTTAATACCAGTGGAATACAAAAATTAAAAACCCTATTTTTTAATTTAAAATCCATTCTCTGATGCTCCAAAGGTATGGCAGGATTTTTTTTTTTTTTTATGACCATATGAAGTGACTTCTAGGAATTCTCTTTTACAGCGGATTAATCCCTCTGCAGAAATGGTAATGATTGACAGGATGTTTAACCAGGAGGAAAGGGCATCTCTGTCCCGCGATAAGCGTCTTGCACTAGTGGACCCTGGTAAGAAATGCTTTAGCTTCAGCACTGTGAAATAGAAAATATTTGCACGATATTACAGGCATTAAAAATATTCGGTGCCATACTGAGCTAATGATTTTTAAGTGAAGATCTCTTTGAAACATTGGTTTCTGCTTCATAATTCACATTCACTCCCTCTGAGGCATCTGGCATCGGCCACTGCTGGAAGACAGGATCCTGGGCTAGAGGGACGTTTGGTCTGACCCAGTATGTCCGTTCTTATATGTTGAAATCAGATCTTCAGCTTCAGGCATCTAAGTTGACATGTTTTACATCAAGAGATGTTAAAATTGTTTTCAGGAAAAAAAAATAATAGGCACACTTGTGGGAAACTGTGAAAAATCATTTTTGCAATAATCACATGTTGCTTGTGTGGTTCACAACAATCATGTTGTTGCTTTGGTGGACAGACCCTTTGAGTGTGCAGGCATCCAGGTACTATAATACTGCGAGAATGTGAATTTCTCTCCTTCACTTAATGAAGTGTTTACTTCTGGAGCCCAGTTGCCAGTTAAATTCCAGCATTCTTAACCATGTCACTGTTGACAGACACAACTGGAAACATTCCACAAATGCACTTGTGTAGTATACAAGTTCCTTTTGCATCCTGAGGCATTGTTTGCTTTAAAGGACATTCAGAGAATATAAAATACAAATATTTGGGCAATGAAATATTCTGTGAGAAGGCGTTTTGTTAGACACTGTGTTCAGATAGTTAGGCTTCTTGAAAATGCTTTGCTGCCTCATTTTGCAAACCTTACTTAATGGAGTAGGAGATGTGTTTTTGTACTGCTGTCAAGTCAAATGTAACTGATCCTGCTCACAACTCTGCATGCAGTGATTTGTGATTTAATTCTGAACTTGGTCCAGTAGCAAGTAGTAACTCTACTGTCATTTTAAGAAAATACTGTTTGTAGTAGAAGTGAAACATGAAAAAGACTCTTATAAGAGCAAAACTCCAGAGAACAAGCATAGGTCAAGATATATCTCCATTTTTTGGGAATACACACAAGTATATGCATGAATCTTACTATGATTATGGATTCTGCTTTTTATTTTCTAAGCACATCCTTTTAGACCTGGACAGAGAGCTCAGTAATTCTGTTTCACTAAGGATTTCAAAATTTTGAAATTTGGCTTCATCCCAGTTCAGAAATTAAAATTTTGAAATTGTTTGCAAAACAAAATTATCATTCTCTGCTCATGGCTACTAGAACCCTGTCCAGAGTAGAGAATCCTGGAAACCATGGCTGCTGAAGAGCTATGAACCTAAGACCGGGGACTCCCAGATTCAGGACTTCCAGGCCTGGTTTCTGGTGGAGTTTGTTTTAAAATCTTTGTAATACAGCAAAACATTTCTATTTGAGAAAATTGGAAAATTCTCACTACAAGTATTTTACTGAATTTTTCCAGCTGTATCTAAATCTTATTGAGACTTATATTCAATAATTTATATTCAAAATGGGCGGTTTGAATACAAGCTTGTTTTCTGTATAATTCATATATGCAAAAATAAGATATTTGTCATAGAAAACACCACATCTCCCACTTACAAGGCCACTTTCACTAGGGACAAAAGAACTTCAGAATCCTGAAACAGCCAATAGAAATAGGCTGCATCTACAGGAGAGGCTTCCGTCAACAGAAGTGACTGTCAGAAGGGATTTCTGTCGACAGAATGTGTCTACACATAAAAGCAGATTGAAAAAGCAATCTGCTTGCTCGACAGACAGCGGCCAGACTGCCCAGCCTTGTCTCGACAAAGTGGCTGATTGGAAGCTCTGCAAACAGGGCTGCCTGTAACCCGGAAGCCCTGCCTCTCAACAAAAGGGCCCCAGAGCATCTACATAGCTGTTTTGTTGACAGATAACCATGTGTTACAGCTGAGCAGGGAGAAGTATAACTCTACCAGCAGATGTGCTGAGTTTTGTCAACAGACTGTCAACAAAACACATTCTCTGTGTAGGTGCGCCATGGTTTTTCTTGACAAAAGCCCAGTTTTGCTGGGAAAAGCCTCTTGTTTAGACATAGCCATAAGGCTTAGAGCTGTGTTAGAAAGAGTGAAAGGGAAGGTCGGAGACCATTCCAGAAACTCAAACTTCCCCATCATACATAATATGTCCAGCTTGTATCTGGCTTTAGCTGGGAGTAGGGTGCATTAAACTTAATTTTCCCATTGATTAATTAGGTCACAATTCCAAGTCTTCAGAACTGATCCAGCAAAATGTTTAACCAAATGCTTATGATTCCATTAAAGTTATGTACTTAAGAGCTGACACTTGTGGAAGTCACATTCTTTGAGTGCTGGCAACATGTGAATGGGCTGTTGGCTGGGCTGAGTTGAACTGTGGCTTGCCACAGATGTTTTTTGTGAAAGCCAGTAAAGACTTTTGAGCTCTGAATAGGTCCTGTTATCCAGTAAATGTGCAGTAAATGTTAGAGGCATTTTCAAACAAGGGATGGCAATGCAAGCAAATAATTTCTGTTTATGCATAGTTGTAGTACTGTTACGTTAGAATGCTCAATCTGCTTAGTGTTGCTTTAGCTTATACTCTTTTTGATATTTAATAATGCTAAACTAATTTTTTTTTAAATTTCCAGATGGTTATCTGGCTGATTTTTGTTGTTCCTCTAAACAATGTGATGAAATGGCTGACGAAGCACAGTCCAGTGAAGGAGATCATCGGTGTAGTAAAATGTTGACTTCTCACAGTCAGACTACCAAGACCCAAACCAGAGACTGCTCAAAATCCAGCACAGCAGAGTCTTTAAATCATGATAAACTTCATTTAGTGCCTAACAACATTATGACGCAAAAAGAAGGAAAAATTTCTACTAAAAAAACAGAAAGCCTCATTAAAGCTTTAAATTTTGAGAAGGCTAGCTGTTCTCCTGACAGTCAGTACCTGGCTGTCTCTGAAGAGAAATTGGTTGGTAAAGGTCTTGCCAAGACCAGTGAAAATTCTTCAAGTTCTGAAGAACTGTCAAAAACTTTGTCACGAGCTAATCATGGTACACACAATAAACTGTCAAGGAATACAGTTGAATCTCACTCAGAGGGAATATGTAATAACTCCCTTCAAGACAAAACTCAGAGGACCTTTCCAAAGAATGAGGTTTTACATCCTGACAATATGAAAGGCTCTGGTGAACCCCAACAGGATTTACTCCTCAGTAAGAGTTTAGAAACTACATTCAAAAACATTTTGGAACTGAAAAAAGCTGGGAGACAGCCGCAAGGCGAGGCCACAGGTAGTGGCTCTGTAGAATTAGACTTTCCGAACTTTTCACCAGTTGCTTCACAGGAAAACTGCCTGGAAAAATTTATTCCAGATCACAGTGAAGGTGTTGTAGAAACAGACTCTATTTTAGAAGCCGCTGTAAATAGTATCTTAGAATGTTAATAGTTACAGTACCATGGACAAGTTATGTTTCTCATAGTAGAAGCGAATGTGAATGACACCACAAGTACAGCCTGACATATGTCAAAGGTTAATCTTTCTAAATTAGATTCTGTTCTGTGTTTTGAGAGCAATACTCATTGTGATTACAGTGAGATATACAGTAAAGTTAATCCTTGTTAGAATGCAGTCTGTTGGGGCCCACACATTTCAAGTATTATGATAGTGCTTAAGGTAATTGTCTAACACTGCAACTTAACATTATTGCAGTTCACGAGGCCCTAGGTAATACGGTAATATACTGACAATCACAGTCATAAGAAAGGACAGATTTATTCAAGAAAATTTTAAAAAGACAAATAGAAGCAACAATTTTTTCCCTTCATGCATCACCAGATTTTAGTTTGTTCCCAGGAAAACTATTGTTAAATACATGTTGTAGCTCTGTTCAGAAATGATTGTCTGATTTATTACTGAATCCATCTACTCTAGGATTTTAAGTTGGAAGGTTGTCATCAGTATGTTTATAGGGCTTCCTATTTTAAGTGCTTTTCTATTGTCACTGAGCAGAAAGTAGTACGTGAGTATATCTATAGTGGGTGAATTTAGTCTGTGGAATAATACTGTATAATCTTAGTCACAACGGTATGATATGAAACAATATATGCTAGGCTAAAGAAGAACAGAAGACAGTTACATGCAGGATGTCATGACAGAGCCATGAATTTTATATATATAAAAACACGTATGTTAACTCTTTAGGAGAAGAGGTTGCATTTTATAATTGGCTAGGGTCAACCTAAGTCTTTCTGAAGTGGCATAAATGTTTTTAAGACCAAGTGTCAAAAGCACTTTTATTTGAAAATTTATTAAATTAGTAGTTTATACTTTGAGGGGACATTTGCCTTAATCTGAGAAATTTAAAGGCCAGTGTTGTTTTTGCTTATTTCTGCTTCTTGCTGCCAGAGAATATTAGTCACCCACAGCAGCAGTCATAACTACCAAAATGTGTACAGACCAAAGTTAATCAGCTATCCCATAGTTAAAACATATCTAAACATATATAACTATTAATTCACTTTTTAGAGCCAAAGGAAACCCCTGTGTGGTTTGCATTTGGCTGATGCTCATGTTGATGAGAATAGAAGCTTGTTGTTTTATTTATTTATTTTTTAATGTGACATTTTCCCTCTTGTGCCCCAGGCTTCTTTTCTAATAGCTTACTTTGGTCATCAGTGCTGTTCTGATACAGTGTTCTGCCATTACCAAAATGAGTGTAGCATCTATCTCTGCTCACAAGGGTAGGGCTGTTGTGGTTTCTAAGGCATGCTCTTTATCTCTCTTTGCTTCTCTCTTTGTCCCTGTTGCTCACAAAAATATACAGCCACACTTCAGAACTTGCTGATTGCTATTATCATAATGTAGAGGTTCATTGTGACAAACTGTGGTTGTCAGTCAGATTGCCAGAACTGCCAGGAAAGAAAACCAACAGCCAGGTATTGCTACCATCCTCACCACTGAGTTTGCACCCTCACAAAAGAGAGCAGAATTTGGCCTTTGGGCTTTTGAGAGCACGAATTTGTAAAGCACTTCACTGTGTTGAGCTGCAGTCCACTATGTGATAATATTAGAAAACCAATTCTAGTAATGCAACCTGAGAAAGGTAACAATATTTAACATATTATTAAGGTTTAGTTCCCCTTCAATGTGAATGGAAATATAAATATTTTGTACATTATTAATTGCCATTTAAAAAATTGTGCCAATTTTAAAGTACAAATTTGTCAAAATCCAGCATTCCCAAATGTTATGTAAAACATTTAAAAACATGGTATTGCCAGTTTTAAATTTCTAGCTAGGCATCATTACAGTAGACTCAAGCGGTTAGCTGTTTTCTAGTTAATGATACTGGCAGTATAGTCTTCATTGATTGCCTTTGAAATTTCCTAAATATGCTGACGGTTGTCTATCCCAATGATTATGTATCTTATAATTCATTCACTGTCAGCCACTATGAGTGGTCTAAAAAGGAATGCTGTAAATTATATCAGCAACGTAAATTAATTTAATTTTTATCTTACGAGAAAAAGATGCACATTTATGGATCTCGTCCCTTTGGTACCATCTCACACAGCATATAACCTTTCATGCATTTGACAACAAATATATTATCTAAATAACAAAATGTTGTGTCCACAATATAAATTTATTTTTGTCTGGGCAGTGAATTACATATAGTGACAAATAAAGAAAAAAATATGTTTTTATCATTGTTAATTAGGTCAGACAAAATGTTTGTCCAAACATCATCTGTCAGGAATCCATTGAGCAAAGGCCAGAAGACTTACTGTTGGATCATTAGTGTTCTGTGATTCATGCATTTGAATTCAGTTTTAGGAATACCTGTACTTGGTAATGAAGTAAACAGAACAAAATGAAATGTTATTTTTAAAAATGTGTGAATTGGAGTCTGATCCACCATGCATGATTTAAACACATGCTAAAATACTTTGGTGGATCAGCAGTATGGTTTCCAATGTTCTTGAATACCACCTAAGGTTAAAATAAATTTTAAACTGGCAATTACAAAAATATTTTAATTTTGAAGAGTTTAGCGTAATTTATCTGTTAGATTAGGGAGGCCTTACAGACTGACTTCACTTAAAGAGGATGTGTCACTTATTGTCAGTGTGGTATGGACTTTATTTGCTTAAATACCTTCATTTGTATAGTATGTCTCACTTGAAATTGCTTTGTATACATTTTGTAAAAATATTTATAAAATGTTTTGTAAAAAAAAGTATAACAAATTGCAGTTTATTTTGTTATGTTGGATAAATACTGTTAAAAGACACAAGTCGGTAAATATATTGTTAATCCATGGATAGGAAATGTTTAGTTGAAGATTACAGATTGAAACAACCATTGCAATACAGCCAAAGATTTGGGAAAAAGTACATCTGTGATTGTCTTGATTTAACCAAGATGAATGAGAACATTTCCCAAAACGAGAATTTTCAGTTTCAAGTAATATGGTTGCAGAACATTCTGACTTACTGTACTTTTTATAATGCAACTGTATTGTGAAATAATCTATTTAATAGCCCACCTTTTCATGCAGTGCATGTAATTTTTGAACAAATGCTAATAAGCCATGGGTCATGTGAAACAAAAACGTTATTAGTTTTAATCTCTTCTCCCAAAGTGCTCAAGTTGGCTATGCCTTGTTACATTATCACAAAAGTCCTGTCTTAAAGCAATAAGGTGTCTGAAAGAAGGAACAATATGGTATTAAGCAAAACATCATCTCTCCCCTGCCTGGATGTGTTACACAAGGCAAAGGGTACATTAGCCCTTCCTCCTCCGGTGCGTCTTCACATACTGGAGGCATAAAATGGCTGCTATGACTAAGGCATACGGGAAAGAAGAGCGCTAGTAGTCTTGGAGGGAGCTCAGCCTTTCGCTCACGACACACAGAAAACATGGTTTTCAGTAATGTCATATCTCTATCCACCGGGTTGCTATTAGGAATGTTAAAGGTTAACCAGGTACTGGTAAGCCTCAACTTGAATGTATGAGGCTTACTTTACAGTTAACTGGGATGGACTAGAACAGCTGGGCCGTCTAGGCCTGCAGGGCTTCTGTGAGGAGGGTGCTCCAGCTGGGCCAGAGTAGCGCCATCCATAGTGGCCCTGGTGGGAAAGGGGCAGCTGGGAAAGCTGCTCCACCCCAACTGGGCTGGAGCAGGCCCTCACTGCTGTGAATGGGGGCTCTTCTAGGTGGGCTAGAGCACCCGTGACTGTGCGCTTCCAGGCTGGCTGTGGATGGGAGCTTCTCCAGCCATGCTAGAGCGCCCCCATCTGTGGCAGTGCTACAGGTCCAGCTGCCGCTCCCCCACCTACCCCATTTAATCAGTTAAACAGTTAAAACTATGATTTAACCAGTTAGCCACTTAAACAGTATTTTACATCCCTAGTTTGTGTGCCTCTTGTGGTTGTGCCTGGCAGAAGATATAACTGAATACTAAGCTCTTGATCCTGCAGAAAACTTCAGCTTGGAGCTTGAATAATGTAAACATTCTTAGGCCATCCAACTGACATGAATATGATTGCTCATTACCCCTTGTGAATGTGCCTTTGGATGTAAAGGCTGGTCTCAAAAGAAAATCAGATGGTAGAAACTGTTGTGATTTGTATTACAATTTGGGTTAGCAAAGAAAAGAATTGTCTAGTTAAATGATGCTTTTCACCTGGATTTATATTGTAACAAATGAAGATGGCTTTATGATTTGGTTATATGTTAAAACAAATCAGTCCTGTAGCACTTTAAAGACTAACAAAATCATTTATTAGGTGATGAGCTTTCGTGGGACAGACCCACTTCTTTTTCAGATCTATAGCCTTACCAGAACAAACTCAATATATAAAGCACAGAGGTCCAGAAATTGTTGTCAAGGTTGACAAATCAGAAAAATTGTTATTGTGGGCAAATCAGATAGAAGAGCAGAGGGGGTGTGTGGGGTGGGGAAGGGAAGTAAGTGTTAGGTTAAACATCTAAGTATGTGAAAGAGTCCTTATAATGGATCAGGTATTTGCTGTCCCTGTTCAAACCAAGTGATAATGTGTTGAATTTGAATATGAATGTTGGTTCCGAACATTCTTTCTGTAGACAGTTGTTAAGATCTTTCTGCAGAACACAAACTCTCAGGTCTTTAGCAGAATGGCCCACTCCATTAAAGTGTTGGCTGACAGGTTTGTGTATTTGGAGATTTTTGATGTCTGCTTTATGTCCATTCATTCTTTGGTGTAGGTTATTTGCAGTCTGCACTATATACAAATTGTGCGGGCATTGCTGGCACATGATGGTGTATATGACGTTAGTGGAGGAACAGGAGAATGTGCCCATGGTTCTGTAATTAATGTGGTTAGGTCCAATGATGGTATCTCCAGAATAGATATGTGGACAAAGTTGGCAACGGGGCTTGTTGCAAGGAAAAGTTCTAGAATTTGTATTATTGTGGTATAGCCTGTGGTTGCTAGTGAGAATCCTCATAAGGTTGGGAGGTTGCCTGTAGGAGAGAAAAAGTCTGTCACCTGGGGCCTTCTGCAGTGTGGCATCATGGTTTAGGATAGGTTGTAGGTCTTTAATGATGCATTGCAGTAGTTTGAGTTGGGGGCTGTAGGTGATAACGAGTGGTGTTCTATTAGTGGTTTTTTTGGGCCTAACTTGCAGTAGTTGGTTTCTGGGTATTTGTCTGGCCCTTTCGATTCGTTTTTTTACTTTTCTCGGTGGGTAATTAAGGTTTATGAATGTGCTACATGACTGCTTTTTTGTTTTGATAGAATTCAGACTAACACAGCTATCTCTCTGGTTATATGTTGTTTTCTTCTTTTTATAAAATAGGATGGCTAAGCATTACGTTTGATGGTTGAATAACCAGAAAGATTCCCAGACATCCAACAGCTGCAAGATATAGTTTATTACACAGCTATTCTCACTTTAGTGCACTTTCTCTGTAGTCAGGGTGGAATTCAGCTGTGTTCTGGTTTTACTGCAAGGATGAGAAAACTGTTGTAGGAGCAGCAATGATCTGTATGTCTAAAAACCTGTTACACCTCCCACCTCCTGTCTCTCGTTGAATGCCTGTGAGATGGCTTTCCCTCCCACCCTCTCGTAGAATGTGTTGAGATGAATGGGCTGTCTGAGCAGCTCCCAGGTAGGTAAGGTGTTTGGGACTCAGATCAGGTGGCAATCATATGCCCACTACATGGACACTAGGCACCTATGCAGCAGAGACCCCAATCAGGCAACAATCACATGTACCATGCGTGGACACTGCTCGAGGTGGGGTTTGACCAAGCAGACATGGCCAAGTCATCTCTACCCACAGACTGGGAGGAGCAGGTCCTTGAAAGGGATAGGAGTCAAGTGCTGGGAGCGCGTTCACAAGATTGCACCTCCTGGGAAGGCCCTTCACCCAGACTGCCTGGCCAGTGATCTGCCGCATCACATTCCATTATGCCTTGGGTAGATTTATCTCCACTGCACCAGTCATCTCTGCACTGTGGGAAACTTACCTCACAGAATCCTGACATCTCCAGTGCTGTTCCTATTCTAGGAGAATCCTTACATCTATCTCCAGTGCTGTGCCTACCCTGGGAGATTCCTCACATCTCTATTGCCTGCAAGCGTGAGGATGAATATACAAGTGTGAATGTGACCTCTCCCCTCTCCTGCTGCCACTCCTTTGAGCTTAGTTATCAGTCTAGTAAATTTGCTGCTTTCTGCCAAGCCCTGGTGGGTCATTAGGCCTCCCTAAGCTTAGTAGCTGGCCCAATTTCAGGTAAAAATTTTTTTTTCTTGTAATAGATCCTTTAAAATTTTCTTCTGGATTGGATGCAGAATTTCCAAAACATCAGATGTCCCTGTGGGTGCTCCATTCCAGGTTAAAACGCATCCCTACGAATCGGGGATTTTCACAGCAGTTCCCCGTGGGCCATTCATGCGCGGTGCCTGCTTTGTGAGCTGTCAGCATTTGAGTAGCATGTGCACCGCCCAGACTCCTTACTTCCTTCAGTATTGTGTCCAGCTGGAGAAGGAGTGTGGCAATCCTGCTGTTTTTCACCCTTCGGGCCTTTATTTCCTAGCAGTTGTAGTTCTTAGTTTTTTCCCCTAATTTTTAGATAACTTAAATTATTAGTTATTGTACAAAACAATTGTTCTGGCTAATTGGATGTTCAGACTGTCATTATGGAATGCAAATGCCAATCTTCAGTTGGCACAAAATATGGTCTTTGTTGAGCTGGAGAGAAAGTTGTCTTATTAACCTCTTGATCCAGTAATTTTTCTTTAATAAAAATCTAAAATCACTACAGAATTTTAAGCACCACACTCATTTCTTTTTTTCCCACAATAAAATGTGTGAATCATATATCGAATCTTCTGTTTGTAGGTCTAGGTTAAAAATGTCCATTTGGAAAAGAAATCTGCTTATTAGACTTGTGTTGCACAGGTTGATGTAACCCTTTTTATCCAGACCCTTGTACTCTGGTGTTATTCAGGTCAAAATTATTAAATTATATCAACTATTAGCCTGAATTGTGACGTTATTTTTGTCCTGCTGTGATAGTACGTCTTTCCTTTTGTAGCTCAAATTTTATGTGGTTAAAAAAGAGTCACTTTTTTGGGCATATTCTTTTGCTAGCGCAAATAGTCAGGTGGCCCAGGGAAGTCCATAGGACTATGACATTTTATACCAATTAAGAATCAGTTCCTTTAAATTAAGCAGAATCTGTAATTTGCCATAAATGAAATCATGAATGTTTCTGCTTGTGGGAATGGTGGTTAGTACAGGTTCAACCCCTCTAATCTGGCACTCTCTCTTCAGGCAACAACCGTAATCTGGCATGATTTTAGTCAGCTAGATGACAACTTTTCATGTGTGGCTAACCGTGCTCCCATAAAGTTTGTTTACCTCCACCAGTCCTGGCTCTCAGTGTTCTGTGCTGTTATTTAGCTGTAATTTACCCCTCTGTAAGAGCCCAGTCAGTAGCGGAAGTGTTGGTAATGTTGCTCGACAAGAATAGGCAAATTCTCTTGTTCACTGATGGTCAAGTCCCCAGGGAGTCAGACAAGAGGTTCAACCTGTAGTCAAATCAGGATGCCTATGTTTTTGGTTTTTTTGGGTTTTTTTAGGCTGGAATGCTGGCATGTGTGTGACCTTAAGCGTATTATCATGGCCAGATTTTTGAGTGCTCAGCACCCATCTTTTGAAAATTTGTTTGGTGTTTAATTAGAAATGGAGCCCTTCTAAACACCTGGTATGTGGCCCTTGAGCCACGCTGCTTAGAAATCAATAGAAAAATGTCAATGAAGAGGAAAACTCTGCTTTTTCAAAGGAATGTGTGAAGTCAATTCATTAATATCTACAAATGTGTTTGGCATCCTTGAGTGAAAAATGCTATGTGATGCTGAGATACTACACTGAAGAGTGTCATATAAGTACCTACAGAGCTAACTGGTAGTATTATTTAATTATAGTGCTTATTTTGGGCTGGTACTTGCCAGTACTGCATACCGGCACCTCAGCAGCCCCAGCCATGGGATTGGCTGCAGGGGAGGGATCGTTGCAAGTTATGGATTATATGTCTTCCTTTAACAGTGGCAACTTTCAATAATTACCTGGTTTTGAAAGCAAAGCAGAAAGCTGAACTTCACCTCAAGTTTGAACTTTGACCCAAAGTTCATTCCAAGATCTCACACTATATAAAAGTCTTCACAACTTCTGACTGTATGTAATCGATGAGATGCAGTCAGCCCATTAGACACTCACGCTGGGGTGAAAGCCTGCATGGAACATAATTAGAAAGGAGTGACAACATTACTTGAACAAGATATAATGCCTGAGATAGGTGCAAGACTGTGTCTTGTAGCTCAGGACTGAAGTGTAACAGAGAGGTAGTCATGTTAGTCTGTCTTCTATCGAAACGAACCAGCAGTCGTGTAGCACTGTAAAGACTAACAAAATAATTTATTAGGTAATCAACTTTTGTGGGACAGACCCACTTCTTCAGGAATGAAGTGCATTAGTTGAGTTGTCTGCACAGTCTTATGTAGCATCTTACCTTGCTTGGCTACAGGCTCTGGTGATCAGTCTCCCATAATAATCTCTTTTATGACACCATTACAAATATTACAAGTCTTTTCAAACCTAATTTCAAGACACTTTCTATCAGGGCAGGTCTACACTAGTGGGCAAAGTCAAACAAAGATATGCAACAGTAACAGAGAGAAAGCCATGCTAGTCTATGTACTATCAAACAAAAAAGCATTAAATTCCTCTTCAGTAAGACGCAGACTTTTAAGTCATTAACAGAATGACCCCCGCCATTAAAATGTTGGCTGACCAGTTTGTGGATCAGGAGTGTTTTTATGTCTGTTTTGTGCCCATTAACTCTTTGTCTGAGAGACTTTGACGTCTGTCCAATATACAAAGCATCTGGGCATTGTTGGCACATGATGGCATATATGATGTTAGTTGAGGAACATGAGACTGTGCCCATGATTCTGTGAAGAACCTGGTTAGGTCCAGTGATGGTATCTCCAAAATAGATATGTGGACAAAGCTGAAGAGGAATTTTCACAACAGTCTTGAAAGAGAGGCTGCTGAACTCTCCTTTTTATTCAAATTAGACACATTAACACGTGGTTTAAACAGGGATGTGAATTTTCTGGGTCATTATAGGGGCTCTTTTGCATACTTGGCTTAATCTAATTCTTAACTCCCCCCCCACTCTCTGATTTGCTCACCTTTATATTTTCTGATTTGCCAACCTTGATTACTATTTTTGGCTCTGTGTGCTTAAATATTGAGCCTGTTCTGGTACGGCTATGGTCTGAAGAAGTGGGTCTGTCCCATGAAAGCTCACCACCTAATAAATTATTTTGTTAGTCTTTAACGTGCTACTTGACTGCTTTTTTGTTTTTAAAGATATGCAAGTCAGCTATGTGAGTTGACGTAACTTAGTTTTGACTTACTGTGGTGTCCTCACTGTGGGGTGGTTGATGGGAGAAACTTTCCCCTTGACTTCTCTGACTCCTTGCAACCCTGGTAGAATACTGGGCTTGACTGGAGCATGAGCAGCAGTTGATTTAGGGCATCTCTACTTAACTTGCTAAATTGACCCCCAAGAGATTGATGTCTGGACTGTTTATCTACCAGTAAGGCTACGTCTACACTAGCACCCCCTTTCAAAAGAGGGATGCTAATGAGACACTTCAGGATATGCTAATGAGGTGCTGGAATGAATATGCAGCACCTCATTAGCATAATGGCAGATGCAGGATTTTGAAAGTGGGGCTTTCGACTGCATGCAGCTTGTCTGCACTGGGTTCTTTTCGAAAGGACCCTGCAGATGTTGAAATCCCCTTATTCCTATAACCAAATAGGAATAAGGGGATTTCGAAGCATGTGGGGTCCTTTTGAAAAGGACCCCATGTAGACGAGCTGAGTGTGATCAAAAGTGGCACTTTCAAAGCACCTCATTAGCATATCCCAAAGTGTCTCATAAGCATCTCCCTTTCGAAAGGGGGATGCTGGTACAGACAGAGACTACGTGTGGACAAACCCTCTGTCTCCGATTTGACACTAAATTCGTTCATGCAACTGTTTTTGTGAGCAAACACCTCTTTTGCTCACATGTATCAAGCAGTTACTGAATTAATCTGATTTGTATGTACAGATACCTATTTTCAAAATTGCAAGTACTGAAAGTTGGGTTTGGAAAATGTGCCAGGATATGTCTGACCTTTTTCACCACTGCAACTTGAGGCAATATCTAAAATTACATCTCTAGATGCATCTTGTGAATGATAGCACTTTAAAGACTAACAAAATAATTTACTAGGTGATGCGCTTTCATGGGACAAACCCACTGATTTGAAGAAGTGGGTCTGTCCCACAAAAGCACATCACCTAATAAATCATTTTGTTAGTCTTTAAACTGCTACTGGACTGCTTTTTTGTTTTCATAGTATGTAGAGTAGCACGGCTATCTTTCTATTACTTGTGAGTGATATTGCCTTAACAAAGTATTTATTAATGTCTTAATTTTCTTCTGTAGATCTGGACCACTTTACTAACAGAAGTGCACAACTGGGTTACCACAGTACTAATTTTTGCAAGGTACAGTATTTGAACAATTCAATTTAGTTCTGCTAGGTTTTTAATTTCAGATGTTTTACAACTTGCTTAATGGGTGATCTATTACATTTCCAGGTAAGTTTAGATGGTACATTACTGTTTGTTGTGCAAGACTTTTAAAATTTGCATTTTAAATGGTTGAACCAAAAGTGTCCAGCTAGTTGCAGCGACATGAAGAACAAACTAACACTGCTTTTACACTCTCATTCTCCCGTTGGAGGTGCCATGGTAATGAGGCAATTCAAAGCAGGCTCATGAGGCACTAACATGCATATTCAGAACCTTGTTAACAGAATGGCAGCTGCGCGAATTTTGAAATGCAGACTTCCAGTTGCAGATTGACAGTGAAGATGGGGCAGGTTTGAGATAAGTGCCCCACTTCGACATTCCCTAACTCCGATCTAGTTCTGTGGGAGTAAGGGAATGTCGCAGTGGGGCGCTTATTTCGAAGTTGCCCCCATCTACACCATCAATCTGCAATTCAAAGTCTGCACTTTGAAATTTGCGTGACTACTGTTATGCTAATGAGGTGCTGAATATGCATGTTAGTGCCTCATTAGCCTGCTTCGAATTGCCTCATTACCATGGCACCTCCAATGGTAAAGTGAGAGTGTAGAAGCAGCCTAAGTTTTGCTAATAACCCATTGTAGTTCATTGCTGGAACTGAATACACTTGTAATTCAGTGTTCCTGTAGCACCACCTGCTGGTAAGTAGCAAACAAAATAAAAACATTATGACTAATATAATAAAGAAAGACAATTACTCTCAGGGTGAAATAATTACTTTCAGGGTGAAATTCAGCAGAGGAGATAGGTTCAGAAGGCCCCTAGAGCAGTGGAATGGACGTGGTTCCTTCATGGGTGCAGGGCTGGGTTAAGAAAGGGGCCTTAGCAGCTGCAGCTCAGGACCCTGGGGTAAGCCCCGTCCTGTCCGCCACCAAGGTCTCTAGGCTGCCAAAACTGTAGCTCTTTTGTGTGGGGTTCCCTCAGCATGGGGCCCTGGACTGCAGCCACTAAAGTTCCCGTGTTCTGCTACTTCCTGACTAGCGGGGAGGCGGCTCCACATGCTCCCATTCCTACCCCTGCCTTAGTTGGCGTGGGGTGGGAAGTGCCAGAAGCTCCATCCAGGGCCTTCCCTTGCCTCCAGGCTCCACCCTCACAGCTCTCATTGCCAGTGAATTGTGGCCAGTGGGAGTGGCAGGGGGCAGGTCAGTATGCACAGCCACTTGCTCGGATCCCTCCCTGGAACCTGGGCTACCAAAGGGGAGTTGCCCCAGTTAAGTGCCCCACACGCCAACCTGCTGCCCCAGTACTGAACCCCCTACCACACTCTACCTCCTGGCCAGGCCCATAGACCACACCCTGCCCTAGCCCTTAATTCCTTCCCACACCTACCTCCTACCCAGACTCTGGACCTCACCCCAACCTACTGTACTGGGCCCTCTCCGGCACCCTAATGCCCAGAGCCTGCACCCCCATCTGCTTCCCTGAGTCCTCTGGCACACTCAACCCCTGCCTCAACCCACAGCCCTCTCCTGCACTCTGATACCTTCACCTTTGGCCCCACCCTGCACTTAGTGGGTTCCACAAATTTTAATAGCTCTGGACCCACAGAAGAGTTACTCCCGTCCTGCATGAATGCGATGGAATTATGTTTGCCAAGGGGGCACTCAAATGGCCTCTTAAATTCTATTATACAGTATTTGGGTTTTGTTTTGTCTCCACCTGGACAGGTGCAGAGACAGTCTCTGTGGTGAGACCCAAGCTTATGGCCAGAGAGTCTGGCTTCTGAGAGTAGAATACCAAAAAAGTGTGGTAGTGCTGATTGTTTGGGTGGTCGGTGGGGGGGAGGTGTAAGGGAAGCTAGTGAATTGGTCATCTATCCTTGGGGACTTGTAATGCCATCACCAAAGTCACTTTGTTTTCAGAGCACAAAATTTTGTATTAAATACACTATGAATGAGAAATCTTTGTGGCTATCTCCAGTAATTCTGCATTAAATCTGTTGTTGATTGGTGCTTTCTAGAAATGAACCATAATTTTTATTGAACAGATTTCTTCCATCCAGTATCATACAAGATTCCAACCTCCTTCCCTTTTTCAAACTTTCACTATATCTGGATTCTGTAGGTTTGTTTGAAACATAGATTTAACAATGTAATTGTTATTCCACTTAGCAATTCAGTCTGTGCTGAGACATATATTTTTTCTCTTGTATTAAGATCAGTTTTCAACAAACCTGGTTTAAGAGAGATGATTGTGGAAGAAATACCTAATAGATTTGAAATAATAGAGCTGGCTATTAAGAACTATGGCTAGACATCAAAACGTTATGGAATTAGGGAAATGAGTTCAAAGTACTGAATGCTATTCTGCAGCAACAGATTCCTGGCATGTTAGAGACTGAGTGATTCCAAATTAATTAATGCTTTCATATATATAAGATATATATGTGTATTTGTGTACATTTTTAATACAAGATAAAATTTTCCATATTAATAAGAAATATACTTTCCAGTAGTGAAAGGCATACTGTACTTAGGCAGGCCTGTTGAGCCCAAGGGGTTAGTGTATGCTTTCCAAAAATGCTCTTGCTTGCCGAGGGGTGAGGTGGGGGAGAATTGTAATTTTTTCACAGCAAATGCAGGGTGAAATATATTTGTTTCCCCAGGGACAGGGAGTGGTGGTGCTGTTCTTACTAAGGTGCAATTATACCATGCTGGCTTCTAAAAAAGGCAAGACACGTTCTGTGCATGTTTGCTCATGTTCATTCCAAGTAGGTTTGTACATGCACAAGTGGTGGAATGTTTTTCCCTAGTGGTATCCATCAATGGTCGTTGGAGTTGCTTTCTTCTCTCTTGCTATGGCAAGCAATTTCCTTCTGGATTTTCTTTTTGTACCTGTAAACAGTTTGTTTCAAGTATTTTTTATAGTTAGATGAGTTTCTTTTGTGCTTTCCCTCCCAGGGACTGAGACAAGCCTTGGTCTCAAGGGTTCAGACCATGTGGGTCCTGCCAGAATCATATGTCCAGGGGTTACTCTCGCTTAAAATGCTTGGGGAAGGCCCACCGGACTGACTGGTCTAAGGTTTGCAAAGGCTTCCACCCAGGAACCAGAAAGGACAGGGACATTAGGTTAAAACTACTCCTCATGGAATCAGCTCAGTGTCACACCCAGCATCAGACCTCAGGCACAACACTTTGGTGCAGATCATGTCATCTTCAGTGAGAGAGGCTGCAATGCTGACAAATGAATCTGGGTCTAGAGATCCTCGGCAATACCACTCCTGAGCACTGAAGACCTCATCTGTGGCTACCGGGTACTGCTTGCATGGGTGATGCCTCACAAGGGCTACGTCTACACGTGCCCCAAACTTCGAAATGGCCACGCAAATGGCCATTTCGAAGTTTACTAATGAAGCGCTGAAATGCATATTCAGCGCTTCATTAGCATGCAGGTGGCCGCCGCACTTCGAAATTGATGTGCCTTGCCACCGTGCGTCTCGTCCAGACGGGGCTCCTTTTCGAAAGGATGCCGCCTACTTCGAAGTCCCCTTATTCCCATCAGCTCATGGGCTGATGGCAATAAGGGGACTTCGAAGTAGGCGGCGTCCTTTCGAAAAGGAGCCCCGTCGGGACGAGCCACGCGGCTGCGAGGCGCGTCAATTTCGAAGTGCCGCGGCCGCCTGCATGCTAATGAAGCGCTGAATATGCATTTCAGCGCTTCATTAGTAAACTTCGAAATGGCCATTTGCGTGGCCATTTCGAAGTTTGGGACACGTGTAGACACAGCCAAGAAGTGGAAGAAAGCTGAGGGGGAACTTTGGCCACAGTTAGAACAGTGGAGTACAAGAGTGCTAGTAGGTGGCATCCTATGTTGGGACCCTCAACCCCCTCCTCCAGGTAAACTGGCACCATTCATTCCAGCCTCTCCATGGTATCCAGTGTTGATGAACTCCCAGATGTGGGAGAACAAGGTAGAGGAGCTGGATTTTCTGGCCATTCTGCATACGTTTGAGGTGGTCAGGGACCTCAGCACTCTGACAGCTCTGCAGTCCCTGGCACTGGCTCCAGCACTGCAGAGGACTGCCATGCTTTCCAAGGTCAAATATTCCATAACACAGCACCGGTCACCCTTCCCTGGATACCACTTTGTGGCAAGGCCCTGTTCCATACAGCTGTACTCACAGAGATTGAAGTCATCATCAGCCTCAGAGCTGGAGTTGTACATCATGAAGCAGAGCCAGCATCACTCTCAGCACTGATCAGGGCAGGAGGAGGGACAACTGTTCCCCAGGATGCGTGGGGAACCATAATGGCAGGTGCTTGCACAGTGGCCCTTTGGCCCCAGGGGCATATGACCAAGCCTAGGGGCCAGGCTCCAGATCTCTGTTGGTCACCTCCTAAAAGCAACCTTCCCCCACACCCTCTATGGCTCAGGAAACAACCCAAGAAACCCAAGCCAGCTCTGAGGCTGTTACCAAGGGGAATGTTTTTCCATTAGGGGAAAAACCGTTTGATGACTGTGCACACAATGCCATACACCAATGGACATGAGCAACACACTTTGACACAAGAGTTACAAGAAGGTAAGTAACTGTTTTCTTTATTTGTTTTCTCTCCTGGCTTTGGCAAGTCAGATGTTGAAGTCAATATGTTTAATGAGTATCTCAATATCTGTAGCTGAAGGTCATCTTCACTATTTTGTTTCTGTAACACTGTATTCCATCAGGCACAGATTGTTTTTCCTTTCAGGAACTTCATAATTGAGGCATGCATCCATAATCACTTCTGAAAATGTTCAGGTTTGTTGCTTAGTTCCCATCTAACAAATAAGGATATAATGATATTATCTTTGTCTTTTTGACTGCTTAGCTTCTAAACTCTCTGGCCCAGAATTCCTTCTCTCTATGCATGTGAACATGCGCCTACTATACTAAACAATGGGGTCTTTCATTTGAATCCTTTCTATTATTACAATACAATTAAACAGTAACACAGATATCAGTGGTGGGTCCATTGACATTAGTGAAAACTGAATCAGAGGTGGTCAACGCCAGGATTTTAGATTTAATTTCTGCCTGCTTTTATTCTTTGGAATTCCAAATGTTTAGAACAGTTTGAAGGTTCATTATCTTAGTGTGTATTCAACACTGCTATTGCAAGAATAATTTAGGTTTCTCTTGGAGTCTTTTGTTTGCAGTTTTGCTTTTATTGTAAATCAGTGTCAAGAATTAAGTAAAAAGTGCTGCATTATGATGAAAATAATATGTTTGGAACATATCTCCCTGTCAATGTTATAAAACTGATAACTTGATTATGGTCTCTGTGTGTGTTTAATTAATTTAATTATATAACAGCAGCCACAGTCTCATCAGATTCATACTGATGTACTTTGGGAAAGGAGTTTGTTCATTATTCTGAGATGTTTGCCTGGTGCTCACTCAAGTCCATGGGATTCCTACCATGTGCGGGAGTCCTCTCATGCAAAGTTGTGTGAAGGACTGGAGTTTCATGTCTACACTGCAAAGTTTTGGTGTTAAACACACAGAAGTTGCGAAAAACAAACAACAAACAAAAAAAGGATGCCAAAGTGTGTTTATTGTTTCTCTGTCCACAGATCGTGGTCCCATTTTTAGCTCCCTCATTGGCAGAGTGAGCAGTGTATTATGGGTATACATCCCTTCCTTCACTAGGCACCGTGGGAATGTATAACAGAACACAGTGCATCTTCAGAGCTTGCAGTGTCCTGTCAGGCACTGCTGCATTTCCCGGTCCTTCAGGGTTTTCCAGCTTCCTTCTGTGCCATTTTTAAAACTGCCATTCTTTGCTGTAGACTCCAGCATCTGCATGGATCCCACAGTTCTTGTGTATACTGTGTTCAGTGTCACGAGGGCATCATGCATTGCAGCAAAGTTACTGCTGAAGTTGCTGACAAAGGAAGAAGGGATGCAGGCAGATAACATTCTGTGTGAGATGGATCAGATATCTGACATTGCATTTGGCTGTCATAGTGTACCTGTTCAGGGTAAACTGACGCTTTTGGTCAAGGGAATTGCATCATCATGCAGGTGTGGGTTGAAGACCAGCAGCTGCAGAACTTTAGGATGCATAAAGTAGCATTCCTGGAGCTGTGGTGCTCAGCTGACTCCGACTGGTGGCACAAGGATGCCTGATAGAGGACCGCCCTCTCAGTAAAGATGCATGTGTCAAATGTTGTGTGGAACCTGGTAACTCTCAATTGCTACCGGTCTGTTGCAAATCAGTTTGGAGTGGGGAAGACTACGGCTGGGGCTGCACTACTGCAAGTGTGCTTGGGAAGAAATCACGTTCAGTTGCAGAATACTGTGATTCTGAGAAATGTGCATGACATAGTGGCTGGTTTTGCGGACATGGGATTGTCCAGCTGTAGTGGGGGATAGATGGCACACGTATTCCACTTTAAGCACCAGCCCACCTGGCCACAATAGGAAGGAATACTTCCAACATTGCTGCAGGCACTTATGGCTCATTTTGGGCCATTTTTAAAACTGCCATTCTTTGCTGTAGACTCCAGCATCTGCACGGATCCCACACGTCTTGTGTATACTGTGTTCAGTGTCACGAGGGCATTTCACAGACACGAATGCTGGATGGTCCGGAAAGAGCCATCTTCCGGAACAGTGGCCTGCCCAGAGAGCTGCAAGTGGGGACCTTCTTTCCAGACCACAAGATTACAGTGGGGCATGTGGAAGTGTCCACAGCAATCCTTGGAGACCCAGACTGCACCTTGCAGCCCTGGCTCATGAAACCTTACACAGGGCACCTGGAGAGCAGAAAGGAGTTTTTAAACAGCAGGCAGAGCCAACCCTGCATGGTAGTGGAATGACCCTCTGGCAGATTGAAAGAGAGATGTAGGTGTCACTATGGCATGTTAGATTTTATGAAAGATCATATCTCTGGTTACAGCAGCTTGCTGTACTTTGTATAATCTCTGTAAAAGTATGGGTGAAATATTTGCTCATGGATAGAGCATTGAGATACAGGGCTTGGCAGCAGAGTTTGAGCAGCCAGCTACTAGGGCTGTCAGAGAAGCCAGCGGGGCTGCCATTAACATTAGGAAGCCTTTGAGGAACAACTGTAACAATGAGAATGCTGAAATGTCCCTCGTTTGGGGGGTTGCTTTCCTGCTGCATACCGTTCCCCATTTTAACACATTTTTTTGAAAGAAAGCACTTGAATGACCTGCACCTGAGGCCGCAGTGATTGCTATGGATTGTGGAATAGAAAATAAAACCATTATACCATTAGAAATGTTTGCCTTTATTGATCACTACAAATCACAGTCAAATACCTAAGTATCCATGTTTGTCGATAAGGAAAGTTTGGGATAGGGTAAATTCTCATAACTGTATATAGGTCCAGCTGTCATAGTCAAAGCTGTGGTAGAGAGAGGAGTGCAGTGGAAATGGAGGACTCACAGACTTCGAAAAAGTAATGTGTGGGCTTAAAGGGTGAAGTTTTGGACAAAGAATTATGTATGCGTTCGGAGGTGGGGGATGGAGGCAGAGGGCAGGTCTGCTTACTCTGCAGCTTGGTTACACACTTGAGTATTTTGGTTTGCTCCTCCATAACCTTGATCATGACCTTAGTGGCATCTTTTCTATCGTGCCTTTCACTTGTTCATCTCTCCTCCTGTTTTTGGGCCACAGTTGTGGAATGGTTTGGAACCTCCCATATGAGATCCTCCCTGTTGTGCTCAACTTTCCTCCTTATTTGATGCAGTTTGTCAGTAGGAGAAGTTTTCTTCATTCTTGAGGCAACTCTGCTGTGATCCCCACGTCCTTGTTCAGCTCTTCTTCTTCAGCTGTGATTTCCTCCTCCGGGTTAAGTCTTCATTCTGCTGACTCCATGCCTTTGGAAGTATCCACAGGGCTCTTGGCAGTGGAGGTGGGGTTGCCCCCCAGGATTGTGTCCAGTTCCTAATAAAACCATATTTTCTTGAGTGAAGCATTGGAACCACAAGTTCCACAGTGGTCCAAGGAGGAGAGCGTTTGGAGTGATAGCCGACAATGATCAGCCAGGAAGAAGCTGGAAGAACACTCCAGGCTGAGCCAGCCAGCAGGAAATGGATTTTAAGTTCCCAAGGTTTGCAAGGGGGAGGACCGGACAGTTGCGTACCTGACTGCAGGGCAGTGAAGTTCAAAGCACTGACCAGAGTAGCTACTTGGGCACCATGGGAAACATCCTGGAGTTCAATAAAGGTGGAAAAAAAGCTTCCTATATTACACATAGCATGATTGCCAACAGTAAAAGGAGAGGAAAGGAAAGAAGTCCATTGTAGAGGTGGAAGTTTTTTGTCATAAGAACATAAGAATGGCCATACTGGGTCAGACTAAAGGTCCATCCAGCCCAGTATCCCGTCTGCCGACAGTGGCCAATGCCAGGTGCCCCAGAGAAGGAGAACAGAAGACAATGATCAAGTGATTTATCTCCTGCCATCCATCTCCTGCCCTTGTACTGAAGGCTAGGGCACCATACTTTACCCCTGGCTAATAGCCATTTATGGACCTAACCTGCAAAAATTTATCGAGCTCTTTTTTAAACCCTAATAGAGTCCTGGCCTTCACAGCCTCCTCCGGCAAGGAGTTCCACAGGTTGACTGTGCGCTGTGTGAAGAAAAATTTCCTTTTATTAGTTTTGAACCTACTACCCATCAATTTCATTTGGTGTCCCCTAGTTCTTGTATTATGGGAAAAGGTAAATAATTTTTCTATATTCACTTTCTCCACACCATTCATGATTTTATATACCTCTATCATATCGCCCCTCAATCGCCTCTTTTCCAGACTGAAAAGTCCCAGTCTCTCTAACCTCTCCCCATATGGGACCCATTCCAAACCCCAAATCATCTTAGTCACCCTTTTCTGAACCTTTTCTAGTGCCAACATATCTTTTTTGAGGTGAGGAGACCACATCTGCACACCGTACTCAAGATGTGGGCGTACCATAGTTTTATATAGGGGAAGTATGATATCTTTTGTCTTATTATCTATCCCTTGTTTAATAATTCCTAACATCCTATTTGCTTTACTAACTGCCGCTGCACACTGCGTGGATGTCTTCAGAGAACTATCCACTATAACTCCAAGATCCCTTTCCTGATCTGTCGTAGCTAAATTTGACCCCATCATGTTGTACGTGTAATTTGGGTTATTTTTTCCAATGTGCATTACCTTACACTTACCCACATTAAATTTCATTTGCCATTTTGCTGCCCAATCACTCAGTTTGTCATCAGAAGTGGATGTTTTTGACGACTTCTGTCTCATGGCAGTATGAATACTATTGGAGCTTTGTCACCAAAATGCTTTGTTGATGACAAAACTTGGTAATATATGTCCAAAAGAGGCCAGATTTAGGATGGTCATAAAGTAAGCCCACCATATTTATTAAAAACATGGATGTGGAATGATATTCCCATTTCCCAGTCCTGATATCCCAGCATATTTACTCAAAATGCCCTTTTGGAGTCATCATCATCATCAACGACCATGGGCTCTCAGCGCCCATTGGTGTGTGATGCCTCCCTCACTATTTCCTTCCATCTTTCCCTGTGCAGTGTGGTTTAGTTTCTGTAGACTAGCTTTGCACCATGAGAAAAAAGGAGTACAATGAACTGCAGTGGCTCTCCTTTGTTTCTGAAAGCAGCTGATGAAATGGAAGTGGATAGCTCTGCTTCCCCCCACTGCCCACTTACACTTCCATAGTTTTTAATTGACACAGTGACTTTCCCCAAGTTATAGTGAATAGCCCAATCAACTCTGCACGTCTGCTCAAAAAGACAGCTCAGAAACCTCAGTTTTTGTGCAAATAAATATTAGACTTCAGTTGTCTGCTGCTAATTATCACCCAGCTTTGATCAGCATGCACTTCAAGGCTCCTTTGTCTTTTTATTTATTTATTTGTTAGAGCATGATGGTCCTTTAATTCATACCAAACGTAGTGGATTTCCAGTCCCAGAATGGAAAGAGTCAAACCATTCTTTCTGTTACGTGGTATACATGGGGTGAGTTGTGGTCTCAGTGGGAAGGTGAGTTTGTATCAGTCTGTGAAATGGCTTTGCTTGTTTGCCAAGTCTGTACGAGCGTTGGCTGCTTGTACAAGGACTTAAATAATGGCAGAGTGTGGAACATTTTGGGTGGCTATCAGAGGAAGCAGTGAAAATATTTAAGTTAGTGAAGAAAAACACTACTTGAGGGAGAATTTTTCTCTTCATCACGCTCTTTCAAAAGAAAATGAAAGTGTACAGAATAGCTTTGCAAAAAGGGAAAATGTTACGCCATAATACAAGTCAATGGCAGGGCCTCCATTTGGATAAAGGATTCAGTTCTGGCTGCCTATCTGAAAAGCATACAGGCAATGGAAAGGTGTCCTCATCGGTAGAAAGGAAGATTTAAATTTGTTTAGCTTACAGAGAAGTGAAATAAAAGGAGATTTGGTAAATAAGATAATGAATGGCATAAAGAAGACAAACTGGATATCCTCTATACCCTCCTAATACCAGAGAAAGGGGACAACCAATAAAAAAGAAATATAAAATGGATAAGTGGATTTTTTTATTGAAAAAAGCCTAACTAATCTGCAGAACTCACTAATATACGATATTACAGAGGCCAAGAAAGGATGGATAACTATGCATCATGAAGCCAGGCAGTTACTTGTGACTGAACAAAAATGTTGTGGTGACAGATGTAGATTACAAAATATGCTTCCAACATTTACCACTAGATGGGGAAACTATCTTGTGTTTGCGTGACACACATATTTCAAGAACTCCCTCTTCCATACTTACCCTCTGCTGCTTTTACTGTGCAACATTTTTACTTCCCCTTTTACAATTCAGATGGCAATCGGTAAGCCCATGTCACTGCAGAATTTGACAAAAGGATTCTACAGTAGGAAGAGAGGACAACGCCCTGCCAGGATGCACCTCAATGATAAAAAAATAAATTACAAATGCAAAAATTATAGATACCTGTAGTACTGTGTAGTAAACCAGGTTGATTAACATTAGGATACTGCCTAAAGTGACTGCCTCCCCTGCCTGTTGACTGCAGCAGCAACTGAAAGTGCTAAACATCTTGCACAATTAGGCTCAAACTCAGAACCTTTTATTCTCTGAGGCATTTGAAATCCAAAAGGAAAGTAAGGAGACAATTGTATGCTTTAGAACTGAGCACTCAGCTGAGTGATACATTCACTTGTAGTTCCATTGCCTGCAACGGTGCCTGTTTCAACTATGCCGATTCAGCTGAGTTAGCATAATGTGATTGGGAATCCTTCTTGCACCTGCGTAGACACAATTTAATACCTTCTCCCATGTGTTAACTGGTCACCTTGTGGCAGCTCTACCCTTACAGTTTCCAGTTCTGTCTACAGTGCTGTTAAGGAGTTTACCAATTGTGTGGTGCTCACTCAGTTGAAAGCAGACTGAGAAGATGACAAATAATACAAGGTGGTTGATTGTGAAGCAGCATGGAATTCATACACACACAGGAAAAATGGCAGCATAGTTTCATCTCGCCTACGCCAGAAAAGGTTTGCTAGTATAACATGTACCAGTTCCTCAAACAATGTCAGCCACACCAGCGAATGCATTTTTGTGTATGTATATGTGCATCCCTAGTTGTGCTGGCAAAGCTGTTGAGCGTGGAGCAGGCATGCTGGCAAAGCACACCGAGCGCAGACACAGCTCTACACTGTCAAGGTTTCTCTTTGGAATGGCGCAGCAGGCTCTTTGTCTCACAAGCTGGTAAAAGCTACACCAGTAAAAATAATTTTTCTGATTTAGCTGCATCTACACTAAGGACTTCCATGGCACAGCTGTGTTGTTGAGGGATCACGTCTCTTCACACCTCTGACCACTTGTCTGTCTAAATACAGTAAACCCTCGATTTAATGGACTATTTGGGGAGGGGGAAGGGTGTCCATTAATGCCAAAAGTCTGTTATATCTGAATGGTTACACTGTATGATGATGCACTGACCTTCCCAGCCCATCACTCACTCCTGTCCTCTGTCCCTCTTTTCCATTCCCCGCTCCTGCCCCATTCTTCCCCTCTGTAGCCAGACAGAACCCCCCCTCCTCTACTCCATCTTGCCTGCCCCTCTTAGGTGCCTCAGAGCACACAGCACAAAGAGACAGCCCAATCTTGGAATGTTTTGAGAGGACACTGTCTGTTGGTGCCTCACAAACGCAGATGTGCTATGTCAGCATGACGCTGGACTGAAGGATACAGATAAGAGGGCTCCCAGGCGAGCTGTCGGCCTCGGGGCTTCAAGCTGCCCTTGGCTGGCATCAATATTGATCCGCCCACACATCGTCCCAGGGAGGGGAATTTTACTGCCCATGTGAAAGTTTGCCCCATTTCTATAAATTTAGTTATCTCCGTCCTTACAAGTGTAACTGCCTTGTAAGCGCTGGCGTCACAAAGACGAACCAGCACAATTGGTACCTTGAGATAAGGAAGAACCTACGTGCCCCAAGGGGTATAAAGAGGGGCCTGGCAGCCTACTCTAACTGAGCTCCAATTTCCTGTGCCTGCTGGTCGGGTAAGATTATTGCCTCCCGAGGATCTAGGGGACCCCCTTCCTCGTACAGTTCTTCCCGAGGGATTCAGTGAATGACCTTGGCTACGCTGGAGTCGAAGGATGCAGGGGTGAGAATTATACCTGCAATGTTTTTTTTGTGCACATTTAATAGTAAGAGCTCTTTAGTCTGAGGTGTCTGGTCCTCAAATGGGTAACGTTGTCTAATTGACATGTCATTTGTAACATCCTACTACAGTAGCTAAGCAAATAGAGCAATAACAGTGTAACCATTAAGATTTTATCTAATGTTTCCTTCAACTGTAACCATTAAGACTTTATATAATTCTGTAACCATTACGATTTTCATTTCTGCTTTGTAATAAATAGTAACCATGTTTAAGCTTCAGCCTGACTCCTTCTAGTTGCTGTAACTAGGCCAAACACGAAGAATCTTAGCCGGTTTGGCTATATTCAGCCTGGTCAGTGGTAAGGTGCAGTAAAAGCTGGGTGCTGAGTCGTGCTGCCTCCATGGAGCAGACTCTTGGGCACCTGTACCTGGCCATTGGCTGACACCCTCACACCTCCATCTCCCTCTCCCAATGACCAGGAGAGGTGCTGAATGCCGGCCTGGCTCCTTCCACCTCTTGCAGCTCTTGGCGCCTGCGCAAAGGTAGAACATGGCCACCCCCAGCCTGACAGCGGGCAGCAGCCCCCAACACCATGCGTGCTGCTCAGTGCCATTGCAGGCAGTGGCGGCCGGGTGCCAACATGCTCCACACACATGGGGTTGGGGGAGGAGAGCTCTTGTGCCCTGCCACAGCCCCTCCCCCAGCTCCTCTGGCCCCGGTGGCCCCAGCCACTATGGTGTCCCCTCCAGCCCTTGCAGCCCCAGCCATTTCAGCAACTCCTCCAGCCCCAGCTTTGGCTCTGGTGAGTCTCCAGCATTTATTTGGGGGAGGGGTGGCTGGGGGGCGGTGCTGGCAGACATTGTCCGTTATTTCCAAACTCCCTTATGTCGGGGTCCATTAAATCGAGGGTTTACGTTATATGCGGCTTTAACTTCTAATTCTCAGCTGAAGACGTACAGTTTAGCTCATGGCTGTCATTGAAGACAATTGGTTCTGCTATAACCGTAATGATTCCTGCTTCCTTCATATGAAAACTGAATAAGACATTTTGTTTCCCCAGGGGATATAGATGTGTGGGGATGCCCCAAAAACATCCTCAGGGAAGGAGCTTTTGTCCTCCGAGCATAGCAAACTTTAAGGAATCTGACCTGCAGAACTGTACTCAGAGCCAATGTGCAAGAGTTAAATCTCCCACTGGGTGTGCAGGTAAGTCTTTGCCAATGAGCGGTTGCCAGTCCAGCCCCCTAGCTCAGACACAGCCTATAGTGACAGAAGGAGATTTTTGGTCTGTGTAGGAACTCCATAGCCCCAAACAACAGTAGCTCCTTCACTAGAAGCCGTCTGCCTTCAATATTGCTGCCTCTGCCTGGGGGGTTGGTTGGCATCCTCATGGCAGGCAGCTGTGTGGTTGTGTCAGATCCCTGATGGAAGTAGCTCTCCTGCCATAATGTAAGTGTAGACCACACTTGGCTTAAACTAGAGCAGGCAAAGTTTATCCCAACGAGGACTCTCATGACTCTATTAGCCATTATTTACTATTTATGAGCCCAGCTAAGTGAACAACAACAACTGGGGTACTCTTGGGATCAGCTGGAAGTTTTGTCCTGAGCCAGAGTGAAGTGGAGGAGAATTGTAGATGACCTAAGCTCCACTTGGAGTACAAGGGTTCAAGTCTAAGTGCCCACACAGGTGGCCTAATGCAGCTCGCCCCTCTATTGTCTACCCACATCGCCAGCAGCGAGACCCGCGTGAGAGAATTTGCTGCTGAGCTGTTTCTCCCTGTCCTGGGAAGGGGAATGGAAAGTGGGCAGGGGCAGGTTTTGACTGCACCCACACAGCGCACAGGTGTGCAGGCAGAAGTAGTAACCGACTGCAGCAAAAGGGCTGCTCCTGGTTACCCCCCCACCGAGAGGAAGTGTGGAGCAGGAGCCAGATAGGAAACTGATTAGGCTGATTCCTGACCTGCTCCTGGGGTATGCAGCTCTGAGCTGCCCCTTGGTCCAGAGTGATTACATGCAGCCCCAGTGTAGCCGAATACACGAGGCACATGACAAAGGCATGCATCAGCCTCCGGAGGCTTGCAATGTAATTGGCTGACGTGGAAATCCTCCCTCCCTTATTGGCTATGCCTAGATTGCAGTGGTTTGTCGACAGAAGGTTTTGTTGGAAGGTATCTTGTGACAACAGACAGATCACATCTGGACAGCAAGGTGGATCTGCTCTGTCAACAGAGAGTGGCCAGACTGCCCAGCTGCTTTACCGGCAAAACAGCCACCCAGAACCACAGCAGAGTTGCAGGTCACCATTGCCTCCTGGGAGCCCTGGCAAGAAGCTGCCTTAAAGGGACCTCCCCACCCCCACGCATTCCCTGCCTATGCTGCAGGCATGCATACCTCCTTGAGGGACAGTGCAGATGGAGCAGGGCTTTGTGTCTTTCTGGGAGACAGCTCATTCTAGGGAGCCGTAGGGCTCCGGGCTTGTGCTGGCCCCACACAGCAGCTTCAACAGTTGTCCTCCTCTTCCTCATGGCGGGTGAGCCCAAAACCATCTGCAAGGACCTTGCCATGGCTGCAGGACAGTTCACCCACACGCTCCAGTTGGATCTGGAGGCACTACACCAGTTCTGACTGGGGGGGTCATAGGGCAGTGGGTTGCCCAGCAGTGGCTTGAGAACTTCTGAAAGCAGAAAGCCCATCTTCCTGGAGCTCTGTGCCTGGCTCACCACTTCCTCCAGAGTAGGACACCCATCAGGGGCCTGCCATCCCCATGGAGAAGCAGGTCACAAGCACCCTCTGGAACCTCATCATCCCTGACAGCTACTGCTCAGTGGGCAAACAGTTCAGCCTGGGGAGGTCAACAACTGGGGGGCCTGCTCATGGACGTACCACACTCTCGGACTGCAGTCCCTGCATGGGGATGGGGGTGTCCTGCCCAAGGGAGACCCTCAGAAAGTGGGATTGTGGGTTTGAGGGTTGGGGCGGGGGGAAAGTCCCATCCCTAGGGCAGCAGGCCCTCTTACCCTCTCACAGCCCTGCTGCCAGGGGGGCAACCTCACAGGGGGCTCCTGGAGAGCTTGGGGATGGGTGGTGGGAGGAATCCAGGGACTCCCCTCTCAGTCCCTGATGTGTGTGTTTGGTACCTTCTCTCTGCAGGTCATGACGGGCATCAACACCATCTTGCATCAGCATCATCCATATGGGAAATGTGGCCACAGTCCTGGCTGGATTCACCACGCTGGTGCTCCTGAACTGCACTGGGGCTATTGATAAGACCCACATCCTGATTCAAGCCCTGGATCATAGTGCAGTCAAGTATATCAACCACAAAGACTACGTTTCAATGGTGCTGCAGGCACCACGGACAGTTCAGACATTTATTTTGGGTGGTTGTGTTGGGCACATGATTCCTGTATGTTCTGCAACTCTGGCCTGTGCTGGAGGCTGGAGGCAGGTACATTTGTTTCCCGCCATGAGCTGGCACTTGGGGATGTGCAGATGCCACTCTGCATTGTGGGGGATGTGGCCTAACCCCTCATGCTGTGGCTCATGAAGCTGTACACCAGCCAGCTGGACCCCCAGCTGGGAATTCTTCAATGCCTACCTCAACCGAGCCAGGATGCAGGCCGAGTGCACCTTTGGCTACCTCAAGGCAGACTGTAGGTGCCTGTTCACTCACCTGGATGTGGGGGAGCACAACATGACCACCCAATTTGTGGTGTGGAAAGGTGAAGCCTTCCTCGGTGTGGGATACAGATGGCAGGGCCATGTGTTTAAGCAGCTGGGCACACCTCCCATGGGCCAGGCCCATCAGCATGGGGTGTGGGTCTGGGAGGCCTTGAGGGACAACTTCTCCCATGGCCCCCAGTAACCCTCCCCAGGACCATCCCAGTGGGGACCTCCAGCCCTTAACCCTACCCTGTCCTCACCACAACCGTTCCCCTTGCCCCCTCACCCCTTCCTGACCCCTGCACAATGAAGAGGGATGTGGGTGTGGTGAACAAGTAAGGGGCTTTTACTTCGAAAAAAGCAATGAACAGTGCAGTTCGAACCTAGTTACAACAAATTGGAGGACAGTGAACTATTAAAGTGGGGCAGGGGGTGGGGAGCTGTGAATCTGAGGGGGAGTGGGGCCCCAGGTGGTGTCAGCCTTGGGATCCCCTCCCACTGCAGGTTCAGGGCCCCCATTGGGGCTGGAACCAGGGCAAGGTATGGTGGGGGTGGTGAGGTTAGGATGGGGAGGGGGAGCAGGGGACAGCTGGGGGGCAAGGGGGTGGGCATGGCCCTCAGTCACTGGAGCAGGTCCAGGACATCCTATCAGCTGGCCAGTGGAGGCAGGATAGCAAGGGCAGGGAAGTCAGTGGGGGTGAGGGTGGCAGCTGTGGGCAGCTGAGCCATCATGTCCTGCCAGACGCCAGTGGTGGCGTGAAAGCAGGACATGGGTTGCTCCCAGGCCCATGACCACCACTCTATGTTGGTTTGCAGCTGCTGCTCCATGATGTGCATCATTGTCCAGAAGGTGGCGTTGTGGGCCCAGTGGAGGTCCTTTGGTACAGGCCAATCGACCATCTGGCTCTCCCTGATGGTGTGGTGGGGATGGCCTGGCCTTTGGACGGTATCAGTCCAGCTGCAAGGAAGACAAGGAGGAGAGATGGTGAGTCATTCACACAACGTAGCCCCTTAGGCCCTGCTCCCCGCTGCAGGCAGCAACCAATGCCCCACCCCCGGGCCAAGGGACAGGGATGTCCCGGGCTCACAGCCATGTGTGGATTGCACAGCAGGCCCTGCACATGAGGGCTCTGCAGTGCGCTTGGGACCAGGCTGACCTCTGCCCCCGCCCCTCTGCTTGCTGGCTAGTGGGCAACGTGAGTGTCTGGCCATGGAGGGGTCCTCTCATGGGTGGTGGGTGAGCTGGAAGCAGCCTGGCCCTCCCCAGGGCCCACACACACACACCCCTGTGGCTCACGGCGCTGTCTGCAGGAGCGGGTGCTGCCTCACGCCTGCAGGCATACCCACGTGCTGGGTGCCGCGCTTTTTGGCGTACCTGAGGTCAGGCCAGTGCCCTTGTGGCTAGCCCACTTCCAGCCGTGGCTGGTGCTGGGAGGACGACCCCTGGGGCCTAAGGCTTGTCTGGCCTCCTGTGCAGCTGGCAGCTGGCTGACACCCATGCCCAGGGGCTGCCTGCTGGGTCTGGGTGGTGCACACTCCCCTCCACATTGTTCTACTTGCCAGGGCTGCAGCTCAAGGTCCCGCCCAAGCTGGCTGGGTGATGCTCGCAGCACGTCCCAGCTGTGCCTGGGGGGTGTGATGTGTGGGGTACTCACTGGAGGGACCATTGACCGGCATCAGTGACAACCTGGATGTGGCCTGACTGGCAGGTACTGGGTCCAGGACAATGTACTAGCTGCCACTGGCTTCTGACTCAATGTCTGGCTCTGGTGGGGGGTCAGGGCTCAGAGGCCTCCTCCTCCTCCGCCTGATGGTGCTCCCACTGCAGTGGGTGGGGAGGGCTTTGAGTGCCATGTCCACCATGTGGCATGGTGGGGATGTCCCCTGCCCCCACCCAGGATGGTGTGGCGCTCACAGTAATAGGCACAGGTGTCAGGTTCTGCCCTGGAGACTCGGGCAGCATCCCGGGCCTGGACATAGCCCTCGTAAATCTCTTTAACCTTGGCCTGCACCTGCTCAGGGGGGTGAGGTTGGCCCCTTTCAGCCAGGGCAGTGGCATCCAAGCATATATTGGGGTCTTGCAGTGCCTCACTTTGGGGTCTCCTCCTCCCACACAGGTCCAATGGGGCCTGGACCTTGGCCCCTGTCCAGGATGGGGCCCACCTCTTGCTGCCACGGGATGGCTCCCAGGACCCCTCAGGCTGGTTCCTCAAGGGCCCAAGCTGGTCTCAGGCTGCCTGCTCCTCAGCCATCTGTGAGCATCTCACCAACAGTGTGGCCGTGAGGGACTGCAGCCTGTAGCCCTCCTGCTCCCACGCTCTCAGCTTCCTGGCACAGGGTTTCCTGGGCTCCCTGCAGCTTTAAGAAGGTCAAGAGGCAGGGACCATAGAGCACTAATTGCTGTGTCCCCTGGGGCACCTGCGTGGCACCCTGGAGCCTCTTCTGTTGATAGAAAGTCCCCTGGAACATCCAGACCTGCATTTTGTTGACAGATCTCTTGTTCTTCCTCCTGGCAAGTGGGGTACGGCTGTTGACAAAAGCACGGCATTCCGTTGGTGAAAGGCACTTGGGAGCCTGGAAGCTCCATGGGTTTTGTTGACAAAACAGCTGGTTCATGGACAAATCCCTCCAGTCTAGACATAGACTTTGAGGTGTTATATTTCTTGCTGTAATATCGATTGCATGTCACAGCCTATCTGGGTGAAGATGAGATTGAAACAAAGCAGTACTGCATAAAGGGAATTTAATTTTATCCCCATGGTTCACAACGTGGACAGGCAATGCAAGGTATTAAACATAGTGTCTCCTGATCTCAGAGTCAAATTAGTATCAGTCTTCTGGCATGGAAAGATTAGGGGTTTAGAGTTTACCACAGTGTTGCGTCCTAGACTCTGTTGCCAGTTCCCTCCATTACAGAAATGTTAATATTTTGTCATCCTATCAAACCCTCTTTGCTTTTTGATTGTTTAGAAGTGGGATCGGCAACTAAAACAGCAAGAAGAGCCAATTTTTTTTCCGAATTCAATAAAAAACTCAATAATTCAAGAGCCGCACTGCATGTGAATATGAGATGATCCTTGATAACTAACTTCAAACCGCACTGTTCGTAACTTCTCTTTTAAGAATAGGGCACACAATGATTTGTAATGCAACATATGTTTACTGCAGAACATTCACAAAGTTTTTACTTATTCTCGTGAGGTTGCATTTTTTGTTGTTGGTGAATTTCTCATTGCAAATGAGACTTCAAAGGAGCCCAGCTGAATGCGACAGAAATGCAAAGGTTTGGGTGCATCCAGTTTAAAATTCTGTTTTCATCTTTGATTTTCCTCTTTTCTGAAGCCATTCCAACTCCACGTTAATTATGCCAATTTTACTTCACATTTAATTTCAGTTTTCCTTCTTAAACTGCGTGTTGCCCTTCACAGCAGGAGTGCTGCAAGTTTCCATTTCCTTTTCAAAATCAAGACTTTATTAGCAACACAATCAAAACACAGATACAGTATCTTATCCCACAATGCCCTGCACATATTAAAGGGGGAGGTATACAAAGTTTTGAAGTCACCCATCGTTTGCTATTTAGATATGAGGTGCTCATTTTGGGGCTTTTAGACATTTACCATTTATCAAAAATAAACAGAAGTTTTTATGTTTATTATTTTGTTTACTTTGCAGTTATAGCATTGGGAGCCACAAAGAAGTCCTTAAAAAGCCACATGCAGCTCTGAAGTTGCAGGTTCCATCTCCTGGTTTAGATATATTAGCAGTCATTTAAAAATCTGTAAAGTATGTATGAGACAACTATACCCCACTTAATGCAGTGCACTGAAGAAATGAATGCATTGGGCAAATCAGTGAGGACTAGTTTCACCTGTCCTTTCACTGCTGGAAAAACCCCTGAGTCATGCTGCAATACAGTATTTCCTCTTCGACTGCAGCCAAGTGCAGCACGAAGAAAAACAGCACATTTTGCCAGAAATGCAGCTGATGACACATATATTAATACAGTTTGGCAAATCAAATTAAACAAACAGGGAATGGTTTGGGCAGACCTTACTGGTGATTATACTTTATTATATCACAGGCATGAGCAACTTTTTCTGTAGTCCAAATACAGCATCCGTAGGCATCTTTGTATTCAAGCAGCTCTTTGCAGGGTGAAAAATACAGGAAATAGAACTCCCAAAGCTCAGTAACTATGTTATTTACCATTAGCTAAAGTGAAGGGATCACGTAATTGGGCATCTCCTTTTTTCTTATAAAATGTGGCCATTTTTAAGTAACATGTTAAACAGGTTTAATAAAGTACAATCACTCCACTCTCCATGTGCCCACCTTCAAACATCCCTCAGTGACATTAACTGATGTGTAAATAAACACTAGACTTCAGTCGTCTGCTACTAATTATCACCCAAATTTGATTTGCACACACTTCAAAGGGCCCTATATCTTTCCGTTTAGTTATTTGTTTCAGTATGATGGATCTTTAATTCAAACCAAACGTGGGTAGGTTTCCAGCCAAAAAAATGCAAGGAATGTACTTGTCTAGAACCATATCATTCTCTTGCTCTGTCTTTCAATGTATACACATGGTGATTCACAGCCTCAGTGGGGAGGTGAATTTGTGTCAATCTGCAAATTGGCTGTACTTGTTTGACAAGTATGTAAAGGTTTGGTCAGTTGTAAAAGGGCTTAAATAATTGTGCAAAGTGGAACATTGTAGACCAGAATTAGTACAAGTAGTGAGGTAAGGAAAATCTTATTAGGATGGATTTTTTCTCTGCTTTTGTATGTACTCTTAAAAAGCTCTCATAATGAACAAGAACAAAATGATGAAGCAACATGAGCTGTTGTTTACAAGACTATTCCTACTGCATTCAGGCTTAATAAAATTTTGGAGATCAGCTCTGTTATTCTGATCTTCCATGATGTGACCAGCTGTAAAGTCATCTCAGTCATAGAACAAAAACAACTGTGTTTTTTCCTCTTGAAAATAAATGGAAAGTACAGAATGCAAGAAACGGTTTTGCAGTGCCAATAAAACTCCTTGTAATAAATATCACATGGAAGTATGATTTACCAAGCAGACAATAAACACTAATTTAGAAAGAGAAACCCTGCCATGCTATTTCTTGTGGGTAAAATCAGCATAATTTATGTTCCTTTTACAAGTGATTTACTTAAAGACTGAACCTCCTTCCCCCTCTTTGTTGTGCCCAATCTGTGGGAGGAAAAATATTTTATTCACTCACTCTCCTTTCCATTTACACGTGTCCTACATTTTCTTTTCACCTGGAGATTGGTGGTGGAAGTTCAGAATTTCTTTTTCCTTTGGAGAACACTTTCAAGATATTTCTGTGCTAGGATGTGGCATGGTCCAGATTTATGTCTTTTTATGACTAGAGTAACTGGGTCTTATTTTAGGGAAGCCCATAAATACTAAAGAAACACTCCCATCAAGATCCTTGGTGGTGCCTTATGCCACCTGTATGCTACATCCCTGTCAGCACAGCTCTGTCGGTCAGGGATGTGAAGAAGTGTAATTGTAACCAGGCCTGTTTGCTGTGGTGCTCTGTGCCCTGCAAGTGGCATCTAGATTAGCTTGCATGGGTTCCCAAACTGGGGGGTGTGCCCCCCCGGTGGGGTGTGAAGAAATTCGGGGGGGTGTGAAGCAACCCAGCCTCCCATCATTTCCCCCACCCCAAGAAAGAGCTCTCAGCTTCCAGCTCTCAGCCCCTGCCATTTTATGTGGGCTACCTGGCATAGCCGCTATAAAAAGCAGGCAGCTGGCAAAGACCCACATGGAGCTAGAAGACCCACGTGGAGTTAGCTGACTCCTGCAAAGGTGAGTGAGTGTGGGTTGGGAGAGGAGGAGGAGGATGGGGTTAGATGAGGGGCTGAGGTGCCTGGCTTGGGAGAGTGCAGGGGCTCGTGGGGCTTGGTTGGGAGGCTTGCAGGGCTTGCGCTGGCAGGCGGGCATATGTCTGGCCCTGGCAGCACAAGGTTCAGGTGTCTAGCTGCAGCAGCGCAGGGCTTGGTCAGCTCAGGCGGGTGGTGGCTGGTATGGACAGCTCTGCGGCTGACGCAGGGCTCAAGTGGCTGACATAGGGCTCAAGCAGCTGGGCAACTGAGGCTGCACCAGGCACCTGCAAGGGGCCAAGAAAAAGTATTTGTGCCTATTTTTAATTTTAAATAACATTTTTATATCGAGTTTTTGTGTTTATTTTAAATTATGAATTTAAGTTTTTGTTAAAGGGGGTTGGATGATGGTAAAGAAGAGGTGGCGGGGGCATGAGGATTTCTCAAAAGTCAAAAGGGGGGGCGCATGATGCCAAAAAGTTAGGGAATTACTGATGATGACTCTGACACAGCTGTGACTTTTAATTCTAGCAGTAGAAGCCCCTATGCTAGGCATCAAAGGTGTCAGGTTTGATTCCAACAACCAGAGTCTGGCAGAACTGTGTGGTCTCTTGCAAACACAGTTCCCTTGGCAAACGTCCCTAATGTAGATGCTTTTATACGACAAACACTTTTACCAAGATAGCTTGTTTTGCTTGGGTGAGAGTGGACTATGCTGTCCTCATAAAAGTGCAGTATTTCAGTACAAGCTGGATCCATGTTAGGATGACTTTGCCTATATTTTATACCAGTAAATGTTTAACTTTGCTGCCCAGGGATCACAGTGATCAGAGGTGCACCTTCCTTTCCTTTCACTCCCGTCTTGTGTGTATTAGAGATGTCTCTCTCTTCCTGTCAACCAACCTTAGCAGAAATACAAATATGGCTCTAGGTAAAGCTGCAGCTTACACTCCAGCTAAACTCAGTCCAGGAGAGAAGTCTCGGGTTTCCTTGGCCTGTGAATATATAAGGAGTGTGTGTGTGTGTGTGTGTGTGTGAGAGAGAGAGAGAGAGAGAGAGAGCAATGTAAGTCCAGCTATGGAATTCCTGAAGGAACAGACATGTTAATTTGGACATTGCAGAAAAGATGCATAAGTTGGGTGTGACAAGGACCAGTGGCAATGCTGGGCAAAGGGGAAGGAGCTATGGCAACCCTGCCAGAAGAAAAAGGAGGCCAATAACACATCTGGCATGACCCCAGAGATGCCATCGCTATGCTGAGCTTGGTGCTATACTGAGGAAAGACCCTACCACTCAGCCACGTGTGACCAGGGACTGCTCCGATGTCTGGAGGAAAGCACTCCAGCACAGCACAGTGACCAGGAGTTCCTTCAGGGGTGGGGAATGGGCTCTGCAGAGCCCATGGACAACTAGGAGCTCTTCAAGCCCCAGCCAAACTCAGGCAGCTTCTACACTCATCCCCTCCTGTCAGAGGTGGCATGGAAATGAGGCAATTTGAAGCAGGCTAATGAGGGACTAATGTGCATATTCAGTGCCTCATTAGCATAATGGCAGCCATGTGTGTTTCAAAGTACAAACTTTGAATTGCAGAACTAGATCGGAGTAAGGGAATATAGAAGTGGGGCACTTATTTCGAAGCTGCCCCCAACTTCACTGTCAATCTACAATTCAAAGTCTGCACTTTAGAATTTGAATGGCTGACATTATGCTAATGAGGTGCTGAATATGCATGTTAGCACCTCATTAGCCTGCTTTGAATTGCCTCATTACCATGTCACCTCTGATGGGAAAGGGTGAGTACAGAAGCAGCCTGAGAGAGAGAACCACTGAGGAAACGAAGGGGACGCAGGTAGATGTGTTTATCACCCTCTTTAATGCACATCCTTTCCTGAAAAAAAATTATTCAGTGTTCCCAACACTGAATGCCCACCACCCCAGTTAAAGCAGCCAGTTTACTTTAAGAGTACGCACTGCCATCAACAGGAAAAAGAGAAAGAGTACTTTAAATCATCACAAAGCATTCCCACATACCGAATGTCGCATTCAAAGGGAAAACCTTCTCAGGCAAAAAAAAAAATTGAATGTGATAAAAGCAATATACAAATATAGCTCAATGCAATCAAAACTGAAATGCACATAAATCAGTAACTGAGTATTGAAAAGAAATGCATCAACACTCCATAAAGGAATGCTGGTAAGCAATCCAGTACCTGGGTATCCTAACTGCATGGTTCTGCAGAACTACCATTGTAAGCTTGATGGAGGCAGGTTTTCTAGCCCCAAACACAATGTTTTGGTTTTCCAGTCTCAAAGGTGAAAGTCAGAGCAATTTACTTGCTTGCTGTGTTTAGATTTGGGAACAAGGTTGAAAGCTGACGGCCGGGGGCCTTGCCTAGATTACAGAAGCAGGTTGTTATCATGCCTCTTCTCTGTGCACAGACCTTCTGGTTTATCTTGGCCCAGGCATTCTTTTTGTCCTCTGGCATGATTTCACTGAGCATTGATTGCCTGCACCTTCCTCGGAAGAGCAGCCTTATTTCTCCTTCCTACGCCACTCTGCAATGAACTCCAGTGGTACTACCATTGTGAAGAAGCTGTTGGAATATGGGCCTGGGCAACCGTGAGTCATCTCAAACAGTTGCCCGGGCAGTCTATCTGCTAGGAGCACCACTGCCTGTTGTAAGTTAGCAGTGTGTTTCATATTATCCCTGCACATACCTGGAACCCTCAACCCTTCATCCCCCATGGCTAGCAGGATTGTAAAGTACCTCTTGCGCTCACCTGGACGTGTGGTGTTGCACAGCCCTGGACCAAATGGTAGCGTGTGTGAGCTTGTTCAGATTTTATGTAGATGCATCAGGGGAAAGCTGTATGGAGTTATGCCCCTTATCTGTTGATGTCTTCTGGCTCCTGAAAGCTAATAATAGCTGTCTGTTGGTTTATCAGTGACTCTGGCTGGGCTATCCTTGCACATTCTGAAAGCCTGACCTGGATAAGAAGGAAAAAGAAATGGACAAGGGAGTGCCCATTTGAGAACTGGTCCAGAATTCTGAATACAGGGAATGAGCACTTGTGGAGGGTTGCCCACCCTCCAGGATTGTCCTGGAGTGTCCAGGAGTTAAAAGTTAATCTTTAACTAAAGATTATGTCATGTGATGAAATCTCCAGGCATATGTTTGACCTAACTTGGCAGCCCTACCCACAGGAAAGCCAGAGGGATGAAAGATGCCTCAGGAAATGCACCAATACCCGACATATCTCCATCAAACAACAAACTCAGATGCTCCAAATTATTAAGAAACCAAACACCTAGCAGCCTAGACCCTGGGCACTGGGCCACATGGCAGCCAGAACCCTGGGGTGGGGTGGGGGCAGCTGGGGCCATGTGGCAGCCAGGACCCAGGAGGAGGATGGCACAGCAGCTGGGATGCTGTGTACTGGACCATCAGCAGAGCCTCAGATAAAATCTGGACGGCTAAAGCCCATGTCTATGGCAACAGTATCTCTCCATTCAACCCTAGTGGACAATAAGGAGAACTGCTAAGAGTACATGTAGAGGGACCAGTTGGATGAGGTAATCTCTTTTATTGGTCCACATTTATTGGTGAGTGAGACAAGCTTTTGAGCCAAGGGATGTAGCCCAGAGCAGTCAGCATCTTCCAATTTTTTTGGTAGGAGTGTGTGTGCATTTATTATTGCACATTAAAGCTGTAGTTTGTCAAAAGCCATGATTTATTTTCTGCCTTGCAATACAAATATATTAAGCAGCTCCATCAGCAGCACCTCATCATCTTCATATAAGTTTATAACTATTCATAAACTGTGCATGTACTGTATGCTCATAAAGCAACACAAAGCGGCACACTGCCTGGCTATGACATGGTATCAAAGTGTGCTCTTATGGCTTCCCACACCTGTACAGTGCCTCCATCTGGTTTGGTCAATGCCCTGGTGTCCTGTTGCTTAAAAACATCATGCAGGCTTTCTGCTTTTCTCCTCCACGCTGCTGGTAACATTTCCCCCTTGGCCTTACAAATGTTATGTGAAATACAGCAATAACTAAAGGACTAGTGTGCTCCCTGAGATCTACCCAAGTCACCTGATATCTCCAATGAACCCCAGATCTGCCAAATGCACACTATATAGTCAACCTACACCAGTTCAGGCAACAGTTACTGCTTTCCTTGATGCTGTATGACTTCAGGATCTAGGGAAGCAAGGGGGTGGCTGGGCCTGCAAGACTCAGTTGATATTGACATCCCTACTGGACCAGTGAAAAGGTCTCTTCTGGAGTTTTCCATAAAGTGCTGAATCTCTACTAAGGCAAGAGTCACGCACCTGACCAACCAACATAAATTTCAATGAAACATCCCTGGTGAGGTCAGGTATTCACAGGTAAGTGGGCAGGGGCAGAATTAGGATACCTTTCCTACTTATCATCCTACTGTAGTTAGGGATGCCCATTTCAGTTAATTCATGTATTACTTTTATTTATTATTTTACATTTATTATTTCCTGCACACTGAATCAATTTTTTGGTTCCAGAGTCACACGCCTGTGCAGCAGGATGTGGTTAACGATGTTGGACACTTGGGTAAAGATGGCCATTGTTGAAGATTTTTCAACGCTGAATTGATTGCCTACCAACCAGTAGAAATCTGAGGCTGTAAACCTCCACGGTATGGTCATCTGTCAAAGCAGCTTATTCTGGTGCCTGGGCTTCATCTGAAAGACCCATTGCCGCTGCTGGTCATCCTAGATTTGCGCCATTTTCTAATCAAAGAATCATAGAATTCTAGGGCTGGAAGGGACCTCAGGAGGTCAAAGAGTCCAGCCCCCCATCCAAGCAGGATCAACCCCATCTAACTCATCCCAGCCAGGACTTTGTCAAGTTGGGGCTTAAAACCCTCTAGCGATGGGGATTCCACCCCCTCTCTAGTTAACACATTCCAGTGCTTCACCACCCTCCAGGTGAAATAATTTTTCCTAATATCCAACCTATACCTCCTGCTCTATAACTTGAGACCATTGCTCCCTTGTTCTTCCAACCGTCACTGCTGAGAACAACCTTTCTCCAACTTCTTTGGAGCCCCTCTTCAGGAAGTTGAAGGCTGCTATCAAATCACCCCTCACTCTTCTCTTCTGCAACCCAAATAAGCCCAAACCCCTCATCCTCTCCATGTAGGTCATGTGCTCCAGACCCCTAATCATTTTCTTTGCCCTCTGCTGGACCCTCTCCAATGCATCCACATCCTTTCTATGGGGGAGAATGGGGACTGAACTGGATGCAGTACTTCAGATGTGGCTTCAACAGTGCCAAATAGAGAGAAATAATAACTTCCCTAGATCTGCTAGAAATGCTCCTCCTAATGCACCTCAATATGCTATTAGCCTTGTGGCTACAAGGGCCCTCTGTTGACTCATAGCCAGCTTCTTATCCACTGTAATCCCCAGGTCCTTTTCTGCTGCACTGCTATTTAACCAGTCATCCCCCAGCCTGTAAAAATGCTTGGGATTCGTCCATCCCAAGTGCAAGACCCTGCACTTGTTTGTGTTGAACCTCATCAAATTTCTCTTTGCCCAATCCTCCAATTCATCTAGATCACTCTAGACCCTTACCCTTATCTCACCACTCTGCTCTGTCAGCTCCATCTTGGTCAGTGAATGCTTGTGATTTCTGGTGACTTTCACTGCTCACCTCATCCACATCTGTTGACTTTCTGATTTTAGGGCCCTGCCAAATTCAGAGTTGTGAAAAATGCATCATGGACTGTGAGATCTGGTCTCCACTGTGTGATCTGATTTTTTGTGTACTTTTACCCTATATTATATAGATTTCACAGGAAAGACCAGTGTTTCTCAAATTGGGAATCCCACCCCAAAGGGGGAGTCCAGAAGGTGTTGCAAGGTTATTGTAGAGGGATTGTTGTATTGCCACCCTTACTTCTGTTCTGGTTTCAAAGCTGGTCAGAAACCAGTGGCTGCTGACCTGGAACCCCACTTTGAAGGGAGAAGCACCTGCAACAACACGGAATTAAGAGTAGCAACAGGCAGCCAGAGAGTAGCAGCTGCTGGCTAATGTTCCCTCTAATTTTTTCCATCTGTTTGTGGATTTTTTTCCACCCATGTGTGGCATTAATGTTTATGTGCACTGAGGCATGTGCAAATGTGCACCACCAGGAGAAACAAACCACCTTGTTGTGGGACCTCTGCTAATCAGCTGGGCAGCATTTGAATCTCTCCTAAGTGGCTGCAGAAGCACACAGCTTACAGGGAACACTGCCATTTCTGAAGGCAGCAGCACAGAAGTAAGAGCAGTAAGACCATACAATGCCATCTTTATTTCTGCACTGCTGCTGGTGGTGGCACTGCCCGCTGCCTTTCTTCAGCAGCCCAGCTCTGAAGGCAATGCCACCGCCAGCAGCAGCACAAAAATAAGTGTGGTAATACCGTGATTCTCCTTCAATAACCTTACTACCTTGTCACTGCCCCCTTTTGGGGCAGGACACCTTCAATTACAACACCAAGGAATTTCAGATTTAATTAGGTGAAATCAGGACATTTATGATTCTAAAAATCTAAGGCTGTGCAATTGACCAAAATGGGCCATGAATCTGGCAGGGTCCTGCTTATTTTCATTGTGGCATGTCTGGCCAGTGGGGTGATTGTTGTGGTTCTACAAATACAGAGGATTCAATAGCCTGGTTTCTAAATCGGACCTGAAAGCTCAGCTCCTCTGCCCGGCATCATTGCTTCCAATAGCAAGACCTTGGCGAGACTGAAAACTGGCACAAATGAAACAGATTATAGGATGGAATGTGGAGAACTGTGGTAATAAAAAATAGGGCATGAAAAAAGAGGACGGAGGAATGGAACAGAGAGAACTGTGAGAGCTCAACCACCAAACTCCCACAGTGCCTGAGAGAATTTCAGTGCTTGTGAACTAGTTGATCTATCTACCCTATGCAATTTAATCCATATTTTTCTATAATGCTCTCTGACCTACGAGGAATGCTCTGACAAAGGCAGAATGTTGCAGACACGGCGATGATTTTGGAGCAATGAGACAGGATTTAGGAACAGGCAGTTTTGGGGATGATGGAAACAGGAATAAAATTTACTGAGCTCTTGGACCTACGGATTCATTTATTTAGACTCCTTCTCCATTGTTTGTGTCATGTAGGAAAGGGAAGACAAGGAATAGGATCTACTTTTCGGGAGCGTATGGCCTCCTTAAAATAAACAACTTCAGTTTCCCAAGCAGCAGATTCAAACATCTATCTTCTTGTGGCTCTAACTAGAAATGGAATTCTGGATTTAAAGAACCAAAACTATATTAGGCAATCCTTTCTTCCCCCCAGATACTGTCAGAAAATGGTTACTGCCCCAAAGGTTATTGCAGAATCTAGTGCACTAGGAAGCAGTAAATGGCACGCATATTCCTTACTTTTTCGCTAATCTTGGCACTACTTTCATGAGGCAGAACTTTCATAGCTTAGGCAAATTGGAATAAACTAGAAATCTACTTAATAGCCTATCTACTGTGTTCTGTAATTTGATGCTTTGTGTACTAAATAGATTGATATGTAGTATGTATTACCATGTCATTATTGATGACTGAACATAATGTTTGCCAGGCATATTACTGTTATGAATTACACTACGATCTTGTCTTTACTTTCCTCCCCCCGCTTCTGCCCCTCCGCTCTCTGATTTGCTCACCGTGATCATAATTTTTCTGATTTGTCAACCTTGATTACTATTTTTGTTTCTCTGTGCCTTAAATATTGAGTCTGTTCTGGTCTGGCTATGGTCTGAAGAAGTGGGTCTGTCCCACGAAAGCTCATCAACTAATAAATTATGTTGTTAGTCTTTAAAGTGCTACTGGACTGCTTTTTTGTTTTGTTAGTGGCAGCAAATAGGAAACAAGTAGCTACACCATGTGAACCCAGTAGTATGCACAGTAATCTGCTGTGTGGAGCAGAGTGCAGTGAAGAATCAGGCCTCAGATTGCACCAGTTTAAAGCTTTAGAGCTGGAGACTTTCATAATTTTGTCTGAAAACCTACGTTCATGCATGAGGGAATCGTGAAAACCTCATTACGGTGATGTGTTCACTGGGATTTTTAGTTATAGATGGAAGCCATTAATGTAGATAAGGCACACTAGAGTAAACTGACTTTCACTGGCATAAACTGCACCAATGCCAGGGACAATTTACGTCAATGTACTATGACTACACGATGGGGTTGCGCTAATGCACTTACACTGATGGTGCTCCACTTGTGTCTTATAACCCAAGTATGTGCAAAGTCCCTGTCTCCAGAAATTCTTGGATGTAAATGAAAACAAGGAAGATTCCATGTCTTGCAAATCAAGAGAAACATTTCTGGCACTTCACTCCTGTTGAAACTGGATCTGTGTGCCAACCTGTTTCATCATCAAGTGAACTCAAAAATCGTCTGGGAAGAAGAAAGAATCTGACAAAACCTTAAGCCACCAAAAAGGAGTGTTAGGGTCTTCAAGAAATAACATCATTATGGTTAATGGGGAAGGGTTAATTGTAATTAATATGGACATGAACCAGTCTGAAATCTGCCAGAGAAGCAACCAGAGCACTAGGAATTACAACTTTGCCAATTCTTTACCCAGGAGCTAAATATATTGAGCTGGACTTTATGATCAAGTGTCGAAGCAGAGACATTGTATATTCACCTAAAATTGTAAGCGCCATGAAATCTTAGCAGGAGCACCTACTAAAGACACACACACCAAACAGGGATCACAAACAAATTAGTGCTAGGGTGAAGTCAGATGTCTTTTTTGAAAAGCTTGGTTAATTGCTGTTTACAGAAAACTCTTAAAAGATGCTGTATTTGAATTTTGACTCACTGATCTTGTCCAGCAGCCTACCTTGCCAGTTCTAATATTTCAGGTTACAATAATTTTACAACTCAGCAGGGGACTGGGCTCAATGACCTCTTGAGGTTCTCTTCCAGTTCTATGAGATGTGTACATATGTACGTGTGTACCCTTAAAATAATTTTTTAAAATATAATTGGTGACATGCAACTTTTCCAATTCTCTCTCAGATCTTCAACACTTCTCTAGGCTTCTTCCTGCTTAGCTGTCCATAAGCAATAACACTGGAGTCAGTTATAAAATGTTAATTGCCTTCAATGGCAGTCCTCTGTCCCTGACAAAATTTATTTCCACATTAATATTTCAAATACAAGGGACTGTTCTTCCCAGTGCAAAATAATTACTTACTAGTAGATAACCTTTCCTCCAGAGCAAAGAATGCCCAGCTATCAAACTGCCCCCTAAATGCCTGGTAAATAGATTTGATTTTTAATATGTGCTATCTGTTAATAGATCTGGGTTTGGGTGGATTGGGGTAAGAGAATTCCAAAGCTCCAGATTCAATTCAAGCATCTCCACGATCTCAGCTGTGGCAGCCTGTAACAGCAAGAGTGATGGCCTCTCAGGTAACCATTTTGGCTCTTGTAAGTTGATACCAACACCTCGAATTCCAGCCAGAAACTTATTAGCAGGCAGTGCAGATCCCAGGGCCCTGTGTAAAGTGTACTTGGCACAAAACTCCACAAGTAAACAGCCGTGTTCTACATTAGTTCCAATTGTTGAGTGTTCTGAATGTATAGCCCTGTGTAGAATGCATTACAACATCCAGTCTCACAGTGGCAAAGGTATGGATAATTAAGACAAAGTTCCTGCACTGCAGAGAAAAGGCCATCAACCTTCTCACCAGGAACAGATGGGAAAAAGCCCAAAGGTTTGTCAAAGACTTGGCCCGAAGTATAGTTAATGTCCCATGATGTCATTCTTCCAAGAACTTTCTGACTTAGAAAGTTTAAATAAAACTATAGGGTTTTATGTATATTAGATTCATATGAGCAATTTTTGTCCACACTCTACTGAAGTCAATGAAGTTATATTGGGATGAAATCCATATGTGGCCCAATAGCTTTTCCGGTGGAATATATTTTCATAGCATAAGTAGATGGAAAGATCTTTCAGTTTCTGTTGTAGTGTGATTTTTGTCATGTCTCATGAAGGTTTATGACATTCTTGTGACATATGACATAATTTGTCTTCCCTTTTCATCAAACTGAAAATGATACAATTGAACCTGTGCTGTGTAAAAAGTGTTGTGAAAAGAATGCCATTTTTAAAGTAGCCATTTAACATTATACAAATGAGCTACGGGTATATAGTCTGTCACTGTAATTATAAAATGACCGTGACTGAATTTAGATTGGATTTCGATCATCGCTTAGATTGAAAAAATCACTTTGAACCAGTTTTCAGTTGACTACCATCTGCCCTCCAAAATACATAAATATGTATTGCACACTCAAACTTGGACCCGTTCCCATGTATGTGCAGATGAACTGGATGTCTGAGAGATCAAATGAATATCACCATGTTTTGAGGACAGCAGTACATTGCGTGCTCTTGTGTGGTCTGTATAATCTTAGGTTATCGCTGAAAATTTGGCCTTAAAGTTTAAATGTAATACCCCTTCACATATATTCGGAAAGATTTCCATCATGATGGTCCAGGGTTTGGCCCTTTGAGATTCAGACCAAAACCAAAGAAATTGCATTTAGAAGAGACTAAGCTTAAGACGTTTTTGAATAGATGCCTGAGGTACATATTACAAATAAGATGGCAAGACAAAATCACAAATGAACATCTGTGGACACAAACAGGCCAAGAGCCAGTGGGGATCCAAATAAAAAGGAGAAAATGGGGATGGCTGGGACATACTTTGAGGAAACCCCCATCCAGCATTGTTCGACATGCCCTAAAAGGGAATCTTCAGGGGAAATGCAGCCGAGGAAGACCCCGAATAACATGGATATCTACAGTCACGGAAGCACAAGAACTGGGATATTCGTGGGGCCAGATAGAAGCCATTGCCCAAGACAGAACAAGGTGGAGGAGCCTTGTGGATGTCCCATGCCCCACTTGGGGTTCACGGGTTTAACTTAACTAACTTAACTTAAGCTTAAGAAAACCTGACATGAAATTGCAACTTTTCTGGAGTTCTAAATTCAGTAATGCATGGTATAACCAATTACAGTTACTGTAAAAGCATAAAGTGAGGCCCACGAATGAAGGGACTTGGGGAAAGAAGTGTTATAGGCAGGAGAAAGAAAGAAAGAAAGATCAGTTTTTGTCTTTGTGATAGATCCTGTTTTATCCCACAGCCCTGTATTTATCTAATAGCCAGTGGAAGGGAGAGCAGCAGAAGGAATGGATGACAGTGTTTTCTATGTGCATATGGAGAAAGCATGTAAGGAACAGAGCGACTGTTCTGCTGCGTGCCACACAGAACCCAGAGGCAGGGCCAGTTCACAGGGCAATGGATATACAAGGTCCTCTTGCAGGCCACCTTTGGAGGAATGTGGAAGACTGAATTGGGGAGATGTAATGTCATGGCTAAATCTTAAGCCTGTGACATTCAGGCTGTAGGTGATGATACATTCCAGCCTTTCCTGATGGGAAAGGCATTATAAAAATAATCTTTGGTCCTTTGCCATGTATTTTGTTTAGCAGAGAGAATGCTGGCCGAGGAATTTGCCTCTTCTGCAAAACCTATGAAAATCACATTTATCTAAAGTAGTTCTTTTAGACTGGGACTTGTTCTAAGGAGGACGATAATAGGGAGTTTGATGAGAGCAGGGTCTGCTATTCTCTTACTTGATTCAGCCGGGAAAACACAGGAGGAGCATTCTAGAAATCCAAGGAATGCATCATCTCTGTCCTGTTTTGCCTGTGGACCAGCTTTCCTATTTGAGAGGATGGGAGGTGGCTACACTGTAGCTGTGGCTACACTACATTCTCCTTTTGGAAGGGGAATGCAAATGTGGCTGATCAGAAATGCAAGTGAAGCGCAGATTTACAAATCTCGCACTTCATTCGCATAATTGCATGGGATCCTGCTTTCAGAAGAACTGCTTTTGAAAGCCAAAACACTTCTGGCTACAAGGATGTTATTGTTTTAGGCAAATTGGAAAACGTTCACCCCCCTCAGGGCCCGCAGGCACTCCCACAATAACAGTCCCGAGTCTCTAGGTGACAGTGTGTTCTTTTGTTTTTACTGTCCCTGTGCATTAATGATTTCCCAGCTCGCCATATGTTCACTCCCAGAAGAGAACATTTCACTGAGAAATTTTCTGTCTCAAACTTCCACAGAGTTAATGCATAAGTCTGACTGATGTACGATTGGCCAAAGTTAGACAGACAGTGAGTGTTTCATTGATGTGAAATTTTACACCAAATCTGGACATGCTATGCACTTGGATTATGATCCAGCTGGGCATGCTTGTTAGTTATTGTTGGGGTCAGTCAAAGTGTAATTGTAACACAGGGAAAGGCAGTCCCAGGGCTACAAAGATTTGTTTCTAACAGCTGCAATTCATTATTCATTAAACTCTACCTTCTGTTTTTGAAATTAATAACCCCTAGCCTTCTAACAAGGCATCAGACCTTGAGAATATAGGGTTAGTAATCAACAATACAATAGCTTCATCCCTAGACTAGTGATAGCATGAGAAATTTTAGCTAGTAGAAGGACTTGGCTGCAGAACTATTATTTCTTCTTGTGGAAAACCAGATGTGAGCTAATTAATCCAGAATTTACTGGCACTATATTCTGCATGCAAGTAAACTAACCTGTGGCTATATTTATACAGGTAAATGTCCTAGTGTTCCGTGAATGGAGCTGGGGCTCCATGCATTTTTGAAGCAAGACTGGGGCAGGGTAGGTTGGTGCAAAGGACTGTCTCATTTATAGGGCACTCCATGCTCTGGATGTTCCAAACCTCTGACTGCCGGATGCTAGGACTGGACAACAGTCAGATCACCTGATAAATTGCCATGTTCTGGTCATTTCCTCCAAAGGCTCTGGCACTGGTCATTGCTGGAAGACAGGATACGTGGCTAGATGGACTCCTGAGCTGACTACTGGGAAAGTCTTATGCTCTCAGTCCTTGGAGGCCAACTGAGTTCTGCATGGAAAGCTGTGCAAGATGTGACACTGCTCTGCCAATACTGAGTAACTGCTGAGGGATCCAGTGAGGGGGCAGGTGGCTCTAAAAATCTCCCTTATATGCTTGGTAATTTCAGTGGGTGTTTCATGTACTCCTGTAATAGACACGTCTTTTCCCCAACTGCATCAGGCCAGCAGTTGCCAATTTTGGTTGGATACACTCTTAGCGGTGTCATCACAGGACACAATCTTTAATTCCTGGAGACTCCAGGACACCCTGCAGGATCCCTTCACTGCTGGCACCTCTAATTTCAGGACACATGTAAAGAAAAATGGCAATAGATCAGAATTGGCTGACTGAATAAAATAAAAGGGTGACTTTGAGTATGGATGGGAGAGAGAAGTCCTCCTATCAGCTTGTCTTGTCCGCATAGAAAAAAATGTAACCAACAAACAGCTACCAGACTATTGCTCAAGGTGATCCAAGAATAAAGAAGTCACATACTTGATTACCAGTAGTATTTCAGGGAAGAAATAAGATTAAATAAACAACCTGGGTAAAACTTGCACTGGTGACTTGGTTGCTAAATTTGAGGTGTTGCTGAAAATGTATTTTTTGCATATTTCCTTTTCCATTAAAATATTTCTTGGGGAATATTCATAAGTGGAAATAAAAACAGTTGCATAAGATATCAAAAGATGAGAGTTAAGCTATAAACAAATCAAAGTACAAACCCCATGCAATGAATTACTGCCTTAATGCCCCATTTAAGGTGTGAGGTTTTTAATTTCTGCCATCCAGTGACAGACGGTAAGCCTGCACTGATCAGCCACTGTTCCACAAGAACACTGTGAAAATGGAAGTTCCTGTGAGCACGATTGGCACCAGCATCCATGTCGTTCGCAGGCAGCATGTAACAGTGGAAGGCTTTAGCCCTGTGATCAGAATCACTTGGGCAGAACCTTGTCCCTTATTAATTTCAGTAGGGCTGTGCAGGAATCTTCCATCAAGGTTGTCAATGCAAGATTAGGCTAAAACTGACTTGACATTTGTGACAGATACCTGTTCTAGTTCCCACAATCACCCTCTGAGCATCCAGAAGGCACATTAGAGTAACATTTACTGTCAAAAATGACAGTTAATTGTGGAAAAGATAATTGAGGACTGGGTTTGTGCCTGAATCAAAACCCTGGTGACAACACTAATGGACTCATGGGTTTCTTTATGAAAACTAATAGTAATAATACTGAGAACTTTTCATTGTTAGATCATAAAGTACTTGACAAAGGAGGTCAGCATCATCTCAGTTTTTTTGTTTGGGAAACTGAGGGACAAAGAAGGGATGCAACTTGCCTAAGGTCATGCGACAGGCCAGGGTTAGAACTAGGAATGGAACCCAGATCTTTTGGGACTCTGGTTAACACACCAGCCCCTATGTTACACTGCAGAACACAAGCTGAATCTCATAGGGATGAAACCAAAAAAGTAGTGCAAATATCACTCTAGCCGTGTCTACACTAGCTTCTTCCTTTCGGAAGGGGCATGGTAATGAGCAAAGTTGGAAAATGCTAATGAGGTGCTTCCATGAATATGCAGTGCTTCATTAGCAAAATGGCAGCCATGGCAATTCAGAAGTGTCACTTTTGAATCGCACACTGCCCATGTAAACGGGGGAGCCTTTCGAAAGGACCCCCCAGTCTTCGAAAACCTCTTATTCCTAACACCAAATAGGAATAAGGGGCTTTTGAAGAATGGGGAGGGGGTCCTTTTGAAAGGCCCCTGTCTACACGGGCGGCATACAATTAGAAAGTGGCACTTTCGAATCGCCGTGGCCACCATTATGTTAATGAGGCACTGCAGGGTCACGGCAGCACCTCATTAGCATCTTCTGACCTCGCTCATTACCATGCCCCTTCCGAAAGGAAGGGGCAGGTGTAGACACAGCTTCTGACTTTAGCAGAATAATAATATTTCTATATTTTAAAAACACCCTATGGAATGCAATAGAAAATTATAACCCGGCTATTGAATGCCATATATTCTAATGATTGCCTAGAAAAGTTATCATTCTGTTTTCAACTTATAGGAGTAGCAAGTATCTTTAAAATGTTCTTAAGTCTTTTCTAGGCCCCCAATCCAAAGCCCAATGGCATTAGTGTAAGTCAGCCATAGGCAATCTAGGCTAGTGAGTGGACTGCATGAGTGGTCCTCCTTCATCTCACGAGGCAGCAAGATTGTTGTGACTAAGATGATCTCCTAGGATAGAGTAGTTTTGCTAACGTTTGCGTACCTAGACTTTGCAGTATGTGCCAACTGAACCAGAGCAGTGTTTTGAATGCAGTGGCAGCATATAGGTCTCCGAATCAATGTTTTGTGCAATCAGCATGCACCTCACTTCACGCACCCTTGCTTTAAGACGATGTCACTTTAGTAAGATTAATAGGAAAAAAAGCCATGCAGATGGAAACTAGCTGAATCCTGGGCAACAGGAAACAAAATGTCTCATGGGCTGGCCACACGTCGAACCCTGATGGGCTGGATGTGGCCCTGGAGCTGCAGGTTGCCTGCCACTGTTGGATGTCATTCCACTGACTTCAGTAGAAACTGGGATCCCACCCTAGCAATTCACGTTAAAACAGGCCTGCTTTGTAGGTGGCCTCAGTTTTGTATTGCTAGAAAAATATACCTCTGATGCTAAACTACACGTAAAATATTTGTCTGAATTTGGATTTTTCAGTGCAAGGAATTACTTTTTTAAAAAACACATGTATATGTTATCGATGGTATATAATCACAACATTAATTAAAACGGGCCCTAAGTATGTTAACAGAGCCCTTAACTTATTCAAAACTTGTATCAATCATCCATATCTTTTTCTTTTTCCTGTGTAAATTCCACTCACTATTCACAGGGGATTCTTCAAATCAGCACAAAATGTTATATGTTTTTCAAACAAACCTGGGTATATCCATTGCACAGGAACATGTTTCCCCAGCTCTGTTGGCTTTGTTGGACAGCTTATCTTCTGTTTTCCCTGATTTCAGCCTTTCATGCTCGGTTACTCTAAAGACACAAGAAAAAGAACTATCTGCCCAATTTTCTTATAGCTTAGGGATAAGGTTAAAACATCAAGTAGCTACCTTATGTTTGACATTCAGCTGTCACAATCGATAAGCAAATATTTTCCTTTTGAATGTAACCTGTAAATGTACATAACAAGCTTTCTCATTCCTGTTCTCTACCCCTGAGAAGACCCAGTCTTGTCAAATACAAATGTTGCCTTGGGTGTTTATCTTGCTAAATCTGTCCACATTGATTGGTTCTGCCTAGCATGTATTTCAAAGCACAGTGCTGTGGAAAGGTCATATATGTTGCCCTTCTCTTCAGTTCCTCACTTAGATGCCCTGTTTGTAATTAAGTAGCAATTTCACTTGGGAAAAGATATATGAAGGCCACTTCATTTGTACTTCCTTTCTATGTCTTTTCCTTTTTTTCTGAATTTTACTGTTTTAAATGTCACATACTAGTTTTAAAGATACTATATAGACAAAGAGTAGTTATAAGTATGTTGCTGCAGAAACCAACATGTTTTGCTTCATTTGGAACACTTTCCTTACTGAATATTCATATGTAGTTAAAGCACTTCATAACAATATCAACACAGAGCTTGAAGGTATTGGCTGAATGCAAAAGTTTTGATTGCTAGGTCATCTGACATTCTTACTGCAAACACTCCTGAATATTTATAGAAATGCAAACCACATTGTCTCATAGGTGCTGGCTCCAATGAAATTGAACCATCTTGGGACAGGTTTGTTGCATCATTGTTGGAGAGATTGTGGGAAAATCAGGTTTTTTTGTACCTATGAAATGGCTGTGGCTGAGAATCCTGATTTTTGGGAGAAAATGTTAAATTGAAAGTATCTGATTATAGCAAAATATCTAAAACGAGAAATTTTTTTTCCTTTAACACCAGGCAGGATGTACCATTTTCATAAGACCACTGTAGCCTAATTATGTAGCTGCTCCATGCTGGCATTGTCTCATTGCTAAATATTGCAAAATGATCAAAATTAGTCTCAGCCACAGGACGGTTTGCAAAAATGTGGGCAACTGGGTCTTTGGAAAAACTGGCAACATTACTTCAGGTATTTATGCAAAATATGATGTTATGTCATCCTCTTTCTTAGATCATGACAGACGCCAAGATTCTGGGAAACCAAACTTGTATATCTCTTGTTTACCACCTGAGTGGTATTTGCTTATAGACTGTATTACCTGGAGAGAACTGAAGGGATTTGGAATGGGATATAAGGCCTCTCTTTTGTAGGTCAAGTCTGCCCTAATGAAGTTACCAAAAATTACACTAGTTATTCGGTATTCTAATGAAATTAGATGTAAAGATGGCCAGCTCACCTGGGGTGACAGACCCAGCCAAAATAGAGAGATCCAGTGGTTAGCATTGATCACTAGTGATGGGAGAAATTACAGCCAAATCTGAAGCAGCATTTTCTGATTGGCAAACTGGGAGGAGATCATTGACCATTCAGCTTCAGATAATGTTCTGATATGTTCTCGCCTCCTGTCAGGACCAAGTACTGCTGTCAAAGGTGCCATACATAATGCATATAAGTCTCGTCTGCCAGATGCCTGCAATCAGACAACACAACAGGGGATGGATCACTTGATAATTGACTTGTTCTGAACACTCCGTTTGAAGCACTGAGCATTAGCACTGACAGAGGAAAGGATATAGGGGTACCCTACCCAAAGCGGTCATTCTTTTCTTCTGATGTCTGAGACACAGGAACACAACCACTGGAAATGAGTTATGTGCACATTGCAGATCGTTGGATAAATCTGGTAGGTTAACTTTAATTTGTCTTCTAATTTTTGAGACACGTTTAAGCTGGTCTCACTTCAGTTTCATATAACTATGGCACACACGTGCACACACACACACATCACCACCACCACCAACATTACAGTTTTCACTCCTTCTTAGCAGCCTCAACAGAGTCCCAGCAATGAATAAACATGGAGGATAAACTCCACTCAGTTCTGCAGGACAGAGTTAAAGTGTACCACTTTAGGCGATGGTAGGAGCACAGGGAACAGGAGAGAGGTCTACTGTGGCTTGCTGTGTATGTCCTTTCTGAGGATAAAGACAGGCATTCAGTCTCATTGTTTGTTATTTGGCCAACTTTCATATGCTTTTAATTCACTCAGGTCACGTCTACACTGCACGGCCCTTCCGGAAGTGGCATGCTAGTGAGCAAAGGAGAACAGTCAAATGAGGTGAGGATGTAAATATCTCATGCCTCATTTGCATATTCCCACAAGATCTCGCTTCTGGAAGAGTCTTTTCTGGAAGCAAATGCTGCTGCATAGATGGGGTTCCTTTGGAGGGAAACCCCTCTTCTGGAAGAACCCTTACTTTGAGGAACCCCGTCTACACGGGAGCTTTTGCTTCTGGAAAAAGCTCTTTCAGAAGTGAGATCTCACAGGACTATGCAAATGAAGAATACGATATTTAAATCCATGCCTCATTTGAATGTTCCCCTTCACTTATTAGCATGCCCCTTCCAGAAGGGCAGTGCAGCGTAGATGCAGCCTAAGAGAAAGAATAAAAATAGCCCTTCCAACTAAAAGTTACAGTTTTTCTTCCATTATGTTCTTTTGCTGACATCTGTCATTCTATAATAACATCCACATCAGATATCATGTACAGAGAGGGCCTCAGGTATGCAAGCTCGAAGAACATATAGCAGTCATGGACAGAGATAAATTCACTGCTTTATTGTTTGTTTAGAATATATGATATGGTCATTAATTCACGGAACATATCACAGGTGAACATACATCATTTATTTTATTGACTACTGTTAATGTTTTATTTTTTGATTCTGCAGGGATTAGAAACTGGAAATATTGTTTTCTCCCCAGGAATGAATGCATTCTGTCTTTCGTATAATTTACATAAGAACTGCCCAAAGTTCTATCTAGTCCAGTACCCTGTCTTCTGACAGTGGCCCATGCCAGGTGTCACAGAGGGACTGAATAGAACAGGTAATCATCAAATGATCCATTCCATGTAATTCACTCCCAGTTTATGGCAAACAGAGGCTAGGGACACCATCCCTGCCCTTCCTGGCTAACAGCCATTGATGGCCATATCCTTCATGAATTTAGTTATCTTTAAAAAAATTCTGTTGTAGTCTTGGCCTTCATAACATCCTTGGCAAAGATTCCCCAGGTTTTATGCTGTATGAAGAAGTATTTATTTTTAAAACAAAAACCAGTTTTGTTTTAAAAAGAAGTTCAGAAGAAGTGGGTCTGTCCCACGAAAGCTCACCTAATAAATTATTGTGCTAGTCTTTAAAGTGCTGCTTGACTGCTTTTTGTTTTGATAGTATATAGACTAGCATGGCTCCCTCTCTGTTACTATTTCTTTTTGTTTGTTTTAAAAGTGCTGCCAATTAATTTCATTTGCCCCCTCTCCCAATACTTGTGTTCTGAAAAGGTTAAATGGCATTTCTTTATTTACTTGCTTCACACCAGTCATGATTGTATAGACCTTTCTCTAATCCTCTTCACTTATCAGTCTCTGCTACACCGAAAACCCACAGTCTTATTAACGTCTCCTCATATAGAATCTGTTTCATACCCCTTTTCTTGAACCTTTTCCAACACCAATATACCTTTTTTGAGATGGCATAACCACACCTGCATGTAGTATTCAAGATGTGAGCACACCATGGATTTATATAGAGGCAATATGATATCTTCTGTTTTATTACCTATCCCTTTCTTAATGATTCACAATATTCTGTTTACTTTTTTGATTGCTGCTGCAACTGAGTAGATGTTTTCAGAGAACTATTCATGGTGACTACAAGATCTCTCTCTGAAGTGATATCAGCTAATTTAGACCCCATCATTTTATATTTTACATTTTAGAGTTGGGATTATGTTTTCCAGTGTGCATTAGTTTGCTTTTATCAACACTGGATTTCATTTGCCATGTTGTTGTTCACTCACCCACTTTTGAGATATCCTTTTGTTGCTGTTTGCCTGGGACTTAACTATCTTGAATAGTTTTGTAATCACTTGCACTTTTTTTTCCAGATCAATTTTGTATATGCTAAATAGGATTGGTCCCAGGACAGACGATTGGCGGGACATGGCTATTTACTTCTCTCCATTCTGAAACCTGATCATTTATTTCTATTCTTTCATGAATAATATCTGCGAGGACAAAACTGTGGATCTTTAACACAAATGTGAAGAATGTGCTCTTGTATGGATGCAAAACCTGGTGTACTAAAAGTCTCCAAATCACAAGCTACAGACATTCATAAACAGATGCCTGAGGTACATTCTTCACCTCAATGTTAAGACTTTGTCTGTCTCACCATTTGGTCCAATAAAAGATGCTACCTCACATACCTTATCTTTCCTGTATAACGTGGCAGTAGAATGGAGATCATTCTTTTTGGTGGGAGCTCTGGATTCTGTGTCAGGAATTGAATGGAATTGCTTACGACTGTCTGGTCAAAATCAAATATGTTTGATTTTGACAACATTTCATTTAGGGGACAAAATTTTAAAAAAGGGCGTTTCATATAAAACCAAAATGTTCTATTTCAAGGTTTTCAGATACTTTAAATTTCAGAATGAATTTTCATTTTGAAATTTCTTTTATTTTCTTTTACTATTGTATTTAAAATAAGAAAAAAAGTTTTAACTGAAATGAAACATTTTGATGTAATCTAAATGGAAGGTTCTGATTGACCGGAAATGAAACTTTTTTTAGAAATTATATTTTAAGGGAGATTTCAAAACACTTTGTTTACATTGCAATTTGGAACAAAACAAATGCAAAATTATGCAATTTCCAGTGAAACAGAAATTCCAGCTCCTGCACAGCTTGTTATGAGTCTTTACAGCTAATTGTAGCTTACTTTTGAGCTACCATTATTTTAGTCTTATCTGAAATGAATTACAATCGATACCCAGAAGCATAGTGTGCATACCCTACCAAATTGCAAAATATGACTCTATCACCAAGATCATTCTGTCATGCCACCCCATGCTTTATGAAAATTGGGTTATGAATATGTATAACTTGAAGATGTTTTATGCAAAACAGATAATGTAATATATAATTTTTAAACTTATGTTGTCTGAGGTCTTCCTCTTTTGGGTTTTCCTTGGGGTTTCCATTTGAGAGCTTGATGGACTATGCTGGATGGTGATTTTCTGAGAGTGTGGCCTAGTCATCCTCACTTTCTCCTTGTGATTTGACCTTCGAGTGGTTCTTGCTCTGCTCTGTTCCAGAGCTCCTCCATCACTGATAAAGAGGGCAAACTAATAAACCTCTTCACACAGAGTAAGACAGATTTATTAGGGGTTTTGGTTCTCTTTGGTTCTCTTTGGGTTCCTGGGTGTTGTCATAAGAACATAAGAACATAAGAATGGCCATACTGGGTCAGACCAAAGGTCCATCCAGCCCAGTATCCCGTCTGCCGACAGTGGCCAATGCCAGGTGCCCCAGAGAAGGAGAACAGAAGACAATGATCAAGTGATTTATCTCCTGCCATCCATCTCCTGCCCTTGTACTGAAGGCTAGGGCACCATACTTTACCCCTGGCTAATAGCCATTTATGGACCTAACCTGCAAAAATTTATCGAGCTCTTTTTTAAACCCTAATAGAGTCCTGGCCTTCACAGCCTCCTCCGGCAAGGAGTTCCACAGGCTGACTGTGCGCTATGTGAAGAAAAATTTCCTTATATTAGTTTTGAACCTACTACCCATCAATTTCATTTGGTGTCCCCTAGTTCTTGTATTATGGCAAAAGGTAAATAATTTTTCTATGTTCACTTTCTCCACACCATTCATGATTTTATATACCTCTATCATATCACCCCTCAATCACCTCTTTTCCAGACTGAAAAGTCCCAGTCTCTCTAGCCTCTCCCCATATGGGACCTGTTCCAAACCCCTAATCATCTTAGTCGCCCTTTTCTGTACCTTTTCTAATGCCAATATATCTTTTTTGACGTGAGGAGACCACATCTGCACACAGTACTCAAGATGTGGGCGTACCATAGTTTTATATAGGGGAAGTATGATATCTTTTGTCTTATTATCTATCCCTTTTTTAATAATTCCTAACATCCTATTTGCTTTACTAACTGCCACTGCACACTGCGTGGACGTCTTCAGAGAACTATCCATGATAACTCCAAGATCCCTTTCCTGATCTGTTGTAGCTAAATTTGACCCCATCATGTTGTACGTGTAATTTGGGTTATTTTTTCCAATGTGCATTACCTTACACTTACCCACATTAAATTTCATTTGCCATTTTGCTGCCCAATCACTCAGTTTGCTGAGATCTTTTTATAGTTCTTCACAATCCCTTTTGGTTTTGACTGTCCTGAACAACTTGGTGTCATCTGCAAACTTTGCCACCTCACTGCTCACCTCATTTTCTAGATCATTGATGAACAAGTTGAACAGGATCGGTCCCAGGACTGACCCCTGGGGAACACCACTAGTTACCCCCCTCCATTGTGAAAATTTACCATTTATTCCAACCCTCTGTTTTCTATCTTTTAACCAATTCCCGATCCATGAAAGGATCTTTCCTTCTATCCCATGACCGCCTAATTTACATAAAAGCCTTTGGTGTGGGACTGTGTCAAAGGCTTTCTGGAAATCTAGGTATATTATGTCCACTGGGTGCCCCTTGTCCGCATGTTTATTAACCCCTTCAAAGAATTCTAATAGATTAGTTAGACACAACTTCCCTCTGCAGAAACCATGCTGACTTTTGCCCAACAATTCGTGCTCTTCTACATGCCTTGCAATTTTATTCTTTACTATTGTTTCTACTGATTTGCCTGGTACTGATGTTAGACTTATCGGTCTATAATTGCCAGGGTCTGCTCTGGAGCCTTTTTTAAATATTGGCGTTATATTGGCCGTCTTCCAGTCATTGGGTACCGAAGCGGATTTAAAGGATAGGTTACAAACCACTCTTAATAACTCCGCAATTTCACATTTGAGTTCTTTCAGAACCCTTGGGTGAATACCATCTGGTCCTGGAGACTTGTTACTATTCAGCTTATCAATTAACTCCAAAACCTTCTCTAATGTCACTTCAATGTCAGAAGCCCTATAGCTGAGTGCACCCAGTACTGAACTGCTTCAGTCTCTGTGTTGCTCTGCAGGAGGTGGCAACCCCAACTCTGTGCCTTGGTGAGGAGACCAGAGTTTCTGGTCCAGCAGGACAGTGGCGGGGGAGGTGGGGAGCCCCAGAGTTCAGGAACGCAGGCACCAATGGCTTGATCAGCCCATAGCGTGACAATCCCAAGGAGACTTCCGTGATCCAATCCACAGGAAGATAGGAGGTTGCCTCCATGTTCACTCTTACATGTCTTGCCTTATGTTATTCAAGAAGATATAAATAACTCCTTTTAGTATAAGGCCCAGCACTATAATTTATCTATCCTTTGTATTGTTTTTACCATTCTGTGAAGAGCTTGGTCATGTACAGTCCTCAGACACTGTATCATTTAGAGAAAGACCTCTCAGTAATTTCAATCTTTTCCTTATCAAAGTGGCTCGACAAAAATGTAAGGAATGTTGCACAAAATAAATGCAGAGTCAGAGGATGCCACTCTGTCTTGATCTGTGCACAAAGGAGAGCACCTGCACATAGCTCATACTTTGCATAGTATACCCACAATAAAGGAGAAAATGGAAAAGGAGGAGGAAAAGAAACCATGCACTACTGCAGTAGGAGAGACATGGGCTCCTTTGTGAGGCTGTAATAATGATTATGGAGCAGCAGTATGGTCTGTCGCATGAAATGTGGTTCAGCCCAGTACTTAAAGATCTTGTGCTATGCATATAGGACAGAATTTGGTTCATAACGCACTAGGAAATGTGAACAAAACTCAAAGCAATGTACACATCTTTCTTCTATCTTTGTCTAATCTTCCTGTCTAGATGTTTCTAGCATGCTCATCACTGTTGCGTCTGAGTGTGATAAGAGCTTCTTACTTGACTCAAAGGTCTCTGAAGTTCAGCTCCACAGCAATGACCAAAAAATTCATCTCCTGTGGTTTCCATATTTTTCAATGGATCGGAGAGCTCCCTTTAACTGTAATGTTCTCTTGGGACTTGTTGAGTCTGCTGGAGGAATACATCATTGAGACAGAACAGCAACTACACAAATCCTTATCCTCTCTGTGATGAATGGTGTGTTACAGGAGATAAACATACTTCAGTAAGAAACCACATTCAAATAAGATTCCTCTAGTAAGGCAAAACCCAGACACTTTAAAAAGAAAAACAAATTAAGAAACTCAGGATATGTCCACACTGCAATAAATCACCATGGAGCTTAGACTGTGGGGCTATCAACTTTGTATTGTAGAATTTTGGGCTCTGGCTGAACACTAGGAGCCCATGTGGTGGGAAGGTCCCAAAGCTCAGGTTCTAGTCTGAACCTGCAGGTATAGGCTACAATTTTATAGCCATGCAGCTGGAGCCCAGCAAGCCTATGATGTGGGCCAGCTGAGGGTTTTGTATTGCAGCACAGGGCATGTCTATACTTATGGAGGGGCTGGGGGCGGCATGCCACAATCGATCTTCAGAGGATTTTGCGGCATGTGTGAAGATGTGGCAAAATTAATTTCTCTGGGCTTGGCCGTCGACCCTGGTACTCCATGATGTTGTATAGAGTAAGGGACATTAGAGCGAGCTCAAAGATCCCTGATCTACACCAGGGAACAAAATCAATCCTGATATGTCGATTCCAGCTCCACTAGTAGAGTGGCTAGAATTGTGAATCTGGGATTGACTTTGAAGCCTAATGTAGAGCAGGCCATTGACATACCCTTGGGACACAATGGATCCTCAAACACGATACACATTTATACAATGATAAATTCCTTCCAACAATACTGAACTCTTTGTTAAAAATCAGCTAACTACTCAGGGACATTTGAATATATGGGGCTTCTATACCCATGTACCACATAACTGGATGAAATTTTTCACATACATGTTTGATTATGGCCACTTTGAATATTTGACCCTATAGAATTAACTGAAGTAATCCCGCCAGGCTCCTCCACCCCCAAATGTATTTTTTATTGCTCTAAATATTTATACCAGGAGGAGGGAATAGCTGAGTGGTTAGTGCATCGGCTTTGTAATCCCAGTGTTGTGAGCCCAACACTTCAGGGGACCCATCTGGGGCAGGTGGTGGGGGGCAAACCAGTCAGGAATGGTATAGACTATGCTGTGAGTGCAGGAGACTGGACTCAATGACCTCTTGACGTCCCTTCTGGCTCTGTGAGATACGTGTATCTTCATGTTTCAAATTTATTGTTTTTCTTTTTCTTAACCAACTGCTCTTAATCCACAAGAAAAGAATCTGCCCGTGGGATGTGGAACTCACAGCATATTAGTCAAACATAAAGGAATGACACACCTAGAATTACATGCTGAGACTTCCTTTGGATCTTTTCCCATTTCATTCCAAGGTATCAAGAACATAACTGCTATGCTTGTAGATTTACTGTATTTCAGCACTGCATTATTCCTGAGTTCTAGTGGTAGAAATGGCCCTTATTTTTCTGTCTACCTATCTAATCTATCTACTTATAAATTATCAAATCATCCTTTGCCTTTAATGCCTTACCATCCTATATATATATATACACATATAGGATGGTATACATATATATATAGGATGGTAAGGCATTAAAGGCAAAGGAGATATATATATATATATATATATATATATATATGTATGGCTAATAACCCCAATGAAAATGGAACGTCCTTTGTTAGTCTCAATATCCGAGATGAGCCTGAACTTTTAGAACTATAAATGCACACAGGTTAACAGTCTAAAATTCTTGATTCATGCAAGTCCCTGACATGATCAGTTGGGGCTTGAGCCAAACTCTGCGGACGTCAATGGAAAATTTTCCATTGACCTCAGTGAGCTTAGGATCAGGCCGTGACTCAACAAAACACTTAAAATTGCATTGAAATTTAAGCTTATGTTTCAGTTCCTTGGAAATCAATGGGACTTAAACATGTACTTAAAGTCAAGCGCATGTTTAAGTGCTTTGCAGAACTGGGGCTTTGCCGTGAGCTTTCTGCATGTGGACTTCAGTTGTGCAGAAAGGTGTGCGTGTGCATATGTAGCTTTAGCCATACACTTTAAAAATAACTGGACCTCAATTTCCATCCCTCCCACTATAACAAAGAAACAGCCATGTAGTTACGCCAACAGAATCCATGTTCCAAACATTAATTTCTCTTTCTTTCTCTCTCTCTCCTTACTCTCCACCACAGCTTTCCAGATGGGGAGTTCCCAGTGGGGAACACAGTAGAAAACAGCCATAACCAGAATTTTCTCAGGCACTCTGGGAGACTGGTCATGTCGCAGGACATAAACTTTTGCAATGTAAGCCTTGCTCAGCAAACACAGAAAATAGGTTCTCAGCCACAGGCTCTGCAAACACAGGTTGAGCTTCTCAGATGGTCAGGACATAATTGTCAGCAAAATATGTGTCAGCTAAAACCACAGAATGAGGATTGGGTCTGGTAGCTCAAGGATTGTCTGGGACTCTGTAAACCTTGGTTCACATCCTTACTGTGCTATAGAACCCTGTGGGATGCTGGACAAGTCACTTCGGTTCTTGGTGTTTCCATTCGGTTCATCTGTAAAACAGTGATGATAATATGCCCTTTGCCTGTTGGGTCTGACTTTGAGCACTTCCATGTTATCAAAACTGCCTACACACAGCTGGGAGTGGAGCTGGACACAATTTCTGACATCCTGTGCCTAATAAGGTTCCAGGAAAAAAAATTGTGTCTGCATTCATGAAGGGAGCCATGTCTGCACCCCATTACCAACAACTGTATTTAGACACATGCAATACAGTGCAGCACAGTTCACTTGATCACTGAAAGCTGAAACAAGATGTTAAAAAAACAGCATTTTCCTCCTTTACACAGCTCTCCTCCCATCCCCTTTGTGTCTCATGTTTTGTATTACTCCCTCCACCCTCATTCCAGACAGTTTGGCAGTCACGCTGAATGTTCTGATGAGAGAAAACACCAGCCAGACATTTTCAGGGCCTGTAATTCTTTCACGCCCTAAACATGAGACCCATAGCGGAGTTATCAGTTTCACGTGAGTTATGTTACCTTCTTCAGTCTGATATATTTCTGTTTTCAGTATGATATAGATAACTGGGGTTTTTGAATAATACAGAAGATATAACCTCTAAGAACCAGCATTAATTTCCTCTGGAGCCTTATGAAAAATATCAAGGGCGAACCTGACTTGTGGTGACAGAGCATTTCAACATATCCAGAGAAAGAACTGCTTCTGGGCACACATGGTAGCCAGACAGAACTTATGTGCACAGCAGTGTATGTATAGTGCTAGTTCATTAAGTTTTCCGTCATGAAACTGCTAACCAGATACTTTACTAGCCACATTTAATGTACCATCACATGTCTGAGGTCAAATATTAGTAACATCCAGCTGCAGATCAGGTTGAGTTTCAATAAAGTTTAAAACAATAATGATTAGGTGAAGGCTTAATATTTTGGAATGGTATAAATCTCTTTGTCTTGTCTATTACATTGGGGAAACAGAATAAACTGGTCAGAGCAAGATTCTAGGAGTTAAATCCATAATTCCCAGTGTTATCCCTCATAATATGATCGTAAAACTGCTGATGAGATGAAACAACAAAGTCATTGTATGTCTAGGCTGAAATAAGATAATCTGCAGCTACTGCTGTGCAAGGTTCCACAGAGTCAGAATTTGCAAATAACTTGAAAAATGCCAGAAAACAGACAAGTTTGAGGTGATTATGAATATAGTGTTCCTATGTGACCTTGGGGAGGAAGGCTTTGTTAGGCTAGCACGGGTTTACTGCAGAGGCATGACTGTGATTCAGGAACATAAGGTATTAAAACAAATTCTGTGCCTCTCAAAAAAGACAAATTTGCCTCTATATTTGTATTTTCATATGCAAACTATGAACAGGACCACTCATTTTAAATCACTGAGTTGTAGGTTTTATCAGATCTGAGAACTACTTTGTTGCCCAGGACCAGGTGTCACATTAACAATAATGGATGTTGCAGCTCTGATCCTAGCATCCTAGGATTAACTCATGTGGTCAGCTCTTCAGTAGGCCTTTATTGTGTGCATATAAATACTATGTGTCAATAATTCACACCAAGGAAAAGGTTTATTTGTGGAAAGCTGGGTGCAGATTGCCCCCTTTTTGTGGAAAAATTCACCCAAATTCTCCTCACGTAATTCCCGATATGGAATGAACAGGAGGCTCTGCTTTCAAATCCTGTGACTTGATATGGAGACTTTGCATCTTCACCTCAGTATTAAGGTTTCCTGATGCCTTTCTCCAGCCACACACTGAAGAAATGCTCCAGCCATCCCCCTGCCTGTGGCTGTCCCCCAGAGTCTCTTTTAAGTGTACTCTGAAGCTGCATTAACTTCATGCAGGAGATAAAAGGAAACACATCACTCTGTCTGCAGCATTTCTCATCCCTTCTCTTCTCCATGCTTTGATTCTGAACTTCTTTCTTAGGCTCCTGGACAGGGAAGAGTGGACACGAAATGGAGGCCCTTCATTTCTTTGATTTGAGAAAAAATTGAAACCAACCACTTAGTGCCAGGCAGTCTTACTGGACAGTAATATTGGTCTAGCTATGGTCTGAAGAAGTGGGTCTGTCCCACGAAAGCTCACATAATAAACCATTTTGCTAGTCTTTAAAGTGCTACTTGACTGCTTTTTGTTTTGTTATTGGACAGTAGTTTCCAGTGTCTCTCTTGTTAAACTCTAAGGGAGTTGAATGGTAGGGAGTTGGAGGAAAGGGAGGGGGAATAAGGCACCTTTATTGGAGGAAGACAATCTGAGTAATTTGTTTTCATGTTAGGTGGCAAATGAGGTAATTCAGGGTTAATGTGCTAACAAAGCAAAATCAAAACCAGAACTGATGGGATCTCTAGGTCATGCATCAAACTAGCAGTCAGCAATTAATTGTTAAGTACTACTTTTTATTAGTTTTTGGGTCTGATTAATTGCTGCCCTGTGGTCTCTTTTGCACAAGCTTCACTGCCACAGAGCAGACGAGTCTTGCCCTGATGAATTTCATTGGCAGAGGGGGCCTCTTTGCTTGGGGCAGAGCTACTGGCTCTGAGCTCTCAGGGAGATTTGGAGTGCTCACAGGAAAGGCATTTTGGAACTGAAAGTATTAGATTAATAGCTCATACAACTATGTACGTCACAATATTTGGGGCCAAATTCTGCCCGTAGTTACGCAGTGGGGGAGCTACTTGGCCATGCTAAGTAGTGGTGCCAAGGGACTGCCACACATCCTGCCTGGGATGTCTATCAGGGCACATCTACACTGAAGTAAAGGATCCACAGCAAGGTCTAGGTGAGCTGACGTGGGTTGGCAAGGCTTGGGCTGGAAACTGTGTTGTAGATGGTAAGGCTGAAGCTGGAGTCTGGGCACTGAAGTCCCGCAAAGGGTGTGGGGTAGATCTCAGAGTCTTGGCTCCAGCCTGAGTCTGAACTTCTACCCAGCAGTTGTTAACCCTAGAGCCTGAGGCTCGTAAGCCCACACCAGTTGGCACTGGCTCTGAGGCTTGCGGGAATGTTTTTTTTTATTTCACAAAGACATATCTGCAGGATCATACTGTTGTGTTTGGACCAGGCCCAGAAAAGGTCAGCAGCCAGGCTCAGAGTTAGAGGAGTGGAAAATAGGCTGACGGCTGTCTACATGTTTCTTTCTGCCATCCATACCAAACAGTGAGACTGTTTTGATGCGGTACAGAGGCCTGTTAAGGCTGAGAGGGACTGCCCAGGATCATGCTAAGCCTACGCTAGGTTTTTTCCCTCCTGACATTGCAACCCGAGACAACAACTCTTCCAAGGGAGAGAAAGTGGTCCTGAGGAAGCTGCTCATGGACATGCAAAAAACCTCAGGATACTAATGTAGTCTAGAACTTCAGTCTGGAACTTTGAAGAGGTAAAGCTCTCCTCTCTCTGAGCAGGGCATATACTGAGAGATTTTCTGGAGAGACTGGAAAACTCAGGCATTTTGAGCCTGAGGCACAGGCTGTCTTTTGTTGTTGTTGTTTGGATTTTAATCTCAGAACCTTCAGCATGTGGTCCAATATTTTGTCTTCCAGATCTCTGCCGGATTTTGGACTCCCAGCAAGGATGCTTAGGCAGAGACACGATTATCTTTAGCCTGAACTCTAACATAAAACATTTCTGTTTGTTTGTGACTTAGCCGACAGATCCCAAGGGGTAGAAAACACAAAACAAAACTGAACTCCTTTTCCTCTAGGGTAGGATGCTGTTTGTGGCTTTCTGCGCTAATGAAAATGCTGACTGACAAACTGAGATCAAATTTATTCCATGTTCAGAATCTCAACAATAAAGCAAACCACAAGCAAAAGCTTCAAACTGAGATTTTGTAAGGAATCCTCTCCCCTCAATAAATCACTATTTCCCAAACAGCTTCAATGGGTATGTGCAACTTAAATACTTCCTTGGAGAGCCAGCTGCTTAGCTAGCTGTAGGGATATGCCAAAAGTTATTGAGTGACTTTTACTATTTAACAGGGCAACCACTGGAAAGAAGACACAACACTGTTTGTGTTGAGCTTTTTCTCTGAATGCTAGTAAGTCACTTCAGCCACTGGGAATCGGTATTACCTCCAACATCACCATTTCTCAAACATTTTAGAAGCCTGCTTCTAGCTTTTTCCACTCAGCTAAAATGGGATTAGTCTTAGATAGTTTAAAACATTGAGTTAGTTGTCCAATTAAATCATTAAATCTACTTGAGATCACTGCAAAGATGTAGTCAGAAGTTTGATTAAAAGAGTCACACTATATGGGCTGTTATCAACTAATCATCTATTTGGACTAATGATCCTGTTATATTCCAGAATTTACTATATGGTGCAATTCTCATCTGTGCTGAATGCAGGTAAGGGCTGGCTTAATTATCTATCTATCTAATTTAAGTATTTCAGTTAGGTAAGGTCTAATTCGGCTGTGTCTCATAGCAGACAGTTATTTATATATATTGCTAGACTATGTCTACACTACAGCCATCTGTTAATAGAAGTTACTGTTGGAAGAGATCTTCCGACCAAACATATGTCAACAGATTGCAGCCAGACAGCAAAGCGGTTTGAAAAAGTGATCCACTCTGTCAACAGAGAGCAGCTGGACTGCCCAGCCACTCTCTCAACAGAACGGCCGACAGGAAGCACACCAGACGGATGCCTCCTGGTGATCCAGAAACCCTGTCTGCTGACAGAGGTGCCCTCTGGAGTATCCACACAGGTTTTTTGTCGACATGTTCTGTCAAGAGAGGTATTCTGGATCATGAGGGAGAGGCAGAAGGTTCCCAACAAATGTGCCATGTTCTGTGGATTTACTGTTGACAGAATGCATTTTTAGTGTGGATGCTCCACGAGTTAACACAACCAGTGTTTTGTCAACAAAACTCTCTAGTGTAGATGTGTCTTATATATAGCTCAGCTTTTGAAAGCTGGCCATTGATATCATAGACCAGTCTTTCTTAAATTATGTTCTGCGGAACACCGGTGGTCCATGAACAGCTCACAGGTGTGCCGGGAGGGTCTGACACTTTTTCATTTCATACACTGATGGTACATATTTGCGGTTATTAAAAACCAGATACAATGTTACTTTTTCATTTCTTTGATATCTGATTACATTACTTCATTTTGGCTTTGCTGTATATGTTGTAATTTGCTTTTTTTGGTCTGACAGCAATTTTTTTTGAAGAAAATGTTCATGGGTGTTCCACATAAAAATATTATTGTTTGATGATCTGTGGTCTCAAAAAATTTAAGAAGCACTGTCATAGACAGTCTATACAATAAACCTCCATGCATTGAGGATATCTGACAGCTGAAAATGGAGCAGTAATTACAGTACAGTGGTAGAGGAAGAGAGAGATACAGAGAAGCAGCAATGTCTAGCAGTGAGAGCAGAGGTCTGGGCATTAGAAGACTCATGTTCTATGTTGGTTCTTGCTCTTGCTTACTGTATGGCTCTTGAGCAGGTATTTTGACACAGCTCAGTGGAGCAGCCACGAGCCCATGGAGCACTCGAAGGCATTCTCCCAGAGCTACCAGTGTGCAGGAGGAGTCTATTATGCCATCCACTCAGCACCCATGGATGGGATAGGCAGAATCCAGCCCTTTAAAAAAATCTTCTGTTTGCCTCAGTTTCCCTGCCTGTAAATGAGGCTAATACAAACAAAACCTGGAGTGCTTCAGATGGTGCTTCAGAGCTAATGAAGTAGGGCCAAAGCGGAGATATACATACTCTAAAATCAATGGAGTTACTTTAGATTTACAGGAAGGTAAGGGCAGGTCTACACTACCCTGGGACATAACTCACTCAGGGTTCATCTTCTGGGGTTCAGTTTCACATGGCTAGTAGAGATGTGCGAAATTGTCCTCTCAGGAGTTGTAGTCAACTCCTGTATTCCTTGCGAGACGTGAGGAGTAAGGGATGTTGATGGGAGAAACTTTCCCATGGATCTTCCCCTGTACAGAAAGCCAAGTTAGCCGAGTGCAGATACATTGATTTTAGCTACTCAATTGCTGTAGCTAGAATTGCATATCTGTGGTTAACTTTCTTAGCCTAGCGTAGACATAGCCTAAGTTAAAGCAGAATCTAGTTGTGTAAAATTTGTGTGCTACTTTTGATGTCTTCAGCTGGAAGGTAATGTCCAAATACTGTCTTATTAATTTAATAGCCATTTATGTAAACTGGAACATTTTTACAAAAGCAAAGATAATTCAATACTGGGATTCTCAGTAACAAGATCATCTCCAATAACACAACAGTATTACAGTCTATTTTACAACTTACAAATAGAAAAGTATGTTAAAAGTGGATTGAGGTTGCAAAGTCAAACACTCAGCAATCGGGAAATGTCAAAGTCCATGTTTCCCGTGCATTTTAATTCAGCCCTCCTATTTGAATGCCTTACAGCCAAGGCAGGCTGTATACCAGGGTGGGAGGAAGGAGAAGCCTTCGTGCACTATCTCCCCCTCAGCCTAATCATAGCAGCTCCCATTGACCATATCTTGCTTGCCCCTAGCCTAGACGCTTGCCCTTTGACTACATGCTATTCAGACCCTGCTCAGAATTGAAATTATTAATATTCTCAAGTGCTTTTTCTGTAGCACTCAGCACCCTATCTGAGAACTTCAAAAATGCATCTTCACAGTACCCTGCTGAGGGGAGGCAGGTATCACCTCCATTTTACCAATGGGAAGCTGAGGCACAGAGACTTTGAAGGTGAAAGGAACCGCTACTTTTTTGTGCTCATTTTGAGATGCCTTTGGCCCGATTCTTCAGAGGACTTAGCTTTTCCTAGCACACTGCATATTTAGAGCACAGCTCCCATTGGTAGTCATGCCAATCGTGGCTGCTCAATAGTTTCACATATCAGACCTCAAGGTATATTAAATAGGAGTAACACAAATTAGTGACCCTGTGTAAAAAGTCTGCTTGAAGTGACTTGCCAAGCCTCACTTAAGAACTGTATGGCAGATGGTTGAATCTAGGCCTCACACTGACTAAAGCGTAATATCATCTGTTCTGTTCTTACAGGCTCTGGCTTCAATCACTGCTCACCTTCCAACATTGATAACTGAGGCAGGGGCAGACAGGAATTGGGGAAGATTTTTAAAGGCACAAATGACAAGAGGGCATCTAATGTCCATTGCTATCTTGGAAAATCTTTATTGCTAAGGCTATATCTAGACCAAAATGGCTGATTTGTCGACAAAACCTGTGAAGAGTCCAGATTCCCAAGGGCATTCTGTTGACAATAAATCAACAGAAGACAACATTTTTGTTGACAGCTGTACCCTGCTTGCCATGAGGAAGAATGCCTCTGTCAACAGTGATATGTCAACAAAAAGCGGGGCTGGAAGTTCCAGGGGGTCTTCTGTCAACAGAAAGGGTTTCCGGGACATTGGGCAGCCCTTCTGCTGTACTTCTGGTGATGAATCTTTCGATCCGCCCTGCGATCTGGCCACAATCGGTTGACAGAGGTTTTGTCGGAAGATATCCTCCAACAAAACTTCTGTCAACAAAACCCTCTAGTCTAGACATAGCCAAAGTGCTTGTCCTGGCTGCGCTGAATCACTGGAAGTTTTCAGATTGAATTTAATGAATCAGAATTTTACTACCCCATTTCACTCTACGAGTTCTGTCTATTCTGTGCACTCAAAGAACATCTGAGTGTTTGTCTTTGCAAACTTGTTTTTGAGTGTAATTGTCTGAATTAAAAAAAAAAAACAGGCTGAAAAAACCAGCGGTGCTGTAACAGTTTTTATATGGGGGGTGCTGATGTAGGAAAACATATAAACCATTTATTTGCTGTTACAGCTACTTCAAGCCAGGGTATATGGCAGCACCATCAGTAACCCTAGTTCCAGCATAACTGGAAAAAAATGAAATGGAAATTGGCTGCCACATGAGTATTCAGCATGATTAAACCTTTAGATCCCCAACATGGAACTCTGTCACTTGAGTTAATATAATAACTGATAGCAGTAGTAGGCTTTCATCCTCTGTTTGGGCCTGGGGTTGTTGTTGTTTTCTGAAGGTAGACGATCGGCAAAACCCAGGAATTATGGGTTCTAGTCCAGGTTCTGAGGGTGGTGTACTTCAAATTTAGGTTGATTTTATGATGACAGCAAATTTGTAGCCCCTTTTCCTGCCGGACATGAAACTGTTAGGAGTTGAGGCTAACCACAGTTGAGAATAGTTCTATATTCTTTTCCTATCTGGAACCTACCTTATTCCCCAGTAGGGTCTTGAGAAGTTAGAGCAGTGGTGTGCAAATTGGGGTGTGGGGTTCCCTCGGGGGGGATGTGAAATTTCATAAAGGGGGTGCAGCATGATTGGCTGCTGGGTCTCAGGCTCATCCATCTCATTAAAATATTGAACTACGTTACAGTTTTTATGCATGCGTATTCACATTTATATGCCAATAAATAAAGCTTTTGCATTCTGCATACTTATTTTCTTACATGTGCCAAATATTTTCTTTTTTATATGAACATAAACAAAATTACCATCGGTTTGGATTACGTTAGACAGGTTGGAGGGGCCCTGCTAATTGCCAGATTAAAAGTGGGGCCCAATGTCAAAAGCTGGCTCGCTCCTGGGCTAGAGAGCTGTGCATTCCTTTTGCATTTCCACAATGGAAATTTGGCCCACTGCCTAAACTGAAATATGAAGCTAGCAAGACTCCTTCTTGCTTCTCTTCTTTCAGAACTAAAGTATTTCTCATTGGGCTTCTCTACGCTACCACCTTCTTTCGAAGGAAGGATGGTCATTAGGGTGTTGGGAGTTTACTAATGAAGTGCTGTGCCGCATATGCAGCACTTCATTAAGCAAATTCCCCCCGTAGCAACTTCGAAGTTTTAAACTTCGAAGTACCGGCGCGTGTCTATCTGCGGCTCACCCACTGGTACTTCGAAGTGCTGGGGCAACTTCGAAGTCCTTTTACTCCTCAAACTTTGAGGAGTAAAGGGACTTCAAAGGAAGGACTTGGAAGGAAGGTGGTAGTGTAGACAAGCCCATTGTGATATATGGGTGCTAAGATCAAGATGGACTATGGCTCTCAAAAATGAATATGGCAGTATAATTACTGCACTAATAAAAAACCCAGGCCCGGCCTTAGGGCAAGGCAGTTGCTTGGGTCCTGCACTCCAAATGATCTTAGCATCTACAGCCTACCTGCTGGGCCACACTGCCAGCATGCCACATTGGGTGCTGCTCTCAGGCCAGTCCCTGATGGGCCAGTTCTGCATAAACCCTTTAGCAGGGATTAATAAAGCATCCCTGCTAAAATCTGAAATCACAAGAACCGGAACTGACCAATAGTAAAGGAAGTTAAGATAATGTAACAACTGAAAGCATAGTTTTTATTCTTGATTCTGTTTCTACCCAATTCTTTTCAGATTTTTAACCAAAAGAATGTGATACATTTTTTATTTGTTGGGTGTGTTTTTCTAAATCTCTTTAGCATCACATGAAGAAGTATCAAAAATAAATCTGTCATGTACTTGAGATTATAATTTATTTCCCTTTCTCTCTGGCTGTATAATATTAATGGCCTTGTCAGCCAGTAAACAAGACTGCTACTGTAGAATAGTGACTATGTTAGATTTTGCTTTCGTATTGTATTTACTGTAACGTAAAGGCCACGTTTGTCTGACAATCACATTTAGCTACAGTCTTAGAAGAGGAAAGCCCAAATCTCTCCTGCTGACATTTCTCTTTGAAAGATTAGATTTTGGATTGTAGTTTTAAAGTATTATCACTTAGGAGAATAAATAGAGAATTAGGACATTTTTATAAAGTGAAAAAAGTAATCAATGGGGGAAGCTTGATTTCGATCAGTCTGACAACTGCAAGAATTTAAAAGTGGCAGTTTGGTGGTCAGCTTCAGTATGGTGAGTTGTTTGATCTGTTATACAATTCATTGCGCTAGAGCAGAGTAGCATTGCCACCCACTTATATTTATTGTGCAGCTTTATTTTTCCTTGAGTAATATTTTTCTTGTGTTTACTTTAAAAAGAGGTACATTTTGTGGTGACCATCTCCCATTTTCCAAATTAACTGCTAGCAGATGTTGCCATGTGGCATAAGGCACACCCAGAAACACAAACCACTATGCTTTGCATTCTGGTTCTGGAAAGCTTCGTATGTTGTAGGAAAAATTCTTAAGCTTCTCTACCATACTTAAAGCAGTGACAGAGAGGTAGCCGTGTTATTTTGTATCTTCACAAAACAAAAAAATTCAGTCATGTGGCACTTTAAAGACTAACAAAATATTTCATTAGGTAATGAGGTTTTGTGGGGCAGACCCACTTCTTCAGATCAGGAAAACTATGTCCAGATCTGAAGAAGTGAGTCTGTCCCATGAAAGCTCACCACCTAATAAAATATTATGTCAATCTTTAAAATACTTAAGGTGGGGTCTTATGCTGGAAATAGATCAGTGCTGTTTTTTAATACTTTTAGATCTCTTTAATATTAGCATTACAGAAGCATAATTGAGATGTACCTTTGTTTGTGAAATACCATTAAGGAAAAGTTTGGCTGCTAATTCAAGGAATTATAAGAAGTGCAAGTAGTAGTCCATAGAAAAAGTTGCTTGACATTTCCTAATATAAGACCCTGTTTGAGTTGCTTATATCTTTGCCACACTGTAATGGTTGGGGCTGTTATATTTCCATGCTAGGTATCAAATTCAGGCTGAATTTTTAACAAATATTTCATTAAAAATGCTATAGCCATTTCTAGAATGAGATGAAGAAAACATATGTTGTTTTGACCATGCTATAAGTTCTTACAACTGTTTGAATGAGACGCTTTATTGCCTATCTGGTTCGGAACAGGGGCTTACATTTTGGCAGAGAGGCTGTCCTGATGTCAGGGATGTGCCTTTGCCATCCTCAGGAAAGTCCACCTCAATATGGTCAAGGTCTTAGTTTCTGAAAAATCTCAGTTTGCTCATGCTCAGCAGAAACTTGTTAGAGTTTAGCATCTAAGTAATCTACCCGTGCTACTTAAAAGTCAATGTTATAAATTGTTCTTGTTTGTTGCTGTTATAACTAGTTCAAGACTGGCCTTGTGCATGCCTCTTGCAGCAGCTTCCCACCAGGAAAGCCTGATGGTGTCACAGTTAGGAACATAAGAACATATCCTGTCCACAAGATTAAAAACAAACAGAATGAATTGATCACTAGATGTCACTATTGCTTTACAGAAATATGATTGCATGCAGCCTTTTGGGGTATTGAAGCAGGTGATCTTTACAGAGAGAAATTGGGAAAGGACACCTACAGGTGACTGGTCCACCTGTGTTTGCATCCATGTCAGCTTCTCTTCTATTTAACTATCGCCTTCCATTTTATATCTAAAGAATTTTCCATATGATCTGCAGAGGTCATTTTATCTACCACTGAAATGCAGCCACCTTTGGTCTTAAGTGCAGCAACTACTTAGTAGCACACTAACTTTACACAGAGATTTAGGACAGGAAATGAATACCATTTTATATGAAATATTAAAGCTAAGGTTGGGGAGAATGTACGTACTTAAGCTGGAATTTTTTAAGGCACGTTAGGGCTAATCTTCAGAGTAGTTTTCAGAAATACTTGTTTCATAATCTGTGTGCAGCAAGTGGGACTTAATGAAGCTTTTATTCCCATATGACCTGGTTTGATGCTGCAGTATCGGACTGAAAAAATACACCATGAATTTGAAATCAAAGAATGTCAGTGATATGAAAAGGTGGGTTGTGAAGCTCTATGATTCAAACTTTGTTTAACTTAGCAGTTGATTTTGCCACTGTTAAACAACAACCTGACCCAGAAAAGTTTATACATTTTTAAGATGATCTAACAATGGCTAAGACAAGTGTTAAACTGCATGCAATTAAAATATGGTATCACTTCGCCAGGGCCAGCCCAAGGGGTCTGTCACCCTAGGTGAACTATGACTTTCACCCTCCCTCTCCCCATTCAATACAGAGAAAAATCAGAAGTCTAGAATGAAATTTTGCTTTCATTAACTCGTTGATTGAAATAAACAATGTTAAATAAATATTTTCATTGATTTTTTTCTACATTTCATTAATGTTAACACAATTATACTGTATAGGGTAAACTGCCCAGGAGCTGACAATTTAAAGTTTTAATCATTTTGAGTTGTACATATGGTTTCTGGTCAGTGCTATAAGCAGCTACATTTCAAGATGCAACTGTCTTTCTTCCAGGGGAATTAATTATAGGGAACCCATGAAAAATCTTTATTCCTTGATACTGAACAAAGTCTGTTTCTGAGTTGTAACCCTTTTGCACTGGGCTGTCAATCTGTATAAAGATTTAGAACTTTGCTTCTTGTGCTTTTGTGTTCACAAATTGAACAATATGTGTTTGAAATAAAGTTTTGAAGCTATTTCACGTTTTGTCAAGATGGTGGCTAATCCAGCAAGTCTCTCTTTCAGCATGGAAGAGAGAAGGTATATCTATCAGTTTTAACTTTGAAAAGCTACACTCCCTGCTAGCAACAGAAACTGGTAGAGTCAAGAGAACACAAGGAGCAATGAAGATGCTGGGAAAGCTGTCTGAGTTCAGAAATAAACCAGTACACCTTGAGGTGTAAGACATCTTGGAAGTTGTTGTGAAATAGCTTTCTGTCCACTGCATTGATATATTTTGAATTTCCATGTTCTAATGCTGACTCTTGCTTCAAGCAATGCTCTAATATCTGTTTTGAAGTCTTATCTCACAAACTCTGCACATTGTTGAGGAAACCAAATATTGAATCAAGCTGTTGTATCTGCTCACATCATTCTTTAACTGACTGGATTATAGTATCTCTAATTGAAAAGCAGATGTTTACTTTGAATTTTTGTTTTGGATCCTGATCTGATCAGTCTTTTGCCTCAGATGTGAACTGTTGCTTCTTTCTCTGAAAACATGCTGGTTCTGGCTCAAAGTCTGCTGGTAGTTCAAATTCCTCAGCAAGCTCATGCGCATCTACTCGTGCCTTTTCAAATGCTTCATCACGTCTGCATTCCTCCAGAAACTTCTTGGTCTGTTGCAGCTGTTGTGTTGCAGAATGTGTGTCAAAGTCCTCTGTCTGAAGTTTCTTACCAGTAAGGTTAATCTCATACAAGATATCATAGCACAACATGCATTTGCCAGAGCTGATTCCCCACATTGGCACTCTGAGTGCTGGTAACGGGGGCGGTCTAGCCTAATAAAATGGCCAAACCTATGGAGATAGAAAATACTGCCTGATTCCAGTTTTCCTAGAGTTAGTCAGTAGCTGCCACCACCCAAGTGCAAAAAAACCCCCCCGTTTCCATTAAAGAAAACACTTGGGAATCTGCTGTCTGAGAATGCCTCAAACTTCTTCCCCCACAAGTAGTGATTAAACAAAGGAAACGATATCTGATAGCCAGCTGACTGAGCTAAGCATGTAGGTTTGAGACCCCTCTATCTGCCTTCCCCCCGCCACACATGGATTACAGCAAAACGCTTAACAAAGAAAAGGTGCTTTATTAAGCAAAAGGCCTATTTGCAAGCATACTTAATGGATTGGTGTTAGAATCCACTAACAGCCGTGGTATATCACAGAGATTGTAAACCCTGCGTGAAGAGACCAGGTTACAGTGTCTGAAAAGTGTACTAGATTTAAAGCCAGTTCTCAACCCATAAAAATAAATAGTAAACTCCCTCACACATCTATCTAAAGACTTTCCCCTATTTATGTAGTTTTGGTGATCTTGGGGGAGTTTTCCCCAGGGACCTCATGTCCCCCACATCTGCTCAGGACAGCTTTGTGTGACTCTCCTCTGGCCACACAAAGGACTCTCTCTTCCCATTGGCTCACCTGGCTGTTTGTCAACACAGGACCCACTAGCTCTGGTTTTGATCCTTTTCGTGCAATTTATTTAACTGAATGCTGGCGTCTCTATAAAAGAGATAGTAGCTCTCCCATCCATCACAGAGAGAAACTACAAATTTGAACTTACAAAGACCATTTGCAAGAACTTACGCTTCTGCACATGCTGTATTGCCACATGATCCTGGTCAGGTAGTATCATCACAAATTTCAATTAGTGTCTGATAGGTATGTACAAGCTCATATCAAAGAGTCTTCAAGACATTAATTTGACTCTCCCATCTTGTTTGGCTCAATGGTTTCAGAGTTAGACAAAGTGCACGAGCATGAAGAAATTTCCAATGGTGTGTTGAACTTGAAAAAAATACACATGGGTTGCACCTGATCTAAGAAACGTCTGCCTCCAAGCAACATCTGGCAACATCATTGACAACCAAATTCAGGGAATGTGTACTTCAAGGAACAAAAAATGCCCAAGGATTCATTTCTATTATTCTCTTTTGTACATCATTATCTTTACCCTTCATATTATTCCCATTGTGGTAATCTTGACCAGATAAGTTCTCAATAGACAAACTGAATGATCATTTAGCCTATGTCTAGATCACAGTGGTTTGTGGACAGATCATGGCCAAATTGCCAAGCAGACCACAAGAGTGATCTGATCTCTTGACAGAGAGTGTCTGGACTGCCTGATCTCAATCTCAACAAAACAGTCAACCAGAAGCACAGCAGACAGGGTGGCTCATGTCCTGGAAGCCCTGTCTGCCAACAAAGGGCCTCTAGGAACATCCAGACCAGTTTTCTGTCAACAGCTCTCTGTCGACAGAGGTGTTCTGCCTCACGGGGAGCAGGATAAGACTGTTGACAAAAGTGATGTGTTCTGTTGATTTACTGTTGACAGAATGCCTTGGGAATGTGGACACTCCATGGGTTTGTCAAAAAAAAAAATCTGGCGTTTTGTCAAAAAAAACCCTTTAATGTAGACATAGCCTTGCATACACAACCGTGATTTATGATGTGAAATCAGTAATCTCACTCAGCTTCCAAAATGGCAGTGATACACTGCTTTACAAGTATAATATTTAATACTTTTGTTTACAAGAGACATTTTATATTATATAAATATATTTTTAAATATAGAAAAAATTATTTCCACCGAATTTGGTGCCCTTTAAAGCCTGGCACCCTAGGTGATTGCTTAGTGCACCTGTATGCTGATCCTGCTTAGGGTCAGATTTTCAAAGGTATTTCAGTGCTTAAAGGGGCAGATAGGCACCCACCCTGCATAGACACAAATTCCACTTAACGGCTAACTTCCATGGAAGTAAATGGGAGCTAGGTGCTTAAACCAATGTATTTAGGTGCTTTGAATCCCAGCAGGTACCTAAATAGCTTTGAAAATCTGGGCCAGAGTCTGGCCGAACCCAATAATACCAATTGGATTGTTTCTTTTTTCATGAACTTCAGAAAGCCTAGGGCTAAATTCTGACAGCACACAGACTTTGAAACTCTGATGTTCAATTATTTAAAATGGGACATTTAATTCTCTGTTTTGTGGATTCGTTTCTGTGAAGGAATGACATTTGTGAGATATTATTTTCTTTTGAAAACAACTGGGAAAAGATACTATATATATTAAGTAATATTGTTAAAGAAAAGGATATAAATATCAAAAGCTATTGAGAAACAGAAGCTGTTTCATACTGTTTTAGTGCATTAATAGGACAAAATGTCCCATTCTTTTCACCTAGTCAAGGGCTGATAATTTATATAATCTGTAGTTAGCTTACAGTTGACCTTTTGTTGACTTTTTAAATCATCTCTAGAACAGAATATAGGTATGCAGAATCACTCACTGAAAAGGTCCTGTCATTAGGCACTAAGACTTATACCTGGTAATCTGCCTGTCACATAATATGCAAACAGATGATAAGCACTTACTGCTTTTATGGTATAAGTCTGAAATTGCCTATAAATGAGGAAGAAAGCCATTATTTAATCAATAGAATTGCATCAATTGAGTAACACTTGTCTCCAGTGTAAACAAACGGAATGTCTGTGTGCACTGGGAAAATAAGACTAAATTACTTGCAGATCTTGAAGCTTGAAAAAAAAACATAGGAAGTAGACCAGAAGCCTGACACATTCAGGGTTTTCAAATAGATTTTAAAGATAATTGTTAGATTACACAGGATTTCATGCTTGTTTTTGAGCATTTGATATACATCTTTAATTCTATTAAAAAGTGAGAAAAATTTGCTCTTCTTAAATTCAGTGTTTGCTATGTAGATATTTCAGAAATAACTTTAGACAATGGATCTTGATTACTAACAAATACATCAATTAAACAAGTCAATGGCAAAATTCTTGTGGACATCAGTAGGTTGAGGTTTAAACCTTACTAATTCATGATCTGGTAACTGTGATGAAGAACCAGGGTGGTCATTGCGACAGCAGAGGTCTAGCTAAGAAACACGGGTGGCAGAATCATCAGACCCTCAGTACCCTGACAGCTTCCTCTTTGAAACCTAAGACCTCAATTCATTGTTGACCCTCAAGTTGTCTGAAGATTAAGCAGAAGGGAAACTCTGAGGATGTTTAAGATGTATGTTTCTAATCTGTAAATATCTAGTGTTGACTTGCTAAATTAAATGTCATTGCACTTCCCTAACTGAACATAGGAGACCACCTGGAATGATTAATATCCATATGCCCCTGGAGAACAAGACTGTATATAAGTGAGTCTTCCTTACTGACCCAAAAATTGAGATAGTTCCATAAAGAAGTTGATAAAGAGCATGTCATTTGGGACTCAATTATGTCATCAAGGCTGCATCTACACTGAGCTGTGGCTCTGGCAGCTTGAAGTTTATGACCAGTCTTAAAAATGCAAATAGCTGCTTATTTGAATAAGGGGCTGCTGACAAAGGGTTTTTTTGCCAGCAGAACTATATCTACCCTCCTTGTTTTCTGCCAGCAGCAGCCTCTGCCAGCAGGGCAATCTCACATGAATATGCAAACCAGCCATCTGAATACGCAAATGAGAGTTCATTTGCATTTTTGGGAACGCTCATTTACATCAGGCTGCCAGCAACACGGCTCAGTGTAGATGTAGCCCAAGAGTTTCTGAAAGCCTCTGTCATCATGACGCTCAGATAGGAAGATGATTGTTTAAGTCTGGAGGAAGAGACACTGGAGGAAATGCCTATAAGGAGTAGAGAGGTGCAGCCTGATTTTAACATGTAGTTCACAAATCAAAAGGTTCCTGTGACAGCTCTTGTAATCAATGAATGCCTGGTCTGAGGTTCAAAGATTTAATAAACTCAGTGTGTTGTAGGATTTGGCCCTAAATAAGACAGAAAGCAGCAAGTGATGACAGCAAAAAATTAGTGGGTAGGGCAACTTTTGCAGCGCTGAAAGATAAGCTGTTGACTAAGTGTATTTTATTGAGTTGCTGAGATAATTTAGCTATTGTAGGGATTTTTTAAACTGTCTGATGAAGTAAAGTCCAGCCAGAGGACAGGAATGACGTAGTCAGAGGTGTTCTTTACATGCTGATGTTATACATGTTTCTCCCACTGCAATATTCATGCAACCAACTTGCCTGTCAATGTATTTATTTTCTTATCTTATGTCAGTTCTTCCCAGAAGCTACCATCAGGGTCTAGGCCCCATTGTGCTGGATCCTGTACAAAACATGCCAAGGCAGGTATGAGCTTTTTCAAGATGTTGGGCAGTAGTTGTAGCAAATAGCTGCAAGTCAGTGAATCGTTCCTATGGGATGGTGATTGCGATAGCTACCCAGTCCAGCTTTCCCAGTGAGCTGGACACAGAAGAGATTAAGATATTCTAGCCAGAGCAAGCGACAGGGAGACAGGACTCCTGGAATCTTTTTCTGATTCTGAAGCTGACATACTGTAAGACCTTGAGCAAGTGGTGGTTTGCGTTCTACATGGAAAAATTTAGGACTGGCAGGAATACTCCTTGAGTCTCACTTTGCATAGATTCCACCAAACAGTTCCATTGAGGAGTTAGGGTTTGTCCCTTTTCTCTGCTGCAATGATCAGGCTTCTTGAGATCTGTGTAGGTGTCTTGGGACCTACTAGTGGGCAAGGTAATCTACACTGGCACTAGAGCTCCCTCCACTGGTGCTGTCATGGACTCCCACACTCACAGCCCACAACTTGAGAGGTTATGTCCTTATAATTATACACACTTTGACATGGATTATCTGGGAGCTTGATTGGGGATGATGCATATAGATCACTTGTTGCTCTTCCTCTCCCTAGCCCACTCTCACATGCAGCTCTCCAGGTTCCTGGAGGGTCTTCTACCAGGTTCAGGTGGAGGCAGTGCCTTAGAGGTGGCTTTTCCTCTATTTGCACTGCAAATCTCTGCACTGGGGGAGGGTGGTTTCCCTCTGCATGTGGCTCTTGTGGGGAGAACACTCAGTTTGCCCATCTGTAAAGTGAGTCTAATAATGCGTCAGTGTTAAGAGGCTTAATTTCTAAGTGTCTGTAAAGTTATTGTGAAATTCTTGGATGTCCTGGCTTCAGAAAGTGCAACAGGAAGATTACAGCTAGCTCGAGCTTCATTAGAAAGCAACTTTTTGGGACACAGTTAACACTCAAGCCTTCTTTACAAGACAGTTTAATACCTAAATTTATTTCTTTTGATTAAATGCATTGCTCTGAGAAACTGAAAAGGCTATTTTGTTGAATGTGGTTCAAGTATATTAATAACTGGTAAATAAAGTGACAATATCTTTGTGTTTACCTAAGGATCTGATTCCAGTTACTTCCAAGTCAAGTGCCAGTATCTCGTTTCTCTTTTATGATTTAAGTAATTTGTTACCTTTTAACAGAGTTAAAAAAATAGCCTGCATTGTTAAACTCTGCAGCACCAAGCGCTTTCAAGAACTGATCTAGAGAAACCTGCACCTTGAGAGAATATCATGTTGTATTGAGACTTTAGAGAGATTAGTTTTTAAAGAACCTCTTTATTTTTATTCTGAATATGATCCAGTTCTAGGGATTTAATTTTCTGCCCCAGATTGCTAATTTTGTTGGTTTTGTGATTACGGGATGAAAAATTAGGGACTAAACTTGCCAACACTTAATCACGCAGGCTTTTCTTATATAGTGCAATTGAAGAAAGGCAACGCGAGGTGTAGTTTTGTCCCCTAAAGATGGCTAATTTTATAACAGTATTTAGCTCTTATAACAGTGGTGGGCAACCTGTGACCCAAGGGCCACATACAGCCCATTGGGGTTCTATGTGTGGCCTGTGTGATATTTTGTTTACTGTTGCCCATGCCCAGGATTCCCAGATTACACTGGTTTCCATCCATGGAGTTTTTTTTCCTACTGGTTTTACTAAAGTGACACACACTTAAAGGGAGGACATGTGAGGTGAGCTGCGTGCTGATTGCACACAACATTGATGGTGAGAGCCGTGCACTTGCTCTGCATCCAGTCAAAGTGCTGTTATGGTTCCATCAGCACATCCTGCAAATTCTAGGTACACAGTCAGCAAAACTAACCTGTCCCAGGAGATGTTCTTGGTTATGACAAGCTTGCAGACCACTGAGATAAAGGAGTGTGGTCCACTTAACTAACCTAGGTTGCCCATTTCTGTCACATAAAAGTGCCGGTCATCATTAGAGTTCACAGTGCTTTTCAAAGAGAGGTAAGCTTCATTATACCCATTTTACAGCTGTGAAAAATGTGACTCAAGAAGATAAAATGTCTTGCCCAGCATCACTCAGTAGCAGAGCTGGCGATAGAAGTCAATGTCCAAAGTTACTGCAGTGGTGGAGGACTGAGCTCACTGTCTGGGGTTGGTGTGAAAAGGAAGGCTCGTCATATACAGGGGCAAACAGCTTTAGCAAATAAAAGTGTAAATTGTTTACAATTTACTGCAACTGTTCCATACTGTGTGTCAAGGGAATACAATGATCTTTCAGTTTTTGTTTGTAAGTCTTGCCATTCCTTTTTTCTACCCAGAACCTGGACAGTTTATTATTTCTGTGCACTAGATAGTTCCTGAGATTTGGAAACAGATATATTTCCTGCAACAATGCTGTAGAATGTTTTGCGGGATTTTTAGAAATAAGATATTTTTCTTTTTCTCTTTTTATTTATGGAGCAATTAAAATGCTTAACATTCCAGGAAATTATTTCATAAATGTTCAAAGTCATAACTGAATGATAGAACATTGACTTGTATAGGGGAAGAGGGTCTACAGGTTCCAGGTGTGCCTGGAATATGAAACAACCCTGCAAGACTGAAGGCTGACAGTGTGGTGTAGTGGCAGGGCTCTGCAGACATTTGGAACAACATATAATTGCACATCCACTGCCGAGTGCCCTAAAGGTGAAACGAGAAGACTCGGCTTTGTGTTGAAAGAGCTTGCCTCTGAAAGACTGATCCCGCAAAGGGAAATAAAATATGAAGGGAAACATAACCTCTCAACTGAAACATTTACATCAAGCCTGTATCAGACAAGGTAGCTATCAGGATGAATGATATACTTAATAATGGGAATATGACGCTTTAAAAAGGTTGCTTTTTAGATGAAGTGACATGCCACCCTACACCTTTTGTGTGGATAGAAGTAGCTAGCGAGGGAAAAGGCTAATTCTAGACCTACTGAAGTCAATGAGAAAACTCCCATTGACTTCCCTGGGAGCAGGAGGAAGCCCAAGGTCAGTAATGTAGCTTTGAAGAGCTCACTTGGTACTCTTCTAAGCTGCGTCTACACGTGCACGCTACTTCGAAGTAGCGGCACTAACTTCGAAATAGCGCCCGTCACGTCTACACGCGTCGGGCGCTATTTCGAAGTTGAAATCGACGTTAGGCGGCGAGACGTCGAAGTCGCTAACCCCATGAGGGGATGGGAATAGCGCCCTACTTCAACGTTCAACATCGAAGTAGGGACGTGTAGACGATCCGCGTCCCGCAACATCGAAATAGCGGGGTCCTCCATGGCGGCCATCAGCTGGGGGGTTGAGAGATACTCTCTCTCCAGCCCTTGCGGGGCTCTGTGGTCACCGTGGGCAGCAGCCCTTAGCCCAGGGCTTCTGGCTGCTGCTGCTGCAGCTGGGGGTCCGTGCTGCATATACAGGGTCTGCAACTAGTTGTTGGCTCTGTGTATCTTGCACTGTTTAATGAAAGTGTGTCTGGGAGGGGCCCTTTAAGGGAGCGACTTGCTGTTGAGTCCGCCCCGTGACCCTGTCTGCAGCTGTGCCTGGCTCCCTTATTTCGATGTGTGCTACTTTGGCGTGTAGACGTTCCCTCGCTGTGCCTATTTCGATGTTGGGCTGAGCAACGTCGAAGTTGAACATCGACGTTGCCAGCCCTGGAGGACGTGTAGACGTTATTCATCGAAATAGCCTATTTCGATGTCGCAACATCGAAATAAGCTATTTCGAAGTTGGGTGCACGTGTAGACGTAGCCCTAAAGAGAAGACAGCAAGAGTATGTATCTGGGGAACACAGAAGTACGTTCTCCGGCGGTGTAGCTGTTTTACAGTAGGGTCTCAACACTTGTGAACTTCAGGTTCGTGAATTTAATTATTGATGAATGGCCACTTCTCCAGGGCCCCACGCAGGAGCAAGGGCAGCTGCCACTTCCTGGGTCTCCAGTGCGGGGAGTGGCTGCCATATTCGTGAAATTCAACATTTGTGAGGGTTCTTAACATGGCACCCTCGTGAATGTTGAGCCCCTACTGTACTTTGAAAACATTTACTGCCCCATACTGCTACACAGTCTCCATGTAGAATTGTTGAAGTCAGTTGGCATTGTATGCGTGCAGGTCAAGAGCAGTAGTAGGTCTGTGAAGTCAGATGTGGGTACAATTTCCTGGGGCCTGGGATTTTATAGTACCATGTGGTCAGGCTTCCTGGAGCCTGGTCACTCCAGACAAACAGACAAAAGGTTTTCCACTGCAAGAGTTTTAAGTCAGATATTCACAAGTGATACCCAACAGACCAGGTTTCATCTAGCCCCAAGGAGGGTCAGGCTTCCCTTGCACACAGCCAGCCTCAGTGCACATTGTGGGCTAGACCGTGCTCTCTGCCTTATGATTCTTAAACTGGTGGCAATCAGGTGTTACCCAGGTTTATTGAATGTATAACCTCAGATAAGAGTCCATTATAACTACACTGAGCAGGGAGGCTGACGGCCTCTGCAGGCCCCTGTGCGAGCTGGGGAGGGGCAGCTTTGTGCTCCTGGAAGGGGTGAGGCTGAGGGCAACTAGCCCAGAGTGCTGGCCAGTGCACCATGCCAGCCCCCAGGCAGCCCTTAGCACATGCAGTGGAACTCCAGCTGTGATTTAAAGGGCCCAGCAGCAGCAGCTGGACTCTCGCCACTTGGAATTGCTGGGCTCTGGGGCAACTGCCCTCTCTCCCCATCCTCCAGATGGTGGACTTGACACTGAGTAATACATAAAGATGGTTCACCTAGCATCAAGTAGTTGAAAATGTGGGCACATAATGTCCTAAAATCTTAGAACTGTTGGTCTGGTGACTTGTATCACTGATTCATTATGTGAACTTGGGTCAAAATACTTTTCAAACTTAAAACAAAAACCCATAGGGTCTGAAGAAATGGGTCTGTCCCACGAAAGCTCACCTAATAAATTATTTTGCTAGCCTTTAAAGTGCTATCTGACTGCTTTTTGTTTTGCTAGTATATAGACTAGCACGGCTCCCTCTCTGTTACTTTTCAAACTTAGTGTGCCTTCATTTTTTGGTACTCAAAATAAGACACCTAGGCTATGTCTACGCAGAAGCTTTATTTTGGAATAAGCCATTCTTGTTTTGAAATGGTGTGGCTACACACAAAAGCCATGTCTACACTAGCAAGGTCTTCTGGAAAATCAGGCCCTTTTTCGAAAGAACACACAGAATGTCCACACACAAAATGCACTCTTGTGATTTAAAATCGAAAGAACGTGGCTCTTCTTCCAGAAGCCCTCTTCCGCTCCTGGATCAGGAAAAGCACCTCCATTTGAAAGTGTCTTTTGAAAAAAAGTGTGTGTAGATTCTCCGTGGACCCTTCTTCCAAAAGAGCAGTCCTCATGGTGTTGGATTTTTTGATCCCTGGCCTGTTCTCTCAAAAGAGCAGGGGCTGTGTGGATGCGCTCCGTCAAAAGAGAAGATTGATCTTTCAATCTGCTTTTTTGTGCGTGGATGCACTCTGTCAAAAGAAGTTACTTTCAGAAGAGATTTTGCAAAAGAACTTATTTCAAAAGATTGCTGTAGTGTAGATGTAGTAGCCAAAATGCAAATCAAAATAGTGCTCAGACCAAGAGGGAGAAGAACCCCTCCCTGAGCCCTAATGGGTCACAGAGAACGGTGAGCTAGAACAGGAGAGTCAGTCTGGACTGGGGATTGCTTGGGGAGGGTGGAACATCATCTCCAGTGTTACGTATGACAAACATATCCCACTGAGACTGAAAACCCTAACTTGTAGCACAGTGGTACACCCCAATGCTGTATGATGCACAAGCATGGACAGTGAGAGGAAAGCAGAGTCAGTGCTTACAAGTATTTGAGATGAAATATCATTGCACACTCAAAGAAAGGGACAGCTTGTGAAATCAGAGTCTGTGATATGGCTGACCAAAATCCAGAAAGTATGACTTGGGTGGTTTGGACCCATACAGAGAATGTAACAAGAGGATGAAGACAATATGGCAGGAGAAGGTGCTAGAAAAGAGACCCTGAGGAAGGGATAGATGGATTGCATCAAAGGAGATGATAAGCAGAGGCAGAGAGTGGATGCTTGCATGGCCACCTGACCCCAGATTATGGAGTAAGAGGAAGAAGAGGAGGAGGAGGAGCCTGGAAGCAACTTAGAAGGAGTACAATAACTGAGTTAATTAAAAAACAGCAAACAATTAATTCAAATGAGATTTGAATCTGTACATATAGGAAAGAAATACAGTAGGGTCTCAACATTCACGAGAGTTCCATATTTTGCTAATATGGCAGCTTCTCTCCACCTGCAGCCCAGCTGCCAGGGCTCCTGCCTGGAGCCCCAGTGAGGTGGCGGCTGCCAGTGCTCCCCACCCTGGAGCCCTGGGAAGTGGCGGCTGCCGGCACTCCTGCCCAGGGCTCTGGGGAAGTGGTAGCTGTTGGTGCTCCTTGCCCAGGTCCCCAGGAAAACGACGACTGCCAGTGCTCCCTTCTCAGGGGCCTGGGAAAGTGACAGCTGCCGGCACTTCTGCCCGGGGCCCTGGGGAAGCAGCAGCTGCTGGCGCTTCCAACCATGGAGCCCTGGGAAAAGGCAGCAACTGGTGCTCCTGCCCAGAGCCCCAGGGAAGCGTCCGCTTGCGAATAATTGATTGTTGCGAATGTTGAGACTCTACTGTAACTCAATATCTCTCTGGATCCAAAAAACACCACTTCCTGTATAGCTCCCAAACTGGATATCAAAGTAGAAACATTAAGATTCCCATTCTGCTGCGTTTATTCATATTTTCCATGTGATAAGTCCCAAGGAGTTCAGTGAAAGCAAGGGTGACGGAATTGGAACCTTTATCAATGCATTTTTCCCCATTGGCCGATCATATCTGGAGACCATAGAACTTTCAGGAATCCGTGTCTTACCTTCTCCTTTCTTTTCTCTTTCATAATACAAAAATAGATGATAATTTTTTTTTAAATTTGCACAGTGCATAGGAGTCCCAGCCACACAACAGAACTCTAGTCTGCTAAGTGCTGTGCAAACAACGAGCAAGAAGATTGTACTTTATCTTGTTTGTGTTTGCATTGCTTATGTTAGAAAGACTAGTCAAATGAAAAATTTTCCTTAGCTTTCATTCTGACCTAAATTCTTCCTTGGTAGAACTCCATTTGCTTTATGCCAGGGATGAAGCTGTATCTTCTTGGCTCTGTTAATAGATTATATTTTTATGCTTTTCAGTAGATGCCCTCTGGGCTCATCCACAATCACTGTTGTGATTACAGTCAAATAAATGAGAGCCCAGCCAGGGAATATGATACTTGTTAGCGTGTAATTTGATAATTTATTTTTCATGAAAAGAACCCTGTATCACAAATAAGTCTCCTAGCGAGAATTCTGGTTAATCAAAGCCTGGTTGGTGCTTAGATAAGTTCAGATTTCATAGGGGACTGATCAATAGACTGTAGCAGAAAAGCTTTGCAGAGGTGTAGCTATAGTTGGGCCAACATAATAAGTGACTCAGTATTTATTCCTATCATCTATCATTGTATACCACATCGGTGTCACTGTTGCTTCTATTTCTAGCTTACATTTAACTTTTATGTCTCGTTTGGGAATCTTTTCCACTGATCACCTGTTTGTTGACAATTTCCAAACAACAAAAAATGAAGATAGTAAAACTATCAGAGAGACAGTTTTTTCCTTATCCATGTGTGTGCTGCAGCCTCTGAGGACAGGCGTGCAATGAAACAGGAGACCCTGCTTCTCGGGAGTCGCACTGAGCTGCTGACAAGTTCTTCATGGGCTGTGGGCGATATACTCCTATGTACTTGTGTCACACTGCAGGGCTTCCCATTGATGATTATCCCCTTAGTTTGACCTCTGAACTCTACTGTTTGCCACATTTACCGAAATAGCCATTTCAAAAACGCAAGTGGGGGCAAAGCCAATGGGATTTTCATGGCCTGTACTTGGCTTAATAAAAGTATTTGACTTTCACAGCTCTGACAATGAATGATCTTTTTATGGTTTTCTTATTTCGATGCAGCTCTCACCTTCCAGCCACATGTCAAGCTACAGACTGACATTTAGTTTTCCTACCACCGGTTGCACAAGTGTGCAGCCTGATATGATTTTTCTCCACAAGCTTCTCAGGGCTATTCCAGAACCAGCACTTATGAACTGTGCAAACACACACATCCTCATCCTAACTGTGCGGTCAGGGCTCATCTGCAATTTAAGTCTTTCATGCATGTTAGTGATTTTTATACAATGATATTGCACTGAAGAAAGCTGCCCATTCCAGGCGAGCTTCAAAGAATCCAAGAAGCAGTGTTTATGAGCTTGAACCTGTGTCTTTCTGTGAGTAGCCTCAGACTATCCCAGATGGTCCTTTTCAGATGTACTGTTATTGCTGTTTAATTTACCAGTGTTAATCTTGAGATCTACAGTGGTGACAATTACATGAGTATAAAACCACCACACCACTGTGTGTTGCATATAAAATGATGAGAGTCAATTGATGAAGGAATGGTTCTCTTCCACAGCCTCCAGGTCTGGCTGTCTGGTATTGGATCACGGTGGCCCTTAGAAACTTCAGTCTTGGACCAGGAACCTGTGACGTAGGAGCACTGAGGCTGACAGCTACCATGGGCAAGGTGTGGGAGGGGCCTAACTCTGCACTCAGAGCCCCTTAGAGCACCTGGTGCAGCACGTGAGCAGCAGTTCAAGGGGGGTTGGGGCTCTGGCCACAGTAGCAGTGGTGGTGGCCAAGATCCCTGAGCCTCTTGGACTTTCAGGGCACTGTGGCAGCTGCCCTCTCTGCTCCCCTTACGCTCCCCCCCCATCAGTGGGCCTTTGTTGGGGCAGTGCAAACACAGAACAAAAGCAAATAATCTTTCCCGTCTTAGTGGGAAAACAATAGCACTGCCCTCTTCTCCTTTTGTGACTGATGCTCTGTAGGGATTGAGCAATATTTTTTTGTTGTTTCCCCCCGCCTATCCTTAGTGATCTCCCAGCTGGCATCAAATCAAACAGCAGAGCCCGCATCCAAAGGAGAAACGCAGTTGAATCAGAACAAGCTGTAGGATTCAGAGGATCACATCTTTCCAAAGCAGGTGTAATATTAGAGGTTTTTCTGGGGCACTCCTGAGAGGGCAAAATCAGGGCAAATTGCTTTAAACAGGGTTAGTTACTACCCAAGATGGGGGCTCCTCCACTGTAAGGTGTACCAAACCAGTTACAAGAAGTCACACAATCAGCAAGAAGTCACGCAAACAGTTCGCTTGCATACTCCAGTTTCTCCTGTGCCACAACCAGTGCCCCTCCTTGCAGAGTTCTGTAATGTTATGAAAACCAATCTCACCAAATCTGACAGGTTCCCCAATCCCAAAGGACTGACTCTGTGCCAGTCCTTTAGAAGCTAAAGTTTATTAAAGAAAGAAAGAAGGAAAATGTTGAGAGTAAAATTGTTAAAGAAATGACATACACCAATGAAACGTTCCTGGGGCAGGATCTTAGCAGAGATGGAATAAACTGCTATCTTAAAAGTTTCTGGGAATAATCTTTTGTTAGGATGCCCCATAAGTCTTTCTGCGCCCAAGTTCATAGCAAAGATGCCTCTGAAGTTGTGAACTGGAGTGAAGATCAAGATGGATGAGCCCCAGGGCCCTGTTTGTACCTTTACCCAAATGGAAGGAGTTCCATTGTTCTCACTGTGTGAAGGTACCTCCCATGTCACACAAGCAAGTCACCTGCCCATGTCCTTTTGTAGACCATCAGTCATCGCCTATATGCTGGTCTGAATGGTCACTGCAAAGTTCCTCATATGTGGATTGGCGCCTATTCAGTCCCCATGTCAGTCAAGTACTGATTTACTTGACTGGCAACCCTTTCCCAAAAGGTTGCTAAGCCTTCTGCTGAAGTCTCACAGAAGGAAATGGATGAAATACAAGTACAGTGTCAATACTTGTAACTTCAAATACAAAAATTACACATGCATCTGAGGAGTATAAACAGAAACAATGAGTCATAAACTTTTGACAGACCTGCCACTTGGCCTACTTTGAACAAGATTCGGTACAAATATAGAACAGTGGTTGCAACTCTATTCATATCAGAACCCAGTAACATCACAAGGTGAATCAGAACTGGTCTGTAGGGTTCAGAGGATGAGTCTGTTCTGGTCTGGCTATGGTCTGAAGAAGTGGGTCTGTCCCATGAAAGCTCACCTAATAAACTATTTTGCTAGTCTTTAAAGTGCTACTTGACTGCTTTTTGTTTTGACAATTTTCCAGTGCAAGGAAAATTTCTTATCTGGTATATAGTGGCATAGATCTGGTATCATCTATTGATGTCTGTGGAAGATCTATAGAGTATCTGGACTATTATTAAGAGACCATAGTCCACCGTAAGGAGTTTTTAAGACTGGTGCTTTAAATTACAGAATACCTCTCTTTCCTGTCTGGAAACTTGAATTTCTGTCATCCTGTAATAAGCAAGTAGTTGGGTGGCTGTGTCGTAGCGCTTTTCTACCTGAGCTAGTGGTGAAGGCACACCCTGATTTTGAAAGCTAGCAGTCCAGTTCCTTTATTGAAAACTAAATTAACCTAACTTTAAAATAAATCAATTAAAATACCTAGGAAGAGTTAATAAATAACTGTCCGATAGGCAGATTTGAAAATTTCCCCTGTGTGCATGCTACATAATTGTGCATTTTAAAGGCTTAGTTTGCAAATGCAGCACATGGAATTTAGACCAGGAAACAGATAACCTGGGGTACACAATTTAATTCAATAATGGCTGTGGTTTTACCCCAGATTGGACCACAGTTTCACAGCTTTCAGGTTTCTTGGAGCTGCTGAAATCATGAGAGTACCTGAGTGTCCCTGAATTCCTTTTTAAAAAAACATTTGTTGGCCTGATGGTTTAAGAGGAAAGCTTGAAAACATGAGTTCCAAAGTGTTTAACTCCAGAATTCCAGTAACCCCTCTCCCATTCATTGTTTTAAAATTTCATTATTTTTAAGTCAATGTCATGAATCAGGTGTGTGTGTGAGGGGAGGGCTTTGCTTTGTGATTTTTTTTTTTTGCATGACTGAAGTTGGCAAGACAGTCATACCCCAAGATACACCCATTCGAGTTATGAGCATTCGACTTTATGAGGAGTTTCATTTAACACCCCTACTTCAGCTTACAGGGCATTTCTTCGCATTTACGAGGACCGATTTGGAGGCTGGAGGCTCTGGTAGGCAAGCACCAAGGGGTTTGGAGTCAGCCGCGTTGGTCTTGACGAAGAGGCCATGCAGGGGGGTGGTGGCGCCCTGTGAGACGGCAGCAGTCTGGTGCAGGGAGGTAGACTTGTCTGAGTCCTGGCAGTAGATCATGCTGCTCTGTGAGACGTGGATGCTGGGTGTGCAGCCCATCCCAGCCCCACTGCTGCCGCTCACCTCCCTGGGCAGCTAGGGGGCTGCCGCTGCCCACCCTGCACAGCTGTGCCTCGGGCACAGCTCGCTGTCTGTGACACTCCCTCCCATTTAGCACCTGGCTGGCTTGCCCCTGCTGCCTCGGCTGCTGCCGGGGGGGGCCTCTCCGCTGTGTAGCCCCACACGAGCAAGGCATCGCCCCTCGCCAGCTGGGGGCCTCCTGTGCCTGCTTAGCTCCCTGTGTGGCCAGCCCCTGGCAGCTCCCCCTCCCCGCTTAACCTAAGCTGTGCTCAGGCCGGGCTGCCTCCCCGTGCCCTGCTCTGCCCTGCCCACCCCTTGCGCTGGATTTAATGGGATTTGGAGTTGTTTTAGCATAAATGGGTGTACATTTTGGGGCTCAGGAACGCATAAAATTTTTTCCATTGAAATTAATGGTAATTACATTTTTGACTTACGAGAATTCGCCCTAAGAGGGGTTTTTCAGGAACGACTTACCCTCGTAAGGCAGGGGAAGACTGTACAGTAAATTAACAACGAGGGACTGGCTGTCCTTTGCACTGAGACCCCTTTATACCTTTCTGGCAATGTGCAAGGTATTAGCATGAGTGACTGGTCCAGAATTTCATTGTGCAGATTAAACGTTCAGGTCACAGTGCTGAAATCAGGCTAATCATTGTCCTTGCAACTTAAGATAATGCTATAATCAATTTAACTTAATTTGGTTCATGGTTCCTTTGGTGTAGAAGTGCTGTACAGCACCAAACATTCCATCCCTTTCCATTTTCTGCAGCAGAATAGGGAGGTCGGTACTTAAAACCGATAGATAATGGGCTGGCTGAATGAGTCAAATGCTTAGCTTTAGGCATAATAAGTCAGCAGGACTATTTCTACACAAATGTATCAGCAGAGTGTATAACTTCCAGCCTCAGACTGTTACAAGCCGACTTTCTAATGGACAGATCCTGCACAGGTTTTCTCTCCCCATCCGCGCCAACCCCTCAGTGAGCTGAAGGCTGTAAAGGAGCTGAAGGTATTATGATTAGGCAGTAAATACATTGTGAAGATTAAGCTGATAAATCATCAGTTCTGACTCGACGTCTGAAATTCAAGTAAACTGTCTGCACAAATATGTGTAACTCCATATATAACAGACATTTCTTGCTTTCCAGAACTTTCAGGGCTGTGCATGAAATAAAAGCGAGCAAATAGGTAACCAATTTTATTTGTGATTCTGCATATTGTACTCTGATAGAAATAGTTTATAAGGAGGTAGTGCCTGGCTTTCCAGTAGGCCGTGCATATGCTATAAATAGAGTCATTGCAGTGTATTTCCCTCAGATAGATGGTGGCAGCATATAAGAAGGTCCATTACATAAGGGTATAGATGGATCTCCCCACTCCAATATTTCATGGAAGGGCCCACCCAACCACACGCTTTTGTTTAGGGATGGCTCCTTCTGGTGGCACTCAGAAAAATAGTTTACTCAAAATGGCTCATGGGATATATCTACTGCACATGCAGGAGCCACAAAATAGTGGGCACACTTCCCCTATTCTAATCTATCAGAAATATTTATGAGGAGACATGTCTCCTTGAGGTGAAATGCCTGCTGGTGTCCCAATGGGCTGGTGTAAATCCACAACACTCCCAATATAAGGGTGTACATCAGCGGCACAGCTGTGTCCCCAGAGAGTTATTTACATGTAAACTTAAACAGGAAGAGCTAAAATATAGGTATCTGTTGATATAAGGTCCAGAAATGTTTACTTAGGAATTTTAAAGACTAAGAATTAGCATTTTTCATGGCACATTATTCAACGAAATTATTAATTCAAAATGTAACTAGCCTTGACAGGAGACCCATTCAAAAATATTACCTTTAGGAATTCAGACATCTACTTACTTTTTTCAGTTTCTTCATATCTCCTCTGGTAATTTGAAAAAGAACATATTAGGAGGTTGAGTAGTTGCAAATAAACCTATGTGCTGACCTGTGCATGTGCTAATAAGGCATAAGTCCGCTTCTAAAATTATTTCTGGCTGCAGCAAACAGACACACAACTGAATTCCTACAAGTAAAATCATCCAGGCAGGACTATTAGCAGATAGATTCATAGAATCATGGAATACTAGACCTGGAAATGACTTCAAGAGGTCATCCAGTCCAGTTGTCTGCCCTGAAGGCAGGAGTAAGCACCATCTAGATAAACCCTGTTAGATATTTATCTAACCTGTTCTTAAGTATCTCCAATAATGGAGATTCTACAACCACACTAAACAATTTATTTCACTAATTAACCAACCCGACAGGAAGTTTTTCCTAATATCTATCCTAAGCATTCCTTGCTGCAATTTAAGCTTATTACTTCTTGTCCTATTTTCAGAGGGTAAAGAGAATATTTTTTTCTCTGTAACCCCCCTTTTAGGTACTTGAAAGCTGCTATCATGTCCCCTCCCAGCCTTCTCTTTTCCAACCTATACAAACTTAATTCTTTTAATCTTCTCTCATAGGTCATATTTTCTAGACCTTTAATCATTTTAGTTGCTTTCCTCTGGAGTCGTTCCAATTTCTTCACATCTTTCCTAAAATGTGGGGACCAGAACAGGACACAGTACTCCAGTTGAGACCTAATCAGTAATCAGTGCAGAGTAGAGCAGAAAAACTATTTCTTGTGTCTTGCTCACAACACTCTTATTAATGCATTCCAGAATTATGCTTGCATTTTTTGCAACAGCGTCACACTGTTGAATCATACCCAGCTTGTGGTCCGTTATATCCCTAGATCCCTTTCTGCAGCACTCCTTCCTAGGGAGCCACTTCCTGTTTTGTATGTGTGAAATTGATTGTTCTTCCCAAAGTGCGGTACTTTGCATTTGTCCTTATTGAACTTCATCTGATTTGCCTCAGACCATTTCAGATGAGTGAATAGGGTGGCTCAGTAGTCTTGACAGTGCTTCTTTAAGAGGTGTCCGTGTTGTTCAATGAAAGGCTTTTAGAAATATTTTCTAAAATGTAATGTTCTCCAGGTGCTTATGTATTAGGTTGACCTAGAATTTGATTAGAACATAGGTCTTCTGCTGATGAACTTCATGCTAACTGGATAGACAGATGTCTTCTGACAGGTTTTCAAATAGTCTTCAAAATCAGAGATGCTTTTGTGCATGCATCTCAGTGTCCCTACAAAACGTGCATTTTTGCAAATAGGCATTTGCACGTACTAATTAATTAGATAGACATGAAGTTATCTGATTTGCATATTTTAATGGCTGTACATACTTTATGTGTGTGTTTCAAAACTATGGCCATCAGCCATGGATTTTACAAGAACGGATGACATTACTTTCCAACTTTGATTGTTGTTATATTAATACACAAATTAGCGCCACTTTCTCACAATACTAATCAGTTCAGACTTTTCTGAAAGAGCTTTGTACAATACAGAAATTACTTCCAATTAAGCTAATTCAACATAGATGAGATTGATTTGATAGTGTATAGACTAGCATGGCTTACTCTCTGTTACTATTCATAAATGAGATTGGTGAGACTTCACTTAGCACTGCAGAATTTGAAAAAGGGGAACCATTTTAGCTGACCAAACTTCGCCCATCTTAGGGATTGCTATAAGTTGTTCCAGGAGGCCACTTTGTTCCCAAGAACAGGGAAATAGAAACATGGGATGTAGCCATTCCTCCCTCCAGTAGATCTTACAGATCCAGGAATTTCTTTTTTAATCTCTACTTGTATTCTGTAATAAAAAATGTCCATTTGCCATAGCTCAAAGAGACCCCTTCAGTCCACAAACTGATTGTTGTTTTATTCAAACCAGTACATGGTTATGTGCCTTATTTTATTTTAAATGCTGTGGTTGGCTTGATTTTAGTGCTGTAGTTATTTGTGTTTGCACATTGGAAATTCTTGTATGAAGACAACCTCAGGCAAACATTTTCATGGCCAACAAAGATGGTTGAAATTATGTGCTTTATGCTTTGCTGTCAGGAAGGGTAAATAGGATATTCATTATTATTATTATTATTATTATTATTATTATTATTATTATGTGCTGGTCAGTTTCCCGGCTCCCAGGACTGGCTAGGAACCAGGAACCAGGTGAGCCTAGCTCCCAGCAACCTTCCATGTGGGAGCTGGGAAACTGACCAGAGCTGCTGTGCTGGTCAATTTCCCAGCTCCTGCAAGTGAAGGGGAGCTGGTAGCAGAGGGGAGCCAGTAGCCATGCTGCCGCCTGGTTCCTGGTTCCCCACCACTCCTGGGAGCAAGGAAACTGACTAGTGCAGCAGCACTGGTCAGTTTCCCGGCTCCCTCAAGCAGAGGCTCTCCACTGCCACTCACAATTTCAACTCTCATTAACCAAGTAATGCGCAAGTCGAAACTGCGTAAATAGGAGTTTTATTGTGTAGGTTCACAACAAGATTTGTAAAAAGGAATTGAGTGGTACATTGGGAATTAAAAGGTTTGTAAAGCTAGAATGTCTTCGTGCTAAAGCACCATCCTCAGTCAAGTGCATAGTCTGTGGTTTTCAGTTCTGAACACTGTATGTTCAAACCAGTGCACTCTGAAAAGAGTCAATGTTTAGATTCTGAATAATTGTTCAATTTGACCATGGTAATAGCCCCTTTCCCTAGCTACAAACAAACCAATGCAAATATGATTTTGGCTGTGATCCACCAAAGCTCTTGAACATGTGCTTAACTCAACGCATCTTTTAAAAATAAGTAAGCCTTTTTACAAGCTTAAAACTAAGCATGTGCTTAAGTATTTTGCTATAGCAGGGCCTCAATTATAAATAATATTTAGGAAAAGGCTATCCACAGATGTTATAGGATAAATAATTAAAGGTGTTTTTAATCTGAGTGAACAAAAACATTCATTGTTTGCTATTAGGTTTTTGTAATTTTTCATTCATTATTCTCCAATTTAAATGTTTTTCTTGGAGCAGAAGGAGTATCAAGGGACTTTAGTAAACAATCATGCACCTAAATTACTGGATAGGGAGAAGTGACTAAATATGTAAACTTCCTAATAGCCTGAAATTTGTTTGCATAAACTATTAACTGAATACTTATTACACCAGAATATGTTCAAAGAAACCAGAATCAATTAGTGAATAGGTCTGAAAGAGGAAAAAAAATACTAAGGATGTGTCTTCAGCGCCAAAAAATGTGGTGTTTGATAGGATATCTGTGGGCACAGCCATTTGTGGCATGACCACGACAGGCCTTCACGCACCCTGTGCATGATCAAGGCTTCACTACCCAATCAGAAATCTGCATACCAGCATGAATTGACAACACCCCCCACGCCCCGCGAGGAGCTAAGGGCTCAGCCACATACGAGGAAGTAGGGCTAGCTAAGGGCTTAGTCACATATGTGGAAGTGAGACCCCCCGTCTCACCAAACATTAAAAGCTCCAAAAAAGGAAAAACTCCTAACTCCTAAAAAGGGCAAAAGGGCACAATGCACTGACATTGGCCCAGGGGTTGCTTCTGTGTCCAAATACCAATAAAAGGTTAAACAAGCCTTGACAAGCCTGTTGGCTGGCCTGAGTCTCTTGTCCCTCCTGCCGAAAAGCCGGATGCTTTCAGGGGCATTGGTATGGGCGCTGCTCGCCATCTGCGCTTTGGTATCTGCCCCGTAAGTGCAGGCTTTCCCCGTCCGTCACCTGACATCGCGTTGGGGTAGACGGCTAGAATGCACTAGGTATTCCCCTTTAATTCCCTCCCCACCCCGCCATAACATTGATTCAGCCATTGTTAATAAAGCTTTTTTTGGCTCAATGCTTGTCTTGTCTTTGTCCACCACTGGTCCAGTGAACCCTTTTTACTCCCAGGACAATATCTAATATGCATTAGCCATCTTACTGTAAACCCCTTTTGAAGACACGATACTTGTAAGTTTTACTTCAAGGTAGCTGAGTGAGATAAACATTATACCCCACATCTACGGCTGCCTTTTCCTAGTTTACATCATGTAAACATCATGTTTACAGTACTTTATGTCCACTGGAGCATTACAGCAAGATGGCTAATGCTGTATTATTGTGTGCTACAATTACACATTTTCGGCAATGAAGAAAAAACCTAATCACAGTACATCTTTTATTTGCAGCAGTTAGTTCAACTGCTTCTAAATCTAAGAATTATGTAGTATAGGTTGGACTAGTAGGGTATTCACTTCTCAGATAGTAGCCAATTCCCTGCTATAACTGAATTTTTAAAAGCAAGAGCGCAAATGAACCAGTGACTCAACTTACTGCTTACAATAAAGATGCATTGTGTAGGGGTAGTTCAGTTTCATTTTCCAGTGATTTTCTCTCTAGCTACGGAAATCTTTTGCCCTCAGTAAAAGAGGAAAGTATCCTTTCTGAAAATTTAAACAGGATTCAGGTAGTACGACCCTTTCCTGCTATCTTCAAATGAGGTGTCCATTTCCTTTTGGCAAACTCTGGTGGATAGATAAGAGACAGTGATTACAGGAACAAAAGGGTTTTTCTGACAAGGCGAGAAAAAGAAAGTTTCAGATTAATAGGAGTTTGTCTCTTTGTTGTACTTTTAACTTCAGTTTAAAGTCTTAAAACAGATTTTCAGTGATACATGAACTCAGTTACGTCCTGTGCCAGTCCAATTTTACCACTCTTCTGCATTGATTCCATCAGCCAGAACAATGATTTACATTCAAGTTATATGGCCCACAAAAGCTCAGGCCTCTTGTCTTTAATCATGAAATAGGAAGAGCTGAAAATGGAAATGGACTGAAATTAAAGGCTTAACATAATAAAGACCTGTATTATTAATGCCTAGCTGATGAGTAGCTGTTGCTTTTTTTTCTTGTTAGCACAGCTTCCTTATCAGGGCTAATCAGAAGCCTCTGGTGTGTTTTAACCCAAGTGGAAATAAAGTAAGTAAAAAAATTAAACATATTTAAAATTTGTAGAACATTTCCCCTCAACTGGCTTATCTCCTCATTTTCTTCTTCTACAAAACTCCTTAAATCTTCAAATTTCCTTTTTCCCCCATATGAGGGGTAGGTGCTGAGGTGATTAGCACTCTGTCCTTAGTGGCCTGCACTAGACTGAGGCAGTTTGTTAGCTGAGCTAATTAGCAATTCTTTTTTTTTCAAAGGTCCGATTTTTAAATGACATATCCCTTACTAGCTTCAGGTCTCAGAGCTTCAGAGGTTTCTATGGGGCTCAATCATTTGAAAAGGCATCTGAAAAACCCAACAGATAAACTTTTTAAATACAGGTTGGGAAGGACATGAGATATTGTACTCTCAAAGGGCTGGATGGAGCCAGGGCCAGCAATGGGGATTTCAGGGTCGGGGAGGGAGGGGTCAGTTATCTCATGGTCCAGTGACTTAAAAGGGCTGTTGCTGGGGCACTCCCTACGGGGATGTGGGGCAACCCCCCCACTATAGGCCCTGCCCTCCCCCTGCATCAGCACTGCCCCTGCCCTGCCTCACTCCACCCCTCCCACAAACCCTGCCCCTGCCCCATCTCTTCCCACCTATCCTGCCCTCATTTCACCCCTTCTGCAAAACTCCTTACCCATGTGACATAAAGCAGGGGATTACTGGGGTTCCTGGAATAGGGCAGCAGCCTGGTCCCTCCCTCCCCACAGTCACAATGGCAGCGGGAGCTGGCGTGACACAGGAGCCTGCTTCACCACCCTCTGCCAGCCCTCTGCACTCTGCTTTACTGTGGTGGTGGCAGCATTGCCGACAGCTGTCATGGACCCCGGGGCAAGATGAGAGGGGGGACCCAGCGCTATGACCGAGAAAGAGGGGGGCCCACGGCAGTCAGCCCTGGGGTCCCCCCATGCTTCTTCAGAGCCACGTGCTGAGCAGCAGCACAGCACTCCATGTTAGCACAGCATGCTGGAGTATTCAAAGGGGCTTGGAGGCAACTGCCCCCTGTGCTGTCTCAGAACCGAGCTCTCTCCCCAGCACATTGCCTGGGCCGAGTAAAGTCTCTTGCCAGCCCTGGCTGAGCCACTGGGCAACCCTGTGAGTAAGGAGCTGTGCGAAGCTACATCAGCCCAAGAAAAGCTCTGGGCAGGACTCTCTTGCCCCGGAGGTCAGAGGAAGTAATTTTTGCCACCTCTTTCCAGGTGACCATTACTCCCCTCCACGTCCTGCCAACAAGATAAATTTCTGGGGCCTAAGAGCAGAAGCTCATCCACTCTGCCCCTTTTCATCCCTGTCCTGCATGATCCAAGTTTTAATTTTTGTTCTGGAGACTAGGAGTGGGTTCTCCTTTAATCAACTGCCTTATATTTAAGCATAATAACTACCAAAATATGGCTATTGTCACATAATGCAACCTCTCTGGAAAACTTTCAAACAGTGAGGCACTCACATGCCATTTCTGATGGGCAGCCTTAGAAAAAACTTTGACAGAAAGGAACACCGAAATGCTTGGAGTTTTGTTCTGATTTTTTTTTCACTCCTCTATAGTGTTGACAAGGACAGAAAGTGGATAGGGTTATTGGCCAAGAGAAGACAGATGGGAAATAACTTTTGCTACTAGTGCTGGAACTATATTTAAAAAAAAAAATCCTTGTCACACTTCAGCAGACAACCACGAGAGGTAATGTCCATCTATTGCTTTTAACAGTTGCACAGTGCAGACTCTTCCTGCAAGTAGTTGTATTTAACAAATAAAAAACAAGCAAATAAACAAATAAAAGCCCAGCCCTCACTTCAAAGCTGAAGTTTTGGACTTTTTCATGGAGGGAAATTTTCTTCCTCTGAATCTGAAAATTGGCCAAGATTGTTTTCTGAAGTGAAGGTCAGTAAAATTCCCCTAGCTCCTTGTACTCCAAAAAGGTTTATTGAAAGCATGGTGATGAAACTTACTATATAATGTCACTGAAACTACTAAAACAAACAATAATAATAATAATAATAATAATAATAATAATTATTGCCTGCTGTGTAACAAATAAGTGATCAAAAGAAAGACTGAGAAAGACACAATAAATCTAGCAAGAAAACCGAGTTCAGATTGACCTTTTTGACCTTTACCATCAAACAAGAGGACTGAAGTTTTTAATGTCCGAGTCTTGTTAAATGTAATCCATTCAATGTCTACTGTATTCTCTTGAGGGAATGCACTGCCTGACTAGCCCACTGTGTTCTCACGTTAAATTGTTCCGTCAGCATTGCTGTGGGCTGTGGGGGGATATTAGGTCTGCCAGTCTCACTGGCTCTCTAGCCTAAAGAAGGGGCCAAAGATCACCAGTTTCATTAATTCAGTCAGGAAGAGCGGAAAGTAAGAGTAAACCAAGTATTTGTTTTCACTGACTGTCCAGCTACACTCAATAGTTTTCTCTGTCCTTTTTCACTGCTAGAAACAAAAGAAGAGTAGGATTTTTAGTATCTGGGTAAAATGACCTGTTACTTAACATGGAAGGAATCGTTTTACAACCTTCAATTGTCTGCTGTTGTTTAAAGTTATTTTATTTTTTATTTTTTGGTTGTTGTCCCTAGAAGTAAAGTGAATGGCCCAAAGGAAGTTTAGCTGCCTGATTTGTAATTTACAAGCACACGCTCCTTTTTGGTCATGGTTCATGAGTCTCAGGATGTTTGATTAGTTTCTTATTCTAGTAGAATATAGAGGGCAGCTGAACACAGAATATGGTTCAAGGCTGATGGCACCCTGCTTGTCTAATATCCTGGGACAAACTGGCTTAACGCAACTGCAGTTAGGCTCCTAAGGTGTATGTGAAAATGGGATTTAGGTGCTTTTGAAATTTATCCTTAAACTAAAGTTGAGATGTACCGTTTTCTTTCCTGCTCAGACGTTACAACGATAAACTAACAGTTAGCTGCTATCGGACTGCAGCACAGCGGACAGTTGCAAAGCTCATTTCCTGAGTTGTGTCTTTTTTGTTTTCTTAACATTTAATAAGACTTCTGACTCCCTCTTGATTGGGTTCCAGATATTTCCTGCCATTTGAAAGGATCGAGAAACGTTGCCTTACAGAGGCAGCCAATGTAAATATAATTTTACATGGTGATGTAACAGCCAGCTTTTTGTTTCACAAAATTCAGATTGATTAAAAACCCCAAATGCTCTTCCCCACGGCCAGCCTGGCCTGAAAAATCTTTCACGCTTCCACGGATTGAGTGATACCAGCTTAAATAGGAAACTCCCTCTTTACTCCAATGTGTTCATATACCCCAAAGCTGGAAAGGGAACACTGTTATCCTCTAGTCTGACCTCCTGTGTGACACGAGCTATAGAACTTTCACAAAATGAGTAATAGACTGTATCTTTTGGAAAAATAGCCAATCAAAGTTTAAAAATCGCGAGAAATGCAGGATCCACCATGACCTTAATAAATTGTTCCAGCGGTAAATTACCCTGACTGTTAAAGAGTTCGTGCTTTGTTTCCAGCCTGAATTTGTCTAGCAGCAACTTCCAGTCCTTGGATCAGGTTATCCTGTATTGTTGCATATGGGCAGACTACTGTCTGGTCTTAAGAGGGTTAATGCCATAGTCTGAGTGGTGCTAAGGGCTGATGGCCATAGGTCCTGCCCCTTCTGCCCTTGTGCTCCTCATTTTGGGAGTGTGGAGCTGGGTCACCCCCCCACATTGCCCTGGGGCCCATGGTGTCTGTCAGCCCCACTGTCCACCACAACCTCTTCTGCAGCAGCTGCCTACTTTCTGCCAACCTTTGTCTAAAACAGAGTGTGCATAAAAGGAACTTTTTCCCATCATGCATTTCTGGGCCTGCCTCTTTAAATTTGACAGAAGGCAGCAGCCACAGTCCTAAGGTGGCCATTTGGTAATTGTCTGTTGCTTGCTGAATCGCAAGTTGTTCCATCTAGCAAGCATTTGTCATCAGAGTGACCAGATGTCCCGTTTTTCCAGGGACAGCCCCTCATTTACGCTATCTCACAGGCATCCTGACTTTTTTAAGAAAATGGGTGAATTGTCCCATACTTTGTGGGGCTCCTGTTCCCTGGCATGTGTTGTCTCAAGGTGGCAGTCCCCCCATCAGGGAGCTCCTCTGCTGGGTGGCTGAGCCATTCTCTGGCACTCCATGGAGACAGCCTCCACTGCTGGTGAGCTCTGCCACAGGGTAGCCTCTTTGTTCCCTGGAGCCTCCCTGCTGGGAGGTTGTGAAGCCCCCCCATCTCCACTCCTCCTCATCAGGAGGCTGTGGAGTCCCCATCCCTGGTGCCTGACTGTGGGGCAGCTGCCCCCATCACTGAGCAGCCCTGACATGGAACAGCAGCTCCCTCCCATCTCCAGAGGCTGGTGTCCTGTATTTGCCATAGGGCAATGTGGTCAGCCTACCCCTGTTATATTCCCCTGGCCCACTCCCCTTGTTCTTCTTTATGGAGGTGGCACACTTTCAGAACGAGGTGCCGGGAAACGTGCGTTCTGTTTCCAGCTTTGTCAATGTCAAATAATAATATGGGTTCTCGTAAGTTCTCTAAATTAGACTGACCATGAAGTCCACATGTTCATGTTGGTTTATATGATACCAGTGAAATCCAGAATGTCTAGATTAGGGCACTGTTACTCTGTGTTTCTGATATTCATGTGTGATATTTGGCATTTAGGGTTATGCAGGAGCAAACACATGGCATGTCAGGAAAAAGCCTGTGTTTTAAAGCAAATCTCAGTGTCAGTATTTTCATAAGGTTACATGAAAGCTAAGCAAAAGATAACATGTCAATATGTCTTGGCGGGCAGCTGTGTCAGCCTGTCGCTTCACAAAAAACAATCAGCTCTGTAGAATCTTAGAGACTAACAAATTTATTTATTAGGTAAAGAGCTTTTGTGGGTAAGACGCACTTCTTCAGATTGGTGATACGAGTAAGTCTACATCTAGTTGGAAGTCATCCCCTCTGTTATGACTGCTAGTTACCGAGCACTGTCTGTGTACAAACAAATGAGAAAAAGCCTTCTTTTAATCAATGACAGCATTAAAATAATATACAATAGTTTTCCCATCATAGTCACTGATTTTTGTTATTCTTTTGGGGCACACTTTGTTTAAAGTTCAAATTTCCTCTTAAGTAATTACCATGTAAATCCAGAATTACTTCACTCAGCTCAGTAGCATAATTCTGGAACTATGGCAGTTTAAAATGAGAACAAAATCTGTCCTGTAGCTATGAGTAATGATGGTTTTGGTGGTAGCAACTTAAATGAGAGAAGTGTCATGGTCAAGTTGTCAGGTCAAGAGGGAGATGAAGTGAAATCTGTGAGAGAAGCCAGTGTGGCTGGTTTCAGGGAAGAGGCCCTACTGAAAGAGCCAGGATCAAGGAGCATCACCAAGGGATTCACCCATGAGAGGTTCAGCCAAAGGACTTGAATCCTGGAAGATATTCAGATTTTTTTCCCATCCAGTGTAAGATTAATTTACAGTATGGTGTGTGTGGGGGGCGGGATGGGGGGCAAACTGGTGGCAAGCTGCCAAGAGCCAATTTATCTCCTTTTACCAAAAGAAAAATAAACTTTAATCTACCTTCTGTTTTTTTTTGCCTGAAAGTGAAATCAGGGTAGAGCAAACCAAGTACAAAACATGTTTCATGACAATGAATTTTAACTTCTTAAAGGTTATTCTCTGTATCTTGTCTATATATATTAAATCAAGTTGTTAGGCTTACTCAGATTTACTGACTTTGACTTGACTTTGGTGTCAACACAACATTAAAAATCTCAGTGCAATTCATGCAACTGTCAATAAGTTGTTTTTACCTCTTGGCTCTCTCTGCAGCTTATGTTGATTTGCTGAGTAAAGACCATCAGTTAATGCACTCATTTTGGGTCTCTAATTAAATTTTTACAGCATTTTCTTGCAGTCCTGTTCATGCATTTTTTTCTGGGGAGCAAAAGAAGCGTAGCTCAGTGACACTTTGGTCTCTGATGCCATTTATTGGTAATTTTGCTAGGGCTGCAAAATCTACTCTTTGCTTTCCTCTCTCTGTGTAGCTGGTGTGAAATAGGACTTCTTTTGGGATGCCAGGAGGATGCTCAGGCCATATCTGATAGGTAGAGCTGGTACAACTGCTTATTATGAAGGGTGCCTGACGTTTCCCCTCACAAGACTCTGTTTTCAGTTTATAACTTTGCCAAACTTTTGTGTGTGTAAAATATAGGATTGTAAAATATTCTTAAGTATTACAAAATAAGAATTTTGCAAAGAATGTTTATATTTAAATGATCATTTTGTGCAGCAAATTTTGTATACTGCCATTGAGTAGGACACCACATAATTGGGTGAATCACGGTGCAGCTGATCATGATCTACTGTTTGTGAAAATCTGTAGACAAGAATAAAATCAACACTTTATGTTATAAGAATTCAAGTCATATCTTCTATACAGAGCAGCATAAATTAGCTTAGGCATCCTCAAGCTTGTTGAAAGCTGAATGTATCTGAATTTGTCTGGTTTTGGTTAAGGTGGGCTGATTTGCCAATGATTCTGTTGCTTAGCTTGTTTATAGAATTTTGATGCGCTATTTCTTTCTGATGAAACATAGTAGAGGAAAGTACTGTCATTACTTAGACTGGTGGGGAAACTGAGGCAGAGTAACCGTTTTGCTGATGGTTACTCTGTTGACAGCAGATGGGACTGGGACTTGAACCGAGACATTGTAATGGATAGTTCCTTGCTGTAAACATTAGATAGCATTGCTAAGAGAAGTTTGGGGACCTTAAAAGCCTCTGTGAGGCATCTGTTTGATGATGAAATGAGCATATAATACTGACACTCACTAAAAGTGAATATTTTAATGCTCATTCCATTAATGCAAGGATAGGACAATCTAATTGAATTGATCTTTAAATAAAAATGAGAGCCCTTGTGGCACCTTATAGACTAACAGATATATTGGAGCATAAGCTTTCATAGACAAAGACCTTCTTCATTAGATGCAATGTAGGTACACTCCATGGCTTTAGATACACTCTAGATACATGTCTTTAGGGTTACCCTACAGCATTCTGTCAGCAGAAGTCATTGTTTGGAGAGTTTTCTCAACAAAACTTCTGTTGAAAGGGTGTGGCCACACACAACAGCCAATCGAAAGAGTGGTCTGCTCTGTCCACCGAGCAGCCTGACAGCCCAGCTGTTCTCTCAGCATAACAGGCACATGGAAGCATAGCAGACAGGGCTGTCCCTTGTTGTGGATGCCCTGTCTGTTGAGAGGAGTGCCCGCCCCCCCGCAGAGCATCCACACAGCCTTTTTGTCAACAGAATCCGTCAACAGCAGTGCTCTGACTCAAAGCTTTGAGGCAGAACGCAGCCATCCAAAGTGCTGTGTTTTGTCAAGGTGATGTTGGCAAATCCCATTTTTTGTGTGTACGCACCATGAGTTTTGTTGACAAAATTGGGTTTTGTCAGCAAAACTTGCTAGTGTAACCATAGCCCATATGAAAATCGTGTCTACATTTTTATTTGGATTAGATTGTAATTTCTGTGTGCAAAACCCCCAATGAGGAATTTCTGAGCAAGAAATAAGGATGGAATATTTTGTTTAAATACCACGTGTCAAATAAAAGGGTGAATCACTTGTTAAGATAAAAGTACAAGTAATTTCTTTAAAAATTACAGCTTTTTAAGAGAAAAGCATTGGATGAAGAAATATTATTAAAAAAGCACATCTGGTGCAAATTCTTATTTGGGGGAAAACACATGTGTCTTTATATTAAATTTGTATGTGTGTTGTTATCCTTGTGTTAACTATTAGAGAAATAGAAGCATTGAGAATCCATTTTCCACTGAAGTTTGGTTAGGAATATTTGTACACATTGTGTGGGAGATAATTTTAAAGCTAATTGAAGCTTTATGATGAGACAATTCTCTGAAGATCCCTTAATTCAAAGTACCTGTCTTTTGTGTACTAGTATTTACCAAATGAACATATTTGTTTTGATAAAAAATCACTTTATTTTTCAATGTGCATTTTTGACATGCCTTGCTAGAGTATTGCATAATACAGAACAGTGTCACATAACCTGCTCCAGCATAACAAATAGCCAGACTAAGGGCTGAACTTTAAAGGAACACATATTTGTTTGAGGTTTATTAGTTACATAGATGCAGCCACAGTCAGTTTAGATCTTGTGCTATGATGTAATATTGTAAAGTTAATGAGCTCCCTACTGAGTACAGATGCAAACTTGTTCTTATAAAGCTAGAGATTTATGTAAAATAGGGTGACATCTTGGCCCCATTGACATAATTAGTAAACTCCTCTTCCACAGTGGAGTAGGATTTCAAGCCAGAAGCCCTGGCTGGGTCCCCTATGTTTCTTCCTACTCTTTCTCACAAATTTATGATAGAGGGGTGGAGAGCATGTATCTTAGGCCAGGCTTACGGTGGGACACTCCAGAAGGTTAATGGGAAGTAATTAAAGGCATGAAGTCAATGTGCATGTGAGTGTATCTATGCTTATAGCACTGTGGTGAAGACATGTTACATGGACTGGAGAGAGGTCTCCCACTGGCATTAAAAAAAAAAATTCCCACAAGCTGCGGAAGCTGCATCACTAGGAGAAGCTCTCCTGCCTACATAATGCTGTGTGTGCACTAGTTTGTATAATGACATAACTTATGTCATTCACAGGGTGGAATATTCACACCCCTAAATAATGTAAGATTTGTCAACATAAGTGGTAGCATAGGCCAGGCCTATGTTAAAGCCCATTCACTCTGTTAGGGTTGCTCTCTGTCCAGGTTTTCCAAGGATGATCCCTTCTGTGAGCTGGCTGTTCCAAGAAATCTGTCAACTGAGTCATCTCTCAGGCTGCTGCTGAGGGTTTAAATCTCTTTCTTCCTCCTCCACGGTGCTGTTGCTCCTGCTCTCTCCTGGCTGCTCCTTGATGCCCCAGCAGGAGCTGTTATGCAGCAGTGTCTGCTGCTTCTTGCCTGACCAGCACAAAAAGCTCAAGGCAGCAGCTCCACAGCAGGGCCCTGCCACACCTTCATGGAACCATCTTCTATTCCCACACTCTTGTGTTCCCTCCTTTTCCCAGCTGAAGGGTGTCCCTGTTTGTTTGGTACCTCAGAGGTGGAAGCTAACCCTCATGTGAATATGCTCATTCAGGAATGAAATGGCCTTAGTTCATGGTAATTTGGAGAAGGATTAAGGGCTTTTTTATATGGTGTGGCAAAGAGCATGAAAGGGTTGTAATTTGTAGAATGCTGTGATGTGCTGCAGTGTAACTGCCCAGTGTAGGCCATGTCAGTAAGGGACCTGGTGGAAGGTAAGAACATAGGTGCCCTTCATACCACTCCACCAGTGGGGCCCTGGAGATCCAAAGGTGGCCAGTGCTGGCTAGAGGAGGGAGAGTATTTCTGCTTCCTCACATCTGTCGCTCCCAGGAATGCTCTCTGGGGTCAGTCACAGAGGATCTGTTTAAACTGAGTGGGCTAAAAATGCTTTGGGTCCTTTTCTAAAACTGGGGCCCTCCCCTCCCCAAACTCCAAACACGCACAATGAAACAACAACAAAACATAACACACCCCACACAAATCGCTCCAAACTACCCCATCCAAAACATTTCCTCTGGCCTTGGACTAATTAAGGGACATTTCCAGTCACAAGGAGTTTTGTCTTGTGTTTTGAGACTGGTGGAAAGAAAATCAGGCTTAGAATCAAAACAAAATGAAGGACTCATTACAATCACTTCAGTGGCAGAAAAGTTAAGGCTGTGGTTAGCTCCTCTACCATTCTACTACTACAGGTTGAACTGCTCTAATCTGCCAGCCTCGGGACACAACTGGTGCTGGACAAGAGGATTTGCTGTACCATGGGAAATCAATATTGTCTAGCAACATTGCCAACACTTCCACTCCTTTTTGGCCTCTTAGAAGACATTTGGGGGTAAATTAGAGCTAAATAACAGCACAGAACTCTGAGAACCAGGACTGGTGGCTGTAAACAAACTTGATGGGGCCACAGGAAAGTAGGTCACACCTATTGTAAGTGGTCACACAGCCAACTATTACAGACATTGGCATAGGAGAGAGTTCTGGATTAGAGAGGTTCAACCTGTACACAAACCGCCTGACTCTAATCCGACAATTCTATATTTAACATCAAAGCTTAAAAGAATTCTATCAAGCCATCAGAGTACCTTGAACCAGTGCAGGGAAAAAAGGGAGAGGAGCATTGGGTCAAACTCTTCTATCAAATATTATGCCTCTTGGTGCAGAGGAGGAAAGCTAAAGAAAAAAATCCTTGCTTGTAGTCCTGTCCAAATAAGCACATTTTTGGTGCTTGTACAGACTCTTAAGGAGGTTGGGTTTAATTTGAAATCATAAAAATTCACAGGCACTTAAAATGTGTAATGTAACTGTTATCTTTGCTCTCATTTTATTCTCTATCATATAAATCAGTGGTATGGACATGCCTCCTCATTTTCATCAAACCAGTCTTGGTGAACTCTTTTTTTCAGTCCTAGCGTTGACTCAGCTGACTCCATCACCAGGGTTTTGAACTGGTCCTGCTTTTGTGTTGGGTCTCCAGTCAGAGGTCCATGGGATGTCAGCACTTCGTCAAGGCAGGCTGCGAATTTCTCATGATGACCAGTATGTTGCAGCTTCCCAATGTTGAAGGAGGGCCTGACAACCTTAAGCTTCTTGTGGTGCAGTGGGTTACATGCAGTAACTATCAATAACTATCAGATCTGGTATAAAAGTGGAAAAAGTTCTGGTTGTCAGACGAAGAGCTGCATAAAAACCTGTCAATTAAGGAAAACTATGTGTGATGTCTCTAATGGTAAATTGGTCTGTGCTGGAGGAGGACTGTGCCAAGCCCTGTGACCTTCAGTGGTGCTCAACAAGAGAACAGGAATGCTACATGGAGTGAGTTACATGGCTGAAGCCCAGAGAGAGAAAGCATGAGTAGATGCAATGTGTGCTTGAGGACAATGGAGGAAGCTTACGACAGAGAGAACATTACAGAGAACTGACCGGGGATATAGGAGAGTAAGAAGATGATGGAGCTATTACAGTTTTATGAGTTTGCTTGGATTGCCTATGTTTATTGACTGCTTCATAGACTTGGGCTGATATATATCGCTGGCAATGAGAGTGTGAAATCCTGTCCTCATCAAAGTCAATGGGAGTTTTGTCGGTGATTTTAATGGGGCTAGGATTTCACCCCGTGGCTCTCAGGGCTGGGTTTGTTTACATATGCACTTAGATTTCCATGCAGTCACTCCTGAGATCCATTGTTATATCACACATCTGTGGCATTCATGTTAGGATAAAGTGAAACCTGAAGTGGCAGAAAGGAAACTGAGTGAAAGTGGGAAAGTTACTTTTAAACCCCTGGCATTATGTGCAGGGTAATGAAAGTTCACCCAGGTTAGTTTATTTACTCCAGACCTACTATCACAGATTTTCATGATGAAACCAAAATCAGAGTACAAAGGTCATTCTTGAAACATTAATAACTACCCTGAGACAGCAAAAAGTGTGAGAACTTGGTGCAGACAAAGACCTGGTGGTCTTGATTGTGTTGGTTGCACATGCTAAATAATAATAATTGTGCTAATGGAGCTATAAAGAGGGTCACCTCATGTATGGTTGGTGAGTGAGGGACCTATCTCACTTAATTGACTGGTACTGCTTCCTGAAATGTCATGGCAGTACAAGACATACCAGCTACATCTACACTAGAAGCATCTGTCAACAGTAACATGTGTTGACAGGGTTGTGTCAGCAGATTGTATCTACACACAAATGCAGATCGACAGAGCAATCCACTGTCAACCGAGAGCAGCCAGAGTGCCCTGCCCTCTGTCGACAGAATGGCTGACCAGCAGCTCTCCAAACAGGATTGCCCAGTGAACTGGAAGCCCCCTCTGTCGACAGGAGTGTCTGTACTACACTTCTGTTGACATTACTCTGTTGACAGATTGTTATGCTTCAAATTTTTGAAGGATAATACTGTTGAGGCAAATGCAGAGTTCAGTCGAGAATCTGTCAATAGAACACTTTGGGTGCGTCTACACAACCAACTAACTTCAAAGTTAACTTTGAAGTAAGGGGCTACTTCGAAGTAGCCTGCAGAGCATCTACACATGCTTTCCTTTATTTCAAAGTTAACTTCGAAGTGAGGGAGGCTAACTTCAAAGTCAATTCTCCATTCTTGGGAATGGAGCAGTGGCTTACTTCGAAGTTAATGTGTGTAGACGCTCTGCATTCCTTACTTTGAAGTAAGGAGTCCTCCAAGGAGGCCCCCCACCCGGAGAATGGAGACAGTCTGGCTAGCCCAGGCAGGCCTCTATGGTCCCTGCTGGCTGCCTTAAAGGAAGCAGCTCCCTGGGAACCCCAGGCAGGAAGCTGAGAGTGTGCCACAAGCAGGGGCAGCACAAGCTCTGCCTTGGACTGCCCCTGTATGAAGCACCTGCCAGCTTCTGCAGCCCCTGCCCACCATGACGACACGGAAGGCTCCCCCTCCCCCTCCCCCTCTGCGGGCTCCAGAGGAGGGGTCCGAGGACTTGCAGGGCCCAGGCAAGGGCTGCGCCAGGAGGCGACCCGCCTGGACAGAGGCGGAGCTGAAGGACCTCTTCACTCTGTGAGGGGAGGAGGAGGTCCTTCGGCAAGCCAGCACCTGCCAGCACAATGCTGAGGCCTTCAACTGGCTGGTCAGCGGTCTCGCCGCCCAAGGACACCCCGACTGCCCCGATAGCAGCATCTGCATCAAAATGAAGGAGCTATGCCAGGCCTATATCAAGGCCCGTGATGCTGCCAGCCGGTTGGGGGCACCACCTGTGCACTGCCCCCACTATCACGAGCTGCACAGGCTCCTGGGGCTGATGGTGGTGGCCAGGCCGGAGCAAGTGGTGGACACTGCCGATCTCCTCCCTGCGGACAGCGGTGAGGAGGCGGGCCCTCCGGCACCACCAGCCCCTGTGCGGAGACCGGTCTGCCAAGACCGAGGGTGATGACCATGAGGATGTCCGGGAAGCTGACATCCAGCCTAGTTTGGAGGCTTTGAAATCTCCCCTTCAGCCTTCTGAACGCCCACTCGACTGTCTCCCTGGGGGAATTATAATGTCCCCGGGTGGGAGCTCCTGTGGGGGGACATCCGTGCCCTCCTGCATCCGGTGTCCCAGCCACAAATTCCGGAAGACCCTGGCGTCATAGGCCCTGCCCATCCACCCAACACACACATCCAGGAAACGGCCCCTGGCATCCACCAGGGCCTGGAGGACCACTGAGTGGTACCCCTTCCTGTTTATGTAGGCACCTCCACTGTGGTCCAGAGCCCGGATCGCAACATGCGTCCCATCCAGGGCTCCAAAACTGTTGGGGAAGCCCAGGTCCGCGAACCCAGCAAGGGCAGCATCCAGGTCCCCCAGGGTACCACACATTGCAGGAGCACTGCATTGATGTCTTGGATGACCTGTAGGGGGAAGGAGGGGATGTTCATGACCACTGGACTGGGAGGCCCCCCCACCAGAATCCCCCTGCCCCCCATCCCCCACCAGAAGCCCCTGCCCCCTTTCCAGTCACCCCCTCCCCAGGGTGGGTCCATGCTGGGGGCTGGCCATACCTCCTTCAGCACTGCTCCGACGGTGGCCTTGCTGATACCAAACTGGTGGCCAACAGATCTGTGGCTGTCTGGGGTGGCCAGCCACCATAGTGCGATGGCCATCCTCTTCTGCACCGGGAATGCTGGCCACATGAGGGTGTCCCAGTGCTGGAGGACTAGGGCGAGCCAGTGGCAGAGGTCCTCGAATGCCTGCCGGGTCATCCTGAAATTTCTCAGCCATCGCTCATCATCCCAGGTCTCCAGCACCAGCCGGTCCCACCATTTGGTGCTGGTGGCGTAGCCCCACCAGCTCCGACTCGGTGGGGGGGAGTGGGGGTAGGGCAGCATGAAGGTGGCAAGGGCCTCAAGGCTGGGTCCCAGGAGAGTGAGCTGCCTGCGCTGCTGCTACTGCATGGTAAGCAGCATGGTCAGCAGGCTGACCAGGATCGTGAGGGCATCGTCCTCGGCAAGGAAGGGAGCTGGCACAGTCTCCAGCTGTTCCCTTCTGCACATGCTCTGTTGCTGTCCGCAGCCTGGCAGCCTTGAGCAAGTGTGGGCTATGGGTATTTGGAGGGGCCCTTGGAGGGGCCCTTTAAGGGGTCAGCTGGCTTTGAACCCAGATGGGCTTGTCAGTCACACGACCCCATGCCTGCATCATTTCCTGTCCCCTTACTTCGAAGTAGGGAACTAATTGTGTGTAGATGTTTAACTTCAAAGTAAGGGAAAGCCTACTTCGAAGTAAAGGAGGGTGCATTTTGTGTGTGGAAGCTCTGCTTTGAAGTTGCTTACTTCAAAGTTAGTTTGTAGTGTAGACACAGCCTTTATGTGTATAGATGCTCCCTGATTTTCTGTCAGCAAAACTCTAGTATAGACACAGCCACTGAGTACTGCTGCAGCTGACACACTAGTGCTTCCAGTGTCAGGCCAGCATGTTATTTACTTTAGTTTTTGAGGCAAATCAAGCATGGCTATACACTCAAACCAACTAATAGTGCACTTTTGTTTGCAGGATCTTTTCTAGTCTAAATGTTTTTTCCCAATGCAAGCTATCCCTGTTTTGAGAGTCTAGATAAAAGGTTACATAACCTAGGAACACAGGATTTGCCATACAGGATCAGGTGTGAGGTCCATTTAATTTGTTTCTTACAGTGGTCAATGCCAATTGCTTCAGAAGATTCAAGAACAGTAATGGGATAACCTGTGCATAGGATAAATTTCCTCTGAATGTCCATTAGTCAGAGTTTGGCTGATGCCCGGAATAGTGAGAGTTTGCTACTAACAATGTTCATTGATGTTTAAAGTCTGTATGTAAGATTTTGAGAAAAGAATGGTGGACTGTGACTATGAAGGTTGGACTGTATCTAATATTATATATTTAAAGGTATTTTAAAATTTTAACTGTGTAGGGTTAAGTCTCCTAACCTCCATTGAGTTCCAAGGAATTTAGGAGCAAAATGATAGTGAGGATCTGGGCTTAATGTTGTTTTTTCAGTAACTCATTTTTCTTTCACCAAATTCTGTGTATATGGGTCTGTGCTTCACAGGGCTGTGCCTCTCCTTGTTACTTTTGCACAATCATTTTTAGTTTTGAGACACAAACTGGGGCAAAGGAGAAGCATGGAGACTCCAAGTCAATCCAATTGAATTAATGGGAAATACCGCTAAAATTAAGTTTATTCTGTTGAAGGCTTCACAGCACCAGCTTAAGAGAGGTGTAGGGCGGCCAAATCTCTGAAGGTTTTGACAGCTCTGCCCTTGTATCTCCTTCATGAATTGTAACATGATTCTCATTGGCAGTTCCTGAGCTGAGACCTGCAATTGTACCTAGAATTGATTCAGAAGCCAGTGTACTGAGCCCAATATGACATCCTCTTGGGGTTTTTCATTTCTCAGGCCAGGTCTACACTACAGACCTGTATCAGTACAGCTGTGTTATTTAGGGGTATGAAAACTCCATATTCCTGCATGGTATACAGAAGAACCTCAGAGTTGTAAATTGAATGGTCAAACACCCACCCCACTTCGGAACCGAAAGTAAGAAGTTCAGCCACAGCAGAGACCGACCAAACAAACAAACAGTACAGTTCTGTGTTAAACATAAATTCCTAAAAATAAAAGGAAAGCTTAAAAAAGATTCAACCGGGGAAGGAAATTATTTTTGTATTTGTTTCATTTAATAGGGTTAAAAGCAACATTTTTCTTCTGCATTGTAAAGTTTCAAAGCTGTATTAAATCAGTGTTCAGCTGTCAACTTTTGAAAGAAGAACCATAATGGACAACTTCCATCCTAAAGTGTTTGGAACTCCGAGGGTCTACTGTAGTTGTATCACATCAATTCCTAATGTAGACAGCACAGTGTTGGTGGATGAGCTTCTCACATCAACACACCTATTGCCTCTCGAGGGAGGTGGATTAACTATGCCAATGGGAGAAGGTCTTCATAGGAGCCAACCAACTAATTTCCATTTGTGATCTGAATCACATTTCAGCCTAATATTTTCTGAGATGCACTCACTTCTATCTTGTAATCCACTGGTCAACTTTGTACTTGACCAGACTAATCTGAACGTTTCTTTAAGTAAATCTAGACAATTCTCTCTTACGCTGTGCCAGAACACATTTTAATGAGCAGAAGCATGAACAATAGAAAAATGGTGCCTTTTAAAATATTCCTTATGTGTGGGAGGTGAAAATATACTTCGTATTTCCTCCTATTTAGATTTTAAAATAATTCATTCAATCACAAAAGCACTAAAGAGTTTCATTTGTGGCAGACGCAGAGAGTTGAATGTGCCACAGGGCACTGTTAGTTCTCACTGAATTTGGCAATTCTCTTTTGCATCACTCCTTTGTCAGGGCTGTGGAAAAACTATAGGCTCCAAAAATATTTTTCCATGCCATAAATCCCTGATTATATTCTTGAGCTGGCAAACACTGGTATTATAAGTGTCTTTCTAAGTGATCTGTAAATGCTTATATTGACACTAATAAGCCTTGCTTTGTGTAGTTACCATATAGGAAACTGGAGCAACAGCTTTTCAATTTTGGGTGGGGGAAAATCTATCATCAGAATTCTGGTTTGGTGAAAAAAAAAAGATCTGTTTACCTATTTATCCTATACTTGCACATATGAATATGGCCATTACACAATTGCATTTGATCATGTACAGTTAAACACCTCAGTGGTCATGTGAAAACACAATTAGTTAAATGCATGTCAATACATAACTGTACATAGACTTTGGCTACTGAACATGTTTCCATTAAAGTGCAAATTTTATACGTACACACAAATACATTCCCTGCTTGTGAGCAACCTGCCATAAGCCCCTGTTGACATAAAGACTGATCATGCATAACCATAATGCGCATTTTTTAACTTGCACATTAAGATTCTGAGTTTCTTGTGAATTCAGTCAGTGTGGTATTTTGCTTTGAAACTGTTTTTATTACTACCTGTTTGATCTGTACTAGGTGCCTGACAGACTTATTATCCAGTATGGTGATGAAAAACTCCTGACGAGGTCTGGGAGACCAGGATTCCGAGGATCAGCATGTTGCCTGTCTTATAAAGCTCTCATTCTTCTGCCTGACCATCTGTGTGTGAAAAGGGACTGTTACTGCGCAGCAGTGGTTTTGTTGAGCTTGGCCTTGATTTCATTTTTTCCTGATCCTGCCTAGTGACGGGAAGGCTGAGGATGTTGGGGGTGGCCAGGGAAGGATGGCGGGTGAGAAACTGAGAATTTCATTGGGTGAGGGATGAGGCAAGGGGGTTGAAAGCTGAACAAACCACTGACTGGGAGAAGAGTATGGCAAAGTCGGTGAATAATTTTACTGTCCTGATCTAGCAGCTTGGGAATGTGCCATATTAAACAGTAACATCTTCCAAGTGAGTGAAAGAGAGGGACAGAGAAAGAGGAGGAGTGGATGAAAGGCAGACTGGAAGGAGGGCAAGGGAATGATTGAATCCTGGAGTGCAAGCACTGCCAGTTCTTGGATAAGTGACTTTTTGTTTTTCTAACTTTTTTCAGTGAGATATTTCACACAATCCAAGCTGAGGGTATAAAATCAGGGTTGATCTTTCACCAGGGCTTGACAAATAACATCACAGGTAGGCTGCTGCCGCTCCAGGTTCTATACAAATGAATTAAACAGCTAGTGCTTCTTTGGAGCCTTGTGGACCCCCATCTCTATAAAGTCCTATTAGGGCATTTAAAGTAGACTAGCACTAGGCTTACAGGAATGAAGGGAGACATGTCTCTGTTTTGGGCTTCACCAGGATTTATGGAGTTCAAATGGGGCTGTGGCTGCTGCAGAAGGGAATTTTCAGCTTTCTGGATGTGTAGGGTCTGTGTTCTGCAGGAAGGGTCTACATAGAGGACTGTGTGTGGAGGTTTGGCAGTCTTCTTTTCAGCTCACATGAATGTAGTCTTAAGGACATATCTGTTCTGAGTAAATTGCAGCTGTGCCTGAGTGTGGCCCATAGTACTTAGTCTCATTGAAAAGAAAACTTGCCCATAGCCTCCAAAGGGACTGATGCACCATCTGGTAAGAAGATATTCTGTATACGTAGAGCTATATGTGTGCATGCAAACATATGCCCCTGGTTACCAAAGTACAGAAGATTTAGGCATGGAACTTTCACTGGAATCCTTGCTAGCTTCATGCATGAGCCCTCCTCTCACCAGTGGCTAGTAGATCTCACGGGATACGTTTCTCCACCAGACGGCAGCAAACTCTTTCCCAGGGACACAATTTTCTGCTACCACTTGACTTTCAGACTTCATTCGTTTGGCTTCCTGTGAAGAGGGAGGGGCAACTCTTTGTAAAATGCATTTGCATGGGGTCACTGGGAAATTCAAACTGCTTCAAAGGTTTGAGCCAACTGATGATGGGAGACAAGTCTGGGACCAGACTGCAGAGAAGAGAAGGAGAGGGAGGCGGGAAAGAATGAGAACCATCAATGAAATCCGAAAGCTTTATTCATTTATGGTGAATACCTTTTAAGAGGTGCTGCTGTCTTTGGGAGCTTAAACACCAAGACAGGTGTAGAAGGCCTTCAGGAAAGGTGTGGACAGTATGTCAGGTTTTGCCACAGATTAACTGGGTCTTTCTGCCTCTTATTTAATTAGAAAGTTGCAGTGTTGCAATAGAAATCTATGTCATTTTTTTCCAATTGGCAGGAGGAAAAGAGAAGTCTGCATATCCCTGATCAGGCATTGAAAATAGTCACTTAAGCCTCAGGCATATGATGCTACTGTTGCATACACACAGTACCTGTAATGGAAATGGATGCTATTGTACACACACAGGCCTAGCAACAGAAATGTCTGCTACTGGTTGTGCACAGTACCAATAACTGAAAGGGATGCTATTGTACATACACCAGCAACCAATATTTCTTGTAAGCTGATTCCTTGGGCAGACTCCCAAGAGAGATTCAGGTGCTTCCCAGCTGATTAGCAGCACATGTTTCTATTGGTGGTCACATCTACACATGCCTTGCACAAAACTAAATTAGAGGGACCGCTGCCAGTAATGGAAAGGGATGCTACCAGTTATGTGCAGTACCAGTAATGGAAAGGGATACTTTTGGTTTTGGAAAGCTGCCTGGTAACTGGTGCCAGATTATAGCTCCCGTGGAGCTATAGCAAAGATGAAACTGGCCCCACATCTTTCTAACTAAATATTTATGTAGATGAGGAAAGGGGTCTGACCAGTCACGTACCACAGGGCAACCTGTGCTTTTATCTGTACTGGAACTAAGGTCCCTCTCAATCTCAAACAGAATTGAAAATACTATTTATAATAGAGAAAAAGAATGATCACAGTTAATGAGACTGCAGATGAGATTGTGATCACATGGTTTGGGAAAGCCAATGAAATCTTAAGAGTGGGTCATATTGCTGATAACGTTTCTGATGCTGCAGTTCTGATGTCACCATTAAAGAATCAAACCAGCATCTACCACACTGAAGTTATATGTGTCTATTGTGAATGTCAACATGTTGTCAACTGTTACACTATACTCACTTTTCTCTCCTTGTCTTCTCTTTAATAACTATTTGAGATAGAACAATGTGCTGCTATGTTACCAAGACCTGTGTGTGGAGCGAGAGAGCTTTACTGTAACAACTCTTGGTGCTAGCCACAGAATGCTGCTTGTGAAAAAGGGTAAGAATCCAACAGTAAAAAAAATTTCGGGAGTAGGGTGAGGCATCCCAGGTGATGAAATATATATCCTCTGATTCCAGCTCAGAAGCTGTTATAAAGAAGAGATAAATAAAATCATTTGGATAGGGAAAAAAATAGTGCTCAGGCATTGGCCTAATTTTGGAGCATAATTTGAAATGAACCTGGGTTGTGATTCTGAAATAGCTGGTTTTTTCCCCCTCACTTCTGATTTCTGTCCAGAAATAGAAGTGCAAGAAATCTCTCAGAAAACACTGTTCTGGAGATTTCCAGCCTGATTTTGGGCTTCAGAGGATCAGATAGTTTGGATAAACCCGTGAACTTCTGCATGTTTATCTGAACTGAACCTGAACTCTGAACATGTTAAGCTTTACCAGTCTCCAGTAGGGCCAGTTTAGCTACAGCTGAAACCAGTGGGAGGCAGGCTCATGAAGACGATTTTAATGTTCTTCTTTCTCTTTGTCTTTGCCATGGTTGATTCCATCCACCAGAGAATTTCTACTTCCTGCTGAACGTTAAACAAATAGAAAATGAAATACAAATGTACCAAGTATGTACTGTCATACATTTCATGAAACAATGCTGTTCCAGCGCTATCCATCCCGTTTGTTTCTTACTGTCTTTGCAAGGATTTAGCCAGAAAAGGAAGTTCATATCGGTCTATGATTTTTTTAATCAGACAATGCCTCTCTTTATATCTGTTTCTTTCTTGACTGGAAGATGGCTGAAAAAAATGCCAGGACATTAAGTTACTGAAAAATAGTAAACAAAGCAATGGAAAAACAAAACAAAACACAAAAAACAAAAAACCTACCAACCAACCAAGAAAAAGCCATCCAAAATAAAGGAAATGTTTCTTTGGTTCAGTAAAATCTGTAGAATGCAGAAGTCCTGGGGGAATTTTGCAACTGTTACATTAGGAGCCATAGTAAAATTGCACAATTCCCTGAGGACTGATACAGTAATTCTGTTTCGATGACCTCTTCAATGTAGGAGCTGAGTGGCTCCCATTTATTTATAGATTTATTCTCCCAACATCCCTAATTAGGAAAGCAATTCATAATCTGTCATATGAAGATGTGGCAGCTGAAGTCCATAGGTGATGACATCTTGGTAAAAATTGCCATTGAGTTTTGTGGAGCCGGGATTTCACCCATAGGGATTGTTACTTGCCCAAGTAACACAAGGTCACACAAGAAGTCTATGATAGAGCCAGGAATGGAACCCCAATTTGCAAGTTCAGTGATTTAACTGCAAGACAAGAATTTCTCGACTGATAGGTGTGACCTTTCTAGAGATATTGTGAAAAGGTAAAGAGGGGAGTTGCAATGTGCTGAAAACTACATTATATCTGAAGCAAAGGAAACCTTGCTCCTTCAATCCCTGCACGCCCATTCCCTTGAAGATCAAGTATTCTCTGTCAATGTCTAAAAACATGCCCACATACATTGTATAGGCTTAACACTGGTATCACTGATGCATGGTTTACATTTATGTGAAATGTAAAGAAGTTATGCAAAGTTTTGACTTCCAAAAAGGGGTCACCAGGATGAAAAGGTTGAGAAACATATCACCATCCTTGGAGAAGGTTCCCATTTTTGAGACTTTAACATGTATGATTCTAGCTTCAAGCCCATCAAAGGCAACTGATGCACTGGGAAAGCTGATGTTTGGGCCTATATTGTTGTGTCCCAGATGTGTCACCAACAAAATGCACTGGGAAGAATGTGTTAAGTTTCCTAGGGGAGATCTCAAGCTTAACAATACAGTTACAAGGGCAGAGGGGGTAGCACTTAATAACGCAATGAGATTAGAATGTTTTTGTCTAAAACATTTTTTCCTCACATTCAATAGTTCAGAAAAGTCATACTTCTATTGACTATGTTGCTACATCAGTAATTGCATGACTTTTTATACTGTCTGCTGCTTTAGTGGAATTTTGAGGGCCCATATTTCATATGCCATAGCTCAGATTTTCAAAAGAACTCAGAAACTGGAAGCTCTCATTTAGGCATCCCAGTTAGTTATTGGAATTTCATAAGTGAACAGCTCTCAGCAATTATATAGTGCTCTCAGTGGCCCTTCTCAGTGGATGCTGCTGGGTACCAAGCGCTTTTGGACACGTAACCACTTCCTTAAAGTGCCCAAAAATTAAATGGATGTTAAGAGCTCTTGGTATGTGATCCTTTAGTAATGTTAAACTTCGGGAGCAATGTCAGCATTGGGTGAAACTTTGAGCCAAGCTCAAAGGATTTGTAAGCCTTTCAACAAGACTTGCAAGAAAATCTGGGCTAATTTATAGTTTTGAATGGGTGTTGTATGGGACAAAGCAATTTTGTGGGATTTCACAAATCTGGAGATTTTACCTGCATTTCACTTTCACTTCATACAGGGTTCATTCAGACCTGAAATCCATGGGTATGAATGCACAAGTATAAGGCATTAAGGAAGCTTATGCCCTAATAAATTTGTTAATCTGAAGTGTCTTGTATTTTATGAAAAATTATGTCCTAATAAATGTATTAGTCTTTAAGGAGCCAAAGGACTCCATGTTGTGTTTGCCTTAAGAAATGATTTTCACGAATCCCTTTGGACTGAAATTGCTAGTTTTACACATCTGCCCCATGCACCTACTTGTATAACGAAAACAGGAATTCTCAAAGGTATATCATTTCTATTTGAACAAAAAGCTACCTGTTCTGCTTCCAGAATGCCCTGTTCATAAAGGAACCCATCTTCTCCCCTAATAAAACTAATGCAAGAAAACACTGTATGAATTCATGTACACAAATCAGGAGACAAGAATGGGTTAGTCAAAATGTCCATAACAGCAGTATGTAGGAATGCCTTCTAGATACATTTAACCTGGTATGAACAACTGTGTTTATATAGCAAACCAAAAAAGATTAGCTACTATACACAAGGTCCAAGAAGATCTAAATCAGAGGAATTATGCTTATTCCATGGATACGGTATACCACATTTTTTATGATTAAAGATTGCTTTGGGGGTTTTCCCACAGATTGTACTCTTAACCTGAATTTGAGATATAACTATAAAATTAACTGGTTCAGATATTCACCGTCTGAATAATTTTTAGTTTATTTGAGTACATCTTTGCTGCCTCTGTTTGACATAACTTCCTCAAATTAAAAATGTGCATTGCCATCCACAGCTTGATTATGACTTATTTGTGAAAGAAGTGTATTTGAGTAACAGGAGAAATTTTCAGGTGGAACAAGTAAGGTATTTAAAAGCACAGTCCCAAAAGCGGTAGTATATTCTAGCAGTGGTGTGGTTTTATCTCTCACAGAGAAACTCGGGGCAGTAAACTGACGTAATTATTGGTACAAATGTAAACATTCAATAGAGAGAAAGCATAAGAATGAACAGTCCCACATTCCTTCGAAAGAAGAACTTTCACTTGGAGGGAACTTCAGCAGAGAGACCATTGGCTCAGATGGGGTGAGCCAAATTAACTGGATCCAGCATCTCTGAACTTTGAGGGCATTCAGATCGAGTGCTAGATAAGAACGTGATGGCTTCGTTCTGTCTCTGCAGGTATGTCTACACTACACAGCTTTCAACAACAAGGCTAGGTTGACACAACACTGTTGCTAAAAGTAAGTGCAGGTGAATGCTTCTTCTCAGCACTTTTGCTGATAAAAAACTTCCATCCCCAATGAGTGGAGTTTGCTTTGTTGGCCTAGGAGTGCTCCTGCCCACAAAGCAGCATTCATATGTGCACTCGCCATGATAAAACCCTGTTGGTCACGGGGGGTTTAAGCAGCTGTGAATGACAAAAGTTTTGTTGAGCAACTGCAAGAGTAGACACAGCCCATGTTGGGTAAAACCAGACCTTTGAATGTAACGCACGCCTTTCCTTGTCTGGGTTGCAATGTCACAGTGTGGGGCATTTAATAATTGGCTGAACCAGAATACTGAATTCAAACACTAGTAACCTTGGAGAAGCTGGGCTCCAGATTTAATGCTGTATATGAACAGCATGGCTTTGGTCCAGTTTATCTGCAATGTAACTTAATACAACGCAAGGGTTCTGCATTCCCTTGCTGCTGTTATTTATTTCTAAATCATACGATTCTCCTTCAGGTCACAACCTAATTTCTTTTCCATTTGAAGTCTAAGGGTGGCGATCAAAATCTTCTGTTAATTATTTCACAATCAGTTGCCATGGGAATGACTATGATGTTGCAGATTTTGTATTAAGTATTGGCTGCAGGAAACAAGAGGAGCAGGAGGAAAAATGGGGGAAGGAAACCTGATGTCAAAGGTCAGCTGAAGTCTATCTCTTACCTTGAGTCTAAGGGTAAGTCTATACTAGGGAAAAGAGTCGATTTCAGATACAAGGTTCTAGCTATGGCATTTGTAGAATCAATGTATCAGAATTAGCTTACTTCCCTTGTGACTCTGTAGTCATTGATGTTGACGTCGACATCCAAGCCAGAGAGGCTGATTTTTCTGCATTTTCACCAGACGTGCAAAATCGAGCTCTGGAAGATCAACCACCAGCACATCCATCTTCCAGTAAGTATAAACAAGCCCTAAGATTTGGTCATTGTTTTCATGTATCTGAAAGTCAGATGGTCATTTAGGTGCTTAACTATGGACACCGGAGGCTTACTTCCAGCATAATTTTTGAGAATTTTGTCCACCATATTGTACTGTTTCTGCTCCCTAAGTTGACCTGAGCTCTGCAACTGACTCCATGTGTATTTTATTGCAATGTGGACATACTTTAAGGTGTGATTATATATGTATATGTATACAGAGAGAGAGCATGTGTGTACTTGCCATGTTATGTGGCAGAAAACTTGCAAGATTTTGCCCTTATTAAGAAAGACAAGATTTCTTTTGGGTCTACGCCTGCAGAGCTCAGTTGAAGTTTTGCAGCCTTCCATGGGAGGCTTCTGTTAGGCTTTAGTCTATGGAATGGTGTGTTTATCTGCAAGGGAAAGAAAATTGATGCCTGTGATTTTCTCTGTAATGGTTACATTTTTATTAATTCTGTGCCTGTCTGGAAGCAGTCTGGAACTAATGAGGACAAGGAGGGCTTCTGAAGGGAAAATGTCCCATGGAGACATATTAAAGTCAGTCCGGAAGTGAACTGATGATTTTGCAAACCTCAAAGCAAGTATCCTGGACCATTTTTTTCTTATGCAACTGAATCATATTTGAAATATGAAGAATGTGTGCATGACCTGCAATTAAGCTGCCATGATTTATAGTTACCAGAAAGAGGAAGGTTTCTCAAAAGGGAAACTTGTGAGTCAAAAATTAAATATTCTGAACATGGGCTGTATATGTTGGGATGCCATAATGATTCTAGGTCTGATGAATGCTGATGAATGTCAGTTTAACCACAAAAAGTTTGCATCTTCCTTGCTCAGATGTTGCACAGTGGATCTCATGGACTCAGGCTCCAGTGTGGCTTCAGTCTCAAATGGACTTGTGATGAAAATGGGTTTGCATCTTTCTCTCCAAAAACAACTGCTTGAATTTTTTGCTGAGTTCTGTGCTGTGCTTGAATTTTGATGTAGTGGTTTGCTGTTAGTTGCTGAACTGCTTGCATCATGTTCTCTCTTTGGTTATTTTCTTTAGAGACGTAAAATGACCTAACTCTCCTTTTTTCAAGATTGGCCAGTGACTGGATTGGGAAATGTTCTTGCCCTGCTCTAATAAACGTGCTTTCATTTAAAATAGGAGTGATGGAGTGGACATTTTTTTTCAAGTTTATAGTTTGACGCATGCTTTCTCCATTTTCCCAGTCTTGCTGGGCAACCTTTCTTTCTGTCCTACAACTCCCCACTCTTCATGTGACAGTTCTGAGGCAGGCAAGAGTTACGAGTGGACCCAATAGTTTCATTTTTTACTCCAAGATAACATTTTAATCTCATGCAGTTGAAAATTTCTGAGCTGAAAATAACTTGACAATATAACCTTCAAAAGATAATTCAATAGGTTTAATGCATGAACATTCGGTAAACATGACTCTTGGGTGTTATTTTGCAACAGTACTCTTTACAGTTGCTGAATTTTAGTTTACATTGTTCTTGTATTTCTATCACCTCCTCATTTTACCTGTGCTGTTTTGTGAGTCATTACACACATCAAGTAAAATGCATGGCAATTACAATTTCTTGGATTACGTTACACTGCAGTCACGTAGTGGTTAAGATATTTGGGCATGGCTAGTGATTTTGCATGCTTTAAGTTTAAGATATCCACTTAGAGGTACCTTCAAAGGACTCTATTTGCAAAAAGTGCTAAGCACCCAAAATCAGCCCCTTTTAGGATGACTGTTGCGGGGCACCCAAAATCAGTAGTTACTCTGAAAATATGACTTGCATCTATAATATCACACCTTTGAATATGCATGTCTAGTATTGTGATATGTTTAAGCAATATCCTATAAGGAATAAAGCAAGATCTTATAAGGTACAAACAAGTAATAAGCTGAATCTACAGCAAGGGCAATTAGGTTAGACATTAGGAAAAACTCTCCAATAATAAGTGGTGTTAAATTCTGGGATGGGCTTCCAAAGGAAGGTGTAGAACCTTGATAACTGGAGACTCTAAGGAAGAGGTTAGAAAAACACTTGTCAGTGGAGGTGTAAGTTTTTTCTGGCCTGCCTCACCACAGGTGCCTGGTGATTGAACCTGGTGATTTCTTTAGTTCTCTTCCAGCCCTACGTTTCTATGATTCTGAGGTGAAATATTCATAAACCAACTAGGGAACTACAAGCTAGATAGAGCCACTATAAGGTGAGCGTATAACTGGTGGGAAGACTATTCCCAGAGAGTAGTTTTCAGTGGTTCACAGTCACACTGGAAGGGAACAATGAGTGGGGTTCAATTTTCGATCTGGTTCTGCTCAATATCATCATCAGTGATTTAGAAAATGGCGTAGAAAGTACACTTATGAAGTGCGTGGACAACACTGAACTGCAAGGAGTTTTAAGTGCTTTGGGGGATAGTAGTGTAATTCAGAATGATCTGGACAAACTGTGAAATGGTCTGAGAAAATAGAATGAAATACAATGAGGACAAATGCAAAGGACTTCACTTAGGAAGGAACAATCAGTTTCACACATACAAAATGGGAAAGGACTGCCTATGAGGAGTACCATAATAAGGGGATCTGAGGGTCAAAGTGGATCACAAGCTAAATATGAGTCAACTGAAAAAAAAAGTGAACATCATTCTGGATATATTAGCAGGACTATTGTAAGACATAAGAAGTAATTTTTGTGCTCTGCTCGACACGGTTTAGCCTCAGACTAAGGTCTTGTGTCCAGTTCTGGATGAAACATTTCAGGGAGGATATGGACAAACTTGAAAAAGACCAGAGAAGAGCAACAAAAATGATTAAAGGTCCAGAAAACATAACCTATGAGGGAAGGCGGAAAAAATAGGGTATGCTCTGTCTGGAGAAGAAAATAGAGGGGACATGATAACAGTTTTCAAGTGCGTAAAGATTGTTACAAGGCGAATGGAGAAAAATTGTTCTTCTTAACCTCTGAGAATAGGACAAGAAATAATGGGCTTAAATTGCAGCAAGGGACAAGGGACAAGGTTGGACGTTAGGAAAAACTTCCTGTCAGGGTGGTTAAGCATTGGAATAAATTACCTAGGAAGGTTGTGAAATCTCCATCCAGCAGGTATTTGAGCGTAGTTTAGACAAACATTTTTTTGACCTGGTCTAGATGGTGCTTGGTCCTCACATGAGTGCAGGGGGCTGGACTTGATGACCTCTCAAGGTCCCTTTCTATACTACGATTCTGTGACGCTATGATTAGCACGAAATATGTGTCTGAGCTTACTGCAAAACATAATTTGCATGATACAGACCTAAGTACCGGAAATGATACCTCTGCAGCAGCAGCAGGGAATGTTTGGGAGTGGCCAGATGGATAGGTGGGGAGAGGCCTGGAATATACCAATTGAATAATGCCTGGGTCAAATCCATGCCTGAAGTAACTTCTCCTATGATAAGTTTGATACTTTGTGGGCCCAATTTACCATTGCTTTGCATGTTGGGTACTCATTTACAAGAGCTAGTCAGTTATTTTGTTGAAATATTTGACTGGCATCAGAAATGTTTGTTCTGGTCAAGATTTTCCATTTTTGTCAAAAAACTAGAAATCCAGGGTTTTTTTGTTTAAAAAATTGTTTTTGGTCAATGTTTTCCCCCTTTTGCTCTCTCTCCCTGCTTCACTGTACTAGCTATGGTCAACTGGAATGAGTCTCTTCTTGATCTCTGGGTTTGGTCAATATCAGAGGTGGGGTAAAATTTTCAGTCTGCGGCTCCCAGACAGTGGAATTCCCTCCTACAGGAGGTCCACGATGATTCACAAGTTCTATGACCCATCAGTTTTAACTAGCCCATCTTTGCTGTCCTCCACTCTTCTCCTCTCCTCATCCTGTTCTACCAGTTGGGAAAATACCCCTTTATGGTGAGTCAGTTTAAACTGAATGTCTTTTAGTTCCCTCATGTTGGTGTCTTCATTCTGTCTGGTTGTCTATTATCTAGTCACGAGATTCTGATTTTCTTTAAACATCTTGCAGGTTGGTTTTATAGTGCAGTTCTTAGGTTGTTTGTGAGACGTGACCAACAAATGAATTGAATAAAATAAATGGGCATGTGTCTCTTTGGCTACGTCTACATGTGCAGCCAACATCGAAATAGCTTATTTCGATGTTGCGACATCGAAATAGTCTATTTCGATGAATAACGTCTACACGTCCTCCAGGGCCAGCAACGTCGATGTTCAACTTCGACGTTGCTCAGCCCAACATCGAAATAGGCGCAGCGAGGGAACGTCTACACGTCAAAGTAGCACACATCGAAATAGGGATGCCAGGCACAGCTGCAGACACGGTCACAGGGCAGACTCAACAGCAAGCCGCTCCCTTAAAGGGCCCCTCCCAGACACAGTTGCACTAAACAACACAAGATACACAGAGCTGACAACTGGTTGCAGACCCTGTGCCTGCAGCATAGATCCCCAGCTGCCGCAGAAGCAGCCAGAAGCCCTGGGCTAAGGGCTGCTGCCCACGGTGACCATAGAGCCCCGCAGGGGCTGGAGAGAGAGCATCTCTCAACCCCACAGCTGATGGCCGCCATGGAGGACCCAGCAATTTCGACGTTGCGGGACGCGGATCGTCTACACGGTCCCATCAGCTCATGGGAATAAGGGGACTTCGAAGTAGGCGGGGTCCTTTCGAAAAGGAGCCCCGTCTGGAAGAGACGTGCGGCGGCAAGCTGCGTCAATTTCGAAGTGCCGCTGCCGCCCGCATGCTAATGAAGCGCTGAATATGCATTTCAGCGCTTCATTAGTAAACTTCGAAATGGCCATTTGCGTGGCCATTTTGAAGTTTGGGGCACATGTAGACCTGGCCTTTAAGTTCTTGTATAGATTGGTGAATGCAAGATGGATCCACTGAGATCAGCAATTCATTTTTCACAGATCTTGATACAACCATCAGATGCTACCAACTTTCTATGTCTAATAACTCCAACTGAGTCTGAATCAGTGATTAACAATGAAAAGTGATATATCAAATTATTAGTCTCTTTAGACAGCCAGTCACCAATGGCAATGGAGCACTAATTTAAAAGAATGTAATGATGTATTGAATTTGTATGCTGCCATCCTATGAAGCCATTTTTGGTGCCTAATCATCCTAAAAAGAATATTTTCCCTTCAAATTATACCATTTTAGAGTCTGTTCCAGCTCACATTAAAAATGATGCCAAAGCTCCTCTAGGAATTGACTGGAGCTAGATTAGACCTTGAGTTTAACAAGACAGTTTGTCATTGTTTATGGCATTTAGGACCTGATCTTGTGCCTATTTAATGTAATAGAACATCTGCCACTGGGTTAATTTGGAACAGGATCAGGCCCTCACAGTGATTTTAATAGCTATGAAAGAGGTATTAGATAATGTGAGAAGAATATGAACAAGTAAAATGATTTATTTTTCTACTATATATAAATTAAATATAACTAGATGAGAAAATTATGATCTGATATGCTCATATGTTTCTAATATTTTAAGAATACACAACAAACAGTCATTTAATGTTTGCAAAATATTTGATGTTTTATTCTGGCTGTTCAGTCCTCTTGAACGTTAGCCAATACTAATTCAAGTCCAGTCGATCCTAATAAGTCACTAAGACCTCATTTTATAAACATGCATTTCCAGATTATTATTTCTGGCACTGCTCTTAAGAAAAAAGCTGCTACCCTCAGAATTGCAGAATTAAGGGATGACGGGAAATTCAAAATCATGAATAATGCATGAGTTTCTCTCCATAATGGCAATTCTGGCAGTATAGATAGGGAGCCCCATCCTACCAACCCTTACTCCTGTGAGTAGTTGATAGTGACATGATTAGTCCTACTGAAGACAATCGAGCTATTCAAATGAATAGGGTTTGCGGGTCGACCCAAGTAGGTATAAGGCCCTCTATTACACTAATGAGCTCCCTGAGACAAGGTTACTGTACATAGGCTTTTGCAGCTGTACTAACAGCTACTACTTATTCATAGATATCCTTTATTGTCCTCATGAACTTATATTGACACAAAAAGTATATTATGTATCTCCTGTAATCCCCATTGAATAGTTATTGATAAAAAAACTGGGATTGCCAGTCACCCTGGTTTCACTGGGAGTCTCCTGGAATTGGGTTTAATCTCCCAGAGGCTACTAAAAATCCATTAAAGGTCTAGAAGCACAGTGGAGCTAAGGCTGGTTCCCTGGGCAGCCCTGGCTGTGTGTGGCTCCCTGTGACTCTGAGGGAGGGGAAATAACAGGGGGGTCTTAATGGGCTTCCTCCACTCCAAGCACTGATTCTGTGGCTCTCATTGACTGCTCAGCAGTCACCCAAAGTGAGTGCTTTCTAGCCAGAGCCTGCACCCCTCACCCCCTCCCACACTCCAATGCCAGGCCCCAGCTCTTAGCCTTTCCCTGAGGCAGCATCCCACACCCAGTCCTGCATCCCAACCCACTGCCCCAGCCCTGAGCCCCCTCCTGGAGTCTGCCTTCCCTCTGCACCTAAATCCTCTCCTTCACTCAAACCCTGTGTCCCAGCCCCAAGCCTCCTCCTTCACCCAAGCTCCCTCCCAGACCCTGCATCCCATACCTCTTCCTAAACCCCAGCCCCCTGCCTGAGGTTCAGCCCAGAGCCCCACTCCCACACTCTGAATCCCTTAGCCACAGCCAAGAAGAGCTTGCACCCCAATGCTGTATCCTTGTGAAAGTGAGCAAGGCTAGGTGAGAGCAAATGAGGGAGGGAGGGGATGGTGTGGACAGAAGGGATGTCAGAGAAGGATCAGGGAAGGGACAAGGGCATGGCCTTGGGTAAGTGGCAGGCCAGTGGGCAGGGCAAGGGTATTTGGGTTTGTGTGAGTAGACAGGTGCAATCCTAAATGAAAGTATTATTTTTCCTTAATATGGCCACTGAAATCATCTGAACAACATCTCTTCTTTCATTCATTGAGTTAGTCTTCTGCCTGTATCCTTCTGTTGGATGTTGCCAATGAAGGCTTTAGTTCATGTCTTTGGTGCAGAACATTTGCCTAAAATATAGATTATAATGGGCTAGTGTACACTACCTCCCTACTTTGAAGGGAGGATGGTAAGTAGGGTGTTGGGAGTTTATTAATGAAGTGCTGTGCTGCATATGCAGCACTTCATTAAGCAAATTCACCCCTGCGGCAACTCTGAAGTTTTAAATTTCAAAGTGCCGGCTTGCGTCTATCTGCGACTAACCCACCGGTACTTCGAAGTGCCCGGGGTACTTCAAAGTCCCTTTACTCCTAAAATTTTTGAGGAGCTAGACGCGAGCCAGCACTTCAAAGTTTAAAACTTTGGAGTTGCTGTGGGGAGGGGGGGGGCGGAATTTGCTTAATGAAGTGCTGCATATGCAGCACAGAACTTCATTAATAAACTCTCAACACCCTAATTACCATCCTCCCTTTGAAGTAGGAAGCTAGTGTAGACACAGCCAATGTGTAGAATGCCAGGTCATCGAAGTATTGCAGTCTACTGTAGCGGGTCTGGAATCAATAATGTGTACATCAAACTGAATTTTATTTTATGTAAGGTTCATTACTTCTTAGAGTAACACTCTATAGGGTTTTACAGAAGTGGAAATGAAAGATGAAAGCTTATCCGTACTCTAGAAACAATATTTTAACAGCCTGCAACTAGAGCTAACCAGATTTCTAAGTACATTGCAGTATTATTTTTTTTCATTTGTGATTACCACGTTTTGTATGCAAAGCAGGAAAAGATGTGAACATGGTAAAAGCCAAAGGGGAGGAAAACCTCAAAGCATTATGTGGTCATTTAATAGCATGGCTTCTTTCTCCTGGTACCCGCTGATTCTCCAGCAAATTGGTTTGTGAAACGCTGATATAAAAGATAAAAGTAAAAGAAAGTTAATTAAATGAGTTTTATTTCCAAAAATCCAATGCCATGTGCCTTCATGTAAGAACAGTACAGAATACTGTGTATCTGAAATATAGCAATGTTAAAAAGGCATAATTATAACCACAGGTTAAATGACTTTTTTTCTCATTGTCCTCTGTTTAGGTCTCTTGCATGAAAAATAGACAGTACTAATGTAGGCGAATGATCATTTCCTTGTGATGGGCAGTTGAAGAGTTATTACTTCTCTTACTGGCTAAGAATTGCATACATCTTATTATGTTTATTACTGTGCCTATCTCACTCACCAAACTCGTATGCCTCTTGTGTGCCTCATCCATGTGTTACATTTTGTCTTTTAGAATTCCTTGGTGACTGCCATTTTCAACATTTGTACAGTTCCTAACAAAATGGGATTCTAAACAAGTTGATCACCTGGCACTAATACAACATGAGTGTTGATAATTAGAAGAGATATGACTATACGCTACTCTGTCCTCTACTGGATGGAATCAGAACCTCTCAGCTGTATGTCATAGGCCCTGTACTGCGAACAGCTAACAGAGACTCTTCTTTACCTCAGGTGGTGGGGACCTGTTTCTTCAAGCAAGAGTATCTGAGTTCTGTCCTCAGTGCTGCAGTGAAGTTCTGAGTGGCCATGGTGTACAGTTTAGTGATAACGATAAACAGTCAGCTAAGGCACAGCACTGTTAAAATCATTATAAAAAGGCTTTGTGATGGGACATGCACCAATCCCACTGTTAGGGAGGTTAATTAGTGTTCCTGAACTCAGGCAGCTCCAATTAGACATATCCACTGAACAAACTCCACCTGGAGTTGTGGAACTTTGAAAGGTGAAAGTGGCCACAGAGAAGGAGAATATTTGTAGTGAGCTACAGTAGCAAGGGGAGTCTAGCCCCAGGGAACATCTAACATTTTCTTTTTTCCCTGCCCCATTAGTTGGGGCAGATGGACATTATAAGCTTGATATGGGCAAGGGGCCTTGGAAGGCAGCTGCCTGCTAGCAGACCTGGAGATTATCTTCCGGGCCTACAGACAAGTGAATTGTAGTTAGATTCTGAGAAGACTCTAGGAGTGAGTTGAACTTGTGCTGGGAACTATTGAGAGTGCCCAAGAGTGGGTGCTCCTCTAGGGAGCCCTAGGGGAAGAGTCTCATAAAGTCTGTTTTATCCACAGTTTAGGGGGTACAGGGGGTGGGCTGGCCAGCTTCAGACCCACAGTAGCAACTGGAATTTAGGACACTAGTGATCTCACTTTCCTGGGAACACCATGTGACTCTAACTTCAGTGGCAAGCTGTGCAATTTAAAGTCTGTCACTCTTTTTCTCAAATGACTAAAATATGATTACTCCTTTACACTCACTTTTTCTTTATATGCAATAGCCATTTTTTGTCAGATCATTTGGAGAAAATGCTCTGAACGCAGCCTTTTGTGGAAAACATTTTGAAAAGACCGTCAGCTCATAATAGAAATCAGGTGGTTTCTGTGAAGTTAAGGGTGAATAGCAAAGTACTTAAAACATTTTTTAAAGCTGAATTTAGGCTTTAAATTTTGCAGCAAAATGGGAGGTATGTGTGCAACCCACATGAACTGGAGTCTCTCCAGACCCAGCTAACACAGTGGGAGAAGTCCTTTCAAGCATATGAAGCAATGACATTTTAGTGGTAAGTAAAGTGTTGCATTACTTTTTCCATAGCTTAAAAAAACCTGGAGCTTTCCTCTGCAATCTCTTTCCCAATGATGAGAGGAAATGTATAACTTCACTGTGTATCTACTATCTAAAACATCTCCAGAGCACCGTGCTGGGCTGTGGAAAAATGGATGTTGAGGTTCTAAGTCCCTAGAAGCTGTGAGAAAATCTAGAAGATGAGGGCAGAAACATGGGAAAAATATAGGGAACTAAAAAACTTTTAGGCTCAGACAGTGAGGGGGAACCTAAGCTAGTGAGTGGGCCACATGAGTGGCCCTCCTCCATCTCAGCGGACCACAAGATTGTCATAACCCAGATGGTCTTCCAGGATAGGCTAGTTTGGCTAACTGCACTTGTGTACCTAGACTTTGCAGGGTGTGTCAACTGAACCACAGCAGTGCCTCAGTTGAATGAAGAGGGAGTTCATGGCTCTCACAATGTTGCCCACCATGAGGCTAAGGTTTGGTACTAACCACGCCATGTGTAGGAATGAAGTACAATGGTATGATGCAAAAGCCATTGCTCCTGGGACTACACGCGCTGGTCTTTGGAGCATCAGCTCCCTCTTCCAGTTCTTGTAACAGTGCAGCATGTATTCCCCTCCAGGCTGGGCCAGTCCCGTGGCTGGGTTTGGAAGGGTTAGCATCATAGCTCCACTATATACTTCCTGAGTGCAGCACCAATAGGGGTGTGCGATATGGGAGGTTTTTCTGAGTATTGCTCAGAGGGTCATATCAGGGCAAATAGCTTAGAACAGGGCTACTTACAGCCCAAGGCTGGGGATCCACCACTATAAGGCACACCAAACGAGTCACACAGAGCACTTCTGTCACCACACTGGCTAGCAAGAAGTCACACAAGGAATTCCCTTTCACACTCCAGCTTCTCCTATGTCAGAACCAGTATCCCCCCACTTTACACAGATGAGAGGATATGAAGACCAGTCTCACCAAATCTGAAGAGGTTCTTCCAGTCCCAAAGGATCAGACTCATTCCTAGTTCAATTTACACCTCAGATTGTACCCAAAGGGGCAAGCTGTGCCAATCTTTTCCAACCTAAAATCTAAAGGTGTATCAATAAAAGAAGAAAGAAAGACTAGGTTGACAATAAAATTGTTAAAGCAATCAAATTACATGCCCAAGCTACTCGGTGCAGGCCTGCAGCAGAGATGGTATAGATTGCTATCTTTCAGGCCCAAGTTCATGGCAACAATGCTTCTGAAGTGATGAACTGGAGTAAAGACCAAGATGGAGGAGCTCTCAGGGACCCCTTTACACCCTGGCCCATGTGGCAGGAATTCCGTTGTTCTTGCTGTGTGTAAGCATGTCCAAGATGGAACTTGTCACATGCGCAGGTCACCTGTCCAAGTCCTTTTTACGCAATCAGCCATAGCCTGTCTGCTGGATTGCATGTTCACAGCCAAATTCCTCAGAAGTTGATTAGCGCTTGATAAGGCCTTTTATCTGTCAACTACCGCTTCACTTGACTAGCAACCCTTTCATCATAGGTTGCCAAACCTCCTGTTGAGGTGTCCCAGGAACTAAAATTTTAAATACAAGTTCAGAGCCAATACTTATAACTTTAAGTATAAAAATGATACATGTATATGAGCAGTATACTTGGCTCATAGAGCTGGAAGGGATCTAGAGAGGTCATTGAGTTCAGTCCCCTGCCCCCACAACAGGACCTGTCACCAACCCTTACAGATTTTTTAATCTGTTTGCTCCAGAGCCCTAGATGGCCCCCTCAAGGATTGGGCTCACAAGCCTGGGTTTAGGAAGCCAATGTGCAAACCACTGAGCCATCTGCAGTAAAAGCAGAATCAGTGAATCGTTAGGTTTCAATAGATGCCTCACTTGGCTCATTTTGCACAAGATTTGATGCAAACATAGAGCAGAGAGAGCATCAATGTTTGGTACGTTCATCTCAAAATCCAATAACATCGCAGGGTGCCTTTGCCCCTAATCCTGATTGTGACTATCCCTTACACAAGAGTATCCCAGGGAGAGAAGTCTTCTGGAGCTCTGTTTTTTTTTTCTTTCTCCTTCTCTTGTAGAACTCACACAGGGCCAGGCACAAACTAGGGCTCAATATTTTACATAAAAGCAAGCACACAATAACTTTATAGCCTTGTGGCGCTGCAGTTCCATTCAGACCACTGTCTTTTTTTTAGTGTAGGAGAAATCTACTGCTTTTTGGGACATAGGCAGAAGAACAAGTTTTGGTCTCAGCTGCCCCGTACGACTCTACTGACTGGATGCCTGAGAACAGACTCTGTTGCAAGATATTTGGATTCCTTCCTGAGTGTGCCAGTATATGAATAATAAGTGAATAATGCAGAGAGGATCTTGAAATATACGCATACAAAAGAGATTTTTTAACTTCATGGAACATCTACTGTTGGCAGCTGGGTTTGTAGAGTCTGGCACGGTCTCCTATAACAAAGCTTGTTTTGTGAAATAAAAGTTGCTGTGTGGTTTTCCACTTCAATGGTCATACATAAAATTTGAACTTCACTCATAAGGAATAAACAAATTAGCTGGGGCATAGAGGATATATATGGTCCTATAACAACAGAAAGCACATACCTTGTATTATAGTTACTTATGAAATGTGTGGTAATAGCTCCTGGTTCTGGCCCTGGATTGCCCTTTGTGCTGGGTGCTGTAGAAACAGAAGAAAAGAACAGTCTTTGCTCCAAAAGAGTTTACTCTCTACCATTTCTGAGGAATCTCAGAGACCCTTAGTAACTCAGCTGGGCCTTGCGCCAAGATCTCTGGATGACCTATAGTAATGTATACTAATTGGATAGTATCCCTTTGAATAGCTTGTGAACCTTCTAGGTCCCCTCACTGTTTTCAGAAGCCCCCAAATTCTTGCTAGAGCAGTTGTGTGTGCATATAGCAAGGACCTGCATATGGTTTGTAGTTAGTAAGCTTGCTTATTTGACCCCTGTGTACCTGTTCACAGCGTCTTTTTTGTAAAAAAAAAGAAAAAAAAAGAAAAAGAAAAAGAAGGAGGAGCTGGTACTCAGCTGGCTCCCTGCCCCCCACATCTCCAGTCAATCCCATGGCTGGGGCTGCTGAGCTGCTGGTACTCAGTACTGGCAAGTACTGGCACAAAAAACTCACCATCTGTTTAGTTCATTTCCATTATGCTTGTAGTGTAAAGAGCAAAAGAGACAATATCTTTCCAGAGATCAGTGCAACTGTACTGCTTCATAACAGTGCTAGTGTGTGTGCTGAGAAGTGCAACCCTTCTTAAACTGAACAAACCTGGCCAGTGTGAAATCATTAAACCATTTAAGCCCTGACCGGTTACACTGACTAATTAGATTGCAAATGTTCAATTGCCTACTGGAGATCTGCTATAAAACAGTGTTTTGCAAACTTTTTTTATAACGTACACATTTTTTTTTTAAAAAAAATGTACCCCCAGACTTCTCTCGCATACCGTAAGGGTACACATACCACTGGTTAAGAAACATGTTCCTTAGGTCAGCTGAAATCTTGAAACAAGTGCCATTGAACCTTTCCAGATTACTGTACCTTTTGCAGGAGTCAGATTTGTTTTGCAAACCACCAAGTGACACCTCACTTAAAAACTACTTTAAAAAAACTTGCTAAAATATCACAGAAGACTATTATTGAAAACTTACTGACTTCCTACCATATTATTTTCAAATAAATGTACTGGAACAGAAATATTATACGTACATTTCAGCATACGGCACATGAAGAAGTCATTGTCTGAATGAACTTATAGATTGTACCGACTTTACTAGTGTTTTTTGTGTAGCCTGTTGTGCCCCCTGGAAGACCTTGGTGTACCCCCAAGGGTACATGTGCCCCTGGTTGAGAAATACTGCTATAAAAATGTTTGTAAAGGGAAGATAGCAAGACTTCTCTGTCTCCCTCAATAACTTATTTGCTTCAATCTTCACAAAGGTGAATAGGAAACAGATTCCAGAAACAAAGATACCTGTCACTTTTTTATGGCAGAGTAAGAAGAAATATGGAGGGAAATCAGAGTTGAACCAGAAAAGCTGAATAGGAAATTAAAATGTCTAAAGATGGCCAACAATTTAAGATCATACATGTTTATGAGGCAGCTTCATCTCAAATGAGGTTTCAGCTGCAGGTCTTTCGCCACAAGAAACCTGAATGAAGACAAATGATTATTCACCTTTATTCCCCCCACAACAAACTTGCTAACCCAGTAGAGTGCAGTATTTTGAAAGTTGTTTTGAAGACATTTTGGTTGGTTCTAAAGGGCAGAGGTATACTGATGTAATGCCTACCCTCTCTTTAATTAGAAAACCCATGAGGGATGACATGGGGACTTTAGTGCACAATGCATAAAGCTTGTCTTCAAATTTTGCTCAAGTTAGCATTTCCGCTTACAAAACATATGTTTTAACTTATATATTAAACCCACATTATTACAATGAATGCACTGAAATTAAAACTTTCTGGTTAAAAAGAGCAGCAAAAGTGTCTCGGAGTAGGTAGCACAGGGGGGTTGTTCACAGGCCTTCCATCTATAAAAAGAGAGAGAGAGATTCACTTCTTGACTTGTGTTATGAGTCTGGCAGAGTGAGACATGTGAGACATATTAGTGGAATATGGTCCTTGCTGTGCACCCCCTGAATGATTGCTACTCTGTTCCCCAGAGTGGCCACGCTGTGCCCAGCTATATCAGGCCAGGACAGCAGTGTATTAGCAGGACTTCGAAGGGAAGCTTGCATTATGTGTGTCAATCTCAGTCATTTCTACTAGAGTGCTTTTCCTGAAGGTCTCATCAAAAAGAGATGACCCTAGAATGACATATTTTAAAAATATCAATCACATTGACCTTCCAGAATTATCAAACTCCTATGCCATGCAAGATGCAGGGAGGGGAATCAAGGCCCACAGGGTCTGAAAATGATTTGCCTAGAACTGGTGTGTGTACAGGGGGAGGGGGAGGGTGAATTACGGATGGAGATTTCCAGTTAGACAGAAAGAGTGAGAACAGGCATTGCATCCTGGGAAGATTTAGGGTATAGGGGGAGACACCCTGATTATACAGCGATTATTTCCCTTTATCTTGTCCCCAGCACAAAGCAGCATATGCTCCTCATCACATGGTACTGGAACATCAACTGAAAATACCACTCTTCCATGGCATTAAACCTTTGGGCACCATGTGGCTGCTGCTTTGGCAGCATTGGCTGAACCGGCACCGCCTGTTGGATAAAGCAACTGCCTCAAAGGAGGAGGTGACTCCAAATGAATTTCCTGGCCTCCTTCCATCCTAAAAAGGCTTGTGGTTTTTAAGTAGCTAGCGAGATCTGCACTCTCCATAGAGGGTCCCCAAGTAGAGCATTTTAGTGGTTGCGCTAATATTCTCTGCTGCGCAGCTGCTACTTGTCATTTCATGCTCTACAGACAGTTTACACTGAGGACTATCCACTTGCCTTTCCTTCAACAGCCAGTTGTAAGCCAAGTGTGTCATCATGCTCAGCAATGGATTTGCTGTGGTGGGGTATTGGAGCTGTCACACTTTGGCCAGGTGACTCAAAAGCCATAGCAGCTGAAACCCTGTCCTATTCGGAAAAAATGTGTACTTCCAAGTGTAACCTCATAGTAGCCTTGTGAACTCTTGTCCTGTCTTCTGCTGTGCCAGTCTCTGAGGCTGCATCTATACTATGAGCTAAAATCGAATTTATTAAAATTGATTTATTAACGCTGGGTTTTAACAATTCAATTTTGAGCATCCTCACCTTCCCACATGCTCCCCACAAAATCGGCTTATTGCTGCCACACACAAGTAGCTTAAATCGAGTGCTGCAGCAGTGTATTGTGGAAACCTATCCCACAGTTCCCTGAGCCCCGTAGCATTCTGGCTATTTTCTCTGGTGCAGCATGGGAAAAAAATGCCCTGCAAGTAGATGTGAGTATCTGATGACATCTTCCCACATTTCATTCCCCTCTTTCCCCTGCTGTGTTGAACAAACATCCTTTTTCCAGAAAGAGGTCTGGCTTGCCTTTATAAGAGATGTGCTTTTTATAACTGAGGGGAGGGGAGGGTTAGTAAACCTGTCCCAACCAACAGGTTTTTGAAAATGGGATACAAAAGCAATAGACCTTTGCAGGCTTGGATGTGGATTTAGACCTCCTGGCAAAGAAGACCCTTACAAGAAGAATATGTTTAAGTAAACATGGGGGTTCTATACTGAAACTTGAGTGAATCATTGAAACAGTTAGGGCTTGGGGCAGCTGAAAGACCCCAGAGCATAGCCAGCCCTGAAAATAGTGACCACTCAGGGAGACCCACTACCTGCCCCTATTAGCGGTGTGCCTAAGCTTTGATTATGTTTGGACCTGAATCTGGATTTAGGCCTCCTAGAAAAGAAGTCCCTAAGTAGACACAGGTGCTACACTGCAACTCGAATGAATCATTGAAACAGTAATGGCTCGGGGCAGCTAAAAGACCCCTAACTATAGCCAGCCCCGAAAATTGAGACGGCCGAGGAAGATTTCCTTGGGGTCGCTGAAAGACCCCAGACTACAGCCAGCCCTGAAATTTTTGACCACTGAGGGAGACATCCCCTGGGCAGCTAAAAGACCCCATATGGTACAGGGGGCAGTGGCTGGTGTCAGGCAGCGCAGAAAAAAAAAAGGCAGCTGGCAGGGGTATACAAAGAACCACAGACCCCACAGCTGCACTACTAGCAAACAAAAAGACGGAAGATTTTTCAGCCTCTCATGACCCTCCAGCTACAGGCTTCCAAGTGCCAAACTGAAATGGCCTTTCTGTTGCCTAATTCCTCCACACCTGAGAGCAGTGGAGATGGAAGAGGTCAGAGTGGAGAACTGTGGGGCATTGTGGGGCACATACGGGACATGTCTGGAGGCTAACGAATTCAATTTAAAGACATGGAACTTCCTCACTACCCTTCATTTGGAATTTAAAATTTGAACCAAATGCTACACGCGTCAGGTGACTGTGATATTATGATTTTGATATTATATTGATTTTAGTGCTCCATAAATTGAGCTAATGGAATTTACAGTGAGGACAGGCACTTGGAAAAATTGGGCTAATTGACTTAAAATCAATATTATCTTGTAGTGTAGATATAGCCTGAGTCAAGTTATTTCTCACCTTTCATTGAGTCGCCTTTCCCTGCAAAAAGAAAGGAAGATTCTAGCATTGGATGCTAATTTGGGTCTCAATGCTTCTGCTATAATTTGGTGCTCTACTGGCACAATACCACCAGCAGATCAAAAAATCCTCGTGTTACGCATGTATTAAAACTTTTTGCCATGTTAGGACAACTGGGGGCTCATGAAATGAGTTTCTGGTTCAGTGTACTTCCTACTAGATGTGGGTCTGCATCATAAAACAGCTACCCACTGCATTTGGCCTTAATTGGCAAACATAGGTTCTTCATTAGCAGTATCCATGGAGAACAAAGTTCTAAGAAAAGACTTATATTATACTTTTCTACCACCAGAGGTGGACTTTCCAGGGCAGGACCAATGCATATTGTCAATGTATTGAGGACAAATCCTGGTCTCACTGAAGTCAAGGACATAATTCTGACTTCAATGTGACCAAGATGTAGTCCCTTGTCCCTAACAAATTCTCTGTCAGTCACATCCTAACAGAGAGATTGTCTCATGAATGGCTTCCCTGAAATCTCCTCCTGATAGCAATTGAGTAACAAAGCACAAATTGTATATTTGGAGCCAAATCTGATAGGACAGAGGGCCTGGTAAATATCAGTAACGTGTAAACTGATAGCTTGAATGCTGAAAAAAAAAACCAAACCCACAACCCCCAAAAACCATAAAAGCTGGAAGACAGAGCAACCAAGAGTCTGTGTCAACAACTGAGCAGTTCAGATGTGAGAGAAGGATGCTGCTCCAACAGGGATTTGTTGTCTATTTAATTGAGGCTTCAAATTATCATTTTTTGTGCAGCACTTGGTGTGAGTGGATTGTATGTGAAAAAAACCAAAGCAAAACACAAAACAAGGCTGCTTTTTGATGGATACTGGTAGGGAAAAAAGAGTTAAAAATTCTGCCGCCATTGAAAGAGCTGCAGCAGACGTGTACCCTCATACACAGACTACTGAGGACTACAGCACTACCAAACACCCAGCTATGTGTTCATCTAAAGTTACCCAGTTATCTATTGTGTGGAAACAAGTGGGACTATCAGCCGTGGGAGCTATTTGAGGCTCAGTACCTTGCGCTGATCAGGCTGTGAGATTAGACTACACCTTGGAGCAGGAAATGGGAGAGTTGTTGGGCAATTGTTTTTCAGCTGATCTTTCTGACATAGAAGTATGAGCCAAATTAATCTCTGGCTTTACACCAGAATGAATCGATGGCTCTTTGTGTTTATGGCTTGACAGCTGACAGAGAGATTTATTTCTCTTTTTTGCTTGGCGTTTGTGTTACGGAAATGTGTTTTGGGGGCTGGGAGGAAAAAAGGACCCCTAGGAAACATTCACCTTCCAGATTTCTCTGTCTTGAGTGTTTATTTTTTCAAGGATCTGAAGCCGGTTCGTTCTCAGCAATAACCAAGCTGAAATAAATCTTTGCGATATTTCCCTAATTTTCTCTCTCTAGTTAATTTAAAGTTGGAATGAAAAACACTTGGCCTATTCTGTGTGTGTTGTCCTGCTGTTTTTCCTGCCTGTGTCCTCAGCCTTCCCCTCCCTTTGGGCCATCATTATTCACACAGAGTAGTCATGATGATTGACTGGAATTACTTGAAGTCTAAGGTCCTACTCAATGTGAATCAAGGGGGAAATCTAGTCCTATGCAAGTGGGCAGATATGGGGAAGGAGTGGACATTCTTTGACATGTACAGGGCCATTGATGTAACTTAAGGGACTGTATTCAGCCCTGGACTTAAACCAGTCTTCTCCTAACTCCCTTCATCTGTAGGCTTTGCTAAATGTCATCTACTACACACTCACTCAATTCCCAAGTCCCATATTTCAGCACACAGTGCTACAGCTACCATGGCTTTCTGTGTGGTCCTTGAAATGCACATGTCTCGGTGGCAACCAGTAGAGAGGGAAAATAATGTGTTTTATTTATTTAGAGTCCAGTGCTGTGTAAGCTCCCTTCTAAATAAATACAAACTTTTAACTGGTTTTATATAAATAAAAAAGTCAGGTTTTCCCTCTCTCCTGACTGCTGTTGAGCTGCCTGGGTTTCAGAGACCACACAGGGAGCTGCACTGATAGCCCTGATTATGTGGGACTGTGGCGTAGCAAGGAAGGACTATGGTTTGAGCCCCACTGCCTTAAACATGTGCCTTGGATGCAGAAGGAGACCCAGCTCCCAGTCGGCCTATATTCTGCATGGTGATTTTGGGAACAATCTCAGTGTATCATGAGTCTGTGCGCTATAAGTAATTATACAACAATAACAGGCCATCCCCAGTCCATGACTGATCCCCATCCAGAAGTACATTATATTATCCAAAGATAACAGTGTATGCTTAGAAAGACAGTGATGCACATGCTTTTCATGTGGTAATGCTTCTCAGGTGGTAGGGCACACTGCTCTGGGTGTGACTGCATCCGGCTGTCTGAGGTGTGATTGTAGCACATAGACGATGGCTTGGCACTGCTAGCTCGGATAACATTAGCAATGAAGCCGTGGCATTTAGATGGCAACAGAGACAACCCAGACCAGGACAGAGGTTAGGTACCCAAGTGACTGACCTCTGCTGCCCATGCTGCTGTGGCTTTACTGCTCATGTCATGCAAGCTAGCTAAACCAAAGCTAGCTCACGCATGTTTAGAAATGGTGCAGTCATACCTCTCATTGCAGAGGAGACATGCCAGTTGCTAGAAAGTGATTCCTGGTTTCCAGCACAGGTACTGAATGTGGGATATGAGCTGGTCAGGGCAGCTCTGAGCAAGTTTTCATTAATGTAGGACGGACAGTGCATTAGCCATGTCTGCACTAGAGGTCATGCCTGTCAACCTGTGAGACCATTGAGCTATCAGAATGTGTGACAGATGACTGAAATGTGGAATACCTGGGCTCCGTTGCATCCTACCACTGTAATTGACAGCTTATCATGGAGTTTAGCTGTAATACCTGCTTTAAAGGATGTTTCCTCCCTGTTTGACTCTTCTGATCAGGCGATTTGGGGGTAGGATCCCAGTTCTGACTTTCAGTATGATACCTGAGGGAGGTGGTGACAGAAGGGATGTTCTCTTTCATGTTGCTCATATATCCAGTCTATGCTGCCTTCTCCTCTTCAATACAATATAACCCAAGCTGTCTACTCTCTTAGGCATTTGCACATCAGGTCCTGGAATGCTGCTTCTCTCCTTATGTCCAACCAGTAAAGAGTGCAGCAGTTCAGGTCCTGCCTCCCTCCTGTGAGGTCCTCCTTCATGGTCTCCTCATAAAGAGCTATCAGCTCCCAAACAGCTTTGCGTTCTTCCTGTAGCAGCCTCTCCACTTTGAGGGCAGAGAGAAGCAGGAAAGAGCAGTGCCACTTAGTTTTCAGCCCACTGAGGCGGAGCAGCAGGACCGCCTGCCCTAAAGAGGAATGGGCCACACAATTCAGAGGGACACAGAGGCTTGCTCTTTCTTAGCTGTGTCATGTGTATATTCTGAGTTCTTATGTAAAAAAGAAATGTCTCCAGCAGGCATACAGCTGCATGAATGCCAGTGATGATCTGTCTGTCTGTCTGTTTATCCAGCTGTCCATCCATCCACTGGCTAGCTACATTAGAGATCTTTTGCTAAAAATTTTCCACTGTGGCAATGACTGTGGTCCAGGACAGCATTTATTAAAGGCCCATGTTTAAATTCAAGCATATAGATAGCCCCGCTGCCTTCAATGGCAAGTATATAAGTGCTTTGCTGGATCGGGGCCTGAGAGGCAAGGTGCATATTTCATACATTTATATTTTGAGTAAGAGCCCCTCAAAGATTCTAGATGTTTCTGATAAGCATGAAATGCACCACCAGTGAAGAAATACAAATCAAGCAGTGTAACTTCACCCATTGTGGTTACATAGCAAACATCTGATTATTTCTGTTCTGAAAAACAAAGTAATAAGTAGTTAGGTGGCAGTTGTTTTAAAATCAATATCCACTAGCACAGAAGGGTGTGGCCTGAACGCAGGATCGGAAGCTTGGCATTCTTAAATTCTAATCCTGACTCTTTTACAGACTCCTTTTATAGGTTTGGGCAAAACACTTAACCTCTCTACCTCAAATTTCCCTTTTGTAAAGCATTTCCCTTGAGTAAAATATTCACCTCCAAGGAAAGCTCTGAGGATTAGTCAGTTATGTTTGCAAAGCAGCTTGAAGATGCTAACAGCTTACCATTGCTGTTGTAATGTGAGAAGATAAGAATTGCATCCAGCCACAGCCCTCTCAAAATTCAAATAGGGCTCCTCAGACAAGGGCACATAAATACTTGCTGATGTACTGTCTTGATTTTCAGCTGGGCCAGCCTCCCTTGGAAGCGGGACTGTGTCAGGAATCCCTTCCTTCCTTACTTCCAGTTAGCTGACAGGACTATATATGGATGCAAATTACACTTGCAAAAAGGAAGCTGCATTTAGAAAACTTGGATCTAGAAGTTCTGTGAAAGATGCCACATCACTTTCAAGCTCTAATGAAATATTCTTTTCTTTCTCTTTTAAATATTTTAATTTAGCATTTTAAAATTTTCTCCTATAGTAAAGATGACATCAGTGGTGTTGGGGTGGGTTTCATTTAACAGTATTTTATACTTACAGTTTAGCCACCCATAAAAGTTATTTATTGCCTTGTATGCTGCATTGTGCTGAACGATTTCACTTACTTGTCACTATGTTCTGAGTAACTGCACCAAAGAGAGTATTAATTTTAGCTACAGAAAGACCAGGAAAAATGATTCCATTCCATATTATCTCATAATAAAGTGATTCATGGTGCAAATATGTAAAAGAATTTAATGTCTCAGCCTTATTTCTTTTCTGAAAATGAGGACCAAACTATTAGAAATAAATGGGGAAACAATCTGTTTTAGGGCTCCTGCACTGATGATTAAGCAACATCACACACAATCCAAGGAAGTGACTGAAGGAAGAATTATGAATGAGAGAATTTTGCAAATGACAGTCTCAGAATTACCAACACAGACAAAGGTCTAAGGATTACAATTGAACTGAAGCTAATAATACTCTGTTTTACGGGCTATGAAATGTAAATGTTAGACTGGGAAACCTGGAATACTGGGGAAGTTCCAGTCTGGAAAAAAAAAATTTTTTTTGGTGCTAAAATCTAATATGGGTAAATCTGATGACCCAGATCATTGAAGACTGTATAGTTCAGTAATTGATCCCAAGCAATATTATAGACAAGCTGTTAGGGGATGCAGTCTACACAGAATTAAAAGATGGTAGCTAATGCTAATTGATATGGTCTTATGGAAAATAGGTCTTGTCAAACCAGTGTCATGTTGTTTTTTAGAGTAAGATACATTTCTCTGATAAAGGGAACTGTGGCGAGATAATATTAGCCTTTTGTAAGCATTTGGCCATGACGTTCTGATAAGAATTTTAGAACTATAAAAATCAATAGGAAATGAAAAACCGATTAACTGATAAATCTCAAAAAGTAATTGCAAATGCAGCATTGCCATCCAATGTGGTCCCATGGGAAAATATTCTTAACCCAGTAGCATTCAATATCATTATCAATGATCAGGAAAAAATATAAAATCACTGCTGATGCAGTTTTCAGGGAACAAAAAAATTAGTAGGGTGCTAAATAGTGGAGGGGACAATTCAGTTATCTTGACTCACCTGAGCCACTTGATATGGTGTTCAAATCTGGACAATATGAGTTTTATCATAGCAAAATACAAAGTTGCACATTTAAGAACAAATAATATTTATAAGATAGCAAACTGCATCCTGTAAAACACTGACTCTGAAAAGGAGATAGGGAAAATATCAGTTGAACCTGTGTTTCTATTAAACAGGTGAACACACTCTTTGGGATGTGTAAGCAAGGAAATATCAGGAGCATGGTGGTGATATTATCTCCGTATATGGCATTGGTGAAGTAGTTACTGAACTACGGTGTCTAGCTTTGGTGGCTACATTCCAAACAAGGACGTTGCCAAATTGGTTCAGAAAAGAGCTACAAAAATGATTTTCACATGGAAAGCCATGGCTTACAGTGAGATGCCAAAGAAGATCAAGCTATTTAGTTTATCCAAAAGATAACTAAGGGATTGCTTGATCATAGACTGCAAGAACCTACACAGCAAAAATATTTCTGACAGATGGGAGCTGAAGCTGGACAAACTCAGATGAGAAGACACAAATTTTAACAGTGAGACTCATTCATCATTGGAACAAGTTACCTAGGGACATATTGGATCCCTGGTTATTTCCAGTATTTAATTTAAGATTTTTATTCAAAGAGATATTCTATAGCATGTAATAACACACAGCCTGCGTATATAGTTTCTCATCAATATTTCAAAATGCTTTACAAAGGAGGGCAGAATCATCACTTCTGTTTTTCAATTGGAAACATGTAGACATACCCAGCAGCAAGTCATGGGCTTGAACAGACATTACTGGGTGATGTTCTTTGGCCTATGCTATGAAGGAGGTCAAATTAGATAATCAAAGTGACCCTTACCGGCTTTAGAGTCTATGCATCTATCCATCTTTTCTTTGGCCTCACCTGGCTTTTTTATCTGAGCTAAATAATCCCAGGGCATGTCAGTAGGTTATAAAAAGTGTATGGAAGGATTTTGACCTTTTTCATGTCACACATATACATTCCCCAACCTGTGCAGGAGAACACAGTATTTAAAAAGTTAAGAAGGTTTTGGCAACTAATAATAATTACAAATAAGGAAGTGGCTGGCAATCATATTTTCCACTCACTTTTTAAATATGTTTGCTTTGTTTTCTCTTGGGAGTCAGACTGTAGTGGCTTTTGTACCACAACTCTGTATAGAGCCTAGAACCACAGGATTCTAAGTGCTTAAGCAATACAAATAATAGTATGGTCTTTTACTGTTTTATTTCATTTTATTTTCTTAGCCCCATCACTAATGCACTACGCTCATTTGTGGCAGATTGCTTAACTTCTTTGTGCTTTAGTTTGGTATTTATCTTCTATTTATAGTGGTTTTGCTCATTGATTTTATAGTGTTTTGAGACCCTCAAACGTATAGCACAGTAAATGCATAGAGTATTGTTATCATTACTTATATTTGTGTTTGGAAGGTTTGCTTATCAAATTTATCTTTGTATTCTCTCTGCTGTATTTTTAATGCTCCCATCACTGTAGTATGTGGGCACCAATCTTAGTCACTTTAACTAACAATTTAATTCTGTGTTAATGAGTTCTAATTCTTACTGCTTTTTACCTTATAATAAGAATATAATACCCAGCTCTTCAACAGTTGATCTCAAACTACTTTACAATGGCAGAAAAGTATCATTATTCCAATTTTACAAAATGGAAACCTCAGTCACACTAGTGGGTATCTGAGTTGTCCAAGGTCACCCATCAGGCCAGTGCCAGCACTAAAAATGAAACCTAGGTCTTCTGAATCCCATCCAGTCCCCATGTGTCCTGTTGATCACCGTACCTTGAAATATAGTAGCTCATTGCTTAACCTGCAGCAATGGTGGCCATGTTTACGATGTGATATATCTGCTTTAATTTACACCATTCCACATGTAAATACCTCCATCAACCTCATTAGTGTAACTGAGAGTGGAACTTGGTCCTCTATAATTTCATATTTCAGTCCTAAAAGCTTTTCTAAAGAAGCATTTATATGTTAGCATATAACATTTCTTCCTCTACATTACTTGCAACCTGATAGCATCTGTGTGCATAAGAATATAGACTTCTATTTTCTCAATTGGAGATGTTCTGTTCATACCACTAAAGAAATAAACTAAAAAATAAGGCAGCCAGATGTTTAAAAATGTTGAAAGTTCTTTTTTTGGGAAGGTAGCAACATTAAACAAATACAAAAATGATATTTTTTCTATATAACTATTCATTTTAATGGCACCCCAAGAGTTCATCCAAAGGTCTGCAGGTCACTTGGGAGAACGTACAGTATGTTTTGGCTCCACATTCTTTGACTTGCTACAAAGAGCTAATTCTTCCAATTATTGAAATAAATGTTGCCAGTGTAGATGGATTGACAAATTATTTTAAAAACCAATTTATTTGAGCAGATGGCAAGCTTGATATGCCTAAAATGTTTTAAGAGGCTGTCACTGGAAAAAGCCCCAAAAGAAAGGAGACACTGGTAACTATTCAGCCTGACACAGGCACTGACTTTTAGCTCCTGCAGGAATCTGCTATCTGCCACAGAACCACAGTGAAGCTAGCAACTGTGTAAAAAGATTAACCCATCAATAGGGTTTTTTGTTCAGGTTAGCAGAGAACTGTCCCGGTGAAGATGCTGTGAAAAACATCTGCAGTTTGCATTGCTGTAGATCTGGCAGACCCTGATGGGCATCCACCCAGATGCTGTTCTCCTTTTAGACATATATATTTCAAATCACAGCAGCATTCTAAAATAGCTGCTTTTTAGGCCAGACAGGGTGCTACAATTTATAACACATCAGCATATCAACAGTGTAATTTAATGCTTTAGAGAGGGTACCCTCAATAGACTAATTTATTTCTGTTTGTCAGCAATGGGCAACGGTGGAGTCTCCACATCTTTGAAAAGACTCTAGAGGGTATTTTTTCATTGTGATGTCTGCCTGCACCTTCAGTCTTTTAGAGTCTTTGAGAAGGGATGGCCTCCATGTTAACAAGTCAAACAGGAAACAGCACTCAGCGTGTCAGTTGTACTGTACAAGCTGGAACATGCTCTGACTTTTGAAGGTGTTTCTTCGTGTTCCTGACTTGATGCCTAAGGGATGTCAAAAAGAATTCCCATATGTTTTGTCTCCTAGTGTAGGGGCTCTCAACCTTTTTCTTTCTGAGGCCTCCTCAACATGCTATAAAAACTCCTAGGTCCAACTGTGCCACAACTGTTTTTGTACAGGTCAGGGCCAGTGTTGGGAGATAGCAAACAGGGCAATTGCCCGGGGCCCCATGCCACAGCAGCCCCTATGAAGCTAAATTGCTCATGCTTTGGCTTCAGCCCAAGGTGGCAGGGCTCAAGGCCCCAGGCTTCATCCCCGTGCAGTATGGCTTTGGCTTTCTGTGTGTGAACCCCAGCAAGACTAATGCTGGCCATGCGTGGAAGTCTCACTGAAACCTGCTCATGACCCTTCAAAGGTCCCTTGACTCCTGGGTGAGAACCACTGTCTCAGTGAGCGCTATTGCTTTATGAATGTCTGTCTGTGTATTCCAATGTTCAAAAGGAGTGATACATCAATCACAGAGGGAGAAGAATCTTCGGAACCCAATCCTTCACCCACTGAAGTCAAAAGTAAAACTCCCATTGCCTGCTCAGAAGCAAGACTGTGGCAGTGTAGTTGTAGCTGTGTTCATGCCAGGATGTTAGAGAGACAAGGTGGGTGTGGTAACATCTTTGACTGGACCAACTTCTGTTGATGAGAGAGACCAACTTTAGAGCCACATCGATGCCCACTGCAGGGGCTGGGCCCACCCCCAACACCCACGGGCAGTGTCAGGAAGTGAGTGACTCAGCCCCAGTCCACTTCCCTGGCTCCTAGCTGCATTGTTCTGCTTTCTGGGGGTGCAGAAGGTGGTTCCCTCCAGCTCCGTCCCCAGCAATGCAGCTGGGATCCAGGGGAGTGGAGCGGGCTGTGGCCATGTCTTTCTGCTTCCTACCACCACCATGGAGTTTGACCAATCCCTGCTGCCTCCTTGTTCTGCTCCTGCCCCCCAACAGTTGCTACCCCTGCTGGCCCTAAGAACTCTTCCTCCACCACAGAGCACTGTGTAGGGCACCAAAATTTCTAGGGACAGCCCCAGGAGCCGCGGCTCCCTGCTCTTCCACCAGGATGTGTTGCTTCGAGAAGAGGACTTATGGAAAGGGATGGAGGGGAGATCCTGGGCCCAGCACCCTACCAAGGATGGCCTTGCTGGGAGAGGGGGCTGAGTGCCAGAGCCAGTGCTGTCCGAAACACACAATGCAGATGCCTGGGGCACCGCTGAATTTGGGGCAATTTGGTGCTGCAAATTCCACGGTGCCCTATGTGGCTGCACATTTTGCATATTGGTAGGACCAGCCTTGCCTAAGCAAGGCTAACTGCTTATTTTAAACAATACTTTGTGCCTTGCATACTTCTGTGATGCCGGAAGGATGTTTCTTTCCCAGACCTGAAGAGGGGCTCAGTACAGCTCAACAGCTTGTTTCTCTTACCAAAAGAAATTGGTCCAATACAAGATATTACCTCACTCACCTTGCCTCTCAGAAGCAAGACTGGAAATTTTTTGTGTCCTAGTTCTCTTATAGCAATAGAATGGTATAAGCCAAGTGTTACAGTGTAGCAGAAACCTATAGCTCTACGGTGAAGTTAGCATCTTGGGACCTTACTGCTAATACAGGACTTGGAATTTAAGCGAGTATACAGTAAAAACCCAGTTATCTGGCACCCGGATAACGGGCACATTCAGTTAACTAGCATGTCCAGGGGCCAGTTGCCTGGCCAGGGCTGGTTGCTGTGGCTTCCCCAGGGCTGGCTGTCTGCTACCTGGCTGTGGGGACAGGGGTGGGGGCAGAATGGGGCCAGGTACCTGCTGGCCTGGCTGGGGGTGCAGAGAGGGTCTGGCAGTCAACCCCATTTCAAATAACAAGTGCATTTTATTATCAGGCATTCCCAGTTCCCTGGGGATGCTGGATAATAAAGCTTATAGTGTATTAACTTCTATGAGCATGTATGAATGAATTTCTTCACAACGCTAACGAACATTTGCCCATACCTCAAACTACTGCTTGAACAATTCTCCAGGGAGAAGGTGTGGCCCTCATGAATTTAGATAGGCATTTGTATTTTTTTTTATTTCTCCCTGTGTTCTGGCAAGGGGCTTTTTTAGAGACTGCTATTTTCAGCTACTTGGAACTGAGATGTTAGTTGTCCTCCAGCACAGCAGTACAGTACTACAGATGGTTCCTGTTTGGTCACCTGACCTCAAAGACTAGCTCACCTCTGGTTAAAATAGCTGTTTTCATTGTTAGTGAAATCTGATATTTCTAAAGAAAAATATCATGAATACATTGAAAAAACTAGATTATCATTCATGACCTGGTAATAGCCTGGTCATAAGAGTAATAAAGTCATAGAACTGGAAGGAACATTAAGAGACCATCAAGTCCAGTCTCTTGCACACATGGCAGGACCAAGCACTATCTAGATCATCCCCGACAGGTGTTTGTCTGACCTACTTTTAAAAATCTCCAATGATGAAGACTCAGCAGGGTTGTGTTTGCAGTACATATCTCACATTGGTTACGGAAGCTAGGAAGGCGATACTGCAGGTCAAACCTCTCTAGTGGGGCAACTTTGGGAACTGACCAGTGCCAAATGAGAGAATTTGCTGGACCATGGAGATCAATATGATTGGTATTGTCTAGCACTATTACCAACACTTCCATTGTATACCGGATGCTTAGAAGACATTTAGGGGTAAATTACAGCTAAATAGCAGCACAGAATGCTGACAGCCAGGACTGGTGGCTGTAAACAAACTTTATGGGACTATGGGAGACTTGGCCACACCCATTATAAGTAGTCATCTGGCTAACTAAATCATGCTGGATTACAAATGTTGCTGGAAGGGAGAGTGTTGGGCTACAGATGTTCAACCTGTATACAGTACAAGAACTCTGAAACACCAGCTACTGAGAGAAATGTACCCCAAAGAAAATGGTTTAGCTGCCGTTTTTGGAAGAATATATTCAGCTTCCAGGAATTTACTTTTCTTTGATTGTTGTTATAATTACTAATTTGCTGCCACTGAAAATATTTGCTTCTCTACTTAAGGAGAAAATTGAGTGTTTCTATGCTATGATGTGCTTACCGAAATGCAGAGCAAGGATTTGCATTAGAAAACTGGCTTTAACTCGATGCAGCTGCACATATAACAGAAACAGCAAATGTGGCAGTTTTAGAGGACTTCACTTTAGTGCTTTGAAAACCTCTTTTTAGCTCTCAGTCTGAATAAGAGACAATTCTTATCTGTCTACAGATATTTTCTGAGTTACTGTGTCTTCTCTCATTTACTACAAAACTGAACCTGAAAAAGAAAGAAAAAAATTACACAATATTACGTGGGATTATTTTGGTAAAAGGATTCTCAGCAAATATCTGAACGTCTTCCTAAGAAACTGTGATTCCAATATCCAATACCTTTAGTGGCCTATGTTATCTTGATAACCCTCTCAAAACACAAACCTCTTGGGAACTTTTGTCCACAATCCACCCAACACTGGATTTATTTAATGAATATCCAATCTGGAGAATGCTGTTGCTTCAGAATGGCCATATGGGGTAAGAACAGGGGTCCACCTGGCCCTGTAACTTGCCTTGTGAGAAAGGAGAATTCCAGATGCTTGAAATGGAATGCACAGAATAGGTGATCATCAAGTGATTCATAATCGTTCATCCACTCCCATCTTCTGGCAATCAGAGGCTTAGGGGTGCTCAGAGAATGGGGTTATATCCCTGACCATCTGGCCTCATAGCCACTGATTGACCTAACCTCCAAAAATGTATCCAATTCTCTGTGAACCTCCTTATAGTTTTGACCTTCACAACCTTCCCTAACAACTAGTTTTACAGTTGACTGCATTATGTGAAGAAATACTTCCTTTTGTTTGCTTTACTCCTGGTGCCTATTGATTTTTAGGATGACCCTGGTTCTTGTGTTACATGAAGGGGTAAATAATACTTTCTTGTTCACTTTTTCCACACTTTTCATTATTTTATGATCTTTGTCATATGATTATTCATCATCCCTTTTCCGAGCTGAATAGTCCAAGTCTTTTTTATATCTCCGTCTATGGAAGCTGTTCCCCACCCTTAATCATTTTGGCATCCTTCGCTGTACTTTTTCTAATTCTAATGTAATGTTTTTGAGATGAGTTGGCCAGAACTGCAAACAGTATGCAATGCGTGAATGAATCAGGGATTTTTATAGTGGCTTTATGATATTTTCTGTCTTATTATCTATCCCTGTCCTAATGGGAAACCAACATATTGTTCTAGAAACACAAAGTAGAATTCGACACAAGAATTCCATAAGTCCTGATATGAGAGCGCTGCATTTTTACAGATATCTTTAGGAGTGTCTTTTTTATTAAGTCAGGCAACCTTTTCCTTAGGGCTTGTCAACAGGGCAAATTACTACGTGGCAAACCTCGTGGTGTGACTATACGTGCGTGAGCTGTCTGGGCATAGGTAAAAGTGAAAGTCCTCGAGTGTGCTACGGTTTCAAGTATAAGTAAACCAAGCTGAACTCTGGCAATTTCTTTGCTCTGTAGCAGTGTCAACACAGGATGAGATAGTGCAGGAAGCTGATGCACAATAAATTCATGCCCTGGCTAGCAATACTGTGTCTTAACCAATAGGTGATTTTTGGCTGTGTTTTTCATTTCTTTTTGTTTTCAGTTGTTTAGCCTTTTCTGGTTTGTGTTTTTTGGTTTTATAAATAAAATTAGGTACACTTTGAAATGAAACAGCATTTAGAAGTGAAAAGACTAAAATACATTTTGACTTTTCCATTTTTACCTCACCTACAGTCATTCACTGATTTTGACTCAAATTCATGAGTAGTTTTAGTCAGCCCCAAACTGCATTTTTTCTCTACTGCTGAGTTCCCACAACTCGAATAACTTTAATGGGAATAAATTGAATATGCTACACTTTTCAGGAGATGCTCAGTACCCTAAATTAATATCCTTAGGTGATGTTCAGTTGAAGTGAGCACTATTTAGCAGAATCATATGTGCTACCTCTGTTTAAGGATGCTACTAGGCAAGTGCTCTTATTGTGACCCATTTCTCTCCAGATATTTTACTTGCATTGTATTTGTCTGTTCTACATTGTTATTAATGGGGTGGTCACTAAAAAGGCCAGCATTTGTCAAACTGTTGTCTCTGAGGCTCAGGAAAGGAAATTTGGGTCCAGGTGCAACAGTATGCACTCATTTTTTTGTGCCCCTGTGACAACAGAAATCAGCAGTCCACTTGGTTTGCAGTTAGCCTGGGTGTACAGCTTTTCTGCAGTAGTGTAGCAGCACAAATTATCTGGAGCATATCGAGTCTGGCCCTTAGATTCTAAATTGCATTTTGCTGTTCGCTTTAAGAATCTGCCATATGGTTATATCTAGAATAGAGAGATTTGTCGGCAAAATGGCCATTCTGTCGACAAAACCCATGGAGAGTCCAGATTCCCAAGGGCGTTCTGTCAACAGTAAGTTGACAGAACGCAGCACCTTTGTCAACAGCTGTACCCTGCTTGCCACAAGGAAGAACACCTCTGTTGACAGAGATCTGTGAACAAAATACCTATCTGGACATTCCAGGGGCGGGACCTTCTGTCAATAGAAAAGTCTTCCGGGACGCCACACGACCCTCTTTGCTGTGCTTCCTGGTGGTTGTTTTGCTGACTCAAGATGGTGAAAATCTCTCATGGAAGCTGATCTCCCAAGAATTCTGCCTGTATGCAAGGACTATATGTGAGATTTTTGGCATTCTCTGTGTCTGAACCCCATATTAAGCTTTCATTTAACATCAGCCTCCTGCCTGAATCCTAATCCAGATCCAGATTCTGGCTGTGCCCGATTGACTGCAGATATCCACTTTGTATCCATGGGTGTTCACATCCGTGGATGTGGATGCAGATAATCTGTAGCTCATTTGGCGATATGGATGTGGATGAAGATACAAATTTTCTAACTAGACCCCTGCAAATTTGCGGATGTCTCCAGGTTGTTGCCTTTGAAATATCTCCTTTCTTTGTACTTATCAATGGGATAGCGTAGCCGTATGCACTGAGAGAAAACACACAAAAATTTTTAAAGAACGAAGCTAGTGGAAAGTAAGAATCAACAAGAGGGACCGACCTGAGAGATACTCTATCTTAATTGGTCCATAAGTACCCCCCAAGTATATTTGACAAAATAAGTACACCAGTGGGTTTTTATGGGGCCCAAGGTGCAGAGACATGTCTCTCATCGGCTATGAATGGGATTACGTCAGGATAGCCACCATCTACTAACTTACTTGTGTAACCCAAAACATCATGTTTGGCAGATCTGGGAGTAGAATAAAAATGTGTATGTTTTTGTTGAAAGAAGATGGGGCTGTCAGTTTAGATGCACATGAACATCTGTTTTTGCTGAGGCCTGTGGTTTACCTAGATTAAAGCTCCACATTAGAATGTTCGCCAGTCAATCAAAACGCTTCCTTTATCTGAAGAATATAACATCTCACTTTATGTTTCAATTTTCAAAAAGCCAATGTATCATGGTAAATGGGACAATAAAAAAAACTAAACATTTCACAGTTGTGGTTTGTTTGGCTTGTATGACATCATTGGTTAATGTGTAAGCTAGGATCAAACAACTTCAAAATCCTTGCCCTAAATTACTTTAAATCTAGCTAATTATGTTGGTTATATCATGGCTATTAACTCTAGTTAGCAAAATGAAATATAATTCATGTCTTTCTAGGTTTGAGAGTGTTCCCAGCCAATAAAGCTGTAGCATAGACCACAAATTTATGTTGTTTCAGTGGTACGGGGATAATTTTCCTTTTATTTCAACCCCTCGATAGCCATTTAAGACTACCAGAGTACAGGCCTTATAAATTACAGGCATATGAATCTCTGCTAAAGCTCTGGTAGGTTTATAGAGGAAAAGATCCCTATAGTCAGCACTTTGCAACTAGATCATTGATTGAGGGGTTCACAAATGAACTTCTGCCAAGCACATGGAGTAATTAGAACTAAATATGTAATTTTATATGTACTTTGAACTAATGATTTATTCAGATTATTTTTTATTGAGCAAATGAATAGAAGATAAAGGAACACAGTGTATTCTTTTCCACCCTGCAATTACACGTGGAATCTAGTTTGACACAGCTGATAAAGTCATTCAGATTCTACCACATCAAAGCCAGTCTATAAGCAAGTCAACAAGTGCAGCTGTCCTGTAGTAGGCTGCCCAACTAGTTACACCACCTGATTGGTCGGAAGAGTCAGCAGACCAACTCTTAAACTCAGTGGCAGCGGTTGTTCAGTAGTTGCTCATCTGTAGCATTTGCTCACAAGTACAATAGCTTCTTTGCCTTCCTGCTCCCAGTCCTTGCTGGTCAGCCTTGCCATGTTGTAGCTAATCCCGTTCTGACTCTTGGCTTCAATTCCTGATCTCTGACTCGTGCTTCAATTTCTAGTTACTGCCTCTTCTTTTAACTACGAGGTAGACTCTTGCTTCAGCCACTAGCTATGACCACCCAGGAACAGATTCAGTCCATCCAAAGAGTATGGCATATGCACATGTACAGTGGAACAGGAATGCTATTACACAGTATGATGAAAAAAAAATACAAATCTATGTGCAGCAAAGCCATTGCTAACTAAAATTTCATGGCTACTCATCACATTGTAATACAGCGTGTGAAGGCAGCATCTGGCACAACTTGACTCTTTCTCTCTAATTTTAATAGCTAAGTGTGCAGAAGTGCTTGCTGCAAGTATCTGAGGGTCTTTCTGCACTGAAGGGAGCTAATGGAAGTTACAGATGTTTACTGAGACACTAGAGTTAAGAGACAGCTTAAGGGCATTTTGAGCTCTGAGCAAACCAGGACACAGGAACCCTTCGACCCTGCCCATACTCAATGGCTCTGCTTGGAGCATGGCGGGGAGCCTCCCTCTGCTCCCACAGGGTTCTCCTGAGCTCTGAGACCAACTCTCCCCACAGAGACAGGATCTCTCCAACACATGGAGGATTGGGCAGAGGTGAGCAAAATGTGGCCCAGGGGCTGGATCCAGCCTGCCAAACCACTGGATCTGGCCTATCACCACCATCCTGCAGCCCAGCGGGAGCCTTGGGCAAGCTCCCTGCCTTCTGTGCCCCTGCACGCCGCTCAAAGGGGCTGGCTGCCAGGGCCATGTGCTCTGTGCACTGCACACCTGCAGGGTGGGGTGGGGTGGGGCGGGGCAGGGGAGGGGAGGGGAGAGCTTCTTACACTACCCCTGCCCCCTGCACTGTCTTGTAGCTCCCATTTGCTGGACATCATCCAATGGGGGCTGCTTGGGCTGTGCTTGCAGCTCAGGAAGCACGTGACACGTCCCCCTCCCAGAAAGAGGCTCACAGCGCACAAAACACATGCCCCCTGCAGTCATCCACTTAAAGTGTCATATGGGGCACAGGAGACAGAGATCCTGCCTCAGGGTCCTGCTGGGTTGTTGATGGGGAACTTCCTGGGTAAGCATCTCATTGCAGGAGCCTGCACCTGGCACTTCTGCTCCTTCCTCCCCACAGCAATCTTCTCGCCCTCCTACACCACTGCCCCGGGTTGCAACCCAAACCCTCTGCGTCCCCTCTCCTGCACCCCAACCCCCTGCCAGCCCCTGCCCCAGTCACAGTACAAACCCCTGCACCCCTCCCCAGCTCACAACCCCCTCCCAGACCCTGCACTTCCCCCTACGTCAGAATCCTTTCCTGTACCCGTATCCCCTCCAGGACAGTGTTCCGTGTAAGCTGAGTGTTTGGGTAGATGCCCAGAAGAGTTTCTTGGGCCACCCAGCTGATTAGCAGAGTGGCCACAGCCACTCACAGTGAGCAGTGTGTTTTATTGGTGGTGTACATCCGCCCATGCATTGGAGTATATAACAAAACTTACTCTGCCCATGGATGGAGAAAATCAGAGGGAACCGTGCTCCTGGACCTACACTCCTTCCTGCACCTCAATCCTCTGCTCCAGGTCACAAGCCCCTCCTTCACCCAAACTCCCTCCCAGTCCCCCACCTTCTTCTGCACCCAAGGCCCTACCCTGAGCTCCTTTCTGCATTCAACCTCCATCCAAGAACCTCTACCTCTTCCATTAATAACATACAAGAGTGCAGTTCTTGCCACCTACCAAATTCTTGGAGTGCCCCCACATCAAAATTATTGCCCACCCCTGGAGGAGGGGGACCAGGTGGCTGAGTTTGGATTGGACTGCCTGGTCATAAAGAGATCCTAGCTGAGGTCACCAGCACTGACCAGGCCATTGACTGTCCAGCTGGTGGTGCTGCTGGTCTGCACAGTGGAGCTGACAAACTCCCTGATAGCTGCTGCACAGTGCAGCTGGTGGGTAGGGTAGCAGCCAGCATGTCTGGCTCATAATCCCTTAACTCTTCTAGCTCCGCCCCCTTGTACACAGGTACAGCTCCCATTGGCCTGGTCGGAGCAGAGGAGGAACTAATGCAAGTCCTGAATGTTCAGCAGCAGATGTTGCTGTTGAGGAGCCATGTGGCACGTACCTCTCCCACTGCTGCCTGGCCTTCTTTGCATGTCCCTGGTGTGGCTGGTCTCAGGCTGCAGCATGTGCCCTGTGGCGAACCATGGTCTGTCTGCTGCCCCATTGCTGACACCCAGGAATTTTTAGTATGTGAATCCCCATCTCCGAGCACTGGGATTGGGGCTGTAACCTACCCCATCCCAATTCTGCTCCACCTCACTGCATCCTGTCCCCATCCCACCCTGTCCTGCCTGTCCCCCACCTACTCAGCCCAGCCCTGCACCCCATACTGTATAGGAGGCTGGTGCCTGCTGGGGAGAAGGTGCGGGGAGAGCTGACCTGAGAGGTGCAAGGTGGGGGGTATGTGGAGAAACCCACTGAACAATTACAGTTTTGGTGGGGGGCACAGGGCCATGGTGCATGTCCAGAGCAGGACCACAAGTCACCTGTGGATTGCAGTGATCTCCCACCCATCCTCTCTACTTCCCAGAGATGCCATTTCCATATTCCTCAGGCCACAGGCCAGCACCCCACTCACCTCCATAAACTGCTGTACTCCCATTATGCCCCTACACATACACTCCTGTGCCCTCTGCATTCCCATGCAACTGCAGCCTTCTGCCTCCCTCTGCACCGCCTTCTATCCCCATGCCCCTGTACATGCCCTCCTTGAGCCTTCACTGCCCCCTCTTTCCCACCTTGCTCTATTCCTTGGCCTCTCTACAGCTGTGTCTACACGTGCACGCTACTTCGAAGTAGCGGCACTAACTTCGAAATAGCGCCCGTCGCGGCTACACGCGTCGGGCGCTATTTCAAAGTTAACTTCGACGTTAGGCAGCGAGACGTCGAAGTCGCTAACCTCATGAGGGGATCGGAATAGCGCCCTACTTCGATGTTCAACGTCGAAGTAGGGACCGTGTAGATGATCTGCGTCCCGCAACATCGAAATTGCTGGGTCCTCCATGGCGGCCATCAGCTGCGGGGTTGAGAGCTGCTCTCTCTCCAGCCCCTGCGGGGCTCTATGGTCACCGTGGGCAGCAGCCCTTAGCCCAGGGCTTCTGGCTGCTTCTGCGGCAGCTGGGGATCCATGCTGCAGGCACAGGGTCTGCAACCAGTTGTCGGCTCTGTGTATCTTGTGTTGTTTAGTGCAACTGTGTCTGGGAGGGGCCCTTTAAGGGAGCGGCTTGCTGTTGAGTCCGCCCTGTGACCCTGTCTGCAGCTGTGCCTGGCACCCTTATTTCGATGTGTGCTACTTTGGCGTGTAGACGTACCCTCGCAGCGCCTATTTCGATGTGGTGCCGCGCAACGTCGAAGTTGAACGTCGACGTTGCCAGCCCTGGAGGACGTGTAGACGTTGTTGCTACATCAAAATAAGCTATTTCGATGTTGGCTTCACGTGTAGACGTAGCCTACCTCTCCATCCCCAGTCCCCTCAGCCCACAAGATTTCCCCTCCAGCCCACTCTCCCCCTTTCTGGCTGTGTGATTCAGGCAGACCCTGGGAAAGTATATGAAGAAGTGTCTTTGTGTGTAGGCAAGTGTGTGCATGCATGCATAGGCCGTGTGTAAGAGACTGTGAGTCTCTGGGTTAGAAAGCTGTGTGTATGGTCGCAGGTATGCATACCTGTGTGAATAAAATTCACAACCCTGCTCTTTGAACTTTGGTCTTTTGTTGGGTTGTGCAGAAAAAATTGATGAGGCAAAACATGTATGTATATTTTTTATAACAAGTTTATAAAAGAAAAGGGACCTCTAGAAGAAATATATTATTTCTTTAAAAAGTCAATGTCGTTGACTTGTAATTGCAGAAGAGCCAAAGTTACATATATTGCTCCCCGCTGTTGTCTAGCTACATTATAAATTCTTTGTTGCAGACTCTCTTTTCATGGGTATGTCCAGCACCTACCACCCAGGAGCTCTGATCTTAGTTGGGGTCTCTAGGCACTAACCGACAATGGCAGAAGTTTAATAGTGTGGAAGTATATGTGTTAGTGTGTGCTAGATATGTAGACGTGAATGCATGTATGCATCTTCATGTAGGTGTGAGAGTCATTGTCTACAGATTCTTTTATATGGATATTTGGACAGGTGCATTTCTGTGATTGTGCTCTATAGATTTGTATATGGGCTTCAGGAATGGCCTTTAATGGACCCATTGCAGCTGTGACAATGTGTGGCCCTAATTCAACATATAAGATTACCATAACTTTTGTGAACAAAACCCATGGAGCTGGTTATGCGAAACGGGAAGAGGGGAGGTGGAGAACCATAAAACTCCTTTGTGAAATTTCATTTTTAAATACCCCTTTTTGACTCTTTGCGGCTGGCTCTGGTGTCCAGTAACAAATAAAACCCAAATTTCACATAATACATCTGTCAAAACAAAAAATAGGCTTGGCTGGGCCTTGCAGTGCTAATGAGCCTGTGAGAGAGGGTGACAAAGAGCAAGCAACAGAGAGACAGGGAATAGAGTGAGCAGGGGATGGAGCTTCAGGGAAGGGAGTGGGTGGGACAAGACTGTTTCCATACGTGTACACATGCTTGTGCTAAGTGTCCATGGGTTGTGTGAAACAGCCTTTATTTGGGAAACACTGAAATTATTTTCAGACAATGTGGTCCAGTATAGGGCCTGTCTATGTTGACGGTATTTCTTTAAGAGATGGTCCTTCCAAACACTCACATATATTAAGAACAATATCTCTTCAACAGCTGCCCACAGCCATGTAATTCTCATCTTCCAGCCTCCCACTTGGTTAGAGGGGACACTGTGTTGCTTCATAGGAGATGTGGTCCAGCCAGTGAGCCTGACCCATAGGATGTAATGGAGACTTCATTCACCTTGAACATAACTTTCATGACCAGCCAATGTGCTAGAACAGGGAAATATAGTACTGATTGTGTTTCATCTTCTTTTTTCTTCTCAGACTATAAATTATTCTGGGGTTTTTGCAGGGGGAGGGAGCTGCATACTTTTGTATCTTTGTGCCTGCTGGCTAGCATGGACAGGAGGGACCGATCCTCCATGAACCTGTCTAGTGATTTTTGAACCCTATAACTGTCTTGACCTTCGCAACGTCCTCTGGCACAGAGTTCCATAGGTTAACAGGGCACTGTGGGAAGAAATATTTCCTTTTGTTCATTTTAAATCTGCAGCCTATTAATTTCCTTTGGTAACCCTGAGTCTTGTGTATGACAAGGAGTAAATAACACTTCTTATATACTTCCTCCACACCAGTCATGATTTTATAGATCCCAGTCATATCTCCTCCTTAGTCGTCTGTTTTCCAGTCTGAAAAGTCCCAGTCTTATTAAGCTATCCTCAGATGGGAATTGTTTTTAAATAGTGCTGAACACAAATGAGACCCCATATTAGTGGAGAACATTGGGTGCCATTGCAGTACAAACAACACAAGCCAAAATCCACCATGCAACTCAATTCCTATACAATTGTTTGCCTTAGAGAGGGACATAATAGCTGTGTCTACACGTGCACGCTACTTCGAAGTAGCGGCACTAACTTCGAAATAGCGCCCGTCGCGGCTACACGCGTCGGGCGCTATTTCGAAGTTAACTTTGACGTTAGGCAGCGAGACGTCGAAGTCGCTAACCTCATGAGGGGATCGGAATAGCGCCCTACTTCGACGTTCAACGTCGAAGTAGGGACCGTGTAGACGATCTGCGTCCCGCAACATCGAAATTGCTGGGTCCTCCATGGCGGCCATCAGCTGGGGGGTTGAGAGATGCTCTCTCTCCAGCCCCTGCGGGGCTCTATGGTCACCATGTGCAGCAGCCCTTAGCCCAGGGCTTCTGGCTGCTGCTGCGGCAGCTGGGGATCCATGCTGCAGGCACAGGGTCTGCAACCAGTTGTCGGCTCTGTGTATCTTGTGTTGTTTAGTGCAACTGTGTCTGGGAGGGGCCCTTTAAGGGAGCGGCTTGCTGTTGAGTCCGCCCTGTGACCCTGTCTGCAGCTGTTCCTGGCACCCTTATTTCGATGTGTGCTACTTTGGCATGTAGACGTACCCTCGCAGCGCCTATTTCGATGTGGTGCCACGCAACGTCGAAGTTGAACGTCGACGTTGCCAGCCCTGGAGGACGTGTAGACGTTATTCATCGAAATAAGCTATTTCGATGTTGGCTTCACGTGTAGACGTAGCCAATAGGAGCAGATGAGCAGGTTGCCCTTTGCAGTATCTGTGCTTTGTAGATTGGAGTGTGGTCTGAACAAGCCAACTTGGGATGGATTACTGAGGGTAGGTGAGAGACAGCGTCTAGAATCCATACAAATCAGGTTGGAAGGGGTCTAGCTGTTCTTCACACCCCTAATTTCCAGCACAAAGCCAGGATACTTGGAGTTATGTGCACTAAATTGACTTATTGAGTTTTAATTCTCATTACTTAACTCCCAACCCATGGAACAAACACAAGAAAACCAAACCAACATCCAAACCCCTGCTCCCCCAAACATATAAATGTAAACACCCAACACTACCACCTCTGTCTGGGACCTGAAACTACTTCAGACTATCCTTTATAGGATTTTAAAATACAGCAGCTGACATCACTTTCTGAGAAACCCTGGCTCAATAATGAAGAAGACCTTGATTGACAGAAGAGCCTGAGTATGGTCCAAGATGATACACTACTCCCTGGCAGCTCAGCTGTGCCGTAGTATTGGCAGGATCTCTAATGATGTAATCAGGAGCTAGGTAAACAAAATGGGAACCAGTTAAAAAAGAGAAGAAAGGGAAAGCTGAGGGGGAAAGGGTAAGAAGAAAATAAAATATTAATAGTATGACTAATTGAATGAGAGGCTGTTACTGCTTGGTGATGGATTTAACTAACCCAAATAAGTGACAGACTAGAGCATCCCTCCCTCGTGCTTAATTGTAAAACCACATACCTCCCAAAAGCCAGGGAAAGCAATTGAAACTATGTAGTATTTTTGTAGTCTTTCCCTATAAAGCAATTAAGCTGCACCATGTAGAAATATGAACCCTAGAGAAGTAGATTTATAGAGAGAACTGGGTGTCAATTTGGGATTTGAATGTATCGTGGTTTCCTAAAGGGCAAATCTTAGAAACCCAATCCAAATTTTATTTTAGCCTTGCTGTCTCGTTAAAATACTTTACAAGGTGTTAGCCTATTCAAGGGAAGTTCACATAGAAATGATGTCATCTGCTGTAACACTTGAAGAAAAATGTGAAATTGTCAAATCAGCAAAGAGGATGGTATGAGCAAAACTTTAGAAATACGGATGATACCATTACTGAATAGTTACTGTTCACTATTTAACATTCGGGGGCATGAAATAAGGTACATGGCCAACGTGCTGTGGGAAACACAGCTGAACAATTGCGCTGTTGTGATGTTGCCAGGTATCATTTGAGACAGTCCACTGGGGAGTCTCATCATGGAAGATAATGGCCATAATGCAAAGTTGGAGCCATAGTCAGTGCTGGACTCCACCTGCTTTGAGCGTCTCTAGGGCAGCACCTTGACGCAACTGTAAACCTCAGTTTAACCAGTCAGTTAAATTGAGATTTGCATCCTTGCCTGAGAATAGTGTGATGGTGAGTAATGCAGTCACATACTAGTGCTAACTGGTTTGGAGGTCAGCAGATGCACACTAGCAAAGGAAGGGATAGCTCAGCTGTTTGAGCATTGGCCTTATAAACTCAGCATTGTGAGCTCAGTCCTTGAGGAGGCCATTTAGGGTCTAAGATAAATAGGTTTACAAACAAATCTGTCAGGGTTGGTGCTTAGTCTTGCTGAGAGGGCAGGGGACTGGACCTGATGACTTCTTAAGGTCCCTTCCAGTCCTATGGGATATGTATTTATATTTGTAGATGCTGAGCTGTTTCCTTTCCCAACCTGTATCTCTGCTTCTTGTGAACTTTGCCCCCCACCCCCCCAAGTAGCTGTGAAACTTTTGGCATGTGTCATCAAGAGGTGGCTGAAAACTGAGTTTAAAGAATGCGAATTTTATACCATGGTTCATCCTTTGGCGTGTTAGGGCCCAGATACTCAAGGCTACCAGTGGGTGTTAAGTGCTTAGATAACTTTTAAGGAGGTGGGCCTATGTCTATACTTTTCAAGTAAGAAATCTATTGCCATATGTGGTATTAGAAGCTATACTTTCAATGGCTGAGTTTCCCAGCTAGAGTCTGGCCGAGGGTGATCTCTCAGGCTCTTGTTGTTATGCCCAGATAGACAGAGTCAGACACAGAATAGGGCTGGGCTCTTGCATCACATTAAGCACTCACTGGTCACTATGGCTACATCTACACGTGCACGCTACATCGAAATAGCTTATTTCGATGTAGCAACATCAAAATAGTCTATTTCGATGAATAACGTCTACACGTCCTCCAGGGCTGGCAACGTCGACGTTCAACTTCGACGTTGGGTAGCACTACATCGAAATAGGCGCTGCGAGGGAACGTCTACAGGCCAAAGTAGCACACATTGAAATAAGGGTGCCAGGAACAGCTGCAGACAGGGTCACAGGGCGGACTCAACAGCAAGCCGCTCCCTTAAAGGGCCCCTCCCAGACACAGTTGCACTAAACAACACAAGATACACAGAGCCGACAACTGGTTGCAGACCCTGAGCATGCAGCATGGATCCCCAGCTGCAGCAGCAGCAGCCAGAAGCCCTGGGCTAAGGGCTGCTGCACACGGTAACCATAGAGCCCCGCAGGGGCTGGAGAGAGAGCATCTCTCAACCCCTCAGCTGATGGCCGCCATGGCAGTACCCGCTATTTTGATGTTGCGGGATGCGGATCATCTACACGTGCCCTACTTCGACGTTCAACTTCGAAGTAGGGCGCTATTCCCATCCCCTCATGGGGTTAGCGACTTCAACGTCTCGCTGCCTAACGTCGAAGTTAACTTCGAAATAGCGCCCAACACGTGTAGCCGTGACAGGCACTATTTCGAAGTTGGTGCCGCTACTTCAAAGTAGCGTGCACGTGTAGACGCGGCCTATATGTCACAGTAGACAACATGTTACTCTGAAAGGTGCAAATAGCTGCCATCATATGAGTCTTGGATCCAAAGACAATCGTAGACCCCTTTACAAACCAATGAGTGAGGCAACACTTTTTCAAGCTCACCAGAAGGCACCTTCAAGCCTGTTATATAGAAAAGCAGATGTGTATAATAGTGGAGACTGCCCAAGGCTAAAGCCTGCATGTCAGGTAGTATCAGGCACAGGCAGATGAACTGCCTGCTGTCATTCTGTCCAGGGAATGGTACTTTATGTACATTTTTATAAATAGACAAAATGACACCAAGAATACATCTGCTTCACTGATATCTCAGCCTAATAGGAACTAGCTTGCCAGCATTGACTAACCACTCTGGTTCTTGGGGCAACATGAGGGATAAATCTAAATCTAAATCTAATAGCCCAGCCTTGGTCCTCATATTTCTGTTGGGTGATACAGAGGTGATTATTATTTATCCTTTGTGTTACAGCAGCAGTTAGAGATCACAGCTAAATAGTTCCAACCAGTAGGTGGTAAAAGATAATTTTCTATGCCCCAAAGAGCTTACATGTTATGTTAATGACGAGAAACAAGCCGGTGGGACAGAGGGAAGGAGGATAAAGTAACAATAATATGAGCGTATTTTCACCTAGATGTTCAGTGTCTACAATGTACTTTGCTGCCTGTCTCTTTTCCGTGAAATGACAGCAGTTTGTGTGTGGTATCTATGGCTGCAGAATCTTAGAGGAGTGCTCAGCATCTCAGGACCCTAAAGTCAGAGATGTGGCCTGTCAGGCACCTCACTCCAATGGTTGCAAGAGGAGTGCTGATCTGTCTGGTGAGGACGGCATTGTAAAGGAATGAGAATGCCACGACACAGGCTTCAGCACAAGTCTGCTTGATCCCTCTGTAACTCTTTGCATGTGCAAAACACTCCAAAATCTATACCATGTAATCCTCACTCCTATTTTTAGTGAGCTACCTGAAGTACATGTAGCATGGGTACATCTACACAAACTGCCAGTCAGACCTCTAAGACGTGTACTCTAAGAAGCAGGCCACAGCATCGCAGAACTGCTTTTTTTTTTTTTTTTTTTATTTCCAGGCAACTCAGCATATGACAGGTGCTGGGTTTAATTCCTCAACAGTGAAACCTCCGTGTGTGACGCTGTTGTTCTTTGCACTGAAATATGTTCAGATTAGATTTAATGTGACTACACTGCCTGAGAGAAATGAGAAATTTGTGTTGTAGCCATACGGGTGCCAAACTATCAGAGAAAAAAAAGAAGGGTTGGTAATATATTTTTTATCAGACCAACTTCTAGTGGTGGCAGATACAAACTTTCAGACCACTCAAGAGTTCCATTTTAAGCAGCGCAATTCCTGCTGACCCTTAGGAAATAGCAAGGTCATCTCCTCCTTACTCAAGAATCACTTTCTTTGTGGAGATGAATAGTCAGAAGGGCCAATGCTGTGCTCAGTGGTAATGGATTGCCCAAGAGTTGGTGGCTCTGTCAGTCTTGCTGTTTAATATCTACGCAGTGACCAGTTAGAATTCCCTGCCCCTCAAAGGTTCGTTTGTACGCATGATCTTGGGAACATTAACACATTCTAAAGAGTTCTCTGAGTACATCTGGAATATGCTATCACGCATGGTTCTCAAATGCCAGCACTTGCAATGTCATGAGGGGTTCAGGGAAATTGCACTTGTATTTCCTCTCAGTGGCTGAGCACTTGCAGCTGCCCTCAGGCTTCCAGCTCTTGCCTCTTGGGCGAGGACAGGCATCTCCCTCCCTCTTGTGAGCAGGGCATTTCTAGGCTGTACAGTTCCTTGCCTTCCCTGCATTCCTCCTTGTAAAGACAGTTTGTTACATTATCTTCAGAAAAACACTGGTAACACAGCGGTTACGACAGCTATGTTCCCACACAGAGTTTTCTAAGCGAGCTGACATTATTCTGAAGCTAAAGTGCGTAACAGAGAAAATATTTTAAATACAAAGACTGGAGACACTCTGTGCAAATAGATGTTGACAAACTAACCCAAAATGTGAAATCCTAGAACATAGACCAGGTGTGGGAAACCTACAGCCGCTGGGCTGGATCAAAGCAAACTGCAGGCCCTCCCATGTGGTAGGAGTGCCAGTGTTGGGTCCGTGCTGCAGGGCAGGGAGCCCTGAGCCTCGCAGGTAAGATCAAAGCAAGCCAGGGCCGGATTTGGCCTGCATGCTCTGCCTGATGGGGAGAGGAAGCAGCTTTGCATGCTGCCATTCCCTCTCCCCCATGGCTGGGGGAACAGCTATGCAGAAAGCAGCTCACCTAGAAGCCTTTCCCCCATGCCCCTTTTGGCTGGAATGCCAGCCAAGGGGAGCAGGAGAGGGTGGTGCCTGGGAGTGGTGGGGGGCACAGAGCCATGTGTGCCCTTGGGGAGCTGCTCCAGTTAAGCACCCACCTCTCTCCCACTCATGCAGCCCCCCTTCCATCAGACCCCACATCCCCAGCCTGCTCCTGCCCCTTGCCTCAGGCCAGACCCTCCAAACCCATCCCCTCCCTGATCCTGCACCCAGCCTTCCCCCCAGCTCCACGCACCCTCTCTTGTACCTTATTTCCACCCAGATCCTGAACTCCCATTCCCATCCTGCTTTCCGGTAGCATTCACCAACACACTGAACCCCTCATTTTGGTTACACTCCAGAGCTTGGGGCACGCAGAATCTACTGGCCCCAGGCCCCAAGAAGAATTAATCGTGAATCTCAGTCGTTCCCATTCTCCCAGGGGGATGGCGTGCAAGGGGAGTGAGGTGAGTGTCTTTATTTCTTGCTTCTCAGATGAGGGACATGTCAGAGATGTTTGAGGCTTTCTTTATTTTACTTTATTTTTGCTTCTCACTTTTGTGTGTCCCTCAACTGATTTTTTCTGTTGATCAATGGCCCCCAACACAAAAAAGGTTCTCCACTCCTGGCATAGACAAACAGTTGAACATTGCTTAACACGGTGCCTCCTGTCAACATCCTGTGCTCCAAAGGAAGTATCTGAAATAAAAGACAACACTTCATCTTGGCTGCAATTTTGGAGCCATAAGCTAAGATGATGATGATGTAAAGGAGGTTGTTCATATGAGTAAGCATATAAATTAGGGCAATAAGTTATTTGCCTAAAACCTCCAGATTTCAGAACCCACTTCTTTAAAAATTGTACTTCCTGTATATGTAGCCAGCTAACCATGGTATTTCTGATTTTCCCCCTAGATTTTCATTATTTATTAAGCAGTCTATAGTCAAGATGTGTAAATAATTAAAAAACGTTTTGCTTATCTGACAATGTCAAACTATAGCAGATATGTTATTTTCAATTAATAACTCATGAAGCTCTCCTACCTGTTTTGCCTTCTTATTTACCATTATCAGTGTTATTAAGACTGGCAGTTTTTCTTAACAGAATACCTTTGTTACATTGCTGACCCTACTAACAGCTTCCCATTAGTAGCAAAAATAAATAAGAGTTGATTGTTCAGCTGCTGTCATTTACAAAGACTAAATCAACCTGCCACAGCAAAATTATTCCCAGAGGTAACCTTATCCATTTGGCCTTGGTGCTGACGCTGTGGACACAATAGTTGAACTGTATATTAGTTGTTGCAGAAATTCTTTGAAATACCTCATTGTAACTGAAAAGTTTGAACACTAGCTATCCAGAGTTCAGCAGTCTAAGAACTGGAAGATTCAAGTCTGATTGCTTTGCACCATTTAATACCTTCTGCTGTGTTTTTCAAGAACGTATATTATACTGATAAAACATGTGTCCCATATAATATGATACTGTTACATATTGGTGTATATCATCAACACTTTTTTAAGGATTTGCCACCATTTTTATTTTAAGCTGTGGCCAAAGCTTTCAATAGTAGGCACTTAAAGATGAAGTTACATAAAGATGAAACTCTTTTTGTGTGACTTCTCAAAACCAGCTACTGCCGCTTATGTAACTAGAAACAGAGAGGGAGCCGTGCTAGTCTGTATACTATCAAAACAAAAAGCAGTCAAGTAGCACTTTAAAGACTAACAAAATAATTTATTAGGTGAGCTTTTGTGGGATAGACCCACTGGTCTGAAAGAATGGGTCTGTCCCACGAAAGCTCACCTAATAAATTATTTTGCTAGTCTTTGAAGTGCTTCTTGCCTGCTTTTTGTTTTTATGTAACTAGAGTTTGGGTTTTAAGGCACACAAGATTGCATTTTTTTCTAAAGACTGCTGAAGCTTCCAGTTCTCTTAACAAAATATTTATGATGAGGTACAACTCCTAACAGACAATAAATCCTTGAAACTAACAGTGATCCAGTGTATTCAAAATTTGTCAAGACAATGGACCTGACTGCAACTTGTTCACTGTGCAGAAATCCATGGAGTTATGCTATTGTGCAAGAAAAAAAATAATTGTGCACCTTGAGATTCAATGATAGTTTTAGAATGAAAGAGTTAACTTCCACAGGTTGGCAACCACTGTTACATTTATAGAGACATTATTGACAAAGGCATACTTGTTATTGTGGCTATAAGTAATTAAGTATAAATAAACATTTTGAAGGTCTCAGAGAAAGACAGACATTTAGACCAACTGTCTTATTTCCAAGTGGCTTTTCTATGAAATAAGTCCCTTATTAAAACATGGTACCTTTTAATTAAATCTCCATAATCTTCCATCAGGAAAATAGTGTTAGTCTACCAATCAGGCAACCATGAGAATTCCAAATATTACCTCAATTATTAGCTCTTGTGATTTTTGAAAGAATGTTTGATTAAAGAAATTGCAAATACAACACATTTGAATGGCAAATATGACTAATCTGAAAGTGTGCATATAGCTATGTAACTCTTTCTTCAGAATCTGTGAATGCTTGTAGACATTTTAAATTCAGTTTAATACATGTTGTCTCAGCTTGGATACTTTACCTTTGTTCTTTATTAGTCTTTGAATCTATATAAGTCATTCACACTGACAATAGTTACTTGTTCTATAAGAACTATGGAGAAATATTACAGTGTTGTAGTTAATCCGGAGAAACATGCAGCATCGTCTGAAAGCAGGTATTTAAATATTGATTTTTTATTAAAGTAAAACTATTAAAATACAACATAATTTCAAGTAGCAATTTTGTTTTCACTTCATCTTTCATATTTATGATATTATAATCTCTTGTTCCTTTAAAAATAATTTCCTTAAAGACACTGAATAGCTCTAATAAGAACAGAGATGAAGGTATCCTTGCTCTCATTTGGTGGAAATCCAACACTCTCACTGAATTAACAGGCTAAGTAATTTAAAGTTACCAAGGCTACCTTTTGTTTTTCTCCTTTTATTCTGGGAGGCTACTGCTACCTTCATCACTAGAAAAGGTGACCTTTGACTGTGAGATCCAGAATCCCAATAGCTATAATTCTTCTGCGTTTGTTTTACGCTCAATACACAGAAGTGCTTTTTTTTTTTCCAGATTTTTGGATAGGCCTGGCAGAAATATCTTGATGAACATACTTTAATGAAAAAACCTTTATTGTATTGTTTTTCAACTTGCTTGTAGAATACATGCCCTTTTCCAAAAATTTAAAATTTCAGTGAAAAAAATTAGGGTACTTTTGGAACATCTTTCCTTCCATATATGGTCTTTGTGTTTTTATTGGTACATGTCACTTGCCTCGAATTCATCTAGAAATTGTGGCATTGAAATAGCATTCCTGGTACAGAAAAAATGTAACTGCATTGAAATAGGCTACTTTGACGTATATCGTCCACACATCCCCCGGGGCTGGTGCTGTCAATGTTCAGTGTTGAAGTAGCAATGGGGGACTTTGAAAGGGGCTGTCCCGGAAGAAAAAGCAGAGCGTCCACACACACAAGCACCCCCCTTCGAAGTAAGGGGCCAAGAAAGCCCATGGACGGGATCACAGGGCAGACTAGCCCTTCCAGGGCAACAGCATGCTGCTCCCTTAAAGGACCCCTCCCAGACACACCTGGCCTGCACTGCATGAGCCCTGCATTGGTGACACAAGCCTCGCAGACCTCAAGCCCGCAGACATGGAATTCCAGCAGCAGCTTGGAAGCCCTCCAAGCTACCTCCTGTGGGGCAGGTGCCCTGCTAGATGCTGCATGGGTGGCCGCTCAGAAGCTCCTGGCAGGAGACCCCTTCCCAGAGGCACAAGGGGACGCCCCAGACCATCAGGCCCTCCTGCTCCCCCCTGCATGGTGCCTCTGCCAGCTCTGGAGCTAACCCTCCAGCACCAAGTGGTGGGAGCACCTGGTTATGGGGGAATGGAATGATGACCAGTGGCTGCGGAACTTCCACATGAGCTCGCAGACCTTCATGGAGCTCTGCCAGTGGCTCACCCCTGCCCTGAGGCACCAGGATACCTGTCAAGAAGAGGATTGCAATAGTTGTCTGGCAGCTGGCCGCTCCAGACAGCTACCACTCCATGGGGCATCAGTTTGGTGTTGGCAAGGCCACAGTCTGGGCTGTCATGGTGGAGTTAAGGAGGTCTGGGCTTGCACCCACTGGGGGGTCAGGGAGGGGAACCTGGAGAGGGGTGCCCGGGTGGGGGGGCCTGGGGAGGGGGTCCTTGGTGGGGGGGCAGGGTGCAATCTGCATACCCTCACGGGCGCCCATGTCCCTTCCCCACAGGTGGTTCATGCGCTCAGTGCCCTGCTGCTGCAGAGGGTCATCCGAGTCAGGGACCTGGATGCGGCCGTCGTGAGATTCGCTGCCATGGGATTCCCTAACTGCTTAGGGGCCCTCAATGGGACCCACATCCCCATCCATGCCCCAGACCACAGTGGTGGGCGTTATATCAACAGGAAGGGCTATCACTCCATGGTCCTGTAGGCCGTGGTGGACCGCCGTGGCCGCTTCCAGGATGGAAATGTAGGCTGGCCTGTCTGTACCCATGATGCTCATGTGTTCCACAACTCGGGACTGGAGGCAGGGACTGGCTGGAGGCAGGGATCTTCCTCTGGGGAACACACTGTACCCCTCTGCCTTATAGTGGATATGGCCTACCACCTCCAGCCCTGGCTTATGTGCCCCTACATGGGCCACCTCAATGCCAGCCAGGAACACTACAACACCTGATTGAACCATGCCCGCCAAGTGGTCGAGCTGGCCTTTGGGCACCTGAAGAGCCGGTGGCACTGCCTCCTGGCCTGCCTGGAAGTGGGCCTCCCAAAAATTCCCCAGGTTGCGGGTGTCTGCTGCACATTCCACAACCTGGTGGAAAGCAAAGGGGAAGCCTTTGTGCATGGCTGGGTGCTGGAGGCTGAAACAGGCTACCCCCAGCCAGCTGTTGCCCCTAGCCACCAGGCCCACCAGGACAAGGTCTGGGTCCAGGATGCCTTGTGGGAGTACTTGGACCAGGGGGCCTAATGAGTGTCACCCAGGCCATCCCTGGTGGGTCCCCTGCACAGCGCCCCTACCACCCACACACCGCCCCCACCAAAAGCACACAGGACACAGGGAGTTTTGAAAAATAAAATTGCTTCATTGCTAAATAACCAAAAACATCACCTCTGTGCATAAAACTAATAACAAACAGCATCATGAAAAATAACTATATATAGAGGAGACAACTGCATACACGGGGGAGATGTGGCCGGGCCAGCCATCGGCCCATCATTCCAGGGCTGGGGTGGACGGGCGTGACCCCTGACGTGTCCGGGTGGCTAGTCCCCCCAGCCGGCGTCCCTGGTGAGCCTGGCTGGGGGCCATGAGGATGGGGAGGTTTGCTTGGGGCAGATCCTCAGCCCGGTTGTCGGCCCCAGTGGGCTCCTGCCCTGCAGAGCTGGCAGGTGGGGCAGCAGGCAACGTGTGAGATGGGGCAGCAGGTGGGGCAGCAGGCAGGATGTCAGGCAGGGCGGCAGGAAGGGCAGCAAGGAGGGCAAGGGTGGGGGCAGCCGGGCCACCAGCTCCTCGAAGGTGGAGGCCACACGATTGAAGGTGGCCATAAAGTCCTGCCAGGCCTTCTGGTGCCAGGCGGTCTCCTGCTCCTCGAAGTGGAGCCTCCGCTCCATGATGTCTGGTGGTGCCCCTGGGTGGTGATGGCCTAGAGATCTCGGGGGGCTGTCCTGGCCCTTGGATGGTGCCATTGTGGAAACGGGAGGGGGAAGGGGGCAGGGTGGTCGTGAGTACCAAGTCCTGCTTCGTGGCCCACCCCTCCATTGCCCCATGAGCATCTGATCCCCATCCCCCATTGGTGTCTGCAGTGGCCCTGTGGGTCGTCCCTTCCAGTGGTCTGCCCCCTCCCACCTCCCATCGGGGGTGGGGCACGGCACTGTCCATGGGTGAGGGTGTTGATGGGCACTGGTGGCCATGGCACTGGCCCTTGGCCATGCTCTGCCTGGGCCCTGGCAAGCTGAGGTCTGCTGGAGATATGGGAGTCCTCCTGGTTATGTGTGATGCCCCCCGCCCCATGCCTGGCGGGGGGTGCGTGCCCTGTGGAGTACATACCTGACAGTCCACCACCATGGTCAGGGGAGGCCTGTCAGGCTGATGCCTGGCTGGACCTGCGGGAGGGGATGTCCAGCACCAGCTCTCCCTCTTCACTGGACCACTCCGTGGCTGGGGAAGATGGTCCCGGCTCTGGCCCTGGGGGTGTAGGGCTGGGGGCTCCAGACCTTACTCTGGCTCCGAGGCCTGCTGGGGCTCCTCGGCTGTGATGTCAAGGATGGCCGGGATGGAGGAGGTGTTCCGGAGTCCCAGGATGGCCCCGAGCTCCTGGTAATATGGGCAAGCAGCGGGGGCAGCCCCAGGCTGGCTGGCCAAGTCCCACACCCAGGCGTAACCCTGCCGCAACCTCTTGACCTCACTGCTGACATGGTCAGGGGTGCGGGCAGGGTGACCCCGGATGGCAAGGCCCTCGGCCAGATGGGTGAACGCCTCCATTTTCCGCCGCTTGCTCCCCATTACGTGGAGCACCTCCTCCTCACCACAGAGACTCAGCAAGTCACAGAGCTCTGAGTTGGTCCAGGAAGGGCCCCACTTCCTGCCCGCTGGCTGGAGGCCTGGGAGCCCTGGGATGGCTCCAGGGGGGAGCCCTGGAGGTGCTCAGGGGGCTGGCTAGGGGACATGCGGGGGCGCCTTGTGGCACAGCTTCTGCCTGCACGGTCTCAGCTTCCTGATATGGGGTTCCCAGGTCTGTGCGGCTTTAAGAACTGCTGGGTGCAGAGATCATAGAGTCCTGCAGGGGCTGGACAGCATGTCTCTGCCTAGCAACTGAGTGCCACCATGGCGGACCCCACTAAGTCAAAGTAGAGGGACGCGGAACATTTATACGCTTCGTATGTCGATGTTAGATGTCGATGTAGGGTGCTATTCCTGTCTTCTGATAGGAATAGCAATTTCGACATCTCACCGTCTAACTTCGATTTCAACTTTGAAGTAGCATGTGCCGTGCATAGACGTCGCACGTGCTATTTCAAAGTTGGCCTTGCTACTTCGACGTTGTGTTCTAGTGTAGACGCACCTTATATGTTCAGAATATTAAAATGCATATAAGTGTATAGCAATTATTTTGGCTTCATTGTACAGGTTGAACCTTTCTTGTCTGGCACCCTCAGGACCTGACTGGTGCTGGACGGGAGAATTTGCCGCATGACAGGAAGGCAATATTTTCTAGCACATTACTGATATGTCCACTGCTTACTGGGCTCTTAGAAGACAATTAGGGGTAAATTATAGCTAAATAACAGCACAGAACTCTGCAAGCCAGGACTGCTGGCTGTAAGCAAAATTATGGGACTATGGCAAACTTGGCCACACCCATGATAAGTGGTCATCCAGCTACCTAAAATCATGCTGGATTACAGAGTTTGCTGGATGAGAAAGTTCTGGATTAGAGAGGTTCAACCTGTAGTGTTGTTAACAGCTGTCGTAATAGATTCTAGAAGAGACTATATTCAGTGGTAAGTGAAATGATTCTGATATCACATCAAATTCTCGTTGTTTGTATAAAGGTTTGTCTGATCCCCCCATATAGACAGAAGGGGTGGGGTTGGGGAGGGCAGGGGCTAGCCTTTGGCAGCCTGCCTTTCAGCACTGCCTGGTCAGCACTGCCCAGTGCTCCAATCACTATTTAAAGGGCCTGGGGCTCCGGATGAGTTAGTGGCAGTTGTGACCCAGAACCATGAGTCTTTTCAATGGTGGACCTTGGGGCTGAGTCCTCCCTTTCCCCCACCCATCAGCAGGGTCTTCAGTCAAGTGCTTTGCCTTCACTAGGGTTCTGGGAAATGTTAATAAGATTGCACTACTTGACTCCATCTAACCTCACACCTTTAAACAGTAATCTAGATAGGACCTCAGAAAGAGCTCTGGGATCTGTCTGGGAGAAAGCACTATGAAGATAGATAAGATGAAAATTATTTACTTTGCCTTTATTATTTAAGAATAGATTTATTTCAATGTTTGTAACTTGCTCAGCTTTATGTATTCCAATCTAGTTTCTTGACTATTTTTCCCCAAAAGACAGCTGACAATAGCATCGCCTGAGTACTCAACTACCTGGCATGATGCCTGAGTATATGTTAATATGGGAAAATGTAAAAGATGGAAACATCAAAACATTGTAGTACATTTTACAGAAAAGGCAATAAAAACAAAAGGTGGTAAAAATGCTTGTGCTGTCGATCTGCTTTCATCCCTGTATATGGAGATGATCAGCATGAGTCTTCTCTAGTTGAAGTCAATCACAGTGGCCATTGGCGTCAGTGGAAGCAGGATCAGGCTCCATATGTCAAATATTAAAACAATGGTAGCACTAGACCACTGAGCCCTGTTGGAATGCAATTATTTTAAGTACTGGTTGTTACCATGAAAAAGCTGGAATGCAATTATTGTGAGAGCATGTGGTATGCTTTTCATTGATTAGACTGTCCTGTTTGATTAAATTCCTCAACATTTTTAATTTTCTCGGCCTAATTGTTGCCTTACATCTTTCTTGTGATCCTTTGTTGTAAATCATCTGCTTTCAGGTCCAGATTATTTTTATAATGCATTCAAATCCTCTGCAAACATATCCTGTCATTATGTGTTTTATCTGTCTCTGAAGATCGTTCTTCGATGGAAAGTTTCCATTGCCTCCAGAGAATGAGTCTGGTGTAGTCCTTTCCATTTTCAAACAAAATACTTGCAAAATGGTATTGATTAAAAGGTCAGAAAATATTACTGCTGTAAGTACATCAACTCAATGTCTGACTCACGCCAGCCAAGCAATATTTTTATGGAACAGGCACAAATCTTTTCAAGGGACTACTCTGGATTTCAGGTTTTTTTTAATCTTTCAGATCATCATTCAATCTTACGGACTTAGTCCCCATAGACAGGGAGCCATTTGGAATTCCTCTCTCATAAATATATATTACTTTCTTCATTTATATTGATGTAAATCAGGATCAGCTATGTTGAAGACAACGGAATCACACTAGTGTGAGTGAGAGGGGAATTGGGATTTGTAGCATTTAAACCATCTTATGAATTCAGGGGCCTAACAGGTTAGGGAAACAAAAAGCTAATGTAAGACTTCCGGGTGATCCACACAGTATATGAAAGGGTTAGGCAGTAGGACAATGAATGAAAATAGGTGCTAACTATTTTAGCCATGGCCCATGACATGGAAACCCACCAGAAAAGGAAGCTCTGTCTGCATATTTTACTCAGCTCCACTGAGAGTCTCATGTGCAGTCATCAAAGTCTTCAAACAATCCTGGCTAGAGTAGCTAGGGATGTGTTGATTCAATACATCTCCTCAGCAGCCATTGGCGATGCGGCACTAATGGAGTCTGATGCAGGAGTTAAAATTGCCCTCTTCCAGTGGGAATCTCAACTCACATTCGCCCATTTTTTTGTCTCCACTGCAGAAAAAGGAGCTAGTTTCTTCACTCAGATAACTTGCAAGTTAGTTATCTCACTGTATGATCTCTGTGAAGGCAAGACACCTGCAGGTTTTATTGTGATGTAGTTGGGTGAGGTTAGCATGATTCTGCCTGCTTGTGGTTCACCTCACCTAGTTTACTTGCAGTAAAATATTAGTACTTTGTCTCCAGTAAAGTTCTACAGGAAGACTCCCTAATGGGTGTGGTTGTCCCAGGGTAAAAACACACCTTTTAAAGAACCGAAGGCAAAGCCTCAAAGTGAATCACCCTTAAATTGCAAAAAGAAGCATTTCTTTGCACCAGCATCAGTGATTCTGGCACTAAGTACTTAGGGCACTTACGTGAAGGGAATTATGACCACATTGTTTTGCTTATTGCATAAAAAACAGAGCTTCCTTTGAAATATAATAGATGAATTTGTTTCTGCTGGCACTCAACAAGACAGTACACAGCCAAGTGCCAACCTGCCAGCTGGTTGTAAAGCTTAACAAAAAGGGAGGCAAATGTTTTTACAAAGTGATTTCAATATGTTGAAGGTGGATTTAAGGAAGCACAGTAGTTAAGGAGAATTTGGGCCAAATTCTGGTCCTACTGAAAGTTACTCAGTGAGAGCAGGACTTGGCCCTTTGTGAGGGAGAAAGGAGGTGTGAATAGAGCTGCTTGTACAGGAATGCAGGAAGTGGAGCAGCACAGTGTAGACCTTCAGGTTTTAGGTGCGTAAGGAATGCTTTACTGCTTCAGACAAATGGCATCCAGTCTGTGACAGCAGTGAGTGTCATATGCTGCATACTGCTCTCTGAGAACTTACGGATTGGTTTCTTATGGAGTGCAGCAGAACTGAAATATTCCTAAAACAACCAGAATCCTTGCGATCTGAACCTTTTGGGTGACAACTCATCTGTTCAAATAACTGTGATTACAGATTATCTTGAGTTAACAGATAGAGGCAGGGGCAAGAAGAGGCAGAACCCTCCCACAGGCTAGGGGTGGTGTAGGAAGGAGTTATATGGGGCATCAGTCATGTGTCTGGTGCCCTCCTTGTGACCTTCCCCAGCAGTCACCATTGCTGACCACTACTCTGACTTAGTAACTGCACTAATAGCAGAAAGTCAATGTCAATGCCATTAGGTTGACACAGCCTCAGTGTAGACACTGCGTTGCTCCTGGTGAGGAGCAGAAGGTAGACACACACAAGCAATGTAATTACTGTGCCAGCTGTATGCTGATGTAAATTCTATCGACTTCATTTTGTAGTGTAATGCCCTCTGTAAGCTCAAAAGCTTGTATCTTTCATCTGCAGGAGTTGGCCCAATAAAAGATATTACCTCAATCACCTCTTTAATATCCTGGAACTGACATGCCTACAGCACTACAACATACAAAAGTGCTCAATGCTTACTGTGTGCTCTGAGACCCATCTTGCCTCAGATGACAAGTTTCACTTCTGCCAGTTTTGGAAAGCAAGTTCCATACGTTACATAACTCAAAAAGGGTGCGTCTACACTAGCAACTAACTTCAAAGTTAACTTTGAAGTTAGGCACTACTTTGAAGTAGCCAGCAGAGTCTACACACATTTTTCCTTACTTTAGCCATGTCTACACGAGCTGGCTACTTCAAAGTAGCCGCACCAACTTCGAAATAGCGCCCGCCACATCTACACGTGGCGAGCACTATTTCAAAGTTGAAATCGAAGTAAGGCGGCGAGACATCGAAGTCGCTATCCCCATCAGGAGATGGGAATAGCGCCCTACTTCGACGTTGAACGTCGAAGTAGGGCACATGTAGATGATCCGCGTCCCGCAACATCGAAAGAGCGGGGTCCGCCATGGCGGCCATCAGCTGAGGGGTTAAGAGATGCTCTCTCCAGCCCCTGAGCTCTATGGTCGCCGCATGCAGCAGACCCTTAAAGCTCCCCGCCCCCTGCATTCCTGTGCGGGAAGCTAAGAGCGCGTGCAGGCAGCAGCATTGCCACGCGGTCAGCCTGCACGTCCCTCAGCAGCCCCAACCCACCACCCTGCACTGATGGCCGCTAGCCAGCCCCCCAAGCACCCCCAGGGCACCCCCACCAAGGGGAGCCAGGGCTCCCAGGCTGGAAGCCAGCCAGAGAAGAGGCAGCAGGGCCCCTCCTGGACAGAGGCCAAGATCCGGGACCTGCTGGGGCTCTGGGGTGAGGAGAAGGTGCTCCAGGTAATGGGGAGCAAGAGGCGGAACGCGGATGCGTTTGCTTGGCTGGCTGAGGGCCTGGCTTCCTGGGGTCACCCTGCCCACACTCCTGACCACGTCAGGAGTAAGGTTAAGGAGCTGCGGCAAGTTTACGCCCGGGCCCGGGATGCGACCAGCTGATCTGGGGCCGCCCCTGCCACTTGCCCCTTTCACAGGGAGCTCAGGGCCATCCTGGGCCCCCGGTACACCTCCTCCCCCCCGGCCACTCTTGACACCTCGGCCGACAAGCCGCAGCAGGCCCCGGAGACAAGCCCTGCACCCCAGGGGCCCCCCCAGGAGCCCACCCCTGGGATGCCGGAAGAGGACTCCTCCAGCGACGGGGGGCTCCGGATCGCCCTCCCAGCCTGGAGCTCCAGCAGGGCGTCCGCCCAGTGCGTGTCCCCCGACCGTGGGAGCGGACCATCAGGTATGTACCGCCCCCAGTGCACACCCTCGGGGTTAAGGGGTGGGGACAAGAGACATGACCAGGGCCCTCCACATGCCCAGATGACCATGGCCCCAAGGACAGCAGTGGCATGTCCCTCAGAAGAATGCATCAGCCCCTGCCCCCCAGCAGGACAGTGCCATGCCCCATCCCTGGGGATGGGGGGAGCGGAACCTAGGGTCCCCTGGGGGGGAAGGGGGTGGGACACACATCATCATCAGCAGCATCTCCCGGGGACACGGATGGGGAACCAGCAGCAGAGGGGTAGGGGGACAAGGGCCATAGGTCAGGGCCCACACTAACGGCTGTCACCACTCTTCTTCCCCCCTGTGTTCCGCAGCTGCACCATTGGAGGGCCTGGAGAGCGCCGGCAAGGTGTCTGTGGTCCCAGAGAGCCCACGGGGGCCATACCAGCAGGCCAGCCCCTCGGCAGAGCACCGACCAGCCCCAGGATGGGGCCGACGGCAGAGCCACCAGAGGATGGCCACGGACCCCCAGCTGCTTGCAACCCTCCGGCGTCAGCTGGAGGTGTTGGAGCAGCGCCTGCGGGTGGAGGAGCGGTGTCTGGCGCTCCAAGAGCAAGCGCTGGCCTGGTGCCAGGAAGCTTGGGGGGACTTCATGCAGACCTTTGAGTGCATAGGGGAACACCTGGCCCCCCCATGCTGCGCCGCCCGCTGCTCTGCCCGCCGCTCCACCTGCCGCTCCGACCGCCGTCCCTCCACCGTCCGCCACCCTGGGGCCTGCCGCCGAGGGGGACCTGGGGCCTGTGGACACCGGCTGGCTGTATTTGCCGGTTCGCCCGGCCCCCACCCAGCCTCGGCCAGGGCTCTGGCCGAGGCAAGGGTCGTGCCCTCCAACCCCGGGTGCTGGACATTAGGGGTGCAGGGCCGAGGACGTGGCCCCCCTCTCCTTTGTACATATCCCCCATTTGTATATAGTTTGTGTTGGACCCCTGTTCTGTTCTGCTACCTGCCCCTTCATGTAAATAGTTCCCCCCTTTTTTTCTATATATATATATATATATTATTAATAAGAGATTGCACTGTTTGGTTTCAAACAACGCGTCCATTTATTTGCAAGCAAAGTGGTGGGGGGTGTGCTCTTCAGTGCTCTGTGGTGTGGGTGTGCAGGCAGGGAGTGTTGTGGAGGATGGGGGGGTGCAGTCGGTGGCCTGCCAGCGTTCACCCCTCAGCCTGCTCAAAATGGGCCCGCAGGGCCTCCCGGACCCAGATCCCCTTGGGGTCGACCTGGCGACTGGGGGCAGCGGGTGGCTGCACGTCGGCCCTGCCAGCCTCCACAGCCCAGCCCTGGAAGAAGGCCTCTCCCTTGCTCTCCACCAGGTTGTGGAGTGCACTGCACGCACCCACAACCTGGGGGATGTTGGTGAGGCCTGCATCCAGGTGGGTGAGAAGACACCTCCAGCGCCCTTTGAGGCGGCTGAAAGTGTGCTCGACCACCTGGTGCGCATGGTTCAACCGCGTGTTGAACCGCTCCTGGCTGACTGTGAGATGGCCCGTGTAAGGGTGCATAAGCCAGGGCTGGAGGGGGTACGCCACGTCTGCGACGATGCAGAGGGGCATGGTGGTGTCCCCCACAGGGATCTCCCACCGGGGGATGTAGGTCCCTGCCTCCAGCCGGCGGCACAGGCCCGAATTTCTGAATACCCGGGCGTCGTGGGTGCTGCCAGGCCAGCCAACATAAATGTCCAGGAAGTGGCCCCAGCTGTCCACCAAGGCCTGGAGGACCACGGAATGGTATCTCTTCCTGTTGAGGAAGCGTCCTCCGCTGTGCTCCAGGGCATGGATGGGGATATGGGTCCCATCCAGAGCCCCAAAGCAATTTGGGAAGCCCAGGCTGGCAAACCCTGCGATGGCAGCATCCAGGTCCCCAAGCTGCATGAGCCTGTGGAGGAGCAGGGCATTGATTGCACGGATGACCTGCAGGGGAAGGACATGAGAGAGCACCAGTGAGGGGTGTGCAGGGTGTGTCTGGCCCTCCACCCCAGGGCTCCCCCCTCCCAGGCTCCCACCCCCGGGTCCTCTTACCTCCATGAGGACAGCCCCGACGGTGGCCTTGCCGACGCCAAACTGCTGGTCCACGGATTGGTAGCTGTCGGGAGTGGCCAGCTTCCAGACAGTGATACCGGCCCGTTTCTTGACTGTGAGGGCACGTCGCATGGAGGTGTCCTGGTGCCGTAAGGCAGGGGTGAGCCACTGGCAGAGCTCCAGGAATGTCTGCCGGCTCCTATGGAAATTCTGGAGCCAGCGCTCATTGTCCCACTCGCCCTACAGATTGGTAGGTGTCGGGAGTGTCTGTGCTCATGGGGTAGCTCCACAGCCGGTGGCGTGTGCGGCGGAGGGAGGCGGGGGAGGGGGGGCAGAGGGCTGCAAGGTCTGGGGCTGCTTCCTCATCCCCTGGGGGCTGCTCCTCTTCCATGAATAAAAGATTATCAGCTGCCTCCTGCATAGCACTGAGCAGGGCAAGCACTGCTCCTGCAGGGGCGGGTGTGTGGACCTCTGGCTGCTGCTGCTGCTGCTGCTGGGGGTCCATACTGCTTTGACGGGGTGTGCGTGCCTGTGGCTCTGCAGACCGCGTGCTGTGCAGGCTGAGTGTGTCTGGGAGGGGCCCTTTAAGGGAGCGGCTTGCTGTTGCCCTGGAAGTGCTAGTCTGCCCTGTGACCCTGTCTGCAGCTGTTCCTGGCACCCTTATTTCGATTTGGGCCACTTTGGTGTGTAGACGCTCCCCTGCAGTGCCTACTTCGATGTAGTGCTGCCCAACGTCAACGTTGAACATCGATGGCACCAGCCCTGGAGGACGTGTAGACGCTATTCATCGAAATAGCTTATTTCGATTTCACTACTTCGAAATAAGCTATTTCGATGTAGCATCCCCGTGTAGACGTAGCTTTTGAAGTTAACTTCAGAGTAGAGAGCCCAACTTCAGAGTCCCAGGAATGGAGTAGTGCCCTACTTTGAAGTTTAACTTCAAAGTAGGGTGTGTGTAGATGCTCAACTTCAAAGTTGCTTACTTTGTGCTGTACAAACAACCCAATATAACTCTGATAATTAGCTAATTTTTAGCTTTTGGTACTGGCCACATATGACCCCCTTTGGTGAAAAGTCAAGCAGAGGGTTGGACATGGACATAATATACATGCCAGGATATGCCTGTGTATGTCTATGTCACAATTACTATACAACCATCTCGTACACTCTTAGTTGCAGGTTAGTTATAATTTTGTGCTGTATTTTACCTTAACCCAATGCCATAGCAGTATAGATGAGATTAGTTGCATGGTACTACATATAAACATCTTCTTTAAAAAAAAACATTATGTAGGGTGCAAATTCAGGCATTCAAAATTAGGAAATGCCAGAGTAAAGTGGTAAGCAAACTCATCAGCCAGGGAAGATAGCGTAAACATTTCAACAACCATTCAGTCACAACATTTCTCTTCAGGACTGGATTTATTTTCAAGACCAAGAACAAACAGATTAAAAGTACTGGGGATCAGCCAGCACAGGTTTTTGTCAGCGTCTTTCACCTGCTAACCTTTTCCTGGCTGCTATGGAGAGACCCATACAAAGGCTTCCCTAATTCTGGGTGTCTTCCATCTGCTGCCTCATGGTCAGGAATCCTTACATTAGCATACTGTATGTTATGTGTCTGTTCCTAGTGTTGTGACATGTGACTACACTTCCCGCTAAAGACCAAAAAGCTTGTAATGTTTGCAGTGCAGTGTGTGCATGTGACCCAAGACCTAGCCCTGACTGTGTCATAGCCAAATTTAATGTTGCCTATACAACCTTAAGTCTGTCTTCTTGTGTATTTGTTCTGTGCGCTGAATGAGGTAAGGGTTCTGTGAGGAGAAAAATCTGAGATAATGTATTTAGAATGGGTTATTAGAAAAAGCTAACAGAATGTTGGGAATCAGTAAGAAAGAGATAGATAAGACAGCAAATATCACATTGCAGCTATATAAATCCATGATACACCCATCCCCAAAATACATTGAATTAGAAAAGGTTCAGAAAAGGGCAACAAAAATGATTATGAGTAGGGAACTGCTTCCTTAGGAGTAGAAATTAATAAGACTGGTCTTTTCAGCTTGGAAAAGGAATGACTGAGGGCTAATCTATGCTACCATGGGAGATCGATCAGGTCAGGATCAATCTTACAGGGTTTGATTTCATGCATCTAGTTTGGGTGCACTAAATCAAGCTCTCACGATTCACACTTGACCCCTGTACTCCTCACAAGACATGAGGATTAAGAGATTTCGAAGGGAGAAACTCTCCCATCAACCTTCCCCTGTAAAGACAGACAAGTTAGCCAAGTGAAGATACATTGATTTTAGCTATGCAATTGGCCAAGCTAAAATTACATATCTGAAGTTGACTTTCCATGTCTAGTGTAGACATAGCCTAAGGGGAGACATAACAGAAGTCTAGAAAATCATAATTGGCATGGAGAAAATTTAAAAAAGTAGTGTTCTTTACTCTCTTGCATAACACAAGAACTAAGGGTAATTAATAGGCAGCAGGCTTAAAACAAACGAAAAGAACTATGTCTTCACACAACACACATACAACCTGTGAAACTCCTTACCAAAGGATTTTGTGAAGGCCAAAACTATAATAGGGTTCAAAAAAGAACTAGATAAATTCATGGAGGATAGATCCATCAATGGCTATTTGGTAGGGATGGTGGGCCTAGCCTCTGTTTGCCAGGTGCTGCGAATGAACTACAGGGAACAGATCACTTAGAATCATAGAATCATAGACACTAGAACTGGAAGGGACCTCAAGAGGTCATTGGGGCCAGTCCCCTGTCCTCACAGCAGAACCAAGCTCTGTTTAGACCATCCCTCATAGATGTCTATCTAACCTGCTCTTAAATATCTCCAGTGATGGAGATTCCACAACCTCCTTAGGCAATTTATTCCAGTGTTTAAATACCCCAACAGTTAGGAAGTTTTTCCTAATGTCCAACTTAAACCTCCCTTGCTGCAGTTTAAGCCCATTGCTTCTTGTCCTACCCTCAGAGGCCAAGGAGAACAATTTTCCTCTGCCCTCCTTGATGATTACTTGTTTTTCTCTCTCTTCACTTAAGGATTACTTCTTCTGTTCGTTGTCTCTGAAGCACCTGGTATTGGATACTGTAGGAAGATGGGATATTGGGCAGATCAATCTTTGGTCTGACCTGATATGGCCATTTTTATGTTCTTAGATCTTAAAATGACACAGAGAGGCTTAAACTGGGACTTTTTAATTTCTGACTGCTTGATTTTGTTAAAATTTTTATGTCATTTCCTAAGTTTTTTAAACAGAATTTGGTTTTACATTTTCCTTTTCAATGCAACTGTAACACACCCTATAGCATGCATATATCAGCAAGGCCTAAAAAGTGTTGACTTTTACCACTTAAACTACAGGACTACATTAGCAAGCATCAGGGAAATGCTGTTACACTGCAAGAGGAATGAGCTGCTAGGTCAGGTGTTGCATTGTGGGAGGAGGGTTTATCAGGCAGATGCCAAGCCTTATGTAATTCTCTTTCTCCCTTTCCCAGGAGTTGGGGAATCTCCAGTTTCAGGTGGTGCCCTCAAAGGGAAGGATGCATAAAGGTCTCCTGTTAGGGCTGCTGTAGATGTTCCCAGTAAAACGTCTGTTGCTGTTGCATTGACAGTGATATTGGCTTGGTCTTGGAATGTTCATGTTCTGTTATTATTTTGGCAGGCTGCTCAAATGTTCCTCTGAGGATACAAACGAGAGAAGGGAAAGGACAAGTCCAGCAGTTTATATCACAGCAAAACAGGATTAGAATTTCATGGTATACATATCAGCACTTTTCTAGCCAGAGGATTTACCCCTTGCCAAATTTTAAAGGCCTGCTGCAGACCATGGAGGTATTAGAACTTCTAAAAAAAGTGACAGTATTTTATTTGGAAAGTATCAGGTATCCTAAATACAGAGGATCACTACTGGCTACATTTGTAATATAGTTATGTGTGAGTACTATGCTTAATGCTAACACTATATAACAATTCATGAGGTAAATAGGAAAGGAAATAAAAACCAATGGTGTCAGTTGACAGAGGTTCAACCTGTATTGGCCCCTTCATATTACATTAGTTATCTACCATTTTGAAACAATGAGGTACAATTAGAGAAAGTCATTAGTAATAACTGGGAGAGAAATGCATTGCAAAAAGCCAGCATTTTGACTACAGTATTAATCCACAGACACAATGTAGATTTCTTTGAGGACGCTGTTGTTTGATATATTCTTGTAAAATGTGATCTATATAACATGTATCATATTTGTTTTCTTATTACATTTCTGAAGGATGGTATATCAATCAGGAAGTCATTTGGAGTTCATAACTTGTTTGAAAAATCTTCTAAATTGCCAAGGATTATAAATATTCTGCTTCTATAGGATTTTTGTGGTCAGTAGCGCTTGTCTCTGCAAATTGTTCTTTAAAACTTCTTGGGAAGTTGGGTTTGGGTAAGTGAGTCCACCTGATAAAATTTTGCATTCTATTGTTTTTAACCTGCTAGCCCTGAAACAGTGCTATGCAGTCCAATGTAAAGAAATTATGAGGAAATAGTTTTTGTTTTCCTCCTCATGTTTTAAAATGCTCCAATTCACTCTCTCATGATTAGAGATACACGTGAAAAGGTTTTTCCATGCTGTAAAAATGCTAAAGATTAAAAAAAAAAATTCCCCACACCGCATCGGGATGAACCTGAGACCTTTCAACAATTCTCTCTCTCTCTTACACACACAGAGAGAACAACACCACAGAATAGTTAAAACTCTCAACATAATTCTCACACATCCCAGATGAGTGCCTTAACCTCTGGTTTATTGGCCATTGTGGGTGAACTCTTGGGATTTGTCCAGAAATTCCATACTGGCCCTGAGAAGCCTTCCTGTGAAAGTTTTGTCGAAACAGATCTTCTCCAGGTCAAAAATTTAGTCAGTATTTTCCAACAATGCACTTTTGTGCAGCTTTGTATATATCTACTAATTTCTCTGGGTTTTATTAACTGATTTTTATTAATTAATTAGCTAATTTTATTAACTGACTTTATTAACTAATTTGGTTGTGCAGGATGCATTCCTTATATTTTTATGGCTAAAAGAAAAAAGATTTAGTTTCCTGAGCTTTTTTTTGTTTTGGTGAGGTGCAGGATGTGGATTAGTTATTATGAATACATCCTCCCAAGAACATGTTCATTAATTTAATTGTCTTCAGCTTCAAAAACTAACTAAAACCAGTATCAGAATGGTAGCTGTGTTAGTCTGTAGCTTCATGAGTCTAAAGAAGTTGGTCATACTCATGAAAGCTCATTACTTAATAAATAAATTTGTTAGTTTTTAAGCTACTATGGGACTGCCTGTGTTTTGTAAAACCATTATGGAATAAAATTAAAGCACTGATCACTTTTCAAGAAGTCAGCCTAAAAAATGGCTAGTGGACAACACTGTATGACCAACAGAGAGAAATAATATAAATAATCAAAAACAAAAGTAAAATGTGGAATTAAATTAAAGGGATGAGAAGTTAACTTTGTGATTTTGATCTGAAATTTAGGTTTTATACGTACAAATTTGCACTTATTTGGCTCTCTCATATGTGGTTCTAGATGAAAATGGCAGAGCCACGAAACACTGAGGCTAAGTCTACACGAGAGGGTTTTCATGATAAAACTGGTCTTTTGTTGCAAAAGTCTGCAGGGCGTCTACATGCAAAATGCACTTTGTCGACAGTTTCTCGACAAAACCTGGAACATCCGCCCGCAGCATTATACTTTTCCAGGTTCAGCTATAATGCCTTTCTTGACAGTTTTCTCTCAACAAAACAGCCATGCAGACATTCCGGGCCCTTTTGTCAACAGACAGGACTTCCGGTTCACTGGGCAGTCCTATTTGCACAGCTTCTGGTCAGCCATTCGGGTGAGAGGGCTGGGCAGTCTGGCTGCTGTCTGCCAACAGAGCGGCTTGCCCTTTAGATCTGCTTTTATGTGTAGACACAATCTGTTGCCAAGTTTTTCTGGGAAATCTCTTCCGCCTATCACTTCTGTTGACAGATGCTTCTCGTGTAGACGTAGTCTGATGGTAGTCTTTCTACTTTCTAACCTACTGATAACTGTATGATCAGAAGCATTCATTGCAGGAATCACAGAAAACACTTGAAACACATAATAAAATACTTAGCGTACTAGATTTCTCCTCCAGTGATTAAAACCATAGAAATCTCTAGGCCAGCTCATGTAGTTCCTTATCATCTAATGATGTGAGAAAATACTGTAGGCTGTGCTTCCCAGCTTCACCGGCCCATGGTGTGCTGAGGATGAACAGGAAATTAAGCACATGCTCAGTGGCAGAGTTACAATAACACAGAGATTGGATATAAAAATCAGTTGAAACGAAACTGAGTCATTGTGCACAATGTGCGCCCTGGAAGGAAAAAGAAGGGGTGCTGTCCAAGACCTTCCTTCTGTTGCAACTTAAAGGCAAATTTGACAGCAGAGGTCTGGAAGCCTGGTGAACATGCTATGTGATAAGCATCACATTTAAGAACTAGGTATCATTCCAGACAGATTTCTGTCTACTCTACAGGGAGACTTCTTAAAGAAACAAGGAACAAGACTGTTTCATGGAGAGATCAGCATGTAACAAGCACTATTAGCAGTTGCTTTTACTAATTTTACATGGGAAAATTATGTTTCCCCCCCAACCCTGTAAATGTCTTTCATTCATGGCTGTTTAAATCATGCACCTTTCCATTACTGTGAATGGTTTCCTCTCTGTAAACACAAGTGACAAATTTTTCTAAAGGGAATTGCTTTAAAATTAAAATAGCAAAATAGTACCCTGGGCTCCCAGAGCTGCCAAAGTGTACCAAAGCTTTTTTGTGCATATTTGAAAAGCAAAAGAGCTTGGTTGTTATAGCTGGGGGATGGAGGGTTCAGACGGTACTAAAACCAGCTCTGTGCTTTGCAAGTAAACATGCTAATGATTGCCGTTAAAAAGTCACCAAGGACATACTTATTCACATAGTGATAGTACAGTTCACTTTGGAGCTGAGCATTACAACATGTTATTAGTGGGTAGTGACTCTGTAAGATCAATAAAGGGTTGGACTTTTATATGGACAACAAGCATATCCATATTAATAATAGTAAAGATGTAAAATCTCATGCTTTCTAGCCCTCTGAATCATGAGGACTAGTAAGAAACTCCCACTGAGTGTAAGTTTTTTTTTTTTCTCCCCCAAAGCTGTCCATTGCTGGATTAATTTCACCTGTGTCTAACACAGCTGCTGTTGGCTCTTGTGGGACACGGAATACTGAAATAGACGGATCTTTGGTTTAAGCCCGTATGGTAGCGGCTCTGTTCTTGCCCATTTACCATAGTTCCCACAGACTGGTTTCAGAATGAGTACCATTCCATATGCACTTACAATAGGAAATAATTCCGCAGTTTTCAGTACCATTTTGTGGGAAAGGTGGTGAATATTTATTAGTCTCATCAGTAACCACTGAAAATAATCTGTTAATTATCCAGAAACTTCATTCACACAGAGTGAAGGCTGTCTAGAGGTGCCTTATGCCTTCTATAATGTAGTGTGGCTAAAATTAAGCCTCTAGAAAGCAAAACATGAAGAATTAAGGAACACGCTATCCCTGCAAATCAAGCTCGAGTCTGCCCAGTCTTCTAAGCCTGCCCCACCCAACCTGGCAGATGGCAACGGTCACTGGGAAGGCTCAAACTGCCAGGAGACATGGTATCTATATTGTGGAATCTTCATATCAAGACTGGCTGCTTTACTGGAACGTAGTTTAATCAATCAGAAGTTGTTAGGCTTAATATAGGAACTTACTGAAAATCTTTGGTCTGTTTTACCCAGGATGTCAAACTAGATGATCTAATGGTGTCTTCTCTGACCTTTAAAATCTAAGAGACTACAGTAAATTGACAGGAGGCGGGACTAAGAGAACTTGGCAAATTGTTTATATTGTGTTCCATGGATTTAAATGTCAGCATTTATCTGCATGCACTCCAGCGACATCCACTCCTATGTATTAAATGTTGGGAATAGTTGGAGCGGTTTTGCAGAATTGTGACCATCAAATTATGCTATAAAGAGAGAGGTGCATATGTGCCTTAAGAGACCACGGCTACGTCTACACGTGCACGCTACATCAAAATAGCTTATTTCGATGTAGTGAAATAGCGTCTACACGTCCTCCAGGGCTGGCAACGTCGATGTTTAACGTCGATGTTGGGCAGCATCACATCGAAATAAGCACTGCGAGGGAACGTCTACACGCCAAAGTAGCACACATTGAAATAAGGGTGCCAGGAACAGCTGCAGACAGGGTGACAGGGCGGACTCAACAGCAAGCCGCTCCCTTAAAGGGCCCCTCCCAGACACACTTTCACTAAACAGCACAAGATAAACAGAGCCGACAACTAGTTGCAGACCCCGTGCATTCAGCATGGATCCCCAGCTGCCGCAGCAGCAGCCAGAAGCCCTGGGCTAAGGGCTGCTGCACATGGTGACCATAGAGCCCTGCAGGGGCTGGAGAGAGAGCGTCTCTCAACCCCTCAGCTGATGGCCACCATGGAGGACCCCGCTATTTCGATGTTGCAGGACGCAGATCGTCTACACGTTCCCTACTTCGACGTTGAACGTCGAAGTAGGGCGCTATTCCCATCCCCTCATGGGGTTAGCGACTTCGACGTCTCACCGCCTAATGTCGAAGTTAACTTCGAAATAGCGCCCAACATGTGTAGCCGTGACGGGTGCTATTTTGAAGTTGGCGCCGCTACTTCGAAGTAGTGTGCACATGTAGACGCGGCTCACATGTGCCTCATTTCTGTGTTTAAGTGCATATGTTGTGTCAAAAGAGGTGCTTATGCTGCTTTCTAGCTTATCTGGTAAAATGTTGGTGGAAAATTTTTGGTGAAAAATGCTTATCTGACAACACAGAAATATTCATTTGCTTAATTGTTTCTGTCAGAAATTTTCCCCCTAAGACTGTCAGTGTTTTGGTTAGATATTTTCAGAATGAAACATGTTGATATTTTGGTTTGAAAAGACTTTTTGTTTTGACATTTCCTTTATATTGGTTAAAAAATTAAAAGAAAAAATTAAACTCTTCAAAATTAAAACAAAATACCTCATGTTTGGGTTAAACATTTTCCTTGATACAGAACAAGTAGTCTTTTTGCTTGTCTTAACCTTCAAATATTTTTCATTTTCAGGTTGATCCAAAACTACATTTCTCTCCCCTAATTTTTCAGAATGGGCAATGAACAGAAAAATCTATTATTTGCACAGCTTTTGTCTGGTGGCACACATGATATTCATGACGGTGGCCTCCACATTTTAGTGAGGTGTGAGTGAAGGCAATGCCTCAGAAGGAATCCTCAGTGCAGGGTGAAGGGGTGGTCACATTTAGCAAGTCTGAGTGGTTTGTGTGGAATAGGATCAGTGCAGGCAGCTCCTGTTCACTGTGTCTTAACTAAAATGGAGTTTTGCCTCAGAAAAACAGTGCTTAAGTGCTGTGTTCTCCAAGTGCTCTGTGGCATTTTTAAAGGCAGAATGTTATGATGTTTGTTTTTGGTGTGCTGGGGCACTGTCCAGAGAGGACAGAGCTAAGATTGTATTCGGAGGGTGGTGTGTTTCTTAATTTTGTATAGCCTCTTTTTCAGAGATTTAAGTTTAGCCACCTGCCACGTTTTGGAATCACCACTAGACTACCATTTAGAGTTAACAATTTTTGGGGGCATTTAATTGCCTCGTTTTTTAAAAAAATTATTTCTCAGCATGACCATATGCTACAGCTCAGCTGTCCCCCTCCCCCGCTTCTGGCTGCTTGCCCATGATTACCCCAGTGACAGAATGTACTGGCTGCCAGTCCATGTCTTCACTACTCCCAGCATGTATCGTTGAGCCCTTGGTATTACGCCAAGTTGTGTGTCCTGTGAACCCTGACACTCTGTCTAGGGTGACGATATCTCCCTATCCCAAACATGGGGCAGGGAGATACGGGGGCGAAGGGGTCAGCTGTCTGGCCGCGGCTGCCACAGGCTGCCTCCTCGGCTGACCTCCCTGGCTAACGCGCGCCTCGGGAAGCCAGGGAGGGAGCAGCAGTGGTGCCTGTGCTCCTCCTAGCTCCCACAAGGCGCAGGGAGCCAGGAACGGGGTGGCAACCACGTGGGTGGGCTCCCTGCTCCCGGTGCCTCGTGGAGCTGGGAAGGAGGCGGCAATGGTGCTTAGGCTCCTCCCGGCCTCCCTGAGCCTTGGGGAGGTGAGAGAGAGCTCCAAGCTTTTTAGGGCCTCCTGCTAGTTCCCTCTTCCTGTGGCTGAAGAGCACGTACTCACATGCTGGTGAGGGAAAAGGTCAGCTGGCGGGGGAGGCAAATATGGGACATTTAACCCCTTTTTAAAAATAATTAGGGATGCCTTTTTGTTGCCCAAATTATGGGACTGTCCCGCCCAATGTGGGATGGGTGGTCACCCTAATTCTGTCTCCAATTCCACTCACTATATTACAGGCGTCTGGTATCTCAATGAAAAATAAATACAACTAATTGAACAGTTATACATAAGACAAATGTTTGCATTTATTCCAGTATTATGAATAATGAATCTTATTACTTAATCAATGTCCGCTGGAGCCTATCGAAATTAAAAGTGTTCCTTTAATTAGTTTTATTTTTTTTATGTTCAGATGGTAATGAGATGGTTACTGATACTTATTTTGCAACACTGTGGAATTGCAGACCTACTGGAAGTTGACTTGTGCTGCAAGGGCCAGATGTAGCTGCAATGTTGTTTATATCTCATTATTATTTTTATTATGGTAGCACTTGAGCGACTCAAGCAATCCAGGGAGCCCGTTCTATGCCAGAAACTGTATTCACAGATAGGAAGAGACAGTTACTGCCTTGAAGATCTGATAATCTAACTCATATAGTAAAATGCCAAGAAAAATAAATATTTTAACTTCTGTTTTATGGGGGTGAAAGGGACAGGAGGAACGAACTGACTTACTGAGTGTCGCACAAGAAATTTTTGACAGAGGCAGGAATTGAATCTAGAGCACTAATCTGTAATCTGGTGCATTAAGAACAAAACCAGCTAATTTATAGGTGAAAGACTATATTAAAAATGCTAAATTACATTATCAAAACATTTACTTAATATTAAAGTCTTAAAATCAGAAAGAAGATCTTTCCCTTGTGCCACAGAATAGTGATAGTTCCTGTGCTCGTAGGGGCAAACCTAATTAAAAGCCTTGAATTCTCATCTAGATGTTATTAGAAGGCCTGTTTAGGCAGATCACAAGCCCATATAGAATGTAAACAGTCACAGTGAGTGAGATATACAATGGAGACTGATGGTATGCTTGAAACATGAATAGAGCAATTTTGTGTGAAATAAAAAAAACTGAGCAGGAAGTCAGTTTATGAACTATTACATCACAGCAGATTGGGGTGTAGTGTTGTAGAGACATGCTACCAGTAAAACTGTACAGCTAAAGTAAGCTTAGAAATTATTAGAACTCAGGAAGATTAAGGTAAATAACCTGCAACTCTGAGTGAGACATGTAGGCAAAATATCAGTCTTACGTTTGTAAAGGGATTGGTGTGTTTGGAGTTAGCCTCATATTTAAATAATTATATCCAATTTTCTATACCTAAAATGCTTAACCCAAGTAAGAAACAGACATTTGTTATGGAAGTTCTGTGTTCAATAAGTGATGAAAAGCACTATCCCTCAAGTATTTATTTTCATTGTTATGTAAGCCTTAAAAAGGCATCTTAATTTTTTCATTTTATTTTGTAGAACAAAGTAGCTCTCTTCTGCATTAGGAAATTATTTACCTTAAATAAGTTTTCCAGACATAAATTGGTTATCAGTACAGCCTTGAAGTGTTTTTAGATCATATCTGTTCAGTGGACTGATTTGTTTGATCCTGATTTAATACTGGAGCAATTCCAAAGAAGTCAGTGGAGGGTCTGTGAAAGCGAAGTGGTCCATCCATGCAGAAAAAAAATTGTACCATCATAGTCTTATTGTAAAAGTAGCCCCACCAATTCCAATGGGACTCCACATCATGAATAAGGGTGATAGAATGTGGCCTTTATTGTAGCCTTGCAAATTACTGTTCATTTTCATTACCGAACTGCATGGTTCTTGTCTTCTCTACCTCTTTTTCTCCTGAGAGGAAAAACATCTTTCTGCTTCTTTCTTGGTATGTATGGAAGTGCCTCTTGACTTCCTTGCCTTTCTGTGAACCAGTTCCACAAGGAGATTGACACATCAGAGTATTTGAATTTGCTTAAATTCCAAACAGTGCTATTTAATATACATCTGTTCAGGATGTTTAACTTGTAATAGTGGCGAAAACCAAAATGGTTTTCATTGGTGTTTGTCTTTCGCTGGATCTGACTTCAGGCCCAGGAGGTGAGGGGAGAGTAGAAAATGAAAGCTGATTAAGTATTAACATGCTATTCATATTAGAAAAAGTAAATGCTTTTGCAGTTTTCCTTACAGACATGTCTTTCTTCATCTGAAAAGTCTTTAATAACTAATTCTAGTTGTCTGGTTGCCAAGATGAGTTTCCTAGAGGCATATTTAAGTGATTTTGTCCTCTTTTGTATGTGTGGCTTCAAATGGTCCCAGAACAGCAAACATTTAACTTCCTCCAGATGCTGAAATTTTCTAAAGCATCGTAGTAACATAAAAGAATAAGCCCATTGGAAAAAAATTAAGAAATTAATTAAGAATGCACCATGTGAGCATTTTTTGGCTACATATACATAAGAGGCATTTTACTGCAAAACTGGGCTTTTGTTGGGAAAAACTGCAACACATCCACACGCAAAATGTGCTTCCTCAACAGCTTGTTGCCAAAACCCAGCACATTGACCTGCAGCATTATACCTCTCCCCATTCAGGTGTAATGCCTCTCTTGACAGTGTTCTGCTGACAAAATAGCTGTGTAGAGGCTCCGGTGCCCTTTTGACAACAGACAGGTCTTCTGGTTCACTGGGCAGCCCTGTTTGCAGAGCTTTCAGTCAGCTGTTCCACTGAGAGAGGGCCAGGAAGTCTGGCTGCTCTCTGGCAACAGAGTGGATTGCTCTTTCAATCTGCTTCTTTGTGTAGATGCAATCTGTTGACAGAAGTTTTGCTTGGAAATCCCCTCCTACAGCGACTTCGGTTGATGGACGCCTCTCATGTAGATATAACCTTTCTGTTTGCCTGCTGATTAAGATCTGCTTCCTAGTGCTGGAAACAAGCTGCACATGCAGATCACTTAATATATCCATTTTACAAATTTTGATCCTCATTTATAGGTATGAAGTTTAAAGATTTGCTGAGTCAAGCAGTCATTAGAATCCAAATCCTTTGTTTCTGAAAATTGCTGTGTAAGTATCATTTGTTTTTATAAATCTATTGCTCTCACAATGCATGGAATACATACAATTGACTTGGGACTCATTTTTTGACCGGCATAATCTTCTCTTGAGTTTAGCTGCAACCGTACTGATAAAGCATTTAAGAGCTGGCTTTGCATTCTGCTATGTATGGGATTCATTTTAGTCTTTATTTGATGCTTGCTTGGTGAAATTACATACAGAATAATTTTGAAGTTACTAGAGATGGGCTCAGTCTTTGGGGGTGTTTGGATATTAATGCCTGATAACAATTTATCATCTGCATTTGGAATCCAGTGAGATTCAAAGTTGGAAGAAGTGAACTGGAGTTTTGGGGTGAAAAATGTGATTAACTCAAGCACTTGTCTTCCAATGCTAGTCCTCACCCTTACTGCAGCTGTTGTAGGGGAGTTCACGTCTCTTGTCTTCTGGGCTCCTTAAGGAACATTGCTGAACACTTCTGGGGTCAAACCACCAGATTAGGAGTGAGATAACTCTGTCCAAAAATATACAACTCCTAAAATCTAGGGAACTGAAGAGGCTTCAGGGGTTTTTAGTTAAAAAAGGGAATATGAGTAGCATTTTCTAATGAGCCATAGTGATTTAGGAGCAGAAATTCCACTAATTTGCAGGGGCATTTGTACTCCTATGGAAAACTCTACTCTCACTGCCCAAATTCAGACTTGGCCTTGTCTGGATACAGACTTTGCTGGATCATCCCATTTCATAGCAACTCTGAGATTGCTCTAAATTACTCATTAGGGCTGAGGCAGCAGCCTAAATATCATGAGTTGCAAAAATGGTTCACAGCCACTGAGATTCCTGCCATTGGTTGGAGCTGAATGCTAAATGGCTGGTCCTGAGCAGCTAAGATTATACCTGTGAGATTTCCTATATAATTCAAATTTCAAACTGGAATAGATTCAGTTGAAAGTCATCACTTTCACAAGGGGAAAACACACTGTCATAACAGCATTAGTAACTACAGAACTCCATGGCTGACAGTTGTGTAAGTGTCTTGTTATAATAATGCAACATATTTACTATGGGTACAATTTGCAGGAGTGGCAGATATCTGTCTTTCAAGAAGAAACTTAAAGTCCCTTACTAGGCATGATCATTTCCTTTTGTTAGGTCTACTTTCATTCAGAGTGAGTTTAATGCTGGTGAAAGGTGTTAGAATAACAACTCTAAAAAGAGGACTGAATTTCCCTAGCTAACCACAGATTATGCTAATCTACATACTAGTGCAATGTAGGCTACTTCACACTGTCCTGACTGTGTGCCGGACTCTGAAGGAATTTTCATTTAGAGTCAATTCTGTCTTTGTTTTTGCAGGTGCAATTTTGCTTCCACAGTTCCTGGAACCCATTGTGTGTATAAATTCCTAGATTTTTAGATTATAAATCCAGAAGGGGCCATTGCAGTCAGATGGCCTGTCCTCCTGGATAACATAGGCCATAAGACTTCCATGAATTAATTCCCGCTTGTACCAGTTTATCTTGCAGGAAAAAAAATTAATTTTGAATTAAAAATTTCAAGTGATTTCAAGTGGCTCAAATGTTCTAAGGGTTGAAAATATGCAACTTATTTCTAGCCTAAATTTGTCTAGTTTCTGCTTCGAGACATCGGGTATTGTTTTACTTTAGTCTGTGAATTTGAAGAGCTCTGTATTATCAAACTTCTGTTCTTATGTAGGTATTTACACACCATGATCAAGTGATCCCTTCGTTTTCTCTCTATTAACTTGAGCAGATTGATTTCTGTGTCTTTCGCTGCAAGGCATGCTGTCTAATCCTTAATCATTCTCATTAGTACATAGGGCCAACATTCTCAAAAGTACCTTGAGCACCCAGCTTAAAATACAAGTTTTGTCTTCTAAATGTAATGGTTATGGGAGTTTGCTTTTTTTTTTTTTCACTAAAACAGCTTTTTTCTTCTGGTAGCATTGAATTTTTAAAAGTCTGCACCCTTTACAAATGTTGATTTGATATAAAAAAAATTCAGCACACCTTTTACCACTTCTTATAATGTATTTATAAGGAAGCTCTTCAATATCTGTATGTAGAACTGTATTGTGTCTTTCCAAGCTTAGATTGTTTTGGTTAACTTTGAGGGGCTTTATGTGTACGCAGACTGCTGGTGTCTGTAAGCTGAGCTCTTGGATGGCCACCCAGTAGAGATTCAAATACTGCTCAGGTGATTAGCAAAGCTCCTGCAGCCACCCACAGCCAGAAGCATGTATTGTACTGGTGGTGCACATCCACACATGCCTTGGTGAATATAAAATTTATTCTGCACATGGATGGAAAAATTAGAGGGAATATGGATACAAACATTTGATACTAAGCCCACAGTAGATGACTGAACTTCCTTACTTGATTTTTTCCTCTTTCTGATTGACTATTAATTTGCAGTAGTAGTTCACTGCAAGTCTTCATTTATCCGTTTCAAACTTTTAATCATATATATACTCTCTCTCTCTGTCACACACACACACACACACAGAGGCTATGTCTACACTAGAGCAATCTGTTGACGGAAGTTACTGGTGGAAGATACATTCTGACAAAACCTCTGTCGACAGATTGTGGCCAAACTGCAAAGCAGATCGAAAGAGAGATCTACTCTCTCGACAAAGTGGCCATCTGGAACCACAGCAGACAGGGCTGCCCAGTGTCCCGGAAGACCTGCCTGCTGACAAAGAGGGCCCCCCGGCATGTCCAGACTAACTTTCTGTTGACAGAAAGTCAACATGGGGGAGTGGCATGATGCTGTCAACGAAAGTGCTGCATTCAGTTGATTTACTGTTGACAGAATGCTTTGGGAACATGGACGCTTCACAGATTTTGTAGACAAAACTCTCTAGTGTAGACATAGCCAGAGAGCGAGAAAGCGAGAGAGGGAGTGAGCTGTTTCTGATAAACTAAAGTGACTAATGACGGATAGTGATGTTGAGCAGAGTACTATCAGTTGCGTAGAGCACTCCATTTCCATTAAAGGCACCTTGTAGGAGTTACTCAACTCTTGGTGAAATTCACTCCCGTACAGAAAACCCAGACAAGATCTATACTACTCAAGTGCCCTTTAGACCTCATTTTGAGTGTGTAAGTGGCCAACAGACCTTGTGCAAGCACTCTGCAAAGGGCTGCATTTCATCTTTAGTGAAGAGCAAGGCAGGACTGGAAAATTTCTGCTGCGAGATCAGTGATTTTATTGTAGGGAAACTTAGAAATATTGCTTTTGACACAGCCTCTAATTCATACCATACCCTTGTTGAACTAAAGCTACAAAAGCAAATCTATTTGCTGTAAATCCATTTAATTAAACTGCTTCTTTAAAGGCAGAGCAAAAGTTTCTAGATGTAATTAACTCTTTTGGAAATATTTAAATAGTGTATTATTTTACAGTGCACTGATTCACACTCTAGGAAATGTATATCCATTTAATTATCCTTCAAAATGCAGCCTTGAAATGTATGTGGTTGTTATGGAGCCATAAACATTACATCATTTATTCACGACATCATGGCTGCGTCTACACGTGCACGCTACTTCGAAGTAGCGGCAGTAACTTCGAAATAGCGCCCGTCACGTCTACACGTGTTGGGCGCTATTTCGAAGTTGAAATCGACGTTAGGCAGCGAGACGTCGAAGTCGCTAACCCCATGAGCGGATGGGAATAGCGCCCTACTTCGACGTTCAACATCGAAGTAGGGATGTGTAGACGATCCGCGTCCCGCAACATCGAAATAGCGGGGTCCTCCATGGCGGCCATCAGCTGGGGGGTTGAGAGATACTCTCTCTCCAGCCCTTGCGGGGCTCTGTGGTCACCGTGGGCAGCAGCCCTTAGCCCAGGGCTTCTGGCTGCTGCTGCTGCAGCTGGGGGTCCGTGCTGCATATACAGGGTCTGCAACTAGTTGTTGGCTCTGTGTATCTTGCACTGTTTAATGAAAGTGTGTCTGGGAGGGGCCCTTTAAGGGAGCGACTTGCTGTTGAGTCCGCCCCGTGACCCTGTCTGCAGCTGTGCCTGGCTCCCTTATTTCGATGTGTGCCACTTTGCCGTGTAGACGTTCCCTCGCTGTGCCTATTTCGATGTTGGGCTGAGCAACGTCGAAGTTGAACATCGACGTTGCCAGCCCTGGAGGACGTGTAGACGTTATTCATCGAAATAGCCTATTTCGATGTCGCAACATCGAAATAAGATATTTCGAAGTTGGGTGCACGTGTAGACGTAGCCCATATGTGACACACATGTCTGTATTTAACCTTTAAAGTTGGCACAAATAACCCCTTTTCTAATCAACTGTTAAATTATGAAAGGGGTGTAACACTTAAAAAGGCTCCTTGCCCAAGAAACAGTTGAATTTTCCTATGACAACTGCTGGAACTTACTACCAAGTCTAATAGAATCATGACTAAAACAAATTGGCAGCTCCAGAGGTCACAACTGATAAATATACAGGCATTTATGGGAAAAGATCCATTTCTAAGTTGTCATAGGAGCCAGGAATGTGCAGGGCCAAATACTTATTGCTGTGACTCGCCTGAGAAACGAAGCTGGGCAGATGTATGGGGTGGACAAACAAGAAAGAGTCTTCCTTCTTTGGTATGTGGAGTGATTGTGGCACGCTCCATGGAGGCTGTTGTTATTACAATGCCTTAAATAGTCTTATGTCCCCTCAGCAATGACTGTGATGCTAGTAGACCAGGTGCCAGCTCTTGCCCAGGTGGTAGGAGTCAGCTGAGCACCCCAGTGAAATAAGCTGTAGGTGTTAGCTGGGTCCTAGGCAGTGTGGCAGGGTGGCAGGGGGAGTGAGGGAGGTGAAACTGTGGGCCCCTGGCAGGGTAGGGCCTTGGGCAGGAGGGGCAGAACAAAAGGCAGCAGCTGTCAGCCTGGACAGCACTGGGTGGGTCTCTGGCAGTTTGCAGCAGCAATAGCAGCCAAAACCCTGGGCCCTTTTAAATCACTGGACCCAGGGCAGTTCCCTGTCACTGGCCCTGCTGAGCACTTACAAATTCATAGCTGGAAATGAAACCATCTCACCAATATATTAGTGTTGTTTAAGTTTGGTGTGAGACTTGGAAGAAGAGTTTAGAATTTAGTCTCTGTAAAATGTTTTTAATATCTTGCTCGGCTTCATCTTACTTGTAAGGGCTGTATCCCTTGCTATAAGGTAATGTGTAAGTTTTGCTTTTATAACTGTGAAAATGCCTGCTGTGAACTCAGGCAGGAAGAGTTCACGAACTCAGAACCACCACCCTGCAAGAGGACTATCAAAAATAAATGACCCATTGTCATCAGCAAGATACCGCAGAGTGAGCAAATGACCTTCTGATGCCCTTGAACATGCTCTGTGCAAGGAAATGTGTCCAATCATCTTCATTTTTGGAAGTGGGATATGAAGATTGCTGACATGAAAATTCTTCTTCTTTTCCTGCTATACTCTTTCAGGGCTGAAGCTAGGAAACAAAACTGAGGTTCTTCAAGTGAGCTGGGATTAGCCCTGAAAGACATTCAGTGCTGACATATTACACATCTCCATCACTTTATGTTGCCTGCTGTAACCTGTAATTAACCTTTTTTCTAGTTAATAAACCTTTAGTTAGCTTACTAAAGAATTGACTACATGTACTGTCTTTGGTATGCGGTCTGAAGTACAAATTGGCCTTGGACAAGTGACAGGTCTCTTGGGACTAGGAGCAACCTGAACATGCTGTGATCTTTGGTGTAAATTACCATTTATCACTCAGACCAGTTTGCCTTCCTGGTGAGATTGGCTCAAGGGGAGTGTCTGTGACTGCATGATACTGCTGTAGAGCATTGGGAGTTCACATTTGTTACTGGGTTGGTGAAATCCAGTGATAGAACATACCACCCATTTGGGGGGTCTGCTTTTTGAGTCAGTGCTGAGAATGGCACTCAGCATTGTGAACTACTCCAGCTAGCGTAACAACCATTGGTGGATTGAGGATCAAAGAATCTGCATAGTGACATGTCCATTGGTACTATCACCCATCTCTCAGACTATGTTTTACTCATTTCACCAGCCCCTCAAGTGCTGCTGGGCATGAAATCATCTGGAATAGAGTTCCAGACCACAGAGGGTGCTCGGGGGTAGGATATTTCCCTCTAGGGAACATAATCACTTAAGGCCGTTTCTACACATGCCACTTTCTCCTAAAGTGGCATGCTAATAAACGGTCCAAATATGCTAATGAGGCATGGATGTAAATTCCTTGCACCTCATTAGCATAAGGTCACATGATTTGGAGTCCGGAAGACGCTCTTCCGGACTCCAAAACGGTGTGTAGAAGTTCAGCCCCTGGGGGGTTCTTCTGGAAGGAAGTCCTCCTTCTGGAGGCCCCTTCTTCCCAAACTCCAAATCATGTGACCTTATGCTAGTGAGGCATGGGGAATTTACATCCATGCCTCATTAGCATATTTTGGGCCATTTATTAGCATGCAAATTTTGGAGAAAGTGTCATGTGTAGAAACGACCTTATCAGCCTTCTGCGAAAACAACTTTCAGCTTGGACTAGCTCGGCACAGCTGCCAATGGTTTGCCCAGAAGGAGGTTCCTTTGCATCCTCCACTTAGGCTGCTGACTGTACTTACACTCTGAGTCTTAGGAAAATCATAATTCACTGAGTCAGGCCATGAGATGGAGGAGATTCTGCTCACTGGGAAACAATTGGCAAGAAACTCAGTTATTGTGACCAGCTTCCAGAAGGAGAGGGAAATAGGTGAGATATAAAGAAAACAGCTGGAACAAGGTTATCATACCTCTCTGTTAGTTTGACCACAAGCAACACCCCCTTGGATTTTATAGGGGGTGGGGTGAGGGGGGGGCTACTGAGTATGGTGCCTGCAAGTCACTCTAGTCAGCTGTGCCAGCATACAAGATCTAAATTAACAAAGACTGTCCTTTGTATTGTAGTGTCTGGCCTCCAAGTGCCAAGACAAGACTGTCCTCCAGCTGCTGACACAGGGTTGTTTTTCTTTTTAGATTTCACACTCGTTTCAACAGATTTTAATATGGCTCAGGAGGGGATGGATTGACATCCTACTGCAAAACCTGAGCTCAGAAAAGACCAGGAGAATGCCAGTCAGCAGGGGCCTTAAGTGTGTACTCATCTTGGAGCCTAATGTAGAGCCCATGGAACATGGGTGGCGCATAAACCGCTAGCTGGAGGGAAGCTAGTCAGAAGCCCTGCCCCTCCCACCAATGCCCTGCTCCTTCTGTCCCCCTGCTGGAGCCCCAAACACCTCCCCTCCATGGACAATGGCCTCCACCCCAGGCTACGTAAGTAGTCCCATAGAAGTCAATGGTTTATTCAAATGGTTATAACTAGTCATGGTATTTTGCTGAATCAGGGCTCACTGGCCTAGTCCTGGTGCCAATGAAGTCAGCTGCAAGCGTCTTCTGTGATGGCTGTGTACCAGAAAGTTTTAAAAAAACCTGAATAACAAATGGTGCTTCATGAATCCCTCGTCTTGACCCACACACCTGTTTCAATAGGCCAGTTCCAGCAGGTACTTCTCTAGCACTGGATCAGGCCCTGAAAAGATTCTGATACCTGATAACTGCACCTGAGGCTATGGTGTACTAATGTCGACAGTGAATTCAATTTTTTTCCTTGAAAAAAAGTTAGCCCTGGGGTAAATATCAGATAAAATATATTTTTACTGACCAAAGCATATCACATTTAGATAATTGATAAAGGATACCTTGGACTATTATTGGCTCCTTGTTGCTTTTCTGACAAAACTGTAAATATTAATCCAGAATGACAGTTACTTATGAGTTTGAGTGAGGCTAGAAGAATCATTAGAGAGTTGGGGTTATAGTTTATTGCTCAACTAGCCAACAAGTTTTGGTATCATTAATTACTTTCAATGGCTAAACCCGTGGAGGGTTAAAGTCTTTAAAATGATCTGATTTGCAGCTCTAGCCTATTTCACTTTGTAGGTAATATAAGTGATTCTGTGTCATTAGTAAATGGACACAACAGAGATAAATTCATAAATATTTGACCTGTAATCCATCCTACTATTTTCACTCCACAGAGTTTTTGTAAATGCTTGCAACGTTGGCCCTCTCACTTCCATTCATCACAATTACTGTTAGAGCTGTCTGATGCAATGCATAAAGCACTGACTGTTGACATACAATATTTTATCATTAATAAAAACTAAGAAACATTCCAAGTATGTATGCTGGTTTGATATTTTCCAGGGCAGTCCCCATGAGGAAAAAGGGACAGTTTTGATTTACATTAGTCCTGGCAGATAGTGTTAATTAGTGTTTGCTGTTAGTGGAAACTAGAACTACATCTACACTATGCGATAAATTTGACTTTTATTACTATTGATTTTGTAATTCTGGAATTAATACGTTCGAATTTGACCATCCTCACCTCCCACATGCTCCTCACAAAGTCGACTCATTGCTGCCACACTCACATTGGCAAACATTGACTGTTGCAGTAGTGTATTCTGGGAACCTATCCCCCAGTTATCTCATTCCCATAGTATTCTGGGCATGCTTGCTAGTCTTTGACATAATCTTCCCACATTCATTTTTCTCATTTTCCTCCTGTGCTAAGCAAATGTCCATTTTTCCCATTGAAAGGAAGGAAAAATAGGGCATCCACACAGATGGCAAAAAAGTTTACAGAAATGTCTTTTTTCTGTACCTCAGTTCTCAATTGGCCATCCACCAAGCGTCCCCCCTTCAGTGATTGCATCCAATCCCTGAAAATAACACAGGGGCCCTGCCTGTATTCTCAAACTTAGAAGAAAGAGGATAAAAAAGTCTAGGAAAAAAGATTTTTGACTTTTTAAAAAATAACGCAGGGACCCAGGAAAGCTTGAAGAAAGAGACGATAGGAAAATATTTCAGAAAAGATTGTTGCTGAGGGGAGAGTCTTTGGCCTTCTGGTGTAATATAAGGCTTCTGTGCAATGACTGTGTTCTTAACCAGCCATCCACTGAGTGTCCCACCTCCCTTCATTGCATGTGATCCCTGAAAACAATACAGGGGCTTGGACTGTATTCTCAAAGTTAGAAGAGAGGATAGAAAAGTCTAGGAAAACAGAACTTTTGACTTTCCCCTTCACTACACAGACATTGCCAACACACTTTAGGGCAGTGAAATATGATACACTGAACTTATAATGCAAACGGGAATCTCAACTAGCCCCACCCCCCGTGTTTCTGAGGGGGGTCAAAGCCTGAAGACAGATACGAAATGTTATCAAAAAGATTTTATAACTGAAATATAAAATCAGCGGGTGTCTGCAATGAACAGCAAGCTCCAAAAATATTTTTGGCAGGGTGTAGGGTGTGCTGTGGTCTGCCGCTGCTTGGAGTGTTGAAGTAGCTGGAATAGTCCCCCGAGTATCTTAGCTGCAGAGGAGACTTCCCCCTGGCAGCTGAAAGCCCCAGTGGTCCCATGCTATGGGCGTGGGGTGGGATTCAGTGTGGGGACCAACTGAAGTGGTCCTCCCCGAGTATCTTAGCCATCAGGAAAGACTTCTCCCCGGCAGCTGCAAGCCCCCAAATATCTTTCCTGCCTCAGAGCCCTAAAAGCATGCGAGCTATGACATGGTGCTGTCTGGCAGCATGGTAAGCACCCAATGGCAGGCACATCCTTTTATTGGGTTGGGGGCTACCGATGTGATGTGGGTAAGTGCAGGAAAGACCCCAACTGCGTGGCCTTAGCAAGCAGCTTGCTTTATGTTTGTCTGGTTTTGGATCTTAATTTTAAGAAATAAAGTAGTATTTTGTTGCATCCTTCCAGAAAAAGAATATTTTATATTTCACCTAACTTCTGTATTTGTGTGCCGTGAAATTAACAATAACAACAATGGGAAGACTGCAAGGGATCATATAAAGATTTGGTATGTATCATAGACCTGGCTCCTTTCTGGTCTTAGAACTACAAAGTTCTCACAGAACTTTGCTCATACAGAACTGAAACGGCCTTTTCTTTTTCAGAAATGAAGCATAACAATGAATTCTGACATCTTAGTCCAGGTGGTGGGTGAAGATACAAAGCATTGTAAGATTAAAGATTTGCCTCTTTTTTGTCTGTCTTCTCCTGTAACTAACTCCTGTAATCTTGGATACAACAGCTTTCTTTACATGTACTTTCTCACTCTGTCTCATATATTTGTCTTAGGGTAGTTTTTATAGGTCTTAAAAATTTATTACCAAGACATACCTTTAATGGAAATCATGAAGAAATGGCCAGGGAAACATGATCTAGGTCTTTTTCCCTTCTAGTGACATGTTTCACTGTTATTTAGATATCCTTATTGCCAAGCAAAATAAAATGATTACAACTGAACAGTGAGATATATAGAAGAATTAATATGATAGTTTCTGTCCTGCTGCATAGAAGACAAGCAATATTTCATTTTCATTAGAAGGCCTCTGCTGCTAACCTGTGTCCTCTTTCTGTGTTTGTCTGCAGCTACAGGGTGGTGGAAATTACACAGGTATGCCACGGTAGGGACTTGCAGGCCTTCTGGCTTGGTTGGTTCCCTTCCTTTCTTCTGCCATCTCAGCCTTGCTTGGCAGCAGATGCCAGCTTCTGGAGTGCACAGAAAAATCACAGCACTCAAGCACTGGGATTATGGACAATTGTTGTAGCCTTAGCACAAAAGGGCTACCTAGAGGTGGAAACTGACTTCATTGCCACTACCTCTATTTACGGCAGCTGAGCTTCTTGTCCTAACCGGTTTATAGAGTGAAAATGGTGGCATTCTGGAAGGCACTGAGTATCTTTAGATACCATTAACATGTCTATGCATACAAATCCCACTGTGTGTATTTAAATAAAGATGGGAATTTTTAAATAGCAATTCTGGAGCTTTATTTCAGTCCTGGTGTAAGCTGGCACAACAACAATCGTTAAAGTCTGGATTTCTCCTGTCACTGGCTAACTTGGCAGCCCCTTTAAAAGGGGCTCCGTGAAGAATGTACTTTACTAATGGTGAGTGGATTTTAATCAGGCTTGGGGTGGGATAATGTTATCCTTTCCGTATATGGATCTAGGGCATGCAATCCAGCCCCAAGTCTTTTATGTAGTAAGTTGTTTTCCAGAATATCACACAGTGCATAGTTCCATGACTCTACTGAACTTTCCGTAAGCCAAACCTTGTTTCTGTTTTGGTGGGAAATCTTCTGAATGGGACCCCATTTGTGTTATCCTTAGGTGTCGTTCAGTGCTTAATTTGTAATAAAAGAGCTGGCAGGGCTTGGGCATTTTTTTTACATTTATAACTGATGCTCCAAGCCCAGAGGTGCCAACCACAGAGGGGTGGGGGCTCAGCTCTGGCAAGTCCTGGCACAAATTAAGCACTGGCATCTTACTGAAGAGGAGATGCTGACTTACATGTACTTGTTTTTTTGAGGAGGTGTGTTACTAAACTAAAGTGGCTTCCTTCACTTCTCTCCCTGACTTCATGGAGGTGTTTACCCCATAATGAATATCAGACAATCCTAACTGTAGTCCTCAGTACATTAGGGGGTCAGCATTGCTAATGTTCTGGAAGTAGGAGCGAACTCCCATATAGGCATGCTGTCATCTGACTGTCCATTGTGGGCATTTTAGGCTGCTGCTAACATACCTGTTACTAGCCCGTGTCCTGGATGGGATACTTGGCTTAGATGGATTTTTGCTCTCTCCTGTGTTGCTTGTGCTGTTCAGTGCGCACAATACAATGTTTATTGCACACCACACTGCTTCTTAACCACTAACCAAGCTATTATTGACCCTTGCACAATGGTGGGGGGTACTTCTCTGCAAACATGTGAATGAAAAGTACTGCTACAAGTGTTTGCTAAAATTGGAAAGTAGTTAGCATGATTGGGCTGGGCCCTGAAAGGATATACAGAGCAGGGGAGGAATGGAGTTGAAAAAGCAGCCCTCCATATCCATTACACTCAGGTTTTGCTGTGGAGTACCAGACAATTTGTTTGGTGGCAATGACCTTAGCTGGGTCCCTTCCATTGCACTGGACTGCCCCTTCCTATGCTTTCTGCTACAGTAGTTCCCCTAAATTCACCCATCCCATGTGCAAAGGAATTGCAGTTTCAGCTCCAAGCCCCTCTGTGGGCACAGAGTTGGGGACAGGATTTGCCCTGTCCACCTCCCTTGTCTTTGGGAGATGTGTGGGAGTGTTGCCTGGGAAAAGATGGCCCTAAAAACCCCACTTCTTATCTTCTGTATTATCTCCTGAGCACTGCAGATGATATGCAATCTCCTTCAGTCTCTGCCTCCTCTTTCCCCCACTATTCATAGAGGTCCAAGTGAAGCAGCTGTACTTATCCAGGCATGGAAACTGTTTATCTTGGGAGAAGGAGCGTTATCTATGTTGTTTGGGGCTTTTTATCTTAAGTCCTCTGTGTCTCCTTTTTCTGAACATCTTGACTCATTTCCTTGAGTCTTGCTGCTTTAATTGCTGAGTTTTAACAAAACTGCTGGGTTCACACAGAGGCTTTTCCTACTTCAGACTCTCTCACTCCCAGCATGAATTCCTTTTGGGGGGGTGGAATGGTTGCAACATCTCCATTTGAATACAGGAGATCAGACTGCTGAAGCTGGTCCTTGGATATTTGTAACAGAATCAGATTGTGCCTGACTATCCAGAAGGCTGACGCGGGCCAGAATGCCTGACTCCAAATCAAGGACGAGAGAGACCAGTGTGGACGATATGGTATGGGAGATCTATGGAGGTGCCTAGTCCTGCATAGACTCCCTGGAGGGTCCATGGGTTATGCCTGTTTCCCTGGTTATATTCCTTCCCCACCATGCTGGATCAAATTACACTGGAGGGGGAGATAATGTGAATCCACAAAAATCTATCTTTAATATTAAAAATACTTCACAAATGTTATCTCCTAAGATGTGCTTTTAACTCGGTGAGTTTTAGCTGGTGCAGTATGCGGCCCATCTCACCTTCCTGCAGCTTTATCCAGGGGAGGGCCGCATGTGGCCCATGGTTTGTCACCCATCAGGGAGGAAAATGTTATTTTCAAGATTTTAGGGGTGGATAGGGGAGAATGACCAGCATATACAGAGAACCCTATAAAACTGCTTAACAGTGTCTCTGGAAAAATGAAACAACCTTGATGTGAAAAATCTGTCAAATAGATTTATCCTGGGAACGTTGCACATTCCTGTGGAGCCACCACAAGAGAGCAGAGAAAGCAGAAGTATGTTGGCTCATGACACATTAGAAATACAATTCCATAAATAAATAAATTAAAAAAATTAGATTTTGCCAAATGGAAAAGGAAAAAATTGGTAATGAAACAAAAATTGCTTCCAAGTTTCTAAGACCAGCTAAATCTAGAGAGTGAAAAAGAAAAGAGTGTCCCATTCAAGGAGATAGCCCTGGGAGCCCCACTCACCATTCATGTGCCTGCATAGGGGTGGTTTACCACTCAGGCATCTGGGGGCAATGTTACACTCAGAAAAATGAAACCAAAGGAAAATAAAATCTCCCTTATTCCCATCCCATAAACTATTCACAGCTGTTACTCTACTGCCTTCCCATGTGAGAAGAACCTGCATTGGGAGAGGAAACTGCATGGATTAAACTTCTGCTTCCTGCTCATTTTTTCATCAGTGGGAGGACAGGGTGCACACACGATGGGCTCCAAAGTGCCCCTTTCTTTACCTATGGCTTTGCAGAAAGCCAGGGGCACACACACACACAGACAGGTCTTGTATCTGCTCTACTGCTTGGCCCTGCGGCAAGTGTCACAAAGGGTTACTCATTGCAAGGAGGAATTCTGTGAACCTCAGAGGGTTTGAGACATAGGGAGAATAGACAAGAGTCCATTTTGTCTTCCCTGCTGTGGACCCTCCCTTCTTGCTGCAGCTCTGTGAAAGGTTTCTGCAGGGCTGGCGGAAAGAAGAGCAGGACACCTTTCCACACATTCACTCTGATGGGCTTTATGGAAGGTATTTTTAATAACTGAACATTCAGCTGAGGAGGCATGTAATGCTTCACCCGCCATTTTGACTTTGGTGTGTGAGATTCTGCCTTACTTGCCAGCAAACACCACTGGCCCTGTACAAATTATGTGTGAAAATACAAATGAAAAGGCATTTCACAGCTAACAAACAATTGATCCTTAAAGGCAGGTATTTAGTAATGTCTGTTGGAGGGGGATGATAATATTTGGCACAGTTAAACTCTTTTTTCAAGTCTCTCTTATGAGGTAATTTCAATGAAAGGTGATAAGGGCATAATTCTTAGTCCCACTGTTTCTCTCTCCTTTTCATAATGTTTTTGTTTAAAAGTGTTGCTGAATAATGGCTTCCAGCATGCTGTAAAAGCCCTTAGCTGTCACAGAGAAGCTGCTGTGGTGTTCTTGTCAAAAAAGCCCCTCAGGATTTATTTCTATGTACATTGACACTATAAAACGTTCATTTCTTTGCTTTCTTTTACAAGCAAAGAACTACAATAATCAAATTTCATTGTCATTTCAACGTTTGTTTTAAAACATTATGATGTGTAGAAAATTGATTAACTGGAATTCAGTATCCACGAGGAAAGAAACTTTGTTGAAATCCAGAGTGCCATTTCTGGTCTTTTGATAAATGTATTAGTTTCTTCAGTTTCCTGAATTACCAGGTAAAGGGCAACATTTTCCAGATCTAACTAATTTCACTGAAACATATGAAAGACAAATACCAGAAGCCAAATCTAACATATTATTCCCAGGGGTCCTAAAAAAAGAAAATCCAAAACCTTTACTTTGGAAAGCTAAAGTAAGATTTTTTTAATTACATGAATGATTCATGCTAGATATGTGAACAGAATAACACGTCAAGCTGTTGTACCAGTTGAAATGTCCTGGGATTGCTCAAAAACATTAAATAGGTGTGGGGATGTGGAGGGAAGGAGAGAGCAAATACTTTAGGAAAACTCTCACCTTTTATTCTCTTTATGCAAGGGTTGAAATGCTTCAGCAGGAAGCACAACAAGCCAGGCACAGTGCAAAGAGCTCTATGCTCTAAGCTTAGGGCCAGGAGATTTATCTATAGGGACACACAGGGAGATAATTCTGCTTTCTCTCACTATCTCTCTGATCATACAGGGTGGACAGAACTACCATCTGTGTGGGCAAATGGACTATACAGACGAAAGGTGTTAACATAACATGTAACATTAAACTGTATAGAGCATAGCTGGAGCATGGTATTCAGAGAAGTTATCCAGCTCAGTACTATGGCAAACACATTATTTTTTAACTTTAAATTAAAGATACAGAAAAGAAAAGCAGTTAACGCATTTGAGATATAAAGTATGGCGGTTGATAGCATTTTTAATCCTTTCTAGCTGGAAAAAAAATTTAAAAGAAAACAAATACTTTGTTTGACAATTTTAGGATAATATTAAAGATGGTAGTAACTGGGTTTTTTTTGAAGGGGTGGGGAGGGAAGGTTAGTAAAAGAAACTGGATAAGATGAACCAGAGCTGCTCTTGCTTCTGCAGTTAAGGTTTGATTTTGTTTTATTACAGGCAATATTTTGGACTTAGTTGGAGCCAGTAGGTATTGTGATGCCATTTGGATTCCTTTCTCTGACCTGGTCAGTCAGGCCCTCTCTCAGGATTAGTTCAAAGAAGGTCTGGGATTCCAGGAGATGGCGGGAGTGGTGAAGCTTGCTTCAATAGCCTCTGTTCTTTCACTCATTCCTCCCATGACTCTTTGTTAAAGGACCCAGAAAGGGTGTGATGGCTGAAGCAGCCCACTCCCTCATTATTTTTCCTACCAATTAGGCATAAAATCTGACAAACCAAAATTGGGGTATGAAATTCTGCTTTTGCATTTTTTTATTTTTACTAAGCATGGTTTGACATAGTTCTTAAGCTATATCACGTTGACCTTTTTTTGTTTGGACTAATTTAGGGGGAGGGATTTGTCTTGTTCTCTTGCGTCCATGTATAACATTTGTTACTAAAAGCAATGTCACCTCCTTTCCATTAACGTTTGGCATTAGAGATTTTTTGTATCATTTTATGAACTTTCGTATACTTTTTACAATCCACCTCACAGTTAGGGTAAATTTATTAGCCCAATTATGGCAACAGATCTTGCAATACTTTGGACAGACTCTTGAGCTCTCACTCACCCTGGTAAGCCTCTACTCGCATGAGAGGTCCCCCTGGCTCCACAATTTGCTGTAGGTTGCTCTGTAGTCCAGAGTGGGTAGTGCTCTAGTTATACTTGTTGCCTTCTCAGACATGACTCCTCGCATTCCTGGCCAATGGCTTGGCATAGGGGTGTGCAGATGGAAGGGGAAGCATTCTGCGCTGGGGAAATTCCTTAGTGGGTAGACATTCCAGCCTCTATACACTACAAGAGTGGCAAAAAGGGGTCTGTAGGCAGCTGGGAATTAGGACTGATAGGAATTTAGGGCATGCAAGATATAGATGCTTGAGCTTTAAATTACTAGATGGAGAAAATAATATCATGGTAACTGATATAAATCTTTGTTATCTCTGCCCTAATATACACATCTTAAATAAAGCTTACCATTACAGTAATAGGATATAGAATTGTCTTTTGATGTGTGACACAGAACAGAATCAGAAAGGGTTTTGGCAGCCAAAGTGTAGTATAATATAATATTAAACATATATCTTTTGCTATTAAGGAAAAGAATACCTTAGACAAATGTAAATGTTGAAAACCAGGCAAATGAGATTCCCTTCTATAATCTTCTGTAGGAGATACTTTCTGAAACATCTATGATATCGACCACCTATAGTTCTGATCAAAAGGACCTTTTAGTCTTTTTAGTATCATTCAGATATATTTAATTCCAGATGAATAAAGTCCTAGTTCTGTAGGAAGAAATAACGGCGTCTGAGTGTCTGCACAAGAAATTCAGATCTTTAACATATTTTGTTTTGTCTTGTGTTTGAGTTTGATGTGATCGGTCTGCAAAAATATAGAGCTGACAGTCTAAATACACAACCAGGTTTTTAGTCCGCATCGGTAATGAGACCCAAGAACCCTGCCACCTTTTTCATGCTTCCATCAATTTAAAATGCATTTTTAAATGAACAGTGGGGTTATTTTGGTCTGTTAATTATGGTAATTGTTTCCTGTGTGGAAACCACATGTATGAGCTGTAAAAGCCTGTGTGTGTGTGTGTGTGTGTGTGCGCGTGTGATTGGTGCAGTTTTCCTTTGAAGATTTTTTTTGTCCCTAGAAAGGGATGTTGTAATAAGCAACCAGATTTATACAGAAGAATTGAATGCTCCTTGCTGGCCCATCAGTGGCTTTCCCTTTTCCAGGAGATTAAAGCCAGTGACTGAAACTGCTCCTCCTTTTCCCATGTGGCTGATATAAATTCAACATCAAATAGAAAGGAAGAAGGGCAGGTTTTGCTGTCAGCATAAAATGAAGAAGCCTGACAGCATCAGAAAGAGCAGGTCTGAAGTCTCATTAATTTGGGGGTTCTTTCTTACTTTTTTAGATAACTGAGAAGATGCTTGTTATGCCCTGGAAATAAATAGCTAGTGATTGGCATTATATGGGACAATGCTGAGAGGCAAGATGGAGAATGTTTTACAGCAAGATACCCCATTTATGGGTATGATGGGAAAATCATGCAGATTTGAGACTATTTTTAAGAACCTTGAATGCTGCAGTTTATGTATTATGTAAATGAAATAATGACCCTTTAGTTAAAGTTCTAATCTGTTTCCTATTAGAACCCTGATTTAGATCCTCTTTTGACTTTCCCCAAAACCTTTCTTCCTGTGAAACAGTTTTTAGTAATAGAACCTAAGCAAACGAAAGTAGGTTAGGGGGACAGTCTGAGGTAAATTGAACACAGTAGTAGTAGTAGTAGTAGTAGTAGTAGCAGGCAGCCTTCAATCTGCGTAGACTGTGGATCGCACCCTTCGTAGTTCCATTTGGGATCATCATTTGCAGCGTCGACTGTGACTGTGAAGGCCCACATGAGAGTGACAGTCCTTGCTGCATCTGTTGCACGTGTAATGGGTGTCTGGCAGGTCCTTACTGTGCTTTCTGTGGGCTTGCTTCTCCTCTGCTAGCTGTCTGATCCTCCTCTCACCCTTCTGAAGGCCCTTGTGTAGTTCCTGCCTCCATCTGTTGCGATAATCTGCCAGCTCCTCCCAGCTGTCCGGCTTGATGTCTACCTCCCTGAGCTCCCTCTTGCAAACATCTTTGTAGTGCAACTGGGGGTGTCTGGGAGGTCTTTTGCCAGAGGCTAGCTTGCCATACAGGATGTCTTTTGGGATCCTTCCATCATTCAGCCTGTGGACGTGGCCAAGCCAGCGGAGCTGCCACTGCCTGAGGAGGGTGTGCATGGTTGGGATTCCAGCTTGCTCAAGGACGGCGGTGTTGGACACTATGTCCTTCCATGATATTCCAAGGATGTGCCTGAGGCAGCACAAGTGGAAGACATTCAGCCTCTTTTCCTGGCGGGTGTACAGGGTCCAAGACTCACTGCCGTAAAGAAGGGTGCTGAGGATGCAGGCTCTGTAGACTTTCATTTTGGTGTGGGTATACAACTTGATGTTATTCCACACTCTCTTGCTGAGTCTGGACAGAGTTGTGTCTGCTTTTCCGATCCTCCTATTTAGCTCAGTCTCCACTGACAGGATGTCAGTGATGGTGGACCCGAGGTAAACGAACTCGTGGGCGTCCTCTAACGTATATTTGTCAATGCTGATTGATGGAGTTTCAGCAACGTCCTGACCAAGTACGTTTATCTTCTTTAGGCTGATGGAAAGCCCGAAGTCCTTGCATGCTTTGGAGAACTGATCCAGCAGTTTCTGAAGCTGGTCTTCTGTGTGTGACACTACAGCAGCGTCATCTGCGAACAGCATATCTCTGATGAGGACTTCCTGCACCTTAGATTTAGCCTGAACACAGATTTTCTGAGATATGAAACTTTAAAGAAGATAGTAACAGAGAGAAAGCTGTGCTAGTCTATATACTATCAAAACAAAAAAGCAGTCAAGTAGCACTTTAAAGACTAACAAAATAATTTATTAGGTGAGCTTTTGTGGGACAGACCCACTTCTTCAAACTATAGCCATACCAGAACAAACTCAATATTTAAGGCACAGAGAACCAAAAATAGTAATCAAGGTGGACAAATCAGAAAAAAAGATTATCAAGGTGAGCACATCAGAGAGTAGAGGGGCAGAAAGGGGGCGGGGGAGTCAAGAATTAGATTAAGCCAAGTTTGCAAACGAGCCCCTATAATGACCCAGAAAATTCCCATCCCAGTTCAAACCACATGTTAATGCGTTCAATTTGAATATAGAAGAGAGTTCAGCAGCCTCATTTTCAAGAGTGTTGTGAAAATTCCTCTTCAGTAAGACGCAAACTTTAAAGTCATTAACAGAATGGCCCACTCCATCAAAATGCTGGCTGACCGGTTTGTGGATCAGGAGTGTTTTTATGTCTGTTTTGTGCCTATTAACTCTTTGTCTAAGAGAGTTTGAAGTCTGTCCAATATACAAAGCATCTGGGCATTGTTAGCACATGATGGCATATATGATGTTAGTTGAGGAACATGAGAATGTGCCCGTGATTCTGTGAATAACCTGGTTAGGTCCAGTGATGGTATCTCCAGAATAGATATGTGGACAAAGTTGGCAGCGGGCTTGGTTGCAAGGAAAAGTTCCAGGACTGGTGTTCCTGTGGTATAGACTGTAGTTGTGGGTGAGAATCCTCATAAGGTTGGGAGGTTGTCTGTAGCAGAGAATAGGCCTGTCACCTAGGGCCTTTTGGAGTGTGGCATCCTGATCAAGGGTAGGTTGTAGGTGTTTAACAATGCGTTGTCAAGGTTTGCATTGGGGGCTGTAGGTGATGACCAGTGGTGTTCGGTTCTTGGCTTTTTTTGGACCTATCTTGGAGTAGCTGGTCTCTGGGTATTTGTCTAGCCCTGCTGATTTGTTTGTTTATTTCTCCTGGTGGGTAGTTCAGGTTTATGGATATTTGGTAAAGATCTTGTAGTTTGTGGTCTCTGTCAGTAGGATCAGAGCAAATGCAATTGTACCTAAGGGCTTGACTGTAAACAATAGATCTATTTGTGTGTGCAGGATGGAAGCTAGAAGCGTGTAGGTAAGTATAGCGATCATATTGCCCCCAAATTGGAAATAATTGTAGGTGAGAACAAAGTTACAGACGTCAGACACCAGATTGGCTGTGGTGATCACTTGTAGTCTGTCTTCGTGTGGAATATTAGTGTACAGAGCCTCTGCATCCATTGTGGCAAGGATGGTGTTTTCAGGAACTTTTCCAATGTTTTGTGGTTTTCTCAGGAAGTAAGTGGTATCTCGGAGATAGCTGGGAGTATTGGTGGTATAGGGTTTGAGGAGGGAGTCCACATAACTGGATAGTCCAGTGGTAAGGGTGCCAATACCCGAAATGATAGGGCATCCAGGGTTCCCAGGTTTGTGGATTTTGAGAAGTAATGATCTACAAACTGGTCAGCCAGCATTTTAATGGAGTGGGCTATTCTGTTAATGACTTAAAAGTCTGCGTCTTACTGAAGAGGAAATTTCACAATGCTCTTGAAAGAGAGGCTGCTGAAGTCTCTTTTATATTCAAATTCAACACATTAACACATGGTTTGAACTGGGATGGGAATTTTCTGGGTCTTTATAGGGGCTCATTTGCATACTTGGCTTAATCTAATTCTTGACTCCCCCACCCTTCTTCTGCCTCTCTACCGTCTAATTTGCTCACCTTGCTAATTTTTTTTCTGACTTGTCCACCTTGATTACTGTTTTTGGTTCTCTGTGCCTTAAATATTGAGTCTGTTCTGGTATGGCTATGGTCTGAAGAGATGGGTCTGTCCCACGAAAGCTCCTCACCTAATAAATTATTTTGTTAGTCTTTAAAGTGCTACTTGCCTGCTTTTTTGTTTTACAGAAGATAATTTTCCTTTTCCAAATATCTTCTTTTGTTGTAATGCTGTACCTCAGGAGGGGTGGGGTCGGTATGCTCAGTGACCCAGACTGATAGAGCCACTCAAGGCACTTTAGCCTTACTGAATTAGGAGTGGGCTGCAGTGGGATGAGACACATTCAGGAGACACACAATATCTCCACAGAGCTCATAAGAACCATGTTGGTCTTAGAGTATATCTTCCAGGGTTGATCTTCCAGGGTTCAATTTCACACACCTAATTTCTCCCATCAACCTCTCTCAGTGAGGACATCCAGTTGGAGGACATCCAGGACATAAGTCAGTTCCAGCTGCACAATTGCTGTAGCTGGAATTGTGTATCTACAATTAACTTTAAGGTCTAGTGTAGATTTAGTAAATCCACTCGAATAGGGAAAGGGGAGCAGCAAAGCCTTTTACTCATTCCTCAAAGACAAGATAGTAAGAAAAGTCCATGAGGTGTGCCAGACAGAACTACTAAATGTATTATTCTCCCATAGGCAATGGCTTGACTCTTAAGCCTGACAAGGTTAAGGCACGGTATAGCTACTAGTTGCCTCTGAAATGAACAGGAAGTTACAATTTTGTTTTCATTTAATCAGTTCAATTTTTAAACTTTTAATATTCTCCATTTTATTATTCTTGCACGTTGTTGGAGTGTTTCTCCATTTTTGTGACCAGAATATAAATAGTGGTCGTTCTTGCTCCAGTGTCTCCAGAAGTATTTGGGAGAGAAAGGCAGAGGCCTCCTTCCTCCAACCTTGTGATGGTCCCTCTGCAGGATTGCTGCTCAGCTCATTCTTTGTAAAGGCTGGGGTGACAGTAACCAGCCAGAAACAGGTGGATTCCAGCCATTTTATTTGTTTTTTTCTCAGCAAACCTACAGAATTTCCATTAGAAATTTTCATGGAAGTTTGTGTTGCTTCTCAGTGCATCCAGAGGAATATGTAGAAACTTAAAAGATTCAGGGAAGTGACTGGAAAGAAAAATCCCTTTAATTGAAGTAGATACCTGGGCCAGTAGAAGCTTATTATAAAGTACTTGGGGCCTACTAAGGTATAGCCTGCTGGGTTTTAGGAGAAGTTTGGACCCAATATACAGATGGTCTTTCCAGAGTGCATAGAAAGCAGACAGGAGGTTTATATCAGCAGTGAGACTAGGTAGGGGGCATTCAGTACAGTCTCTCCCTTAAAATCAACAGGCTTATGACGACTATTCATTGTTTATTTTGCTAGCGAGAACATTTCAAGTTTTACTGGATGCTGAATAAATATGCCACTGACCTTGTGATAGTTGAGTGTCCAGTGTAATTAGCTGCGATAAATATGTGGTAACTTCAAAGCCATTCCATTTGGTACCATGATAATACACAGCTTGTGCACCAAAGATCTAATGTTTCCAAATGTGCCATATGACATAGATGGTCATACTAAACAAAAGACAGAGCTTTACCTCACCTCAGATAGTTAAGTAGCTAAACTTAAACTTCTTGGCTACATCTACACTAGCACACTATGTCTAAGTAGCCTATTTCGAAGTAAGGACATCGAAATAGGCTACTTCGACGCGTATCATCTACACGTCCTCCAGGGCTGGTGCCATCGACATTCAACTTCAAAGTAGCAATGGGGAACATTGAAAGGAGCTGCCCCGGAAGGAAATGTGGTGTCCCCACACACACAAGCGCTCCCGGTCGAAATAAGGGGCCAGCAAAGCCCCAAGCTACTCCCTTAAAGGGCCTCTCCCAGACACACTTGCCCTGCGCAGCACAAGATCCACAGAGCTGACAACCGATTGCAGACCCTGTGCATGCAGCATGGACCTCCAGCTGCAGCAGCAGCAGCCAGAAGCCCTGGGCTAAGGGCTGCTGCATGCGGTGATCATAGAGCCCCGCAGGGGCTGGACAGAGTGTCTCTCAACCCCTCAGCTGATGGCCACCATGGAAGACCCCGCTCTTTCGAAGTAGCAGGATGCGGATCGTCTACACATGCCCTACTTCAACACTGAATGTCGAAGTAGGGCGCTATCCCCATCTTCGGATGGGAATAGCGATTTCGACGTCTCACCGCCTAACGTCGATTTCAACGTCGAAATAGCACACCGTGCATGTAGACGTGACATGTGCTATTTCAACATTGTGCCAGCTATTTTGAAGTAGCCGGCTAGTGTAGACGCACCCCTATATGGGGAAATGTTTAGGGTCCTACCCAAAAGTCACAGCATTCAGTGAGAGCCTTTGATCTCTGCTGCTCTACAGTTAGTGCCGCTCTTAAGGGACAACACTTGACAGGTGGCAGAGGCAGGCAAAAGAAAGATTTTTTTTCCCCTATTTTGCAAGTTGTCTTCCAAGTAGAATAGGGGAGGGAGAATGTGGGATAGTTTTTTCCTGATGCACATATCCCCAAAAAATTATAAAGTTCAACATTCTGCTCTCATTGGCTACATCTACACTGGGATGCTACATCAAAATAGCTTATTTCGATGTAGCGAATTGAAACAAGCTATTTCGACGTGTAGCATCCACATGTCCTCCAGGGCTGGTGCCGTCAACGTTCAACATTGATGTAGGAAAGCACTAAATTGAAATGGGCCCCGCAGGGGAGTGTCTACACACAAAGTAGCCCCAATCGGAATAAGGGGGCTAGGAAAGCCTGCGGACAGGGTGACAGGGCAGACTAGCCCTTCTGGGGCAACAGCAAGTGGCTCCCTTAAAGGGCCCCTCCCAGGCACACTCAGCCTTCACAGTATAGGTCCGCAGCGCTGACAACCGCTTGCAGACCCCGTGCACGCAGCATGGACCCCCAGCAGCAGCAGCAGCAGCAGCAGCAGCAGCAGCCAGAAGCCCACACGGCCTCCTCCAAGGCAGTGGCTGCCCTGCTTGGCGCCGTGGAGGAGGCTGCCCAGCACCTCCTGGAAGATAAGCTGTCCTCCTCAGGGTATGAAGGAGCCATCCCAGACCACCATATAGCCCTCCCGGACTCCCCCTGCCAGGCGTGCTGCCAGCTATGGAGGTACCCCACCATCACAGAGTGGTGGGAGCAGCTGGTGCTTGAGGAGTGGAACGACGACTGTTGGCTTCAGAATTTCCGGATGAGCCAGCAGACTTTCCTCGAGCTCTGCCAGTGGTTCACCCCTGCCCTGTGGCGCCAGGACACCCCCATGCGGCTTGCCCTCACTGTCAAGAAATGGGTTGGCATTGCTGTCTGGAAGCTGGACACTCCAGCTACCAATCCATAGGAGAGAAGTTTAGTGTGAGCAAGACCACCATCGGCGCTGTCATCATGGAGGTAAGGGGACCCTGGAGGGAGAGGGGGAGCCCGGTGGGAAGGGGGACCCTGGGGGAGGGCCAGGCACACCCTGCACACCCTTCACAGGTGCTCTTGTCCTCCACCCACAGGTGGCCCATGCGCTGAAAGCTCTGCTGCTCCACAGGCTCGTGCGGCTTGGCAATGTGTTCAAACATTCTCATGAAGGAACCCAAGCCTCCTGGCGCCAGGCCGATGCTCTTCCACTTGCAGGTGGCACTCTGGAACCTCCACCTGACGCCAGAGGGTGGTGAGGAGCTGGGGGTCAGCAACCGCCTGCATCTGGCTCCAGTGGTTGCAGGCTCATCCTGGGGCTGGTCCCTGCTCCGCCACCTGGCTGCCATGGTGTGATGTCCCTACTGGGCTGTCCAACACGATGGATGCAGTGCCCGTGCTGTTGTGGCCCTCAGATGGAGCAGCTGTGGAATAGAGCAGGGAAGAGCGAAGATGGCCATTAGTCTGGACCCTGACCCGTGACCCAAGCCCCCCACCCTTCCGCTGCTTGGTCCTCATCTCCTGTCCCCCAGGATGATGATAGGTGTGGTTTCCCCCCCCCCGTGGGTGACCCCCTTCCGGGGTTCTGCTCCCCCCTCCCCAGGGATGGGGCTTGGCACCATCTGGGGGGGGGCAGGTGATGATGGGCTCTGAGGGACGTGCCACTGCTGTCCCGGGGCCATGGTCTGGTTGGGCCATGGTGGGCTGATGTCAGCTGGGTGTGTGGAGGGTGCTGGTTGTGTCCCTTGCCCCTGCCCCTTAACCTGGGGGTGTTTACCTGGGGTACATACCTGATGGTCTGCTCCCACGGTCAGGGGGCACCCGGTGGGTGGACGGTCTGCTGGAGCTGTGGGAGGGAGGTCAATGAGGAGCCCTCCTCCTCCTGGAGCCCTCCTCCTCCTCTTCCGCCATCCCAAGGGGTGGCTTCTCTGTGGGCCCCTGGGATGCAGGGCTGGCCTCTGGGCCAGACTCTGTCTCTGGGGCCTTCTGGGGCTCATTGGCCAAGATGTCAAGGGTGGCCGGGGGGTGGAGGAGACATAGTGGGGCCCAGGATCTCCCTGAGCTCCCTGTAAAAGGGGCAAGTGTCAGGGGTAGCCCCAGACCAGCTGGCCATGTCCTGGGGCCAGGTGTAACCCTGCCACAGCTCCTTGACCTTACTTGATGGTCAGGAGTGCAGACAGGGTGACCCTGGGCAGCCAGGCCCTTGGCCAGCCGGGCAAACACATCTGCATTTTGCCGCTTGCTTCTCATTACATGGAGCTTCTCCTCCTTGCACCAAAGCCCCAGCAGGTCCTGGATCTCAGCGCCCGACCAGGAAGGGCCCCACCGTCTCTTCCCCCCCGCCTGGACATCTGGGAGTGCTGGGTCCCCTTGGGTGGGTGCCCTAGGGGCACTCAGGGGGCTGGCGGGCTGCCATGGGTGCTGGGTGGGGGATCGGGGAGTCTGGAGGGCGTGCAGGCTATGCATGTCTGTGCTGCTGCCTGCACACTCTCAACTTCTTGCCACAGGAAATCGGGTGCACGGAGCTTTAAGGGGCTGCTGCACACGGCGACCATAGAGCCCAGGGGCTGGACAGAGTGTCTCTCAACCCCTCAGCTGACGGCCGCCATGGAGGACCCCGCTATTATGATGTAGTGGGACACGGATTGTCTACACATGCCCTACTTCGACTTTGGACATTGAAATAGGGCGCTATTGCCATCTTCTGATGGGGATAGCGAATTCGACGTCTCACCGTCTTACGTTGATTTCAACTTCAAAATAGTGGCTGGCGTGTGTGGACGCGCCGGGTGCTATTTCGAAGTTGGGCCAGCTATTTCGAAATAGTCGGCTAGTGTAGATGTGTCTATTGTGAATAGGGAGTTTCTTCTCTGGATTCAGTGAAAGTACGGCTATGTCAAACTGGTGTGAGATCAGAATTAGACCCTGAGCTGATTCCTAGAAATGAGAAACCACTAGGTAAAAGAGGGAAAGTCTGGAGAGTCAGAAGGTCTCCTGGAATCTATGATTTGTCATTCTGGATGATGCAGAGTCAGAGAAAAGAATTACAGGTTGAACCTCTCTAGTCTGGCATCCTCAGGATCGGACCAATGCCAGATGGGAGAATTTGCCAGATGACGGGAGATCAATATTAACTAACACGTTACCAAAACATCTACTGCATACTGGGCTCTTAGAAGACATTTAGGGTAAATTACAGCTAAATAACAGCACAGAGCACTGACAGCTAGGACTGGTTGCTGTAAACAAACTTTATGAGACTGCAGAAAACTTGGCCACACCCACGATAACTGGTCATCCAGCTAACTAAAATCATGCTGCATTACAGATGTCGGATGAGAGAGTTCTGGATTGGAGAGGTTCAACCTGTACTGTTTCAGCTGTCATCTGATTTTTAATGTTCAATTTTGAAGAATTCTTTCCAGAAGATCGAGGAGGTGATCCATTTTATATCCTAATGCAAAAGTTATTATTAAAATGAAATTACTGAGCTCAATTTTTATTTTTTTAACCAGGCAACATTATAAACTAAATAGTCTTTACAAATGAGTTGCATTTGTTCTAGTGATTTGCTACTATGTTTTTAATTAGCATTTTTCTGTGGAAAAGCAATTAAGTTTAATTATGAATTGTTTTGAATTTTGAATTTAACCACAATTAGAAGTCTGATATCATAGAATATTAATGGGTAATTAGAGCTTAAACTGGATGGACCATTACTTCCCAGAAGACAAAAATGTACATACAATGTTGTGCAGTGAAAATATCAGGAATATCACACTGCTTTACAGAAGTTGGAAATAAATTTCCATCTGGCAAACAGACACACTGGAGAGAACAGTTATTAATATGACTTTCACAAAGACCAAGTTCATACCAATAAAATTCAGTTTGAAGCTTCATTTCTACTTTTCAAAACTGACAAACATGAAGAGTTTCTATTTTTTTCTTAGAGCAGTCAGGCACCAGTTGTTTTCCTCTCTCCTTTCACTGGACGCTTTCTTGAATACTGAGATGATTATTCAAATGAACTAGAAGTCTAGAAAGAAAATAAAAGAAATGCCAAACAAACACAATCTTTAAATAAATAAAAAATATTCTTTTCATAGTAATTCTTTACTGCCAATCAAAGTTTGCTTTACAAACATCTGTTAATTTCGCCTCATAACACCACTGTGAAGGCAAATAAATAGTATAACCTACATTTTACAGATGCGGAAATAGAGGGAGAGCACAATTAAGTTCATGATCCCCAAATCCCATTGAAATAAGCCTCCCATTAACTTTTGGGTTTGGATTGAGTCCACCGAAATTTTTTCAAGGTCATACATGAAGTCTGCCACAAGATGTGGAATGGAACCCTGGTCTCCTCATAGTTGTTCTTTATCCAAAAGACCATCTCAGCTCTGAAGCATTATACAGAGGGTAATGCTTATAAAAAGAGCTGGCAGAATTTGGATGTTCACTTTAACATTTTGAGGTTTATTATTCTCTCAGTGTATATGCACAGGCACCACAATTAATAATGCCCTCTATGTAACATAACATGAATAGTGGCTGTACTGGGGCAGTTCAGTGCTCCATCTAGCTCAGCATCCTGAAAGGGGCCAGTGCCAGATGCTTCACAGGATATAAACAGAATAAGGCAGTGATCCATCCCCTATTGTGAAGTCTCATCTTTTTGGACACTCAGAGGTTTAGGGACACCCATAGCATGACACTCACAGCATGGAGTTGTGTTCCTGACCATCTTGATAATAACCATTGAGGGATCTATGCCCCATGAAATTATCTAATTCTTTTTTGAACTCTAATTATGCTTCTGGCTTTCACAGCATATCCTGGAAATTCCACAGATTGACTGTGTGTTGTGTGAAGAGGCACCTTCTCATGTTTTTTTTTAAACCCATTAGCTATTAAATAACACTTCAGCTACATCTACACGTGAATGCTACATCGAAGTAGCTTATTTCGATGTAGCGACATCGAAATAGGCTATTTCGATGAATAACGTCTACACGTCCTCCAGGGCTGGCAATGTCGACGTTCAACGTCGACGTTGCGCAGCACCACATCGAAATAGGCGCTGCGAGGGAACGTCTACACGCCAAAGTAGCACACATCGAAATAAGGGTGCCAGGAACAGCTGCAGACAGGGTCACAGGGCGGACTAGCGCTTCCGGGGCAACAGCTAGCCGCTCCCTTAAAGGGCCCCGCCCAGACACACGCAGCCAGCACAGCACGCGGTCTGCAGAGCCATAGGCACGCACACCTCGAGCGACGCAGTCATGGACCCCCAGCAGCAGCAGCCGCCAGAGGTCCACATAGCCACCTCTGCAGGAGCAGTGCTCGCCCTGCTCGATGCCATGCAGGAGGCAGCTGAGCACATCCTTGCCACAGAGGAGGAGCTGCCCACAGGGGAGGAGGACTCAACCCCCAACCCTGCAGCACCCCACTGCCCGCCCCCCGCCGCACACGCCGCCGGCTGTGGAGCTACCCCACCAGCACCGACTGGTGGGAGCGGCTGGTGCTCGGAGAGTGGGACAACGACCGCTGGCTCCAGAGCTTTCGGATGAGCCGGCAGACATTTCTGGAGCTATGCCAGTGGCTCACCCCCGCACTGAGGCACCAGGACACCGCCATGTGGCGTGCTCTCAGCGTCGAGAAACGGGTCAGCATTGCTGTCTGGAAGTTGGCCACTCCAGACAGCTACTGATCCATGGGCCAGCAGTTTGGCGTCAGCAAGGCCACCGTCGGGGCTGTCCTCATGGAGGTAAGAGGACCTATGGGTGGGGGGGGCAGCCCTGGCAGGGGAGGGGAGGGGAGGGGAGGGGGGCCCTGGCAGGGGAGGGCCACACACACCCTACACACCCCTCATTGGTGCTCTCCCATGTGCTTCCCCTGCAGGTCGTCCGCGCCATCAATGCCCTGCTCCTCCACAGGCTCATGAGGCCTGGGGACCCGGATGCCGCCATCGCGGGCTTTGCCACCCTGGGCTTCCCCAATTGCTTCGGGGCTCTGGATGGGACTCACATCCCCATCCGCACCCCAGAACACAGTGGAGGACACTACTTAAACAGGAAGGGCTACCACTCAGTGGTCCTCCAGGCCTTGGTGGACAGCCAGGGCCGTTTCCTGGACATTTATGTGGGCTGGCCTGGCAGCACCCACGATGCCTGGGTATTCCGGAACTCGGGCCTGTGCCGCCAGCTGGAGGTGGGGACCTACATCCCCCAGCAGGAGATCCCTGTGGGGGACACCACCATGCCCCTCTGCATCATCGCAGATGCGGCATACCCCCTCCGGCCCTGGCTCATGCACCCATACACGGGCCATCTGTCTGCCAGCCAGGAGCGCTTCAACCAGCGCCTGAACCACGCGCGCCAGGTGGTGGAGAGCACATTTGGCCGCCTCAAAGGGTGCTGGAGGTGTCTCCTCACCCGCCTTGATGCGGGCCCCACCAACATCCCCCAGATTGTGGGCGCGTGCAGTGCCCTACACAACCTGGTGGAGAGCAAGGGGGAGGCCTTCTTTTAGGGCTGGGCTGTGGAGGCTGGCAGGGCTGATGTGCAGCCACCCGCTGCCCCCAGTCGCCAGGTGGACCCCCGAAGGGACCTGGGTCCGGGAGGCCCTGTGGCCCCAGTTCGATGAGGCTGCGGGGTGAACGCTGGCAGGCCCCCCCACTGCACCCCCCCATCCTCCACAACACTCCCTGCCCCTACGCCCACACCACAGAGCACCCAAGAGCACCCCCCCACTTTTCTTGTAAAAATAAAAGCAGACAATTGTTTGTCAACTCAAACATCTTTACTGGAACTATTATTATTATTAAGTATTATTATTATTATTATTATTATGAACAAGACAAACTATGTACAAGGGAAATCTAACTGATAAATATATATACATTATAAAAATCGGGATAACATGAAAGTGGAAGACAAGGAAGGGGAGAACTATTTACATGGGGGGGTAAGGATCAGCATAGTAATGGGTCACAAATACAAACTATTTACAACAAAATAACAGTAAACTGGGGGGAATATATACAAAGGGGGATGGGGGGCCACGTCCTGGGCCCCACACCCCTACAGTCCAGCGCTGGGGGTGGGCGGCTGGGATCCCCGCCTTGGCCGCAGCCCTGGCTGGGGCTGGCTGGGGGCCGGGCAGACCAGGAGATACGGCCGGTGAGTGTCAGCTGGCCCCAGGTCCCCCTCGGCGGAATGGCCCTCGGTGGCGGGTGGCGGTGCAACGGCAGACGGCGCAGCGGACGGAGCAGCGGGTGGAGCAGGCAGGGCGGGCGCTGCGGTGGCTGGTGCGGCCTGGGAGGCCAGGGAGTCCGCGATGCGGTTGAGGGTCTGCATGTAGGCCCCCCATGCCTCCTGGTGCCAGGCCAGTGCCTGCTCCTGCAGCTGGAGGCGGCGTTCCTCCACCCACAGCCGCTGCTCGGCTACCTCCAGCTGCCAATGGTGGAGGGCCAGAAGCTGGGGGTCCGTCGCCGTCGGCAGCTGGTGCTGGGTCCGCCGTCTTCCCCGCCGTGGGGCGGGTCAGTCCTCCGCCGAGGGGCTGGCTTGGAGTGATGGCCCCGGAGGGCTTTCCGGGACCACTGACGCCTCGCCAGCGCTCTCCGGTCCTTCCGATGGTGCAGCTGCAGAACACAGGAGCGGGGGAAGAAGAGTGGAGACAGCCGTTAGTGTGGGCCCCGAGCCGTGGCCCTTGTCCCCCCACCCCTCTGCTGCAGGTTCCCCATCCCCGTCCCCGGGAGATGCTGCTGTGATGGGGTTCAGGGATCCTCCTGCACTGCACCCCGTCCACTGGCAGGAGTGACTCTCACTCACTCAGCAGGTACGACAGGAGGTTTATTAGGCAACAGATGCCCAGTTTCTCACAGAAGCGACAGTACAGCAGTCAGAGACAGTCCTTCCAACCCGTCCTGGGGAGAAGACCCCGAGGGGTGCCCCTCTGGGGTGTAGCTTTCCCCCTCCTCAGGCTGGCTGCCTTCTAGCTCTCCCTTCCCCTAGCCTCTAACTGCTGCCCCTGATTCAAACCCAGCTCGGCTCCTCCCTCCTTTTTGTTCAGGGCAGAGGTGTTACCTGCCAGTTGTAGCCCCAGGATCATCCTTAGCCACTGGGAGCTATTCAGCTTGCTTCTGATATCTAGCCTGAGTCTCGCATTTGCACTCCCCCGACTCCATCACATGCTGCTGCTGCTGCTGCTGGGTGTCCCACCCCCTCCCCCCGGGGGACCCTAGAGGTTCCGCTTCCCCCAGCCCTGGGGATGGGGCATGGCACTGTTGTGCTGGGGGGGGGGCAGGGGCTGATGCACTCTTCTGAGGGACATGCCACTGCTGTCCTTGGGGCCATGGCCATGTGGGCAGGTGGAGAGCCCTGGTCATATCTCTTACCCCCGCCCCTCAACCCCGGGGGTGTGCACCGGGGGGGTACATACCTGACGGTCCACTCCCATGGTCGGGGGACACCCGCGGGGCAGACGCCGGGCTGGAGCTCCAGGACGGCAGCATTATCTGGAGGCCAGTGTCGTTGGAGGAGAAGTCCCTCTCCTCCTCCTCCTCCTCCAGTGCCCCCGGGGTGGGCTCCTGGGGGGGGCCCCCAGGGTGCGGGGCTTGCCTCCAGGGCGGACTCCACCTCCGGGGCCTGCTGGGGATCCTCGGCCAAGGTATCAAGAGTGGCCGGAGGGGAGGAGGTGTGCGGGGGGCCCAGGATGGCCCTGAGCTCCCTGTAAAAGGGGCAAGTGACAGGGGCGGGCCCAGATCAGCTGGTTGCATCCCGGGCCTGGGCGTAACCCTGCCGCAGCTCCTTCACTTTACTCCGGACATGATCCGGAGTGCGGGCAGGGTGACCCTGGGCGGCCAGGCCCTTGGCCAGCCGAGCGAACGCATCCGCGTTCCGCCTCTTGCTCCCCATTACCTGGAGCACCTCCTCCTCGCTCCAGAGCCCCAGCAGGTCCCGCAGCTCGGCCTCCGTCCAGGAGGGGCCCTGCTGCCGCTTCCCCACCTGGCTGCTGGGCTGTGAGCCCTGGCTCCCCTTGGGGCGCTGGGGGGGGCTGGCAGGCAGCCATCACGGTGTGTGTGTGTGTGTGTGGCTGTGGCAGAGCTTGCAGGCTAGCCGCGTGTTACTGCTGCTGCCTGCACGCTCTCTCAGCTTCCTGCACAGGAAGGGAGGGGGCGGGGAGCTTTAAGGGGCTGCTCCACGCGGCCACCATTGAGCTCAGGGGCTGGAGAGAGCATCTCTCAACCCCTCAGCTGATGGCCGCCATGGAGGACCCCGCAATTTCGATGTTGCGGGATGCGCAACGACTACATGTTCCCTACTTCGACATTGAACGTCGAAGTAGGGTGCTATTCCCATCCCCTCGTGGGATTAGTGACTTCGACGTCTCGCTGCCTAACGTCGATGTTAACTTTGAAATAGCGCCCAACACGTGTAGCCGTGACGGGCGCTATTTCAAAGTTGGCGCCTCTACTTTGAAGTAGCGTGCACGTGTAGATGCAGCTTTCCACATCATTTATGGTTTTATAGACTTCTGTAATAGCCTCCCTTAGTTATCTCTTTTCTAAGCTATATGGTACCAGTCTTTTAAATTTTTCCTTGAAGAGAAACTGTTCCATACCCCTGATCAAATTCATTGTCCTTTTCTGTACCCTTTCCAATTTTAATGTATCTTTTCGAGGTGCAGTAATTAGAAAGGTGCACAATCTTAAAGGTGTGGGCATACCACAGATATATAGTGGCATTATTATGTTGTTTGTCATATTATCTAACAGTTCTAAGGTTCTGCTAGCTTCCTGATTGCCACTGCCTGTTGAACATGTTTTCAGAGAACCATCCATGATGCCTCCCAAGATCTCTTTTTTGACTGGTAACAGTTAATTTAGATCTCATAATTTTGTAACTATTGTTGAAATTATGTTTTCTAGTGTTCAGTACTTTGGATTTATGAGTGTTGAATTACATGTGCTATTTTATTGCTCAGTCGCCCAGTTTTGTGTGCTCCTTTCGTAACTTTTTTCAGTAAGCTTTAGACTTAACTATCTTGAGTAATTTAGCATAATTTGCAAATTTTGGCAACTCACAGTTTACCTCTGTTTCAGATAATAATTGAACAGCATTGATTCCAGAACAGAACCTTCGCGTACACCCTTCTGAAAATGCATCACTTATTCATATCCTTTGTTTTCTAACTTTTAACCGGTTACTGATGCATGAAAGGACTTCTCTCTTATGCCATGTCTGCTTACTTTGCTTGAGAGACTTTGGTGTGGGACTTTGTCAAAGGCTTTTCTGAAAGTCCAGACACACTAAATCACACAGGCTCAAAGAATTATAATAAATTGTTGAGGCACGATTTCCTTTTAGGAAAGCTGTGTTGAGACTTCCCCAAGAAACTGTGTTCATCTATATGTCTATAATTCTGTTCTTTATTTTAGTCTCCATCTGTTTGCCTGTTGACTGAAGACAGACTTATTGGCCTGTAATTGCCAAAATACTTCTGGAGGCTTTTTTGTAATATAGTCTTTAAATAGTGATCAGCTAGTCATCTGGTACAGAGGATGATATACATGATATATTCCATACCACAGTTAGTAGTTCTCCAATGTCATATATGATTTCTTTAGAACTCTTGGGTGAATACCACATTGTCCTTGTGATTGTTTAATTTATCAATTTGCTCCAAAATTCCCTTTCTTGACACCTTAATCTGTGAGAGTTCTTCAGATTTGTTATTTAAAACGACTGGCTCAGGTGTGGGGATCCTCCTCACATTCTCTGCAGTGAATACAGATGTCAAGAATTAATTTAAGAATTTGTCTTCCTTGAGTGTTCCCTTAGCACCTTAACAGTGGTCCTGCTCATTGTTTGGTATACTTCCTACTTCTGATGTATTTTTTAAAAATCACCATTACTTTTTGTGTATTTTGCTAGTTGTTCTTCAAATTCTTTTCTGCCCTGCCTAATTATATTTTTACACCTGACTTGCTACTGTTTGTTCTTTTCTATTTTTCTCAATTTTCCCTCATTTGGGATGTCTTCCTTCTTACTTACACAATGCTTGAGCTGATATCACCAGAAATTGAGTTTTCAGCTGATTCCCCTGTGCTGCATGGTACAGGGACATGTTTCCTGTGTCCCAGGTTGCAACATGATTGGGCTTGGCCACCAGCCATGCTCAAATTGAGTGGTGCTGTGATCCCAGGTACCAGGTTGTAATGCCACTCACTGAAATTTGGTCCATCTGTCCATCTAAGAGGCAGCTGGGTTAAATTTCAGTGACATTGTACATGCTACACAGGAGCAACACTCTGGACTACTCCTTCACTGCTTAGCACAAGGCCTCTACTTATAAGTGGCCATGACTTGGTTTCCCCTGTCCTTTTTCCCTTCTGTGGCCTATGGAACTTTGATCAAGTGGAAGAATTTTGGGCGGGCGGGGCATTTGTGTCACCAGCTCCCTCTTATTAGCTCCCATTGCTTAGGCACTAGCAGTGACATAAAGAGACAAAAGATTGTGGGCCCCTCTATGCTCCTTTTATCCCTTCCTGATGATGAAGGGTTGTTGATGACTTGCAATATAACAAAGAGATATCTCAGGGAAGTGGATTCTTTAACATTATATAAAAGCTCAACATCCAGTTGGCAGCCAGTCTCAAGCAGAGTGCCCCAAGGGTCTGTCCTGGTTGGGGCTGATTTTGATCAACATCTTTGATCAACATCTTTGATCTCAAAGAGGGGCTGGATCGCACTTTCAGCAAGTTCCTCGATTACACTGAGCTGGGAAGAGAGGCAGATAGTCTGAAGGGTAGGGAGAGAGTTCAGCGTGACCTAGGCACATAGAATGATTGAGCCAAAAGAAATCTGATTATGTTCAACAAGGATAGTGCAAAGTCCTGAAATTAAGATGGAAGAACCTCCAGCACTGCTACTGGCTGGGGACTGATTGGCTAAACAGCAGTTCTGCAGAAAAAGATCTGGGGACTAAAGTAGATGATAAACTGGGTATAAATCAACAGTTTTCCCTTGTTGCCAAGAAGGCTAACCCCATATTAGTTTGCATTATTAGGAACACTGCCACCAAATCGAAGGAAGTGATTATTCCTCTCTGCTTGGCATAGTCAGGCCACATCTGGAGTTTTGCATCCTGATTTTTGGGACCCCCCCTACAGAAAGATATGGGACAAATTGGAGGCCAGCTAAAATGATGGGTGGCTGGGGAATCTGATTTATAATGAAGGTCTGAGGAAACTGGGTGTATTTAGTCTGCAGAAGAGTGTGTGTGTGGGGGGTAGGGATTTGATAGCAGCCTTTAACTACCTGTGAGCAGGGTGTTTTCTAAAGAGGATGGAGCTTGGTTCTTCACAGTAGTGGCAGATGACAGAACAAGGAGCAATAGTCTCAAGTAGCAATGGAGGAGGTCTAGTTGGATATTAAGAAAAACTATTTCAGAAGGAGAATAGTGAAGCACTGAAAAGTGTTACCTTGGGAAATGGTAGCATCTCCATCCTTAGTGATTTTTATGATCTAGCTTGACAAAGCCCTGGCTGGGATGATTTTCAGTTGGATTTTGTCCTGCTTTGTGCTGACAGCTGGACTAGATAAACTCTTGAGGCCTCTTCCTTTCCTTATGTTCTATGACTCTATGAAAACCACATTCAGACCTGATGTCGTTAATTACAACTCCATTAAATCTGGAGGAGTACCCACTTACACCTGGTGTAAAGTCAGCCAATTATGTGCAAAGAAATCCCACAATTCAATCAGATGGTATTTTGCAACCTAATGGCTGTGTCTACACTTGCTCCCAACTTCGAAGGGGGCATGGTAATCAGGGTTACATGCATGCCAGCACTTTGAAATTTGAAGCTTTGAAGTTGCCACAGGGAGAAAATTAGCCTAATGAAGTGCTGCATATTCACCGCAGTACTTCATTAGTAATCTCCCATGGCCCTGATTACCATGCCTCCTTCGAAGTTGGGGGCAAGTGTAGACACAGCCAAGATAATGGCTGAGCTTAAAGGTACGTGTACCACTGTTCCCTGAGTGCTTGAGTGACCGCTCAGAAGAGATTCAAATGCTGCCCAGCTGATAAGCAGACTGCCCACAGCTAGGATCTTTGTTTTTACTGGTGGTGCACACTCAGACATGCCGTGGTGCACATAAAAATGTATTGCACACAGGAATGGGAAAGACTAGAGGGAACATTAATACAAGCTGTTGTTAGAAATAAGTTAAAATGAGGAGCCATTAGCGTGGATGAAGGCTGGATTTGGGGACATTGAGAGAGGTATAGTAAAGTGGTATGATGCACATGATTAGCCAGCAGAAGTAGGAAGGATTGGTTATTTAGGGCCTGTCTATACTAAGTGGAAGATTGACATAGTCAGGGTCAATCTTCCAGAATTTGATTGCATGCATCTTGTGAAGACGTGGCAAAATTGATCTTTCTGTGGTTGGCACTCAACCCCTGTACTCCCCACTATTGTAAGGGAAATCAACAGGAGAGTATAGAGGCTAGGTTTTAACTAGGGAAATAATTTGATTCTGAGATGTTGATTCTAGCTACACAAAGTCTGTAGCTAGAATTGTGTATCTGAAATCGACTTATTTCCCTAGAATAGACTTAGCCTGAGACCCAAACAAGCAAGCAAACTTTTTGGTTTGATCAAACAATGAACTTCTGACTGAGGTGGAGGTGGAATGGCAGCAATCCTTCCCGGTGTCCCAGGCCAAGCTGACTGAAGAGGAAAAGCCAGGTGTGAGAAGCAGGAATGTTTTTAGTGCACATTTTAAATGCAGAGATCAATCTAAGCTACAATGTTTGGATCTAGATTTAAATTCTCCAAAATCAGGAGTGTTTGGATCCCAGAGTTTGATTTAAGCTGTAACGGAATCTGTGGGAACTCTGGATTCTTTTTAGGGCTCGAAATCAGGCCACTTCTTCGGCTACTTAAATGCAGATACAAGGATAAATGCAGCCTCCCAAATTTTAATTTTAGGCCTAAATAACTAACCATTCCTGTAACTAACTACAGAATTACTGTGCAGTGAAGGGTTACGCACAAAATATCACGAGCCCCAGATTTAAGAAAATAAGTGCTATATTTATAGTTATTTGCCAAATTAAATAATTTTATATTGACTTTTTGAAACTGGTCTTGCATAATAAACTACTTGTGTGATTAGCAATAAAATTGTCACTCCTATAAGGATTTTTTTTTTTTAAAGCTGGGAACAGTGTGACATTTATTACTCTTTTAGAGTGATTAAGTTAAAAATATCTGTCCCATTCTTAAATAGCTGGCACACTTTTGGTCTTGGTTTATGGAGGTCTGAAAGCAAGTGTCATTAGATAGAAATTATTTGAGCACATTGTGGGAATTTTAGTCTTTCAGAGCAAACATGGGGTTATAGCTGCAGTCTGTAAGAATTATTTTGAAAGGACTGAGTATGCACACTTTGGTTACTGGTTTCTGCGTGATTTTTTAGCATTTACCCAAAATGTGTTGGGTGCCCTTAATTCTCAGTACACTATTGTGGTATGATTTATCTAAAGCATTCAGTCTTTGATTGTGTTGATTAATCAGGAATATTATCAAATATTAGAAATGTAACATATAGTTATCCACAAAGGTAAATAAAAAATATGCAATTCCAAATACCTGAATGAAATGAACTTTGGATATTCTATTATTTTTCCATGTGAATGTTCTAGCCAGACTCCCTCACTTGGACTAACCTTCAATGTGTAGTATATACTGCTGAGTAGTATTGAAGACTTGCCTCTGTTAGTGTCAGAGATGTTATTTACCACTAGCAATGGGCATAGACAACATCTCAGATTCATACATGCCCAAATGTGCAAAATCCAAACCATGGATTTAAATAATCCTGAACTTTTGGAAATTTGGATTCAGATTCAAATCCCAACTTTGCAGCTTGAGCCCATGTCTAGTAGCTAGCTACACAGGATAAAAAGTAAAGTGCAAACTAAAACAATACCAGCTGGTTGGTGTTATCATAGAGGAGAAGGATCCTGAGTGTATTGCTGCTCTTCGATTTCCACTGAGGTTCAACAGACCCAGTTGTAGAGGGTGATATGTCCCAGTATATTTTTAGCTGAAATTAATACCAAATGGAAGATCCAGATTTTGTGGAAGAGGTCTTATATTCAAGATGCCAGCTACAAACCCACACACAATTTATTCTCTGTGTCTAGCCCAGCTATAGCCCAGGATGGCAGAACTCACCGAAAGACAGTTGATTTCCACCATTTTGGACTTAGCGTCTCATGAGAACAGTTTGTGAGAGTTTGGCTGTCTAAAGCAAATCTGAATGAAGGGAATTAAGACAAACACATTACATACTCTTTGCAGAGCTGGATTAAAAAGAAGCTTTAGGGGCTGCATCCTGGAGTCCCAGGCTAAGGCGTACTCTCGTAGCCCACGGCCATGGGCTGCAGCCACTAAAGTCCCTGTGTTTCGGACCAACCTTTCCTGGCGAACTGAAGGAGGTGGCTTGGCATGTCACTCTTCCTTCCCTACCCTGGTTGGAACCACATCACAACAAGTACCAGGAAGTTCTGTCCCCATGCTGCCCTCGCCTGGAAACTCCGTTCCCCCAGCTCTGATTATCTGGGAATTGTAGTCAATGAGAACTGTGGGGGGCAGTGCCTACAGGCGAACACAGGGAAGAGTGGGTTGTGTGAAGACACCTTTTCTCCCCTCACATGACCACTGTACATCCCAATCTCCAATCCTGCAGTCAGAGGCTGGAAGTCAAACTAGAGTCAGGACCAGGACAGAGCAGGTCTGGGTAGTGCTTTCTCTCTGCAGCGTATGAGGGCTGACCTGAGCTGCCCTGCACAAACTCCTGAACATTTCTCTGTGCCCCTTTCATGGAGCGTGTGCCCCACATTCTGGGGACTACTGGGAAAGGCTGTGGTAAGAGCCACCCAGGGAGCCCAGACGGCGATGTGGAGCCCATTGTCCTCCAACCAGCCTGGGTGGGGGACTGGGGTTTCCAAGAGGAGCCCTTGGCCTTTATTCTTGCTCCATGGGATTTGCATCTAGAACTGCTTAGAGTGGCCTGGTCTCTCTTGGTGGCTTTTACCATGGTCACGGCTTCTGAACACGCTAGGGGACATGGTCTTGGGACCAGGGAAGGTGCAGGGAATGCAGCCCTGTGGTGGGGTATGCTGGAGGAAAGTGTTCCTTGTGCCAAGGACCCTGATAAGTCTTGATCTACCTGTGGGAATGCAGTACTACAAGAGAAATTAAATCATCACATAGTAGAAGCAAAGTATAAAAGTGATTAAGGGATCTTCACAATTATCAGGTTTTTTATATTAGTGCTTCTATTATTTTAAACATGCACCTTTTTACAATAGTGAAAGTGAGAATTACTCATTCATTAAACAGAGACCTGCTTCCTCTGAAGTCAATGGCCCCTTTCCATTTACTATGATGATTTAGTGTCAGCTCCTGATGTAACCTGTCCTATAATGTCTTTCATGTAGCACTCTACATTTAAAATGCTCATTAGGTTTACCTCTGATTCTGCTCACAGTGTGAAGGGCAGCAGTTTAGAGTACAGTACTTAGATGTTTAAATGTCATGGCATTTAAGATAATTAGTGGTTACATATTTTGATTTACCAAATTAGTAATTGATTTAAGTAATGGTCCTTGTAATTTATTTGGGTATCAGTTGGCTCCCTGGAAATAACCTAATTAAGCATATTAGCTGATTTTCCTTTAAGTGTAGTGTACTATGCTTTCTTCCAGTTTAATTTTGTAGCAAGTATTTCCAGCTATATATGTCATGTACTAACTTTGAAAAAACCAAAATAAATAAATGTATAAAAGCGGGAGATAAACTCACAGAGACCCTCATTCTGTGAGAGGCTAAGATATCTCCTTTAAGTCAATGGTAGCTGGAGATGTGCAGCCCCACACAAAATCAGCCTCCAGCTGTGCAAGGTGCGGGGTGTGTGTGTGCAGAAGCTGGATGAGGAAAGGATTTTATTATACTGGAATGAAATCTAGATCATCTAACTGGACCAATACAAAGTTGATTATAGAATATACATCTTAAGGTATGACAGCCAGAAAAAGCACAACACTGCCAAACATTATTTAATAATTTTATTCAAAAATTAAAAAATAAACACTCTTGGGATTTTACTAGATCATTGAAACCAACTGCTTATTTGATGAAGAATGTGCTTTTTGAGATTGAATTACAGGGTTCTCATGAAATTCTGAAAACCTAACTGTTATTTTAGTGGGCAAAAAATAACAGGAATTAACTTGTGATCATGGGCCATTTTCAGAAGGGAGGGGGAGGAGCTAATGAGCAGCTGTTCAAGGGTTTTCTCTCCTGCTCTTCCCCAATTTAAGCCTCATGTTTTCTATAGCACTGTGAGAAACTATTTTGTCTTGAGCTATTTTCACATTTCCTGGCCAGCTCATATCTTCCAAGTGATGACGTGTGCTAGAAAAGGCAGCAACAGAAAGAAAGTGACATTTCCTGAGCGAACTTGCAAGAAAAATGTAAGAAATCTTTTTCAAAGAGAAAAGGAATGTATATACCTTCTTCCTCACTCAGGCTACAGCTACATTCTCATAGGAGAACTGAATTATCCAGACATTTCTTGGGAGACCAATACAGCAGCACACAGACAATCCAGGAAGTTTTGGAGGATGTTGGGGATGACTTCCTGGTACAAGTGCTGATGGAACCAACTGGGGCCATGCACAACTTGACTTGTTGCTTACAAATAGGGAAGAACTAGTAGGAGAAATAGAAGTGGGTGCCAACCTGGGCTGCAGTGATCACAAGATGGTAGATTTCAGGATCCTTACAAAAGGAGGAAAAGCAGCAGTAATTCACAGACTCTTGATTTCAAAAGAGCAGAAGTCTTGCTGAAGGCACAGGAACAAGCAATCCCGCTGCATAGTAAGAAACGTAAATATGATAGGCAACCAGCTTGGCTTAACAGGAGAATCCTTGGTCAGCTTAAACTCAAAAAGGATGCATATAAGAAGTGGAAATGTGGACAGTTGACTAAGAAGGAGCATAAATATATGGCTGGAAAATGCCAGGCAGTAATCAGGACAGCAAAGGCACAATTGGAACTGCAGCTGGCAAGGGATGTGAAGAGTAACAAGAAGGGTTTCTACAGGCGTTTTAACAATAATTTATTTTCAGTTAACTTATTTTGAACTTGGTGCCACCCACACAGTACTGAAGTTCAAAATAAGCAGCTATTTTGAAGCTTCCACTACCCCTTGTATGACAAGGGATACCAGAACTGGAATACTGCACCTGAAACAGCGCTGTTATTTGGAGCATGATGTTTAGCCTGGGAGTTGCTATTTTGGGATACATTTGTATTCCGAAATAGCAACTATAGCATAACCATAGCCTCAGTCTAGACAAGGCTTTAGGTCTTCCAGAGTCAAATCTGTGAGTGTGGGGAAGAATCATCCATTCAATCGAGATGAAGTTTTGCCTACTCTGTTTAAGTTGAAATCAATGGGACTGCTCAAAGAGCAAGGTATTACCCACCGTTACCAAGGCTGATGGACTCTGACCTTGATTTGCAGAAATCCTAAGCACTGGTGATCAACATTGTATAGAAGTGCCTCGGGCCCTGAAATAGAATATTAATTCTTCCTGAAGCATCATGGATGCATGTTTACAATTGAATCAGTTCAAGCCATAGCTTCATGCTTGTTCCAATTCCATTAATGCAGCTTCCTTGATATCAGGAGTTTTATGAAGAGGAGAAATACAATCACATATTTTAATCTTATTGGACAGTACTAGCAGCTTTGTGTGAAGTTTCATCTTTTCTACACCAAGCAGCCTTTTCTTCTACAGTGTTTCTGTCAAGAAGTGGACTTAATACTTGCTTCACCCTAGCATCTCTGAGTCTTTTGGCTTTTTTGTGCTTCATTCTTATTTGATTGGAAACTGACAGTGGAAAATAATTGAAATCCCTGCGGGAGACCTTTGATAACCAAACTGTTTTCTGTGCCCTGCTTTGTCTCATTTACAACTGAAAGAGATGTGGCTGCATCTGGCAATCAAGTTTTGAAAAGGACTGTCAGTGGGAAAACTATAGATAAAGTAGCACAGTGATATCTGGTAAAGTGTGTTTTAAGCTTTGCTACACAAGCAAGTAGATCCGATTTCAGTCTTTTTCTTTTGCTGGTTTGCTACTGCATTAGCGGGAAATTTATACCAGTTTTGTAGCATCTTAAAGACTAACAGATTTATGGGAGCATAAGCTTCCATGGGCAAAGACCCAGTTCATCAGATGCACCGATGAAGTGGATCTTTGCCCATGAAAGCTTATGCTCCAATAAATTTGTTAGTCCATAAGATGCCACAGGACTTCTCGTTTTCGCAGGTACAGACTAACATGGCTAGCCCTCCAATACTTATTCCAGTTTGATTTCCTTCTTTGACAAGTTAACTTGTTTGTGGATAGGGAGAATATGTTGGATGCAATATTCCTGGACTTCAACAAGGCTTTACACACAGACCCGTACAATATTCTGATGATGGAGAGATTCAGGCTTGATGGAACTGCCATTATAAGTTGGCACACAATTCATTAAACATCTGCAAACGTAGAGTAATTATTAATGGGATGATGTCACACTGGAGGCAGATGTCAAGAGGGGTTCCCCAGGGATTTTTTTCTGGGTCCAGTGTTATTTAACATCTCTATTAATGGCCTGGATATAGGACTAGTGATCATAGTGATCAAATCTGTAGCTGACACAAAGCTGTGAGAGCCAGCACAGCCAACTCTTTGTAGGATAGACCTAAAACACAAATGGACTCTGATAATTTGGAGAAATGGACTATAAACAACAAAATGAAATTCAGCAAAGTCAAATGTAAGGTGCTATGCATCGGGAAGAAAAACCAAAAGTACAAATACAGAACGGGAGATAACGGACTCGACAGTAGCGCAGCTGAGAAAGATTTTGGAGTTGCAGTGGATCACAACTTCAAAATGAGTCAGTAAAGTGATGCTGTTGCAAAAATGCAAATGCAATTTTAGATTACATTGACACAAGCACAGCATGCAAGTCACAGGAGATTATAATACTATTCTATTCGGCCTCGTCTACATGGGCAGCTTCTGTCAAGAGAACAGCCCCTTTGTTGATAAAACTCATGGAGCGTCTACATGGTTAAAGTGCTCTGTTAAGAGTTTGCTGACAAAACTTGGCTGTTCAGCTGGCAGCATTGTATCTCTCCCTGAATAGGTATAATGCCTCTATCAACAATTTTTTTGGCAGAATGCCCATGTAGGCAGTTCTGTCGACAGAGTGGGCTTCCAGTCCCCTGGACAGCCCTGTTTGCAGAGCTTCCAGTTAGCTGTCCCATGCGAGAGGGCAGAGCAGCGTGGCTGCTCTCTGTAGGCAGAGTGGATTGCTCTTTTGATCTTCTTTGGTGTGTACATGCGATCTGTTGACAGAGGTGCTGCCGAGGTTTCTCTGTTGACAGTGACTTCTGTCGACAGAGGCTGCCTGTGTAGATAAAGCTGTCGGGACTGGTTAGGACTCAATTTGAGTACTGTGCCCAGTTTTGGTCACCAAGGTATAGAAAGGTCAAAAGGATGGAATGCAAGTTGCACAAGAGACGGCTGAAGGAACCGGGTATGCTTAATTTTGGAAAGAGGAGATGTGGGTGGGGTACATAATAGCAATCTTCAAATGCATGAAAGGCTGTCATAAAAACACAGAAAAAAGTTGTTCTGTCTTGTCACAGAAGGCAGGACACAGCGACACTGATAAGTGCTGCAGGCCCAGAGGAAAGGAGGGAGAGGGACTGGCTGTCTGCCCCCGGGGTTGGGGGTTCGGCCAAAGACAGAAGGGGTGGGGCTTATGGTGGAAGGACATGGCTTAGGGAAGTCAGTCCTGGCCCCACTGCATGTGGAGCAGTGGCACAGTGCTCCACGAAGTTTTAAAGTTGTCTTTCTTTTCAATGGGAATCCATATTTTCCAAAGGTTCAGGAAGGTTGGGATCCAGGGATCTGTTTTGGGTTTCAAGAATACAAAAGAAAAGAGAGAGATTAACATAAAGCTATTTGTTATTATTCTTATTCTTATTCTTATTCTTATTCTTATTCTTATTTGCCATGTGGTTGTTGCCCAGTTGTCTGTTTTCAGCTGCAGCAGAATAAACTCTAAATGTGTCTGACAAAACCTTGCTGTAGAAGTAGGAAATGAATTGCAGCATCACAAGAGATGCAGCTTGTGGTTATATTTTTACGTTTCACAACTGTTCTTCCATAAGGCTCTTCCATATAATTAGTCAATGTCAATCAATACAAGTAAACCTAGTGTTCTGACTATTTTAGCAGCAATAAAATGGCTATAAAAAGAAAGTAACACCACACCACTGGAGTCTTGCCTTTGAACACATCCTGGAAGACATAATTAAAACCACCAAGTGCTTATTTCAAAGTCAGAGCCCATAAGTGATGGGTCTGGCATCGTGCCTATTGGAGGAAGGCTAATTACACCATAAATTAAACTGATTTTTTTTAACCAAACATTATGACCTTTAATAAAATTGTTTTTACAACTAGCTGTCAATAAATCATCCAGGAAAGCTAGTGAGAAGTGTTCTGTGAGTACTTCACTTCTGTGAATTTCATTAGCTGCAGTTTATTTAGTTTTGTGAGCTGTGATATTTTTTAAATCTCAAATTAAAATCTCTGAACCATAAAAACCAAATTAAAAAATGTTAGCATTTCAGTCTCTGAAAATGAGCCTTTCTAACTGCAGAATTAGTCAAGACTGTATACCAATCAGGAGGTCATTAAAATTACAGTGCATAACAAATGCTTAACTTAATACAGTAGTCTAGGAAAGCCCTTTCAGATATACAGCTTAAAGAGAGCAAAACGTTTCTGGGTATATTGATTGAAACTAATGTGAATTTCTTTTAACTTAATAATCTGATATATTGTAACTTCAGTTTTCCGATCCTCCTTACATCTATTTTATTCTGGAGCACATCTACCTGTTTGAATCTGGGTTCACTTGGGTACCTGCAAAGAACCATCCTGGGTATCGCACTGCAGTGGGAATAGGATTGTGTTAGTTAGCAAAGAAGAATACGGTAATGTCAATATACTTAGTTCAAGATACATTCAGCTTATGCTACTGTGCTATCTCTGCATAATTTCACATATTTTGGGAAAAAATACAATAATGTTTGATTTGCTGCTCTGAAATGAACAATTTAAAATTTATCACTTTTATTAGACTGGTATGAGAAAATGAAGCTAATATTTCTATTCCTCTGGGTCCTTACAATAGTACAAAGGTTTTACAAACAGATAGAAAAGCTTCTCTTCTCTGTAGAGTGCCAGTTTAAGATAGATAAGACTGTTGGTGGTGGGGTTAAAATAGGCAAACTGAGTAAAATGTCCACCTAGTTTAAGATTAATTCATTTTCACCTTTATTTATACAATGCCATATGGATTTATTTTCACAATATCTGGACATATCTTCTGCAACACAATGTTATCTTTGTGTTAATGTTAATCTTTGTGTTAATATGCATCTGATGAAGTGACTCTGTGCTCACGAAAGCTCATGCTCAAAACTTTTCTGTTAGTCTATAAGGTGCCACAGGACCCTTCGTTGCTGTTATCTTTGTGCTGCCAGCAATAATATTTTAGTCAGATTATCAATTCTGTGTAAAAAATACTTGTCAAAACCATACTTATGCCAGCATGAGCTTGACCTAAGTGTTACCTTCTCTGCACTTGTTCACTATCCACAGTCACTAATCATTAAAAGGTTTTAATCTACCATTAACAATGCCTCATTTTATACAGTATTTCAATACTATACTCCAGGATATGTTGTGCAGTGCTATCCTTAATGCATTAGAAAAGGGAAACGGTGTTATAGAAAATATGATTATTCTTTACTGTCAATATTCCTGATTTTCTTCAAACATGCGTTTTTCATTGAGCCCAGTTTTGCTTGTGAATCGTGAAAAAGAAACTTCAGCAGAATTTTTCCTGTGTATACACATGGAAAGGTATCTCAGCTATGGGGCCTTGATGTTTACTTGCTTTTAATAGTCCCTCAGCAACACAATCTTTACTCTCAGCTGCTGTTTGATGATTGGAGCATGTGATGGAGTGTAAAAAGGATTAAAGAGCAGTTTTGCTCAGTAGGTTCCACCCCTCTTCCTTTGCTGATGATGTTCCAGTGGGAGGCGAGGTTTAAAAAGGGAGCTGGTCAGTTCACTTAGGGGATGGACAAGGCAGAGAGAACTAGCTCCAGGAGCTCCAGAGGCGGAGATAGCCAGATCTGGAGAAGGAAGCAGCAGCGCTGGCAGGCCAGAGCAAGATAGGCAACCTGCTAGAATGATAATTGTTACAGTGACAAGCTGCAGCATGCTGTAGGAAAGAGGGACATAAGAAGTGACCCAGGGAGACTGACTTGACACCCCTGAGGGTGAAAGATAATGAACAGGCATCACATGGCCCTGGAGTTGCGGGGGCCTGGGTTCCCTTATCCTTTGTGCGGCTACCACTAAGCAGGGTGATGGCCAGAGACCAGGGTGGCTGACAGACTTTGCTGAGCCCTTGAGCAAGATGAGAGGCACTTGGTTCCACATCCCCAGAAGGGGCAGGGCCTTGGGCAGAAGAGGCAGGACTGGGGTTAGCCTCCTCTAGTCAGCTGTTCAATGCCCCTGGGAACACACTGTCCAGGGCTCCGGTGGTGATTTAAAGGGCTTGGGGCTCCCTCTGCTGCAGCAGTAGTGGTGGCAGCAAGGAGCCTCAGGCCCTTTTAAATCTCTGGGCCGCAGGGCAGCTGCCCCCTTTGGCCACCCCCGTCAGTGGGTTGACTGCTGGGAACTGCAACCACTAGACAGGGTATCTGCCAGGGACTATGCCCACAGGCAGGTAGACCATGGATCTGTTCACAGGACATCTTTATCTGTCCCTTTTGCCTACCGTTTCATGGCATCACAAGTTCAGACTTGCTCTTTGCACCTTGACAAATCTGCCCCTTCGAACTTCTCTTCTCTTCTCTTCTCTTTCATTCCACGACCTGCCAAGTCAGCCTCATCTGTCCTTTCGGTGACATCTCACACAAATGCCTGTGCCTTATTTCATGCTGTCCTTTACATGTGAAACCCACTCACTGAACTGATCTGTAAAGCCACTCCTCCTTCAAATCTCTTCTCAGGAACTCCAAGGATCAGGTTGATGAGCAAATGAATGAAATAAGGGGGATAGTTAGTCTTTACTTTATCTGGCATGATAACATTTTTAATGTTGCAAATGTATATAAAAAGTACATATTTGATTGTATCCCGCTCTCCTCCTATATTTTTAATGTTGCTTGTCTTAAGGGCAGTTCTTTTTTCTGTGCCAGTACTTGCCAGTACTGAGTACCCACACCTCAGCAGCCCCAGCCATGGGACTGGCTGCCAGGAGGTGGGGGTAGGGAGGAGGCACTGCTTAAGGGCTTTGGAGCAAGGACCATGTCTTCATGTGTATTTGTGCAGTGACTAGCACAATCGCTGAGGCTGGCTTTTGGGAAACACTGCACTCTAAAAAATAGGAATAAATAATAACTCACTGGTAGATATCACTAGTCTTCCCTGCCCCATCATATCTGAGAAGCCTGCCGTCCAGCTGTTTGTTACATGTGGACTCACAAGTATGCCCTAAACTATGAGCCTTCTGATATGCATAGCTGTCTGAGACACCAACTGCCATTTTTGTTCCCTTGTGGTCATAAAATCATAGAATCCTAGGGCTGGAAGGGACCTCAGGAGGTCATCTAGTCCAGTCCCCTGCTTCAAGCAGGATCAACCCCCACAAAGACATCCCAGCCAGGACCTTGTCAAGCCAGGACTTAAAAACCTTGAGGAATGGAGAATCCACCACCTCTCTAGGCAACGCATTCCAATGCTTCACCACCCTCCTGGTGAAGTAGTTTTTCCTAATATCCAACCTACACCTCTCCTCCTTCAACTTCAGGCCATTACTCCTTGTTCTGCCATCTGACATCACTGAGAACAGTTTCTCACCCTCCTTTTTTAGAGCTCCCCTTCAGGAAGTTGAAGGCTGCTATTAAATCACACCCAAGTCTTCTCTTCTGTAAACTAAACAAGCCCAAATCCCTCAGCCTATCCTCATAGGTTTTGTGGTCCAGCCCCTTAATCATTCTTGTTGCCCTCCACTGAACCTGCTCCAGCACATCAACATTCTTTCTATACTGGGGAGCCCAAAACTGGACACAGTATTCCAGATGTGGCCTCACCAGTGCTGAACAGAGGGGAACAACCACTTCTCTAGATCTGCTCGAAATGCTCCTCCTAATGCACTCCAGTATGCTGGTTAGCCTTCTTGGCTACAAGGGCGCACTGTTTACTCATATCCAGCCTTTCATCCACCATAAGCCCTAGGTCCCTTTCCATCGTACTGCTGCTGAGTGAGTCGGTCCCCAGCCTGTAACAATGCTTGGGATTCTTCCACCCCAGATGCAGGGCTCTACACTTCTCCTTGTTGAACCACATCAGATTTCTTTTGGCCCAGTCCTCCAATTTACCCAGATCACTCTGGATTCTCTCTCTACCCTCCAGTGTATCTACCTCTCCCCCTAGTTTTGTGTCAACTGCAAACTTGCTGAGGGTGCAATCCAGTCCCTCCTCCAGGTCATTAATAAAGATATTGAACAACACCGGCCCCAGAATGGAGCCTTGCAGCACTCTGCTTAAAACTGACCGCCATCCAGATATTGAGCCATTGACCACTAGCTGTTGGGCCTGACCATCAAGCCAGTTTTCTATCCATCATATAGTCCAAAGATCCAATCCATATTTCCTTAACTTATGGACAAGAATGCTGTGCGAGACGGTATCAAAAGCTTTGCTGAAGTCAAGGTATTTCACATCCACTGACTTCCTCATGTCCACAGAGCTTGTTACCTCGTCATAGAAGCTAAATGGATGATCAGTGGATTGACCCTTTCACTTATTTCTGTCCTGCACCACCCCCTCGTCCTCCTGCCACACACATACTCTGAAGAAAAGACCTGGATTTAGCTTCTCCTAAGGCATCTCCCAACTTTTAACTCCTCCTGTGTATATGTGTACTCCCACTTAGCTACCTCAGGCTGATTGAAAATGCCTTTCCAATACTTTCAATTTTAACAAAGTAAGTACTATAACAAGCAAGATAACATAGTCATTGTCTCAGTATATATAGAACTCTACTCCACATAGTTAGCATTCAAACTCTTTATATGTGTCTTTCAGAAAGAGTGAGATTGTAGATGGTCTGATTATCTTCAATTGCTTTTAAGGTGATTTTTATCTCATAGATGTTTTATTTCTATAACACATTTAAAGTCCTTATATCAGATGGACTCCTGTATTATATATAACTGTATGTCATAATGGCAAAAAGTCAATAGAAAACAAAAATTGAAACACAACCTCTGATGGCTTATATGGTGGACACAATAAATCAATTTTAAATTATTTTTAAATGCGAAAAAAGGGAAGACAGAGCTTTGAATGTGGCTATTGATAAGGATAAAAAAAAGTTAGAAGAAACACTTTGCAGTTACCTGAACTCCATTAAGAAATATGAATAACTCTTTACTTGATCTGGAGTTTTTCTTCCTGACTTCATTAATCAACTGCTCATTAATCTGAAATACTTCACTGCCGACTCACAGATCTGGTTTATGTATATACATATTTTAGCTTTTATTTCATTTGCTTTTTTAAAGCATTGCTTGGGCAGCCCTTCCATTATATTTGGACGTTTGTAAATTACAGACCCCTGTGGGCTGACATAATGTGAGAAGAGGGCAGATGTTTTCCTCCTTACTCAGTGTACATGATGTAGTTTTAAAAATGAATGTACTAATAGGACCAATAAAACTCTTTAAACCAAATACCCATTTCATAAAATACCATCCAAGTGTTTTTGCAACTTGATCTATCATGCAGTAATACAGAAGCCTCAGGAGCTTCAGATGAATTGCACTTAATTACTATTAATTTGAGTTTCTATTGCTCATCCATTTGGGGGTACAGAGTCATAGAACTATAAAATTGGAATGAACACTGAAAGGTCATCAAGTCCAGCCCACTGCACTGTAAACAAACAAACTAGTCTGTCCTCAGTAGGTGTTTGTCCAACTGCTCTTAAAAACCTTCAATGGCTGGAATTATGCAACCTCCCTTGAAAGCCTAGTCCCTGGGTTTAACTATCTGTATAGTGAGAGTTTGTTTCCTGGTATCTAACCTAAATGTCCCTTGTTGCAGATTATGCCCATTATTTCTTGTCCAGCCTTCACTGGACAAGAAAAATTGATCACCATCCTCTGTATAACTGTCAATATATTTAAAGACTGGTCAGGTTTCTGTTCTACCTTCTTCTGTCAAGACTAAACATATTTGTGTGTGTGTGTGTTTCGAAATCTTTCCTCATATGTCAGGTATTTTGCATTTTCTAAACCTTTTAGTACTTTTATTGCTGTCCTCTGGACTTTGTCCAAGTTTTTCACATCTTTCTTAAAATGCGGCACCCAGAATTAGGCAAAGTTCTCCAGCTGAGGGCTCACTACTGCTGAGTAAAGTATGACAATTATCTCCCATGTCTTATATATGCCAGTCTGACTAACATACCCTAGAATATTAGCTTTTTTTGCAACTGGGTAGTTTGTTAACTCATATTCCATTTGTGATCTCCCATAACCCAGAGATTCTTTTCAGCCAGTTATTTCCCATTTGGTAGTTTATTTGTAGTTCCTATTTTTCTTCCCAAGTGTGATACTTTGCTCTCGTCTTAGTTGAATGCCATCTTGTTGAATTCAAACCAATTCTCTCATTTGTCAGAGTCATTTTGAATTCTAATCCTGTTGTCCAAAGTGCTGGCAACTTCTCTTGCCTTGTTGTCATCTTAGAATTGCAGATTTTTTATATATAGTCTCTGCTCCATTATCCAAATAATTAATGAAAATATTGGACCTAGAACAGACCCCTGTCAGACCTCCCTATATAAGCACCCCCACCTCAGTTAGAGAGCAAAACATCAATTGTTTTGCATTCAATTTATATTAATTTCATCTAAACCATATATCCCTATTTTTTATATGGGAATGTCATGTGGGACCATGTCAAAAGCCTTCCTAAAATAATGGTATAATAAATGTACTATTTCCCTCCTATCCACTGGAGCTTGTACCTTTAAGTATCAAGGGTGCCATAATTCATATGGCAAAGAGTGTACAAATCATGTATATATGTGTTTTTATTGTTTTCTGTGTGTAGGGAAAAAGGCAATAGTTTTGTCAAGTCTGATGGATAAAATTAAATCTCCAAACTTCTGCGTATTTTACTCATTATTTTAACAGGTAATCTGATGACCTGAATGCCACCTGTGCCCTCCATCATCAAACATGAAGGGAGAAATTTTGACCTGACATTTTCAGTTAAGGGAATGGTGATGTTCCTCATATCATTTTCTCTCGTACCAGCTTCTGCTTTTATTACCCACTTGAGTATCTCATTGATTTCAATAGGATTACTCATGTAATTAAGGGCCTTCCTTCTTTTGTTATTTTTCTATTTCAGTGTCTAAAAGTTAGTAGATATCTGGAGAGAATGGAGGAGAGGAAGGGAGTTAAATACCTCCTCATAAATGTGAATGGAATTGGGAATCAGAGACAATATTAGGTAGATAAAGGCTGGGTGATTTTAAACAGAGATGCACCCAACCATTTGTGTTTGGATGTGGATACAAATTCCCCAGATTCTGAAAGGGCTGACACACAGTATTTGGCAGCTGCCAGACTGCCATTCAGATATAAATTCCATCAAAGTTTAAGGGGTAGTTATATCTGGGGTTTTAGTTCAGCACTAGCTTTTCAGGGAACAGGGGACACACGGAATCTTTTCCAAGTGACAGATTCTTCAGAGCTCATGACTGTTTATTCATTTATAAGTTGCCCAGTTTATAGGAAGTTCCTGCAAGATTCTGCTGAGTCTTCTGAAATCATCTTTACTGTTCTGTTTTTGCATTTTTACTTGTGCAGGACATAAACTAAGAAGTTAAAGTTTACATTTTATAAATAAAGCTTTTAGCTGTGTTCTATTTACCAGTTACCTTGCATACTCTTTTATTAAGTTCCCTGATTTGGTGAGGAAAAAGGGTCATTTTCAATAGGCAAAGAATCGTCCTGTTTGTGAGAGTTCCCAGTAAAATCCCAGATATCAAACACCTGTTTTTCACTAAATTTGAGGATGTTGATGGGTCAGGAGGGGAGCTGCGGGTTAGTTCATTCCTCTCTAAAGCAATGAAAGCCATAAAATATTATAAGCAAAAAGCCACCTGTTTCTGAATTAATGCCTGCCGTCTACCTTTCTGGTTTAAATTGAAGATTCAGCATCTAGGTGGTCTTTTATTCATTTCACTCTAACAGAGAAGATTTAACCACAGTGTGCTAATTTGTATAGCATCTTCACAATTATCTCATTCCCATAGCTCTTTAAAAACAGGTCAGCGGAAATATTAAGTCACTGCAAATACAATCAGATATTGTTTCCTAACTAAATTTCTGTTTTTTCCCAAAAAGCACAGATTAGAGGATATTCTACAGATAAGATCTGGAATAGTTTTATTATTTAACAATATGTTAACACTGAGACTAGTTTTGGAACAGTCTGTGTATATTTATTTTACTTTTAAAGTTATCGTAAGTGTGTTTTTGCCAAAATAGAAAATGTCAGCTGGCAAAGCTTTCAAGGGCATGAATGGCAAAGGTCATCTAGAAAGCTGTCTGCATTGTCATGCATGTCAGTTTGTCTGTATCTGAACACACTTGCGATAACAACAGAGTGCAACCAGCATTTTTCTGGCAGCTAGAAACAAATTATTAACATGAGGGCCAAAGACAGATGGGAGAATAATGGTGTGTCAGAAGCAAGAATGTTTACATAAATTGTAATGAAACTACAATATTCTGAAGATATTTCCAAACACTTGCCATTTCCTTTGTTGTCTGCTCTCTCTGGTATCCTAGCACCACTGAAATTTAGAAATGAAAGAAATCTTGAGCAATCATCTAGTTTTGCCCAATGTGCTCAATAAAAAACAAGCATTCCTAGCTTAGCCCTGAAAGGTGTTTGTTTCACCTGTTCTTACAAACCTCCAGTGAAACGTATTCTTCAAACTCCCTTGGTAACCTATCCCAGTACTTAACTATCCTTATAGTTAGAAAATTTTCCACTAATAAATATGCTAAATCTCCCTTGCTGTGAATTAAATCAATTATTTTGTGTCTGGTGTTTGGTAGACATGGAAACCCCCTGATCACCATCTTCTTCATAACTACCTTTAACATATTTGAAGATTGACAGAGAGATAGTCCTTTTAGATTATCACGTTCCCAATCAGACTTGTATTCTCAAGGCAAGAAGAAACTGGGATATTAAAGGGATGCATCACATGGCAGTATCCTTTTAATATCATATTCAAAGTTGAAGTCCACCTTCCAAGTCCAGCAACAAATCCTACCACTTTTAAAAGTTTTGTCACACTCATCTAAATTCATGTTCTTTCCTGGACCTACATGATCATGAAGAGGTTTTAGTACCGGTGAGAACTGAGGCCACGGCAGTTAAATGATGCCCCCTCACCCTGTTGTCCAAAATTTAACTTATTCATATTTTCAATAACAAGGGTGTTTGTGCTGGTTATTTGATATGGATCAAATAATCTATGGAGATGTGGGAAAAATTCACATTTGTCCTTGAGAACTTTGACTATAATCTTCCTGTCTGTCTAAAGTTATATGTAGATTTGTGAGGTGTTCCTTTTAAATTTAGCTATCCACTAGGAAGTCCTCTAGGTAGCACTTTACTTCTGACAATCCATTCAGAATATGGTCCATCCACAATGTGGTTGGGAGCATTGCTAATGCTGACATTATCCAAAATGATGAAATGTAGTATTGGTACAACTCTCAGGCCGTGGCCGCACTAGCCCCTCTTTTCAGGTACTATGGAATATGCTAATGAAGCACTTGCATGAATATGCAGCACCTCATTAGCATAAACTAGATGGGAAGAAGGGGCTTTCGATATCAGGAGGATCATTTTGAAAGGCCCCCGGCTACACAGACGGCGTGCATTTTGAAACCAGCAGTTTCGAAGCAAGTGCAGCCACCATTATACCATATTACCATAACCCTTCTTAAAGGAGGGGCTAGTGCGGCTGCGAACTTAGGGTTTTACCTCCATGTGTGTTCGCAATTAAGTTCAACACAGATAGTTTTGCTATACTTTTGATCCTTGGCTAAAGGGGCAAACATATTTTCAATATAAGGGATACTGAGAGCAAACTGATCACAGCGCTTCATATACTGAAAATGACATTTCTGTGTGTTTTGATGGTGCCATTTTCCCCACAAAACATTTGCCATTTCTGTAGTTCCTCAGTACGTACTGATATACCACAGCATGAAGTTCAAAATACTTGCTGATACACTTTGGAACTATCACCAATCTTTTCCCTTATGGGAGCTTTTTCCTTTCACTCATCAGGGACAAGAATGCTTTTAAAACAGACCAAGTTCATAGGCATGGATTCTTTACACCTGCCAGAATTCTAATCCTGCCACATTTTGTTTTTGCACTGAGGTTAAAGAATCAAAGAAGGAACCCGCTGAAGTTAAGGGGAATGGCACCCACTGCGTGTTTGGCACTTTACTGATGGTGAATGCATGCTCTGAGACACTATCAGAAGACATACACTATGGAAGATAGTGTTCTCATTTTACCCATCTTCTAGTTGACTTTCAGGGAAGATGAATGAGGAACATTCACTTTAACAAGGAAAAATATCATGGTTCATTTTCTAGAAAATCTCTTGCAATATGATTGACTGATTTTCAAGAATAACTAGATGCAGTTCCAGATGCTAGTACCTTTGAAAATATATTTTCAAGGCATTATGAAATGTTAGGGGCATTTTGTCCTAGTTTCATGTCACTGGTTGGTCATTTGCACATTTCTTTGATTACTGATTTTGATTCTTTAACCTCAGTGCAAAAACAAAATTTGGGTTGGGCTAGGAGTCTCAAGCCTGTTTTTTTAAATTTTGGCTCATTTAAGGTCTAGGATTAAAGCAAAACTATATTTAGTTTAATGTCATGAATATAAAAACCAATAACATATTTAGTAGGATTGAAAAGAATATCTCATAAGTTATTAAAGAAATATACACAGCTATTGATAAGTGATTTCTTATACCCAGAGTTTAAGGTTGGGTTAAGTCATTTTTATTTACAACTTTCCCTGAACCCTTTAAAAGCTGAAAAGTCTTTAAAAGATTAATGAAGTGGGAAGTTGATTTAGCATTTGTATGGGTTTTGATTTACCAAAAATGAAGACCACAGTTTCTTCTTTGTAGATTCCAAATCCACTTCCTCTCTTCTACAGAAGTTATGTTGCCAGCTGTTTCCAAAGCTCTATGACAACACCATTAATAATTCCTTTGGTATTCTTCTCTAATAAGCATAAGTTATCATAAATTAATATGGTATGAGTGTGGATGCCATATGTGTTTCTATAGCATCTATCACTTAATAAAAACAATGTATTGTAGATCTGACTACTCCTAAAACATGAAAACTGCTGTCAACAGAAGCTGAGAAGAAATTCCTTTTTGTGCTCTGAATACCAGGTCATATGGGATGTAATTCACCCGGGCATGGAGAATTTACATAGGCCTACTGAATCTTTTAAGCCTCATGGGGAATGAAAAAGTAGGTATGGACATAACTTCCCTGTGAGTTACAGAAAGTGTACTACGCCAAAATGGAATGAGGTCTCATCTATGGTGGGGACATGCCGCAATTTTAGTCATTAATATATAGCACCGGTAGTGGTTGAATCTCTCTAATCTGGCATTCTCTTGGTTGGCAACTTCTGTAGTCTGGCATGAATTTAGTTATCCAGATAGTCACTTATCATGAGTGTCGCCAAGTGTCCTGTGGTTCCATACAGTTTGTTTGCAGCCACCCATCCTGGATCTCGGTGTTCTGTGCTGTTATTTGGCTGTAATTTACCCCTACGTGTCTTCTAACAGCCCAGTAAGCAATGGAATTGTTGCCAATGCTGCTAGACAATATTGACCTCCTCATGGTCCAGCAAATTCTCTCCTTCAGGATTAGTCAGGTCCCAAGAGTGCTGGACTAGAGAGGTTCAATCTACACCAACTTCATCTTATGGAAGGGACAAGCTTTCAAGCGTATCTTCAAGGAAAGTTTGTCTCCAATTTCTCCTCCAGCAGAAATTGGTCCATTAAAAGATATTACCTCTTCCATCTCCATGATACAATGGAGTGCAATGAAATAGAAGTCCAGCTAAGAAGAGTTCAACCCAAAGAATATATATTTAACTATCTAAAGCAGGGGTCAATAACCCCCAGCATGAGTGCCAAAAGTGGCACAACAGCCTATCTTCATCAGCACACAAGGCAGGAGCTCAGCCCCACCCCTTCTCCCCCATACAGCTGGGAGCTTGCTCAAAGCCATGTTGCCTGTGGGTTAACAAAAGACTAGCTAATGCTACCACCCACCACCTAAATAGTAAAGCTCTGCATCTTAATTTGTTTATTAATGAAGGTGTTGTAAGTAAGACTATTAGTGACTTTAAAAAGTATCACTGGCACTCAGACCATACATAAAGGTCAAAAGGTCAAATTTCAGCACTTTGCCTCAGAAACATTGCTGACTCCTCATCTAAAATATATATATTGTCAAGTTCAAAATAAAATCTGTTGTTTAGTCACACAGAGTTTGTGAATTTGATTCCATCTGTTGCCTTTATACAGAATTTCCTTCTTTCCTTCCTTCCGTCCTTCCGTCCTTCCTTCTTTGTGAAAAGACCTAGGTTATAGTTACACTACAGCGCTCTGTCAATAGAAGTTACTGGTGGGAGAGTTTTCCCAACAAAACTTCAGTTGACAGAGTGCGTCCACACACAAAAGTCAATCGGAAGAGTGCTGGGCTCTATCAACAGAGCAGCCAGACTTCCCATCTGCTCTCTCGAGGAAACAGGCACCTGGAAGAACAGCAGAGAGGGCTGTCCATTGTCCTGGATGCTCTGTCTCTCAAGAGAGACACCCTCGGGCCATTTACACAATTCTTTTTGGCGACAGAATCCGGCAACAGCAGCTTTGAGAAGGAATGGTGCCAGCAAAAGTGCTGTGTTTTGTTGAGATACTGTTAACAAATCCCATTTTCTGTGTGCACGCTCCATGAGTTTTGTTGACAAAATTGGGGTTTTGCTGGCAAAACGTGCTAATGTGACCATAGCCCTAGACTGTGAATGGAGGAAATAGGATCAGTTTCTAATCAGGAAGCAAAAAAAGAAAAAAAAGAAAAAAAGAAATGTGGCATGTAATGTGAAATGGACTATTTTTTGTTGGCAGTAAGTGTACATCAGATCTCAGAGTCCAGACATTTAATCAAATTAAAGGAATATGTCAACTTTTCATAAGTTTTAAAATTTATCCCTGTGATTATTTTATTGCAGAGATTTAAGCCAATTATATGCTATTAGTACACAAACAATAATAGTCATTTCAATTTTTCAGTTTGAACTGTGGGAGAATGGGTTGTTCTAAACAGCTTTTTCTAATATATGTAATTTGCTATGTTTTTGCTGGTGCCAGTTGTTCTGCTAGAGCTTTGCAATGGAAATAGACCACAATGGTTTGTTCATTATGTTAGAGGCTTGCAGATTTTTTTCCCTCTGTAATCGTGCTGCATGATTTTATGTGAAATTGATTCTGTACAAACTGTAACTAATAGGATTTCCCTGCAAACAATCAAAGCATATTGTATAAATGTTTACAATCAATACATAAGAAGAAACTGATATTTCTCTAACAATTTCCAGAAAGATGTGCATTTATTCAAATCCAGTCTCTGAACGTTTTTCAAATTGAAGTTTTAAAAAAATAAAACTTGTAGTTTGAATCATTTAAAAAGCTCCCTTATTTTAGAGCTTTTTCACTCAGCCAGACATAGAATATGAAAGTCTTTCATACTGTCTGTTGAACATGGTTGAGTTAAAATATAAACTCTGTAAAAATATAGCTGTTAATAAAGTTTATTTGGCTTCAATTTAGATATGACAAAATTCCATTGCAAGACGTTCTCTGAGAAAAGATTTAGACTTAATATTTGTTTCCCACATATTAAGATCAATGGCATGTGCTGTAAAGAATAAAACCCACAATACAGAGACATCAGTCCTCCTGGGCTAATGGAAATCTAAACCTGATTAAAAATCCATTTCAGGACTTTTTTATTGCAAGGGTGGGTTTGATAGCTGTCAGTGTACAGGAAAATAGCACATCTGGAATCTTACTGTGTACTTGTGCTGGCTGGTATAACTCAACATGTGTGTCAGATTTTTTTTAAATAGCCAAGATTTATTTCCTTTCTATTAATTTTTTAAAAGTCTTTGGTAAGTATGCTTATTAAGCACTAAATTTTTACCTACCACAAATTAAAAGCTATATTTTAGTAGTGGGCAATTTACTTTTAAGAAACATGAGAAGGGCAGAAATATACATCAGTGAAGAGAAGAGTTATATGAATTGATTACAAAAATGCCCCAGTGGATTCTCAAAGATGAATATTTTGAGATTTATTTAATGAAAGTTGCATTTTTCTTGCGTCTTTTATATCCAACAATGGGAAGTCCAAAAGTGAGATATTAAACAAGTAGCATACATTTGACTCACTATTGTCTCTGCAGTTTACTGTCCCATTAGGAGAATAGATACTCATAGGAAATTGCAAATAATTTAAAAACACTTGGATTTGCGTATGTAACATGGAAGTTCAACAGGAGAAAAATGAATAGTCTGCTACAAATGAAAACAGTGCTCAGTTCTCAAGATCAGATTTAACCAAAATGTTATATATTTTAATGAATATACATATTTTGCAGTCATCCTTAAATTAAAAGCAAGAACTTTGTAATAAAAGTCCTCTAGCAGTCCCCCGCATCCTTAGATTTATTGTCTAGATAAATTTTTAATGGTGTAGGTTCAAAACTTTGCTATTTTAATTGCTCTAGAGAATTGTACAGCTGAAATATTTAATGCATTTTCATATATTCAAATGATAATCTAAATCAACTTTGACCTGGAAGTTGCCTTTCTATCTTCAATGTTCCTAAAATACATTTATAAATCTCAGTAGACCAAACTATGTATATTGGTTAAATGTGTACCGAATGATTTACTCCACAGTGTCATTTCAACTTTTCCCAGTTTGGCACAGCACACAACATTTTAACATTCTTACTAGCTGAGCTTTTAAATCTTCAGATGGAAAATAAACAGAAGGGGATGTATCCTAGTCAGAGTCTGTTCATCTTCAAGATAGTAATGCTTTTGAATCAAATTATATACTTTTTGCTCTCTCTATATACACATGTATACAGCCCTGCTTGGATATAAAATTAGTATGTGCATCTGTAAAAATGATCCATGGATATCCGCAGTGTACATTTGCAGATGCAGATGCAGATACTTGCAGCTGTAAAGCCGATATCCGTGGACGCGGATCGTCTACACTGTCCCTACTTCGACGTTGAACGTAGGGCGCTATTCCTATCTCCTCATGAGGTTAGCCTAACGTCGAAGTTAACTTCGAAATAGCGCCCGACGCGTGTAGACGTGACAGGCGCTATTTCGAAGTTGGTGCCGCTACTTCGAAGCAGCGTGCACGTGTAGACGCAGCCTTTGTCAGCAAAAGAGCTGAAAAACAGCAGCCACCCTGCCTGACTTTTAGCAATATGGCCACATTAATATGGCTGTGTAGCTAAAAGCTGTGTAGTATACAAAGTCTACATAAGTCCCAATGTGCATTTGCTAGAGCATTAAGAAGTACTGCAAATAAAAGTAAATTATGCATCAAAATAAAAGAACAAAAGCACATATTGTGGTGTAATCTTCCTGCATTGTAATTTTGCGTTCACTAATTGAGGTGAAAATTTCGAGAGCTGCTTACCTTAGAATTTCTGTAAATTAGACCCAAGATGTCTAAAGCAAGGCTCAGAAGACTCTTGATATTGACTATCAGATGCTGCTTTTTAAAATTTTGACCTTACTTAATAATTAACAGGATCCCACACATATCATATCAGCTTTCTCTTCTATCTTTTCAGTTTTTTTAGGCATTTACAGTTTTGAGGCATTCATATTTTGGGGCTACCATTATTTTGTTCATAGAAAACATATAAAACTGCTGGAGTGCTTCCACACATGCAGCCTGAGGTCAATACTGCACATTCGATGGCAGGACAGAGTTACGAACCTGGAAGTCCTGGACAGAGCAGGAACCAAGAGCTTCGAAGCCATGATTCTGAAAGCCCAGCTTCGCTGGACAGGGCACGTCATATAAATGGAGGAGTCAAGAATCCTGAAGCAACTCCTCTATGGTGAACTCTCCCAGGGCAAAAGGAATCAAGAGGTGTAAAGATTGCATGAAGGCCAACATTGCTCATGCTAGAGCAGCATACAAAAGATCGAACAGGCTGGTGTGCTCTCGTATGACACGTGTATGACAACTTTGAAGAGCAGCAATGCGTACACCTCATTGATGCTTGTGAGAGGAAGAAAGCAACAGCAGCAACCTCACCAACAGGGCCAGGACAATTCCCTTGCCCCCACTGCGGATGCCCATGCCGTTCAAAGCTTGGACTCCTCAGCCACATGCGAGTCCACAACTGATGAGCCTGTGCAAGCTCAAGACATCATTGTTGAACAGGATGGACTACCTACATACATGGCATTGGGCAAATTTTTGGTACTTATCAAATTATAAAATTATTCAGTAATTCACAATGGATTAAATTCAATGCTGTGCAGAGGGCTGGAGCACCATTTCTGATCTTGAAATAGAGCCTGTGTGGGACTCACAAGGTGCACAGACCTTGTTCTGGACTGTTGCAACTGGTGAATTTCATCCAGAGGAGCTTCAGTCATTAGTAAATTAGAGGTTCTACTGTAATTAACTTTTAACAATACTAAAAATGTGTTGTGTGGGTTGGGAATAATGGCTGAACTTTTGTCATTGTTGTCCTGGGAATTCATGATAAATTTCCATTTTTTACAACCATAACATTTGAAAATTCAGTGGGAAAATATGTGCTGTTAAATGTACACTCATATAAATATTATTGAAATCCTTGAGAGATGCAAAGTTAAATCCTAAGATACATACATTTATAGATTTTTTAAGGTCAGAAGAGGGACCATTATAGTCATCAAGGCTGACTTTCAAGGTATCAGGCAATCACAGCTCTTATTGGCCACGGATTGCTATTCTCATGGCCAATGGGAGCGACACGGACTGGGACACTACTTTACACTGCTCTCATTGGCTGTGAGTGGTGATCTGCAGCCAGTGAGAGCTGTGACTACCTGATACCTGTGCAGGTTCAAGAAATATGGGGGGTGGCCACCAGGGACTAACCCTAGCAGACTGCATCCAGACTATGGGTTAGTATTTGCTCATCCCTGCTTCAAGCAACAGAATCCATCACTTCCCGAGGCAAGCTGTTGCAATTGTTAATTATCTTCTGTTTAAAAAATTGCACTATAATTCTAAGCTGAATTTGTCTAACTTCAGCATAGAGCTATTGGATCTTGTTATGTCTTTGTTTGCCAGATTAAAACCTTCAATAAGAAATCTCTTCCCTATGTAAGTACTTATCATCTGTGATCAAATTACCTTGTAACTTTCTCTAGGATAAACTAAATATGTGGAGCTTCTTTAGTCTCTCACTGTGAGGCAGGTTTTCTACACATTAAATCGTTCTTGTACTTTTCTGACCCCTTTCCAATTTGTCAACATCCTTTTTACATGAAAACCATTAGAGAGTTGAAGCTTCATAGCAACACAAAGGGCCCTGTCTGGTGCTCTTTCAGCAAGTACTTTAATTTTTCCCTGTGGTCATAAAGAGATGAGAAGATTTTCTTTAAAACAGTTGTAGCCTTGTAGCATTTACAAAGCTCTGCTTCAGGATGGTAACTTAGCACATCCACTACTGTTGCTGCTTCTTACCCTGTAGGAGAGCAGGGGTTACTTCTGTTATCAAACAATGTGATTTTGTATATGTTAACCATTTGGTATGGGCTGTCCCTGGACCACAATCACAGGGAGCAATAGACTAAGGAACAAAGGCTTTGGCCAGCCTGATGATCAGTGGCAGAGGCCATCAACTGAGCAGAGGACTCTGGTATGGGAGAGATGGCCCAGATAACACCAATACAAGAATTTTGAGAGAGAGAATTTTGTAGGTGAACCCTTCTGCCATCCCTTCAGCAGTTCTGTATGTGGAAGGCCCATGCTGCCTCCCCACAGTGAAAAGCTTTAGGCAAAAGCTATCAAGAAATCTACTGTATTCTTCGGGTATTATTGAGAAGAGCCATAAACATGTAGGCTGCATCTACACTAGAAAGTTCTTTAGAAGGGGCTCTTTCAAAATATCTAGCAGAGCATCTACACACAAAAGGTATTCTTCTGAAAGTAAATCAAAAGAATGCGGCACTGCTCACTCTTCCTTTCCCCTTTCAGGAAAAATGCCTCCTTTCAAAAGCTTCTTGAGAAAGAAAATGTGTGTAGACACTCTGCAGGTCCTTTTTTCGAAAGAGGAGTCCTTCATGGGGCCTGATTTTTGGATCCCTGGACTGTTCTTTCAAAAGAGCAGGGACTATGTGGACGCTCTCTTTAGAAAGAGAAGATCACTCTCTTGATCTGCTTTTTTGTGTGGGGACGCACTCTTTCGAAGGAAGTTCTTTCAGAAGAGAGCTTCCGGCAGGGCTTCTTTCAAACGAGCTCTGTAGTGTAGATGTAGCCAAAGAGCCTTCTGCTTTGCCCTGTGGCAATCTTAGTTCCAGAAAATGGTCTTGGTAGCCCCTTTCTCCTAGCTGCAGTGCCCAGAGTCCTCCCTGTTATAGTTACAGCATATGCACAGAGATGTTAGATAAAATATAAAACCTCCTTTCTGGACAGCTGTAAAGTAAGAGTACATCTATTCGTCGAATTAGGAAAAATAGCTTGTGGTAACCAAAAACAGAGAGACAAAACAGGCTGCTCCCAAAGGCATAGAGGCACAACTTCCACCCAGTGGTTCTTCCCAGACTGATCTAGTTAGGCCCAGATTGCATGGTTATCAACAGAGTCCCCTTCGTGCAAACAGGATCAGGAAAACCTCATCGCATCAAAGTGATAGGTCAAATTTTTAAACACAGTTTTCAATGTGCCACACTCATCCCAACTAACCCAACAGCAGTGGCACCTAGGTTCAACTTGCCTATGAGCTGCAGTGGCTCTGGAACTGGTTGTAGACTTCAGACCTTATCTGGTTTGTTTGCCTGTAGTTCATGTCCAAAAGCTTTCTCCCTAAAAAACCATTGTCTGAGATGTTTTTCATCTTGCATCAACCCTATTTGAAAATCTTGTCATAGGAAAATTCAGTGCTTCAGGGTACGTTTACAGATTTCCTGCCAAAAAGAGAAATTTGGCTACTGATAGTAGTGTATATGAGATGAAAGTACTGTGAGCTGGTGATGTTGCTAGTATGGTGCACAGTTTGTTACTTTAGAGGTGAGTAAAATCTTGAAAAATCTAGTGTTAGGGATTCAAGGAACTGAAATAAAGACAGACAATAGCCCATGGATTATTGTTAAAAATGAACTGTTTATTGCAGAACAGTGCTGCATTATTCACTTTTTATATTTCTTTGTAATTTAACCTGCATCAGCATGAAATCTTTGCACTTCACAAAGTTGCATAAAATAACCCACACAATTTTCTGTAAAGTGAAGAAATATTATCATTCCCATTTTATAGGAAGAGAGCTGGAAGAAAGATTAGGTGATTTGACCAAGGTTACAGAAGCAGCACACGGCAGATAGTAGGAGCTGACCAGAGGCATGCCAGTGGTTCAGTAAAAACTTATGTGAAGTGTAAATTTTTAAAATAAATATAAACATACACAGAATGAGCCAATGTCTCCATTTACTGTGCTTGCATGTTCACATACATCTGTGCAAGGGAGATATGAAATATCAAATCAAAATGGTACCATTGTACACTGACTTTTCACAGGTTTATATGGATGTAGAAGGTGCAAAGGAGAGAATCAAACCAATGGTATCCACATATTCCAAAACCTACAGATGCACCGACATTCATTTTATTTTTTTCTGCGCAGAACTGGTACACATATAAGGGGGAAAATATTTTCCTCCCTCAAAGTTAATTCCCTTTACATTTTAATTAATATTGCTTTATCAAGTGAAAGGAGAGAACCTATGGTATTTTAACGTATCAGTTTGTATCTTGTAGTTACAATAAAATGCTTTTGGTCTTGCATTCCTATAAGAAAACACATTTCTCTGTTTATTAATTAAAAGTACAAAGGAAACAATCAAAACCATTTGATTAACCTACCTTCTTACTTTTTATTGTTAATTCACATTCCTGAACTAAAGGAAGGGAGTAGAGATGAGAAATGTGTGAGGGAAGTAAAGTACAGTATTTTCTAATAATTACTGACCATGTTTTATTTGAAAGAGAGGAAAGAATATGAGTCTTGGAGCCTTTAAAGCTTTATGGGACAAAGTGAAGTTAATGTTCTGTATGGCCAAGTACACAGGACATAACAAAATAAGATTTATGGTATAATAATTGAATAGGATAAACTAGTATTTGGTTATAAACTAGTGCTTTATTTTGTCAAGACCGATAACACTGTGGTGCCTGAGAGTAATCTTTAAGCAGATGTACAGAAGGGGGGCAATATTGTACTGGTAAAAGTCAAGAGATTTGGATTTTATTCCCAGCCCTGCCACTGTGCAGTTTCTGGGCCTCAGTTTCTTACAGATTCCATTGCAGCTGCCACAACCATAGCTGCCACCACTGTGATTCCTTTGTACCAGATGCCAAGTTGTTACAGCTATTTCCACAGCCTCAGTTGGTGCCACTGCTCCCATTTCAGCCAAAGCACAGTCAAACTGTTACTCAAGTCCCTGCTGGAAGCCTGGAGGACTGCTGGCATGTCCAAACAATCACCTGTAGCTGCTACCCCATCCTTTAGTTGCTACTATGCTGCGCCCCATCTACATGTTTTTGCAGTCAGGGCCCAATCACTGACACACTCACTCCTCCTTATGTCCCCAAATATGAGCCTTAGAGAGACTGCATCTCAAGGGGTACTCTGGTTGCCTTCCTGATTAAATTCTGCTGCTTATTCTTTATTCTGAGAGCTAGTTCCTGCCATAGATTATTGCTGGGCCCTCAAGCAAGCCAAGTACCTAGCAGTACCAGCATCTGAAACAGCTGGCATCTTGGGTCTGACATTTTTTCTCCTATCAGCCTCCTGGATGGCCCTATACTTTAATTGTTTCAAAATGTGCTGGATGTAAGAATACAGAAGAATACTCACCAGTCAGCCAGGTTGCGGCCTAGATGTTCTGGTAATCTTTATCATTTCTAATGTGGGTGTTCACATGATTCAGGCTAGTATTTTTGCTTGTTGCAAACACACAACAGTTATAAAATTTCATATGCATTCACAGCCTAGGCACAGCCTTGCTGTATCTTTTCAAGGAAAATGTGGATTTACTATATACAACTGATTTGGCATATGTATGTAGATTCAGTGTTGCCTTGGCATCATCTCTATTGGCAGTTTTTCAGATATTTCTGTTTTTGTGCTTTCTAAGCTGATCTCACTTATTTTGTAAATACAGTCACTGGCCAAAGTTGTACACGATGCTCTGTCATGAAGGTATTTATGTAGTAAGTTTTAACAGCAGCATGTTTCATGAGAAAGAAAGAAAAGGATGAAGTCTTCCCCTGTCTACAATTTAAGCCTATTGTGAGGGCATAATTGGAAATTAAGAGATGGCTTTCTGCCTCTCTCTCTCTCTGTTGCCATTCCTTTTTTGCACGTAGTCAATTCTCTTGTCCTGCTCTGTTTTAGGGTGTGCTATCAGACAGAAGTGGACAGTATTAAATTAAGTATAATGAGACCATTCTGCTTTGAGGTAGCTGAGAATGTTGGCAAGCAACCAATGATATTCTATTAGCTAATAGAACAGGTTTGCAGGTGATATTACCAGAACGGTAATGCAGGCAGTAGTTTACTGAAAGCGACAATCAAGCACAAAATTACAATAGGGCAACTGGCTACTATCCTGGTAGAAGTACCTAGTGCATCATGTATTATAATTATTCCATTTGTCTTTTGAGCAGAAAATAAGTGAATCTGAGCACCCCTCCCACACACACTTTTTGGCTAAGTTATTTCAGTTCAGATTTCTATCCAGAATTAGCAAAACCAACAAAACCAACTCACCAACAACTGAAAACTGCTCCCAGGACTGGTGACAGGGGAAGGGAAAGGGGGAAGTTGCTCCAGGACTCAGTGATTCAAAAGGGCCCAGGGCTCCCAGCTGCCACCATCGCTACTGCAGTAGCCATGGTGGCTTGAGCCCTGACCCTTCGCACCTCTGCCACAGAACTGTGTGATGCTCTGGGCAGCACAAAGGATGGGGGGGCAGGGTGTGGTCTGGGTGGTATTAAGAGCTGGCTGCCCCAGCCCCACCCCTTCGGCCTGAGGCCCCACCCCTCCCGGGGGGGGTGGGCAGAACTGGCACCCTCCCCCATCTTGTCCAGGGGCCTGGACAGCTACAGCTGTCATCTTCTCTGACTGCTCATTTTCACCTTAGGAACCTCCTCTTCAAAATAGCTTTCAGAGCACCTCTGGGAGCCCCAGGCCATTCTTATACTCAAAAAATTTCAAACACTCTACTGGGATATTAAATAAGACATTTTTATTGTCACACAGTACTCTGAAGTTGTCTCCTAAAGCACTGCCGGCAGCCTTCTGCCTTACTCTCAAAGACATGATGACCACGGGGCTGAGATACAGCTCATAGGAATGCATCCCATGTATGGGGGACAGGCATGGTTTTAGCTCAGACGTGGCAGTCATGAGAACTGATTTTGTCACCTTCTGTGCCACAGTTTTCCTGTGTGCATGACCTTGGGAGAGTTATCAATTCCACTGAGACTATGTTTTCTCATTTACACCATGGTAATATACATTACTTGCCTCAGAGGGGTTTTGTGGGGTGAATGAGGATGGATACACACTAGAGAGCCCCTGAAGGAAGCCAAGGTAGAAGTACAGCGTCATTATGATATACTCTTCAATCATCTTTTCTTCTAGAGAGAAAAAAAGTGGAGGTTGAAGATGTTTTTTCTCTTTTTCACAAAGCTGCCAAAAATTTCAGTTTGACTTTCTGACTCTTCATATTTTCATCGATCCTGTCAATTTCACAGTTGGTATATCAGTGACATATTGGTGCTTGATTTCTTTGGTTATTACATATTTGGGTAATTTCAGAAACAAGCACACATATAATTTCTTTTGGATCATAATATTTATTTGAGGCTATAAGGCCAATGCATTTACAGCAAATCTTGCATCACCCCCTCCTCTCTCCCCATTTCTCTAATAGTAGGAAGCCAAAAGCCATTACATTAAGCTGGAAAGAAAGTTAGTGATCAGCTACCAAAACCTTTCAACCACAATACACCATAAAAGAGTAGGCAATAAAATGCTTCATACCCAGAGCTGAAAAGCCTAAAAGAATTATAGGCAGATCAGGCCAAGCTGCACGTACTCCTTCTGTAAATGAAACAAAAAAGAATTAGGAATTGTGTGGGGCTCATATAAACTAGGAGATGAAACAGGGCAAATGTGATGTCATTTGCCTAGAAAAAGAAGGGAAATCTTCCATTTTGCATTTAAATTGTTCTTTGAGTGGTCCAGTCTTAGGTCCCAATCCTGCAAATGGTGATGTTGGTACTTAACTGTATGCACTTAAATAGTCCCATTTATTCAGATGTGACTTCTGTGGAACTTCCTGTGTGCCTAAAATTAATCCTGTGCACAATTTCTTTGCTAACTTGGGACCAGACTGCAGGATGTTACAGAACTGAGTCCTTACCGAATGTTCTGGATCGTTTTGAAACATTTGGAAAAATAAACGTTCCCTGAGCAAATCAACTTGTAGTAGGCAGCCATTACGCAAAAATTCAGAAAATGTTGAGCTCTCATTCCCAGAATTCTTGCTCATTAAAAGTTTCAGCTCCCAGTTTGCATAACTCTAACTGTTAACACTTCCTCCATAGGAAAAATACACAAAATACATTTGGCAACCCTTTAGTTGATGTACATTGGCACAGACTATTTCAAGGAAGTTATGGGAATTGAAGATATGTCCCATAGCCTACAAACTGTTTTCAGTCTGGAAAGGTTACCACAAATACTGATTTCTTGAACATGCAGGGATGTTTCAACAAATTCAAATGCCTTAAAACTGAATGAGGAGATAAGGGTAGCTTATTTTCCATAGTCACCAGAATAATGTTTAATTTCCATGGGAAAACACCATACTACCCATCTGCTAGATACCAATCCTGAAAGGAGAATAGTGTCATGTTGCAGGACTGGGCCCTTTAATAGTATTCATATGTAATATGAGACACTCTAGAAAAGTCTTGCCACAGTTCCTTTGTCTTATTCCTATCACTGGTATCTGCAAGTTTAATAACAAATTTAATATGAATATGAGAATTAAGTCCTTTGTGTATAAATGAAAGATCCGAGAAATTAGAATGTTTCACTTCTGGAGAAAACACCTTAATTCCTCACACAGACTTTTTGCGTGGTTAATAATTTCATAGATGTTTGTAGTCTGGAAGAAATATGATAGTTTATGTGGCTCTCATATGCAAAATAACCTATGGAACATGCCAGAATTCCATCCATTTTTCCAGATCCATGAATAATGATATTTTTCCTATGTAAGCACCATCATGTTTGCATTGTTTGGGGACTGTGAGGCTATCTGGATCATTTATGAAGTCTGACTGTGCTTGAGTACACAGATTCTTAATAATTGATGTAAAAGTATGATTGTACCACTTCATCTGTCTGTGAGGAGAGAGGCATTTTTCCTCTGGGATAGGAATAACTAAGCATTTAGCTAATCAAGTTTTAAAAGCTGTGAATTTAAGCTCCTTGGGATATATACATTACCAATTGCAGGAAGTTGGAAAATAAAATGAACTTTTCAAATAAAAAGATGTCAATTTAATGGCAAAGGAGCTGGAAACAGATGTTTCATGCAAACTATAAGAGTTGTGTCATTCCTTTAGGTTTTCAAAGTCACTTCTTGTCAGATGCACTGGTTAAGAGAGAAAATTAATGAGCTGTGTTAAGTTTTATTACACAATCTTCTGATGTGGGAAAGCTTCCCTCCAGGAACAGCCTTGTGCATGGCTTAACTGATTTAGGCATGCCTGCTGCAGTATTCTTCAAAATGTGTTGAAGATCAAAGTATAGCGAGTTATCCAAGTTTTATGGTAAGGTAATTAAAAATGTGGATTATTAAATATAAACAGTGGTTACATATATTTGCTGGCAAAATACAATCAAATAAACACATTAAAATGATTTTATGAAAATAGGGGACCAAATAAACTGCAGTTGTCTGTGTGAGACACTATGGAAGTCAATTTGTACTAACAGAGAATTGGGCCCTCTGAGTTAAAATGGGGGCATTTTTCTTTCTTTCTTAAAATTGGCTCTTGCCACCAGCTACAAGCGGTAAAATCTTAGTCCCATTGATGGCAATGTCAGATATAAAATCAGAATCTGCTGTCATTGACATTACACCATTTACTCTAATGGAGTTACACTTCATCTAGACTGGTGCTAGTGAAACCAGAGTCATACTTATAGATTTTGCAGTAAATTGGGATCTTTAAAAAGGGGTCAGGAGTTCAAATGTGTTTAGGAAGTTGCATACTTTCTACTATCAGTGGTGCAGAAGTTCTAAAGGGCATACACAAAAAACAAGGGAAAGATTGTGATTTTTCTTTTGTGTCTGTGTAAAGGAGGAAGGGAAATAGAATAACAGTTCCTTTCCTTTGGAAGGGCAGCTTTAAGCCAAATACACAGCAAATCAAGCCCTCAATGGTTAAGTGATGAACTTGAAATGCAGAAAGCACTGTTCTTCACACTGGTGAAGAATTCCTTGTGTTGTTGAAGTTCAGCATATTCTGAGAGCTGCTGCCTGATCTCTGTTACATAAATGAGCAGAAATGTTGAGTTTATAGCTTCAGCTGCCTCTACTGCAATTATACACTATGACTAATATAGATAGTTAGAGGCTGGACCAATGAGTGTAGCTTCTGCCATGATGCCCATATTGCTTGTTCAAAAAGCCTCTAAATTGCCTTCATTGCTAATGTAATTTAACTTCATTGCCGCAGGTGCAAGAGTCTTATTAAATAAAGCAGTCAAACTCTCCAGTTGAAAACTACTTGGAAAGGAAGCAAACAGAGCAAGCAAAGTGGGTGTTGGCCATGGGAACTCATGACCTAATAACTTTGTTACAGGACTGCTTGTCATTTGTGAAGCTACAGAGCAACAGGGCTACCTCTCTGAAAACAAGCAATAGGCTGTCCTCAAAGAACTTGTAACAACCGCATCCTTGTAGTAACCATGGAGCTGAACAAGGGAGTGGTGCTTGGCACTAATTAGGATAATTAATATAATTATGTAAACAATGTAATTAAAATGATAAAATAAAAATCTAGGGCAAATATTAGGGGAAACTTTCCTACCAGTTAGCTCTTTTAGGCAGCGCAGTATTTTCCTGGAGGAAAAAGAAATATAAGTGATGCAAATCTGGAAATTTTGGGCAGGCTGTCCTTAGAATGTATTGGGCCCCATGCAACCCCATCACATACTGCAGTCCATGTCACTTGTTTTGCCCCCAGTCCTGGGCCCACTGCACTACCCTTACCCCCTCCCCAAGGCACCTCACGTGGGAGAGTCCACCAGAGAGGCCGGGGGCTCACTGAGAATCAGAGTTGCTTCAGGCTCCAGGGAGTGAGAAGCTCAGGTCAGGTGTCTTGTGGACAGTAGGAACCGAAAGCAGCAGCAACCCACTAACCACCCCACCCCTGGAGTTTGCATGCTCCTGCTGTCATAATTTGGGACACTCTGGGGAGAGCAGGTAAGAGCCATTCTGCAGGAGCTGACCACCTCTTACCTGCTGTCCCAGTGGTGCCCCAAATTTTTGGGGTGTGCTACCTAGCCTTGTATTCTGTGGATAACTAGGGACAGACCTGATTTTGTGTCAGTGCTGAATGCTTTTGGAAACCCTTCTCCATACTGGCAACATGCATATCATTCACTTGCACATGCAGTCCTGGGAAGTGCATGCACACAATTTTGAAAATAAGGCCCTGATAGTTCATTGAGTTTTTGAAACCAAAACCACCTTAGGATTTAATATAAAGCCCTAGCAGAAAACAATTTCTGGGACGTGTCTGGTTCTTGTTTGATGTGCTGCCACAGTTGATATAGTATATGCTACACACACACAAAGCAGAGATGCCAGGACTCCTGTCTTTCAAAGAGTTCAGATTATTTTACAACCATCCACATTATCTCTCCTGTTTTTAACCCACAATCTCTATCTACTGTGTATGGTCTTTGCTAAACCTGTCCAGGTTTCCACCAGGTTTGTTACTAGTGTTACAGTGCCATTTGAGAGGCAGGTCTGTCTGGAAGTTTTTAAACTTTAACATGGCATTGTCTTCCTGGTCAATGAGAAAAGTTCATCAGAAATCTAGCCACAGAAGCATGTCTTAAGGAAAGGATTTTCCATTGTGAAATGTCAAACACCCCAGTGTATTAATTCACTCCTGTGCTGTGAGCTAGACAAGGCCTATGAGATGCTTCATTCCTCATGAAGAGCTAGAGTTCAAGTGTTCTATAGGGCAGATGCCAGTCCTCTGCACAGAGTGAATTTCATCTTTAGTTTTATTTATAATTCACCCCAATCCCTTTGCAGAAAGTCCATCCCACACTCCTCCAAACAAACCTAGAATGATCAATACACCTCCCTGTGTACCAGAAACCCAGGCTGCAATCTAGTCTCTGCCACTGGCTTGGTCTGTAATGGCATGCCACTTGAGACCAGATCCTGCAATTGGGTTTATGCAAACACAGAGGCAGGAGCCAATTGCTTTCCCAGGGTCTGCCTGAGCCCATCAGATTGGCACATTTTGGGTGTTTCCCAAAAATCTGAAGCCTGAGGCTCATTCATGGCTTTTGCATCTCTAAACAGTGACCCTTCAGGATGCCTTTGTTAAGAAGAAAACGTGTGTTTAGATGAATTGGAAATGTGCTCCCTGAGCTGTGTTTTCAGACTTATGAACTGAAGTGTTGGAATTAGCCCCATGGCTACTGCCAATAGCTGCCTCCCGCTGTTTTCCTTGCAGCTGCAGGGGTGGCTCGGGTGTGAGCAAAGCCTTCTCTCAACTGCTCAACAGCTTCCCTTCTGACTGCCCATAGCATTGCAAGGCAGAGGGGAAAAACCCTGTGACTGCTCCATCACCTACTTACTTGTTCAACTGGGGGCCTAAGGGAGAGCGGAAGGAGTTTGACTGACTCTGCTTCAGCTAGCAGACCACACACCGAAGGATGGCTCCTCTGCCTTACGTGGTAGCCCAGGAAGAAAGAGATGCTGAGAACCAAAGGCCAGGATGACTCTGCCCTCTCCTGCTTGAACTTGGGGCAGGCTGGTTCAAGTATACCGGAGCAAGAGACCACCCTCATGCAGTGCACCCCAGTCACACCTTTTCCTGTCCCAGGTGTCCCAGAGATTTGGTAGGGGGTGGAGAAAGTGTAGGAACCTGGTGTGCTGGCTCCGTGTGATTCCTGCACATCAGTGGAGTCCCCAGCAGGAGACTTGTGGGTGATTTTTGTTCCCTTTTTACTGCTAAGCTGGACAAAGGGACCAAATCAGGACATTAAATCTGCCCCACATAGTGGTTGTGGCCTTTGGAGCTTTCTGAAGTAATGTGTTTGACCTTTACACTGTCCAGAACTGATTTAATAGTTAAACCCCTTCGTCCATCAGTTTCCTCCTTCTGTAAACTAGGAATTTGATTCTTACCCACCATAGTAAAGTGCTCTGAAATCATTGGCTAAAAGGAGCTGTAGAAAAGCTTTGAATTATTTTTCTTATATTATTATGGAATTGCCATAACACAAAAATCAAACCAGCCAATGAAACTAATGACTTCTTCAGATTAAACTCATTTCTCGTAAACAGAGAAACTCAGAACCCATAGCTAGACTCTGATGTAGGCAGAATATTTCTTAAAATATAAATAATTTCACAGGCGTGCTAGGATTATTTCAGACATTTCCACTGTGCCATGTTTTCCACCAGAGCACGGATTTCAGCTAATATTTTAACTTTTCCTTTGCTTGGAGTAAAGAGAGTTAGCTCTCCGATTATCTGCACCTTCCCTAAGTCTCAATGCTATGGTGGTAAAACACCCATTGTCAAAACTCTCCTTGCCATAAATAAAATCTCAGGTGCTGGGAAGGGAAATGTTCTTTAGGTAAGTTTTTAACCTACAGTTTTTAGAACTCAAAAATAGCAGTCTCCAGGCATGGCACTGAAGAATTTACTGGTTCAGATCTTCCCTGGAGTGACATAGCTGGTGAAGCCACATCTGGAGTATTGTGTCCAACTTTGGGGCACCCCACTACAGAAAGGATGTTGTCTATGGACAAATTGTAGAGAGTCCAGTAGAGGGCAAAGAAAATTACTAGGGAGCTGAGACACATGACTTATGTGAAGAGGCTGAGGGAACTGGGTTTGTTTTCAGGACAGAAGAGTGAGCGTGGATATGATAGCATCCTTCAACAACGTGAAGGGGGCTTCCAAAGAGCTAGGCTGTTCTTAGTGGTGGCAGATGACAGAACAAGGACCAATGGTCTCAAGCGTCAATGGGTGAGGTCTAGGTTGGCAGTTTCACTAGGGAAGGTGAAGCACTGGATTGGGTTGCATTAGAAGGTGCTAGAATAACATCCTAAGAAGTTTTTAAGGCTGGACTTGACAAAGCTCTGGCTGGAATGATTTAGTTGGGGCTGATCCTGCTTCAAGCACAGGGTTGGACTAGAAGACCTCCTGAGGTCTCTTCCAATTCTAATTTTCTATGATTCTAAGATATTATGCGGGTGCCTCACAAGGGGTGGAGAAGGGAATCAAAAGAGCAGTGATAGTCTGCCACAGGACTTCTTGTTTTTCTCAAAGATACAGACTAATATGGCTACCTCTCTGATACCTTCACAGGCAGGGCTTCTTTGGTATGTGCATAGATCTAGTCCAACAGTAGGCAATATAAAATTGCCAAACAGAAACTTATTCTCCCAGAATAATGACCTAGGGTACCAAAGGACAGAAGCAACTGCTTGCTGTCAGTCTGAGAGATTCCTGTAGCTTATTAGCTTGGCCGAAAATGCATAATTACAAATATTTATCTGGGGTGCACCCAAAATTGTTGAAGTCACTCAGGCGTGACGATAACCAGTGGTGGATATAGATTAAGACAGTGTGAATTCAATCAATGCTGCAGCTGTTAGCCACATTTGATGTTGTCAGGGTTTTCTTCTGGGAGTCAAATGCAGTTGGATTTCACTTGTTGGTGCTGCTGAGATTTTGATGGCCACACATAAGAATCACATCTCTTCCAGTACCAGAATGGGTGGATGGTTGAGGGAGGAGGACTTACACTCTTATGGCCGGGGCCCCAAAAGATGAGAGGATAGGAAAACTGTAAATACCACTTATCCGCAAACAAAGTTTGCCCAGAGTGCAAATCTTAGGTATGGCTACAGGGCAGCGGGAAGTGTGACTCCCAGCACAGGTAGACCGACACATGCTGGCTCTGCCTGATTTGTATGCTAAAAGCAGCAATTTGGACTGTTCAGTGTGGGTGGCAACATAAACACTGACTCTGAGGGTGCTCTGGGCTGGAGCACCCTGGGGAAAAATTAGTAGGAGAGGAGCATATAACTGTGCTAAACTGCCCCCATCACATCTTCCCCCATACCTCTCGCATGCTGGTGACTCCACTGACCTACTCTCCTGTGCCTTCCCAGTGCTTCTGGAGTGTCGGGATCAGCTAGTTTGCAGTGTTCAGGAAGCCCTGAGAGGATGGGAAAGTGGGGATGGGGCATTCTTGCGGGAGGAGGTAGGATGGGGTGGGAGGAGGAGGGGTGAAGTAGGGGTTTGGGGTAGTAGAGGAAGGGGGTGGAGCAGAGGCAGGGGCTTGGGCGTAGAGTTGGGGCAGGAAGAGATGGGGCCAGGACTTGGGGTAGAGGTGGAATGGGGACATGGCCTGGAGTGGAGCAGGGGCGTCAGGCCCCCTCCCCCGGCTGGAGGGGAAGTTAGTGCCTACAGGTGGCAGCATAGGCTAGATACTGAGAACAAATGCACGAGAGCCCCTGGCTTCACACTGGGAAGGCTAGCAGAGAGCACCTGCCTCTTCTCTGATGAGGATGCCTTCTGCACCAGCAGCCTTAGAATTATAGATCTTGAGCTATCCACTGCAGCAGCAACCACAGCCACACTCTATTTTTAGGGCACTAGCTGAAGCAGAGCTTGGGCTGGGAGGCTCCACCTCAGCTGCAATGAAGACACATCCCATATGTTGCCCAAGCTTGTAAATAGGCTCTGAATTTTACATCCCATAAATGGTGGAAGCTCAATTTAAATATTTTGTTTTACATATGTCTTGTCTTATCTGTGTCCTAGAGTTCAGCTCTAAATATATGAAATCAGTAGGTCCGAGGGGCAAGGACCTGTCTTCTCTCCAGCTCTTCTTCAGGTGTAATTCAGTACGGTTCTGTAGTTTTGCTGATTTGTCTCATTGGAGCTATTCTGATTTACACCAGCTCAGAATCTGTCCCTCTACTTTTTTATATCTTGCACTGTTGACTCTTGGTAATTACATCAATGCGATGCTTAATTTTTAATCCATTCTAGTCTGATTATTTTGTATCTAATGTGTAATTTTATGAATTAGTAACAATGTTATGTCTTCAAACAGCAGCAATTTCCCATACAATATATTTCTTATTTATAGGCAGACTTGAAAGAATTCATATTTTTTAAAAAAAGTTGACCATTTTCGTTTTTGTCAATTTAAATTTTTGCAGTAGCAGAAAAATATTGGAGGGGGAGGGGAGGAAGATAATAATTATTTAATGAGTCTCAGATTCCAAAATCAAAACTTTGTACCCATCACAACACAAATGATCAACATTGCATGTCAAAAGTTTTCAAGTAAATAGCCTTAAATTAAACTCTAATAAATTCTCAAGCATCAGTTTCCTCACTTAGCTTATCAGTAACTTTTGGTGATTATAGATGGAAATAGTTCTGGTTGGTTTGTATGTGTATGGTGATATTGATGTTTTCTGACATTTACTGATAAAAATAGAATTCTTCCAAACTTGACAGTATGGAACAAATCCTCAGCTGGAGTAGATTTGCAGAGTTCCACTGAAATCAAAGATTTATACTAGCTAAGGAGCTGGCCCACTGGTTTTAGAGTACACTATTCAGTGTTACTATCTAAGTCTAACACATTACACTGTTAGTATTATGTGAAGATAATATTGTGACATAAGCTGTTTATTGCATGGTAATTACTTACTGGGTAAAAATATTAAGTAAATAAAATACAATTGAAAACCAATAACAAAGAGGGCAATGGGGAAAATACGTGTTTCTAGTTAATTCATATCTTCCTGCACCTTTGGGTAACATGGCTAAGTGACAGTTTTCTTTAAGGTATTTTTAACTTCACCGGTGCTTTGTTAAATTACAGATAACTGAAATTCTCCATGGGCACACTTAGTACTGTAAGCTCTTTCATATCCGGCAGCCCCAGGACTGGGAAGTTGCCAGATATTCAAATATTCTGAATAATGAAGAGCTATACTTAGCAATGCATAACACTAAAGAAACACAAGATTAGATATTAAGAAGCAAACAAAAATGTATGCAGAGTACTTTATTTACCAACAACAGTAGTATTGTACACTGCAAATTTATACTGTATTTGCTGTGTTTATTTTGTATTTACTTTCACTACACTGTATTCATAGAAAACATAACTAAAATTTACTTATGGTTAAAGTGCCAGTAGTTTGAGATTCTAGATATTAGAATGCCAGATATGAAAGAGTTTACTGTAATGCTATATTACTACTGTTTTAATGTCTTAGAGCAATCAAGAGTCAATGTGTGTAATAATTTTACTATACTATTACTACTGAATTTAGAAAAGCATTTTTTTTCCCCAAAGGGCAATCCTAAATGTCTTTTACTCCTATTTGCTTAATTTCCCATTGAAACTACAAACATGGTTTCCTTTTTTCCTTTCCTCTCAATGGCTGTGACCACACTACCCACTTTCAGAAGGGGCATGTTAATGAGGGATATTGGAAGAAGCTAATGAGGTGCTGACATGAATATGCAGCACTTCATTAGCATAACGGCGGCTGCACGCTATTCGAAAGTGCTGCTTTTGGAATGCATGCAACCTCTGTAGCTGGGGTCTTTTGAAAGGAACCCCCACGTTGAAAGCCCTTTCTTCCTTTATGGTTTTAGGAAGAAGGGGCTTTCGAAATCAAGGGGGTCGTTTTAAAAGGTCCCCGGCTACACAGGCAGCGGTGTTCTGAAAGTGGCTCTTTTGAATTGTGCATGTCCGCCATTATGCTAAGGAGGCCCTGCATATTCATGTCAGCACCTCATTAGCATCTTCCAAAATTCCTCATTAACATGCCTCTTCCAAAAGGAGGGGGCTAGTGTGGCCACAGCCATAATGTTTCTCTCTCATATACTCCACTGTTCTGTGATTGTCTCTTACTCACGGCCCTCATTCAAGTTGAGTAAAACATGATAATACATTAATAAAATTCGAATGCAAAATGCATTTACATAGAAAAGACCAACCTACTGAAGAATGACCAAAAAATCAAAAGTCTAACAGTCACAATTTGTTTTTATTTTTTATACACCTGGGACAGCTTGGTTAGAGAGGGAAATTTCTGTGCTTGCTTTGCAGTTCACTATTAAGGTCCAGGTTGGGCTTTCCATGCCACGTGTGCTAAAAGATGTAAATCAAAAACAGAAGTAGTGGGGTCCTTTTCAAGAACCTCCCGCTCATCTAAGAGCAGAGAAATCTTCCAAAAGACTAGCTTGGCATCTAGAATTTTTCAAAATGGTACAAAGTTCAGGAAAAAAATTGCCACTAAATTCCAGTATAAAATTATATTCAGAGGAAAAAGCTGATATATTTTAAGGCAAGCTTATATTGTCAGCTTTAATTGCAGCTTAAGTTCACTTTACATAAATGACTGTTTTTTAAAAAAATTAATTATCATTCCTGCAAACAGTTCTGAAACCACAGCCGTTTTACAGGCCTCCTGATGTTCTTAGGGAATTACATGAGTTTTTCTGCAGAGGGAGCAGGATCAGAGTTGATCAGGTAATTGTGTAAAAGAGAAATAAAATAATTTACTGTTAAAACCAGCAACGGGTTAAAAGATTTTACTACTGTTTATGATGGAAAGATTCATAGTGTAGCTCTTCCACCTTTCAATACATGTGCGAAGTTAAAGTGTCTCGTTCTGGGCTCCTTCCATACCCCGACCTTGCCAAAAATCAAATTTCTGGATTTTTTATTTATTACAACTAGTCTTTTTGGTTGAATGTGATAGACCAGCTATTCCCTCTGCCACTATAAGACTCACCTTGTCCTCACGAATCTAATTTTTATAGTATCGGACTTAAAAGCCGTGTTGCTTTGGCAAGTTTCTCTAGGATAAAGTCATCCATCCAAAGAAAGGGAAAATGCCTTTCACATTGCTTATTGTTTTATCTAGAAAGCAGAAAAATGCTGTTGTTTTCTGAAGCATTTGGGCAAGAGCGATCACTATGCTATTTCCCTGAAATCTGAACTTTTTCCACTTGGATCCAGTTAGTTAACTCCCTGAGAATTGCGCACAAATGGTATTACATTTTCTTCTAAGCAAAAGAATGGGGTGAGGGGAGACAGTCAGACCACATCTATCTAGACTGCAGAATGTATTCAGTGAAAAATCTATACAAAACAGATTATGGTGTCAGCTGTCAGTCTGTGGAGCATCTGTCAGATGAGTACTTGCTTCATTGCAGTTGAATGTGAGTAATGCTTTCACAATATGGCAGTATGATGCTATAGATTACAGTTGTAATGGAGCACATCCTGAACAGCTGAGCCTGCTCTCTCTCGCTCCTTCAATAGCTAGAGTTGCTTTACTATAAGAGCTGGAGGGATTATGTGCTCCAAACAGCTGTCTATAGCGCCATGGATTTATTTGGACTAAATGAGAACTTGCTTTCTTTAGCTAAATCAAACTTTATCAGACAGCTTTACTGTTGGCAGTTAAAATAAAATGTGTTTGTTGAACAGTAAACACCTTGTTACTGTTAGGAAGGATTATATAAACAAAAGACATACACAATGGAGTCCTATGCCAACTGACTTACTGTCAAAATAATATACTGCTGTTAGCAGAATTGTGTTCACTGAAGGGAAATTATGGACCCAATAACACATCTAAAATGACAAAGGAACCCTCTTTCAACAAATAATCTTTAAAATTTAATACCTTTTGCCTTGTACAAAGGACTTAATACACTGTAGCCTAATACAGGAAGCCTACACAATTTACCTTATTTCTCCTAACACAGGAGGCTTCAGAGCTTTAATTTATTTACATAATACCCAAGCATTAAGCGGATTTAGCACATTCCTTTCCCCTAGGGTATGTAAAAGCAGTTTTTGTCCATTAAGAGCCATTGTTTACCAAGAAAATGCACTATATTTATTGCAGGTTCTTCAGGCTGTCGGTTGTTGTGTGTTCTACCCAACTGTAGAACATTCATGTCTGAAGAGGTTTGTTATAAATAATATCAGGGCTCAACACGAGACAAATCTGCTCCCTTTCTCTTCGCAGGAAACTGAATGTTAAGGCAAACCATCTATTGCATAGCCCCAGCACTACGGCAAGAGGAGACATACTAGGGCCTGATCCAAACTCCTTTAGAGCAAGTTGAAAGGGTAACCAACTTCAGTGGATTTGGGCCGATCCCTGAAAAAGAGAAGGAGAGTACCTCAGTTTTGTACCACAAATAGCACTTTTGGTTCAGGAAGCGCTCGGGTTGATTCAGGATATCACAAGGCCACTGTTATTTACATTCTTTCATTTGTTGCATGGCATTGGGACAGGTATAAGAGGCAGGTGTAAGAGGTAGAGGAAAGCAATGTTTTCCCAAACTGCCAGCCCACCCGAACCTGCACTCCACCCTCTTCAGCACACCTCTCACAGTCTCCTGGGACTTCAGCCCCACCAAGGCTGGGGTCCACATCCTCCCTGCTCCACCATGCTCCTGCCAGGCCGCGGAAGGTTGGGGCCATGCATCATCTCCTGGGGGGGATCGACTACCCCTACAGTGGGTCCATAGGTGGCAGGAGCATGGCCTCGGGCAGAGGACTATGGAGTGTAGCTTGCCTCCCACTGCCCTGGGTTCATCCACTGCCCATGGTCATGTGGCTAGGGCCTTCTCCTCTGAAATGCAGTTCAAGTTCCTGCTCTGAATCAGGAGCTCCCATATCTTGGGTGTGCGCTCTAACCAACAGACTACATAGTAATGGAGGGGTATTGCATTCTTCAGGTTTTTTGTTTGTTTGTTTTTGGCGATGTAGGCCTGAGTTGGTTGACGTGAATAATTTCAGCTTTCATGGCTGTGAATCCCAAGTATAGTGAGGCTACTTCCATGAGGTGCCTGACTCCAGAGAAGGGTAGGTTTATGCCACATCTCTTGCCTCAGCCTTTCTTGTTAGCTGAATTAGGCACTTCCTTGCTTATCATACTGGTTTTTATGAGCCCCATTCTTAAGCACCTTGTTCTTCCAGTGCATTGCATAGGGACTTGGACTCCTAACCCATGGTTATGAATTCCAGCAGGTGGCAGGATGCCTAAAAGTTAAGCCCTGCAACGCAGCATCTAAATCCTCTTTGTAGATTGAGTCCCTAGAATTTTATGAGCTCAAAAGTGTTTCATATTATTTCGCTACAATATACGACATTTATTATAGAGATCCTTTAATCAGTTACTTGGAAGTTCAACCCATGTAATTTCAAAATCCACATGACAACCTTGGCAGCAGCTTCCCTCATAAAACCCAATGGCTGTTTCAAGCCTAGGTTCATCAAACTTCCTCTGTTATATGGGCTTTGCAACATCTGGAAGGTCAACCAATTTGAGCTTTGCTGGACCAAAGGGAGTAAATGAGTTCTGGAGTAAAATAAAGTTCAAAGAAAACTTTGATGAAAGTTTAAAAGATGCACATAACCTTGATAAAACATCCTGGGATTCATATAGCTATACATTTTGGAGGGTCAGGGAAGCTCATCTTTAAACATTTTCCAAAGCATATTCAGTCCTGCACATGTGTTTTGTACTTTGGTGCTTGCAAGTCTGTTACATTTCCTGACGGAGCATATTTTGGCAGCTTTAAAATATGAATTTTTAATCACACTTTACAGAGCCTTCCATCTTAGGACCAGAACCAACTCCTGTTGAAATCCATGTGAATTTTTTACTGACTTCTCAGTACTGTAGGTCATGCATGAGACCCTTTATATGCTGGTTAATTGCAGTGCTTTCACCTAGCAATGTTTCTTGTTTCGATTCTCTCTAAGAGCCCCAGTTAGTATTCTTCTATGGATGCACATAGCACTGCCATATGATGTGCTTTCTCCAAGCTGCCTGAGGGCTGCATGTCTGACATGTTGTTAATCTCTTGGTACATCAGAAAGAAATGGCCATGTAGAAGTCTATAATGGGTTGTTGTTAGTCATGCAATAAAATGCACATTTTGAATATAAGAATGTAAAGAATCCACTGATGTCTGTGTACAGCATGAGTATACAGATTTCCTACGGCATTTGCATTATGACTTTGGCCCTTTAAGAAAGAAGCCAGTGCTCCTATGACTGGCCAGCTGAACCCCAGATAGGCTTAAGAGATGAGTCCCCCCAAAAGATTTACAGCTTCAGAGCAAATATTTCACCTTAATAAAGGAAAAACTTAAAGAAAGCCTTAGAGCCTATGACAAAGACGTTATAGGGTAGATTAATGCATGCACCAATTTATTAGAATCTCATAAAGCCTACACACAACTACATGTTGTTACAAGGTCAATACCCATCTTAACCATACTAACACACAGGAGAATAGATCTGTTTCCAGCAATGAAGCTGTCACTGCTTGTTCAGACCCATTGCCTTCGCAAGAGGTGGCATCTGGTTTGCCAGTATCACAGTCTCGCATGAGGAAAAAAGAGGTAATGAATTTGCTATGGATTTATTTTTAAATCATCTATGGCATATAATTCACAGTGGTACAAAATATCTTGAATTTTCCATATCATTGTTCTAATTAATAAGGGTCAAAAACATTGCAAGTTCACTATATTCACCTTAAATACAAATTCAGTTAGTCACAAAATATGTAGTCTGGCTTTAATTATTTTGAGAAGTCAACAGAAGAAAACACAGTGGTGTATGGATTTGGTGTTTCTTAGAATGGGACATTCAATGGCTTTAAGGCTAAAAAAAGAAAATCCATGAAATGCAGAACGTAAGTTTGGCAACATGTTATATGGCTTGCTCGCTTATATTGAATAGTGTTCTGTGCTGTGTGGTTGCAGAATGGAACTGATCAACAGGAAGACAAGCCAGTCTTCACATGTCCCAATGTGTTTAATGTGAAGATGTAGTCAGCTTTTAAATAGTCAGCATATTTACTGTGATTCATCTGGCACATACATGTCAGTGTACTGTGTCACTTTAAATTGTGCAATGTTGTTAGGAGTTGCAGTATGATTTCTAGTTAAAAATTTTCTGCACACACAATCCTTAAAGAATAGCAATTTATCTGAGCATAAGCTTTTGTGGGCTTTGTCAGATGCAGATTTTATGCAGATATATAAGATGCTGCTTTTTGTATTGCTCAATAAATGCATAGGAATGAAATAGTCTTGTGTGACTGATGCAACTTAGGCACAGTGGGCAAGATGATGGGATGTTTATTTCTTACATAGGGCACTTATCCATAGAAGTTGACTCAATGACTTCAGTAGGACTTCTTGAGCGAGTAAGTACGCATCTCTGTGTGGTAGGGATGTGTAATCTAGCCCATTGGAAACAATGAACATATCTTCCAGGATCCTACATTCTAACCCTGCTAACATTAGTTATCACATCTTTACATCAAAATGCTAAAAGCCAGGGAAGCTGTTGACTCACCACATAATTTTGGTGGGGGACTTGATCTATTTTATATACCACCTGAAAAAAGTATGATCTCCATTATAAACCAGAAGCAGCATTTGAACTTTCATGAGTCACTAAACAAATAGTCACTATTTAACTAATGTCATATCTTTAAGGGATGATGGACCACCATCTGACTTTAGTGCCAGTCTATTTAGGTAGTCATTTGCTATATTTTACACCCAACAGCACTTGAAAAAGGTCTGTACTGCATACAATGAAAGGTTTCTGGGGGAAAGATGGACTGTTAATCAGCAGGCAAATGTTTAAAACAGAGGGATGCTTTGGTAGAAAACACAACACATTGTGCATTAAATGTTTTCTCTTTGACATACAGGAAAATTAAGTTGCAGCAAAAGCAAATTACATAGTTTGCATTTGTAAACCTCTCCACCCCTCCCCAACACCACTTTGAATCTCTGCCAGTTAGAATTCAATGTTGCCTGTTTTTCCATAACAAAGTTTCAATCAGTGTCACCTAGTTGAAGTCTATAGGAGTTTGGCCAAGGATTTCAAAGGGAGCAGCATCAGACGCTTAAGGTTCTGTGTAGAGAAATGACTTCTGAAGCGTGTATAAATGAAAAATGAAACAAAACAAACCCTTCGGTTCAAGCCTCTTCAGATTTGGAGGCAATGGGGATAACTATTTAGATCAGAATTTTTGTCCAAATTCATTCCTAGGCTCCTCTTTCTAGTCTGCATCAGAAGTCGCTTTTTTTTATGGCTCTGTTTCAGAAAAGGTGGAGATCTCAACCAAACATCTGTGTTACTGAATTTTCCCTACTGCAAAATGGTAGAAATCTCTCCAAATTAGATAGCCTTGTGAAATTACCACTATTGTGGGCTGAAATTGAGGGCATATCATGATGATGAAAACAGACCTCTTGGTTACTGCAGCATCAGAGGCTACCCCTGCTTTGTCTTCAGACACGAACCCTGAACCCTACCTTAAACCTGTCTAGTCTGACTTGGTTTATTATCTGAACCAATATTGTCATCTTGGATTAGATTCTGTGGTCTGCTTGTTGGTCTCATGTCCCTGAGGGATGGAAAAGGCTGTAAACTGCGTTTAAGCCAGTCTCCACAAGATTTCCTTAGTGTTGGTGAATCCCATGTGGCCCTCATTGATTTTCAGTCACTGGATCAATGGACACAACCAGGAGAGGCAGTTTTGGATAGAGTGAGGTGTGAGCCTCTTCTGCTGGAATGGTCTCTTGGGCAGTGGGCAGTTGAGTGCATTTAGAAAAGCGTTAAGAGTGTACTAAATTGTTCCTTGGGTAGCTTAGGCTCAGGACAGGAGAACTGTAAAGACAGCATGAAGTCTCTCTCTCTTTGAAAGCAGAGCGTGGCCAGACCCAACACACAAGGGCAAATAAATTAAATTGTAGCAGTTGAGATTTTGGAATGTGAGGTCTGTTTTAGTCTTAATGTTCTGGTAGCATACTGGCTCTTTCCCTGCTGTGCTTAAATCTTCACTGAGAAGAACAATCTTCGCAAAAAAGCCTAAAATCACAGAAAGCCCTTTTTTCCAAAGCATTCACACTTCTTCCTTCAAAATTAGGACTCAGCAAATAGCTGCAATACATCTGTACTAAGGGGAATCCATGTCAGGTCATAAATTTATTCATGTTAAATCCTAACACCTGAAGGCAATCCCATATCCAAAGACTATTATGGAAAGGTTTGACTTAGTAGACTTCACTCCATTTAATGCCAATGCAATGCTTTACTCTTCTAACTAAATAAAAAGCAGATTTTTTTAAGTATTAAAACTGTGTGGTAACTATCCTCTTGCTGCACATACACATCACAGGGTTGGTTTTGAGAAGAACTCCTACAATTTTGCATATCATTTATGTTATTGTGCTTGACTTTGGGTACAGACATGCAGAAACATGAGATGCTCTACACAATCCCTCAAGAGCACACACCTATCATGTACACTCTCAGCAAGAAACATGCTTAATAATACAGCAAACAAGTGGCATCAGCTATGTAAACAATTTTAACTGCATAAAACAATACCAATAACTGCAGGAGCAATTACTCAGGAATCTAAAGTTTCGATAATACTTTTGGGTACAGCTGAGATGCACTTGTTGCAAGAGTAGTCAAATGAACTGAGGCTGTTTCATGCCACTTTTTCATTCCATCCTTTTCTGAATCTGGCCATTGGATAATTCATGTTGCAAACTTCTACACAACTAAGCTCTGAAATCTGTTTTCGCTCTGTATTAAACTTGTGAATGATTGTTAAAACCTGAAAAAAGTTGGTGTTGAAGGGTGGGTGCTTGGGAAGAGGTAGTTAAACATTCTATTCTCTGCTGCCACAAACTGCTATCTTTTTTACCCTGTTGTTACATTCCTACATTAAATCACTTTTTGTGGGATTTAGTTCAATTCATCATAGGAGACCTTGCATTTTAAATCACTGGGAAGGTGAAATCCTTATAAATGAATGTTCTGGGGAATAGGAATACATCTGCAAAAAGCACACAAGGAGTAAAATACTTATACATGCATAAACAATTCAGTTAATAGACTGATCTATTGCTAGTACTAACTCTGAAGAAACTTCTTCAACATTCAGCTTAAGAGAATTCTCAACATGTACTTTACAAATTAAAAGTATTCATCCCTAATGAAACTTCCATAGTGTGTGCCAGGGTTCCCATTATTTACTTTGTCTCTATTTTTCAGACAGTTTTTAAATGTAACATCAGTTTATGCTCACACTCTTATCACATGCCAAATTCGTTCTTATTTAATTCCATTAAAGTCAATGAAATCATTCCAGTGATAAATCTGACCTTGCTTTTTTAGCAGTGGGCTGTCTTCTGCATAACTATGTACGCCTGTATGCCTGTGGCATCTTTTGGAGGCATGTTTTGAATAATTTTTTTCTTAAATCAAAATGTCAAATAATGGAACTGTTGGTTTCACATGGAATGTTCCTGCACATCAACTGTGCTACTTGATTTGTTCCTTGGAAGACATTTCAATCCAAAGACAGGCCTTGGCCTATTTCAGCAGCTTAATGTGTACTGTATTTGAAAATATGGCAAGCTGGCCTTATAAGGAATTTTCCTTCTGAATCTTCCTAAGTTTTAAGAGTAGGAGAGGTGCATACTTGATCAAAATCTCTTCCAAGTATTCTGAGCAACTACAGAAAACAATCCTATGTACAATGTAATCAATTTATACACAATCCAAGTGCATTTTATTATGTATTTGGCCATCCCTGATTACTACAGTGTTGGATGCTGCATCTCAAGCCCAAAGCGTGTGAAGATATCCCAGAGCACTTGTACTCATTAGCTGTGTCAGGGGAAGCCAATGCCCAAAATTGCTACAATATGGGCGGGGGGGGGGGCACAGACTAAGCCTTTCACAATCTATAAAATACTCCTAAAAATAGACCACATGGAAAGAGCTTTTTCCACAAATTGCAGAGGTGGTTTTTTTTTAAGAACAGGACTCATAAAATGGCGTTGAGAAGGCATTACACTGAGGAAGTAAGCCGTAAATTTGTAGCCCTGCTTCTAACAGCTGGATCAGGAGGGACTAGCCATTGGAACAGAGAAGGAGGAATGTGGAGGTGGGGGAGTAAGAGGGAGCTTGTGATAATGGTAATAATTGAAATGCTGGATTGTAACGGGTGCAGAAACCAGTGCTGAGGCTTTTTGAGAGAAATGTGATACCAAGAAGTGCAAGAAGCCATGGGTGAATGAGTGAAAATTCTTTCATAAGCAGGAATTGAGAGTGAGAGAGAGAGAACTAAAAGGAAAATATTCTGTTTGCTTTGGCCATCATTCTAAAAATCTGAAGTAAAACCAAAGAGAAACGAAGGAAAGAATCATGATAAATGATGTGTGAAAAGCACCTAGAATTCTTGGACTGTATAAAGCTTAATTATGAATTCAAGTAATGTTTTCATGTGTTGTACAGAAGTAATCAGTATTTTTCACTATTAAGAATGAAAAACGTGCACTGTCTTTCAAACATACAGTAGTTAGCTGATTAATTGAGTGGTTTGTTCAGTAGTATGACCAGCTGTTATGAATATTTTGGCAATTTCTGGCATTAAAAATAAACAGATCTCTTTTGTTTTTTGGCTTCACTGAACAGGAAAAAGCACAGCCAATGAAGCTAACTCTTGTTTCATATCCTGAAATTTGCTTTTCATCTGCTATGCATAATAACTCTATGTGTGTTGCTGTGTTTCTAAGCAACATACTACAACTTGCAAAAATGAGCAGTGAATTTGGCATGCTTAAAAGTTCTTTTGATATTTTATTTTACTGGTTCTCTTCTCTGCTTGCAGCAAGAGTTTAAGAGACACTTATCAGAGACCTTCGTGGTCTAGTTTGCTCCAAATGATTTAGTAGGATCTTTGAAATCTCCTGCTGGACTAGAATCAAGAAGTGACTGCAGGAAGCTAGACAGGGGTTAGTGATTAAGGGCTTGATCCAAAGCCCCCTTTAAGTCAATGGAAAGCCTCACAGAGAATTCTGTGAACTTTGGATCAAATGTTTGAAAGCTGTGGGTGGTATCAACTTACCTATTGCAGTTTAAGGTGGAATAAGTGTTCTAATAGAGGTATAGAGGGAAAAAACCAAAACTCTTGAGAACGCTGAATTTTATAAAAATAGCTGTAACGCTGAATAACAATTTCTGTGCTTTGCTTGTCCTATTTGCTCCCATTGGAGGAATACTTTAATGTAAGAGTCAGGTGCTGCTGTTGCTTTGGATTTGGGGACTTTCAGCTGCTGGCATTTGATGTTCACCTCTTTGGTAATTTTGAGCAGAGGCGTTTTCTGTACTGAGCCTAAAACTACCATTAGTGTAGTTTGCATTATCAACTGTCACTGCATACGGTGGGGAGCTGATCTAAGGCTTTGTCTGATATTGTGACACTGGTAAGACGCAAAATCAAAATATGTAGATGAAAGCCATATGGGTTTGTTCACAGACTGAAATAAGGTTCATGCTTATGGCCTCTACTGCAACAAGGGATATTTGTAGGGAGTGGTTCTTTGCTTAATAAAAGCATAGTAATCTGATGTTGGAAATATGGATATTATTAACTACCTGCTCTGTGAGAATAACTTAAATACTGTTCTATTCCCAATGCATCTATATGCACAAGAGTCAGATCTAAGCTTGACGTAAAGAATGATCTCTGCAGCCTGGCATGGGCCCAGCTCCACTTGAACTCTGCTTTAGACATTATTGGGTTTTATCTGCATTGTGGCTCTTTCCAATGTGAAGCTGAATATTTGGCATAATGTGTGGTATGGGTTATTATGATACACAGAAGTGAGGTAATTCACATTATTTCTGCTGTGTAGGCAAGTTTGCCTGGCTGCTAGCATGGTTAAAGCAGGAAGCTTCCTGCTGTGCTGAGATGCCGATTACTAAGGGTCAGGATTGCACTTGCCATGACATCATAAAACACAGCTAGGATCAGATTTATTTAAAAACTGTCATGGCACTACTTCAGAGAGGAGAAAGGCTGCGTCTACACGTGCACGCTACTTCGAAGTAGCGGCAGTAACTTCGAAATAGCGCCCGTCACGTCTACACGTGTCGGGCGCTATTTCGAAGTTGAAATCGACGTTAGGCGGCGAGACGTCGAAGTCGCTAACCCCATGAGCGGATGGGAATAGCGCCCTACTTCGACGTTCAACATCGAAGTAGGGACGTGTAGACGATCCGCGTCCCGCAACATCGAAATAGCGGGGTCCTCCATGGCGGCCATCAGCTGGGGGGTTGACAGATACTCTCTCTCCAGCCCTTGCGGGGCTCTGTGGTAACCGTGGGCAGCAGCCCTTAGCCCAGGGCTTCTGGCTGCTGCTGCTGCAGCTGGGGGTCCGTGCTGCATATACAGGGTCTGCAACTAGTTGTTGGCTCTGTGTATCTTGCACTGTTTAATGAAAGTGTGTCTGGGAGGGGCCCTTTAAGGGAGCGACTTGCTGTTGAGTCCGCCCCGTGACGCTGTCTGCAGCTGTGCCTGGCTCCCTTATTTCGATGTGTGCTACTGTGCCGTGTAGACGTTCCCTCGCTGTGCCTATTTCGATGTTGGGCTGAGCAACGTCGAAGTTGAACATCGACGTTGCCAGCCCTGGAGGACGTGTAGACGTTATTCATCGAAATAGCCTATTTCGATGTCGCAACATCGAAATAAACTATTTCGAAGTTGGGTGCACGTGTAGACGTAGCCAAACAGAGATAAAGAGGGAAGGTTATAGGAAGCAGATAACTCTTTAGTCTTGGGTTTTAAGGAAAACATTTCTCAATATTATGAAAAATACTTTGCTAGTTTTAGAGTACGAGGTGAAGAATAGAGTGCAGGCCCATCTGTAGGGTGTGTGTGTGAAGGGTGCGAATGTACTCCCTCCCCCTAGTCTGGTTTCTCTCCCTGGCCATTTCTACACAGGCCACTTTCTCCAAAAGTGCCATGGTAATACATGGCCCAAAATATGCTAATAAGGCACGGATGCAAATTCCCTGTGCCTCATTAGCATACGGTCACCTGATTTGGAGTCTGGAAGACCGTTCTTCTGGACTCCAAAATGCTGTTTAGAAGCGCAGCCCTGGGGGAGCTTCCGGAAGGAAGTCCTTCTTCCGGAGGCCCCTTCTTCCTAAAAATTCCCTTTTTCCCAAAAAGTTGTACAGAACGGTCTTCCGGAATCCAAATCACATGACCGTATGCTAATGAGGCACGGGAAATTTTCATCCATGCCTTATTAGCATATTTCAGGCCATGTATTACCATGCCACTTTCGGAGAAAGTGGCCTGTGTAGAAATGGCCCCTTTCTGCCTGCTGCAGTGTGCAGGGCAAGCCTGCAGGGCATGATGGGGGAACCCAAGGCACACTGGGAGCTGTAGTTCCTAGGCCAGCTTCCTGCCTAGAGATCTTTCCCGGGAGCAGGGAAGGGACTACATTTCCAGAATGCTCTTGACCGCTAGAACAGAAATAGAGGGGAACGGATATTTTGGAATATTATTTTTCATTTACAATATTACAAGATCCCAGAAAGTCATGTCTATAAAACTTTCATTATTGTATACATTTTTAGTATGTTATAACAAAATCATTTTACCAATTACTGTTTTCACTCAAATTTTTCATTACTGTCTCTTACACACACTCATTGCATGGATATTTTAAACTCCTTTATGTTTAAAAAAAATGTGGTCCACATTTCCAAATAAAGCTCCACACTTGCCATAGAATTCCTGTCTACAGGCCTGGGGTTTATCTTTCATTCTTCAGTGTCACTTTTCAAAATGAAGAAAACACTGTTATGAGAAGTAGGACTTACTATGAAGTCCTATGTGAAGAAAGATATTGAAACAAACCTCTGGCCATCAGGGCCTCACAACCATTGGTAAGATGCAAACCATGGCATTCAGACATTTATGGGGAGGCCTGGGATAAAATCTTCTGCTCTGAAAGCACAGGTATTTGTCATTTGAATAAAAGGGACATCCTGTTACCAGAGGACAGCATAGTTTCAGTGACACACACTCCAGAAGTTTGGATTCTATACAGTAGAGACCAGTGATGTACACACATCTAGCTTTACATGTCATTGTATAAAAACTGCAAAATGAATGAATGAATGAATGAATTTGCCTTGATTTGTTGACAATTCTGACAAATAGTTTAATAAGTGAGTTTATTGGCAGAAGTGTTTCTTGAAACAGGAGGATTAAAGAAAATATTTCAGAAGGTAAATGAAACTTCCAATTAGGAAGTTGGAATTGGGTTCTAGAGCTCTGATTCTGAGTGTAGTACCCAGAGGCACTGAGCCCTTATACTAGCGTGAGTGAAATCTCTGCTCTACAGCCTTTGCTGAGAGACAGGTGGCCTTTAGCTCATGTGGTAGAGCACAGGGCATTAGCTCCTGCAATTTCAGGTTCAATCCCTAGAGCTAGCAACCTGGGTCTGTTGGTGTTACATGAGTATTACTTTCACAATCAGGGAAGCAACATATGCCCTGTGATCTCTGTCTTTGTCAAAGCAAGTTCTCTTTTGCAAAGAGAGCTGTGCTGCAGTTCAGGCTTAAGGCCAATGTGTTTTCAGGAGGAATTTGAATTGGAATAAGAATGAATCCAGGAAAAGGGAGTCTGTTCTTGGCTTATAGGATACCATGAAAGCCACATATATAGATGACAATGAGAGGCAAGAAAGGGAGAGGTTTGGTGAAGCCTGTTAGCAGAATGAATGGGATGAGAGGGGAAATGTAGTCAGGAAGGAAGTTGTACAGAGCCATCAAATTAGAGACAAAATGCATGAAGCTTCAGCTGGCTGGTAGGAGTTAATCACTGGTAAGTTTCAAACTGGGAATTAATATTGTCTGAGAAGTGAGGGGAGAAAACTACCTCACCTCTTTTTCATTAATACTTGAAGATTTACCTGGCATTGTTTGGATCTTTAACTCAAATAAGTTTTATTTTACTTCATGTAACTCTTTTGGGGCTGGGGATGAGGGGTTCAGTGTACAGGTTGCCCTGGGGAATGAGGACAGCCCCAGACCTCTCTCACTGCAGCAGCTTGGGGCCACACGAGATGCGAGTGTGCATGGTCACTGCAGCTGCAGTGGGCACAGCCAAGGGAGAGGTGCATGTCCCCCAACTGAAAATAGATAGACACACATACAGACAAACTCTTTGAAATATACAGTAGATAGCTGTCCCTTTCTCCACCCTTGCCCCTGGATGGCTCAATAAGGTTCTAGCTGTCCCAGTCCCCTTCTCTGGCCCCTTGTCATCTTCTGTGGTCATTCTACAGTATAAGTCCTTCCTACTAGACCCTTCCCTTTCTATTCTATGAGAAAGGATCAAATCCCAGTCAAGTCCATTGTCTTGGCACATAAACCCTGACCTTGCTTTAGGTTAGGACCAGAGGAAGCTATATACCAAATTTGGTGGTCCTAACTCTTACTATTTAGGGAGAGTTGTTGAACAAATGGACTCACAGATTCACAAGCAGATGCACATTTCGGCTTTAGCCGCATGAATGTGTAAGAAGCACAGATGAGAAGTCGTGTGCTACCTGTGCTTAACTGCTAAGGTAAACAGGTATAGCAGTGTTGTCTGATGAAAAATAATATGCATGGTGGGTTTCTGAAAACATGCCCAATACTATACCTCGTGAGCATGAAGGGAAGGAGACCCTGCAGTCTCCATGGAGACTTTTGGGGCGATATATTCAAAGGCAAAACTCCATGCTGAAGAGGCAAAAAAATTGCATAGCTTTTCAATGAATTAGAATCTTTTTATTCCACTCTCCTGGTTATTAATGTAGCACAAAACTGAAAAACTGACATGAAACCCTACATAGGATCTATGGATGACTCTTTATACAGTTTTACTGCATGAGGGTTTCACTCTACAGTCCTTACTCATGTTGTGTAATACCTGTTCCACTGAGTTTGGTAAACCTAAGTCTGTGAATAAAAGAGCACAAAGCCTGAGCAAGGACTGCAGAACTGGCTAGTAAGTGGCTACTGTGCAAACTTTTGAAATGCTACATATAATTATAACTTTCTAATAAATATATTCCATTTATCTTTCCTGCTGCAACAATCACAGTTTAAGTTCCTGATGAACATCTCATCTGCCACATTCTGTTGCTTTAAAGAAATTAATATACCCTGCACTTCAAAAATATAGAAATTCCTATTTGATTGAGTCTGGGGCTTCAGCAAGAGAATTTATTTGTGAATGGATGCTGTAAACCTCAGGGCTGATAGAGTCCATCTCAATTTTCCCAACAGGCCACTTGTGAACACATACTGTATATATAACTGACATCTGACTTTAGGCTATAATCTTGACTTGATGGATTGGCTATTAGCTGTAAAACTCTTTAACACACAAACCCTGTGCAGCATGCTGAAAACATGTACTCAATGGATCTTAAACCAAAGGTACATCCTTGCTCTGACTGCCACAAAACAATTTCCAAAACCTAACTAGAACTCACTTACAGTGTTGCCACAATAGGTAGATTAGACCTGCCCAAAGTCTTTCATGCTACAGAGCTGAAAATATAAATTGGGAGTCCTGACTCCCAAATCTGTAGTCTAACTACTTAAACTTCACACCCCCTTCTTTCCACAGAGGTCTTTTAATCACCTATACTTCAATTTACCTTTGGATTATAGTAGTGAGAATCCAGATATTTGGAATTATTTCTTCTTAACGAGTGACTTTACAAGGACAATATATGGGACAGCTCTAGCTCTGATTACAATGAATAGTAGTTCTGTGATTCACTTCAGTGGGAACAAAATCAAGCCCTGAGTTTTCATCAGATTATTCAGAATAATAGTCCTGAATAAGATCCTCAGATCTTTCTGCCATTCTCTTTCCTTCCTTGTTCTCCCCCAGGAGCCCTCAGTCTTGGGGTTGGCTCACTCAGCAAATACTAATAGTCTGGCAAACTGGATATAGCCCTAGGTTTCTACAGAAACTCATGAAGAACAGAGCACAAATTCATAGCTGGCATTACTCCTTAGATATGGAGCACTACAAATTATCTAGGGAGTCTTTCACTATCCTCTGATAGCTTGAAACACATTAGGACTTGTTCCTTCAATCCTTCCTTGTTGTGCTGTTTGTTTCAACTGCAGTAATGCCTGAAGATGGCATTCAGTATCAATGACCCATTGTACTAGGTGCCCAAGAAACAGAGGAAATGGTCTCTGTTCTGAAGAATGTACAATATGAGAATTGAACTGCTGCAATTTAAGAATTGAATTTAGCAGAACAATTTTCATGAATAAGGCCTTGTCTAGATAGTAGAAAAGATACTTCCAAACACAAATTATCACCGAGTGGTATTAACGGTTTACACATGTTAAACAGGTTTCACAAGTATTAAAAGAGTTAGCTGGTCTAAGTAATAAGCCCCATTTACATTAAGTGCCAAGTAATATTTAAAATCCTATTAGATGGTAGGCTTTTTAAAAAGCAGCAACACCTTTTTGCCTAATCTAGACAAGACCTAACAGTTCAGGAATCAAGCTCTTAAAAGCAAGATCAAATATCACAATGAAAACAGTGATCTACTTTCCACTTTTTAAAAGGACAGTGGATCTAAAAGGCAAACAGGTTCTCGAATGATAAGCCAGACCAAGGAGTTTATGGCAAAATCTAGCAGCAAAATGATCTGAGATAGGGAAAAATAATCGCTCTGTTCTGTACTGTTGGTCATTACCCCATCTCAGATTATTTCCTTTTGCACTCTCTCTCGGGACTAGGTAGGGAGCAATTTGATTCTGGTGTTAAATAATGTGATGGTTCTTGTGTGTGCTACCATGTTCTCTTCAGATACTTACAGTTCTTTGCATAAGACAATGCCTCGTGCCTCGTGTTTTTTCTTCCATATTTGCATATCTATGTGCCTTAGGTTAATGCTGTCTGATACTACGAATACTTTATTATTGGTACTGTAAGCCCAAGCAGTTGTGGTTCCCCTGAAATGCATGTTGATATGTGGCCTGGTACAAGATACATGTTAAGCAGGGGTAAAATATACACATCTGAATTTCAGAGTGATTGCAGGAAGAGTTCTTGGGAGGGGAGTGAAGGAGAAGGGGTTAAAGAACTATAATGAAGTGAACTGAAATGAACTAAAATGAAGTGAAGCCAGTTTGAGAGTGTGCTCTCTTCACTTGCCTTTGATATTATTCTGCTGAAAGATGCTAATGGTTCACATCCAGCATATCTGTCTATTAACAGTCCTAGGTATGTGGCTTGTGTGATGTTATTGGATTTTTAAACTGGATATGAAAGCCATGTGTATTACCACTGGAAGTAATTGGCACTGAACCTTGTGCCAGGTGGGCCAAATGAGGTGCCCAATGAAAGCTAATAATGCCCTGAATCTGTTTATGTTACGTGTTTATCTGTGCCAGGTTTCTATGTGAAGTTATAGATATTGGCTCTCTAGCTGTATTAGAAATGTTTTAGTGCTAAAACATACAATAGGAGGTGTGATCAGGATGATGGACTAAACAAAGACTCAGACGTCAGATACGCATCTCAGGAATTTGGGACTTGTCCTCTGCAATGCAGCTAATGTCCAAGAGCCACAGCAGCCCACCTGAGCAACGGAATTCAAATCAAATGCCCTATAGCTCTGTCAGTAACCAGATACGGTTCTCATTCCAGCGTGCCAGTGTTGCTGTGTTCAGTGTTCCAGCCTTGAGAACTAAGCTAAAGTAACCTGGGGTCACTCCCCTGGTGGGGTGTGCTTACAGAGACTTTCAATAAATCAGCATATAACATCATGGGCCTGCATCAATAACTGTAGTTGATGTATGTAATGGATCACTTTAACAATTTTTTTTCTCTCTTACCCTGTTCTTTCTTTCTTTGTTAATAAACCTTAGATTTTAGATTCTAAAGGATTAGCATGAGTGTGCTGTTTTGGGTAAGATCCAAATATATATTGACCTGAGACTGTGGCCAGATCCTTTGGGGCCTGGAAGAATCTGTGTGGAGTTGGTGAAATAGGCTTGATAACCTCTTACCTGAGAATAGTGGGCTGTTGGTCTGGGCTTTTGTAGCAGCTAGATAATCTGTGGGGTTGCTTGTGTGGCTTCTGGCTGGGCAGTGGGGCTGACAGAGGTACTTTTGTGGCTGACAGAGGTACTTTTGTGGCTGATTTGATTTGCCTTAGTGAGCTGAAAATCACAGCCAGGGCTGTAAGTGGCCTGGATTTAAGCAAATGCCCTTATCTGGGTCCAGAACTCCCTGCCATATTACAGCTTGTCTTCATTACAACAGTTAGCCAAGTTTGAGTACTGGGGTATACTATCTCAATGAGACTGACCACACTGTAAAATAACATTAGAGTCAAATTCAGTGCTTGGATTTGCAGTGTGACTGGATTAGTAGCTGATGAGTTGTTGTAATTCCAGCTGCTGCATCTCCACTGTGTTACTAGTTCTAGTGTCAACACCATTAGCACTTGAACCTCCTTCCCTGCCCTCCTGGCCCCCTGCACTGAAGGGCCAGTGACCTCAAGTTTAAAAGGACTACTTAACTGGAGCTAAAATGTGTGAACAGGAGTTGGGGTAGATCAAGCTCTCAGTTATAGATTGAGAGGTTAATGAAGAGAAGCCAAATCTCTGGTTAAAGCTTATGGGTGTACCAACCAGTTTCATTTCATTAATGGCAAACTTCCAGATGGCATAAAGATTGTCTATAGAACAAACAGGAAGCTTTTCAATCTCAGGAGACTGAAGGCTAAAAGCAAGACCTCCATGACCCCTCAGTCATGGAGCTACAATACACAGATGACAACATCGTTGCTGCTTTTTCTCCTGGAGCCCTTCCAACCATCTTAAGTGCCTTCACCAAAGCATATGAGAGTCTTGGCCTCACACTGAGTGTAAAAAAGACCAAGCTGCTCCACCAACCCTCGCCAGTGGGACAATCTCATGCACTTTCTATTGAAGTCAATGGAGAACTGCTGGAAAATGTGAAGCATTTCCCACTCCTTGGAAGTCATAGCTAAAGTTGACATTGACACAGAAATCCAGCATCATCTGAGCAGTGCAAGCTCTGCTTTTGCCTGCTGAGATGAACGGTCTCTGAAAACTGGGACATCTATGCCAAGACAAAGCTCCTGCTCCTTGAATACAGTGCAGCGATTATTCCAATGCTACTGTATGCGTGTGAAACCTGGACAACATACAAGTGGCATTTGAAGGCACTTGAACAATATCATCAATGCTGTGTCAGGAGAATCCTCAATATCTCTTGGGAGGATAGGTGCACAAACACTGGAGTCCTAGAAGAGCTGAACAATGAAACCATTATAATTCACCAACAACTTCATTGGTCTGGTCACGTGGTTCTGATGTCCGATCAGTGCCTCCCTAAACAGATTCTGTTTTCAGAGCTGGAGGACAGACGGAGGAGCACTGGGAGACAGGGGAGGTGATATAAAGATGTACAGAAGGGACACATGAAAAAGTAAAGCATTGGTGTTGACACTTGGGAGAATTTTGACCAGGACTGTTCCCAGTGGAAGTTGCAATCCAGGAGGGGGTGACAGTGCAGATGAGGGGAGGCAGAGAAGAAGAAAAGAGTGGCAAAAACTGCCTCACATTCCTCCAACAGCTATGATCACCTGCTCCTTTTGTGATAAGACCTGTGGCTCCAGAATTGGGCTGATCAGCCTTCAAAGTAGTGAGATTGATACAGCACAAATAGGCAATGCTTCACATGTATTGACCCTGCAGCAGCTGTCCCACAGTGCCTGACACTGATTGGGCTGGTCACAATTTTTCAGTGGTCACAGAGGTCAAATGCTTCTGTCCCTTTAAGGCTACGTCTACACTAGCATACTACATCGAAGTAGCCTATTTTGAAGTAAGGACATTGAAATTGGCTACTTCGACGCGTATCATCTACACGTCCTCCAGGTCTGGTGCCATCGATGTTCAACATTGAAGTAGCGACGGGGAACATCGAAAGGAGCTGCCCCAGAAAGAAATGTGGAGCGTCCACACACACAAGTGCTCCCCGTTGAAATAAGGGGCCAGCAAAGCCCCAAGCCGCTCCCTTAAAGGTCCCCTCCCAGACACATTTGCCCTGCACAGCACAAGATCCACAGAGCCGACAACCGATTGCAGACCCTGCGCATGCAGCATGGACCCCCAGCTGCAGCAGCAGCAGCAGCAGCAGCAGCAGCAGCAGCCAGAAGCTCTGGGCTAAGGGCTGCTGCACGCAGTGACCATAGAGCCCCGTAGGGGCTGGACAGAGTGTCTCTCAACCCCTCAGCTGATGGCTGCCATGGAGGACCCCGCTATTTCGAAGTAGCAGGATGCGGATCATCTACACATGCCCTACTTCGATGTTCAACGTCGAAGTAGGGCGCTATTCCCATCTTCGGATGGGAATAGCGATTTTGACATCTCGCCGCCTAACGTTGATTTCAACATTGAAATAGCACACAGCGCGTGTAGACGCGATGCGTGGTATTTCGACGTTGTGCCAGCTACTTCGAAGTAGCTGGCTAGTGTAGACGCACCCTAAAGCTCTTATATTTTTGAAATGCCTTTTCCTCATGCTTCGTCTTGATTACATCTAGTAGATATCCGTTGTTGTGTGCAATTTCCCGGCTGACCACACCAGCTACACACTGCAGACATGCTCTGGCCTGGGCTAGACAGGAGATGCTGGATCTCCTGGCTTGGTGGGGAGAAAAGGCACTGCAATCACAGCTACAGACTAGCCATAGAAACATGGATATCTATGAGGGAATACAGGTGAAGGCATACAATAGGCGTAAGCAGCAGTGATGACTAAAAGTGAAGGAACGTCAGTGGGTATATCAGAAGGCCAACAGTTGATTCACTGCTGACCCACAGACCTGCTGCCTTTATGAAAACGATTCTTGCCATACTTGCTGAAGACCCCCATCACAACTCCACACACCCCTGGAAATATCTCTGAGGGACCTGAGTCACAGGTCCCTGGAAAGATCAGCAAGGATCAGAATGAATAGGAGGAGGATGGCATATGACCATGGGATGTAGCTATACTGCAAGCCTGTTTGAGACTTTACTGAAGGCCAATCAGTCCCCAGCAGCTGAGAATGTGCAGGCCCAATGCTGGGGAAGAGATCTCGGGTAAGTGTGTAAATGTATTTCTCATGAAAATGATGTAGCCCTCAATGTAGTAGGACTCAACTTTTGAGTTCTTTTTAATTGACTTGTACTAGAAGAGGTAGCAGTCTGACAAAGAAATAGGGCTGTTACTTGCATTTCATTCCCTTATAGAGTTAGGGGTGAGCATATGGAGAAGTTGGATTATGTTGCGGGGTTGTCCCTTAAAATCTTCCTGAGAGATCTTGATAGGGTGACCAGGTAACAAGTGTGAAATGTTGGAACAAGAGCTGGGGGTAATGGGTACCTATAAAAGACAAAGCTGTGTCTATTCTGACTATCAGGCCTATTCCTATAAAATCAGGACATCTGATTACCTTAGATATTGATGAAACATTAAGTGGATATTCTGCTGAAGATTTTACCTTTCCTGTTGGTGTATTCTGTGGCAAGAGGGTCTGGTGCTGAAATAGGGATATGCATCCCTCTACCACAAACCATTATATCCTGCACACTGCTGAAAGTCACAGTCCTGCATAGCAGGAGATTAATGGTCCTGCACTCTTGAATGACACCACCTCCACAGTGATTTTTCCATCTCCAAAATGGCTTCTTTCTGACCAGTAGCAATGCAGCACTGAAAGTTTCCACACTGTGAGTTCCCCACTTGCTTCTTTATGGTCATGTGCAGCAAGAAGCCAGGTATATTTGCGCAGAAATAGTATGCTGTGTTGGAACAAAGTCTGGACACCATGTCTGAAGCAAGCAGGAGGATTTATTATACACAGTGCCTGGTGGAGTGTCACTTCGCTTGCTAGGTTCAATGAAGACTGCCAGAAAAGAGGTTACAATCAATTATATAGGATGCTGACGGGTGAAGAGAAGTTACGGCATGGATGTTATGCAAGCCTGGATAGGTTCTAACAGCAAGACGAAATAAGCACAATAAGCCAATATTCTAAAACGGTTACATATCCCTGGCCATAGCTTATATAACATCTCATCTCTAGTGCAGATGGTTTTCCTGAACAAGCTACTTAAACAAAGCAGACATTTAGTGACATATATGTATTCAATTGGATTAATGATGCATCTATAGGAGTAATGATGACACCTTCACATGGGCATATCTAGAAGTGCATTATCTAGAAGAGTAAAGCAAAAGACCGTAACAGCATAGAGCAATAACACATTTGTTTTTATGTACCAGCCTGGGATACCAAATGGGATAGTGCTATATACTGGTTCTCACATGCATGAACTCTTCTTGGAGTGTGGTTGCCAGGGCAACTATCCCTCCTGCCAAACTCCAAGGCCCTGTCTGAGTTGGGACGACCTTCCCTGGGTCTTGTGAATGAGATGATGGGGGAGGGGGAAAGGGCCAAGTGGGGGCAACCTTCCACTCATACTAACTGGGTTTAGAAACCTATAAAAGTACAGGTGTACTACAGACTTTAGGTTTTGACTACGGGTCTTTAGCAGAATACCATAACCTGCCTCAGAAATTTCCATCCTACAGTTTGGAATGGCTTTATGCTGACATAACATGTCCACAAAAGTTTGTAAAGGAGATGTACCCAAAGAAAGAGCATTGGGCGATAGTGGTATATAGTCTCAGAGAATAGCGGTGTCCTTTGCTAGGTGTGGTAGACTGACCAAATGCATAAATCACTTCCTGGAACCTCTGCAGAAGGGCAAGGCCTTGTTCAGCTTGCAGAAGTCACCAGGCTGCCTTAGTAGTGGGGCATGAGGATAGGCAGTCAAAACTGCATGAGTGAATCCTGGGTGAACTGAATTTGCTGTCAAAACTCCAAATGACTTTAGCAGAGCCAGGTTTTTATCCCATGTGCAGGAACTGTGCTGCTGCTGAGACTGGTTCCCATCTGAGGAATTGCTGTCATCATGTTAACATGCTAAGTGATGGTGCAGTCATTGATCAATCTGTTCAGTGAATTAACTCAAAAGAGTAAAATAAAACTTTGTGGACTGGTTTGAGTCAAGTTGAATAGAGCATGGGGTAAGGAAGAGGGAGACCAGATAAACGTCTCAAATCACTAATTCTTTGGCCTTTTATCTGGCTAGCACACGTTTAATTGATCAGACTGATTTTGCCTGTTCTCTATAGACCAGAAGGGTACTGCTACCAGTATGCAGGAAATCCCATTGTAAAGAAAACAATGTCAAAATACAAAGTGTTCTATTCCATACTAATTCCAATGGAGTTTTACACAGGAGTTAAAATATTTTCCAATATTTACTCTCTGATATGGTATTTGGGGCTTAAATGTGTAATTACTATATCATGAAACAGATTGCTGTAGAAACACCTGCCACTGTTGTCAGCTGGAATAGATCTACAGTGTTCAGGGGATGGATCACCTGATGTTTACCTGTTCTGTTCATTTCCTCTGGAACAGCTGGCATTGGCCACTGTCAGAAGACAGGATAGTGGGCTAGATAGCTGGTTGTGACCCAGTGTGGCTGTTCTTATGTTTGCTAGTAAACTCTCTTAAAGGGAAGAAGTCACATAACAATAACCTTCTTATCAGCTCCAAATTTAAAACTTAACTTTTGTTTCAGACTGAGTGTTATCTAGCACTTATTAGCTGTGTCTACATGTGCACGCTACTTCGAAGTAGTGGCACTAACTTCGAAATAGCGCCCGTCGCGGCTACACACGTTGGGCGCTATTTCGAAGTTAACTTCAACGTTAGGCGGCGAGACGTCGAAGTCGCTAACCTCATGAGGGGATCGGAATAGCGCCCTACTTCGACGTTCAACGTCGAAGTAGGGACCGTGTAGACGATCCGCGTCCCGCAACGTCGAAATTGCCGGGTCCTCCATGGTGGCCATCAGCTGGGGGGTTGAGAGATGCTCTCTCTCCAGCCCCTGCGGGGCTCTATGGTCACCGTGGGCAGCAGCCCTTAGCCCAGGGCTTCTGGCTGCTGCTGCGGCAGCTGGGGATCCATGCTGCAGGCACAGGGTCTGCAACCAGTTGTCAGCTCTGTGTATCTTGTGTTGTTTAGTGCAAGTGTGTCTGGGAGGGGCCCTTTAAGGGAGCGGCTGGCTGTTGATTCCGCCCTGTGACCCTGTCTGCAGCTGTGCCTGGCACCCTTATTTCGATGTGTGCTACTTTGGCGTGTAGACGTACCCTCGCAGCGCCTATTTCGATGTGGTGCTGTGCAACGTCGAAGTTGAACATCGACGTTGCCAGCCCTGGAGGACGTGTAGACGTTATTCATCAAAATAGCCTATTTCGATGTTGCTACATCGAAATAAGCTATTTCGATGTTGGCTTCACGTGTAGACGTAGCCATTGAAGCATTAAATCTAAAAAAGATGAGTTCTGCTAATCTTTAAACTAGTGAACTCACTTAGTTCATGGTGATTTCAGCTTGTTGTGACCCTTGGTTGCCTGAAAATCAGAAGCACAGAAATACAAGAAGACTTGCTGAATCTTGATCAATGGTGTGTGTAAACCCTGTTTATTTAAATAACAGTAGATAGTTTAATGTTCCTCACTCACAGTGAACTTTTTATAACTTTTTCCTCAAGGTTCATGATTACTTTCTGACCTAACTGCTCAAATAAACTACGAGGTTTGTTGCTCTTTACATACCATGAGTTTAAGTTCTAAAGCCATTCTTATTGACCTGATCTCAGATAAATACCCCCCTGGGAAGTTTTAAGTTATTTGCTGACACACAGTTGGATTAGGAAGGGTAAAATTTGTGAAAAAGCAGATATCTTCCTGTCCATGAAAAATCTTTGACCCTTAGTCTTTGCCCTGGAAAAATGGTTGAGTATGCATTTTGTAAGATGTGTGAAAGTGACCTATCAGTTTCCTACTTGGAGACAAAGAACTTTAACTGGCCTATGTATAGAGGGCCTGATCCACTCCCTATGGAAGTTGATAGAAAGACACTCAGTGGATTCAGTAGGGGCATACAAAGCAATGCTGCTGTGTAGGGGCTAGGGCAGAAATTAGTTTGTCTCTCTAAAGTTTGAAATTGTGCTGTAATGCTCTTGGCAGTCAACTTGGAGAATGTTGGTTGTATGGCAGATCCCCTGATTATGAAAGTGGGACTATCATTTTTGATTCAGCTCTGTGTCAGGGTGATCAAGCCATAACACTACATTGATAGCTGTGTTTTAGAACTAAGGGTATGTCTATACTTATGGGAAGATTGACCTGGTTAGGGTTGATCTTCTGGAGTTGGAATTTGTGCATGTGCTAAAGACATGGCAAAATCAATCTCTCTGGGGTCAGCAGTCAACCCCTGTACTTCATGTTATTGCGTGGAGTAATGGAGGTGGACTGGAGAGCACAGAGGCTGGGTCCGTGCTAGGGAAATAAGTTAATTCTGATACTTTGAGTCTATCAACACAAATGATATAGCTAGAATTGCATATTTGAAATCACCTTATTTTCCTAGTGTCGACTTAGGCTGAGAAAATGATGTCTTTATGAACCCGAGTATGAATGTGGTAGTTAAAAGAAATATTTTAAAGAAAAATTATATAACCATTCCTTAATCAGGCAGAGATTGCTAACAGAGGCAACCACACATAGCTTTGTAGTAGAATGCATTTGTTTTTAATATCTCCTCTTTCAGCCTGCCCCCATGCTTTTTTGCTAACATTTTCTTAGAAATTTTTTTCTTAATTTGAGTTAAAATTACATTAAGCATTTTATGAGGGATTGGCTGTTTTCCATGAAACAATATTTGGATAAATGCTAAGAAGCTTCATTGCTGTTTTTTCCATACCTTCCCACCAACACCTTGTCACTTGTTGTCACATATATTTAAAGACCAAATTTATCACCTGTAATTCTGAATTTCTTTGGCTAGAACATGAATTTGCATCAAATTACAGTTGTTTGAATGAGCCCAATACCCAAATGAAGCTTATTATATACTGGGATGTCCAAACTGCAGAACATGAGCCCAGTCCTGCCAACAGGAGACAGGGGACAAAGTGGGCAGTTGCCCTGGGGACCACTGTGGCAGCAGTGATGGCTGAGGTGCCAGGTCCCTTTGAATTGCTGCGGCAGTGCTGCTATGCTGTTATGTGTGGCTGTGAGGGAGTATGGGGCGGGACAGAGCTGCAGTCTGGGTGGTGCTGAGGGCTGTGTGCCCTAAACACTGCCTCTTCTGCTTGTGGCCCCCATCCCTTCCAGGGCACAGAGCCAGGATCCCTCCCACCTTGCCACGGAGTCCATGGCAGTTGTCGGCCCCACTACATGAGGTGCAAGTGACTCTTCTACAATTACAGAGCAGCTTGCAGAGCCCCTAATGCCCTCCCCCATTCGCCAGCTGTCGGCCTGGGGGAGCTCGGGGCTGTTGCACTGTGGCAGGGTAGTGGGGTTAGGGGCTTCTGCCCAGCAGAGAGGGAGGTCTCTGGGCTTCAGCCTCATGGGAGGTGCTTGCTAGGGCTTGGGGCTTCAGTGGGAGTGGGCTGAAGTTCCAGGCATGGGCTTGAGGCTCCCCATCTTTTGAATTTCTAAAGGTTTGTCACATGTCTTTGAAAGGATCAGTAAGTTTGGCCCATCCCTCTGTACATACAAGAGGGCCAAAATGCTGATCTCTGTTATGTCCATGTAAATTAAGAGTAGTTCTAATAACTTCAGTGGAGTCGCTCTAGAGTTACATCAGTGTAACTGAAATCAGAATCTGGATTTTGATTTTTAGTCTATGAAGCAGCTTGATGAAAGGTAATATAAATGTGTGGGTACCGTGATTATTTCTATTCCGTATTCCAGTTCACATTATGTGACCCAGGACAGTTTACTACATGCTTCTCCTTAATTTCATCCATTTATCTTAATGATTATAGTAGAGCTGTCAAACAATTCAAAAAATTAATCGTGTGATTAATCACACCGAATGCCAATAGAATGCCATATTGATTTCAATTACAACAGAAAACACAAAAGCACAGTTATATCTGTGTACAAATATCGTGCTTTTAAAAACAAAAGAAATTGCATTTTTCATTTTTCTTTATACAAAATACTGTAATGCAATCTCTTTGTCATGAAACTGAAACTAAGAAATGTGCATATTTTTTGTTACATAGCTGCATTCAAAACCAAAGCAATGTAAACTTTTAGAGCATGCAAGTTCACTCAGTCCTACTTGCTCAGCCAGTTGCTCAGACAAACAAATTTGTTTACATTTGCAGTAGATAAAACTGCCCCATGCTTGTTTACAATGTTACCTGAAAGTGAGAACATGGCATCATTATAGCTGACATCGCAAGATATTTGTGTCAGCTGTGCTAAATGTTTATGTCTATTTATGCTTGCATAACCATTCCAGAGGGCATGAGTCCATCCTGATGACATGTTCTTCTTGATAATGATCCAAAGCAGAGCAGACCAGCACATGTTCATGTTAATCATCTGAGTCAGATACCACAAGCAAAAGGCTGATTTTCTTTTTTGGTGGTTGGAGTTCTGTAGTTTCTGCACTGGAGAATTGCTCTTTTGTGAAAGTCTGCCCCACACTTCATCCCTTTCAAATTTTAGAAGGTGCTTCAGATTCTTAAACCTTGGGTCAAGTGCTGTGGCTATCTCTAGAGATCATATTGGTGCCTTTGTGTTCTTAAATCTTAAAGCAAACAACATGTGCTGGGTCATCATCTCAGACTGCTATCACATGAAATACATGGCAGAATCTGGGTAAAACAAAGCAAGAGACATACTATTCTCTTCCCAAAAAGTTCAGTCAGAATTTAATTAACATGTTATTTTAAACAATCATCATCAAAGTAAATATTTATAATAAAAATAATATAAAGTGAGCTTTGCACACTTTGCATTCTGTGCTGTAACTGAAATAATATATTTGAAAATACAGAAAAAATCCCCTAAATATTTATAGTTTTCCATTTGTATCCTGTAGCTTAACAGTAAGATTAAAACTGTAATTAATCATGATTCATTATTTTAATAAAATTAATTTTAGTTAATCATGTGAGTTAACTACAGTTAGTCAATGGCCCTAGATTACAGTATTCTCATGCAGTAAATTCAACTGCTAGGACTGAGCATCCGTTTCTATTTGAAACCCTAATTAATAATGTAGACTTTTTTTAGAAATATCCTGAAAAGTTGAACAAAATTTATTTTGCCATTTTTGAGTTAGGAAAAATATGGAGAGGAAAGATGCTTTGCTTTCCTTCTCTTAAAATAGTTTATCCTGTCTCTTCTTGCCAGCAAATAATTCAAAAATAGCTAAATTTGTGATATCATATATGCTAAATCTTTAAGAAAGTCCCAACAGAGGGAGTAATGAGACTGCTGTGCTAGTGCAACATTTAAATATAGCAAACATCTAGTGTTAATGGAATGCAAACCATTCTGAAAGATAGAAAACAATGTGGCAAGTTATTGTTTAACCACAGAAGTATGTTGAAATTTATGTGAAGAGTTTAGAAGTTAATGTCAGCAATTCCCTTCAAGTGGTTGAACATTGTGTAGTTTCTTTGTCAGGATTTGTGAATTAAAAAAATGTTTGTTTTAAATTGTCTAACTGTCCCACCAAAACCACAAAAATAAAAAATAATATGTGGTTATGTAAATAGAGGCTACAAGTGTCAATTGTAAGACATCTATATATAATAAAGACATTATTTCCAAAGATGAACAAAATGTGTGTAGTTGAGAAAACAGTAAAATATTATGCCAACAATAGAATGTAAGTGTATATGAAATCCTAATGGCTTGAGGTGAGTTATGTGGAACCAACAATCCTAAGGCTCACTATAGCTGTATGAAGGTTTAATGTAGAGCCAAAGCCTGTGGTATGTAAGAACTCCAATTTGCCTTTCACCACAGTCAATGGGGAGACTCACATGAAGTCACTGGGAATTGTCCTTGATTAGACCCTCATTCAGAAAAAACTTTTTGTCTCAAGAGGCAGTGGTTAGTAGCAGCAGTGAGGATCTATGGGCAGTGTGTGAGTCTGCAGCTTCTCTCATGGCTTATCCATCCAATATTGGATTTGCACAGTCAATTGCAATAACCGCTTGTCAGTCTATTCCCAAATTCTTGAGCCTGAGAACTTTTCCTTCTAAGATGAAGCTCTTTTGCATGACTTGCACATATACTATTGAAGGATGATGTGCCCTGTCGTAGCATTGTCACCAGGTATTTCGATCTGATGGTGTAGATTCCCAGGATTTTGGGAATTGAATTTTTTCATGGTGTTTTTGCACGTATGCTTGAATCTTAGTTTTGGTCTTCCTCTTGTTCTCAACCCACATGACAGTTCACCAAAGAGGATTTAATTGGGAAGACTTTCATCACCCATTCTTCTCACATGACCAAGCCAAGATAGTCTCCTGCCGCTGAAGATCACTATGAGGCTGGGTATGTCGGATCAGGGAAAAGGAAAAGTATCACTGTAGTAAGTGACAACTGGTATAAGGACCCTGAGTATAGAAACTGACTTTTAAAGCCAAGGAATTTATATCTGAATGCCTTTTGTGTCACCAAGCATATTCCAATACGTATGAAGGGAAGAGAGGATTGCCCTTTAGGTGGAATGTAAAAAAGAGGGGTGCTGTGAAAAATCAGAAAGAAACACCTCAAATTGCACTTTTTAATTTACAAAAGTGACACTGTGGCCTCAGGAAAACTTATTGATATCATCACCAGGAAGAGGAGAAACTTACCATGGTGTGATTCATCATGTAAGTTATTCTAGTCAAGACTAGGGTAACAAATTGCTTCCAAAGTTTCTATTGGATTTAGAAATCACACACACAAAAATGCTTTGTGGGGTGTACAAAATCATCTAGCATTACAAGAAATTTTGGCACCAGAATTTCAGGAGCTCTTAGTATGGCTTTGTCTACATGGCCAAATTTTAAGTGCTGCATTGATCATTCTTTAACACAGCAGTGTGGTCATAGAATCAGCACAGGGATCTAGCTCTCCCAAAGCTATAGATGAACCACCTCTATGAGGGGAGTAGCTCAGCCTATGTCTAGACTGCAGGCTTCTGCTGAAAGAAAACTTCTGTTGACAGAAGTTTTGTTGACAGAGCCTGTGTCCAAACTGCAGATCTCTTGGAAGAGCTCTACCGGTCGGGAGCATTCTGTCAACATCCCTGTCCATCTCATTCCATGAGAAAAAAGGGATGTCTCAACAGAGGGTTTTTTTCCTGACATTTGGGTCCATGTGGATGGGCCAAATGTCAGAAAAGCCTCGTCAGAAGAACTGTTGGCAAAAGATACGCAAATGTGTTTGCGCAATTTGCATACCTTTTGCCGACAGTTCTCCGCAATCTCGACACAGCCTAATAGTGTTGTGAGCATGTTTACACTGGCACTTGATAACACTGTAGCTTGTTGTGCTGGAGTGAGGGCTGTATTTTTACTCCCCTCAGTAAGAAAGTTACAACATGATAAAGTGACCGTACAGTAGGGTCGCAACATTTGCAAGAGTTCAGTGTTGAGAACTCTTGTATATGTTGAATTTCATGACTATCACTCACTCAGAGCCCCGATGAGGTGGCAGCTGCAGGTGCTCCCCACCTGGGGCCCTGGCAAAGCGGCAGCCACTGGTGCTCTCTGCTCTGGAGCCCTGGGGAAGCAGAGGCTGCTGGCGCTTTCCACCCAGAGCCCTGGGGAAGCAACGGATGCAGGTGCTCCCCACCCAGAGCCCCAGAGAAGCGGCAGCTGCTCGCGAACAATTGAATTCACGAACATTAAAGTAGAAAACCTTGAGACCTGGATGTATAGAGAAGCTTTAATGATATTGATCTAGTGCTTCACTTTCTCGCATCTCTACATTTGAATAGAAACCTCACATAAGGGAAATGAGCGATTTTTCTCTGTAACTGTTTTTGAAAGATGGGAAAGGCAATAAATATGGCTTACCTGATTGTTATCTTGATAACAGTAAGAAAAATGATGCCATTGTTTCATGTACTTCCAGCATTATAAAGAAAACAACTATAGCATAAACTGCATGTTGTACTATGTAGGTGCTAACACATCTGTTATTATTGGGAAGCACAGTTCAGTTTACTAGAAGCTGAATCAACTGAATGACAGAATGATTCCAGGTGCAAGTGCGATGTAAATCAGAACTGTGGTAAAATGGGACAAAAGCTTTGAGGTTTTGATACTGAATGTCATATTCTGAAAGCGCAGAGTGCATTTTCTTCTTCACTAAAACGGTGGAATCTCTGTATTCATTTTTCAACAAGCGGCTGTACTTTCTGCCTTCTGACTGAGGCCTTCAGTGCTAACCTTCATTAAAGGCACTTTTCCTTTGCAAAGGGGCAGAATTCAGTGACGGTGATCAGGAGTTTCTTTCTCTTTGGTATCTTTACTTCCTACTTAACATAATGGGAGTATTGTATGAAATATTGTATTGCATTTTAGTTTTGATACCAAATGTACAGAACTGCACTTTCCCACTGGAAGTCCTCATTCTAAACAAAGAGAAAGAAAGAGGACAAGTCCCCTGGATGATCAGGTCAGGATGTTTTGCTCACTGTCTTTCAATATAATAAAAGAACTTGGAGAGGGAGCAGATAAGGCAAAATGATATGGTTTCAAACAAATGTCAGTTCTCTCGCTGGACAATGAAGTGCAATGGCTTGAATTAAGAAGGTGGCTGAATGTGTTTATCCTGAGATTGATTTTTGACAAGGTATAAGATGATTACTGCATTTTACAGAAAATAAGAGGAAGAATCAGAGCAAAAAATAAATCAAAGATGTGTGAAAATTTATCAACAAATCCCATAAAATGAAAACAGGTAATTTAAAAAAAAATTATCTTTCATGCTCTCATTTCTTGTGTCAACATATGCTGTGAAAGGGTTTCAGATTTGGAGCAAAGAAAGGAACTGATTAAATCACAATGTAATTAAACATAGCTACAGGTGCAGCTGAACATATGTGTGTGGCATGGATTTTTATGAATATTTCAAAAAGTCTCCAGAGTTGCTGCAAGTAGCAAGAAACCAATGTAAGTACTGGTGTAAGAAAACAAAAAGTGACATTCAATTACAGGAGAGCCAACTTGTATAAATGCGATTATATTTGTTCGAGTCTACTGTATGTGCTTTTGCTCTTAGTCATTTGGTTATGGTATACTATATATTCTTTCAGTTATTTTTAAATAACTAAATGAAAATATGTGTGTGCATGCAAATGCACAACCACTTACACATGCTTTCAAAAGTAAAGTAGAAGCCCCATTAGTTCTTAAAAGTAAGATTCACATTATTACAACTGGTGATTTAAAAAAATATTTATGTAATGTTCTTGAAATTTGCATGCACAAGAAGAATCAGATACATGCACCGGTCCTTACTTTCCATGTCAACAAATCTGTTGCTCCATATTTTTGGAGTAACTCAGTCCTTAAAGCCCTTGCATCATGTGAAACTTCTTGGAATACATCCTACCAATGGTGCTGTGGCAATGAGTGAAACCTCTTAAAGACATGTATTATTTTAAAAAAATATGCATAAGTGATAAAGATAGCTTAACCCGGCTTAAAATTTAATCAGAACTTGCATAACAGAAGCCCCAGATATCAAAAGTAAGAAGTTCTGAGAATGAGAAACACTAATACTGACTGTAATCTGCCTTGCTTTTTATGGTCTCACAACAAAATATCACATGGTGAAAGCATAATTTAACAATTAACATTTATATTTTACTATAACATATGGGCAATGATACGCTTCGGCAGTACACACAGAGTAAAGATGTAGTAGCTCGCAATGCTTGCTTGTAAATTGCATAACTAGTTAAACTAGTAACTAAATACACTTGCCTGGAACTCTCTCTCCCTCTTCTTTTAAACCACTCATTTACGATTGTTAAAAATATTGCCAATTCAAATGCATTTCTGAATTACATACAGTCAGACCTGGTCTTGTTTTATTTAAAACATTGTGTTGAGAAACTTTCCTAATGGTTTTTAAAAGGGTTGAGAAATTGTTTTACGGGTGCCCTCTACTAGAATGTATTGCCAAACTTTCTCTGCTGCTACTAAGTCCGTTCTGAGAGAATTTCATGTAATGAACAACACTCTTGTGGGACTTAGTAAGGCTATGTCTACACTACGAAATCAAGTTGAATTGATTAAAGTTGACTTTGTAACTCTGGGTTTTATAAAGTTGAAGTTGCGTTTCCATACCTCCCTACAAAGTCGACTTAGTGCATCCCCACTAAGTAGTTAAAGTTCGACTGTAGCAGCAGTGCATTGTGGGTTCCCCCAGCTCTGTATCATTCTGGGGTGTTTTTGTTGGTGTGTTATGGGAAAAAAATGCCACACACGTGGTTGTGGGTGTGCGATGCCATCTTCCCACACTGCATAGCCCTCATTCCACTCCTGTTGTAAAGAAATGTACATTTTTCAGAAGTCTCTTTCCCCGATGGCAGAAATTGTTTAAGTTGTTGGCATTATGGACCTTTTAACCAAATGTGTCCTGAAAGCACCCAGCTGTCTAAACCATGCCAGCAGGTTGCTCAACTAGTTTTCCCCCAATGAAAGAACACCAGACAATGGAAGAATCTGGATCCATGTAAAAAGGGAAGACTTAATATTATTCACAGAGAAGGAAAGTAGGGAATCCCAAGGGAAAGAAAGCCAAGCAGGTGGTGGGCTTCAGAAGCTGAAGCACCCTTCACAAATGTGCTCTGCAAGCCCCAGATGACTGTGCCATGTCAACAGGTCACTCAACTAGTGAAAGAACACCTTTCATTTTCAGGCAGCGTGTCAGGGAACAGTCAGTCCCACATAATACAACCTCTTTTATAACAACAGTGAATTAAAACCAGATCATGTGCAGATAAGTATGGAAGGGAATCACAAGATGAAGCACCCAAATAAGCAGTGAGAGCACCCAGCTGACTGTGTTATGTACCCATGATGTCCATGCAGCTTGAGAAAGAGTTTGTATAATTCTCAAGCAAAGCAGGAAAGAAGGAAAAGTAGGGAATCCCAGGGGAAAGAAAAACAGTGACTTTGAAAAATAAGGGAACACCTGGCTGACTGTGCCAAGTCAACAGGTCTCTCAGCTACTTTTCCCCCCAGTGAAAATACAGCAAGCAGGCCACTGCAGAGACTGTGGCTTCACTGAGCCGCATGCTTTGGGAGGGCAGAGTACTAAACCATGTCAACAAGTCCCTCAGCCAACAAAACTCAGCTGACAGGGGCCAGTTGACCTGGTTTGGTCAGTGGGTTTCTTGGGTGGTGGGGGGGGGCAGGGAGACAGCCCCCAGAAAATTCATGCTGTCCTCTGTGGAGGTCAACTGCCCCATAACCTGTTGACATTTTTCTATCAGTTGTGTGCCTAGGCAGAGGGCGCCAGCCCTGAAAATAGGTGCTGCCTGTGGTTGGCTCTCCCAGGCTATGTCTACACTTGAAGCATCTGTAGGCAGAAGTTACTGTCGACAGGGAAATCTCGACAGAACCTCTGTCAACATTGCATCTACACACAACTTGCTCTGTCGACAGAGAGCTACCAGATTGCCCTGCCCTCTGGTGCTAGAAAGTGGAATAGCAGCTCTGCAAAGAGGGCTGCTCAGCAACCAGAAGCCCTCTCTGATGGCAGAATGTTTACATTTCACTTTTGTCCACAGTACTATGTCCAGAGATTGTTATGCCTCAAATTTTTGAGGGATAATACTGTCGATGCAAATACAGAGTTCAGCTGAGAATCTGTTGACAGAATGCTGTAAGCATGTAGGTGCTTCCTGAATTATGTCGACAGAAGGCCCCTTCTGTCGACAAAACTCTCTAGTGTTGACCTAGCCCCAGGGCCTATCCAGAGTAACACTGGTTGATGAGAGCAAGCTGGCTGAAATATAGTCCAGAAAAGACAGAGGACATAATGCGACTAAGATGGAAGAAGGACTCGGAAGGTATAGTAAAACCAGTTTCTGTTACCATTATTGAGGGGTTGCTTGGCCAATGCCAAGGCTGATCGTTTGACAGGGATCTTAGATACTAATCTGGCAAAATCGCCTGTCTTGTGGTACTGACTGTGCCACAATTAGCTGTGTCTTTGGGACCTATTAATTAGATTTCTGCTCAGCACTCTGTTAGAAGCTACATTTCATGGTGTTGAGAAAGCTACAACTGGGGCTGAATTTCTGTTAGATGATGGTAACTGTCAGGAACTTCTTACACAAGGTTTTCAATAGCTGACCTAGCTTCCTGTGCGCTTGCCATTGCAATTCAAGATGTTGACTTCTGTCTAATTAAGCAGAAGATGCTTGGGTCCTGTCTGTATGAGAGATCATCTCTCACTCCTTGATCAGGTCTAGTTTAGAGATCAGCTGAAAATCACTGAGCCAATAGCCACCAGATTTAAATACCAAAGGGCTGGGGGGTAGAGAGTCCTCTGTGGAGAATGGTTTCCTAAACGGGGGGGGCGTGCCCCCTGAGGGGGTGAGGAAATTCCAGGGGGGGTGCAAGGCGACCCAGCCCCCACCATCATTCCCCCTGCCCGAAGAAAGAGCTGGCCTTTGCTTCCGGCTCTCAGTTCCTGCCATTTTATATGGGTGACCTGGCACAGCCGCTATAAAAATCAGGCTGCTGACAAAGACTCAGGTGGAGCTAGCTGCCTTCTGCAACGATAAGTGAGTGTGGGTTGGGAGGGTGGGGAGGAGGAGGATGGGATTAGATGAGAAGCTGGAGGTGCCTGGCTCAGGTGAGGGGGATGAGGTAAGAATCGGGGGGCTGGTGCTGCCTGGCTTTGTGGGATGGGAGGAGCTTGGGCGGGCAGCTCACGGGGCTCAGGCGGCTGGCTGGCTTGTGGGACTTGCAGTGCTTGGGCATCTGGCCCCGCCATCGCAGGGTTCAGGCGGCTCGGGCTGGTGGCTGGCCTAAGCAGCACAGGGCTAGGGCAGCTCAGGCTGGCAGAAAAGTGGGTGGCCCCAGCATTGTGGAGCTCGGGCAGCTGGCCACAGAAGCGTGGGTGTGGGTGGGCAGCTTGGGTAGACAGTCCACAGCTGGGGTGGGCAGCTGGTGGGCAGGCAGCTGGCCCCAGCAGGGAGGGGCTCAGGCAGTCAGTGGGCAGGCAGGCAGCTAGCCTGGGTATCTTGGTGGCTGGCCCCAGCGGTGCAGGGCTTGGGCGGGTGGCTCTGGCAGCACAGGTCTCAGGCAGGCAGGCAGCTGTAGCAGTCAGCTCTGGTGGCCCTCCAGGCACCAAGAAAAACTATTTGTGCTTGTTTTTAATTTTAAATAACATTTTTATATCAAGTTTTAAATTGCAAATTGAATTTTTTGTTAACGGAGGTTGGATGATGGTATAGAAGGGGGGGTGAGGGTTTCTCAAAAATCAAAAGGGGGAGGGCGTGATGCCAAAAAGTTTGGAATCCCCTGCTGTGGAGGGTCCTTAGCTTTAGAATGTATTGGTTCAACAGAGCCCAGGTGTGCTGGCTTTCAGGGCACTGTGCCAAGCCTGATCCTTTTCTCAGCCATTAGCCTGAATGGATGGTGGTCATTTTGTTGGGGGAGATCATTCCTGGTTTTACTCATCAAAAACAGGCATGTTTGTATTGGGTGCTATTAGATTAGGTACCTGTAACCTAACTGAAGCGGAAGAACGTTTCATAAATCGTGCAAATAGCTGTCAGAGGTTTGCATGATACATTCAAAAAGCAATGATTATTACTGAAACCATTCCTGCGGGGCTCAACAGGAGGGGATGACAAAGTGCAAGAGTTGCCCAATGAAGAAAACAGCGGCTTCTTCAGTGCTCTCCAATCACCCCCATAGAGATTTTCTCCTCAGTCTCACTTCCCTTTACCAGTGCTTTTTTTACTGCCGGTATTTTCTGGTACTGAGTACCAGCACCTCAGCAGCCCCAGCTGCAGGATCCCTGGCTGGGTGGCAGGGGGACCACAACAGCCCTATGGCTGAGAGCTGGCTGGGGTGTAGAGTCCCGGCAGCAACCCCAACCGTGTGGGGAATAGGGTGGGGAGCTGGCTGAGTAGAGGCTCCTCTCTCTCTCTTTTTTTTTTTTTTTTTTTTTAAAAAGACAGCACTGCCCTTTACTATACACATATTTGCTCTCCCAGCACCAGAGCTTTGGCCGCTGAGACCATGATCTGTGACTGCACTACTCACCTTTTCCTGAAACTAGATGTGGGGACAAATATTCATTTGCCACTTTGCTAATAAAAATGTGTATGCTTGGCATGTAGCAAAACGGGGCTTGGTCTTTGTTGGGGCGCTTCGATATGAACAAAATATTACTGTGGTTCTGGGTGTCTTGGGCATTTCTTGTTACAAAATGAAACAGTCCCCCACTTCCTAAAGGGTGGTTCTTCTCTCATATGTAAGAGAAAGTGGGAATGTATTAGCAACACCAGCAGCAGGATGCAAGAGACCATTACAGGGAGCTCTATATTCTGTATTATACAACAATAGAACTGAGTAGACTGGCTTTTGAAGACTTCTTGTTTTATCATTATTATAAGTAATCACTGACTGAGTGAAATATGGGAGATGATTAGACAAATTACTGGTAGACTCTTTTCCAGGAATAGCTGGGTTTCTTTGTTGCTTCACAAATAACAAGCAGTCCTGCAGCAGCTTTGTATAGCCAGGAAGAACAGGGGGAGGTGGGGAGGAAAGAGGAAAAAGGAGGTTGCGGGGGGTGGGGGGGCTACCTGTTACTAGTAGGACCAGTAGATGAAGCAAATTAATTTAAGTTGGAAGTTTGCCATTCCTGCGTTTATCAAAGGTGAGGAAATTGCCCTTGTAATGCATTAATACCACTCTATATTGGAATCCCACTGACTGCTATTCTTACTTATATCGCTCCAGCTTCCATCCAAGACATATCACATGACCCATTGTCTATATAGCCAAGCCCTAAGATACAACCATATCTGCTCCACTCCCACTAGCAGAGACAAAAACCTACAAGATCTTTATCAAGCATTCTTAAAACTTAACTTCACAACTAGGGAAGCAAAGAAACAGATTGACAGAGCCAGGTGAGTACCCAGAAATCACGTACTTCACAACAGGCCCAACAAAGAAGCTAAGAGAACACCACTTATCATTATTTATAGCCCTCAGCTTTAAACACCTCCAGCACTTCATTGACAACCTACAACCTATACTGGAACATGATCCCTCACTCTTGCAAACCTTGAATGACATGCCAGTCCTCTCCAACCTCAAGAAAATACATATCAGCAGCCACACTCCATACCTCAGAAACATTAGGTCAGGAACCTACCCCTGCAACAAACCCCATTGCCAACTCTGTCTCTGCACCAAAGGATGAATGGGCATAAATCAAACATCAGGAATTGGAACACACATAAACCTATAGGGTAACACTTTAACCTCCTTGGACATTTAATAATGGATTTTAAAGTAGCCATTCTACAAAACAATTTTACCACAATATTACATCTGAATTGGAATTGATTTGCAAATTTGACATTTTTAACCACAGTCTTAATAGAGATATCAACTATCTTATGCGTTACAAGTCTCAGAGAGGTTCAGGATTTTCCAGATCTGAAGAAATGGCTGTGCCCCACGAAAGCTCATCACCTAATAAATTATATCGCTAGTCTTTAAAGTGCTACAGGACTGCTTTTTTGTTTTGTGAATATACAGACTAACACAATTACCTCTCTGAGTCTGTCTCTAGTATAGCTATGTGGACAGATATGTTGTACCTTAGGGCTTGGATATGTAGAAAATAGATCATGTGATGTGTCTTGGATGGAAGCGAGAGTCATGTCGGTAATAGTGGTCAGTGGGATTCCAGTATAGAGTGGTATTAATGTGTCCTTCATTGATTTGTACTGAAGTGTGCAGGAAATAGATTGCTTGAGTGGAACGGTCCAGGCTGAGATTGATGGGCGGAGGTGAGGGGGAGCGGAATTGTTGAAATCCCTGTGAAATTCTTTAAAGGTCTCTTTACCATGAGTCCATATAATGAAGATGTCATCAGTGTAGTGTTAGTAGAAGAGGGGTAGTAGGGGATGAGAGCTGAGGAAACATTCTAGGTCAGCCATAAAAATGCTGATATATCATGACATGCATCTGACCAAGTGGGTCTTTGCCCATGGAAGCTTATGCTCAAAAATCTGTTAGTTTATAAGGTGCCACAGGACTACTCATTTTTTTTCTGGCATATTAGGGGCCCGTGTTGGTGCCCATAGCACTATTGCTGACTTGAAGGTATAAATTGCCCCCAGTTGGAAATAGTTGTGGGTGAGGACAAAGTCACATAGCTCAGACACCCCGTGTGCTGTGGCACCATCGGGGATGGTGTTAGTGAAGAACATACCACATAGGTCAGCCACCAGATGTGCCTGGCATCAATAGCTGTACTAGGTTAAAAGAGATTTTCCCTGGCATGCATAATATTTGTTATTCTTGATTTCTAAGGGTCTCATAGGAGTCGTTGCTTCTTGGGAACACATCAGAGTAAAACAAAAAAATCACACACACAACCTAAATAAATTGAGAGTTACAATGATGATGAATTTAGCAAACATATTGCAATGCATCAAGCAAGTGTTGAGGAATGTTGTATTCAGCAAATACTTCTGATCAGTTAAAATTATTGGTATAAAAGCTTCGATGGAGGTCTACAGTACTTCTAGGATGGTAAAACCTTATGTTGAATTACATGTTCCCCAGGCAACAAATGTATTTTGCTTATGTGCTTGAAGTTTGTCTGGGGAGAATGAGCCTCTCAGGATGTAGGGGACCTAAGAGGGGAAGGAAGAGGAATAGCCATGATAGGACAAAATTGAATATTAAGATGGGAATAAAATCAGCCCCATTCCAGCTCACGGTCAAATCCTGCTTGCCTTAGTCACTGGAACAGCCCCCGTGAAGCTCATGGGGCAACTTGTGCAAGAAAGCTAGAAGCAGGATTAGGCTCTAAAATAGAAGCATTTATCAAGATGCCCTAAAAAGTTGAAAATCTATCAAGTTTCAGTTAAAAGCAGTTAAAACAACAATAATTTCTTTGCTGGCCAGCCAAATATCTGCAGCCTTTAAATGATTTATTGTAGAGCCAATGAGCAATGAACTCAGAAGTCTGCCTTTCTGTCTTTCCATGCCTAACAGAAGAACCTTCACAAGACCTTGGCACTTGTCAGATTTAAATCCTTAGGGCAGTATTTCTCACCTCAGGTGCAAAATTCACCACTTCCCTGTGAAAAACAGCATGGTTGAGAATTATGTGTGTTAAGCGGAGCTCTGCTGCTAGTTTTTACATTGGGTTCTTTATGTGGGCTCATGCTCAGCAGTGCTGAAACTTAGGGAAACAGCTAATTCTTTCCCTTCACCCTGTTTTCAAATAAGCCTAATAACAGTGCTTTACTGTGCTACCTGCACAAGGCTAATCTCCATGCTGCTTTTAAAAATAATTCTTTTGTTCCAGCTCTTTAAGCCTCTTTGAAACATAATTAATTGAAATTACATGTAAAGGCCAGCAATATTTCAAAAGGAAACTAAAGTACAATGCCTGGTCTCTAACTTGGCAGTGTGTGGCCTCTAAACTTGATGATAAATGAAGCAATTAGCCATCAGTGGCTTCAATTAGAAGGCCATAAAAACAGGTAACAAAATAAAGACAGCAGTGAGGAAGTTTGCTTTGCAATGTGCTGCCATTCATTGGCTCCAACATTGTCCATTAATTGTAGGTAATTGGCTGATTTGTTTAGCCTGTTTATGGGTATCTGTGTAGCCATTTAATTATGTGGGTGGCTTTCCAAAGTCCAACTATTCTGTTGTATTAGATATGGTAGAGTCCTACGTTACTTACCTTCTGTAATCCACCATAGTTATTAATATTAATTTATTCTGGACAACTTATTAAAACCTCAAAGGTTAGGAATTTTCTGAGGAAATGACACATACATTTTTTGTTACTTCTCTACTTTGAAACAGGAGGTTGTATCAGTTTACCAGTAATGTACTAGCTAGCAATTATGTGGGTCTTGCATCTTCAAATCTCAAAGCACTTCACAACAAACTACCCTTCACAATCCCCTGCTTAGATCTTCCTTTGAGGGAGGAACTGAGTCAGGAGTTGATTTAATGGGATCACACATCAGTGGAAGAGACAGAAACGGACCCTGGAACTCTTGGTTCATTGCCCTCCCACACCCTTCCCTTCCAACCACTAGACTATATATTTCTGCCTAGGCCTCAAGTCTGCAAACACATGTGCTTAACTGTACTACCATAAATAGTCGTGGCACTAATTGATGTCTCTGTATGAAGAGGAAGGAAAAATAATAATGATACAGTGCTTTCTTAGACAGATTCTCCTATGCTTGTGTGTTTTGACTAGTAACTTATTCCACAAACATTCCATTGATTTAAATGGGACAGCTTGCTAAATAAATTATTACTCATGTGAGTAAGTGTGGCGGCATTGGCATGGATATTTTTGGTAAGTACCATTTTGTTCTCCTCTGTCTGAAAAGCTGAATTCATTTGCTGTCTCTAGAAAGTCTTGCCGGTTTCTTTTTTAGACACAAAAGATATTAGTGTGGTCTCCCTTTCATAAATAATTTGGAAAAATAATAAAGGAGTACAATTTAAGATGAAAATGACATGTAATAACACAAAAGATTAACAAAGTAGGGTTTAAATTTCCACTTAAGGGAATTTGTTACTGAAAACAAGAAGCCACTTTGTCATACCTATGGGCTAATTTATCTTCACCTCAGTATGCCATTAGAAAACAATGCTGCATGTTTATTTCAAAATGTCAGGTTTAGAGCATGAAACACATTATAACTAGGTTCTCCAAATTGAGTTTCTCCTAGAGATTGATAGCAGAGCTACTCTTGAAGAATAAACTGATTATTTCATTGCAGTAGCCATGAAATCCGAAAACACATAGAAGTGCAATAGAGAAAAGGGAACTTGATCTGCACTGATTCACTGAAAGTAAAAATTGAATTAAAAAATACTGGGGCTATGATTCAGAACCAGACCTGAAAGAGCTGCTGGCTGTTCTTGTTGAAATATCAATTTTGCTGACAGTTCTATTCAACTGAGAAGTATCAGCTTATTTCTAGGAGAACCATTGTCTGTTTTCTAGGTATTTTGATGAACAATATGCTGAATTTTAAGCACTGTATTTTACAGCTTACAATGGTTGCCCTTAAAAACTTGTCTGTTTTGCCTTACGTAGAGTTAACTCAGTCTTTGCAGCAGTGCCTAGGAGTCCCCCAAGCCTTCACATAAAGCCTTTCTAAAGAATATTGAATGTTGCAGTCAATGGAAGAACTCCCATTGATTTCAACAGAATTTGGATCAGACGCGAAGTAACTTTCACTTATGTAGTGCAAAACACAACTGTTAAATAGTTGAAGTGTCTGTCTCAGTGGTGGGCAACCTATGGTCTATGGGCCACATGCAGCCTACTGGGGTTCTGTGTGTGACCTGTGAGACATTTTGTTTACCATTTGCCCATGCCTCGCAGGGTTGCCAGATTCTGCTTGTTTCCATCTGTTTAATTTATTTCCTGTAAATATTATAAAAGTATATAGAATGTAAACACTTTAGCAATCAATACATAAATGTGAATACACATACATAAAAACAGTAATATATTACAACATTTTTAATGGGATGGATGAGCCTGAGACCCAGCAGCTGATTGTGCTGCGCCCCCCTGATGAAATTTCATGTCCCATAAGGGGCCCACCCTCTTTCTTTGCACATCCTTGATCTAATGGATCAAGTGACTGAGCTGCAAAAGATTACCATCTCTTCCATGACTTCAAGGCACAGGAGCTGCAGCATGTGAAGACTGAGCTAAATACTTGTCCAGCAAGAGTAAGAGGGGCAGAGTTTGAGCCATCTTCTGCTATAGAAAACAAGCAATCCTGTAACACCTTAAAGACTAACAAATTTATTGATTTATTAAGTACTGAATTTTTGTGGATAAGACCCACTTCTTCAGATTTTCAGATATGCTTCTTTTAGCTACAGACTAATACAGCTACCCATCTGACAGTCCTTCTGCTATAGATGTGGCCAAGATGGAAATACTTCTGTGAAATGACACGGCAAAGAGAACTGTACCTTGGTGTAGCAGAAACTGAGGACCGGCTTGGAAAATGGAGTGGAACCTTAAGAAGCAGCTACCCAGATTTCCACAGATTTTGCGGCTTATGTGGAAAGACATTCCAAGATATTATCTCACCCAGACAAATTGAGCTGGTGTGTAAATCATGACAAAATAGATGGGACAGAATATAAAGCCCTGCCTGACAGTGGATCCCAGTTGTCAATATTTGAGCCCTATCAAAAGGTATTTTAGTACTTGCTCATTCAGCCTTGGACTGGATTAGGCCTGTGTGCCACAGTAGAGATGAAACCCCGTACCAAGATTTACGTTAAATTTTTCAGATGAGCCTGTTGGGGGAAGAGGTAAACACTGCAGTAGTGATTTGACCTGACCCTGAAGGTATTTATGATGCATTTGTGTTGGTAGGGACCAAGCCTAGCCTTTTGAAGCTCCAGTCTAATTCTTGAAAACAACAAGTGGGGAGCAATACCTGGATGTCCTGAGCATCCATTCACTATGTGCAGCATCCCACAAGAAAACAGAGACCACTAAAAGCCTGAGTTACCAATTGGAGCATTGAGGTAGGCTGGCAAACCCCCATTGCTGCAGGGACTGAGGAAGAAACTGCTCCTCATATGCGATTGCCTGAAAGATGGTAAACAGGAAATAGCATTGACAGAGCAACTGTGGGAAGGAACGCCCTCTGTGGAGTGGAGTTATAGTTTTACCTGCAAGTTACATAGCAAAGATGGCAATGCTGATCATTCAGACAACACATGACATTGTGGTGAGACAAGGCTGTAAGATGAGCTGGAGAACATTATAAACCCTGAGTGCAAAGCCTTGGCCTCACCAATATAACTTCAAAAGTGTGAGCTTTGGAGAGTCACTGTTGCTGGAGCTCTCAGAAGCCCAAGGTGCTCTCACTGCAGGAGAAGAGGTTGTGGGAGGTGCAAATGGAGTGGAGCATAATAATCAGGCCTGCTGATGAGGGCTGGGGCCAAAAGGGGCAATTGGCTTGGAGCCCCACAATTCAAAAGGGCCTGGGGCTCCAAATAATGATGATACCAGTGGTAGCCAGAGATCCAGATCCTTTAAATCACCACTGGAGTGCTCCTGGTGACTGTCAGGGCTGTGAGAGGGTGGGGGTGGCATGGCATGCTCTGGGCAGTGCTGAGAGCTGGCTGCCCCCAGCTCTGCCCCTTACACTTGAGCCCCTCACTTATCTTGCTCAGGGGTCGGGCGAGGCTGTTGGCCCCACTGCATATAGACTTTCAGACCTTGGATTGATCAACCACTGTGCCTCTGTATAATGTGCTTTGTACGCAAGATGCTAGGGAGCCAGGGGTTTTCAGTGCTGGATCTTCAAAGTGGATATTATTAGAGTATTCTGAGACATAATGATAATGAGCAGACAGCTTTCATCTGCCCCTTGGCATTCTATCACTTTGAATGTGCGCTCCACGGCATTTCTGGAGTACCTGCAACATTTATCATCTAATGGAGAATGTTGTGAGCGACATGAATTTGGTATAGGTATTACTATATTTGGAGGACCCAATTGTATTTGGGAGAATGGAGGGAAAACATGAAGGGAGGCTCCTGAAAATGTTAGACTAGCCCGAAGCCTATAGAATAATAACTTAATTATACAGACAAACACAAAATTGAGCCCACATTATTCTGATATACATGAAGTGTGACTTCTGTGTAGACAAGCTGTAAAGCTATCAGTTGATAAATGCCAGTTTGGTAGACCATTGTTCGAGTATGTGGAACCCATACCACCACAAAAAGGTGTATCTAAAGAGCCTGATGATGTAATGGTTTTTTGAGCATTGGCCTGCCAATGAAATTATGGCTCAAGATCTTTTTATGAGGGGTGATTACAAAAGAAACATGAAGAATTATGGTATCATTGCAAAGCCATGGAATAATAGCACTAGGGATGCCAGTTTGAAAGAAGGCAATGCTAGACAGAATCCAGAAAGTCCTTGAAACATTTTCAACAAATACTTTGATATCTTGGGAATCAATGAGATGAAAGATGTAATTAGGCTTTTTGGAAAATCATTAATTGCCTATTTTATGTCACATTTCCAGCCTTTGCTGAACCACGCAAACCTTTGCTCTTACATACAGAAGCCAGTCTCAGAAATTCAGGAGCCCTGTTATATCAAGAATTTGAAGGTAAATGGAAACCCATGGCTTTTGCCAGCTGAGAACTCTGAAAGGGAGAGATGATACCCTACAGGTGAACTGGAATATTTGGTCTTAAAGAGGCTGTCACCAAGACATTTTAAGATTCTTTGTGTGATACTCGGTTCTAACCTGATGTGTTTTGTTATCAAGCAACTAGCTAGAGACCAGAGGAGAGCAGAGAGGTTGGGCAACTTAGCTAGTTAAGAGCTCAGAATTCAGCATTGACTGGGGAGAAGCATTTTAGTTACTTATGTACTATTCTGTCATCTACAACCTCCTCAACTGGCTATAACTCCTGTGGATGGAGTCAGACCTGATTGTCATATGAGTTTCCTAGATCTCTCTGTTCCATGACTGCCCTTGCAAGGGTGTGGAAGAAACTCTGGTTCTGTCGAGAAAAGTGTTTCATTGGCTTCTACACTGAATCACTCTCCCTTTCCCAACCTCAGTGCTGCCGACTAATGAGAGGCTTGATTGTAGATTAGGAGTAGCTATGAAACATTGTCTGGGGCGAAATCCAGCAGAAATTATTCCATCCAGATAAATGGTCCATAGACCCCTGTGGAAGTCTGGAGGCTAAGATTTCCAAAGTCGTCCAAACCTCCATTTGAAAATTTTTACAGGTCTGCAAATGAAAAAATATCGAAAAAATAGACAGAAGCTCATTAATGGAGTATTGTACCACATAACAGCAGATGCTCAACAAAATTAGCAAAATCAGTTGGTGCTGCCAAACATAAAACCTTTGGCACAAGAGACCTGCACACATTTTTGGGCATGCAAACAACCTGGGTGCTTTTTTTTTTCTTTCTTTCCACTTACCAGTTCTTTTGTCTCTGAGTGACTGAGGACCTTCTCAGGAAAAGTGACCCAAGTGCTGACTGTGTTCAAAGGAAACCTTTATGCACCAGAGATGTGTATCTGGGAAACATCACCAGCAATATAGCTCTGGAGCTGGAATGTATTGATTTCCTGTTTCTAGAGGTGAACTGGGAGAATGTGGGGAAACATTTTGCAGTGACAGACCAAATCACCCAGTATGCCTAGATCAGAGATCAGAAGGCCAGTACAGTTGCTTTAGTGCCAGGGGATAAATACCATTCAGTGTATGAATTCCCAGCTTGGATGCACTCAGTTCAAGAGGCATGGGATTTGAGGGGGAGAGATCAATAATCAGCTCCACTATATCTCTAACTTGGGGGAGGTGAGGCTAGCATCCCCTCTCTAGGGAATGGCTCTCCAGGGACTATAGGAGAACACGAGAAAGAAACCTGTGCTCCCCAGAGTTCAGGGACCACTGGGTACTTGCTCTTGTAGCAATATACTTTCCATGAGACACACATCTCTTATTATTACCCAGCAAATGGAACATAAAATAGCTTTTATGTGTGGCTAGTTGCCTGCACAAGGGCTGTGATATAATCTGGCCCTGAAAGTTGAAGTGCAAGTGCTTACAAGGCAGTAAATAATGTCTCCATGGTATAGGAATTATTTGTCCTGTAGAAAGTGATATGTTTTTATCTGAAAGTAAAGCACCCACATCTCTGAGGAGGGTTTCCAGACTTGCTTTTACATACATAGTTTCTCCACCAGATGAAAGTAATTTTCTCATAGTTGGCAGTTTCTAACAGGGTGTTGCACCAATGGGATACATCTAGAGGTAAAGATCTCTTCCCCAGAGCCTGCATGAATTTTTGGCAGCTAGCCCTGCTCAGAGAATTCAACATTTCTCATAACAGTGTGTTATTTAGTTGGCCTTTGTTACCGTTGTGTGGTAGATTCCAAAGCAGGCTGGAAATCTTGGCTCAAAAGATTAAAATACCAATGAATAATGCTTTCCTAAATAGCTTATCTTTTGGACATTTCCACAATAAATGATTCATGGACCTCCACTTCCCCCTGTTACTCTACCACCGACAGGAGGAAATGAGATGCTTGTTCTTCAGCCTGGTGTGTGCATTTGCATTGTCAAGAAGAGGAGTGCCCAGAAGCTTCAAACAAGATCTAGGCCCTGTTAAAACACCTTCTGTGGTGATGAGTTTAAAGTCTAAATAGACAAGACAGACAAGGGTGCTAGAAAAACAATGGCATGGAGTGGTGAAGTGATTTGCCTATGGTCACACAGAAGATCAATGGATGAGGCAGAGAGAGAACCCAGGCCTCCTATTTGCCCAGGTCAGTGTGCTGTGTCCTTCTCCAAGTAGATGCTGCTGACATTGTGCATTCATTGGATTGCTTCTGTCTAGAGGCTTGATACAAACCCTATTGAAATCAGTGGAAAACTTTTAACTGAGTTCAGTGAACTTTTGGTCAAGACCTAGTAGTCCAGTCCTGCCCCAGTGAAGTTAAGAGCAAAATTACAATTGACATCAAAGGTGCAGGATAAGGCGCAGGTGATATAGGTTATGTCTACACTACAGCGAGCTGTTGACAGAACTGTTACTGTTGGAAGATATCTTCCAACCAAACTTCCGTCGATAGAATGTGGCCACACACAAAAGCAGATCACTCTGTTGATCTGCTCTGTTGACAGAGAGCAGCCAGATTGCCTGGCTGCTCTCTTGACAGAATGGCCAACTGGAAGCACAGCAGACAGTGTTGCCCAGTGTCCCAGAAGCCCTGTCTGTTGAGAGAGGACCCCTCTGGAGTGTCCACACTGGCTTTCTGTTGATAGATTCTCTCAAGAAATGTGTTCTGCCTCCTGGGAGAACGGCAGAACGCTGCCTACATAAGTGCCACATTCTACTGATTTACTGTCAACAGAACACATTTGTTATGTGGATGCTCCACAAGTTTTGTTGACAAAACTCCAGTTTTGTTGACAAATCACTCTAGTGTAGATGTAGACTAAGAAACTGGCTCCTTTTGTCAGGCTCTCTGGTCTTCTTCATAGAGATGATGGTTGAGCTCAAAGTATTGGGCACCAATATTGATGGTGGTCTCCTAGGTTATCCAGTCCTCCACTTGCCTCTCCCAGGTGTCAGTGCCAACGTTGCATTTTACCAAGGTGTTCTTAAGAAATTATTCCATCCATTCCTGTAGTGTTTCCTTTGCCCACAATGAGATCTCGCCCCAGTCCTGACTAGACCACTGAAGTTGCCTGTGGGCGATTGTTGCCTTGATGCTGCAAGAATCAGCCTCTAGGAGGAAGTGAGGGTCATTAATGGTAAATCAGGGCCATAACAGCTCATTAGCAAAGAGAAAGAAGCTTAGCTTTCCTGCCATGGTGGATAGCCATGCATCTTCACAAAACAAAAAAGCAGTCCTGCAGTATCTTAAAGGCTAACAATATAATTTATTAGGTGATGGTCTTTAATGGGACAGACCCACTTCCTGAGATCTGGAGAATTCCTGCCATGGGTCAGCCCATGAAGTGTGAAGACAGGGTCACCTGTCATCTGATATTGCAATCCATTTTAAACCAGGTACTTTTCTGAGAGCAGCTGGGGGAGGAGTTAAAATTGAAACAAAGGACTCCCACCTTATGTAAATCCTATTTAAGAGTGAGGAGAGAGGTAATGGAAGTCGTTGGTTCTCCCCAACTACCCCACCTAAGATGACTTCTAGAAACATCTAAGACTGAACTGGGGGAAAGACTTGGCACAGACTGGAAGGGTTTCCAGTCTGTAGAAGAAGCTTATTAGAATAACTTTGAGGGTGAGATGTTACATGTAACAAAAGTATTTAGCATAGCTTGTGTGTTCCGTTTTACTTTGGTTAGTGACCTATTTTGTTCTATCTGCTATTTCTTATAACCACTTAAATCGAACATTTTATACATAATAAAATCACTTCTATTTATTAATGCACCTAATGTAAATAATTGGTCCTGGGCGGAGGGCAAGCAGCTGTGCATCTCTCTCTTTACCAAGAGAAAGAGGGTGAACAACATGAGTTTACCCCATATAGAGCTTTATACAGCATTTGACAGATTTATTTGGGGTTCAGGTCCCACTGAGGCTGTGGATTTGTATTGTGAAGCAAGTCCCTTTGTCTAATTCTTCCCAGCACTGAGCTGATCTCTTTTATAGTGCAGAGGGCTCTGACTACCTCTGTGTCACTGTTGGAGGAGGCTCGGGGGCCTGCTTTAGCAGAATAGAATTGAGGGGTGCCAATGAGAACAGGAAAGTTTGGGGCTCAGTGGTATTTTAGAACATCAACTGACAGTTCCAAGGGGGTCCCAGCAATCAAACCCATCACAGTAACTGTGTCTGGTGTGATGATTATTGGGGTCAGAAGTGTTTGCTGAACAAATGAAAACATCACTGACAGGTGATGGAGTGACAGTGCTGCCAAGTCTCACAACTTCATTGGATACCTCAATATCTAGTATTTTTGAAAGCCCCAGCTACTGTGTTTGAGTCAGTGCACATGAGCATCACTTTAATGTTTGCTAATCCCCATCTTAGCTTTCATTTAACGCAAACTGCTGTCATGGCTGTGGAGAAAAGCTTCAAAATTAAACAGGTGCTCACCGAAGGCTGAAGGCAACATTCATATAAATAATCCATATTTGTTTTTTAGAAATATGACTTTAAATGATGGCATTGATTTCTGAATACTTGGATTTGTCTATAGAGTGGGCCTCAGAAAAGCATTGTACATAGGATGACTTGCTTCTTAAGGCAGGGGTGGCCAAAGTGGAGGGAGGGGAGGCGGGCCCCCTTGGGGGTGAATTTGTGTAAGAGGGGGCTCAGCACAATCGGCTGCTGGGTCTCAGGTTCATCCATCTCATTAAAAATGTTGAAATATGTTACTGTTTTTATGTGTATGTATTCACATTTATATACTAATTTATAGAGCTTTTACATTCTACATACTTATTTTCTTAAACATGTCAATAGTTTTTTTTTCTTTTATGAGCATAACTGAGTTTCCATCAGTTTGGATTTCATTACACAGGTTGTGGCGGGGGGACAGGAGGATTTCTAATTGCAGGGACAAAAAGTGAGGCCCGAAGTAAAAAGTTTGCTCACCCATGCATTAAGGTGTAGGGTCTTGAGGCTAGCTGACCGGAGTTACTAACAAGTCACATGTGAGCAGAGATCGGCTCATTCCCTGTTAAGACCAGCAGGAAGCTGCAAAGAGTTCATGGAGAGTACAGAATGGAGTACAGAGACTTTTGGGAATGCTCCAGGAGAGAAACCTAGGAGTTGGGGAGTGAGTCTACATCTAGGATAAGCCTGGGATTGTCTTGGAGAGAAGATTTGATTTTCCATTTTGATTATTCCTTAAGTTATTAAACCAGAACCTGAGAAAAGGTGTGAGTGGACAAAAGGATTTGAGTTTTTTAAAGAGGCCCCTTCAGGGAAGTAACTTAGGCTGTCATAAGACCATAAAGGATGTGGCTTTCTGATAACAGGCCTGAAGGGTGAGAATGTGCAAACCAAAATAGATATGTTAAGTCTTTTTGTTTCCTAGGAGATACCTGATAAAGGGTAACCTTTCTACAACTTTCAACAGGCTTCTTGATTCTCTTCTTTTGGTGGGCAAGCACTTGCTTTGTCCACCCCAAGAATGGGTATCTTTTTAATGAAGACTGAACACAAAGACCATTAAGCAGTGGGGCATGGAAAAACAACTACAGCAAGGTCCCTAGAGCAGGAAAGTTATTTCAGAGGTAGCAGGGAAAGCAGCCCTAATGGTAAGAGTGGCACACTGCAATTTAGTAGGTACAGAGAGCAGTAACTGGTGTACCTCTCAGGGAGGTTAAAGGTGAAAGAAGCTGGTTAATCCCAAAGCAGGGGACACAGTACAATGGAGTTGTGGGGGTGTGAAAGACATGGGGTGGAGGTGGAGGGGTCTTAAATTAGCCAGGCTGAGATCTGGTCGCGATACCTCAATTCACTCATACCTAAAGAGATCTTCCAAGTGTCTCATCTCTGTGCACACAGCTCACAGCACCTTTAGCTTTATGTCTCCTCACATACCGCAGATTTTTTAACACATGTAAAATTTTGATCTGTCTTTGTTACATTTTGCAGAAACATCAGTTCCCACGTGAGAGCAAGCCAGGTGCAGTTAAGGCCGATGGGGCTGATCTTGCCTTGAGGCACCAGCTGCCTCCTTGAGGCTTTTAAGTCTTTCCCATCGTCTCTGGTGAGGAAAAAATAGCGGAGCACTTAAAAATAAGCGTGAAATGCCGGAAGGCTGATCACTCCTGTGTGCTGAACGCTGGTGTGTTGATTAGTGTCTTTTATAAAAATAGGTAATCCTAGAACAGGCAGGCTGGTGACAGAGTGGGGGGGGATTGCACAGGGACTTAAGGGTGCTCCACAGCCATTTCTGTAGCCCTGCTTGGGTCCCAGGCCCTTTTAAATAGCACTGCTCTAGCAGTGTGGCAGCACTGCAGGGAGCCCCAGAGCTTGGATCTGAGGAGCTGCAGAGCAGGAGTGGGGGCTGGAGATTGTAACTGTATGAAGGAGTGGGGACGAGAGGGAGGCAGGCTGGGAAGAGAAGGAGGGAGATCAAGCATGGCATGGGACTGGAGCGAGCAAGGGCTGAGCAGGGCAGAGGAATAAGGCTGGGAAGGAAAAAAAAAAGAAAATGGAAAATCAGACTGGAAGGCCTGGGGGCAGAGGTAGGCAAGGGGGACTGGGAGAAAGGAGCCAAGTGGGGGTGAGGGGGCACAGGACTGCTGGTGGGTAAAGGTGGGCTGTGAGGGTGAAAAGGGAAGTAGCCAAGCTGGGCACAGGATAGCTGGGGACAGAGCTCTGAAGGGGGTTTCTGGGTGGGGGGTACTGAGGGAAGGGGCCAAGCTGGGCACAGGAACACTGGGGGCAGGGCTGCATAAGAGTTTGCTGGCGGGACAGAGAGGGGAAGGAGCCAAGCTGATCACAGGCCCACTGGGTGCAGAACTGTGCAGGGGTGACAGCGATAGCAGAGAGGGGAAGGATGGTGGGAAGGGCACCTCCAGACAGGTGGGGGATAGGGTTGTGACCAAGTAGGGGGTCCTGTGATTGAGAGGTAGTGCTCTGGGTTTCCCTGTGTCTGGGGGTTGTGACACTGTCAGGGGAAAGGGGGCCCATTGATTGTGCTGTCTTGGGGCCCAGAATTCCTATCAGACCGCCTGGAAATATGCAATTAAGGTATTGAATTATTTTGCTTAAAATCTTTGGATTTCTGGAACTTCAGATTTAATAGGTATGGAGAGGAATAAAGATAAGATTCTTGTGAGTGTTGATCACCCTACTTTGAGTCAAGTTAATCTTTAAACTAAAGACCAATAGAATTTTCTGCAGAATTTTATTTGTTGGTGCAGAATTAATGTGCAGGTAAAAATTCACTATTTTATGGTGCTTATAATTTTCTCCTTCAGTCTTTTTTATTGTGAGATTTTCTGCAGCTCATCAAGTATAACCAACATGGTAGAACCACCAGAAGTTGCCAGAATCAAGAAACCTACTGGTGCAACCACATGGGATAGCTGAACAAATGATTGAATGGATGAGAGCTAGTTCCGTAGAGAAGACAAAACATGAGGCAGACTTAGCCATGCAAATGATGCCTTATCTTGAATGATTGTATGGTATCTGCACACTATTCATCATTTACGCAGAAATTAGAAGTTGCATTAAAAATAACTTCAAGAAATTTCCTCCCTATTAGCAGTCTATGATACTTCCTCTTCTTGGGTATGATGTGTATAACGTTCCTCATTATATTGCCCCTGGGAGTCATGTGAGCAATTGTTTTTATGACAATAATATGAAGTCCTCCAGAGCTCACCAGCATCAGTGCACCTCTAGACCTCTAAGGCAGGCACTGTGTCTTTAAGGCACAATTGAGCATTTAATTAGCAAACAGTAAATTACTCTAGCAAAGCTATCTTTGTTTAGTGAAAGGTAGTTTAAGTAGCTCTTGTTAAGTGCCTTCTTAGCTGCATCAGTTAACACCTATTGTTGCTGTCAGGCACCTCTGTACTGATTCAGGATTGCCTAGCTTTGATGTTTGTTTAACATTTGTTTAATGGGTTTTCTGAGAAGTTCATATTTTACTTGAAAACAAGGTGCTAAGAGTCATGGGCTAGCCACACTCCTAGTAACATCATCAAAACAAAAAAGCAGTCCAGTAGCACTTTAAAGACTCACAAAATAATTATTTTGTGAGTCTTTAAAGTGCTACTGGACTGCTTTTTTGTTCTGATAGTATATAGACTAGCACAGCTATCTCTCACCTTGATAATTTTGTTTCTGATTTGTCAACTTGATTACTGTTTTGGTTCTCTGTGCCTTAAATATTGAGTCTGTTCTGGTCTGGCTGTGGTCTGAAGAAGGGGGTCTGTCCCATGAAAGCTCACCTAATAAATTATTTTGTTAGTCTTTTAAGTGCTACTTGACTGCTTTTTTGTTTTGGTAGTGTATAGACTAGCACGGCTCCTTCTCTGTTAGCTATCTTTCTGTTACTATTAACATGGAGAGCTGGCAAGCTGCTGCTCCTGGTTCCAATCCTTCACCACCACTCTAGGTTTCAGTCTCATTAAGATCCCTAAAGGTCTCTCTAAAGCTATCTAGTTGCTGGCTTCAGCCCCAAGTCCTAGTGTAGCTCTTATTAATGACCGCTGATGAAACAGCAGCTCTAGAGGAGTTGACAGTTCTCAGCAGACTGTCACCAAAGGCTCCATGGAGCATCATTTGAGAACCACTGATCTAGAGAAGCAGGAGAGGAGAAATCTGGGTAAAACTTCTGGTGGTGCCACAAACTTCCCAGGGAACTTGAACAAATCACATAATCTCCCTATGCCTCAGTTCTCCATCTCTAAATTGTGCATCCTTTTTTCCCTCATTAGTTTCTTTTCTAGGTAGAGTATATAATCTTCACAGTCCTATCCTCAGTGGGACAAATAATTCATGAATAATCAGATATGTATAAATTGTATAAGTTTTTAATTAAAATTTGGTCAGATTCCAAAGCCCATTTAAGTCTATAAAAAGAATTGCATTGCTTCCAGTTGGTTCTGGGCATTAATACAAAAATTCTTTTTTAAATTATTCAGATACACAAATATATTAATTATGTTGCTTAAATAACATTAATTGTCAATATTTAGTGCTTAGCACACTGGGCTAGTACTCTAATACAAAAAAATAATGCTGAGTAGCAAATCCCCCACTTCCCACCTAATATTTTGGATGAATAATGTGTACTAGCAGAGAACTGAGATAATGAAAATTTTCATGGCTATTTTGGGTTTATCCAAATACTACTGGATGATGAGGTCCCCCGGGAATAAAACAAAGCAGCAGAAATGTAGCACTTTAAAAACTAACAAAATGATTTATTCGGTGATGAGCTTTCGTGGAACAGACTCACTTCTTCAGATCAATCTCATTTCCAATACAGACTGACATTTATAACTACAGAGAACCAAAAAAAAAAAAAAAAAAGGCAATAAAAGCTGACAAATCAAATAGGATCAAAGAAGAGGGGTAAGGGTAGGGGGATGCTAATTGTCCTGTCTGAGATAAGTACAAGCATCAAAGAAAAGGGGAAGCAGTCCTTGTAATGCATGAGGTAATTGATGTCTCTGTTCATGCCGCATGTTAATGTGTTGGATTCTGTTAAAGACCTGAGAATTCGTGTCCTAGAGCATAAAGAATTTAAAAACAAATTACAGCAGGAAATTTGTGAGTTGGAGTTCATATTCATTCATATTCAAATCCTTCAATCCTATTTGATTTGTCAATTTTTGTTGCAATTTTTTTTTGGTCCTCTGTACTTATAAATGTCAGTCTGTGTTGGAAATGAGATTGATCTGAAGAATAAATCATTTTGTTAGTCTTTAAAGTGCTACATTTCTGCTGCTTTGTTTCTTTGGAGTACAGACTAACATGGCTACCTCTCTGTTACTATTCCACAGGAATGATAGTGAACTGATATTGGTTTACAAAAATAATTTTGTGATCTACTTCTTAGCTACCCTGAAGGCGGGTTTAATTTAACCAAGTTATGAGCACTTGAACATAGAACATACACAGTAGAGAACATCTTCAGTTTGTTTAATGGGGCATCTAAATTAGGATACATGTGACATCTGTGCATTCGTGTTGTTTGCTTTATGCCTCTTAACCCCCAGAAAGGGACCCATAGATGCTCCCTAGTTGGAGGGAGCTTAAGAAGGTTGATTCTGTTTTCTCATAGGCTTGTGGGGAACCGGTGTACAAAATCCATTCATTTTGACTCCGTATCAGGAAATCAGAATTGTGCCCAGAGACTACACCTCATATTTGCTTTGTCAGATTTTCTGGACAGAACATTTCATTCAAACAGACCTTCTGCCTTTTGGAGACAGGGCTGACAGTTTCCTGTGTGATTTTGTCTTGTGACAGCTACAGGAATCTAATGAAAAATGAGAAGAATGTGTTTGAGATCCCAGCAGCCGTATTTCACAGTGTGATTTTGAAATGGTTTGTTTTCTTAACTTCCTGAGGTCAACGGTTACTAGAGATGGATGTTGCCACATGTGCTCATTTGAAAAGAGATGGTCAGATTTTAGGTAAGGTTACAGTTTTATGGAAAAGCAAAGAATCACAAAATTACTTGTCCTCATTTGGGGCATGATCAAGAAATGCTAGTTTAGAGTACAGCTGATAGAGTAACCTACTTGAAATTTTATCATAATTTTTCTTTCCTGTGACTTCTTTTCCATGAGATACCCTCAGTGGGACAAATAATTCATGAATACTCACATATGAATAAATTGTATAGCTTTTTAATTAAAATTTGGTCAGGTTCCAAAGCCCATTTAAGTCTATAAAAAGAATAGCATAACTTCCAGTTGGTTCTGTGGCTTAATAAAAAAAATTAAATTATTCAGATATACAAATATATTAATTATGTTGCTTAAATAATATTAATTATCAATTATTAGGAAAAGTATGTTCATCAGTATTATACATGAAGCAGCTAAAAACATTTACTGGGATTTTTTAAATAAAGCTTTAACTTTTATTTTAATATACAGTCGTATATTCCATGGAACCAAAGTACAAGAAGCCCTAATAATGTTTACCGTCTATATCTTAGTTCTTTAATTCACAGCTCTGAGTGCTTCACAGATAGAAGATTTTCTATTAAATGTGTTTAGCTGACAAATGCCAGTTAGTCAAGCCATAACTTTTTGCAGAATGGGTTGCTTTAGATTAATTTTTTGATACCTAAATGTATTGGGGTGGGAGAGACTTGAAGTTATCAAAATATCTGGCTTCAGCATCTCCTAAATGAAAGCAATTGTTTTCCATGTTCCGAAAGATGTAGTTCTGAAATTCAGGCTAATTATATCAACATCAAAACAAAAATATTTTTAAATTATTGAGATGAAACATTTTGAATGACCTGCATCAAAACAGTTTTGGATGTTCAGTTCATTGATTTTTTTCAGATTCAAAAACTGGCCTGCTCTGAGACAGAGAAACTCCCAGAAACATTTGCAGGAAGCAAACATCCTTTTCCTGACACACCTCTGTGTATAAATGGGAGTACATATCATCCCTACACCTCAGATGGGGAAGCCTGAGGTGTAGAAAAGGATTAAGCAAAATGCTAATGTTTCATAGCAAATCATTAGCAGAGCTAGGATGTGAATTTTGGTTCTTAGTCTCTTTGCCTAGTGTCATAGCCATTGGGCCACACTGCCACTAAATCAGCAGACTGCCTTGGAACTCGCAGCCAACTGAGCAGCTGTAAACATGGTTACACAGATGTACTCATATGGGCCAGCAGGTACACTATAGCGAATTACCATTGGCTGTGTCTACACTACAAAAACAACTTCTAAGTTACACACACCCTACTCCATTCCCAGGAATGGAGTAAGGACTTCAAAGTTGGGTTAACTTTGAAGTAAGGGAAAATGTGCGTAGATTCTCTTCTGGCTACTTCAAAGTAGTGCCTAACTTCGAAGTTAACCTCGAAGTTAGTGCCTAGTGCAGATGCACCCATTAGGTTTCCCTTGATGGTGTTTGGAGATACTTCTAGCCAAAAGAAACATAAAAACTCCTGGGGTTTAAATTAACTCAGTCTAAACTTCAGAACTGGTTTTAACCCTTTCGTTGCTTGATGAAAGGATCATTAAAAGTACATCTCAGATTATTTGTGTTTCTGATTATTCCTGTTTAACAAGCTATGAAGTTGTATTATTTACCATTATTAGTATTAGTGGGAAATTAAGGGAGATAGGAGGAGGGGCTGCAACTGGAACATAAAATCATACTCATGTTTGACTCACCATAAACATACTATATATCTTACACAGACATTTGTTCTGCTACTGAACTTTGTAATCTCAACTCACTATTTAGTAGTTGAGACACTTAAGGTGTGTGAAGTAGTACCTTTTATTTAACTGCCTTCTGTTAGTGAAAAAGGTCTGTGTCTTCAGGAATTTGTCACATGACATCCATTAGCACTCATGGAAACCATACACTTGGTGGTGAGCTGAGAATACAATGTTTCTGGCTATGATAAAGTTCAATGTAATTTACCCTGCACTGCATCAGAGTTTCCCGATTTTGCCATAGTGTACATTTGCATACTACTTATTGCTGGCTAAAGAGGAAAAACAAAATAAAATGGAAGGAAAAGAGTATGACACAGGTGAATGGTCTGGTATACTAGAAACAATATACAAATAGCAAGCAGATAAGCTGTAAAATGCTAAACAGATGCTACAGAACAATGCAAAGACTGTTTAGAATAATGCTGAAGTACAGTAAAAAATTGTTTGAGGTGTGGGAATGTGGCAAGTATTTTCCAAAACAATCCTATGGGATTGCTTACATGCCCAAAAGTGCTGGCAATCAGTACGAGACAAAAATAGCTGAGCAGGTGATACCAATAGAATTTTGAAGAGTAAAGGGACTTTGAAGTACCCGCAGCTGACCCGCGGCTACACGCAAGCCGGCACTTCCAAGTTTCACACTTTGAAATTGCTGCGGGGGGAGATTTATCCTAATGAAGTGCTGCATAGGCACCGCCCCACTTCATCAGTAATCTTCCAACACCCTAATTACCATGCCCATGTTTCTACTTGACATCTGTGCGTAAAAGTAAAAGTGAAAAAATGTCATACGTCTATATCCTGCAATTTCTGTTAGAAACATATCAGAAGTAGTTTCAGTTAAAATAAAAATAATGTTCTAGATTTTTGCTGACTATACCAGCACTATATCAACTGTCAGAGCCGCATTACTTTGTGGGTTTAGCAAAAAGATTTCAATAATTGTTTTTGTTTTGAGCAATCAGAATGTGGCTTTGTCAGGTAAAAATTATTTGTTGATATGGCAAATGTTCACATGACAAGAGTATGAAAATTTGCATTTTCTTCTAGCAAGAAAGTGTGCAAGCAAGCTTTTCCTAAAAAGATCAGTGCCCACCGACTACGGTTAATACATTTTAAAAAAACCCAAATGACATTAAATAGGGCTCTTCTCATAAATTAGAGCTCAACAAATACTTTCATTCAAAATCTTTTTGCAGGAAATGTGTCAATATTTTTAGTCTTTCATAAAAAAGGTGAAAATTTTAAAATGTGGTTTTCAATCGCATGCAAGAAACAAGCAAACCAAAAATTTCTGACAGTTCATAAAACCTTTCTATCAACTCCACTAGCCCTCTTAAGCAAATGATTCATTGCAGATATAATGTGCCATTGTGTCATTATAATGTATGTTATATTAAACCTTCAAAAAATATATAGACCATAATTCTTGTTAACTTTTAATAGTTAATCAAAGGACATGTCTACACTAGCACAAATCTTCGAAATGGCCATGCAAAAGGCCATTTCGAAGATTAATAGTGAGGCCCTAAAATGCATATTCAGCACCTCATTAGCATGCTGCCAGCCTCTGCTCTTTGAAATTGCAGCTTTTTGCTGCCATGCGGCTCATCTAGATGGGGGACCTTTTCAAAAGGACTCCAGGAACTTCAAAATCCCCTTAGTCCTATCAGCAGATAATCTTTTGAAGTTCCCGGGGTCCTTTCAAAAAGGACCCGTCTGGACAAGCCATGTGGCAGCGAAAAGCAGCAATTTCGAAGAGTCACAGCCGGCAGTGTGCTAATGAGGCACTGAATATGCATTTCAGCGCCTCATTAGTAACCTTCTAAATGGCCATTTGCATGGCCATTTTGAAGATTTGTGCTAGTGTAGACGTAGCCAAAGAGAGGTAGCCATGTTCAGAATCTTCCAAATCTGAATAAGTGGGTCTGTCTCACGAAAGCTCCATCACCTAATAAATTAGTTTGTTAGTCTTTAAAGCGCTACATGACAAGTTTTTTGTTCTGAGTAGCTAATCAAGTTTACCTATGTATTCTTCAATATCAAGGGTTATTCAATATCAGGAATCTGATCTGGCTGTAATTTGCCCAGCAAAATGCCTTCATTAATTTCAGGGGGAGAAGAGCTGTAGAATTGGTCTAGCAAGTTGACAGCTTGAATTTACTTCTATTTAGCAAGCATCATCTCCATTAGCAACTTGATTAGAGAAGACGCCAATCTGCAATATTTGGCTCTGGGGCTGAATTTCATGCATGCAAGTGTTTGGGCATGGAGGTTTCAGGATTAGGCTCAATATGTTATAAAGCTGGTATGTCACCTTCAGAATGTCGATCCATTTGCGGATTTCAACACGCTGCAAAGCTTCAGATGTCTTGACTCCAGGGTTTTAGTGAAACTAATCTCTAATATTCATATCTCTGAAAAAATATTTCATATTTATTATTGACAAACACCCATCTCTTAAACTGTGAAACTTATGTACTCTTTTGTATTCTTGTAAGGAAACATGAATTTAAAAACCCACCTTAAATAGCATTCATGTTCATCACAACTCTATTCTTATCTCATTGAGTCCACAGAGAGCCCCTTTCAGAAAATTTCCTGTGTTCCCTAGACATTTGACATTTGATTTATTGGTTCTCTGCCTTCCTTTGTTACAGTAGGTCAGTTACACACTGAGCCAATGACAGTCTCCCTGTAGGAAGCAAACACATTTAACATGGCTTTGCTAGCAGAGAGTGGGTGGCCTGGATGTACAAATGCCATCAATGACATCTGACAGATGGATGAGGAAATCAGTGGGACATCTCCCTGTATCCTTCCTTTTACAGAACTGTCAGGCACCTTGCTTGTGGTATTTTTAAACTATGCTTCTGAGGTCTTCAAAGAGTGAAAAACAACCCACATACCATTTTCTCAGAGGGTGAAAGTGTTCCAGAAAAGAAAAAAAAGATAATGAATAAACAGGAACAAAAGAATGGGAGATTTAAATGAAACAATGTGTTCATTGAAGCCCATCATTGCCATCAGAATCTGTTGTGACAATATTATAAAACTCCTTAGGGAACATGTTGGTATTTTTATTTTCTCTCTTTAACAGATTAAAAACCTGTATTTCATACAGAGGAAAATAATACTAACTATAATACAGCAAAACACTACCTTAAGTGTTGTTCCAATACTCTGCAGTCAGTAACAGTCTTTACATTGACATCAGTGAGACCTGGATCAGGAACTTGAAAAGCCAGTGGTTCTGATTCTTCTCTCACACCAATGTTCAGGAGTACCTCCACTGATGATAGTGTAAAGCTGTTGAGAGAGGAGAAATGGTCCTTTCATATTTTTCAATCACTGGACAATACAGTACTCATGAAATATTGTTTTTAATTAAACCACTGAATTAAGATATTACTAAAAACGGTATCTAGGAAAATAAACATACAACTATCATAGACCTCAAACCAGCAAAGACTTATGCACTTGGCTTAGCTTTATGTATAATGAGTGGTCTCACTGAAATCAACCAAGACAACTGCTCTGCTGGAAGCCAGCAAATCTGTCGCTCTCTCTCTTATTTACTACCTATGTGAAAAAAATAGCTTTGTACTGTCAGCAATTTTCTTTGACAAATAGTTAGTAACCAAAAAATAGGTCCTGCTGGTACTCCCTTAAAAGGCCTTTCCTTATATTCTAGCCCATGTTAGTTTATGCCATATAAGGCTGGATGGAACTTGGGTGGAAAATAATTTTCAATGTGTACTATAGGGCTTAATCCTGCACATAATGATAAGAAGTGTCTCAATGAATGTAGTGAGCTTACTTGCTTAAATAAGGACAACTGGTATGATTGGGGATATGGTATTAGAGGCTCTCAAATAGACTGTGAGATATAACTTTACCCTATATACTACATAAATAAAAGCCCTTATCAACTATTAAAATACACTCAAAGTATAAATAAAATGCTTTTGTATTATTTTTAAAAGTGCCCCTGTCCCATGCTCAAAAGTATTTGAGGCACTTAATTGCCTAAGTCACAGTGAAAGAGTGAAAGATCAGGGGAATCTGGATCTTAAAGGCAAGGCGGCAGATTTTTGAAGATGTGTAGATGCCTAAAAGTGTAGATAGTGGCTAGTGGGATTTTTATAGGCCTCTTAGGGCCTAAAGGCATTATGTACTGGACAGATTTCTTCATGAGAGGTACCCATCTCTATGCCCCGTATAGGAGCACAGCGTAGGTACCCTGGAAGTTCAAGGGACATTTTGAAATGCTAGGGGTCAAGATCATTGGGAATTGGGATGAAGACCCAAGTTTACATACTCAAGGTAGGCAGAGGAGGAGGATATCTTCCTGGTGCCAGGGATATAGATATCTCCACTTGCTTTGTCGATTTTCAGAAGGCATTTGACAGTATAGATCAGAAAGTGACTTGGGTGGTGGTGGAGTTGTACAGCGTGAATAGCAGACTGATACAGTTGTTGAAGAATATCAACGCCAAGGCAGAGGCAGTTGTGAGAATGTGTGGAGAGTTGGGAAGTTGCTTTAGAACGAGTAAAGGTATGAGACAAAGAGATCCAATATTTCCGAGTGTCTTCATCATGCATCTAGAGAGAGTGAGGGACAAGATCAAGGAAGAGGTAGAAGGGATATCTGTGCATGGGATAAGAATTAACAACTTGAGGTTTATGGATGATATAGTTATCATTAAGAAAGATGAGGAGAAGCTAGCAAAAATGGTGCAGGTGCTGAGCAAAGAAGGGAAATGGTACAGACTGATTATGAACATCGATAGAACAAAAACAATGGTATTTGCAGGTAAGGAAATAGGAAGGAAGATCAGTGTAGATGGGATTGAACTAGAGAAGTTCACGTATCTGGTGAGCAACATAACATATAGTTTAGACTGTCAGAAGGAAATGGTGACTACAACAGCAAAAGAAAGCAAGTTTGTAGGTGATGGATAAGATCTGGAAAAGCAAAGCGATTAGCTTAGGAATGAAGGTGAGCGTTTTGAAAATGTGTGTATTCAGCAACATGTTATACAGATATGAGACATGGGTGGTAATGACAGATTTGAAGAGAAGAATATTGGTGTTCGAGAGGGGTGTTTAGAAAGATCCTGAGAATAGGATGGATGCAGAAGATCACCAATGAGGAATTACATAGGAAGATACAGCCAAAAGAGAACCTACTGCAGAAAGTTATACCACGGAAGTTAACAGCTATTTGGGCATATTTGCAGAATGAACAATGAATGAAAAATCAAGACCCTGGTATTCAGCATAATGGACGGTTCGAACAGGAGAGGCAGACCCCACAGAGAATGGATAGATGTTATAGTAGATTGATGTGGAGCTAGTCTACAGAAACTAAGCCACCCCACATTGGACAGGGAAAGGTGGAAGGAAATAGTGAGAGAGGCATCAGACACCAACAGACATGGAGCCCATGGTTGTTGTTGATGATGATGATGATAATGATGTTATCAATACATAATGAGCCACTAAACTACAAAGTTGCAGCAAGGTCACATGGCAGGAGATGTGCAGTAAAGAGCAGAGGGCCAATAACTGAGACTTCTGGAATACAAACAAAAGCAAGGCCTTTTTCCTGCATTGTATTTAAAGACCACCTCTAAAATCAGCTCTTATTCTCATTTGTACCATATATCTATATCTATATCTATATCTATATCTATACATATATATCAATTGGAATATAAATATTGTACTTTCATCTCAGTGTGTACAGCATATAGAACAATACAAACAAGTCATTGTGTGAAATTCTTGCGTCTATGGACTTTGCTAGTGCTTTTTACGCAGTCTGTTGTAAACCTAGGCAGATACCTAGGTGAGTGGATATACTTTCTGGACATCCTCTGAATATAACACCCCCCACACTAAGGTATTGTGAGACTCACTGTGATTTTGCTGCATGGAGGTCACAGTTGAGAGACTTTACAGTGTCTCATCCCACCACTGTATTCAGCAAGGCTGGGGCAGTAGCCAGTGGATTTATCACAAAGTAGATCAATAACCCTAACCTCTACCAGAGGTGGGGTTACAGAGGCCATAGGTTCCAGTTTTTGGATCGTAGACTAAAAAGAAAATATTCCGGAAGCAAATGCTTAGTAAATGTAGTATGAGATTTCCCAGCCTTTCAACGACTTGTTTAGACAGGTTTTAAAGCTCTTGAGTACAAGATCTCTAAACCCCACATTGCTGTAAAGTTGTGAGAAGCTATTCAGCAAAAATGCTTAATTTTAGACTATTTTCAGGAGAAAAAAAGAGTAAGTCCTAATGTTTCTATCTGTGGATTTTATTACTTCTTTTAGATAGTTTCTGCTGGCATTTTGGATTATATTATAGTTCATTACCTACTGCCCTCCTGGTAACATCTTTCACTGAAGTGTGAATAGGGCTTCTTTTTCAGTGTCCAAAAGGGAAACAGAATGGGAAGGTTAGAAATAGATCCCATATCATACTTTTTCTAGGTCTTTTTTGGAAATGGTGTGTCTTCTTGCAACAGTCTCAGAGGGGTAGTCGTGTTAGTCTGTAGCTGTCATTACCTTATAAAAGTGATAGTCTTTAAGGTGCTACATGACTGCTTGATTCTTGTCACAGTTAGGGTACACTAGGATAACATTAAACAAACCAGTTCTTTTGCTTAACTTCATACCTGGGTTTCCTGACAGTCAGTGGTTACTGGGCTCACCTGAGGCATGGGTGTTGGGGGAGAGGGGGAGGGAATTTCAGCAATAAAGGTACAGCTGGCATTAAATCACCTAGCCAGGAAGGAAGTCCTTACACTAAATTCAGTGGGCTTTTCATTTCAACAGGCTCTCACAGCATTTCTTTTAATCAAACACTTGAAGCATGTTTATTATGTTATGATATGTGCCTTGTACAAGACAGTGAATTATAAATGAATATTTTATTGAGGAAGAATAAAGGTATAACTGCACAGAAATACACACAGTATAGCAGCTGTATTTGGCCTTTAGACCCTCCTCCACAGTTGCAAAGGGCTCATAGGCAATGGAATTGATACAGTTCTGTTGCCAAAGAGGGACCCATGAATGCAGCTGTTCATCCCCCTCTCTCTACCCATGGTGTACAGAGCCTTCTTCACAAAAGCTCCTTATTCAGTAGTGGGAGGAGGACTGTGAGAAAGGTGGGGCAAGGGCAGAGGGCAAATATTACACTGATCCTTCCACCAACAAGGGGATGTGTAAAGGCCTTCTGTAGGCAGCAGTAGCCTAGGCGGTGTGGCTCCCTAGTCGCTCTGCAGTGCCATGGAAAGTATTCCCTCTGGGCTTTGGACTGGTCCTTTTATGCAGAGGATTTAATTAGGGCCAAACTCCAGGAAACCACCATAAAGCCTGAGCAAAAGAGCTCGGCTCTACATGAAAACAGCACAGCTCTGAGGTGTGGAATGCTGAGTCTGCACTGCTGTGCTCTAAGCCCTTACATGGGAAGTGTGAATAGGGAAATTTTATTACTTTTCCATAAGAATTTAGCCCAGGGAACCTGCACTGTGTATAGACCAGCTGGCCACACTCTTTGCTCTTTCAGTGGCTGGCACTGAGCTACACTAACTTCTGTGGAATGGGTCTCTATGTTTACCTCATATAGAGCCAATCCCAATATATAACTATAACTCTGCTTATGGGCCAGCTGCCACCATGTAGAATACAGTCATACTGCGAGATACACCCATTCGAGTTACGAGAATTCGACTTTATGAGGAGTTTCAGTTAATACCCCTACTTTAGCTTACGAGGCATTTCTTCGCATTTATGAGGACTGATTTGGAGGCTGGTGGCTCCGGTAGGCAAGCACGGAGGGGATGGAGTTGGCTGCGTTGGTCTTGACGAAGAGGCCGTGCCGGGGGGTGGCGGTGTCCTGCGAGAGGGCGGCAGTCTGGTGTGGGGAGGTAGACTCGTCCAAGTCCTGGCAGTAGATCACACCGCTCTGCGAGACGTGAATCCTGGGGGCGCAGCCCCTCCCAGCCCTGCTGCTGCCGCTCACCCCCCGGGCGGCTAGGGGGCCGCTGCCGCCCGCCCTGTGCAGCTGTGCCTCAGGCACTGCTCACCGTCTGTGCTGCTCCCTCCTATTTAGTGCCTGGCTTGCCTGCCACTGCTGCCGGCAGGGCCTCTCCGCCACACAGCCCCGCACAAGAGAGGCATCGCCCCTTGCCAGCCGGGGGCCCCCTGTGCCTGCCTAGCTCCCCATGTGGCCAACCCCTGGCAGTGCCCCCTCCCCACTTAACCTAAGCTGTGCTCAGGCCGGGCTGCCTCCCCGTGCTCTGCTCTTCCCTGCCCACCCCCTTGCACCAGCTTTAATGGGATTTGGAGTTGTCTTAGCACAAATGGGTGTACATTTTGGGGCTCAGGAACGCATAAAATTTTTTCCCATTGAAATTAATGGTAATTACATTTTCGACTTATGAGAATTCGCCCTAAGAGGGGTTTTTCAGGAACGAATTACCCTCATAAGGCAGGGGAAGACTGTACTCATTCCTTTGCTTGCTTGCTTTCCTTGCTGAAGAACTGCAGTCTATCTCCTCTATTTCCTCTCTTTTTTTGAAGTGCGCTCCGGCTAGTGAAATTCCGCCTGGTCTTTTCTAGATAATAATACAAGAAAATAGTCACATGGTGTAGTTTGTTTCCCCTGACTCCCAAGTAGATATTTGAAACTGCTGGGCCAAACTGAATGAGTTCAGTTCTTCTGTGAGAACTCCAAAGGGACATATTCTGCCCTCACCAATCTCTATTAGCCACTGGCCCATTGTTTTAAGTATACTTTATATCTTCATGTGTTGTACAAAGATATAAATTCTTAAAATGAAAATTATTAAAGCTATAACATCTGTCAACCAAGAATAGTCATCTGATAACACCTGGAAATTGGGACTTTAGAACAGCAAAAGGAAAGATTTGGGGCATTATTGCATAACAAAGGATCTATTGTTAGATATTTTATGATTCTGTAGCCTAACCCATAAAACACTAGGGTGAAAAAAGCTCACACTTATTCTAATACATGAAGAAAAATGGCCTGATTCAAACAATAACACGGCAGCATTTTCACACAGCGAAATCATTTCTGTACTAACCTGAATGTGGAAAAGTAGCCATAAAACTGACAGTTTTGCATGTGTTTCCTCATTTCAATGCAGATTGTATTCTGAGGTAAACAGTCTTGCCTTCAAACCTCAGAAACGACCAGCCATATAACGTGGCTATATTTCAGTTTCTCAGAAGTGAAGGGTAAGTGAGACAGTAATATGTTCCCAATTAATATTGTATGCTAATCAAAATAATTGTAAATAATATAGCTTGCAGAAATTTGGGCCAACAAATATAATCTTGGGACACCATCATTTAAACCCATGGAATAAGGTTAATTTATACTAGTTGAGGATCTGGTCTCTAAAGGCCCTGGTTCAGCACAAAGGCATGCATATGCTTAACTTCGCACTCTAAGACGTCTCATTGGGTATGTCTACATGACAGTAAAATACAGCATGACTGTTCTGTGTCAGCCGACCCAGGCTTGGGCTGCTGGCCAGAGTCTGACCACCAGCCCGAGTCAGTAGATCTACACAGGGGTGTGCACAGGACTAAAAATGTGGCTGTTTTTGAAGAGGGACTTTCTGTGGCCCCCTACTGCCATAGAAGCTGGCTCCTCCCTCTTTTCCTGCCTTTGCCCCATGGCCAAAGCAGCTGGCTCTCTGTCCCTCCATCTAGAGCCAGGGGAGTTCACTTTCCCAGACTAGTGGAGAAACCGGATCTCCCTCATGATCTGAGGGCCAAAGGAACTGCCATCACCCACACCAGCCTAGGACTGGAGGTGCTCCAGCCCTGGAGAAGTTCTGGGCCACCCTGACTGGGGAAGAGGTAATGCCACTGCTCCCCGCTGCCTGTCCACACCCTGCGTCTATACTCCATATCTGTAGCCCTCAGCCAAAGCCCATCGACCTGAGTCAGCTAATGAGGACCAGCCACACCCACTGACTCCAATGGCACTATTCACCATGCATAAATTAAACTACAAACAAGCATTTCCAGAAGAAGGGGCATAATTAGCCATGTCAAATGTTCAAGTACTAATGTGACCTAGCTCAGTGTTACTTTGTGCCACTTACAACTTTCTTTTTGTTTGAAAAAACAGATATTCTGCACTCTAGTCTAACCAATGAAAATTATTGCCTATCTGGCAATTTCATACAAGATATATGCAGTGGCAGTGAGCACTGTAGGCATGTGCAAGTATTACTGTGTTTGCTAGATGATACTTCAGGTTTTAGTAAACATGTAATACATTTCACTGTAGTTCTAAGAGACTGAAGGAAAGTTATTTGGTATAATTATTTCTTCATTGAGGAGAAACTAAACACCTAAATTATGTATTCTTTTCTGTAAGAGAGCTTGATCCATGCTCCCTGATGCCAACGGCAATACTTGAAAAAAGAAAAAAAATACTGTCATATCATAGAACTGGAAGGGATCTCGAGAGGCCATCGAGTCCAGTCCCCTGCACTCCCAGAAGGACATATGACCATATACCCGCAAGTTCTACTGACCTTAACAGGACCAGGTTCTATAAGTGAAAGGCTCCCATTAAAGTCGTTGGCAAAACTTCCCTCGAGTTCAGTGTGCCCAGGGTTTCATTCTATATATTTGATACACTCCCAGCCAGGAAATGCTAGGTCCTCTCCGCCTCTCTGTTTTAAAGTTCTTTACATTGTTTTCTTAATAAAGACACATTCTTAAAATATGTCTAGACTTATAATCTACAGTTTTGTGCCCACTCTAGAAATTTCACAGGGTTCTGACTTCCATGCAGTAGAATTTTCATGGGGCTTTGGAAAATGTAAGGAGTAGAGTACAGGGACAAAATAACTGATGAAAAATTTTCACAGGTGACATGACACCCTGAGAATAAAATCCATCTTGTGTCTCTACTATAACAGGAAGAACAATTAGATTTACCTGAAATGATGGAGTAGGCCACACCATCTGTAATTTGTCCAATCGTCCAGTGTTTACATCTAATTCTTCAAGGAAGATGTGTGCATGTCTGAGTTTGAGACTTCTCATTTAGATTACAGTCACTACAGATTTTAAAGATGTGGCTATAATAGAAGTAGAGCCAAGCCAGATATAAATCTTTTAGATGTGAAGGTTTAACAAGTTTCCTCATTTTTGGAAATAAGACAGTACAGGACAGCAATCCTTCTTGTTATTTATAACAAAACTTCACTTGGATTAGGGATGTTATCTGTGGTCAGGACAGGCAGAAAACATGGATCAAGCTAATTAGGCTGTCAACTGGAAGCATTTTAATCTCCTGATAAATATCAGCTATAATGAAGGGCAAAATAAAACAGCATTTATGTGTAATGATTTTGAGGGGTATATAATTAAATCTCGGTTGTGTTTTTCTTAGTGGTTAACTATTCAGGGAATTCAATCAATGTGTTACATGTCTTTCAAAGTTTCTAGTGTTCCTTGTAAACTGCCTTTCTTACAATGATGAATTACTGATATATCATTCTGGGTTTGTTGGCCTCAGGTTCTTACACAGTGTGGACAGACAAGGCATGTAATTTCATTCCTACTTTCTTCATACACTTTTCTTTGGCCTGCTGGCAAAAAGCCCTTTGGTGCCAGGTCTCATATTCCAGCTGTTGTACATTTATCTTGCTATAGTGTGAATAGTTTTCTCATCTCTTCAGTTTTTGGAACTTGGCTTCAGGGCAGACAATATTTGTGGGAAAATCTATGGTGTCTGGCTACACAGTCTAATAGGTTATATGATGAAGTATTTTGTTTCCTAATCATTTAGAAAGGACACATGCATACTCTATTTTTGGTAACAACCAAGAAAATATTTCAGTGTAATTGATACACATATGCATATATAATATGAATACAGACGAGCAGAGCAGTACCATACTCCAAGAAAATAGAATACTTAACCTGCCATACTCTTCCATTTGCAGGATATAGGTTCTGTCTCTGCCACTCTCTCACATAGGCTGTGGCCACACTAGCAAGGGACTTTGAAAGGGGCAATCCCCATCCATGCTTTTGAAGAGAGTTGTTTCGATATGAAGTGACTACACACAAAGTGTGGATTGACATTGCGATCTGCAATGTTGAAAGGACCTCCCAACCCCATCCACAGCACAGCACCTCCTTTCGAAAGAATGGAGCAGAAAATGGCGTGGGAAGGATTGAATGGCTCACAAGCCCTTCCTGGAGCACAGGTCAGCCACCCCCTTAAGAGGCCCCTCCCAAACACACCCGCCTCTCCTGTGTACATGCCCTGTTCAGCCCCAACACTGCAGTGTGCTATGGACCTGCAGCACCTCCAGAACGAGGCTGTCCCCCGCATAATGGCCAGTCTGATGGCTGTGCTGGCTGCAGTCCATCTGAGGCTTTGGACTGCCTGCCATGTGGCTGGCTTCCTGCAGGCCCCCCCATGGTGCACTCAGAGCACCCCCTTCCGCAGGCTGCTGTTGCCTCTGCAGGTAGCCGACCAGCGGGGAATGGTGGGATTGCATTGTTCTGGAGGACTGGGACAATGAGCGGTGGCTCTGCAATTTTAGGATGACCAGGGCCACCTTCATGGAGCTGTAACAGTGGCTGGCACCTGCACTACGCCACCAGGACACCCACATGTGGCCTGCAGCCCCCCGGAGAAAAGAGTGGCCATTGCCATGTGGAAGCTGGCCATCCCAGACAGCAACCACTTGGTCAGCCACCAATTCTGGGTGGGGAAGGACACCATCAGGGTCATCCTTCTAGAAGTAAGTCAGCCGTGGTCATGCAGCCACAATGGGACCCCAGGAAGGGTCTGGGGCGGGGCGATGGGGCAGAGTGGCAGAGAGGGGGCCCAGAGAGAGGTGACAGGGAGGGAGGCCTGGGAAGGGGGCACCCTTGCATGCCACCACACACTCACAGGTGCTTTTGCTCTCCATTTCATGCAATACCATCAACCACACCCTCCTACGCTAGCTCATCTGTGTGGGGGAAGTGGATGCCGCCATGGCCAGGTTCCAGCAGCTGGGGATACCCAACTGTTCTGGCACCTTGGACAGCACCCACATTGCCATCCAGGCCCCACTATGCAGCCACGGACAGTACATAAATTGGAAGAGCTATCATTCCATCATTCTCCAGGCCATTGTGGACACCAGCAGATGGTTTACGGACTTTTGTGTGGGGAGGGTGGGCAGGGCCCAGGATGCCTGCATCCTGCAGAACTCATGGCTCAGGCGCAGGAAGGTCAAGGGCACCTACATCCTCCCATGGGAGCTCTTTGTGGGGATGTGACTATGCTCCTGTTCGTAGTCACCGATACAGCCCACCCTTCCTCCAGGCATGGCTAATGCACGCCTACACGGTCCACATTACCAAGAGCCAGGACTAATACAACGCGCAGCTCAACAGGGCCTGGAACATAGATGAACACGCGTTCAGGCATCTGATGGCATGCTTCAGGTGCTTGCTCATGCTCCTGGAAGTAGAGCCTGCAGTCATGGGCCCATGCTGTGCTCTCCACAATCTCATGGAGAGTAAGCACAAGCTCTTTGTGGCACCCTGGGTGGCCAAGGTTGTGCCGCAGTATGACCAGCCGGGTGTGGTCCCATGCCAGCAGGCACACCAGGACAGGGTGCATGTACAGGAGGCCCCCCTGGAGACCTTAGTCTGGGGGCCCCGGTGACACAGACCTAGCACCGCCTGCACACCCACCTCTCATCTCCACACCACCAGCACCCCTGCCTACATGCATGTCCCTCACCATCCCCACGCAATGCATTACAGCAACACCAACCCATAAAGTTAACTGTTACTTGTTCAAACCCAGCCAAGCCTCAATATATCTATTTACAAGAGGGGAGCAAGGGGCAAACTCATTTGCGGGGGGTCAGAGGGTGAACTATTTACAAGGGGGACAGGTTGGGAGCCACGGTGGCCCCTGGCACCATGACTGCCCTGGGTCTGGGGACCCCTGCAGGGCTGGGATGGCACCAGGAGCACCAGTAGGTATGGGTGTGGTGGGAATGTGGCAGCATTGGGCTCGCCGGGGGTGGGGCAGCAGTGGGAGGAGCCATCGATGGAGTGGGTGGCTGGGCCAGGTGCATGGCGACGACCTGGGTGAGGGTGTCCGGGTACCCAGAGACCTGGTCCCAGGCCACCCGTTCCATGAACAGCCAGCCCCACAGCAGGTAGTTCTGTTCCCACCACACAGCTGTGTGGGCTGCCACAAGGTCATCTGCCTGGCTGCAGTGGTGAGACCACTCAGCATGGTGCCCTGTCCTGTAGGGTGTCAAACCTTCCCCCTTGCCAGCTGCTGCAGGGCTCCCTGGCATGTTGAGGGGACTGGGGTGGCTCCTGGACATCGAGGCTATGAAGACCTAAGGGGAGAGGGTGATGCCCTTTCAGTCGCATGACCAGGTACTGTGGGCCACTGGCCACTTCTCTGTTGGCCACCCCCTCCACCTGTGGAGGGGGGCCTGGGGCATCTGGGCCGTGTGTGGGGCTCAGTCACCTCCCCAATCCTCCTGTGCCATGTGCCCTGCATGACTGTCTATGGCCCCATGTGGGCAACCCCACATGCGGGCCTCTCCCTGACAGTAACCACAGCTGTCCCCGGGGCCCCTGGCCTGTGGGCACTGGCTATGTGTGCCTGGCCCCATGCCAGCAATGTTGGAGACACACCCCTGAAGGCCTGGGGTGCCTGGCACACCCGGTCCTACCTGAGGGTGCCTCAGCAGGCTCAGGGGAATCCCAGGCAGAGGTGGCCCAGCTTGTGTCCTCTGAGGGCACAAAGACATAGTGTGTGCCCTCATTGCCACACTCTCCAGCGCTGTCCCCATCATCCCCCTCGGGCTCCAGGTGCGGGTGGGGGGCAATGCGGAGGGTGCTGTTTGTGGTTCTTCCCCCTCCCCCTCTGGCTTGGCAGTGTCAAGACCCCTTTCTGGGGGTCCTGCCTCCCTGGAGCCAAGGAGCTGGTGCAGCTTGGTGAAGTAGGGGCAGCTGACAGGCACTGCTTCCAACTGCCAGGCTGAATCCTTGGCCCTTGTGTAGCCCTGGCACAGCTCCTTTACTTCAGAGTCCTGGTTGGAAGTCCAGTGGCAGGTGGCCCCTTTCAGCCAGGTTGTTGGCCACCTGGGCGAAAGCGACCATGTTGCACTTCTGGCCCTGCATTCGGAGCAGGATGTCGTCATCCCCCCAGATGGCCAGGACATCCCAGAACTCGGCCTCCAGCCACAGAGTGCCCCTCCTCTTTGCCAGCTGCCAGGGGTCCTGCGAGCCCTGCCACCCGGTCCCTGGGGCTCCTGGGTGTCTTGCCTGCTGGTCACAGCTCCAGCCCACTGTTTTTCTGCCATTCAGGTGGGTGCTGAAGAGCATGCAGCTGAAAGCATGTGCTCCTATGGCCGCCAGCACACTCTCAGCCTCCTGCCCGGGGCGTCTGTGTCCCTGCAGCTTTAAAGCAGCTGGAGCTGGCAGTCATAGAGCCCTGGGTGCTGGCCAGGGCATCTCTGTGCTCCAGGGCTGGCACTGTGGAGGACTTGTAATTTCAAAATGGCAGCCAGGGGAGCGGCTGCACATGTTTCCTTTTGAAATTGACATTGAAATGAGGCGTTGCTCCCAAGACGGGAGTGGAACAACGCTTTCAAAATGACCGCCTTTTTATTTCAAAGTTGATTTGAAACGGGCAATGTGTATGTAGTCACTCTGCTGCTCATTTTGCAATCACCCCTCATTTCAAAAACACATTCAAAATTACTTCCTAGTGTGGCCACAGCCACAATGCCATGCCTACGCTGTAACTACATTCTTGGAACTCCCTAGCGTCATGCATTACCCGCTCCCTCAATTTTCTAATGTAACTCGAAACCTGGCTGAAACTTCCTTGGCTTTAGATTTCATTAGAAATTCAAAATCTGAGTTTCCCAAGAGCCCAGCTGTCTTTATGGCACTACGTGGAAATGATGTGTATCTCAGTGTTTTCTCATTGGCTAGGTATGAGCATCTTCTTACATTTTGGGGCTCTGCATCTCTGCCCTTCCCTTGGTCTGTCCTTTGTCTGAACATTGTCTTACAGATTATAAATTCTTCTGAACCATCAGTGAAGTGCTTATACACTTTGGCTACAGTTACACTGCAGAATTCTGTTGCCAGAAGTCACAGTTGGACGAGATTTCCCAACAAATCTTCTGTCGACAGAGTGTGGCCACACACAAAAGCCAACTGGAAGAGTGCTCTTCTTTGTCAGCAGAGTGGCCAGACTGCCTGGCTGCTCTCTCAACAAAACAGGTACCTGGAAGCACAGCAGACAGAGCTGCCTATTATTCTGGATGCCCTGTCTGTTGAGAGAAGTCCCCCACACAGAGCATCCACACAGCGTTTTTGTTGACAGAATCTGTCAACAGCAGCATTATGCTTCATGGCTGAGAGGCAGAACATTGTGGGCGAAAGTTCTGAGTTTTACAACAAAACACATCTGTATGTGGATGTTCCACCAGTTTCATCGACAAAACTGGAGTTTTGCTGGCAAAACTCACTAGTGTAACTGTAGCCTTTGGCTGCTAGGTAAATAGTAATAACAATAATGTATATTTGTTTACACTTCTGTGTTGTTGGATAAATCCAAATCAAGATAAGATTCCTAATCCGTGGGTTCCGACAAATCTTCACTTGACCTAAATATTTTAATTTGCTACTTGAATTTTGCCTGGGTAAAGACAGACTAAGGAATGAAGAACTGGGCCTAAGAGCAACACAACATTTTTTTTCTTTTACTGTACATTATTCTATTTTTGTATAAAGAGTGAGAACAAGATCCATTTCCTTTGCTAATTCAGTTGAAACAGCTGAACTTTTTGGCGCTTATCTAAACAGATCCAAATCTGCCAGATCTTTGAGGCTTGCCCATCATAATCTAGAGCTTTATTAAGTTCTGACCTCATTCCTCATTTCCATATAAACTGCTTGGTGCATGGCATGAGGAGGCAAAGCAGAGGTGACTTTTTGCTGCCTTTGAAACTCTTTTATATTGTAGATTTTTTCTATCTTAAATATGAATTAGAGCTCCAAGGGCAGCTCTAAACTCCCTGGCTGCACCTGGCCCAAAGGGCTATTCCAAAATCTGGGAATACTTGGCTTGTAGATGCTACATGGGTATCTTTTGGTAGGTTGCATATAGTATCTGTGCCAGCTTTGCATCCTATCTATTTTGAGGGAAAAGTTGTCTGGAAATACAGGCATGGAATACACATAAGGAAAGAAACAAAGAGAGTCAAAAATGTGGGAATCTGTATCCAACCACATTTCTTACAACTATCTAGGATACTAAGATACTCGGTGTAGGACATACATATACATGTATCAGAGGGGTAGCCGAGTTAGTCTGTATCTTCAGAAACAACAAGGAGTTATAAGGCGGACACATACAAGCTACATTAGGCTAATTCTCCCTGCACCAACTTCAAAGTGCCCACAGCTACACAGCATGCTGGCACTCTGAAGTTTGACCCTTCGAAGTTGCCACGGGGAGAATTAGCCTGTATATTCATCTCAGCACTTCATTAGTAATCTCCCAGCAGCCTGATTACTATGCCCCCTTCAAAGTTTGGGGCAAGTGTAGACATAGCCCTAGTGCAACAAAGCCACCAGCTGTTAGCAGTTAAATGGTCTTTATAAATGCTACTACCATTGCTACCACCATATGAGCTAAACCAGGGGTCATGTGATGGATAAAAATGTTAGTGGACTGCCAGACAGAGAGGTATCTTCCAGGATCATTTAAAACTATGACTTTTCACAGAGCATCAAAAGTATAGACTTGTATTGGAGTAACTTGTATTGGGACAGTCTACTGTGAAAATTCAACATCAATAGCCCTGAAAAGTTCTGCTCAGGTGTCTGTGCTGGGAACAGTGCTATGAAATCAAGTTTAAGATACTGGATCACGTGGAAAAAAACATCGAAACATGAAAAAAATTCACATTCTTATTCTTATTGCTACTCTTTCAGAAGATATTTTCAAGAGTAATGTTCTCCTTTGCAACTCAGCTTCTTCAATTGTCTAGCCCTTTGGGAAAATCATAAAAACTTGGAATTTATGCTATTATGGTACACTGAAAACTGTGTAAAAATTATAAGCTTCCACTTTTAGTCTTAAGGACCTTTCTGGTCCTGCTTGCAGGTTAGGAGCTTTGTATAGAAGTGTATGATCTGTGTCCTTTTCAGGTAGTTGGCAAAATACCAGCTGAGAGTAAGTAAGGTGACCTCTGTCTGTCTATCTTAAGGAACAGTCTGCTATGTCTCTATTTTGGGGTTCTTGGATGAATTTAGAATTGTTCTGAATTCTAAAAAATAATGTGACATTGCAACATTTTAACAAAAGTATTGCATGTCTGTCTTTAACTTTGCTGTGTCCATCTTTTTATCTAAACGATTATGACATCAAAGTATGTTGTCATGAAAATGGGGAAACTTTTGGTTTCTATCTATACAAAAGGACACGGTAGAGATTGCTCATTCCATGGACAGTTTTGATACCTCTGGATAAAACTGGATATTAAGAGATTATTATTCCTTGGTTGCATATAGGAGGTTGGAATTTTCAGACAGTGGATTGTTTGTGAGATGTTCATTTCAGCTAGCTGCTCTTTGTTGCTTGTAGTGTAAGACTGCTCAGGTGGCATTGTTTCTTTCTCCTGATTAGACTGCTTACTTGTAAGAGGAGAGGTGTAAATAATAAATGGCTAACCTGTGAATAATGAGTAATAAATAACAAACAACAAATAATACTTGCCCAAATTAATAAAGTGTTCTGATTTCTCTTTGAGTGTTTGAGAGGATGTCAGTGTAGATGAGAATTCATCACATGTGCAAAAGACTGGATTTTGTTTTTACTAGCAATATCTGTAGGGCCATACATGTACTCTGTTCCTATGCTCCCACTCCTCCAGTACCCTCTCTCAGTTTCTTCTCACTGTTTCATATGGCAAAATGCCAGAGCTTCTAGTTCTTTGCTCAGGATAAACATCTTCAAAATGTTCTGCAAGTCTCCAGAACCACTTCTGATGTCCCATTTTGACCATCATGACCTGATTAGCAACTCTCTGTAGTGAATCTTGTTGATCAGATTCCCCATCAACCCATGTGAAACTAAGGCTACGTCTACACGTGAAGCCAACATCGAAATAGCCTATTTCGATGAATAACGTCTACACGTCCTTCAGGGCTGGCAACGTCGATGTTCAACTTCGACGTTGCGCGGCACCACATCGAAATAGGCGCTGCGAGGGTACGTCTACATGCCAAAGTAGCACACATTGAAATAAGGTGCCAGGCACAGCTGCAGACAGGGTCACAGGGCGGACTCAACAGCAAGCCGCTCCCTTAAAGGGCCCCTCCCAGACACAGTTGCACTAAACAACACAAGATACACAGAGCTGACAACTGGTTGCAGACCCTGTGCCTGTAGCATGGATCCCCAGCTGCCGCAGCAGCAGCCAGAAGCCCTGGGCTAAGGGCTGCTGCCCACGGTGACCATAGAGCCCCGCAGGGGCTGGAGAGAGAGCATCTCTCAACCCCCCAGCTGATGGCCGCCATGGAGGACCCGGCAATTTCGACGTTGCGGGACGCAGATTGTCTACACGGTCCCTACTTTGACGTTGAACGTCATAGGGCGCTATTCCGATCCCCTCATGAGGTTAGCGACTTCGACGTCTCACTGCCTAACGTCGAAGTTAACTTCGAAATAGCGCCCGACGCGTGTAGCTGCGACGGGCGCTATTTCGAAGTTAGTGCCGCTACTTTGAAGTAGCGTGCACGTGTAGACACAGCTTAACTGAACAGACACCACTGTACAGGACTTCTGAATTGGTGCATTTGAAACCTAAAGACTTCAAGACCCGTTTATTTTGCAAAGGACTAATGCCCATAAAGAACAGGAACTGTAGATGTCTCTTTTGACTGAGGGAATCACATACAAACCAGATGCTTGGTACACTTATTATCTCTATGAGAATACACAAGTTGAGGTGTGTGGTTGAAACTCCACCTTTTGGAACATTTAAGATATGTAATCAATTTAAGATTACATATGAACATCCAGGAGGCAATCAGACTGTTCTGTGTAGCTTTCCTGTCTGTATACCTGCACAACCTATCTTCTATTCCTATTTCTGAGTTTTCAGCAACATATTATTTCATATGCAAGGGAACTCAGGGGGGTCATAGTTGCCCCACCCTTTATGCCCTCCTACATACACAACAGCTATTGCTAATTTTAAAAAAATCTAGTCTCAGGTATAGTGGAACGCACAATGACTATAACATCTCAAAGAACTACACTCACTGGTGAGCAAGTGTTCTATTCATGTTTTCACTAATGCCCACAATGTCCTCTGAATATTCAAGAATAATTAATAAGAGGACCATACAAACACCAGCAAAACTGAAGTCAAGACCTTTATTTGCAAAACTCCTTGAACAGCTCTGTCAAAGGGAATTCAGAATGACTTAGGATATGAATGAAGTCTCATTTATTGTTCCAAACTTAGCAGTTAAGCTTATATGACAAATATCTGTTTAAGGTAACAAACTTGATAGGTTTGCTTTGTCTGCACCTGCTAGTGTAAGTTCATTCATGTTTGAGGAGGGAAGCAGGAAGAATCTATTTTAATTTGTGTAGCAGTTACTGAGTTACATTTATTTTTTTATTTTCTCTTCCTCTCTGGAAAAAAAAATCTCAGGTTCATAGGCTTAATGCCTGAGTGATCCACAAGGTTCCATTTCCTTTCTATTTCATTCCTTGGAATAACAAAAGTCTTCTTTCTCTGTTCTTTGAAGTGGAAAAGCTGAGTAACTCTTCCCTTTAATTATAAAGAAAAACCCCATTGTTCCTACTTTATTACTTATAGCTAACCACATTATGAAAGACTTTGCTGTTGACTTAAGTTTCTGTTCTTTCCCCCCTCTGGATTATATTGCAATGCATATACGAGGTATAGTAAGTTAAATGTAGTTACCAATCCCAACCAAATGCATTCTTTGTGCATGTCACTTTTGGAATGTATGGCATATGCCACATACCAGGCAAAATATTGATTTTTATAATTTTATGGGGCTTATAGAAGCATAAGAACTGTTCATTCCGTAGGTCACTTAATACCAGAGTTAGCTGGGTTAGAATGTTGCCATATGGCAGCATTAAGGCATGATAACCTTAGGGAATGGTTTTAGGAGGCAGGAGGTGCAATTATCTCCTCTGTATTTCCCTAAGGCTGGAGTTATCTCTGACTGACCATTGTCCAGTATTGCTACTTAGTGATTTTTGTACATTGTCCCCTTTGTTTGGCAGATGCCCAGATGAACAGCAGACACTTGAGAAAGCTAAATAGAAGTCAGACACAGATTTCAGAATTTAATCTGTCCCTTTGGGGTGGAGAACAGCTAAGAGTCCAAACAGCTTGCTCAGCAAGATCTAACAGTGCAGGACACCTGATTTCAGACTTAATCACTGAAAACATATTCAAGTTGTTGGATGTGGGATAGCGTTAACTGTTAAATAAATTTAATCTAAACCAGATTTGTTTATGGTTTCCATAGTTTAAAGGGCACTGCATTAATCTTGCCCCAGCATTACCTTGCAAAATGCATTTGAAAAACTTGTTTATGAAGGGTGTAGCTCTTTGAAGTAGCAAACTTTGACTACTTAAAAATAAATATATATTGTGGTTTGAGCAGGAGTCTAAATACAGCAAGATTTGAACAGAACTGTTCTCTCTTTTCTCATCTTTCTTAACATGGTCATCAGTGGCTATTTATTTATTAACTCTAGGGCATTCTGAGAGTTGTCATTTGTCAGAGCTGTCATTTCTCAGCTGTCCTCAAATGACAGAGGGATGAAAAATTTGGTGACCGCTCAGTCAGTTGAAAAAGGTAACTAACAGGCTGCTATGGCATTCCATCTATGTTAATCCATCATTATCACCTGAAGTGCATTATTCTTAAGACTGGAAAAGGTCCATATTTCAATTTAAATTATGCTGAACAGGTATAAGCTTGACATTTTTGTTCCCACTAAGGCTTAAAGAGCTGACAACATTTTAAATTTCTGCGAGTTTTCTTTTCATTCTCAACGAATTCTATTCAAGGGGCTTTCAGTGGCATACTTCTATGCCAAACCACAGACGGTTATAGTTAAAATTACACAGAAATTCCTTCATTTTATAGGACTTCACATCACATCTGCTTAAGATGGAAAACCCTCTTTCCCCTTTATTGGCTGTTGGATTTTTTTCTTTTCTCTAACAGTTAAAATTGGCATGACCTGAAAGAGAAGCTTGATGTTGATAGGTAATAAAACTCTTGTTCTACTTGGCCTGATACTGCAAATGTCATGACTATTCTCCTCTACAAAGATATTTTTGGAGGTGTAACTGATGAATTCTTCAGCTTTAGCTCTGAATACATTGTATCAATCTTGACTGTATTCTTACCAAAATTAAGCACAGATGGAAGGACTGAAAAATTGGTGGGGCTCAACGATATAGAGAGATGTCCTATCCTACCAGAAGATTTTCATTGCTTCTTCCCTTTCCCCATACATGCACACACAAATGTATGCTATGCGTAATACAGTTGCGAAAGGTTGAGAATGTCAGGTTCAATCAGGCCTCAAGAATCCACAGATGGTTTAAATAAAAATGTTACCTTGATAGGAATAATGAGCTGTTTTAAAGAAAATTTTTGACCATTTCATTTGAACAGGAAAAGATATCTTTTATGTGTGTTGCTTCGGAACAGCGTCTTCAGTGCAAAACCTTTCACATATATCACCTAGTAAAGAGGGTTGAGGTTTTCTAGTCTCTTCTGCTGATAAAAATAATTCTGTTGAAAAAGTGCCTATTATTACAGTGATGGGTCCTTTACAAATGTCTAGTGGCTTTTTCTATTCTTAGAAGGTTAGCTTATGGTCTAGCATGTGTGAAGGAGGTACAGAGCTGCTCTGACCGAGGAAGAGCAGGGCAGAGACTATACCCCACATGGGCATAATCTCCCCTGGGGGAGATCAATACTTGTGGACAAAGTATATATTTGGTTGGTACAGGTTGCTCCCCTTGAACCACCAGCCTGGATCCATGACCTAGCAAGAGAGAGTGGATATGGGACTGGCCATCACTCCTCTGACCCTTTATGGGTAACAAGACAGGAAATGCTATTGTAGGAGACGCTTGAATGGCTGTGCAGCAAAGGAAGGTCACTTGTTCAGCTCCACCTGCCCTCCACTGTCTTGGAAGAGCCCTTACAGTGTGGCCCATAACATTCCGTTGGATGTGGCTGTTTCAAGATTTAATTTTGAAGATCTCTTCACTCTACATGGTTTGTCATTCTCCAGAAAACCAAGCCCATGCAGAGAGGATTGCACAGTTAGCCATTAAGCAGCATCTGAAGCATACAGCACTTCATGCTCTGCTTTAAATTTATTTCCTTTTGTTTATTTTATGAAAATATTTCCATTTTTAAAAATTGTTTCCTTTAGTGACATACTTTGCTTGGGATTATTTTGTGGAATTATGCCACTAGATTGTAGTTATTCCAGAAGTTAATGAGCTGTGTAATCACATCACAAACTATAAATAAAAGGAGTTTTAATGTATTTAAGTGCTTCATGGGTCTGTGTTATAGTATGTTCATTTTCTGCATGCATCTTACCAGTTCAAAATAATGTATCTTGCATATTTTGTTTTAAAAGTTTGCCCACCAGAAGAACCTCATTATGACACATTTTGCTCCCCTGGGGGGCAGCATGCAAGATTTTTTTAACATGCTGTATTAATATTAGATGAGCCCACTGATCTTTGTTACTGTTCTTACATGGAAGAGATCAAAATACTACCTTTATATATTGAAAGGCCTGCAGGATAGTTGTTAATAGGTAGTATCAGCTTTAAAACCTGTAATTTCATACAAGTACTTTAAAATTTGTGATTTGTATTCTCTTTTCTTATGTGAGTTGTAGGTCACCAACCCTGTTTCTACCAGTCACTGTTTATCTGTCTGCCTATATATTTATATAGCATTTCTCACTGCTGTGACAACTGCTAAGCATTATTATCTCAGACTTCTGTATTTATTCTGACATTTCATAGGAGTAGTATGGTTAATGAAAATTTATAATAGAAGATTACAAAATTTTCCCACTGGAGATGCAGCAACATGGTAAGGGCCAGATGCTCAGCTGGTTTAAGTTGGTCTAATGCATGTTCATTTCAGTAGTACTACACTGCTTTATATCAGCTGAATATCTAACATTACGGCTATGTCTACACTAGGACACTACGTCAAAGTAGCCTATTTTGAAGTGAGAACATCGAAGTAGGCTACTTCGACGATTATCATCTACATGTCCTCCAGGGCTGGTGACGTCGACATTCAACATCGAAGTATCGCCTGGGAACATCGAAAGGAGCTGCCCCGGAAGGAAATGCAGAGCGTCTATACACACAAGCCCCCTCTTTCGAAATAAGGGGCCAAGAAAGCCCGCAGATGGGGTCACAGAGCAGACGAGCCCTTCCAGGGCAGCTGCAAGCCACTCCCTTAAAGGGCCCCTCCCAGACACACCTGGCCTGCACTGCATGAGCAGCCCTGTGTTGGTGATACAAGCCTTGCAGACCCCGAGCCCACAGACATGGACGTCCAGCAGCAGCTGGAAGCCCTCCAAGCCACCTCCCGCGGAGCAGGCGCCCTTCTAGATGCTGCCTGGGCAGCCGCCCAGCAGCTTCTGGAATGGGAGCCCTCCCCAGGGGCACCAGAAGACACCCCAGACCATCGGGCCCTCCTGCTCCCCCCCCCCGCTGGGTGCCCCACCGACTCTGGAGCTACCCCTCCAGCACTGAGTGGTGGGAGCACCTGGTTATGGGGGAATGGAATGATGAACAGTGGCTGCAGAACTTCCGCATGAGCCGGCAGACCTTCATGGAGCTCTGCCAGTGGCTCACCCCTGCACTCAGGCACCATGACACCCGGATGCGGCGCGCCCTCCCCGTCGAGAAGAGGGTCACAATAGCTGTCTGGAAGCTGGCCACTCCAGACAGCTACCACTCCGTGGGCCAGCAGTTTGGAGTGGGAAAAGCCACAGTCAGGGCTGTCCTGATGGAGGTAAGGAGGCCTGGGGCTGAACCCCCTGGGGAGGAGGTCCTGAGGAGGGGGTCCTGGGTGAGGGGGGCCTGAGGAGATGGGTCCAGGTGAGGGGGGCCTGGGTAAGGGGGCCCTGAGGAGGGGGTCCTGGGTGACGGGGGCTTGGGTGAGGGGTGCCCGGGTGAGGGGGGCCTGAGGAGAGGGGCCTGGGTGAGGGGGGCCTGAGGAGGGGGGTCACACTCTGTAAACGCTCACAGGCACCCAGGTTCCCTCTCCACAGGTGGTGCATGCACTCAATGCCCTGCTGCTGAAGAGGGCCATCCGAGTTGGGGACCTGGACGTGGCTGTCGAGGGACTTGCCATCATGGGATTCCCCAACTGCTTTGGAGCCCGTGATGGGACCCACATCCTCATCTGCGCCCCAGACCACAGTGGTGGCTGCTATATCAACAGGAAGGGCTACCACTCTGTGGTCCTGCAGACCATGGTGGACAGCCGTGGCCGCTTCCAGGACGTATACATGGGCTGGCCCGGCTGTACCCATGATGCACGTGTTTTCCAGAATTTGGGACTATGCCGCCAACTGCAGGCGGGGACCTACATCCCCCAGAGGGAGATCCCTCTGGGGGATACCACCACCATACCCCTCTGCATTGTGGGGGATGTGGCTTACCCCCTCCAGTCCTGGCTTATGCAGCCCTATGCAGGCCACGTCAATGCTAGCCAGGAGCGCTACAACGCCCGACTCAATCATGCCCACCAAGTGGTCGAGCGAGCCTTTGGGCACCTGAAGGGCTGCTGGCATTACCTCCTGGCATGCCTAGACCTGGGCCTCCAAAACATCCCCCAGGTTGTAGATGCCTGCTACACGCTCCACAACCTGGTGGAAAGCAAGGGAGAGGCCTTCATGCAAGGATGGACACTGGAGGCTGGAACAGCCTACCCCCAGCCAGCCACTGCCCCAATCCGCCAGGCCCACCAGGACAGGGTCCGGGTCCAGGAGGCCCTAAGGGAATACTTTGACCAGAGGGCCTAGTGAGTGACACCCAGGCCATCCCTGCACCCCGCCCCAGCACCCACACCCCACCCTCACCAAAAGCACACAGGACACAGGTTTTTTGAAAAACGAAACTGTCATTATTTACATAACCAAAAATTTCGCCTCTTTTCGGCATATATAAACCAAATAAAACAGAGTCATTGAAAATAACTATGTACAGGTGGGGACATCTATAATAAACTATGTACAAGGGGTCAACTATAAATAACTATATACAAGGGCGGGGACAACTGTATACGGGGGGAGATGTGGGCAGGCCACACATTGGCCCATCATTCCAGGTCAGGGGTGGAAGGGCGTGACCCCTGATGCGTTTGGGTGGCCAGTCCCCCCCGAACTGGGGTCCCCAGCGAGGCTGGCTGGGGGCCGGGAGGACGGGGAGGTATGGCTGAGGCGGGTCCTTGGCCCGGTCATCGGCTTCAGGTGGCTCCTGCCCTGTGGAGCTGGTGGGTGGGGCGGCAGGCGGGACAGCAGGCGGGACAGCAGGTGGGACATTAGCAGGCGGGGCAGCAGGCGGGACATCAGGCGAGGCAGCAAGGAGGGCAGCACGGAGGACAACGGGGGGGGCAGATGGGCCACCAGCTCTTCAAAGGTGTCGGCCACCTGGTTGAAGGTGGCCATAAACTCCCACCAGACCTCCTGGCGCCAGGCGGCCTCCTGCTCCTCAAATTGGAGTTTCTGTTCCATGATGTCTGCCTGGCGCTGGAGGGCAGGAGCCACCTCCGGGTCATGTGTATTGTGGCGGCGGCCCTGGTGGGGGTGGGTCTGTCCTGGTGCAGGCGGCAACCCCGGGCTTTGGTGGTCTGGTGGTCTCGGGGGGCTGTCTGGGACCACGGATGGGGTGGCTGCAGAAATAGGGGGAAAGGAGGAAGGGAGGCCGTGAGTACCCAGCCCTGACCCGTGGCCTACCTCCATCCCCCCAAGGGCCTGTGGTCCCCCTCCACCCCCCACTGGTGCGTGCAGTGGTCATGGGGGTGGCCCCTTCCAGTGGTCTACCTCTCTCACCTCCCACCGGGGGTGGGGCACGGCACTGTCCATGGGTGGAGGTGTTTCTGGGCACTGGTGGCTGTGGCACCGTCCCTGGGCCGTGGTCTGCCCAGGCCATGGCAAGCTGGGGTCTTATGGGGATGTGGGGGGCCCCCGATCAAGTGGTGCCTCCACCCCATGCTCAGGGGGTCTGTGCCCTGTGGAGTACGTACCTGACGGTGCACTGCCAGGATCAGGAGAGGCCCATCTAGCGGACACCCAGCTGGAGCTATGGGATGGGATGTCCAGCATGAGCTCCCTCTCCTCTCTGGACCACTCGGTGGCCAGGGTGGAGGGTCCCGGCTCTAGCCTGGGGGGTGCAGGGCTGGCCTCCGGACCCGACCCTGGCTCTGAGGCCTGCTGAGGCTCATCAGCTGTGGTGTCAGGGGTGGCTGGTGGGGAGGAGGTGCCTCAGGGGCCCAGGATAGCCCTGAGCTCCCAGTAATAAGGGCAAGCGGTGGGGGCAGCTCCAGACCATCTGGCCGAGTCCCGGGCCTGGGCGTAACCCTGCCGCAACTCCTTGACCTTACTCCTGACATGGTCAGGAGTATGGGCAGGGTGACCTCGGGCAGCCAGACCCTCAGCCAGCTGGGCGAATGCCTCCATGTTCCGCCACTTGCTCCCCATGATATGCACCACCTCCTCCTCACCCCAGAGCCCCAGCAGGTCACAGAGCTCAGAGTCAGTCCAGGAGGGGCCCCGCTTCCTAACCCACTGGCTGGAGGCCTGGGAGCCCTGGGATGGCCCGGACGGGGAGCTCTGGGGGCACTTGGGAGGTTGACTCGCTGCTATGATGGTGTCCGTCTGGCCTGTGCAGGGGCACCTCGTGGCTTGGCTGCTGCCTGCATGGTGTCAGCTTCCTGCTACGGGGTTTCCTGGTCCATGCAGCTTTAAGAACTGCTGGGCACAGAGATCACAGAGCCCCGCAGGGGCTGGACAGCATGTCTCCGCCTAACAGCTGATTGCCACCATGGCGGACCCCACCATTTCGAAGTAGCGGGACGCGGACTGTCTACACATACCCTACTTCAACGTTGAACGTTGAAGTAGGGCGCTATTCCCATCTTCGGATGGGAATAGCAGTTTTGACATCTCGCCACTTAACGTCGATTTGAACGTTGAAATAGCACACAGCGCGTGTTGACACAACACGTGCTATTTCGACGTTGTGCCAGCTACTTCGAAGTAGCCAGCTAGTGTAGATGCACCCTACATGTTTAAGACCTGTTATTTAAAAAAAAACATAGTCACTTTCACATCCTCTATGCTTTCTGAAATCTGGTTTATGACTTTGAATATGCATAACTTGAAGACACTTTATGCAAAATGCATCAAGTAACATCAATTTTAAAGTTACAATCTGCTGAAACTGTATATTCTATTTTTTTACAAAAAACAGTCTTATGACATATTAGAGACTAACACATTTATTAGGTCATGAGCTTTTGTGGGTAAAACTGACTTCATCAGATGAGTTCGAGTGGAAATATGGAATCCAGGGTATCCATAGCAGCAAAATACAAAATAAGGTGTATGAGTCCCTTATGTTGTGGCTTATGTGGTTAGGTCTTGTGATGGAGTTGCTTGTATAGCTATGTGGAAAATTACCGATTAACATGGCTATCCCTCTGAGACTTTATATCCAAATTTTGTGCATGTATCATTCTTGAATGTGAAGTTAGAAATATTAAATGTGAATCTGGTTTTAATTCTGATATGCTAATGAGGGCTGTTTGGGATATTTTAGGGACATAAAGGCTCAGTACTCAAACCAATGACCTGTGAATAGTTTTGTTTGTCTTGTGAGCAAAAACTGTGGTTGGGTCCCAGAAAAATATGTGATCATGGCATTTGGTATGGGAATCCATCTTGCATGTGGTACTTTTCCAAGGGGATGGGGAGTGCTAAAAAAAAAGGATTCCCACCTTGGGGGAAAGTCTATGTAAAGAATGGAAATCTATCCGGTCTTTGTCTTCAGATGGCTTTACAAATTGCCTCCCCTATCCAAAGAGGATACATATAAAGAAACCAGGCAACAAAGAACTCTGAAAAAAAGCTGTAGACCCAGGCCAGTGTAAAGATGAACTCTGACTTGAAGCTTTTTTTACCTAAGGTAAGAATGGCTGCTTATGGTAAGAATTTGCCTGTAAAAGGTTTTCTAGAGGATTAGAACTAGCTGGTGTCTTTTGTTTATTTTAACTTAGTGATTTACTTTGCTCTGTCTGTTTTCACTTGCAACTACTTTAAACCTACTTTTTATACTTAATTAAACCACTTTTGTTTATTATCAAGCCTGAGATAATTGTTACCTGGGTCAGGGGGAGGGGGAAAGCAACCACTATGCATATGTCCCTTTCATTGATAAAGAGGGCTGATCTTTGGAGGTTTTTCTGTGTAAAAATTTTACATGGGTTAAGATGCATTTTTTTGGCATTTTAGTACTCTTTGGAGTTGTGCTGATAGATGCTGAGCCTTTATATTTGAGCCATCCAAGAGCTAAACTGGCTCACCATCTATGTTGCTCTGCAAAGGGGAGTAACCTGAACTGTGTGTGTTAGCTAGGGGAGATAAGAGCTTCTGGTCCAGCAGGACAGGGTTGTGGGGAGCCTCAGAGGGCAGGATGGTGGCCATCAATGGCTTTATCCTTACATCAGGAGACAAACACAAGAGAATATCTATGATCTAATCCATCATGGTCACATGGTGGGGCTTTTGAAAAAAAAACAAGCTACAAAATATGTGCAGAAGACCACACAGAGTTTCGAAAGAATGTGAAGGTGAATTTTGAAGCCTCTCAGAAAGAGTAGGTGACTGGATCTTAGACTCTCATGGATCTTTCAGATCTGTAAGGAACTCAAGACGTTCTTAGTCTTATCTGAGGTGATCTGAATCCTCCATGACATTCCCTACGCCTTGCACATTTCTCACAGCATAACTAGTTCACTCTTGGCACACTTGCACCCCGCCTTTTCTTACTGGTAGATGAAGATGTAGACAGAAGGTAATGCTGGTTGGATTAACTTTAACTCCTAGAACGTTTGCCAGGTGAAAATCTGCTGAGTACCCAGGCATGCCTACCCAACTGAGCAAGTATTTTCTGCCTCTGGTTCTCCTGATATAAATGTTGTGTAATATTATAAAAAATGTTGTGTAATATTAGAACTGTGGCGTTCTGAGTACAAGGGATGCTTCCATGGAACTACCATTCCTCTTTATAACTGACCTTCTCACACATCTTGTTTTTGTCCATCACTTGGAACTGAGGGAAACTCAGGTCTGTTGAACAATGATAACTCTGAAAACAACAGGGAAATGAGAGGGGAACTATCTTGGTTTGAACTTCAGAATATTCTTATAATGTGCTGCTATTAATAACAAACAGTTTCTACTTCCTTTCTTATACTACATACATCATGTTCTATAAAGGATTTCAAGGCTTGGATCTGCCATAGAGATTTCAGAAACAGCCAATACATGACAAAATCTGAGTAAACTGAATAGCTGAAAATGCAAGTGTTTTGCAAAATCTGCTATGCAGCCAGGTGCTACTGCTATAAGAACTGCATTTAGTAGCTCTCTAGAGAAAACTAGTCATATTGTGCCAGGGTGGTTTTTGCTACTCAGCTTTCCTCCTGTGATATTGTTATACATGAAGAATATTTAAACAGGGGTTATTGCAACTGGCAAATCATCTGCTTTTAAATGAAATGTATAACAAGAGAGTTAAGGGAATGACTAAAAACATAATCTATAATCTAAAGCATGTGACACGTATTCTGTACAGAGTTTTGGTTTTACCCAGGCATCGGCTCAAAGAACTGCCTTCACAAATCAGAAACATTTATTAGATTAAACTAGTATAAATTAGAATTTTTGTTTTGTTTATCTAGCTGGATCAGCACTTTCAGTATGATTGTTCTGGATTTCACACCACTTAGAAACCTTTCCATTATATAAATAGCTTCAGTCTTTGAAATAATTTAACTTTGTTTCAGTGACAATTCCAGTTTTAGCAGTATGTTTTCTTATTTGCTTCAATCCAAAAGTGTAGGAATATGATTCATAGTAGAATACAAACATGACATGTAAGAGAGAATTCAAACAATTCATACAATCAAGGTGAAGGAGTTCTCTAGTCATCTCAGTATTTTAAAATGTAAGATGAGAGTTTATTAAAACCAACCTGATAAGGCTTGGCAGATAACAATTGTTATTGTTTTCATAATTTTGATGGATAATAGCTATGTATATTTTAAGGATTTTTCTCTGTTTGTATTGACTTACAGTTTCACACTGGCAGGAAACTATGGAGTATCAGACAAAAATTATTTAATGACAATCTAATAAATTCTCAAGCTATTTTTCTTATTTTTCTGTATTTGTAAATTTTGGTTATTATTGATAGGATTTTTTTTGTTGGTTTGTGTGTAGATGAAATTGATGTTTATTGACTTTTATTAATAAAAATCCAATCCCTCCAAACCTACTGATAAATAAATGTGTGTTAGTGAGGAGAGAGTCAGAAATCGTGGAACATGGCTTCAGGTTGTCCACTGGCTAATTTTGGGAAGGTAATTTAACTTCTCTGTACCTGAGTTCTTCCATCTGATAATATGGATATAAAGTGTTCTCTTTAAGTGAACATCAGGATTCATCAACTGCTATGGTAGAATGCAACCTAGTTAAACCCAAGGTCAATATTTACCTTTGGGAACAATAATTTCTAATTTATTCCAATATTTACTTCAATATGTTCAAAAAAGAATACTCTAACTGTGATCCTTGGGTCTGGCTTTGCTTTGCTTGGTGGAGGACCCCAATGAGGGAAAAGCTCATCATACAGTACCTTTATTATCTCTTATCCCTAGGATGGAGAGTGGCTGGTTAAGCCCCCAGGTAAAAGTTAAAGTAACTTATAGGAGCATATAATGGCCATCAAGGAATATCCATAATTAAAAAAAAATGATTGGACACCATCAATATGGGTTTGTCATTTGTGAGAGGAAAATATTTGACTTTTTTCAGATTGTCATTAGCTGAAAATCTTCTTGGACTGTACAATCAACATTCATATAATACAAATTCATTTGTGCTTCTGCTTGTTTGCTACATCTGGGATCCAGTTCTCCTAAGACTAGATCTGAGCAGCTGAATGTTGACAAGAACTCAGTACCTGAGACTACTGAAAAGTACCTCAGTATTATTTTCAATCTCTAAGCAAAGAGGCTGCATCTAGATTCAGTCCAGCTGCCAGTAGCATGATGTGAATGACTTAGACTTAAACTTAGGTCCGCCTGTGTGTCTGGGCACATTGGGCAACAAGTGCTCTCCAGAGATTTCAGTCTGATGCCACTGTTTCCGCTTCTTCTCACGTTATACCAATGTTCTTAAAGTCTTCTTTAACTGTACTTTGCCACCTTTTCAGTGTTCTTCCCTTCAGCTGGTGTCCTTCGCATTGCTACCTTTGGATGAAGATTATCTGAAAGACACAAGATGTGTCCAGCCACAACATCCTGCAGTCTCCGCAGACCACATCTTTGTAGAATCTCTTCGTTAGTAAGGCAATCAATGTAGGTAACAGCAAGGATCTTATGCAGACATTATTGGTGGAACACATTCAGCTTATGTGATATTCTTGCAGTGTTTTTCCATGTTTCACTGGAGTAGATTGCAGTGGACATGACAATAGTGCTATGGAGTCAAAGCTTTGTAGCAAGGCCAAATTGGGCATAGTCTTTGTAGCAAGACCAAATTGGTCATAGTCTTTGCAGCACTGCTGAGGCTTTCCCGATTCTGCAGTTGACATCCGGCTTGACATCCCCATCATTGGACAGAGTGCTGCCAAGATAGGTGAACTGCCGGACATCTTCTAAGGACTGACTTTCGACCACTATTGGCGTATTCGCCTGAGCTTTTCCGATCCGCATCACCTTTGTTTTATTGCTGTTTATCCTCAACCCAACTTTACCTGTTTCTTTTTCTAAACTTGTGATGTCCTGCAAGCATTCACCCGTTTCTGCAAGCAGCACGATATTGTTGGCGAAGTCCAGATCCGTGAGCCGGCACTGGTTTTCCCAAGAGATACCAAAATTCATCCTGCACATTGCTTTCCTCATAATGAAGTCCACAGCCAAAAGGAACAAGAATGGTGATAGAACACACCCTTTCCGCACACCACATGTGAATGAGTGTTCATGAAATTGCAAATGGCTGATCATTTGCATATTCACATGGCTATTTGCAGCAGAAAACAAGCATTGTAGAGGTGGTTCTGCCAGCAAAACCCCTCTCTATTGCTAGACTCTTATCCCTGAAAAAATCAGCTATTAGCCTCATTACTTAAAAATCTATTGGTTCTGGATTTGAGATGCTATGGGAGACTCTCTTTGATGGTATGTCAAAACAGACTTTGACATTATGTCAGGAACATGTCAAAGAGAAAGGCTTTTAAAAGTCTGTGTTCTTTATAATTATTCCAAGTTCTCTGTCAGTTAATCTCTCACCAGACTATGGATAGTGGCATAGTGCTCCAAATTCCTGATCTATCATGTCTGTACAGTAATCCACTTCTACCCGATGCACTCTGAAGGGAGCCATATCTAAGTCTCAGTTGAAAGACTGGGGGGACCATCTCATGAGACCTTATGTATGGGAAAACATGGAGTACCAAATGAATACTAGATGATCCCCAGAAACTTGTAAGGCATTGCTTGTCAGACTTTGAATGTTGAGTAAAAATATCAGGATAGTAATTTTTAATCATTGTAACTCTTAAATGAGAAGTTGATAAGTTGATCTGATTTCCTTAATCATTCATTGGGATACACAGGCTAGAAATATCAAGATTTATCTTTGTCACAAAGCATAACATGTAACGTCACTCTATTTCCAAGATATGAATTACCATAATTATCCACCTCTTTTTAATGTTAGTATTTTCAACTTACCCTAAAAATTAAGACAGCTAACTGCTATCAAAAGATCAAGCTCAACTAAGTTTTATCCATTCATTAAAGGGGCACTTAAAGCACCTCTGAACCACAGGGAAATAGGTTACTTTTATAAGATACAGGATAAAGGAATGGAATTTACACTCATGTTCTTTTAATAACCGATGACCTCACAGTTCAATATATTGACCCATGTTGCAAGGTGAGGATTGGGGGATAAGTACAGAATGACCCATCTGGTCACAGGTTAATAAGAGTTGCCTGAAATTTGTCTACATTGAGTATTTTGGAGTGGACATGGGATATACCAACACATGGGCTACGTCTACACGTGCCCCAAACTTCGAAATGGCCATGCAAATGGCCATTTCGAAGTTTACTAATGAAGCGCTGAAATGCATATTCAGCGCTTCATTAGCATGCGGGCGGCAGCGGTGCTTCGAAATTGACGTGCCTTGCCGCTGCGCAGCGTGTCCAGACGGGGCTCCTTTTTGAAAGGGCCCCACCTACTTCGAAGTCCCCTTATTCCCATGAGCTCATGGGAATAAGGGGACTTGGAAGTTGGTGGCGTCCTTTCGAAAAGGAGCCCCGTCTGGACGTGCCGCGCGGCGGCAAGGCGCGTCAATTTCGAAGCGCCTCTGCCGCCCGCATGCTAATGAAGCGCTGAATATGCATTTCAGCGCTTCATTAGTAAACTTTGAAATGGCCATTTGCATGGCCATTTCGAAGTTTGGGGCACATGTAGACACGGCCATGGAGTGATACTGCATGTCTCCAACTCAAACTGATATTAACATTTCTACTCTACATGGGTATTTCCAAGAGTAAGATTCACATTTTGCAGGGAAAACAGTGGAAAAAATGTAATGTTTTAGCGAGCTTGTTTTTTAACAATTCATTTATTTTTCACTTTGTTAAACTGTAAGTAAAGAGGACTGATTTTTACTATTGGATACCAACTCCCCATATCATATGTTTTTTAACAAAAAATGCAAATAGCACCCCAACCATAGCTGAATAGTGCTATTACACTATCTGCCTAACTATGTGGACATGATTTTTAATATATGTTAAGTAAAATTTATGCCCAAAGTTAACTCCATTTACTAGTTACTGTATCAGGGTTTAAAAATAATTAAACCCATCTTTAAAATTCCCTGAAAATGTCAGTATCCCATGAAGCTTTCTTTGGATTAAGGCATTTTAAATACTGTGCTTTCTTTTGGGAGACAAATAGGGAAACTTTTGTCTCCTTTTAATGTAGGGGTTGCAACTTTGTTTTCGATTAGTGTTTGTTCAGATTAGTTATTCAATTCTAAGTAAAACTGTAACTTTATAGAGTACAGTTTTATTAGTGCAGTGAAGTTTCCCTTGCCCGTTAATAACTGGACAGGTGGTTAACCACCATTTTATGAGCAGCTAAACCAGTTAGCACATCACCACTAGTTTTGCATTAGCACTAACACTTGGAATTCATTACATGGGTCAGTGGTACAGAGACTTCATGTATTATTTCCCTGCACTGTTCCCATCAGTCTGAATTCTGCCCTGACTCACGCTTTCTGTGGTTCCAATAAAGTTAGTGGTGTTGCAAATGGTGTACATCAGTGCAGAAGATTGTCCCATCAGCTTTAAAGTAAATGTAGCTACAGTCTCTTTTGAAAAGTGAATTTACAGTGTTTGGAAAGTGCTGAATTACCAGCACTGGTGAGTGAAGTGTTGCTTTTACCAGATCATCAGCAGAAGAGTTGCCACATGGAGAACTGAAGCAGACATGTCCCCACATTGGTCTACCAGCGTGTGTACCAAGTTCCCAACCCAAGATGGATTAAGGACAGGGCAGCTAAGTCTACAAGCTCATGCAGCTTGTGGCTTCTATGCTGAAGCCTCCAAAAGTTAGTGCTAATTATGAGGATGTGGACACTTGTTCAGTGGCACTGGATTGACACTACTCAACATAAAAACCATGAACAACCCTCAGATTCTATGGCTTGTGGCTAATGAGATCTGCTGGAATCAAAGCAATAACTAGTCTAGAAATGAAAGGGCTTTTTCCCACTACCAGCCCGCTTGAGCCAAACAGTCAACCCAAAGCAGTATCTTCTCCATATCTTCCTGGTGTGTATAAACATGCCCCCTGTGAGGATTTCCCCCCCACATCACTCAAAGCTTTTTCTCTACTCGTTAGCATCTTTTGGTGCTACTTCCCTCCGAGTCTTCCATCATTTACATCTCACTTTGTGACTGACCCAGCTTACCATTTGTGTCCATATAGATGGGGCTGTGATGGAGTGACAAAATCTCCACACTGGGCAGCAAGGGGTTAAGATATTATTTTGGTCTCTGCCAGGCTTGCACTGCCACACCTGCAGCAAATGCTCCATATGCTGGAGGAATTAAAAATGGGGTATTAATTCATTTGGATGGCAGAACTGGACATGAGTACACCTGCATCTCACCACTCAGTGTAGTGGGAAGGATAAAGGCTGACCAAAGAGGACCTCCCTAAGGCAATGGAAGAAAGCATCCTTTGAACATTGGTAACCCCCTCTTACTTATCTTGGATTCAGGGGATAACCTGGGAGTAAGCTGCTACCCTTGCTTGCCAGATAACTAGAAAGCCAAAGGGCCTGGGTCAGGGGTTGGGCTCCCCATCCCATAACCCACTTGGCAATCAGGGGTTGCAGCCATGTCCACTAGGCCATGCTCCCCAACCAGACCCTGAGTGAGGATCATTACAGGGGAAAAGAGAAATGGCCAGCTCTAAGGTCACTAATGGAATTTAGAAGCATGAATTGGCTTTTTTTAAGAGGTAGTGGATGAGATATTTGCACAGTTCTGTAGGAAACAGACAAAATAAAATATATGGAGTTTTTTTCGATTGTATTTTCACCTTTTAATACTCTTAAAATAAGGAAAAACCACTACAATATTGGAAGTGCTTACTACTGTCAGTTCTGTTCCCTATTTGGATGAATGGGAATTCTGTCAAAAATGGTATAATCTCTTAAACTAGTCCAACTTTCTTCAGGGAGCCTATTGTAATGGGCAATTGTCTAAGAAAATCTGTCCTCACACATTTTTTAGTTTGCTTTCTCCAGGAAAAAAGGTTGGAGATAGATTATATCAATATTGTGGATACTTATTAGATGTGAACCTTCAAACAGCTTGACGTTCCCGCTTCCTGGCATCAGACTGACAACACAGCAGTCTGACCCTGCTTCATTTACTGAAGTCAATAGGAGTTTTGCCACTGACTTCAACGGAATACTGTGTCCAGTTCTGGACACCACATTTCAAGAAAGGTGTGGAGAAATTGGAGAACGTTCACAGAAGAGCAACAAGAATTATTAAAGGTCTAGACAACATGAGCTATGAGGGAAGACTGAAAGAACTGCACTTCTTTAGTTTAGAAAGGAAAAGACTTAGAGGGGACATGATAGTGGAGTTCAAGTACCTTACAGAGGGTTACACGGAGGAGGGAGAAAAATTGTTCTCCTCGATGTCTGAGGATAGGACAAGGAGCAATGGGCTTAAACAGCAGCAAGGAAGTTTTAGATTAGACATTAGGAAAAACTTCCTAGCTGTCAGGTGGCTAAAAACTTGAAAAAATTACCTAGGGATGTTTTGGAACCTCCATCACTGGAGATTTTTAAAAGCAGGTTAGATAGACACCTATCGAGGGTGGTCTAGACACTGCTTGGTCCGGGTGAGAGGCCAAGGAACTCCACTCGATAACTTCTCAAGGTCCCTTCCAGTTCTAGTGTTCTGTGATTCTATGATTCTGTGAGAACTGTATCAAGCCCTGACCAAAGGTTGAGTAGCTGTTACACTGCCATGTGGACACTTGTGATGTCTTCTACCACTTCATTCATTTAGAAAACTGGCTTCAGCCCAATGGTCAGAACTCTGGGGCAAAAATTTAAAGAAAGCCTTCAAGGAAGGAAAACAACTGTTTATGATATGAAAATATATGTATTAACATTTGATTTCTTACTGCTTAAATATACTTTTTGGACTTCACTTTGCCTTGGTTTAAAGGCTGCCTGTTTACATAAGCTACTGACTGTTGATATTAGGTCAATACACAAGACTGTCTGTTTAGACCAAACCAGCAAATTCCACAGCATGCTCTGTGTCTGACACACAATTTGCCTGGGTTTCCTTTTCTGTGTACAGAGTTCAATAGCAACAAAAGTTAAACTCTAGAAATAAGTTAACAAGCAACAAATCTTTCTATGCATGGAATACATCTCCTTGCACAAGAAATTTCCAGTAACATGACTTTGCCATTCATGTGCTATTTTACACAGGTAGTACAGTAGATTGTTCCATGTAGTTCTGAAAGTGACAAATGTTCTCAAACAATGGAGGAAAAAGGAACCGGTTCAACGTGGCATTTGTCCCAATCTACCTGGGACAAAAGAAGACCCTCATTTTCACAAGGTGATGGGGGGTGGAGGGATACTTCCAGCTGTTTCTGATATTTTGTTGTGAGTGCAGCACATCTGAAAATCAAGACTTAGATATTTCAAGTTGAGCACCCAAAATGGAGATTCCTAGGTTTAGTGACGTCTAAATCATTTTGGGCCTTAATGACCTGCTTAAGGTCACAGCTGGGATTGGGAGTTGGGGTTGTGGGCTCTCAGCTCCTGGCACATTGCGGTATATCATCCTGTCTCCCTATGAACGCATCTAATTCATAAACCATATATGAAACTTATGACTCTTTTACTTACCTACCATGACCTCGGTTCAGAGTGCTATGCTCCCTCTACCATGTTTGCTAGTTTTACTGATGCCTGCAGCACTTTAAGAACTGCAGCAGACTGCCTCAGGTTAGAGTTTTATATCTAACTGCAAGAGAAACACAAACTTCTCAGTGCTCCAATAAAGATCACGAGAGACAAAGTGACCATCTGTCCCATTTTGGCTGGGACAGTCCCGTATTTCAGGCGGCAGGAAGGTGCCCTGACTTATTTTAACAAAGGAGCTAATTGTCCCATATTTACGCCCTCTGCTGAGCTGCCCTTCCCCCAGGTCAGCACAGTCACAGCTGCTGGCTGGAAAGCATACTCAATGGTCATGAGTACAGGCAGCAACAGGAGAGGGAGCTAGTAGAGGCCTTGCCATAGGTTAGTAAGGCAGAATATGTTGGGGCGGGGGGGTAGTGTATCCTCCCCACCTCCTTTTTAAGATTTTAATGGGACCTGGTGCCCTGGGCAGCTGTCCTTCTAGCCAGGGAGACCCTCTCCTCTCCCCACCGTCAAGGCAGGGCTGTAAGTGCTTCACCAGCAAGGCTGCAGCTCTGTTCCCAGCTACCCCTGGCTTGGGGAAGCCAGGAGCACACTAGCAGGGCTGCAGCCCCATTACTGGTGCCCGGTGGCATAGGTCATCTAGCAAACCCCCCTGGCCCCAACGTCCCCACAGGGCAACTGCCCCTGCAACTGGGGAACTCGCCCATGGGGTGGCAGCCCCGTTCTGGCACTCTGTAGCATGTGATAGCAAGGGATCTGCATTTGCTTGGCAGCTGCAGCTGGGGAACTGCTTCTCCCTGCACCAGGGTGTCCAGTATTTGACCTAGGGAAATATGGTCACCGTACCCAGAGGCCAAAAGCCACTCTTTGCTCCTGTGAAATGCCCTTGTAATTTTGAAGGCTCCAGGTATGCGCTATTAGGACTGTAACATTACCAGTATCTTAATTTACTTTTTTTAAGATTAAAAGGCATGTTCATTTATTGTCTGATTTACTAAGACCTTAAAGCTGTAGCCACTGTTACAGTACTCCCAGTATGTGCGCTAACAACAAGAAGTCCTGTGGCACCTTGTAGACAAATAGATATATTGGAGCATAAGCTTTTGTGGGCAAAGACCAAAGATATTCAGGATTAATCTGACCAAGTGGGTCTTTGCCCACAAAAGCTTATGCTCCAATATATCTTTTAGTCCATAAGGTGCCACAGGACTTCTCGTCGTATTTATACTCTTAATATGAGTACAAATTGAGGTTACACAAGATTGGGGAACGATTAACATCAAGTATAGCCCTCAGGGGATGGCAGTAGATCTCTGTATGTTCCATCTCATACAAGGGGAGCAGGTTCAGTGGAGGGCAAGGAAAATGATTAAGGGGCTGGAGCACATGACCTATGAGGAGAAGCTGAGGGATTTGGGTTTGTTTAGTTTAGGGAAGAGAAGACTGAGGGGTGATTTAATAGCAGCCTTCAACTTTCTGAAGGGGAGCTCTAAAAAGGATAGTGAGAAACTGTTCTCAGTGGTGTCAGATGGCAGAACAAGGAACAATGGTCTGAAGTTGAAGAGGTGCAGGTTGGATATTAGGAAAATCTATTTCACTAGGAGAGTGGTGAAGCATTGGAATGCGTTGCCTAGAGAGGTGGTGTAATCTCCATCCCTCAAGGTTTTTAAGTCCTGGCTTGACAAGGTCCTGGCTGGGATGACTTATTGGGGGTTGATCCTGCTTGAAGCAGGGGGCTGGACTAGATGACCTCCTCAGTTCCCTTCCAGCCCTAGGATTCTATGATTCTATGAAGTGCGCAGAGTTAGAAAAAATATGTGGTTGAACAATGTACAGTACAGCTTGCACCCCCCTGGTCCAGCATGATTAGGACCTGAGCAGTTCCAAACAAAAGAATCTGCCAGACCTGGGGAGGTCCCCTGCCAGGGGCCCCCAAGCCTGCAGCAAGTGCTCTACCTCGCCCCTTCCTCCCTCACCACTGCGCTCCTCACCCAACTGCCAAGGAGGGGGAAGAGAGGGCAACACCAGCCCCAGCCTGTGCTGCCCGGGGGCTGTAGCCCTAGGCTGTGATGCCCCCTGCAGGACTACCGAGGGATGCTGGCACTGGCCCCATGCTACTCCCAGACAGGCTGCAAAGGCTGTTTCCCCTGGTTCCAGCTGGATCTCCTTCCCTTAGGCTCCAGGCTCTCTGGTTCAGGAGCATCCATGGTCCTGCTGGACTATGGATGTTGCCAAACCAGAGACTGTCAGTTTTAGGAGGTGCAGCCTGTACTTTTTCGGGTGCTCACCAGCCACTTCGGGTTTTCTTCTCATGCCTTGTGGTGGCTATCAGGCACGAGTAAGTTGACAGCTGTGCAGGGCTATTCCCATTAATGTAGGATACGGTTCCTTTGCACTCCCTGTCAAACTTGTGCTTTTCTAATTTCTGTTTTACATTCCATGCCTGCATTGTGCAGAATCAAGCTTGAATTAGGGTGGGCAGCCATGAATCAGCTTCTTTGAGTCAGTAAATAGAAAGTAGGCATCTGTCTATGTAGCTCCCTATGATTGTTCTCACATCACAGGTGACCAACCATATAACTGAACGAAATGACTCCATTATGTCTTTCTTTATGCCTAACACTGAACAACCAGAAGTAAATGTTATACATGTAAGGTTAATCATCCCACATTTCCCCTAGGGTAACAACACCTGGAGTGGTTTTAATGTTGTATTAAAGGTGTAATTGGACTGGATATTTCTAGGTGAAACTCAGTGCTACTCCCTATAATTAAGAACCTGGGTTTGGCAGGCCTACCTGTAAATCAAAGATTTTTCTAGCTGTCTTTGGGCCATTCGTCTTGGGTCTGCAGTTCATAGCATGAAATGCATCTCTGTTTTATGCCTTTGAAATCTTCTAGCTGAAAGATAAAAGAAAATTATTCCTGGGGTAGCCAACACAGGACGCATTCATGACAATTATGCAGGACGGAAATGCTTCCGGCGACTTAAGATTTCACAGAAAGAGACTCTCAGTTTGGCATCAAGTGAACTTTTTCACATGCTAATAAAGAAATGAAATAATGCTTACCTACTTTCTCCTTTACATTCTTTTCACGCTGATTTCTTAGCAAAAGTTCAGTTCAGTCCAATGTAAGTCGATAGCAAAGCCCTCATCAATTTCAACAGAAAGAAGACCTTGTATAAACAGGATGGCCAAAGTGTCTCATGCGTCAACAGTAGGTAGTGACTTTTCAGTTAAAGATTTTGTAAATGAAAGGGAACGTGTTGAGCCATTTTGAAGGCTAACACACTTCTAATACTTTTTTACAGACAAACAGTGTGCACTGAATACAAGAGCTATCTTAGGTCTGATCCTTGTAGGTAGCTGGTAAATGCCTGCAAGTCGTCAGGAACCATGGATACTCAGCACGTGGACTATACTATGTTTTTTCCCAATGAGTTAAAACTTAAGATCAAAGCAGAAAATGTATGTAATAAAAGATTCCAATCTGTTGCTGCTTGAATTTCTAACTTTTACACCCATAACTCATGGCCGTGTACCATGTTACATACATACACAGATGAAGGATGAAGAGTAACATCAACTGAGTCCACATCAACGGAGTCCACAATGAAGACACTTTTTTCAGTGTCTCAACCATTGTGTTGAACATCATAAAAATAGCCTACATATGTGAGAATAAAAGATCTCATTCTAATATTAGGATGTCTAGTTTGAAATCAGGAGACTTAAAATTACACTCATCCTTTAAGAGAATTCTTGCCTTAAAGTTTGTAACCCACTGAATAGCATGGATTTCTTATTATGAAAAAGAGCCTCTCTTCTTGAAAAACAGGTAGCATCTGAAGGGTCCAGGCCCATATATGACTGTGTCTATGCATTAGATAGTGATATGTCTAAAAGTTAACCTTAACATCCACTGTTTGGCTTGGACTATCATAAAGACTAAGTTGACTGCCCTTTAAAATATATATCCAGAATAATACATGTTTACTGAAGTTGAAATTCTGTAATGGTTTGCTGGCTAACTTTGTGTTGAACGTGGAGCACATTGGATGATGTTTTCAAATGGGAACTAAAGCTGGGCCCCACAGACTGTATTTCTATTGTTACGTTTGAAAGTCTCTTAAGTGCCTAAATGAGCTATCAGCCCAAGTTCCAGTGCAGACAATGTGACTTGTGCTCCCAAGTATCTCATGCATATTTTGAAAAACTCACCTTCAAACATTTAATCATGCACTTATGAGCCTCACTTTAGGCTATTATTTTTTGAAAATTTTAGCTAGTGTCTTCTTCTACCCTTTATTTTTGTCACCGCTTTTATCCCCTTGCTTTAACTTTGTTATGAAGGCAGCTAAAATGAATATTTAGTATTGGTATTTATTTCCATTTACCCTCTCTTTTAGTCCCTGGTCTTGCTATGTGTTACACAGCTGCACAATGCTTAATCAAGTCAATGGGGCTCCATGGTTGCTGACAGCTGTCTGCATGCATTGCAGAATTCAGGACAAATTCTGTTCTGTGAAATCATTGTAACTGCCCTGTACTTGCAACTGCCGTAAACATTTGGAGTAACTCCAGCAACTCAGGATTTATACCAGCATAATTGAAAGCAGAATTTGGCCCTTAGCAATGTTGTTTCAAAGGGTTCTGCAAGTTTAATGAAACAGACAGGAATTCTAATGTCAACTTTAGTACCATTCATCAGCAAAGCCATAGTGCTGGTTGGTTTGTATTCTGTGCCACTGATTAACTACCATTAAATTAACTGTTAAGTATAATCAGATATAAACATTCCTTTGTGGTTAAGTTGTTAAGCTTTTTTATTTTCCTTTTTACAGTTCCATCGGCAATTGTAAAAAGGAAATACACATGTCGGCAGCAGACAGAGCGTCAGGAATTTCATCTTACCGCAGCTAAATTATGTTTGTGGTTCCAGAAACACTTCTGGTGCTACCCATACTCATAAACTCCCACCTTCAGGGAAAAGCTACCATTTCTTCTCCAGAGTGCCTTGGGTCTAACAATTGAGCATAACATACAATAGTGGCAGTATTTAAACAAGACTGTTGACATTGTAACAGAAATATGCATTATCAAGCACAATCTCCTGAGAACCATTTTGCCAACCAGAGTGATCACGGTTGATGGTGTCAAACCAAACATTGTGCAGTTAAATTCTTAGATCTGGTTCAATCCTGAAAAACGTTGACTCTCTGCCCCTCCCCGCCAGGCAGCGCCAGGTAGGGTCAGGGCATGTACTCCTTCATGTGTCAATGGAGAATTTCAGTGCACAGTGCACGGGTGTTTCACCAGCCTGGTGATGTGGCCAAAGAGAATTTGCAGCTTTTGCATGTTATGAGAACCAGAGCTCTGCAAGATTGTAATAAGACACAGTCAAGCCACTTTAAGCTCAGGATTTGGCTCTGACAATGTACATGAATGGCTCTAGCAGCTCCAAGTCTGCTGTAAGCAATACAAGCAGTACAGAGGTTTGACAGATCTTGAATTTTCTCTCACCACAAAGATATTTTGCATCCATTAATGACCAATGGTCTTCATACAGGAGGTGGTAAGACAGAGAAGTCAGGAAGGGGAAAGATCCTGACTGGTGGGGTGAGATAAGAGGGGCCAGTCCTAGCCACTTTTCACCATAGGCCAGCCCCCTGCTCCTCCTCTTCCCCTAGAGACCCCAGCCCCCAGCCAGCCAGAAGCTGGAGCTTGACCAGAGGAGACCCCACAGCTGTTGGTGGACCCGCTATCTTTTCAACTCCTCCCAAGCCAGATGCCTACCAATAGTACAATGATCAGTGTCTATCTGAGAACACACACAGGCTTTTGAGGATCCCATTTATAACCTTGTGCCCTTTGGAACAATCTGCTTCAGGCTGTGCAAGAAATCTCAGCTTTCTGAAGAGGTCTTTAATATATGTGAGAAGACAGAAGTACACAAGCAGGAAAATGTTCAAGAAAAGTACATCAGTGTCCTGCCTACAAAGCTAACACACGCCTGGCTGGCAGCCATAAACAGCTTCCTTACATCTCCGTTGTGAAACTAGATGGATCTTCATCAGTGGACAAGGTCCTGGAAAAAAGATAAAACATATCATGGAAATGGGCTTACACATACAGCTACCGAAGACTGTCTAGAGCAGGGGTTCAGCAACCTTTCCAAGGCGGAGTGCTGAAATTTGACCTTTTGATCTCTATGTATGGTCCGAGTGCTAGTGATACACTACAAAGTACAACAGCATCATTAATAAATTAAGATGCAGAGCTTTACCATTTAGGTGGTGGTTGGTAGCATTAGCTGATCTTTTGTTAATCCATTGGCAGCATGGCTTTGAGCAACTCCTGGCACACATGCCGGGAGTTGCTGAACCCTGGTAGAGCTACATGACTTGGCAAACTGCATGGCTGAGGACTCAGAGACGAACGTTGATCCTCCATCATTCCAGGATGCATGGAAGGCTGTCTAAAAGTCATGGAATGGATGTGCTTCTGGATCTGAGCTGCTCAAAAGTGCCACAGAACCAGTGAGCCTCAGCTGTTCTTAAAATGTGGGCATTAGGCAAAGTACCAGCAGAATGGAAAGATGGAATCATAGTGTCCCTTTACAAGGTAGTCAGTCTTGCACAGAAAGTGGCCCTTCCAGGCTGACTTCATTGTTATCAGTCCCTTGAAAGGTCACTCACCTTCTTCTTGGTATGATGCAACCACTCATTAATAGACATAGCTGTTCACAACTATCAGGTTTCACTGTTGTGCTGTTGTTGACAAGGGATCTGCTTCTTATTCCCGTGGATTATGGCTGAGCTGCACTTAGAATTTAACTGTGCACTTCATGAGGCATTTATCAACGTCACAGTGGCTTTCAATTTGGTCAAGAGAAATATGAGCACAAGTTATATGAATCCAAAGCAACTGTAAGGCAATAGTTGAGAATCAGACCTGCAAATTCTTCATTTACACCCTGTGGGTGTAAGCCAGAACAGTATTTTCCAACAGAACATTAAAAAGAGTAGATGTTTGCTGTTTAAAAGAAAAACATAGTATTTATACAGGCTTTAGTTCAAAGAACAAATGAGATATTCTGGAGCTTGGTAGTCAAAAGTGTAGCTTGATTTTTCAAGTATAAAAATGTTCATTTGTGTTCCAGATTAAAAATACTCTATGTTCATTTATTTATTTAGATTTAGACCACGTGCTCTAAAAATAGGACCTATTAGCCATTTCTAGGATCACTTTTGATACTGCTTCAAAAACAGAGCCACAAAATACGCAGCTGCTGAAATGGCCATGATTTGTACTTTATGCATTTATACAAAACCTATAACAATGGGGGTTGGGCCTCTAGATGCTATCATAATACCAATATTAAATAACTATAATTAATGTCCAACAGCAAACCCATTAAGTTTCCTTTCCAGCTCTTACCCTTTCCTCAGAGTTAGAGAGAATAAACAGATCCACCCTGTAGGTTAATCATAGAACGCTAGGGACTGGAAGGGACCTTGAGAGGTCATCGTGTCCAGCCCCCTGCCCTCATGGCAGGACCAAGTACTGTCTAGACCAACCCTGATAAACACTTAACTAACCTGTTCTTAAATATCTCCAGAGATGGAGATTCCACACCCTCCCTAGGCAATTTATTCCAGTGCTTGACCACCCTGACAGTTAGGAACTTTTTCCTAATGTCCAACCTAAACCTCCCTTGCTGCAGTTTAAGCCCATTGCTTCTTGTTCTATCCTCAGAGGCCCAAGAAGAACAAGTTTTCTCCCTCTTCCTTATGACACCCTTTTAGATACCTGAAAACCGCTATCATGTCCCCCCTTCCTCTTCTTTTTTCCAAACTAAACAAGTCCAATTCTTTCAGCCTTTCTTCATAAGTCATATTCTCTAGACCTTTGATCATTCTTGTTGCTCTTTTTTGGATGCTTTCCAATTTCTCCACGTCTTTCTTGAAATGCAGCGCCCAGAACTGGACACAATACTACAACTGGGGCCTAGCCAACGCAGAGTGAAGCGGAAGAATGACTTCTCGTGTCTTGTTGACAACACACCTGTTAATGCATCCCAGAATCATGTTTGCTTTTTCTGCTACAGCATCACACTATTGACTCATATTTAACTAGTGGTTAATAAACTAAGACTATTTACAGACAGAAAATATTTTAGCTCACACTTAAAATTTTGTGCCCATAGTCAATGTTTCCTCTGATCTTTTCCATCTCTGTGTGGATATTTTCCCTCCATATGCAGAATAAATATTTTATGTGCACTGAAGTATTTGTGAATGTGAACCAGTAATAGAAACAAAAGACCTAGCTGTGGATGCTCTGCTAATCAGCTGGACAAGCAACTGAATATCTCCTGAGTGACCAAACAAGCACACAGCTTACAGAGAATACTGCCCATCATTATTTCTGATGCAATTTGGTTTGTTAAGTATCCAACTGCACTTCTAAATCCTGTATTTAGACATCTACAGGATCTCAACTGCACCCACAAATAATCATGGTACAAATTTTCACCAACAACTACTTGCACTAGTAAAAAGGCACAGAAATGGAGTCCAGTTCAACCCACTTAAAAGTTGTTCTTTTCTCTCCAAAATATATGGCATGCAAAATATGCCACTGTATTTATTTTTGTATCTGAAAAGTGAAAAGTAAAAAAATTACAACTACTAAATTTCTTTAATGTCAACTAGGACAATCTGAATTTTTCAAATGGCTTTCTGGCGTTCTTAGCCACCTGGGGATGAAAGAGAATTCAGCTTAACTATGTGTGTTGGCTTGTATTACATTAGATCTGTGAAACATAGAAAACAAATGGCTTGGGTTTCAAAAACATAATAGGAGGCCTTTCTCTAAACTTATTCTCTCCCACTGTGACCCTGAGAAAGAGACTAATTTATGTGGTTGCACTTAATATTTTCTTCAAAGGTGTAAACCTGTAGAAACTGGATTAGTATATTGACTCCATCAATTAATGTTAATCTAATATCCTGCCTATTTAAATTAGTGCAAACATTGGCATATAGGGTTAAGGGAAGAGAGTTAAATTGAAAAGGATTTATTTAAGGATTAAGCTAGTAGCTAAATAAGAATTAAATCCAGGAAGTAAACATCCCAGCAAAGTACGTTGTGGGAAACAACAGACCTCAACAAAGATCAGCAGTTCAAAATAATCATGTGCCATCACAGCTGTAAGAGGAGACAAAAGCAAATTACTGTAGAAATAATGCTCTAGGCCTATTCCTGCTCCTGCTGAAGTGTATGGGGAAACTCACACAACTGGCTTCAATGACAGCAAACTTAGCTCTCTGTGTCATTTTCCATACCAAAACACTTAACTAAAATAAATTATTAAATCAAGAAATGACCCAAAAGATACATCCACATAAGCATCTAAAGGGATAGCTACATTTGCAAGGAGAGGATCTTCTGATCAGATTAGATACTGCTTTTAATGAAAAGTAACGTGAACCTTCTGACATTGGAACAGCAAAGAAAATAACTATCACCTTCACTCAGACTGTATCTACACTACAAACTAAAATTGATTTTATTAAAATTGATTTCCTAATGCTGGGTTTTATCTATTCGATTTAGAGCATTTTCACCTTCCCACATGCTCCCCCCAAAATTGACTTACTGCTGTCACACACAAGTAGCTTAAATCGAGTGCCGCAGCAAACCTATCCCACAGTTCCCTGAGCCCCATAGCATTCTGGCCCTGCAAGTAGGTGGTGGTATATGACAACATCTTCCCACATTTCATTCCCCTCTTTCCCCTGCCATGTTAAGTATGTTTAAGTAAACACAGGTGCTACACTGAAACTAGAATGAATCATTGAAACAGTTATGACTCGGGGTGGCTAAAAGACCCCAGACCACAGCCAGATTTGGACCTGCCAAAAAAGACCTTCAGAACAAGAATATTCCCTGCTGCAAGCATTATTTCGAGAACTGTGGTAATTGTATAGTTACTACATTGTCTTCATTGAAACATGTACAGCTTGGGGGTGGCTAAAAGACTGCTGGCTACAGCCAGCACCTGAAGATTGTGACATTTGACAGCCCTGAACACCATGACTGCCAAGGGAGACCCAACACCTGCCCCTATGAACAGCGTGCCTAGGCTTTATTTTTGCCTTGGATATAGATTTAGGCCTCTGGGAGAAGAGGACCCTAAGTAGACATGGGTGCTACACTGAAAGTCGAATGAATCATCAGTAATGGCTTGGGGCAGCTAAAAGACAGCAGACTTTTGACAGTCCCAAAAACTGTGTCCACCATGGAGACCCACCACCTACCCCTTTGAGCATCACGCCTAGGTTTCTTTTGGCTTTGGGTATGGATTTAGGCCTCCTGGAAAAGTGGATGCTTAAGTAGACACCGGTGCTACACTGAAACTCGAATGAATCATCAGTAATGGCTTGGGGCGGTTAAAAGACAGCGAGCTTTTGACAGCCACAAAAATTACGATCAGACATGGAGACCCTTCGATTATTTTTGGACCTGAATCTGGATTTAGGCCTTCTGCGAAAGATGACCCTAAGAAGAAGAATATGTTCAAGTAGACACAATTGCTACACTGAAACTTGAATGAATCACTGAAACAGTTACGGCCAGGGGAGGTTAAAAGACCCCTGAATAAAGGCCACATAAAAAAGCTGGTCCGAGAAGCCAGCCATGCTAGTAACGAAGTATTTTCTTCCATTGACCAAAAATCATGTCTGCCAAGGAAGACATACCCCCAGGCAGATAAAAGACCCCTGACTGTAGCCAGCCCCAAAAATCATGACCGCTGAGGGAAGGAGACTTCCCCTGGTTGCCTAAAAGAACCCAGACTACAGCCAGCCCCCAGAAATTGTGACCACTGAGGGAGACATCCCCTGGGTGGCTAAAAGACACCAGACTACAGCCAGCACCTAAAAATTGTGACTACCATGGGAGATGTCCCCCAAGTGGCTAAAAGAACCCTGGCTACAGCCAGCCCCTGAAAATTGTGACCTTGAGCAGCATGTCCATTATTGGTTCAGGGTCAAGCCACGTGATGCAGCTGGGGGTCAGAAGGTTCTTGACTGTGTGGCACCTCCAGGGGAGGGAAGGGAGGGGTTGTGGGGGTCAGGATGAAATGTAAGCGTCTGAAAAGAAGTTTCTCATCCAAGCATGACCCTCACCCACAAACTAGCTGCCATGTGATGCAGGCAAGGGAAAGTTCCAGACTGAGTGGCACCTCCAGGGGGAGGGAAAAGAGGAGATGTGGGGGTCAGGACAACATGTAAATGGCTAAAAAGAAGTTTCTCATCCTACCAGACAAGCACGACCCCCACCCACAGCCTAGCTGACACATGGCATGGTCGGTGCAGCAGCTGGTGCCAGCCAGTGCAGAAGAAAAAGGCAGCTAGCAGGGGTACACACAGTACCACAGCCATGCTACTAGCAAAGAAAAAGAAATAAGATTTTTCAGCGTCTCATGACCCTACAGCCATGGGCTTCCAAGTGCCAAATTGAAACAGTCTTCCTGTTGCCTAATTCCTCTGGACCTGAGAGCAGTGGAGCTGGAAGACGCCAGAGCGGAGAATTGTGGGGCACATACAGGACATCTCGGGAGGCTAATGAATTTGAATTAAAGACATGGCGTGTCCTAACTACCCTTCATTTGGAATTTTAAATTCGAACTGAACACTACACCCGTCAGGTTACTACGATTTTAGGATTTCGATATTATGTCAATTTTAGTGCTCCATGAATTGAGCTAATGGAATTTACAGTGAGGACAGGCACTTGGAAAAATCCAGCTAACTGACTTAAAGTCGATATTATCTCGTAGTGTAGACGCAACCTCAGTCACAAAATCTAGGGAAACCTTCCTCTCAGGCCTCTCCTGATTACATAGTTCCACCTGGACACAGCGCCTGCCTCTCATGCCCCAGCTGCACTCCTTTCCCTCCTTCTCAGTGCCAGAGGAATTGGTGGCAGAAGCAGATAGGCAGTATCTTGGATGCAGCTCACAAAATTCTTTAGTATCCTCTGTTTCTTAGAGTGCTTTGTGTGAAAGGCACTTTTCAGTACTGAGCCTGATGCAGTGGAAGGGTTGAGGCAGAATTTCATGGGCCATTCTGAAGACTTCCTAGCAATGCTCACCGGCATTTTTAAATGTATTTTTGATGCCTTTAGAAATTAAGAATGATTAAATAAAACTAGTAAATGAATACCCTGCCTTCTTCCTCCTTGTGTTCCTTTAATCAAATGTTTATTTCGTGGATTGTGGCATATCTTTTTCTCAGTCTTCTTTAGTGTCAGTTTTTTCTCAGTCTAATAACTTTCCCTCCATCCTCTTTTCCCTTCCTTTCATTCATTTCTAGTAACTCCTTCCTTCCTTTCAGTATCTTCTCTCTACATTCTAAGGTCAGGTCTACAGTACAAACTTACATTGGTATAACTATGTCACTCAGGGGTGTGAAAACCCACCCCCTGAGTGACACAATTATATTGACCTAACCCCCAGCATAGAACCCAATAGTTCAGATGATCCTTGATGAACCCAACCTCTCGAACCAGTACCAATCATACCTCCCATTTTTGAGCACGCTAATGAAATGTTAACCATCTAACTGAAGAAACGGCCAGCTCCAGCCCCACCTGTCACAGTGCCAGCAGAAGGGCTTCTCCCAGTGACACAGCTACTTCCCCTCACTTAGGTGGATTAACTACAACAAGGGAAGAAGCTCACCCGTTGTTATCATAGTGTCTTCAGTGAAGCACTGTAGGGGGCAACTACACCTGTGCATCTGCACCTCAGCATTTTAAATGTAGACTGGCCCTTATTCCCAGCCTCTTCCACTCAGTGCCCAGCTCTCTCCCTCCCTCTCACACATGCACACGTACCCCTCACCTCACCACATGCTGATTTATTTGTTTCTGCGCTTCTGTGAATGTTTAGAGATAATTGAGAAGAGTCTTTCCACTACAAATAAACACACTAACTATAACAGAGAGCAGTGGTTCTCAACCTTTTCACTAGTGCAGACCGCCAATCGTCCCCCCAACTGTTCACAGACCCTCAGTCACCCCCAAAACCTTTGGCAGACCCTTGTCAAAGCCAGTTCTAGTCACTATGCTCCCTTCATTAAATGACAAAGGAAACCACAACAGATTTTCAGACAGTAATTAACAACATTGTGGGAAGATATTTACTTTAAAAATAACAATTGACTGTAACTTATTTTCTATGGTCATTTTTCTTTTTCTTTTGTTTTTTCACTGACCATCTGCAATGCCTTTGCACACCCCCAGAGTTCTGCAGACCTGAAGTGGGGAACCACTGCAATAGAGGAATCATTTCACCTGCACTGAAATGCCACCTCTGAAGTAGCAGGTGACTGCTGTTTTGGAGTATACAGCCAAATAACACCTCTGAACATGAAGCACACTGTGTCTGACTAAAGGAGGCAGAGTATCATTAACTACATTTAAATTTTGTAGAGGTTAACCTTGCTCTTTCAAGACATACCACAGTACCTTTCTTGACCACAAGCAGTTAGAACAAAGATGTCATTTCTAGCAACATGAAACCAGAAGCTTCATGTTGGGGTATTGTCCGAGCTGGCATTTAGGTCCTGCAGAACTTGCTACTGGAGACCTATAAACATAAAAGACAATCTCAGCTCTCATTAAGATATCTGTTTCTTTGCAAAGCTACCCTTGATAAACAAAGTGAAATGATGTAAACCAACCTAGATTTAAAAGCTTGTCTCTGGTTCTTCCTAAAGATCAGTGGTTATTCAGTGTTCCCACCCCTTTCCCTGACAGAGCTCTAGGCTCTCCTGTAGGGTCTGTGAAGATCATGGCCCCGACATATAAGTGGACCTCCAACCAATTTGTGGCTGTAGGAACAGTGCTGCCTAGGCTGCAGCTGATGGCACTAGGATCTCTGCAAGTTACTTCTCAGTTATCTGTCCGAGAACGGGGACTCAGATCATTTTCACTCTACACATTTTATGTAACATGAGCTTGAGAATATATTTCAAAAAATCATCTCATCAACCTTCCTCAAAATCCCCAAACCATCCCTGTTCTTAGTGGTTTCATAATAGTGGAGAGGAGCTGATGTTGATAATTTCCTGCAGTGAATAGTTGTTTTACAGACTTGCCTAAAAATGGTGTCTGGCTGTGGGCATTAATTCAGGAATAACTCAGACAGAAATGTGCCACCTACTGCATCCCCATGATCAGCTCTTGGGTTTGCTTGGCAGCTTTCTGTTCAAGTACTTACTAGGCTCAAATCTACCGAGCTTGTGGCAAACACCCAACAGATTGGTAGCCCTGAGAGGTTCAAGCCCTTTTGAAAAGGAAATTTACAAATTCAATATGGGAGTATGCAGTCTATGAATGCAGCTTTAACAGCATTTCTCTTAAACCCCCATGGACTATGCAACTCTCAGCTTCCTTCCTTTTTTGCCAGTACTCAGTGGCAAAGAAATGCGTCCTTCGTTGCAGTGCCACTGAACAGAATGTTAGTCTAGCATTAAATTTTGCTTCACCCATTAAGGTCTACTATTGAATTTCAGTAAAAGCGTTATGAAATATCTGAACTGAAGGAAGGTTTGAAGAATTGGTCAATGGCTGAGAAGTAGTTGGCTTGCAATCAAGGTACAGCTGGAAGCATGCTTGGCTTAATTTAGTCTAGCTGAACGCAGAGATTGTTTCTTAGACGTGTGGATAACTCAGATTTTAATCATTTTGGCAGTTCCTCTACACAGCAGAGCCCCCAAAGACTGAAACGATCCATCCAGTTTCTTGCAAAGAAAAATGTCTGAGTTTCAGTCACCCAAAGCTCTTACACAAGCTGTTGTCTTGTAAAAGGAGGGCACTTCCATAGTTCAACTTTCTGAATAAAGCAACACGCTGCTAAGCATGGTGTTCACAAAAGGTTTTGGGATTAATACTTACTGAAATGTGTGTGCTGTGTTCAGGGCCATCCCTAGGCATATGCAGAGTATGCAGCTGTGTAGGGCACCGCTAAATTTGGGGTGCCACTTTGCCCCAAATTAAGTTGTGCTCTATGCTGCGCCAGTGTATGCCCAGCACAGCCAAAGTCCAGTGGTGCCTCCAGCATCCCCAGTCCTCTGACCTCTTCTCTACCTTCTGGATGTGGCCACCCAATCCCCTGGCCCCTGGATCTCTGCTGCACCTCCTGGACCCATAGCCCAATCCTCCTGCACCTCTGCCTCCCGTGTTCTGCCTCCAGGCCACATGGCCCAATTCCCTAGAACCTCTGCCCTGGCAATCCACCTCCTGGCCCCAGTGGCTGAATCCCTCAGCCCCCCACACCCTGCTCTGATGGCCCCCCAGCTGTGGTCACCCCAATCCCCTGGCCCCCTGCTCCACCTCCTGTTACTAATGGGTTGCACTCTGCCACCTCTCATCTGTTCCCCGCATCAGCCTCCCTGTCCTGATCCTGCCCCCAAAGCCCTGAGCACAGACCCCACCTTGCAGAGTTGCTGTTCAGCTCCCCAGTGGGGAGAGAGTGGCTGTGTAGGACACCTGAAGTCACATGGACAGCCCTGGCTGTATTCTAATAGCATAATAGGCATTGACTGGCACCCGTGTTGACAGTCCCAGTGGAGAGACCAAAGATTTATTTTTGAATGGGTGCAAGAACAACACTCACCCTGAGAGGTGGTCCTTCTAGGACACTGAGGGAGGGTCACCTGTTCTGGAGCAAGAGCTAAGAACCACGGCTCATCTTCACTATGTGGAGGACTTCAGCCTACATGGCTGTTACTTCTACAGAATAAATAATTCACTTAAAAATGTGTTCTTTAACGAAAAATAGATCCTCCCATGGCTGCTCCCCTGTGTACATAGTCTGTGGTAAGTCTTGATTGTTCCATTCTGTGTAGAACAAGTTCTGGCAGATGTAAATGCAACCCAGTGTTCTTTCTCACTCCCTTTTTTAGAAAAATGTGCAGAGACAGAGGTATCTGCATCCAAGTCCTACAAAAAAATAAGTTGTTAATGTTTTTCCCTTCTGTAATTCAAGTTTTCCACCTGCCTGGTGTGTTTTCAAGCATAAATGAAATTAGTTGAGTATTTCAGATTACCCTTAATGGACTTCTAACCTGAGACTGAGTTCTGAACTTAGGGATATGGCTATACATCTAGAATGATACTACTCGTTGTGTGTTATATTAGTGGTAGGGAGTTCAGAATCCAGCCCCAGGTCCTTGAAAAACTCCATTCTTTTCAGAGGCTAATTGACATGGGCCTGGACCTGTGAGTTGCTGAGCATCCTCAACTCCAATTGAATTTAATGGAAATCAGTGAGCATTGAGAGCACTCAGGATCAGGCACATGAGCTAAAGGGATAGGTGTGCTTCCCTGACTCTCACTGCATTCTGCTTTACTCCTGAAGTAATGCTACTAGAGCAGACTCCAATCCTCTTGCTCATCCTAAACTGCATTTACTAATTTGATCCCTGGAACATACTGGCCTCTGTTCTTACACTAGTTTCCTGAGCTACCACAGTTGTGAGCTTGTACTTATGTAAACATAATACCCACAAGTAATTTTTTTCGCATTGCCTAAAAGATTTAGGAACCTTGGGCATTTGCATGCTTTTTAACATTCTCCACATTGTAAGAGAAGCCCTGATCCAAAATCCACTGAATTCAGTAGAAATCTTTCCATTTACTTCCATGGGTTTTTTTTGGATTAGAGCCTGAGACAGAATCACTATGGTGAGAGCTCATTAACTGTGGTGCCCTTGCACCCTTCACGTTAATTCTGTATATAAAGATTAATTTTGAGAAGCAATTTCCTCCTTATATTTTACTAAATTAAAGTGCACAGCTTCTGAGCTTCCCATCAACGCTCCACATCAGCTGGTTCCATTTGCTGAAAAGCCAGCACTTCAAACCTATGTTTGAAGCAGTGTAGGATATCAATATAGAAAACGAAAGGCATGTCAGTTGGTTTTTTTTTGCTCATGTTGGGGGCTATTTAGTTTCACAAGCTAGAATATTAGTAAATATTTGTTTTTGATTATGTTCTTTTTTAAAAAAACAAATGCAGCCAAGAAAACTACACTGTATTTAATGGGCTTTAACATGCCACACCAAGTTGCCCTCTTAAATATAATGAATTATGGGAAGTCATCCAGTTTAAGACTCTCTTAAAGAGGTAATTTGATTTAAACATGGTTACATATTACCAGGTTCAGTGTCTGCAAACATTTACAGTGCCAGTAACTATTCCATCACCCTAGGTTATGCTACAGACTGAAAGACAGTCACAAACTAAGCTTAGAAAAGTGCGCTGTGGTTTGTTGTAACTGATAGATGAAATTGCTAGTGTGATGGCCTGAGGCAAGAAACACAGGCTGGGTGAACTGAAGTCTCCTTTTAGATAAAAGTGTTGGTTAAAACAAGACCAGGAAAATAAATAAAGCACTAGTGGCTCAGCTATGTCTTTTTAGAAACTCTAACTCTTTGGATGTCTTCCTGCTTGGATCTGGCCATCTATTGCTGCTTCTGTGTTTATTACTGCCCCTTCCGACATACAGCAATAAGGCTCAGATCAATTGCCTTTTAGTCAGGCAGTGTCAACATTTTGAGGGGGCCCACAACATAATAATGCTTCTTTTCTCCATCCTCTGCACTCTAGCTGATTGGAAGATGGGATCCCTTAGGCCAAAGATGGCCCTGATTCTCTTCAATAAAAAGATAATTGATGGAAAGAGAACAGGGAACTGCTACATCACCTTTTCTGTGCTTTGGCACTATCAAAAGCCCTCTTGTTCAATCATCATGTACTCTGAGGGGCCATGGATAGGGTCTGGAAGAGTAAGTAAGCAGCCCATATGACATCTCCATGGTGGGTGTGCTCCTGGGAGATGCAGCTAGAGTTCTGGATAGCCTGCAAAAGTCTATTGGAGCTATTAGGTATTCACTTGTCAATTGTCCACAAAAGTAATAGAATATTTTAAAGCTAATTACAAAGTTTAAGAACTTCATTGCTGTGGGAGAATTGCAAATCTTTGTTGAAGAAGGTCATAATCAAAACACAGAGCAGATCTGGCCATCCTTACTTATAGCAAATGGTGCTCACTCCACCAAGAGCCCTGATGAAATCAGTACGGTACTATTCACTGTGCATACTGCCGTGTATGTCTTCACATTAGCAATGAGGTATACAAAAACACCCCATATCTTCTTGTCTAGTCGGGTCTTCCTACGTGCACTACTACAGGGTGTTTTCTTCTTTTGTTTTCGTCTGTCATCAAGACTTAAAAATTCATAAGACCACAAAAAATGAAATATTATATTAAACTATTTCTTCAAGGGAATAAATAGAATTTGTGTGTTATCACAAGGCTGTCATCCTTTAGCTGTGCACCTAGATAAACCATTGTAAAAAAGTAACCTTGTCTGATTGGCCCATCAGCACAGAGAGAGCGAGCAAGGATTACAACGTGTCATTTGCATTGTTCTAGCCCATCCCTCAGCCACCTGCTGGTCAGGCTGTCAGAGGCACTGGATACCTGCTTGGCTTAGCGCACTGCAACCTGGAACTCCTGAGCAATCTGCCAGCCTCAGATGCCCATGTAGCTGGGATTACAGGCACATGCCACTACACCTCTGCAAAAAAAGTACTCTTGCAAATTGTGTAGAAAAAAATGGGCGCTTAGACAACAGTTGAGGGGACTGATTTTCATTTCACTCACACTGGTGCAGCTCCATTAACTTCAGCAGGATTACTCTGGATTTATATGCGAGCAAAGGAGACTAAAATGTATCCCAGTGGAAGTACAGTAGGGATTTATATGACCCATTATGCTTTTTAAAATGCTCTTATTCAGGCTAGTCTATTTTTCCAATAATCAGAACATCACTTGGGCCAGATTTCACCAGCTATATTCACATTCAGTAGTGCTTTACTCTGCCAGTAGACCCACACATTTCAATGCAAACTACTTGATGAGTAACGTAAAATATTTGTATAGATGACAAAATCTGGCCCTTGATATTTTAAAATCCTTTAAAAAGATTTTCAGAATGACTAAGAATCTCTTTTGGTTGCCAGCTCTTCAGGACAGAGTGTCTGTACAATGCAATGTCACCTTTTGGATACTAGTAACATCACGCAAGCATTAGATTTCAAAACATCTACTTCCACTGAAGTCATAGTAACTTCTGGCCCTTAACTATTCATATGATTTAAATCTTGCTTTCCTAAAAAGAAAATCACCTTTCAATAGCAATGGTAGAACCTTTTAGAAAATGTCTGACACATGTAAGATTTCTTCCCCTTATGATAAGCAGCATGTGTTCTGGGATGTGATTAAAACAGAACAGAGAGTAATGGAGAAAATATTCTCAGTTAGGATTACATTTAAACCTTTCAACATGACTGATAATATTTCCTTCTTTCTTTGTTTCTTTTTAGTACAAACTTGACTCAGCTGTTGAAGGGAGAATACAGAGATTATTTCTTGTCAGAATCTAACAAAATAGTATGGTTGACTTAATTCAGATCATGTTGGAGAAAAACCTTGAACATCATATACCTGAACTCTCCTCTCTTACACACAGTGGTGCGCAATAGGCATAACTCCACTGTAAGAGTAGTTCAGAAGTGACAAGAAGCAGGCTCATTTGTGCCTGGTGAAGAAGACAAATGCACATTGCTTCCAGTTCTTACCACATAGGTGCACCGCTATTTTGTCCCCTCATCTTAATTGTGTTTAAAAGCAAAAATGGGAACTCTTGACTACGCAGTAGTACGCTGTAAATTTGATCATGCCATAGGTTCTAGTGATATTTCTCTCATGATAAAACTAGGACAAAGCCTATTAAAATTTTCAGACCTTCCAAAAGAAGGACCAGATCAGGGTATAGTCTACAAGGTGAAATTCTTTTCCTTACTCTGATGCAGCCAACCATGCAATATGTGTTGCATTACCTGAGACAGGATGGGATCCTCTCTAGTCCATTTACTCATCTGGAAAGCCTGTATTGAGGTTTGGTCTAGGTATTCCCTGAGTAGCACAATTTATTTCTCTTTCTGATGGTTTCTTAGAATCAGCTGGTTGTGGTAATGCTAATGGCTCAGGGCATTGGCGTTGGCATGCTAATATCTGGTCTGGTAAACTATTTTATCCTAATAAGTGGCTAACACTCTAGTCAGGCTGTTGCCCTAATCATCACCTCCTTATTTGCATTAAAGAGTCCTGCCAGTAGTTTGTAATTTGCCAAAATGGACTTATTGTAGAAATTATATAATGCCAAAAATATAGTGAGGTGTTATTTCTCCAACTGGGAGTTACCCCATTTACTTGAGGTCCTGGAGACGTAACCATTTGGCCGTTCTTCAATATCTCTTATGTTATGGTACAAAACTGCTGTAGCCCCTTATGAGTATTGCAGGATAGGATTAACTCTTTGCCAGGTCAAAAAGCAACTGCAGATTTGAGTAGCATTTTAGATTCCTATAACATTTTATTTTGTTTCTTTTCCCAATGCCAAGGAGTCTCCTTCCCCAAACAGAGGTGCTAAGTCTCTTAAGCTACGTCTACACGTGAAGCCTACATCGAAGTAGCTTATTTCGATGTAGCGACATCGAAATAGGCTATTTTGATGAATAACGTCTACACGTCCTCCACGGCTGGCAACATCGACGTTGCACAGCACCACATCAAAATAGGCGCTGCGAGGGAACGTCTACACGCCAAAGTAGCACACATCGAAATAAGGGTGCCAGGCACAGCTGCAGACAGGGTCACAGGGTGGACTCAACAGCAAGCCGCTCCCTTAAAGGGCCCCTCCCAGACACAGTTGCACTAAACAACACAAGATCCACAGAGCCGACAACTGGTTGCAGACCCTGTGCATGAAGCATGGATCCCCAGCTGCAGCAGCAGCAGCCAGAAGCCCTGGGCTAAGGGCTGCTGCACACGGTGACCACAGAGCCCCGCAGGGGCTGGAGAGAGAGTGTCTCTCAACCCCTCAGCTGATGGCCACCATGGCGGATCCTGCTATTTCGATGTTGCGGGACGCGGATCATCTACACGTGCCCTACTTTGACGTTCAACTTCGAAGTAGGGCGCTATTCCCATCCCTTCATGGGGTTAGCGGCTTCGACGTCTCACTGCCTAACGTCGATGTTAACATCGAAATAGCGCCCAACACATGTAGCCGTGATGGGCGCTATTTCGAAGTTAGTGCCGCTACTTTGAAGTAGCGTGCACGTGTAGACACGGCTTTAAAGGGTTTAAACATTTATAAGAAACTTATGCTAGTAATTTAACAAGAGGCTCTTAGCTCAGTGGGATGCTCTGTTTGTTCAGTAGCTATGGTCTTGTCAGCCACAAGGCGAACTTCTTCCTGCTTTCCTGTGGCCCCGGTATCCCACTTCTGGTCTAATAAAAGATCAGTTATTTTGTTTAAAGTGAAGTTCCACCCCTTCCAATCTCTTAAATATCGTCTCTGGTGTTGAAAGATGTACAGTTCCAGATCATTTCTGCCACCTGTGAGGATACTGTCAGACCTCACTACCAGCCCTGGAATACATTTCAAGAAATGTCTGCAGCTCTCTGGAAGATTCTTTGTGATAATCTACTGTATTGATACAAGCTCTTGTGGTGTTTGCAGTGGTGAATTTCTTCCTGTCCTCCAGTCTCATTTTGTGGTACTCCTGTGACATGTCCATCTTATGAAATTTTTGACCTCCACCAAGAGCCAGAAGCAAGAGTTGAGTTAAATGATTACCACAGAGACTTGCTTCACGATTACTTTGCAATCCCCACAGATGTGAATAGTCTGTCAGCAGTAACCCCTGGCACTGCAAAAATAGCCCGTTCTGAAAACCACTACTGGTGAAATTACGCCCTCCTTTTTTCAACTCAGTCTCAGTTTTTCCTTTGAGAGCATAAGAAATGGGTTTCCCTTGTTTCAAAATATTTTGTCTGGCCACTGTTTTGAATATAAATCCTGGCTGATACCCCGTCCAATGAATCTAGCCCTTCACGAAAAACTGTGGGATTAACATCCAGGACTTCCTGGGGCACAGATGATTTATCTGGTCTATTTAAATATTTCCTCTCTTTTCAGTTTTAGTTCTTTCTACCAATCTCTGCCTAACAAATTTTGATTTTTCCCCTCAGATCACTAAGTAAGTTTTTATTGTGGCTTTTATATTTTACTGGAACTAGCGCTGAACCTATCTCCCGGATGGGTTCTCCAATGCAGGATGTAGTGTCACTCCTGCCTTCAAGGGATGGCTCAGTCTTCCCTGGGGATCCACAAGGATATTACAGGGGGTCCATGAAAAAACAAAAGATAAATAAAAGTGATCATAGAAAATAGAATTGGCTTTGATGGGGGTCTGTGAATAGCTTGGGGATTGATTGGGGATCCGCTCGAGTGAAAAAGCTAGGAACCACTGGCCTAGGTGATAAGTAGAATTATAGAATCATAGAATATTAGGACTGGAAGGGACCTCGAGAGGTCATAGACTCCAGCCCCCAGCCCTCATGGCAGGACCAAGTACTGTCTAGACCACCCCTCATACACATTTATATAACCTGCTCTTAAATATCTCCAGAGATGGAGATTCCACAACCTCCCTAGGCAATTTATTCCAGTGTTTGACCACCCTAATAGTTAGGAACTTTTTCCTAACATCCAACCTAAACCTCCCTTGCTGCAGTTTAAGCCCATTGCTTCTTGTTTTGTCCTCAGAGGCCAAGAGGAACGAGTTTTCTCCCTCCTCATTATGACACCCTTTTAAATACCTGAAAACCGCGATCATGTCCCCCCTCAATCTTCTCTTTCCCAAGCTAAACAAGCCCAGTTCCTTCATAGGTCATGTGTAAATCATAGTAGCTGAAGCCTCCGTGTCTACTTCAATGTGTATCAACCAGTTGTTCACTGTTATTTTGTAAGGTCCCACTTTCTTCCTGTTATACAATGCATATTGTGTCCTTCCTTCCCTCCTTCTTCTAACTTCAGGATAAAGGCCCTCTGCTTCCCGCTTTTTTCTCTGTAATTATGGGGGTTAACTATTTGGCTTTGATGTGGTGATTGTTAGTTCCCTCTCAGTCACAATATTTTGGGGGGCTGCTCTTGAAAAAGTTCAGCTTATACACCTAACTATAGAACTGGGCCTAAAGTCACAAGCTAGCCCTTGATGAGTGTACATAAATTAAAACTACTTGTTTGCACCTTAAATTCCCTAGTAAATTGGTTCAATGTATGGTCTCTTGAATAAATGTACAAATAAGACTGGCTGTTTTCATTTCAAATGGATCATTATTAAGGCTTCAAGGGATCAATGTATTAGTGTAGAGAAACTTTATTATTGGTACTGAAAGGCTTCAGTGAATGTGTGAGCAGAATGACTCCTTCCAGGAGATGAGTAATATGCTCCCAGTTGCCTTTTAATTTGGTTAGCAAATGTGAATGATCTGTAAGCGCTGAGTGAAAACCAAGCTATAGAACCCAACGCATATTTGTAAACTGCAGCTAGCTGGAACAGTTAATACCAGGGGGCCACATTTTCAAGTTCAAAGACAAACATTTTTTTTAATTGAGCATATTAGTTGCACCGCTTATTTGTTTTTGGGTACAGCCATATAGTCAGACTTTTAACTGAAATGCGTCAAAAGAAAATAACTTCCATTGATATTAAGCAGTTTCCTAGAGAGCCAAATACCTCTCAGTAAACATCAGTCCTCTGGGCCTGATCAAGGACACAGAGGTCAGAATTTCTACAAGTTATTATTTTCCAAGCCACACTAAAGACTTCCTATTGCCTACCCAGGGTAAATTGTTTACAGCCTCCTCAGAAAAGGAGCTCCTGGTTCCATTCCTCAAGACCAATGTAAAAAAAAAAAAATCTCCCCAGATACTTCCTCTGGTGAACTCATTCATAATATTTTATTGTCTCTGGCCATGAGTGTGTACAGGGATGCTCTCTGGTGAAACCCCAGACAATAAATCACATTTTTATAACATAGCACAGAGGACAGGCCTGCATATTGGACATTGTTAAAAAGGGATTGTGTGTGTGTGTTTGTCATTAAAGCTGATCAGTGTGGTGACGGAGGCTTTTCTGATGCTGCTTCTTAGCTAGCACAATGGTAGGCACAACTATGAGGTGGAATTGACATGCAATTTTAGAAATTTTGCTTTGAGCTGGTTTGATTTTGCTTCTTCTAATTAGTGGTTTTGGTTTTGTTTCTGGAGTTTTTTTTTTTCAAAGTAAACTTTTGATAAATGGGTGAAAAACTATGCTGCACAATGCGATACTGAAAACCATGTGTTCTGTGGCACAGAAAGATATGTTACGATTCTTATCTTTGTGAGACCATGAAAAAATATTCTTTGTCCTCAGCCTCATTAAAAAGTTATTTAACAAAGAACTTGAAACCATTCTCAATATTTACAAAAGAAATGCTCAAGAGCGGAGTGTATTTTGAAATTCACAGAAGTCCCAGTGCATTGAAGCAATAATATATGTGATAGAAAGTATAGTTGACATTTTCCAGATATAAAAAACAGATGATGGTAATTTTAATTTCTATGAATTGGAGCAGTAGCTCAGTCTGCTAACCTCCTGGGAATGTTTTCAGCTCAGCAGGGTGCTCGGGAACAGAAAATTTGGAGCACTTGTGGAAAATTGGTTGAAACCTACATGATTTTTCTAAATTTAAATATGACTGCTGTTAGAGTGAGACTAGTTTTGAAACTGAAGAACTTTGGAAGTAAAAAGAATTTCCTGAATTCCACCACATTGTTTTTTTAAACTTTCATGATAAATTAGGCCAACCTATTAAAATATGCTCGGTGAATAATAAAGTGCTTTATTAAACAAAAGTTAAGACTGTCGGCTCTTTTATCTTAATGCTTACTGTTGTGTATATTTGCTGATGGTGCTGTAGTTCAGAGATAAGTTGTAGTAAAAACAGTTGATTGACATATGGGTACTGCCAAAACGCAAACTTATAACGGTAACCTGAACTACATCCAAAAAGGGCTAACAGAACTAATTTGAGAAAGGGAATGAAAGAAAAGGACTAATTCTGGTCTCCTTTATATTGGCATGAGTCAAGAGTAACTCCATCAGAACCAATGGAATTCTACCAATAGTAGAATCCCTGTAAGTGTAGTCAGAATCAAGCCCAGAGATTTTACAGCCCTAATTAAATCATAAAAACTCCTACTATTTCTCAGGCCTGAATTGTAATCTGTATACAAAAATGTACATTTGTTGTCACATGCATTTATTATGAAAGAGTGTGTGAGCTGGGCATTTGTGTGTGCACATGAATATTTAAATATCAAACGGCCATTTGTCCCCACAGATGCCTGATTATGAGTGCAATTTTGCTAAGTGTGCATCCAAATATAAGTGTGAAAATGCACGTGTCTTTCTGTGCATGTCTTGAGTCTTTCTAAACATAACTGACTATAAAGGGCAATGTTTACTTTTTACAATGTTTGTCACATTTTCTCATCTGGAGTGTACTTTACCACTTCAGGTTTCCTATAACACTGTTCTTTATCGTTTAATCAGCCAAAAGAAATTAGAATATGCATTTTTATAGCTATCCTGAGCATTTATGTCTACACTCTAAGAAACTTTAAAATGGTCAGATTAGGAGCACACCTGGTTTGTTGCAGTCAGGGTGAGGCACAGCTCCAGGAACCAATAGTGCTATACTGACAGAGCAAAGCCAATGAAGGCACCTGTTTCCCCTGAGTCCTGTTGTTGGCAGCTAGTGTTACTGAATAGTGGCACTGTCAGTCAATTTTTGGAACTGCTTTTGAAACTCTTCTAGGATGAGTTCTAACCCGTTCACCTGCAAAATGCCCATCTACTGGGGAGGGGACCAGGAGGTGTCAAATGTATTTATAACCAAAGTGTTTTTATTTGGATTTGGATTTGTGAGTTGGGGTGGGGGGGGGCTTTACATTTTTCACAGGTCTGTAGTTTTTTTTTTTGTTTTGTTTTGTTTTTTACTGGCTCCAGGGAATAAATCAAATGTGTTGTCTCTTCAGAAGAGAGACCATGAAACTAGAGGGCTCATATCTCCCCTGCTCAAATATGGGGAACGATGCCATCCCAGCCAAAATGGGAGAGATGGTCACCCTGTCTGGGAGTCAGGAGATGGCTGCCCTGTGGGGGCTGTTACCCTCCCAGTGAAGGTCTCAGCTTCCACTAGCTGGGGGGCCACCATGCTGCCGCTTCGGCTCCCAGTTCCCCAGCCAGAGGAAGCTGGGGCGGGGCAGCCACAGTTCCCCCAGCCAAGGGAAGCGGGGTTGGGGAAGCCATGGTGCAGGTCCAGCTCCTGGCTCCCCCAGTGGGGAGAAGTTGGGGGGCAGCCATGCTGCTGAGAGGGAGCTGGGCGAAGCTGGGGAGCAGCTGCGCTGCTGCATGGGTCTGGCTCCCTGCTCCTCCACTTGAGGCTAGCTGGGGGACAACCATGCCACAGTGGGGGAAATGGGGGAAGCAGGTGGCTGCCACCTGAAAATACAGGGAAATTAGCCCCTTTAACAAAATAAATGGGGACACCATCCTGGTGTCCCAGATACAGGACTGTCCCACCAAAACCAGGACAGATGGTCACCTTTCATGAGACCCATGAAACAACTTATAATTTTTGAAGACATCTATCTGTTCAACTATGACGCTGGCAGCAGAGTGTCTCACAACAACAAATGCAATAACCCTCAAAACATCTCTGGGAATTGGGAAGCAAAAAAGCCTGGAGAAGTTTCAAACCCCAATCTGTGTTGTGCCCAATCTCTTGCCAGCAGGTAGAAGCTTGCAATCTGCTCACTGCAGAATGTTTGTGACGCTCCCTTCTGATTAGCTACATCCGTGGGAATCCTCAGCAATGGAGATGTGGCCAGTTTCTCTCTTCGTGGCACCTCTTCACTGTGGGTGCATCTACGCTAGCCCCCACATTCAAAGGGGACATGCCAAGCAGGCAGGTAGGATGAGGTTAATGAGGTGCTGTGATGCATATGCAGCACCTCATTAGCATAAATGCCATCACAAGAACTTTGAAGCTGCTAATTTCGAGGCACTGACAGGCAGTGTAGCCGTGGGTGCTTCGAAGCACATGAAGGACTTGCAAGTTCCCTTACACCCAAAAAGGAGACTTTGTCCTGATTTTAACCCATCATAGATCAGGTGAAAAGTAAAATGCTTTCAGAAGGGCATAAGGAGATGCAGCATGGTCCAATGTCTAGAGCATTGGCTTAGAAGATAGGAGACCCAGGGGCTGTGTCTACACTAGCAAGTTCTTTTGAAAGATTTTTCGTAAGAAGGGGTTTCTTTCAAAAGACCCCAAGGAGTGTCTACACACGAAAAGCGTTCTTTTGAAAGTAAATCAAAAGAATGTGGTGCTCCTTTCAAAATCACACTTCCTTTCCTATTTCAGGAACATTGTCCCCTTTTGAAAGCTTCTTTCAAAAGAAAATGTGTGTAGACGCTCTGCAGCGCCCTTCTTTCGAAAGAACAGTCTTCACTTTGGATCCCTGGCCCATTCTTTCGACAGAGCGGGGGCTGGGGCAATGCTCTCTTTTGAAAGAGCAGATCACTCTTTTGATCTGCTTTTTTATGTGTGGATGCGCTTTTTCGAAAGAAGCTCTTTTCAGAAGAGATCTTGCAGAAGAGTTTTTTTCGAAAGCTCTCTGTAGTGTAGACGTAGCCAGGTTGTTTTTCTGACTCTCTAGTGGGATCTGAGATGAGCCATTTCAGTACCTTATCCCTCTTTTGCTCTGAGCCCTTGTCCGTCTTGACCACTTAAACGGCGAATCCTTCAGGACAGGGGCTGTCATGGACACTGCGTTTGCAGAGTACTCTGTACAACAGAGTTCTGATCTCAGCTGAGGCCTTTGATTGCTCATGTAAAATAATAAAATTAATCACAGAGATGAAAGGGGATGATTCTTCAAGTGATTTTTGTTGTTTTAGAATAATTTACAGGCCATGTCAAGCCTGTTTTCCTCTCTGAATTGCTTTTGTTTTCAAGAATAGAATCCTTGGAAATGACCCATTGGTTAAAAACATAATCATAAATCTCTGGGAAAACAACAGTTCAAATGGCCATGGACATTGTCCAGCTGAGTGAGGGGAGGAAAGTGGGGGAAGGAGAGCACCAGCAGTAATAAAATTACTGAGTTAAACAGCCCCTTTAAAATATCTTTTTCCAGATTACCAAACCAAAATACTTTAATTGCTGAACTATATTTTTCTCTGTATCATGAACAAATCTAATGTGTGCAATGAACATTAGTGCATATAATAGTTAATGACTATACCACTCACAACTATTATAAGGATGAGTGTGACAGAGCCCTTTCACTCAATGACACAAATACCACAAAAATTGCATCATTAAACCATTGGAAAAAATCAGTAATATTCAAGAACTAACCCAAACTCTCAACAGCAGCGAGCCCAGCTTTCATCAACCTATGGGTTTAGTTGACTGTTTTCTTTTCTATAAGTTACTATTAGAGGTTGAACCTCTCTAATTCATCACTCTCTGGTCCACCAACATCCATAATCTGACTTGATTTTAGTTAGCTGGACAACCATTTATCATGGGTGTGGCCAAGTTTCACATAGTCTCACGAAGTTTGCTGACAGCCACCAGTCCTGGCTTTCAGTGTTCTATGCTGTTCTTTGGCTCCCATTTACTCCAAAATGTCTTCTAAGAGCGCAACAAGCAGTGGAACTTTTGGTAGTTCTGCTTGACAATATTGACCTCTCATAGTATGGCAAATTCTTTCATTTGCCACCAGTCCCAAGGGTGCCAGACTAGAGAGGTTCAACTTGTATTATTTGTGTATTTACTGTTTGTGGTACAGCAGTGTCAAGAAGCCCCAGCCAGGTGGGCTCTGCTGTGCTAGATGCCATACAGGCATAGAATAAAGGTTCCTGCCCCAAAGAACTCACATCCCAGTTTAAGTGATATTGCAGACTGCTGCCCAATAATTGCCTGAAGTCTGAATACATGCATTTTAAGATACTCTTGGAAATATGGGACTGGATAGCCAGAGATGATCACCTGATAATTGCCCCGTTCTGTTCATTCCCCATGAAGCTTCTGGCACCTCCCACTATCAGATGGACAATTGATTTGACCCAGTTTGGTCATTCCAGTGAGGCCAACAGCCACTGCAGGCCCAGGGCAAGGTTTGGGGGTGGGCCAGCTCCATGCCCACAGAAAGGGTGTAATGTCAGGAGGAAGGGGTGGGGCCTCAGGTAGTCAGACCTTAGCACTGCCCAGACTGTGGTGCAGTTCTCCCCTCCCTCTCTTTCCTCACAGCTGCACAGAGCAGTGCTCTGGTGGGAATTCATAGGGGCTCAGGGCTCCAGCTGCTGCCACAGTAGCAGCAGCAATGGCTGAGAGAGCTGGGCATCTTTGAATCTCTGGGCTCTGGTGCAATTGCCTGGGCCCCTTGTGTTCATATGCATTAGGGATTTTGGCATGGTAAAGAGGGAGAAGCTCCCATGGAAACACACTGCTGTTGACAAAGACAATTTCTCGGAGATGTAATGATGACTGTTTCTGCAAACTGTCAGAAGAACATGCCACGTAGGTGTCCAGTGCTACTCCCATGGCATGGGAAACACTGCTGCATCTGGGCAGGCAGGGGCTGGGAAGGATGATTCAGAGGCAGCAAAAGTGTAGCTTGATATCTAGCCTGAGATCCATGTGATCTGCCAGATCTCTTCACTTTGTGCACGTCAGGCTATGCTCAGAACCTCTTACCAAGGATGCTCAGGTTTGGGGGAGTACAAAAGGGGCAATTTGCCCTGGATCCCCCCCATCTAAGAGAGACCCCAAACTGAATGGAGTTACAGCATGGCACATGGGCTCTCAGTGCCGGTTACATTGCCCCAGCCACTCTTCCATCAGGGCGGAGAGGAAGTCAAGTTAAATTTAAATGGTATAGTGTTCCCACCCACAGGATCATGCAATGCTTGGAGCAGAGAGCCAGACTCTACCTGTGGGACAGAAGATGCCACTGCAGGCTGAGTGCAGAGCAGGCTTTCTCTTCACTTCCCACTCTCCTTCAGGGCCTCATCTCAGTGTTTTGGCCCTGGGGAGGCTCATTTTCAGATCTGCACTAAGCCTCCAAAAATCTCTGTGGCTCTACTTCTTATGTTGCTTTGCCAGTCCTCTAGTACCACAGGAACAATATACCAGCTCTCAAAGGCTGTTTGCAGGATTTGTTCCCTGAATATTTTTACATATGTTCTCATCATTTTATTAAAATCTTAATTAAGTGTCTCAGAAACCTGCTCTTGACCCAACTTAAATAATTTTTATTGACATCAAATGTTGCCACTTTACAATTCACCTTGTCTTCCATGTTATTATTGGGCTTGGTCTACGCTAGACCTCACAGTCGACAGCAGATATGCAATTCTAACTACAGCAATTGCATAGCTAGAATTGATGTACCTGCAATCGGCTGTATGGTCTGTCCTCATTGAGGGAGGTTGACTCCAGTTGACCTCTCTTAGTCCTGATGAGAGCAGGAGCGCAGGATGCACAAAATCAAACTCCAAGAGAATGACCCATTTTTGGGTTCAATCTTCTACTAAGTGTAGACATACCACAGGTCACCCTCAGTGTTCCCTGTAAGCAGTGCAGTTGGGCAGTCACCTTGGAAAGATTCAGCTACCACCCCCTGATTAGCAGAGTGCCCACAGTGTGCACAGCCAACAGCATGTGTATCTAGTGGTGGTGCACATCCACACACATAACAAACTTTTGTGCCTCCATGCACATAACAAAAATTATTCTGCCCATGGATGGAAAAAAATTAGAGGGAACAGTGGTCACCACACCATCAATCTCTTCCCAGTCCTGGAATCGGCCATTTTAATCCATGATAGGACTTTAGCTCTCACTCTGTGGTTACAACGTTTCCTTAATACCGTAGTCTCCTGTAAGAGAGTTTATCAAAAGGCTTTTGAATGTCAAAGTAAGTTATATCCTTTGGTTCTGATTTACTCAATATTTTATTAACTCTTAGCACTGTAAATGGTCAGGCAGATAAGATTTATTCTCTTAGCAGCTATATGGCTTTGTCCTGATTGGTTACTTTTCTGGGTGTTTTATATTTCTCTCTAGATTGTAAACACCTAAGGGTAGGGACTGCTTGTATTTTGCTTCTTGGACCCCTGCCAAGTATATTGTCAATGTTTAACAATAACAGTTAATATATTAGTGACTTGTTCAACTACCTTCTTGTAATGAAATAAAATTTATTGGCCTATAATTCCCAGACACTCTTTCTTTAGATATCACTGTAATACCTGAGTCTCTCACAAACATTAATCTGCAGACCTCACAACACCGCTGTGAGATAGGGGAGCATTCACCACAATTTACTGAAGGGGCAACTGAGGTTCCCCCCTTAGAACTATATGTACACAGCAACAGAAGAACCATCACAATTACTAGTCAACATGAAAAGGGGTTACTTCCAAATCTCTTTCCCCCTAACTCCTTTGATATAACATTGAATTTCCCTTTGGAAAAGTTCTGAAGGGTATCTCCAGTAAAGACAGAGTCCAAGCCTTCCTTTTTTGTGACTTTTTATGCCAGCAGGACTCTGCTGCCTTTGGTAAATGACCCTTAATCTTGGGCTTTCAGCACACTTCCAGCCTTTTCAATTATGTGTGTTTTTCTCTATCCAGAACTAATAAACTTGTCTGACTCTGTGCTTGTTTCAAATATACACAAGAGCAGGTTCACTGAGATGGTGGCCAAATGAAACCATGTCTACAGTGACTGTGTGTTAGGCACTGTGTAATTTACTTTAGACTGTCCCATAGGTTAAGCCCCTCAGAAAATAATACAGAAGAACCCTGTAAAATATATCTGAAAATAATCACTTCTACCTTGTGCTTGCTGCCTCCTAATTGCCTGAGCAAAAGAAGAGATGTTGCATGCCTGAAGGCTGACAAATCTGGGCTCTGGCAAACAAAGGAAAGGGTGAGCCTTCCAACACCAAGGAGCCTTCACAGAGAAGGTTGCAGGCTCTTGGAAGCAGATTTTCAAAGGTGTGCAGCCCCACAACTAAGGATGGATTTTCAAAGAAGCTCAACTCCCATTCAGACACCAGAATAACCATTTTGATAGTCAAATGATATACCTGCAGGTGTCACCTTGCGAGCAATTGGGTGCTGAGGGCTCCTAAAACCCCACTTCTGCCCAAATATCTCAGCTGCAGCTGAGCTCTTTTGAAAATCAGTCGCTATTCATCCTGACAGGACTCTTGAAAATCAGGACCTGAACCTCTTTAGAAATCTGGAATTCACTCTTTTGGAGCTTGATTCAAAGTCCAGTGGCAAAGGTTTGTTTGGAGGCTAAATGCCTTTTTGTGAGTGTATTTGCATATGTGTGTGTGGTTAAACTTTGTTGAAAATAGCTAGCTACTGAGAAATGCTAACATTGCAAAGGAATTCTTAATTCACTGTACAATTAATTACAAAGCTTACACGATATTTGTTTCACAAATGTTCATGCTCTGACCACAACTCAAACACTAGCACAAGTTTTCAGGACAGAAAATACTTATGCAAACATTTGAATCCAGCAGATCAGAAAACTTCTAAACTTTTATTTCCCCTATCCAGTCACTGGAACACAATTTTTCTTCCGCTCAGCCCTCCAAGCTGGCTATGGCTCCTGAAGCAATGAAGTGATTTCCCCAAGGAGCAGTCAATACATTGCCACAATCTTAATCTTATTTAGCATGGTAGCATGGTTTTAATTTTTCTGTGTTTGATCCCACAGCCTTAGGAATATTGATAGAAATAGGAACTGTTAAGATCAAATAAGGAGCAGTCTTTCGTAAATAAAAAATAAACGATGGCTTTTAGCTTTTCTGCAATGTTCAATCTTTTCCAACTGTGCCACTGAGATAAAAGGCTAGTGTGTGAGCAGAACTGTTAGCAAACACCCTAGCTTGCAGTGCCTTCTGCATTCACTATTGCAAACATTTTTGTTATAGGGAACAGATCAAATCTATTCAGAATTTTCTTGGTGGGGAAATAAAATCTGTCTCAGAACCTAAAACTGTTTTGTCTGCCAAGTTTTAATGCAGATTTATGAATTTCTGTTTTACCTAAATCAAACCCTTCCCCTTTGGCTTACAGTGAGCCCTGAAGTGTTAAGAAGTGTGTTTGCTATCCCCTGCAGCTCTTTGTTGACTTTAGTCAGTAGCTTTGTTTATAAGCCCTTGTTGATTTTTCTTCCTGCATACTTTAATTAGGTAGACTAAAGACAGCTGGTCTCAGCATACTCTTGATTCCTAGATTGTGTTTTTAACAGTCCTCCCTCTTCATATAGCATAGGTACTAGTGCAATAATCAGTGACAGGCCTAGAATGGGTTGTAATTAGAAACATGGAATAAGTTTTCTGCCTTTTAAAATCTGTCTCAACATCAAAGTGTTCCACACAAGTCCTCTTCCAGACTCTGCTTCCATATCTAAATGAGTGATGTATTTCATGCTATCTGTCGGGAATGATATAATGAAGAAAAGCAGCTTTGAGCTGAGGACTGATTTAAAAAACAGCTGGCTCACTTGAATGTGTTTGGAAGCATCTGTTTGCAGTTGTATTTTTCCTGTAAACTTCATAAACAAGACACAAGCTAATGTCAGATATAACCTTTAGCATGGATGCACCCACAACTCCTGTCAAACCCAAACATACTGTGTCTGTGCCATGCTGTCTGCAACAATACACCCAGGAAAGCAAGGCAATAAGCTCCTTGTGCAGGGAACACTAAGTTACTACTGTTTCACTATGCTTACTATTCAGAGATATTACCTATTCCAGCCTTAAGTAAGTTCTCCCAGCATAACTAAAGCTATGAGGCAGAATATGTGGGGTGATGTCTATTTAAAAAGAAGGGGGGAATGAAATTTTGTAAGGGGGCACAGCATGATCTGATACTGGGGTGAAATATATTACTGGTTTTAGGTACATGTATTCACATTTATATACTGAGTAATGAAGTTTTTACATTCTATGTACTTATTTTCTTACATGTGCCGTGCGGAAAGGTCCCCCCCCCATCAACATAACGGGAATTTCTGTCCCTTTGGCTTTCATTAGACAGGTTGGGGCCCCTACTAATTGCCAAGACAAAAAGTGGGGGCCCCACACAAAAAGTTTGCTCACCCCTGATTTTAAGCACTGATCATAAGGTTGGAAAAACAAAACAAAACCTAGTAAATGGTATCCCAGAAAGCAAAAGCTTTGGGGGTGGGAGGAGGGTGAGAAAGCGACTTGGGGTGGGAAGCTGAGACAAAAAGTTAAATGTGTGTGTCTAGGGGGAACAAGGAGAAGAACCTGGATACCCACCCCACCCTTTCTAGCTCACACGGGGGTTGCAGAAAAGCTAAAAGCCTGTGCTCCAGCTCCCTATTCTGGCTGCTGTCCGTGAAACTGTTTAGAGCAGCCGTGAGAATGGAAAACAATTCAAAGTTCATTCTGACTCCCAGCAGGAGGCCCTCGCAGAAGCCCAGGCGGGGCCAACATTTCTCCAAGATGGGCAGATTTGCATTCCTCCTCCCAAATCACCCACAGGTGAAACTGACACGCAAAGTACCTGGACAAACAAACTCCCCTCCCCAAGCCTGGCACGGCTGCAGCGTTAGGCCTGTTATCTGATCGAACTCTTACAGGCGGGCGGGCTGGTGAGCTCCCAGGGGCCTGCGTACGGCGTTGGGCTCGGGCGGGAGGCTGGTGCGCAGCTGCCGGGGTCTGCAGAGAAGGGCAGCGACCCAGGGGGCGGAGGCGCTGCACTAGAAGCCCGCGGAGGATTGGGCTGGAAAGACGCTCTGCGGACGTCCCGCTCCGGGCTGCCGGGGGATCGAGGGGGCAGGGAACCGCGAGGTAACCTGACCCCCGATCGCCCGGGGCAGTGCGAAGAGATCGGAGCTGGCAAAGGCATCGGACTGAGCAGGCAGTGGAGACCCTCCGACCCCAGCGCTGACAGGCCCTTCCCGAGCGTTTGGGGGCGCAGGAAGACTGCGGCAGGAGGCGACAAAAGCTGCAAGCCAGAGCTGGAGAAGTGAAGAGCTTGGAAGGACCCGCTGAACATCGGCTCCCCCAGGGTGAGGCCATTGTCAGGCTGGGGGAAGGTACCGCCTCACAGGCAGCCAGCAGGGCTGGCCCCTTGCTATACCGATGTCCACATCGCTGTTGCACCTCTGCGGGAGGAAGAGCAGCTCCAATGCTCTGCCTTAGTAGCTCAGCGTTGCAGAGTGTTTAATCCCTATCGTTCAACCCCCTGGGAACACACTAAGAGTTAGGCCCTGTGCTCCTGAACCCCCCTATTTTCGGCCCCTCCTTTACCCCGTTTCATAAATTCTCCAACTTCACTCAGGTGCTTATTTATGCCTTCGGAATACAGGGGAAGCACTGGTTAAAATCAAACCCTGTAAAGCCTCAAATAGAAACGTTATAGTGTTTCCCCACGTGGCTCCGGGAGTTTTTATTTCTGGTGCAGTGGGGGGGTGGTCAGAGACTGGGCCCTCTGCTCCGAGAGAGCTTAGCCGTTAGTGGTTCTGATCCACAAGGTAGATGGGTCCTGAATGTGCAGCATTCTCAGTTAGATTATTCCCTGCAATAAACTGGCCACCACATCTAGCACTGTGACTGACAGACCAGAGTGGGAAGGCCCTGCATTAACCCCACTACCCTAAATGTGATTGTATGCGAGTTTGAAGCCTACCATTCTAATAAAGTAAAAAATTCAAAGGTGCTGGTGGCCCACACATCCCCTTGAAATCAAGGGGTGCAGCGGGCATTCAGCACCTTTGCAAATAAGGCCAATTGTCATATTGGGAGACATATCCTGGGTCCAATTCTGCCCTCAAATGACTGGGAGCAGGCTGTGGCCCAGAGCACAACTCCAGGGTGGAAGGGCTGCTATCATTGAGGAGAGAATCCCCACCATCAGGTAAGAATGGAAACAATAAGAAAAGTAGAGATGCAACAAGCTTTGCAGTGGGGTGCGTTATGTATTGCTACCCAGCCACACACAGTTTCACCCCATGTTGTTGTGTTCTGCAATGAGCTTGCAGCTGCTGGGAGGGCCCATTCCTGCAATTGTGCAGCTGGCTGACTGCTCAGTTGCAAAGAACAGTAGGTGGCGCTTAGCTGATACAGTATTTATCTAGCTTTTTAATTACTGTATGGGATCTCCTCCCAGGCTTCTTACACAGATCAGTTCTGCTCGCATACAAAGGCTGCAGTGGCCGCAAAGCTAAGGACTGAATGGCCTGAGAGTATGGCCCCGTTCAATGAATGTGCTGCCAGGTACTTAGGGGCTTGTTAGACTCACTGCCTGTTTCAGACAAGGTCTCTTTACTGACAATTTATTGTCTTCCTTCTGAGGTTCTCCTCAGGTTTGACATGAGCTCTTCCATTTGACTCTTAGTATTGTGTTTCAGGCCTAACTGTACAGCCGCTATTAAAAAATGTCAAAATTAGGCCTCATTAAAAAGCCATTTGATCTGCTGGCTGCTTTTCATAAACTTGTAATTTGCCCTCTGGATAGTTTGATTACAAGTGACTGGCAGTTCTGAGCTAAACCAGCGATTAACAAGACTAGGTTTGTAAAGGTTGTTTGAGTTTTTAAACTCCCCCAATTATCTAGACTAGCTGGGCCTCTTATTATCTCAGTGGTTTGAGCATTGGCCTGCTAAACCCAGGGCTGTGAGTTCAATCCTTGAGGGGGGCGTTTAGGGATCTGGGGCAAAACAGATTTAAAAAAAAAAGGGGGGGGGAAGGTGCTTGGTCCTGCCGGAAGGGCAGGGGACTGGACTCGATGACCCCCCAACGTCCCATCCAGCTCTATGAAATGCGTTTATTAACGCATCTTGGCTCAGGGAAGTGGTATTCCTTAGGAGTCAGGACGGCGTAACAGACTAGATACCCCATGTAACAGATGCAGCAAGAAGGGACAGACTTCAGGCTTTGGCTTTTGATTAACAAGCCATGCAAAGGATCCGGCTTTCAGTGCTCCCCCCGCCGAAAGGCAATGCTTTCCAGTATCGGGTCCACGCGGCTGCCAGGCGAACCCGAATTTTTGTCGCCGCTACGTATTAGCTAAATGAGTCGCGCTTTAAATGATCCCCGGCCTTTTATTGGAAATTATTCTCCTTTTGCGTCCCGGGGCGCGTTAGCTCGCAGTGCCCCCTAGACTCTTTATGGCTTTTCTTTTGTTGATGCACTCGCCTTTGTGACGTTTCCTGGGCCGATTGTATTTGTTAATTAGTTGCTAACAGCGTCGTAATGTGGCCTTGATGGATAACCATGTCATTAGCACTCACCCCTGCAATTCACATCTCCAGCAGGGCAGTGGCTCTACCCCATGGTGAGACCATGATTTGTAGATTTAGTTTAGAGTGACACGCGGCTAACCTCGCTGTCTCCTCCGCTGCTTTCATTTTTCATCTCGGAATCACAGCCCGCTCTTCTCGTGTACCCGGAAACTTGTGATAGGCCACAGTTTGACCCTGCCAGAGAACACAGAGCCATTAAGACTGCCTGGGAAACGTGGCACCATACCATTGCGTTGCGAGGGGAAATAGATACAGTGTCTGCATGCTACTGGTCGTGGTGGGATCGTTTTGTTTTAAGGGCATCGCTTGCAAGACAGGGGTGGAAAAGTCACCGGCAAAGTCTCCCCTTTGTGCTCTTGCCATCACTCCTGGGCGCGGGCGGGGGGGGGGGCGCTGTGGTCTGGGCACCCCAGCACTGGCTTTGCGGGGATAAGACGCTTTCCAGCATGGGGACTAGTGGGGTGCCGCCAACCCCGCTCCCTCAAACTGGGACGTGGGAACGAGTGATCTCGCAGGTGCAGTTAGGGGCGAGATTTGAAAGCCCCCTGGTGCGGGGCGGGACGCGACACCCTGCATCCTTAAGGAGGGGGGAGACGGATTGTTTTGCAAGCGAATCCCAAAATGAAGGCGCCCCTCGCCCCCCGCAGGGAGCAGCCACCGGGCGGCTCGGGGGCAGCTGAAACCGCCTCTCCTCGGCTGCGGCGGAGGGGCTCCCCGGAGAGGAGCGACTCCGCTCACAGTAGCCTCGCGCCGGCTGTACAGCCCGCTCTGCCCTACACCGCACGGCACCGCCCACCGCCGCGCCTTGCTGGGGCCCCGGGCCCAGCCTGGGAGTTGTAGTCCTGAATGCCCGGCTCGCAAACGCCTGTGGGGAGAGCCAGCGAGGAGACTACGTTTCCCAGGGCCCCCTGCTGCTCCGCCGGGCCACTGGTCGGGCCGCGCTGCCAATCAGGGCACGTCATGGAGCGGCGAGCGCTCTGGGCTGTCCCCCAGCCCCGCGGCCGGGTCGGGCTCAGGATAAGGGCTGCGGGGGCTCATGAGCCGCCAGGCAAGTGTCAGGCTGATGCGCCTTAGCGGGGCGCGGGCCGGCGGGGCCACGTGAAGAGGCGGCGGTCCTGGGTGGGGGGGGCCTCCTCCGCCCAAGCCTGCGTCCCGGGGCAGCGGGGGAGAGGCTGCGAGGCTGGCGAGCCGCGATGAGGCGCCGCAAGCTGGCGGTGGCTGCCGGCTGCTGCCTCTCCTTCCTCCTCGGCACTTTGCTGAACGTGCTCTTCATCCCGGGCTTTGATCCCCACCAGCAGCGGCCGGCGCGGAGCGGGGTCCCCACGGCCCTGGCGGGCCCGCCTCTGGACCTGCCCGAGGAGGAGCGCGGCAGCCGGCGCTGGGAGTTAGCCAGGCAGATCAGGGAGCGCTACGAGGAGGTGGTCCGCTACCAGCACCACCGGGCGCCCGCGGCCAGGCGGCTGGTGAGGCCGCTGGAGCGGCGGCTGATGGACCTGGCCCCGCCGCGGACCTCCTCGGAGCAGCCGCTGCGGGTGGAGAAGGGGAGCGCGGCGCAGGCGGAGAGCCACGGGGGCGCCTCTCCCCGCGCCAAACTCGACCTGGCGCTGGAGCCGCCTGCGCTGGGCTGCCGGGACATCCACAACGTCAGCAGCGTGCGGTACCTGGGCTCCGGCTACACCAAAGCGGTCTACAAGGTGGTGCTGAACCGCACGCTGGCCGTGGCGCTCAAGTCGGTCGATTTCGGGGGGCACGACATCGAGACCTGCGTGCGGCAGTACGCGGCGCTGGACGCCTGCTACCGGCTGGCCTCCTACAAGATCGTCAAGGAGATGGTCCTGCTGCAGCGGCTGCGGCACTCCAACATCCTCCAGGTAAGCCGCGGCGGCTCGGCCTCCTGGGACTGAGGGACACGTCGTTGGGCGCATCCGCTGGAGGCGACCCAGCAGGCAAGGCTCAGCCTCCGCGGCTCCTTCCAAGCGCCTGGCGTGCCCAGGGGTTCGAGCCCCCCGCGGGCGCTCTTCGACCCAAGGGAGCGGAAGGGTGCAGGAAGCGCGGGGTACACCCCGTGCAGTTAATGCAGGCGGGAGCTGGGCGGAAAAAAAAAAAAAACTAGGTAGCGTTGCTCTTGCTTGTGCTTAGGACATTACCTTTCCCGGCCTCGCGGAGCCCGAGGCTGGCCAGGGGGTCAAAAGCCTCAACTGGTGCTACCAAGCCTCCCTCTTAGTACACATGCAACACTGGGGGTCAGGGACAGCTCCTGCTGCAACACCCTCTGAGCGCTAAGTGTAGTGAGCTAAAGTTTTGTGAAGAGCTGCAGCTCTTAATTCATCACCCTTTAAAACTCACACACACGCGCACACAAAATCCCTTCTGCTCGCTCATCTGTGCAAAGCTATGGTTCTGCTCTCTTCTGGCCCCTTTCATCAGCGTAAGGAGCAAACAGGCAACCTTTCCCCAGAGCAGGTTCAGCAGGCATACCCGAGGCACGACTAAAGACCTTGACAGCCTCCCTGAAGTGATGGGTTGGGGAAGATTTACCCCGGCCTGTAGACCGGGGCGGGGGGAAGCTCAGGAACGTTGTACATTTTCATTTTGCTAATTGGTGCGGAAGTAACGCCCTCCTGGGAGAAGGCGTAGAGCTGTGCCTGGCCCAGGAGCCTTTTCTGATGGTTTTTGCACCTACGCGAAAAAATAAGAAGGGTGATGGGGGGAGGAGGAAGAAGCCTAGGGAGATAGGAAGTCTCTCAAAATACGTGCAAGAAAACACTAATCCCAATGAATATAAACAGCAACTCCGCTGCTCCCCAAATGTGGTGCCTCCTCCCTCGGCAGTATGGTAGTTGTGTAGTTTCGTTGTGCGTTTTAGCGTGTGAATGTCAAATACACGCAATCCTGGCCCCTGGAATATAGAAGGGATGGGGTACTGACCGGCACAGAGCGCGGCCTCACTCCTCCTCTGTGTACGCTGACACTGCTCCACTTCCCAGCAGTGTCAGTGTTGCCTCACAGGGCTATTACCCGTCCAGTTTAATTTCCACAGGGCTATTTGAATGGAAATTCCTGGTACATTTGCCACAGTGTGGAGTGTTGCTGAAAAATCAAATCAGTATTACAAGGCGCATGCCCCCAACTAGCTTTTAAAAGGAATCAAACTGGCGGTTTCTGATTCTTCAGTAACAAAAGGTACCAATCCCCCCGCCCCCAGTATTACAGGTCTCAATGAACAAAACCCTCAATTTTCAGACCCTGAAAGTCTAGTACAGTACATGCAAAATAGGCTGGGGAAGTCAGTTTCTTTCTTGCTTTCCTTTTTGGGATGAAAATGGAGAAAACATTTTTGTAGTTCTAGAATTAAAAAACAAATAGTCAACCCAATAAATAAAGCGTTTTCTCATTGTTGCCATCATACCGCCAGGTGTAACTGTAACAATGAAAGCAACCTATCTCGCACGCTAAACTACAACTTCTGCTAGAGGTTGCATCATACGGAGAAACTGAAAATAGATCCTCATAGGAAGAAAGTCAAACGGTCACTGCAGTGTACACAAGGACATAGATAATGCTGACAGCAGGAACTACAGTTTAAACGTGGGCTTTCAAGATTTTCCTCATTTTCCGTGGAGAACAAACCATTGTTTCTACCAGTTGGCTAAAATGATGGTTTGTATTACAGATGTTAGAGTTGCAGTTCCTCTGCCTTCCTCGGTGGGTTTCGCTGAGCATGCAGTATTCCTTTCACATGTTGTTCAAAAAGAGATTTCAGCATATGATGAAAGTAATTTGGAAATAATTAGTCATCTTCACAAAAGAGAAACCAAATTTCTGTCCTGCATTATCCGTGCATCAAGCCCCGACAACAAACTCCGGTGCTTACACATGTGTAGACAATGGGCTTCCTTTAAACTGGGAGATTCATTGTGGAAACAGCTTATTGACAAATCTGCCCCTCATCTTTTCCGCACCCGATAGGAAGCGCTGGCAGTTTATCCTCCTGCTCGCGGGAGGACCCAGGAGTCGGTAAATGAAATCAGTTGTCTCCTTGTCCCATTTTCCTTAGTGAGCAGTCACGTCCTGCAGACCCTGAACGAGAACAAGCACATGAAGGGGCGCTTCTGAAAACTCCCGATAAAATCTGAGCTGGGACACTGTTCTAATGTGCAGAAATCCCGCGTGTTAATTACGACTTGCCACCTAATTACAAAAGAGATTAAATTTAAATGCGAAACGTGTTTTCCATTTGGCTCAGATTCGCTCCCTTGTTATTATTTTGGCTGCCCCCTGTCTCCTCAGACACCAGCAGAATTTCCTTTCGACTTGTTTGCTCCGATCAGATAGCAAGAGCCAGGACAGAGCTGGGAAGCCACGTAGGTCACTGCTTATTTTTGTTGATTGCCTTCCTTCTGTAAAGCGAGGCGGGAATATTTGACCAGACTGACCTCATAAGGCCGCTTCAAAAACCTGCCAGACGTTATCTAGTCGCAGCTGGGCAGACTTATGGGCCAGGAAAAGATCTGTAATGCCATACTAGGGTAATCGGGGCACATACAAGGGGGAAGCGAGTGTTTTGAAAGCCGGCCTGCTATTTTTTGTTGTGTCTACTGTAAAATCCCCGATAGGCCGTGATCCTGCCTCGGCTGAGGTCAGTCACCAAATTAACGCAGGATCAGGCCTCTAAGAAATCCTTGTGCAGAGGATTCCGCAGGAGACCGCAGAAAAACTCACAAGCCAACATATTTTCCCCCAGTCTCTCCTGGTTTGTGACACAAGCTCCCATTTTAACGAGAAGAAAAGAGTCTTTAAACGTCCCTGACCATGTCGCTGACGTCCAGCGCATTACAGAAAAACCGTGCACGTCCCAGTAAGAAAAGCTTTTCCTTAGCTCTTCTGCAGCTGTAGAAGCGCAGGGGAGAGCCTGTTTGTCCTCAAACGCCTTTCACTTTCTGCCTGCACGCAGCGCACCCATCAATCACCGAGTTCCTTCGCTAGTAAAAGGGCCAGTCCGTTTCCGCGCTAGAGAGACGGGGGGGTGGGGGGAGAGGTAATATCTTTTACTGGCCCAGCTTCTGCGGGTGAGGGAGACACGCTTTGACACCCAGCTGGTCCCGCTAATAGCCCGGGCTAACACAACACCGCTGCATAAATTGCCACTGCTACTTCCAGTGGGTCTTAATCTAGCAAGGCAGAAGTCTGCTGCTGGGCGTAGGTTTGGAACAGAGTTCCCAGCTCCAGCAGCGGGCGGTACGGCTGAAATGACTCCCCGGACTGCACAGCAGTTTCAGACTTGGAAAACAAATGCGCTGAACAAAATCCGCAGAAGCCCAGCCTGGCAGCGCGGTGCTGCTCCTCCCAGCGCGGAGGTTTGCAGCAGTAATAGGTTTGCTACGGCGTTTGACAGCCCCGTAAACCAGCCATAAAATATTGCACTTTTGTTTCTCAAACTTCCCCTTCCAATTATGCCCCCCCAAACACACAGCGAACACTTAACACCCGTTCGCCAGCTGCGGCCAATTATTAGCTCGACCGCGTCCGGAGCTGCTCCGTGCTTCAGATCCTGTTGCCTCGCTCCGCTCTCTAATGATCCGGCAGCAGCGTGCGAAGAGCAGCAGCCTCCTTCAGGCTAGCGAGGGAGGGAAGAGAGGCTGCTGGAGGGGTGGGGGGAAGAGGGAGATCGCCCCCTGTCCTACGGAGGAAATTGCAGGAAGGTAAAGGGCTGACACACGCACACGCCGATGCACAAAGCGGTATGTAGCGTCACGCTTCTAGTGGGTTTCCCTGCGCTGCAGCGCGCGCGCACCCGTCCGCTCTCAGGCCCGCGTGCGGGGCTCTCTGGGGGGTGATGCAGCTTTTCTGTCCCGGAGGGTGAGTCGCAGGAAAGGAGCTTTTCCCGGAAGTCTCTCGTAGCTGACAGCCCGCAGTGGCTGGGTGATATAACAGCCGTTCCCTCCGGCCTGTCTCTTGTCAAAACCAGCTCCTTCCCACCTCCCCTCTTTCCAGGCGCCCTTTCAGACTGCCTGACTAGGGCAGGGTGTAGGATGGGGTAAGGGACTCGTCTGCAGTGACCGAGGTGGAGCCGGGATCCAGGTGGGGCGCGTCAGACCGGCCCGAGGAAAGGCGGGGGCCCCTGGCCAAGGGAGTGCGGGTCAGTGCTGGGGTGGGGTGGGGGGTTAATGCAAAAGAACCAGGAGGTAACTTTCCCTGTAAAGGGCTTGTGTTAGTCTGGACTGGCCGTGCGCATGGGTGTGAGAGATGTTTGTGAGTGTGCACGTGCGTGTGTGTGAAAAGTGCGCGCGCGAAGTGTGTGTGTGTGTGAGAGTGAGAGTGATCGCCTCGGGATCTGGGCAGGGGCGCGGATTCAAAGGGCCAGGCCGGCACTTGTCCATCACGCTCCGCGCTGTCGCTAACGGCGAGTTGCTGAGGCCCCTGCTCGCCCGCGCAGCCATTGTGCGAGGCAGGTGCGGAGGGGAACGGTCTGGAGTGGGCGAGCAGGGGGCAGTTCATTACAGCTGATTAATGACGAGGGGCACGGGGGAGAGGCGGGCTCGGGGTCACTGAGTTGTTGTAACGGAGAGTTTAGCAGCCCGCTAATTGCTCTGCGCTGCTCGCTCTCCAAGGCGGTGGCTGCTCTGCTCGGCCTTTCCCTCGCTGCTGGGGGGTTTTCCCCGCCCCCGGACGACGCTAACATGGTTAGTGATTCCTGAATCCAGCGTTTCCGCGCCCTTACTGGGGCAGCCGGATTAGTTTGCGCTAATCCCTCCCTCCAGTCTGGCTGCAGCTAGGGAAGAAAAGAACACGAACCGCAATTTATTGTTAATCTCCGACCACGAACACGATTGTAAAGACACTGGCAATGTTTGATTTACTGTAATGGTATAATTACAGGCCTGGTAGAGCTGAATTAAGGGTGCTGCCGCTCAGGGGCATAAACAACCCTTTGGACGGCGGGGTCTCCCCTTACAGGCTGCAGAGGGGTAGGAGGGAAGGTGAGAAACTAGCAGCTTTTGTGACAGGGCACAATTATAGTTGTAACGCTAATAGGTGTGATTCTCATCGCCCAGAGCGCAGCTCAGTGTGGTATACTGGAGAAGAGCCTCCACTTTGGCCACAATCTCTTTTTTGATTTTTAAAACAAAAATAAGAAATAAGGGAAGAGTGGGTGTGGAGGGGAACAGCCGTGACCAGCAGCTGAAAATAGACCAGAGGCTTGTTAAGTAAAACCAATCCCTTTTTTGGTTTGGTTTTCAGATGAATGTTAAAGCAAACACACTTTAAAAAAATCACAGTCCAGATTGGGATTTTATCCCATTTTAAATCTGAAATAATTCAGTTGTCTTTAATGGATTTATTTTAGATTTACATTTGTGTAAGTGGCCTTGATTGTGCTTCGAAAACAACTTATGTTAGAAATGAAAAACGTCCTATTCAAGATTTTGTTTCTGGCGTGGACACATCCAGTGGTGTTTGAAAACCTTATAGGTGGGCATGATGCGGGTTATTACAGCCTGCTAACATTTTTAAACTTCACACGTTCATCTATTATGTAGGAGGTAAAGTAATGTTACCATCATGTATCAGAGGGGTAGCCATGTTAGACTGTAACCGCAAAAAGGAGAAGTCCTATAGCACCTTATAGACTTAAAAAAGTCTGTTAGTGTATAAGGTGCCACAGGACTTCTAGTTGATCATCATGTTTGTTTAACATGTTTTCTAACATGCTGCATACCATGCTGCAAGTCCAAGGTGGGAACGTCCTAAGTAGGATCCCGATTTTTATAGTTTGAGCATTAAAATGTTGAGGTCTTAATATAAAAACTGGTAATTTTACCATGGGAAGAAAATATTTTCTTCTGTATAAATTCATTGCTTCACTCAGCATCCACCCTAATCTTTAGTCAACACAGTTTGCATATAATGGGACATGGAGGGATCTCTAGTGGCGGATCAATTGTTGTTTCAAGAAGATGGGGTCTCAGGGAATCAGGAGCTCCGATCCAGAAACTCTTTGCTGGAAGCAGGGGAGAATACTTAGTGATGTAATGAAGAACTTGTATTTGTACTGAATATTTGGTCAACCTTCTGAGTAGACAGTGAAGTGGCATTGTCAACAAAGAGCCCGGGCAAGATGGTGGCTGATTGCATGGTGAAACTGTGGTTCTGAAATTTGGATTGGGAGAGGAGCATAGAAATGTCCTTTTACAATGGAATCTTCAAAGCAGAGTCCCTAATTAGAGAGAATTAACCTATCAGAATGAGAACTTGGGATCTCATTATGTGCTTGATCTGCATCCACAGATAAAAGGGCACAGTATAGCTCCAGGGGCCTACCTACATGGGGAAATTTTCTAACTGCTGTTACTCTGTTTTTATTGGAGCAGTTTTAAGACATTTTAAACTGCCTGAAACCAAATGCACACCATGACTTTGATGGTTTTAAAATTAGTTTAGCTGAACAAGTTTTAAAACTGCTCATTTTTTTTCCCAGGGTAGGCAGGTACTAGGGATAACCTTTTCAAAAGTAAAAAAGCAGTCAAGTAGCACTTTAAAGACTAACCAAATAATTTATTAGGTGAGCTTTTGTGGGACAGACCCACTTCTTCGGACCATAGCCATACCAGAACAGACTCAATCTTCAAGGCACAGAGAACCAAAAACAGTAATCAAGGTGGACAAATCAGGAAAAAAAATGATCAAGGTGAGCAAATCAGGGAGTAGAGGGGTGGAAGGGGGGGGTGAGGTCAAGAATTAGATTAAGCCAAGTATGCAAACGAGCCCCATAGTGACTCAGAAAATTCCCATCCCGGTTCAAACCACGTGTTAATGTGCCGAATTTGAATATAAAAGACAGAATGTAAAGGAATGGTGTGAAAAGTTTTCTTTAGTAACATGCAAACTGTTAAGCCATTAACAGAATGGCCCACTCCATTAAAATGTTGACTGACTGGTTTGTGGATCTGGAGTTTTTTTTATGTCTGTTTTGTGCCCATTAACCCTTTGTCTAAGGGAGTTAGAAGTCTGTCCAATATACAAAGCATCTGGGCATTGTTGGCACATGATGGCATATATGATATTAGTTGAGGAACATGAGAATGTGTCCATGATTCTGTGAATAACCTGGTTAGGTCCAGTGATGGTATTTCCAGAAAAGATATGTGGACAAAGCTGGCAGCAGGCTTTGTTGCAAGGAAAGGTTCCAGGACTGGTATTCCTGCAGTATAGACTGTGGCTGTTAGTGAGGATCCTCATAAGGTTGGGATGTTGTCTGTAGGAGAGAACAGGCATGTCACCCAGGGCTTCTGGAGTGTGGCATCCTGATTAAGGATAGGTTGTAGGTCTTTAATAATTCGTTGCAGTGTTTGAGTTGGGGGCTGTAGGTGATGACCAGTGGTGTTCTATTCTTGGCTTTTTTGGGCCTATCTTGGAGTAGCTGGTCTCTGGGTATTCGTCTGGCCCTGTCGATTTTGTTTTTTTTATTTCTCCTGGTGGGTAATTCAGGTTTATGAATATTTGCTAAAGATATTGTAGTTTTGGTCTCTGTCAGTAGGATCAGAGCAAATGTGATTGTACCTGATGGCTTGACTGTAATCAATGGATCTCGTTATGTGTGCAAGATGGAAGTTAGAAGGGTGTAGGTAAGTATAGTGATCAGTGGGTTTCTGGTACAGTATCAAAAGTATCTAAGTGATTTAGGAGTCTAAATCCCAAAAATGATGTAGAAATGTAGAAGTCAAAGTCTCAATGTCTTTCAGTGTAAGTCTGGGTCCTAAGGAATAGTCCACAGAAAGACATAGTCATAGTCTACAAAAAGACATAGTCAAGGCAACACTTAACTTCTAGGCACCCTGCTCTTTAGTGGAATTCAAAGCCCCAGATTAGGAGACCTGGCTCCCTCATGCAGTGGGGCAGGGGAGTTAGATGGCTGAGAAGGGGAGTCTCAGTTTCCATCTATGCTACCCAGTAACAATGCTAAGATGTGGGGTGGGTCTGAGTTCTGTCTCTCTTCCACTCAAGATTTAGGATGCTTCCTAATTCACCTCAGCTCTTGCTCACAAAGAGGGATCCACCATATTATAGCTACTAGCCAGGTAGTCAAGGGGTGCTTACCTGGCTATTTCCCAACCCCTACTCTGCCTGATTTGGAGCAGGTCTCCCTTAGTGGTGCCTCAACCACCAGGTTATCGGGTGTGATGAGGTGGGGCTCTTTCAGTCTCTCCTGGTGAAGCCCTTCCACTTTGTATAACAAGTGAAGTATTAATTGCAGCAGGGACCTACATCTCAGGCAAATGCCCTAACCACTGGGGTTGGGATCCAGCCTTTCTTGAGCCCAGTTAAGATTTATTTATTTAATACACAGGGGAGTAGCTTCAGTGGGACAGGGTGAGAAAACTCGTGCTATACGACCCAGTATCCTTATGGTTAAGGTGCTTATCTGGGAAATGTGGGTTTAAGTGCCTGCTGCAAATCAAGCAGAGTGAGGATATGAAAACAGGTCTCCCAATACAACTCTACCCACTAGGCTGTCAGGTATTCTGGGACAGATAGAGCTGGTTGTCTTCTGTGCAGGTAAGGCATGCTCTGGGAATACCTGCCAGATTTCTCCTTGCAGGCCAATAGATGGAGGAACACCTCATTGGAGAATTCCACTGTGGGTGAAGTGTGAATTAGCACACTAACAAACATGGTGGCTTTACAGCTGCTCACCAGCAGAAATTGGGATGTCTAGGCCATTTGGGCACTGACAGGGTGAGGTGGCATCTGAATGGGTTTTTGAGTCTCTCATTGGTGCCTATAGTCTGGATTGAAAACCCTGAAGTGAGAGTTAGCACTAGATCACAGGGAGATGCAGACAGCTAAGTGCATATGTCACTTTTTGAAACTGTTGCCCTTTTGTGTAATGTGGTGTGGCAGCACAGAGCCTCCTTGGGGCTTGAGGTGGAAAAAAGTTAACATTACCACCTGTTGATGGAGACAGTTTTCTGCAGCTTCAGTACATCTCCACAGCCCTGGGGAGCCTGGGGTGGGAATGGAGAAGGCCAAGGAGAGCAGACAGATGCGGCTTGGCGAGGAAGGATGAATTACACAAAGTGCTTCTTTATTGCAAGAGTGCTTCCCAACAGGCCCAGATGTTATCCTGCACTTTTAAGGGTGAAGAAAGGATCTGTTAACAAGAACTCCAGTGCTGTTGGACGCACAAAGCTGATACAATTGCAAACCAGCCATAACTATTAATGTCATTATTAGACCAGCCATATGCCTCAACTATGAAGTGTCCAAATAGTATTTTCTCCCACTGAACTGTCTGGGACTGTAGAGGGGATTTGACTTACATAGCTGTTGGCAGGAAGGGATTTCCACAAGGCAAAAATATAGACTTAGTTAAAGAGCTGTACCCTCATTACTCACTTTCAAATACGTCATTCATAAAATTAAACCCATTAATTTCTGTGATTGTTCCTCTGTGTTAAATTACTCCAAATGACTCCATTTTGAATTTCTGGCTTCTCTGTTAGAACTGATGACTTGCAACTTCATCAGCCTTCCTTGTGTAGGATGCTGACAATCTGCTTTCTGTGCAGCATTCAGAGACCAATGGCACCATTTCACCTTTTGCAAAAATCAGTTTTGCTACTTGAACTCTTCAGGGGGACACTGTGCATGTAAACCCTGTTCAGGATGTTATTTTTCACTAAACTATTATAATTTGTGTAATGAGGATTCCAAGGGCAAACCTGCTTTGTTAGTTACCAGTTGGGCTAATTTGTAAGGCAGGTAAGTGCTATTGTCTAGTCCTTTCTTTTATCAGATAGATAGCAAAAAAGCAAGAGGTTATATGACTAGTTCATGGTCATTCACTGAGTCTGCAGGAGCTGGGGTGAGACACAGGATTTCCTGGCTTCCAATGTCCCATCCTGCCCATGTTGTCTTTTTAGATCTGCATCCTGCCCTTGATCAGTGGGTGTGTCCTCATTAAGTTGAGGAAAACTTGTTTGGTTCGTATTTCCTGTCATGGTTCTGTAGAGGGTTTGCCCCATCTGTAATAGCAGTTCAAATCTTTCTACACCAGTGGAGAAGGAATGTTTCCTGACAGCTATTGCAAGGAAATAATTGTGTTCCCTAGCTTCAGTGGTTCGTTGGCTGCGCAAAATGATTCACTCATCCTTGCAGTGGTTTAAGCCATCCACAAACTCAATTGTGACAGAATTATTTTGAGTTAAAGACTGCTTTCTGCAGTGCAAAGCATTTGAGGAGACAAGGTGTTGTTCGTACATTGGGTGTTTTAAATCTATCCAGAGATGTTCTTAAATATCTTTTCACAAAGATCCAGATTACTAAAGGCATTTAGAACCTAAAGATGAAAACAGAAATTTATTGAAGTGTGTTTGTGTCCAGGTATGATTAGAATTCTGCACTTCTGTGGTGTCTAAAAAAACTGCTCAGACCACAGCCTCCACCTGCCAGTCTATATCCATCTGTTGCCTCTTACTTAGCCTGTAAGCTTTTGGGTGCAGGGAATGTGTACAGTGCCTAGCATAGAGGTTGGTGACCAAAATAGCAAGAAGAACCCATTTTTTTTAAAATTCAGTATAATACTCAATAATTCAAGAGCTGCAATGCGTGCAAATACAAGACAGTCCTTAATAAATAATATCAACCCATACTTTCTGTAACCCCTGTTTTTAGAGCAGTGCACACACAATGATTTGTAATGTGATACATGTTTACTGCAGGACATTTGCAAACTTTTTATGTATTCTGTTTCCTTGTACTTTACATGTGTGTATTTGTACCACTGTGTCTTTCTGACTTTCACTCCTGAACTTTCTCTCTCTTTGTAAGATGCTAGATTCTGAATTATTTCATTTTTGTTTTTGAAATCACTGGACAGATGTTCTTATACATGGATAAAGCACTCTTCTGTATATTCACTGTCTGTGAACAGCTTTCCTTGTTTCACTGTCTCTTGAGTTGCCACAAAGCTAGCCACAGTTATGCTATTTGGGCTATGTCTACGTTATCTTGGAAGATTGACTCACTCAGCGTCTATCTTCCTTGGGTTTGATTTGCTGCACCTGGTATGTATGTGTAAAATTGACCTCTCAGGAGTTGCAGTCACTTTTAGATGTCCACTGTTTATTGAAAATAATCGAGGGTTTTTTTTTTTTTTAACTTTGCAATTATAGTGTTGGGTGCCACAAAGAAGTCCTTACAGAGCTGCACGTGGCTCTGGGGGTGCAGGTTGCAGACCCCTGGCCTAGCACGATAGGATCCTGGTCTACAACTGTGGCTCCTGCCCATTGTGGTAATAAAAATAATCAATAATAATAAAGAAGCAAGCTATTGTTTTTCTCCAGTCTCGGCCTGGCCACTCAAGATAAGCAAAAGGAACGGCCAGTGTAGTATTTGTGGACCTGGTTCTTGAAGACTTCATATGGTTTCTGGCTAAGCTCAGAATGAACCATGATAGGAAAAGCTACTTATCTGGGGACTTTTCAGCTGGAGCCTAAACAAAGCTCACTTGAGGGAAGTAAGCCCAGCAGTGAAAATGATTTGAGACATTTATCTCAGGGGACTTACGCTGAGGAATTAGTTTTAATATAAACAGCTTTTGTGAATGCTTGAACAGGACTGCCTTGCTAGCCACTTCAGGACAGAAAACATGCAGAGATTAATCATTTAAATAATGTCATAATTTAAAGTGAAATGTCCACACAACCCCACTGAAAGGGATGCAGTCATCACAGGTAGAAGTCAGGTAGATTTTGATCCTTCAGATTCTCGCCTCAGGTATACCTGTTCATTCCCGTTGTAATCCTGATTAAGTTAGTAATCCCATTGATTTTAACTGACAAATTAGCAAGAGCTTTCATGAATAAATGTTTTCTGTGCTGGATCTCAGGATTGTGCAATGTAGTTCTATATAGACCTTTTTTTAATAGAACTATGTAATTTTGTAGCTTAATTATGATGTAAATGAAGAAAAAAAGGGGAGAGAACTTTTGTAAGCCTTATTTTACTGCCAAATATGGGCCTTTGTGGGTTTTGTGTGTGCATGTTAGAGAGATATACAAGTGAATTTCACTTCTGTTCTTTCTTTTGAAAATATTAATATGGATGGTAGCTATGATGACACTTATGTAAATTTTAGCTCTTTTAGTGTGCAACGCTATTAATAATATTAGTTATTAATAGCAAAAAATCCCCTCCAAAATACAGTTGTGAGTAGTTAATTTAATATTTAAATTATTTACTGGTTGCTTACAAGTTCCATTGCTAGCCTGAGGGAACAAGAAGAAATTTTGCCCCTGGGCTTTGACATCCAGCTTTGATTCCAGTCCCACAAAATGCTGAATGCATCTTGGATGGTGCTGAGTGGCCTCTACTCCCTGTGATGCCTCTCTATTTTACACTTACCTAGGAAGATTAAAGTTAATTAAATAACCTAATATTTGCCATGTTAAGGCACTCACCATGTTCATAGGTGGCTTTGGATTGAGGAGGGCTGGCAAAAATATGTATAATGTACTTGGTAAAGTTAGAACATGTTAAACATTTGAGAGAGAGGGAAAAAAAAAGATTTTAGGCCAATCTGAAAATCCTAGAATAATTATTGCTAAGTAACAACTATGCATCAAGGCCCAGCCAAGACATCAGGTGCCAGTAGAAGTTTCTCTGATTTGTCTTTCTTTGGTTTGATTCCATTGGCATGTCAAAGCACTCTGTGATTGGCTCCTCTAAATTAGTCACAAGGTGTTTGGTTCAAAGTTCAGCTGTGTCAGTGGGTGTCTTTTTATTCAGTGCAATGAGAGTTGATTCAGGTCCTGAATTACTGTTAGGCTAGCCTTGCCATATCCAATTCTTGACTAATTTTCAGTTGGCTAGGTGTGCACCTTTATCTTTGAAAGTAAGATGTGCACTGTGTACATGAACAATTTTTGCCTGTTAAGAACCAGATTCTGCTCTTACACTGGAGTAGATTTGCAGAGACTCCAAGCAAATCACTGAGATGTGAGTGAGAAGAGAATCAGGCTGTTACTGTAACAGTGTTACCAGTTTTATCAAAGGAGATTATGCCTTTTTTCCTCAGAAGCTCCAGCACTTGGAGTCATGTGATTATATGAGCAATCTCAGCTTTCCTTACAAAAGAACACCAATTCCTAGTCCTCATAATATCAAAGAGGCTAAAGATCGGGGGACACTGAGATCAACATCTAGAATGAAAATACATTTTATGACTTATTTTTTTTTAACATCTCATAATTTTTAGGCCAATATCCTGTTTTTGGAGGAGAGGCGCCTGATCTTTGGATGCTTCGGGCTGACTCTTCTGCTTTAGGCTTACACTAGTCTTGGAACAACATTTGCCTTTATATTATAAGATTTTCAACTGTACTGTTCCTGTCTGAGCAAACTGTGTTAGTGAAAAGTAACAGTGTTGCTGAGGCTTTCTCTTGACTTTTTTTTTTTTTTTTTAAATCCAGCTTTGATGACTATACTGATGTGGGAGGGCCTCTTGTTTGCATATACTTACCCATTGATGACAGCTTAATAAGCTCTTTTATTTTGTGTTTTTATGCAGTAAGCTTGTCAGCTTTTGTGTGTAGTCTGACCTCTGCTCCCCTCCACCCCTTTTCTCGTCTGAAAGGGGCACCTCTGTCGCTATAATTTGTAATAAAAGGCAGTTCTTAAGGGATGTGAGCTGACTGGCAGTAGAGACACAAAATCTTACAAAAGAACATAACTTTCTCAAGGGCTGACCCTATGTTCTTCAGGCATCTGCATATCCTGCTGAAGTCAGTGGGCGCTTTTGGTGAATATGGTAACAGAATACAATTTTTGAGAAAAATCTAAACAGTTAATGACGAGCTCAGTAAACAAACCTGCTTTAATGGATTCTTGTGCACAATGAGACAGCAGTTCATATCTGACTTACATTTTCCTAAGAAGAAAGAAGAGTATTCCAAGCTAGCAAGAAGACTATTCCAAGCTATTGCTGCTACTAGATTCTGTACAAAACTATGTATGCATACATATAACAAGCAGTCCTGTAGCACCTTAAAGACTAACAAATTTCTTAGGTAATGAGCTTTAATGGATAAGACCCACTTTGTTAGTCTTTAAGGTGTTACAGGACTGCTTGTTATGTGCGAAGCTACTGACTAACACAGCAACCCTATGAGTCTGTGTATGTGTAGTGTTTCAATGCAATGTCTTGACAAATTAAATTATATTCATTGGATAGTATTTCTTTCTATACATTTAACTGAACCCATGCTATGTCAGTATATAAAAATATGTTTGGAAAATCTAATATGTAACTAGATGATAAGGAGGAAAAAAAAACCCTTTGTCCATACCAAGGGAATTTTAATTGCTGAAATTACTGATTCATTATGCGTGCTCTACTTTTTCTCTTTCCTGTATGGATAATTATTTGAGTCCAGTTTCGTTCAAATTGTCTGTGTGGTTATTTTTCTAGTTTTAGGTGGTTTATACAAATGCATATGGTATACAAATTATTATTAGTACTGAAAATGACATCGTTATATCTGTGACTTTACAAGCTACATTGGACGAAAAATAGAATCTATACTTAAGGGGACCACTTTGCATTGACAGGAACAAGGGCTTGGTGATCTAATTAACTCAATTTCTAAGGAACATACACATTTTGGATGCCTACTTGTTTGCGTCAGAATTTACCTATTTTTAAAAATTTTCTGTCACTAAAATTGCACACACATGGCTGGGTATTTCATGTGCATTTTTTTTTGTATTAGACCTCTGGATTTCTTTTAAAATATATTTATAGTAGCAGATTTACTTGACATTGCTTGGGTTCTAAACTTTTTTTTTTCATATAAAAAGGAACATGTATTTCAGAAATGCAGTGGTATTTTTATGAAGTTAATTTTTATATAGTTTCTTAAAGGGATTATTAAAATTTGTCTAATTTTTTAGTAATGTTTTAAAACTGGGAATTCCATCAAGTGTATTTTTTCTTCATGTCTGTAAATTCTTATCATTCACTATACTCTAACAAAAAGGGCTATGGTGAATTTGGTTTCCAATAACATTTTCTTTTAGCTTTCAAACCTTAAGCTGTGATTTAGCTGTGTTAAAACAGAGCGCTACACTGCATTTCTCCATTTTATCTCTTTTCTGTGAGGATTGCTTCTCAATAAACCTATTTCAGGTTCATCCTATTTTTTTGGCTCCTCCTGATTCAGGTTCTTTCAATATTTGCTCAGTTATGTCAGTTCTGACATCCTGTTTTCCTGGCACAACCAAACCTTTGTGTTGCTTTAAGTTATGATAAGAGGACGCTGTATACTGTATTTGGTGGTCCTAGCACTTACTACTTAGGCGGATAGTCACAGAGAGGTAGTGTTAGTCTGTTATCTTCACAAAACAAAAAAGCAAAAAAAGCTCATCACCTAAAACATTATTTTGTTAGTCTTTAAAGTGCTACATGACTTCTCTTTTGTTTTGCTTAGGAATTCTTCATCAAACAGACAGACAAACTCTAAACGGTATAGATGTATTCCAATAGCTCCTTTCCATCTATCATTTCAATACCCCCATGATTCTTACAAACCAGCAATTTCATAGCTAAAAATGTTCTACGCAAATAATACTGATAAACAAGAGCTTAAGCCAGATATCTATTTCTTTAGTTAGAATTAAGTGTGATGAAGGAAAAAGTCATTTTTAAATGTATTGAACTATAGACTTATGCACGAAAATTTCCCATTATGATCTGAAGAGAGATTTTCTTGGGGAAGGAAAATTGGATGGGGTCCTTTTAAGCTTTCACAGCAACTCAAAATAACTAAGTAGGCTCCAGAACAGCAAAGTCTGTACTAAATATAAACATGTCAGCAATAATTTTGGAGGGTTGCAATTGGATTCTAAACTGAGATAATTAAATGCAGTGCAACGCAACTCTTGAGAACAAATATATCACAATATTATGACCATTGGAATGTGTACTTTGAAGCTTACCACTTACAAAATTATTCTGAATTTATTTTTATTAAATATATATTTTAACTAAGATAATGTAGAATCTTTAACATGCACACACTTATGCTATATAGATAATTTGTCTTCATTAAAATTACTTGGTTTTTATTGTACTCTTTCAGAGGGCTTGAATGGCTAATGAAGATTGATGTCCTTGTTGTTCATTATTACTCTGAATTGACATTTACAGTAGGATTGACATTTTTTATTGAATGTGTTTTCTAAATCTCATTTCTGTTTTGAGTTTTTGTTCTGCAGGACAATACAATTTTATAAATTCCCTCTATGAGTCAATAGAACTAGACTTTAGAAAGCTATGTAACCTCTTATTAGGCTTTGACACCCCCAAAATTAACATTTGAAGGTAATGGCCCCAGTTTTACACTCTTAATCCCCATCCATACAAAAGCCATACTGTGTGAGGACTACAGCACCAGGCATACTAGATGTAAAATTTTCATAGGCAAATCCAGTGGCATTTGAGCAAAGATATGTAGTCTATAAAACATTTTAAATCTCTCTATATTTGTGCTCTTTCCACTTTGCAATGGTACTAATTGTGCTGATGTGTTCTTCAAAAGACCATTTGTGTCATGCTAAGTTTTTACTACCGTATTTTTATCACAAACATGCTTCCATAAAAAATTGTGTTATAGATATTAAGGTACAATCTGTGTCAGGTTCAAGAAGCGCTAGGTTAGTATGTATTATTAAAGCGGTAGTGTATCCCTATTTCAATCCTTTCTGTTTATAATTCAGAAATTCTTGCCACAAGTACATATATGGTGAGAGAACCTCATTTTAAAAAGGCAATAAAAACTTTTCTAGCTTCTATTTTGTTTTGATGCACATTTTTACCAGTTTTGAAGTTAAATGCTACTTTTTCACTGAAAGGAGTTATTGCTTACTTTAAACACAGCAAATAGTTTGCTTACTGAATGAGGTAGCCCTTTTTGTGCTTGTTAAATGTTTCTGAGCAGATTGCACAAATTTGCACAAAGGGCTACTACGAGTAGTAAATTTGTTTGCAATTTTTTTCTATTGTTAATTGAGAACATTTAATTACACTGGCTGTACAAATGTTGCTTAGTTGTGACCAGTCACATAACACACAAGGCATTTGTTTCTGAATTGTGTCTCACTGAGCATAGCTCTTATGGGAGCTGATTGAAAGCTTACTGAAGTCAATAAAAACACACTCATTGATTTCAGTGAGCTTTGGATGATGTCCATAATCAGGAGTTGAATGTGTTTGAAGAAATCATGGTGTGTTTGAGCTCAGGGGTGGGAAGGAGATGAATTAGGATCAGTTTTTTTTTTTTTCTTAAATCCTTTTGCATCATGCCAGCCCCTTTACCATTAGACTTTTTTGGCTGAGAGTAGAGGGCAAACTTAATTTTCTGTTGTGTGCATTTTCTTCCTGCTGCAAACTTTGTAATCAGATCTTTCTTTGGCTCATTTAATGGCCTCTCTGCCAAGCCTTTGGCAAGGACTTTGTAGAAGACTCTTTCCTGGCTGTGTAGAACAGTCCCCACCCCATCTGAAATAAGTCACTTCAAGGCTTAAAATATTCTTACTCTTCTGTCCGCACAAGTAAAGTGTGATCACTCAATTCTTTTGGGAGCAAGCACAAAAGGGGCTGGAGCATGGCTGATGTGTATTCACTTTAAAATATTTTGCAGTACTCACCCCACTCTCACATTATTGCCCATGTAATTTCAGTAAGTTTGATTAGAAGCATTTTGTGTATTAGAAAGGCTATCACTCAACCTTTTGCAATTGCTTTTTAAAGTTCATTATAAAGATATTGTTGAACCCTCTGTGGCATTTAAATACAAATAGACAGTGCACTGGGAATAATACCCCCCCCCCTCCAAAATCTTCATCTTTAATTGGCATTTTCAGATGCCTGTTTTTTAACACAAAATATGCTAAAATGAATTCCTTCTGGTAAGTCTTTGTATCTACACACATACATATTTTTCTATATATATTTCTTCCTGAAAGTCTTGATTATAACAGCCTATCCAGAAGGGTATGCAAATACCACATACTCAGGCTTGCTGAGGACCAGGTGTGGCCTGCAGAGCTTGCACTAGGCAACTTAAGAGTTTCAGTGATGGACTTCAACTGGAGCTCTCCTCAGATGGAAGGATACAAGGCTGAGACGTGAAACTGTATGGTCAGCATCGTGAAACACGTAATCTGGATCTAAAGGTCCAAGGAGGATGCAAGAGACTGTTCCCTTCATCCATGGAGAAAAGAAGAGCATGTCAAGAAGTATTTTACTAATCTCTCCCCCTTCATATACTTTTTTCAGCTCTATGGCTACTGTTATCAGGATAGCAATGACATCCCGCACACGCTGACTACCATCACTGAGCTAGGCTCACCATTGGAGATGATTCAGCTGTTACAGACTTCTTGGGAGGATAGATTTCGAGTAAGTACCATAAGGGTATCTAAAGGATTTTTAAGTAGGATGGGAGCACACGATTCCAACCATGGGAGAAAATTTTACATACGTTACAGCTTTGTTCATATTTATTAAACTGCTTTGCCTGGGAATGTTAAATCTTAATTTGTAATACTTAACGCTCCCATTTTTCAGTTTTTAAGATCATGCATTATTACATCCGTTGCTGGTATCTAATTATAGGGTGTTTTGCACTGGTCACATTCTCTTTTCAAAGGTTTCATACTTGTTAAAAACTCAGAACTTGGTATTTTTGGCTTGAAATTGTGTTCTGTGTTCTGGAATTCAAACAGTAAAAGGATGTGATATCTCCTTCTTGATCCTTATCACAAGCTGATTTTATAATTGTTTCCTGTCACTTTGGCTCTTACAAGGGGAGAGTAAAAGGTAAAGCAAGGGTTAATAAGGTATAGAAATCCTGAAAGAGCATTTGTCCAATGAATTCTACACTGGCAACTTAACAAAACCATGAAAGTCACACTTAAGTTGTATGGAATGCTCCCCAGATTGTAGAGCTACTTTAATTAGTACAGGGCATGATATGTTGGTCTGTGGGATGTATTTCACCATCCAAGACTATGGCACTTACAGGCTTCATTTAGAGCCCTGGCCCTGTATACTGCATTTGGCCTGTGAGTCAAACTTCAGGTGCCTTGTTCTAAAAGAAATAAACTCCTAACAAGGTCTTAAACAGAGATTTTAGTTTGTCATGGCACATGAAGTATACTGTTGTCTCCTGCACACCTGACCCACGCAACTGCAAATTACAGCACTGTGGTATAAATTGCAAAAGATGAACTAGATTATTGGCTTGACCCTATTAGTAATTCATAGGTTGTGGATGGAAAGCTTCTCTTCAGAGGGAGGAGAAATAACTTGGCGGTGCTGGTTTGATTCACAGAGATGTAATTATAAATAGAATATTCCTGGAACTACGGTAATGAAGCCTTAGGTAATGTTGTAACTATTACCTTATCTAGTGTGCAGCTGTCAGAAAGGAGAAGAAAAAGCATGCAAGAATTGTTTATGTATATGCCCCAGTGAAGCAAACATTAACATGGTTGTTTAACTTTATACACTCAAGTAGCGCCTTTGTGCTTACAGGACAGGGAGTTAATCTCCCCAAAATAGCATCTGTTGTGATTTCAATGGAAAGCAACAGTGCAGAACTGAGCCCTAAAATGTGTATTTTAGTCTCGTGGGGAATACACACACACACATCCCATATCAACACTGAAGCAAAGGCACATAGATAAAAGACTTTAATAGGGCTCAGTACTGGCATCAAGTGTCTGTATTAGTGGATCCATTTGCAGGATCAGGGCCTTGGTAGTGTTTGAGAAAGGAGGAATGATTTGAGATTGCCAGCAAAAATCCCTCTTTGGTTTTTTGCAAAACATGAATACTGTTTTCCATAGTAATTTAAGAACTCTGTGAAAAGTTATTTTTCCTATAGTTAACTTTGGGCAGTTAAAGATGTTAATTATAATTTTATTCAAGCTTCTTTAACAGTTTTAGCATAATGTTCAGTTTCTATAATGAGGTTCTGTGCAGTTCTCCTGACCCAAGGAGAAACTCGTATTGAGGGTGCTTTTTTTTGGTACTGGTACTGAGTACTGGCCCCTCAGCAGCTCTAGCCATGAGATTGTCCTGGTGAGTGAAGAGTGGGGAGTTAGCTGAGTATGGCACTATTTTTTTTTTTTTAAAGCACTGCATATCGATATTCTGAAAGTTAAGTGCTTCTTTTTGGTCTGTTTTCAGTTCCTCAGCATCACGATATGCCTTTTTTATATATGTATATATAAACATTTTTGTTTATAAACATTATTATATATATATATAATATAGCATCCTCAAACTCTGCACACAAGATAGCTGCATTTTTCAGCAGGAACAAAAGAGCAGTCAGTGCACACATCCCATGACTTTTGATGTTGCTGAGCTGGGACAAAAATGTTCTAGGCTAGTAAGGCAGGAGGAGTGGTTACAGAAGTGCTGGATTGTCCTAATATCTCACAGACGTAAAGTCTGTGAAGTGTAACCAAAGCCATATTCAACGTCTATTTTCTTTGGTAGTATGTATTTAAGAGTGAACTGTGATTTGATTACTAAAATACATATGACCTTAACAGTTTTAACTAAAAACAAAAAACCCCCACAAAGCTTACATGAAAACAGTAACAAATTTTCTTGCTAGCATAGGCTATGTTGATAATTGAATACACTGAATGACTGCATGCATATTAATACTGTTCTTGTTTTATTGGGTTATATAATAAATATACGCTACGTCTACATGAGAACCATCTGTCGACAGAAGTGGTTGTTGAAGGGGAGTTCCCAGAACAACTTCTGTTGACAAATCATGTCTACACATAAAAGCAGATTGAAAGAGCAATCTGTTCTGTCAACAGAGAGCAGCCAGACTGCCCTGCCTTCTCTTGACAGAACAACTGAACAGAAGCTCTGCAAGCAGGGCTGCCCAGTGAACAAGAAGCCTTGTCTGCCTACAGAAGGGTCCTGGAGCATCTACACAGCTCTTTTGTTAACAGGAAACTATTGGGAAAGGCATTATACCTGAACTGGGAGCAGTATAAGGCTACTGGTGGATGTGCCAAGTTTTGTCAACAAACTGCTGTCAAAACACATTTTGCGTATAGATGCTCTACAGGTTTTTCTGACAAAACCCCCTCATGTAGACATAGCCTTCAAGAAATAATGTCAAGGCAACATGATTCTAAATATATTCTTTTCTATCTAGTAGTAAAGGCCAGAGAGTTCTTCACTCTGTGGCCCCAGTCTAACACACATGTGGAATTCCATTAATTCGAATCAGATTCAGTGTGTGGACATAAGGTTCTGTTTATATGGATGGGCTCTCATCCTACAAGGACTTAGCTTTATGCACCATGAATAGTCCCACTGAAGTCAAACTATTGTCCAGTGTGAAAAGTTAGGCATGTGTCAGTGTTTAGAGGATCAGAGACAGACTCCAGCATCAGGTCCAACATGTGGCTTTTTATCAAAATCAAATGCTTTTATTTCTATTAAAATATGAAAAAAGCCTCAGCAGCTCAGAACTCACAGGCAACCCTACAATAATAAAACTACAGGGGGGGGGGGGAAATGGTAAACAAGTATATTTTACTTCAAAAGGTTTTATAATTCTATATTAAAAGAACAATGTTAAATATAATGAATACCTTGAAGGTATTAAATTTTGATTTTGCTGATAAATTTGATGCCTGTATTTGGTCATTATTATGTGTGTAACTTTAATTTAAGGCAGATGGATTTTTTACATGTTCCCTACTAAGCTAATATCACAGGCTAGCTATGCTTTTGTATTTCAGATATGTATCAGTTTAGTCCGGCTTTTGCATTATTTGGCTCACTCTCCTCTTGGCTCTGTGACGCTGCTGGATTTTCGCCCGCGACAGTTTGTGATTGTAGATGGAGAGCTGAAAGTGACAGACTTGGATGATGCCAGCATAGAAGAAAGCTCTTGTACAAGTAACAGTGACTGTTTTATAGAGTTTCCAGCAAGAAATTTCACTCTTCCCTGCTCTGTGGAGGGCCGATGCCAAAATATGAATGAAAAGAGGAATCTTTATAATGCATACAGGTAGATAACCAGTTATCTAAGTAGATAAAGTGAATAAAATTTGGCAATACTTCTGTGTAGCCATTTATAGCTATTGAAGTCAATAGAAATTTTGGATAGGGCCCTTATACACTTACACCTAAAACATTAAAATTTGTGTTGTAAGTATTTATCATATTAATATCTTGGAAGTACTTTGGAAACATTGTGCCTGATTCACCACTAAAATCTATGTTGGTTGAACTTTATTGAAGTCAATTACACAGTGAAATATTTATACCAGTGGAAAACTGGAGTATTCTTCTTGGGCCTAAATCACCATTGCTGCATTATTAATGAAATTATTTACACAACATATCAGTGAGGTGGACTAATAGGTGTTTATCATCCCCTGTTAAATAGTGGGGGCAACTCTGAGGTGGAGAATTGAAATGGCTTCAGAGGTAGGATGAGAACTCAGAAGGTTCTGTCTTCTAGTTCTGTGCTCTGACCGCTAACCTTCTGCAGATTGTAAAACTTTCTGCTTCAGTTGTTTGATAACCAACAGCCTGCAGTAGCATTGTTGCCCAAGGATAACTTGGAGACTAATCTCCCAGAGGTTATAAGGGATATTAACCTTTTTAAAAGCCACCACTGCTTTTTAGTTCTCTGCTCCAAATTTACCTCATGCTTCATTCTGCCAACAAACTGTTACTCTTTGACTAGGCAGTGATTTGCTTGCATCTTATACTTCTTCCATCCCATCCATCCTCAAGTACCCGCCACTGCGGTTTGCCTCGATAATTTATGGGCATGCTATGCTTATAACAGATAGGTAATTGGGCCAGTCAGAAGTCTGAAGAAAGACATTTCAGCTACGTGCTATCTTAAGAATTTTGTTTATGTAGGGCTCTTGAGATTTACAGCTGAGTGGTTTTCCATGAGGGATTTGTGTGTGTGGTCTTGGCTCTTCACTAGCTGTGATCACTCGTCTTGCTCTTTGGGCCACACACTGATCCCAGGGAAACTATACTATTAGCTTCCAGAGGCCCCAGAACTGATCCTTCATGCGTGACTTTTGTTGTGCCATGGCTTGGTGTTGAAGTACACTGGTGACATAGAGCACTACAGTCTGAACCAGGCAGGGCCTCAAGGCCATGATGCGATGGTGTTGGGGTGGCTGGTTTTCAACAGGACACCAGGTTGAAAAGGGACTTTCCGTAGCCTTTCTCAGCCCAGTGAAAATGACTGAAAGTGTTGTGGGGGAGAGGAGGAGTGGGAGAAGGAGAACAAGTGATGGAGGGAGAGGAGAGAGGGAGGGTGGGACCTCAGAGAAGGGCTGGGGCAAGGATGTTAGGTTTTGTTTGATTAGAAAGTTGGCAACTTTAAATGGTGTGCTCATTTCTTAGGTTTCTCTTTCAAGTATTATACCACTTGCTCCCTGCCAGACCACAGCTAGAAGAGTCTTCTCTGGGGAGAGTCTTTTGCTGTTGTCCCTATGCACTTACCAGCATGTGTGTTACATTATCTGACCACACTGAAATGGATTCAAATATATGACTGTTGTGCAGTCGCGCAATGTAATTTTCAGTGTGTCCTGTAAAGTGTTCCATTTCCATTGGCTTGGATTATAGATCCTTCTTAGTAAACTAGTTTCTGATTAGGACCATTTTACTGGTCTAGTCAACAAAAAAAAATTGATTTGCAAGTGTGCTTTTCAGACATATCCTATCATAAATAGGGATATAGCCATGACACACAGTGATCTTCTGGAATGGTTGCTGTCTATGTGAAGAAAGCTGACTTTTCCTATCACAGTGGCTAGCCTTTGTCAGAGCGCTATTGAAATACTGAAGGGGCTGATCAGTTTCCAAAGATCTGTTTTTACACTTTGAAAGCTGTAGCTTTTAGATCCCACTACTGCTTCTAATGTTTACAAGATAGACCTCCCCAGCATGATAAGATGCAGCTACCCCTATGAATGCATCTGCAACAATCTCTACATATTCACTCAGCAAGGACAAAACTGCAAGCTACTTGGTTTGGACAACTCGAATTTCCAGTTCTCAAATCCCCATGTATTGGGTTACTGTGATGGCAGGTGAATGGTAGTACTATTTTTAGAAGGCGTGGAAAAAGGATACTTGTTCATATCTGGTGCTGCTTGGTAGTTCCAATCTGTAACACATTAACCAATAATCTCCAGGTGTGTCTGAATTTACTAGAGTCATCCCTGAGAAACACCACTAGGCCAGCCTCTGGTTCCTTTTCTAGGTGGATTATTACAGCTGAGAAAATTGAACAAAAAATGTTGTGCAAGTATTGGCCTGGAATTTTAAATGATTTCCTTCAGTCAGATGTGCCTCCTGTTGTGTACCTCAGGGGCACATTTTTAACAATGAGGGTAATGGTAAATGATTTGGACCCTTATCAAGGAGTATGGGGAATTCTCCAGCACTGGATATTTAAAAAACAATATGAGAACTTATTGTAGCTGAGCTGTTCTAGTTTAGAAAGGAATTTAATTCAAGGCAGTTCTGGGGCCTGTGCAATGCAGGTGTTCACATTACTGAAATCTCACTCTGGTCTCTTTTGGCCTTATGCTCTGAAAATCTTGAATGCAAAGATGACAGTTGGTAGTTGGGGGGAGCAAAATTTAAAGTTTCTCCTGGTGGCATGCAGTGGGATTCAGGGCAGGATGCCTATACTCTGGCAGAAATCGGGACACAAGGAGGTGCTACACTCCTCAGCTGTGTCTACACGTGCACGCTACTTCGAAGTAGCGGCACTAACTTCGAAATAGCGCCCGTCGCGGCTACACGCGTCGGGCGCTATTTTGAAGTTAACTTCAACGTTAGGCGGCGAGACGTCGAAGTCGCTAACCTCATGAGGGGATCGGAATAGCGCCCTACTTCGACGTTCAATGTCGAAGTAGGGACTGTGTAGACGATCCGCGTCCCGCAACGTCGAAATTGCCAGGTCCTCCATGGCGGCCATCAGCTGGGGGGTTGAGAGATTCTCTCTCTCTCCAGCCCCTGCGGGGCTCTATGGTCACCGTGGGCAGCAGCCCTTAGCCCAGGGCTTCTGGCTGCTGCTGCGGCAGCTGGGGATCCATGCTGCAGGCACAGGGTCCGCAACCAGTTGTCGGCTCTGTGTATCTTGTGTTGTTTAGTGCAACTGTGTCTGGGAGGGGCCCTTTAAGGGAGCGGCTTGCTGTTGAGTCCGCCCTGTGACCCTGTCTGCAGCTGTGCCTGGCACCCTTATTTCGATGTGTGCTACTTTGGCGCGTAGACGTACCCTCGCAGCGCCTATTTCGATGTGGTGCTGCGCAACGTCGAAGTTGAACATCGACGTTGCCAGCCCTGGAGGACGTGTAGACGTTATTCATCGGTTGCTACATCGAAATAAGCTATTTCGATGTTGGCTTCATGTGTAGACGTAGCCCTCATGTCCCCTTTCCCTCACCACCCCCCTGAGTTGCCTCAGCATGAATGTTAGAGTTTGACTTTCACTGGCACTGATGTCTGTGACTTCCAAAGTCACACTTGTAAATATTGATGGACACATGTGAGTGGTCATATCAAAATATTTGCATGCTTATTCAACGGAGGAGCAGAAACAATAGCTTGTGATTTTTCTGTCCAGTTGTAGCTATCCAAACCATTCAGAAAAGCAAACTGTGACCTTCAAATACTTTCAGACGCTGTTGGTGATCAGTCACAATCCACTTATGCATTCTTCAGGTGCAGAAAATTTACCTGAGGAATTCTTCATTGCTAATTATTTAATCATAGAATCCTAGGACTGGAAGAAACCTCAGGAGGTCTTATTTTTAACATACTATGGCTATGTCTTCGTTGAAGAGATCTGTTGGCAAAAGATGCACAAATTGTGTTATTCATTTGCTATCTCCTGCTGACATTTCTCTTGGGAGAGGCAGAAGGCCCAGTCTACATGGGGCCAAATGTTGGGAAAACTCCCTCTACCAACGCATCCCTTCTTCCTTATGGAATGAGGATGACTGGGATGTCAGCAGAAGGCTCCCGGAGCAGCAGACTTCTGTCAGGAGGCCTCCGGGCTCCTGACAGAAGCCTGCAGTCTGGACATAGCATATATGTGTTTAGAGTGCTACTTTGTATGTAAAATACTAAGAAAGATTCTATAATAATCTTACTTGAGGATTTTATAAAATGGCTCTTTTTGGAAGGGATGAATTTTACTCTTGTATATAAAAAAAAGTTTTCAGGAAATATTCAGTCTATAAAGTAGATGTCAGCTCAGTGAGTCACAATAGTAGCTCATGTAGCTGACATTTTCCAATCAATAATTTGATTTTTTTTTTTAAATATATCCTGATATGAAACCTGCTTTATTCTCTCTAGTTTCTGCATAGCTAGTGGGGAAACTGTACTGCACAGGAGAGAAAAGGCAACAGTCAGTAAAAGTTCCTGTTTGTGTTATCTTTCTGCACATTATCTAGTATTCATGTCTGAGACTTTTGTTTATATTATCATATCCTAAACTGTCCATCTTTATCTAATGTTCCTCTGAAACAGCGGCTGTAAAAGTTAGTAATATTGGCTTAACAACAGGAATCTAAATGGGCATTGTGAAATAACTTACATTTTAAAGAATAAAACAAAAAAGCAGTCATGTAGCCCATTAAAGGCTAAGAAAATAATTTATTAGGTAATGACCTTTTGTGGGGAATACCCACTTCTTGAGATCGCCAAAAAATTTTGTTAGTCGTTAAAGTACTACATGACTGCTATTTTGTTTTTTTAAGCTACAGACCAACATGACTACCTCTCTGTTACTACTTAAAAAGTAAAGGAATGCTGATTTCACTTCTCTAATTAAAAAATAATAAAAAAAGATTGCTGTGCCTTCTTTTCCAAATTGTAGATGCAGTTTTGTGAAGCCATCCCCATGTAATTTGCATTTCCAGTTAAATGTTCCCTTTTTGGTATCATTAGGCACTGAGCCCTGGGCAAGAGCCATCACAACCAGATGCATTTTTCAAGCTTGTGAGAAATTACGCTATAAATTGTAGAACCTGCTTTACTTTTTATTTCCTTCATTTTATAGCAATTTTCTCCCCATGAAAAGCAAAGCAAACTACCTAAATCAATAGAATTTTTTGCAGTAGACAGTGTGCATTCAAATATGGTTTCCATTTTGAAGCATCGTGAATGCATGTTTCTGATAACCTCCACCACCAGAATATTGAAGATGTCCTGAATTTTGGTGACAGAATGATTCCTCTCTGCCCAATGTTCACCTTTATAGCCTAAAATAATGCAGAACTGAAAAGGAAAGAATTGGTAAAATGAAAGAAGCATAAATCTGACAGTTTTATTTTTTAAAGGTTTGGAGGAAAAAATGAGATTTCAGAGTTTTGACAGTGTCCCTTTAATAAACTTTGTCCAACTACAGACATCTTTGCAAATACTCACAATCCATAAGGCTTCCCAGAAAATTTCTATGTTAATGGAACATTTACTGGTAGTTACAAGGCACCCTTGTATATAGAAGCTTAGTCTAGGTATGCTGGACAGCTGTGTGACCAGCCTCAGCAAAGTATTTATTTAATTATGGAATATGATTATATTTCCTGAATAGGTCAGGGACTTAAGGAACAAAATTTTATTAATTTATGTTCAGTGGTTACTAAACCTTGGTTAACTTTATTTTAAAATATTGGTTACTTTTCCATTGCAGGTTTTTTTTTACGTATCTTCTACCACACAGTGCTCCGCCCACCTTGAGACCATTGTTGGACATGATAGTCAATGCTACAGGTAATCACACCGCAAATACAAGATTCTGCGAAATCTCTCTCTCTTTCATATCACTGTAAATGTATATTTTTATCTGGGGATGGGCACTGCATTTACAGTGAACTCTTTGATATCTGGCATCCAGAGGACCAGGAGGTTTCCAGATAATCAAATATTCTGGATGACTGAGAGTACTCACGCTGGGTGGGAGAGCAGAGGATCCTGCCAGCGTCACTCAGAGGCAGCACTGAGAGGGCTGGTCTCTTCCCCCAGAGGCAGGGAATTGCTCTCCTTCTCTGTGCACAAACCCCAGCCCTAACACCACTTCTCCATGCTCCCACCTTGTGTTTGCTACCTGGTCTACCCGGCTGTGAGTCATGCTGGTTATTTGAAACAGCAAGGAAGGGTCCTGTGGCACCTTACAGATTAACAGAAAAGTTTTGAGCATGAGCTTTCGTGAGCACAGACTCACTTCATCAGATGCTGGTCTTGGAAATCTGCAGGGCTAGGTATAAATAAGCCAAAGATTTATACCTGGCCCTGCAGATTTCCAAGACCAGCATCTGATGAAGTGAGTCTGTGCTCACGAAAGCTCATGCTCAAAACTTTTCTGTTAGTCTATAAGGTGCCACAGGACCCTTCCTAGCTGTTACAGATCCAGACTAACACGGCTACCCCTCCGATGCTGGTTATTTGAGTGTGCTGGTTAATCAAATACTGGTTAATCAAGAGTTTACTGTACACATATTGCTTTAGGGACAGATTCTGCTCTTACTAAGAGTAAGTCTACCCTGCAGCTGGAGGTGTAAGCTCAAACCTGGAGCGATGTACACATGCTAGCTTCGAATGAGCAAGAATTCTGAAAATTGCAGTGTAGCTGTGGTGCCCTGGGCTAGCTACCAGAGCACATACCTAGTAGCTCAGATGGGCTTGTATGTGGGTGGCTAGCCTGAGTCACTGCCCATGGCACTACAGCTACACTGCTATTTTTAGGTGCCAGTTTTGGCAGAGGAAGCACATGAATGTCTACCTACACTGAGAATTACACCTGCAGTGTAGACATGTCCATCAACTGAAATTGACTCCTGTTCAAAGGAGCCAAGATGAGGCCTATACACCATTAAAGCCTCTATTTTGAGGTCTAAAAAGGATATAACTGTTATCTGTGTACTTTGTCTTGGGCCCCAGCACAGAGATGAATTTTACACTTACATAGATACAGTCCCCACTACAAGTCAATGACGGGTGGACCAGGGCAGTATTTGGCTCGGATATTGGTATCTTCTGCATGCAGATCTCAGAAGGAACAATACAGCCTATACAGTGAAATTCATCCTGCCAACAGGGCCCATGCACAGTTCTCTGCAAAATGTCAGTCCCATGTTAAGGGATTCCTTGGTGCACAGAACCTTGAATTGGTTGTTTCTGTTGCAAGGAATTTGAATCCTGGAGCCAAATTATTGCGTACATCTTCTGGATGACATTAGAGATGATTTAATGCTTCAGAATCTAGACTAGACCATAAAATTATCTTTGTCATAAAAATGACATTCCGACAAGAGTAGCTTGACTATGGCTTAACTGTACTTCTGATTTCTTGCCAGAAGGGTTTTTTTTCTCCTGCTTTTGTACTCGATATATTTTATGGGAAGGTGGAATGTGCCAGGTTATAAATAATTTCAAAGTCAATTCACTGGAAAGGAGTTTTCATCTCTTGTGGGTAACCCATCCTATCATATACAGACAGGAAACTGGCTGTCTTACTCACTAGCTGCTCAGCTTTGGAGACAAGAGGTTAGAGCTTGACTCCTCACGCTTAGGAAAATCAACTTGGCTGTCACTTTGTAATGCCTAATGGACTGTAAGTCCATATTACAAAAACATCACTCGGTGTTTGGCACAACAGAATCTTGAGCCTTTGGATCTTACTTGGGTATAACCCCTGTTAATTCCAAATTCTTTGTCTAAATCGCTGTTTTTCTGTACTCTTAAAGGAGAACTTCACTGGGGAATAGATGAAACAGTGGCTCAGCTAGAAAGAGTTCTGCATTTATACAAGAGTGGCATATACCTACAGAATGCTACACGGGTGCCAAAAGCTGGTAAAGTATTCCTTTGACAAACATTGGCTCTACGTAGATTGTGAGGTGTGGTGGGGAGCAGAAAAGAAAACAAAAAAGGCCCTAATAGTCACGGAATTTAAGTCCAAGGCTTCCAGGTAGTCAGAGTTCTGCAGGTACTAAGGCTGGCGGTTGAATTTATGGAGAGCAGCCATCAATCACAATCAGGGGCTGCAGGCTTTGTGTAATTTTTGGTGGTGCTCAGAGTGGGTCCAAGTCTTGCCTCCCTGACGCCTTCCTAAGGCTGTGAGACAGAATTTTGGTTTAGGCTCTGGGCTGAGCAAAGGGGTTGAGGTGTAGGAGCAGGTGTGCTGGGGGGCTGGACTGGGGATGAGGAGTTTTGGGGGGTTAGCAGGCAGGTAGTGGGGAAGGGGGAGAGAGGGAGACTCCCTCAGCCCTCTCCTTGGCAGCAACAGTGAGCTCTAGGGATGGGGCAGCCTCTCCTCCTCCTGTCCCACCCCCTGCACAACACTTTAAATCTGTCCCTCGTGCCACTCCCTTGTAGCGGGACACAGCAGTGGCCAGCAAGGGAGTACAAGGAGCTAGGACAGGCAGGAGCAAGTCCGGGAGGTGTGCAGGGCAGCAGGTGGGGCCAGGAGAAGTTCTGGAGATGGCTGGTGGGGAGACCTGACCTGGAAAATTGGTGAAGTTGGGACTTGGGACCTAGAATATTCTGGAGCCCAGGCACCATGGGCCCATATAACTCATCATCTCTGACCACATCCTGAGATGGGAGTTTGGGATGGGCCAGAGCAGGGAGCTCATTTGGAAGGACCCAGTTTATCTCCATGCTAATTCCCTAGTTCTGCATGAGTATCCCAAGATTCTTGAGATTTGCCTTACAGATATTGCAGCTGCTGCAGGTTAGAAGATTTAAACCTCCTGTTTGTTCTTCAGGGGGAAAATCCTTGCAGCCTCCAACTCGCAGCAGCAATAGGGTAACAAAACTGCATACATTGACAAAGACAATTGCATAAAATTTACATATAAAAGTTTTTCTTTTACATTTTAACAAAAATCTCTCTCTTGTAAAGGTATACAGTGCTTTTCAAACACACTCTATGGAGAGGGATAAACATTATCCCTCCCGAAAAATCCCCAAAATAAAACACAAACAAAAAAAAAACCACTCAATACAGAATATAACATCGGAAGGAAGGTAATAGGTAAATGTCCTTGCTTAGCTAAACTATCCAAAAAACGAACAAACAAAACACCATGCAGCATTTATCATTTTGTATGTGCAATGTGTCAGACTTTGAGCTGCTGGAGGGCAATAGGTAAATCTGGTGGTTTTACTGCACATGCATAGCAGAGAGAAAGAGATGGTTAATAGATGAAGATGGATTTAGGGTAAAGGATTTGAAAAGTTCAGGAAAGAATTTCCTTTGTGACACTCATGAGTCAAATTTATTCCTGATGTATCTCTGCTGACTTTAGTGGGCTCTGACCCCAGGGATGAATTTGGCTACTAATCACAAATAATTCAATATTTATTATCGTGTAAAATTGGCAAGAAAATGGTTGCAGGTGTTCATTTAACTTTCTAATGTTCAGATTTTCATCACAATCTTTGCTGAGTGGTGCCTGTCAGCACAGCCAAATCATGTTTAGCAGCACAATCAACAGCACAAACACATCCTTTGTTGAGGAAGTGCCAGGAAGGTTGAGGTTTTCTGTGATTCTGTCTGATTCCAGATTTAGCTCCCACGTCAGGACAATACAAGGTTTTGAATGTTAAAGGCTGTCTTGCTTACAAAGAATTGCCAGGAGAAAACATAAGACAGCAATGCTAAATGTAACCGTGTGAGGCTTCACTGATATGGAGCAGACTTGCATTCACATTAGGCTTCTGTGTTTCATATCTGGATGAGTTATGTATAATTCTGAATAACTATGGCTCAGAGTCTCCCGCCCTTGCTCAAATTGGCTAGTGCACTTGATTGCAAGAGGCCCCATTAATTTTTATTAACTGCTCAGGGAGCAAAAAGCTTCTCAGTGTGAGTAAGGGATATAGAAATTGTCCTGTGTAACTGCAAGTTGAACATGTGCGTACAGTTTTATGCAAATTAATTAAGTTCTAATTTACTGTAACATTCAGGTAAATTACATTATTTAATGTGAGGTTTCACCAAATAGCAGTCAAGAGAAATCAAATAACCTCACAAAAATTACACTGAAACAATTCCTTGTTGTCTTGTGGGCAAACTTTGATGCTTGGATATTATGTTTTTAAAATGCATGAGCCTATATGTTGTTTGCAGTAAGGGCATGTTACATCCCTATAGTCATGTCAAAGGACTTTAGAGTGGGTGTGTCTAATATATAATATATGCTGATTTTAAGGCTCCTTTATGCTAAGGTGACCAGACAACAAATACATATAATTGGGACACGTTTGATAAGGGGGGAGGGGGAGGAGAGAGAGAGAGAGAGAGAGAGACAAAGCCAATAATATCGGGATATTTGGTCACCCTACTTTGTCCTGCCAAAGCAGTATAAAGAGGCCCCAATACAATCAGTCCACTCATATATTTTTTGTTCTTCACACAGGTTCCTCTTGCAAAAGTTTGACTTTTAGCACCTCTCTAGAATAATAAATCACTATTTTAAAACTCTCAATGGAAAGATGATTTACCAGTGGTGAAATTTTCCTGATGGAGCTGCAAGACAGCTGGATCTAGGGAGGGATTTGGGTGTTTGGGAGAATAGCCACAGCCCTTTAGAAGAGCTTTGCATGCTGGCCCAGCATACGAGGCAAGTTCCCAAGCTACTCTGGGGCCACAGAATAAGTACTTTGGGCCATTGGATCATATAACTCTTGCAAGTGATGGAAGAGGGGTGAGGGTGTGGAGGATAATGTTTCAACCACTTAGTTCAGCAGCCATCAATGCAGAAACAGCCAAAAAAGTATGTTCTGGACAGGCTGGGCAGGGAATGGTGGATTTCACCTTCCCAATCCCTTGCGCTTTAGACGTGTGGGAGAAACGTCATCTTAAAACACAACTCAGAATGTTGTCAGTGGACAGATGAGAAATCAGCAGCACAGGACACTGTATAGCTCTGTCAAGACAAGGGGAATTTTAAAATTTTTTTTTTTGTTTGTACTTTTTCTGTCTTGTTCTATAATATAGTGAGATGAATCAAGTATCGGAGGGGTAGCCGTGTTAGTCTGGATCTGTAACAGCAACGAAGGGTCTTGTGGCACCTTATAGACTAACAGAAAAGTTTTGAGCATGAGCTTTTGTGAGCACAGACTCACTTCTTCAGATGCTCTGATGCTCATGAAAGCTCATGCTCAAAACTTTTCTGTTAGTCTGTAAGGTGCCACAGGACCCTTCGTTGCTGTTACAGATCCAGACTAACACGGCTACCCCTCCGATACTTGATTCATCTCACTATATTATAGAACAACAGAAAAGTTTTGAGCATGAGCTTTTGTGAGCACAGACTCACTTCTTCAGATGCTCTGATGCTCATGAAAGCTCATGCTCAAAACTTTTCTGTTAGTCTATAAGGTGCCACAGGACCCTTCGTTGCTGTTTATAGTGAGATGAGACCATCATGTGGTGAGCTGATTTAGGTTTAGGATAGAGACTGTGGTTTGAGTTCGAGGCTGAATTGTAGGTATGCTTCAAGGTCAGGTTAAAATGAGATGACATCTTACAAGGTTGTTCTCATTAGATTTTGGTTGAAGTGGTGAAGTTTCATCAGCTGACCTGATATCACAAGATTTCCACCATCTCGCACAATGGGCATCTCAAAAGATTAACTGTTTGTATGAGGTTATGTACATTTTGGGTTGCAGTCTCACTCAATAGCTGTTGTGAACAGATTTCTGCCACATCAGAAAGAGATCTAGAAAGTAAGGCCTTTCTGATATAATTCTACATTGCAACCAAAGCCACAGTAGTGGGTTCAGATTCAAGAACTGCAAGTGATTTTTTTTTTTTAAGAGGAACATTGGAAGGTTCAGCTCATGGTGCTTCATTATTTGATGTAGATCTAGCAACTCAGGGTTAGCCATTGTCTTTAATAGAAAGCTGTAAATCTTTACCAAAAGAGAAAAAGTGGTGGTGATCTCTGAAGAGGGACTTGAGGGAAAATCTGAAATCTGACCTTTCATGAAACAGATTTATCTATCTGAGGCTATATTTTTTCAAGGAAACTTTTTTCAAGTGAGGAAGATAATACTGACCGTCCATTGGAAGGCAACTACTAGGAAAGTTCTTGTCAATCTGAGCCTGCCCATAAATTAAATTTAACAATGCGAACCATGGTCATGTCTCAGAAGGACTTAGGTCTTAATCTTTCACTGTGCTTCAGCTGTAAAACATTTTACAGTGTTGTAAATTATAGTATGCTCTGGATTTTGCTTCTAAATTACTGAAGCAAAGTAGAGGTGGAAGACAGGGAAGTAGTAGTCCTTCAATAACCATGCAAGTTTTTTGTAACTGTAAATACTAACACAGAATTGTTATATGGTTTCTACATTGTTTGGAGTGACACTATGCATTCACATGCTTTTATACATAAGGGGTATTAGTCTTCTGAGAACCTTGAACAACATGGATTAAGACAGGAAACATATTTTCTCATACAAGTTTTTTTTAAAACAATAGTGAGTGATATTGCCATAACTGCAAGAATATTATACTGTATAAACACACTGGACTTCAAGGGTGAAATTCCTTCCTCATTGAAATCCATAGCAAAACTCCCACTGATTTCAAGAGAGTGAGGCTGATTTTTGCTAACAGAGGGTCTGACCCTGGAGTCTTAATCTAACCTCCCCACCCCAGTCTTTCAGTGAATTCAGGAGTTACACAGAAATGTGTGAGATGCACTAGAGCTCGTAAATCTTGTAGCTTTGTTACTCATTAAAGCAAATAGGTGACCCATTATTAAGTCTTGAGGGGCAAGTTAGCCAAAAGAAAGGCATATAATGATCAGAAATCAAAGCAGTTGTTGAACCAGCCACGTGTACGGAACTCCACAGAGTGCGAGGGAGTACAGTAAAATCTGTTTTCCTTTGTCCTTTGACATTTTGGCAGGGTTGCACTGTATGTAAATGTTTACAGTGCAATGATGTTTCTTAAAAATACTGTGGCAACCTACTTGAGAAATTGTAACTAAGTATATGAGCATGTGTTTGTGTGTGAGAGAGAAAGAAATGTTGGAGACTGGAAACAGATTATATTCAGGGAATTTTTATACCCATTCTTAGATTGACTTATAAAAGACCATAAACACTCTCTTTAAGGTATTTAAAGACACACATGCTACAGCTGGAACTAGATTAGAAATAATTTCCTCCATAAAGTCTTACAGATCCTAAAATTAATTAGCTTTGGCCAGGCTCATGCTCCTGTTGTGATCTTTTCTGCAACCATAGATGGCCAGGCTGTATGAGGCCTCTTACTGAGTCGCACAGGGTAAAGAGGCAGGAAAGAAGCCTCCTTGTTAGTGGTTTATGCACTCCTTCCATTTTAGGAGGACAAAGACTGGTTTTGCAACCACATGTGGGGCAGGAGACTGGAAATGAGATTGGGAGAGGCACGGTCTGAACTCCCCTTTATTGGCCTATGGAGGGGGCCAGTCCACTGGGAGTGAGTAGTTGTACTCACCTCCATCATCAGCATGCAGCAGCTCAGAGAGACAGTAGTTGTCTTCCATAGACTGTTGCTCTGACCTCATAAATATAGCCCAGAGAAAGTAAGGAGTACCTATATGCCTTTCCTCCACACATAGCTGGGAGAACATATATCTCCACCATCATGCAATCAACATACTCCTTTCCCATCGGCTCTGAAAAGTGATTCTAAAAATGGTATCATGGAGTTTCATATGTGTCATCTTTCCATTGCTAGGTCAAATTTGATCAGCTTAATAGTAAAATGATCTTTTCAACTACTGGAGTGGGCCTTCAGACGTAGTTGTAGATGTAGCTATGGGCCAAAGATTCAGATAGCCATCTGGTAGAATTTTCAAACGTGCTGAGATGTCAAATTCTATTGAAAATCTCATTACTAGGTGCCCAACTCCAGTTGGCAGCTATGCACTGAGGCACTACTAAAAATACCTGTAGGTGACTATCTGCATCTTTAGTGATTTAAATATACTTAAATAAGTAAATCCACAAGTCCTAGAACTGGAAGGGACATGGGAGGTCATCTAGTCCAGTCCTCTGCCTTCTTAGCAGGACCAACCACCATCCCTAACATCTATTTGCCCCAATCCCTAAATGGCCTCCTCAAGGATTGAACTCACACCCCCAGGTTCCTCTTTCTGGTTTGTGCATTTGGTATGTTCACAGCCTAGGGGCAGAGAAGTTAGATAAAATCATACAATACTTTTGTGAAAGGTTCCATTGTAACACTTGATTCCTTTTAGAATTCAGAATAATCCACAAGAACCCAAACAGACAAAGAAGGCTGCTCCCTAACCAGAGGCTATGTCTATGCTAGAGAGATCTTTCAAAAGAAGCCCTTTAGTGCATCCACACACAAAAAAGGTGGATCAAAAGAGTGATCTGCTCTTTTGAAAGACCGCGTCCACCCAGCCCCCGCTGGTTCAAGAGAACAGGCCAGTGATTGAAAAATCAGGCCACATGAGGACAGCTCTTTTGGGGGGGAAAAAGGGCCTGTGGAGTGTCTACACACGTTTTCTTTCAAAAGGGGCTGCTCTTCCTCAAACTGGAAAGGATTTTGAAAGGAGTTTTTACTTTCGATAGTAGGCTTTTTGTGCGTGTAGATGTGCTGCAGGATCTTTCAAAAGAGCCCCCTTTCAAAAAATATTTCACAAGAACTTGCTAGTGTAGACACAGCCTGAGGCACAAGTCGCCTCACTTTATCCTAGACTGGCTGTCTGCTGCCAGACTATTGCTCACACATTTCCTTATAAAGTTCCTAGCCTGCAAATACGACCTGGGAACCCCCAGAGCGTTTAAAGTGATAGCTACACAATTTTAACACAGTTTTTCATACACATGTAAAAGATTTTGTGGGACAGATCTAGCCTCAGTCACATCTGTGAAGTTGTCTCTGATACAACTATTTTCAATGATACTGAACTGCAGAGGCATAACTGCAGGTAGAGTCTGTGTTGGAATCTGGTTAATAGTTCTGTTGTTGATTCATGAACCACAAATAAGAATTCCAACTTTTTCCCCTTTTCAAGGTGAAATGTTGACAGGAGTACAAAATGTAAATGTTTGCACTGCAGGAGCCCTGAGAGGTGCCAGTCAAGATAAGGGCTTCATTGTACTAGGCACTGTGCAGCTACATAGTAAGAGAGTTCCTGTAACAAAGAGCTGACCGTCTAAATTGCCAAGACAGACAAAAGGTGGAACAGAAATAGAGAAGGGAAGTATCTTACCCAGTGTAATGCTGCATCATCGTGTTCTATCCTGATGACTTTTTCACTGGGCCCCAGCACCTCTCCAAATGGGTGGAGCAATTTAGGCCTTGTCTACATTATGCAGTGCTGATCTACTTCAGCTATGTAAATAGCATGGTTGGCATCTTGTGTGCAGGAAAGTTGGCAGGACTGCTTTCTCGTTGATGCCAGTTATGCTTGTTGTCTTGGTGGAGTACTGGTATCACCAGGAGCATGTTCAGAGATCGATTTAACATGTCTGTACCAGATGTGATAAATCGATGGCCGGTGGATCAGTTTATTGCAGTGTTGATCCACCATGTGGTGTAGACAAGTGGAGGAGGGGAGGTGTGATTGGAAGTGGAGAAAATGGAAATAAACTTGATGAATAATTTCCTCTGTTATCCTACTGTTTCCTATCTGTCATTGGAATGTACCACCCCACTCCTCCCCCGCAGAAAACTTGTATAATGTAACATAAACAAGTAACATTAACTTGGCCTAAGAACATATTTATGGGACATTCTTTCTGAATGAATTTAATGTAGCATATAAAATATGGATAAATTAAAATGAGATCTGCTGAAAGTCAAGCAAATAAATAGAATATCAAGAGGGCAAATGTGTAATAACAAAGTTCTCACTTTCTCTCTTAATCTGAACATACGATGTGAAGCAATGGTAAATTTCCTATTATGAAGAGTCTGATTCTGCCATCTGTATTCAGTGGGAAATCAGTGGGCTATTTGCATAACTAGGTATTACTGATATTGGTACAATCAGGCCGTTTATATTTAACTACGAGTAAGGGCAGTTGGGGGTGAAGAGGAGGGAAATCCAGACGCAGGTTTCATTATTTTACCGTTATAATGGAAGCGGAGTGTGAAATAGGGAGTAACAGGATTACTTTGTCAAGGATTCACATTATTGCAGTTGTGTCACTGACCCATAGTGTACTGGCAAGTGATAACTGGAAAAGACGACTGGGCAATTTTCCAAGTGGTAGCTGGCTGTAGCTGGTAGTGAAAACGGAATCAGACTGCTGTGGCTGAAATAAATGGTCATTAGGACTGATTAAATTCAGATTTAGGATGATTTAAGCAATTTAAAAGGGGAAAACCACAGCCTGTTTATAAAGTAGTCCTGGAATTATTTATATGCTTGAGTCTGGTGCTGTGAAAATGGGCAGGTTTCTATATTGGAGTCAGCACTGGGACAACACGGGTGAATTTTTTGCTAAGGCAATTTTGGAATGTTGTTGCTTTTTAAGCTTTGTTGTTTTGTTTTTAATTATAGTATTTGATCAGGGATTTGTTAGTTTACCAGGCACTGCTTTTTGTTTTTAAATATACCCCTTATCTTGTGAAATGTGTTGTCAAGATGTCTGTTCTGTCTATAGGGGTAGGCCAGAGCCTTCAGACATTTGGGCCTGACATAAGTTACACAGCTGTAAATTGATGAGTAATACAAATGAGTTGGCTTGTGTCTGATCTTGATTTACTCTGACTTCCTCCTATGCAACTTCTCGAGCTTTTCTGGAGTTACTTATCTTACATCTAGAATTGGTTGGGAATTTTTCATCTGAACATTTTTTGTTGAAACTTTATGGCAATGGGTCAGTTTTAACTAATTTTTCATTTTATGAAACATTCTACTTTTTTATTTGGAATTATTTTATTTCAAAATTTAGGTTATTTTAAAGATAATTTAAAAACCTAAATGAAATGTGAGTGACTTCAAAGAACATACTGAATTTTTGGTTCATGAAAGTTTTTAGATTTCAACTTATGAGTTGGATTGGGAAAATATTTTGAAGTCTCAAAGTTTTGCTGATGGGGAAAATTGTTTTCTACCTGACTCTGCTTATATTTGTGTTAATGGAAAATCTGGTCCCAGAGGTTAAACTGGGTATGGAAAATGGCATAAGTGGCAATAGAATCGGGACTAGTGTTGTTAAAGTTTATTTGCTTCAACCTTTACAAAAAATGTTTTACAGAGTGATGGATCTGACAAAGCGGGTCTTTGCCCACGAAAGCTTATGCACCAAAATATGTTAGTTTGTAAGGTGCCACAGGACTACTTGTTGTCCTTGAAGATACCGACTAACTCAGCTACCCCTCTGACACAAGTGAAAAGAAATTTTTGGTTATGGGATTGGAACGGAGTTATTTATAAACACAATGTAATTCTTTGACCTATTTCTTGACTTTACAGTGATAGCCTTTAAATACGTTATGTCAAATTGTATATACGTATGTGAAAGTGTAAATTTATTGCTGCATTTATAGTATTAGGCAAGTATTTATTGGTTTTAAACACCATTAGTCTGGAAATTGACCAGAACTTTGACCTTTTTATGATGTGATTTACTGCTGTGAGCAGTAAATTCCGTGGACTTTGTTTAAGTAAGTTTCGCATTTGGGAAGACAAAAACCTGAACTAAATCTAGATCTTTAACTCAGTTGGGTATTTCCAAATGGAACAAGTATGTGGAGACTTCATGACCAAGACAAACACAAATTTGTATGAGAAATGCAACTCAGATTTCTGAAGCCATTTCACATAGCATGTAAAAAGTACTGATGTGACTTTTACAAGTCTCAATCGGACCTTTCTCTTGGACACATACTTTTGAGCTATGTAACATTTTTATCTAGCTATCCCCCATTGTGAACCATCAGGAGGTAGGTGAATAAAAACAAATGGCTAGAAGGTGACTGATGGCTGGCAAGTTACCCCTTAGTAGGTGCATTTTTTTCATTTTGATAGTTTATCTCAGATTGAGCAAGTTCTGAACAGGAGAGAAATGCTCTCTGAACCATTGAATTAGTGCCACATTTATCAGTTTTTTGATTCATTATGCATTTTAGATATGCCCAAATCAGGGGTAAACAACTAAAGTATCAAGAAGAATCATTTTTTCAAATTTGGTAAAAACTCAATAATTCAAGAGCTGCAATACATGTGAATATGAGATGGTCCTTAATAAATAACATGAAAACATACTTTTTGTAACCCTTGCTTTAAGAACAGTGCACACACTGATTTGTCATGATTCATATTTACTGTAGGACGTTTACAAATTTGTACATATTCTGTTTCCTCACACTTTACGTGTGTGCGTTTGTACCACTGTCTCCCTGACTTTCACTCCTACGTACTTTAATTATGCCAATTTCACTTCACATTTAATTTGGGGTTTTGTTTTTTCATTAAAATGCATATTGCCCTTCGCAGCAGGAATACAGCAAGTTTCCTCTTCCTTTTCAAAGTCAAGACCTCATTAAAAACACTAGCAAAATGAAGATATATCATATCATATATCCCACAATGCACTGCACATGTCAAAGGGGGAGTTATCTGTTACGAGATCACATTTCGTTTGCTATTTAGATATTAGTTGTTCATTGTTGAGGCTTTTAGACTTTCACCATTTATCAAAAACGGTCAGGAGAGGTTTTTTACTTTGCAACTTTAGCCTTGGGAACCACAAAGAAGTCCTTAAAGAGCTGCATGCAGCTCTGGAGCCACAGGTTGCAGACCCCTGGCCCAATGTAAACACTCCAATACATGCTTATCTTTTAATGGGGCATACTAATTATTGTTGTCAGAGCTTCTGTTGATTAACTGTTCCCTTACCGTCCAGGTAAGAGCTCCTTACCCTGCTATACCTACTTAAGGGAGAAAAGTGTCTTAGTTGCAAATACGCACAGCAGAATTGGATTACTCCCTCAAATAGGGCTATGTTTTGCATCCTTGATTTGACATGATATGTATGTGAGATTCAAGTAGCATTTTTTTCTTTCATTGTGCAAATTACAAAGATACTAGATTATCACGTTCTGAGACAAAGTGAATGTTTGGGAAAGAATTCATTCCTCAGACCAGTAATCAGTGGTTGTCATCATGAGTTTGGTTTTTTTCCCCTAGGGTTAGGTACAGTTTGAAGACATTTTCTATAATCCAGTGGGTCTGACTGCCTTGGGGCAAGGCTGCCTTCTGAAGTGCCCTAACTGGGGAGGAAGAATAATTTGTGGTACCATTTTAAAGGGGTACAGCGAGCTTGTTCCCCTGCATGGCTAGAAAGCTCTTCTGAGGGAAGGGCATGAGTGAGAGGGGAGGGGGGAAGAGTTACATTTCAGCCTATTCTTCATCCTTCTGCCCTCTTTCAGGTGAGATGCTGCCAGGGCACCAAACTGCTTTACAGTAGCTGCTACACTCAGGACTATGCTTTCGGCTTTCCTGTTGTAGGCTACGCAAATAGGGGCAGAGGCTCTTTCCCTACCTTTCCCCTCCATGTCTACTTAAGGCAGAAGCATCGTTGTCCCTTATGGAGCAGTTCAGCTCCACACACCTATTTTTAAAGAGTAAAAATGAGTAATATTAAAATGTAGACAGTGTTAACAACATGAATGATAAGGGGAAATGTGGGGTAGAGAGAAGGAAGCTGAAGGGTGTCTTGATAGAGCTGTTTGGACCGGCCCTGGAAGCCAGTGGGAGATCTGCTGTTGATTTAACCGGAGCAGGAGGGGCTCAGTAATGATCCAAGTTTAATGCCAAGTCCAGTTGTAGATACGGAACCAGGCTTTCTGTAAAAAAAATAATCTGCCCCTCTCCTCAGATTGTCTGAGCATGATGCATTTCATCGCTGTGGCAGATCAGCTTTTCCCCAGGAAAGCCCACATGATGGAAAGGGAACCTCATGACATTTTCCCCTTCCTTTTACCTTTTCACCCTGCACTGCCTGGCTTGGAGTGGTTTCCATCATATACATTCTGTGCCTCTCAACACCTTATGATCTAAGTTGTTCCAGCAGTGCTGCTGGAAAACCTCAGAGCCTGTGGCTGTTCTGAGAAAATGCACCAGGCTTTGGTGTCTGCCAGAGCTAGCCACATGGATCCACACTTCCTGTTGACCTCCTAGGGCTCCACCTCTGCCTCTTTGTAAGGGATGTTCCACGAAAGCATAGTAGTTGCTCATCCATGAAAAGTATTCCTCTCCCACTGTGTATATTTTTATGGTTTGGATTATCATTTGCTAAATGCATGGAGGCACTGTTTACCTCAGTACAGAGCTCAGAAACCTTTGCAGACCACTGTGGCCTCCCCCACTCCAGGAACCAAACAGAAAGTTCGCTGCTGCACACCTCAGAGTTTCTCCAAGTAGGAAGACGAATATCTCTCTGAGGTTAACATAAACTCCAAGTAGGTATCTTTTGGAATTTGCAGCAGCAGGGATTACCTGGGACAGTGAGACCACAACCTATTAGCACGTTCCATATTTCACACCCTTCAGCCTCTTTGAAAGTTAATGAAAACTGCTTATTTTAATAGCTGTATGAAGAAAGGAAATAGAGCTTTAGCTGCTTAATTTGTGTCACCTGGGGCTGCAGCCCACTGAGTCCAAAGAACGGTAATGGTAGAAGTAGGGGATTGGTGGGGGACCCATTGAAAGAAACATTTAATATATAGTACAGCATTAGAAATGAAACACGTAATAGGTAGGAGAGACTTCAAAATAGATTTGCCTGTATAAGAGTGGGGCTTTTTAAAAAGTAAATTGGTTTGTCAGAAGGGTTACTTGGAGACAGATTTGTTTGTGTAGTGCAGATGTAGTATGTGATGTTGTGCTATGCTAAGTACTTACACTTCTTGCCAAGGCCTTGACCTCAGAAGCTGTTGTCAGGAGCTTGGCAAGCTCTGAAGAGAATTCCCTCAAAGGGCCCAGAGCTTTGTCCCTACTGGCAGTCCAGCACTGGTGGTGTTGATCATCTCCCTCTGTTACTTAAAAAAGTACTTCCAGCTTGCAGATGTCCTTTTAGGTGTTCTGGTTCGCCTTTGCCTTGCACCTTGCATAGTCACACTAGTGCAAACCGAGCAGGGAATTGCTGCCCACTCAGACTGATAACTTCGCATTCACTTTAGCTGTGTCTACACTAGTGAGTACGTTCAAAATTACAGGCCCTTTTTTGAAAGAGAGCACAGAGTGTCAACATACACCGCGTGCTCTTTCAAAAGGAACATCGAAGGAATGTGCCCCAGCTTTCAAAATCGCTGTTCCTAACTGGAAATAGGAAAAGCTCTGCCCACCCCTCTTTTCAAAGGCTCTTTCGAAAGAAAATGCATGTGGATGCTCCACGAACCAGTCTTTTGAAAGAGCGGGTCTGCCATTGTGCTGGCCAGCTAGGATGCAGGGATGCGCTGCCCAATGCCTGCAGGACTCTGTGGCCCATGCCTGCAGCAGCCCTTAAAACTGCATGGACCAAGAAACCCTGTTGCAGGAAGCTGAGTGTGTATAGGCAGCAGCCTTTGCACCTACCTCCCATTTGCTCTCCACAATATTATGTAGGGTGCAGCAGGCTACCACCACCAGGGGGATGTTCAGGAGGCCCACCTCCAGGCAGACCAGGAGACAGTGCCACCAGCCTTCAACCTCCTGAAAGGGGTGCTTCGCCATGTTTCAAGCATGGTTTAGCTGGGTGTTGAAGCACTCCTGGCTGGGGTTGGAGTGGCCCGTGTAGGGCCACATGAGCCATGGCTGGAGGGGATAGAGGAACCCTGATGTCCCTGAGTGGGACCTCCTTCTGGGTAGGTCCCTGCCTCCATGTGGTGGCACAGCCGAGAGTTTCTGAACATCTGCACATCATGGGTGTACCCAGGCTAGCCCATGTAAATGTCCTGGAATTGGCCCCTGCTGTCCTTACGGCCTAGAGCACTACAGACTAGTACTCCTTCCTGTTTATATATTGGCCCCTGCTGTGTTCTGGGGTGCAGATTGGGATATGGGCCCCATCGAGGGTACTGAAACCGTTTGGGAATTTAAGTGCTGCAAAGCCAGTGATGGCCACGTCCAGGTCCCCCACACGGATCACCCTTTGCAGGAGAATGGCGTTCAATGCACAAACCACCTGCATGGAACGGAGGACGTATGCACCCATGAGGGTGTGTGGTGGAGAGTGCCTGGCCCCCAGGCCCACATGGCTTCTGGCTCCCAATGGACCACCCTTCCTAGGATTCCCCTGTCCCTGGTGGGTGTGTGGCCTGACCTTCCTTACCTCCATGACAGTGACCCTACCTGGGGCCTTGCCCATGACAAACTGGTGGCCCACAGAGTGGTAGCTATCTGAAGCGGCCAGTTTCCGGACAGTTATTGTGACACTCTTCTCCATGGGAAGGGCACACCACATCTGGGTGTCTTGATGCCACAAGGCAGGGGCTAGCCACTGGCGGAGCTCCAGGAAGGTCTGCTGCCACATCCAGAAATTTCAGAGCCATCTTTTGTTGTCCCATTCGCCCTGACCAGGCGCTTCTACCACTCAGAGCTAGTGGGGTAGCTCCAGCGTCGGGAGAGAACCCGGGGCGGGGTGCTGGAGGAGTCACAGGTCCAGGGGATCCACAGTCGTGCCAGCTGGGGGCAACCCCCAGCAGGAGCTGGAGGGTGGCTGCCACTGCTGAGGACAGCAGGTTGACCATGCCAGTGGTGACTGCCAGAAGCAGCTCCAGCTGCTGCTGGTGGTCCATGTTTTGCCCTGTGAGGGCTGGTGTCTGCTGGGTTCATGGCAGACCCGCAGGCCTCATGCTGTGCTGGGGGAGGGGGTTGGGGAGGGGCATTTCAAGGGGACGACAGACTGCAGCTCTAGGAGGGCTTGTCCGCCAGGCGACCCTGTCCATGGTGTTTCCTGGCCCTTTCTTTTGAAAGGGCACTTGGGACACTGTAGACGCTTTCTTATGAAAGGTCGGGTATCCCTTTTGAAAGGGCGGCTCAGAAGTGCCACCCTCTGCTTGTGTGTGGACGCTGTATTTCGAAAGGGGGTCTTTTGAAATCAGGCTCTAATGTAAATATAGCTGGTGTGTTTGGTTGGTGCTGCTGCAATTGACTACATAAGTAGAAGGGCAGTGGGAGGACTGGATCCTTTGTTTGCCTTAAATGGGTAGTTTCGTTGGCCTAGGAGCGAAGGCACAAAGCCACACAAATGAGTCTCTCTGCTGCAGCTCTGGCCAAATAACTCCAGTACATTTCATACTGAATGACATGTCTGGTGACAGTTCTTGTTTATGCAGCAGCTTTTTATGGAGTCGCCTTTTGATCATTTTTTCCATTGTATATCCATTTGGGGGCTGGATCCTGCACCTACTGTAGTTAATGGAAGTCTTGCCATTAACTTAAATGGGATATGATGGGGCTTTTATTGTTTCCTGTGTTTTTGTTTTGGTTTTGACCAGGCTTATAAGAGTATGTTGAATGTTGCACACTTTCCATATACATAGTGTGGAATGTAACCTAAATGGTGAATAATTGTTTTATGAATCAAATTGTTGGCTGTTAAGTAAACAACATTTGTTAGACTGGAAGCATCCTTACAAAGCTCTCTGTGAAGTATGAGCAGGCTGGAACTTTGCAGCTGCATGCAAAAGATCTGTGATCTCAAATGACTAAAGAAGTAGTGCATGCAGCTACAGTTTCCTTAATAGATACAATTACAATAACGATAGAGGTTTTTTTTTTTTTTTTATTTCTGTATGTGTGGGAGCTAAGTAGAAATATTTGTAAATGATTAGTTTAATTTTGCTGATGCATTCATTAGAGAAGCCCCAAAGCAGCTGGGAGACTGAGAGGAGCTGTGAACAGAGAACAAGAGGGAGCTCATAAAGGCAAGAGAGACTGAACGGCAGCCAAGGGAGCCAAGTAATCCACAGGGTAATGCAGAGAAACTGGGCAAAAACCAAACTGACATGCTTCATATGGATCTTTTTTTCTTTTTTTGTCCCTCCTCCCGTCAGAGGCCCATTGAGCAACTCCCCTTTTGTGTTAATCTTAGCAAGGAAAAAAGTTTGGTTGACTAAAAGCCTGTCTTTTTTTTATCCTTTAAAGAAGAGAGAGTAAAATAACATGCACCCGTGACCAAGAGGGGAGGGGCAGGAGAGCCTGATCAGGTCTTAACCTGACAATCCCATTCAGTGTTAAGAAGGAGGACAGGGAATTGGTTCATTCAAGTGGATTTTATTTATTGAATGGGACATTCTCCCAGTAAAACCCCACATAAAACCTATCCTGCCTGCTCAGGAAGGAGGCAAAAACATCTTGTGCATAGACTGTTCTACAGACAGACCCTCTTCTATAAATAAATGAGGGCACCAAAGAAGTTTTAGCAAATGGAGGTGGAGAAAATCTTGTGTGAGTGTTTTGTTGCTTTAGGCACCTCTTCTCTGCTCCCCACTCCCAATGACACTTTAACAAACCCATTGAAGAGCTTTGCAACTGATTTGTTTAATTCTGGTTTTTTGCAGAGTACCGCCCGATACCTGAAGCAGCTATTCCCGATGAGAACTACAGGTGTTGGCCTTCTTACCATCACAAAGGCTGCCTTCTGTCCGTGTTCGACATCAATGAAGCCATCGAGGTCTGTGAGAATCACTCCCAGTGCAAAGCTTTTGTCTTGACCAACCAGACAACATGGACAGGTAACACATGGCATAGGACACATGCTGTAGCTTGTGCTAATAATCCAAAACTGATGGCTCATATAAATAATTATGGTTTTGAAGCCCCCTGTGAACATGTTACACTAGAGTAGGCTCGTGGGAACATAGGTACTGGAGATGGAAGGATGTCTCTTGAGCCACGCTCGGGGCTGAGCAGAGGAGGTAGGCTAGGCTGGATTTCCTTATACCTCCCCCATAGAGGGATCTGTGTGCAGACTCAGAATAGCCTGGCCTGAAGGGATCCTCTGGGGGCAACTGGACAGGGATCACAGGGACTTGGCCTACCTGGGAGTTTTTATATGAGTAAAATTGGCCCTACATTTGCATTTGAAACAAACATTCAAGCTCATATGATCTGGCTTAAAATGAGGCCCAGCATGTTCTCTCATTTCTCCTTCTGCTGTTCAGCTGTGACGTACTGGCAGACCGAAGAGGGTCTTGATCCTGATGAGACTGCCGTATGGTCATCAGTTGTACTAAATAGACAATTTGTGTTTGGGTCAGATACAGCTTGTTAGTAAGAAGAGATGGCACAGCCGTCTAGACCAAGGATGGTTCAGTTGTTAGGGCAGCATCCCAAGATCTCGGAGAGCTGGGGTTAGATTTCTGCTCTGCCATAGACTTCCTGGATAACTGTGGGCAGGTCACTTAGCCTCTGTATGGGTCTGCTTATTGCTGAGGAGGCGACGGAGGCAGCTGCACCAGGGTCTGGTGATTTGCACCCCTGTCCGCTGTTGCTACTGTAGCTGGAACCCTGGACTTCACTCTCTGGGTGTCTCTGAAGGGCTGTCTTGGGGAAGCTTGCCTCAGACCCGCCCCTGCTGCCTAAGGCTCCTGTCCCTTCCAGGGACACAGAGCCTGGGGGTCCAGCCAGTCTCTTGCAGCCTTTCTCTGCAGCGTATGAAAACCTGGGTAAGCAAATCTTAGACCTGTGCTACAGCATAAAATACAGCTGTGCAGATGTGTGGGCTTGGGCAGGTCTGGTGAGATTTATAGAATCTAAGGAAAAGCTCCCTGAAGAGAATATCGCCATCAAAAGACTTCTTTAAAAGAACTACTTCAATTGCTGCTGCACTATCGCTCGATTCTTATGCATGGATGAGTTGTTATTTAAAGCCACAGTTGTTGGCATCCAGATGAGCATGTGATACGTTTCTTGGGGAAATACTGTTATCCGGCTCAAGAGGCAGGATTTGGAATATCATTTGGCTGTATTATCTAGTGTTAGAGATAGGGGAAGGTTGAATAATTTCATAAGGACAGAGTAGCACACATTCCAGTGACTTTCCTGTATCAATCACAGTGGATGCCCCAGGGATTGCAGTAGACGACGACTGTGTCCAAGTAGAGGTGATGCTAGAAAGAGCCTAGATCAACAAGCCTGATGAGAGCACAAAGGGCACCAGCAAATACCAACAGCAGACATCTTACTAAAGGACATCCTTAAATGAACTCAGGCTTATGAAAGGATTAATTAAGTACCTGAAACTGTACAGTGGCTTTTGTTGTACTACCTTGCTGGTAGGAAGGGAAAATTTGCTATACCTGAATTAAAAAGTGGAGCTGCAAAACAGATTGTTTATCTAGCATCTGTATTACAGAGTAGGCCACATTTAGTGCATATATACATTTTAAAAATAGGTTCAGGTGGTCTAAGAAGATATTCTTGTGCGAGCTAATTAACGCTGTTCATTTTAGCTGTTATCCAGAGCCCATTAAAATTAACGGAATGATGCATAGACAGGGCAGTTGGCATGGGGTGGGGGCAAAAGGGGTCGTTGCGGCTCAGGGCCCTTTAAATTGCCATGGTAGCCCTGCATGGCATGGTCCAGATGGCACTGAGGTGTGGCTGGAAATAGTGCTGCTCAGCTCCAGGAGCACTGAGGGATGGCTGCTGCTAGCCCCAACTTTTCCACCCCAAATCCCACACCTTGCAGGGGGGCTCTGTTAGCCGGTGGCCAGGTAATGTGCGGTGAGGTACTCCCCTGGGTCCTAAACAACCCAGTTTTTTACTGTTAGAGCAGGCAGCTCCTAGCACACTCACGCACGGCCAGGCTGTAGTAACCAAACGGTTGAAGTTCTTTTGTTGTGCCGGCTGTGTTGCAGTGACAAAAGGGTTAACAAAATGGTTAGGCTTGGATCTTAACTAGTTACAAGTTTATTAAGCTACAGTTATAAGCGTGCGGTTACAAAAGGCTATTGTTTACTTATATGCTAGCAAAGTACAGGTGTTAACAAGTTACATTACAATCCAATACAAAGATATCTGTTATCATCTAACACAATGATATCTTGATACTAGTTACAGAACTCTAATTCTTTAGCTGTGCACAAAAAAAAAGTCAGAGACCTAGCATGGGTGTATCTTACCCTCTCTGCGTCTCTCGATACCAGCATAGCCAAGCCGGATCGGTCACTCAATTCCGCGGAAAGAAGAATACGAGGTTGGGCGTCCCCAGCTGTGGACCTCGGGAGGCAATTACCTGACCCGACCAGCAGGAAGTTGGTGGAATGCACTCAAAGTTAGAGTTCTGCTGGACCCATCTTTTATACCCCTTTTGGGTTACGTATTCTCTTTCTTATCTATGGTGCCAGATCATACTGGTCTGTCTTTGTGACTCCAGTTTGTTACAAGGGCATTTCTACTTAGTTTGCACTTGTAAGACAAGAGATAAACAATTTAGGAGTACAGGACATTCTTTTGTGCGGGCGGGGCACGTCCCCTTCTGGGTGATTGTGTGTGTGCATCATATTGATCAATGCCAGCTGGGGTGATTTCTGAGGGTCCCCCCCGCCTCATGTTGACAGTCTGGCCTGTTAGCCTTCTAGCTGTACTTTCTGCTTCTCAGGGTCACGATAAGCCAGCATATCTGGGCCTCAATGAGGGCATCAAAGACTGTGCTGTCAGCAGCCATTTCCGTGCCCTGTGTGCTCCTCAGTGGGGGGGGCAACGAGCAAGCTGGCTTGTAAGGGGGAGACTCTGTCTGGCTACAGGCTCTGTAGCAAAAACCCAGCCCCACTGCCCAGGGCCTGACAAACTCAGTCACCAGCCTTGTGTCTAGAGACTCCTTCAACTTCTAAATTCTATAAATAAACCATATTAATACAGAGCCAAATCTTGACCACTCTTATCTCAGCATATACCTGGAGTAGCTAAACTAGGCCAAATTCTGCTCTTAGTGATATTGGTTTGAATCCATAATAAACCTGTAGAAATCTATATAGCTCTGGTGTAACAGAGAGGAATTTGGTCCTTGTTACTTCAGTGGAAAGACTCGAGAGAGAATTTAGCCTTCTCTGTAGTTTGGAGAATGCAGAGGGAGAATCAGGATATGAGATTTCAATGTTTGGAATGGACCAACATTTTGGTCATCACTTCTAATCATTTTCTTCTTTCATGTTCTATTTAGGTCGGCAGCTTGTCTTCTTCAAGATGGGTTCAAATCATATTGTGCCTGATCCTGACAAGATAACATATGTGAAAGTGACAGGCTGACAGCTTAAGTGGCTAGTCTGACTTGTAAATGACAGGAGCTGTTTGTGTATAAATATAGACAGCTGTTATGTACAAGATGTCTGTGGGAGGAAGAGATAATTGCACTATTATTCATTCTAATCTCGAGCTGTAAACAAAACTTTAATGAAATGACCTGTATGACCAGGATGAATGTGCAATATAACAACATTTTCAAAATGTGATTTAAAAAAAAAAGCAAAATGTGATACACTGTTGGAATACAAGTGGGATGACAAAGCAGTAGGCAATGCTAGCTTTTTAAATCAAGGTTAATGATCTATACATATTTGCACAGGGTTGGAAGTTCATAATTTCTATAGAAAGTCTAGGTTCTCTGCCATGATATTTATTTGGGCAAGTACAATCACTACACAGTTGATGGAGCTTATCAGGTAGAAAGCTAAATATCAAATGTTTAAAAGACAATCAACATTTGTGCAAGTATTCTCAGATATGCAAGACCAAAATCATTTGTAGAAATACTATGGGTCTGTCATCAGTGGATCTTAGCCATATTTATAATTTCAAAAATGTAGCCAATTTTCATTGTTTTGAAAGTTTGAAATTCTATCTTTTATTTAAGAAAGCCATATTTCAGTTATTTAATCCTTGATCCAGCAAAGCACTTAAGCTCGTGCCTGCTTTAAGCAAAAGTAGTCCCACTGAAGCCATGGGGACTTGAGCCTCTCTTAAATGCTTTGCTGAATGGGGTTAGCTTTAAGTATTTACTTAGGTGCTTTGGTGAATCAAGGCCTTAATTGCTGTCGAAAATATTCCCTAAGGTATGTTACTGACAGATCAGCAAAGCAAAGCAGTAGTTTTAACACCACAATTTTTGATGAAAACAATATCATCAAATCCTTGGTTTTCTAAGGTGCTTCTTTCTAGTTCTTAGAACAAGTGAAATAAAAACGAACACAAGCCTTAAATTCTCTATAAATAGATACATTTGATAGGCATAGTGTGTCTAGAGAATTTGCTTTCAGTGAAAGCAATAAACTAAATGCTAAAAGTGACCGATGTCATACTGCTCTGTAGTTTGTAAATTCAGACATTTTTGTACTTTTTGTTACTTAAATTGTTTATTTTTGTAAAAAAAAAAAAAACAATTAAAATTAAAATTTGTCAGTTTGTTCTTACACTTCAGATTAAGGCCTGAACCCTGTGAAGAAGTATGCATGTTCTTAGAATATTGTGAGTAATGTGCATAGATAACCCAATTTTACCTTGGGAAATACTTGAATCCCTACTGACTGCTGGGGACTGCTGGGGGGAGGGGAGGGGTGTCTGTTGCATATATCCAAGAGAGATGTTTGGTCCTTTGTCTGTGTTTGTCTGTGCTGAAACAAGTGACTGGTCGAGAGACCGTGTTTCAAAAGCATCTTTCTTTGTAACTTCAGTCATGTCAATATAGTTACTGTGTTCAAACATTTTGAGGTAACAGTGGATTTTAGAATAGAATCTGAAGTAATAATCAGAGGTGTAAATTCCATTTGTCCTCACTGGACTCTGCTCAGGCCAGTTGGAGACAGGGAGGAAGGGAGCTGCAGCAGCTAAGCAGTTCTCTCAGCTTTCTTGCTGCGTAGAAAAGGATGTTCGTGAGGCAGCACGTTTAGCGGTAATCTTTACGTCACTGCAGTTTCTCAGAAATCACAGATACTGCAGTAAAGGTCTCACAAATCACTAAAATGACTTGCTGTAAGTCACAGATTAGCACTTTATCTGGATAAGATCTGACTATGTCTTTAGGCGTCCATCATTCACTTGATGGTGTTAAACACAGGAAGGGGTCCTTCAAAATTCATTACCTAGCACAACACACATTATACTTTAAGTATACAGATCATAGAAGTGAGGCATGTTATTGATATTCAGGGGTCCATACATCAAGTACATCATTTTAAAGTCTTTAACCCTGGTTGTGCGCCTTAATATTTATTATATAAAACATTACATTTTTAAATATACTATATTTTATAAATGGTTGTCTAATTGGATACTTTTTTTTGATTTAGGTAAGTGGCTAACAATTTTAAGTTTCAAGGAAAAAGATATCCAAAGGCATTAGCCTGTGTTGTAGGCTAATGATCAGATTTCATTCTATCCTTTCTAGTTTGTCTTAGAAACATCTTTTTTTTTTAAAAAAAAACAAACCAAAACCAAAACAAAACAAAACACCCCACCACATACTGTCTTGTGGAAACTGAAAGACTGCCAGAATAATTCTCACCAGAATTTGCAAAAAGAAAGAATGTAGCTTTGAGCCAAAAAACTGGCTGACAAATTTCAGTGGTGAACAATTTTGTGGACCATTTGATAACCCTTTGAAAATAAGGGTTTCCTATGGAAATGCTGATAGAATCTTAACAAGAGAAGCCATCTAATACAGTAAGTAGTTCTATAGCTGGACTAACCACTGGTTAAAAAAAGTATAATTACGGTCTAGGGGAATGTGTCTTTGGGAGTTTTAGATCTGATTCAGCAAGAGCGTGGACTGGTTCTTGTGTCATTTATTATTTATTTGGTATATGCAGTCCAGTCAAGCCAAGCCACGATGTTCAAGGCATGAAGACCTCCAGGAAGTGGAGTCATTTTGCAGTCCTCAACACTGTGTCATGGTTTGTGGCTGCCCACATTGATACAGAGTGTCTCTAAAATGCCACCAACTGTCTTCTGCAGCACAGATTCATGTCCTGTATGAAACCGGTCCAGAAGACCCTATTGCTTTTGCCATAAATCAAACTCAGGAAGACATTGGGTGGAGTCTGAAACAAGATAATTGTGTCCGTTTCTCTGTGGAACTTGCTATGCATCCTCCACCCAAAGCCTCTCGCCAGCTAAACTTACCCACAATGTGTGACATGATGGCAGGCTACCCTGTAGTGGATCCTTGTGGCATGGACACCTCTGATAGGAGACCCCAACATAGAGGAAGACTAACAAAAGCAATTTGGCAGCTTCGATCTAGTCAGACCCTTCTAGACTTGGAGCCACCATATTTAATTTCTTTGATAAAAAGATTATTTCTGTGATATATTTTCTTGAACGTTTTAACTGTTTCTTTCATTTCCTTGGCATCTTCAAGTAGCTCTGAAGCCCACTAAAGGAAAGACAAAACCAACTAGGCTCTATAGGGTTGATTCTCGATATTAAAAAAGAAATAAATCCTGAGATCTGAACAGAGATTTACTCAGTGGAAAACCAAGGTACTGCATATGAAATAAACTCCCAGTAAAAGGTAGTGAAAGGGCCCAGGGGAAAGTGAGATCTATAAACTAGTGAGCATTGTTCACAAAAGGCTCTAACTCAGGGATTCCCAGCCTATGGGTTGTGACCCAAACCTGAGTCACAATTAGATTTGGCAAGTGTTGCTGGCAGAGTGGCTCTGACTGTGTGACTCTTACAGGAGCAATTTGTAGCTCTGCCACTGCTCACTCCTCTGGCTCCCAGTTCCTGCCCTACCTTGCCATGGTGAAATGAAACTCAGTTTAATTAGTTGAACAGCCAGCAGGAAGGATCAAGCCATTAAACCAATTAAACTGAGTCCCATTTCAGTGTGGCAAGGCAGGGAACTGTCTGCACTGCAGGTAAGGGAAGGGAATAGGAGGGCTGGGAGGAGCCACACAGAGGAGGTGGCAGTGGCAGCCCAGCAAAGGAACAGTAGAGGGGCAGCGGTGGCAGGCCAGTGAAGGAGCAGAAGCGGGTGTCAACATCAGTGGGAGGAGTTTGTATGAGGTAAGTAGGGGTGGGGGGGGGGGCTGAGAGGAGTTTAAGCCTGGAGATGGGGGAGGGGAGGCGGAGAGACAGCCAAGGCTCTGTGCCCCAGCTGTTTCTCAGCCACAGGGCTCTGGGTTTCCCTCCCCCAATCCCAGGCCAGAGATCCCATGGCTGAAGCTGCTGGCCAGGGGTCTGCATCCCAGCCATGCCCCCCACACCCTGTTTTTTGGAATGCTTATGCAGAACAGGCAGCCCGTGCTTGGGATCCCATGGGTGAGGCGACCTGTCCCACATAAGTTTTTTCCAAGTATCTGGCAACCCTAGCTGAGAGGGGTTTAAGCCTGGGGGGCAGGTAGTGGGGGATTTGGCTGAGAGGGGTTTGGTCTAGGGGCCATCTTTGGATTGACAGGGCTTTAAGCTTGGGGCCAGGGTGTGTGTATTTTTACCACGGGAGAACTTTCTCTGTCCACCCATCTCCAGTTTTGAATTGCCTTGGGTCACAAAGTCTTCCTGAATTGGCAAAATGGGTCCCCATCTTGAAGAGGCTGGGAACCGCTGCTCTAGCTGATCATTTGCATAAATCTGGCAAGGCATAAAGAAGGTCTGATGATTCTTTGAAAGCATTAACAGTTCAGGAATCCGTTCAGATCTGCTGTAGGCCCTTTGCTATAGGGTTAATACAGGAAAATAGAGGAAAAAAGTAGTTACATAGCAGCTAGCTGTACCCCTGCCAGACGCTGATTGATCAGCTGACAGGTATCAGAAGCCTATTTAAGTGAACCCAAATAAGCAGTGGCTAGTACCTAGGGAGGAAAAGCAAAGACATGACAGGAGGAGACTATAATATGTGAGGGGAATCCAGTGACAAAAAAAGACTAGGGAACCATGAGACAGATACGTATTGCCAGCTTGAAGCATTTGAAAATCATTAGTCAATCCCGCAGAAATCACAACATTCTTAAAAAAATTTCTCATTTTTCTTTGCTGCCTGGTTTCTGAGGGAGTACTTGGGTCATATTTCCAAGCTCTTCTCCACTACCAGAAGGGACAGAAACTTACTCTTTTCTAAACATGAACAGTAAGGTTGTCACAGTTCCTTGAGTCAGCTAAGGAGAAAAACCAATTGCTATGCAATTGCTGGCAATATATACGGAAATACTCACACTTTAGTCCAGAGAACCCTTCCTGGTGTTTTGTAAACTGAAAAATAAGTAAAACTGGTCAAAATTGGGGGAAACATTCATGAATAAATGTTCTTAGAAAAAGTTTATCTTTTTAGGCCAAAATTTGAAATTCCAGTGACAAAATAGAGGATTTTTAAAAAATAGAACGTTGATAAAATACTTTACCAAGAGCTACGGCTGAAGGGGTGGGGAAAGAAAACAAGGCACTTGGTATCTGTTGGAATTCCAAAAACTGACAAATTATTCATTTTTGTTTAACTTTTAGTTTTAAGATGGACTGTGCCAAATCTGTTTGTGGGGAGGGGAGTTTCCCACTTTGCTTTGTTTATAGAAAGCTGGGGATAGGTATTCTCTCCTACCCCCATACACAAACTGATTTTTTTAAACCATCATTCCTGTGGACTATTCATCTGCTTTTTAATTTCAAGCACATTCTCATGACAGTTGCCCATTCTCTATATTTAAAGGAACCCTGAAAAATGCGGGTAATAGGACAAATTTTGTATTGATGAAATACAGTTTTGCGGTAAATATAATAAGTAGAATGTGTGCCAGCTAATCAGACTGATGTGCAGAGTGTGGCAATTATGTACATAACATTTTGTACAAGACTGGATTTCAGGTGTTACAACCTGTTAGAAGCCCGGTTTCCCACCCCCTAGTTCTTCCTGTGCACTGATTGGAAAGCTCATCTCATTGTTGGGAATGAACTATAGATCCTGTGAACATTAATCTCAGCCTTAAAAACATCCTGACTCTCTTGTCCCAAATGCAAACAATATCTAACCCAAAGCTCATTTAGAATCAAACAAATTTGTTATCTTTCAGCAATTTTGTGTGTGTGTGTGTGTCTGTGTGTGTGAGGTGTGATTTCAAGTTCTAGATAGGACTGAAAGTGAACATTCAGAAATCCATATGTAGAAATAATTGCTGTGCTGGGGAAGCCAGGATTAAAGTAAGGGCTATATACTTTGGGCCAGATTCTGCCTGCCTTACTTGGATTAAGCACTCTGTGTGACACTGATGTGGCCTCTCCTGGGTTACTTTGTCCAGTTCTGGGCACTACACTTCAGGAAGGTTGTGGACAAACTGAAGAGAGTCCAGAGGAGAGCAACAAAAAATGGTAAACAGTTTAGCTAACCTGATCTGTCAGGAAAGGGTAAAGAACCTGGGTATGTTTAGTCCTGAGAGAAGACCACTGATGGGCTCCCTGATAACAGCTTTAATGGGTTAAAGGTGGAGACTACTTAATCACCATCCTCTTTATACCCATGTCCACTGACAGTAGGACAAGAACTAGTGGGCTTAAACTGCAGCAAGGGAGCTTTAGGTTAGTTAGTAGGAACAACTGTCTAACTCCTGGGAGGCTGGTTAAATTCTGGACTAGTCTTCCAAGGGTGGTTGTGGAACCCTCATCTTCTGCTGTTTTTCAAACAGGTTAGACACCTGTTGGGGTGATCTAGGTTTCACTCAGTTCTGCCCCAGTTGGGGGGTGGGTGGGTGGGCTGGACCTGCTGACTTCAGGCCCTGTCCAACCCCCTACATTTCTCTGAGTGGTACCTTGGTCTGAGTGTAATCTCACTGCTTTCATGGTGGCCACATGTGGCGTAGAGCACTGCCATGTGAGGCAGTATGTCAGCTGTAGGAAGAAATGATAATGTTATCAATATGCACGACTAATACACTCTGATACTGCATTTTTTTTTTCCAAAGCCCCAATTAATGGAGTCATGTGTGAACAAAAAGCTGCTACTTGTTTGTAACTACAAACCAGTGTGGCTAACAGAACCATGAGTGCTGCAGTTCAACATCTGCTCCAGTTGTGAAGCATTGTGTAGTGATGCTATAAACCACTTGTAATGGTGTACAAACACTGGCCTATTAGCATTAACTTCAGTCACATGAGACTCACTCAAAGGGCAGATGGGGGAAAAAAAATTCCAAATGCTACAAGTCAACAGACCTCCAAAAGGGGCATGTTAAAAGAACACGGACATACAAGAGGAGGACATAAGTCATAATACACTGCTCAGACCCGACCATAGCGCACTGACATAGCAAATGCCTATTCCATGTGCCAAACTGTGCGTGGCAATATAGTCAACCCATGCTGAGGATCAGGAAAGGAGTCCCTGAAGCCAAATCAGACCAACACAGCTCACAGCCAGTGTTCCTTGTAAGCTGCGTCCTTGGGCAGACACCCAGGAGTGATTCAGGTGCTGCCCAGCTGATTAGCAGAGGGTCCACAGCACTGACAGCCAGAAGCATATGTTTCTAGTGGTGGTGCAGCGCCACGCGTACCCAGGTGCACCTTCTGCCCACTGATGGAAAAAATGAGAATGCTGCTCCTAGCAGCTGAAGAATTTCCTTGGTGCCTTTCAAAGTCTAGAGCTAGCATCTTCCAATGCCTCATTCCCAGTGGACCCCAGCACTCTAGACATTTGATATCTTTTGTATCAGATAGGACACTGCTCAGCTAGTGATGCTGACCGACCACTTAGTCATTGTTCAAGTCCCTTCTCAGGTCAGATTGTGTTTCATACCAAAATTGTACCAAAAAATGCTCTCCAGTGCCCTAACTTATGCCTCAATTGTGCTGGAATAAACCTTTAAACAGCTACCTAATAAACTATTTTGCTAGTCTTTAAAGTGCTACTTGACTGCTTTTTGTTTTGATAGTGTATAGACTAGCACGGCTTCCTCTCTGTTAAAGTACTAAACTACAAACCACACACAATAACATCCCACATAAATAACCATAAGGTATGGTGAAAGATATCTATTCTCCAGCACAAGATTACCCAGCGTCACCAGTTCGCCACATTAACACGTGGTTTGAATCGGGATGCAAATTTTCTGGGACATTATAGGGGCTCTTTTGCATACTTGGCTTAATCTAATTTTTGACTTCCCCGTACCCCCACCACTCTGCTCTCTGATTGTCTCCCCTTGATAATTTTTTTTCTGATTTGTCAACCTTGATTACTGTTTTTGGTTCTCTGTGCCTTAAATATTGAGCCTGTTCTGGTATGGCTATGGTCTGAAGGAGTGGGTCTGTCCCACAAAAGCTCACCTAATAAATTATTTTGTTAGTTTTTAAAGTGCTACTTGACTGCTTTTTTGGTTTGATATATTCCTAGTTGAACCTAGGGTCTTTCAACGCTCCTGAAGCTATACAGTATGCCTGTTGAGCAAAGCTGTCTTCTCAATAAACCCGAATCTTTTTGAGCAGTCTAAGGCTTTGTCACCCTTGAGTGGCTGATCAGTATAAGAGGTCACTTAGCATGCCACAGCAGCTAGCTAAAATGCTTAGGTTGTGTCTACACTAGCCCCCACCCCCTTTGAAGGGGGCCTGGTAATTACCCTGATCGGAGAATACTAATGAAGTGCTGTGGTGAATATGCAGCACCTCATTAGGCTAAGTCTCCCTGCGGTAACTTTGAAGTGTCAAACTTCAAAGTGCTGGCATGTGTGTAGCCATGCGCACTCAACTCATGTTGAGGAGTAAAGGCACTTTGAAGTAGCGTGGGCACTTTGAAGTTTGACTTTACCACGTTGCTGTGAGGGGGAGAATTAGCCTCATGAAATGCTGCATATTCATCACATTATTTCATTAGTAATCCCCCATCACACTGATTATTATGCCCTCTTCGAAGCTGGGGGCAAGTATAGACAAGCCCATAGTGTTTAACTCAGTAGCTGCATGCTTTTAAGTCTCTGGTTCAAACTCTGCTGATGGCCAAGAGTGATTACGTTAGCATTTATGGTCATCCTCACAAACCTTCAGGTACCTTTCCTAGCTCGGGGCTTACTTTAGTTTTGCTTAATATTTAATGTACTGGACAAAATAAAAACACATTATAAAATGTTCTGTGGCCGTTACATCTCTGATCTCTCCAGACTCGGAGTGATAAGATAGCGTATTGCTACAGAGCAGAACATTTGAAGGATGTAAGATGGTGGGGGAGGGAATAGCAAAGTTGCTATTGGATGCCATCTGTATTTTATTCAAATAGGGTTATATATTTTGTGAAAATAAAAAACAGCCTCATGAATCAGTGTGTGCATGGCAGTCCCCCTGAATATCTATAATGGGAAACATGTTTTAGGTTGGAAGTTGCAAAGGGAAATCAAATGTTTGAAGTGTCAGAGTTGGAGATATATAAAATATGCCTGACACCAGAAAGATTGAAGCCAAAAGGAATAAATCATCAGCTCAGGAAAGAAAACCCCACCAAAGCTCCTGGCTGTAACATGCATTTTCCTACACTCACATAAAATTACACACAACCTGATAATTTAACCAGACTTGTCAATAAGAACTGATGGATTCAGCAGACACTGTCACTTTGTGCTACAGAGTAGCCTTCAAAGTACGTTATCCAAAAATAAATTAAATGGCGAGAGCCCCATAATTTCCCCTTTTAATCTAAGAGTTTGAAGAACCTTAACTATTAGGGCAGAAGCAAAACATGTCATTTTGCAGATAATTAGTGTAAAGTAAGTAATGCCAAGTTGAGTGGTTGCATCCCAATGTAATGTCTCTCCTAAACTGTTATGCAAGTGTCTGTCTAAGTAGGGCAACCACACCATCCAAAAAAACTTGAGAGGAACTCAGGTTGTAATAAGCTGAATGCTCACTCGTTTTTGCTATGCTTTTTGTCATGATTCTGGATTGAGTTTTAACCCATTTTGCGGTCACTTTATGCTCATTGCCAAAAAAAAGATGATTTATTACAGATTGACCCTCTCTAGTCTGGTACTCTCTGGGCTGGCACCATCCATAATCTGGCATGATTTTAGATAGCTGGACAACCTCATCATGGGTATGGCCAAGTTTCCCAGGTACCCTTAAAGTTTGTTTATAGCCACCAGTCCTGGCTCTCATTGTTCTGTGCTGTTATTTAGCTCTGATTTACCCCTTGAAGTCTTCTAAAAGCCCAGCAAGTAGTGGAAATGTTGGTAATGCTGCTAGACAATATTGACCTCCTTGATTTTCTTGTTCGGCACAAGTGAAGTCCGGAGGTGCTATGCTGGAGAGATCAAGCCCATACAAGTTTTATTTCTACTATTGCATGTTTTGTAAATAGTACTGCTACAGAACAGTTTTTGGCTTGATGGGGATCTGGTTCTATTTGAAATAATTAGAGCAGGTCAGTGAGGAAATAACAATACTCTCTTAAAACTGTAATTTGACCAAGTCAGTGATTTCTTCTTGGTATTCAACAAACATGTTGACATTAGTTTTTTCAAAAGGAAGCAGCTTCTTGCAGGTCAAGCCAAGGCCTAATCTTTATTTAAAGAATAGACCTGAACAGTCATATTCTCTGCTGTGTCCAGCTTAGTTTGAATGCAGCAGGAGACAAAAAAAGGGTTTTCTGGGTGCTTATGATTCTCTCAACCCTGGCCCATGGCATGGGATAGAGCAGCCTGGGGGATTTGTTCTGTGATTTCCAAAGCATCATATGCCAGAAGGTATCATGCTCCAGCCAAGTCCTCACCTTGACTCCCAGCTCCCATCCCACCAAGACACAGGGCATGGGAGCTCCACTGTTAATGAGCCTCCTGGGGACCTTCTCATGCTGGGAGCAGCCACAGTAAGGGACTTAAAGGAGCTTTGGGCTCTTTTGTGCAACTCAGGGAACTAAGGGGAGTGGAGACGGCTTGAGAATCTATCCCAATATATGTTTTATTTTGTCCAATAAAAACTGCATCAAGCAGCCAGAAAGCTGAATCACCATTATGTTCTGATAAGGTCTGGAAACAATATATTTTACCCAGACACTAACTTATTTATAAATGTTCATTTCACTTTCAAAACCTCCCATATGTTTATAGATGAGTTGCTCTCTGATTGACTATAGTGCATAATAAGCCCCTTTTACTAATCAGTGAGACCAAAACTATTCAATAGTGATACAGGGCCGGAGTCTGGTTTCTCCTCTCCTACTGAGTAACACCTGACTTTAGAGGGGCCGGTCGTGGAGTAACACGAGGAAGGGTATCGGACTCATACTCACAGCAAGACCCTGACTCTACTGCACCAACCTCCATCCAGTGAAATGATTAGATCAACATTAGTCACTAGATATAAGAGAATCAAAGTCATTTCACTCAAAAGGGGTCACAGGACCAGCGTCTCCTGCTTTGAAAATAAACGCCATAGCTTGGCCTCACTATTTATATAGCAGCAGGAGACCATTATCCTGTGACAGTGCAATGCTCGATTAACATGATCTCCTAATTAAATCTACAAATGGAACTCATCTTTTTGGGTTTCCAGTATTTTTTTTTTTGCCTGCAAAGTACTTTCAATATTTGTTTGTTCACTGGCCAGAAATCTATTCCAAGGGAAGTTAGAAACAGTGTTCAGTTTAGTACTTTCATATCAGCACACGGAGCCAATACAAGATGGTAAAAAGTATGCACTGAACAGGGGAACATCTCCAAGACAGATGGGCTTTTTCATTACAGACTAAGTCTTACCTCTTTCAGTGGATGGCACAGATAGAAAATGCTCGTCTGCATCTATTGCCCTTCTTTTGAAAATCTGTATTTGTGCAAGTCTCTTGAAGTAAATATTTAAATCACTATTCAATAACTAGGAAAAAATATCAATAACACTATATTCATTTCCATATAAATTACTGTTACGTAGATATGGGATCTTGCATCTGGACTTGGTTTGTGAATAACCTCGAAGGTCCACAGGGCTCACTCCATCTGCATCTGTCATGTACACATTGCTCACACAGTTCGGACCATACTTCAGTCCATGGACCTCTGTTACTGTAATATCTGTGAACCTTGCAATCTTTAACGTATTTAGCCTTACAACATCTATGTGAGATAGGGCAGTACTGTTATCCCTGCTTTACAGATGGGGAACTGAGATTTAGAGAGACTAAGTCACTTGCCCAAAGCTACACAAGGGCTGTGGCCACACTTGGCCAAGCTTTCGAAGAGCCCATGCTAATGGCCAAATTGGAGGATACTAAAGAGGTGCCGAAATGAGTTTAGCATTAGCATGCTGCCAGCCGTGGCACTTCAAAAGTGCTGTGTTTCGATCGTGTGTGTCTTGGCTACACAGGGCCCTTTTCGAAAGGACCCTGCAGATTTCAAAATCCCCTTATTCCTATCAGCTATCGGCTGGAAGGGGCATTGTGATCCTCTAGTCTGATTCCTGCATAACACAGGCCACCTAACTTTTATTATGGATTTGATGAGGAGACTACTTGTCTCTTCCCACAGTTAACTACTGTATTCCCCATTCCCTGAAACTTTACAAAGGTTGTGTTCTCACTCCTAAGTATCCTCCATGAATTTCTCTCTAACACTGAGGACCTGCTAGGAGGTGGCTGCAGGTCTGGCAGTCTTCCTGCTGGGCTTCTCATTTTCAATAAGAATGGCTGCAGTTCCATTCAGCTGCTGAAAGCTTTAAATACTGCACAACTCCCATAATGCATATCCCTAAACTAAAAAGCCCCAAAGTAAAGGGAGTTTAGATGGGAGAGATTTTCAAGATGGGGGTTAGTGCTGGGATATAGTACTCCTGGTAGAAGGGACTTTGGTCCAAATCAAGTATTTTCAATCTTTTTTTGAAAGTTTATCATGTATTAATATACGGCTCACTTGAAGAATCACATCCCCTCTCAGTCTAAACAGCCCAAGCCATCCCTACCTTCTTATTCATAATTGCAGATTATCCCTGTGGCAATGAGAGCAATTGTTTTAATGAAAAATTTAAATTAGAAAACTATTTAATGTTTGTTTAGCTATCTTTTGACATGAACTGATGTATATAAGGAGGAATTTTCCATAAACCCCTGGCAGGTATTTTTGGATCACATTTGCCTTATGCAATCACACAGCCGGGGATGATACAGAGCAATGAATACATTAGCTAAGGCTTGTTCTATATTAGGGAGTTAAGTCAATTGCAGATATGCAATTCTAGGTATGCCAATTGTGTAGCTAGAATCGACTTATCTGCAATTGACTTACCTGGACATCCACACAGAGGATATCGAGGAGTAATGTGGTTGATTGCCGACTCCAGATGGTTCAATTTCACACTAGGTGTGCAAAATCAAATTCCAGAAGATTGACCCTGACTGGGTCAATCTTCTTGGCAGCGTTGGCACACCCTAAGGTAGCCTATGAAGTGGAAGAAGAGAAGAAGAAGTTTCTCTTTGTCTTATGGCTCTTGGTCTATAGGGGATAATGAAGTGTCAGTGGCTGACACGGCTGTATATGATGGCTGAAGATGGAACAGAAAAATCAGTGATACAATACTTAAATTCTAACTAGTGCCATTTGCCAATAGAAATATCCATGGTGGGGGGGAGACAGAAAGATTAATCCCTTGTTCATGTATTTTTCCAGGTTTGTAATATAAGGTGCCATGTAAAGTTGGCAGCTCTATGTGGAACAAACAGGTACCTTATGGTAATAAAAAGGTTATTTTGTTAATAAAAAGTTCAACGCTTCCTTTACTCCAAGACCTTAACAACATAATTTTCAATATAGATATGTAACATCTTAAATATTATCCATCCTTACATTTTGGCTTGATTATGATGCTAAGTTGCCTCCTGGCTCATGCTAAAGCTATTAGGTATACATCTGACCCAGGGGAGGCCTATGAAATCTTATGCACCCCTCTTGCCCTCTACCAGCTGGGGGTCCCATGCCACAGATATACATACTAATAGCTTACACATATCCAGCATTTTTCATCTACAAAGATTCCCAAAACCCTTTATAACTTGTACACAGCATACAGGGATCCTTTGTCCACCACAGAAATGCAGCTGTTCTTTGGGGGAACTAAGCAGCCCTTCTGTACAGCAATATTATACAATAGGTTATTTTTCACTTGCTATAAACTTTCTAAACTGTGACTGCAGTGGAAATTTTATATAGGCAAGAATGTACTTAATCTCACTTGAACTTGCCTGGTTACTGGTAAACACTCCCACTGTTCCCAGCATTTTAAAGCCCTTAGCAACCCTGAGAAGAAAGGTGCTACGTAAGTGTAGCATTATCACTTCCCTCATTCAGACAAATGCCAGTGCACCACTTGATCACCAGGGCATCCCACCTCTTTCAGAATGTGGCTCCTGCAGCTGGGCAGCTCCCTCTTACCCAGTCTGCTGGGGACATGGGTTCCTAACAGGATCATTCATTAACACTGCATAATTTTCACCTACCAACTAGAATTCCTTTGGACTATCAGCCCAACCCTGGCAGGCAAACTTGCACCATTTAGCCATGGGCTGAGCTATGGGATTGAGGCCAGGCTGTGCTTCTCCATTTAGGAATTCAGGGAGGAATAGTGCCTCAAAGAGGCATAACCTCTCTGTGAGAGCAGGTTCATAGACAGCCTTTGGAGTCATGCTGCCCAAGTCCCCTCCTGCAGCTGGCCTGAACTATGGGCTAGGGGTTGGGGAAAGACAGGGTCATAGCCTCCTCCCGTCCATGCCTATCTCTGCCTCCTTTGAGGCACCATTTTGCCCTCAGGGCAGGGAGGACAATTGCCATGGCTCCTTTTACAGGCCACACAAGATATGGCCGGTCTGCACACTCGTTTTAGTGGCTGTCATAACTGGAATCTTAAATTTGTGGAACGTGATGAGATTGCAGTCCATGGAAGTACAATCAGCCATCGCACGTCTAACGTATGACAGAATGGAACGGGAGTCTTTAGAGCATGTCCAGCTGTCCCTTTGAAGGACTAGATGAGATGCAAATTTCAAAGTGTGACCAACATACCGTCCCTTAGGTCTTAAATTAAAGTTACTTACTATTAGACATGTTCATGTATGAAGTTATTGAGCCATAGTTTCAAGTGCATTTAATATGATAAAGCTACTTGAAAACCCCACAAAAGCCTTTGAGTGCTCTATTTACCAAATGTTGTTGCACATTACAAAAAGAGATTTGATCTTGTTTACTAACTACATGCAGATTTAGTCACAATGCTTTAGTTTTCCAAATCTCAAAGTTACTGTGATCCAGTGACCCAGCACACTGGGGATGAACAGGAATCAGAATCCAATGTAAGTGAACAAAGTTGAAATTCCCCTTATCCTTGAAAGTTACTCACATGCAGCTTCAAAAGAAAAATATTTGGGAAATCTCCAAAAAATGCAGGTGTGCAAACTATTTCCTGGTAGAGAAAGAGAGTGCTTGCAGTATTCCCAAACTGTTACATTTGCTCATTGGATTCTGCACGTAAGTCTTTTTGCTATCAGTACTTAGTGCATGACAGCAAAAAGAGGTGGTTCTGAAAGCTCTAAACGAAAAATCTGGCTACTTCAATTTATCCATCTTACCATCTCTTTTTATTCCTTTCTGCGTAAGCTACTCTCAGATTCTCCTACCCATCAGTAGAGCAGGTGTCAGTAGGTCTGGAGGAGCCTGGAAGAACATAAAGGCACTGAAGTTAACTGAAAGGGATTGAATGTACATCATATTACCATAACTTTGAATCTGATCCTAAGATGAGAGTTTAATTCTGCATTCATTACCCACCCTTCTCTGACCCACGTAGCAGTGCCATTCATTTCAGTGTGATTGCTGATCTGAAGGAAGCCTGCAACATTAGGCCCCAAACCACCAGACTGCCTATGGCCGCATCTACACTAGCCCCCTCATTTCGGAAGGGACATGGTAACAAGTAAGTTGGGAAGATGCTAATAGGACACTGCCATGAATATGCAGTGCCTCATTAGCAAAAGGGTGGCTGTGCACAATTCGAAAGCCCCACTTTTGAATCATGCGCCACCCGTGTAGACAGGGGCCTTTCAAAAGGCCCCCAGTCCTCAAAAGCCCCTTCTTCCTATTTGGCTTTAGGAAGAAGGGGCTTTCGAAGTCCGGGGATCCTTTTGAAAGGCCCCTGTTGACACAGGTGGTGCACGAAGTGACGCTTTCGAATCACTCATGGCCACCATTATGCTAATGAGGTGCTGCATATTCATGGCAGCACCTCATTAGCCTCTTTCCAACTCATTGATTACCATGCCCCTTCCAAAAGGAAAGAGTTAGTGTAGATGTAGTCTACATCATCTCTGCATTATCATCATGGATAAATATCTTGACCAGGTTTAGTGAGTGAGATCCTTCAGCTCCTTGATTTTCCAGCATCTAGCAATATAACTGATAACTGCCACATTTCCCCCTTCAGTAAGGCTGTGTCTATACTACAAAAATAACTTTGAAGTTTCTTACTTTGAAGTACAACTTCTAAGTAAACAATTTCGAAGTTGAGCATCTACACACACCCTACTTTGAAGTAGGGCATACTCCATTCCTGGTAATGGAGTAAGGACTTTGAAGTTGGGCTCCCTTCAAAGTTAGGCACTACTAAAGTTAACTTTGAAGTAAGGGAAAATGTGTGTAGACTCTTTGCTGGCTACTTTGAAGTAGCGCCTAACTTTGAAGTTAACTTTGAAGTTAGTTCCTAGCGTAGACGCATGCTAAAGAGATTCATTCAAGGTAGCGCTTTGAAACTAAAAACTCATGTCTAGTCAGCAATTTTAAAGTCCAGATTTCAGGAATTTCCATATGCCAGCCTGAGATAATTACTGAAGAGCCAAAAGGCAGTGGTTTGCCTTTGCCACAGCTTGTCCATTGAAATTTCAAAATTGGAAAATGCCAATAGCACACAACACCTTTTGTCTGTTGACTCACTTGCTAAAAGGACCAAACCATTGCCCTGAATGTTCATTTTGCCCTATTGTAAAAAGCTATTCCCCAGGCACACTGCTGAAGCAGGTCAGAGAAGTCACTGGCATAAGTCATGTGTTAGAAAAAGAAGGGTCTTTGCAAAGGAATCTGAAGAAACCACCTAATATACTTTTCTGTTCTTATTCAAGTTAGTGGAGAAAAGAGTCCCTTGCAAATAGTGACTAGATACAAGTGCTAGCTAGATATGTTTTGTCTGCAATCAAGATCCCATAAATAATAAACCTGGAGTTCAAAAATGAACACACCTGGAATTGGTTACTGTAATGTTAATGATTTTTCATTAATATTTGAGAGCGTGGAAGTTCAGCATTACTAATATCAAGCAGTTTTGATTTCATTGTGAAATTACAATCTAAATTTGATTCCAAGCCAGTCACATTAATATGACTTTTTGCTAATCAGTCATGATCAATTTTGATCATTTAAGGTCGTGGGAAAATTTATCACCTCCATTTCTTAAACATCAAATGATCACTTCTGCAATACCTCAGAGGAAATTCATCCTGTACATTCAATTGTGGATTTCAATAAATCATAATTTCACTGAATTTCTGTTTATACTGCTTGACTGAATACTTCTGTCTAGACAGGTTGCTATAGAGATTACTTCTTAATGATGGCCCCCTGTCCATTTTAATGTTTCATTGGACTTTTCTAGTAGTGGAACTTGTGCACACTCAAAGAGGTCTTCTGCCACCTACATGATCACACAAACTGGGATAAATAAACCAGATAAGCCAAGGCCAAAGAGATTACTGCTGATGCGATTAGCATCTTTTCATGCCCATATCCCTACTGCAAGCTGGTTTTGTGTTCTTTTAATTGGACAAAACGTGCTCAAGTATTTACACACCGTGTTTCATTGTGATGAATTCTGCAGGCAGCTCTTCCGTTATTCGTCAGCCTCTGCAGCTATTTATCAAGGTTAAACACTGAAGGAGTACTCATGAGAAACACATAGACAAACTCAGCTTTGGAGAAGTTTCCCCAGGCACTGCTTTGGAAATAACATGTTGTCAATGTAATGATTTGGGGTTTTGTTAAAAAAACAAACAAACAAAAAACCCATACAAGTTGGATAATTATTTTAAATTACAGCAGTTACAGAAACTACTTTATTTTGAATGAATGAAGAAACTTGTGTTGCTAATCTATGCCTCCAGTGTTTACTAGTACTTGCTTGGACGAATAGAATACAGCCAATTACCTGCAATCATTATCATAAAAATAGTATGATCTTATTACATAGCATCTTTCCTCCTGACTCTCAACCTTTCCAAACTACTGTACCCCATATTAGGAGTCTGATTGTCTTGCATATCCCAAGTTTTCCTCACTTCAGTACTAGTTTACAAATCAGACACAAAAATATATGAGTCCAGATTATTACTGAAAAACTGATAATTTTCTCATGTTAGTATAAAATTATAAAATAAATCAATTGGAATATAAATATTGTACTTACATTTTAGGGTATAGAGAGAGCAGTAAAAGCAACTGTTTGTTTAGCTGAAATTTTAGTTTATCCTGACTTTGCAATTGTTGATATAGCTTGTTGTAAAACCAGGCAAATATCCAGAAGAGCTGATGTACCCTCTGGAAAATATCTGCCTTCCTCCAGGGGTATAAATACCACGGATTGAAAGCCACTGCTTTATATCTAATGATCTCAAGCAGTGTTCCCTCTAATTTTTTCCATGTATAGATGGAATAAATTTTGTTATGTGCACCAAGGGATGTGTGTGTGCACCATCTGTAGAAACATATGCTGTTACTCTGTGGGTAGCTGTGGGCGCTCTGCTAATCAGCTGGTTAGCAAGTGAAATCTCTCCTGGGTGGTTGCCCAGGTGCCCAGATTATAGGGAACATCAACTCCCAATTAAATCTGCCGGTATCACTGATAACAATAATCTTTCAAGAGATGCTGGAGCAATCCTCACAATACCCCTGTTTTGTGGGCTAATTACAACTGGTTACATAGATTAAGAAATTAAGCTGGAAAATAACTGAACCCGAATGTCATTAAAAGGCCAATTTTAAAGTTAAAAACTAGCCAGGCAAGTCAGTGGGAAGCAGTGTAAGGCACCTACATTTAAAAATATTCAAGAATACCTCAAACTTAAACAGGCTTTGATCCAGAAAAGCACTTAAGAAACATGTTTAACTTTAAGTGCATAAACAGTCTCAGTGAAATCAATGGCACTACACATTTGCTTAAAGTTAAGCATATGATCAGATGCTTTCCTGGATCAGAGTCATGGTGACATACTGCAAAGGATTGAAGTACTTTGCAATTGTTTAACTGGCGAATATAGTCCATATCCACTTTACACATGTACAAAAAGCTATAAGGGGAATGTTCAAACATGGGTCCTCAATATTAGGCACCTATATCTGTAAATAGGTGGCCTTATTTTCAGGGGCACTGAGCACTATGTACTGTTTCACTTCAGTAGTGGCTGCATATGCTGAGCCCCTCTGACAATAAAAGGAGTTTCAAAGCCAACAGAAAGGATAGAAATTGATGGGAGTAGCAATAAGATATTTTACCCCATGCTCAAACCTAACGCTCTGCCATCCACCCTGAAAGCAGGCCATCTCACAGAATAACACAGGGACAGGCCCAGGCCACTTTAAATTTAGTGGCCCCAGTCCAAGCACCAGGCTTCCAACATATCAAACTTCTCATCCACAAGGTCATACTAAAACTAAAAGAATGTATGAAAATGAACACTAGAGACATTTATTAACAATTAAGTCATTACACCACAAGCACGTATATTAACAGTGTAACTTCAATTATGAGCTTCTGGGGCAAGCAAAACTCTTCATTTTTGGAATGCTTTTCTGGGGTTGTTGAGTGCAAACTCATTTATAATGGAAAAAATCTATTCTCAATCTGATGCAGAAAGACACTATTAAGTCTTTTTTTTGGTATTATTTACTCCATCAAATCTGGTTTTAGACATTGATTTGTGTCACTGTGACAAATTTGTACCATTTTTGCATTCCTCTGGGAGTTCAGAGAACTATGTGATGAAGACCTATATTCAGCAGCTGAACGCTTTCAACAAAGGTAAAGCAACAAAATTTCAAGTGATCTCTGTGATGAGATCATATTCCTGAAAGGTATACCTTCCATCAAATTTAAATCAGACTTCAAGTCAAAAGAACTGCTTCAAGAAATATTCGATCTTGGTCTGTTGACTATATTTCCTAATATCTCCACTGCATAACACATGTTTGTCAGTCTCCCTGTATCAGTGGCTTCAGGTGAACGAACATTCAACATGTTAAAATAAGTAAAGAACTATCATTGTTCTAAAATTGACAGGAGCGTTTAAATGGGCTCTCATTACTCAATGTTAATAGTAATGTTTCATGTAAAATAGCAAACTCATTTTGAGGCAGTGGCATTGAAATGTCACTTGTGGGTATGAAGTTTTCATCATCAGAACTGGAAGTGTCATTCTCAGTATGGTCACTTCTAATAGCTGAGGCGTCGTTTCCATGAGGAATTATGCTATTGGCTTTAAACTCTTAACTTCTATTTCAATATCACTTTCATCATCTCTTACTTGCACCACTTTCAAATCTTCACTTCATTTTTGTAAAGGGGTTCTTTTAAAACACAGTAACAATAAATTAATTCACTAAAGGCTATTGTTTTAAAACAATTTAATTGTGTATCCTTCACAATGAATAAAATTTAATATGGTGTGGGGGTGTTATTTACGATATCCCTTTTAGCCTTGTTTCCAAATCTTGAAATTTTGTTTGCTAATATGTTCCAGTTATTAAATTCCTCTAATATCTGGTGCATTATTATGAATATGAACATGGGGCAATTACAAAATTAGCTATAAAGTTTAATAAACAAATAGAATTAAAAGGTTATCATAAAAAGCCCTTAAAGGTGAACCTAAAACTGGACTAAGAGGTAGCTTGCAGCTGAACCTGATATTGTATAAGAAAACACACAAGCAAAAACAGGAATAGGAAAATGTCCTATGGAGAGATAAACATCTAATTTAAAGGGTTAGCTCGCCCTCAGACCAAGCAAAATCACTTTACAGTAACAGAATTAATTATGACTTTCAAAAATTCTAAACTACGCCAAGACTGTAAACAGTGTTTCATAACATAGAATCACTAATCACACAAGCTGCTCCAGTTTCTAGCCACGCCAGTCTCTAGTCATGAAAACTCAGATGTGACCAAAAAATTGGCAAAGGCTTAAGGTCTGACAATGATTTAAATCAGTTTTTGCAGGTACATATAGCTTCTTTGTTGTCTGTGATATAACTGCAAGTTGAGTAGTAAGTGGAAATGACTTGGTAGACAAATGTCAAAATTTGAGCCCCTTTGTGTCCTGAGGCCTGGGCCAAATCCTCCTGGCCCCTGCTCCAACTGCAAGGCCTGAGTCAAATAACTATATCCCAGAATCCCTAGTACCCTCAGAAATGTGGCCTCTGTAGTCTTATGACCACGGTATACCACAGGAAGATTTTACTGCCTGCCCTGTGTGTTACAGGAAGTTGAAACATCCCACCAAACTCATTGCAAACACAGAAGATGCTGATAGCATGCTGGCAGATCAGTGATAAGAGAGAATGCTGATCTGACCTGACCTAATTCTGATTGCCAAGGCAGGTAGCAGCTTTCATTTTCAATAGAGTGGACTGCAGATTGCTAGGGTGTAGAGTACTAAGGACATGGCCTCATGGAATCATGGGACACCTCTGGTGACTCCTTGGACCAGTCAAGTGTGGCTGTGGCAGCATCTACATTGCAAAGTAATAGGGCTCAGATCCTGGGACTGAGCTCTGGGCTAGTGCAATTGCAGGATACAAGAGGGGTGGGCAGGGAAGAGTTAGGTTTAAGCCCAGATTTACAAACAGGGTAGATGTATCCAAAGTATGTTGGCTCATGCAAAGCCACTCCTGACAGCTGCTGTACAGGCATACCCTTAGCGATGGAATAGGGCATAGAACCCTGGGCTCCAACTCCCATTGTGACTCAGAAGCAGCAGACAGAGCTGGTGCACACATTCAGCTAATGCACAAATTCGAAATATCACATTAATTTATTTTGGCTGAGCTCACACACATATGGGGTTCACTTTCCATGACCATTCACATATCAAGTTTTACTAGCACAAATGTTTGCAGAAAGTGGAAGTCTGAGGAAATACATTTTGAATTCAAACATGCACGTGTCATACACTCATCCAATGAGGACACAGAATCAGTCGCATATAACTTTTTTGGCCAATCACGTTTAAAGACCACAGCTGGCTTGGACACAGAAGCTACGTCTACACTAGCCCCGTCCTTTCGGAAGGGGCAAGTTAATGAAGCAGTTCAGAAGATGCTAAAGAGGTGCTGACATGAATATGCAGTGCCTTATTAGCATAATAGCAGCTGCGTGTCATTCTAAAGTGCTGCTTTTGGAATGTAAACCACCTGTGTAGATGGGGGCCTTTCAAAAGGATCCCCCTGACATCAAAAGCTCCTTCTTCCTATTTGGTTTTAGGAAGAAAGGACTTTTGACGTCTGGAGAGTCCTTTTGAAAGACCCCCAGCTACCTGGGTGGCTTGCGTTCCAAAAGCAGCACTTTCAAATCGTGCACAACTGCCATTATGCTAATGAGGCACTGCATATTCATGTCAGCACCTCATTAGCATCTTCCGAACTTCTTCATTAATATGTCCCTTCCGAAAGCAGGGGGGTAGTGTAGACATAGCTAGAACGTTGATGATCAATTCATAGAGTAAAATCATTCAAAAAGTTAATAGCCATAACTGGAGCAAACCAGGATCTACTTGCAAGATCTACTTCTGCAAGCAGAAACAAGGCTAAATTAATCAAACAGAAGCCAATCCAAAGCCTGACTTCAAGAATCTTTGAAGTCAATGGGAAATTCCCAAAATGGGAAACATGCTATACTGTGAATTCTGTTTACCAAACATTGACCAACAAACAAAACCCCTAGATGGATATGTCAGACAGAAAAAAAATAGATGTATAGCACCTAAAAATGCTTAATTCCCTACAATGGACCAATGAATAAAACAACTTTTTTCTGGTGGAAAAAACATTTAATTGTAACTTAAATTTAGACTGGGTTTGTGAAACTCTGAAAAGAGAAAAAATCAGATTAGGAGAATAATGTTTTATTCTTTCACTTGTGTCATTTAGTCATGTAGCAAAGTTTAAGAACTCTTCTCTCTATGCTCCTAAGTGTTCTCACAATTTAGGCATACATTTTTCGTAAAAAAAAAAAAAATCCCTTTAGTCAGTACTACAATAGTAACAAATCATCCATTACTAACCAATAATGACTGAGCTGATACCCAATGGCACTGAGTACTGAAATAATGATCCATTCCAGGCTTATTATTAAAACTATCTCACATATAGATTTTGAATCAAGATCGTGAAAACAGCTGTGAGTTTTAGGCAGAGTGTTTACTTTTGGTTAAGAACAACATTTAGCCAGGTGGGTCATTCTTGAGTGCAGACATGTGCCAGGGGGTCTGTTTTGTTTAGACATATTGCAGGCCTGCAAAGTAATTTGGGTAGCTTCAAACAGGGAGCTATCTGATGACTTTCTGGTAGTGTGGATATTATAATGTTGCACCGCATGCTGTTCAAAGATTATTTTTGAATACGTGTTTCAGGTTTAAGTACACTCTCAGCAATATAGTCACTTCCAAACAGTATTTAGATGAAACATTCTTAATTGCTTCTTCAGAGTCAAAATCAGACGCATTTCTTCCTGCCCTATGCCTTATACCTCTAACCAGCTCCTGGGCCACTTAGACTGAAATTTTTAATTGGGTGGGAATTAGTCCCCAAACATCCCTGTGCCCCTTCAAAAATCCCAGGCTTAACCTATACAGCTCAGATTGGCTAGCTAAATTATAGACAAGCCTCATGTCTGTACATGCAGAATAGGTAAGTGACTCCTTAATGGCTTGTTTTGTCCAGAAGTTCAAGATTGGTGAAATGATTTAGGCAGCCAGTTTGGAAACTTTGCCCTGAACATTTAATTAGGAACAAAATTCATGTTTTTTTCCCTAAACAACCTGACAACAGCTCTTACCTCTCATATACTTTGAATGTATCTCCAGCATGTGAATTTTGTTCTGATCGTCCTACGAATCTTGTTTGTTTACAGAACTACATCTGTCATATTTGTCAAACGTTCTTTCCCACATAAGCTTGTTACTTATACACACACAAAACAGGTAATTTAAAAAACTGCCGCCACAAGTGTACGGTTCCTGCACCAAACCAAAGGGATGTTATGTATATTTTGTATCATGCAAGAAATGGGCCCAAACCAGAAACATTAAACAAACTCCTGAACTTCTGTGGGTTCAGAGAAATGGAACCTGAAGCTGAGTTAACCCCTCATTTTGCCTTTGGAAAACTAATGCCTAGCAGGGGAGAGTTTGCAAAATTAAAACCTCAGAGCCTGTTTTTGCCCAACTCCCTCAAAATGCTTTCTGTTTCTAGTTTCGCCTACATCCAAAATCAGGCGCTAGAAGTTTAGCAAGAGGCTCTATGTCATGTGGAAGCTCTACACTGTGAGCTGAGTGATGACTTCAGACTCAACATTCCATCCGTTCTCACTCATGCCAAAGACCCCCAAAGCCAGGGTAAGTTTGATAACTCTGGAAGGAAAAGGTATAAAGTGCCCCCTTTGGATTCCTCCAACATTTTTGAGTGGTGACACATCATTCAGCATTTTATTGGATGCAGGGTCTTAAGCTAAGTCAGGGGTTGGCAACCAAAATATCAAGAGGAACCATTTTTTTAAATTCAGGAGTCTCAATGCATGTGAATACAAGACTGTTCATAACAAATAACATCAAACCGTGCTTTTTGTAACCCATTTTAAGAAAAGTACACACACATGATTTGTAATGTGATACAGGTTTATTGCAGGACGTTCAACATTTATTGAAAATAATGAAGAGGGTTTTTTTTTCTTACTTTGCAATTATAGATTCAGGAGCCACTAAGAAGTCCTTAAAGACCCTTAAAGAGCTACATGTGGCTCCGGAGCGGCAGGTTGCAGTCCCCTGGGCTAAGTCACCATTTCTGGCTTTTTCTAGTCAGGGACTGAATGCAAAATCTTACATATTGATCCAAAATTTAAGATGAGAGAGTTTATCCTACATGTCATTGGAAAATGTAGAAAAGGCTAAATTTTGAAAGGTGTAACATTCTCTTAAAATGTCGATGTGTAAGGAAAGCATAAAAGTTTAGGTAGGACTTGTGACAACCTTAAGAAAATTCAAGCACATGTTGTCTTTTCATTTCACTTCAGGGACTCCTTTCTCACTAAGACATGTTCTCATTTTGCCCCTTGTAGACATTCAGCAATGCCTGAAGTGTGATGGAAAATATATTTAAAGAAGTTGGAGTCAGAGAAGTAGAAGTTAGAAGCAGCTGGCAAGCAACAAACTAATAGTAAACGTGAACACTTCTTTCTTTGGGGCGGATTCTACATAGGCAGAATGGTGAATATCCCACAACTCTGGGGTGTGTCTACACTACAAACTAACTTTGAAGCTAACTTCGAAGTTAACTTCGAAGTAGCCTGTAGACCGTCTACGCACATTTTCCCTTACTTCGAAGTTAACTTCGAAGTAAGGGAGGCTAACTTCACTACCCCATTCCCGGGAATGGAGCAGTGAAGTTAATGTGTGTAGACACTCTGCACTCCTTACTTCGAAGTAAGGAATCCTCCAAGGAGTCCTCCAAGGAGGCCCCCCACCCGGAGGATGGAGACAGTCTGGCTAGCCCAGGCAGGCTTCTATGGTCCCTGCTGGCTGCCTTAAAGGAAGCAGCTCCCTGGCAACTCCAGGCAGGAAGCTGAGAGTGTGCCACAAGCAGGGGCAGCACGAGCTCTGCCTTGGACTACCCCTGCCTGAAGCACCTGCCAGCTTCTGCAGCCCCTACCTGCCATGATGGCACAGCAGGATCCCCCTCCCTCTCCGGGGGCTCCAGAGGAGGGGTCCAAGGACTTGCAGGGCCCAGGCAAAGGCTGCACCAGGAGGGGACCACCCTGGATAGAGGCGGAGCTGAAGGACCTCCTCGCTCTGTGGGGGGAGGAGGAGGTCCTTCGGCAAGCCGGCACCTGCCAGAACAATGCTGAGGCCTTCAACCAGCTGGCCTGTGACTCGCCACCCGAGGACACCCCGACTGCCCTGGTAGCAGCATTCGTATCAGAGTAAAGGAGCTGCGCCAGATGTATATCAAGGCCTGTGACGCTGCCAGCTGGTTGGGGGCACAGCCTGTGCACTACCTCACTACCAGGAGCTGCACAGGCTCCTGGGGCCGAGGATGGTGGTGGACACCGCTGGTCCACCCCCATGGACAGTGGTGAGGAGGTGGGCCCCTCTGGCACTACCGGCCCCTGGAGCGGAGACCAGCTCACCAAGACCTAGGGTGATGATGAGGGTTCCAGCAACAGGACCGTCATCATCACCCTCCCTTCTGGAACACTGAGCTGAGCATCATCGAGCCAGGCCTCGCCCGAGCCCCAGGAGGTCACAGCCAGTACGTTCGGGGCAAGAGGGACATTGCAAAGGATGGGGATGGGGCTCCTCCCAGAATAGCCCCACAGCCCACACATTTGAGGATGGGGTACAGGCAGAGCACGGGTTGATCCTTGCCAAGCAGAAACCCCTGGGCATCCAGGATCCCACGGGCCATTGGGTGGCAGGGAAGTGGGGCAAAGGGCAAGGGAGTGGGGGATCCAACCGCCCCGGGTCAGGAGTCACCACTCATGGTCCGTCCCCCTGTCCCCTCCTGTCTCCACAGGTCCCTCGCCAGTCGACCAACCTTGCAGACCTGAGTGGGCTGCGGTATCAGAAGGCCAGGAGGCTACCCCATTGCCCCAGCCTGCATCCCCCTATGGCCATGAGTGGGGCCCTTGGAGACAGCGGGGGAAGGATGAGGAGGCGGCCGCCAACTGGGCGGTTGTGCGGGAGCTGACCGGGGTGCTGCAGGAATGTCTGGCGATGGAGCTGGACGTGTGGACAAAGCTGGCCAACAGCATGGATACCATGTTCCAGGCCTTGACTGCCTGTCTCTCCCAGCTTCCTGCCCCCTCACCAGCCCCTCCCACAGCTGCCCCTCCTGCAGCTGCCCGATGCGTGGCAGACCTGTTACCACCTGAGAACCTCAAGCTGGGCCGGTGGCTGCTGACAGAGGTGGGCGCACCTGGCCCAGCCCCAGCAGTCCCTCCTGCATACAACGTGGAAGCAGAGCCCATGGCACCCCCACACCAGCCCTATCTCCCCGTGGTCCTGCCCCTGTCGCAGCCCCGCGGGGGTCCCAGACCTGGGGTGGTAGGGGCGGCTGTGGCCGATGTGGCTCCCAGCCCCCCACGCCTCCAGCCAACTGACCTAACTCCCATCCCAGCCCCCCCAGTTCAGTCTCCCACCTAAGCCTCCGCCTCTTCACTGCTAACCAGTCCCCCTGTGCACACCAAAGGTTTCCACATTCTGTTCCATATAGTACAATACTTTATTTCCCGCATTAAAGTTTCCTGTTCCCACCTTAGCCCATGTCCCTGGTGCTTCCTGGGGAGGTGGTGGTGAGGGAGGAGTGTGAGGGGTGCAGGTTGGGGTGTGTGGACGGGGGGGGGCGGTCAAGGCAGGCCCTGTGTGAAGGCCTGGTACAGGGCATCCCAGACCCTGACTTGCTTGTCATCCCAGTCCTCCATCACCAGCCAGTCCCACCATTCGGCCCACCGCCTCCGACTCGGGGGGGGGGAGTGGGGGAGGGGCAGCATGAAGGTGGCAAGGGCCTCAAGGCTGGGTCCCAGGCGAGTGAGCTGCCTGCGCTGCTGGTACTGCATGGTGAGCAGCATGGCCAGCAGGCTGACCAGGATCATGAGGGCATCGTCCTTGGCGAGGGAGGGAGCTGGCACAGTCTCCGGCTGTTCCCCTGTGTATGTGCTGCTTGTGTCTTCAGCCTGTCAGCCTTGAGCACGTGCGGGCTGTGGGTGTTGGGAGGGGCCCTTTAAGGGGTTGGCTGGCTGAGAGCCTGGATGGGCTTGTCGGCCATGCGACCCCATGCCCGCATCATTTCCTGTCCCCTTACTTAAAGTAGGGACTAATTGTGTGTAGACATTTGACTTTGAAGTAGGGGGAAGCCTATTTCGAAGTAAGGGAGGGTGCACTTTGTGTGGATGCTCTACCTTGAAGTTGCTTATACTTTGAAGCAAGCAACTTTGAAATTAGTTTGTAGTGTAGACACAGACTGGAAGAGTCTAGTTATCTGTTCAGCGCTGTGTTTCCCAAAGTGCATTCCATATACCCCCAGTGGTACGTGAAAGGATTTCAGGAGGTACGCAACAGAAAATAAATTACTAAAAATCAGGAGATAAGCACTGGGACAGCACTGGGAGGTCGGGTATGCCAATAAGGCCAAAGTCCCAAAAGGGGTATGCAAATGTTTTAACGTTTATGAGTTGGCTTAGCCGATTTGGTCAGTTTTGGTCTTTGCAGCGAATTAGGTTTAACCAAACAAAAGTTGTGTCAGAATTTATTTAAAAATGAATGGTCATAGTGTCCTTCAGCTCAATGTAAAACAAGGCACTAGCTTCAGGGAACACTACATTTTAAAGGGAGACAGTGCTGCCTACTGGCTAGCACTCTACCCACCAGGTTACACTCCCCGTCTTTATATTTGAGGCTTAATTGAGCATCTAGCTACTTCTGACATTTAGGAGCATTCCTTGGATCTCAATAACGATTATCTTGAGAGTGCTTTATCTGATCACACCCCTTTTCAAATACTAACCAAGCCTTTGCACATCCCATAAGAGGTAGAAAAAAGAGCACTAAGATGGCAGAACCATCTTGCGTCCAGTTGTTAACATATAGAGCTCAGATACCAGGCTTCTGGCATAGCTCAGTAAAGGATATAGCAAAAATGGCTTTTGAGGCATCTTTGCACTCCTCCAATCTTGCATATGGTAAGTACTGGACCAATGCCAAGGTATAACACAGAGAAGCCATCTGCCCCAAACTGTATCAGCACCCAATAACAATCAAGGGACATTTTACTTGTAGAGCATTTCAGGGTATGTCCTAGTCCCACCCACTTTCCCCTGGGCATGCCTGCAGTGCCAGCAGCTGGAAAGGGACAGTGGTTGTTATTGCACTTCCATAGCTGCTGAGGATCCCCATTCTAAAGTGACTGGAGGGGTTAGGTTTATGATTTCTTTGTGCCAGAGAGCTGTGTGTAAAGCAGACCTAATGTGGTTGAGAACTGGGGCCATAATACATGATATAAATGCAGAAAGGCTTTGTTAAAACCATTAATAGAAAAAAAATTGCAGCTAAGAGAACTCTACTACAAAGAATCCAAGATGGTGGGAATCTTTCAAAAGGAAGCATCAGATATTTTTATTTGGAAAAAAGAATTCTCAGAGGCCTCTGTTCTCTTTAATATCATACAAAAGAACAAGACAACTACTGACACATATTAAAGAATTTCCTGACATTCTGCTTTTACCCTCTCTGTAGTTAAATTTATTTCTTTTCCTGACATTGATCTACCCAGGGATCCCATTAGAAATCAATGGGAATTTTATTTTAAAAATCCCTGATGATACAACATGGCCCCATTAAGTGAACAGGGTGTCATCTAGGGAGACTTTTATTCTGTTTAGAAACCAAACCTTTGTGGAGAATGTAACTTCACTAATGGGTCACAGAAGGGAAGGAAGGAAGACATGCAGAGTTTTACTTGGACAGATTTCACAATAAAAGTGAAAATATTCCTGAGACTGAGCTCGCAGAACTGTACCACTTGGATGCAGCATGCTGCCAGACTTCCAAAACTGTAACATGCAATCAATTTAGCTTACAAATAAATCCACTCGCTTCCACTCCCTTTTTCCTTTGGAGTGTCAGAGAAGATAAATGAAAGAAGCAGTAAGAAGGGCAAACAACAGTAGCACCTAAAGCAGACACGGTTTGTGTGGGGTGAGTCATAGTGCCAGCTAAGGGCAGAACCCATGGTTACAGGACAAAACACAGAAGTGAATGAAAGGTCCTTTTGAAGGAACAAAAGGAGGACTCTCATGACCTCTTGGTTGATGGGAAAACTTCAAAGGGAATACAAGAGTTAAAAGACTGGCCACACTGCAGCAAAGGTTGCTGTTGTACTTGGTGCTAACACAGTGAAACCAAGCAAGCTACAATGGATGTGGAAGGGAGAGTTTTTCCCCACAAGTCATTGTTAAATGTGGAAAAGGCTAATTTTTTAGTTTGGCTTTAGCTGCAGAATTCTCTTAAAACCGCCACATGAAGAAAGTATAGAAATTTAGGCAGGACTCATGACAAGCTTAGGAAAGTTCAGGTACCTGTTTTATTTTCATGTTTTCATCAGTGAATTCTTTTCAAGAACATTTCAAGGAACATTCAACAGTTCAAGAAACATTCTCAGTGTGCCCCTTTGGAAATATTAAGCATCATCTGAGGTATGAAAGAAAATATATACAAGGCAGTTGAAGCCAGTGAAGCAGGGCATTTAAATACAATGCTCATGGCATTCTGCAAGTTTGTTATGTCTTCTATGGAGAATACACTAAAAAAATGTGCTAAATGCCAGAGAATTACACCTTCTGAGGTTCTTCCTCAGCTTGGGTTCTGGTCTGTAGTTTGCTGAATGCTTTGTCCAGCAAACAATTTCACGCACATGCTTAACTTTAAACATACATAGTCCAATTAGCTTCATTGAGACTCCCCCAGTTATTAAAGTTAGGCAAGTAGATGAATACATTGTTGTATTTGAGGCAAAATGTTGAGCACCTTGCCTGATCCAATCCCTGAATTCCAAGGATTTGAGAGCAAGTGAATCACAGCACTTCAGTGAACAAAGGCTTTGGTCTTTAATGTCTTTAGTTGGAGAAGGATAAGACTCCAAATGGCATCTACTTCAAGAATAGATTACACATTAAGATAAACATAACATGATAAAGACCAACGAAGAGGGCTTCTGTAAAGGTAAATCGCATATCTGTAACCTGAAAAACTTTGAAGGAATGAATAAAATAATGGATAACATGAACTTTGTGGACACAGTTCACTTGGATTTTCAAAAAGTTTTTGAAACAACCCCTTATAAGGGATCTTGAAGGAAAACAATCTTTGTTGCAAATCAAAATCCATGGGAAAGAAGTAGTTTATAACATACAGTTGATTCTTAGTACAGAGAAGAATTGTCAAAAATATTACCCATGGGAAATAGTTGGATCCATATTTAATAGTTGGAAACAAACAGGGTAACAATTAAATTGGCCACAACTAAATGTAGTAAAAGTTAAGGATGATTACAACAAACCCCAAGAAGATGTAGGTTCAAGTAAATCTATATGTATCCATCCTAACAGCAAAGCTAGTGCAAAAATGCTCATTAGAAAACAATAAACTTTTTGATTTAGCATGGTTCCCTCTGGAACTACATAAAGACCATTGTGGGTATTACAATGTAAAAAGAATGCCTGTCCAAAAATAAATAAAGATTATTTGAAGTGCATTAAATATTTTACAGAATTAATACCTCCCAAATAATAATTTCATAGAAGCCTATGATACATCTTGACCAAAGTATTTTTCTCAGAGCTGGTTGTCTTAATACAGGAATGACACGAGAGAAATTTAAAACAAGACTGATTCAAAATGTATAGGGATATGACTCAGTTAATGAGAAAAAAAATGGATCTCCTCAATAAACATTGGATTTAACATGGAAATAAGACACTAATGACTGCTTGTCTGACTTGCTGATTATGTACTGTATTTGGACTTGTAAATGGACAAGAATAAATGGCGTATACTTGAGCTTATTCACTTGAAGTCACTGACTGTTATGCAAATAGCTGTAGTAGCATGAAGATAGATTATACTTGTTTGGAGGCAGCAGATGTAATTTTACAAATGCCAATGAGTGATTCTCATGAGGGTTGAGCTACAATACTAGATATAGTGCTGTATTATTTCAATCAGCTGCATATGCATGTGTAATTTTTCTTTCTTACTTTAAATTTCTCTACTCAACTGGCTGTTCATCTGCTTTTCATTTTCAAAACAGGCAACCCATAGTCATGTTTTTCACTCATAGTTCAGAACCGATAAATGCAAAAAGTCATTTATTCCAGCTAAAGCATTGCACGTGTATTGATTTCAGTGTTGTAAGGAAACAACTCTACTTTTGGTGGGCACCATGCTCTCAAGAGGAAATCAGGTCAGTGTGCCTGACTCATGAACCACCTCAATCACACACACTTGTCATTTTACAAGACAGACACATGGAGCTGAATCCTGCTTGTCTTATACATACAAGTATCTCCTTTGACTTCTGAATTCAGACTATTATTTCTCTACTGTGTATTGAGGTGTATCAACTTAGTGTGGTAATCTGAGAGTTGAGAGAGTGAGGCTGAGACAAGCCCATGTGCTGAGTGCACTTGGTTAGTTAATAGGGGAACTAAACCTCTGGGGGTAGGAGGGGGGAAAACTAATGCTTGATAGTGATCCAGCCCTTTAGACTGACAGAAAAGAAACTGGTAAATAGGGTATCCATGAAGGCTGTGGTTGAAGGTAGAGAAAACTGAAGTTCTACATGTAGGAATAGCACTTACTACCATCACCAGGAGCTCTGGAGAGTTGAAAGGAACACAGAGTGTATAGGTAGTAGTGAAAAAGTTGGCAGGTGTTCAGCGGGACTTGCTTCCTTTAAGCTGAAAGGAAAAATATATGTTGAATGTGTTTGTCCTCTGTGGTTTGGAGGGTCTTTTGGAGATGGAAGAAAAGATATAGGTAGTAGAAAATAATATGCTGAGGAGAATGGCAGAACTCTGCCATGAAACCTCAAAGGGTTCCATGCCAGTTCCAAGCCTGGGTAAAAGAGAAAGGTTGGTCAAATGAGTATAGAGGATATAATAGATTGGTGCAGAGCTAGTCTACAGAAATGAAGCCACTCCACACTGGACAGAGAAAGATGGAAGGAAACAGTGAGGTAGGCATCGGACACCAATGGGTGCTGAGCCCGTTGTTGATAATGATGATGAAGAATGGCAGGTAAGCAGGGATAGACAGAGTGCACATGGAGAAACTGGAGGTAGATTAACTTTGTGCTCTGAGTGCCAGATAGCTCACAATTGATACAGAATGGATATGTAAAGTGAATGGGAGAACAACCATCAAAGAAAGCATGGGAGAAAGAGTCAGCAAGAAAGAACATGGAAAACCAAAGATAAAGGGAAAGACTCCATCAGGAGAGTTTGACAAGAAAAAGGACTGGAATTCCCAAATCTGTGCAATGGACCCAAAAGAGTGCAAAGAATTGTGTGCGTCTCTGACTCTATGTAAACAGGAAAAGGAGTTGAACAGAAAGCGTTTGTTTCTCTCTTACATCAGAGACTAACATACAGAAAAATTGCTTTAATGTCCTTAGTTTTACATGAGGCCTGATGATGATATTTAACTGAGCAGTATCTAGTGGGGCGAGTCTTTCCATTGATTTACATTGGCCTGCTTGTAGATAACTCAGCATGCGTGAACAGCATTGCCAACTCTTGTGTTTTTATCACAAATGCCACAGTATTTGTTTTCTTTCTTTTAGAACCCCAACTGCTGGAATAAGAGAATGCTATGAGCATCACAGCTTCCATTTTAAATGGAACTAAGGTTCTAGCTCTCGTGGTTGTTGAGAAAAGCTTGGAAATGTGATGCAAGTCAACCCCAAAGTTTCCCCAAATTTATTATTTTTCAGAATGGAAGATTTAAGACACTATTGTGATTTTGGCCCATCTCATGATTTTTGAATGTTTACAGTAGGTTAGACTGAATCAAGGGAGTAGATTCTGATATTGTACTATCATAAAGTGCCTGCCTTATAGAACTCTAATCCCCTGAAAATAATTTCAGGAGGAAAACCTACTGGGGGCTGAAACTGATAGCAATATTATACAGGGCCAGATCTGGCTTCCCTTACAAAAGTGGGCAAGCTGCTAACTACAGTAGCTGGCAATTCCCCAGGTGCCAGCTTAGGTCAGTTTTGTAATCTCTCTGTGCTACCAGAGCAATGCAAAGGAGACTTACCAATGTCACATATCTGTCCCTGCTACCTGTATTAATAGAGGGGTCCTCAAACTTTCTTGTACCACAACCCTGTTCCAATGCAAAAATTACTACTTGAGCCCAGGAGAGGGAACTGCCCGTGCAAGCCCTGGTACCCTGTGTGTGTGTGTGTGTGTGTGTGTGTGCGCACGCGCGCACAAAGCCCAAGTGTTTCAGTCCCAGGCAGGGCCTGTAACCTGAGCCCTGCCACCAATGACTGCAGGCCTCAGGCAGTGGGTCTTGGGCTTTGGCTTTTGCCCACAGCAAGTCTAACACCAGCCCTAGCACTCCTATTAAAATGGGGTCCTGACCTACAACTTCAGAAGAGCAGACTTTGACATCCTGAGAGAACTGATGGGCAAGATCCCCTGGGAAACTAATATGAAGGGGAAAGGAGTTCAGGAGAACTGGCAGTATTTTAAAGAGATCTTATGGAAGGCACGGGAACAAACCATCCCGATGTGCAGTAAGAAAAGCAAATCTGGTAGGCAATCAGCTTGGCTTACAAGGAAATCCTTGGTGAGCTTAAACTCAAAAAGGATGTGTACAAGAAGTGGAAACTTGGACAGATAACTAAGGAGGAGTATAAATATATGGCTGGAGAATGCCAATGGGTAATCATGAAAGCGAAAGCACAATTGGAACTGCAGCTAGCAAGGAACATGAAGGGCAACAAGAAGGGCTTCTACGGGTATGTTAACAATAAGAGGGTTATCAGGGAGGGTGTGGGGCCGTTACTGGATGAGGGAGGTAACCTGGTGACGGATTATGTGGGAAAGGCTAAAGTACTCAATGCTTTTTTTGTCTCAGTCTTCATGGATTAGGTCAGCTCCCCAACTACAGCACTAGGCAATGCAGCATGGGAAGGAGGCAGGCAGCCCTCAGTGGGGAAAGAACGGGTTAAGGGTTATTTAGAAAAGCTAGATGCACACAAATCCAAGGGTCTGGATTTAGTGCATCCCAGGATACTGAGGGAATTGGCAGATGTCATTGCAGAGCCTTTGGCTATTATCTTTGAAAATTTATGGAGATCAGGAGAGGTCCCGGATGACTGGAAAAAGGCAGATATAGTGCCCATCTTTAAAAAAAGGAAAGAAGGACAATCCAGGGAACTACAGACCGGTCAGCATCACCTCAGTCCCTGGACAAATCAAGGAGGGAATCCTCAAGGATTCCATTTTGGAGAACTTGGAAGATAGGAAAGTGATCAAGAGTAGTCAGCATGGATTCACCAAGGGCAAGTTGTACCTGACCAATCTGATTAGCTTCTGTGATGAGGTCACTGGCTCTGTGGACATGAGTAAGTCAATGGATGTAATATACCTTGACTTTAGCAAAGCTTTTGGTACAGTCTCCCACAACATTCTTGCCCATAAGTTAAGGAAGTATGGATTGGATACATGACGCATAGAAAACTGGCTTGATGGATGGGTCAATGTGTAGTGGTCAATGGCTCAGTGTCTGGTTGGTGGTTGGTTTCAAGTAGAGTGCCCCAAGGATCAGTTCTAGGGCCAGTACTGTTCAACATGTCTATTAATGACCTGGATGAGGGGATGGATTTCACCCTCAGCAAATTTGCATATGACACTAAGGTAGGTGGTCAGGTAACTGGGGGGTGGGGGTAGGGATAGGGTACAGGGTGACCTAGAGAAATTGGAGGATTGGGCCAAAAGAAATTTGATGAGGTTCAACAAGCATGAGTGCAGAGTCCTGCACTGGGGACAGAAGAATCTTAAGCACTGTTACAGGCTGGGGACTGACTGGCTAAGTAGCAGTGCAACAGAAAAGGACCTGGGGATTACAATAGATGAGAGGCTGGATATGAGTCAAAAGTGTGCCCTTATAGCCAAGAAGGCTAATGGCATATAGGGGTGCATTAGGAGAAGCATTTCCAGCAGATCTAGAGAAGTTATTACTCCCCACTACTTGGCACTGGTGAGGTCACATCTGGAGTATTGTGTCGAGCTCTGGGCCCCCCAGTATAGAAAGGACATGGCTGCATTGGAGAGGGTTCAGGGGAGGGCAATGAAAATGATTAGGGATCTGGAGCACATGACCTTTGAGGAGAGGATGAAAGTTTTGGGATTATTTAGTTTGCAGAAGAGAAGAGTGAAGAGCGATTTAATAGCAGTCTTCAACTTTCTGAAAGGGGGCTCTAAAGAGGAAGGAGAGAGACTCTTCTCAATGGTGACAGACGACAGAACAAGGAGCAATGGTCTGAAGTTACAGAGGGAGAGGTGTGGGTTGGATATTAGGAAAAAACTATTTCACCTGGAGGATGATGAAGGACTGGAATGTGTTACCAAGAGAGGTGCTGGAATCTCCATCCCTAGAGCTTTTTAAGCCCCAGCTTGACATAGTCGTGGCTGGGATAATTTAGTTGGGATTGATCTTGCTTTAGGCAGGGGGCTGGACTAGATGACCTCCTGAGGTTCCTTCCAGCCCTAGAACTCTATGATTCTATGATTCTAACTCCTGTGCTAATGTATTAGAGTATATGTGTCAAACTTTAGCTTTGTGAGTTCTATTTGTTCCCTCTGAAATGCAGAAGCTAAAACCAAATGCCCCACCACCCTGTGCGAACTAAACATACTTATTAAAGATTCACTGGACTCAGTGCCTCAGCACTCCTTTCCTTCGGACCTCCCACTTGAAATCAGTAGGAGTTTTCAGTGCACAAAAGTGTAAGATCAAGCCTAGCTCTGCAAAGTGTAGCTATTATGTAACGATCTAAGAAACCGAGCAGCTTGACCATCAGGAATAATGACTCAGCAGAAAAAAATGCATCTTTTCCTCCAATGTTAACAAGTGTATTATGATCAGTTTTAACTTTGGAGCTGCTACCGGTGCCTCAGTGATAAAGGGCATTTAGGGGCAGTGCAATCTGAACAGCAGTTTGAGGCAACCAATAGGATCTCTAAAACAGCCAGCAATGCAGCAGTCATTCCACAAAACTTCTCTATCATTTCTCTCTGATTTGTTGTTTGGCCATTGGCTCTGCACCAAAATAAGACATGTGGCTGGATACATGGTTGTCAAGTGGCTCCAGAAGCTTTCCATCTCCTAATATCCTTTCCTTTCCCTGCCCACCCACCCCAACCCCCTGCAATTATGTATATAGTAAACTCTTTCATATCCAACATTTTATTATCTGGAACTTGCAAATAACTGGCATTTTAACTATAAGTAAATTTTAGTTGTGTTTTCCAAAAGTACAGTGTACTGAAAGCAAATACAAATAAATACAGCAAATACCGTATCAGTTTGCAGTGGACAATACTACTGTAGCTGGTAAATAAAGTACTCTGCATATATTTATGTTGATTTCTTACTATTTAATCTTGTTTTTCTTTAGTGTTATGCATTGCTAGATATACCTCTCTATTATCCAGAATATTTGAATATCCAGCAACCTCCTGGTCCTGGGGCCAGATATGAAAGAGTTTACTGTATATTGTCTTATCTTTTTAATTCTTTTAAATGCGATTTTGTCCATAATTGTAAAAGACTACATTAAAACTCTCTTTGACCTGCTTTTCCTGGCTAGTGCCATGCTAACAAGTAATCCATCACCAGAGGAATGTCAGCCTTATGATCCATTGCTCTAAAGGGGCGCCAACCAAAAAGCAGGAACTTGGGAGATCTAGCCATTTAAAATTTATTATTGTAAAACTTCTCAAAATAAAAAATAACCTTATGGTTTATGGAGTGGGAGGAAGAGAGTTAGAAAGTTTATGAAGTCTCAAAGGTCAACCAAAGGCTTTAAATAATCAGATTCTGGCAAGTCCAGTTTTATGGAAGTTCCCAAGTATTTAAATCAGCCTTTCCCGCTCCACTCTCAGAAAAGCAAAGTGAAGAATCTATTCAAGCCCTCAATTTTTAGCCAGACAAATGTAGACTTTTCCCCATTTTTTTCTGAATCACCCTTCACCTCCACAATGCTCATCACTCTGCTGCAGCCTCATTCCCCATGTTCTCCATTCTTCCTTCCCTTTCCTCCCTCAACATTCAAAAGTTCCCTTCTCTCACCTATTTCCACACTCCTATTAACTTATCTCCTTTGTCTTGCCCTCATCAAGAGCTCTCTCTCTCTCTCTCTCTCCCACTCACACACACAAGCAGAATGACCCCCTGCCCCACAAACAAATGCCTAAATAACGTGATATTTGCCATCCATCACTCTGAAATTTTTGCTAACACATTGAGGCATTTTTCTTGCATTCTTAACCTATTTTTGTCCTTTTAGATGCTAAGCCCTTTCATCACAGGAGCAGTCTAATTTATTTGTATGGACAATAGTGGGTTATACCTGCACAACAGAGTCCCAGTCTTGATATCGTTGGCTCTCCAAAAGGGATTAGGAGAAGACATTATATCCTGTAGGCCGGGGGCAACAATTTTGAACAAGGTCCTGAGGGTGTGTCTACATGTGCATTCTTCTTTTGAAAGAGGTATGCAAATGAGGGAAATCAAAAATTCAACTGAGGTGCATCTTTGGCACCTCATTTTCATATTTTTATTTTGAAAGAGTTTCTTCCAAAAGAAGAAAACCAGTGTAGATGCTGCTGTTTCAAAAGTAAACCCCATCTTTGAAAGAATCCTTCTTCCCTTTATTTAATGCGGTTTACTTTCAAAAGAGCAGCATCTACACCGGCTTTCTTCTTTTGAAAAAAGCTCTTTTGAAATAAAGAATATGCAAACAAGGTGCCAAATATGCACCTCATTTGCATTTTCGATTTCCCTCATTTTCATACTTCTTTCAAAAGAGGAATGCAAGTGTAGATGCACCCTTAGAGTCTTGGTTTGACCAAGCCAAAAAAACCAACAACCCTGAGTCACAGAAAATCTTGCATCTTTTGCCTACCCCTTTGCACCTAGATTTTGCTGCTGATAGAGGATTCTGTTAGGGGGCTTGAGAACAAAGTGTGACCTTATGTAAGATGGGAGACAAACCCAGGCTAAACAAAGGGCAAAATTTCCATCTCAGTTCTTCTTGGCCTTTGTTATTTTAATCCATTTTTGTGTGTGATATATAAAGTTTTGGAGTACTTTAGTAGGAAGGAAAATGTAAGAAGAAGGATTTTTTTAAGCATTAAACAAACTCAGAGCTGTTTTGTATTACCATATTTTATTTTAAATATATAATGTTTCACAGCTCCTGCAGTGCTGAGGATGGGTTTTCCTCATTAACTTGCTATTAGGTTTTGTGAAGAAGAAACAAATACATTTTCTCACTTGAATTAGTCGAGCACACCATGGCTATGCAAGACATTTGTGGATTAATACAACTTACTCTAACACCTGAGGGACTGTAGTTGGATGGAGAAAAAGGGTCAGTTTTAAGTCCCTATGGCAAATATGGGACACCTGGCCTCCAGGGATTGGCGGCTGCTGTCCCACGTCAGGGCTCCCCAGTGATGGGTGTTGGTGTTCCACAGCGGACACTGAGGATGGTGCCTCTACAGCCTCCTGATGAGAGGTGCCAGGGATGGGGGCTCTGCAGCCTTCCAGCAGGGGTGGTGTGTGTGTGTGGGCACCAGGGATAGGGACTCCACAGCCTGCCTGCTTGGAGGGGGGATGAGGCAGTTCTCCTGTGGCAGGTTTCCCAAGCAGTGTGGGCTGCTGCTCTGAGGCACAGGGTGCCAAAGAACAGGGCACCCGCCCCATGGAGGGCTGATCTCATTGCAGTGGGGAATGCCATGCCAAGCTCTCTGGAAGTGGGGGCTGCTAGCCTGAGACACCTGGCACCAGGGAACTGGACATCTGTCCCAGAGTGGGGTTCCTCAGCAGTGACAAAAGGTGCCTGGGAACTTGAGCCCTGCAAAATATGGGACAATATGTTCATTTTCTAAAAGAAGTTGGGATGTCTGTTAGACTGCTTAAATAAGGGACTGTACTGGAGCATCCACACACAAAAAGCGTTCTTTCGAAACTAAATCGAAAGAATGTGGTGCTTCTTTTGAAATCAGTCTTCCTTTCCCATTTCAGGAAGCGCACCCCCTTTTGACAGCTTGAGAACATAAGAACGGCCATACTGGGTCAGACCAAAGGTCCATGTAGCCCAGTATCCTGTCTGCCGACAGTAGCCAATGCCAGGTGCCCCAGAGGAGGTGAACCGAAGACAATGATCAAGCAATTTGTCCCCTGCCATCCATCTCCCGCCTTCGACAAAAGGCTAGGCACCATACCTTACCCCTTGCTAATAGCCATCTATGGGCCTAACCTCCAAATATTTATCAAGCTCTTTTCTAAACTCTGTTAGAGTCCTGGCCTTCACAGCGTCCTCTGGTAAGGAGTTCCACAGGTTGACTGTGCTTCTTGCAACGGAAAACATGTAGACACTACACAGGGCCCTTCTTTTGAAAGAACAGTCTTCATTTTCAATCCCTGGCCTGTTCTTTCGAAACAGCCAGGGCTGTGTGGACGCTCTTTATCGAAAGAACAAATCGCTCTTTTTATCTACTTTTTGGTGCGAGGACGCACATCTTCCGGAAGAGCTTCTTTCGAAAGGTCTCTGTAGTGTAGATGTAGCCTATAATTACAACTTTGCAGTAACTCCATGGTCAGGATCAGGACCTCACAGTGCAAGGCACTGTACAAACATGGAACAAAAGAAGGTCCCCACCTGAAATAGTTTACAATGTAAGAATAAGACAAGCACCACAAAATGGGTTTTGTAAAACACTGGAAGCAGAAGGGGACGGAAATAAGAGGGTAGCACAGAAAAGGTAACCCTGCTATGTACGTTAGGGAGTGTGCAACAGGATGATATAAGATTCAGTTGAGAAGTTTCAGCTACTCCATTTCTAGATAAAGCCATCTGCTTTGACACACCAAAAAACTTTGCAATCATTTTGTGCTCCTCTGAAATGCTTATCCATAGAATAATAGTTCTTAACAAAAAGCCTTGTGCTGAGTGTCCTCCGCTTCCAAATCCTCTTTTGCCTAATTTTCTAACCCCACTACATTTAGTCTCTCATTCACAGCCTCCTTCTTTCCCTTCTTCTGGCTTCTTCCCCCTAACATACACATACACTCTAGTATTCTCCATTCATTAAATAAAAGCAGAAAATGTTCTGTTCTGTCTCTCCTTTCACAGTACCATCCTCTCTCCCTTGCCTGTAAATTCACTGAACAGGCTGTTTATATCCATTACTGTGATTTCTGGCCTCTCACACTGTCTTATAGCTCCTCCATGGTGTGGTTTTCATTCTACTGAAACTGCTCTCACCCTGTGGCACTGGAACCATTTGTACAAGACGGTGCTCAAACCACTGAACAAGACTAAACCCTCGACAGAAAACACATCAAGCTAAGGGGTGCTGCAGCACCTCATTGCCCTCAGTTCCAGCACCCCTGCTCTTATCTGTTTCCAACGACCTCTTCGTGCTTAAGTCGCAGGGCCTCTATTTCATCCTCATTCACCCGCGCTTTTTGGAGCCTTTGACTGGTTATCCCCTGCTCCTTGACACAACATACTACCCTGGCTTTTGTGTCCCTATATTGTCTTGGTTTTCCTCCTCTGCCTAACTCTTCAACTGCCCTTTCTGCATTTCCAATGCACCTGGTTCATTATCCAGCTGTCCATCTAATATTCTTTTACTTTGTATCAATTCTTTGCACTGTTTTGTATATCAAAGTGCACTGATCACTTGAAACAGGTCTGAACTGCAGCTACCATTAAAGGACTATGGTGGAGGTAGAGGACTGTGTTCTTTTAACCTTTAACATATAAATGTGAACTTCATAGGTCAGTTTGTGTGGTGTACTCTTGTACCTGTATATTTGGATACTGGCAGTGATTGTCACATCCCCAACATCACCCACCTCCTCACATCTCCCTGTCGATAGGAGGCCCTTAGGATTCTGTCACTGATCACTCTTCTTCACCTTACCCGTCAGTAGTCTCAGTTGTCCCTAAAGATTCAGCTGTCATCTCTATGCTCATGACTACTTCACTCCCACCCACACCTTTCCAACAGCCAGCTGTTTGAGTGAGATGTCAGACTCTGGACTTGAGCCTAAAAGCCAAAATTCCCATGGGAGAATGGCTGGCCCCTAAGGGATCATTTCCAAATTGTAGTTGATCCTTCCAATGCATTTCTTAAAACTCTTTGATGAACAACTTTGTCTGAAGTCTAAATTGAGGTATAGTTGGTAAATGATCCCTGAATCAGAAAAGTGGATATATGGGTGCAGGCTGTCAAATTCATATAAACTGCAAAACCAAAACAGCCACTACTTTGGCAGCTTAACTAATAAGGGCAACAATATATTTTTATTATTCATATAATAGAAAGTAATCATATGCAATTATTAGTCTTATGTAACAACAGAAAATTGACCTTAGAAATGTCAGTAACACTAGTGAAATAACATTAATCTTAGCAAAACAATTATTCTGTGTATGTGACATACTTTGAGTTTATGGTAGAGTTTCAGGTTGCATTTGGCCCCAAGAGTGGCAGTAAGATTAACAAACCAAAATACATCTAGCATTTACCAAATAAAGCAGTCTCTTTTGATGCTAGAAATCCCACCTATTTCAATGTATTTTAACCCACCGATTTTGCTGCATTTTTGTTTAATTATACGTATAGTTCCCTAAACTGTGCCATTTGCTTTAAATTTGTACATTAAGATACAGACCTGAGCATACAAACATTTAGAAGCTCAGTAATCTTGCTTAAATGAGTACACTTATGCACATATATAAGTTTTGCAAGGGGTTTGCAAGTTTTGTATAAAGAGCAGGAGACTGCAAGCAAGAGGCCTGAATATATTGAGATCCAAAATAAGTATTTTGAAGGTTGATTTTCAGCTTCTTAGATTTGGACATTAATAGATTTATTTGAAAATCCTTTAATCCAAACTTTAATTAGGGACCACTTGCTCAAACTCTGGGGCAGCTACAAGGGTAATGGGTAAGATCCTTACCAGCTCATATATATCATGCCAAAGGGCACAAGTGGTGTAAAAGCCATATATCTGTTTAGGGCAGGATCCCCCCGCATCCTGGCACAGGTAATGTAGAAGATAAGCAGGAGGCTGCCTCCCAGGGATCCCATTGCAAGCCCTGTCACAGGGTATGCCAGGTGTGGCATGAGCACCTCAGAGCTGCAGCAGACAGCGTGCTTGGATTCTCTGCAGGTCTGTGACCCATGGGGCCAGCCACAGTAGCACACATGAACTTCAGACAGGACCTCAGGAACATCTAAGTCCTGCACCCCAGAAACAGACCAGGAGTGGGAGAATACAAAGGTAGTTTAAAGCCATCACTAACTTCATCTCTCACTGGACTGCAAGTTCTGCAGAGGCATAGCACAGAATCTTCTCCCTCTATTTTTCAAACCAAATGAAAGCTTTGAGGGCACCACCCTATCTATTCAATTCAACAAGTTTGGATGCTGATTTCAATGGGAGGCATTCCATGCCCTACATGTACAATAGAATTAACCTTAAACTGTAAGTCGTTACTACCCTACCGTAATTTCGTACAAGCAAGCATCATAACAAACTGACCTGTCTGTAATTGTAATCACTCACCACAGAAAATATATTTGACTCTAAGGGAAGTACAGAGAGTTTTCAAATCTGCTTTGCAGGAATCGCTCAGCACGAGGAACTTAACATAAAACGGTTGAAAGGAGTTTTATGCACAGAGTGGCTCTGCAGCCTCACACCTGGAAAGAACATTGCAACCAGCAAAAGGCTGTATTATATCCTATCTGCTGGAACTTTCCAGTCTCTGTTTTTCTTAACACAATATCAAAACAAACAGAAAAAGTCCACAATTATGATGAATATCCACCAAAGTCTCAAATTATGTGTCAATCTCTGATTTGTTTTTAAATATGGCAATTTATTGGTGTGGTTTTGCGTGTGGCTCAAAAACGCCATAAAACTCATCCTCCAGTATTTACAGTGTGTTTATAATCGGAACCAATTGTTTGACCTTATTTGCAAATGTGTTACAAGAACTCACAGTGACAGATGATCTTTCACGGGCAATCACAACATAGAAGTGCAATTGAAGCAAGGCTGCTGCGCTGTTTTGAATATCAAAGCGCACCGATCCACTTGAGACACGGGTCTGAACTGTTGCCATCATGAAAGGGCTGGGGCAGAGAAGGAAGACCATCTTCTTTTAATCTTTAATGTATGACTGTGCACTTCATGGGTCAGCTTGCGTGGTACATGATGACATTCAGACATGCAACGCCTGAGGGGTTGATGTTACACAGTCATTCAAATCACATAATTAATGTGCATCTGGGTTTCAATAATAAACAATTCTGATGTATATGTACTACAGGCAAACTTCCCTCATTAAGTAAACTATCCTTTTCCTAAAATGGCTCCTATCCAAAACAAAGTTTTCAACTATTGACCAATCTGACTCTAAGTTTATAAATTCACGTTCAGGGTATCAATTCTTTCAGCATCCTAAAGCTGACAACAAGGTTGAAATCATTAAAGAATTATTTAACTCTGTATCTATAAATTTTATGTGAGCATGTGTATTGTATCTGTAGATATAATAGCCATGTTTAAAAACTTAAAAATCAGAAGAGCAATCAGGGATATAGAGCTTTGTTCTTTTACCACACATCTGTTTTACTTTGATGTAAACAGTGCATCAAAAACAGGAAAAAAGCCCTACTTTTTCATGTTATTCATTGATTATTCCATAAACATATGCCTCATGTCAACCACAATAATGATTAGAAATAGCTGCAATCTCACTCCTGACTACATATTGCTTTATTCTGGATAGAATAAAAAAAATAAGCATGGACATCCTTTTTTGTAAGGATGTTTTTTATTCTAAGTAGAAAAAACAATTTCCCTCCAGTTCATTTCACCTTGAAATTCACTAGGGATGATTCAAACTTAAAAAGTAGCGAGAAAATATTTTGACAACATTTCTACAACTTTCTCCCTCCATTTTTCAAACAGCTCTAAGCTAGTTAAGAATTGTCAATCAAGGGGCATGGTTTAGATCAGAGAAAATACTAAAAAAAGCTTTCAGAGGCAGCAGAACATCCTTGTAAGTGATGTACCTGCCATCACAATGATACTGATGGATGCACTCAGTAGGAGTAAAATAAATAAAAGACATAGTTGAAGATCATGTTCATCACCCACAGAATATATTTAAAGCATATAAGTCATTCAGGCTAGTGAATCTGCTCACTTCTCTGTTACATCATGAAGACTAATTCATGCTTTTGTGATAATCAATGTTATTTTCTTACACAAAATGACTATTTACGCTGGACTAGTGGGAAGGTAGAATTTGGCAAGGCTAGAATAAGGACACGTCCCAGCCTCACTGAAACAATCAACATCACTGGGGCTAGGTTTTTGTCCATAATCTTCTTTCAGTCCATGGACCAGGAGGCCAGGCATTTCCCAAGACTTCACATTTGTTTCTAAGAATCACAGAATTGCTGGTGGCTGTGCCGCCCTCTGAATGTTTTTGCATGAAAAGAATTTTAGGGGGCAGACCTCCATCTGGCCTAAATTGTCATAGCACCATACCAGTGTCAGTGGAACTATGCAGTGGAGAATCTGCCCTACAATTTTTGTTCAGTTTTTAAATCCATGTTGCTTGTACAATTATCATTAGGATCTGTATGTTAGAAAGCTTTGCACAATCTCACTTCTTAACTACAGGTCGAACCTGTTGAGGCTGACGCCCTTGGGAGCCAAATGATGCTGAACTATGGGAGGTCAATATTGTCAAGAAGCATCACAAACATTTCCACTATTTACTGGACTCTTAGCATCAGAGAGATAGCCATGTGAGTCTGTATCTTTGAGAATGACAAGAAGTCCTGTGGCACCTTATAGACTAACAGGTATTTTGGAGCATAAGCTTTCAGGGGCAAAGACACACTTCATCAGATGTATGAGTGGGCAGGGGTTGGTTTCAGAGGGGTATTTAAAGACTGGGATTACTGGGACCCCCCTCTTTAAAAACCCCTCTGAAACCACCCCCCCACTCATACATCTGATGAAGCGAGTCTTTGCCCCCGAAAGCTTATGCTCCAAAATATTTGTTAGTCTGTAAGGTGCCACAGGACTTCTTGTTGGACTCTTAGAAGACATTTAGGAGTAAATTAGAACTAGACAATAGCACTGAACACTGACATCCAGGGCCGGTGGCTGTAAACAACCTTTATGGAACCATGGGAAACTCGGCCACACCCATGAAAAGTGGTCATCTTGCTAACTAAAATTATGCCAGACCACACATGCTGCTGGACCAAAAAGTCTTGTGCTAGAGAGGTTCAACCTGTATTATGATGCTCTGTATGTATTTCATGCACCAGAATCATTCTATAGTCAGTTTCTTTTACTGTTTCTGTAAACCGTGGGAGATGTAGTCTCTGGTCATTTTTACCCAGATGCACCAATTCATAAAAGCTATCAAACAAGTGTTTACATTATTTTTTCACATGTATTCTTTTCTGTCAAGTCAGAGAGAGGATCTCTATTTAGAAATAGCCAGGATCAATAAAATGACTCTGCTCCTTCACAGTTATGATGAGAAGGAAATCAGTGTACTTGGTTATACAGTAACAGTTGTACTTTCAATTAAATCTCTTTGAATGCAGGTGGCACTAAATGAACAAAGGCAAAGTTGTTTAAAGGGTTTATTTGATCTCATGCCTGTTGGAGTCTGGAGTGCTTCTCAGCCATTAAACATAGCTGGGCAATATATTAAGAGAGAGCAAGGATATTTTTAAAATTGCTCATATCATTACCATCAACTACCAGGTACATTTGATTAAAAGCCTGTTATAAGATTAGGTGTTATTTGACATTATGGGCCCAATTCACAAAACGCTAAAGTCAATGGAAACACTCCCAGTCTATTCAATAGGTTTGGACTGAGCTGTACATGGGCATCTTTATAGTCTTTATTTCATAAGTCCTGCCCCTACCTTAGGGCACACTCGGCACTGATCTAGACTACCTCAGTTTGTAATAACCCCTTAGGGTACGTCTACACTGCAGTTGGGAGAGAGCCTCCCAGCTCAGGTAGACAGATGTATGCTAGTAGGGCTTCAGCTAGTGCGTTTAAATAGCAGTGTGGGTGTTCTGGGTGCAGCTCTGGCTTTTGAGACTAGGGGATCAGGCGGGTGAGAGACCCTGTACAGCCCAGGTTGTAATCTTCACATTGCTCACTTTAGTATGTTTGTTTAAGCCCTGTGAGTAAGAGTGTATCTACCCAGGGGGGAAACTCACTCCAGCTACAGTGGAGACATAGAACTGCCATTATGCCAAGAGTTCACATAAACGTCTTTTCTGATTTTTTAAACAAGTTTTCCAGGAAAATTCAGCCTCTCAGAGAGGTGCAACATGACATTAATCTGCTTCTTTTTGAGGTGGTTAAGGAGGGTTGAAAACCAGATTCATAATGGCAAGTTTAACTATAGACCTACTACCACCACTACTTAATTATCACCAGCATCCCACCCACACACCATTCATCAAATTTTACTTTTGAAGTGCATTAAATGAGCTATTGGTAATGGATGAGTTGTCTCTGGAGTCACAGAGATTAATGAACCAAGTTTGGGAGGCAGACTTTTTTTTTTTTTTTTGTTAAAGAGAGATCAAAAAGTGAACCTTTCCCCACAGATGTTTCCAATGCAACTCAGACAAGGTGGAAAGCACTAACTAAAGCTCAATTTGCCTCATTGGGAATCTCCACTCCGATTTTATTTCCATTAAAATTATGCTTAAATTAAGAACAAAAGTAATATTTTTTGTCTTTGATGAGGAAGCTGAAGTCTTTTAAAACAGTTCACATGGACACCAAATGGTTACTTTTGATAATGGACTACACTTATTCTGCACCTCATAATACTTTGCCTTTCCACATAGGGGAGAACAGCATCCTTAACCAAGCTAGAGAAGATCAGCATATAGGGGGATTTGTTCATGTCTGTGAATTATAACCAGAGAACACCAGATTTACCAAAGAAATTTTATTTCATGTAGTTCGTTAAAGGCTTGATCCAATACTGAGGTCAATGGAAAGACGATAGTGGGTTTTAGGCTTGAAGCACATATCAGTACAGTGTAGGAAAGTACTGAATAACTCTTGCTACTGTCTTTTCAGTGCTGATTAGTTAGGCTGATCATCCATTCTACTTTTGGATTTAATTTTGGTTTTGGGTGACTGCATGTCCCAGTTTTTACTTCAGCACGGTGGCTACACTGCATTCCGCTTTTGCAAGTGGAAAGCAGATCAGCAAGATCAAAAATGCAAATGAAGTATAGAATTATATATCTTGTGCCTAATTTGCATTTTCTCATGTGATCACGCTTCCAGAAGAGGCTTTTCCAGAAACAAAACCAGTCATGTAGATAGGGTTCTTTCATAAATAAACCCCATTTTCAAAAGAACCTTTCTTCCTGAAATAAAATAGGAAGGATTTATGGTCATTCCTCAGCCCTCCCTGGCATTCTGGGTTCAGCCCCACAGTTCAGCCAGCAGGCACCTCCCTCTGCTGCTGCTCCCTGGCCATAAAACTCTGAGCTGGGGAAGTTTGTAGGCACACTCCCTAGCTGCCTTTCGCCTTCCTGTTTCACAAGCTAAATCTGGCTCCACTGCTCAACCAAGGAACTCTCAACACTCTGTCCTTCTGGGGCATTCCCTCCCTGAAGCTCTCAGCCTAGTTCAGTTCTTCCTCCAAGCTCTCTTTGCCCTCAGGATGCTTCCCCCTCTCTTAGCTCTGGGTTCTAACATACTCCCTCACTTTGTGTACATACCAGGCATCTGTGCCCTCCTTTATAACTCCCAGGGGCAGCCTCCACTCTCCTTATTACACCATCCTGGAGTGCACCTTATCTGTAACAGGACAGCTGAGCTCACTTTCATTTAAGGGACCAGATATCCTTTAGCAGTAAGTTAGAAACACAGAAACTCATGTTGTTGCAGATCATCTGTCCATCCACAGCAATATCCTGCATATGATATTGACAAATGCCAGCTGCTTCAGAGGAAGGTGTAAGAATCCCACAGTTGGCAGCTAAGGGTCAATTTGGTGCTTATGGAAAGTTTCTTTCTAACCTCTAATAGTTAAAGGTTGGCTTATGCCTTAAATCATGCTCATGGGTGCTGGTGGACCCGGCACTAACACTCCATGGCTCAGTTACAAAAGTTGCAGGACTGTCTAGATGTAATTATATATATGTATGGAAGAATGAGCATTGTCAGCAGGGCTTCCCTCCTGACAATATTAAAATACATGCTCTTGAGCTCTTCTGTAGCCCTATTCTACTGGTGGCATCCTGAAATTCACTGTTAGTCCCTGCGAGACTAGCAAAGAGAACAGTCAGAACAGCAGATCAGACAGGTCCTTAACAAATAAGACTGCTCAAAAGGTTGGGCAAAACGAGACCTGACAGAATGGCAGAGATGCCAGTGGTGTTAATGGAATTTGGATTGCGTCCCAGACTATAACAATGAAAGTATTTTGCATTGACTGGAAGCTAGCTAATGGGATGCAAATATTTAAAAAAGGGCTCTAGAAGAGATCCTGGCAATTATAAGCTGTGTCTACACGTGCACGCTACTTCGAAGTAGCGGCACTAACTTTGAAATAGCGCCCGTCGCGGCTACACGCGTCGGGCGCTATTTCGAAGTTAACTTCGACGTTAGGCGGCGAGACGTCGAAGTCGCTAACCTCATGAGGGGATCGGAATAGCGCCCTACTTCGACGTTCAACATCGAAGTAGGGACCGTGTAGACGATCCGCGTCCCGCAACGTCGAAATTGCCGGGTCCTCCATGGCGGCCATCAGCTGGGGGGTTGAGAGATGCTCTCTCTCCAGCCCCTGCGGGGCTCTATGGTCACCGTGGGCAGCAGCCCTTAGCCCAGGGCTTCTGGCTGCTTCTGCGGCAGCTGGGGATCCATGCTGCAGGCACAGGGTCTGCAACCAGTTGTCGGCTCTGTGTATCTTGTGTTGTTTAGTGCAACTGTGTCTGGGAGGGGCCCTTTAAGGGAGCGGCTTGCTGTTGAGTCCGCCCTGTGACCCTGTCTGCAGCTGTTCCTGGCACCCTTATTTCGATGTGTGCTACTGTGGCGTGTAGACGTACCCTCACAGCGCCTATTTCGATGTGGTGCCGCGCAACGTCGAAGTTGAACATAGACGTTGCCAGCCCTGGAGGACGTGTAGACGTTATTCATCGAAATAGCCTATTTCGATGTTGCTACATCGAAATAAGCTATTTCGATGTTGGCTTCACGTGTAGACGTAGCCATAGATCAGTAAGTCTACAATCAGTATTGGGCAAATTAGTTGAAACTATAGTAAAAAATAAAATTGTCAGACACATGGATGAATATAACTTGTTGGGGAAAAGTCAACATGGTTTATGTAGAGCGAAATCATGCCTTACTAATCTACTAGAGTTTTTTGATTTGGTCAATAAGCATGTGGAGAAGGGGGATCCAGTGGATATAGTATACTTAGATTTCCAGGAAACCTTTGATAAGGTCCCTCACCAAAGGCTCTTAGGTAAAATAAGTTGTCATGGGATAAGAGGGAAGGTCCAATCATTGACTGAACAGTGGTTAAAAGATAGAAAAGGGTAGGAATAAATGGTAAGTTTTCAAAATGGAGAGGGATAACTAGTGGTGTCCCCAGCAGGTCTGTATGGGGACCAACCCTATTCAAACTTTTTATAAATGATCTGGAAAAAGGGGTATACAGTGAGGTGGCAAAATTTGTTGGTGAAACTGTTCAAAATAATTAAGAACAAAGCAGACTGTGAAGAGCTTCAAAAAGATCTCAAAAAACTGAGTGATTAGGCAACAAAATGGCAAATGCATTTTATTGTTGATAAATGTATAGTAATGCACATGGGGAAATAGTATTATTTACTTGTTCCCATAACAAAAGAACTAGGGGTCACAAAAGGAAATTAATGGGTAGCAGGTTTAAAACCAACAAAAGGAAGTTTTTCTTCATGCAGTGCATAGTAGGACTGTGGAACTCCTTGCCAGAGGAGGTTGTGGAGACCAAGACTTAAACAGGGTTCAGAAAAGAGCTGGATAAATTCATGGAGGTAAGGCCCATCAATGGACGTTAGCCAGGATGGGTAGGAATGGTGTTCATAGTCTCTGTTTGTCAGAGGCTGGAAATGGATGTCAGGAGAGGAATCGCTTTTGTGATTACCTGGTCTGTTCACTCCCTCTGGGGCATCAGACACTGGTCTCAGTCAGAAGACAGGATACTGGGCTAGATAGACCTTTGGTCTGATCCAATATGGCTGTTCTTATGTACCTAAGAAGTTAGGGAGAAATATTGCCCTGACTTGGCATTTTCAGGCTCTTGTTAAGATTAATAACAAGCAGGGAAAAGGCAGTTTGGAAGGATTTTCTCTGCCTTTTGCTGCCTAACCTCCAATATCTGTTAATGCTCAGCACAGAGGTAAGCCAGTGCTCCCTGTTGTGCTGTTCCAGCCAGAAGGAGTCAGTGGGCTGGGTCACTCAGCTTCAAGAGGAGGGTTTCCATGATAAGCAGCAGGCAGCCAGGCAGGTGAAAGGCATGGGCTGGGAGTGTGCCCCACATGGGTCTGGGACTGCCCCAGTCCTGAGACTCCAGCCCCCAGTGCCATTTTGGGAGGGGAGGGGCTGCAGCCATGTGTATCTGGACTCTGCTATTCTTCGTCTCCTTCCCCTGACTGTCAGGGAGTGAGGAGAAAGTGCACAGCTAGTATGTATTCCTCTCACTCATGGCTGCCAAAGGGAGGGGCAGAGGAGTAATTCACACAAGCTGTGCACTTTCTTCACCCTCCCTAATTGTCAAGGGAAGGGGAAGAAGAGCAGCAACATCCCGGTATGGGCAGCTGCAACCCCCATCCCAATCCACCCTCCTGAAATTGTGCCCTTGCTCTCCCCCACTCATCCCTACACACACCCTCAGCCCCCTGCCTTGAGCCCCACAAACTCCACCCCATATTTAAATTTCTTACCAGTACTGTCACATCACGCCTCCCAGTATCTTCCTGTCCTGAGGCCCCCACCAGTGGTGTACGATAGAAAAGTACGTGTAAGAACTTAAAGTTACTTTCACCCCCGGAGAAGAAAAAGCAAACTATTTCCAATCTGTTCAGCTATTTCAGGCCTGGTCCTTCACACCCCATTCAAGTAACTGAGGATTTGAAGTCCTCAAGGCATGCAGAATCAGACCTTTAGTGCCGTTCATGATGTGATGTAATTATCGCAATTCTAATCATATATTTGTAGCCAGGCCTGAGTGACAGGGCAACCCACAGTCAAGAAAACATCCTAATAGATAAGCGAACAAACCACAGATTACATGATTTTGGCTGCCTATTGTACATTGCTAGGAAATTAAAATGACTCTAGCAAGCCTCTAATAGTAATGGCACACGCAATATTTATCAGAAGCAGACTGCTTTTTGTACAAATGAGCTTGATAAAGACCATGGTGCAGAGCAGACTATTTAAACTTGTAGAATGAACAAAGAAGTATAGCTTATCTCATGGGGCATTTTCCAGGCCTTCAAAGTATCTGACAGTGGAGCCAGTGTGAATATGTACTTTGCATGATAACAGTTACATATGTAGCTCTGTACTTTGCACATTGTCTCAGTCATAGCTTCCTGTCTGATGATGCGAGACAGGCTAACTCCAGCACATGGGATCTGCCATCACTTCAGTTATCCTGGCTTCAGCACTCAAGATATTAAAGCCTTTATTTTAGACTGAGAATGAGATAGGTTGATCATTTCCCCCAAAGCTGCTAAAACTAGTCTCAGAACAAACAAGTAGTATTTCCAATCAATTTTCAGTCACAAAAAATAAATGTCAAAATGCGTAAGTCTCAGTTTCATGGAAAATCACTACATTTTGTCACTACAGTATTCCTTCCATCAAAAACATACACATCTATTTTGGGCTCTGGATGTTTGGTAGATCAAGAGCTGGTAGCTATAACCTTACCTGGAATCTCTTTGGATTAGTTCATGGAGACAGATGCTGATCTCATTTATACTGGCTGAAGACAATGGCATCTCTCTCTCTCTGTCTACATTTCTTACCTGTTTATGTTTTCAGGTTGCACTTATCCCCATTTGGCCTATTGAGGGCTTGCTCTTGCTGGGGGCAGGAGTTGAGGAACATCCACTGATTCCAATGGGTGCAAGTCTGGGGCCTGAGTTTACAGCAGTTGCAGGATTGGGCTCTTTCAGAGTTACATGAACTGCAGATTGCTTCCATATGTAGCAGTTTCATGAAAGGAAAAGCAATGACATTTTGCCAGGAGAGGAGAAGACACCAGGAGAAAGGCCAGAAAGTGGTTTATATAACAAATCTGAGTTGACATTAAAATAATGGGATTCTCGCCTGTATGAATACAATTTCACAACAGAATACTGGAGGAAATGCCATGATATTAGAGCCTTCATATGTTTTGGGAATGTCCCAACGTGAAAGACTCCAGATTTCAGAAAACTGAGGCGGGATTTTATGAAACCCATATAATACCCACATTCCCATTAGTCTGGCATTAAGGAAGTGTCCTTTTTACTGAAATACAGGCATCGTATCAGTGTTTGTTATTCTGATTGAAGGCTAATGATGTGTTCTGGTTACAAAAAACATATTCACTATGGGAATAAAAGCTCACAGAAATGAAAGAATTAATAGAAACAGGAAAAGTTTGCTCCCTGACAATCAAACGGTTTGCACAAAGCTGGACTTTGCAAATCATTCACATCTGAATGATAAAACATATCTAAGAGTAACAGCAGACCTGAACCTGGATGTCCTTGAACATATGAACCTCCCATTTACTACATTAGGAATTCTGGACTTTCAAAGAATTACCTCAGTCACACACATGCCATCTTACTGTTTTCAAATTATAGTCTCATTCACACCTATATGATTCCATTGTCTGTGGCTCTGCCACTGGAATGTGTTGCCAACAGGAATCTGCTGATGCAGAAGCCAGGATAGACTCCAGCTTCCCCTCCAATACTTGTGTTCACTGTGCTGGACTGCTGAGGGTAGGGTCTGCAATAAACTAATATCCATCACTAATGCTAATACTATTGTCGTATATCCAGAAGGCTCTAGGTTTTCAAAGTGCTTCACAGAAAAAATGTCAGAGGAACTGATGACTTATCCCTGGAAACTGCTAAGCAATTCGTATGTATAGTTTAGCATTCTGTTTTCATCAGCTTCAATGCGATTTGAGAACACCCAGAACTCTTCAGAAGAGCTCAACTGTAGTCTACACGTACACAGGGAGGAGACAGCAGCCATGTTTCCAAAGAAACTTTTAAGAGCTACACTTTAAGGGAAGGAAAAAGGTGGGATTATAGTGAGGGAGTCTGGGTCACTAGTTGGTTCCTTTGAGTTCTGAGTCCTTAAAGCTGTTTTGGAAGAGCAGAAGGGCCACAAAGCTGCCATGACAAGACTCCTGCAGGACTAGTGGCAGAGATTTGATGGACAGGCCATGTTATGGGTGTGGCTGGAGTGTCACTGTGCTCAGGCTGTCCTGGGCTGATGCAACAGGAACTTTACCATTTCATCAGGGCAGAGCAGTTTGCTCTTATAGATACTAGGGGCCAGGCCAGCCTTGGCCTATCCCCAGTATAGCAGGTGCACATGTAAGGTAGCTTAAGGTCGCTTTTGGCCTCCCTTCAAGCCCTGCACTGAGCATAGCTCAGTTAGACCCAAGATCCTTGTATAACTAGGTTTTCATCTCTAACAAGGGAAAAAACAAATCACAAGTTGGCAGTCGCTGTTTGCACCATCACTAAAGAACACAAAACTGAATATCCCTAATTTCTTGGCTATTGCAAGAAAATTGTTAGCTGGCAACCTTACATTACCCTTCCAGTGTGGCTGAGCCTCCTTCTAACATATATGCTATTACTATTAGCACTGCAAGGCTTGTTTTCAAACCTTGTACCTCAGTTCATGCTTCCTATTAGAGGCCCAAAGTTCTCTGGAGTCAAATGAAAGACTTGCATTGCTTCCATCAACCTGTGGACTGGGCCTACAGGCCTCTTATTTTAAAATGAGGGCTCCGTCATTCCAGATGATTTCAAGCATTACCACAGTCCATTTCCTTTTGGTTTGTCCCAGCAAATGCTGGAATAGTCTAACTTTTATAATCATATATTTAAACTGCTGTTCATAAATATGGAGATGAAGGAAAGGTATGTCTGCTGTCTCTCAAGCATTGCCACTCCTAATTATGAGGAATGAGGGAAATTTGGCGTACAGAGAATAGATACTGTTTATCCCATCCTCTTTTTTCAGAAGGCCATTGATCCTTCCAAACAGCTGCCTGCAATATGTGTGGTCATGTATCTTGGGAGATACATTTTTATACTCCTGGAGGTTACCGTTTAAAAAATGTTACTGAAAAAGTCCATACTTTGAAAATCATACTTACCGTGTACTGCAAATAGCCATAAAAAGGAACGTGTATGACACAGTTTGAAATCCACACACAACTACCCATGTGGTTCACATATGTGTAAAATGGGCATGTTTTTATGAATCATTTGTATACTCCCTGGCTAGGATCCTATGTTTAAACAATTGAGGAAACAACACAATACAGCTGTATAAGGAATTTTTGGTTCATAAGTAGAATCTATAGATTTTAAAAGCTGAATTTGTAGCAATAAAGACATTGTCCAAAGTGCTGCAATGTACATTATGCTTTGATAAAACCATTCATTCTTTTTGTCTGGAAATAAAGGACTTGAGCACATGCAGTTGATGCCAACTCAACATTGTCATAGTTATTAATGGTCAAGGCTGAAGGTGCTATTTATTACAAAGATATCAAAACAAGCTTATCCATTTGGCAAGAAAGACCAGATCTGGTATTGCTAAAAGTTAATAACATCTAATTTAATGAAACAGTTTAGGAGTTTAGGATAATTGAACATTAAAACTCTTAAATTAAACATAAAAGTTACTGAGTTTGCTGGCAATTCCCTCAACATATTTCTAAAATTTTTTTTTCCTCTAAAGACCCTACAATGAATGGTAGATTAGCAGAAACTGGCCTCATTTATTTTACTGAATGACTTAAAATATCTACTCCTAGAACTGGTGCAGGTAGTGTCAACAAAAACTAAAAACCTCCAAAGCAAATGCTTGTCAAAATATATTGTTGAATTTGGATAGTGCAAATACTTTTGGGACCAAATACAGTGATTCAGTGGTAGGATGGTGCACACGGATAAATGGCATAGTCTACTTCTATCTGAGATGAGAAGGTGAAGCACGTCCAAAATCTATTCTGTTGATATAAAGATAATGGAGCTTATTCTGAACTTATTTCACCACAGTAAATTATGAATGTCTCTACTGAAGTGAAGGATATTAAACTAGAGTGAAACTACTGAGAGATCAGAATCAGGTCCAAAATGTTTATGGATGCGATTTTCAAATTATCGTAAAGAGGAAATGCCATGGGATTAGTTATTAACTATGGGAGATGGGTTTTACCCACGAAAGCTTATGTCCTAATAAACCCATTAGTCTCTAATGGGCTACAGGACTCTTCATTGTTTTAACAGATACAGACTAACATGGCTATCCTTCTAAGACTACTTTTCTTAGGTTCCTTTGCAATCCCAACCTATATTGATGCTTGGTTGTGTACAGTACTAAATTGTGGCATTTAGCCATAGCACTGTACTGGTGGCAAAGTATAATTGCATGGCCTCAGACCTAGTACAAGGCAACTGTTTGCTTCTGGGAGGCACAGTGCTCCCTTGAGCTCTCCAGTAAGGGTGAAAGAGCAAAATCCAACATTCATTCATCCAAGGGCTAGAACATATCACTTCCTCCATGCTGACCTGCTTTGTTGTCTGGTGCATGGGTTTTTTGATGCAATAGTTCCTGATGGGCACAACTCAACAACAACTTACTGGCCTTAGCCTCAAGTAGTATTTTCAAATGACTTTGCAAAAAGCTTACTAACCTATTAGGGTATTTTTGTTAAGATTAGTTACCTGTACAGCTCATCTTTTTAAACAAATCAGGCCTGCCAATGGGGAGAAAGGGCAAAGAGGGCATTTACCCCTACGCTCAGCATTTCAAAGGCACCAGGAGCTCCAGCTGATGCTGAAGCTACTTCAGCAGTGGCTGTGGGCAGTTTCAGCCCCTTTTAAATGCCATAGCAACACTCCTCTGGCTGCACACAGCTGTGAGGGAGTTTGTGTGGAGGCATCAGTACCATGGTCCAGGCAGCTTTGAGAGCTGACTACCCTCGGCCCCATCTCTTCCACTTGTGGCTCTTCCCCTTCAAGGCCATGGAGACAGGCCCTCATCTCACCTTGCCCCAGGGCCCACAGCTGCTATCGGTGCCATTGTAAATAATTATTTCAAAAAGTAAGTCATTTCCAAACTGAGAACACACTCAAATAGAAGTCAGTATCTTCATGTTAACTGAGATACCAAGAAGGGGCAGAGGGGAATGACTGTTACTTTAATGTTAGAGATGAGTGGGGTCTCTTGAAGTGTCATGAAATGTTTGGAAGAAAGCAAGGAAAAACATAGTAAGGTTGAACAAATAAAATGTAACTGATTCCAGTGTTCATTTTAAATTTACACAAGAGGTTTTAATAAAAACATAAGACTGTACATACACCCTAAGTGCTCTATTCAACTGGCCATTAACAGAGTTCACTTCAAAAGTCACTGACATTGCTAAATAATTTTGAGCTGAGATAGTGGTTGGTGCATTATAATGTAATGACACATTTGTGGTTTCAATATGCAACACCATCAACAGCAACCAAGAAATACAAAACTTCACACGCAGAACTAGAGTGACTTTCTTGAAGATCAAGGGCTATTTTAAACCCCTTGTTGGGACAGATCCTGAGCAGGTTTAAGTTGCCAATTTATAATAGATGAGAATTTGCCCTATTGAAATCACTTTATAAAATCTCTTATGCTCATCTTTAATCCAGTTAAGTTTGCAAAGTACAATTTAAGAAAGCATCATTAAATGCTCATATTAAAACTGAGTACTGACAATTCCTGAGAGTACGGGGGCCCAAATATCATGAAACACTAGCAAAAAACCCATTTTTCCTTACGTACTTCATAAACTTCTTTCACATTCCAAAACAAAAAAATCTGGAAAAAATTAGTCAATCATTCTCCTTCCCAAGTTGAAGTATCCCTATTTGTAGGCAAATGAATTAATCCAGGCAAACGTTAGAGTGAAATCACAGGTCTTAGAATGCAAAACTCAGCCTTAATTATGCAGTTGCAACTGATGCCTTCTTAATGATACTGTATATTGGGGTGTATTCCACATCCTGCAGTATATGACAAGTCTTATCTACCACTAAAGCCACTGAGATGTAATTTAGGTCACAAAAGTCTTCCCCAAAGTAACTGGAGAAATATTTACATCCAAATTAATTTGGTACAAATCCAAAGTAATTTCACTTGCTTCACATTGCTGTGAAATCTGAATAAGGTGCTGGGAGTTTTGAAACTGATTTCTGAGGGAGAGGGATTGGGCCCTGAATTCTTTCTTGTAGGTTGTTTGCCAGAATGGTTTTAGTTACATAGAGCATGCCATTTTCATGACAACCTGTATTTTTGGAGTATGAGACAAGGAAAGATGCTAATGGACATTGGAAATGTTTACACATTAATACCAAGATATATTTGTAACTGAGAGAATTCTTCATTTTTTTGTCCAGAACAGAGAGACAACAGAGAGGCAGAGAAAAAAGTGCAATTGCGACGGGAGGTGGACAAGGAAGGTATGAGGGGGCAAGTGGGTAGGTGGTTGCCACATTTACTACAAGAGGATTCCATGTGTGTAAACCAAGATCTTCAGAAATCCAAAAAGATGGGCAGCTATGAATATCAGAAGATGATGTTTGCGACCTTAAAGATTTTTTTATGTCCTGGATTATGAGAAAGGATTCTGATAGCTTTGTTAAGTATAACATTTAAATAGATCACCAAAGCCTTTGTGATCCCAACAGAACTAATTTTTCCCAAACTCATTCTGTGACATTTAAAAATGTGTAAATGGTTTTAGAACATACGTATCAAGAGCTTAATTTAAAAAGCTCATAAAGCATGAAAATTTACCTATTGGTTTGCAACATCCCATTCCAAAAACCTCTTCTTTATTTATTTTTTTTAAAATTATGAGTGTGGAAATAAAACACACCTCCACTAGCAGCAAATAGTTTATTCAGCTCTAAAAGTTGACACTGTTTTGGCTTTGGCCTCTAAGGCTACATGTACAGTACTGCCTGGATCAAAATTCTAAGCTCCACCGGCGACTGAGTTAGTAGGTCTAGTAAAGACCTGCCAAATCAACTGCAGATTACTCTGCAATTGACTCTGTCACTCTACTCTAGACAAGAAGAATAAGGGAAGCCGATAGGAGAGTTTTTTTCTGTCGACTCCCTGTGGTGTAGGGCCTACTGTATCAACTCCAGCTACCTTATTTGTGTAGATGGAATTGCATAGCTTAAAGTCAACTTTCTAGTGTAGTGTAGATGTAGCAGAATAAAGACTAACTAAAGACCATTCAGTTAGAAAACCTTCATTCTCATAATTTATGGTTATAGTTTTTACCTACAAACAAGATAAATACGGGAAACTTTTGGAGGCAGGAATATTGCATGTGAGATGGGGAAGCAGATTCTCCAGGATATGCTGGCTGTCATGCATTGCCCCAGTGAAACAAGCAAAGAAACAACCATAAGCCTGGTGTAACTGGCCCGATAAATTGGGTTTCTAGCTGTTTTGCTTCACCAGAACAGCATAAGGCAGCCACAACTAATTGCCGATTCTGGCCATAGGTTTGTATACACATCAGTAGAACAATCATATACACAGCTGAGCCTGAGACTTATTCTGCAGAAAATTAAGTAGGTGACATCCTGTTGAATTCCTGGTAGGATGCAGAATCTGTGGCTGTATTATTAATAAATGCTGAAAGTCAAAAGAATGACAATGCATGGTACGGAACTTCTTCTAGACTTTTTTCTGTTGGGGATTTTAATAATTGATTAGCTATTAATAAAGTACTTGAAATATTCCTGCTAAAGGCTAACATAATGGCTAAAAGACTTAAATTTTAGGCGTCACCAAAAATACACACTGCGGGATGGTACTTAGTACTGAGTTATAGCAAGCTCAGAGAAGACATATGAAATAAATATGACAACTGAGAAATTTCAGAACATTCGCTCATTCTATTTGGCAGTATGTTTATATGCATAAGCATAGATTATAAGCTCTCAAGGAACGGTCATGATCATCTAGTCTGACCTAACCATAGGACTTGGCTGAATTAATTCCTGTTGGAAGAAAATGTTGTTCACATAAACATCTAGTATTGATTTAAAAACTTCCAGACATGGACAATCCACCACAACCCTACATATGTTGTTCTGACAGTTGATTACCTTCCCTCAAAGAGTTGCACCTTATTTCTAGTGTGAATTTATCTAGCTTTCACTTCTAGCCATTTGACCTTGTTATACCTGTGTCAGCTAGAAGAGGTTTGCATTATCACAATTTGTGTTCCTATGTGGATATTTATAGAGTGAGATCAAGTCACCCTTTATCTTTTCGTTAGATAAGCTAAATAGATTGAACTCCTGGAGTCTTTCACAATAAAGCACTCCCCAATCCTTTAGTATGATCATGACTCTTGAGTTGTCCCCAATTTATCAACATCCATATTTATCAACTCTCCTGTTTATCAACATACAACATTTTGAATTGTAGCAACTGGCACTGGAAATAGTATTCTTGTTCTAGTTCCCTCAGTGCTAAATATAGAAGTAATATAACCTCTCTGCTCCTACTTGAGTTTCTCCTTTTCATACACCCAAGAAATGCATTCTCCCTGGGAGCCCATGTTCAGATAATTATCCACCATAATCAGCATTCCTTCTATTTTTCCCATCCCAGGGAAGAATAAATTTTGTTATGTGCACCTAGGCATGTGCAGATGTGCACCACCAATAGAAACAGGTGCTGTCCACTGTGGGTGGCTGTGAGTGCTCTGCTAATCATCTGGACAACATGGATCTCCCCTGGGTAACCCTCAAGCTTACAGGGAACACTGACTATGACTCACACATCTTTTTTTAGAAACACTGATTCTCAGGACATAAGTAGCAAGTCACATGGGCTCAAGGTACTCAGGCGCCATGAATATTCAAGCATGGATAGAGTCAGCTTCAGCAATGTTAACTGCAACCCAGCCTGAGTGTGAGTATAATGAATTCGGGAGCAGCACAGCCTTTGCAGCAGGGAGTTAGTGTATAAACAGAAGCAGGGTGATTAATATAACAAAAGGCTTGTCATTAAAATCAACTAAGAATCATTAAAAACAACCACAAGAAGTCCTGTGGTACCTTATAGGCCAACAGATATTTTGGAGCATAAGTTTTTGTGGGCAAAGACCCAAAAGCATTGTCAGGCATTCCAGTAAAAAGGATGAACGAAAGGTCGGCTAACAGGGAAGTTTTGCTAGGGAGTTTAGCGGCAGAGTTGGGGGTGTGGTGGTGAAAGGGCAATTATGCTTAATATTATTTAACGTCTGAAGTAAAATCAAAGCCTCCTGATTTAAAAAAATAAATATCAAGAAAAGAATAAGCTCTAGAAGTAAAAAGATATTGCAGGCAGGAAGCCTACCAGTAGAGTGGGGACTGTCTTGTTTATAGTACCCAGTGCAGTAGATACGATTTCCTGGTGGCATATTTATGCATTTGGTGCAAGAAGCCGCTGGCCCTTGGGGAACATATATAAGATTTGGAATCCAGGCTGTTGGAACTGGATGAGCTAAGGGAAGCAGAAAGGTACATAGAAGAGACTTTCTGACACACAGTAGCATGGTCCCACTTCTGATCAGAAAGCCTCTGTATTGTTGAGAAGAGTTAGAGTCTCAGGGAAGGAGAACAACCAACTGGGGCAGAGAGAGGTGATACCATAGTTGGGACCTTACTTCCAGATGATGTCATGATATCCTCTCTGAGGAAACCTCTCGCAGGGGAGAGAACTTCAGTAATTAGGAAAAAGCAAGTGTTAGTAATGAGAGATTCAGTCCTTACAAACAGACAGCTGGATTTGTGATGACCAGAAGAACCACATAGTGACTTGCCTGCTTGGTGCGAGGGCTGTGGATATCTCAAGACATCTGGATAGATGTATGTGTAGTGCTGGAGAGGAGCCAATGGTCATGTAACTGTAGGTACCAATGGCATAAGGAAGGATACGAGAGAGGACATGGAGGCCGAATTTAGCTTCTAGGTAAGAGGTTGAAATCCAGGCTTTCCATAGTAATGGTCTCTGAAATGCTTCCAGTTCCATGCACAGGGCAAGTTAGACAAGCAGAAATGTAGGGTTTCAATGCATGGATGAGACCAATGATTTAGGGAGGAGGGGTTTAGATTTATTAAGAACTGGGGAAATTTTTGGTAAAGGGAAAGACTGTGTAAGAAGGATGAGCTCCACTTAAATTAAAATGGAACAAGATATTTGACACTTAAAAGTTGTAGAACACGCAGAGGAGAAAGAATATGGATCAGAGACACATCCCTTAGGGGATGATCTATTTGAAATTTTCTATGCCCTAGTAAAGGAAAAAGGATGGAAAGTATGGAAGATAAAATACAGGTAAGTTCTGATGAAAAAGTCAAAGGAAAAAGAGTCCCATTCAATTGCATCATGTAATGGCAGACAGCTAAAAAGTGATAAGTTCTTATACGGAATCCCTAGAAATCTAAATAATATGGGTGAACTAGAATGCCTCATATGAAAGGAGGATATTAATATAATAGGCATTACAAAAACTTGGAGGAATGAGGATAATCAATGGGACACTTAGAGTACAAAATATATTGAAAGGACAGAAAAGGTCATGATGGTGGGGGGAAGTGGTGGCACTGTCACTATATGTAAAAGACAGCATAGAATCAAATGAAATAAAATCTTAAATTAACCAGGTTGTAACATAGAATCACAATGGATAGTAATTTCATGCACTAATAGTAAGAATATAGCAGTAGGCTGTATTACCGACCATCTAACCAGGATGCTAATGATGACAGAAGTCATAAGAGATATTAGAGACTATAAAAATAAAAAACCCTCAATAATAAAGAGGGGTTTTAGAGTATTCCATATTGACTTGGTACATGTGACCTCAGGTTGGCATGCAGAGATAAAGTTTCCATAGATCTACTTCCCGGAACAGCTGGTTCTAGAACCCCCAATAGGAGAGGCAATTCTTGATTTAGTCCTAAATGGATCACAAGATCTGGTCCAGGAGGTAAATATAGCTGGACCACTTGGAAATAGTGAAATTAAATTTAACATCCCTGTGGGTGTGAAAAATTCCACAGCAGTCCAAAACCATGACAATGAATTTCAGAAAGGTGAACTGCACAAAATGAGGAAGTTAGTTAATCAGTAATTAAAAGGTACAGTTGTAAAATTAAAATCCCCACAAGCTGCATGGAAGTGTTTCAAAGACACTATGATAGAAGCTCAACTTAAATGTATACCCAAAGGGAAAAAAAAAAAAGTAAGAGAACAAAAAAAGTTCCACTTTGGCCTAACAACAAAGTAAAAAAAGCAGTGAGAAGTAAGGCATTATTTAAAAAGTAGAGGTTAAATCCAAATGGGGAAAATAGAAAGGAGCATAAACTCTGTCAAATGAAGTGTAAAAATGTAATTAAGGTGGTAAGAAAATTGAACAGCTAGCTAAAAACTCAAAAAGTAATAGCAACATTTTAAAGTACAGAAGAGGCAGGAAGTCTGCTGAACAAACTCCTTCCCATGGCCTAAAGCAGGTGATATGTTCATGTGGGTGGGTAGGGGGCTGAATGGGTGAGAGGCTTGGGCTGTGGGTATTCTGGTCACCAAGCTGTTCATGTGAATCGTCATGAATGAATGCCCACCAAAACTTATTCTCCAATATGTTAGTCTATAAGGTGCTACAGGACTTGTTGATTTTGCAGATACAGCCACCCCTCTGATACAAATCTCCTCAGGGGGCTCCATGGGTCAGACAAAGTGATTCTTACCCACAGAAGCTTATGCCTAAATAAATCTGTTTGTTTTTAAGATGACACAGGACCCCTCCATCTGGGTCACTCACTATTCCCCCTTCCAGGGTTCAGCTCATCAGCAGTCTTCTCATTCACTGCTCTCTCTCAGGGGCTGGTAGACACACTCAGGCCAGCCCTTTACTTTAACTTTTAGTCTAAGGAGCCTCAGCCCAGTAATACCAGGCATTCCTCTCACTACTTTTTTCCTTGCACTACTTCTACCTTTCTGGTCCCCCATCTCTGTCTTTATACCAGCTCCAAGAACCCTCCTTTCAGGGAATCACAGCTGGCTACAATTTCATAAGCATCTCTTTCCCCTATAGAGTAAATACCAATACCAATCTCTTCTCCCCTCCCCCCCCCCACCCCTTTTCAACAGCCATCCAACATGTAACTGGCTATCTGACTTTATAAACCCCATCTGTTCATGCACAGGTGACCGTTCTCAAATTAGCTGCCTCCTGCCAAAAGCTCCCGTTTGCAGCCTCATCAGCTGATTGGCTCCATTTGCACTAATTCTGTGCTTGAAAGACTAGTGTAGGATCTCACCCCATAACAGTGCCCTAGAAAGAATCTTCTTTGCTGCTTTTGAGCTCAGCCATTTCTAAAATAAGATCATGTCTGTGTTGAAATAGCTCATAATGAAATTCTAAATACAATTAAAACCTGCCACATTTTTGGTGTCTGCCTAGACACAACACCAGATGCCATTAAAAAAGACCAGATGCCAAATATGTTTGCTATGTTCTAAAACAAGGGCAATAAAAGTCTCCACATGACTTTATTAATATTAGCCCCACATGGTGAATCATTGTGCAGTTATGCCCAGATATTTCAGTAACATAATAAGGATTGGAATGACACAATATCGGCACCTTTAGGACTGTGTTCCTCAACCTGGGGTACATGTATTCTTGGAGGTACACTGAGTTCTTCCAGGGAGTACACCAACTCATCCAGATATTTGCCTAATTTTACAAAACGCTACATAAAAACATTAGTAAGGTCAGTACAATCTAAAAGTTCATTCAGACAATGACTTGTTTCTACGGCTTCATGTGTTTTACACTGAAATGTAAGTACAATATTTGTATTCCAATTAATTTATTTAATAATAAGATGGCAAAAAGTCAGCAAGTTTTCAGTAGTAGTCTCCTGTGATATCTTTGTGTGTTTTTGTAAGTAGTTTTAAGTGAGGTGTAACTTGGTGGCATGCAAAACAAATCTGACTCCTGAAGAGGGTACAGTAATCTGGAAAGGTTGAATGGTGATTGGTCCTAAAATAATCTGAGGTTTTGAAACATGTTTCTCCATGGGTGGTATGTACACCCTTAGATGTACATGAGAGAAATCTGGGGGTATGTATAATTTTTTTTTAAAAGTGGTGCTTAATAATAAAAGGTTGAGAAACACGGCTGTATGACACTGGGGGTGTGGTGTGGAAAAGAACGACAGAATTTACATCTTTCTTCAGTGCTTCAGCTTCTGATTGAAGCTGCCCTGACAAATACATTGGTCCAAATTCTCTCTCAGATGTGTATGAGAGTGGAACTTGCCCTAGTGTCTATTCTGTGTCCCTTTTGCAACAAACCGGGTTATTGACAAAATTAAGGGGTTTTCCAATATATTGTATCAGTGTAAGAAATACAAAAGCCACTAGAGTCATGTTCAGCTACAAGTATCACAGAGCATGGCTTTGGCCACTGCAAAATATTCAAGCATGTTCTTGACTTAAAACATAGCAGTAGTTCCATTGGCTTCTCTAGGATTATTTATATGCCCAAAGTTAAGTGTGCACTAAAATGCTTTGTTGGATCTCATCCTTAAACTATCTGACAGCAAAGTTCTGGCAAGCAGTGGCAATGTACATCAAAGGATCTAGGATACACTTCTGATTTTGCAGATTTTCCAAAATTTCCTAAGAATGTTATATTGCTATAGAGTCTGAAATGCTGTTGTATCACATTTAATAACCTCTGACTAAATGGATGGAAAATGAAAGTGACTCAGAATCTGAGAGAAGATGGACGCATGTTCACCAGTTTTCTGTAGGTTAGTTACTTTAAGCCACAGCTTGCAGCTGGGAGCATCTCTGCCTCAGATAAACTTTAGGGGAAACTCTGCTAGTACTCTATAATCCCACAGCAGATCAAACAGAAGTGGGAGAACCTGTTAAGATTTGTAGGCAGGAGTACAGATTTCCAGAAAACTATGTTTTTGCTCTGTTAATTTTTACTTAATTAGTTCATGATTTTGACCTTTTTGGGACAGTCTGGAGTTTTCTTTGTAGAATTTAATGAAAGTTAGTTTTGCTGGCTTTCCAGCTTTCAGGAACATTTGGTTTTTTTTTATTTGGTTTTGGTTTCAGTGATTCTAGGGTTATTTTGCCCAGAGGCTTGGGGGTATCCAAAATTCAAATCTCAAAGCAAATCACTGCTAAAATCCTTGAATTTTGAGTTGCTTTGCTCTGATATCAAGCAATACTCACTCAAGGCTCACTTGAAACCTGATTCTAGACTTGCCAGGACATTTCTGTCTTCTGTGTGACTACTGTTACACGAGGGGGTTTTGTCAAAAAAACTCGTTGACCATCCACACACAAAATGCGTTTTGTCGGCAGTCAGTCAACAAAATTTGGCACTTCTGCTGACAACCTTCTGCCCCTCTGGGATGAGGACTAATGTTGTTGTTGACAGTTTCTGTCAACAAAAAAGCCATGCAGATGCTCCGGGGGGCCCACTGTCGACAGATAGGGCTTCCAGTTCACTGGGCAGCCCGTTTGTTGAACTTCCCATCGGCTGCTCTGTTGAGAGCGTGGCCGGGCAGTCTGGCCACTCTCTGTCAATGGAGCAGATTGCTCTTCCAGTCCACTTTTGTGTGTGATTGTGATCTGTCAACATGTGATCTGTCAACAGAAGTTTTACCGGACGATCTCTTCTGACAGTAACTTCTGTTGGCAGATCGCTGTAGTGTAGCCATAGCCTCGATCTATCTATGTGGCTCTTACGGACAAATTCAGGCACCCCTTCCTTACTAATTATTTTATCCCTGCAACACCCCTATAAGGCAGGAAAATATTACTCCCCACTTCTCAGATGGAGGTCAGGGTAGATTAAGCCTCTTGGTGTATATTTCCCTGCACCAGACAGAATGCTTCCCAGCCTGGACAGACAGACTCATGCTAGCTCAGCTCGAGCTATCATACAAAAAAATAGCGGTGTGAATGCTGTGGCACTGACAAGCCCCGAGAGCTCACATAGCAAGCCTGAGCCTCTACTGGTGCTGCAGCAAACATAATATGATTGTTTGTTTGCTTGAACCACCTAGCACAAATCTGTCTATCTTGGGGGTGGCCAACCAGTTATAGACAAAGAGGCAGAACAGCAGTGGATAGAATGCAAAGAGCCATGTATTATATATTTATATTTTATATATATCAATATATAAAATAGATATATAATACATGGCTCAATGCCCTCTCCTTCCCCAGAGCCAGGCACCCCCTGCTGTAACCCAATCCACCTTCTTTCCCCCTGAGTCAAGAACCCCCAGCCTTCCTTCTCTAAATGAATGCCCTCTCTTCTCCCCAGTGCCAGGCACCCCGAGACCCCCACTCTAATTGGATGCTGGTGACTCACAGGAGCTGCCACTGCCACCAGGTGGTGGGGCGCATATGCAGAATGGACGGATGGTACTCCCCGTGTGCAGCTCTGAGGAGAAGACACATTTAAAGGGTCCAAAAGCTGCATGTGGCTTGAGAGCTATGAGCTGGCCACCCCTTGTCTGTTTAATCTGGAAAGCATGCTCTCAGCTGCAGTGTAAACATACCCATACCCAATATCACACACGGTCTGTAGTCAAGTCAGCAATCAAACCCACCTCTTTTGAGGCTTAGTCCACTACTCCTTCCACTAGAACATCCTTTCTACTTTTTGTACTCATTAGGACAGTATTATGAGTTTGAAACTTGCAAAGGAACCTGAAATCAGGCAAGTCATTTTAGTGCCACTCTATTAATTTGCAATACAGTTGCTTGGAGAGGGGATGAAAGTGTGTAGTCAGCCTCCTCCTCCAAACATTTCAAACTTTTGCTTATCTTCATTTTTTGATACCTTGCATGAGCTGAGCTGGAGTCTGGGCAGCCCTAATTTGTCTGTATGCCAGAGCACTTTGTAAGCAGTCAGTACCTCAGCCTCTTATCTTTTGTAAGAGAAGAAAAAATGACTTCAGTGAGCTAGCAGGTCATGTCATAGGTCATTTCTTTCATTCCTGCTGAAACCAGCTATATTTACAAAGTGAGAGATCATTTTCGTCTAGAACTCTTTGAAAAGCAACTGGAATTCTTATCCAATGCACCTTCTGAATCCATATACTTTTTGGAGAAAATATTGAAATAACAAATGTGAAAGGTTCAGTGGAACACTTGCTTAACCTTTCAGTTTTACAAAGCTTATATTCCAGGCTTGCACAGCAAGATTCTCCTTTCAGCAATTTTAGCTGGGTTTTTTCCATCCCCTATTGTAAGGCCCATCATGATGAACAGAGGTCAAGTTTGTTTGCTTTTTTCCTTGCAATTTAAGCATTCCCTCCTGTTAGGGTTCACTTTGTGGTGACCTCTAAATTCATCTAAAATTGCCCCAAAGAACCCAAAGGAATATAAATGTGGGAACCTGCCTGCTTGTCATCTCCACAATCAGCAGATCAGGTAGAGGTAGCTTGCTGTTGATTCTAAGCAGAGACCTCAAACATGTCTAGTCTGGCTTGATAAAGCTCACAGATTTTTCTGCTGCTTGGCTCACTATTAAAAATGAATACAAATTGGATGCTGCTAAGATTTATGTCCCAGGTTTTTAAAGTAACTAGTGATTTTTGGGTGCCTTGATTTTTTTTTCTTTTTTTTTCTTCAGGTGCTCAACATGAGACACTTTACAGAACCCTCATTACCGAAGGTGTGGGGAGACTGCCCACTACTTAATGGAATGCATTTGCATTTAGGAAACGTACTTATTTCATATGGGAGTGAGAATAGTTGGGGAGAGGAAAAACTGCTGAAGATCAGGACTAGAAAAAGATGCATCTTAATTATTTTCTCCTTAGAACTTTCTTGAAACTTACCTTAGAGAATTTCAGAGATTTACCAGAGACAGACTTGCAGCTTTTCACTACTCTGTACTTAAGTTTGAGCCTGTGAGAGAGAACACTTCCCTATGAGGAGAGCTTAATAAGACTGGGACTATTCAGTTTTGACAGCAGCATTATTTTAGAAATAAGATATTAGCTGATTTTGAAATAACACTGCTACGCAGGCTGCAGCTACAACCATGAGAAATTTGAATTTAAGGTAGTTAGCTTGATATTACCACGATTGTCTTCACTGTAAATAACATTAGCTCGATTTTTGGGAGCACTAATATGGAGTTTACAATATTGCAGTCCTGATGGGTATAGTGTCAAGCTCAAATTCAGAAGTCCAATTAAAGGCCAGTGTGGAAGTGCCATATCTTAAAATTGAATTTATTAGCCTCCAGAAGTGACCCCAACATATTCCACAAAGCTGTGCATGCTGAATCTGGATCCCAGCTCCCCACTACTAGCAGCAGCTGGGAAACTGACCAGGCTGCTGCACTCCTGTGGCGGGGGGCCAGGCACCCTGCAGCCAGGTGGCTTGAACTGCATGGGGCCGGGAGGCTCGAGATGCACCCAGGGCCAGGCACCCCACTGCCAGGCGATTCAAGCCACATCTGGGGCCAGGCATCCTGCCACTTGGCAGCTCCTGATGCAGGGGGCCAGATGACCATGGGCAGGCACCCACCCCACCACATTACCCTTGGTGCCCTTGGTTACCTGTGACCAGGCATCCCCAGCTAGTAGGCTGCAGCAGCTCTTCTACTGGAGCCAGTGAGTGGCAGGGGCTTGGTTTTACTTATTTATTTGGAGAGGTGTTTTTTTGAGGGCGGAGTTGTTTTCAGGAGGTTTTTTTTGTGGGAGGGAAGTCGGGGTGGGACTCAAGCTGGGGGACCCTGCAGGGAGGGGGAGTACACCCTCACATTAACAGACTATGGGGAAGAATGGGCAGCCTTATTAGTCCATTAAATGAAGGGTTTAACTGTACTAGTGGGGAGCCAGGAAATTGACCAGGGCTGCTGTGCTGTCAGTTTCCTGGGTCCCCCAAACTGCTGGATTTGTTGGGTCTGTTTTAAATGTCATCTTAAACCTGTATCTTCAGTACAGTTATTAATGGAAAAATGGCAAAAATAAACCCAATAGTAATATCCTCATATGTTAAACAGCTGTTTTTATATACGAGTATGCTGTATATTACATATAAGAGGTTCAAAATGTTCGCTGGAATGTTGAATTTAGTTTTAGTCCCCTAAGTTTACAGTTTACATTTGCAGATATACTGAAGTTCTCTGTAAAAGTACTTGAATAATTTGCCTAAATCTAAAGTTCACCATAAACCATTTATTTGGTAAATCAAGCATTTTCATGAATTATTCACAGACTTCAGTTTTTACAAAACGTTTTTGTTGTTCAAATAGAGCCTGGTTCCATTGATTCTAAAGAAACAGAATATTGTTTCCACTATCTGACTGGAATCCCACCCCGTAAAAGAGATTTCAAAATGGCTGTGCAAACCCTTCTGCCCTAAAAAAATCATGAAAGTTTTGTTTTCTGTTAATATTTTAGAAACTTAGTGAATGTTATTCAAATGAATATTAATGAATATTCATTATTTGCATTGTCCCAACAATTCAGTTAAGCTTGGTTACATTTGAGTCATGTGTTTGCTCATTGTCTTTCAAATGTTAATTTGTATTTGTGAGAAACAAGATGTTAGCGAAAAAAATAAATGCTGTGTCTATTGGCAGACTGCAAGGCTACTGCTTTTTTATTTATTAAGACAGGTCCTACAGAGAGCAAAACTTTTTGATGTTCGTTACTTAATGGATTGACATGTGCATCCACTTTGGAAAGCTTTAAGATCAGTGACCCATGCTAAAACAGTACATTCCAATACACTCTGATGCCAGGGGGCATTAGTTCTAATACTTATTTCTTTCCTGTCCTGAAAGATGATAAAATATTGTTATTTTATATTTGTAGCCTTAAGCAGTTTCAATGTGGTTGCAGCCAAGTTTGTCTGAGGATGAGGGTGACATGGTAGGTGAAGTAATATCTTTTATTGAACCAACTTCTGGTGGTGAAAGATACAAGCTAGCAAGCTTCATAGAGTTCTTATTTAGATCTGGGGAAGAAGCCAGAGTATCTGAGGTAGATACAAGTTAAGACAGGTTGCTAAGTGTATGGGGTAAATGCAGGTTGTGGAAAACCACTTAAAATGAAGTGGGAAATTAGGGGTCAGCAAAAAATGGGATATTTTATAAATTGTTATCATAGAATCTAAGGGCTGGAAGGGACCTTAGGAGGTCATCTAGTCCAGCTCCTGCCTAAAGCAGGATCGGCTCTAACTAAATCATCCTAACCAGGTCTTTGTCAAGATAGGACTTAAAAACCTCGAGGGATGGAGATTCCACCACCTCTCTTGGTAACACAGTCCAGTGCTTCACCACCCCCCTGGTGAAATAGTTTTTCCTAATATCCAACCTACATTTCTCCCTCTGTAACTTCAGATCATTGCTCCTTGTTCTGCCATCCATCATTTCTGAGAACACCCTCTCTCCATCCTCTTTAGAGCCCCCACTCAGGAAGCTGAAGGCTGCTATCAAATTGCCCCTCTCTCTTCTCTTCTGCAAACTAGATAAGATGAACTCCCTCAGCCTCTCCTCAAATGTCATGTTCTCCATCCCCCTAATCATTTTCATTGCCCTCTGCTGAACCCTCTCCAATGTATCCACATCCTCTTTATACTGGAGGGGGAAGGGGGCAGAACTGGACTCAATACACCAGTTCTGAGTAGAGGAGAATAATAACTTCTCTAGATCTGCTGGAAATGCTTCTCCTAATGCACCCCAATATGTTGTAAACTTGCTCGGCTACAAGGGCGCACTGTTGACTCATATCCAGTCTCTCATTTACCATAATCCCAAGGTCCTTTTCTGCCGCACTGCTACTTAACCAGTCAGTACCCAGCCTGTAACAGTGCTTGGGATTCTTCTGTCCCAAGTGCAGGACTCTGCACTTGTCCTGTTGAACCTCATCAAATGTCTTTTCATCCAATCCTCCAATTTATCTAGGTCACTCTGAACCCTGTCCCTACACTCCAACATATCTATCTCTACCCCTAGCAAATTTGCTGAGATTGCAATCCATCTCCTCATCCAGGTAAATACCAGCCCTGGAACTGATCCTTGGGGCACTCCACTTGAAACTGACCGCCAAACAGACATTAGGCCCTACTATCCAGCCAGTTTTCTGTCCATCTTACAGTCCATTTAGCTAATCCTTACTTCCTTAACTTTTGGGCAAGAATGTTGTGGGAGACTGTATCAAAAGCTTTTCTAAAAGCAAGGTATATCACATCTACTGACTTCCCCATATCCACAGATCCAGTTACCTCATCATAGAAGCTAATCAGATTGGTCAGGCACGAATTGCCCTTGATGAATCCGTGTTGGCTACTCTCAATCCCTTTTCCCTCTTCCAAGTGCTTCAAAGTGCATTCCTTGAGGAGCCTCTCCATGATTTTTCTGGGGACTGAGGTAAGGCCGACCAGTCTATAGTTCCCTGGATTGTCCCTTTCCTTTTTTAAAGATGGGAACTATGTTTGCCTTCTTCCAATCATCTGGGACTTCTCCTGATCTCCATGAGCTTTCAAAGATAATAGCCAAAGGCTCTGCAATGACATCTGCCAATTCCCTCAGTACCCTTGGATGAATTAAATCTGGATCCATGGATTTGTGTGTCTAGTTTTTCTAAATAGCTCTTAATGTGTTTTTTCCCCACTGAGAGCTGCCCACCTTCATCCCATACTGAATTGCCTAGTGCTATATTTGGGGAGCTGACCTTGTCCATGAAGACTGAGGCAAAAACAAAAAAGCATTAAATACTTCAGCCTTTCCCACATCATCTTGCACCAGGTTACCTCCCTCATCCAGTAACAGCCCCACACGCTCCTTGGTAACTCTTTTATTGTTAACATGCCTGTAGAATGAACCATAAAACCTGTGTCCGTGTTGAGTCCATGTCTTAAGCAGAGCTTCAGTAGAGTTATGAATTTAAGGTCCCTGCTTTCCCTTTTGAAGATGGTGTGCAGATTGCCCGTGAGAATGAGCACAAACAGGTTGGATGCAGAAATGACTACGGTGTGAAAAGTGTTTGCCCACAGGTCATGCACGTTTTTGTCTTTTTATCATTGTTTGTGTGACTTCATTCAAGAACCAGGTGGTGGCTTTGTTTTCATCCCCATAGCTGCTATTAGAGCATGTGATGCACGGGATGATGCATACCACATGTTGTGATAGGCATGCAGAACAATGAACCTTGAATGGTGTGTTGTGAGGAATACTGACTATTGTAGCAGTGGAGACATATCTGTAGGTTTTACACCTGTTGTTCTGTTGAGTCTGGTGCTGCTTTGTGTTGGTGTGTGTGGGTCTTTAGGGAGCTGGTTTCTAATGACAAAACTCTTTGAAGGCCAGAAGAGAGGCAGGGCAGGGGAGGGGCAGAGATTCATTTCAAGATACAATCCTCATTGGTGACACCCTATATGGGCCCCAAGGTGAGGTGATAGGTGACAACCAGTGGCGTTCAGTGTTTTTTCTACCCTTGTAGTGAAGTAGGTTCCTTTCAGGCATTTGGTTGGCACTTTCCATGATTCAATCTGCTTCCCTGGTGCTCCTCTGTTTTGTGGAGGTGGTTTTGAGAATGTTTGTTTGTTTGCATCACCCAACTAAACTTGCTTTGAAGAGTAAGTTCTGTGGTATCTGAGTGCCTAAGTGTTGATAACCATTTTTTTTAAGTCGTTGCTGGATCTCTGAAGACATATTTGTTGAGCTGCAGGTTTCTTGTACGCAGTCATTTGCAGGGTTCCATTTCTGAAGATAATTGTGATATCCAGGAGGTTGATGCTGGAAGTGTTCCAGCAAGTATTTGATGGTCACATTGTGTTTAGTCTATGAGGCAGTTTAAGTTTACATATATTGTATGAAGATATCATTGATCAATCTCAAGTGTACCATTAGTTTTCAAGGAGCAGTTTTCCAGAAATTATTCTTTGAGGTAGCTCATGAAAAGGTTGTCGTACAGGGGAACCTTTCCAGTACCTATAGCTGTTACTACAGATTAGCCAATGTATTTGCAACTCAATTTAAATTTGTTGTCAATGAAATAGAATAAAAGATGAATTTGGTGACGGGTTTAGGAAGTTTCCAAACACTGTATACTATTTTGTAGCAATTTGAGGTGTGCAGTGATGTTAGTAAATAGGGAGGTGACATGCCTACTGGCAAGGATGGTGTTCTTAGGGAGGTTGTTAATGTTGCAGAGTCTCTGAAGGAAATCAATAGTGGTATCTTAGAAGAAGATGGCCCTTTGTGTATTGAGTGGTTTGAGATAGTTCCCATGAGTCCCACTATTCCTTCAGCAAGAGTGCTGTGGCCAGATAATTCTGGGTTGCCTAGGTTTCCTTGTTTATTCATCTTGGGAAGCAAATTGAAGGTCCATGGGATAGGTTTGTGAGGAGGATGAGGTGATTTAGCTTTTCTTGGAATTACTCGGAGAATGATTTGATCTGGTATCTGTATGAACTGTGGTGTGGGCTCCTCCTTTGAATTCTCAATAGTAGATGATGTTGGAGTTGTCCATTGGCCTTATTGATGTATAGCCCTTAATCATGATGACTACAGGATCCCTGTTGTCTTGCTGGTTTGATAATTATCTGGTGGTTTGTACAGCTATTTTGGTGGCAGTCTGGTGGATTTAATGTTTGAGGATTTTACAGTTGAATATTTTGAAGCAAGTGATGTAACGCTCCAGCATATGGGTTTGTCTAGTGGGAGGGTATTTATGCAGATGATTCTTTTTTCTTATGACTGTAATGGGTGGTGGTGCTGGGCGGTGTCATCTTTATGGAAGTATTCATTGAGAAAGAAGAACATATGTTAGTATGTTTATAAATTTAGTCCCCTGGATATTAATTATATCCATGGTGTGGTCTTGTTAGGTTGATTACGTTGTGGTGTCATGTAGTGTCTGTGTGATGGGCAAGGTGTGTAAAGTTTTCCCAAAGATGGTGTTCTGTTTATGAATTGTTATGGTTAGTTTTTCCTACTTTTTATTTTAATCGTCCGTTTTTTCATCTTCTGAGGTCTCCTACAATAAAATCCCTTGCTTAACAATCTATCCCAACCCGTATTTTTCTTAGATATTCTGGTTTCCTACCCCAGACCTGAAAAAGAACTCCATGAAGTTTGCACACTTGTGCTTTCCACTGCTGGAAGTTGGTCTAATAAAAGTTATTACCTCATCTGCTTTGTCTCTTTCATAGCCTAAAGGATAACATTAGAATGAGAATATACTCTTTTTTTTCCTGGTTATTTCATGGCAAAATGGTAGATTCTCAAGAATAAGAAGTAACAGTTCAATTAAATTCACTTCAAAATTAGGTTACTGTCCCCAGAAATTGTTCCGAGTCATCAGTGTGACAAATGGAAATTGTAGCATTCATAAATCTTTGAGCATCAAAAATGGGTTAATGCACTTTCTTCTTTACAATATATAAAGATCTGAATTTTTATTTGTGTGTGTGTGTGTGTGTGTGTGTTTAAAATATCAGGACTATCAAGTTTAGGCTTCTGTGTTGGACTCTTCATTACAGCTGACAGAAGAATCTTTGATCTAACCATGTCCTGTTGGAATATACCATTTTTAAAAATCAAAACCTTTCGAAAATGAGTTGTTTGCCATAATTTTGTTTCCAAAGAAAAGTAGACCCCCACAACACCCTATTTCAGTGTTCTCAGAATTAAACGTTCTGGTTTTTCATTTTGAAATGACTCTTCATTTCAAATTTTTCATTGTGTATTATTATATATTCTAATACAAGAATTATTATTATATATTTTATTATTATTATTATATATTTCTAATACAAGAAAGAAAATTTTTGACTCGCCTACAAAAATGTTTGCAAAAACTTTATATGCTGAATATCTCAGAGGCTATGGTTACACTGACCTGAACCACCAGCAGCAGTATGCAGATGGACGGTCTCGGAAATGCTTATTTGCATATTTGCTCACTGGCAGATGCTGTTGCCAGCACAAAAAAAAAAACCTGTGTAAACATGGTTCTGCTGGTGAAACACTCCCTTTGTTGGCAACCTCTTATATCTGTTTTTTTTTTCCAGGTGTGAAAGGCTGCCAACAAAGGGGGTGGGATGTTTGCCAGCAAAGCCACATTTACACACATTTACACAGCTTATTTTGTGCCAATGGCAGCATTTGTCAGTGAGCAAATATGCAAATGAGCATCCATTTGCATTTTGCAGACCGCCCATTTGCATACTACTGCCGGCAGTTTGGGTCAGTGCAACCATAGCCAAAATATTCCCATTTCATTTTGATTCACAAAGAAGTAAATGTCAATTTCTTGAAATTCTTCATGAAACACAATTTCCAGATTCCCACCAGAGTTCTACTCTTTAGGGTTTCAGATTTTCCTTGCATTTTCCTAACTCTTAACAGAAAAGGCAGAAGCTTAACATACACCTCTCTTCTTCCAAATATTTCTGAAATATTTCACTTTAGTTTTATTTTTTTTAAATTAAATGGGGGAGGGCATTAATTAGTATGACTAAAAATCTCTTTCTCTACCAAGTGAACTAGCTTTGCTTCATGTCACTGATGTAATAACACCACTAGTTCTATAATTAAGCATAAGTATTGGAGAGGTAGCTGAGTTAGTCTGTATCTTCAAAAATAAGAAGTCCTGTGGCAACTTATAGACTAACCGATATTTAGGAGCATAAGCTTTCATGGGCAAAGACCTGCTTCATCAGATGCATCTGAAAGCTTATGCTCCAAACTATCTGTTAGTCTATAAGACGCCACAGGACTTCTTGTTGATAATTAAGTGTAGTGTCTTTCAGGAAAAGCAGGGGAGAGAAGACCTGAATTTATATGGTAAAGTAAAACAACTCCCCACTCTTTCTTTTGTAACAAATCCCAACCCAAGTCTTACCTATGTACCCTAAAGAAGTATCAAGTATCGGAGGGGTAGTCATGTTAGTCTGGATCTGTAACAGCAATGAAGGGTCCTGTGGCACCTTATAGACTAACAGAAAAGTTTTGAGCATGAGCTTTCATGAGCACAGACTCACTTCATCAGATGCTGGTCTTGGATTTCAAAGACCAGCATCTGATGAAGTGAGTCTGTGCTCACGAAAGCTCATGCTTAAAACTTTTGTTAGTCTATAAGGTGCCACAGGACCCTTTGTTGCTGCTAAAGAAGTATGTCATCTTCATTAATAAGAAGTTAGACTTTGACTAGTTCTAATATAAGTAGATGTGCTCTGTTCCTGTGCTCAGTTGCTTACCCTCAAGGTAGGGAAGGTTGTAGACAGTAGCTGGCAATAGGGCTCTTCTCCATGCATGAGCCAGAGAGAGAGAGGCTGAGCCAGAATGAGAGGAAAGGTAAACTGTTTGTCTGATAAGTGTCTCCTGAGCCCAGCAGTAAATTCCCTTCAGTAGTGGAACATCAAACAGTGGACTCCTTATGGCTATATAGTTTAGTGAAAAACACATCCATGACAAGGAACTAATAAACAACTTTCAGGCAAGTCTCCGTTAACTGAGTGCTTATATATACAGCCTTAATTGCCTCTGCGAGCAAAATGGAAGCATTCACAGACACATGAATTGAAATCTGATGTTAAAACGTAAAGCACGTAATACCACAGGCAATGAGGGGAACTGCATAATTCAGCAGCTCTAAAATGGTGTGTTAGGATCCCAAAGTGGATCACAACCCAATGTTCTCTATTTTTTGCCATCCATGTGTAGGATAAATTTTGTTATATGCACTGATGCATGTGTGGATGTGCACCACCAGTAGAAACACAGGCTGCTGTCAGTGGGAGACTGTAGGTGCGCTCCTAAGCATCTGGATGACACCTGAATCTCTTCTGGGTAGCCACCCAAGTTCTCAGCTTACAGGGAACACTGATCATGATCCTATTATTCTGGCAGTAGACTTGCTGGAGCCTCTGAGGCTGCAGTCTGAGACTTGACAATGAGGATGAAAGCTGAAACCTAAGGGTTTCAGCCCTGAATGACGGGGATCAGGCTTTTGGCTCTGTCCCCACTGCCTGGGAGGTGAGATTTAGATTCCACCCCACTGCCCCGCCAGTTACAGGGTACTTCAAGTAAGTTCAAGCTTCAGTCCCCCCTGCTGAAGTCAGAGAATCATTTTGGTTCTCAGAAGGGGGTTTTGGGGCAATGTATTTTGAGAACCACAACTCTGATACAACCAGGGCATGTAAAAATCTTCTCAGGATGGGTGAAATTCCATTCATACTTCCTCGTTCTACTTGCAGAGGGAATTTCCTGAACCTCCTGATTACAGTTTCTTAGGGCTTGTCTATACTAAGCAGAAGATCGACCCCCGTCAGGGTCAATCTTCCAGAGTTCAATTTTTTGTGTGTCTGGTGAAGACACAGCCAAACTGATCTCTCTGGGGTCAGCAGTTGACCCCTGTACTCAATGCTATTGCTTGGAGTAAGGGAAGTCGATGTGAGAGTACAGAGGCTAGGTCTTCATTAGGGAAGTAAGTTGATTACAACACGTCGATTCTAACTATGCAAATGCCAAAGCTAGAATTCCATATCCGAAATCAACTTATTTCCCTAGCATAGACTTAGCCCAAGTCTATTAATTGCTAATACTACACAAACATGGATCTTTGAGGGAAAGAACCTTAAATTTGTCAAAACCTGATTATGCAGCTCAAGAGTTCAGTTCTTATTTCAGTTTCTCCATAAGGCTCAAGGCAGAATGATCATGCTAAAAAGAAATTGTCTATCGTCTTTGGCACTGGTGCAGTTGCTGCTGGAATACTGTGTCCATTTGTGTTGCATGCAGTTCAAAAGGGACTGGAGAGGACTCTTAGGCTGCGTCTACACTAGCAAGTTCTTTCGAAAGATTTTTTTTTCTTTTGAAAGAAGGGGGCTCTTTCGAAAGATCCTGTGGACAGTCTACACACAAAGCGTTCTTTTGAAAGCAAATCAAAATAATGCGGCACTCCTTTCGAGAGAGCTCTTCCACTCCTGTTTCAGGAACAGCGAAAGCTTCTTTAGAAACAGAACCTGTGTAGATGCTCCACAGGGCCCTCTTTTCGAAAGAGCAGTCTTCATGGCACCTGATTTTTTTTTTTCCGATCCCTGGCCTGCTCTGTTGAAAGGGCAGGGGGCTGTGTGGATTCTCTCTTTTGAAAGGGCAGATCACTCTTTTGATCTGCTTTTTTGTGTGTGGATGCACTCTTTTGACTATAAACAAGACAGTTTTTAAGGGTGAAAGTAATCAGTCACTGGACCAACTTACCAAGAGTCATGGGGGACTCTCCATCACTGGCACTTTTTAAATCAAATCTGGATGTTTTTCTAAATGATCTGCTCTGAGAATTATTTTGTGGGAGTCCAATGGCAGGACTGGCAGCTCCCTTCTTATCTTAGAATTTATAAAGCTATGACTCTAGCAGTAACCGAAAAGGCTTGGTTTTGGGTACAATCCTGTCACTCCTTTGTACACTCAAAACTTCCACTGAATCAATAGCAATTGTTCATGTTCAAGGGACGCAGGAATGGGCTCCACTGGTGCGTCTGTGCAGCTATCCATATAAAGAAGAGAAAAGAAAAGGAATTATGGAGGGGAATTTAATCGCTCTCTTAGCACCAACCAGTTTAGTGTCTATTTTAGGTCCACAGTCAGAGGCAGATTAAGGTTTTCTGGGGCTCTGGGCCAGAACAACTGACAGGCTGCCTCTCCTCCCCTTCCATTCATAGATCCTCCCCCACTCCATCCCTTCTGCCTGTGGCTCACCTACAGTCCCACTCCTTTCTGACCGTTCCCTGGGCCTGCCCTGGCCCATCCCCCACATTCTACCACCCCACTGCAGCCTTTTGCTCCTTTCTGTTCCCATCCCCACAGAGGCCCAAAGACTGGACAGGCCTTGTCCCCAAGACACAGCCTGAGGGCTGTGGTAGAGGTCCAAGTCCTGATCTGGGGGGGAACAGGGTAGGAGTGCTTGGGTTTCTCTGGCCAGTGCATCTGTTGGGAAGCAGGCTGGGTATAGGGGCTTCCCCTGCCACCATTTGGCTTCTACTGATGAAGGGAGAGAGGCACTGGGGAGCCCCCTGCCTGGGGGTTTCTGCCAGGGAGGGGGTCAGGTACAACTGCAGGGAGGCGCTTTCCCTGCTGCCCTATGGCTTCTGCTGGGCACAGAGTCAGGGAATGTGGTCAACAAAACTCTCTAGTGTAGACATAGCCATGGGCCGTGTTTACACTACCCCTCCCTTTTGGAAGGGGTATGTAAGTGCTGTGGATCAGAAATGCTAATAAGGCACCAATATGAATATTCAGTATCTCATTTGCATAATGGCAGCCACCCAGAACATTGAAAGTGCTGTTTTCAAATTGAAAAGTAGCCGTGTAGACGGGGTTCCTTAGAAAGGAAACCCCTGATTTTGAAAGCACCCTTCTCTCCAATTTTTTTCATATCAGTGCTTCATTAGCATTTCCAGTCCATGGCATTTACATACCCCTTCTGAAAGGGTGGGGTAATGTAGATGCTAACTTTGTGTATAGCAGTATTTCAAAATAAGCTATTTTGGAACAGCTCTTCTGGAATAGCTCATTTCAAAATAAGGCTGCTGTGTAGACACGTGCTATTATAGTTTCAGCTGCACCATCTTTCCTATAATTGAAGGAATCTTTACAAAGAATGGCTTTAAAAATATTCCACAATGACATATTTTATGCATTGATGGATCTCCTTGAATACAAACTTTTTAAATAAAACAATCCAGTGCTTTGACAAACTAACACTAGACATCAATGGGCAGAGTGCTGTAGAATTCAATGGGTTAATTTTCCTTGAGACTTCTCCTGGATTTAAAGAACAAAAATGTATCCTCTCCCCAAAGAACAGAAATACATCTCCCATATTGTGGGAAACTCAAAAGTGGCCTGTACGCAGGGGCAAAGGACTGTATAGCTATTGCAGAACAACTAGTCCAGCCTTGATATTTCAGGGTAATATAGCTGTTCCAGAAAAACTCCGCGCCCCTCCCCTCCAAGTGGACACTAGTGATAGGAGCATTGGCCTTGTAATACCAGGGTTGTGAGTACAATCCATTAGGGTGCCTTTCAAGGGTCTGTCAGGGATGGTGATAGGTTCTGCTGTAAGTGCAGGGGAGTGGACTAGAAGACCTTTTGAGGTCCCTTCCAGTTCTATGAGATGTTTAATTCAAGAATAAGTCATTTTTTTTCCTGAATAAGTACTCCACTTCCAAAGTATTCTATAAAAAAGTCACTTTTACTTCGGAATGGTATCCACACAGGGGTCTTGTCTACACTGGCCCGTCCCTTTCGAAAGGGGCATGTTGATGAGGGAGTTTGGAAGATGATAATGAGGCGCTTCCAGAATATGCACGCTGCCTGTGTGCACGGGGGCCTTTTGAAAGGACCCGCAGACTTCAAAAGCCCCTTCTTCCTAAAACCAAATGGGCTTTCAAAGTCAGGCAGGTGCTTTTGAAAGTCCCCTGTGTACATGGGCAGCATGCGTTCCAAAAGCGGCACTTTCGAATCATGTGCGGCCACCATTATGTTAATGAGGCACTGCATATTCATAGCAGCACTTCATTAGCATCTTCTGAACTCCCTCATCAACATGCCCCTTTCAAAAGGGAGGGGCCAGTGTAGACGTGGCCAGGGAACTCTAGAACAGAGTGGAATAGTTATTCCAGATTACCTGGCCTGGTCAATTTCCCTGTGTAGAGAAACCTGAAGACTCGCCTTGTCTTTTCAGTGGATAGGGAAGACCATTGAGGAGAGATACAAAAACACTCCATAATGAGCATGCTCTGGATGGAGTCACTTTAAAAAGTAATTAAGATAAATAAACCTAAAAAAAAAGTGCAAAGAATTAACTGAGGGCATGATGCCATCCCTCACAAAGGGAGGCTTTCCCTTGCCTGCATGGAAAGAGGCCAGATACTGAGTATGGAAGAAAAGAATCTGGAATAATATTTTTGCTAGCTTGGTTCCAGTACCTGGATGATGATCTGTTGGTTTGGATGGGAGTTTATCCAAGTTTTTAACAAGATTGACTTTTTATTTTATAAACAGAAAAAGCAAAGTGATTTGTTTGCCAGAGAGAGACAAGTTAGGCTAATTCTCACCCATTTGTTTTCATTCACATCCACCACCAATTTTCCTTCCAGGAGATGTACCGTAAGTCTCAGCCAGAAGAATTCTATGACCTACTCACTGTCCCACTGACTTAGTCTGTAGAATTGTCTCCTACAGCATTATAACATGTAGAAAAGCATGAAACATTGAGACTGAATGGGATTCTGTGCTCAGCAGAAGAGCACAAAGGGTAATTGCACAAGAACCTTTCCTGGATTGCTTAGGGGTCAGTAACAAAGTGGAGGGACAGTGCAGAACCTGCTAACCTCTTGTGCTCTTGGGAGTGCTAGCTGTCTGACAAGGAGCAAAAAGGTTCAGAGTGAAACCAAAGCCCTATGCTGCCATGCATAGCAATGGATATGATCCTGTGTGAAGAGATGCACAAGCTGCAGCATTTCCCAGGACAGCAGAACTTTCACTTGGCTCAGCATATCTGGGAGGTACAAACAACAGGAATGATGCCTGAGTCAGCCAGAATCCCTTCTGAGCCATGCTATCTCCATGCCTCTTACTGGGTCTGATCCAAAGTTCATTAAAGTCAGCAAAAAAGACCTCAAACTATGGAGCAGCTCCATAGAGTGATTCTGTCTGCAAAAGGCAAAATCTAGCCTCATGCGAGCAGTTCAACTGAACAGCATTCACATGAACAAAAATTGCTCACGTCCTTAAAGGCAGCAGGATCAGGGCCCACACTATTAAAACAGAGCTTGGCAAACATAATGCTCTTTGCGTGACAGATCCAAAATTGTATAGCATTACCTATCAATAGAACAACAGACTGGAAGCAGGAGGCTCAGCAATTCCCTATGCCTGTAAAATGGGGGTTGGCAAGGATGGAGTTTTATCCACCTGAGGTTATTATATGCTGTGGTTGAATTTATAGCAATTGCCATTCTTTATGGCACTGCACACTCTCTGTCTGAACAATCAATTTGAAGTCATGTGTCTGTTAATGCTTCCATTTTGTTTAGCAGGGCAGTTAAATCTCCATGCAGATTCACCACCTGAAGGTTAACTGTGAGTTGTCTGAAAGTTGTTTACTAGTTCCTGTCACTGATGGGTCTTTCATTAAACTACATACCCCATATGGAGTCCACTGTTTTATCTTTCACCACTGATGAGAAGTTACTGGTGGGCTCGGGGGAGATTTATCAAAGACGTGCCTGCTAATTTACTGCACAGGGCTGCTGAATTCCTCTAGGAACTGTCCTTTGACCCTACAGCCATAAATTCTGTATTATAGAATTGGCAGACTTTAACAGCCCTTAGTTACTAAGTAATGGGAAAAAAAGCCCTGACCTGAAAAGACCAAAGTATTTTAAGGTAAAAAACTGTATTGTATATTAGGTGTTAGACAAAATATAGGAAATAAAATATTCAGTCTCTTGGGAAAGTGGCCAGATAAAGTAAATACTTGCTCTTATGATTTTTGTACTTTCAGGAAAGCATTTAAAACCAACCTATGTTATTTATCACTTTTAACATTTCCCCCCCAAGTACTGGTGGGTTGTGCCTATATAGTTGAATGTATAATCCACATGATGTATGAAACGCCATCGGGGCATGCTTTTCAAATAGCAGGTAACATGTATTAGCACGAGGCAGGCATTTGCACTTGCACAGTGAAGACTTAAGTTTGTAGACAAAATATTTTGAAGCACCCCAGTTAGGGTGATGGGAAGGCTGGTACCCTATGAGGAAGGAGGGTGAGCATACAAAAGCATTTGAACTTTATCAAGGAGGTGACTACAGAAACACAGCAAAGGAGACATTGTATGCTGCTGCCACCACCTCCTCCCTCAATGACTAATGGAGAGGGATGCTGCTGCCAGTCTAACTGAGGTACATGAAGTGGAGCTGACAGCCTTGCTTGGCCCTTCGGCAAGGTAGGAGTCCTGGCTCTGCACTCCCAGAAGGGGTGAGTTTTGGGGCCAAAGGTGCAGTGCTGCGTGTAGACAGCACCACTTGGACCACGCCTTGCTCCCCATCTCCACCCCCAGCCCTCAGTACTGCCCAGTGTGCATTTTACTGCACTCCAGCAGTGAATTAAAGGGGCCAGGTCTCCAGCCACTACTGCTGTTGTAGTCATGGCAGCAGTGGCCAGGTGCCCTGGGCTCTTTTGAATCACTGGGACCTGGGGCAGTTGCCGTCTTCTCTTTTTACTCCATCAGCAGGCCTGGACGCACACCTGTGGCATGGGTGAACTTTAAAGACTTGCCATGAAGAAAGAAACACTGTGTTGAATTCAAATGTGGTAAGCTGTTCTCATTCACAGAGGTAGCATAGGGTGTAAGCATCCAGTTCTCCTCCCCTTACGAGGAGGGATTGGAGAGACAGAGGAGATTGGCGGCCAAGCAGTGGGAAAAGTTAGGGGGCAGGCAGTGGGTAAGCAAAGAGGTAGAAGCAGCTGACATGAATAGGAGAAAGAAGGTGTGTGTGTGTGTGTGTGTGTGTGTGTGTGTGAAGACTGAGAGAAAAATCAGAGATTGGGGAAAGTGAGAGGCAAATAGAGGGAGAGAAGATGCAGAAAACAAGAGAAAACTGAAAGAAAAGAGATGGAAAAAGACAAGGGCTGGGATTTTCAAAGCTGCCAAAGAGACTTAGATGCACAGATCCAAGTTGTGCAATCAAATTCCCTAGGCAGCTTGGAAAAATCTCAGCCAGGAAATCCACCCTGCCAGGAACAATGCCTCTGTAAGGACGCTCTGCTTCCAGGAAAGCCACGTCAGGGCTGAGTTGCATCATGTGGCTAAACTTTAAAGACCAGAAAGAAACGAGACGAGGCAAAGAAGAGAAGAGGTGGCTGCTGCTTTGTCTGCCTGGGCATTTCACAGCATGCACTTCCAGACTTCATACACTCTGCAGCATTTTCCCAGCGAGGAACCCATTGCTCTCCCTCATTTCCTGACTCTATTCAGATTTTCAAATACTCAGGAAAGTTAGCTTCTTCTCATTCCTCTATCTTTTTCTCTCTGGAGTCACTGAGGAGAGTAAAATACCTACAAAGCTAAAACCTCCAGAAAGATGACAGAATTGGAACTTCCTTGTTTCTTTGCTAAGCAGCATGTTAAAAAAAAATTCTGGAACATTTTGTCTTTCAATGAATTGCCTCCACCTTTTGATATCCTGAGATCAAGCAGGCTTCAGACCAAACCACAGCACCTGTGATTAAGTGCTAACACTTATCACCTACACCAAAACCAGGCAGATGATAAATACTGTATAAACAATCCTTGGTTCTACCAAAGTGGGTAATCATCATGGCTATGAAATTGCTGCTGACAGGCTGTTGGCTCCAGCTGTTGGAGGTCCAAAAACAATTGTCTACCTCAGGGTTCAGCTCTTACATGGACCTTGTTTTTGATTTCTTAACAGGTGATCTTCCCAGTACCACCATCAGGCATTTTATTTGTGTGGACGGCATCAGTCTGGCACAGACTCAGGATTTCTGTTCCTTGGACGAAACCATGAATGCTGATATGAAAGACAGCCCTCTGTTGCAAAAGATGGAGATTTTCAACAGTGCCAAAAAGACAGTCTTCTACTGCCTCCCAGCTAAACAAAGGCCAACAAACATCTCAACACGAGCTCAACCACAACACAAAATCTGCATATCTCAGTATTACACTGGACTGTACCTTGATTTTTAAGGAACATCTTACTAAGACCTGCTGAAAGTAGGAGGTACAATCCCAACAGCAAATTAGCTGGTTCTCCCTGGGAAGCAAATGTAACATTAAGGAGCTTTGGCCTGACCATCAGCTGTTCTGTAGCACAATACTGTTCCGCAGTGTGGCTCAGCTTTTCTCACACGGGACTGGTAGAAACTCAGCTGAACCTGAGTTCATACCTGTGCGTATAACAGGTACCATGGGACCAACTAACCTGGCCTACCTTCTTGTTCCTGTCTAACATCATCCCTTCCTGACATCAGATGACATGTTGCCTTGCAGCATGTGTAACTTAAGGTGCAAGACGGGCCACATTTACACCTATTTAAAAATATATTTAAACCACAGAGTTCAAGACACTTCATTTGGACAGTTCCCTTCAGGAGTCTGTCTCTTTTCCAGGTAGCATGCTAATGGCCAAGAACAAGTTATAAACATATACAACAACTCTGTTGCCCATCTCCCTGTCTTTGACATTCCATGCCATCTTTGGACAAAGCTCAGTTGCTTCAGATGTGGCGTGATCATGTGTGCCGCTAACAACCACCAGTGGGGCCTTTGTCACCCCACCCCCTTCTTTACTGGGGCCATTCAGAAGAGGAAGGCCTCCTGTGTGCAGGCTGACCCCACTGGCAAAGACTGTCTGGTTTCCTTATGGACATGCACAGTGGCCATCCCTCAGCTATAATGAATGATGAAGACACAGAAAAACAAGCTTGACTTGACCAGCTACATAATGCGCTTGGTGGTGAGAATGTGGGCATCTGTAAGCTGCCTAACATGCCTGTTCAGGGGAGGAAGTCTCATCCTTGCTTCCAGAACAAGCTACTTGAAGCATTGGTCCTTGCACAGGAAGAGGAGAAAAAAGGGACGAATGGCCACTGATACGTGTCTGCTGCTCCCTTTCCTACTCAGGTGAGCGGGGAATTGACAGGCCACACAGGGGTAGGGAGCTAATGGAAATTTGGTTTTTCTTCCCATCATAGCTGAGTCAATCTGGAAGGGGAGGTAAACTGACAGAAAAACTCTTCAAGACCCATCAAAAGGTTATGACAATCCATTGAACAAATTGCATTTTGATTTACACTGGAAGAATCAAATATAGAATTTCATAGGGGAAGCAAGTAAACCCTTCCCGTATTATGATTTTTAATTCAGCCTATACACTGAAATACAGGCCACAGCCTATCTGGATAATCTTATGGCTTTCTTCACAACCATAAGTAGACTTAACCTTTGTTACATCTCTGTAACAGGAAATTATCTCCATTTGCTAGCAGGGGAACTGAGGCACAGGTTAGACCAAATGACTCACTTAAGATCACAGAGGAAGTATGTGGTAAAACCAGGAACTGAATGCTCGTTTTTCTAGTATACTTTACATTAGACTGTTTCAGATCTATAGGCTTTTCACTGGCCAACCCAAATCCTTGGATTCAGATAGTTAAGAGTAACAGAACCTATTCTGCTCCCTCATATATTAAATGTAAAAATCCAGAGTAACTTGACAACATCAATGAATTTACTACATGCTGTGTGTATATGAGAGCAGAATTGTGTCCGATGGCTTTTCACTGGTTGTGGCCCTGACCTGGCAAAGCACATAGGCTCACATTTGACTTAAAGTACAAGTGCTTAAGTGATGTGCTAGATTATAGCCTAAGAAGCAGTGCCTTTAGAGCAGGGTGAAGTTCTGGAGATGCTCTTCATACCCACTTCACATGCCTGAATGTTTAAACTTGCTTATGGGCATCCAGAAGTTGGCTTCTTTTTTTGATCAGTAACTGGAAATCCAGTTCGTTTCTTTTACTTTTCTATTATTTATTATGACAATTCTCATTAACTGATAGTGGAAGTCAAGTGATGGGGGGCCCCCACAGTTATTTTATATGATCAATTCTCTTCTTGGCTATTCCATATAAAGCAATGTTTGCATTGCCTCCAAACCTTGGCTAGGGTGTGAAGAAACATGATAGTAAATTGAGCACTGACAAATCTTTTCAAGATTGAGCTGGAAGTAGATTTTGGTATTTAAAAGACTGCATTTTAGTCCAACAGAGTTATTTCACCCACCTTGAGATGTTAAATTGCTATTTCAAAGACAGGCATATTTTCAAGCTTTCAAAATGAGTTAGACATAATTTAAAAATAAAAAGGGAATTCACGTATTAGCCTTTTAAAAAGGTCTTTGGTCAGTTATCAGCTTCCACACCAGGCCTCTGTCTGAAATATACTTTCTGAACTGTCAAATTAAACATCACTTTACAACATTCCCTGCTTTTATAGTAAGTTCTGCTTACAGACTAAAGATTGCTCTGGACAGCCTTCCAAAGTGAATCTGGGGTGGAATTCCATTTTTTTTAAGTCCAGAAAACAGTTTATCTGGATTCTAGTAAACAGATCATGTAGCATCTATTGTTAGTCACCTCAGGTAATTGGGTGAGTTCATTTGAAATGAGTGGATCTTTGTGATGTGGCATGTGAAGTGAATCATATCACCTGACAGTTGCTCATGCTATAAATTGTATTCTTTATGTCCTACAGAGATGCAGTAAGGGGCCTGTGGAAAACGGGACGGTGCCGCGCTCCTTTTGGCTACATCTACATCGGATATGGTGGTATTCCAAAATAGCTGCCCATCTAAGAAATGTGCTTGTTGTCTTGAAATGTTTTTTGAGATAACAAGTGCACTGTTCCAGCATCCCTGTACACCTCACTGCAGGAGAACAGGTATGCCTTGAAATAGTGCTTTATTTTGTCATGCAATTAGGAGAAATTACAAAGGATGAATATAAGCAAACGATACATGTATGCAGGGGCAAGATTAGAAAGACAAAGGCACAAAATGAGCTCAAACTAACTAGAAACATAAAGGGTGACAAGAAGACATTCAATAAATATGTTTGAAGCAAGAGGAAGGCCAAGGACAGGAAAGAGGGAGAAATAATATCAGGAAACTTGGAAATGGCAGAGGTGCTTAATAACTTCTTTCTTTGTGTCTACACCAAGAGGTCTGATGCAGAAATGCATAACATGATGATTGATAGTGGGAAGGAGGGTAGGTTTAGAGACTAAAATTTAAAAAAAAGTTAAAAATTACTTAGAAAAATTAGATGCCTGCAAGTCACCAGGGCTGATGAAATGCATCCTACAATACTCAAGGAGCTGATAGAGGGGGTACTGGAACTTTTAGCTATCATCTTTGTAAAGTCCTGGAAGTCAGGAGAGCTTCCAGAAGACTGGAAACAGGCAAATATAGTGCCCATCCATAAAAAGGGAAAAAAGAATAACCCAGGAAACTACAGACCAGTCAGTTTAACTTCTGTGCCAGGAAAGATATTAGAGCAATTAATTAATGCAAACATCTGGAAGAAAATGGGTAATAGGTAACAGCCAGCATGGACTTGTGAAGAACAAATCGTGCCAGCCCAATCTGATAGCTTTCTTTGACAGAATAACAAGTCTTGTGGATAAGGGTAAAGCAGTGGATGTGGTGTAGCTAGACTTTAATAAGGCATTTGATATGATCTCACACGATCTTCTTATCAATAAACTAGGCAAACACTACTTAGATGGGGTTACTTTAAGGTGGGTGCATAACTGGCTGGATAACCATTCTCCAAGAGTAGTTATTAATGGTTAGCAGTCATGCTGGCAGGGCATAACAAGTGGGGTTCCGCATGGGTCTGTTTTGGGACCCGTTCTATTCAATATCTTCATCAATGATTTAGATATTGGCATAGAGAGTATGCTTATTAAGTTTGTGGGTGACACCAACCTGGGAGGGGTTGCAACTGCTTTGGAGAACAGCGTTAGAATTCAAAATGATCTGGACAAACTGGAGAAATGGTCTGAGATATACAGGATGAGGTTTAATAAGGACAAATGCAAAGTGCTCCACTTAGGAAGAAACAGTTTCATACATACAAAATGGGAAGCAACTGTCTAGGAAGGAATACTGTGGAAAGGGCCTTAGGGGTCATAGTAGACCAGAAGCTAAATATTAATCAAAAGTGTGATGCTGTTGCAAAAAAAGAAAATGTTTCTGGGATGCATTAACAGGAGTGTTGAGAGCAAGACATGGGAAGTCATTCTCCCTCTCTACTCAGTGCTCATTAGGCCTCAACTGGAGTATTGTGTCCAGTTCAGGGCACCCCATTTCAAGAAAGATGTGGAGAAATTGGAGATGATCTAGAAAAAAGTAATGAGAATGATTAAAGATCTAGAAAACATGAGCTATGAGGGAAGACTGAAAGAACCGGGCTTGTTTTGTTTAGAAAAGATAAGATTCAGAGGTGACATGATAGTGGTTTTCAAGTACCTCAAAAAGAGTTGCAAGGAGGAGGGCGAAAAATTATTCTCCTTGGCCTCTGAGGATAGAGCAATGAGCAATGGGCTTACATTGCAGCAAGGGAGGTTTAGGTTGGGCATTAGGAAAAACTTCTTAACTGTCGGGGGGTTAAACACTGCAGTAAATTGCCTAAGGAGGTCGTGGAATCTCCATCACAGGAGATATTTAAGTGCAGGTTAGATAGACATCTATTGAGTATGGTCTAGACGGTGTTTGGCCCTTTCATGAGGGGAGGGTACTGGATTCAATGACCTCTCAAGGTCTCTTCCAGTCTGATGTTCTAGGATTCTATGTGGCGCCATTTAGACAGTGCCACATGCCAATTAGCCTATTTCGAAATCTACTTGAAATAAGCTACGCAATTTGCATAATGCAAATTGTGTAGCTTATTTTGAGGTTAGGCTGTTGTCTAGACACAGCCCTTGTGAACCTGTTCAGTAATACGACACACTTCAATGAGAAACAATTCCACAGCACACCCGCTTTTTCCAGCTGAATCTACTGTTTTTATAAATGCCATGTTGACTTATGTTTACTACAGTTACAGTCTTACTAGAGAGCTTTGCAATTTCCTGTGCCTCTTCCCCTTCCCGTGCCCCACTTTTCAGTGTGTGTGTGGGGGTGGGGGGAAATGGGTGGAATTGATCAGTCAGCTCCTGTGGGCTCAAGCATCAAGGCTGCCTGAGTCCCAGCTAGCACAGTATCATCAATTTCCCTCCTACAGCCACTTTGTAAAGCCTCTGCAAGGGGAAATCGACCAATCTCGCACTAGCTGGGAATCAGGCAGCCTTGCTGCTTGAGCCACCAGATGACCCAGGCTTGGTCAATTTCCCCTTTCCCCAGCTCTTTGTGGCACACCAGTTGAAAAATCACTGCACTAATGTGTCTGCTCTGCATTGCTATTGTTTCAACTCCCTTGAGCAGGCTCACTGGGCAAGCCGAGCAGCGCATTAATGATTCCCTCGCAATACTTCAGTCCTTGAACAGAGTAACAGGTGAACATACAGGATGGAGTCACTCTCCTTTTGGTTCTTCCTATGCTCCTGGATGAGCTGCACTCCTTTTCCTACGTGGCAGATGGCTTGCAGGGCTCCAGGTGGCTACATGCCACATGGCCGCCTCTCCATTCTGTGAAGCCACCAGTGAGTGCTCTAATGCAGGATTTTTGTGAGCTGGCTCCCCTCCACACCACACGCTGCAGGCAAGCATCTAGGCCAATGTAGTTACACAACAGTTGATAATTCTGCACAGATATATATTAGAGCTGGCTGGAAAAGGGAGTTTCCACTTCTTGGGAATTCTGGATTCTTGGCATTTTGTTTTGTTCCACATCAGAATGAAACTTCAGAATTACAGAATGTCCAGCAAAATGGAACAATCTGTTTCAGCATCCGCTCACCAGCCCACCCTCCAGCTGGGAACTGGTAAGTTGGCTTGTTGGCAAACTAGGAACCGGCACAGCAGCCTATCCAGGCAAAAGGCAAGCTGGCAAGCCTGGAACCCAGCCAGCCAGCTAGCCATTTTGACCAGCTGTAACACACATGCACATACACATGTCCCCGCCTTGCCTACATATTACTACATCTTAATATACATTCTGATTTAATTGTAAATTAACTCCGAACTAGCTGGTTTTTAAAACTTTACTCTCTCTTTCACTTGATCAAGCCAACGGCCCGACGGATAAATTGGCCAAGAGAAAGAATTAACAAACTACAGATGTGCACATTTACGTTAAAAAGTTAAGTTTTCCCTCTTTTCTTCCTGGAAGGCCTCCTCCTGTTCACAGGATGGAGTGCTTTCAACTCTCAGAACACTGCTAATATACAAGAAGCTGCTCAGCACTTTCCAGGATCAGATCCATTGTGTAAAAGAAAACCCTGAGAATATTATTGATAAAGATGAATTTGCAACAGAGAGATATAACTGAAGATTTAATTTAAAGCCTTTACTGCTGGTCAGTACAGTACTGAGTACTGTTCTGCAGCCTTTTTAACATGAATCTATAGAAACCTGAGGTATAATAAATTCCACCTAACAGTATTCAGGGCAACAATGCCTTTAAATTCAATTACAATGAACTACTTATGGTCTGATCCTTTGCTGAACATTCTCAGCTGGGAAGTTGTTTTATGGTTGACTGACTCCTATTATTCCAGTTTAACCATCACAGTCTAATTTCCCTTTGTAAATAAAAGCTAGCCTTCACTTCAGAACTCATCCCTACTTTAGGTGAATGCTATATAGTTACACCTTTAGCTAAATGCCTTTAGCTTGGAATTTTTTCTATACAGAGTTGTGCGCATTTTCACAGTGATATTACTATTAATCCACCTGTGAATTTAGCAGGTAAAGGAAAGAAAATAAACAATAAAACAACCAAGGTGTTAAAAAGAAAAGATAAGAACATCCACTGAAAATTGAGATTAAGCCAAAATAATGAACCTACCATAAACCTTTGACCTTAAGAGAAGAGCTAATATAAAGAAGAAATTTGATCTGCAGACCCAGTACTATTTGAATCCCACAACCCAGCCTATGAGACAACTGATTTTGCCTGACCCCCATTTGAGCATGTTTTCAGGTCTGCTCTGAATTGCAAATGAAGGTAATCTGGGGAACATTATTTTGGAGACAACAGATGGATGAATGACATGCAGGAGAGGCATTGTCTCTGAAGGCAAGTGAGGAGGCCACAGAAAAAGTGGCAGATTTTGATAGTAATTACTGCAAGCTATTATGCATGGGCACTGGCAGGGCTGCATTGTTAATCAGAGTAATTAGGATTTGGTTAAGGCATAACAATGAGCTGTACCTCATAAAACCCTGAAAGCTATCCATTTTCTTCTCAGTTCTAGGAATTTTCTATTGTGATTCATAGATAGCCCAGTGGGAGGGCAGTCAGCAGATCCCAAGTGAATCAGTGTCCCTAAATCTTCAGGCCTGACAAGTCTGACAAGCTATTAAAAAACTGCTGATCATTAGGCAGGCAGCTTGTTTCTGTCTGTATCTATTGATTTATCTAATGAATGATATTGTTTGAAGCTTAGATTACTCATGCTGCTGCCAGCTGATGCAACCCGTATGGTAAAATGACAAAACGTGGTCAGACTTACTGCTAAATATGCGCGGCTTATTCATTTTTGAAGACTTTTTTTTAAAAATTCCATTTGACTGCCTTTAAATTGTTTTGTGGTATTCCAAAAAAATAGCTCAACATTGTTTTGAAAACCAAAATCAGAGATTTACTGAATGATTGCAAACAGATATTTGATCACTGAAGAACTGGTATGCCTGATAAATTCACAGCAGTAATTTTTAGATCAGCCATTGTCCATTTATTATATGTGATTCGCATGGTGGAGTTCAGGGCTGACCTTGGATTTAACATAAACACTGTGATAAAAGCCCTCCTTAGTGCATTTGAGGAATCCCTAATGCCTTTTTCTCATATCAGCAATTTTTAAATTCAAAATTTAAGATGCATTTAATTAGGTGTGCTTATTGAACCACAGCAGCAGCTACTATGATATGTTACTAGTTTTACTTTAAATTATCCTTTCACCAAATTACAAAGAAAGAACCTTAAAACATTCTTACATTTCACCTCTTCAGGTAAACAGAAGTGAATTCTTGTTCATAATTCACAATAAGCTCTGGTTTTCCACTTTCCCTCACATTTCATTCATTGTTACAAAATTACTGGGTTCCTTTATAGGATTCAAATCCCAAAATGGAAACTAAAGAGCCAGTTCCGCAATTCTTCAGTGCTTTATGAGTAACGTGGCCATGCCAAATTCATGCAGATAAAACCTTTATTCTGAACAAATGCTTGTGCATCTGTGTCTAATATATATAAATCCATCAATCAATGAAAGGCAGCTACTATTCCAGATCCTATGGGATGTAGTTCATGATTTTAACGTGTCTAGAATTTTGAACACTTTAGGACAGGAAATAAAGATTAATTTCTCCAATTAAAGCTAGAATAGAAATATGGATAGGCTGCCACATAAATATATCAGTTGGAATTCACCAATGCTCTTAACTAGCACTACTGTTATTCCTACTCTTACAAAAAAGAGTCAAGGGATATTTATGCTCACACAGCAGCCAGCACCTGAGTTTTACATTTTATCTAAAAGATGCCCCTGCAGCAGCCTGTATCTTCTTAACAATAGTAACACTGCTATTTTGCACTAATATGCATTTATACAAAAATGTCCACATATTACTGATGAGGAAACTGAATCAAAAAAAGTTTGAGATTTTCACAATGTTACACAGAAAATCAAATGCAGAAGATCAAATATGTTGCATCTTGCAAGAAAAGATGAAATATGTGCAGCCAAGTTTGCACTGCTATTTAACCAGGCATTAGATTCTAGTTATGCTTCTGCTCTTTGCCAAACAAACAAGACAATTTCAAAATGTTTTGTGGAAGACCAACAGCTTCAACATAAAACTAATTTGGCCACAGACTGTCATTTGAGATTTAACGTAGGGGAAAATCTAAACAAAAAATCAATGAACATCTACCATGATTGTATTCAGGTTCTTAGACCATACTCATCACTGTGATGTTTGAGCATCCACCTGTATATAATGGCCTGACTCTAAGGCTACATCTACACTAGAAGCATCTGTCTACAGAAGTTACTGTCGGAAGAGAGATGTTCTGAGAAAACATCTGTTGACAGATTGCATCTACGCATAAAAGCAGATCAATCTTTTGATCTGCTCTGTCGATAAGAGAGCCCCTTGGAGTATCTACAGAATGCATTTTGTGTATACACGCTTCATGAGTTTTGTCTACAAAACTCTTTAGTGTAGACATTGCCTATAAGGAAAGACACTGCTGCCTTAAGGTGGAGTTGCACAAGTTTAGAAGACAAATTGATCAGCAGATAGAGTGGGTCAAAGTATTTGGCACAAATTTCAGACATTAGGTACTTACCTGCCTTTTTTTTTTGTTAGTGAATGTTTGAAACTGATTTTCAGTTTATTTGACTGCATTCTCAACTCCTAAGTCTTCACCAGACTTCTATTATATAAATGCCAACACTGCAGGTTGTTGTGAACTGTTCATGTTGACTACCCTTATTTGTGGTACGTGCATAAATCACTGTTTGCTTCTTGACTGGAACTTTGCAAACAGGAGATTAATGGATTAAATACTGATAGGTACAATATCAATTTTCAGATAAACAATCATTTAGACAAAATACTTTGGGATTCATGAGCATTTTCATCTCTTAGAGATTATCTGAATATTTGCAAATATTGTGATGTAACAAGATGAACTTCACACTTTACTTTGCAAAAGCAGTTTTACTTTTCAGCCAGACTGCTACGATAACAGAGGTACATATATAATAAACAGTTCTGTAGCACCTGAGAGGCTAATAACTTTATTTGGTCATGAGCTTTTGTGGATAAAACCCACTTCTTCAGAAAAATGGAGTAGATAGATATACACACGTGCTTACACTTCTGTGTGGGTTCTATACGCATGCACGTGTACGCACACACAGTTTTCACACCTACAGGACTGGTGGCTAAAAGAAATGAGTGTGTCATTTATTTTGTTTCATTAGATCCAGATGTGGGATTGAAGCACAGGGTTGATCAAGTGATTTGCCCTAGTGATTTGTATCTAGGGTTCCTGTATCTCAGTCCCATATCCTATCCGTTATTAGATCATTCAAGGCATGAGGCACCACTTGGGCTAAGTCTATACTAGGGAAGTAAATTGATTTCAGATACACAATTCTAGGTATGGCATTTGCATAGGTAGAGTTGACGTATTGGAATTGACTTAGTTTTCTAGTATAGACCTAGACTTTAGTATTTAATCTACCATTGACCTCTGTCACTCCATGCAATAGCATGGAGTGTAGGGGTTGACTGCCAGCCCCGGAGAGATCGATTTTTGCACGTCTTTACCAGACGTGATGATAAGTCTGGAAGTGATGATACTCTGGAAGTACAGATATACCCTTATGTGAAGTGAAGTCCTTACGCATGCTATTTCAATGTGTTTCTAAATACTTACATTAAAAGAGGTTAGATTAGGTGGGTGAAGTAATATCTTCTATCAGACCAATTTGTGTTGGTGAAAAGACAAACTTTTGAGCTCCAGATCTGAAGAAGAGCTCCATGTAAACTCAAGCTTGCCTCTTCCATCAAATTGGCCCAATAACATGATCGTACCTCACCCATCTTGTCTCTCTCATATCCTGGGATCAACATGTTTACAACAATACAGAAAAAAATTAAAACATTTTCTTGCTCTAGTGTTGAAAGTGAACATGTGAGCACAGTTATCCTAGCCTGATCTTTGGAAATATCATTTAGACTTTGTAGAGGGGTTTGCCCCTCCTTATTGCTGTTACTCTAGTGGGTCTTTTTCTTAAAATAATTTTTTATCTTTTTTGAATTTAAAAGAAATATGTTTGGTTTTACTTTAATGTTTACAAAATGTTTGCCAGGGAAAAATGGGATTATGAAGAAAAACATTTAAGCACCATGCTGGGTGTGTTAGTGTTTTGCATTTTGCTACCACATCTGTCCCTTCTTTGATTCATGTTTCATAATGCTCCAGACAAGGTTGGATGAGATCATATTTGCTTGGATTGGTTAATCATCTGGAGACTGACTCTCTGAAAGAGCCAAAACAGTCCCTAATCCTCATGAGGTCTGCTGGGAGCTGAGAGGGCTTGGCATCTGGCAGTAGGTTCCCAGGACCTCACAGGATCAGACCTTTAACTTAATTTCCATCCTACATCTATTTCACTCAGAGGTTAAAAACATACACTCAGCACAATGGTACTTTCACTTTCAAAACTAAAGCTTCTCCTTAAAAGGCAAACTAATCAATATGATTATTGACTGCAGCAGTGTTGTGAATGATGCTTCCCGTGAACAACCTGAGGTGTAAATGTTCATGTGCAGGGGGAATAAAATGTCTTTCTCTTGTATTTGGAATTGACAAGTCCACATTTGATGGAAATTAAATAATGATTTTTTCAGGTATGAATACACTAGCTTCTGTTGCCACTAAGTTCAGGTCCCCACAGGGAGTTTCAAGGAAATATTTAATGAAAGATACATTGATTTGGGAGTAGTTCTCTGCCATAAGACTGTTCAGTTGTAGCACTGGCTGTGAGTCTTTCCCCATTCCTTGCCCTTCCTTACTGTGAAAGAGAATATTTATACAGAACAGAAAATGCTAGGGGTATAGCCTTCCTGCCACTTGTACCAGTTTAATATCAGTGTAACTCCAGCATAGTAAATTACTTCTGATTTAGCTTTTAATGTGTGAAGAGAATCAGGTCATAGAATCATAGAATACTAGGACTGGAAGGGACCTCGAGGGGCATTGAGTCCAGCCCCCTACCCCAATGGCAGGACCAAGTACTGTCTAAACCATCCCTGATAGACATCTGTTTAACCTGTTCTTAAATATCTCCAGCGATGGAGATTCCACAGCCTCCCTTGGCAACTTATTCCACTGTTTGACCACCCTGACAGTTGGGAACTTTTTTCTAATATCCAACCTAAACCTCCCTTGCTGCAGTTTAAGTCCATTGCCTCTTGCTCTATCCTCAGAGGCCAAAAAGAATAAGTTTTCTCTCTCCTCCTTATGACACCCTTTTAGATACCTGAAAACCACTGTCACGTCTCCCCTCAATCTTCTCTTTTCCAGACTGAACAAGCCCAATTGTTTCAGCCTTTCTTCAGAGGTCACATTCTCTAGACCTTTAATCATTCTTGTCGCTCTTTTCTGGGCCCTCTCTAATTTCTCCACATCTTTCTTGAATGACAGTGGCCAGAACCAGACACAATACTCCAGCTGAGGCCTAACCAGCGCAGAGTAGAGCAGAAGAATGACTTCTCGTGTCTTGTTCACATCACACCTGTTAATGCATCCCAGAATCAGGTTTGCTTTTTTTGTAACAGCATCACACTGTTGACTCATATTTAGCTTGTGGTCCACTATAACCCCTAGATCCCTTTCTGCTGTAGTCATTCCTAGACAGTCTCTCCCCATTCTGTATGTGTGAAACTGATTGTTCCTTCCCAAGCGAAGCACTTTGCATTTGTCCCTATTAAACTTCATCCTGTTTACCTCAGACCATTTCTCCAATTTATCCATATCATTTTGAATTGACCCTATCCTCCAAAGCAGTTGCAACCCCTCCCAACTTGGTATCATATGCAAGCTTAATAAACGTACTTTCTATGCCAATATCTAAATCACTGATGAAGATATTGAACAGAACCGGTCCTAACACAGACCTCTGTGGAACCCCACTTGGATAACATTGGTTATACTCTTCTAAGCAGATATCGCATAGCTCAGGGTATGAATAAAGTATAATATCACAGCTAAGCATTTCATCTGTGGTCCTGGAAATGACAGATCTAACAATGCAGAACTATGGATTACCCGTCATAGTGAGAGGTGCCTTACAAATCCATAGACCTTGTTTCAAAACAGGAAAACAAATTAAGGAGCATTTCAAAGCTATTTGTGCTTTCTGGGGTTTAGTTCAAAATAAACACATTTTCCATTTTCCCTTGCAACTTTACAATTAATTTTTATCATCACATTATCAAAATATCTTAAAATTATTATTAAGATTCTGTTTTATTAAAAGTTACAGTTTATGATAGATGTGATTCTTCAATAACAATTCTTCAATAACAATCTCAGACCACATAGATAAAAAATTTCAATCAAAATTGTTTAAAAAGTCACAGGAAACAATCACAAAAATAACTGACAATTTTTGATTAAAAGTTTAGTTGACAAGGAAAAAAGGATTTTTTTCTTCTTGAAATAAATATCAACCAAGTCTACTCTGCAACCTAAAGACAGACATTTACTTTTTTGATTGCTGGTTGACAAAAAAATTCTCATCTTGTTTCCGTTGTCTTTACTCAACCTCTGTCTACCCTATTGTCCAGACTGCTGCTCTGAGATCAATCCACCACTGGTCGATCTAGCAAGTCTATTTAAGACTAACCAAATTGACTGCAGGTCACTCTGCAGCTGACCCCTGTTCTTTTACACCAGACGTGAATATAAGTGAAGTTGACTGGAGAGTTTTGCCTGTTGAGTCGCCGCAGTGCAGACCCCATGGTAAAGCGACCTAAGAACTTATTCACATAGCTAGAGTTGCATAGCTTAGATTGACTCCTGTGTAGTAGTGTAGATGCAGCCTCAGAAACAATTCCCATTTTGCTGAGGGAGAGCTGTGGGATTAAGGGTTGGGCCTACATCTCTTAAACTTCTTTAAAGGAGTTCAGAGTGAAATTTGGCAGATACACAAACCACTTGTTATACCACAATAAGATTGGATTATTCCTCAGGGGGATAGCCCTCAGAAAGGGGTTCCTGGGAAAGAAATATATGGATTCCCCCATATCCTTCCTTAGAGTTAAGGATAACATGCACATGCATTCCTCCTGTGGCCCATTTCACAGGGAAGGACCCATTTGGAACCATCATCCCTCTCTAATGACTCACATTCAATGCATGTGGAAGCCCTGTGCTTCCAGAGTGGCTCTGACTATGGTCCAGCCGTGATGCTTGCTAGTAGAGTGGTAATGGAGTTGTACTAGGAAGAACTCCTTTCACCTTGCCTGCTGCTCCTTAATGCTGAAGTGGGCAATAAGCCACCCACAGGCTGGATGTGGTTCACCGGGATTAGCCCTGGCAGGCTGCCACGTGCTTTATTTACCTATGCCTCTGCACGTACGGTGGCTCACAGCTCCCATTGGTTGCAGATCGCTGTTCCTGTCCAATGGGAGCTGCAGGAAGTAGTGTCCCAGTTTCCAGTCCCAGAGTGGGGTCAGGGCAGTGAGGCTTGTCCAGCTACAGTGGGGGAGAAGAGATTAGGCTACGGGGGGCTTGCACCACTTCCCCCATCTGATGCTCCTGCCAGGGAGCAGGGTCAAGGCACAGGGGCAGGCCCTGCTCTGGCATGTAAAATGGCAAATGGGGGGCGTTGGAGGCTTGCAAGCCCCTATGGCCTAATCCCATTCCCCCTCGGGAGTGCTCAGTGGGAGGAGAGGGGCAAGTCACAGCTGCACAGCTGGAGCACAGCATGGGCAGAAAGTAACAAGCCCTGCTTCCCCACCCCAGACCTCATCATGAGTCCCAGACTGGCTGAGCAGGGCAAACACAAGGGGAGAATCAGAGCAGGAATGGGGCCCACCCATGGCTATGCCTCTGCCACAAACTGTGTTACCCAGTCTTAAAGGCATATCCAGGAGGCATGCTCCCAATTCTGCCTAGTTTCCCAACTCCCTGCAAGCATGGGCTCTGAGTCTACATTGAGAAGGGGACAGTGCCATGGAAGGGAAGAAGCTGTACATGACAGTTGCTGACTGTACATAGCTGAGGGGAAAGGAGGGCAGCCTCGTCCCTCTAATACATTTTTTATAAAAGAAAATGCATCATCTCTATTAAATTATGATAATCCAAAACAAAGGCCAAATGCTACCTGTTATTACCTATAGAAAATTTGGTGCACTGCAGAATGCCAAAGGGACAAGTTTATGTTAATGTTTTTAAAAGTACTGGTATTATGACCTACATTATTAACTACACTTTAACAAAACTCACTTGTTTACTTTTTGGCTTTCATTTGCCTTGAACAATGACATTGGAGGAAGAAGCTGATAATCATCAATTTCTTGTTCTCACACACCATACAATTCCACAGTATTTCAAGTGCAAGGAAATATTTGAATGGAAAAACTTTTTCTCTGAGTTGTTAAATCCTGAAAAAAATTCTGTTGAGGTATGTGCTGCAGAACTTTGCCTTTTTCTAAATTCACACTTTTTTTTAATCTAAATTACTTGACAGTGTCCTTTTGCAAATATGAATCTGGCTGCTAGCCATTAAATTTGATGCTGTTCTCTCTGAGGGCAAGATTTACCTCACCTAGGGTGTGTCTACACTAGCAAGAACATTCGAAATCCAGATCGAAAGAGCGGTTCTTTCAGAAGAACCCACAGAGCGTCTACACACACGGCGCTATTTTGAAATTAACTTCGAAAGAACTCCCCTGTTTTTTCGAAGTCGGCCCTCCCTTCCCAGGATGGCAAGAGCACCCTCCTTTGAAAGATTATTTTGAAACAGCACATGTGTAGATGCTCCACAATCCACTCCTTCAAAAGAGCGGGTCCTCCATGGCTGCGATCAGCTGGCAGGTGGCGGTATCCCAGCACAAGCGGAGCTCTATGGCTCCAGCAGCAGCTGCGTTCCAGGACGTAGGCTCCCAGAAGCCCTCGGGCAGGAAGCTGAGACTGTGCAGGCAGCAGGGAGCACACGCTGCTGAACAGCCACTCCCTGCCACGATGCTCCAGCCAGCCCTGAGCCCCCCTCGGTACCATGGCCAGCAACCCCAACCTCCGCCCCCCCTCCAGGGCCCCCAGTGAAACCGGAGAGCTCTCCCAGGAGGGGAGCCAGCCCTCCAAGTGCTGGGCCCCCTCCTGGACGGATGCTGAGGTGTGGGACCTCCTTGCCCTCTGGGCAGTTGAAGACATCCTGCACCAGACAGGGGTCCGGTGCAGGAACGTTGTGGTGTTCCAGCACCTCACCACAGGCCTCACCAGCCAGGGTCACCCCACCCGAACCCCAGACCAGGTGACGTCTAAGGTGAAGGAGCTGCACCAGGGATATTTAGGGCCTGGGACACAGCCAGGCAGTCAGGGGCAGCGCCCACCAGCTGCCCCTGCTATGAAGACCTGAACTGCCTCCTTGAGCCTACGGAGGCAGGACCCCCAGCAGTGCTGCTGGACACAATGGTCCTGGCCTTGGAGCAGGAGATGGGGACAGAGGAGGACCACCCTGGACCCGCGCCCAGCACCAGGTGCCCACGAGGGGTGGACACCACCGCCGATGACAAGGGCTCAAGTGAGGGGGCCCTCATCATCGACATCCTATCCATGCCATCCAGCCGGGCCCCATCAGTCTGTACCTCTCCTGACCTCCTGGAGGGACCCACAGGTAGGTGGCCTGCACACCCGCCACCCCAGGACTGAGGAGGGGACATCCAGTCTCGTCCAGGTTTGCCACAGCCCCCCCCACATGCCCACCACCCTGGGGCCTGTGGACTCCAGACAGCCGCGTTCCCTGGGCCCGGATGGGGGGACAACATGCGGCACTCAGCACCACATGGGCAGGATAGCACCACAGACCGGTGGCTGTGAAGGGACCAGGAGGGGGGTGTGCGGGCAGCATGGTGTAGCCCTTGCCCTTGGCACCCATGCAGGGAACCCTGGGACATGGGCATCACAGGGCACTCAGTGATGGGTGGGGCACAAGGTTCAGTGCTTGGGACTCATGGCCTCACCCTGCTCTCCCTTTTGTCTCCACAGTTCCTGTAGCCAGCGGCTGAACCAGCCCCACCACCGAGTTCGAGGGTGAGCTACACAGACCCTGCACTGTCTCCATGTGGGCCCACCGCAGAGCCATCCGCTGGCACCACCTGGGTGGGGAGGAGGAGACGGGGAGGCTGCCCACACTGCAGCACTGCGGGACCTTTCCAGCGTGCTGCGGGAGTGGCTGCAGATGGAGCGATGGGCCTGGGACTGGGTGGCTGCCAACCTTGACACCCTGACTGAGCCCGTGGCCAGCCGCCTGGCCCTGACTGCCGCCCCATCACCACCCGCTCCTGCAGCCACTCCTCCCACACCCAACCCACTGTCTCCCCATCCGCCCATCACCCACCCGCCTCCCACCTCCCCCGCTCCTACCTCCCCTCTTCCAACCTCCCCCACTCCCCAGTCTGACTTCCGACCCCCCCACAGTGAACCACCCCCCAGATGCCCAACCTTGCTGCCCTGATCCCGACCCACCTGCCCCCGGCCAACCTCGTCCAGCTGGCCCACATGCTGCTGGCAAGGGCTGGCCAGAGGGAGGCCGTGGCCCCCACCCCCCCCCGTGCCGAACCCGCACAGCCCACAGAGACCTTGCCTCAGGTGCACCCCTACCTGCCCATGGAACCGTCCCGACCCCAATGGGGCCCCCAGACACGGGGGAGATGGGTACGGTGTGGACGACGGGGAACACGGCCATAGAACCCCGAGGGGGACTAAGCTGCCCCCCCTCCTGGGAGCCCGCCCACCCAGGGCCTCTCCACTCCTGTAAATAGTTACCCCCCTGCTCCCACCAGCCATTCCACCCCCCCTGTAAATAGTTGTCCAGGTCTTGAGTTACTTACATAAAATGTTTATTTCTGTGTTCCACCCTGTGTCTCCTGTGCATGGGTGGTGGGGAGGGGGCAGTGTGCAGTGTGGTGGTGTGTGCACGTGCATGCATCTGCGCGTGTGCAGAATGGTGGTGTGTGTGTGTGTGTGTGTGTGTGTGCAGGGTTGGGGGGCTCACCACGTGCCCTGCTCAAAGGCCTGGCACAGGGCCTCCCGGATCTGCACCCCATCCTGCTGGGCCAGGCAGCATGGGGCTGCTCATACCTGTGCCCCAGCTGGGCAGCCCATCCCTGCGTATAGGGCTTGTTTTTGGCCTCCACAATGTTATGCAGGATGCAGCAGGCCCTGACCGCTGCCGGGACATTGGCCAGGCCACCTCCAGCCTCATGTGGAGACACCTGAAGCACCCCTTCAGGCGGCTGAACGCCTGCTCCATGGTATTGTGGGCCCAGTTCAGCCCCTCGTTAAAACGGTCCTGGCTCGGCTGGGTGGCCCCGTGTACGGCCTCATGAGCCAGGGCTGTAGGGGTAGGCTGCATCTGCCACGATATGTGGTGGCATTGTTGTGTCCCCGACGGGCAGCTCCCGCTGGGGGAGGAAGGTCCCCTCGGCCATGCTGCATCCCAGTCCCAAGTTCCTAAAAACCCTGGTGTCATGGGCACGGCCAGCCCAGCCCATCCAGATGTCCTGGAACTGGCTGTTGGCATCGACGAGCGCCTGTAGGACCACAGAATGGTAGCCCTTCCGGTTCACACAGGCCCCATGACTGTGCTCCAGGGCCCTGATGGCAATGTGGGTGCTGTCCAGGGCCCCGAAGCAGTTGGGGAAGTCCAGCTTCTGGAAGCCCCGCATGAAGTGTCCAGGTCCCTGATGTGGATCAACTGCCGCAGGAGCACCTTGTTGATGGTGCAGACGACCTGTGGGGTGGTGAGCAGGTGTGCTTATGAGTGTGACCTGGGCTACATTCTGCACACCCACCCCCCCACCATTTCCCGCCCCATCCCCGGTGGAGGATGCCCCACCACTCCCTGCCCCTGTCCCCGGTGGGGGATGCCCCACCACTCTCCAATAGGTCCCCTTGCTGGGGCACCCCCCCCGCCCCTGGCTCCCCGCATGCAGTGTGGGTGTGATGCGGCCATAGCTTACCTTGATGAGGACGACCCTGATGGTGGCTTTGCCCACCCCAAACTGATGGCTGATGGATTGGTAACTGTCCGGGGTGGCCTGCTTTCATAGGGTGATTGCCACCCTTTTCTGTAGGGGGAGTGCTGGCCTCATGCAGGTGGACTGGTGCTGGAGGACTGGGGCAAGCCTTGGTCATCCTGAAGTTCTGTAGCCACTGGTCATTGCCCCAGTCCTCCAGCACCAGCCAGTCCCTCCAGTCGCTGCTTGTGGGGAAGCTCCACAAGTGGCGGGTGACCCGGGGGACTGGCTGGGGGCATCATGCCCTGAGGACGGCCTCTGGGAGAGCGGCTAGCAGAGTGGCTACCCAGATCCACTGGAGTACAGTGGCCAGGACTGCGGCCAGTGCACTAGCCACAGCCTCGATGCTGGAATGCTGCTGCTTGGGGTCCATGAGGGCCCAGGATTCCCGCTCCTTGTTCTCTCTCTCTCTCTCTCTCTCTCTGACTGGATACAGGCCTGTGGGGGGAGGCTTTAAGGGAGCGGCAGGCGGCAGCCCTGGAAGGGCTCATCTGCCATGCAACCCTGCCCATGGCGCTGCCTGCCCCTGCTCTTTTGAAAGAGCGCCCTAGTGTGTGTGGACGTTCTCTTTTGAAATTGTGCTGGGGGGGCCTTTCAAAATAACGGATCGGAACTTCGGTCCCCACTGACATGTGTGGACGCTCCATTTTGAAAGAGCATCTTTCGATGTTCTCTTTCGAAAGACGTTCTTTCAAAACAGAGCTGTCGTGTAGACACACCCCCACAAGAAGGAATTTTGTTTGATGGAGTTGAAGTGTGAGGGGTGGAGAAGTGAAATCCATTTCACCTCCAAGGTAGGGCCAAGATATGATCACAAGTTACTTCAGTACTCTGGCTGGCACCCTCTCTGTGCATGTGGGCTGTTGGTGGTCTCACTATATTCAATGCCAATTCTCACGCAATCTCTTCTCCATTGCCCTCATCTGTGCCAGCTAATGCAGAATTCCAGCTGGGATACTCTTTCTCAAACTGAATCCTGGGTTTAAAATTTGAAGAGGAACTGGGGAGGGGTAGCTTAGTGGTTAGAGCACTGGCATTGTAAACTGAGGGTTATAAGCTCAAACTCTGAGGGGTCTTCCAAGCATTTGGGATAGGTTAGATTTAAAAAAAAAATCAGGAATGGTGATAGGTCCTGCTCTGAATACAGCAGACTGGACTCCATGACCTCCAAAGGTCCCTTCCAGCTCTATGAGATGTGCACCTCTCCATGTGTGCACTCTTAGCACTGGCATATCTGCACCACCACAGGATGGAGGTTTTTAGCTCTTTCTCCACCTGATTCTGAGAATTTAACCAAATGGGAATTTCTCCTGAGTAAAAACAGAAGGATGGAACCCTCTAAAGCATATACAAAGCAGCATTTTTGGAGAATACTGTCCAGTCAGTCTTTATTTTCTTGGGGGCGGGGGTGTTAGATATCTGGTTTTGGTGAGCATTATGCATTTACCACAATTAGATATGCCAGCTGGCTCCTTGCTGGCCTTCCATTTTTCACAGAAGTCTTGGCTAGTGAACTCTTCCCTCAGTACAAAAAAGCAGTAAAGTAGCACTTAAAAGACTAACAAAATAATTTATTAGGTGAGCTTTCGTGGGACAGACCCACTTCTTCAGACCATAGCCAGACCAGAACAGACTCAATATTTAAGGCACAGAGAACCAAAAATATCATGCTTTAAATATTGAGTCTGTTCTGGTATGGCTATGGTCTGAAGAAGTGGGTCTGTCCCATGAAAGCTCTTCACCTAATAAATTATTTTGTTAGTTTTTTAAGTGCTACTTTACTGCTTTTTTGTTTTGATAGTATATAGACTAGCACGGCTTTCCTTCTGTTGCTCTTCCCTCAATGTCTTTCTGGTACAGTTGTAAAAACCCACTGGCTATTTTGTCAAACAAACAAGAAAAATAAAGGCAATCTGTAGTGCTTGTTCAAAAATAAATATTTTAATTAAATAGTCACAGATTCTCCCTTCCACAAGACACGAGGATGTATATTTTGGATGTTCCCAAGTAATTTAAACACAACTGCCAAGCTTCAGCTGAAACATTTGTTTTGATAATTGAGGGAACACAACAACTACTAATGCATTTTGCCACTTGAAGATCTCTCAATAAATATTCCATTAGGACTACAATATAAATACATAACTGCTTTTCCTCATTTTTACATGCCACTTCTGAATATTTTTGTCATAACAAACCCCATTTTAGCTGCTTTTCATTTATCCCACTAGAATAAAAATGGCCTTTTTCCATTTATGCTGCTAAAATAAACATCTATTAATTCTCCCAGGTCACAAAACCTTCAGCTTCTGAAGGTTAAAAATGTCTGCACAGTATGTAACTCCTTTTCTGTAGTTCTGCCTTGAATCAACTCAACAGAAAGTGTCCAAATATTTGCCTGGTAATGGGAAAAATGGATGTAATTGATCCATGGCTCTTATGTACAACATCAAAGTACTCATAGACAAGAAACTATTGTACGACAATGACTAATAACCATTTGAGGGGGTTTCTATTAAAAGAAGCGAAAGAAGATAATTCTGATTTTTGAGTGTCTTGTGAAATGTTCAAAAAATGTCATGAAATATATAAGGAGTTTTTCATAAAACTAAAGCCAGGGAAAGAGGAACAGCCTTTATACATACGACCTTAGGATTCCACCAATTAGGGTCAGATGGGATCGTAAGTTGCTAGTCTCTACTGAGTCCTCATGGGGAAAATAACTATATCATAACATCCACCCAGAGTCTTTCAAACCATCGTATTTGTGTGACAGATTTTTGTATGTTGGTGACTAAACTGAATACATGAATACTTGCAAAACCTACTCCCCTCCCTTACAGCAGAAAATACAACTTTGTGGGGGTTATTGCAGGTCCCTAAGCACTCAATTACTCCTAAGTTTGCAGGAGGTGAGACGGATCCTATTCTTGCTATGTTCAATAATTAGTCTATATGATTTGTGTCCGTTTCACAGGCCCTCTCTCTCACCTAACATAGGGGACTGTCACAAAATCCCAGACAGAGATGGACCTAAGGTGCAAAATTCAGACTGGGATGTAAATTTGTCCAGAATGAGGGAGTGTACATGTTTAATTATTTTAGGGAATAGCATAAGTATTTCTAGAGGTGGTTGAATAGCAACATCATTTATTTATGAACAAGTATTCTGTGGGAAAAATGTGGGCAAAATTCTTAACAACAGAGCTAATATTGTGTGGCATAATATTGTGTTGGTACAACTCTTTATCTGAAAGAGGTGTGAAATTGTAGGCTCATGCGAATTTGACTATCTCAATGATCTCAACAAATTGCTGGCTAGAGGGCTGATTTTGCCACCCTTGATTAAGTTTGTTCTCTCTAGGAGGTATAATGGCAGAATCAGGTCCAAAGTAATCAGGATCTGACTGAATGACCTTCTATGCAGTTTATTTAGATATGTGCAGAGAAAGGATCCCACTTGCTTCTGTGGGCTTTGGATCCTAACACTAAGAACAAGGTGATGGTTAAATTAAAAGACAGCCTCTGTCACATAACTAGCCAACTCAACTAGTCATCAGAGATCATTTATGTCTCACATTTTCTAGGAAATAATAGGTTATGTTATTTAGACCTAACACCATTTGAGATAACATAAGTCAGTACTCAATGCCCCTGACCTATAATGTGATATGAAGTAATGCAAATACGAAAAGATGCCTTTTAAATCGGGCAAGGGATTTCCAGCACTGACGTGTATTTCTCTCCTTTCTTTCACCTCAGGTCTAAGAAGACAGGATTATTCACTATGAAGTTTACTTTCTCCAAACACATCCCCTGCATAAGCTGAAGTAAAGGATTTTATACAGTTAACGCCAAAAGCTCTGGCAGGTAATTAACAGCAATTCCAGCCAAAGCCTAATGTAGTAGGAACCACCTCTTCATCTGGTTTCAGTGAGCCAAATCTAAAAGGATTATAGGGATGTTCGTTAGGCAGAGGACATACAGACTGTGTCTACACTAGATGCATCTGTCTACAGAAGTTGCTGTCGGAAGAGATGTTCCAACGAAACTTCCATTGACAGGTCACATTTACATATAAAAGCGGTTTGATCTTTTGATCCACTCTGTCAACTAAAGGGCCCCTGGAGCATCTACACAGCTTTTTTTTGCTGACAGTTCCTGTCAACAAAACATGTTTTGTGTGTAGATTCTCATGCGTTTTGTTGATAAAACCCCAGCTTTGTCTACAAAACTTCCTAGTGTAGATGTAGCCACAGACAAAAGACAATTTTGTACATAAACAAACACTTCAAGTGAATACAACTGTTAGTTAAAAAGTTGGCTGTTAATTTAAAGCATTGTAAAAACCATTTGATCTGAATCACAATGAACCTTTGAATGTGCGTTCTGGATAAAATGTACAGTATCTCTGAGGTACTAGAGCTTGCCAACTGTGTGTTTCTGCAGCTGCTTTTTATTGAAAGACACAATAAACACTGTAGTCCTGTAAATCCCCTGTAAAGAGCCAAGGCACAAGTTAGACCTGCATCCTGTGCACTGCTAAACAACACACCAACTTTCTAGCCAGTCTGCTTTACCTTGTAAAATGAGGATAATACTAATTCTTACCCACTGTTAAGTGCTTTGAGAGCTTCTGGTTCAAAGCACTTTATATCCGAAAGCTGAAAGCATTAAAATTATAGTTATTTGATTACTCCTTTATCATGTTGATCCATCTACAATATCCGCTCAAGTAGTTAGAAAAAACAAATGGCAGACAATCTTATCAGGAATTGTAAGGGGCTATTGTGATTGACTACTGTGGGCACATGCAGTGATAGAATGAAAGCACACAACAGAAACCGTGTAAGGCCCAGGGGAACTTTCTCCTCATGTCAGATAGTTTGTCACCTAGTTTTCAGATCTGGAACATATCACGGTTGTACAACTTCTTTAAAATTCACAACATCCCATTTTCGGTGTTTAGATTTAGGCAGCTGCTGCTACCTAACTCCCCTAGCCCCTGCCTCCAACCTCACACTGAATTTGGCCTACTCCAAATTAAACTTAATTTTAGTGCCCTGAATAAGCCAGGGCTGGATACATGGATGTCAAGCTTGGGGGCATTGAGCTCAGGGTGTTGATTTTGATAGCAACAAAAGGGAAAATGGGACATTTGAGGTAAAATGTTTCAGATATTCTGTATGTGAATTTATTTTTCACTAAACTCCTAAAATGTTATGCACCTTTGTAGAATCTTGTAGAACCTTCCAGATTTTCTGAGACCTCTGTTTTCCTTGAACATCTTAAAATGTTGTCAGCCATGTCTTACAGGTATATATAAGGGGTAGGGCATCACCAGTCAGTCAGAAAGATATAAGAAAGAAGTGAAGAGCTCAGCTGCAATATGGTGAACCTTGTTTTATTGTGTAGTTGTGAAAGTACACTTGTGTTTTAAGACTTCAAGGCTATGTTTACCTTGGCCCCTCCCTTTGGAAAAGGACATGTACAAATGATGGATCAAAATGCAAATAACACTGATTTGCATATTCAGTGCCTTGTTTCCATAATGGCAACCACTCACTGTTTGGGAAGTGTTTTCGAAAGCCAAAACAGCCATGTAGATGGGATTCCTTTAAAAGGAAGCCCTGCTTTTGAAAACACCCTTCTTCCTGGAAAAAAATAGGAAGAAGGGTACTTTTGTAAGTGGGGCTTCCCTTTAAAGGAACCCCATCTACACAGCTGTTTTGGCTTTCAAAAACAGCACTTCCTGAACGGTGAGTCGCTGACATTATGCAAATGAGGCACTGACTATGCAACTCAGCACCTCATTTGCATTTTCAGTAGGCCATTTTTGCAAGCCCCTTTTGAAAGTGGGGGGAGCAGTGTAGACATAGCCCAAGAATGTAGGTGGCAACTAATAGGGGACACATTGAGAAGCCAGTTTTATGTATCAAACCCCTATCTAGGCAATAACATAATAGAAACACTGTTACTTCTTTTGCCATGCTCCAAGACTGCAGAAAGTCAACTTTTGCTTTCCCCGTTTTCCCCTATAGAAAATAAAAGCTGCCTCCCCCATTCGTGTTAAATATTTTGCAACAAAACCAGAACACTTCGTCAGTCAATTCCAAGTAAACTAAGCAACGCCAACTCAATTTCTCATCATTCTTGAGCACTTTTTCCCCATGTGACTTTGAGAAGTGTTCCTTCTGCTCATTTACTGGAAACAGTCCATGATTTAGTGCAGCCTGTTCAAAATGTTCTGATCAATTTTGGCAGAGTTTAGGATTGCCAGTCACAAAGCATGCTATGATGTATTGGCTTGCAGTCTGTAATTTTTCTGTTGTCACAAGGGGCTGATTCTTCTTTATCATTTCTCTCCTTTTCATGTAAATCAGATTTTTCTATGTCATTACGCTCCTTTTGATATGACCCATATTCTGAATCATACTCTCCTTTATACCACCAGGAAAAGTAAATTATTCTCCATCACTTTCCTCACATTTCCGGTCCTTAATTTCAGGTATATCTGCTAATTCCTTGCCTGTGTTGTTCTGTTTCAGATACTTTCCTTTCAGATTTGCCCCTTGCTTCAAATTAGACAGCAGTTGAACTTTTCACATCTTAAAACATATCTTTGACCAATGATGGCTGACAAGAGTGTGACATTGCTTGCTGTTTTATCACTTGAAACCTGCCATTGGCCACTCTTTAGCTCTCTCTGATGTTGTGCTTAAGTCTGTGAGGGCAAAGGAAAGAAAAGTGATTTGTGAACTAATGGGCTAGGGTAAACATTCTAAGGCTGGCACCTTCCGTAACTCTGTTGTATATTGGTCCTCCCGATGTTGGTGCACTATTCAGTTTCTTGAAGTTAGTGTATGTCAGTTATTCTTAAAACTACAAAGTTTGCCTAAGCTTAGAGGAAATGAATTTTGATTTGCTTATATATGGCATGAATAAATGCAGATTTACTGATCCTGGAGTGTAAATTTATCATCTTATATGACAGAGAAATCATGCATCAAAGTCATGAAGTGTTCTACAAATGAAATAAAAAATGAGGTATTCAAAAGTTGAACAAATGGGGAAAAGGGAACACTCTTCCCTTGTGCACCATTTGGTTTAGGGCTGTCCCACTATAAATCTCTTAGAATTAAATCATCATCTACTCAAATTCTCCATCTCCGTTAATAGCTGACATTCCTAACAAGAAACTGTTTCTCCTAAGTTGTCCAGTAAACTCTATGTTCTCGCCAGAGACTCTGTAATGAGCACTGGCCAACAGGAAGAATTTACACAGACCCAGGAAACATACAAGATATCAGCAATGCAAAAAATGATAGGAATTTTCAAAATCAGGTATGGAATTCTAAGTAAAGCTTGTGTTTGACCCTCCCTCCTGCACTTCTTAACTTAATGTAATCAAGCAATTGCTATGTGAGGATAATGAGGGTTGTGTGTGTACAGACAGCACGTTTTCAGTCAGACGCTGAGCAACCATCTGTGGGATCGAGGGCAGGAAGTGGAGCAGAACCAGGTATAGGACACGGGCCAGTGGGGACATTGGAGGAAAGAGCAAAACTGCTGTCGGGAAGAGGAGGTTTAATGGTACAAATGCAGGAATATTGCCATCATTAAGGAGGTAACACTTCTTCCAATGCCTATCACAATGTACTATGAAGTTCAGAAACAGATGAAGGCAAAATCTTAAGATATTTATCTCTGATGATGGATGGGGGCCTAGATAGAGAAGTGATCCAGAGGCAAACATCTCACAGCTCATTGTCTGCTGTATTGGGTTGGCTTGCCTCATTTGGGAAGAAGGCCACAGTGTGAGGAACAGGAGGATATTTGGGAAAGGCATCTAAAAATGGTGGAGGAGCAGTACAATGCTGAAGGCTCCATAGGCAGGCTGGCAGGATGAGTAAAATCTACTTAGCCTTCCCCATCCATATTTCCGCTCATTACTCCTAAAGGGATTGAAATCAGCATTCATCAGCTCAATAGAGCTCTCCTTTTGTAAAGCCATTTACACCACCCCAGAGATTTATTTTGCTCTTTGCTGTTGTTGAGCCAAGGTCTCTCTGGGCACTTAGCTTGCCTCAGTCCCAAAACTGCTGTTTTGCCTATCTTAACACTGGACTCATGCAAATGTTATGAGTAATATAGAATGGGGACAGAACACTATGCAGAGGTATCAAACAAAGTGATAGAATCTACCTTGTTTTTAAACAAAATGTTTTCCAGGAGGCATCAGCTGTTATTTTTAATCCATCCCAGCCTGATTAATACAGCTTTGCAAATGCTGTAATGCTAAACACGTGATAATGATAAGAAGCATGAATAGCTTGGTGGGGAACATTTCATACAGTCTTAGTGCTCATGAAAGGTGCTGGATTGATCCTTGGAGTCTATTTAGCTGTTGCATGGTAGACTTCCTCACCCTCAGGTCCTACCTTGCAGGTGAGTAGGACTCAATTTAAGAACTCAGTGAGTCATTCCTTCTCCTTCCTGATTCAACATTGGGCTGCTTTTCTGAAATAGCCCAAAACAGTGATGACTTGGTATAAATAGTTTTGGGATCTTCTATGCACTGAGGACAGGACTGAAACCACTAACTCCTTTCCATATAAACTACCAATGATCCTCCAGCTGGCGACATCTTTCAGTCACTCCCAACTTGGGCTGAAATGGAACATCGTAGAGGAGAGAGACTCTGCACTGCATTATCAAACTCTAAAGTATCTACTCGCTACGGTGCACATTTTGTCAGCAAACTCTTGGGCCTGATTCTGAACCTTTGTTTCAAGTCATCCTTATAGGTGCTGTTCCATTTAAATCTGTGATGCTATTTGCACAAGGAAGGAGTCAGGAGGCTGGATAGTCATACTAGAGTTAGGTGAATAAATTATTTTTTTTTATTTGGTGTCAATTCTAAAAAATGAAGGATCCTGAATGACAATGAATACTCATTAGCCCATTGAAAAAATGACTTTATAGTCTTGTGTTTATTTTAATCTCCCAGACTGTCAGAAACCTAGGTTCCAGTTCCTGCTCCAATAATTGTTTAATTCTTTTAGGCATAGTGGAATGTTAAGGGGAAAGCTCAAGAGAGACCCTTCCCAGGATATTCCATTGCCTTTGGTGAGGGAATTCTCCTGCCATGTGGGAGATACAATTTCAAATCCCATCTCCACAACACACAGAGGAAGGACGCGAACCAAGGTCTCGCATATACTCCCAGGTGAGTATCCTGAGCAGAGGGCTGAAGGTAAGTAGGGTGTTGTTTGCTACTGCAACAGTTATGAAAAAAATTGGATGAAATTTTTTAGTATATTCTTGTGAAAGTTGCACATAGTTTCAGGTCAATAAAAACTACATGTTTCAGCAAAGAAACCATTTATTTGAAGTATCGGAGGGGTAGCCGTGTTAGTCTGGATCTGTAACAGCAACGAAGGGTCCTGTGGCACCTTATAGACTAACAGAAAAGTTTTGAGCATGAGCTTTTATGAGCACAGACTCACTTCATCAGATGCTGGGCAGTGAGTCTGTGCTCACGAAAGCTCATGCTCAAAACTTTTCTGTTACTCTATTAGGTGCCACAGGACCCTGCGTTGCTGTTACATTTATTTGAAAAATTTCCAGAAGGTATTGTCAGATTGACAGTATCGTTTTTTCTTTTAATTTTAGATTCAAGTGGCTACTTCAAATGTGAGAGTATTTTGAATGTACTATAGATTTCTGGAATAAATGGAGTCTTCTTCCTGATACTTTCTTGTATGCTGTTTTTTGGCTTTCTGGTAGATATGATATGTTGGCCTTTTTCTTAATGAGGAAAAGTAGTAAATTAATGATAAAAATGTATCCTGTAATTTGATAGGAATGAAATATGGGCCACACTTTTACTGTGTGATATGCATGAAAATCTGTGTACTGTATAAGGCATACAAGAGGGATTTTTGAAAATGGATTGTGCCTAGAATACTAAAATTGAAATGTTGCTCTGGGTGGTCTTTATTTTTGGCTGAAGACTCCTGAAAGTCCCACAAATGTAAGTTTCTGAAGAGCCCAGAACACAAGTGAATGTAGAACCACCCACCTTCTTGGTGTTCTCACATCACCTTCTAGTGTACTATTAATATTTGCTTATAAAAACCATGGAAATACTGCTTAAAAATCAACTGAGACTTCCATCATTGAACAAGTTTGTGGTTTGCTTATTTGGGATCAGAAAATTCCAACAAGCACATGCAAATAATGTTAGCGAGGAAGTGCAACAGAACCAGTTTTGACATCAGCCCAATTTATTTCCCTCTGAAGCATTTTGCCAATTTAGCAGCCAGAGATTTCAAGAGCAGCTTCAAAAGGGGAAGATTAAATATGTGTGTGTTTTCATAAAACAATGACATCTTGTTTTCAAAGCCCTGCAAGTTTAAAATGAATATTAGAGCAGTCACATATAAACTACAGTTCCCAAGGACAACTGTTTAGCTTAAGTGCCATTTAATGTTCTCCTAAATGGTTCCGCTGTTTAGGATGCAATATATCTTCTAGATTAGACCTTTAATCCTTAACATCGTGCTTGCTGTGTCAAAGAGGGATTCATGCCAACTTCATCCTATTGACGGGTCTCTCTCTCTCTCGCTCTCTCTCTTTTATAGGCATATGAGGAACATCAAAGTCTTATGTTTTGCCTCTCTTAATCCAAACAAGAAATCCAGTTAAAAGTTTTCTTAACTAGAAACATTAAACATTTAAATGTGTTTCCCCGTTTCTCTGATTTAATTTTCGCAGATTTCATAAACCATGGAGAAGAAAGGCCAGAAGTAGTTTACAAAGAATTTTTTTTTAATTGAAAAAACAAGAAGTGACATAGCTTACTTGGATGCATTTCATGTTAACAGTGATTTAAGATGGCTGCAGTTTTCATACATCGGTGATTGAAATCAAGCAGCAGAGAACTCTTTGCCACTGTAAAGGTGGTATACAAAGCAGACAGTGGGTTTTAGCACACCATGTTAAATCAGAATAGAATACAAGCAGTAAGACATGTTGCTTTTTTCCCCCTGTGCTGGCTGTTCAGTGGACTGCTAGTCTAACCAGAAGGACTGTCATTACTGAAGGACCTTTGTGTAACCACTGGATTGCTGCACAAATCCATACTTGGTTTCTGGAAGCTAGCTCTAAATGGCTTGGCCTTGGCAATGCTTGCATTTGCTCTTGGGAGGAAAATTAAATTGGCCCATCTGTCTCAAAAAGCCAAAACATCTGCTGGAATTATGAGCTGGCTATTGTCTGACTTCAGCAACATAGAGGCAGAGCCGTCCTGTCCATAGGATGGTTCGTGGTGGCTGCTCCAGGTCCTGTGCTTTTGGGGGCTCTACAGCAGTTGTCCCAACAACCCTATGGACAGGACCCATGAGATTGACAGGGTCCTGGCAGGGTGGCAAGAGAGGTGTTCCCCCCCCCGCCGATTTCTACATTCACCACAACAGCAGGAGCTTGTGTGGTGCAGGGTGGGGGAAAGGGGAATGGGATGGGAAAGGTCTCAGTGGGGGTGGAGCAGAGGTAGGATGGGGTCTGCAAGCAGATCTGCCCCATGCCTGGGGGAACAAGAGGAGGGGTGCCCCCAGTCCCTTACCCCCCTACAGATGGCCCTTCAGGGAGCTCAGCGATTGTTCAGCTCTGCCTCACTGCAAGACAGAGTAAAACCAATGGAAATAATATCCAAAGGCTTCCAGGAGAAAAAGTGCGGGGGGTGGGTGGATAATGTCATAAACCAAAAAGCATTGAAAAAAGGCCTCCCCAATGACTTGGCTTATTGTGCATGAGGCTATCACACAGGAAAACCAAGTCTGGGACAGAACTCTGCACTCTTGGCTCCAAGGACCAGTCATGTTCTGTGGCCATTAGAGAAAGGAGCAATTCTGTATCTGGGAAGGTTTGCTTGTGGTAGTTGGCAGCTGGAGGAACACACTGCAAAAAAAGCTCAGCTAAGTGGGCAGTGAGAAGATGAGTCAAAAAGAATGGCCCACCTTCCACTTTTGGTTAAACCCCCCCCAACATCATTTGAGCTAACTCAATAAACTGAACACCAGCACAGGGAAAAGGGAGAGTTATATTAGCTATTAGTCCTCATTAGGGCTAGCTGCAAAAGAGTCCATGCTCTTGTGGCTGCCTGAGGTCCAGCCACCCCAGAACAGAACACCCTTCCCTCCAAACCTTCCAATATTGGCTCTTCTTTGCCACTTCCATTATCTGGAATGGTTTTCCACCAGGAAAGATTGTTTGCTCCATGATTGGGGGTAGAAAGCCAAAAAGTAATATTAGAAATACATTGATTTGGAATGTTTATTTTTTATTAACGTATCATTTTGTTTCTAGGGTTTTTGCTTCTCTCTCTCTCTCTCTCTCTCTTTTCAATGACAGTAACATATGTGCAATGCAGATTATGCACTTTAAGTTCAGGTCCAGGTGCAAATACATCTGCAAGCAGAGGGTTGTCCCATAGTTTCAGTACCAGACATGATTTGTTTTTACATCTGAACAAGAATAAAATATGAAGCCAAATTTCAACTGGCCAAAAGACAGCTAGAGTTCCAGTGATGAATTAAAAAGCAAACTGGCAAAAGAACCTGCTGTAAGCATGGGGTCAGATGTCTCTCCCGAAATGACATTCTATCAACATGGAGTGAGGAATCTCTTGAACCCCTAAGATTCTCTTGTGGCTCTATTACTGCAGAAGATAAGATAACAGCTCCTATATAGATGGAGCCACATGTTCTCACAGTCCCTTCTGTTTACCACAACTACTCAAGTCTTACCTAGGCTGAAAGGTTTCCAAATATCCCTGGAAGTCCAACTGGACCTTCCAAAAATACATCTTTAAAGTAAACATCCTTAAAGTCCCTGGCCACAGAGACTTGTTGACCCATTGTTTTCTCCCGCTGTCTGAAAATTGTCTCTATTACAAAACAGTACATATTACTATACTACAGCAGAGCCAGCCATATCAATCATTAAATTCTTTTTCAATATCATGTCATTATAGGGATTTGACAGAGAAAGGTCCTTATTTATGCCAGTGTGCAATCATCACAGGTTCAATTAAAATCTGAATAGAATGCCTCTTAAATAAAGTATTAAATGTATTAGTTTAGAGAACTAATGTAGAGTATTAAATGGAAATAAAGTATTAAATGTATTAGTTTAGAGAACAAGTGAGCTCTTCAGACCCTGTGATATTCTTGCTCTTCTTACAGCCAGAAATGTGGCTGCTGATCAAAGCTCCAGGAGAGCTAAATCTGAATATCTCCACAGCAAAAGTCCATAGGCCAGACTGTTGGCCTGTGGTCCAGCCCTGCAGTGTAATACAGATTGCACCTCTGAAATCTGCTACTCTCTGGTTCAGTACTTTTGCTGCTCAGGCTGTTTGGTAGGAAACAGTACAGGAATTCAGCCTCCACCATTGCGAGTCCACCACCATTCACCAGAACTCAATTCAACTGAAGTAATTTTATGATGCTACTAGACTAGAGTGAGATCAAGAAAAGGAGATTAGAGAGATAAAGAATATATATTTATCTAGGACCTGAGAAGGTCACACAGAAAAGTTTAAGGACAAATCCCCTTTCCATGCCTCTGTTGATTAATTAAATAGTATTCTTCAAAGTTGGTTTAGAAAATCAACACAGAAAGCTACTTGCTGAGCATTTGCTTTGTGTGCATGTCAAGGCTTCACCATCCTGTTCTTATATACAAAATGATTTCAAAAATAGCATCTTGCTTCCTGAACGGATTTCCAATCAGCTACAAAAAGTAAGAAGAGCAGAGCCACCAGATATAAGGAAGGATCCATTTTACTGGTAGCACACAGAGATATTCATTAATCTAGAACACACTATTGTGTGCAGGTGGAACTTTCGGAGTCTATCCTTTCCTCCTACTCACAGCTGCAATGACTACTCTGTGTACTGTTTAAGAGCTCCATAGGGAATTCTCTCTAACAGTTATGTTCTTTCAGTTCCTATTAAGATTTACATCCCCATTTGAAATGATGACCAATTTGCTAGCTAGGTCAAAAGTTGGCATAAATCCCACCAAGAATTATAACATTAATTTGACAGTATAATTCCATTTGTGATGGAGTATACGCTGGACTTTGCAGCTTGTCAGGCTAGAGTGTTTCTTTTTCCCCCAGCCTTGCATCCAGTAAGTAATGCATGAAGAAATTTCCCCATTCAGAAATGTGCAGCCAGCTAAAATTCCTGTGAGAATGATATACATTTATGATATATTACAGTACTTCCAAACCAAAAATATCTTGAGGAATAAACATGTGGAGCACGGTCCAGATCTAAAGCCTATTGAAGTCTGCAGGAAGCTCTCCATAGATTTTGATAGGCTTTGGATCAAGCCCTGAATTTCTTTTTCATTGATTAAACCAGCTGATGCACTGCAGCAGTTTACACAACAATGTTCAAAATGCCAACTATAAATATGACAGGATGCTTCTGGTTTCTTTTCATAAACACAACTTTTGTGAAGAATGGCTCATGCTTCTCACATCCAGGGTGCTTAGAAAGTTAAATCATGTGTCCCATAAGAAATAATTTCCAGATCTCTTGAAACAGAGTGATAGATATATTTAGAGGACTCTTCTGGCAAGCTCAGTGTCTCAAGAATCCAGCTCCCTGTCTAAAGATACAGAGTAAACATTTGGAAAATACTGAATAGACACTCCAGTTAACATATGGGGTGGGGGGTGGATTTCTAACAGTGTCTTATGAGAGGCCACATCATGCAATGTGCAGCACAGGAGAGCTTAAAACACAGCATTTGGCAGAGAAGACTTTTGTACTTTGAACTGAGCAGTGTGTGGGGGATGGACAAAGACTGAACAAAGAATGGAGTGCTAAGCAAGAATGTTAACTGCTAAAACTCCAGTCCTGAAAAAGAGGGATTTTAACAGGTTTAGGTTTTGCAGACTACCTCTCAATTAACAGGAAAAAGGGTTTTCTCAACCTTCAGCTGGGGGTTCCTACATGTTGTGGAGCTGGGGAGTGAAAATATCAGCCTTTCAGTGGGCCTCCTTAAATGCAAGAAGCAGAAAAGCATTTTTCACTGCCATGCGTATCATACATCTTTAGAGACCCAGGGTCTGATTTTCCTCTCCGTTACCCTAACTCAGGAGATATTCCAGTGATGCTGACAGAGTTAAGCTTCACTGGTGGAAAAATGGTGCAAGACAAGAATTAGACTCAACCTTTCCAAAAAAAGTTTGCAGAACATGTGATGTCTTTAAACGTGCTGCAGAATAAACTGTTGTTGTAGGTACTCGTGTAGTTCTTGCCTCTTTAAAACATTAGAGCCTATTAAAAGTCAGTTTTGAAAACTGTTTTGATTATCTTAGTCTGCCCAATAGTTTTACTATAGTCCAGTGTTATTCTTTCACAGATTAACTAGGCCATTATTCCTCTGTGTACTTAGAGGATTTTTGGATTGTAGCATCTATGGATTTACAGTGTGTCATCCTGAAAGGCTATGTCTGGTAGAATATTTTGGCATGCACCAGCTGCACGTGTAAATTGTGTAGTGAAATACTGAAATAAAAATTCTCAGTTAAGGGCCTGATCCTGCCCCCACCATTGACATCAGTGGGAGTAGCATGTGGGCCTTTAGGAAAAAATAGATAATTTAAGTATGGCCTGGATTTGACGTATGGGTCTAGTGCTGGAATTCTCTCCTTGAGTAATCAGTGGTGAAGAGAAACAGACAACAAAAGGAATTTATGATTGGACCTATTCTGCAAAAACAATGCGATCATTGCCCAACCGTCTCTACAGTAACTCTAGTAGTTTCTGGAACCCTGGAAGCAATGTATGCAGAAAACACACCTTAATGATTTTGGGACTTACCTGGTTTTATACTTCCCCTACACAATGTGCCACCAGACATACTTTGAACAGCTTTTGTTTTATGTAAAAACAGGAACACAAAACAGGTAAAAAAATAGGGTAACTGTAATACAAAGGTTATGTCTACACTGCAGCCTTATTTTGAAATAAGCTACTCCAGAAGAGAGATTCTGAAAAAAATTAGGAAGAAGGAACCCCATCTACATGGCTGTTTTGCATGTCGAAAGCAGCTCTTCTGGAATGGCAAGTATCTACCTTTATGCAAATGAAGTGCTAAATAGGCAAATAAGTGACTAATTTGCATTCTTGATCTGTCTCATTTGCATGCCCCTTTCCAAAGGTAGGGGCCAGGGTAGACATAGCCGCTGTCTTAACAGTTCCTATTTTGTAATAGCTATTTCAAAAATAGGCACCATTCCTCATAGAGGCTATGTCTACACTAACCCAAAATGTCAAAATGGACATGCAAAGGGCCATTTTGAAGTTTACTAATGAAGCTCTGGAATACATATTCAGTGCCTCATTAGAATGCAGCACTTCGAAATTGACGTGGCTCGCCGCTGCGCGGCTCGTCCAGACAGGGCTTCTTTTTGAAAGGACCCCAACAACTTTGAAATCCCCTTATTCCTAACAGCAGATAGGAATAAGGGGATTTTGAAGTTGCCGGGGTCCTTTTGAAAAGAAACCCCATCTGGACAATCTGCGCGGCAGTGAGCCATGTCAATTTCGAAGTGCCATGGCTGCCGGCATTCTAATGAGGCGCTGAGTATGTATTTCAGCGCTTCATTAGTAAATTTGGAAATGGCCATTTGCATGGCCATTTTGAAGTTTTGGGCTAGTGTAGACATAGCCAGAATGAGGTTTACCTATTTTGAAATAAGCCCACGACTATTTTGAAGTTATTTTGAAATAGTGTTTGCATTGTGTAGATGCTAGCAAAGCTATTTCAAACTAATAGTTGTTATTTTGAAATAACTTTGCTGTGTAGACCTTCCCTAAGTCTACACAGCCATTTTTTTGTGCTGTAACTCTCTGGGTCAGGGAGACGAGTAAGTACTAGTGTAAATGGGCATTCAGCACTGAGTGCTGTACTGTTAGCTACTCCCCTTGTGGAGGTGGTTCCCAGAGCTTCTACTCTGGCCATATTTTCACTTGAAAGCGCTGCCACAACTACACTTTAATTTTAGAAGTGTAGAGAAAGCCTGAGAGAATGTGCTGTATGTATCCTCTGTGACTGGCTGCACTGCACTGCAGACAAAATATCTATCTGTTCTGGTAATCAACAGTCATAAGAGATTTAAAGTTGAAGACACACAAAACAAATTCTTAAAGTTACACAACTCAGTACACTGCAACTGAAAACCTTCCCTGAATACATTATAGAGGAGAGCAGGGAGAAAATGGAGCCTACTGAATTGCTTTGGAAGTCATATAATTCAAGCTTTTTAATACCACCAGAGAGTGTAATTTTTCTGCGCACGCATTAAAATTTCAACTCCAACTCAACTCTAGGCTATGTCTAGATTGCCAAGAACCATTGGCAAAAGATACACAAATTGCACAACCCATTTGCTTATTTCCTGCTGGCAGTTCCATCGGGAGAGGCTTTCCCGACATTTGGCCTGGCCACCTGGGGCCAAATGTTGGGAAAATTCCCTCTGCTGAGACATCCCTGTCCTCCTCATTTCACGAGGAAGAAGGGATGTCGGCACAATGCTCCCGACACATCAGACTTCTGTCAGAAGTTTTTCTGTTCTGGTTTGACAAAGCCCTGGCTGGTATGATTTAGTTGGGATTTGTCCTGATGTTAGGAGGGGGTTTGACTCAATGACCTCTTCGGGTCTCTTGCAACCCTATGATCCTATAACTGGTATAAGGGCTCATGTATACTACAAAGTTTGGTCAGCTTGACTGCATCGCTCAGGACTGTGGAGAATTTCAAGCCGTGTTTGATTAAATGAAGCCCACTATTTGAGGGAACAATTCCTTCATCAACCCAGTTACTACATAAACAGAAGAACACATTCACTTAAGTGCCTATGCTACGGTTGAAATTGTACATTTTTTGTATATGTGTGTTATGAGGTCTATATTCAAGTTCTTAGTGAGAGTTCAGAGATCGTAAATACTGCCTTTGAGTGTGCAGAAGTCTGGTATATTAATATTTTTAATTTTTTTAAACTGCAATGTGACTTTGTAGCTTTGAGAGGTAACGCTCCTTGAACTGGAAAAAAAAGTTATTTTTTAAAGAACCGTCAAAACGTATTTGAAAAAAGAAATGGGTACAAGAATCAACTCTTACTATGTATATTCTGAACATGCACACAGAACCACTTCCAGTGCAGATGTCTGTCATTCAGTATAAACAGAAGCTCTCACTTCTAAAGCATTATGGGAGGTAATCTAAAGAAAATGGCTTACACAGCTGTGTTCAGGTGGATCTAGAATTTTTTTATTCTGGCAGCACTATAAAACTATGGATTTTATTCACAATCCTTTGAATAAACACAAACAAACTTTGGATCCTGTTAGCTAATGAGCTTCATAACTTTTATGCACCCCAATAGAACAAACCACAAATTCCTAATCTACGTGGTTTTAAAACCCCACCTCTGCACAAGCAAAAATACAGCTGAAAAAACAGTCTAGGAAAAAAGTGGCACCCTGCTGATCATAGTACATTTAAGGATCCTGAACTGAGCCTAAATCATTAGGCTGGGCAGCACCCAAGATTTTAACACTATAGTTACTAAACTCAGATCACTTTTTCCATAGAATCATTGGGAAAACACAGCCAGGGTTTTAATCCCCTGCTCACTGTGGCTGAGCCACTAGACAGGCACGTAGATTCCACATGCAATTTTGTTTAGGAAAACTTAGAGGTCACACTAAGTACCTAGCTCTCTTTTATGCAGTTCTGCATACTCAGAGTGCACCTACCAGATTGGGCCCTACAGGCAAGAGAGGTGGAGGAATGACTAGGGCAGTGATGGGGAACCTAGGCTAGTGAGTGGCCCTCCTCCATCTCAGTGGGCCACAAGATTGTTGTAGCTAACAGAGACTCCCAGGATAGGGTAACCTTGTTAACTTTGCTTTCGTGCCTAGCATTTGCAGGGTGTGCTGACAGAACCATAGCAGTACTTTGATTGGCTGCAGCAGGAGCAGGCAGTATTGCATGCAATCAGCAGGCACCTCGCTCCATGTGCCCCCACTTTCCAGGCATGTCACTTTACTCATACCAGTAGGAAAACGTACTCTGTGATGGAAACCAGATGAATCTGGCAATCGTGAGCATGGGCAATGGTAAACAAAATCTCTCCTAGGCCACACACAGAACCCTGATACATCACAGGTTGCCCACCACTAGCCTAGTTTGTCATTCCTGCTCTAAGTAGCTTAGCACCAGCAGCAGCAGAACTTAGGTGGCTTTATGCTAGTCCACAGGCAGTCAGTTAGGTGCCTATGGCATAAGGTGCTAGCTCAGGGGGTGTATGCTAGTGGTACCCGAATGTGGACTTAGGTGCATGAAGTTGAAATTAATGCCCAAGTCCCTTTGTGGAGGTAGTCAGGAGCCACCAGTGCTTGTGTAGTCAGAAGCTGAGGAGAGAGAAGAAATGTATATACACCCGCACCGACATGAGAGCGCTGAGAGGCTTTAAGACAGAATAAAATGGAATCAGGTACACACTATTTAAATGTATATCGCATGGCTGTGAGTGTGTTATGGAGTGCCTGCTGAGCTGGTGTTGGAGTGGTTTTGTCACGCTCCAGTTCTTTGTGTGTAGATTGTTGTTGCCTAGCTGGTTTCTTTGTAAAGTTTCCTGAATCTCTGATGGTCACTGTGGAGTTAACCCCGTAGCAAACATAGCCACAAATACCTTGTTTTCCTGCTTATAATTGGTAACATTTATCTCACATTTCTGAAGATGTCTTCTCTCAAGTATTTTCTTAGGAATCCTGTGGAAGAGCTGCAGAAAAGGCCCCACATATCTGCAAGGCCTGCTGTACCATAATGGGCATTCAACTCATTACTTTAGGCATGTTCAGGACTGAAGATATGTGTTGGCAGATGAGGGGGGCAACGGCATTGGAACAGTTAGTACAGTGGGGCGCTGAGAGCCAGTGAACCTAACTGTAAACCCTGTATCAGATGGAAACCACTTCAAGCCTAGAGAGCAAGAGTAACCCCAGCACCAATATTCCTGGGAGAGGGTGATGGGGGATATTATTGGCAAGGCTGCTTTAACAGTGAAACACGGTATATTTCCCTGCAGGTTAATGGGGTCAGCAGAAATAGAAACTCCCAGCTCACTGTCTCCTCTGTTGCAAGGGATGCTAGTTAATATCAGCACATAAAAACTACATTAAAATGTGCTTACTAGTAATTTAGGAGTATAAACATTAGAGCAATGTTGTAATTGTCTCATAGCCAAGCATCACAAACCCAGGAAATTCAGAATTGAGGTTACATTTCAAAAATGCAAACATATTAAGATATATATAATGCATACTTATGGCACCTAAATAATCTTAACTCATACTGCTTGTACAGGCACAATGCAATAATTTACGATTACAGCAAAATGTTTCTGATCCCAGATTAAAAATCAGTTTAATCTAAGGACGCATTAGAGTATTTTCATTTTTCCCTCATGGTGTCTGTACAGGATGCTTCTCCCAAAGTCTGTGCCTGCACCCAGGAAAGCACATACTGCACCTAGCACAAGAATCACAGAGATCCTATATTTTCAGAGCCCACAGAAGAGTTTTCTGAATCAGCCAAACCAGTTACAGGGAGTTCCAGTGCTATCCACTTCTCCCTTTGCTTTTCCCCCCTATGCCTTGAGGCTGTGACTTAAAACTTGCAGAATAGCTCTTAATATAATAAGTCCACTTTGCTGCCATTCTGCGCAACAGGATTAGTACAGAGGCATACCATTTGCAGTTATGGGATGAGAGGCACTATAATATTACTAAAATATGATTAGTGTTGTTTTAATAAAGATACCTGTTACTCTAAAGGGTCCCAAAAGTGACCCACAAGCTACATCATGGAGCCAAGGCTGTAGCTGAGTTCTAATGTAAACCTGATTTTGACTCCCATCCTCTATGCAATCAACATAGGCTATGTCTACACTAGAGCATTAAATCAATTTTAAGGCACTCAGCTCACTTTTACAATGCAACTGTCGTCATTGAAAATAACATTAGGTCAACTTTAACAGGCGCGCAGGTCAACTTTCTTGCCCCACCCCTCTGATGTAGTGTAACACCAAGTTTGAATTTCAATTGTCAAATTATTGCTAGTGTGGAGACAGCGTTACTTTAAATTGATTTTTATTTTCCTCCAGAGGTACCCCACAACGTTGTGAATGTGTCTGTTCTGGCCGCTTTCACCTCTGCTGCTTTCCAGGGCTACGTCTACACGTGAAGCCTACTTTGAAGTAGCCTATTTCGATGTGGAGACATCAAAATAGGCTATTTCGATGAATAACGTCTACACGTCCTCCAGGGCTGGCAACGTCGATGTTCAACATCGACGTTGCGCAGCACCACATCGAAATAGGCGCTGCGAGGGAACGTCTACACGCCACAGTAGCACACATCGAAATAGGGATGCCAGGCACAGCTGCAGACAGGGTCACAGGGCAGACTCAACAGCAAGCCGCTCCCTTAAAAGGCCCCTCCCAGACACATTTGCACTAAACAGCACAAGATACACAGAGCCGACAACGAGTTGCAGACCCTGTGCATGCAGCATGAATCCCCTGCTGCAGCAGCAGCAGCCAGAAGCCCTGGGCTAAGGGCTGCTGCCCACGGTGACCATAGAGCCCCGCAGGGGCTGGAGAGAGAGCGTCTCTCAACCCCTCAGCTGATGGCCGCCATGGCGGACCCCGCTATTTCAATGTTGCGGGACGCACAACGACTACACGGTCCCTACTTTGACGTTGAACGTCGAAGTAGGGCGCTATTCCCATCCCCTCATGGGGTTAGCGGCTTCAACGTCTCGCCGCCTAACGTCGATGTTAACATCGAAATAGCGCCCAACACGTGTAGCCGTGACGGGCGCTATTTTGAAGTTAGTGCCGCTACTTCGAAGTAGCGTGCACGTGTAGACACAGCTCAGGTGTGCAGGAAGTAGGAAACAGGAAACCCGGCAATTTGAATTCAGTTTCTTTCTGGCCAGCCTGGCAATCATATCTAGCTATGATTTCTCAGGATTGCAAAAGAGCCCCAGCATGGAGCCATCAGGAGAGCAAGGATCTCATTTCGGCTGGCGGGCTAGCCCCTGCCCCATCACACCATGTGGTGGCTGGGACGTGGGGACCATGCTAGCAGACAGGAAGGTGTGACGGCTTCTTCTCTGCACAGGATTTATCAGGAGAGGCTGAGAAACTTCTTTTCTACATTTCACATTTGTATGGGGCAGCCCCCCACTCCCACCAGGCGCCATGCGGCTGGCAGGCTAGACCCCACACCACCACACCACATGCCAGCTGTGCAATGCAGATCGTGCTTCCAGCCAGTGGCATGTCCTGCCCTCTATGCAGGGTGAAGGCTTCTTCCCTGCAAGAAATTTGTTTTCTCTGCTTCACATTTTCCAGGGCTCATTATTAAAAACTTCAGCCTCTGGAATTTACACCATGTGCTGGCTCCAACATAGAAATTTTAGGGGTCTGCCCCCCACTCCAAGCACACAACTAATTGAACTATGTCAACAGGTTACTAAACAGTCTCTGGTGCTGCCCCTCGCAAGGCACCATGCACCAGGGGGCTGTCCCCGGGACACAGGAATGTTAGGGTGTTGCCCCCTAAGGCACCATACACTGAAGGTACTAGTACTCTCCCTTTCCGAATCACGTGGCTCGGAGGGAAGATTTCCTGTGAAGGAATGGAGCTTGTGGGCTGTCGCTTTTCACTAAAAGAGGCAAGGGAATCCCTCCATTGTTTCCTCAACTTTTTGATATTCTAATGCTTCTTTAACTTTTTCTTCTCTTCTCGAGCCATTACTACCTCTGCTGGGGTAATGGTTCCTTCCAGCCGTCAGTGGACATGAACACACTCCAAGATTTTCTCCTTCTCTTCTGTTTAGTTTTGGGGATTCATAACAGGTCTGCAGCAAATACTTCTAACAATCTTCTTGTCTCATGTTGGAGACATCAGTACAATGGCCTCCCTAGAGCATTTTTCACCTCTATGTGGTGATGGCTCACAGATCTCTCTCTCTCCCTTGCTTTCTCTCTCTCTCTCTCTCTCTCTCTGCTTCAAACCGGGCTCCTTCAGTCAGATATACTACCAATTCACTACCACTTTTGCATTGTATCTTCTTTCTTTGTGAGTAATATGAAGTCTTTCCCTAGCTGTATGGAGCCAGTTTGTTCCACTTGGATATCATGGGCTTCTGAAGCCCACCTGTTTGGTGTTTTTTTCTCCTTGAGGTTCCCTACTTTTCTTTGTTCTTTCTTTCTTTCCTTGAGAATAAGATGAAGTCTTTCCCTAGTCACATGGAACTAGTTTGTTCACTTGGGTATCATGGGCTTTCAGCATCTGAAGCCCACCTGTTTGGTGTTTTTTCACCACGAAAAGAACTAGTTGAGAAACCCGTTAACATGGTTAAGTCAGCTGGGTGCTCTGAGAACAGGTTATTTTTAAAGTCTCTGTTCTTTGAGAAGGGACAGAATGAAGCACAGAACACATTTGGTAATAAGGTCCATAATGCGGACAACTCAAACAATTTCTCTCATTGGGGAAATAGACTTCTGAAAAATGACAGTTTGTTTTCAACATGAGGTAAATGAGGGAAATGCAGTCTGGGAAGATGGCATCACCCACCCAACATCACTTGCGGGGCATTTTTTTTTCCTATAACACACCAGCAAAAAAAAAAAAAAAGCAGAATGCAATGGAGCTGAGGGAACTGTGGGATAGGTTCCCAAAATACACTGCTGCAACAGTCAAACTTTAGTGATTTAGTGGGGATGCACTGAGTCGACTTTGTGGGCAGGTGCAGACATTCAACTTTGACTTTATAAAATCCAGTGTTACAATGCGAGCTTTAACAAATTTGACTTTATTTCATGGTGTAGCTGTAGACATAGTATTACTTAGGCTCAAGCTTGTTCTTGGATGGGGGCAGAAGCTAGCCAGACTTTATCAAAATGTCAAAGATGGAACATAACATTTCATTGCCTTAAATAGAATGGAATGGATAATAACACTATTCGTTGGATGCTGCCAGCGCAAATGGGAAAATACAAGGCAAAACAGGACAGGAAAAGATGAAGTTAAAGGAGGTAAGAGAATACCATTTATATCACCAGCTTCTGTTGTGCAAGGTACAAGCTCTTGAGCTATGCAGAGTCCTTCTTTGGGTATGGGGAAGGAAACCATAGTGAGTGAGTACAGCAGTGAAATGGAAAAAGTTGCAGCTTATACAGCACCATTTATTCATGTGACCCAAAGCTTGCCAGCTATTTTAGATCTACTGATAGCTTTTTCTAATCTTTTAGGACAAGGGAGGGGAACCTGTGGCCTGCCTGCATGCAGTTCATAGGGTTAGCTGCTGGTGGGCTGCCAGATGATTTGTTTACCTGAGCATCCACTAGCATGGAGCTGGGCAGCCACTCGGCCAATGGGCCACTGCTTCCCACAGCTCCCATTGGCTGGGAAGGATGAATTGTGGCCACTGGGAGCTGCGGGCTTTGGGCCTGTGGCTGCTTAGGTAAACAAACCATTGGTGGTTAACCCTGATGAACTGTCTGACAAAGGTTCCCCACTCCTGTTTTAGGCTGTGACATAGACTATTATTCATCTTTATTTTTTCTTTTGTTACATTCCATTGTTAGAAAGGGGGAAATAACCAGTATAGCTGCAGAGAACTCATCAGTTTGGGCTTGCAGGACTCATGCAAACATTTCCTCCCCATTTTCTTTCTTCCTTCGGTCATTTCTCTCATGGATTGATTTTGGATTTCTTTCTCCAATGAACATCAAAACAGAAAGTAAAATTCCCTCAAAATTGTAAGTTCTGCATTGGTTTGACTAAAGCTTAAACTGGGTTAGGTTTGCTTAAAATTAGGGGCATGTTTGTCAACGTTTGGAAACCTACTGATGAACTTGGGCTGAAATTCAATTTGCTACAAAATACTGTGCAAATTTCAATTCATGTCTGGCTTTGCAATGGAAATTTTACACAGAACTAATAACCTGTTTTCATTTTTCATAGCGAGTGCATCATAACTGTGCACAACACAATCCTGTGGGCTAGCTTCATCCCCAATTTAGTAGAATAATATCAGGCATGAATTTGGCCATGTGGGTCTTCATTTAAGGGAAGGTTTGGTTTGAGGTTCCAGTATATGCTAATCTTTGCAGGCATAATATAGTTGTCTTGCATAACATTCTGTTGGGTTTTCTCCCCAAAAGGGGAATCTCAGGCTGCATCTACACTAGCAAGTTCTCTCAAAAGATTTTTCAAAAGAAGGGGGCTCTTTCAAAAGATCCAGTAGAGTGTCTACACACAAAACACATTCATTCAAAAGAAAATCAAAACAATGCAGCACTCCATGGCTGTTTCTATACATGCCACTTTCGGAGAAAGTGGCATGTTAATAAATGGCCCAAAATATGCTAGTGAGGTGTGTATGTAAATTCCCAGTGCCTCATTAGCATAAGGTCACATGATTTGGAGTCTGGAAGATGCTCTTCTGGACTCCAAAACAGCATGTGGAAGCATGGCCCCTGGGGAGTCTTCTGGAAGGAAGTCCTTCTTCCGGAGGCCCCTACTTCCTGAAAATTTTCAGGAGAAAGTGGCATGTGTAGAAACAGCTCTTTTAAAATAGCTCTTCCTTTCCTGTTTTAGGAAGAGCGCCCGCTTTTGAAAGCTTCTTTTGAAAGAAAATGTGTGTAGATGCTCTGCAGGCCCTTTTTTTGAGAGAGCAGTCCTCATGGGGCCTGATTTTTTGATCCCTGTCCTTTGAAAAGTGAGGGAGCTATGTGGACACTCTCTTTCGAAAGAGCAGATCGCTCTTTCAATCCATGTTTTTGTGTATGGACGCATTCTTTTGAAAGAAGTTCTTTCAGAAGAGATCTTCCAGAAGGACTTCTTTGGAAAGATCTCTGTAGTGTAGACATAGCCTCAGAGTGCGAGCATATACTGTAGAATGCTTAGCCCAGCCAGAATGTTTGAGTTAAGTATTTTAAAATACGTTCTGTTATAAAAGCTAGTCTCCCCCTGTCTTAATGCTAAGCTGATAAGGAGGCACAAGTGGAACTCTTTAACGTTTTAGGATGGAGAGATACAGATGGCAGACACTGAAGGAGTACTCAGCTCTAAGGTTAACGCACACAATACAGCAACATCAGAAATGCCTATTTAGTTACATTTTAATTCATACACGCATACCTTTACTTCTTTAGACTGAGCACACGTGCTCCAGCAGATGGGGCACCTCCCAAGACCTCATACTCACTTAGCACCAGGACTGAGGGGGATGCTGAGAATGCTACAACTTCCAAAAAAACCAGGGAGGCAAGGATCTGAGAGATGGGGGTGTCCTTTCAAAGAGTGTGGCAACACTTCATCTCTCCCAGAGACACTAGGTCAAATTCTGCCCAGCTTACACCTTGTGACACCTGCTGGGATCAGCAGAGTTACACAGCATTTAAAGCAGGGCAGAGATGGCCCCATTGTTCCTGCTTTAGGTAAAATGAATATAGTGGATCCTTCTGTGGCAGTGCCTCTGCACCATCTTCTACTCAGGGCTGTGACTCAAAGGCACCATTGAGCTATGATTATTATAGCAGCCTAGCAAAAGCTGGAATGCAGCTACAAATAAACGTGCTTTCTTCTGACCCTTTGACTTACTTATCACACCTTGCTTGTTTCCATTCACAATAAAATCAAAGCAAATGTACTATTAGACCTAACTCCAAATGGTGCTATGCAGATTTACATCAACTGAGGATTTGGCCCTAGGATCTCATCCTGAATTCCCTGCTAATCCAAATGCCTGTTCACCTAATCTTAACCCAGTCCATTACTGCATTTAATGGGGGCTGCTTATTGATCCCTCTGTAATTGATTCTCTGTGCTGGATCGACATTGGGACTATAAAAGTTAATTAGGCATTTTCACTGTTCAAATATATTCTGCAGTTAAAGATGTGCCCTCTGTGTAACAGATAGTATTTGCAAATAATAAAATCCTACTTTCTGATAGTAAAAATGTCATTTTATACACATAAGTTTTAATTTTCTACTAGAAAAAACTGAGTGATAAATTACTTCAAAAACTTTGGACGATTGGGATCCCTGATTATCAGTAACTAATTTTACCTAGTGACATAACAAGATAAGTAGGGAGGAACTAAAGTAATTTCATCAGCTCTTTCAGAAAGGGACCCCATTGTTGATTTGTGAATCAATAATTATTTTTAATCTGGAACCACTGATAAATGGTCAGCATGTACATACCAAGTAATTTGTTTGACTCCTGGTGCCTGAAAGCCTCATGCTCTGACATGCAATGAAATTTCCTTTGATGTCAAGCGCTTAGCAACAAAAGGGTTCTGTCTTAACTTTATGAGTTGAGCTGAAAATCAGAGCTACTCTTTCTTTTCCTTTTGAGAGACTGGTGGCCATTATTACAGCTTAGCCATGTTAAATAATACATTTATGTAACTGGCATGTTGACGGAAGTTAGACTAGAGAAGACAAAATATAATCAGGTGTGTCTCAGGTTCATTGTTAAATTACTTTTTCATTATTGTGTGTACCTGCATTTTAAATTGAATTACATTAACAGCCATGAATTACAACAGACTAGTGACAGATCCTATTTCTAGTGTCCAACTGGTTGAAAAAAGGCTGTATTAAGTTAATTGGAGAAACTTCAACATGTCCAACCTATCCACAATTATGTAGTTTGACTGCTTATCCTAATCTTTTTTTCTAAAACTGGGGCATATGCAAGCAAAACTTTCCTTATGGGGAATCCAGGAAGCTAACATTACTTCCTTGCAACTTGAACCCAGGTTTTCCAATGATTACCAACCTCTCAGGCAGATTAACACTGTCATACCAGAAACCCCCAGTGTCTATGCTATAGTTCCTTGATATCTTTAAAAAAATACAGTCCTGTTACTTTACAAACAGAAGCAACAACAAACACTGAATTGAGGTGGCCAAGAAAAGTGACAGTGTTAAATGACTGTGTCATAGCTGGCAGTACACTAGCTGAAATTATCCAGGCCTAAAGTAGCGGAGATTGGAAATGTTCTCAATCAAGTTGCAAAACAAGAGGAAATTCCAGTAAATCATTTACTTAATGAGATCAATGTGTAACTGCTTTTTCTCCCTTAACAAGGACAAAGTCAATATTAGTATTTAGTTATCACCATTTTGTTTCTGTTTGCTAAACTGCCATATTAGACGCCAAAAGGGCTGGCGGTATTTTGAATTGAATCCTGCTCTCTTTTACATTAGTATGAATTGGGAGAAACTGCTAGAACTAATTGCACATTTTCCAAAGACATGCTTTTCTGTCCAAAATTATTGATGAAGAAATCAAAACATTCCACAGGATGGAATCCAGGAAGTTTTCTGGCAAGTTCAGCTGCCTCCCCCACAGCCTGTGTGGCTGGGAGCTTGGGAGCAGGGCTCTAGAGATCCCAGACTGGTCATCAGCCCATCTGCAGGGAGCCATGGACCCCTGTTTCCAGGGCTTTTAGGTTCCTACTTCCTCAACAACTCAGTCACTGTATGGATGTCACTGGAGGTGCACCCTGGTAGCTGGTCTTTGCCATCTAGACACTGAGGGCTAAATTCAGAACCTGATCTTTGTGCCAAACATTCTGCCTCAGTAACCCAGAATTGCCACTCATGTAACTTCACGTAACTGAACAGAGCTACATGAGTGCACAAACTGGTGTAAAGGGGCTGATGATCAATTATCTGACCCCGTCAAAGCGTCAAACAATCCCTGCGCAATTAAATTACAATTTGATGATTTTTATATAATTAACAATATATCCTTACTAAATGTTATCAGAGACCTAGTCATGCCAGCCAGGATGTAGGAAAGCTGGAGATAACTGATATTAGTTATTTTTATTGGTTAAAAGAACTCCTAATTCTGGGGTCGTCAACCGGCAGCTCTGGAGCCGCATGCGGCTCTTTAAGGAGCCATTTGTGGCTCCAAGCGCTGATACTGCTGACTCCTTTTGTGTCTCAAAGAGCTGCTGCTGGTTAAGCAAAAAATCAAAAAATTCAGTTGCCCACCACTGAGCCAACTGAATTTAGTTCTTTTGTTTAAGCGGTGGCAGCCAGAGCTGCTGAACAGCCAGATGAGGCAGGGAGCCTGAAAGAGAAAGTTGTCTGGACAGGGAGCTGCCCCACATGGGCAGAAGTCTAACCCAGCAGGAATACTGAGGGGAGGGTGTCTGAACCTGCCTCTGCCAGAGTCATGCAACCATGCTGAGAAGGAGGAGAAGATGGTGGGGAGTAGTGGGGGGGAGGTGCTGAGAGCTGTGCATATTGAAGCGAGTTAAGTGGGGGAGATTGGGGCTCAGAGGGGTTAATCCTGGGAGCAGGGAGGCTGGGGATCAGAGGGGATAATCCTGGGGATGTGGGGGCAGGTTTGGGGGCTGAGGCAGGTAAAGCCTGGAGATGGGGGTAACTTCATTTTCTAACTGGTACAAATAATTGTGTGTGCGCTGTTCTTAAAATAGGGGTGACACAAAGTATGGTTTGATGTTATTTATTAAGGACTGCGTCCTATTCATGTACATTGTGGCTTTTGAAGGATTGATTTTGTAACTACATTTGAAAAAATGGCTCTTCTCGCTATTTTGGTGGCAGACCCCTGTCCTAGACCATTTGAAATCATCACGTCTGGAGATTTCATTAATGCCATTATTAGCTGCCATCCCCGTTCACTCTTTTTGTTACGCTCACTTGTGCTTTCCAAGTTCAAAATTAGATTGTGAAATGTTTGAGATAAGGCCCCTGTCTGCCTGTGTTTTGTATGGTGCCTGGCACAGCTGAGCACCAGTATTGACCGGAATCTACTGCCATACACATCAATAATAATAATAGATATATTTCCCAAGACATACCATTGCAACTAAAATCAGCGGAGATACTTGAGCTGCAGCTGCCCCAGCATAAATCAGAGAGGGTTGCTGTGAGGGAAACTTACTTCTGTATCCAGTTCCACTGGAGCCCAGAACATTAACCTTCTGGGCATGATGCGAGGTCCACTTTTGCTGGCTTTTGTGCTCCCCTATTCTCTCTACAAAGGCATCTATGACTATATCAAGGACAGTCCTATTTTTATCTTGTGATCTTTGTCATATGAGATAAGTAAAGAGAGAATTGGATGGGCATCTTTGGTTACAGCTAAAAGTGTGAATAAATACTTTCAGTATTTAGGCTTCACTTTCATTTCCTTATTTCAAAGAAAATAATTAAGGCCTTTTCCCCCCAACATAACATTTATAACACTTACTGGAGTGGCTATCAAAACAAAAAGCAGTCAAGTAGCACTTTAAAGACTAGCAAAATAGTTTATTAGGTGAGCTTTCGTGGGACAGGCCCACTTCTTCAGACCACAGCCAGACCAGAACAGACTCAATATTTAAGGAGTGGCTACGTATAGGTTTTCTCTTACTCATCAATCAGTATGATGTATTTTGAATGCATAAATACATTTTGTTTACAAAGGGCTATTATTTGTAACTTAAAATGGCAACAGAAAATATGGCTATTGTTTGCAGAAAGAGATGTTTGTTTTATTGGCATTTAGTTTTTGTGACAAATTTACCATATGATTAAATAAACCTACATGCGGTGATCTGGTGTTATTGCTCCCACTGACCTTGAAGGCATTTTTGGGATGAAATCTTGGGAAAAAATTATAAGTTGCTCTTAGGAAAAAAAGGTATTACTTTCCTTTATGATCAAATGCTATGTGCAGAAAAAGAAACGCATTCTGGAAGCTAAGCATTACTTCTGTGACTTCTATGGCTAAGACACTGAATGGATTCCATAAGTGAGAACTTGTCCATATGCCAACTCCACATGATCTTCTTTCTTTTAAAAAAATCTCTTTGATTTTCACAGACTCCAACTCTGTGGATAGACTTGTTTGGAAAAAAAAAATAGCATATCCTGCTGCTCCAGGAAATAGTTTTCTCAACAGTACTGTATGTTATTTATATTAGTCATTTCTTTAAAAAAAGTTTTATACAAAACCCAATACAATACTGTGAGGAATATCAGGGCAGATCAGAGTTCAGTTTATCTTTCCAGAATTTGCCTCAACTAAATATAAAAGTTCAAAGCATTAATATATATTTGGAAAAGTTTTGAAATGCTAAAAATCTTGATCTAAAAACCCAAGAACTAAATGTAGCAAGGCATTAAATTAGTCACTGGGTTCACATTTAGAGGGAGTAGTACACCACAGGATGAATACACAGATTGTTCTATTCAGAATTTGATTCAATCCTATACATTTTACTGTAGGTGGTCTAATTAACGCCCTACTTTAGGTTAATGCTTACAAGCTTGAGAAGTGGAGCCCAGGTCAAAACTAAAAGCCTTGGCTTACATGCAGCCAAATGTGTGCAAAACTCAGAACACAAATCCAAATCTGAATTTTGCGATAAGCCCTTATCTCATGTTGATACAACCCAGCCCCCCAGATCAAAATAGATCCTTTGGCAGATGCAAACTGAAACTAGGACCCACATTATCAAAACTGAATAGTTTTCATATACAACACTCCTCACACTCAGTACTTCACCATGCTGAGTGCGTATGCCATACCTGTATCAAACGAATGGTACAAAGTAAACAGATACGTTGCCAATAGCCTGCAAGACCCATAAGCTCTCTACGCCTAAAAGAGAACTTTTGACAGAGTGTGCCCGGGTACTGCAGTGACTTGAAGTCTGCTGGGTACATGGCTACAGATACAAAAGACTGCCTGTGGCAGATTCGCAGCTATGGAAAACTAACATAAAGAAAATGCTTATAGACACATAGACTTTAAGGTCAGAAGGAATCATCGTAATCATCTAGTCCAGGGAGGGGCAACAAGCAGCCTGTGAGCCACACGTGGGTTGCCCCTGGCAGGTCACCACAGGGCCAGTCTTAGGCATATATAGAGTACACAGCTGCATAGGGTACCACTAAATTTGTGGCAACACTTTGTCCCCAGTTAAGAAGTGCCCTATGCTACACTTGTGTATGCATAGTGCAGCCAGAGGCCAGTGCTGCTTAAAGCTGCTGCAACACCTTGGTCTCCACGCCTCTTCCCGGCCCAGTGGCCCAATCACTTAGCTGCTTGCCCTACTTCCTGGCCCTCGCAGCCCAGCCCCCAGGTCCCTCAGCTCCCTACTCCACCTCCCGGTCCCTGCCACCCAATCACCTGGCCCGTTAGTCCAAGGCTCCACCTCCCAGCCCCAATGGCCCATTCCCCTGGCTGCCCACCCCCTGCTCTGACCACCCCCGAGTTCCAGTGGCCCCAATCCCCTGTCCCTTGCTCTTCCTACCAGAATCTGCAGCTCCAGTCCCCAACCCCCCACTTTGCTTCTTTGGCCTGCACTCTGGTGGGCTGCACAGCTCCCCCTTTCACCTGTTTCCCACCAGTCTCTCTGCCTCCCCAGCCCTGAGCTCAGCTCCTCTGCTTCCCAGCGTGGGTCTTGCTGGGGAGGGATGTGGGGTGCAGCTGCTTGGACTTTGTTGGGCATCTAAATTAATGAGGATAGCCCTGGGCCACTGGCCACTTTATTTACCCAAATGTAAATAAACTATGGCAGCAGGAGTGAACCATGACCAATGGGAGCTGCAACCAGCCATACCTGTGGGCACGCAGGTAAATAAACCATTTGGAGGCCCACCAGTGGCCAACCCTGATGAACCACTTACTGACCACCCCAATCTAGTCTGACCTACACGTTGCAGGTCACGAAACTTTCCCACCCGCTCGTGAAACAAACACAGAATGTCTGGTTAAGTAACTGAAGTCCTCAAATCATTGTTGAAAGTCTTCAAGCTACAGGAAAAAAGAAACATGATTTACACTAGTTTAAACCTACAAGTGACCCGTGACCCAGGCTGCAGAGGAAACCAAAAAACCTTAAGAGTCTCTGTCAATCTGAGCCAGGAGAACATTCCTTCCTGACCCCAAATACAGCAGTCAGTTGAGCCTGAACTTTTCAACAAGTTCCAATAGCCAGGCAGATGGGAAAGAATTCTCTGTAGTAACTCAGAGCCCTCCTACCTAGTGCTGCATCTTCAGCCACTGGAGAAATTTGCTTCTAGCAGTTGCAGATCAGCCACACGCTACTGTGGGCAGTCTCATCATACCATTCCTTTCATAAACTTTTCAAACTCCGTCTGCAAGACAGTTAGATTTTTTGTTCCCGACTGCTCCCCTTAGAAGGCTGTTACAAAAATTTGGTTCCCCAATGGTTAGAAACCTTTGCCTAATTTCAAGGCTATACTTGTTGATGGACAGAGTATATCCATTTGTTTGTGTCCACATCTGTGCTTAATTTAAATAACTCCTCTCCCTTTCAGCATCTATTCCTCTGATGTGTTTATAGAGCGTAAGCATATCTCCCTCTGCTACTTTTGGTTAGGCTAAACAAGCCAAGCTCCTTAAGTCTCTTCTTATAAGGTAAGTTTATCATTCCTCTGATTATCCTAATAGCCCTTTTCCATAACTATTTCAGTTTGGATTACTCTTTCTTAAATATGGGAGACCAGAATTGCACAATATTGCAGATGAGTTTTCACCAGTGCCTTGTTTAATGGTACAAACATTTCCCTATCTCTAACAGAAATACCATGCCTTATGCATTCTAGGATTGCATTAGCCTTTTCTACCACCACAGCATGTTGGTGGCTCATAGTCATCCTGTAATCAGCCAATACACATAGGTCATTCCGCTCCCAAGGTACTTATCAGTTAGAAGCAACATTTTTGTTAGTACCTATGTGCATGACCTTGAACTTTGCATTGTTCACTATCATCCCATTTCTATTATTTCAATTTTGAAGATTGTCCAGATCTTCTTGGTAATTAGACACTTCAGCACTTTGTAAGAGGATGGCCTGGAAATTGATGGTGTCCACAAATATGAAGAGTGGGAAGGAAGATTAGAGTTTGCATGCATTATAGGTAAAGCTGGATAAATTCTTTTCAGTGAATGGTTTACACCTGTCCCATGACAGCCCCAATCAAAACCAAACCAGAACAAAAAATCAAGACAAACAAAAAGTTTGAATATTTTAACTTTTCAGTATTCTGAAAAAAAATCATTTTGGTTTAACCTAAAACAAAAAAATATTTTAAAATGTTTCAGAATTGCCCACAAACTCAATAAACCATTATTTGTCCAGCTCTAATTATTAACTGAGGCTACTTCCCAAGCTGGCATTAGTAAATAGAAATTGTTCACTGATCCTTGATTTCAATGCAAACTGTGTCAGCAATTCTACTGAGACTCTTTCTTACACATGTTGTATTTACATATATTTACATGGCCACCATGCTAGAGAAAGGGAGCTCTGGATTCTGCATGTGTATAAAATAAAGAGAGACCAATGCTTAGCTTCTAATATAAAAGAGGCTTTACTTTTCTGAGAGCCTCTTGCTTTTATGAGTCAAAATCCTCATGACAAAGACCACTCAGGGATGCCATAAGGCCTTGCAGTGTCTTAAGATCTTAATGAATGCTTAAAGTATTTTGAAAGGTTAAGCTACCAGGAAATGTTTGTGGTGAACGTTCACTATGTTATCCAAACTGACCTAGCCAAATCATGCATTTCCTTTTTAGGATCAGGTTAGTTTCAAAAGAGAAAGATATTGTGACTGCTGATTGATTTTGGTAAATCCACTTTGAAAAAAAAATCATTTTCCAGAGCAAATGAATTTTGGCCTGACCGAAAAAGTTAAGATGAACATAAGATTTTTTTAAATGATTACCCAGAATTAAAGAAAACTGACACTGAATTATCTGAAATGTAAATTCTATGAACTTTCAGGAAAAATCTCAAAAATGCTAGAATTTAATAAATCCAGGTCAAACTTGACAGTCACAGAGAACATACAGTATACAAACTTATTAGAATTTCAATTAAATGATCTGACTTGTATTTCTTATAACCAAATTCTGATGCCATTAACAGAACAAAAACAGCAAAAACCCAAAACAAAAACTCTTCTCGAGGATTCCAGGTCATTCAAAACTTTTCAGAAATGCTATCTACAAGCTTGCACAACTAGAGTCTGTATAAAAATAACAGAGACAACATTTTTACTAGCTTCATATTTTCCTGTTATCTTAATAAACCAGCATATTCTTAACTTAATTTTAAATAAAATGTGCACAGACATATGTTCTATTTAAATGTAATGAAGTAACCTTATGGGTAGTGAAATAATGTCTTAATTACACTTTATGTTCTCATAGTTCTTGAGTTTTTCATTTTCCACAAATGGAGCAGATTTATATGAGTTGGCATGACAGCTCCAGCTCAGGCAGAAGTGCCTATGACTGCTAGCAAGACTACTTAGCCATTAGACATATAAGATAGGTAGTACTGTATGCTTAATAGTTCTAGGTGTAAAGTGATGGGTTTTTTTTCAGTGTTTATTGCTAAGCCAACCTGCTATAAAACATTGATCTTGCAGATACAGGAGACACATGACTCCCATGCCTCTAGGTCCAGTAGGCTTAACCTGCTGAACCTAAAGTGCTAAAAGGACTTAAAATGTAATCATTAGTAGATTTTTGCAAGCAGCTGGTAAAACAAGACTTCTAGGCAGTCAAGGTGCTTTAATTTATTTCTTAATCCTGCCAAATCAGCAGAAAAGTATTTTAACTTAGTTCCACTTGGCAGACAAAAGTAAGAATTCCGAAAGAATACTATAATAAAAGGCATCAATAAAGTGAAGAATGATAACTCTGTGCAATGATGGCAAAGTGACCATCAGCTCTGAAAACTTTTAACCCTCCTTTCAAAATCAGGGACATACTGTACCTCAATTTGGCTTGGTGCTCCTGGCAATATATTCATTTTTTTGTTTGTTTTTTTCCAAAATGCTCAACATTTCCAGCCTCCATCACATTCTAGCAAGACAGAAAGCACACAGAAGAAATTATTTAAAAATGAAAACAACAACAAACCCCACTCCCACGCACTCCTGGATTGTGTGTCAGTCAAAAAGTTACTGCACTGATGAGCAAATTGCAAGTTAGCCATTTGTAATTGTTCACTTTTCACTTCCACTTTTTTCACATCATGATGGCCAGTCTTTAAAACCAGATTCTTCCTTTATGCAGGCTGGACACCATCATTGCTAAGGAGAGTAGAAAATAACAGCAAGACAGTTTATGAGCTAGCACTTGGAGCATCAGCACAAATAAAATGTCAATGTTTGATAGTATTTAAAAAGAATTCCACGGATTAGGTTGCAAACAAGTCCATTTATTTCTTACATGCCTAATTCATCCAATGTATCTTGATTTGAAGAAACCAGACTAAGAAAGTTATATGACTGTGGTTTCTTGCCATTTTGCACTGAGCTACAGAATAAAATCTTCAGTGTGCAGTAATTATTCTCAGCTACTAAATATGCTACAGTGATTGCAGAACAAATATATGCTACAAGCTCATTTTCACGACATGATTTAGATGATCTGTTTAATCTAATGCAATTTGCAGACTTGATTTCTTGCCACATAGTGCACACAGGAAATCCTGGAATAATATCCAAAGACTGTGCTGGACTGAAAGTGAAACCTTTGGTTTAACATACTGCCAAAAGTTTTAGAGAAACAAAATTACAAAATGAAAATCCTTGAGTGTTCTTGATATGGTAATGTGCAGCACTGGCTAACTGGAGAATACTACCTGCAATAAAATTTAATTAATTATTTCAAGAGTTGAATGAGCTATTAGTTTGACAAAAGGGATAATGAAATGGAGCTAAAAACAAAATGCTTTTGCTTTTGAACTGAAAATTGTAAAACAAATGGGTGGGGGTGGGTCAAGAGAAGATGAACTTTACCATGTTAAATTTGTTAGAGGGCTTTGTAATTTTTGCATTTTTAAAAATCAAGGTGTTATAAAAGTGATTAATTTAACTGTAACTGAATCACAAAAAAGCAAAAGCCAGGCCTGAGATTTAATATTGCTTGCTGCGAAATTGGAACCTACAGTGCAGCTTTACTCTTTAAAAAGGGTAATGTGAGGTTCCATGTTCATTGTGCCTCACTGATTTCCATAGCACATTTGCTCAGTTTGTAAATACATGTTTTTTTCTAACTGCAGGCTCTGATCGCTACACTAGTTATTTTCAGGTCACACACCATCAGACAAACTGCAAGCTAATGTGGTTGTCCAGATGTCACTGAAGGAAGAATCTGAAGATAACTGTGCTTCACGGGTGTTGCTATAGGCAGAATTTGGCTTAGAGCAATCCTCTGGCTGAAATCAGAACTGTCTACAGGTGTGAAATATATAGAATATATAGCATTACCTCAATCAATATGAGAATTAAAGATAGCCCAAAAATATAATTAACATTGCCCAAACAAACTCCCAGCAACCCCCGCCTTGATTGCTGATTTTCAACAGGAACCATGTATTAGCAGAAACTTTAGAAATCAAAAATTTACATTACAGTGAATTTTGACACTAAACTGCATTTAGAATTCAACCAAGAGGCTCTGTCTGCATACTTCTCTGAAATCAGCATAAGCTTTACTTGTTTTATACTTTTAGGTTTTGTAGGTACAGCATTTTCAAAATCCTCTGTCTCACCAACTATTATTACAACAAATAGCTATCGGCCTTTCTTCTATTATAGATTATCTGCTCCTTGGGACAGGGGTCTTGTTTTATTTGCATGTAATGTGCTATAGCTGTTTATGGGACTATAAAAATAATAATTTGAAAGAGGACCCCCACCACCCAAGGAATGATCCTACAGGTTAGATCTTATTCCCATCATTTGAGGCTGAAATATCATGAGAATAGTTTGGAATATTTTCTTGACAGCAAATCCAAACCATAGTCCTGATTCCTCTTCAAAACTGAATCTTGTCTCCAGGGTATGCCTCATTCTAAGCAAGCTCTGAAATCATCCTTCTTGAGCCATCTCTTAAAAAAAGGAGCATTCCTATTGTTTATTATTAGCCAGGATTGGTGAAATGTTCTAGGGGGTACACTCTTCCAGAGAGTACATTAACTCAGTGTTTCTCAACCTTTTTATTAAAAAAATGGACTTATTTTATGTTCATCTAATTTTTTTATTTATTCTCTTTGCACAGTCATAAATAAGACGGCAAGGTTATTGCCTATAGGCAATTTCTTCAAACCAACCAGTTATGATTAAGTTGTTTAAACATAATGTGTTGGAATGGTTACAAAAAAAAGTTTGTGTGTCTAAAAATTGTTTGTACTGGGGGTAATTATCTTTTTTTTTTAAACAGGGGTACTTGATTAAAAAAAAAATTAAAAGGTTGAGAAACACTGTCCTAGCAGACCTCGAACTGGTGGCATTGTATACGTCCACTGTAATCTGTATTCGTCCACTATAATCCCTTTGAAAAACTGCCCTGCCCTCTAGAAGCAGCTAGCAGTACAAATTATCTGTTCTTCAGTATGACTGAGTAACAGAGTTAGCAAACAGCTGATAAGTGGGAAATAGTTGCACTATCTCAAAATGCAAGGTGCCCCATTTTCCTTAATTAGAAATTGTTCGTCTTCAGTTTCTTCATTACTATACTGTGGGTTTGTCTACACCACCACCTTCCTTTGAAGGAAGGATGGTAATTAGGGTGTTGCGAGTTTACTGATGAAGTGCTGCCGTGCATAGGCAGCACTTCATTAAACAAATCCCGCCCCTCCTGCAGCAACTTCGAAGTTTTAAACTTTGAAGTACCAGCATGCATCTAGCCGCAGCTTACCCACCGGTACTTTGAAGTGCCTGGGCAACTTCAAAGTCCCCTTACTCCTCAAAATTTTGAAGTTTGAAGTTGCCCCGGAGGGGGGAAATTTGCATAATGAAGTGCTGCCTATGCACAGCAGCACTTCATTAGTGAACTTCCAACACCCTAATTACCCTCCTTCCTTCGAAGGAAGGTGGTAGTGTAGACACAGCCTCTGTAGGTTCTTATTTTTTTATTCACTATCATATTCTGAATATAACTAGTAACCTTCCTGTGAAACAGTAAGAGTAACATGACAGTCCAAGATCATTGGTATACTAGCACCAGTACCCTAGTTGTTTCTGCAATGTTTTATTATCAGTGGCTTGAATACAATATTTAACTTGTTAAATACAAGCCCCCCACCCCGCATGCTTCTCTCCTCATGTTTTCAAAAGGCCTACTGATGTTCATGGGAGTTATATTCACAAGGGCCTTGTTTCTCTTTCGTGTGTTCCACGTATAGGTTCCTGTACTATAAAATATTCATCCAGGATCCAGCTGAAAGGATGGAACAAACAGCATGGGATGTTAAAGACTGATCCTGAGGGGGATTAGCTTCATCATTAAAAAAAAGATTTTGGAGGTTCATTTTCATGATTCAGTATGCCAAAATATTGATAATTAAACTATAAATGAGGATCAAAGGTGCTCATTGTGGAGTACGCTAAATTTAGAATTAAAATGAGTGGAAGAACTGTGGTAATTTAATTGGTAGAATGTTCCTTGCAAACTTGCTTTTGGAAGCAGGAAGCATGCAGGTGCTGGTGGGAAATGAAGCTATACCAGCTGTGAGCAAGTTTCTGAGCCATGTTCAGAGAGCCAGGAATAATACACTAAGGCATTTCTGACTTCTGCTCCAAGGCCAGTAAAAGTAACTTGCTGGGATATAAAGGAAAGACAATTATTTACCTGTATGGTAACCATTTTTCTTCAAGATATGGGTGAAGGTGGGTGTAGCTCCCAGGCATGCATGTTCCAAGCACAGCAAGACAGACCTTCATTATGAGTAAGTAACCATCAGAGCAGCATTCTCTACCTCTGGCCCGCAGAGCCCTGCCCAGGGTTATAACAGTGGCACTGCTCTGACCCTCTTCCTCTGCATCAAAATCTTAGGCTATGTCCACAATAGAGAGTTTTGTCAACCAAACTCACGGAGCATTCACATTACCAATGTGTTCAGTTGACAGTAAACTGACAGAATGTGGCACTTCTGTCGACAGTGTTCTGCCGTTCTCCCAGGGTGAACGGCAGAACACCTTTCTCGACAGATCTCTGTCAACAGAAAGCCAGTGTGGACATTCCAGCGGACCTCTGTTGATGAAAAAGTCCTCCAGGCATGGGTGCGAGCGTGCTGCCAGCCTCAAGGGAGGCCAGGTAAGCCCCAAGCCCTGGGGGAGGAAGGACCACCAGCCCCTGCCACAGACGGAAGTGGGCTAACCACAAGAGCACTGTCCTGACCCCAGACACACTGAGGAGGGCAGGTCCTGGCACATGGGCATGCTCACAGGTGAGAGTCCGCACCCGCTCCTGTGGACAGTGCTACAAGCCGCACACACATGGGGGCCCTATTGCCACTGTGGGATTAAAGGAAAAAAGGGGAACTAGCCTTCAAGCACCCCACCCCCAGACACAGGCTCATACCCTGCTGCTTTCACACACTTACACAGGCAAACTCATGCAGGACAAGAATTGCATAGGGACAGCAGAGGAAGCCATGGCATAGCAGGTCCAGTGTGTCTGCCTGCAGTCATGAATCTGGGGTGGTGAGCTGATTGTGTGGCCCTCTTGTCAGTGTAGTACTCAAGAGCAGTGAATACCATCCATCCCGGAGAGACAGGGAGGGGCCTATGACCAAGGCCCTGGCCCTCTTCCTGCCTCCCCAGCCAGCCAAGACTAACTCCTGCAGAGTGGTGATGGTGAGAAGCACTCCTATAGCTTTTCACCCATCTTTTTATATCTTTCAGTCCTCTTGTCCCATCCCACTGCCCCAGGATGCTGTAGGACCATGAGCTAACAGAGGATGGGACTTTGATCATCTCTTGATGGGGCTCAGCTCCTGTTATTCTCTGACCATCAAGGTGCTGCTGGCAGCTGGTTGTCCAGCTTTTGGGACTGATTCCATTGCACACACTTTCACATTCACACTTTCCTCACTAACACAAAGAAAAGCTCAGAGAAAGTAATTTCTTTTACAAAGGAACAGACAGAGTTTCTTGCAGGTACTGATAAACAATTTTTACTAACTTATAATCCTTAATGTGGACCTAGCAGCTGCTACAAAACAAAGCTTGCAGAAAGTTACAGGACTTACATCTGCATTGTTCTGGGCTGAACAGAGGCTTTATACCACACCAACAAGGGAGCACTATTGAGCAGATTCAAGAGGCTACTTTCATTATTACTTTATTTACTTGCCTTGGGGTCTTGTGGTTGAACCTTTCATATTCAAAGGGTCCAGCCAATTACTGCAGGTGACTCACCAGGCTCAGAACATTCAGAACAAAGGTCCAGTTGATACAAAATATGATTGCCCGCCTTCCCTGTGGCTTAAGTCACCCTTAGTACAAAAGTCCCTCAGCTGGCTCCACTCAGCTTCCAATGCCAGTTTAAACCATCAAACACCAAATTTCAGTCTATAGACACACATGACTGTTATATTCCACTGAGAAAATGCAGATCACAAAGGCTGGGATGAAGCATGGGCAACCTTTGAGAACAAATATTTCTCAGTCAAGAGGATCTGTCTCTGGATCTATCTGCCTGAGGAGATCAGGCAAACCCCAAGAGTGGCCATCTTTAGGAAGTGTAAAATGTTCCTCTCTCAGAAAGCATTTCCACCACAAAAGACAATCAGATATGAACACCTCCTTCTATTCTCAGCCCCTCACCTGCCAAACCAAGCACTGAAAAAAATCTACCCCATCCCCCAACAAACAAAAAAAATGAAAAAATTCTACCCCAAGCAGAATTTTGACTCAGAAAGGGAAAAATTGCCAGAGACTATATGAAGTGAAACAGGGACCTCATTATTGCTGTAGATTTTATGTGGAAAGTGCTCAGACACAAAAGTGATGAGCAGCAGTATGAAACCAAAGACAGATTGGATAGGCTTCTTTTTCATTTGATTTGGTGTAATTTTTCATTTAAAAAGTTCAAAATTCAAATATTCAAGTAATAAAATCTCAGCTACTGTTATGAGATTCTGCATATTATTCCATTTTTTTCAGCCATGTAGGCCTTTGCTTATTTCACTCTTCAGAAAGGACGTAGAACACTCTGATAAATAGATGGCAAATTTTCAATAAGAAACATTTTGTTTGGCAGGAAACATTTTGCCTGAACTTGCCAAACTATACTATGAGTAATGAACAATCCATTCATCTTCATATATAATAAGTTTTCCATTTCGTCCCCTTCCCTTTTTAGTGTATGATTTAATTCACAGCACATGAACATTTATATAGGAACATTGTAAAAAGAAAAAAGTGCACAGTTACGCTGTCACTATTTTCTGAGACAACTAAGGGCAGCTGGGGAAACTCACATTTTAAAACGAATCTATCTCCTGTGTATGTTCTCACTGTCTATTCTTAGTCTCCCTCTTTGCCTGACTGACTCTATTTATAAAAAACTCTTCTTCTTAAACTATTACTACTTACGAACATTGTACTGGACCTCTCATGGTGCCAATTAGTTCTTATATAATCACAAAGTTTTGAAAAGTGGGCCTGGTATACTTTTGACATCTGGACCAGGAACAGAGCCAAGTGGCCTGTGGCCAGGCCCCTGGGGCCAGCAGAGGAGCCCCAGGTTCAATGGCCAGGACCTCCAGCGGCAGCAGGGCCAATGGATGGGGCTGCAGGCAACAGCTTAGGGGCCAGACGCCTAGATCCTGAGGCCAGCAGCAGGGCTGCTGGATGTGGCTGGTAGCTGGGATCTGCCACAGGGCCATGCTGGGCACAAACCCCATAGGTGCTACAGAAAACCTGCAGCCCTACTTCCCCACACCTGTGGCAACTGGGTTAAAAGTAATGAGCCTTTCTCCCCTTCCCTCAACTAAAATGGCCTGGATGTGAGGCACTAGCATCAGGATAGGGTTTGTACCTGAAATTCACAGCAGCACGAGGAGCCCTCCTGCAGCCTGGAGTTAGGAGTCTACCTCTGAGTCAAGAGTAAGGCTTGGCACCCCCGAGATATCTCCTATGGCCTAGCATAGCAGGCTCCCTGCACCCCCTGCTGGCTTTCTGAATTACAGCCTTCAGTAGAGCAGTCCAGTAGCACTTTAAAGACTAATAAAATAATTTATTAGGTGATGAGCTTTCGTGGGACAGATCTGAAGAAGTGGCTCTGGCTCACGAAAGCTCATCACCTAATCAATTATTTTGTTAGTCTTTAAAGTGCTACTGGACTGCTTTTTCATTTTGATAGTATATAGACTAGCACGGCTCGCTCTCTGTTACTAGCCTACAGTAGCTCTCTCTCCCCATTCATTATATAGGCGCTTGGGTGCCTAACCCAGGCTTTGTGAATCAACATGATTGCTAGGCTGTGTCACAGTGTCTAACACTTTTGTGCATTCGGGGCTGAATGACTGTGGCTCAGTTCCCCAACTGTAGCGTTGGAATAATACTTCCCTACCTCAGAAGTAGGTGGACGAGTGCGGGAGTATTTAAAATAGATAATGTGCACATCTTGGGGAATTTGAAATTATAGTAATATGAATTCTCAACACCTCAGGGGGTTCAGCTAAGTAGGCAGAATGCAACAAGACAGTGTCCTTTGCAGTAGAGCTTCTCCTGCAACAGGTGTCTTGTACTCTTCTGCCCACCCCATACCTACAGCTGTCTTCTCGGCCAGTGACCTTGTGGCCTACAATATTTCTATACCCAATATCCATATTCAGAGAGAAGCAACAGGCCTGTCCAGCCTTCTGCCATCCCCAGCACTTTGTCTATTGTGAAACGATGGAGGTAGGGCCACTCACACCACCAAGGAGCTTCCAGCCCCTTCCTCTCCCTCTTGGAAGTTGAAAAAAGTTCATTGCCTCCTTCCCTTTACCTCCCATTTTCCAATGAGGCTGAAGAAAGTTGATCTAGCACCACTGGCACACTCCATATGATACCAGATTCATGCTGTGTGGCCCTGCCCCTCCTTGGTGTATCAGGTTTCAGAGCTGGGACTGAAACCAGTTCAATCTTAGATACTAGGTGAAATCCTGTCCTCACTCTAGTCAAAGACAGAACTCTCATTGACTTTAATGGAGCCAGAATTTCACCTATAATTTCAGGCTGTTTGCAGATTTAAACAGTCAGTTACAATCAGGTCACACTTTCAAGCTTTTTGTTTCACCCTTCAGAGCTACCAAAATAATTGTAATGACAGCTGAGCATTCTGTCTTATCCAACAATTCCTGATCTCAGGCAGTAGGCAAGAGTCTTTAATGACTATACCTTAATCTGACTCTGCCCTCAATATGCAGCCTCATCCCCAGAGATCTCCCATATATTTCCTGTATCAGAGAGGTAGCCGTGTTAGTCTGTATCTTCAAAACCACAAGAAGTCCTGTGGCACTTTATAGACTAACAGATGTTTTGGAGCATAAACTTTTGTGGGAAAGACTCGCTTCGTCAGGAGCATGAGTAATGTACTTCCTGGTAATGGGGAAAGGTCCGTCCATCAGTCCCAGAAATCAACTCCTTCTTCTCTCCCACTCCCCCACTTCTCCTCTCATGAAATAAGTGGGCTGTTTTAGCAAGAATCTTGAACCTGCAAAGACCAAAACAACACTCTCATTGGGAATGGTTAGGGCGTGGTTGGGGAATCCCTGGTCTGTGATCCAGACCCCCACACCTTGATCAAGACCACTGAGACCCTGAGGGAGTTCCACTGAATCCAGCCCACAGGGGCAGGGAGGTGGGGAGAGCTTGCTGACTCCATCCCACCTCACCTCCACCCCACTCACCTGCAGCGCAGAGACTTCTGACTCCTCATCCTGAACATAAGCAGGTGAGGACCCCACATGTAGGTTAGGTGGGTGGCAGCACCATAAGTGCTAGAGACACTTCTGCACTCCCTGCTGGAGTGCTCCCTGGCCAGGTGACAGTGGGGAAAGGCAGGAGCTCTTCCATACTTGAGCCCTCACTGCTCAGAGACACCCCAGGGAGGAGTCAGTGAGGGGAAGGCAGGAGACTTTCCCTGTGTGTGACAGCTAAAGCAGGGACCCTGGAAGTTCCTTGTTTAGGTAAGGGGAGCCCCTTGGAGGAGTGGGAAGGCAGGGGTGGTCCTGCTCCCCTCCTACCCAGATCCCACGGTCCAGCCCACTCCTTCCTCCCTCCTCCTGTTCAGAGCCCACACTCCCAGCCTGCTCCTGAACCCTCCTCCTACTCAGCCCCCATGCCCTTTTCCTGCCCAGACACCCCATGAGCCAATGCCCTCAATCCACAGCCCACTTCCCACCAGCCCCCTCCTACACAAAGAACCCCTCATTTTAGCCCACCCCAAAGTTTAGGGAGCCCCCAAAATCTACTAGTCATTGCTTCTCAGTCGGGGCCTACGTCAGTGAAGATTGGTTGTTTTTTGTTGTTGTTGTTTAGGTTTTTCATTTTATTTTATTGTATTGTATTTTTTTGCTTTTCACTTTTGTGTGGCCCTGACCCAAAAAAGGCTCCCCATGCCTGAGTGAGGGAGATGAAAGGAAACAACCAAGAGAATTTTTAAGTGTACTTCACCTCCAGAAACTGAAATATTTAATGCCTCACTTACAGATCTATTTCTTGAACATTCCCATTGTAGAAAAAATATAGCCAATTTTCTCTCTTTTCCCTGGGGTGGGCACACATTACAGTTCTGACACATTATCACATCAACTGCTGGTCTCAGTGGCTTGACCCAGAGCCCTGCACCAGTAAATTATTTCCCTCCTGACACATGGCTTAAGGCTCAAGGATTTGAACATTTAATTGGTGCATTTTCTGTGGGGTTTTAGAGGCTTGGCGAGGCGAGATTCCTGGTAATCAGGGATACAACATGGAAACACCTCCTCCTGTGCATCACACTCAGCCTTTGCCAACAAGAATTTATTGATCTCTTTGAGCACAAATAACGTGCATTATCTGTGCCACAGGCTAAAGACGTCTCTCAGGGAAGCCATCATTCCATCTTTCATAATTTTTATTCATCAAAATCTTATCATTCTTGAATTGCCTTTTGGAACGGGAATTAGCTCATTCTTTTGGAGAAAATGGACACCGAGTTCCTTTGTGGCTGAAATTATAACTTCTCTGAAACGTTTTGATTTGTAATCTAGCTAATGGACAGAGAAATAGGAATATATACATGCCCTCACAAGCAAACAAACAAACAAAAAAACATTAAATTGTAGAATAAATATTTATTCTCTTCAGCTCTCACTTATTACCAGCACCACTGGAAAACATGACAATTTTTAAAAAAAATGATCCCATTACACCAGTTCCACACTGATTTTATGCTGAACTTGAAGTCCAGATTCCTGCTCCTCCTGTGAAATTCCCCGCATTTGCCTGGTATTTCAGTTTCTCTGGAAAAGTTTTGTAAAGAAAAAATCATACACATTCCACTATTGCTGACTTACTTCCACAAATCTTCTTAGTAACACAATAATCCTGCAAGCCACCTACGCACTGAGCTCCTGGAGGACTCAAAAGAAGCTCTGCACATGGAAGGATTGCAGGATTAATACCTAACTCTTGTATGAAGTGTTAAATAGATAAAAGCTTCATTCACAGCTATATTTCTCTGCAACAATAAATATTCAGTTAAAATGAGTTTTGTACCAAGCAAACAAGAAAACGTGAGAAAAATGTGGGTTCCCATTAAGGAGCATAGTATCTTCTTTGCAGCAAGCTGCATTTGAACACAAAAAGGCTGCTAACTCTACAAAAAAGGGCGGACGGATTCTATCAATTTAAAAATGCAGTATGCAGAAAACAAGCCATAGCTGATATGATATGCATATATCATAGCTACTTCTGCAGGTATTCCTCAAAAATTTTGCTAACAGTATAAAAAACTATTGACTCATTTTTTTTCTGATGTTCAACATAGTTTCTTTTTTCTAAACAAGTATGAAATACAGGTAGTGAAGTGATAATGCAAAGTAGGACAGAGACATTCAAAGAACAAAGTATTTATGGCCTTAACACAGAAACTGACTGGTAGGATAATGAGAAAAAGGGCAAGTTTTACCCCCTATTTTTTTTCCTTTTGACTCTGCTAAACCTATCTGATAAATTGGGAGATGATGCAAAATTCCTCTAACCACTTTCTCCGCTTACAGACACTGAGTATCAACATGTTTAGGAATTTTATAGGTTTTCATTTTCATAGACTCTAATGTAGGCTTTTAGCTCAGGCACTGTGTGAACATTTTGTGAGAGATGGGGTAAGATAACAATCACAAGTAAAAATTCGGACATAGTTAACCTTGTGCCATCTTTTTAAAGCCTCTTTCTCTTTCCATGTTTACACTAGCATTATCCGCAACTGTGCAATGCCTTTCTCTCTGTAGTAAAGGATCCTGTTCTTCAAACAGAAAGCAGGCTCATTTCGTTAAAATACATCTGACAGCTTAATCAACTTTGCAAAGTGGCATCCCTGGAATGTCAACTGTAATTTAGCCAAGAGATCAATTAAGAGATTCATTCATTTTCCAGATATATGGTGAAGTATTCTTCTGCATTAGCAAATACCAATTTATAATTTTTTAACTTCTAATAAGCTTGCTGAAAACTCCAGGAGTATCATTGAAACAGACTGTGTACGGATACAGTAAGTGTACTGTTCACCCATTCTTTAATTGTCCTGAATCAGCTCTTTGACAGTTAGCCCAGTTAAGCATGAATGCTTTTGTTGGAAGTGACAGTGAGGGACTGTAATTATTATTGAGCACATTTGCCTGTCAACTCACCAGATTGCATTTAATTTAAAACAATTAGGGATGAATTCTCTTATGTTACAATGCTGTGAATCCAGTGTGTTTTCTGTTTATTTCATTTAATCCCTTAGATCCTTCATTTGGCTCGTCACCATTGTTACATGGTAGGATATTAAGAATGTATAGGTTTTGTTGATGGATTCACATAGCACACTGTGTGCCTGGTCAGCTTGGAATTGACTTTTATCTTGGAGTTCAAACCTAAGGGTGACTCAGTTATGAGGTTAATACATTAGCTCTCCCACAACTTCAAAACATGATTTTTTCCAATTTGTGGACTATGCAGCACAGTTAAGACATAGGCAGTTTTTTTCACGCACAAACTATTGTAATTTCTCAGAAAGATACAATTTTCTGATATTAAATTGGATGAGGACAATATTGCCAATAGCTTTGTGCATCTGTCCAATGGCACACCTATATCATGCAACTTAGGTGTCCCTAGTCAATTGCATTTGACTGATATTTTCTAGCTATAGGGACATCAATAAACCAGTTAGATTCATCCTTTAAATCCTCTCTTAACACTTAACTTGCTATAATATTATTTTCTTCGGGCACTTGGATTCAGAAAGTAAGGGTGCCAGTGGTAGACTTCTAAGAACCCATTTGGAATTTGTGGAGTCAACAATGAGGCTCTGTAACACAAAACACAGGACTGTGTGGCAAAGGATTTCATTTCACTTGTATGACAAGCAGCCAATAAAACCCTAACATTGCAATTTGCCACACTTCTCCCTTATGTTCTGCTTCCCATTGAAGTCTCATATATCCTACCCACTGCCACAGGCTATTGATCTTGAAGAAAGCTTGAACATAATGTAATAAAATAAGGTTTGAGGGCAGGCAGAGGAGAATCACAATGGAGATTTTGTCACCACTGATATTAGCAGCCCTGTTCTCACAAGAACTGTGAAGTCTGTATCAACTGCTACTGAGTATGAGGGATCTACTTTGAGCCATACATTTATAGTAGCAAGAATGGGAAAAGAAATCCCATGGAGGATGTATGTTCCAACAAATGTGTGTATGTGCTATTTATTACAATTATATACAAACATGCTGGGAGGCAGGGGAAAATGCAGAGTGGTGCAGTGTGATAAATGTATTTTATAAACACATGTTTAAGCTGGCCATATTACAAGTGGCAAAGCTATGAGTGAGTGAAGCAGGTTCTTCCAAATGGGCAGTAATCAGGTCTTTATGTCATATCATCATGCATTATATATACATATGGCACAGAAAAAGTATTTTAGACATGATAAGGATGGATAGATGTATTTTTAAATACTTCAGTCTGTAAAGCTGGGAACTATCATACATCTAATTGTAAAAAATTATCTAAAGTAGCTCTTACAGACACACAAATATTACAAGTCTAAAGTCTGGTATCACAGGTTTTATCTAGAGCTAAAAGTGGGTTGTGTGTGTCTTGCTGCAAAACTTACACTAAATTCTACAGGGCTGCATGGTATCAGACCTTGTTTCCATAACATTTAAGCTAAATATGGGACTGCTCTGTTATTATTAATGAACACTGTACATGACCTGGTTATGGTATTAATAGAACAATTTAGGTTCATAGGCAGATGTAAAGAAAAAGAAACAGGAAGGAAAAGGAATAGCTCAAGAGAAATTACTTCTTTGCAAACTCTTGAGAGTTGTTAAGACACACTGGCTGGACAGGAAAAGGCTGGCTTTCACAGGAGGTCAGAAGAACTATGGCAGGTTTAAAACTGAGCTCTTCTTCAAGCCTGGTGGAATTGTTCAGAGGAACTTGACTGATGCAGGCACCTGAAGAAGAGAAACCTGCCCAAATTACCATCAAGCTGCTGCACTTAGACAGAATATACCTGTGTAGGCTGTTTGTTGTTGTAATATTCACTTTCTTTAAATCATTTGTTCCTACAATTTAAATAAATACTTTTGGTTTTTAAAGGGCTGTCAGGTCACTTCATAAATCACTGGTCACAGACTCCCAAAGAGAAGTCAGACCTGCTGGGTAAACATGATTGATACATGGAGTACTGCAGCTGAGGGCCCTCTCAGACAAAGTGAGAATTACGGAATTCCATTGCTGGAGAGGTAAAGACATAAGGCCTGAAACTTGAGCGGGTGCACTCACAGACTAGTAAGGATGGCAGAGGTGCAGCTAGTCCATTAATTCTAATGACATATTTATTTAGAAAAAAGTCCCCCATCTCTACCCAGAGGATTATTACCCATCCTGGGCTGCAGACTAAGTGGGGTGGGTGGGAGGATTGAACTTTTATTTGTTTTTGCTTTTTGTTTTTTGCTTTTTTTTTAAAGTGGATGAAGCAGCTCATTGGCTTTTACAGTTATGTCATGCCCTATGAAACTCATGGTTAATTTTGGTCAATTTCACTGTTATAGAATTTAAAATATCTTAAATTTCATGGTTTCAGATATTTAAATCTGAAATTTCACAGTGTTGGAACTACAGGGCTTGTGACCCAAAAATGGGACATGGGGGGTGGTGGGGCCACAGAGCTATCTTAAGGAGGGCCTCAGCATTGCCATAATTGCTTCTGCACTGTTGCAGGAGGCAGTGCTATCTTTGGTGGTGTGTGGCCGGAGAATTATGGCTGCTGGCTTGGAGCCCAGCACTGAAAACAGCACCACCAGCAGCAGAGAATTAAGGGTGGCATAGTGTGGTGTTGCCACACTCACTTCACCACTGCTGGTGGTGATGGCACTGCCTTCAGAGCTGGGCTACCAGCCAGCAGCCACGTTGCTTCCTGCATTCTGGGGCAGTTTCTGGAAGGGGGTAGGAGCTGGCCGCGAGAGCAGCCTGTGCAGGGGAAGAAGAAGTCTCGCCTCTGCCTAGGTTAGCTGGGACTAGCAGTTTGAGCCTGGTGAATAACAGCCTCCAGCCTGGGCACCCCAGGCTCTGCCCTTGCCCAGCTCCAGACCGAGCACTCAGGGGCTAAATGGGTCTTGCCCTGACTGTGTGTGGGTGTGTGGGGTGTGACCATGTCACCTCCCTGACCAACCCTGTCTCCCACATATCAGGCCACCCTCATTTCTGTGCCGCTGCTGCTGCCTTCAGAGCTAGGCATCCAGCTAGCAGCCACAGTCCTCCAGCCAATCAGCTCTGAAGGCAGTGCAGAAGTAAGGGTGGCAATACCCTGGCCCCCATGCTATAGCCCACTTTCACAAGGGAGGCCAGATTTCATGGTCCATGATACATTTTTCATGGCTGTGGATTTGGTATGACCTTAAATTTTGTATAGCCCTAGTTATAAGTCTTGGATCACAGGAGTAATAGTTTACCGTATGGTGGGCAGGTGGAGGGATCACAGATGCCTAATGAATGTATTGTATAGCCCTGCAATTCAGCACATGGTACAAAATGCATATTTTTATTTCCTATGTGTTAAAAATCTGTATTATCCTTGTAGAATCAAGATAGAAAAAGGCAGAGCAAAGAAGAGTACTCAAGTTTATTCAACACTGGGCTGTGTGTTGCTGTAATATTAATCTCAGAAGTAACTGAAGCTCACAAGCATGAGGAGAAAAACTGACCCCCAAAAATGCTCAAAGCAAAGAAAAATTGTGATTTTTAAATAACATATTTTGTTCCCTCTTTTAAAAATGCCACAATATTTTAGAGAGATGGTCCTGGGAACATAAACAGGAAGACTTTCATGCAAGAATATTTTAGGGGGGCGTTGTTAATTAACTTAAATTGCTTACATATTGCTTTGACAGATGTGGGATGAAAACCTAGACAAATTACACACCATGTTTATTTATTTATTGGGTCCCTGCACACAGGCTTCAAATTACCTGAGCTCTGTGAGAGATGGAATTCTTGGCTAGATACAAGATTTTCTCTGATAAAAGATGCACAAAACAACTTTTAAAACAAAAGGCCAACATTTAAACGACATTTGTGTAAAGCTTCTCTGGAAAGGTCTGATATGTTTTATTTCACTTTCCCCAAAGAAGAAGGAATGTATTTCTGCCTTGGTCATGGCTGAAGTCACACTGACATGTTTCCTGTCTGTGTCTGGCAATTCCAGATCACATGAGGAAGAGACAGGCTTCTGGAAGAAGTGGAAGCATTTACATGCTAGCAGGTATAGTTTTTGCACCCAGGCTGGCTTGGTTAGGTGGTCTTAATTATCTAGCTAGTATGGGTGTTAGATAGCTGTGGAGGAAACAGGGGTAGCATTTCAGATTTTGGTGGGGGGTGGGAGGAGGGCAAGCTGTGCATGCTGTGATGGGGGCAGGGGAAGAGAAAGAGAAAATGGGGGACAGAATGAAGACAGTGGCTTCTGTAGTGTAACTGAGCATGCTCAGTACAAGCCAAACAGTAAGCTGCAGGAGAGGAACTGACTCCATCCACCCTCCCACCACCACCACATCACATCTTTCCAGGTGCTACTAAAGCACTGGAGAAATCTAGGATGTGTGTTGTTTTTTTCCGGGAAATAACTTAGCAATTATCTGACAGGAACCCTGTATCTAATACCTGCATAAAAGAAAGAAAATCAAATAAACATTAGAGCCACTCAGCTCTACTGCTAAGATATTGTGACATCTTGTGGCAAGTCACCTAAGGGACACCAATTAAACTTAAAATTCTAATATATATTCTTACTGTGTTACTAACTCTGCAAAGACAGAGGCTGTGTCCAGACCAGCCCCCAGATTCGAAGGGGGCATGGTAATTAGGGTATTGGGAGATTACTAATAAAGTGCTGGGCTGCATATGAAGTGCTTAATTAGGCTAAATCTCCCCTGCGGCAACTTCGAAGTGTGAAACTTCAAAGTGCTGGCTTGCATGTGAGGGAGTAAAGGGACTTCATAGGAGCTCCTGATGCACCGCAGCACTTCATTAGTACCCATGGCTGACCCACGGCTGACCCACTTCATTAGTACCCATGGCTGACCCACGGCTGACCCACTTCATTAGTACCCATGGCTGACCCAACGCAGCACTTCGAAGTACTCATGGCTGACCTGTGGCTACACACAAACCAGCACTTCCAAGTTTCACACTTCAAAGTTGCTGCGGGGGGGGGACATTTAGCTTAATGAAGTGCTGCATATCACAGAATCACAGGGCTGGAAGGGACCTCAGGAGGTCATCTAGTCCAGCCACCTGCTTCAAGCAGGATCAACCCCTACTAAGTCATCCCAGCCAGGACCTTGTCCAGCTGGGACTTAAAAACCTCAAGAGATGGAGAATCCATCACCTCTCTAGGCATTCCAATGCTTCACCACCCGCCTGGTGAAGAAGTTTTTCCTAATATCTAACCTACACCTTTCCCTCTTCAACTTCTGACCATTACTCCTTGCTCTGCCATCAGACACCACTGAGAACAATTTCTCACCCTCCTCTTTAGAGCTCCCCTTTGAGGAGTTGAAGGCTGCTATTAAATCACCTCTAAGTCTTCTCTTCTGTAAACTAAACAAGCCCAAATCCCTCAGCCTATCCTCATAGGTCTTGTGCTCCAGACCCTTAATCATTTTTGTTGCCCTTTGCTGAACCTGCTCCAGCAAATCCACATCCTTTTTATACTGGCGGGCCCAAAACTGGACACAATATTCCAGATGTGGCCTCACCAGTGCCGAATAAAGAGGAATAACTACTTCCCTAGATCTGCTCGAAATGCTCCTCCTAATGCACCCCAGTATGCCGTTAGCTTTCTTGGCTATAAGGGCACACTATTTACTCATATCTAGCCTTTCATCCACCATAACCCTAGGTCCCTTTCCATCATACTGCTGCTGAGCCAGTCGGTCCCCAGCCTGTAACAATGTTTGGGATTCTTCCACCCCAGGTGCAGGACTCTACACTTCTCCTTATTGAACTGCATCAGATTTCTTTTGGCCCAGTCCTCCAATTTATCCAGGTCCCTCTGGATTCTCTCTCTACCCTCCAACATATCTACCTCTCCCCCTAGTTTTGTGTCATCTGCAAACTTGCTGAGGGTGCAACCCAGTCCCTCATCCAGGTCATTAATAAAGACATTGAATAACACCAGCCCCAGAACCGAGCTTTGCGGCACTCTGCTTGAAACAGACCGCCATCCAGATATTGAGCCATTGACCACTACCTGTTGGTCTCAACCATCAAGCCAGCTTTCTATCCATTTTATAGTCTAAGGATCCAATCAATATTTCCTTAACTTATGGACAAGAATGTTGTGGGAGACCGTATCAAAAGCCTTTCTGAAGTCAAGGTATATCACATCCACTGACTTCCTCATGTCCACAGAGCTTGTTACGTCTTCATAGAAGCTGATCAGATTGGTGAGGCAGGACTTGCCCCTGGTGAATCCATGTTGGCTACTTTTGATCACTTTCCCCTCTTCCAAGTGCTTCAGAATGGATTCCTTGAGGATTCCCTCCATTATTTTCCCAGGGACTGAGGTAAGGCTGACAGGCCTATAGTTCCCTGGATTGTCCTTCTTTCCTTTTTTAAAGATGGGCACTACGTTTGCCTTCTTCCAGTCAGCCGGTGTCTCCCCCGATTTCCAAGAGTCTTCAAGGATAATGGCCAGAGGTTCAGCAATGACCTCTGGCAATTCCCTCAGTACCCTGGCATGCATTAAATCCAGACCCATGGACTTGTGCACATCTAGTTTTTCTAGATAGCTCAGAACTTGTTCCTTCCCCACAGATGGCTGCCCTCCACCTTCCCGTACTGCATCATCTAGGACCATCACCATATGCACTGCAGCACTTCATCAGTAATCTCCCATCACCCTAATTACCAAGCCCCCTTCAAAGTTCGGGGCTAATCTAGACACAGCCAGAGACCGTCAAGGCTCCTGGGTTCTATTTCAGCTCTGGAAGGAGAGTGGGGTCAGGTGGGTTACAGCAGGGAGCAGAGGCATTTTGGCTATATATAAGAACATCAGAATGGCCATACTGGGCCAGACTAATAGCCTATGTAGCCCAGTGTCCTGTCTCCTCCCACCAGTGGCCAATGCTAGTAGCTTCAGAAGGAATGAACAGAACAGGCAATCACTATGATCCATACCCTGTTGCTTATTCCCAGCTTCTGGCAAACAGACAACAGGGACATCATCCCCTGCCCATTCTGGCTAATAATCACTGATGGACCTATCCTCCTTGAACTTATTGTGCTCTTACTGGAACCAGTATTCATGCTAATTTTTCCATCCATGTGTGGGATAAATTTTGTTACATGCACCAAGGCATGTGGGATGTGCACCACCAACGGAAACACAGGCTACTGGCTGTGGGTGACTGTGGGTGCTCTGTTAATCAGCTGGGTGACACATGAATCTTGCCCAAGTGGTCAGCTCACAGGAAATACTGATTTGAAACCTGTTATAGTTTGTGACTTTTCACCATCTCTTGGCAAACAGTTCCATAGGTTGATCATGAAGAAATCATTTGTTCTGGTTGTTTTAAATCTGCTGCCTGTAAATTTCACTGGGTGAGCGTCTTGTGTTATGTTAGTGAAGGAACAAATGGCATTTTCTTATTCTGTTTTTTCAAACAATTCATGATTTTCTCGACCTCTGACATATTCCTGCCACCCTTTAGTCATTTCTTTTCTAAGATGAAAAGTCCCAGTCATGCTAATTTCTCCTCATTTGGAAGCTGCTCCTTACCTCTAATCTCTTCTATTGCCCTTTCAGTACCTTTTCCAAATCCAATGTATCTTTTTTAGAAGGGGTGACCAGATCTGCATGCAGTATTCAAGATGTGGGCATACCATGACTTTATAAAAAGGCAATGTGATAGTCTCTCTTATTTTCTATTCCCTTTTTAATGATGCCTAATATTCTGTTAGCTTTTTAGTTTTTAGAGTGCCACTGCACATTGAACAGATGTTTTCAGGAGACTATCCACAATGATTCCAAGAGCCCTTTCTCGAGTGATAACAGTTATTTTGGATGGGATCAGAGTATGTAAAGTGGGATTATATTTTTCCATGTGCATTACTTTGCATGTACTAACACTGAATTTCATCTGCCTTGTGTTACCCAATCACTCAGTTTTGTGAGATCCCTCTGTAACTCTTTGGACCTAAGTATTTTGAATAATTGTAAAGCAGCTTCAAACGTTGCCATCTCACTGTTTACCCCTGTTTCAACATCATATATGAGAAATTTAACAGCAGTAGTCCAAAGGCAAATCTAGTTATACACCTTTTATTCCTGCTCTTTCCTCCCATCTTTGAAGTGAAATATCCAGCACTGTTTTCAGGATGATCTAACAATTCTTCAACTACTTGCATGACAAATCCTGCATCCCTCTGTTTAAAACAAACTCCCTGCGTAGGTAGCTCAAACTCTGTTGCAGTTAAGAACTGTTTCTGGAGCTAGGCATGTGCTTAAAGCAGACATCAAGCATAAAATCCAGGCGTTCAAACGTGAGGTGGGGCCTACTGCCTCTCCTGTCTCTATCCCCCCCATAAATGGCACCTTTGGCAGGGCACCATATATGTCACTGTGCCTGAAAGCTGGTATGTAATCTCATATTCCATTCACAAGATGGAGGGACACCTTGTTAAAAATTAGGACATCAAGAGCAAAGGAAAAAGGGGATTTCTCTGCCTCTGATGACATTTATTCCCCTAATGCTCCATTCTATATAAAACAACCACTTACAATAAATGACTTGTGCCTGGGACCCACCAAAATGTTTTTGAAGAGTCAGTTTTCTTGGTTTTCTGGTGTGTGCATAAAAAATCCGTACTATGATCAAGATGGGAGATATCTGGGTATATTGTGTCTGTCTCTGTTTGGGTATATACATTGCAATATGGAATGCTATACACTAGTCACTTTGTAACCCAGCCAGGAAGACAGACAATGGCAAGGTTATATGTTTGCCAATATGTAAATGAACACTTGCAGTGTCCATTTTTTGGAACCTATCTCCACCAATAAGAAATCAGAAGTCTGGCTGATCCGGAAGTGGGAGGGTCCTAGCTTGTGATCTCATGAACATTTCACGTGGGAAACTGGGAACAAAGAATAGGAAAACTGTTAAAAACCTCAATCCCAGAGGTGCAGAGAGTGTAGGAAGGAGACACTAACTGCTAGCGACACTCTGTCCCTCCACTCCCATATGTCAGGGTGTTGGAGTAAGTGAACCCTACATAACCCAAGTAAGTTATTTGTGGCTTTAATCCTTGTCCCTGAGTGCCATGTTCCATAGGATAAATATTTTGTTTTGCAGATACTGTATGGGATCATTGCATTTATCTAGCGGCCACAAATCCCAAAGTGAAGTCCATAGCAGAGACCAAAACTCAGAAGAAAAAAATAAAATGAACTATTTGAGCTCCTGGGTTCCCAGCCTCCCCACCAAACTGCAAAGGGTGGCTGTGAACAATGGAGGTAGTAGAGCTCCTCAGAAAAGTAAACAGGAATCTTCTATGTGAAAAAGATAAGATAACCTAAATGTAAGAGTCACTACCTGATCTCAATACAATATTTAGTATATTTTTCAGGAAGAGAAGATAAACATTTTCAGCAGCATTCAGGTTAATACAGTTTTGATTGCCCGGGGCTATTTCTTTGGTTATGACTGTAAGAAAGTTGGTCTGTTTAAACTAGAAAATAAAGGAAGAAATTCCTCAACTCATCCCCAATCTGTACTCTAAGAACATCTCCTCCCAGTACTTGAATTGTATCAAAGGCTATGGAGGACTTTTTTGTCCGGAAACTGTTAAAATAATGGCAACACATCATTGCCAACTTCAGTGCTACACAGTATTCTCATCTCCCCAAAAATAGTCAAATAGATTCAAATATATACCAAGAAGAGTAGATCAGTCATTTAAAATACATCTCCCGTTTAGATTAGTATAATTATGTCCAGCCACTTGCCCTGGCAATTTATGGTGAGATATGTGACATCGTGCACTTTCTGACATGGATGATGACCTCTTACTGAGATTAACCAGTGTGTGTGTGGAAAAGACCTTGATATAACTGCCAGTGATATAGACACTGACAATAAAGTGTGCAAAGATCTGAAGTGACTAAAATAACCAGTAAGCAGATATTAACAACAATCTATAGCTTAGTCAAACAAGTGATGGATCTCATTGCCAGAGGAACCAGGTGACATCCTGTGGCCTGTGCTGTGTGGGAAGTCAGGCACTAGATCTGTGTCTAAACTAGCCCTCAACTTTGAAGGGGGCATGGTAATTAAGGTGTTGGAAGATTACTAATAAAGTGCTACGATGCATATGCAGCACTTCATTAGGCTAAATCTCCCCTGCAGCAACTTCGAAGTGCTGACTTGCATGTAGCTGCGGGTCAGCCATGGGTATTTTGAAGTGCCCGTGCTACTCCCTTTACTCTTCAAAATTTTGAATTTGGGGGCTAGTCTAGACACAGTCTAGATGATCTAATGGTCCCCTCTGCCTTGGAATCTATTAATTTAAAATCTAGATATGCTAGGGTATTTTACCATAATTACAACTCTTTGGTTTTCTTTCTTTTCCTTTCTTTTTTTTCAAATTTGGGATTAAGATTAAAGAGTGCACAAAAGCCAGGAATAAATGCACCTTACATTTCACTCATATTTTTAATTAACTGGACTGTGTCTACACTGCAAAAATAACTTTGAAATTGGTTACTTCAAAGTACAACTTCAAAGCAAGCAACTTCAAAATAGAGCATCTACATATACCTTACTTCAAAGTTAAACTTCCAAGTAGGGCACTACTCCATTCCCAGGAATGGAGTAAGGACTTCGAAGTTGGGCTCCCTACTTCAAAGTTAATTTCGAAGTAAGGGAAAATATGTGTAGACTCTCTGCTGGCTACTTCAATGTAGTGCTTAACTTTGAAGTTAGTTCCTAGCATAGACGCATTCAGTCAGTGTCTAATGCAATTTTTCAGTCCTGAGGGCAGAAAATGGCAGAGGGATCTTGAAAGTATTTTGTTTTAGAGCAAAGAAATTAAGAATAGGCTTCCCTGCTAGTAAAAAGAGAAAATAAAACCTCAAAATCTGAATCTGGACTTCAAATAACTAAAAGGTCAGAGTTATATGGTTCTGGGCTTTGTTTCTGGAAATTATGAAGGAAGGATGATCTTGCAGGAAAGGCACTGACAAGGATTCAGGAGATCTGTGTTCTGTTACTTTCTCAGAGATAGACCTCCTGTATGTGACCTTGATCAAGTTACAAGCAGCCTAATTATGTATAGTGACCACTGATCAGGGTGCCTCAATTTTAAGATGTCTCTAACTGGACACCGAAAATCAAAGTCCGCTTTTGAAATGTTAGCCTTAACCCGTGTGCCTTTAAGTTCTCCATTGTATTAATCAGGAAAATTCTCCCCTCTCTCCTAGAAGAGGTGTAGGTTAAATTAATTAATGTGTTATTTGTATATGATATTCACCATCCAAAACCCTATACAGAAAGTAGAGGTGGGACCAGCAGCAATATATGAATTCAGATGTGGTTTCTGGAGGCCTTCAGAGCTAGGGAGTTTGGATGAATTCCTCTCTGATTTTTAGTTTTAAGTGTACAAACACTGTTGAAGGGCAAGGTCTTTTTTAAATGTTGGGAAACACTTTGTCTCACTAAGTAAAATCACATTGATCCACACAGAAGGATTAGTGTGCTTAGTATGGAATTTTTTTTTTTTGGAAGGACCACTGAAAAGTCTGAGAATGGGCCTGATGCCATTTGTTACTCACATGGAGTAGAATGGAAGTCAGTGGAAAGATTTACTCTGGGTGAGTAAGGCAACATGAAAAATCTCATCTCTGAGTCACGACAGGGATTTGGCCAGCACTTTATTTGTGGTGCATGCACACACTTGCCAGATTTTCAGAGATATTTTCTTGTTTCACTTTAAACAAAATATAAAGAGGTCCCTTATATTTGTTCTGAATACACAAGTATTCATAGAGCATGTGAAACATCCCATGCCGACTGTTGACAGAGTTACTCTGCTTTACCTCCCAGTCCTCTCAGCCTGTATAGTTATCTCATTGGCTTTCTGAGACATGTTGTCTCTCTTTGTTCTGATAAGAATAATCCTTTGATTCTTGTCCTTCGTCTGTGGTATTCACACAAAGGCTGGTGTGGGGTAACATCCCTGTAGCTTTCATCCCACTGAGCAACAGTAAACATGCTGTGGTACTATGGCTGGGCGGAGCTTGTAGGCTTCTCAGAAAATAAGGGTGTAGAATCCTGGTCCCACTGCTGTTTGCTTTCATGTTACAGTAAGGTGACCATCCATCCCATTTTGGCCAGGACAGCCAGTGCCAGGAAGGCCTCCCAATTTATTTTAACAAAAGGGCTAATTGCCCCGTATTCAGCCCCCCTGCTGAGCTGCCCTTTTCCCTGATCGAGAGCACAGCCGCCTCCTGCATCCTGGCTCCCTGTAGCTGGAGGAAGCTGCACTGGTGTGGCTGCTGTCTTGTTCCTGGCTCCCTAAGGCTTGGGGGAGCCTGGAGGAGCACCTGCATAGCTGCCATCTTCTTCCTGGTTCCCTGAATCTTGGGGGAGCTGGGCACCACACCAACATGGCTGCCACCTGGTTCCAAATTCCCCAAGGCTTGGGGAAGCTGGGACCTGCACTGGCATGGCTGATGCCTCCTTCCCACCTTCCTATGGTAGGGAGAGCCACACCAACATGGCTGCCAGCATATTCCAGGCTCCCCATGACTTGGGGAAGCTGGGAGGAGCACCAGCATGGCTGGCACCTCCTTCCCAGCTCCTTGCTGCCTGGGGGAGCTGGAAGGTGCACTGGCGTGGCTGCTGCCTGTTCCCAGTTCCCTGTGGGTTGGGGGAGCCAGGAGCTTTGCTAGTGCGGCTGCAGCCCCATTCCCATGCCCTGAGGTGTGGGGCAGCTGGAGAGGTTCCCCTTGGGGTGGCAGCCTTGTTCCAGATGCCCCAAGTCATGGGGCAGTCAGGAGCTGCAGGCACCCCCTGCATCCAGGGATCCCCACCCCCACAGAGCAGCAGCAGCAGCAGACGCAGGGCAGCCACTGCTGAAGCCAGGGAGTTCCCTTATGGGGTGGCAGCCCCACGCGGGCACCTGTGGCATGGGTCAGCCAAGGAACTGCACTTACTGGGCAGCCACAGCTGGGGAGCCGCGCCCCTTTCCCCCCCAGGGTGTCCCATATTTGGTATTAGGAAATATGGTCCTCCTATGTAACAGTGTATTCAAGTTTTAATAGTTGAATATTTACACTTTTCCTGTTGCACCCATTCAGCCACAGCATGAAAGACTCTTCTGCTGGAGTGTTTACTCATCCTCCCCCTTGCACAGTCCATGCCAGACTAGCTCACTCTCAAGTTCAGCACGGAACAAGAACTGCTTCTTTAATGCAGTACAAAAGGCTGGGAGCAGAGCAGGAGGGGTCCAGCAGGACTGGTGTGTGGGGGATGGAGGTTGCATATCCAAAAAAGATGGGGAAGGCTGCAGATTTCTCTTGTGCTCTAGGCAGCTGTGGAAGGAACAAACTCTACTCCTGGATCAGGTGGCACTGCTACCACAGACTGTTCTGTTTGTCTCTGATATACTGATGTACAGCAGTAAATTAATTTCATACGGAAAGTGCCATAATCAAGCTTTGAGAAGAAAGACCCAAATTCCTCCCCAGGGTAATTCTACTAATTTGAATGTTCCCATGCACTCTAGGAAACTGAAAGATGAAAAATCTTGTTAACTATATTAATAATGCCCAGTATGTAGTGGGTGATACAGGGCAGGGCTTCCTAGCCTATGGCTAAGCTTATGAAGGGCAGAGCTTCTCAGGCCAGGGTGAGTGATATGAAGGGCTGGGAGAGGTGGGGCTAAGGTCTCACAGGGTGGGGCCCCCACTGTTAGGCCTAGGGATGTAAAGAGCAGGTTTCTAAGGCAGTGGTTAGGGTTATTAAAGGTATGTCTCCTTTGTTTATTATTAGAGTTACTTGGGGTAGGGTTCCTCAGGCTTCAGTTAGTGCTATAAAGGGTAAAGCTCACTGGGCTAGTGTAATGGGTTTAAAGGGGACTTCTCCAGGTGGGAGGAACATGTAGGGCACTCCAGGCCTGGGTAAGGGTTAAGAAGGTTACAGCTTTGGTTAGTATTACAGAAGGTAGAGTTCCTTGGGCTAGGGTTAGGGGGCTTTAACTGGTAGAGCCGTCCTGGCTGGGTCTAGGGATTATGAAGGGAAGCATTCCACTGAACAGGGTAAGAGCTGTAATGGGTAGGGGTCCTTCTGCTACTGCCAGGGTTTCAAAAGGCAGGGGAGGGTTAGGATTTGGATGGGTACTGCCCCTAAGGCTAGCATCAATGCGCTAAAGGGTAGGACTCTTTGGGTAAGGGTTAGGGCTTTCAAAGGGTAAGCGTCCCCCTGCTAAAATTAGGGGTTGAAATGGTAGGGTTCTTCTGGTTAGGGTCATAAAGTTAGGGCTCCCCTACTAGGGTTAGGGTGTCAGACGATAAGGTTCATTCAGTTATGGTTTGAAATGGTAGGAATCTGCCATGTAGGGTTAGTATTATTATTATAAAGGGGGGAGGTCATCTGGCTTAGTTAGGTTTCAAAGGGTAGGACTCCACCAGGAAGGATTAAGGATGTACAGTGTAAGGCTCCTTCGGCTAGGACTAGTGTTTGAAAGGGCAGAGCTCCGTCTGCTGGGGTTAGTGTGAAAAGGATGGGACTCCTTCGGATATCATCATCATCATCATCATCATCAATAACCCGTTGGTGTCTGATGCCTCTCTCACTATTTCCTTCCATCTTTCCCTATCCAGTGCAAAGTGGCTTAGTTTCTGTAGACTAGCTCCACACCAATCTGCTACATCATCTATCCATTCTCCATGGGGTCTGCCTCTCCTATTCGAACCATCCATTATGCCGAATACTAGGGTCTTGATTTTTTGTTCATCGTTCATTCTGCAAATATGTCCAAATAGTTGTAGCTTCTGTTTAATAACCTTCTGCAGCAGGTTCTCTTTCGGCTGTATCTTCCTGTATAATTCCTCATTGGTGACCTTCTGCATCCATCCTATTCTCAGAATCTTTCCATAACAACTCCTTTTGAACGCCAATATTCTTCTTTTTGAATCTTTCGTTATCACCCATGTCTCACATCCGTACGACATGCCTCTGAATACACATGTTTTCAAGACACCCAGCTTTGTTCTTAAGCTAATTGCTTTGCTTTTCCAGACCTTATCCATCGCCTTCAAACTTGCTCTTGCTTTCACTATTCTAGTTGCTATTTCCTTCTTACAGTCTAGATCATACGTTATGTTGCTCCTCAGATATGTGAACTTCTCTTCATTTTCTAGTTCAATACCATCCACACTGATCTTCCTTCCTATTTCCTTATCTTCAAATACCATTGTTTTTGTTTTAATGATGTTCATAATCAGTCCGTACCACTCCCCTTCTTCGTTTAATACCCACACCATTTTCACTAGCTTCTTCTCATCTTCCTCAATGATAACTATATCATCCGTGAACCTCAAGTTGTTCATTCTTTTCCTGTGCACAGATATCCCTTCTACCTCTTCCTTCATCTTGTCCATCGCTCTCTCCACTTGTGCGATGAAGATACTTGGCGATATTGGATCTCCTTGTCTCGTACCTCTACCTTTTTTAAACCAACTTCCCAACTCCCCACACGTTCTCACTGTTGCCTCCGTATTATCATTGATATCTTTCAACAACTGTGTTACTCTGCTATCCACTTCGTAAGACTCCAACACCGCCCAAGTCACTTTCCGATCTATACTGTCAAATGCCTTTTGAAAATTGACAAAGCAAGCGTATACATTTTGTTCTTTGGTCGAGCTTTCTCCACAATCAGTCTTAGTGCCAATATCTGCTGTATGGTACTTTTATCTGTTCTGAACCCTGCTTGCTCATCTGCTATATGTTCTTCTATCTGCGATCTTAATCTCTCTGTCAGTATCATCATCAGCACGTTACCTAGATGACTCGTTAGGGCAATCGTTCTGTAGTTCTTGCACTCCAATGTACTTCCTTTTCTTGGGTATTGTCACTAGCACAGGTCTTGTCCATTCCTTAGGTGCCTTTCCTTCTTTACATGCTATATTACATCACTGATATATTTCCTGAACCATGCTTTCTCCGCTGTATTTGATCATCTCTCCTGTGATCTTATCATTTCCAGGGTTCTTGTTCTTTAGTCGTTTCACTGCTTTTTCTACTTCCTCCTTTGAAATATCCATCTCGCTCTCGATGCTTGGGGGTGATATCTCTTTCAATTCTTCAATCAGTCTTTCTGAGACACTCGGGTCCAACTGTGCTTTGTATAGGTCGGTGCAATATCTCGTCCATCACTGCACAATCTTCCCCCTGTTCATGAGCACTTCTTCGTTCTCATCTTTGTTCGCCATCTGCTTCAGTTGCCATTTCCTATTAATATTCCTAATTGTCTTATACACCTCCCTGGTCTTACATTTGCCATAATACCTCTCAATATCTTCACATTGCTGCTCTAACCATTTCTCCTTATCCTTTCTGGCTGCTTTCCTTACCTCACTGCATTTCATCCTATATTGCTCTTCTGCCATCTCAGAAACATCTCTTCTGATCTTTAATGTTCTTTTCTCTTGAACCAACTTCAGTGTCTTCTGGGTGATCCACTTCTTATTGATCTTTTCTTTTTCTGGAACAGTCTGCTCAATTGCCTCTTCTATAGCGATGGCTATCACTGCGACTCTCTTATCTACGTCTTTATCTGTGGTGATATTCTTAATCTTCTCTTCGAGTGCTGTTCTGTATGGACTCCCTGTTTCTTCCTCACATAGCCTCGCCACATCTCTTCTTTTCTTAAACTGTGTCTTACATTTTCTTTTGAGTTTTATCTTGATGTTGCAGTTACTAGACTGTGGGCTGAGTCTATATCTGCTCCTTGGAAAGTTTGGCACTGCTGTACTGATGTTATCCATCTTCTTATCAAAATCATATCTATCATGTTCTTGGACTTCCCATCATTCGATCACCATGTCCACTTCCTACAGTCCTTTTGTTGGAATCTCGTGTTGCAAATCACCATCTCATGCTCTGTAGCAAACTCTAACAGTTTCTCACCTTGTTTGTTTCTTTTTCCATATCCAAACCTTCCCATGACTCTCCCCCAACCTTCATTATCTGTTCCAACCTTCGCATTCCAATCTCCTCCGATGATCAACACATCTTTCTTCGGTATCTCCTCCACTGTCTTTGTCAAGTCTTTATAAAATAGCTCAATCTCTTCCTCCGTACTGTCTGACGTGGGTGCATACACCTGAATGACTGAGATGTTGAACGGTTTTGCTTCAAACTGTGCAACCATCATTCTTGCACTCACCGGTTTGCATACTAATAATGCTCTTCTATCTGTGTTGCTAAGAAGGAATCCAACTCCTGCTTCATGCTTCGTTTCATTTCCTGACCAAATGACTTTGCAACCGCATATCTCTCCTGATCCCATCCAACGCATCTCTGCCAGTCCAAGTATGTCACATCAATATCTCTCCATTCTCTTCCAAAGCAGATCTAATTTTCCAGTTGCTCACCGTGTTTGGACATTCCATGTTCCATTGGATAGCATATGTATTAGGTGTAATTTTCTTTCAGTAGCCAACGTATTGACCCAACCCCCATCGCTTGATTGGTATTGTGGACCTTATTTATCCAGGCAACGTCCAAGCCAGCATCTTTTAAAGTTTGGTTATACTGGTATCAGATTGCATTCGTATTGTTTGATGGTCAGTGCATTGACACATATCTGACCAACCCTCCTCCTTCATCCAGGCTTGGGACTGGCATGGAGCTCTCAGTGGCTTCATGGTGGAGTTTTCTTGGGATAGGTTTAGCATAATCAGGGATGGTGCTCCACTGGCTAGCTGCTAGTTTTTGAAAAGCAAGAGTGCCTCTGGCTGGGCTCAGTGCTTCAAAGATTATGGTGCCTGCAGCTAGGGTTAGAGTTTCAACAGGTGGGGCTCCCCCAACTAGTGTTGGTGTTGCACAGGACAGCCTTCCGCCAGCTAGGCCTAGTGTAACGCAGTGTAGGGCTTCTCTAACTGGTGTTAGGGTTTCAAAAGGCATGGCCTCGCCAGCTCCACTGGGTTGGGGATGTAAATGCTGGGGCTTGCCTAGTTAAGGGCTTGAGGCTACGGTTAGGGATAGAGTAGGGCTCCCCTGGCTTGGATGATACATGGTAGGGATCAGTGCTCCCTATAAGATGGGCACTTGGGCAGCCACCCAGGAGAGAGTCAGACGCCACCCAGCAGATTAGCAGAGTACCGTCAGCCACCCATAGTTGATAGCATGTGTTTCTATTGGTGGTGTGCATCTGCATGCGCCTTGGTGCACATAACGAGAATGACATAACACATAACAATGCCACACACGAATGGCAAAAATTAGAGGGAACACTGAATAGGTTTTAAGGCATAGAGTCCCTTTGGCTATGCTTAGGGTCATAAAGGGTAGAGCTTCTCCACCTAGTTTTAGGCATATAAAATTAACTTCCTCGAACTAGGGTTAGCATTATAAAGGGTTAGATTCTCATGTCTTGGGTAAATTTATTAAGAGTGAAGCTTAGGTGATAAAGGGAATTGGCTCCTCAGAGAAGAGATGGAGTTATGAAGGATAAGGCACCTCTGCTACTTTTTGCATTGTAAAGGGTAGAGCTCCTCATGCTAAGTTATAAGGGGTAGAGCTCCCCTGCTACTATTAAGTATCGGAGGGGTAGACGTGTTAGTCTGGATCTGTAACAGCAACGAAGGGTCCTGTGGCACCTTATAGACTAACAGAGAAGTTAGTCTGGCCCTGCAGATTTCCAAGACCAGCATCTGATGAAGTGAGTCTGTGCTCACGAAAGCTCATGCTCAAAACTTCTCTGTTAGTCTATAAGGTGCCACAGGACCCTTCTTTGCTGTTACAGATCCAGACTAACACGGCTACCCCTCCGATACTTGACACCATGCTACTGCTATGATTTCAATGGACACAGTTCCACAAGCCAGGGCTAGGGATTGGGCTGAAGGTTACAGGTTTAAAGTGTAGGGATTCTCAGCTTAAAAGTATAGGATTTAAAAGTGTAGGGCTGCTCAGCTGAGGGTTAAGGTTTGAATGGGTGTGAGGTGAGGGGTAGGGTTTGAAAGGGTAAGGCTTCTACTGCTAGTTTGCACAGAGTAGGGCTCTTCCAACCCAGGTTGGGGTACACACATTTACTAGGCTAAGTTTAGGGAAAAGGGCAAGGCAGGGCTCCTCTGGCTAAATGTTAGAGTTTCAAAAGGTGGGGCACTCCCAGGTAGGAATAGGATTATAAATGATAGAGCATCTTGGGCTAGGGTAAGTGTTTCAAAGTTTGGGCTTCTCCACCTGGGGATAGGGGTTCAAAATGTAGGGCTACTCAGGGTAGGGTTAGGTAATAAAGGGGAGGGCTCTCCCAGATAGTATTAAGATTTCAAAAGGTAGGGCTCTTCTTGCAAGAGCTAGCATTACAGAGGGTGGGATTCCCCAGCAAGGTTTAGCATTTTAAAAAGTGGGGATCTTAAAGCCCAGGTTAGGGTTAGAAAGGCTAAGCATTCCTAGTTATGGTCTTAAATGACTAATGATAGGGTGGTAAAGGGAAGAGATCCTCAGGTGAGGGTTAGGGTTAAAAACCGTAGGACTCCTCCAGTTTGGGTTCGGGTTCTAAAGGGTTGGGAGGGCTAGGGTTCTAAAGGGAAGGGCTCTGTATGAAAAGGATGGGCTTTCAAAGGCAAGGTCTTGCAAGGGTTAAGGTAGCAAAGGGTAGGGCTTTGCTAGCAAGGGTTAGGTTTTCAAAGGGTGAGTGGGGGAAGGTGAGTGTTATAAGGGGCTGGGCACCCCGGCTAGGGTCAGGGTTATGTGTAGGACTCCTATGGCTAGGCTCAGTGCACCTTCTGTGGCAAACATTTTCTCGTAAAACGATGATAGCAAACACAGGTACACTGCACATTTCTGTACAGCTCTGACTATGTAACTAGAGCTGGCTGAAATATTTCAAACTTCCACAAGAACTGAAATTTCAATAAAAGATGGGGCAGGGGGATTAAAGCAGTTGTTTTTCTTTTTATTGTCTCTAAAAATAATCCACAGAAAAAATACATTACACACTTTGAACTCAAGAAATGTTTAGCACAACTATCTTAACTCTGACCTTTATATGTGTGCACTACAATACAGTCTTGTTATATCATACTCTTTTCCCCCAATAATTTGATAAACCAGATAAATTATTTCTGCACCCTCACACATAATCATTAGAGCAATATTCACTGTTTAACAGCAGTCAAATCAAAATTAGTGTTCAGAGGAACACAATGTAGCACGCACTTCTCAGCAGGTACCATGCCAAATTTCAACTTTCTAATCTTTGCCATTTTGTTGCTTTAACTATTAAATAAAAGAGATATAGCTTAATAACGGGGAAAGTGTTTTTCTACTTGTCCTCATACTCCCAGAAGGCTGGATCATGTATGCTGAAACTTTGAAGAACAAATTACAAAACATTTTAAAATCCTAAACTACCTCTTATGTATCCTTCTATTTTGTTCTACAGAAACATCTATCAAGACAAAAAGCTTTTCCTAAACAAATTTGATTTTTTTGTCACCTTCCTTGCAATTTCAAAAAACTGATGAACTCTGGAATTTACTGGAAAATAATACTGCTATGCCTATTTCAGCTCTGATCTTCAAGGTTGATGGGACTATCACCTGTTTAAAATTTAGCACATGGTAAATGTTTACAGGATTGGGATAAATACTTTATCCTCTACTGCTTATTTTTAACAACTGGTATTTAACAGTCTGAACCTTGTAATTACCCATTTACAATATTTAGTTGTGTAGCTACATACTTGTAAAGCTGTTCCAATTATCCATTTCAAACAATGAACATGTTGAATTAAACCATGTTGGAAACAGATTTTTTCCATGTGCAGACTATTTGTTAATATATCAAAGTTTTCACCCTCTTTCCCTCTTACCGCTGCTTTACTGGTGTTATTTTTTATTACATCAGAGAAAGCCACTGTTCATAAAACACTCTTCCAGTCTCTACCCACTCCCTAACACAATCATTCCCAAATACACAGAAGTATTTTATTACAGGTGAAACAAGTAACGTGACCTCATGTTAAGTTGCCCAATATTTATTGTAAGACCTAAATTTCAGTTCCTCGTAAAAATTGCCACACAATAACTGTGCAGACGAAAACTTTTAATGTCAAATCTGCTCAGACTGACTTTGAAAGTTTCATCCAAAGCAGTTCTATTGTTTCCAAGAACGACATTAGCAAAAATACTTTTTTTTGGCGCACATTGAGTGCCTTTATGCATTGGAACAGAAACTTGAAATTTGGCAGCAGAGTGTCCTGGTGCCACGTCTCTTTCATTCCTGTGAAAGTCTTCCTAAATTTGCTGGAATTTGGTAACTAAATTCTGCAAAGATACATCTGTACTGAGCATGCTTTAGCCCCACAGAACTCCAGTATTCCAACTGGACGACATATGTGCCATCATAAACCCTCACGCTCACACCATGACAGCTGAGTGCACTCTGGTTGGGGCTACAAAGAGGGAGTAGGACTGTCTGCAACTGCTCCTTCAGGAACCGGGGACAGCCCTGGCTTAGGGCATCAAAACTGAGAGCAGGAAGGATCTTCCAGTGCTCCCCCTTCTGGTTCCTGAGCAGAGGAGGAAAATGAGGAAGTCGCCTGAGATGAAGGTTGGAGGAGGGGGTAAAATGTTGGGTGAAAAAGTTGAGGAGCAGAGTGGGAAGCGGGCAGGAGAAATGAAGAAGAGCAGGGGAGGTAGTGATAAGAACAGAAGAGCATGTGGGGGGATAGGACTAGAGGGATGTAGAGCCAGAAGATGTGCAACAAAGACAGGAGCTGAGGAGTAACCTAGGACTGGATGAACAGGAGCAGAGCAATAGAAGTATTTGTTATGGGTGGGTAAGAGCAGAGGTTGAGTGAAAGGTAAGAGAACAGGGATAAGAGTCAGGGATACCAGACATGAGCAGCAGGTGACATACAGGCTGGGGATGATGTTGAGGACCAGGTAGAATAATATAGAACACCTGCAGCATGCTCTCCTCCAAAACCTGGAATTGTACCAAAGGCTTCTGAGTCTCACCATCCTTTTGCTGTCAGAAAACACCTGCGAAATCCATTGGAAAAGACAGAGGATAACAGACTACTGCTACCACTTACTCTCTGAACTCCAGTGGCAGAAACGTATGCCATTAATCCAGAGGTCTCAACAGCAATGTGGGGGGTCAATACGGTTCCCTGTGATGAAGTTCTGTGAGTTACGATTTAAAAACCACTTAGGAAATTGCACAGTATGTGATTATAATTGAAGACTGTATACATAATGATACACCTAGAGGGGTGGAAAGGGGCATGGGAGGACATGTTCTAATTCAGGCTTTTGTAATTTTTCAGTGTTTAATATCAAATTAACAATATTTTAACATATTTTCTTAGAGGTTGTATGGCATATGCACACACACACACACAAGTACTTAATCACTTCCAACATGAGTTTACATACAATAAACTTACTTCAGCCATGAGGTGAGAAGAGAGGATTGCAGTTTTCTGGTTTTATAATCTATGAAGGTGAATACTTGTGTGCGCATCAACACAATTCCATCCCCAGCAACTGCGAAAACAAAATTTAGTTTACACAAATGTTCATGGAAAAACAAAAGCCAAATTTTCAACACTATCTCAATTTCATGCCTTGTGTGCTCTGAGCAATACGAAGTCTAGATGATCACTAGAGTCTAGGACCCTCTCTCAGTTCCAGCTCACGAGAAACTGTTTATGAAGAAACACAGAAAGATTAATTCTCAACATCCGCACCCTGATGCTAACAAGTTTTCATTGTCCCACAAACACGTTGCTCATTTGCCTCCACAAAACATCTTGAGGATTCTCTAGTCTCCCTTTCATCCACACTCTCATTTTCCAGTGATATGACTGAGTCACCTATATGCACATAACATATATCCCTATAGCTTAAAGCAGAAACAGCCATTTGTACTACACAAAAGCTGTCCTGTGGAAGTGAAAGGGCAGTTCATCTGTAAGGCATCCCCAGTGATGAGAAAGCTAAAGGATGGAATGTGGAGGGGAGGTCTGGAGCAAGGCAAACAAAGGGAAAAGAATACAGTCTCATTCATCACTGTACTTCTCCAGTTTAATGCTGCTGTTACTTGACTGATGTCAATGGAGTAAGACCAGCATTCAGCACTCTGGGATACGGAGCTAGATGGATTCTTTGGTAAACTGGGTGTAAGAAAGTGGGTTTTATTACAGGCAAATATAAAGGTGTACATCGTGAAACAAAGAATATAGGTCACATGCACAGGATGGGGGGCTCTATCCTGGAAGACAGTGACTGAACAAGACTTTTGTGCTGGAAGAGGCACGGAGAAAATCTGCTGAATACGAACTGCCTCTGAGACTGTGTGGTTCAAAGGGCTAATGAGATCCTTGGGGAAATAAATAGGAGAATCTCAAGTCGGAGAGGAGAAGTCAAGTCCTAAGTGTTATATATATATCATATGTTATATGAAGTGATATGTATACCATAGAATAACAGAACTGGAAAGAACCTCAAGAGATCAGCACGTCCAGTCCCCTGAACTCATGATAGGACCAAGCACCAGCCAGACAGGAGTTTCATTAGCCTTCTCTTAAAGTCTTCAATAATGGAGATTCCAGCGCCTCCCTAGGCAATTTACTCCAGTTCTTAAGCACCCTGGCAGTTAGAAAGTTTTTCCTAATGTTCAACCTAAATGTTCTGTGTTGCAGTTCAACTTTTATCCACACTGCCTTCCACTCTCAGTTTCTCAACCACTTCCCCATGATTTGTTAAAATCAAATCTAATGCACCCAATGCCAGATTACTGTGGACAGTTCTGCTGTCCACAATTCAAAATGGATGTTGATTAAATTGGAGACAGTTCAGACAGCCCCCACGTGATTAAAGAGTTAGAAAACTTGCCTTATAATCTGCGTCTACACTAGCCCCCTTCTTTCGGCACCAATGTGAATATGCAGCACCTCATTAGCATAATGGTGACCATGCACGATTCAAAAGTTCCGCTTTCAGAACACACGCCATCTGTATAGACTGTGGCTTTTTGAAAGGACTCCCCAGACTTTGAAAGCCCCTTCTTCCCATTTGGTTTTATGAAGAAGGGTTTTCAAAGTCTGTGGGGTCCTTTTGAAAGACTCCTGTCCACATGGGTGATGTGCGTTCTGAAAGCATCACTTTCGAATCACATGTGGCCACCGTTATACTAATGAGGCACTGCATATTCATATCAGCACCTCATTAGCATCTTCCAAACTGCCTCATTAACATGTCCCTTCCAAAAGGAGGAGACTGGCATACACATAGTTACAGTGATAAGATAAATAGACTGAGCTCCTCGTATCTAACAAAGAGAAAATTAAGGGGTCATTTAATTATAGTCTGAGTACATACGTTGAAACAAATATTTGTAATGGTCTCACTAATCTAGCAGAGAAAGTAGTAACATGATCTAATAGCTGGAAGCTGAGCTAGACCAATTCAGGCTAGAAATAAGATATACATTTTAAACAGTGAGGATAATTAACCATTAGAACAATTTAGCAAAGATGGTAGTGGATTTTCCATGACTGGTAATTTTAAAATCAAGGTTGGCTAGTTAGCCAAAAAACCTGCTCTAGGAATTATTCTGGGGAAATTCTGTGGACTGTATTATGCAGGAGGTCAGATTAAATGACCACAATATTCCTTCCTTAATTACTCTAGCCCTTCTCAGTAGCCTCTCTGAATGCCACAGGGAAAGCCTCTACAGCTGATCCTAGATGGTTTTATGAAGATATGCTGGCATATACTGCCCGAGGTGGTTGTCATGCAAAAATACCCCTCAATCCTGACAGATGAACAGCAGACTTTAAGCTATAGGCTAAAGACACAGAATTTGAGACATGAAAATTGGAGACCTTTGATGATTTTCATATGCCATTTGGCCTAACTGTACCCCATAGGAATGGGAAATTTTAAAAATTAATACTTCCACCTTTTGAAACCAGAAAGGCAATGTCTCTAGTGTGCCAAAACACAGCATGAATTCAGCAACCAGGCAGCTTTAATGTGATGTCATTAATTTGACTTGACCGGTAGGATCTATGATGTACTATAGTGTATGCCCATTGGAACTTATAAATAAAGAGATTTATTTATCAAGAGAAGTCAGAGAAATTCCACCCAGAGGTATCTGTTCCCTTAGGCCAGGCATTCTGTAGTCTCACATTTAGTTCATATACTTGTTCACAGTTTGAAGTATTTTGTTTTGCGTAACTATCATTTGCTAACTACACCACTATTTCCAGTCGGTGTTACTTCTCTGATGTCTTGGAATTTCACTAACCAGCCCGTGTATAATTGAAAAGCTAATGGATATTAAGAGCGAATAATTTGTACTGAATAGTTTGTGGTAAATTTAATTCCCCTTTTTTGTCATTCATGACTAGATAATTTTTCTCTTAAACGTTTATTTGATTTTATGGAAGTTTCTACACTCGTCTTCTATTCCGTTGTGTAATATTTAAACAAGGCTGCTGAGTTGTGATTGGTTACGTGGTATGCTCTTAACTACTTAGACTATCATTTCAGATGTGTTTAGGTTGTTGATGGGAATGCTCACAGAGTCAATTTATATGACTTTTAATGATCTTTTAGTGATCAAGCATAATAGATTAAAATTCACTTTACATTAGGCTTAATGCTAATATAATTGAATCCAAGTATCTGAGGGGTAGCCATGTTAGTCTGGATCTGTAACAGCAATGAAGGGTCCTGTGGCACCTTATAGACTAACAGAAAAGTTTTGAGCATGAGTCTGTGCTCACGAAAGCTCATGCTCAAAACTTTTCTGTTAGTCTATAAGGTGCCACAGGACCCTTCGTTGCTATAATTGAATCCAGTGAGTATTCATGAGACGACAAGAACAACGCAATCATGGATCAACCAAATTCTTTTAACTATTCAAACAAACCCGTGTAGAACATTTTGTTCAGGGTACTGGCTTGGTTCTATTTGGATATATGATGATGTAGGTTTTGTTTATTACTTTGAAATATGATTTTGTGTTTAGGAAAAACAAGAAAATAGGTACAAAGGGTTTTGATACATAAAGATTAACTGTGTAATTTTACTCATACTTACCTTGACTTTAAGTTTAAAAAAAAATAAAACAAGAGAACTAAAGTAAGGTCTCTGTGTCCTTGTCTATACTTGGAAATGCTTGCGCTTAATTGCTGGTACAGCTTGATCAAATGCTGCAATAGTTTATGCTTCAGTGCAGACAGGGCTTGTTTTCTTTAAACTGTTAACTCTACTGCATCATGTCACTAAAATCTTCTGAGAGCTATAGACACGAGTGATAAATATTCCTGAGAAGAGCTGGCCAGCAATTTTCTATTTAATCAATTTTTCAACTAAAAGAACTGTTTCTGGAAAATCAAAATTTTCTATAGCAAAATTCTGATTTTTCCAAAGTTTTATAGTTTTCCCTGTGGAAATCTAAAGTGAACATTTCATTTCCTTGGTTCAAGTGCAACAAGCAAAATATATTTGTTCAAGTGAACTGAAATGTTTCTTTTTTGAGTGTGTTCAACACTAATCTGCATCTGACTACGGTGTTGCTGTACCACATGGGAATTGTAGTTTGGGCACTTTATGCCCCCTTTTCCCTTTTGGGGCAGGCTCATTGGCTGGATTACACCTCTCATAATGCTCCATGGTCTCCCCTCTAACTGTATCCCAGGGTGTATCACAGGAATCATATGACTGTAGAAGACTTAGCCCAGCTTAGCCCATAGAGAAAAAAGGGCTACGAAGCACTCAAACGGTAACACCCAGGGCACCACAGGCAGATGCAATTAAGGCTACATCTACATTACAAGATAAATTCAAATTTATTAAAATTGACTTTTTAATACTGTGTTTTATAAATTCAAATTTGACTATCCTCCCCTCCCAACAGGCTCTCTGCAAAGTCGATTTACTGCTGCCACACTCAATCTCCAAACATCAACTGCTGCAGCAGTGCATTGTGGGATCCTATCCCAAAGTTCTCTCAGCCCTATAGCATGCCATGAATTTTTGCTGGTGCACCATGGGGGAAAAAATGCCCTGCCAGTGGTTGTGGATATGTGATGTCATCTTCTCACATTTCATTGCCCTCAATCCCCTCTCATGGAAAGCAAATGGACAGATTTCAAGAAAGAAGGAAGGAAAAGTAGGGCATCAACAATGATCACCAAGTTAACTGAAATCTCTTGCTTCTACAACAGAATTGCTTTTTATAACTGTAGCTGTAACTGAATTACCAAAGATTTTACAAAAAGCAGCAGGTTCTGGGTGTTCTCAACTGGCCCTCCAGCCACTGTCCCCCCTCCCTGGATTACATATCATCCCTGAAAATAATACAGGAGCAATGCAAAGCTTGAAGAAAGAATAGGATAGTAAAGGTTTTGAAAAAAGAGATTTTTTTTTGAGGCAGGGTTTTTGGATTCCTAGTCCATTACACAGCTTCTCTGCCCTGGGCTCACCCAGCAGACTGTGTCTTCTCAACTGCTCTTCCACCCACCCTTCCTGTGTGTTAAGGGGGCCAAAGCTTGAAGAAAGATGATAGAAAAGGTTAGGAAAAAAGATTTTGGGCTTCAAAAATGGGATGGAGCTGAAATCTCTGTAACTCATAACTGAAATATCAAAGATGTTATAAAAAGCGTCAGGTGTCTGCAACGGACTTACAGTGAAGCGAGGTGTCTGTGTCTTCTCAACTGGCCCTCCACCCACTCTTCCCTGCATTAAGGGGGCCAAAGCTTGAAGATAGAAAAGGGTAGGAAAAAAGATTTTTGGCTTCCTACTACATGACAGAGTTGTCCAACACAGGGGATGGGGTTCGCCCAATTCCAGCAAGAGGTGGTGCTCAGGTGGCGGCAGGGGCAGCACCAACTGTCAAAGTGCCAGACCCCCTCATCCCATGCTTGGGGGGTGGGTTGGGTGGTCTGGAGGATGATGAGTCAGTTGAAATCGTTCCCTGAAAATCTTTTTGTATGGGGTAAGGTGGAGAGGGAGCCATGGCTGTGGAGCCAGTTGAAATGACCCCAACGGTGTCAGCAAGCCCCCGAAAATATTTCTGGTGGGGGTGGAAACCAGTTGAAGCAGTCCCCCTGGTGGCAGCAAGCCTCTGAAAATCTTTCCCACCTTTGGAGCCCTCACTGTGCACCAGGCAGGACATGGTGCCACCTGGCAGCATGGGCTGCACTGAGCAGCAGGCATGTCCTTTTACTGAAGCAGGGGCTAGCCACATGATGTGCTTGGGTGCCATAAAGACCCCAACTGAATGGCGCCTGTGGTGGAGGCAGGCAGGGAAGACCCTGAACAAATGTAAACTGCAGAAAAGAAATTTCTTGGCCTCTCTTTCATGCACATCCCCTCCACTCCCAACAGCCTAGACGCCACATGGTACGACAGGGCAGGGGCTGGCAACAGGGTTGACTTAAAATATCCAAGTGCTCAGCTTGCAGATGTAGAACCATGAACTCCATGTTGGGGCTATTTTGAATGGGTAAATGCACTCACAGCACTGATCGCAAAGAAAGAAGTTTCTCAGCCTCTCATACAATCATGAACCCACAGCCATGGGCTTCTTGGTGCTGAATTAAAATTCATGGGCTTCCTGTTAACTAATTTCTGTGCCCACCTGGAAAGCAGCGGAGGTGGAAGCATCCAGAGTAGAGAACTGTGGGGCATTGTGGGTTACATATGGGACACCTCTGGAGATTAATGAATTCAATTTTAAGACATGGTGCTTCCACATTGGCCTTCATTCAGACTTTTAAATTCATATTTGACGTTACACCCAGCCAGTTTCGGTGATGTTATAGTATCTATATTAGTGCTCCCTAAATCGAGCTCATGCTATTTACAGTGAAGACAGTTATGTTGTGATATCGAGCTTACTGCCATAAATTCAAATTTATCTCAGTTTAGACATAACCTTAGGGTTGAACTGGTTCAGAATGAAGCATTTCAGTTCAGCAAACCCAATGCTTTGATTCAGAAGTATGGACACATTTAATTCAGTCAGATGGGCCCAAACAAAATGTCTCATCAGTATTTTCCAAACTTTTTGGACTGTGAAAAATTTTCATGCTGTGACTTCTTGTCCTGATGGAAATCTTGATATTCACTAGACTCAACTCCAGCACTTTCTGTGGCACTACAGCGTCCAGAGCTGCCATGCCACTATGGCAGGTCTACTGGTAGCATGAGGCTTCCTTACATTGCCAGTGCAGCAGATGCAGCTTATGAGACAGCATACTCTGTGTGCGTCTCTGCTCTAGATCAGGCTACAACTGAATGCTACTTTTGCAGAAGAATGAAGCAGAGAATAGGAGTATGTCCATTTAAAGAAGTACAGTGAAAACAAGTGATAACAGAAACAAACCCACATGCAAAAAGAGGACTAAATTTAGGAAGTGGGAAGCAGTGTAATAATTGGCAGCTCCCATTTCTCACAGAACATCTGCTCCAGTGGGTGTATCTCCATGCAGATGATTAACATGCTTGCTCAGCATGAGTCAGGAAGCACGCTCTCCCTTTCACTGAAGGAACCCTGCTTCAAAGTGCAAACTAGTCATCGCAGGAAATAAGAACCTGAGCCTTGCTGAGGAAAAGGCGTGCGTATGCAGAGGGTTGGCAGATGTACTGGCTTTCCAGGGAGGAGCCCACAAATCCATAAATACTGATGACTTCACAGTTTCTAAATGAGCATTATTCAGAACAGTGAGGCCTGCAGCTGCACATTCACAACTTGTTATTCTCCAAAAGAACATTCCTAGTCTGGGAATGTGCCTGACTGAGAATCCCCCACTGCTCTTTTTAACAGATTGAAAACAAAGCTTTCCCCACTACTTCCCTGAATCAATACCATATCATCATAAGGAAAAAGGGATGGGGGGAAGACACCTCAAAGCTTCGCGCTCTCTTATAACTAACACACAGCGGCCGTGTCTACATGTGCACGCTACTTCGAAGTAGCGGCGCCAACTTCGAAATAGCGCCCGTCATGGCTACATGTGTTGGGCGCTATTTCGAAGTTGAAATCAACGTTAGGCGGTGAGACGTCGAAGTCGCTAACCCCATGAGGGGATGGGAATAGCGCCCTACTTCGAAGTTGAACGTCGAAGTAAGGCACGTGTAGACGATCTGCGTCCTGCAACATCGAAATAGTGGGGTCCGCCATGGCGGCCATCAGCTGAGGGGTTGAGAGACGCTCTCTCCAGCCCTGCGGGGCTCTATGGTCACCGTGTGCAGCAGCCCTTAGCCCAGGGCTTTTGGCTGCTGCTGCTGCAGCTGGGGATCCATGCTGCATGCACAGGGTCTGCAACCAGATGTCGGCTCTGTGGATCTTGTGTTGTTTAGTGCAACTGTGTCTGGGAGGGGCCCTTTCAGGGAGCAGCTTGCTGTTGAGTCCACCCTGTGACCCTGTCTGCAGCTGTTCCTGGCACCCTTATTTCGATGTGTGCTACTTTGGCGTGTAGACGTTCCCTCACATCGCCTATTTCGATGTGGTGCTGCCCAACGTCGAAGTTGAACGTCGATGTTGCCAGTCCTGGAGGACGTGTAGACGTTATTTATCGAAATAGCTTATTTCGATGTCGCTACATCGAAATAAGCTATTTCGATGTAGCGTGCACGTGTAGACGTAGCCAGCCTGGCCATGTCCACACTACTGAGACTATGGTGGCATAGCTATGCCAGCAAAATGCCATAATGAAGATGCAGCCAACAGTAAAAAAAAAGAAAGGGGTTCTTTTCCCATCACTTTAAGATCACCACTAGAAGCACTTGTTTGTTCCCCTCGCTGCTTCTGCCCCAGGGGGTAGATCAGCATAGTGGCCCAGTGGTGTGGTTTTTTCACACAGAGGGAAAAAGGAGAGGAAATATTGTATGAAGGCCCACACAATTGCCCCTGAGTGATGGCTCATTTTAGTGCCACAATGGGCAAGTTTTAGGCGGTACCACCAGTCAAAAGGGTAGCAAGCCCAAGAATTCCAGCAAAGCATCTGAGCTAAACTAAGATGAATACAAGGCCAAAGGACCTACAGGAGCATGTGAGTCTGTAGTGCATTGCAGCAAGACTACTCCCCTTCTGAATCTGTGGGGAGCCAGCCTGACTTGCAATGTTTCCAGGGAATTAGCAAGGCTTGGAGAGACAATAATTTGGGCCCCTAGCTGGGCCCCTAGCACTAATATCACCTATTATCTCTGACCGCAGCTCTGCGGTGTTACAGCACAAATAGGTCAGATCCACTCCAGCTGAGCTACAATTAAGCTATTGGCCCTGGCCTGGAGCCAAGTGAGCGACACCAGGAGTAAGTTGGCCAAACCTACACCCCAGATGAGCTGCACTTAATTTGTCAGTCCCAGCTCTAGATTCTGGGTAGGACAGCCAAGAAAGTCTATCACCTCCAGCCTGTACTCAGGGGAGGCTGAAATTAGTCCATCAGCCCAGGCTTATGCCCAAGTGGGCTGAGGAGGGAGAGGCTGCCACCCACAAGTTGGATGGTGAGGGAGAAGAAGTCCCACCAATTACACAGAGTTCCAGCCCAGGTCCCTGATAGTGGCAGAGGGGTTTGACGCCGAGTCATCAGGGACCCAAGCCACAACATGCTGACTCACTCCGTGTCAGCAGTGCTGCCACACAGGTGTTCACTATCCCTGACCTGCTTCCACACTCCTGCTTCAGGTGTACCTAATTGCCTAGAGGAATATCTTGATTTGTGAGGGCCTCTGTCACCACAAACAGCTCTTCAGGGGATGGGTCAGCTGGTGGTCCGGGTGATCCAGGCCAGTCACCCACCTCCTTTGAGATCAGGTCAACCAGTGGTCCAGGCCGGATGGCCACTTCTTTTGGGGTTCCTGCAGCCTCCCAGAGTGGGAGCTCAGGGGAAGTGTTTGTCTTTTCCAGTGGCTGGGCTCCAGCTGAGTTTTCTTTTCTGCCCTTTATACTTCCAGCCTTGCCCCTTGGTTTCTGGAGGATGGGATGAGAGTGAGGGCTCTGCCCAACAGGGCGAAGAGACACAATTATCTCACTGAGTCCTTGGGGAGCCAACCTGCAACTATCCCCTCTCCAGGAGTACATAATCACATTTACTTGTCTGCAGCCCAAACTGAAAGTGACATCTAATTCTGGTGATGCCAGGGAATGGAACTTATTTTGTGGCTGCAGATTGGAAGAGGACCATTGACTCCCCAACCTGACTCCTCATAAAATATACATTAAAAGTTCTTACTTACAGTGCCTAATTCATAGGCATGGTAAGTGTACTGAGTAATGTTCCCCTATTGCTTTGAAGATAACATTAATTATTTAATTATTTTATTTTAATTTCTCTACAGTAATCTATCATTAACTGAAGACTCAGCATCTGATCCAGCCATATTCAGTACTGACTTTCTCTGTGAGTATTCCCACTAAATGGAGCACGCTCAAAACCTGCTGTGCACTGGGGAGGTAAGTTGGGAACAAGATAACTAAACCTTTGTCATCAAAGCACTTAATGGCAAAGAAGGGCAGCTCTGGGTACTTCAAGAATAGTCAAATGGCCCTATTCATGGGCAGCATATAAACACAAGCTTAAATTGATGAATGTTTAAGTATTACTAATTTTTATAGGACGTAAGGTAAGTATGCGGTTAGGTGCTAACCTGAGTAGGGATGATTTCCTCAGTCAGGACTAAATCAGGGGTTGGGCAACAAGCTGGAGGCAATTCAGCAGGGTTAGTTCCTGGTGGGCCACTGGCACTACATTTACCTGACCATCCGTCAGTACCGCTGCTTGCAGCTCTCATTTCCTGCCCAATGGGAGCTGCTGGAAGCAGTGCAGACCAGGACATCACTTCCTGCAGTTCCTATTGGCTGGTATTAGCAATCTGCAGCCAATGGGAGGTGCTGCCAGCCATACCTGCAGATGGCCAGGTAAAATAAGGACTGGCGGACTGCTAGGAGTGAATTCTGATGAACTGCCTCTGGCCTGAGGGCTGCTTATTGCTCATCCCAGGCCTGTATCATAAAGTATGTTACAAATCTCATGAAAAATTAGGGGGTTGGAAACGGATTCAGGTACACACTATTACTGGATGTGCAACTAAGTATACGTGGTAATCAATGTCATCATACCAAAATTTCACCTTAGATAATGCACCAGAGTGCATCAGATAATGTAGTCCACTTAGCCACAATGATTGCTATGAAGAAGCCTACATTTACCAATAGTGGTATTATATATTGCTGTACTTCTCTGCACATAGACTAGAAACAAACAGTGGTGTTTCAGATACCCTGGTATGGCAACTGTTGGTAGATGCTAAATTGTGAAAGCAGACCAATGTATAAGGAATGACTAATGCAACGTGCAGAAGTGGTAGGAGATCAGTTGAGCCAAGGACTTCGTTTTAACCGTCTTCCAAAATTAAAAGCACAAGAGAATGGATTGTTTTTTTTTTGGACTTAATAAACATTTTTCATTTATCAGTCTCTGTTCTTACTTCAGTGGCCAAAATGAAAGATAAAGAAAGCTATGGACTCATTTTTTAGTAGGCATATGGGGGTGTTGAAATAACATTTCATGTTGAAAAACGTATTTTCTGCTGTCCTATAATGAGTTGTGCTTTTTATGAAATCCCAACTAAAGCAGTAGTGATTAATTGGCAGAAAAGGTAATTCAAAATGAGAATGCAGACAGAGTGTCCCCTTCAAATAGGCAGTAGTGTCTGTTTTAAACTAAGACAGATTTCCCTATTTTGATTACCAATCAATCTTTTGGGGGAAGGTAATGCTGCTGTGGGTAATAAAAACCTTTCTTTAATTATATTTTCAGGTTTTAAACATCTTCAGATGTTTGAAGGGAACACCTCTGTGCAGATGTCTACGGCATTTAGGTATTATGAATCTTTCTGACTTTTGTTTAAATGAATCACAAATTTGATAGTGAGATTTAGTCTGACTATTGGATTACCTGTCATCAAGTTGTAGATTTCCTACTATGAATTGCAGGCAAACTAAAAAAGGCCAACACTAGGTAAAACATGAATCTGGGATAGTTTTGTGTAATACATATATTAGGCAATTATCTACATTTTAGAATTTTTAGCATTACAGTTTGTGTCTGTGGGTATATTCCATTTCACACAGACTTCAAGGGTCTGTTTCTCCCCTGGCACTTCCACTTTGCAGGATCAGACTTATAGTCTGTGTTTAGAACAGTCATTAATAATGTGGCTAGCTTATGTTGCTCTCTTTCTGCGCATCATTGTTCTGTTTTTCTTTCCAGATCAGTGACAGGGATAAACTCAGAGGCTCTTCTTTTGAGCATATATACTCAGCTTGGGATTTATACTGGCTATAAAGTTGAAAAGCATTTTAAAAAAATCTTTCAAGGACTCATTCCAGCTTACTTCAAGCTCTCCCACCCCTGTCCTCCCACCCTCCTTTCCTACTCCCTTTGCTCACCTTGTCTTAGTCTTCTCTGTCACCCTGCAAAAACTACAAAGAGCCTGGGGAGCTGCTCTGTACCATCAATCCTACTGAAGCCACATAGAGCTCTGATTGTTAATGTCAGCACCAGAAAGAGGTCATCATATGCAGCAGTGATAGGCACAAGTAGCAGACATAGGCTAAAACATTCCAGAGTGGCCTTTAATTTTAGGTGTTGCAATATTACATATGCTATTTGAACCACTGGTACCCAAAACTAGAATCCGCATTTGAAAATTTGAGCCAAGGTAATTTGTAATCAGTGCCATTAGGCTAAGCCTGCACAAAAGCCTGACCGTGACATCAAGGGAAGCCGCAGGAGCTCAGTACCTCTCAGGAAGAGGACCTAACTCAAACTGCAACCCTTGCACACATAAGGCATAAAGTATTACTTATGCGATTATGGAGTACAAGCTTGGTCTCTAGCTTTTAATAAACAAACACTCTTAGGAACAATCTCTCTAGCCTGCAGAGCAAAAAGTTGCATCTTTCCTTCAATCCATGACGTTTCCTTTGCGCAGTTGCATTGCCATTAATTAACTTTTACTCTGTTAATATTCTAGGGATTATTTTATATGTTTCAATTCCTTCAGTGAGAATTTTCTGTAACTATCAAGATGCTCAGATTTGCCTGACTGTAAATGATTAATCCTTTTTTCCTTTTAATACTTCTGTGTTCACCTCATAAGGTCTGACACCAGTGTGTTACCACTACAGATATATAAACACTGAAAAATTGTAACATAGGATGACTCAAACTTGCACGTAATGCACGTGGTTGAATTTTAAATGGATACAGCTTCATAGAGCCTATCCACATAAAAGTAATAATTAACATTCCTAAAGTAATAACTACTCAGTCGGGTTTCATACTGCTAGTTCAAACATTTGCATGCCTTCAATATGCTTCAGTCTTAAAGCTGCCAAAACACAGCAGGTTACACAGCATGCATGAAAAGGACTGACATACAGTCAGCAGTGACAGTTTGTTTGAATGATCTTTCCATCATTCTGTGTGTTTCGTTTACGCAAAGTCAGAAGGCAAAGTAATAAATAGTAATTGTTTTATTTAGCACTGCCATAATTTTCTTGCCTTTGGTTCCAGCACAGGTTGACTCTCCCTAATCCACCACTCTCTGGTCCACAACATCTGTGGTCCAGCATGATTTTAGTTTACTGGATGTCCACTTATCCCAGGTGTGGACAAGTTTCTGGCAGTCCCACAGTTTGTAGAAGTGTTAGTAATGCTGCTAGACAATATTGGCCTTCCATCGTTCAGCAAATTCTCTGGCTCAGCACCAGTTAGGTCCCAAGGGTGCCAGATTGCAGAGGTTCAAGCTGTACTTCATGTGTTGTTTTGGGTGAAAATTACCAATACCGGGTTCAAGTTAATTCCACTTCAGTCAATGGAGGTGTTCAAGAAATGACTGTGAGCCTTTGTGTTACTACCTTGGAATATAAGGGGGAAACCCACGAAATCATGTGTTTTATTCACCTGTAATAAAGTCACACACACTACTTTACATTCCTAGGGCACCTTTCAACTAGCAGATCTTAAAATGCTTTACAATCTCTCAACTATTCCCTGAACTGCAACTGGACTGGACTCTCATGGGATAAGAAACAAAAAAAAAAAGTAAAAACAAAGCTCTCCTGGTAATTTCTTCAAAATTATTCTCCTTTCCATCACTTTCAGTAAGTCAGGCACAATAATATGCCAAATTTGTCTAATGATTTATGGAAAATTTATTGGGAGTTAGATGCCTACTTGTCATTTGTGCCTTTGAAAATCTCCCGCTATGTGCTTAATCCAGACAGTTAAAAAAAAATATTGCAAAACACTTGCAGAGTGGATTTGAACAATGAATACGTATTTGGAAATCATGATGATCTGGTTGCAGAAAATCCATAGCAGAAAAACACTATAAGTAACTGAGTAAATTATTCACTGTGAACTATTCATTAAGTTCCAGTAATTATTTCTCTGATTGATGTTTGGTGACCTACTTTATTTAATATCAGAGGGGTAGCCATGTTAGTCTGGATCTGCAAAAGGAATGAGGGGTCCTGTGGCACCTTATAGACTAACAGAAATGTATGAGCATGAATTTTCATGGGCAAAGACCCACTTCATCAGATGCAGGTCGACGAAAGACCTGCACCTGAAGAAGTGGGTCTTTGCCCACGAAAGCTTATGCTCATACATTTCTGTTAGTCTATAAGGTGCCACAGGACGCCTCGTTGCTTTTACTTTATTTAATATGACTTTGCACTTTCCAGTGGTTATAGGACAGATATCTGGATAAGAAAATTAACCATCTTAAGTAGCAACACTTATCATCTGTGGCAGGCAGAGCTGCTCTGTGGTGATCCCTTCAGGGCTATGTATGGTATTATAGCCACTCCACACATTAGTCTGAAAAATGTGGACACCTGTTTAAGGCAGGTAACCTGTCTCATAAACTCATTGTCAGTCTCTGAACAGTTAAGTAGTAATACAGCAACTGAGGATTTGGATGTCTGTTCCTTTAAATGAAGGGAGAGTATAAAACCTTCAAAAGTGAAAGCACTGCAGCCAGACAGAGATACACTAAAGGGGAAGGTGGAATTAAGGTACACTACTCAACATCAATGTACCTCAATTCAAGTTTCCTCATTGTCCCCACTGCAGGAGGTTAACAGGAGCAAATGCTCCTGTCAACTTCCCTTATTCCTCGTGGGGATCAGCAGCATTGGCACTGATGGGGATATCACGTGGGTTTGATTTAGCACGTCCCTACCAGACACACAAAATTGAAATCCAAAAGATCGACCATGACAGCACTGATCTTCCCCATCATGAAGATGTGCTCTTAGGTACTGACTTGGGTCTTGTTTCTGGTTTAGTTCAGAAGAGCCTCTGCTCTGTCTCACACGCCCTTTCTGGCTTTGTTCTAACTGCTGAGCAAATGCAGGCAAGCCTTCCCAACTGACCTGGTGATTCCTGATTGGTCCTTATTTCCTTCTGGCCCTTCTAGGCCTCTGGAGGACTGTCCTGTTGGTCAAAATGTCTGAATGGATTTTCTCTGGATAAGGAGACTCAGGACATAGAGTCCAGCAGGGAGACAAAGAAGTCCTGGTAGCTCCACCATACACCTCTGATGAAATTTTCATCAGAGAGGTCAGAGCATTGAGAATGGACAATAGATGTGGTCCCTTTCTGGCCAAGGCAGAAGAATCATGGGGAAGCCATGCAGGAGAATTCAATGCTGCATAGTATATTGATACGTGAAAGAATTCAATCTATACAGAATCACAGAAACTTTTATGAGCACTAATCTCACTTTAAAAGTTATCAGGGCTTTTGATTAATCATCATTAAATCATGTAATTAAGTAACAAAATCTCAATTAAAATTATTTATGGTTAACTGCACTGTTAAACAATAGAATAGCAATTGAAATTCATTAAATATTTTGGATGTTTTTCCTGAATTTTAAAATATATGATTTCTATTATGAATTAAAACTCACTGCTTTTATCATTACATCAACTACCACAGCTCCCAGGTTTACTGACTAAAGAAAGCATGAGAAATGTTGACAAATACATATGTTGATGCACAGTATGTATGAGAGACAAAAAACAGTTTTCTTAATACTCTAAAATATTAAGCTATTCTATACTAGAAAGTCTCTAACGATTTCACTCCTTCCTTATTTGTACAGTAGTAAGCCCTGTATTTAAGATGACATTTCATTTTACATCATTTATTTCTTTAGGTGTATGCCATAAAGACTTTGTTTCAGCAAGACCAGCAACGCTCAACTATGAGTAACAATGGTGGAGTTATGGGCTTAATTCCCTTGCTCAGTGGTCTGAAAACTGCAGGGAGATCAGAAATCCTCTGCCTAAGGATTTAAGAGCCTGCATGTGTCATTCCATTCACCAAACAACACTTTCAACAACAAAAAATGGTTTAGTTTTATGTTTATTCATCCTTGGCAGTCAGTCTGAGAACATAGGTTTTAATTACACCCCACCCAAAAAAAAAATTGGGCCAAAGCTTGCACTTGTAATTTAGCCCCCACACAAATCCCTTTGATGTGGTGCAAGGCTGGCTTGGGCGAGGCGTGTGGGATTTACTCCTGTTCCAGTGTGTTCCTCATGGTTCATTTACAGTAGTATCTGAGTATCTTCCAGAAACGTGACTAACATCTGTCACATTTTGTTTGTTCTCTCATCTTCTCTCCATGGGGAAGACTGTAGGCACTGGTATATCTTGGACACACTCCTTGTGTCTTGCTGCATTCTTAGCCAAATTTACCAGTAGAAATTACTAGTAGTCAGATTATTACATTTTGCCATACACAGTGGCTATCTCTACACTAGCCCCTGCCTTTCAAAAGGGGGATGCTAATGAGACACTTCGGCAGATGCAAATGAGGTACTACCATGAATATGCAGCATTTCATTAGCATAATGCCGGCTGCGGCAATTCGGAAGTGTTGCTTTCGAATTGCACGCCGCCTGTATAGAGAGAGGCCATTCGAAAGGACCCCCCAGTCTTCCAAAGCCCTTTATTCCTATTTGGTTTTAGGAATAAGGGGCTTTCAAAGTCCAGGGGCCCTTTCAAAAGGCCCCCGTCTGCATGGGCAGCGCGCAATTCAAAAGCAGCACTTTGAATCACCGCGGCTGGCGTTATGCTAATGAGGGACTGCATATTCATGGAAGTGCCTCATTAGCATCTGCCAAAGGGTCTCATTCACATCCCCCTTTCAAAAGGCAGGGGCTAGTGTAGACATAGACAGTGAGTTCAGCTATCTCTCTCTCTCACTATAAACTAGCTTATTGCAGGCACCTCACTTACGAAAGGACGAAGAGAAGACGGAAATTAAAGGCAAACCCCCACCCTATTTTGGAAGGATTAATTCAGATTTCCTTGGGATCAAGGAACAAAGACAAAATAATACCCATGTGTGACAAGGTGGACTGGCCCTGAGGTCCTCTCTGGAAGCCTTGTGGTTCCAGACCACACTCCACCCCAGAAAAAGGCCACATAAGAAGCTGCCAAACAGAGCGGCAGTTAGTGTGTAGAGCTCAAGGAGTGGAGACTGCGTGGTTGACTGGCTAGCAGAGTAGCAGTGCAGCGGACAGCTCAGGGCATGTCTATACCTAAACCCAGGCCGATGCTCCAGAGGTCAATCTTCCAGGGTTCAACTTAGTGTGTCTAGTAGGGATGCTCCTGCTGACTCCAGGACTCCTCACAGTGGCACCAACCTACCTGATTCATACTCAAAGATTTTAAGTGTGGCCACTGACTGGAGTCAGCGAATGGCAACCCTTGTTATATGGATGGGACAATTAACTACAGGCTGAACTTCTCGAATCCTGCACTCACTCATCCAGCACTGTCCGGTTTTGGGGCCCCCGTATAAAAAGGATGTGGATTTGCTGGAGCAGGTTCAGCGGGGGGCAACAAAAATGATTAAGGACCTGGAGCACAAGACCTATGAGGATAGGCTGAGGTATTTGGGCTTGTTTAATTTACAGAGGAGAAGACTTAGAGGTGATTTAATAGCAGCCTTCAACTTCCTGAAGGGGAGCTCTAAAAAGGAGGGTGAGAAACTGTTCTCAGTGGTGTCAGATGGCAGAACAAGGAGTAATGGTCTGAAGCTGAAGAGCTCTAATTTACCCCTAAATGTCTTCTCAGAGCCCAGTAAGCAGTGGAAGTGCTGGTAATGCTGCTAGACAATATTGACCTCCTTATTAAAGAAATCTGTGAAATAGTAAAAAATGTTGTATGAATTTAGAAGTGGTTGTCAAATAAAGAACAGTCCCAAGGGGTTGGCAAGGTCTGGGGAACCCCTCTCCCACCCTAGGCATGGGGTCTTGGGTAACCCCCCACTTCCACAAGCCCTGCCCTTTCCCACCTATTACTTTGACCCCCTCCCACCCGAACAGGGTGTGGATTACTGGAGCAGGGTGCAGAAGCAGTGAATGGCAGCCGCAGCAGGGGGTTACCTCCCCTTGGCTCCCTAACACTCACCACGCAGGCAGCTTGGAGTGGAGGCCATTTCCTGCTGCCATGGAGAAGTGGGCCTCAGCAGGGGAGAGGCCACGATGGAGTAGAGCAGGCTGCTGCTTGCACTGTGTGGTGAGTGGGAGGCAGGGAGGGCCTAGGGAAGACGATGCCCTGCTGCTTCCGCTGTCCTCTGCTCCCTCTGCATGTGCCATGCCCCAGGTAATCCTCCCTGCTCATGCTCATAGAACAGCTGCAGCAGCCACTGCATCGCCCCCAAAGGTGTGGGACCTGGGGCAGCTGCCCTACCTTGTCCTATGGACAAACCACACTTTCAACAGCAAAAAAATGGTTTAGTTTTATGTTTATTCATCCTTGTTAGTCAGTCTGAGAACATTTATATAGCATCTGCCTTGAATCCTGAGATCTGATTGGCTCATGGGAACAGAATTGCTGATATGGTTTAACCATATGAAGCCTCTCTTTCTAGGGCATCTGAAAAAGTTATCAATTCTTGGCAACTGTTTACATCTAATTGGAAAAGATAAATTACAAGGACCAGACTATAACAGCAGCTGGTTTCAACATCTATATTTGTTGAAAATAATTATTTTGTATAGCTACTGCTCTCTTGGCACCATGTCTTACTTCTGTTCATTAGTTGTCCTCATCTTTAAGTATCCAGTTAAGTTTTATGCTTCCCAGGGAAAAAACACAAAGAGGACAACAATATATTATTTCTTACATGGAATGTTTTTTTCCTTTTGACTTTTACAAACATATGGGCCTAAGCTGATTTCAGTGGAATTATACCAGGATAAATATGCATTTTATGCAGTATGAAAGCGAGGTTTTAAAATGACACTCTTACTCTGATATCATTTATTAATTTGCATTAACAAAGCATTTGAGAGCCCAAGTCATGGACCAGAATGCCACCATGCTTCATGCTGTACAAACATGGAACAAAAAGATTACTCCTGCCCCAGTGTATTGGTAATCTACCCAGGGGTTTTCAGAATCACTTCTGGGAGCTTTAGCCAAAAAAAAAAAAAATCTTCTGTTTCTTACTCCTGTCAGAGAGCAAAGCGGATTCTATTCCTTCCTATGTATCAAACTTGTTTGTTAGATTCCAGTCACTTACACTTGTGCAAACCTATTCAAGACAATGACAATGCACAAGTATCAATCACTGAGGATGTCACTTGGCCTAGGGATTATTCCTGTTAATGAAGACTGAAGGTAGAGCATTGTTCAATTTCCAGACACGTGGGTATTCAGAGTGCCACTCAGCAGTACCAACTTTAAATTTGAAAATTAAGCACATTTGATACAGAAATCACTGGGAGACAGCTAACAAAGAATCCCACAATACTATTTTATAGTCACTTTTCCAAGCAGAATTGTACTTTATGGTGTTTGATCCACAGCCCAGTGAGGTCAGTGGGAACCTTAGCATGGAACTGAATGGGCTTTGGTTCAGGTCATAAAAACCCAAGACAAAAGAACAATCTGATGCTAAAAGAAGGCAGAATACCCAATGAAAACATTTAGTGTATGCACAGCTAGCGACAAAATTGAAATAACATTTTTAATTTAACATTTAATAATATTTGCAGCTTCTACTGCAAAGCTGCCCTCCTCTTCATAACTGAATACAACCTCAGTTTTAATATTAGATTTCTCTCAACAAAAGGAGCTTTCAGCCCAACTGGGGGAAAAAACAGATTTTGTTCTAATAAAAGAGAAATACACAGTAGAGAAAATATGAATTTTGTAAGCTAAGCCTCTGTTTTCCAGCAGGAGGAAGTTTAAGTGTGCCAGTTTCCAACAGTTCTTAGTTTGGATGCTGTAAGCAGGCATGCTGATTATTGACTTCTAAATTAAAGTAATCAATATGAAGACTGAATTGAAAAAGGAAGATAATGTAGGGCACACAGTGTGTATGAAAAATAGCAATACTCAGCAAAACTTTACCAAATGGACCACCACCAATTCGGATATGATATTTTGCAAACAGGAAAAAGTCATCAAGCCAAACATACCAACCCTTCTTTTTGTTTATCTTATTCTACTTTCCTGCTTTTTCACTGTACCAATAAAGCCCATCTTCTACAAGCAACCTTAGATGTAGCCTGGACTGATTTATACTCATTACTGACTTCAATTGTCCTCCTTCATTTGCTAACTTTTTCCAGATGTCTAGTACTAACTCGTGAATAATTCGCTTGGTAGATTTATCAACCTTTTCTGCTGGGCATTTCTCAAATGGACTCATTGTGAGAAATTATTCACAGCTTAATAGTATGGATAGTTCATCATTTCAGGATTGCTTGTGAGTATCCATGGGACTGGTGAACAGTGTCACTAGCCAGGGAATAGAATTGGAGCTCAAAGTTTCAGTCATTACAAAGTCATTTCTCAGATTATTCTTTCTTATTAACCAACAATCACAAAAACAAATCAACTTGAAATAATTAGAAAATAATTCCCCAGAGACTTTCCCCCCCTGGACCCTTCCCGTTGGACTGAGCTTCCTTTCTCTTTATACCCAGCCCTCAGAGGAGCCACATGACCAAATGGTGCCTGTTAACTCTTTACAGGTTGCAGCACCTTCATTTTGTCATAAATCTATATACAACCTTAACTATCATGAGAGTGAGTATGCACCTAAGATGATGAAGCATTATTGTGGTAAATACAATGCCAGTATATAAGGTAAGCCTCTGTATATGCCTAAGGTGTGTTAGATGTTTACTGAGGCCTGAGCAGAGTAACAAAGCGTAGTGATTATTTGGTTAATAAAATAATATACCTTGTCTTCTCGCGAACCTGACTCTTGAATGCTTATTAACATATATTGGTGCAGCAGCTCCACTCAGCCCCCTCTTTTTAGGTTCCCTAATACAAGCCAAAATTCCTGAGCATTAATTTACTGAATTTTATTCATTTAAAATCTATATTCAAAATGGACATGTCCCAATGCCAATATTTTTCAAGGTAATTAATATATATATTTAGCAGACCTGCATTTTAAATGCATTTTGCCAGAACAAAACATAATTTCACTCTTGTAATGCCACAAGTGCATATAACCATCAGCCATTAAATAAAAATTAAAATAAGTCTAATGGGTGAGTCCATAGCAGGTTTTCTTCCCTGTTAAAGTATTTACTGAAATTCACAAGTGTTCCACTGAGACCTGAACTGCAGAAGTATCAATAGGCTGGTGAATTTCAAGGAAACACACAATTCTTTATTTTAACCCTCCTTTCCTGTATGCTACTTACCTCTAAGCACATTTGATTTGGAAACACTCAGTTTTCATAATCTGAAAGGAATACGGGAAAGCTTTGGGGAAATAGGAGGATGACATCATTACCAGGACCCTGAAAATAATTAAAAGTGACAGGTGAGCTCAGTTGGGAAATAAAGTTAAATTGATAACATATTTTTTCTGACTAATTATAACTTTGCAACCTACAAATCAGCATGGAATTATTGAAATGCTGCAAATGTGATTACTCTACTGCAAGTATGACTTCAGTATTCAACTACATATAAAGGTAAATTCTTAAAAAACAAACATTGGTAAACAGGGGCCCCATCTGACAAATTTTTTTCTCACCGAAGTACGCTTCCCTTATGCAAGTCATCCCACTAAAATTAATTTCATTTGTGTGACTGAACTTTTAAAGGATCCAGTTCTATATATTTATTTCCGGTATCCCTGAGTGGACACTTAGCTATCGGACTTTGTGTTCACCATGTAATTCTCGTTTCTTCTGATTGTACTGACAGCTTATCTTGAGTCAAAACATTCAGAGGAAATAAAACCTACTGAGTATGGAAGATAAAGTTACACACACACAAGAAAATTACACATTGTACATGGAACCAGTATATTACACCAGGCAGTATGAGTTACAGACCACTCAACTCACATGTAAGTGAAGACATTTTAATTAAACTCATTTATGCTCCTCATATGAGAAATGTTCATGAAATCATTTCGGGTCTGATAACTCCTATTAGAGTATGGAACAGTTGATCCATCCTATTTGGAAATATATCTGAAACCTATCCAAGATTTTATGACTTTTCCAGAAGAATGTCCCCTAGTTTTTCCAGCTGGAAAGACTGAGCAAGTTGCATTTAATGAGTCTTTTTAAATCTCCCAAGTATTAAAATCAGGACTAAAGCAAGATTCATTAGTTGAATATATAATATATTTCACAGGGTGCTTGATGAGATGTTTTCATCAGTGATTTTTTGGAGATGCTGCAGTATAACTTTTTATTCCCTTACATTTCCAAAAGTTCTTTGCAACAAACATCAGGAAACTGAAGAGTCAGCAAGGGAGGGTTAGTACAAAAATGTTACTGAATGAACACCACAGTATTAACAGTCTGAAACTGCTCTCAATTTTCTTGGTTTTTCATCCCAAGAAAGCAGAGATTTAAAAGACTAAAACCTCTATTCAGCAGAAATATGCCACAGCTTTTGTAATGCTTAAGCCAAGGAAGTCATAGAACAGGTTTGGCACTCACATGAGCTATTAAGCAGGAAATTTTACTGGGCTACTGAACCAAATGCCTCCTACAGAGAGCCTTCTGGAGTGGGAGATTTCATATTTGTGAGAGTCTACATCCTCGCCTTTTCATATGCCTGATCTGGGAGTTAAAACTGTTCTAGCGGAAGGAGAGTGAAGGTGGTAATCTATCAAAACAGAAAATGATCTTCCTTCCAAACTGTGGATTACCATTTAGGTGTCTTTTTAGCTCCTCTTTTTTACTAAAATAATCCTATCTGTTCTTTTGCCCTTGAGAGTACTTTCTACAACTGACTGGAGACACTTACTCACTGCCAGCTTTCTTTTTACTTTTTTTTTTAATCAAGTTTCTGCAGTTAAGCCTTGATACAACACCTACTAAAGTCGGAGGAAGTCTGTCCACATTTGGCAATGGATCAGGACATAATTTTCAGCAGCCCCAAATTAGGTCTACACAGCAAAATTATTTTGAAATCATGGCCCTTATTTCAAAATAACGTTGCGAGCCTCTACATGATGCAAACACTATTTTGAAATTATTTCAAAATAGACAGTTATTTCAAAATAGGTAAGCCTCATTGTATGAAAAATAGCACCTATTTCAAAATAGAGGCTGTATAGACAGGGAACAGAGCCTATTTTGAAGTAAGACAGTGCATCCAATGGCTTTATTTTGAAATAGGCTCTATTGTGTCTGGATGTTCTATTTTGAAACAGCACTCAGCTATTTCAAAATGCATTTTGTGTGTGGCAGCATTATTACGAAATAAGCTATTCCAGAAAATCTTTTCTGGAACAGTTCATTTCAAAATAGTGCTGCTGTGCAGCCAGACCCTCAGAGACCTTCGTCCAGTAGAAGCTGAACTTCGGGAATGCTCAGACTTTTCAGTAGACTCCATCTGGTCTTCAGCTGGCCAAATTCAGATGGCCAATAAGGGAGGGAACAGAACTCAAATTCCTGGTAGGTAAGATTTTTCTTCTTTATTTGAAATGGGATAATTCCTTTAACTAAGGATAGGCACCTATACTTTTCTTTCTGCAAATATGTGGCTAGTGTGTTTGCCAAAGGAGTGAAATTTAAGAAACTACTGCAGAATATTTGCAGAAATACAGAGGGTTGTATAAATAATCACCACAAACTCATTTAAAAAACTATGTCTGATACCTAATCTTGAGTATTCGCACAGGAAATAGAATTCTAAGTATTATGCTCATTAAATCAACAGGACTATGGCTACACTATAGTTGCAAATGTATCCTGAAATAGCAACTTCATGACTAACCCCGGCTCTCAAAATAGCAGTGCTATTTCAAGCACGGTATTCCAGATCTGGTACCCTCGTCATACGAGGGGTATTGGAAACTTTGAAATAGCCGCTTATTTCAAACTTAGGTGCTGTGAGGCTCTCACCAAGTTCAAAATAAGTTAACTCAAAATAAATTACGCAATTTGCATTGCACAACTTGCCAAAGTTATTTTGAGTGACAGCTACAGTGTAGTTGTAAACTTGGTGTCCTGTGTCTCCTGAATTTCAAACACAGAAAACTGGAGCTGTGTGATCAATAAACCAAATGTTACTGAGAAATAACCTTCAATTTTGCTTGTGTATGACTTATGAAAGAAAAATTTGTTGGATGAATGAATTATTTGCTCAGTTTTATTTTTGAGTCTTGGCAACTCCTCGGATCTGAGCTATGAAAGACTGAGAAATACAAAATTGAGTTATCACCCTCATTATACTGTTTATTGATTATTATATCTTGGTGTGATAAAACACTTCTGATTCTAATGTAGAAGACAAATATGAAATGGCTTTAAGGGGACCATCTAGATAATAAGCAGGAGGTGCTTATTTATATATCTTCTGTTCTCTGTGGAAGAACTGTGATCCTACACTGTTAAACCATTTAGACCAACTTTTGATGTACATTAAAATAGGTATAATACATTGGGGAAATGACCTGGAGATTCTAAATAAGTTCCAGCTTGAAATCTATAGCTTTGTCCCTGAGAAATCTAATCAAATCGCCATGAGGATTGGCGGAAAGGACTCAATATTTGACAAACAGGAAAGAAGAAAAGTTGGAGAGGAATTAAAATTAAGGAAATTAAGGCATGATTCTTTATCAGTGCAAATCAGGGCAACTCCACTGAAGACAATGGTACCACACAAATGTAAATGAGAGGATAATTAGGCCCATAGTCCTTAAGTTAATATGAAGCTACTGCTAACAAGAGGCAGCCAAAATAGATTAAAAGCAGTGTTTAAGTAATACAGCTGATTTATCTTGGGATATTTGTTAGCTGTAAGAACTCTACACTGCTGAAATAATTTACAAAAATTAACATGTTCAAAAGAGTGATACATTTCAATAACTCAGATCTTATGATAAAAGTAGCTGATTTATTTCTTGCCTGGTAATTGTCATGAGCAGAACCAGCTCCTAATGAGTTTCTGGTTCTGTCACAGAAAGATCTGCCTTCAGGAAACAGAGACAACTCTATTTTCTTGTTGCAGGTTCTACATACCCTTTGTTTAGATATGCTTTTGTTGTGAACATCAAGATTACATTTCTGCCATTTAGAAACTCTCTATAATGGACCGAGTAAGAAATATTGCCCACCAGACTTTGTTTCCTGTTCAGATCTCTGTTACCGTTGAGATTATATGCACACGGAGCGCCAAAGCATATAAAGCTCATTTTGTAAGGCTAATGTTAGAGTTAGTATGCTGTTGCTCACTAGATCAGCTCCTGAAAAGCTTATAAAAATCAGAGGGGTAAAAAGAGCTCAGTCTAGCAGCTGTGAAAACTTGCACTGCTCATATAATCAAGCAGATGTATCAGTTTAATATTTACCACCCACTCCTTTTGAGCAGCGGGCAGAAAAACAGTCTCAGAATTCAGGGTCCTTTGAATGGCAGAACAATTATGGCTGAGGGCTGCCAGCCAGGGTAAAGGTGACCTAAGTTTAGTCACCTCTCTCGATATTCATTTGTATTTTATATGGGGTTATTTTTAAAGCAAATAGAAATGGTGACGCATAAGCTGAGAAACCTCTCACCTTCCAAAAGGAAGATGTACAGAAGGAAGAGCACACAAGACCTGTTATAATTAGATACATGCTCGGTCTCAGATGAAAATGAAAAGAAGAGGCCAAAAGTGGACTGCTACACAACCCAAGAAAGAGGGAATTCCCCACTGTGCTTTTTCTTCTGTATGTATGGGCGGCATCCTGCATAATAAAGTCAACAGGGGTTTTGCTATGCACTTCAAAAGGGCAGGATTGAGCTGAATATGCTATTTATATTAAACTATTCCTAAAGGGATTGATATTCCAATCTAAACTCCCCACTGATATAAGTGCTACAGAATCAAAAGAAGTGCAGTGTGCCAGCATATTTGGCTTGAAGGAGTATTAGCCATAGAGTTTAGAACCCTTCTGGGCCTTCACCTCACCCAGACTGTATTAGCACAAAAAATTATTTTGGACAATGAGGTGCAGGGATGCTGACCATACCTTTGTATTCAGTGAACTATCAAGGCTGCATATGGTAATTCATGAATGGCAAAACCGTGAGTGAGTCGCACTAAATCATCTCTAGCTCATTGAATAACAACAATAAAAACAAAAACAAAACAGCACATTTACTGCCATCAGATGGAGTATTCTATTGATATTGGGCCTTGCAATATATTCCATTTTTCCCACTACTTTAAATATATAGGCTTCCAGGAGGTCATTGGTGCAGACCCCAGAAAGAATAAAAATTACGCAAATGAGTTAGTTTTGATAAGGCTATAATTAATGGAAATTCTGAAAACAGCTTGTGAAAATAGCTAACATGACAGCGGTTGCCAATATTAATCTATAGTTTTTATAGAACAGTTATTGCCTATACGAGAGAAGGAAACAACTGAAACATCTCAGAAAGCATGTGCTCTAAAAACTATTGGTATGCATTGATTTTGCAGCAGTTGCCATTAAATAGTCTGTTTGTCTTTACAGATGTAAATGTCTCAGTGCACAGGAAATGAATGGCACAAGGATGGCTTATAGAATACAAGCTTTTCTATCCTTTGGTTAAAATGTAGCCTAGCTACTAAATATTAATTAATAACAAAAGCAAGGTACTGAATGACCAACAGTGATTGGATGCCATCTAATATATGGCAATAGGCTCACTGGTTGTGAAACTGGATGTAGATTTCAAAACATCTTCCAGTGGAGAAGGGCCCACATCATGAAAAACCACAATCCCTGACACTGAGACTAGAATCTCAGCAGGGATGTCCAAATCCAGTGCTTTTTTGTGCCGGTACTGAGTACTGGCACCTCGTTGGCCCCAGCCACAGGATTGGCTGGAGGGAAGAGCAGGGAGCTGGCTGAGTACCAGCTCCTCTTTTTTTTTTTTTCTTTTTTAAAAAGCACTGTCAAAATCTAAAAAACATACATCTATCTATTCTTTCCTCTTCAGATGCGGATCTGACAGAATAGAGGAGATACAGATTAGGAAGAAGGTGTTGCTGCTACTCTGTATAAAATGGAAGACTTCAGTCCCCAGGGCTATCACAAACCTCTCACAAGGACTACATTCTCCAAGATCTGTTCTGTACTCAATGAGGCCACTGATGCAGTCAAGAGTGATGACAGGAGAAATTCTGCCTAAGGGCCACATGTAATAATTGTGTGGTGCAGCACAGCATGTAGAATCCATGTACCATGGTCCCAATCCTGGCCCACAAGAAGGAACAGCATATAGCATTCATCAGCACACTAAAGCTCACAGAACAAAAGGGCAGAAGACTGAAGACAATGAAAATAGCTCCGTTCTTGTTGGAAAATAGTCTTAGAAGATTCCATCAGTACTATCAGCCTAAAATATGTCAGTCTTTTTTTCCCTTGCCCACCCCCCCACAGCCCTTCAGAGGAATTCAGGCCTGATTTAAAATGCCTCAAAAGAAATACCTCTGCAACCTCACCCCATACCCAGCATTATATCAGTAGACTCCGCTCACCACAATGGAGATCTGCTAGAATAAGAGAGGTATGCTCTACCCTGGGGAAAGGGAGGATGAGCCTATTTATGCACACATTCAGTAGAGTTTTGCAGAAGTCACATTTCACAAATGATTTCAAGATTTAGAAAATCAGTCCTTCCAAATCAAAGCAAAAACTGAATTTTCCAAAGTCTCTAAAATATTTAAAAACAATTTCATCACATTCAAATTGTGTTATTTCGATTGTTCTGTAAAATACAAAACAAAAACAAAATAAACAGCTATTTCAATATGAATACTTGAAACATTTGCTTCCCACAATGTTATAATACCACTATATAAATCCATGATGCATCCATACCTTGAATGCTGCATTCAGTCCTGGTTTTCCCTTGTAAAAACAGTTATGTTAGAATTGGAAAAGGTACAAATAAGAGAAAAAGGTAATTAGGAGCACGGAACAGATACCATATCAGGAGAGGTTAAGGAGACTTGGCTCGTCTTAGAAGGGATGACTTAGGAGGGATAGGATAGACGTCTATAAAATCATGAAGGGTGTGGAGAAAAAGTTATTTACCCTTCAAATAATAGCAGAACCCCAGGGGTCTCCCAACGAAATTAATAAGTAGATTTAAAACAAACATAAGGAAATATTTCTTTACACAGCTAACAGTCAGCTTGTGGAAATTATTGCCATGGGATGTTGTGAAGCCAAAAAGTATAACTAGGTTCAAAAAAGAATTAGGAGCTATCCTCTATGAATGTATATCAATGGCCATGAGCCAAGATAGTCAAGGACACAACCCTACCCTCTGGTGTTCTTAACCCTCCTTATTGCCAAAAGCTGGGACTGGATGATGGGGGATGGATCACTCAGTAATTGCCCTTATTCTGTTCATTCTTCCTAAAGCATTCATCACTAGCCACCATCAGAAGCCAGGACAGTGGCCTAGATGGACCATTGGTTTGACCCACGGTGGCCATTCTTATGTCTTATACCAATATGATGAAATTGAATATTTCTAGTGGAATATGACTCTATTAAGTTTCTCTAACTCTACTCTTCCACCACAGCCTTCTGTTGTGGGTGATGTCTGAGTGCTCTGTCCTGACAGTTGCTCTGAGGAGAAATCATGCCTAAAGCTCCAGCAAGCACAGAGCTCAGTGCCAAACTTTCTAAAGAAGAAGCATCTGTTCCCCTCTATATTGGCTATTTCTATGTACCAGGAGGCGGCCTACTACCTTGCCCATTCCTGCTATCTTTGAAGACACTAGGACAACACTAGATCAAACCTTATATATTCTAGTTCTTCAAGTGGCACAAGAATGGTCATTTTGCCAGACCCCTGCATGGATGGCTGAGGGGAAAGCTCTTTGTATTCCTCTTCAGTTGCCCACCCATACACTGTCTTTCCCTAAATATACAGTAGTAAAGTTGCTAAGAGGATATTTGGCTGTTATTTCAGTACAGCAAATTATACTAGGATGTAATGAATGAACATTTTATCATCAATCTGTCTCAATGCAAATATTTTGAATATCATAAAACAGCTTTAATAATATGTCTTCGGTTAGTGGCAAGAGAGGCTAAAAATAAATTCTTGTTGTTGGAGTATTGTATGTCTATGAGGTTAACCACACTTTGGCCAAAATAAAGTTAGAAACTAGCCTTACAGTTTCATGAGAATGCAAAATACCACTCTACACTGATTCCTCAATGATTCTTGTTTTCTGGGCCAATTCACACATAAATGAGTTCTATCCAATGGACTTTATTCAAATTACACTGGCTTAAACTAGGTCTGAAATTGGCCTTGTGTATACAGCTATGTCTACAGATTACTCTCAGCCAAATCCATCTTCAAAAGAAGACACATAATTCCTTTGTGTGTAAACCAGCATCAGGTCTGAGAAGAAGAGGTCAGAATTTTTCTTACAGACGTAGCTGACAGCATCACCTATAGTTAAGGTTGCACGACACTTTGGATTTAAGAGTTCATTTCAATGGCTGATAATTTTGTCAAGAACTGAACCTTCAAGCAGAACATTCTTGAACTGCGTTTCTGACTCATCCTGATTTAAAAAACAAAATATCTAAAACTAATCCGGGATGCTTCAGAGAATGAGATGTTGGGCAGAGAATTCTTGCCCGCATTAGAACATTTGTACATCCATTTCACTGAGCAGCTCTGGCATCTTCACGCTTTTGAGCAAGGACTTGAACTTTGGCAGGGTGGTGGCCTTTGCATCTAATGCATCTTTTGCTACCCTTGTGGCCAAGTAGTAAGCATGTAAAAACGGAGCTGCCGCATACTCAGTAGACACTTAAGAGTGTGGCAGATACATTCTCAGAATGCTTTATACACAGTATGCTCCTTCCTCTCATATCTCCTCTGTGTGTCCAGACTACACATGTGCTATCCTCACAAAGCAAGCAGGTATGCTCCATCCCAGGGATGTAGAGCCAGAGAAGGATTTTCTCTGCAATTGGTGTTCCCCTCTTCCGTCGGCTACTGCAGTGCTAGGCACAGGAACAGAGGAGGGAGACGTTCTCCCTCCTGGCACTCAAGATATTCTGCAGAAGGAGGCAGCTGCCTGAATGGAAGACAGAGTGGTGAAAAGCAGTGGAGATGGATGGAAAAGAGGAGGGCTGGCCAGGGCACAGCTGGAAGGGAAAATAGCAGCATGGTGGGGTACAGAAGAAGGAGTAATAGGATGAGAACGGGGGATACCAGGAGCAGAGAAGAGACAGGAGCCTGAGGGAAAAGCAGTAGAAGCAAAAGGAAGGAACAGAAGCAGGATGTGTGACAGGAACAAGGTTGGAAAAGGTGGGGTTCAGGAGCAAGAGAGTCAGCAGCAGGGACAGAAGCAAAGGGAGAAGAGTGGCAGAAGCACAGGGACAGAGGATAAGGAATGAAGGAATGAAGTAGAAGGGGACTGGGATAGACTGGTTTATAAGCAGGAGAGAACGCAAGGCTCCAGAATCTGGAATTACACTTAGATTTCTTGAGTTTCAACATTCCTTTACTTCCCACCAGCAAATAGCTCTGAAATCTACTGGCAAAGTATGTCCCAGCTAGCTCCACATAAAGGAGAACAGTAGTAGTAATAGTAACTGCTACCCTTCATGAGTTAGTTCAAGTAGGGGAGGTCTGTAGTGTAGAGATTGTGAACAGGGTGTGTACTGCTCAGGTGTGATCATGCTCATAATTTTAGGCATATTGTGTGCTTACCTCGTCTATATGATTAAATGAAAGGGTCACTAATTTTGTGCGGGCATGGGGGACAGAAATCACTGAAATTTTACCTCAGAAATTATCTTAAAATCGTGGGTAATCACTTCCCTATAAGACTCTATTACCAACTGCCATAACTGACATTCTACATTCAAAAATTCAAACCTGGTGCAGTCCTCAATCACATCCATCATACCTGAGGGGACTGGCCCTTACCAAATATGGGCATCCTTCCAGAACTCTCTGAATACTAATGAGGATGGCCTATATAAGGACACACCTCAGCAGCATTGGGAATCTTAGGATATCTCAAAGGAAGCATGTGTGTGTGACTGACCGGACCTGACTTGACCTGAGCTGAACACAGAGCTGAAATCACTTGCACTATTGGCCTTTTGAGCCACAGCTGCTACAAGATAGTACTTCCCTACAGGGGGAGCCTCATCTGCTGCCACACCATTCACCACCTGAGAGCCAGCATTCGAGGAGGAACCGCGGAGTCAGCAGCCTCCATTTTTGGCGCATTCAACACCTCAGCGCACCCCCACCACCACCCTCGCTGACCATCTTCTCCTGGCTGGCATCGCCTCGACCTGCTGCCATCAATTGCTGCTTCCACAGAGGGCCTTGTTTGACATGGCGCCTTGCGCCAGTGCAGCAGGCTTCTCAGCCACTTGCTGTACAATAAAGGCCTCGTGACCTGCTTTTCAGGCTCTCTAGAAGCCGAAGACCATATCCTTTAAACTGTTATTTATAATTGTTATTGCTTGCTATAATTGCTTGTTATAATTGTTTATTATGATTGTTTACATAATATTAATGTAGGTAAGCTAGTTAATCTTAATATAGGTATAGATAGATATATAAAATAGTGTTTATGTAATCTAATTATTATCTATGTCAGGATAACTACCTAGTGACAGGGAAACCCTGCACTACATTACACAGCAGTGGCCTAGCAACCCACTGACTGGACAAATAGGCTCTGGCCCAGCGAGCCAGAAAGCCAAAACTCCCTCTGGCCCATATTGCCAGATAATATCCAGCAGTGGCTTAGCAACCCACTGACTGGACAAACAGCCCCTGGCCAAACCAGCCACAAAAGCCTAAATTTGGCTCAAACCAAGTTTTAGGGCACCTCAGCCCAATATCTTAACGGCTTTTAGCCTACATATTTCTGGTGGGTACAAGGTGTTCCAGCCAACCCTAACCAGATATATACTAAGCAACCTTTCAGTTATTCCTGACAGCAGAGTACTGTGACCTGTGACAACCAAATTATCTACTATGCTACTGACAGTAAGTTAAAACAATGAGTTTCATATCCTGTATTTGTTACTGTTGTTGTTGTTTGTTTGTATTTTGCTGTTGTATGTGAAACAATAAACCATTTTTTGATTAGTTCCAATTAAACATTATCCCCACACTCCTTATTATATCTCAATCCCCTGGGCACAGGTACAAATTGAATCAGTGTTTCTCTGGACTTACCTGCACGTTGTATCCAGGCTATTCGGGCTGGGACAAGGTTAGCCAAGCCCTCTCCCCTAGAATAGTACTTGAGGCATTCAATTCGGCTACAATTTACTGTTTTTATATAATTGCCTCAACATGTAGCATGAGACTGAGGTGAAATTTTTGGATCAGCTTTTTTGGACCAGAGAAGAGGGAAGCGGAACCACTTTGATATTGGTGAATTGTTTTGGATGAAACATTTGGTAAGGCAATATGTAAATGAACCATGTTGATACTTTCAACACATTTCACTTTTGGGGGCTAGATTGACAAAAGCATCACAGAAGAGGAGCAATCAACATGGCCTCAGCCCCCAGTAACCTTCAGTCCAGGTAGAAAACTCACCTAGGATGTGGAAGATCGAGATCTGAATTCTCGCTCTGGAGCAGGGACCCAGGCATACCAGGCAAGTACTTGGCTACACAGTCACTCTCACTTTCTTTCTCTGGCCCAATATTCAAGTGTTTATACAAAGTGGAACAGTTTCTACAGGTACAAGCCCAACCCTGGGCAACCCTATAGCCTGGTGATTAGGGGACTCACCCAAAAAGGATAAGTGGGTGCAAATCGTTGCTCTGAACCAGAGACTCAAACCTGAGTCTCCTAAATCCCAAGGGAGAACCCTACTCATGGGGCTAAAGATAAGGGGATTTCATTAGTTTTTGTGAATCTAGCCCTTCTTTTCCCTTTATTTATATGAAAAATACACCAATGAAATGTTTCATTTTGAGTAGACAAACATTTCTTTTAATGCAAAACAAAATTTCTGATTTTTTTCCAATTCATAAAAAAAAAAGTCCAAAGAATGTCAAACCTTGGTTCAACTGGTGCCAATTTCCACCACGCTTATGAACTGCCAATGAGACAAATAAAATAAACAAGTAAAACAGGTTTTTTGCACAACTCTGCTGTTAACTCTGCTGCTAAGCCACTTATTCTAAATAGCATTAGAAAGACCATTAAAGGTGCAAAGCAGGGTGGATATAATATAATTGCTGATTTAAATATTATCAGGAAACCTTGATCTAAGTAATTGATTTTAATCATGCTTTGCATTTTGTACTTTTTAGCTTACTTTAATAAAAAAGTTGATTCTCACTAAGTGGTAACGGTCCAAACATGGTTGTTTCCAAATAAGCACGACATTTATACTAAATTTGGTGCTTACTGTTGATGAGGAGATGCACGATATATACACTGTAGAAATTATATTGTTTTTACTTGTTAAGATTCTCAATAATTACATATTAAAATATTTTATGAAATGGTAAATGGATGGATTTGTATTTACTAGATTTAAGTTTTACTTGTGATTTTCGTCAACTGTATTATGAAGGAAATTCATATTCAAAACAAAAATGCACCAAAATAGCATTTGATTGCTTATTAAATAAAACTACCTTAAATATGTAAGGTACCTTAAATAAATAAATACCTTAAACATTTCTTATTCTTAGCAAAACATTTTGCATTTAAACACAGATTTATTAAATAATGGAATTACCTGTTCTTGTGAACAGAACTGATTGTTTCTAATCAGTCTGTGCTTCAAGAATTTAGAACTAGTAAATGTGATCCTATCATAGCTAGCTTTAGCCATAAATTGGAAGAGGAGAACAAGCTTTCCTATTTTTGTTTAATTTGCAACTGATTTCTTAATTTTGAATGAACTATCATTAAACTGAAGTTGATTAATAAACTGAAATGAAGAATATATTCCCTTGGTACCTGCAAATGAGGCAACTTCTGAAAAATTGGCTTAGTTTTATATTTTAATTCAAATAACTGTAAACAGATTACAATACTGGGCTTTGCCATATGCTATCAATTTAAAATTCAATTTAATTTTTTTTTTTTAATTTAAGCACAGGTTTATTTAAAAAAAAATTTAAATAAGTTAATCCCCTTTTTGGGCTGAAAAAAGTCATCAGTTTTTATTCACCCCCTAGCAATCAAACACTCAAAAAGAGAGGAAATGCTCTTCATTCAGCCTCCTTATACATATGGATTATGACAGTCTAATTACATGATCACATACTATTTTCCCACGTGCATGTTGCCTCATTTGTGCGCAGGATAGCTTGTGAACAGGGAATGAATCAGGGATTCATGATGAATGAGACTGTTGTTTCTAAGACTTCTTCCTTACTTGTAGGAGAAGTTGGAAGATTTGTAGTGAATGAAATGAGACCACAGGATTAGAAAGGAAGGCTCTCTTTCTTCAGTCCGAAAAGTGGCATCCTGGAAAATTGAATTCTATTCCTACCTCTGTCAGAAAGTTCCTAGGGAAAGCTGAGCAAGTCAGTTGAACCAACTGCGTGTTTCTCATTTTCCAGGCACACAAATGGAGATACGTGAAAAAAATTCAGGCCTCAGTGGTATCAAATTACACTTCAAAATTAATGGGCAGTTGACAATTTTGAACTCTGATACTCATGTGAAAAATGGGGATACTTCCAGCATTTTAGCTCCCAGGGGAGCTGTAAAGATAGATTCATAAATTTTTGTGAAGCATTCACACACACTAACAATAAGTAAGGCTATGATTTAGTCACAGAGCAGACCTATATTTGGGAGGTGGTGGTAGGAAGTGTGCAAATGAGGCCCCCCCCTTGCTCCAGGGTTTTCCCTTTCCTCCTTGCTGCACTGTGCAGGGGGAGCCCACAGGGCATGACCAGGGGCAGGGGGACCCAAGGCACCTTGGGAGATGTAGTTCCTTGGTCAGCTCCTTTACAGTGCTAACTCTGGAGCGGGGAAGGGACTACATTTCCCAGCATGCCTTTGACAGCTAGCAACAGGGAAAGTAGGGGTTGAGGGAATAATGCTTTTCACTTATGATATTACAGCAAGATCCCAGAAGGTAATTTTTGTAAAACCTTTATTACTGCATAAATTTTTAGTATGTTGTAACAAAATCATTCTATCAATCACCATTTCCACTCAAATTTAACCACTTATGCACACTCTTTGCACAACTTTTTGAAGTCCTTAGATTTAAAAAACACTGCAGTCCACATTGACAAAAAATGCCACCCCGCCCCCTGCAAACAGAAATCCCTGGGTACGGGCCTGCAGAGGTCATGGCAGTCACAGAGTCTGTGACTTTGCCAGGCCCCCATGACAGCTTGGGCTTCAGGAAGCAGGGGCAGAACTGTGACTACCTGCCCTGAAGCAGGAGCTGCCTCGAACCAAGAGCCTGGAACCCCAGGTGCATGGCTTATGCTAGGGGCTGCAGCTGGGACTTGTGCTCCTGCCTGGAGGCTGCTCTGGGGACCGTGAACCCTCCTTGTGGCTTCTCCAGGCTGTGTGCGCTGGCTACGGACATGGCTTTCTGGGGGTTGCAGCCAGGGCTGCACACTAAACCCTAAACCAGTAGCATCCCAGGCTTGGCAGGGCTGCAGCTGGATCTATGTGTTCCAGCCTTGTGTCTTTCTTTGGGGGTGGCAGCCGGAGCCATGTGCCCTAGCCCAGCAGCTGCACCAGTGGTCATGCACCCTCTCACAGCTTCCCATGGCCACGTGCCCACTCTGGTTGTGGTCGAGACTTCACAGGGCTATAGCCAGGATCATGCACCCCTGTCTCAGAGCAGCAGCCAGCTCTGGAGCAGGAGCTGAATGCCCTTGTGGCTGTGACCCCTGCTGTGACTCCTGAAAGAGGGGGTGCACCCCACCACCACCACCACCAAACCCTGCCCCGATCATTTTCAGTAAAGTCACAGACAGGTTACAGGTTCTGTGAATTTTTGCCAGTGACCTATCCGCAACTTTTACTAAAAAAAACCTGCAATAAAATCTTGACCTTAGTGAAAAGCACAATTGAAAAAAAACCTATGAGGAAGTTAATATAGTTATTGTTTGTGGCAAATAAAGCACAGGACCACTCAGCAAAGAAATTCACAGTGTGGAACACTTACTCGTATGAATGATCCCAAAGGACATTAAAGCTCTTAAGCACGTGCCTAACTTTGAGCATGTAAATAGTTCCATTCAACTTCAGCAGGATAAACATGTTTAAAAATGAGGACACATGCTGAAGTGCTTTTTGAAATCAGGGCCAACTATAAGTAACAATTGTGCTGCCTAGATCCTGATTTACTCATTAATTTCCATTAACGGATAAGAGGTTGAATGTGGACTACTCAATGTCGTGTGTTAGTGGATAAGAAAATAACCATTTCTGTAAAAAAGACCAACTCCAAAACAAAACCTAAAATTAAAAGGCATTGCATTCTAAAATGCACTTTTTTTAATGCCCAAACAGCACTTGCAAAATAAAGTGAATTTTGCTTTTCCTAGAATATCTGGGAGCATTCCACTGGGAAAGTGCTCACCAAAGTGAATAAAGGTTTGCACAGTCAAGCCCCTAGGAACAATTTATCCAAGGAATTTAACTCTTTTCAAAAGATGATGTCTGAAAAAGAGAAAAAGTGTCAAAACTTGTTTGTTTTTTTGTAAAAATGCACTTGTGTTATTCGAACTCCTTCCAAATATAGGGAATAGCAACTTAATCCAGCAAAACTTTAGTCTATAGGAAAAGAAAACTTCTGAATTGGTCAATTACTGTATCCAATATTCATACATACATATCCTGCTTAACTCCTATGCATAGTGTGTATATAGGAATTCCGAATTCATATTTTAAAATAGTTGATTACACGGTATGTAATTAATCTTCAGTACATTTAGACACAAATCCTGGACTCAGGATTTCACCCACACATTTTTTAAATGGCCATTTTATGATCCATTTCCTTCTCTTCCAACTTCTAATGCTAAAGCCTGAGTCCACATATCTCTCACCTGAATAACTATTGAAGTCAGTGGGAGTTTAAGGTTCAGAAGACAAGTAGAATCGGCCTCCTAATTGCCAAATGTTTACTTAGGAGTCCATTAATTTTTCAAGTAACATTTACAATTCCTCCTGCTTCCTGATTTTATCTCTGATGCCTATTAAATCATTAATAAATGATAACAAGAGGAGCACTTTATAATCTTTGTTATTTTAATAACCCAAACTGATTTAATTAGTTATTTAAACTATTTCTCCAACTGTTTCTTGAATTGTTGTGTCTCTGCAGTTACTTTCTTTCAAACCTTTGGCTAAACATTGCATCAATCTTTTCCTAATATCAGAGTGGCAGCCATGTTAGACTGTATCCGCAAAATGAGAAGTCCTGCAGTACCTTATAGACTAACAGATTTATTGGAGCATAAGCTTTCATGTGCAAAGACCCACTTCATCAGATGCATGTGATGAAGTAGGTCTTTGTCCAAAAAATGTATACAGCAATAAATCCGTTAGTCTATAATAAGGTATAATGAGGTGCCACAGGACTTCTTGTAATCTTTTCCTAGACAAGCTAAACAAAACAGTACATGGCCATTTTGGTATAAAGTTCTGTATCTGTGGGAGAGAAATTGTTTATTGTTACAGTGATCAGTCATTTTTTCTAGTAACAATAACGCATCTGGTCCAACCACTTTTGCCATTTTCTTATTGCAAATCTCTCTTCTAATACCATCAGACCAAAAAACCCTCAATGTGGCCATGTTCAAAACCAAAAACTTATTCCAATTTATTCCTCCTTCCCGCCTCCAGAGCCTTCTTCAATAATATTATTCCACACCTTGCTAAGTTTTATTTTTAATTATTGTGTAAGTGAGTTCCCAGATTTTTCTTTAACCAGCAATGGCTTATTTATTTCAGAGCTATTATACACATGTGCACAGGGACCTGGACAATATATAGGGTCTAATAAATAATTCAGAGCTCTCAACAAGATGAATGCAAAAGAAAATGGCAAATGGCTAGACTATGAATACAATTTTTTAAAAAATAAATTAAACAGTATAAGATAGGCCAGGGTCCTACCTCTGCTCCCACTGAAGTAAAGAAAGCACTACCATACTTCTAGCAGGACTGGGCAGATAGTGTATTTTACTGAAATTAAAAATGTTTCCTCCTCTAAATACATTTTTAAAATGAAATGAAGTTCCAGTCCTGAAAAGTCTCAATGGGACTATTTGCAGCACATAACATTAAGCATACATCTACATCTTTGCAGGATCAAGGCCTAAAAGAGATTACTCTGAGTTCAATATAAAAGAAAATCTTCTCTTCAGCATTATGTCATTAGGGGTGTATAAACCAAATTTCTATCATTAGGACTGGATGAAATCTTTACATTTTGTGTGACCATAAGATTCCCCAGATGCTTATTTTGAAGTGTCTCTTACATATTAGGGTGCAAGGTTGCCAAAGTCAATGTGGTTTTTTCAGGTCCTTGATAAGGCAGGGTCTATAAGTCTGTCTGATGAATGATTAAAAAAAAAAAGCCTCAATGCCCACACGCTCCACTTTTCCTATTTGTAGCATATGCAAGCTGGCTTTTTGTTAACTCACTTAACTTAAAATGTAAATATTAAAAGAGAGAGAGAATAAAAAACAAAGCACTAACTATTCTATGTGCTATGCAGTGCTCTAAATCTACAAGTTATATAGCAAAACTTCCAACTGTATGTGTTAAAGTTGCTGAATTTATTCTAAAAATGTACAAAGTTCAAATGCCCTATAACTTATGCATTCTACATAAAAATACAAAACCATGTAGCTGTTCTGTCCGTGTTCCTGTTTTTGATGAAGGAAAAGAAATGAAACAAGAAAAAAAGTAAAGTTTCTACTAGAGAATACTGGAGATTTCTATAACAGATTGCATCTCAGTACAACAGAAAATTGCAGGTGTTTCCAGAAGACTGAAGACTCTTCAACTTTTAAAGGTATATTACATGGAAAACAAAGTCTTATGAGTTACATAACTACATACACCATATAACTAATGCATATTATTTATATGCACTGCTGAAAAGGAATGCACCCTTTCTTTGCTGCACAGAAGTAGAATATAACATTCACGAGGAAGCCTCCAAAGGAGCCCCAGATGGTATGAACTTCTTTCACATGCTTATGGCAAATTTCTGTAGGATTTAACAGAAAACAAACAAACAAACTTCCTCTAGGATTATTCTATGGAATTTAACAGTGAATTATATACCTGCTATAGAATGGCTGTAACAAAACACATCTACATGCACGCTATTTAAAGCCATAAGTTTTCACATACTCTCACGACTTGTCTACACTTTTCCTCAGCTTCAAAGAGGGCATGGTAATCAGGGTGATGGGAGATTACTAATGAAGTGCTGCAGTGAATATGCAGCACTTCATTAGCCTAATTCACCCCCACAGCTACTTCAAAGTGTCAACATTTTGGGCAGTAAAGGCACTTCGACGTAGCTACATGCATGCCAGCAGTTGACACTTTGAAGTTGCCGCAGGGGGTGTGTGTGGGGGGGGGGAAATTAGCCTAATGAAGTGCTGCATATTCACCACAGTACTTCATTAGTAATCTCCCATCACCCTGATTACCGTGCCCTCTTTGAAGCTGGGGGCAAGTGTAGACCCAGCCTCAGTGTTGCTGTAGCCATATTGATTCCAAGATACTCTTCCACAGACAGATGTCAATCCAATAAAAAACATATTATCTCACCCACCTTGTCTCTCTAAGTTGTAGATGAATGTATCTAGAACAGGGTTTCACAAACTAATTTGGCCACAGAACACTTTTGGGCTCAGAATATACTGACAGAACATATATATGTTGGTCTGGGGGTGGGAGGACTCATAATGAAAAATTGCTGCATGTAACATTCAAAAGATGATTTAAGAATTAGGGGGGTTTTAAGATGTCTTATTTTACCAAGAACAAAAACTAAGAGAAAATAATCTAAATGAACAATGAATGTCCTCCTGGCAGAAGGAGAGTTAGCAACCCTATAATTAAGTATAAAAATTAAAAATTAAGTACAAACCCAGAACAAAACAGCTGAAAGAAGGATGAGTAGTGTTATTTTTTGCACCAAATATAGAAAGGACAATATTGTTCAAAAAGGGACTGTCCTTCCTTAAAGTTTAAAAAGATTTTTATGAAAAATAAACAGAAAACAAATTAGGTATGGAAAAATATTTTCTAATTGTGTTTTTATAAAGTTGTTATTTTTACAGAAAATTACTGGAAAATAAAAAGTAATATTTGAGGAGTTTTATTTTTTTAAATGGTAAGAGAGGTTTTGCATCTCTGTTTCGGCACAAGTGGCATAACAACAACTATACTATTATGAATGCATTGTAAAATATTAACATACCTACAATCTAAACGCTATTCAAATACCTTAGTATTTTTGAATCACTCATAATTTCTTATTTGTAATATTTTACAAGAAAAAATTTCACTAGCATCAAAATTTTTTCATGGAACATCTATTCCCATTGCACGGAACACCAGTGTTCCTCAGAACACAGTTTGGGAAATACTGCTCTAGAATGCTATTGGTTCCATCCTTATCAAGACTTATGTGACTTCTTAAGGTTAGGTCCCTCCTCTCCTCCTTAGGCATTCTGTCACCAAGAGGAGTTATAAGGCAAGAACCTCTCATCTGTGCTACAGTCTGCAGCACAATATTTGTCACTTTGTCCCTTAAACTGCAGCCACTGGAAATTTAATGAATTCCTCCTAAGCTGTGTCTACACGTGCACGCTACTTCGAAGTAGCGGCACTAACTTCGAAATAGCGCCCGTCACGGCTACACGTGTTGGGCGCTATTTCGATGTTAACATCTACATTAAGCGGCGTGACGTCAAAGCCGCTAACCCCATGAGGGGATAGGAATAGCACCCTACTTCGACGTTCAACGTCGAAGTAGGGAACGTGTAGTCGTTGCGCGTCCCGCAACATCGAAATTGCAGGGTCCTCCATGGTGGCCATCAGCTGAGGGGTTGAGAGACGCTCTCTCTCCAGCCCCGGCGGGGCTCTATGGTCACCGTGTGCAGCAGCCCTTAGCCCAGGGCTTCTGGCTGCTGCTGCTGCAGCTGGGGATCCATGCTGCATGCACAGGGTCTGCAACCAGTTGTTGGCTCTGTGGATCTTGTGTTGTTTAGTGCAAGTGTGTCTGGGAGGGGCCCTTTAAGAGAGCGGCTTGCTGTTGAGTCCGCCCTGTGACCCTGTCTGCAGCTGTGCCTGGCACCCTTATTTCGATGTGTGCTACTGTGGCATGTAGACGTTCCCTCGCAGCGTCTATTTCGATGTGGTGCTGCGCAACGTTGATGTTGAACATCGACGTTGCCAGCCCTGGAGGACGTGTAGACGTTATTCATCGAAATAGCCTATTTCGATGTCACTACATCGAAATAAGCTATTTCAATGTAGCGTTCACGTGTAGACGTAGCCCTACTGAACAAAACACAGAAAAACCATAAAACTCATCATGCAAATAGTATGAAGACACAAGTGCCACTGAGATCCACAGAACGCATACTTATCTGCTGTCTAACATCTTAGCTGCCTACATTCACCCAGCAAATGAGTTTTTGCAGTAAAAATTTCTTAAGTGCCTAAATTTCTGCCTCTGGGTATGCACACTGCAGCCTCAGTGTGGGCATATAATGTCTAAGCTCCACAGCGATCCATAAACCAAGGGCAAATGGTTGTTCCTCCCCTCTTAATTTGGTCCTGACCTGACAGATGTGCTTACAGGCTGCTTAACTCCACACACACTAGCTATTTGTAGAGGGAAGAAAAACATCCCTTTAGCCTAGTGGTGGTAAGTAGTCTGGCCAGGGTGTCTGTAGCTTTACAAAAAACAAGCAGTCCTGTAGCTCCTTAAAGTTTATATAGCTGGAGGTGGGGGAGGGAAGGAGGGGAAACCTCCTTACTCCTACCCTCTTTCCTTCTCCCCTTTCGCTGTTACATAAACCTGGGATTCTAACTGGCTACTCCAGTGTGAAAATCTGAGGAAGTGGGTCTTAGCCATGGAAGCTCATTGTCTAATAATTATGTTAGTCTTTAAGGTGCTACAGGACAGTTTGTTTCCTTAGCCCAGTGGTGATAATATTCAACCAGGATGTAAGAGGTTTCCCCCATCCCTCCTCCTTCTCCCCCTCAACCTTCAATTCAAGTCTCACCTGTCTGATGGGAAGGAGTTTTGTACAGGGAACTCCCATCTTCCAGCTCAAGGGCCTAACCATTATCCTAGAGAGTGATTTTTATTCTCTATTAATTATTTAATTAAATCATGGATACAGCTGGGCTTTACTCATATCACATACACACATTGCCCTCCCCCCAAACTCCTAACACTGCACTTAATCAGGTAAACTCAATTCTGCTTCAGAATACAGTGCATGCCATGCTCATCGCCTGTTTTGGAAAGGTATATGATCATTATGGGGAGATGGCAGCCCAAACACAGATACTTTGAACTACAGGTTGAACCTCTCTAATTCAGCATCCTTGGGACCTGACTGGTGCCGGACAAGAGAATTTGCCACACCATGGGAAGTAAATATTGTCTAGCAGCATTACCAACATTTCCACTGCTTACTTGTCTCTTAGAAGACAGTTACGGGTAAATTATGGCTAAATAATAGCACAGAACACTGATAGCCAGGACTGGTCCCAGCTTGACATAGTCATGGCTGGGATGACTTAGTTGGGGTTGATCCTGATTGGGGCAGGTGGCTGGACTCAATGACCTCTTGAGGTCTCTTCCAGCTCTGTGATTCTATGAAACAAACTTTATGGGACCACGTGAAACTTGGCCAAACCTATGATAAGTGCTCCTCCAACTAACCAAAATGATGCTGGATTATGGGTGTTGCCAGAAGAGAGTATTGTGGATCAGAGAGGTCCATCCTGGACAAAAATCAGAAGACAATAGTTAATAGTAAGGGTCCTTACCTAACATGTATGACCCCGTCTTCACAAAAATGAGGGGGAAGTTCATTGTCTATTCAGATGCTAATTGGGCAGAGGTATTCACTTGTTGTATAACATTACCTTGGTTCTAGTGAATCTGCCCAGTTTATATTCAGACTATATGACATCATAATGATAATTTAAATAGCTCAAATGTAAAAGAAAGCATACACCTATTTAGAAGAAATTCTCCCTTAGCATTCAATTCAAAATGTCTGCATATCTGAGCCTCACAACAGCAAATTATTTCAAAATATATAGATTACACTTGGGGAAGGAGAGGAAAGGGCATGATTTATATTTCTATCATATTAAGTTCTTGCCATCATGAATCTTTACATTGAAACCATGAGGGCTACTATTGTTCATATTGTTTCCATTTCCATCCCCCATCTGAAAACATTTTCCTACGAGGAGTGGGGAGAAAACCTAGAAACACCCAGAGACTCAGTGAATTTAAAAAGAACAAAATTTGTTTCTTATTTTTTTCTGTTGTGAAGCAGGAATTACTTTCATATAAGGTTGGTTCTTTTAAGAGATCAAGGCTAGACATGTATTAAATACAAGTAGGGATTGAAATATTGCATTGTGGTTACTAACATTTTGCAGCAGCATATCAAGTTTCATGTTTCATCTGCTGAATAGAGTCTGTGTGCTGGGCTATTGTGGTTCGGTAGCTGACAGCAGTCAAGTAAGTGCTACTCTCTTCCTGACTTAATCATTTCTATTACACTCAGTGTCAAAACAATAATGTCAATGAAATGGGCTTGCTGACATTACAGATTAGAACTGAGTGATTCTGAATGTCCTGTGACTGAAATGTGTTTTATTTCTAGAAAATTATATATTGCAATTGTAAATTAAAGAACTAAGATCTCAATAGGCTGTATCAACACATATGTAGCATAGACTCTGAGCTGCCAAAGAGATGATCAGTCATGAAATCCATGCTGTATAATGCATACTGGCAAGTTAGGAAATTCTTCAATGCTTTCTATGCTTTTTTTGGAAATTAATTTGAATAACCATCATTCAGCTGCACACGCAAGGGGGTGGAATGGTCTGATGATTTTCACTTGGGCTCAGAATGTAGTGAGTGTTCTATGAATGGAACAGTATCATTGCTTCATGACTTCCCTTCCCCATCCCCAACCTTCACAACCTAACAAATCATGTTTATAGGCATTCACATTAGAAATACACCCAAGTCTTATCGCAGCAGATGGGGTAGCTGTCTGCAGAAGGTCAGAGGGTGATTGAAAGATGCCAAGTGAACAAGCTGTGGCTTTCAGTGACAGAAGCCACCAGGTGGTCCTTCTGAACAGGAGGAACATTTTCTTAGCCTGTGGAGTTGACTTTGTGCCATCTTCAGAACAGCTTAGTCCATAAACTATCCTACAGTCCTAGGGCATCCACATGCCAAGATATAGAGAAGAATACAAAGAGCTTTATAAATGTAAGAATTATAATGACTCCCTCTCTCTCCCTTAAAAATCAGCAACATGAAGACATTAACAGGGAAATAAAGCAAGCCCTCATGCAAGCTCCTAGTAAAGCTCATCTCACTAACATTTCCACAATCAGCTGTTTCTTAGAATAAAACAGAACAATTGAAGCTTTCATCTGTGTTTTACAAGGAAATGTTTTGCTGCCAAAATAATGGTGTTTGTTTCTTTTACTAAACCAAGTTTTCAAAATGTTGGAACAAACTGGAGAAGTCTGCGTATGCTCCTCGTTATTAAGAGTAAGAGCCCACAATAAAATACACTCATAAGGCACTCACTATGTTTAAAGAATCGTTTATCCTCCTGGGGAAAGAAAACCACACCAACATGTCTTTAAGTTATAGAGAGAGAGCACAATGATTGGCAGTGATTCACACCAACACTACCATGAAGCATATTACACATAACAGGATGCTATATGCCTTCTATTTCTATTTTGCCGAAGTTGGCACACAAAATGTGGGTGTGTTGTGGATACTGCCTGTTCCTTTTGCTGCAGAGATGTTGCTACAAGGGTTCTGTTATCTAACAAAATGCTTAGGCAGTGCAGATCTATAGAGCCAAATGTCTGTGGGCTTGCTGACATTACAGATTAGAACTGAGTGATTCCAAGTGAGGCTTTACTTTAGGCATCTAAGAGGTCCATAGGAATGTTACCAGTTTGGTGCAGTCATGTTAATGTGGCTGACTGTGTGACTGCCACTGGTCTGTGACCGGGCAGTGACCCATGGTGACCTGAAGTCCAACCTTCTGAGCTCAATATTTGTGGACTGTGTCTCCAAGGCAGGCTACATGACCAAAAAGGCCAGATGACCATGGGCAGTGACTTCAGCCCACTCCAAGCCAGTTCTCATTGATACATCCCTATAATTGATACACCTATCCCTCGATTTACAAACTTTCAATTTATGAGTGTTCACTACAACAAACAAAATATATTTACACCTATTTTTCAATTTACAAACATATTTTTGCTACAAAGAAGAACCACCCTTCAACCGAGTGTCCACTTTGTAAGCAATGAACATCGAGGAATACAGCAGAACACAGTGCAAGGCTGTCTCATTTCCTTCAGTTGCCCAGCTCTTCCCAGTTGGTTCACACGCCTCATTGTGTTCGTAGCATCTTGACTGGGAGTGCTATTAATCTTCAAATATCTTGGTTATGCGTGATCATCATGGGTCCTAGACATGAAAAAGTTTCTTCAGGAGCTATCACTAAGGCCAAGAAACCAAAGAAAAATCAATATCCATGACTATCAAACTTCAATTTTTTGAATAAAACTTCAAGAGGACCAGCAATTGAAAGACATATGCCTCAATCATTGCCAAGCATTGACAGTGCATACGATCTTCTTGCAGAAAGAAAAGATAAAAAATGGCAGAAACTTATATTGGTGGAGCTAAAAGTTGCATTGAATAACAAAGGACAAGGATGCAATAATGGGTAAACACAAAAGACTTAATACATTGGATCGACAGCCATCATGAATGAAACATGCCTTTGAGGGTCCTCATTATAAGGAACAAAGCCCTGTCTCTGTTTGAGGATCTGAAAAAGAAAGCTTAGAAAGAGAGGCAAGTTGGGGCTGCCGAAGTAAAGTTCAAAGTAAGTCATGGTTGGTTTAAGTGCTTTAAAATGTGTTCACATTATCATATGCTGCATCACCTGTAACCCACAGATTTTGTTGATATTCCGACAGCTAACATTTTCCCAGCTGCACTGCAACAAATAACTGATGAAGGTGGATGTTCTCCAAAACAAATCTTTAATGTTGATGAAATGGGGCTTTTCTGGAAAAGAATGCCTTTGCAAACCTTTACTTCAAGGGATAAAACAAAAGCAACAGGTTTCAAGGCCTCAAAGGATCAACTGATATTACTTCTTGATGGAAATTTGGAAAGTTGTGAAATTGAAGTCCCTCTTTGTTTATTATTCAGAAAATCCAAGGATGCTTAAAGGCTTAAATAAGGCATTAGACTGTGATCAGACAGCATAGGTGACAAAGCAGGTTTTTGCTGATTACATAAGCTACTTTTCATCATTCATTTCTAAAGATTGTGCTTAAAATAATCTGGATAATGAATGCCTACTGATCCTCAATAATGTTCCCAGTCACCCTAGCAAAACAAAAAAGCAGTCCAGTAGCACTTTAAAGACTAACAAAATAATTGATTAGGTGGTGAGCTTTCGTGGGATAGACCCTCTTCGTCAGACCGTAGCCATACCAGAACAGACTTAATATTTAAGGCACAGAGAACCAAAAATAGTTATCAAGGTTGACAGATCAGAAAAATTGTAATCAAGGTGGGCAAATCAGAAGAGAAGAGGGGTAGGGGGGTGGAGTGAAGAGTCAGATAAAACCAAGTATGTAAAAGAGTCCTTATAATGGGCTAGGTAATTGGCATTCTGATTCAGGCAACGTGTTAATGTGTCGAATTTTAATATAAAAAGAGAGCTCGGCACTCTCTCTTTATAGGCTATTCTTAAAGTTCCTTTTCAGTAAAACACAGACTTTCAGGTCATTAACAGAATGGCCCACTCCATTAAAGTGCTGTCTGACAGGCTTGTGAGTTAAGAGCTTTTTGATGTCTGCTTTCTGTGTCCATTCATTCTTTGTCAAAGCATGTTTACTGTTTATCCTATATACAAAGTATGTGGGCATTGTTGGCACATGATGGCATTTATATGATGTTAGTAGAGGAACATGAGAATGTGCCCGTGATTCTGTGAATAACCTGGTTAGGTCCAGTGATGGTATCTCCAGAACAGATATATGGACAAAACTGGCAACGGGGCTTGTTGCAAAGAAAAGTTCCAGGATTGGTATTATTGTGGTATAGCCTGTGGTTGCTGGTGAGACTCCTCATAAGGCTGAAGGGTTGTCTGTAGGAGAGAACAGGCCTGTCACTTAGGGCCTACAAATATTCTTCACCTGAATTACCCACCTACAACCCATCCTTAATCAGGATGCCACATTCCACAAGGCCCTAGGTGACAGGCCTGTTCTCTCCCACAGACAATCCCCCAGCCTTATGAGGATTCTCACCAGCTACTGGACTGCTTTTTGTTTTGATAGAATACAGACTAACACCGCTATCTCTCAGTTACTAGTCACCGTATCAATGTCGAAGACTATGGCAATAACATTTCAGTGGTGCCCCCAAACACCACTTCCATCCTTCAGCCAATGGATCAAGGAGTCATTGCTACATTTAAAGCTTACTTCATTGCCAGTTGCAGATACTATCTTGTACCTGCATCAGATGGAGAAGAGAAACCAACAAATTAAGCAGTTGTGGAAGAACTACAATGTCAAGTTGGCTATAGAAAATATCACTGCTGCATGGAAAAAAGTCACTCAAAGTATCCTGAATGGTGTTTGAAAAAAGCTATTGCTGAAATATGTTCATGATTTCTGTGGTTTTGAGGGTGTAGTGAAAAACACTCAAATTCTATTGTGCAACTGGCAACTCAAGTAGGATTCAATGAGGTAGCCACAGATGATGTTCAAGACCTGCTATTGCGGTGAAGAATTGACTAATGAAGAATTAATTCAGCTGGATGCAGGAAGTCTATCAGAAAAGGAGGAAGAAGAATTGGATGAACCACAAGATACACTGGACACTAAAAAACTCTCAATAGTCTTCATGCATTGGAGGCAGCTACACAAATTCTCCATGACAATGACCCAAACTTAGAACGGAGTTCAGCATGCAAGTGACAAACTCATGAAGCCATTCAATGCTATCATGAGTTGTACGACAGGAAAAGGAGGCTGCAGTACAAACCTTAATTCTATAATATTTTCAAACCTCGACCTCATCACCCCCTCCTAAATCCTTCTCACCAATCAGCTGATCCTCAACCCTCAACCTCAAAATCTGATGATAAAACCCCAGTTAGGGAGGCTGAAGTTACTATAGAGCTATTTCCAATGATAAAGCAGATTATCTCAAGGAACTCATGTCAACACCACCTTCTTCACCACTAAGAACTGACTAGTGGTAATAAATGTCATAAAAAAGCAATAAAATAGCACTGCTTTTATTTTTATAATTGCACAGTATTGTAACATATGTGGGAAAAAATATTGGATGATTTTTTGGGAGTTGGAGTGAAAATTTTTTACATTGAAATTAATGGAAAATTCATTTTTGATTTATGAAGTTTCACCTTACTAACAGTTTTCATGGAATGAATTACATTCATAAAGTGAGAGATAGGTGTATAATCAAACCATCTTGTATCCAGTAGTTACCACTGGCAATGCATATGAAACATCACTTCCCTCCTAGTATCTTGCTTAAGCAACATCCACATTTCATGGTCACATAAAAGTATCAGTGGTATGCAGGTTTGCTGAACACATATGTTGTTATACAGTTTAACAATTTTTTTTAACAGTTTAACAGTTTAACAGTTTTTTCTTTTCTTTTTATTGGTTGCAGTTACTTCATGGCTGAGGCTACTACACCAGTTGTCCTTAACATGTCTGGCTGGCTGCACCTATTTGATGACAGTTTATTGACTGCTTAGATAAAGTCAGACACTACTTCCATAGGTCTGACCTAGAAACAGAAATATCTTGCATCACAACTTTTGCACTGACATTCAAGATTTTTGGTTTTGTCCAAGGAAAACCTTAGCCCAAGGACAACTGCTTTGGGCTGTAAGCTTTCTAGAGTACCTTTGAGGTTGATCATATTTGGACTGAAGAGGACATCAGCCACTTAATCTGGGTCAGTAAAAATTTAACTCTCAATTATGCCAATATCTGCAAAGATACATTCAAGGAAGCAATTCATTGTGTGACAGAACAGGGTTGGGGTTCAGACCCATGGGTCCACCAAAGTTACCATTCCCCAAGTCATTACAGTAGGCCTTGAATATTAACCTCAGGAAAATGTCAGGAACACAATTATCTCTTGTTTCCCTTTAAGAGGACCATGGTGCTTCCAACTTATTAGGGGCCTCATTCCTCTTCCCCCATCAGCCATTAGGTATCCTCTCACTTTCATCACTGAAATTTCTCCAGTTTCCCCACATTTCCACGTCCCGCTGTCCCTATCTCCCAAGAATCTCTGTGATCATCACTATTACTTCATCCTTCCAAACTGAAAATCTCCAAGTATCCAAATGCCTGTGCTTGTTCTTTCTTCCATTCACCCCTTTCCTCCATACATACAACAGATTGTCTTTGGAACCCCTGCAACAAGTTCTCTCCTCCTGCTATATACACACGGCAGAGTGATTTGGTTTTGTCCCTCTGCAAACACGTGACGAAAGAGATGCAGTCTGGTTGCACATGTCCTGGTTTTTATAGATGTAGCCTGGATATCAACAGTCTCGTTTCGCTGAGAAATTGAGGGATTTTCAGCTATGCTGCTTGTCTCATTCCTCATTACATTACTTTCTTTTCCCACAGTAGCTCAGTCTCTCTAATGCAGAGTCAAAATTAAATGACTAAGTTCAGGCTGAATAGTAAGAGAGATAGCAGTGTTAGTTTGTACCTCAACAAAACAAAGCAGCAGAAATGTAGCACTTTAAAGACTAACAAATAAACGTCAGTCCGTACTGGAAATGAAACTGATATGAAGAAGTCGGTCTGTCCCACAAAAGCTCATCACCGAATAAGTTCAGGTGGTTGACACAATGGCTACGTCTACACGTGCATGCTACATCGAAATAGCGTATTTCGATGTAGCAACATTGAAATAGGCTATTTCGATGAATAACGTCTACACGTCCTCCAGGGCTGGCAATATCGACGTTCAACGTTGACGTTGGGCAGCACCACATCGAAATAGGCGCTGCGAGGGAACGTCTACACGCCAAAGTAGCACACATCGAAATAAGGGTGCCAGGAACAGCTGCAGACAGGGTCACAGGGCGGACTAGCGCTTCCGGGGCAACAGCTAGCTGCTCCCTTAAAGGGCCCCTCCCAGACACACGCAGCCTGCACAGCACGTGGTCTGCAGAGCCATAGGCACGCACACCTCAAGCAACGCAGTCATGGACCCCCAGCAGCAGCAGCAGCCAGAGGTCCACCCAGCCACCCCTGTAGGAGCAGTGCTCGCCCTGCTCCATGCCATGCAGGAGGCAGCTGAGCACCTCCTTGCCACAGAGGAGAAGCTGCCCACAGGGGAGGACGACGCAACCCCCAACCCTGCAGCACCCTGCTCCCCCCGCCCCGCCTCATACACTGCCAGCTGTGGAGCTACCCCTCCAGCACCGACTGGTGGGAGCGGCTGGTGCTCGGAGAGTGGGACGACGACCACTGGCTCCAGAACTTTCGCATGAGCCGGCAGACATTTCTGGAGCTATGCCAGTGGCTCACCCCTGCACTGAAGCACCAGGACGCCATGCGGCGTGCCCTCAGCGTCGAGAAACGGGTTGGCATCGCTGTCTGGAAGCTGGCCACTCCAGACAGCTACCGATCCATGGGGCAGCAGTTTGGCGTCGGCAAGGCCACCGTCGGGGCTGTCCTCATGGAGATAAGAGGACCCACGGGGGGAGGGGGAGGCAGCCCTGGCAGGGGAAGGGAGGGGAGGGGAGGGGGGCCCTGGCAGGGGAGGGCCACACACACCCTGCACACCCCTCATTGGTGCTCTTCCATGTGCTTCCCCTGCAGGTCATCCGCGCCATCAACGCCCTGCTCCTCCACAGGCTCGTGAGGCTTCGGGACCCGGATGCCGCCATCGTGGGCTTTGCCACCCTGGGCTTCCCCAATTGCTTTGGGGCTCTGGATGGGACCCACATCCCCATCCATGCCCCGGAGCACAGTGGAGGACGCTACTTAAACAGGAAGGGCTACCACTCAGTGGTCCTCCAGGCCTTGGTGGACAGCCGGGGCCATTTCCTGGACATTTATGTGGGCTGGCCTGGCAGCACCCACGACGCCCGGGTATTCCGGAACTCGGGCCTGTGCTGCTGGCTGGAGGCGGGGACCTACATCCCCCAACGGGAGATCCCTGTGGGGGACACCACCATGCCCCTCTGCATCATCGCAGATGCGGCATACCCCCTCCGGCCCTGGCTCATGCACCCTTACACGGGCCATCTGTCAGCCAGCCAGGAGCGCTTCAACCTGTGCCTGAACCACGCGTGCCAGGTGGTAGAGCATACATTTGGGCGCCTCAAAGGGCGCTGGAGGTGTCTCCTCATCCGCCTTGATGCGGGCCCCACCAATATCCCCCAGATTGTGGGCGAATGCAGCGCCCTCCACAACCTCGTGGAGAGCAAGGGGGAGGCCTTCTTTCAGGGCTGGGCTGTGGAGGCCAGCAGGGCCGATGTGCAGCCACCCACTGCCCCCAGTCGCCAGGTGGACCCCGAAGGGAGCCGGGTCCGGGAGGCCCTGCGGGCCCAGTTCAACAAGGCCGCAGGGTGAACACTGGCAGGCCCCCTACTGCACCCCCCCATCCTCCACAACACCCCCCCACTTTTCTTGTAAATAAAAGCAGACATTTGTTCGTCAAATCAAATATCTGTAGAACTCCTATTATTATTATCAAGACTAACTATTTACAGGCAAAATCAAACTTATATATATATGTATTATAAATAAGGATAAGATGAAAGGGGAAGACAAGGAAGGGGAGAACTATGTACATGGGGGGGCAAGGATCAGCATAGCAAGAAGGGTCTAATATAAAAACTATTTACAAAATAACATTAAACTGGGGGGAATATATACAAAGGGGGGGCCACGTCCTGGGCCCCACACCCTCTAATGTCCAGCGCTGGGGGTGGGTGGCCGCGACCCATGCCTCGGCCTCAGCCCTGGCTGGGGCTGGCTGGGGGCCGGGAGGACTGGTAGATATGGCCGGCGTGTGTCCGCTGGCCCCAGGTCCCCCTCGGTGGAAGGGCCCTCGGTGGCGGGTCGCGGTGCGACGGCGGATGGCACAGCGGGTGGCACAGCGGGTGGAGCAGGCAGGGCGGGCGCAGCGGTGGCCAGCGCACCATGGGGGGCCAGGTAGTCGGCGATACAGTCGAAGGTCCGCATGAAGGCCCCCCATGCCTCCTGGTGCCAGGCCAGCACCCGCTCCTGCAGCTGGAGGCGGCGCTCCTCCACCCGCAGCCACTGCTTGGCGACCTCCAGCTGCCGACGGTGGATGGCCAGCAGCTGGGGGTCCGTCGCCGTTGGGTGGTGGTGCTGGGTCCACCATCTTCCCCGCCGTGGGGCTGGTCAGTCCTCCGCCGAGGGGCTGGCCTGGAGTGATGGCCCCGGTGGGCTGACCAGGACCACTGACACCTCACCAGTGTTCTCCAGTCCTTCCAATGGTGCAGCTGCGGAACACAGAAGTGGGGGAAGAAGAGTGGAGACAGCCGTTAGTGTGGGCCCCGAGCCGTGGCCCTTGTCCCCCGACCCCTCTGCTGCTGGTTCCCCATCTCCGTCCCCGGGAGATGCTGCTGCTGCTGCTGATGGGTGTCCCACCCCCTTACCCCAGGGGACCCTAGAGATTCCGCTCCCCCCAGCCCCGGGGATGGGGCATGGCACTGTCGTGCTGGGGGACGGGACATGCCACTGCTGTCCTTGGGGCCATGGTCATCTGGGCATGCGGAGGGCATTGGTCATATCTATTACCCCTGCCCCTCAACCCCGGGGGTGTGCACCGGGGGGTACATACCTGATGGTCCACTCCCACGGTCAGGGGACACCTGGTGGGTGGACGCCCGGCTGGAGCTCCACGATGGGATGGTGATCCGCAGGCTGGCGTTGCCGGAGAAGGACTCCCCCTCCTCCTCCTCCTCCGGTGCCCCGGGGGTGGGCTCCTGGGGGGGGCCCCGGGGTATGGGGCTTGTCTCCGGGGTGGACTCCGCCTCCAGGGCCTGCTGGGGCTCGTCGGCCGAGGTATCAAGCATGGCCGGAGGGGAGGAGGTGTGCCGGGGGCCCAGGATGTCCCTGAGCTCCCTGTAAAAGGGGCAAGTGACAGGGGCGGCCCCAGATTGGCCGGCCGCATCCCGGGCCTGGGCGTAACCCTGCCGCAGCTCCTTCACTTTACTCCAGACATGATCCGGAGTGCGGGCAGGGTGACCCCGGGCGGCCAGGCCCTCGGCCAGCTGAGCGAACGCATCCACGTTCCGCCTCTTGCTCCCCATTATCTGGAGCACCTCCTCCTCACTCCAGAGCCCCAGCAGGTCCTGAAGCTCGGCCTCCATCCATGAGGGGCCCTGCTGCCGCTTCCCTGCCTGGCTGCTGGTCTGGGAGTCCTGGATCCCCTTGGGGGGTCCCCTGGGGGCGCTTGGGGGGCTGGGGGGCGGTCATCGCGGTGGGCGGGGGTGTGTGGGCATGGAGGAGCGTGCAGGCTAGCCGCGTGGCAATGCTGCTGCCTGCACGCTCTCTCAGCTTCCTGCACAGGAAGGCAGGAGGCGGGGAGCTTTAAGGGGCTGCTGCACATGGCCACCATCGAGCTCAGGGGCTGGGCAGAGCGTCTCTCAACCCCTCAGCTGATGGCCACCATGGAGGACCCCTCTATTTCGATGTTGCAGGACGCGCAACAACTACACGTTCCCTACTTCAACGTTGAACATCAAAGTAGGGCGCTATTCCCATCCCCTCATGGGGTTAGCGACTTCGACGTCTCCCCGCCTAACGTCAATGTTAACTTTGAAATAGCGCCCAACACGTGTAGCCATGACGGGCGCTATTTCGAAGTTTGCACCGCTACTTCGAAATAGCTGGCACGTGTAGACGTGGCAAATATCAGCTAGGACTGGACATTCTATTGGAATGAAAAAAAATGTGAATTTTCTTCAGATGTATCCAAGACACTTACTTTCAACATTCGGATAACTGAATTTAGCTTGTAATACATTAATGCAAAAAGAAAAAAAGTATCGTGAGTAATTTTGTGAATATTTATTTTGAAAAAATATTTGAACCAGAAATAGTAAGTGTCCATCTTGAAAGCTCTGACTCTTAGAAAAATGCTAGGTATTGTGAAACTTGTGATATTATCATGAGAGTTGGCAACACTGAATTCAAAATCTCCCATTCAGGCCCAGCTAGAATCTTAACTGAGTAGTGAACAAGACATTAGTCAACGGCTATATCTGGCAGAGGTTACATTCACTGGGGAATTGTGACTTGGTTCTTCCAGGGGTAGCAGAACAGGAGGGCCCTGGGAACTAGCACCCCCACAATGAAAATATTACAGGGGTGCCTCTATGATTCCACCTACACAATATTTCGGGTCTCCCCAGGAAAAGTGTGGGATGGGGCAACTTGGGTCCCACTTGTCCTCCAGCACCAGCTCCCTTGGTACTACGGAAAGCTGGCACAAAGAGGTGGACAGCAAGAAACTGGGTAGGCAGCTGCTCTAGGGGGCTGGGGCAGGGCCACCATTCCACCACAAAGGTCCTGACCATGCCACTCCCTCAGCCTGCTGTGGACCTGCAAGGTCATATGCCTGCACTGCTGCCCACCCCTTGAGCAGCCTCAGGGTAGGATTACCTTTGCGGAAAACTGAATACCCTTGCCCCTGCCCTGAGGCCCCATCCCTCCTCACTCCTCCCCTTTTCTTCCATCACACTCACTCACTCACGCATGTTCACCAGGCTAGGGCAGGGATGCAGGAGGCAATGTAGGTTCTAGTTAGGGAGGTGGGCTCTGTGAAGGGGCTAGAAATGAGGTATTCAGGATGCCAGAGGGGTTTCTGGGCTGGGGCAGGGGGTGGGATGCAGAGGCAGGAGCTGAGGGTGCTACCTCTGTAGTAGGGCAGGGAGGAGGGGCTTGGGGTTCAGGAGAGTGCTCAAGCCTGGGACAGGGAGTTGGGGAATGAGTGCTTCAGCAGGCCCCAAAGGGTTCAGAGTGCAGGAGGGAGCTCAGGACTGGGGCAGGGGATTCAAGGTGTGGTTTCCAAATGGTGCTGCTAATCTCCATTGGCTACTGGAAACTGTGATATGTCCTCTGGCCCCTGGGTGTAGGGGAAGCCAGTGAGGCTCTCACCCATACGGACCATCCCTGCAGCCTCCATTGGCTGCAGTTCCCATCTCATGGGCACTGCAAAGCTAGCACTCAGGGCAGGACAGTGTGTGGAGCCTCCCTGGCAACCTCTGGGTCTAGGGACCACAGGATACGTTGCCACTTCCAGGAGTCATGTGAAGCCAGAGCAGCTAGGGAACCAGCCTAAACCCTGCTACACCGACTGGACTTTTAAAAGACTAGTTAGAGGTGCTGACTGGAGCAGCCAGGATCCCTTTTCAACCAGGTTATCTGAACAAAAACTGGATGTCTGGCAATCCTACCCCAGTCACTGACAAAGGTCCCTCTGGGTCTGGGCACCTTGGGGTACACCCAGCCTCCAACTTCAGCCTCTGTTCTCAGTTCCTGCTAGAACTTCTAGTCATTTTGCTCAAGGTTTCATTACTGTGCTGCCACTGCTCTTCTAAGTTATGTGCCTATCCACTTTCCTTGTGCAGCTGACAGGAAAAGTCCCTGTACTTCCTGTTCAGCAGCAAGTCAGTCATGCACGGATTGAAGACAGAGAAGTTAGTATAGAATTATGGGTGCAAGATATAGCTAATTTGTAATCACAGGACATCTGTCCCCTTCCCCTGTGGCTAGTCCAACTTTAAGAACAACAAAAAATCCAGCAAGTGTACACCTTTGTGAGTGTAGCTAGAAATGCACAACTAGCCCACCCCTACCGATGGTATTTACCATTGGTGAGATTTGTATACAACATGCCTGCCACAACACAGCCTCCATTACCTCCACTCTGTAAAGAGGAGACTATAGATTCTAAGGCTAAGAACAAAGGACCTAGCGCCATCAACCACGAGATTGAGTGTCCAGTGATTTACTGTTTGACCTTGGTTAAATCAGGTAACCTTGACCTCCTTATGCTATAGTCCATCTTGCAGCCATACTTGTTAAAAGAACAGGAACTCACTTGAAACCAGATGCTGCATCTGAGCTGGGCTTTCCATAGTAAATAAATGACACTCATCCAGATACCATGCAATGCATTCCACCAGGGGAAAAAAAGGTAAATCATTTTCTAACATGGAGTTGCAAACCCACACTTACAAAGACAGTTTATATTTATACATGATAACAGACTAGGATATTTTTTTCTTAAGATGATGGATGTCAAATCATAGATTTTATAGGGTTGTAGTACGGACATTCGTCTGAAAAAAAGAGTATGCATGGATGTACTGAAAAGCAAAATTGCCTTGATAATCAGTAACCAACATCAATTGTCCTTGGTAGTGAACACAGACTAATATTTTATTCACAAATGTAAGCCTAGTTGTTCTTTTGTAAGAAAACAAAGAATTTGTTAAGAATTACCTGAGTTCCATGAATCAGCTTCATGTTTCAAGCAAGACGTTCATCTCTACTGTTCAGTCAAGAATTCTGCCTGGAAATAGACACCTGAGAGAGACTCTCTCTTTAGATTCAAGCACAGAAAAAACCAGGCTGTGCTCTTCACACACCAGGCAGCAGCAGTAGTTATGAATTTACACATAAGCTGGCCACATGAAAGAAGTCCATAGCAATCCATAGGACAGATCAGCTTTAGGGGCATCCTTTGTGGAATCAGGTACTAACCAGTCAGCCAGAGCACCAGAATCTAGCCCAAATTTGTGGCGAGAAACCAAGACTAGCACTTTTGTGTCACCAAAGCCGTGTCTACACGTGCACGCTACTTCGAAGTAGTGGCACTAACTTCGAAATAGCGCCTGTCACGGCTACACGTGTTGGGCGCTATTTCGATGTTAACATCGACATTAGGCGGCGAGACGTCGAAGTCGCTAACCCCATCAGGGGATGGGAATAGTGCCCTACTTCGACGTTCAACATTGAAGTAGGGAACGTGTAGTCGTTGTGCGTCCCATAACATCGAAATTGCGGGCTCCTCCATGGCGGCCATCAGCTGAGGGGTTGAGAGACGCTCTCTCTCCAGCCCCTGCGGGGATCTATGGTCACCGTGTGCAGCAGCCCTTAGCCCAGGGCTTCTGGCTGCTGCTGCTGCAGCTGGGGGTCCGTACTGCATGCACAGGGTCTGCAACCAGTTGTCGGCTCTGTGGATCTTGTGCTGTTTAGTGCAAGTGTGTCTGGGAGGGGCCCTTTAAGGGAGCGGCTGGCTGTTGAGTCCGCCCTGTGACCCTGTCTGCAGCTGTGCCTGGCACCCTTATTTTGATGTGTGCTACTTTGGCGTGTAGACGTTCCCTCGCTGTGCCTATTTCGATGTGGTGCGGTGCAACATCGATGTTGAACATCGACGTTGCCAGCCCTGGAGGACGTGTAGACGTTATTTCGATGTCTCCACATCGAAATAGGCTACTTCGATGTAGGCTTCACGTGTAGACGTAGCTCAAGTGAACAGTCATTGTGGAAGGTGGTAGGGGTCAGAGCTGAGCCCGATGATTAACTCATAAATATAACAAACTACTGTGAGGCAACAACTGCATAAGTTATTGAAATGCAGTTGCTGTTACTTCTATGCCATAAAGAGTGACTGACTGACAGTAAATATTTATATCACAACATTTATGGCCTACTAATTTTCCAGTTAATATTTTTTCCTGCTCTGCTCTTGAGGTTGTAGGAGACAGCCCATGGGGGTACTAGCCCACAGATGTTGCTGAACTATAGAGTTTAGACTACAGAGGTTGAAACAGTAAAATCACTCTTGCCCAAAACAGCCAGGTCTGGATTAAGAAGGCTAAGAGCTTTCAGAGTTGCAGCCCCTGGCCTTGGGCTAAAGGTGTGGGGGGGAAGGGGGGGGTCACATAAAGATCAGCAGGCTGCCAAAAGCCCAGATCTTTTTGCCAGGACTTCTTAATCGGGGGCCCTGGGCCACAGCCACGAAAGCCCCTATACATTATATGGCTCTGCCTAGCTGGTGGAAAGCAGCCCTGCCTGGCTGGGGAAAACAGGGGATGGTGGCTCTGAGCTCTGCCATCCCCCACTGGACTGGACTCGCGTGACCACGATCAGCGACAGAAGCTGTATCCCAGCACTGTCTTCACCTGCAGGTTAAGGCACTACAGCTCTCATTGGCTGGAAAATGTCTGTTTCCCCCCCAAGGACAATTGACCCCTGGTAAGCAACCTACACTCCAATCCCCAGCTCTGACTCCCTCCCAGACCTTGCACCCCGATCCCCAGCTCTGAGCTCCCGCTCACACTCCAAGTCCCTAGCTCCTGCCCAGACCCTGGACATCCACCCCAGCCTCCTGCATTCAGCCCCCATCCCACACTCTAAACCCTTTGTCCCCGCCAGGATCTCTTTTTACTCCCCCCCAAACACCTTTTCCCCAACCCCACTCCAGAGCCCACACCCCAAGTTGGAGCCCTCACCTCCTCCCACAACCCCCCCCCCACACTCTGAACCCCTTATTTTAGTCCCACCCCAGAAACTAGACATAATCTAATAGCCCCAGGGTCTCAGAAGAGTTAATTCAGCCCTGAAAGCAGCCAGTTGCAGATGCATACTGTTATTATGTATCGCTCTGCTGGGAATCCTTCTTGCTACAGGAAAATTAAGATAAAAAGGGCAAAAAACACAAATTCATCCATCTGGTTCCCAAATAGTTTGCTGAGTTCCTGGCATTGGCACTGGTGAAGTGCAATGTTATAAGGAAGGGCAATGAGCTTTGGGTGCCTAACTGCTTTAGACGGTTTCTGAAAATCCCAGCTTCATTTCAAAGAAGCGCAAAGGAAGCAGGTGAGGCATCCGACCTCCCCTGAAATTCCATGGGAACAGGGTTCCTCAGGGCACCTTTGAAAGTGTCAGCCTAAATACTTACCTTTATATTTTCATGTAACCTACAACACTGTGAAGCAAGAACTCTAGTCATTGATACTGGAGCATAGAACTTAGTGTTTTCTTTTATGTATCTTACCTTTTAGTTTAGAAATACTTTCTTCCAAGCACTTCAGCCAGTGACATTACTTAAAACTCTTTGAGCTGCATACTTACCATGTTCAATTTATTTAATAAATCCTGTTCTTTAATGAAATGTTTATAGATTACATTGCAAAGCTGTTCCATTCTTTTGTTCCCACGTGTTGAAAACCTGTTTCAAAACGGCAATAAAATCTATAAATTATGTGTTTTCAATTTAAACAAAAGTCATTAATTTTATCACTCAGATGTCAGTACGTATCTTTTCCCCTTTTAATGCAATTCTAGACATTTTTCAAAGTAGCAGAACAGATAATACATCTCTTGCTTAATCCACGGTGAAGTATCGGGCTGTTGGAATTCTTCTGTGTTTTGTAGTTCACTGTAACTTGTCCATTGCTCCCTTAACTCAAAGAGACCAGGAAATGGAAAACAGTTCCAAGATTCTGTGCTGAGAATTGGCGAAGGCTTGCCAGTTCCCTATTCACAAATTAGAAACAGTATCTGGGCCTGAGGTTTGGAAGGTATTTAAGAACAGGAAACAAAATTCAGCTTTTCATCAGTCTCTTTTAGCTGTCAGGACAGACATAACCTAACTGGTCACATATTGCCATCTCGTGGTCAAGACTGGAAGTAACAGACTTTAAGAGACAGGGAGTCTGTTTAGTATAGAGCTTGTACTGAAGTGCAAGAGGGTGATTCTCTTTTCACTTATTACTGCAGTGTAAATGATCAGCCTAAAGCCTATTTAAATCATTTGAGTCTTTCCATTAATTTAATGTGAGTTACACCAGTGAGAGGAGAATCAGGAATATTATGAATTTCAGCATGGGTTTTATATTTCCTGCTGAGCTTCCTTTTGTTTAAAAAACCAACTAAACAGTAGCATTAAACTGAAATATGAAATATTAGAAGATTACATGTTGCTGCTATTTACAATTCAGGATAACAGCTGTGCTTTCACTCAAATAGTTGCAAAAGTCTGACTTATCCTGAAGTGGTTGATTCTGTCTCAGCCTCCCATAAAAGAAATTAAATTGTGTGATGGTCAGATATAAAGAATCTTTCCTTTCAAGTGTAAGTTACAATAACTTACAATTCTCACCCATATTTTATGCAGAGACACAGCGGAAAATGCACATGCTTCAGATCTTTTTAGGTGGCTTGCTTTGAGTGCCAGAATTAAGTCAGTTACTTATCTTCCTGGCAAGAACAAAAAAACTACCAACAAAAGACTGCCCCCCCCATGCCTGTCAACTCTCACAGTAACATAAAGCACTAGGAAAACACAGATCTTCACTATTATGTGCTTCTGCCAACATTTTTAGAGATATAGTGGACAAATCTAGCCCTATTCTGATCTGTTATGTTGGTGTCAGTCTAGAGTAACTCCACAGATAATAACACAGTTACTCCAGATTTACTCCCCATAAAACTGACAGCAGAATTTGCCTCCAGGTTATTTTTATAGCTACTGACAGTAAGGTGAGACTGAGGCTACTCTACATTGAGAGAAATAGATGAAGGAGCTTTCTTGCAGTCTTGTACCATTGCTCTGGGACCAACCACACAGACTGATTGAGACAAACAGACACTGTGTCCAGCCAGTATTAACGAACCCTGCAGAGACAGGGAAGGAACAAGATCAGGGCTGTGGCTCCACACTCCTTCCAGATGTCCTGGTGTAGGTTTGAGGGGAAAATACAAGCTGTACCACTACGAAGGGTAGTATGTCTACTGCAGCATGGACCACCATAGCTCAAGTTATTATTAATGATTCCTTCTGGGGTTCCCCGTGCATGATGGTCCCTGAACCAGCCTGCTCCACTGTATTTTAAAAGGCTGCTTTTGATTGTGCAATACAGTACAAAGTTCACTGGCTGGCCAGGTCACAATCAATCACTTGCAGCTAACATTCTCCCATGGAACCTGGGTATGACAGGGTAGTTTCCCTGCACCAGTAGAGAAAGGGTTACAAACAGCCCTGGGACAGGGCTGTCCTGGGAACCAATCAGGGTAGGTGGAAGGATAGTGGCAGCCAGTCAGAGCTCAGGAGGGCTATGTAAAAGAGAGGGACTGGCCAATGCTGGAAGGAGAGGGATCTAGCTCCTGGCCAGAGTTGGGTACCACAGACAGAGCTGTGCTGGAGAAAGGCAGGGTGAACCGGGGGAGCTGTGGCCAGGAAAGCCCCAGGTTTCAGGTACTGGGACAAGGCCTGAGGGTACTAGGGCAGCAGAGAGGCAGCCAGAGCAGTGCAAGGCAGCATAACCTCTTGCCAATGATGATTGGCCATTTCAGACTGAGTTTGCTGCTGAGGTAAGGAGCTAGATGAAGAATGGCAACAAGTCACTGAGGTCAGGTGGGTGTAGGAGTTTGGAGTTCCCTGGGAGGGGAAGACCCCCAGAGTGTGGGGTACTGCAGTGAGGCAGTAGCCTGAGGGATGAGCTTTGTGGCTAGGGAGGGATGCAAGTCCTGGAAAAAAGTGGAGAACCAATAGATAAGCAACAGGGCGTGAGACACCAGCCAGAAGAAGGTGCTCCAGAGGTTGGATGAGCTCATTCCCATGGGACCAGCAGGAGGCACTGCAGCAGTGGGGAGAGGGGGAGTTAAGTTCTTCCTCTGGGTACTGGTATTTTCACTTGCAATGAGTCTGATTTCTAAAAAGTGCATCATGCATTCTTGAAGAGGGATTTTCCAGTTAAAGGGGCATGTAGCAGTCCTGGATACTCAGATTCCACCAGGTATTTAGTATTGTCATTGAAATCAATATACTTGAACATGTAGAAAAACATCCAAAACCAACAATGGACTATGAATTTAAATAACAATCTGATTAAAACTGTGAATCAGACTTTTTTTTTTGTATCTGTTTATAGCTCTGGCTATATAATCAAGATGAAATAAAAATTAGTCTATCACTTTTTAAAGAGTTTTTCATGAAAGGTCACTGCTTCCCCTCCAGTTCATCTCTGGTCACACCTGTGATACCAGCACAAATGCCAGCCCTACCGTGTGCTGGGTACGATTATTTGATCAGACAAACTATTTAAGCTTAGTAAGCAAAAAATGAACATGTAATGGAGTATATGTTGATATTCCACTGACAGAACCTGACCACGATCTGAAATATAACAATGACACCCCACTGACTTCAAAGGTTCCTTTTCAGATTCAAACTGGAGTGCTGAAATAAGCCAAAACAAATCAAGTGAACATTTTAATTACTGTTGTTCATTCTGTTTTGCATAAACTTTTCAATTCCTCTTGCTGTTACTGAAGTGGTGTTTGGTTGATAGGAGGACACCTGGCATATCTACCATCTACCCATTTGTGAACAGTCTAGGTGTAGTGTGTGCTCTTCTTCAGAGGTAATAATGGGCCAGATCATTCTCCCTTGCCCCAATATAACAATTGCACTGGAAGAATTAACAGGAGACAAAGTTCCACGCGGGACCCTTGCAGAGTAGTCTCCTGAATTTCTGGCACAGAGCCAAGGAGAGGGAGTGAGAAATAAGTAGCAGATTCATCCTATCACTATAGAGGCTAATTGCCTACATACTGGCTCTGAGGTCTCCTACGTGAACTGGAACCACTCTCAGCTTTCACTAGAGGCCAATGTCATCAGAATTATCTAATGGCCAACAGGTGGGGCTTCTATTTTTCCTTAGCACTGAACTGTTGCTTTGTTTTCATGTGAAGGGGTTATCTTTGCTGAGGGGTACAGAGAAGTGTTGCCAACTTTCTAACTACACCAAACCGAATACCCTTGTTCTGCCCCAGGAGCACCCCGCCCCCCCCGCTTGATCACTCCATCTCCCTCCCTCCATTGCTCACTCTCCCTCACTTCTCTCATTCGCTTTCACTGGGCTGAGGCTAGTGGCTGGGGTGGAGAAGACAGTGAGGACTCTTGCTGGAGGTGGAGGCTCTGGAGTGGGGCTAGAATTGAGAAGTTCAGGGTGGAGGCAGAGGCTCTGGACTGGGGCAGGAGGTTGGGATGTAGGTGGGGACATTGGCTGTGGGGTGAGGGTTAGTGATGAGGAATTTTGGTGTAAGAGGGGCGCTTAGGTCTCTGGGATGGAGCACGGGAGGGGTGCTGAGTCTGGGATGCAGTTTGGGTGAGTGTGTGTTCAGGGCTAGGGCTGGGACAGTGGACTTTGTAGTAGGAGTGGGTTTGGGTGTGGGCTCTAGCTGGGTAGCTCTTACCTCAGACAACTCTCAGAAGTGGCCAGCATGTCCAACTCACAGATGGAAGGACCAAGGGGATCTGTGCACTGCCTGCACCTGCAGGTGCTGCCCCCACAGCTCACACTGGCTACAATTCTCAGCCATTTGGTGTTGCAGAACTGGTGTGGGGGGCAGGGGATCTACATGTGGAACCCCTGTGGACACCTGTGCTCCAAGGAGCAAAATATGCCCACTGATTCTGGGAGCCATGCAGAGCCAGGGCAAGCCCACTGCACCCTTAACTGGCCTTTTAGTAGCCTAACCAGCAGTGCTGAACAAAGCCCATAAGGTGCCTTTTCTACCAAGCATTCCAGGTGAAAATTTTGGTGCCTGGCAACTCAACTCTGGGGGAGAGGGGGAATTAAGTTCTGCCTCTGGGTGCTGGTATTGTCCCTTGCACGGAGTCCAGTTTCCAAAAGGTATATCATGCATCCTTGAAGAGGGATTTTACCATTGAAAGAGTGTTTAGCAGGCCTGGTGCAGTCCTGGATGCTCAGATTCCACTGGGTAGATAGCCACCCTCCCCAATGCCTTTACAGTTTTGTCCAACAATAGTATTGCCAACATTCTGGTATTCTCAGCTCTTCTCCCAGAGCCCAAGAGGAGAAGCCATCTCCCTTTTAGGAGATTTGCATCTAAACTCAGCTAGCCCTGCTCCTCCCCCTTGTACTTCCTTCCTGTGCTTTTATCAGGCCTCAGCTGATTAACTAATCAGTATGGCAGGTCCTGTGATCAAAGGGCTTAACCGCAATTAAATTTCAGTTCCCCAACCAGACCTCTTGGGGGAGCTAATGAGTGCCAGAATGAAGGCTCACCTGTGAACTCCCAGCAATCTGTCACAAGACTCTAGGGAAAGGATAATAGAGCCAGAGATATAATTACCTTTTTCTATAGGCCCTCCATTGGGATGCTCAAATGGGAGAGGAGAAATAAAGTGCTCAATGCTCTCAACTCCCCTGCACCCTACCTCATCTGCTTCTTGTGCATGGCCAGCTCCCTGGACACATGCAGTGGAAGGATCCCCTTCACCTTCTAATGTTTGCTTAATGTTTGAGAGCTGCACTCCTTCCCCTCCAGCTGTAAATTGTGTGCTGTCCGCATTCATCGGCTGAAGTGGAGAAAGATGGCAAGTCACGTTCTGAACAGGTCACCAAATATTAATTATACGTGTCCCCCTGTCACTGCAAGAACGAGAACATAGAACCAACGTACTATAGAAGTGACAGAAAGAAAGGCTACAGTACTTACCTTTTTTATTCGGCTCCCATATTACTTTGTCCCCTTTTTCGGCCTATACCCATTTTACCCCTGTATAAACAAATACTCACCGCAAGTTAGACAACCTAGTGAATGGCAGCTAAACATTGGTGGTAGCGCTCCTTCCTTGCCACCCATAACATAAAAGCTGACATTTTAAAAAAACTTAACTGCTAAAACAATGTATTTACCCCAGGAAAGAGCACCCAGAGCTTTTCATTAACAGCTAAAAGGAAACAACAGTGGCTACTGAGAAACAGCTTACTTTTAGCAGTGCTGGATTTAGTTAATGGGGCCCTGTGTACAGCTTCATTCTCTGCCTGCCCCCTCAAATCAGGGCTCCAACAAGAAAAAGAACATTCTCTTATCGCTCTACTTTTTCTCATACTTTTTTCTTCTCTCAACTTCTATAGTTTAAGTAATAGCAAGTAAACAAAAATGAAGCAAGGTACCTTGACAATGGGACAAGGGGTTGAGGTGTGGGAGGTCAGGGCTCTGAGAATCAGTTTGGATGTGGGGCGCAGGCTCTGGGCTGAGTTGGGGGGTGGGGTATAGGAGTAGGCCAAGGAGGAGTGCTTACCTGAGGCAGCGCAGCTCCCTAAGTAACCAGCACATCCTTTGCTTCTAGGCAGGGAGTCCCTAATACACTGCTGCCCATAGGTGCTTCCCTCACAGCTCCCACTGTCTGCAGGTCCCCCCAGCCAAAGGGAACTGGGGAGTCAGCGCTTGGGGCAGGGGCAATGCATTGAAACACACCCTCTCCAGGGGCTGCAGGGACAGTGCCAGGCACTTTTGGGAGCAGCACAGTGTGGAGGAAGGGAGATAGCATGGATAAAGTGGTTCCCTGCCCACTCTGTGGTACTGCTGGGCACATTTCTGCACTCCCTTTGCCGGAGGGAGGCAGCAGCTCTCTGTGCTGGCTGTGGGCAGCACACAGAGCTGCCTCCTTCTATTAAAGGCATGCAGAGATGTGCCAGCAGTTGAGCTGCCTGCTTCTGGGAGAAGGTTGGGGCTACCAGCCATGGCATGCATGCAGCCTGCCTGCCTGAGCTCTGTTGCTCCATTGGCCAGGGCTCGGGGCAGGTTGCCAGATGAAATTTGTCCTGCATTTCGGGTGCTTCCTGTCATTGGGCGCCCCATGCCACCAAGTAGTTTGATTTATGTAAATCCACTCCTGCATTGTAGAGATGCTTTTCAACCCTGCCATTGGCAAGCATGCCCATTCTAAATTTTCTTTCTGGCAAATCCCCTCCAGAAAAACAGACTCTTACATACACAGCCTGCAAGCCAGAACGACTGTTTCTTTACTGGGAATCATGAAGAGCCTTTTATTATTGCAAATCACAAAAATTCCAAAACAAGATTACACTGTTGCAAACCCAGACCATCAGTGCCCCAAGTCATGTGGGTATAACTGAGAGGAGAGTTTGCTGTACAATAATTAAGCCATATTATTGAATCATAGTTTAACAAAAACTAATTTGCTTTAGGTTGAAGATGTGGTGTTTGGTATCACACCTAGCAAAGATGTCTAATAGGTCTGTTCCATTTAGTGTGGCAGTCCTATGTGATCAACAATAGGTCACGAGCCATAACAAGGAGGTTCCAACTAGGTCTTTCCTGAGCTCTTAAAAGGTACTGTTCCCCACAGATGATTGTTGAAATCTTGCAAGAATAGTAGGCTTGCAATGTCATATCATTCCCCCACCACCACCACACACACACACACACAACAGCTATTTGCAAGACTTTTAGGATCAAGACAGTAAATTCCAAACAGCGTCTGGCGTGTTAACAAGGCAGGTACTGGTTTTAGAGCTGTAAACGCTTTCCAGCAGTACAGAAATAGATGAATTGTATGATTTATCTTCATATTCTTAAAATACATGGCATAATTTTGTAATTCTAGCTAAGCATTTTGAATACGCTATTTATCTTGAAGATACCCAAATATATCCTTGTATTCTCTGATCGAACTCCCAGGTGTATATCAGAATTGTGTGCCCTTTCATGTATTAGTCATGGGCACTTTGAAACAAGCTCCACCACTGTCCTGTTACTAGCTGGCGCTGGGCACTAGCAGTGTTTGGCGGGTGAGAGAGGTGCCAGGCCTCTGCTGTCCTCCCATAAACTCTTTATGTGCTTCCCCTCTCACTGTTCTCTCACTGCTTTGCCCCTACAAATCCCCCCACACCACTGCTTATCCATATGTCTCCTGGCGGAGCACCTCCTGCTCCCAGTGCTGCATGGAGAACCAGTCCCTGATTGGACCACTGAGTCCAAACCCTCTTGTTCAGGACCCGTGCCAGGAAGAGCTGAGCCCAGCATGTACCAAAACCCCACATGGCACTGGCACAGGGAAGCAGCCTCTCTGCCTCTCCATTAAACGCTGGGCTAGCAGACAGGCGTGTGTGTGGGAAGGTGGGATGGGGGGCAGTGGGGAGGAGTGTGACAGCAATTTCCAGCCTGCTCACAGCCGGAAACTGCAGGCTCCACAGCAACCCCCAGGGCAGACACTTAGCAGCTCTTTCTCTCTCTCATACACCCACGCACACTTCAAATCTATTATGACAGCGTGCATTCAACTATACGTACAAAAATCTGTGGCTTTTTTCATGGCCAGTTACTGTTATATTCCCTTGTATATCAGATAATCAAACAGACATGAAAGCCGTTGTGGAATCTTAGTCCACATACCTATTTCTTGCCTGAAGACACTAAAAATAAAACACTACCTTGCATCCAGTAGCACATAATGCTTACAAGTTGGGCTATAGGAGCCTTTCTTGTTTTACAAATCCAATAGTGCCATTTAAAACCCTGGGAAGTGAAAAGTGAAGGGGTTGGAGAGAGAGGCTGCTATATTCACAGAATAGTGACTCCTTTAAAGGTTACCAGAGTGGTATCAACTAGTGATATATGATACCACAAGTTCTAATATTCTAAAAGCAGCATGGAAGAAATGTACAAGAATTTCTGAATTATTGAACTTATGAAGACCTCTACTGACAAGAATATATAGTATCTCCCTACCGCTAGGTTCTACTAGATGTTTTGTACAGCTGACTCAGGGAACTAGAAGGTTAGTTTTCAGCCCCAGGCTATATTTAGGCTTAAAAATATTCCTCTCAGAAGCCATGCTAAAGACAGAAAAGGTCAACATTTTTGGCATCTGAAACAGAACTAAATGAGAAGGATTCAGTGCCCTTCAACCTCTTTTAATATGTTGTCAGATCCTAAGCAGGTAGGAAGGGGGTTATGATAGAGAAACAAGAACGAAGTCCTTTAAGGAATGCAGAGAAACATCCAGGGAAGGGTAAAGGGCTTAAGGAAGAGGGGGGCGGGGAAACAATTGCTTTGTACCGGAATGTTTCTCTGGGGATTGCCTTTGATACACAGTTAATGGTCAAAGTCAGCTGCCTCAACAGTAGAAGTTATCCTGTACCAAGGAAATGGAAGAGATTATTTAAAAATAAAAAGTCCTTAATGGCTATTAAGAATGGGCAAGAGTAGTGTACCCAGCCTCTGTCAGAAGTTGGGAATGGGTGACAGGGATCACTTGATATTACAGTAAACTCTCTTATCAGGGGAGAGTCTCAGATAACTGGCACAAATATGCCCCTTTCTTCCAGCCCCATCACTGCTGGAGTTCCCCCAGGTCCAGCCGGCTTCCTGGAGCTGCCAGCATCATCCACGTCCCAATCGTCTTTCCAGCCTTGGTGCTGCTGGCTTCCCTCTAGCTCCAGCGCCTTCCCAGCTTTCTCCCGGCCCCATGAGCATTCCTCCAGCCCCAGTGCTGCCAGCTTCCTGGGCCCAGTGGCTTGCCAGCATTCCCCTAGCCAAGTTGCTGCCAGAGTTCCCTTGGCCCCAGCCAGCTTCCTGGCCTCAGCGCTGCCAGCATTCCCCCTGACACTGGCCCGGCTGGCATTCCCCTGGCCCTATTCGGGGATCCTACAGTTTTGCCTCTCTCTGTGCCTCCCCAGCTGCTCTCTGTTATCTGCCATATTTGCATATCCAGCAACCTCCCGACCAGGGGTTGCCGGATATGAAAGAGTTTACTGTATTACCTGTTCTGTTCATTCCCTCAGGGGCACCTGGGATTGAATGCTGTCGGAAGACAGGCTACTAGGTTAGATGGATCTTTGGCCTGACCCAGTATGGCCATTTTCATGATCAACTGCATTAAAAAATAGAAACCAACAGTATGACATCATGTAGCAATAATTATCCTAATTATAGTAAAATGTATTCTGATATTTTATAGCTAGCTCCCAAACGACCCAGAACCTGTATTTCAGTCATTGCCCATAGAAGGACAGCACAGTGCATTACAACAAAATTTTTGCTATTTTATTGCCTCAGTCACAAGGTTTTAAGCTCTATTTACACAAGTGGTTTGCGTTATAAAGCACATCTTATAAGTTATTGAAAAAAGCTTCCCAGACTAACAGAGATCTGGCCACCTGAATTGCAAGTTTGCCTAGCAAAAGTGTCATTTGATAAGTGCGCAACAAAAGGTGGATAACCTGCTCTAATTCTGCACGTCACTGGACACAAAGATGTAAGGGAATAGTAGCAGAGGTATTCCCACTTATTATTTTCCTAGTGACCTAAAAAGAAAAAAGTGTGAAAATTGAAAATGTCTTTCATTAAGTTTTTAAACTTTAATTTGTTTTCAATTTAGTGGACAACTTCTCCTTTGCAGTTCCTCAAGGAATGTCTAGAAAAATAAGGTACTTGATAAAATGCTTCCTTGTAGAATTTGATTTCAGCTGTGCAATAAACTGCACAATAACATACAGAAATAAGGGCAGACATGGACCATTCCTCCATAGGCTGATGGAAACTAGAAATATCATATAATTGCTGTGTTCTCCTGCTGAGACGATGAATTGTCTGGTTTAACACCACACCTTACAGGTCTGAGGTGAGGGATGGCAGATGCGTTTTAGGAGAACAGAAAAAAAAAACAGGAAAATATGTAAAAAATTCCTGAATCTTGCACCAGCGTCTGATTTTACTGCCATTGGAGCCAAAGGCCAATCTATTCAATTGTATCAGATCCTCTTCTAAGAAGGTAATAAGAATACACACCACTGGCATGACTTGAGAAAACTACCCAGGATGAATGGGATTGTGTGGCTACAAAGAACATCAATCACCAGCTTAAAGTATTTAGTTTTCTGTTAATCTTGGGCAGCATTTTCAAAAGCACTTAAGTGACTTTGAAGCACTTTGGCAAATTTTACAGCTGCTTTAAAATCACTTTTCATGTGTGTTCTTTTCAACACACAGAGGCATGCATGGCATCCTTTTAAAGGACATGTTTACTGGACTGCAGGGAACTATTAGAGTACAAACAGCAGCTTACTAAATTATAAAAGGGAAGTTGTTGATTCAAAAAAAAACATGTTAAGAGTCTAAAGAAGTCAGCTGCAGAAAAATGTAAAATCTGATTCATGTAAATATTTCTTATTTAAAGTACCACCACATAAAGGATGACTTGGAGATAAACTTGTTCAGGCAATATTTGTAATACAGGCTACACCTCTATTATCCCCCATGTTTGGGACCTGACAGGTGATGATGATACCTGATGATACCTGACAGGTCCCAAACAAGAGAATTTGCCAGATAAGGGAAGGTGGACAGCCTAGGCTACCAGGGGCTGCTGCCAGCCTCTTGTCCCTCCCTTCCTAACATGCCACAGGGCAGACAGGGGGTCTGGCTGCCAGCCCTGGAGGACAGATGGGCGCTCCATCTCCTGGCCCACAGCAGCCTCCCACCCCACAGCCACAGGGAAAGCAGGAGCTCTAGCTCCTGCACCTGCCCACTATAAGGTGGGTGCAAAACTGGCTGGATAACCATACTCAGAGAGTAGTTATTAATGGTTCTCAATCCTGCTGGAAAGGTATAACAAGTGGAGTTCTGCAGAGGTCTGTATTGGGACCAGTTCTGTTCAGTATCTTCATTAACGATTTAAATATTGGCACAGATAGTACGCTTATTAAGTTTGCAGATGATACCAAGCTAGGAGGGGTTGCAACTGGTTTGGAGGATAGGGTCAAAATTCAAAATGATCTGGTCAAATTGGAGAAATGGTCTGAAGTAAACAGGATGAAGTCTAATAAAGACAAATGCAAAGTGCTCCACTTAGGAAGGAGCAATCAGTTTCACACATACAGAATGGGAAGCAACTGTCTAGGAAGGAGTATGGCAGAAAGAGATCTAGGGGTTATAGTGGACCACAAGTTAAATATGGGTCAACAGTGTGATGCTGTTGCAAAAAAAGCAAACATGATTCTGGGATGCATTAACAGGTATGTTGTGAACAAGACACGAGAAGTCATTCTTCCACTCTTACTCTGTGCTGGTTAGACCTCAGCTGGAATATTGTGTCCAGTTCTGGGTGCCACATTTCAAGAAAGATGTGGAGAAATTGGAAAGGGTCCAGAAAAGAGCAACAAGAATGATCACAGTTCTAGAGAACATGACCTATGAAGGAAGGCTGAAAGAATTGGGCTTGTTTAGTTTGGAAAAAAGATTAAGGGGGGACATGATAGTGGTTTTCAAGTATCGAAAAGGGTGTCATAAGGAGGAGGGAGAAAACTTGTTCTTCTTGGCCTCTGAGGCTAGAACGAGAAGCAATGAGCTGAAACTGCAGCAAGGGAGGTATAGGTTGGACATTAGGAAAAAGTTCCTAATTGTCAGGGTGGTTAAACACTGGAATAAATTTCCTAGTGAGGTTGTGGAATCTCCATCTCTGGAGATATTTAAGAACAGGTTAGATAAATCTCTATCAGGGATGGTTTAGACAGTACTTGGTCCTGCCATGAGGGCAGGGGGCTGGACTCAATGACCTCTCAAGGTCCCTTCTAGTCCTAGCATTGTATGATTCTATGATTCTAGGACTACTCCCTCATCTGGCAACATCTGTGGTCCTGCTGGATGTTGCTGGAAGAGAAAGTACCAGATCTAAGAGGTGCAACCTGTACATAACGTTCGGTGACATCTTTCTAGCAAGTGTTAATAAGTAGGACTTCCATCAGATTTCAATGGAAAATTCCCTGCAATAATCTTTGGAATTATGTACAGTGTCCTACCCTATCTGACCACAGTTTCAAAGTGCTCAGATAAAGAAGTTAACTGATTAGCAATGACTGAAGTAAAACTAAAGTAAGTAAAGCATATGTTGTGCAATACATATTCCCAAGGATAATGCTTGCCATTGATAATTAGGGTAACAACAGGAAAATGACTAGCACTTACAATGCTGATCAAACACCTTTTTTTTTTTTTTTTTTGAAATTCCACAGTAGGCGTCTCGCACTCTCTGGAGTGAAATTGTGTGCATATGCTAATTATTTTAAGATGTCTCTTTATCAAAAGTAAAATGTTTTGCCATCAGAACATAGTAAGCATCCTTTCCTGACTAGGATTTAACTATTCCATTAAAACCATTCAAGAAGTAGCTTACTTGTAATGAAAAACAAGAGCCTGCCTAATTCACTCCTCACAAATAGCACTACTACATGAAGCCCTTTGTAAAGGGTTTGGGGAGGGACCCTTTTGCAGAGTGAAGAATTGGTCCTGTTTAGGGTAATTTATGGCCTAACTCCAAAGTCTTTGCTCAGGCAAAGCTACAATTAACTTAATTTGAAATTTTTCATGAGTCAGGATTGCTTAGGGCTTTATAGTTAAGGAATACATTTTGCATATTTAAAATTTGCACAGCAGAAAAAAAATGGATTTGGTCTTTAGGACCACCTAGTGGAATTCAAATACAATTACAGTGTTTCAACACAAAGCTACCTGGTATTTCAGCTGATCATGGATAAACTTGTTCAAACAAAATAAGAATGGTTTACGTCATATGTCAAACTGTTTAACAATTTTTAAAAACACTTTCCTGAGCCTTTGTAAGCTCCCTGGCAGCAAAACTTACATCATCTTTTTGTGAAAGGATGTTCTCACATGATCAAAGGCCTGTTCTCAAAGTTACTGTTTGCTTTCTACAGCAGCTCTCAAACTCACTGCAGAATCAATATTGCCAAGTCTCCCTGTACATAATGGTAGTTCATCAATCTGATGATGACAAATCTGTGCAGATCACCTATTATTGATCTCATGGTGTGCCCTCTGGTGACTGTATAAGCCAATTCTAGAGGTGCACATTTTGCCACAGGTGGTGCATGGGAAGTTTGCAATCTGTGGGTTGTGCTTTGCTGATGCTCTGCGACATCGTTCGCGTGCCTCTTGTAGACACCGGCAGCGGTCTTCCTCAAAGGCAATGCAGGTATTTCTGACTGTTGCATGCCACTGTGTTCTGTCACTGGTGGTGTCCTCAAGGTCCCTAGGTTTGATACTGCTGTACTGCAGATTGGCTTTGATGATATCCTTGTAGCATTTCCGCGGACAGCCTATACGCCGGATGCCCTGGGAAAGTTCACCATACAGAAGCTGGCAAGGGATTCTGTTGGCATCCATGCAGCTGACATGACCTGTCCAACATAGTTGTGACTTCATAATCATCATTTCGATGCTTGTCATCTGGGCTCTCTCAAGGACCTCAAGATTGGGCACTTTGTCTTGCCAGCGGATCTTCATGATGTTATGGAGGCAGCGCATGTGGAATGCTTCGAGCTGCTTGGTGCAACTCCTATATAGTGTCCATGTTTCGCACTCGTACAAAAGAGATGAGAGAACAACAGCTCTGTACACAAGCAGTTTTGTTGACATCCGCATGTCATGGTGGTTTAAAACTTTGACACGCAGACAGCCAAGTGCCTGGCTCGCTTTGGATATTCGCGCGTTGATCTCATTATCCAGTGATCCATCACTGGATATGACACTACCCAGGTATTTAAAGTTCTCCACTACTTTAAGCTGAGTGCCATCAATGGAGATACTCGGGACAGGAGCATTTGATCCAGGTGCAGGTTGATGGAGAACTTCTGTCTTTCTGAGGCCGATAGTTAGTACGAAAAGTTGCGAGGCCTCAGCAAACTTGTTGACAATGTGCTGAAGATCATTTTCAGTGTGAGCCATGAGGGCACAGTCATCAGCAAAAAGTGCCTCAGAAAGGAGTTTCTGCACTGTCTTAGTCTTTGCATTCAGGCGACAGAGGTCAAAAAGTGAACCATAATGCTGGTATTTCAAGTATATACCTCGGTCCAGATCTTTCATTGCATGGTTAAGGACGCATGCAAAGAACAGGTTAAATAAGACAGGAGCGAGAACACATCCTTGTTTCACACCATTGGTGATGTTGAAGGGGGCTGACGTGGCTCCATCAGACAGTACTTCACCTGTCATGTTGTCACGGAAAAGGCGTATAATCTGGACAAATTTTCTTGGGCAGCCAAGTCATATTAAAATGGTCCAAAGGGCTTCCCTGTTGACGGTATCAAACGCCTTTGTCAGATCTATGAAGACAGCATACAGGTGCATGTTCTGTTCAATGCACTTCTCTTGTATTTGTCTGACAGCAAACACCATATCGGCTGTGCTCCGGCCAGGTTGAAAACCGCATTGACTTTCAGGTAGATTTGCCTCGGAAATACTGGCTATCAGGCGGTTCAAGATGATGCGGGTGATGATCTTCCCTCCAACGGAGAGGAGGAATGTGCCTCTGTATTTTCCACATTCTGCTTTGCTGCCTTTCTTCTTGAAAAGGGAGACAATAATAGCATTGTGGAGGTCCTGTGGTATGTTTTCATCCTCCCAGATGCTGATGATCACGCTATGGAACGCTACTAGTGCTGCTGGACTTGCCACTTTATATATTTCTGCTGCTATCCCATCTTTTCCAGGAGCTTTTCCTGAACTCATCTGGCTAACAGCTTTCTTAATCTCATCTATAGTGGGTGGAAAGTCAAGATCTGTCAGGACGGGTTGTTGTGGAATTTCATTGAGGACGTTATTATTCACGGTCAATGGTCTGTTAAGGAGGTTGCTGAAGTGTTCTCGCCATCTTTCATCGATGCCCTCTTTGTCTTTGACCAGCGTTGTGTTGTCTGATGAGAGCAATGGGGTAGTCCTTGGTTTAGAAGGTCCATAGACAGTCTTAATAGCACTAAAGAACATCTTTGAGTTGTGGGTCTCAACATAGTGCTCAATTTCTTTGGCTTTGCTCTCCCACCAGCTGTCTTGTATCTGACGGAGGTCTTTCTGTGTTTTGTTCTGAAGGTGCTTGAAATGGTCCCATTTGGAGGCTGAGGAGGGGTCATTCTGCCATTCAATAAAGGCTTTTCTCTTCACTTCCAGTGCTGAACATATTTCTTCTTGGTTCTCATCGAACCAATCCTGATGTATTCTTTTCTTCGGTCCAAGCGATGTTATTGCTGTGTCAGTCACTATCTGCTTGAACTGATCCCACTTTTCGGTTACAGTACTGATCAGTTGACTGTGGGATGTTAATTTGTCATTCAGACTCTTCTGAACATTGTTGAAACATTGGGCATCCTTCAGTTTGGCTATGTTAAAAGCAGGTCGCACATGCGTAAGGCATTTGTGCCGAGAGGGAGCGATGTAAAGTTGAAGAGATATCCTGACTAATCTGTGATCTGTCCAGCACTCTGCGCCTCACATTACTTTGGTGATCAGTACATCTTGGATGTCTCGCCTTCTGACAATGGCATAATCTATCAGATGCCACTGTTTAGATCTAGGGTGCATCCACGTCGTTTTGTATTTATCCGCTTGTTGGAACAGAGTGTTGGTAACAGTCAGGTCGTTTTCAGACCAAAGGCTCAAAAAGAGTAGTCCATTGTTATTCATTTTGCCTACACCATGTGGCCTGGTTACTCCTTTCCAGTTCTCGTCGTCAGCCCCAACTTGGGCATTGAAATCTCCAAGTAGGAGTAGTTTGTCTGTTGCAGGTGTGGCCTTGATCAGTCTGTCGAGATTGTCATAGAATTGTTCCTTTGAGTTGTCAGGGCATGTTAGAGTGGGTGCATATGCACTGATGATGATGGCATGACGTTTGGCATTTAGTGGGAAGCGTAGTTTCAGCAATTGTTCATTGATACCCACTGGAAGGTCTGGGAGTTGACGCATGAATGAGGTTTTTATTGAGAGACCGACTCCATGTATTCTATCCTCTGTCTCAGTCTTACCCTTCCAGAAGAAGGTATAACCACTTCCTGGTTCACTCCAGAAACCTTCCCCAGCCAATCGTGTTTCACTTAAAGCTGCTATATCGATGTTATAGTGGGCTAGTTCACGAGCAATGAGAGCTGTCCTTCTCTCAGGTCTTGCAACAGCTTCTTGATCCATGAGAGTATGAACATTCCATACACCAATGGCAAGTTTTCTCAAATTTTTCTTTTGGTTTCAACCGCAAGTAGGGTTGAACTGCCAGCCGCAGCTTCCTGGCCAGTTATTGTTGTAGGGCAGGAAATTTTTAGGCCACCTTTTCTAGGCCCCTCCCTTACTAGGGTGAGTAGTGCTGTCCTAAAGAGGATTGCTCAGACGCCTGGGATGCTGCTGGGCAACTCTGCTGCCCCAGGTACAGAGCTGGACTACCACTTGTCCACAGGCTGCCTACGTGCGGGATTGGGACTATGACTCCCAGTGGTAACCTCCACCTGTTGCTTCACCCCTCCCCCATCGCTGCAGGGCTTGGGTGATGTGATGATATGATGATTTGCACAGGACCTGTGCGTGAAAGCTTTTTAAGTGCTAGAGCTGTTGCACAGCAGCAATCCCACTCTCTCTACCCTGGAAATCAGGCACCAGTACATAGAATTGTAATGACTGGTAACTTCTTTGGTTGCAGTGGATGGCCTTGTCAAGCCCTTCACTTTCCACAAAGCGTTGCAGAACCACCCTCTTGGCCATTGGATCTAAATGATCTCTTCTGCCCAGTCTGCCGGAACTGACTTCCCATGCTGGGTAGGCACATCCGAAAATTCATGAAGGGTTTCAGCCTCATTGGTTACACTCACCTGGTTTGGCCAGCCTGTCAAAGCCGTTGGCTGGGGTGTGGCCGCTGCGCATGCTGCAGCTACTTGGAGCCACAAGTGAGAGCTGAGTAACAGGCGGGGACCAAAGTGGATGGACTACCCCAAAGGGGTACAACAAGTCCCTCCAACAGAGGTACTACCCCTCCCTGTACACCCCATACACCCCACTCCCTGTACATATAACAGCATAAAAGAACCACAATTGCTAATAAGTCTATTGGGTTTCACAAATCAAACTTTGTAATGGAGTCCAATGTCCAGTCATCAAGAATATGGCCCTGAGAACAGTATTGAGGAGATTCTGACAGTCTGATGCTGAATATTATGAATGCAGGGAAAGAGCTTGTTAGTGTTAAAAAACAGCTCTGACCCATACTGATGTGCTGCTAGCACATGTGAAACATGTATTTTTAGGATTACCAGCTAGTATGAAGTGGCAACTTTATTTTAGTTCTGGAGTTCAACTCTTGATAAACTCTAGAGCTGGGAGGGGCTGTGACAAAACATTTGGCTCATCAAATCAAACAACATAACACTGCTCTCAGTAACATCTGAAAATATGAAATGATTCAAAGGAGATCTAAAGAGGAGTGTGTTATTTCTACATTGGCATATGAAGAGTTTGGTTCCTCCTAGAGATCAGTGATAAAGATTTTGATCATTTTTCCCTCCCTACCATCACACACCCCAACCCTTTAATCCACCAGCGCATGTTTGTTCACTGCTTTCTGTTCACCATATTTTATTTTCAAAACTAGGTTTAAAAATTAGGCTTCTAAATGCATATGGAAGGCAACTAAAAAGTAGAGATGTACCACTGAAATCTAAGATTTTCAAATGCCTGTGGGTTCTCAGAAATACTATAAGTCCACTGTTTATGTAGTTGCTTGTTGTAATAATGAACACAATATATTGCTATAATTTAGGAGCCTAATTTGAGGCACCCACATTTGAAGGTGTTGACCTGCATCAATAAGTGTTTTGTCCAATCTACTTTTAAATGACCACAAGAAAGCATTTGTTCCATCACTTCCCTTTGTGACAGTTTCTGCAGTCTAAAGGTTACCCTTTGAAAATTCATCCTAATAGAGTCTCTCTGGCTGTCTATCCTTATATGAGGGAGATTTTTCCCGATACAAATGGCAGGAAGGACTAGTTGGCAGTGAACTGCCAGTTTTCCCGTCCAAATCAGCCCCAATATACATACACGTACATCCCACCAAGCACGCCTAAGCTGAACTGAAAAGCCAACTTTCACTAAAGTGAGAACAGTATATTGTAAATCATTGAAAAAATACAGGTTTCATTCTCTTCTCTGCCTCTCCTGATCTCTTTCTGAGTCCAACAGAAGCTATAAGTCTATGTAAAATTAACGTTAGTCCTGAGCTTCCTGTTTTTGGTTACCCTATCCCTGCTACAGGGTCTTTCATCTCACACGCCTGGCTTGGGCAATAACTCACAAAATGCGCACAACCACAGGACACCAAAATTCTAGCTGCCCACTCTTCTGGGGTAAATAAAAGGGGCAGTGAATGAAGATTGTAGCCAAGCTGATAAATGTTCACAACCACTTGGCACAGTTGGCACAACATACAGCAAAGTCCCAAGCTGGACCTTACTTAATTTTCCACCCATAGAAATACTGAAGAGTAAAACCAGAACCTCTCTCTCAACAAATTTGGGTACAAAATGACTGACATGAAGCCTTACATCCCGTTTAACACCTTTCCCCACAGGCTCCCCTTTATTACTCACAACCAAAAATTGAACAAGCGAGGCTCTGGTGCCACTTTTAGTCTCTATTCAGGCTCTAGCACACATTTCCCTTTCCCCTCAGGGTTCAGGTTCTTTTATTCTACTTTTCATGCCTTGGTCCAGAGACCCTTCTGAGAACACACTGCCTCCAAAAATGCATGTCCACCACTTCAGGGTTTGGCCTGAACCTCCCTGCTCCAGACACTCTATTCCTAGGGAGAGCCTCGAAGAATTCTCCCCTCTTTATTATGTCCTCTTAGAGCCAAGCAACGCTCTTCTTTTAAGCTCCAAGTGTCTCATTTCAGCCAAGTAGCTCATTCTGTCTTGTTGGCTCCCATGCTTGATCTTCTGATCCTGGATCTGCTACATTTTTGGAGAATATTCGGGATAAACTTCTTGGTACAAGTACTGAAGGAACCAAGCAGGGGCTGTGCACAACTTGACCTGCTATTCACAAACAGGGAAGAACTAGTAGGAGATAGAAGTGGATGGAAACCTGGACTGCAGTGACCATGAGATCATAGATTTCAGGATCTGGACTAAAGGAAGAAATGTGAGCAGTAACATACAGACCCTTGATTTCAGAAGAGCAGACTTCGACTCCCTGAGAGAACTGATGAGGAGGATCCCTTGGGAAATGAAGATAAAGGGCAAATGAGTTCAAGAGAACAGGCAGTATTTTAAAGAAATCTTACTAAAGGCACAGGAACAAACCATCCCGCTGCATAGTAAGAAATGCAAACACGGTAGGCAACCAGCTTGGCTTAACAGGGAAATCCTCAGTCAGCTTAAACGCAAAAAGGCTGCATACAAGAAACAGAGATGTGGACAGTCGACTAAGGAGGAGTATAAACAAACAGCTGGAGAATGCCGGGGAGTAATTAGAAAAGTGAAAGCACAATTGGAACTGCAGCTGGCAAGGGATGTGAAGGGTAACAAGAAGAGTTTCTATAGGCATGTTAACAATGAATGGGTTATCAGAGAAGGTGTGGGGCCGTTGCTGGATGAGAGAGCTAACCTAGCGACAGATGACCTAAGAGAACCTGAAGTACTCAATGCTTTTTTTTTGCCTCAGTCTTCACAGACAAAGTCGACTCTCACACTACGATCCTAGACAATGTATTATGGGAAGGTGGAGGGCAGCCATCTGTGGGGAAGGAACAAGTTCTTAGCTTTCTAGAAAAACTAGGTGTACACAGATCCATGGGTCTGGATTTAATGCACCCAAGGGTACTGAGGGAATTGGCAGATGTCATTGCCGAACCTTAGGCCATTATCTTTGAAGACTCTTGGAGATCAGGAGAGATCCACGATGACTGGAAAAAGGGAAACGCAGTGCCCATCTTTAAAAAAGGAAAGCAGGACAATCCAGGGAACTATAGACTGGTCAGCCTTACCTCAATCCCTCAGAAAATAATGGAGCTATCCTCAAGAAATCCATTTTGGAGCACTTGGAAGAGGGGAAAGTGATCAAAAGTAATCAACATGGATTCACCAGGGGCAAGTCCTGCCTGACCAATCTGATTAGCTTCTATAACGAGATAACAGGCTCTGTGGACAGGGGGAAGTCAGTGGATGTGATATACCTTCACTTCAGCAAAGCTTTTCATACAGTCTCCCACAACATTCTTGCCCATAAGTTAAGGAAATATGGATTGGATCCTTGGACTATAAGATGGATAGAAAGCTGGCTTGACAGTCGGGCCCAACGGGTAGTAGTCAATGGCTTGATATCTGGATGGTGGTCAGTTTCAAGCAGAGTGCAGCAAGGCTCGGTTCTGGGGCTGGTGTTGTTCAACATCTTTATTAATGACCTGGATGAGGGACTGGACTGCATCCTCAGCAAGTATGCAGATGACACAAAACTAGGGGGAGGTAGGGTAGAGAGACAATGAAGAGGGACCTGGATAAATTGGAGGATTAGGCCAAAAGAAATCTGATGCAGTTCAACAATGAGAAGTGTAGAGTCCTGCACATGGGGTAGAAGAATCCCAAGTATTGTTATACGCTGGGGACCAACAGGCTAAGCAGAAAGGGACCTAAGGGTTATGGTGGATGAAAGGCTGGATACAAGTAAACAGTGTGCCCTTGTAGTCAAGAAGGCTAATGGCCTACTAGGGCGCATTAGGAGGAGCATTTCAAGCAGATATAGAGAAGTGGTTGTTTCTCCTCTATTCGGCACTGGTGAGGCCACATCTGGAATATTGTGTTCAGTTTTGGGCCCTCCAGTACAAAAAGGATGTGGATGTTTTGGAGCAGGTGCAGCGACAAAAATGATTAAGGGGCTGGAGCACAAGACCCATGAGGAGAGGCTGAAGGATTTGGGCTTGTTTAGTTTACAGAAGAGAAGACTTAGGGGTGATTTAATAGCAGCCTTCAACTTCCTGAAGGGGAGCTCTAAAGAGGAAGGTGAGAAACTGTTCTCAGTAGTATCAGATGGCAGAACAAGGAACAATGGTCTGAAGTTGAAGAGGGACAGGTGCAGGTTGGATATTAGGAAAAACTACTTCACCAGGAGGGTGGTGAAGCATTGGAATGTGATGCCTAGAGATGTGGTGGATTCTCCGTCCCTCAAGCTTTTTGAGTCCTGGCTTGACAACGTCCTGGCTGGGATGACTTAGTGGGGGTTGATCCTGCTTGAAGCAGGGGGCTGGACTCCTGTGGTCCCTTCCAGCCCTATGATTCTATGCCCTGACCTTATCCAGGCAAATGAATTGTCACACACCATACTTCTTGTGAGGAAACTGATACTCATATTAAAGAGTGCTCTAAATCAGGAAGAGCACCAACCCATCATATAGTCAGTCCAAGACTGGAGCATACAGACCACTGCTGAGCTGCACATTTCTTCCATAGTTTTCCTCTGGACTAGTTGATGAGACATTTTACCCATCTAGCAACTATTCGAAGCACGTATGGCTCCACATTGATGGCATGGGCTACTCCTACTGCATGCTGATAGATTCTATCAAAATTCCTCATCTATATTTTCTGCTATGATGGCGTGCCTTTAACCTCAGCAATCTCCCTGTAGGAGCTGATAGTATCTGCTGGTTTGCTTTGTAATTTGACTAATATCTGACAAATGAGATAGAACTTCATAATGAAAATAAATGTGATAAAGTCAAATAATGCAAGACACGCAGGCAAGCAATTGGCCTCTGCCTTGCTTTTAGGGTCCCATTCGATATTCTCGTAGATATCTCCACATCAGTTTTGATTAACTCCATGAGCAATTAATTCAAAGGCTGTAATAACAAACAGATGTGCTTGGTAGACGTGTTGATATGAGATATGTCTTGCTGACCACCTTGTCCTGCACAAGTCTCTCAGTGGCTTGTGACCCTGTGACTCAGGGCTCACTATGGCAGGGTGAGGGGAGGGGTTCACATTTACAGAAAAAACACACACCCTCTACAGAAATTTCTGCATACAGACCTGTACAAGATAGGAGATATACCCTTGAAAGTTAAAATTCCACCTCACTTTTTTGAGACCAATACAGGCCTGCTAAACACAACAGTGACCACAAGATGGAGTCATTATATTACTTTCTAGGAAGCCAGATCACCTTACCTCACACCATTTTTTGCCCATTTTAAAATATTCTGACTTGAGTTGCCTCTAGATGAATGTATCAGGAATGAAAAACAAAGAACCAGACCCCCCTGAAAGCAAATAGTCTCCTGACAAATAATTTAAAAAAATAGTAACAGAGAGGAAGCTGTGCTACTCTATACACTATCAAAACAAAAAGCAGTCAAGTAGCACTTTAAAGACTAGCAAAATGGTTTATTATGTGAGCTTTCGTGGGACAGACCCACTTCTTCAGACCATAGCCAGACCAGAACAGACTCAATATTTAAGGCACAGAGAACCAAGAAATACCTTACTAATTTTGACTCCACTAATTGATTTAGAGCTAGACTATTTGCTAAATAAGAACTACACTGAGAATCAGATTTACATGGCCGAAAAGGGGAGTAAAGGGTCATTAGTTGAGATCTACCTACATTGTCGTTTGGATGTGATGGTCAGTAACAAAATCTGAATTCTCCTCCTTGAAAGACTTGGAAAATTTGGACTATCTGCTACAGTCACTGCTCCCTTTTGGAATATCCTACTAGTAATTTCTCCAGCTGTGCCACATAGCAGACAGCTTTAAGAGTGATTTGACTTTTGGAAAACATGCTATGCCATGAACAAGCTCAATTACCAATGACGAACTATGGGCCCCTGCAACACATGTGGGCTTGAAAACAGATGGAGGCTTGGTTCTACCCCACACAGCATGTCAATTAGCACGCTACAGTCACTGTGCCTGGGAACTAATCTGTACAAGGTACAGAGCAAGGACTAAGCATGAACCAGGATGCAAAATGAAGAGGCAGACTCTACTCAACTTACAGTCTGCTTGCCAGCCTGCTCCTAACATAGCACAGCTACACACTGCTCCTTGCTCGGGGCTTTTGGCAGAAACACAACTGAACTAGCTGGAAACATCTCACCTCACTAATATAAATTACCTCATGCCTCCTATACTACCCCATCCTAACCATCCCTCCCTCTCTCTTACTGGAAACGCTAATTTCTCTTCTGCTTCATTCCCTAAAAGCCCTCAGTCATTCCTCCCGCAACCATTCAAGCCTTTCTTCCCTCCACAGTTAGACCTCGTCTGTGGACCACTTAAAGGTTTACAGGGACCTTATCTCCCTCAGTCAACCATATAACCTCCCTTTGCCTCTAGCCCACCTTTTGTGGTCCAGCTCCATTCTACAAAGATCTTGTCATACCCAGTGTTCTCCTTCTGCTCAAGTTTCACCACCACCACCACCACGTATCTGTCCCCCAAACCAGGGAAGCAGCAATACCAGCTAGTATGCTGCTGAATGGGCAACTGGCAGGATTTTTGCCCAGTTGGCTCTGCTGCCCCTGACTGATCAGGTTTCTTCCTCTCCCATGTTCTGAGACTCTACAAGTCAGCAGGGAGGGGTTCAGCAGGACTGGGAGGAAGCCAAGACAAATGCAGCATGTCTTCCTTGTTAGGCAGACAGGCAAAAAGTTGTTCCTACCTCCAGAGGCCAGCAGCTTAACAGCTGTTTGTAAACAGCAGATGGAGGCAGGCTGGCAAGCAGACAACGGCGTCTGCAGAAAGAGATGCCTCTGGCCATGCTACCACTGCCATACCACCTCTTTTGCTGCTGCTTCTTCCCTGTCCTCTCAAGCAGGAGTAGGCCTGTCCCAACTTCTTAAAGTTTGCCAGGTCTCACCAACTTTTAGTCCAACTTCAAAACTGCCTTTGCAATTCTGAGACCTCCTAAAACATTCTGATAGAGATCTCCATTTCCAGAGGAATCAGTATTTATGACGTCAAGTATCAGAGGGGTAGCCGTGTTAGTCTGGATCTGTAGCAGCAACGGAGGGTCCTGTGGCACCTTATAGACTAACAGAAAAGTTTAGAGCATGAGCTTTCGTGAGCACAGACTCACTTCTTCAGATGCGATTTCCAGGACCAGCATCTGAAGAAGTGAGTAAACTCACGAAAGCTCATGCTCTAAACTTTTCTGTTAGTCTATAAGGTGCCACAGGATCCTTCGTTGCTGCTACAGTATTCATGACATTACTGAAACTAAATTATCTACCTACAACTCCATGGTTTTCACTTTGCCACTCAGCATAACTGCTTAGAATTTCCAGGTAATGGCAGGAATAAAAATTGCCTTCCCAGGTTCCCTGAGCACAAGAACTCACCCATTAAGCTAAGCAAAATCTATGATCATGACAGTACTTCAGCGTCCATCATCATTTTGGGAGGTTAAAAAGGCTTAAGTTCTGAACACATTCATATCAACTCTGGTTGGGGACGTAACTTATAAGGGCATATGTATTGGATTTATAGCTTGTAGGCCTATATGAAGCCTATTATTCTCCTTAGCCTTTTTACTGTTGTGTTCTACTTGAGCAGCAATGAAAGGGGCCTATAGGGATCACACTTGGTAAGACAGAGCTTTAGTATATCTGTGTGTGTGTGTGCATATAAATATATAGAAATTTCCAGACATAGATTTAAGTGCGAATATATCTGACTTTGCAGCTTGGCTATTTTAACCACAAAGGGATAAGTATGTGGATGTACAAGGTGGCATTTATCTTGTGTGGTATTAGAAGGTGCCATAAATACAATGGCCCTGTCAGATTGGTCATCCTGTTTACCATAGAGGCAAGGGTTACCACGAGTAATCAGGCAGTATTTCTTGGTGTTTTAACCACAGATGCCCATTTTAGGAGTTTGTCCACAAAGCTGTGAAGTGACATCTCATTCATATTCAAAGGGGTGCCTTAGCTCAATCCCCAATAACGTGTATCTGCCCAAAATCTAGGGTACGGAAGTATGGTTTTGGCTGTGGAAGGCTGGGCTGGAGTGACATAAAGAGGCCTAGAGCATCTCAAAGCCAAAAGCGTGGGGAGAGAATTTTTCTAATGGTTTCTAAAGATCTTCTAAGGATTCTCTACACCTTCCTTGTTCTAGTACTAATCTTTCTTTAAAGTTTCCTCTACTATAATATTCTCTCACCACCAGTAGAGTGAGGCTGTTCTTTCAACTCCTTGGGTTTTCAAGAGGGAGTGCAAGTATGCTGTTATGCTTGTACTCTAACTGCATTTATTTAACTAACTAGGGTGACCTAATCTGTATTCAATCATTATCTCAGAAATTTGATTGTGTGAAATTCCATTGACTGTAATAAAATCATGCTGCTAGGATATTGTTCACAATGTATGCATGATTGCTGTGGGTCCAGAGACCTACCTCCAGACACAGAGGTCTTTTAGTTCTTAATATCTATAATCCAGGGTAGAGGACAAACCTACAGATCCTTAGGTTAGATTGGCCAGCCATTACCCAAATTTACATTCCTAACTACATGCCCAACTCTGATCAACAGAAGTGGTGAGCGAGCCAGGAGGTCTCAAGGTACTTATAGTTATCACTGTAACCTGTTACTTTGGGCAGTAGTGAAGATAGAATTTTCCAGTGTGCAGTGCATAGGAAAAAAAAAAAAAGATGAGATGCCCATTTCCTCTGCTGATCCAGCCTGCATGATCTGTTTTTCCTGTGGTCAGACGCCCAAACTAAGGGGAAAACTGCTTTTCTGGCTAGTCACCCAAATTCTGGGAAACTAAGAGGAAACTGCTTCTGTATATTTTTACTATACTCTTCTGTGGCCATCTCTATAATATAGTCTTGCAAGTGATTCGATTTGCAGAATGCGTGTGTTTGTGTTAAGGAGTTTGGATTGATTGTTTATTGATAGGTGATTGTGTCAGGATCCAACAACTTGCCCTTGAGACGATTGGGGAGCAATTCATTTTGTACTGCTAAGCATCTGGTGATTAGGAATCAACACATTACATTTTCCTCTTTCTATCCCCCACAGCTGCCACAGGCCACGGCTTTCAGTTGGACAGGGTAGTATGCTGCTACTCCTGGGATCCCCAGATAGGGTTTTATTCATCTAGATCAGCCCATACTTGGCTTCCAAGAGAAGAGAAGAGAAGGATCTATACCTCTCAATCCTTCTGTGCTGGGACTTCTTTAAGTAATTTTGTGACTGGGTATTTTTGATTCGTTTATCCATAAAGAGGGGACATGTTCCAATCTGGATGCCTTCTGATTTCAGAGTAAAGCAATTGTGTGAAGTATGAATAGTTTTGTGGAGTTGAGTTTTTCTCCCCTATTGTGGCACCGAGTAATCTATAGAATGGATAGTTGGCATACAGAGATAATGCACGAGAAGGCAGAGTGGACATAATCTTCCCAGGTGATGCATCTGGAATCATATGCTAAGCAATATGTTCAGCAGCATGGTGGCTGCCTAGAGAGCCCAAGAGATGTACAGAGTCTCTTCAGGACCACAGGGATCCGTGGAGCCAGATATCTGAGTTGAAAGAAGAATGGAAAGTTGGAATGGTCAGAGGGCTTTAAGAGATTGCCATGCAGTACCTTATAACGGCTTGTCAGATTTTGAGGAAAAGGGTTGTTGCACAAGCTGAATCAATTGAGCAGGATCAGGTGACTGTGGCTGAGAAAGAATGAGTGAGTCAGAGGTGAAAATGTCAGTTAGAGGATGCTTCTGAGGAGTGGTTGATGTTGCTTCATAAAACAGAGTGAATTCAGATTATAGTTCCAGACACAGAATTAGGGACTCAGGCAAGGGAAGAGAAAGCAGGAGACTTTTTGAAGGCTATGCAGCAGGTAGGCAGTTGGAAGAGCACATTGAGAAGTCCAACAGGCAATGTGGAGAACTAGAGAGAGAGAAAGAATTGTGGAAGGTGCTGACAGAGACCACCGAAGACTCAGCCATGGTGAGTGTCACGTCCCAACATCATCACCCAGCTGCAGGAGAGAGAATGTGTGAGTATGCACCCCAGAGAAGCAATACCAAGCTTGTCCACCCCCTCACACACCATCACAATCACTTCTTTTGAGACAGGAAGACCCCAGTTTTGTCTTCCATGGGAACGACCCTTAAGATCACCTGGAAGTGATAGGTTCAGGGGGACACCCCTAACCCAGTGGTGCTTCATGGTGTTATCACCCATGCCAGGGGCGTCTCCTTGGCTTACCTGAAGATGTGCCATCCATTGGGATGACGTTTCCTGTTAGAGGCACTGGGAGACTACTTAACTTTCCTCCCAGGTTACTTGAAGAGATTGCATTGGATAGTTCATAGGAGGAAAATGCTATCATGGTTAAGATCTACAGTGAAACCTCGAGTCTTGATTCTAAATTGGAGGCCGACAATGATCTTGACCATTCCTCCCCCTACACCATGGCAGTGGTAACAGATATGAACAACTAAATCCAGAGCTGTAAACAGGTGAAAATGACGAGAGATTCTTCTGTCAGCCTGCACACTCAGTGAACCCAGGAGACAGCCCAGATCTCCTGTCTGTCACAGGATGAGGATTGGATAAGGATCCTACAGGCACTATGGAACACTTTATTTTCTGTAAGCAGGACCAAAGATGTTGCTGGACAAGATAGTCATGGATTTCAGAGGTTCACCCTGTACTGCCCTAGAAGCACCTGTCTAACAGATCTCTGTAACAAATATTGAATTTATACTTAAAATTTGTTGGAGTCTCATTTCTCCAGGCCAGTCTTTCTGTCTTTGGTTTTAACTTCAAAAACTGGCATTTAAAAGTTAAGATGGTGTCTGGGCTCTGAGGAACTATTTGGTCTGCCGTTTAGCATTCAGGAATTTTCTATAAAGCTCCCATCTCTCCTTGCTCTGAATAGATTTTATAACATGCCCATCAGTCCATAACCACTTTACAAAGTGAGCAGTACTGTGTCAGACTGTAAGTCCAATTTTTGTCAATATGCCTGTTTATTTTTCTTTATAATCAGAGGCAATTAACTGTATAAAGTGGGAAGTTGGCAATAACGTGGGTGTTTTAAGTAAATGGCTCCCAAAAACTGACTATGACTAAAATTCTGGAACTATTTCACATTTAAGTGTCCAACCTTAAAAATCAGAGCCCACTGGGGATTCTCTGACAGAATATTTCTCCCCTTCAGAAAATGAGGACTGATAAAATTTTGGAAGCTGGGGGATTGAGATAACATTGATAAAGGTCCAAACACTTTCGATTTTTGATTTCAAAACAGCTTCATTTAAAAATTGTCTTACTTAATAAATTAGTGTTTTTTAAAAGTTAAAATTGAAGTGAAACATTTTGCTTTCATAGAAACAAAATATCTTGAATCCCCTAACAGTTTGTTTTCTCTCCTTTTTTGCTTTTTATACTCCATTCTGAAACAAAGTTTCAAGCTTGAAGAATTTCCTGTGAAATTCCCACAGGACATACTTAAAATATTTTGATCAACAATCTTTCATTTAAAAAAATAAATCAGGAATACCCTCAAGTATTCATGACTTCACCCATTCATTGTAACAAGGGGAGTTGGTAGAGAGTTTATATAGAATTGTTTTTGCAATTGTATATGTAAAGTTTCAATTGACAAGTCAAAGTTATCAAATCAGAGTACTTAGTCGATGACCTGTAACTCAAGAAAAATATAAATCAAACTCCATCCAACAATATACATCAAACTCCAGAGTTTTTTTCGCTTTCAGACCAAGTCTAACTATTTGTGAGCCCAAAGCAACTTTGCTATTGAAAAGAGGATTAAGGATTAAGTGGAAGTTGGTTGCAACTGTTCTGAGATTATCCCTCTGTAACACATTTAAAATATGGAAGGTGCACAGGTGCTCATTAGCTCATCAAATAATTTATATTTTTGAGAATATTGCCTGCTAAGCATTATTTCTTCTGCACAACAGAAATATTGCATTAAAAGTCCTAAAATAAACACACAAAATTTGCACAAAATAAGAATAACATTGCAGATGTGAAGTCTAGTGCTGTTGTGGGAGTTTTGTTACTCGTTGGAGGTGAAATTCAACCTTGTGCAGAGCCACTACCAATGCAAGAATCAATTTAACTCTATTTAAGGGATCATCTAACCCTTGCAAGCAGAGAACTGGGAACCAACAAGAAGTTGGAGTTTTTCAGCAACCTGTGTTTTTACAAGTCCATTACTGTACGTACATAGTGCTATCAATTTTCTTCCATTTGTGCATTTACAAACCCAGTTATACATTCAAGATCTTACTGGACATAAAGATTTACTGTCCATGGAAGGAACTGTTTGTGTGTGTGCAAAAGAATACGCTGGCAGATATTGCTAGCACAACTGAGGAGGTTCACTGAAAATGTGACTTTATACTTTTAAATGGGGAAAACCAATCTTCCAAATCCTTAACCTCAACAAAGCCCTGAACTGGTCACTCCTGCATCTGCCAACAGTAAGTCTGCTAACAGAGAAATAGTGAAATATGGGGGATTTTATTGCCACTAGGAGGGACTACAGTTAGGTTTAACTGAAAAATATAGTGCTTGTGGGAAGCCTCATAAACACTGACATAATCAAGTACCGGTTTTAATACAAATTCATACATTTTATAGGTGTTTAATTATCAGGTAGATAATACATGGCCAAACGCTGGATAATGCCTATGGAAGAAAGCATTCCGGAAGGACTGCAAATGTAACACGATCAAGTGCAATGCCATAGAGAACCAAAACCTTGCTGGGTACATCACTGTGAGTTAAGGAGTGTGAAAGCAGCTCTAGCAAGTATGTTTGAAGCAGGGGCTTATTGAGCAAAGTTCTGCTTTATTCCTGCAGATCTCTAAAAAAACAGAGCTGCAAGAAAACCACACTGGTTAACAGAGAAACGTACAGAGTAAGTAGAGTTGATATAGTGCAGACTTCACATAAATAAAACCTACACTAGCAGAAACACTTTGCTTTACCAAGAAATAAGAACAGGAGCTTAAAGGGCTTTGTAATTGTCTGATATGGAACCTCTCTCCTTTAGGCCACAGGTTTGAATTTAGTTCAATTGAGCAGTGATGCGAAACCTTATCTGGTGGCTCGATGGTTGCCTATTGCAGTGTCTCTACAGTCCCCAGCAAATTCTCACCTGCATCATGTGAAGTTCTATTGTAGCTAACACCTTTGTGGAAATCCTCAGCAACATGACCAAAAGACTGTCTTACCTATTGCCTTTAAAAGGTAGTCTCTCCAGCCCCTGGGTCAAGATACAATGATAGCAAATATGAGGGAAGTCTCTCATTCTGCTGCACCTGGTCTGTGGATGAAGAGAGCATCAGTTGCATGGCTATCTGTCTGGTTTTTACATAAGTGCCCAGTTACCTTTAAGAAATGTATAAAGAGTGTAATTAGAAGCAGCCTCTCACTTGTTTCCTTCTCACTCTCACTTTCATTAGGCAATTGCAGTGGCCCACATCTCTGTCTGTTACACAGCTGTTGTGGTCCTTTGGTTATCCCCTCTTCCATACTTCCATTTTCTGGCTTCTAGCCACTGACCATTTTCCCATAGTCTCCTAGAGATGCCATCTCAGAAGCTATAGGATGCCTAGCCAATCAGGAAGGCCATGTATCCACTGGCACAAATCTTCAAAACAGCCATGCTAATGGCCATTTCGAAGATTAGTAATGAGGTGCTGAATTGAATATTCAGCACCTCATTAGCTTTAGCCTGCTTCCAGATGCGGCACTTCAGCTGAAGGGAATAAGGGGATTTCGAAATGTGTAGGGTCATTCGAAAATGTGAGGGGTCATTTTGAAAAGGACCCCCATGTAGCTGCACTGCGGGCGTTTGAAAGCAGTGCTTTTGAAGTGCCGTGGCCAGAAGCATGCTAATGAGACACTGAATATTCAATTCAGCGCCTCATTAGTACTCTTCAAAATGGCCATTAGCATGGCTATTTTGAAAATTTGTGCCGGTGTACACACAGATGACAAATTATATTCTGCCACAATCCAACCTTGTCTTTCAAACACACGCTCTCTCTCTCTCTCTCTCTCTTTGGGAAGTCAGGTGGCTAGTAAAAACCACCCCAAACCCCACTGTATGGGGAAATCCTACTCTCACTGAAGTTAATTGCAAAATCCCACCAACTTCAATACCATGGGTACTCCTATATCCCTCCACTTCTTCCTAGGCTTTAGTTAAAATATGCATTTGCCAGACTACCTTTGTGCAGTGTTTCACATCCTTCATGTAATCGTTTTACCCAAATGATTAGACCTGGAACACTTTGTATGAGGAACAAATCTACATCCCAACAGAACAGTTCAGATAAATTAACTTGCGCTGAAGAGCTTCTCTGAAGAAAGGGAACAAGAATCTACTTCTTTCTGTGCTGGCTAAGCATTAACATGGGAGCTTTGTGGCTGCAGCTACCACCTTAGAGTGGCTATGTCACAAGCTACCCCCGCACCTCTCTCCCCACTCACAGGAAAGAATAACCTGTGGCTCTGGAGTGACTCTTCTCAACCTGCTCCTGACCTATCTCCCCAGACCACGTTCCGTGCAACACACCCTATGGAGTGATAGTTCGTAGTGCACTGCTGGTGTAAATCCTCTAGCCATGCACCTTGAATCCTGCTTCATCTGTGCTCAGTCTCTTCCCACTTACACACAACATAAAGATACACTTCATCATAATTGTTGCTGAGTTTCCAACCTGAAAATCACTTTAAATTTTGGCAGGTATAGTTGCAGTATATAATCAGGGCTGTGACTGAAATGCAGCTTTGTTAAACACAATTCCATGCATAGTACTGTACCGCACTCTGGCAACTGCCTGTTAGTCTGGCTGTGGTTTGCATTTTGTCAGGCCCAGAACTCTGAGTTTTAGAGGGGTTTGGCTCCCCATGCTCTAGCCTAAAAAGTTACCCTTAAATATTAGAGACAATTATGCTTCCTACCTATAGGAGCTTAGGATGGAAATAGCAATCCCAATGGACAGAACATTGAACAAAGGTAAGTACTCCTTCTGCAATACATCATCTGGCATTGTTCTCTCTTCAGTAGAAAACTACTTTTTCGTCTAGAGCTCGGAATCACTAGCAGCCTTTGGTAAGACTGAGGAAGAGCAAATAAGGCAAATAACCCCTAAAATGTGTGCTCTTTAATAAGCCTGCTCATCCGATCAATGTGTACTTTGGGCAGAGAGAGGTTTTTTTGTTTGTTTCATTTTTTCCCCCATTTTAAACATTCTCCTGCACAACTTCATATTTTATACTCAAAATAGACTTTATAACTTATGCCAGTTAAGCATATGGTATATTGCAGCTAACACAGGGTCTTTGTTTTTCCTGCAGAACCTTATTTCAAATCACTAAAATCTTGCCTTCTCCCCTTTGCTCTGGTACACATACTAGGGCTCTGGGGCCATGCCAAGAAAATCAGCACATACCTTTGAAGGTCATAAAGAAAAAAATTTGACATAATTTCCTTCCACTCATTAGCAGACTTAGTCTGGCTGGACACAATTTTTAGATAGCGTGGTAGCCGAGTACTGTTTCTCACCTCTCAATGGATTTATGGGTAAGATATGCTAACACCTTTTAGCATATGCTTAGACTGGGTAACTACCTGTTATGCTACAAATTATGAAAGCAATGTTGATACAGGGAAACAAAGCACTCGTGTAAAGTGATAAAGTAGGAAATGCTATTATGCATTCTGAAGATCATTCTGCAGGAAGAACAGCAAAAATAATCATGAGTTCTAGTTCTTCAGGGATTCCTCACAGTAAGTTTGCAAAGTTTAATAAAACTCATGTATTTTAGTAGTGAAGGAAAATCACTCATATGAAACATATGTTCTGTACTGACATTGCAGAATTAATGAATGTTGCACACACAGCTTACACTGCCGAACAAAAGCCCAGACCAGTGCTGGGGTCTGCCGTTATTCTGTAAGAATCCACCCTGGTGGATACAGAGATCTTTGTGGCTAGGCCCAGAGCTGAAGCCACTAAGAGCTGAAATCACTGGCAGCTGAAGCCATGGAAAGCTGAAATCACAGGGTTTTGCTTAGACCCAAACCCACAAAGCAGCAGGCAGGCAGCTGGCAGAGCAGTGGGCAAGTGGCGGCCAATGAAGTGCAGCAGGCAAGTGGCTGGCAGGAGAGGCAAGTGATCCTGCACCGGTGCGGCAAGACTCTCCATGCTGACGTACCTGTGAACTCTGGGTTGGTACAGACCAGACTTCACTGTAAGTGGAGAGTTGAGGCAGAGGTACACTAAGTGGGAGTGTACGGATAAAGAGCTCTCAACAAGGAACTTGGCGTAGCAGACTCTGGGGACAATGCCTTGCTTAATGAGCTTTTCCTTTCCTTTTTTAGGAATACTTTATGTGTCGTTGTGTAAATTATGGTAGGCTACTGTTGTTAAACAGGCTGTTTCTATCTCAGAGTCTGTACTAGCAAGAAGGGAAGAACTGCCTTTACAAACACTCAGCAGACAGGGTGAGATTGTCACAGGTTGCTGGGCAGGAGCTCAAGGTGGTTTGGTTGCATCATTGATGGAATCCCCCAGGAACTAAACCTGGCCCCTCTGGCTGCCATTAACAGAAGGGTGTCATTTACAAGCCTATTTCTTCCTTGGGTTTGCCTGAACACTATGTAACAGTGCCTTCGTGTAGGTAAAGCCTAATCTTCCATTGAAGTAAATGGAGACTCAGTGGCTTTAATGGGAGCTGGATCAAGTCTGTATATGAGGTAAAAGATACAGAAACGGATTTTAAAAGTTTTAAACTTATGGAACCATTTCTATTCACATTTTCTTGCATGGTGGCCAGAGGGCCTTTTCTGTTGACAGAAGACCCACCCCCCCAGAATGTCCAGACCTGTCTTTTGTCAACAGATCTCTCTTGACAGAAGCTTTCTTCCTCATGGCGAGTGGGGTTCGTCAGTGAAAACAACACCTCCATTCTGTTAACGTCCTGTAGTCCGAATGCTTTACAATCTGGCTGCTCCCGGGTTTTGTTGACAAAACCCTATAATCCAGACATAGCCTCAGTATGCTGAGTGCCACCTGTGGGTTACAGAGCAGCACCCATATCTCCCACGGATATCCACAGGGAACTGAGTGCTCAGCATCCCACAGGAGGTATTACCACCACTCAGAATTGAGGCCACCATAGGTACTGGACAATGAAATTAAGAACTTTCAAAGACTATTTGTGAGGGAATGCAAGTGACTTCCTAAGTAGAAAAAAATGGATACCAAAGATCACTGAGCACTACCTATGGAGCTAATTCCATTTCAGCTTCCAGAATTTAAGAAAAGAAAAGCTATAAAGTCAGCTCCTCCATTCTGACAAATTTTAAATTAGTTTTGGAATTTTTGCCTAAGTTTCTGATTACTCTTTTTTGTCTGTTTGTAAAGAAAATGTGAATAGAAATGGTTCCTGCCTCTGGCCCTTCTTAAAGTTGGAGGGAACCCCCTGGCAGAAAGCTGAGAGTGTTTGAGCAGCCAATCAACACGCTGCAGTCCCCCACACCCTCACAGCCGTATGCTTGCTGAACACCAGCAACATGGCTGAACAGCAGGTAGCCTGAGACCCCCCTGGGCCCTCACAGGAGAAGCCTCAGGGGTCCCAGGATCCACTCTGGTGGGCCAAGGGGTGTGCCCTTTCCTGGAGCAGGGCTGCGATATGTGTGAGGATGAAGGTGAAGGAGCTGCTGCAGGGGTACACCAGGGCCCAGGATACGGCAGGACACGCAGGGGCAGAATCTCCATCCTGCTTGTCTTATTCAGAGCTCAGGCCCCCATCGTGGAGCATGACCTGGATCACAAGCACCAGCCACCAGGCAGCCAATACCTGCAGGAACACCTCTGAGGCAAGCAGCCTGGTCATCACCCTGGACCCAGTCCCCAGCCTGCCCCCTAGGCCTCCTCCAAGCTCAGAGGGGGTTCCTCCTGTGAGTGACCTATGTGTCACCTGCCCCAGGGTTGGGAGGAGGACTCTGAGGGGGCGGGCTGCAAGCATTGCTCAACTGCCTGAGGTGGGACCCTGTGCTGCAGTCCCTGCATGCGGGCCCATGTGCAGTTGTACTACGTGCTACCTTCACCCAGTGGAGACCCCCAGAGCACAAGGGGCCTCCAGCTGCCAGGCTCATGGGAGGCCGAACAAGTGTCACACCCTGGGCAGGGAGGCCTCCCAGTACCTGCCACGGCTGGAAGCAGGCTAGCCACAAGGGCACTGGTCTGACCCCAGACCCACTGAGGAGTGGGGCACACAGCACACGGACTCGCCTGCCTGCTCCCACAGGCAGTGCTGCAAGCTGCAGGTGTGAGAGTGAACCCTGGGGAGGGCCAAGCTGCTCGCAGCTCACCAACCACCCATGAGGGAACCCCTGTGTGGCCAGAGACCCCCCCTTGGTCACTAGCCTGTTTAGCAGGGAGGGATTGCAGTGGTCAGCACAGTCCTGGAGGCACCATGGAGTCTCGGTGCAGCAGGCCCAGTGCACAGGCCACACATGGCTTTGCTCCTAGGACATCCCCATCCCTTGGCCTCAGGGGTGTTGGTTGCTGCTCACGGTGGGGGGTACAGCCTCTGTAGCTGCACTGCATGAATGACTCACTGTCTCTCCTCCACATGTTCCATGCAGCTGGAGCTGCACCCGCTGAAGGCCAGGCCACACTTTCTAAACTGCTGGACAACCCCCACAGCAGCAGGAGATGCTGGAGGGTCCGTGAGGACATCATGCAGCAGCAGGTCGCTGTCCTCCAAGATATACAGAGGACGCCGGAGTACTGCGTTCAGAAGGATGTTGAGTGGTGATTGAGGGTGTGGGACCAGTTAATGTCCTGCTGTGACTGTCACAAGCATCTGGCAGGACATGCTGACCCTGATGCCCTACACCAGTTTGCCCTCCTGTAAGGCACCCTGAACCCCCACCAGCTCACCTGGGCGATGGCCGTGCTCCCTCCCCTGTTCCCCAGAACCTCCTGTTCCCCTTGACCCCAGACCCAGCCACAGACCCTCCTCATCCTTACCACCCTCAGTCCCAACTGAAGCTCTGAAGCTGAGGCAGGAGAGGATCCTGAGGCTGATGCTGCTCAAGATCCCACTTCCCCTTGGGTTCATGGTCCTCCCTCCCCATGTTCCAAGGCCCTTCAACCCTATCCCAAGCCCCACCCTATGTCCAAGTTGCAAGGTCCCCCGCAGCACCCCATAGTCCTAGCCATCGACCCCTACATTGTAAATAGTTTGGACATGACCGCTTATATCTTTCAACTCACTTAACAGTTTTCACAGTAAAACCCAGGTAATTGTTCACTCCATGAGTGAGTGTCTGTCTTTATTATGCAGGGGTTAGGGATGAGTGAGGGATGGAGATGTGGTGGGGACAGGCTACGGATATGAATCCAAGGCCCCTGCTGAGGGGGCTCTGGGGATGACTACTGGGTCCTTGGGAGAAGCTCTCCCTCAGGGTCTTCTGGATTTACATCCCATCCTGATAGACTTGGCAGTTGGTTGCTGTCCTTTTCTGCTCTTAGGCATGCCCCTCACAGCCAGCATCTGGCCCGCAAACCAGGAGGGAAGTCTCCACCTTCCCTTCCATAATGTTGTGTACATTATGTTGTGTACAACTTGTTCCCACAACCTGGGGAATGTTGCAATCCCCCACATCAAGGCGGGTCAGCAGGCACCTGAACTGCACCTTGAGGCAGCTGAAGAGGCACTTAGTCTGCATCCTGGTATGGTTCAGTCACTCGTTGAATTGTGCCCTGCTGGGGGCCAGCTGTCTGGTATACAGCTTCCTCAGCCACAGCATGAGGGGGTAGGCCTTGTCCCCCACAATGCAGACTGGTACCTGCATGTCCCCAACTGCCAGCTTATGGTGAAGGATGAAAGGGATCACCTCCTTCTTCTGGCACAGGCTGGAATTGCAGAACATGTGGGCATCATGAGCCCTGTCTGACCACCCGATGTAAATGTCCGTGAACTGTCCATGGTGGTTGACCAGGGCATGCAGCACCCTGGAGAAGTAGCCCTTCCAGTTAACGGTTGCACAATGCTCCAGGGTGTGGATCAGAACGTGGGTCCTCTCGAAGGCCCCAACCCAGTCTGGGAACCCCAGGGCAGCAAATCCGGCAATGACCTGGTCCTCCACAGCAGGATCGAGCGGATCACAACCTGCAGAGGTAGGTGACTGAGCACACAACAGGGACTGAGGGAGGGCGTACCTGAGCCCTTCCAATCTGCTCCCCTAGAAGCTCTCCAGGAGCCCTCCCATAAGGCCAATCCCCCAGCAGCAAGGCTGTGTGAGGGTGGGACAGCATGATTCCCTGGGGGTGGGGCAGAGATTCTCTCCACTCCCTCTCCACCCCTCATACTCCTCATGCCCACTTCCCAACGGTCCCCCCTTTGGTCCGATGCCCCCCCCATGCAGGAACCACTACCCGGGGGTATGTTACCTCCATGAGGATGGCCCCAACAGTGGACTTCCCCACATCAAACTTTGCACACTGACTGCTAGCTGTCAGTAGTGGCAAGCTTCCAGAGGGTGATTGCGACTCACTTCTCCACAGGGATGGCAGGCTGCAGCTGGGTGTCACGTTTCAGAAGAACAGGAGTGAGCCAGGCACAGAGCTCCAGGAAAGTGGCCTTCCGCATATGGAAGTTTTGGAGACACTGCTGGTTGTCCCACTGCTCTATGACCAGCCGGTCCCACCAGTTTAAACTGCTGTGTTGCCTCCAGAGCTGCCTGTGCACCAGTGCCAGGGGAGGGGGTTGTGCAGCAAGGACAACGGTCCTGAAGATGGTCTCAGGATTGACCTCACTGAGGAACAGGGAAACAGCTGACGGAAAGTTCAGCACAAGCTGCAGCATGTCCATGTGGGGCCATCACAAGCCCAGGGGCAGCTCTGGCACCATAGCACCCAGGGAGCAGCTGTGTCACCTGCAAACACAGGGCAAGCACAGCAGACACTGCAAGAGCTCGGCCTTCCCTCACAGGGGTGGATGAGCCCACAACAGGGTCAGGGTATGCTTGTCTGGAGGGGTCTCTTCAGGGCTCTAGCATCAGCTCCCAGAAGGAAGTGGTGACCCACAACCCTGGCTGACATGGTTCTGTCTGGCTGTTTTGCTAGGAGAGTGGCCAGGGTGTCTGGCTGCTCTCTGTTGACAGAGTATATTGCTCTTTTGATGCGCCTTGATGGCTGGATGTGCTCTGTCGACAAGAATTCTGTCATAAGATATCTTACCACACAAACTTCTGTTGGCAAAACCCTGCAGTCTAGACATAGACTAAAAGACAAAGCTGCTTATAGGTGTTTGGATAAACCAGTTTCCAGCTATGAATTATTCAGCACAATTTGAATAGTCAAAGTTGTCATATGGTACAGTGTCTACTCCCGGAGTGGATGGCTGAACAGTTTAAACAAAAGAATAATGTAGATTAAGCAACAGATAATGTGACAAACACATTGATATGAGTGGGGCTTTGGGCAGACTCAAGATCTGCTCCCATGGAACTCACTATAGGATCAAAGTTTAACATAGCATAGCCAGCTCAACTTCTTTGTCCTCTTACTGCATCCAAAACTGAACCAACTTCTATGGCAAGGCCACCAATTTTTTAAAAGATATAAAAAGACATACAATTAGAAGCATGGAAGTTTTGCTTCTTCACAAACACGCACTTCTTCAGAATGACTGGATTAAAAACAAGCTGCTTTACTTTGGGTGGAGGTCTGCTTGAATTAATTTATTTGAATGATACATCACTATTTTTTTGCAAGAGTTTTTTGATCATGTATGTCTCAAGAGATTGGTTGTAGTGTAACATGATTATGTTGGAACCAGTACTGATCTATTCATTTTATGCGTCTGCTTGCTTTTGTATGGTTTCTTGGCTGGTACATAAATGCCTAATCCCCTTAAGGTTACTGCTCTCATGATGAAAGGCACCAGGCAACTGAGCCATTCTGAGAACTAATCAGTCCAACACTATTGCTTTAAGAATGCACCTGCAGATTTCAAAAGACATCATGGTTTTGATCAGGAATAAAATGATCATAAGAAGGAGAGATGAAAAACATATAATCAAACATAATTGTTTGAGGAGAGAAACAATTGCTGTCAAATGGAAAACATGAGCTGAGTGTATTCTGTACAATTGATTTACTTAACAAGCTTAGCCACTTTCTGATGATAATCATGATTTCTTCAGAATTACTCAACGCAGGTTTCTGCCTTTATTTGCTATTCAAATACATGTCAGACACTACGCAAAAGACTGGATAAACCACACCCATATTACCATCCTCCCACCTAGTCTTTGCTCATCTTTAAGGTTCCAAGGAGGGCTATTTATGGGGTCAGAAGTGGCATTGCAGGGTTGGGAACTGGTTCTGCACTGGACAGAGGGAGAGCTCATGGGGAATATGTTTAGTTTCTTCTTCAACCCCACAAAGGTAACTTACAAATTAATACAACCTACTGAGGTGTTTGCAGGGCAGTAATGGGAAAAGGAAGCCCCATTAGCACAGCCTCAAATGATAAACATATCATGACAATACCTCCAAATCCCAAGACCTGACCACAAGAGCAGCTCATTGTAGGAGTTTTTTTTTTCATTTTTTTTTTGCTTAGTCTGTCTCTTCAAACTCTCTGAGTTCTAGTCATTAGAACAGCTGCTCCTCCCAATGAGCTCTCCAGTAGCACATTATCTCCTCATGCAGGACTTCTGCAATTGTTGCATTTGGAGCCATAGCACTGCTGCAGAATTCCAAAGAGGGATTGCAGTATGTGATCAGACCAGCTGTGCTGCTGGTTGTAGGAAGGTTACCACCATGTATATCCTCAAACCATTCACATTTGTTAGATGCCTAAATGTCGTCGGATTGAGGAAAGATCAGGTAGGTCTGTCCTTGAGTAGACAGATGAACCCTTTCCTGATCAAGGTCTGCACTATACTACTGTTTGTGCAGTAGCTATGAATCACTAAGGCTACAGCTACATTACCACAGAAGATCAACCCACTCAGGGTCGCTCTTCTGGGATTTCACTTACTGCATATGGGAGATGCTCTCAGGGGTCAAAGTCAACCCCTCTGCTCTTCATGAGAGGTGAGGAATAAGGAAGGTTGAAGGGAGAAATGTTCTTGTCAACCTTCCCCCATGTAGACAGACATGGAAGTCAACTGCAGATAAATCAATTTTAGCAATGTAACTGGCACAGCTAAAATTGCATATCTGCAGTTCACTTCTCTGTCTAATATAAATATAGTCTAAGACCAGTAACTAGTACTGATCTCATTCTCACTCAAATCAAGTGGGGTTTTGCCTACACAGGAGAACTGGGTGGTCCTTAATATTTCTTCCATTCTTTGAACTGGCCATGTGGAAGACCTTATGCATGGGGGAAAACTTCTAACATTGGATTATACATGTAATACAATTACAGGGTAAAGAAATATCAAACATCAGAATCAATCTATCTTTCTTCTTCACAGCCAAATGGATTGCCTTCCATTTGCAGATAACTGGGCACAACAGAGCCAAAGAAAGCCAAGAATCTGCCTTTTAAGCTCCATATTTTATTTTCATCACTTGACAAACCCAGAATATTTTGAAGATCATCTTCCAGCTCACAAAAGAGAGAAACACCTACTGGCTTATATACACAGCCTATTAAAGAAGATATTTTTGCTCATATGCTGTGCTCAGTTTGCAGACATGCCCGTGAATGTTCTCCTCAATGTAGTTTCCTGGTGGCGTAGGTGATGGTGTAAGAGTTCAGAGGAAAATCCAGGAAGTCTGTGTGTGCGCACACGTGCACACACACACATGCACTGATATCTCCTCTGTAATCTGTTTTACACTATGCAGTGTAATTTTATTATGATTTCTATAGCCTACCATAGTCCATGTTGGCTGAATTATTGTAAAAACCAGGAAAAAAGTGATCAAGAACTTCATGACAATTGCAGGGATAAAAGTTAAGTAGTAGATTTAGTGGACAATACATAAGCTTTTGTAACACAAAAGAATCACATTGCCAAACAATAAAAATCATTTTCGTTCTACCACTCCTGTGCATTGTATTACAAAAGGTGCCAATGGTGTGAATAGTTCTACTCAGAACATCTTCATCAATCAATAAAGATGCAGCGCTTTAACTGTTTAGGTGGTGGTTGGTAGCATTTGCTGATCTTTTGTTAACCCACAGGCAGCATGGCTTTGAGCAAGCTCCTGGCTGCATGGGGGAGGAGGAATGGTGCTGAGCTCACACCTCACATGCCAATGGAAATTGGTTCGTGTGCCACACTTGGCACTTGTGCTGGGGGTTGCTGACCCCTGCTGTAAACCCTGTGTGCAATGGAAACAACTTCGAGTCAGAAGTGCTGCAGCACCACTGTGGCCCTAGTTCCAAAACCTATCCTACCAGTTCTCCTAGAGGCCAAGTGAGAGTGATGCTTTTAGAACAGGGTGGTAATATTTACAACGCACATCTGAGCAGTTCTGATTATATCCCATAGAGGGCAGTGTTACAACAGTAACCAATTACACTACAGATATTTCCAAGGTTAATTTTTATATATAAAAGTCAAATCCAAAGATCATCTTCAGCATTTTACAGTTGCAAGTTATGCACTATCAAGACAATCACTCATATACAAGAAGAATCCCTGTGTTTGCCTGCAAGCATCCCATCCATGACAATTGTTCATCTTAAAAAGAGACAAGACAAGCGTTGTGAGGATCAGATAAGACCGACAGGGAGAAAACACTAAATACATATTCAGCTGTTAGGGAGTGGAGGAATTATGCTCTTTCGGATGGCATTCCTTGACTCTCACTTGCCTCCTGGCCTGTCACTGCTCCATCAGCTCATGGTTTGTAGGGAGTAACATCACAATAGAAGCAACTGGTGCTTCTCATGAGGGTTTATGGTCTCCATGATGCTATTCAGATAGGATCAAGTCAACTGACTCAGACAATACACCATTCCCAAATGTCATCTAGTACGTAAATTGAATGTGAAGTTTGCACCCATACAGGTATCTCTCACATTCTTCACATTTGTGCGTCCATGTCTCAGCATTGTGCAAGTGTATAGTTATCATACTGGAAGCAGAAAGTATTGCTAACATCTGACTTTGTTTCTGTCCTAAAAAAGACAATATACCATAATTTTATGTTTGTCATCAGTTTTTTCTCTGTACCCCCTCCCATTTTCCACTCCAAGTTATTAGGCTGTATTAGGCACTGAAGGAACCTGTGAAAGTCCAAAGGTGGCTGATTTTTATTTGTTCAGTCTGTACTGTCAAAAAGTAATTTTGGAAAGCAAAATGAATGTGTCCTTTTCCCTATAGTTTAAGCACTACATTCACAGGAAACAATTTCTGGAGAAACGGTAAAATCTGCAAAAGTTATCTGAAAGAGCTCTCTGGGCCCCCTCCTGTTTTAAACTTTCCCAGATGTTAGCCAGGTGTCTTGGTCAATACATCAGTCAGTGGATTAAAGCTAGTCTCTGCATATAAAGAATCGAATCATTTGGAGAGAATCAGCGTATATTCCTGTTAGTGGTTCCAAGTCCACCCAAACCACATGAAACAAAGCAACTAAATATGGTACTGCTCAAAGTAACCCAAAATCATTCCACTGAGGTTCTGCTGCATTCCCTCCCACTCACCCCACTTAATATATGAATGAGAACATTCTTCTAGTGCACCTGGGAGGTGGGGTCCTCTGAAACATGCTTCACTTCTCTTTTTCAGAGTAGAATCTTCTCGTGAATACAGAAAGGAGAAGAGACTTCCTGACATTCAAAAAAGAAATAGGCCTTGCTTTCTTTCTTGTAAGTCAAAACACAACAGGGGCACTGAGAAAGTTGTACATGTTTGACGTAGCCTGTTACCTACCAATTCCGTATTCCCTGGGGAACCAGAGCATGACCACCTGTCAGCCCTGTGCTCTTGCAGAGCCAGGGAGTGATACTCATGAAGGACAAGCCCCCACCCCACCTGGGGTCTCTGTTGGAACTAGAAGACAAAACACACTTAAGTCCCACCAACGAGGGTGACTGGATTAAGGAAACACACCCCTTGCCTCATGTGCATTAAAGATAGAGTAGAAAGCAATCTCCATTAGCATACAGAATGGAGAACAGCTTTTCCAAACCTGGAACCACACCGAACTACAAGATACCGAAAGGAGAAAAGCACTTCCTGATGGGAAATCTCTGCTTCAAATGCTAATTAACCCAGGCATGCTCAGACCCAAATTAGTCATTATCAGACCAATTCTAGTAATAATCCTGTTGATATCCAAAATAGTGAAACTCCCTAATTGCATTGTGAGTTCTTTTAAGGAAGATCACCCATAGCCAGGCATGACTGGTCTCTATTATCTCGTCTGTTTACTCGTAACCATGTTCTTCTTGAACCATTGTCCTGTCCCGTCCCTACAAAATATGCCTACCCTTGCTCAAGAAACTGTTCTGATGCATGATGTAAACTCTGCATCAGTTCAATCGAGACTTCATTATCCCCTGCCTGATCACGGTGGGGGCTCTGCTTGTCTCCTGCCCTCGGGACCCCCAGCTACCATCACAACCTGGGAATCCCAATCAGTGCAAACTCCACAGAGTGGCAAGATATCTATCTCTCTAGCCAGAGCCTACCCCTGCCTTACATAATCAATTATATGGTTTGCTAGCCCTAACAGTTGTAATCAGTTGCAATTTAGATTTAATATTGTAGCTCTTGAACATATATTCACTACCTAGAAATAAATAACTTTCATTGTTAAACTAGTTACTTCCCTCTTTTCTTTCTCTCTTGCTCACTTTTCCTCAAGGGTGTAGTTCTGGCTGTGCAACGATGCTTCTTGTACCTATGGTAAAAATCCCTGTAGTGCCCAAAAATCCTGTAGGGTTTGCCCATCAAGTGGGTTACTAGGAAAACAGTTGTGCTGTGAAAGTGGGGGTTGGGGAGGGACTGCTGGGGAGGGGGTGGCATAGTAGAGTGGCAGCTGAATGTGCCGTTTAACCCAGCCACTGAGTCCAGGAGTACCCAAGGGCCACAGCTTGGCACTGCTGTGCAACCCAGCCCACTTTGTACTGGGACATTTAAGATGTCAGCTTGTAAGTGTTGATTAACAGACCTCTCAGACGAGCTCTGGCAGTGTATGGGTGTGCTCGCTGGAGTCCAGGGTGGGAAGAAATCTTGTGGACCTTGGGCAGAATAGATCCATAAATCTTGGGTTGGGCAGAATAGATCCATTGGGAGGAAAAACTGGCAAAAGGGGGAAGTAAAGCTCCAGAACACTAGTAACACAAGTGGCACACAGGGAATTATTCCCCTTCCCTGCCCATAACCCCAAATAAATAAGAACAACCCAGAGTAGTGGGCAAATCTGGCAACAAGCCTTCTTCTTGTCATCCCTCTCCACCCCAATATAGGGTGGACAGCAAACTTGCCAGGATGGTCTTAAGAGCAGGATCTGGGTCCTTTAGATGTGACACACCATTGTCCTATTTAAGTTTGCTTTCTTTCTCATCTATCTTGAAAACACAGAATGGCAAGCAGGAAGACGCCTTACTGTAAGAGGCAGTCCAGAGAAAAAACTAAATGTTTAATAAAAATTAGCATATCAAGTATATTACACGAGTTCCAAGGGACAAGACAAGATCAGGGCATCATTGTATTAGCATGATTTTAACAGCTCCCAGTCAATGGCAGGTGGGATTGAGCCTAGAACATCTGAAGCTAAAAAAAGTCATCTACTGACAGTAGCAGACTCCATCTCCTAAGTGGTCTCAGTGCCACGAGAGGGGGACAGAGCACCACACCTAGGAGATGGAGGGGGGGCTACAATAGGTTCTGCACATACTCATTATAAGAGACCTATTCCTGGCCTGAAAGATTTACAATTTAAACAGACCAGACTGAGAAAAGGTAGGGAGGAGGATTAAACAAGGCTTGTACATAGATACAGTAATCTGCAGTGTACAACAGGCCATTTTCTTCAGTGACCAGAAGTCAAAGAATCTTTTTCATAGTAAAGTTTTAGGCCCATGTGGCAAGTCAGAAAACAAAACATAATCCAGGCTGTGTAGTTTAGAGAATTCTGTAAGATGATCAACAGGCAAGTATACAATCACTGCATTGTTTCATTGTCTGTAAATAACCTTCAGTTGGCGTTCCTGCTAGTTTTTGGTCATCAGTTAATGGATGTATGAAGTAATGGCGTCATTCTGTGAGATATATTTCTTTTCCCCATTACTGAACAGTGAGTTTTCCTGTGAAATATCATGGCAGCAGTATCCAAACAATTCATAGCTGTGGGATACAGACATTCATCAGAAGCACATGCCCTGTTTTGTTAACGCAGTGTTGAAAATTTGAACCTCCAAATGAGAACAAGAAAATGTTAAAGTTCTCATAGCAATGTTATCTTGCTCACATTGTACATAGTATGGGCTACATTCCAGTGTTGGCAGCTCTGATTTATAAAGGGAGTGCATAAGCCCTGTCTTCTCATCACAGAAGCAGCCAGGCAAAACGCCTTCTTGTCCTATAACAATGTGCTGGAAGGTACATCAAGTTTACTCCCTTGATCATGAATCAGGGATGTAATCCAAAGCCTACTGAAGTTCATGGGCATCTTTCCAATTATTTCAATGGATGTGAGATTGGCCCTGGAATGTCTCAGGAAGGATGGGTTTGCTTAAAAGGAACCCTTGCATTGCCCTCCAAAGCAAACATGCACAAGTTTTGTTTTGGGAGGATTTTTTGATGTTGTTAAAACATATTCCTAAAATATTCCACAGGCATATTCCACAATTTTGGCTCTAAGCAAATAGAGTTTTTTAGAAAGTGACAAGTGGCTGAAAGTCGGTTAAAGTTGAACTGTGATTCAATGCAGTAGTATTTGTGGCATCTCACATTTATACAGAGCTTTAGGCACAGAAGGATTTTACAGCACTTCAGAACTTATCAGTCAGACTCACCATTTCATTACTTAACTTTTATGCTAAGTGGTGAATCAAGTTCCATTATACAAAGAACCACTTACTCCACTACTGAAATGTAAGCACATATGGAGTGGAGCTAGCAGGTGCTTAATACCACTCCACAATAATCTAGGTTAGTGCAAAAAAAAATACTATAGCCATTTTACATTTCACAATGAATTTAGATAGCCACAACGTAATCATGCAAAAAGCAATCTGGCTAAAACCCTAGAGTAAATATCCTTGAGAAAAGTGTTGTGAAGACATTAATGACAAGGGGCCTGGAAGACAGCTTGAAACTAAGCCTCTTAGCACCCTGCTGCATAGGAACAGTGCAGTCATCTTTCAGTGCAAAGGCTGTTCACCTAACGGATGAACCACAGCCCTGCACGAGGGCTACATAAAAGGTTTTCCAAAGAATATTGATGAACATTAGATTAGAGTATGCTGAAGAGAAGAAACTCAGGGCAGTGTTTCTGTGTACACTTCCAGATAGAATATTTAATAGTCAGTTTATCATAAAGGATATATAAACACTCCCTGTAGACAGGTATCTTCACAGGAGATGACCTCCTGGACTCCTGCAGGCAAAGGTGCAACCAGAGAGGAGCAGCTGGCCCAAGACTATTCAGAGGTGAAAGCAAGCAGGTGTGCCCTGGTGTATAGCTCTGGCAAGAGCTGGCTGAGCTGTGGCAAAAGCCAGCAGGGAACTGAAAGGGACCTGGGTTGCAGTAGGACAGGGCAGATTAGAAATTTTAAGTTACTTTCACTCCTTCTGACCACAGACAGGAAGGAGAGGAGGGGTTCTAGCTGGTGTAGGTCTCTCTGCTGGGATGGATGAGGGAAGAGACACGCAGTGTTTCCAGTTTGCAGGGGAAGAGAGACAAGCGACCTGCCAGTCAGGTATCTCTGGTAGAAAAGAAGGGGAGAAATCCTAACTTGCTAGAGTCACTCCATTGGGAGGGAAAGGGGATTGGGAGAAGAGGTCACAGCAATGTGAAGTCAGTAACCCTTTTAAAAAAAAAAAGAAAAAAACCATTCTTCTCAGACATCTCTCTTTATTAGGAAAATTGTGGCTGCACTCGTTTACAGGCACATTTCCTTGGTTGTCCTCAGAGTTTGCCAAAATAATCCAGTCATAAGCCGGATCTTTGCCCCACTCTCCTGTGGTGCCATTCAGCTCTCCCCAAAATCACCCCTTGCCCTCACTCCTCAGGGTTAGGCCGACAGTATTCCTCAGGACACTGTCTCCAGTACCAGCCTCTAGGCTGCGTCTTCTGTTTCAGTGGTTTCACAGCCCTCCTTCCTGGGGCTATCTGGGTTGAGTTGTCTTCTTCCCCCTGACCCCTCCTGCTTCTCTGCCACCATCAGACAAACATTAAAAGTTGGTTTAAAAGGTAACTTTCAGATAGAGCTGAAGTAAGGGTTTGGCAAAGGACTTTTGCTTGATGCTATCATGCCGAGTGCAGGGCTGTTACACTTCTCAAAACTGGGTAGAATGTCATTCTGAACAGGTAGTGATCCATAGCTCAATGTGTAGCTGGCAGATATCAATCCAAGTGCCCCAGGGATCAGTTTTGGGGCCAATTTTGTTGTACATCTTCATTAAGGACCTGGATGATGGGATGGATTGCACCCTCATCAAGTTTATAACAACATTAGGTAGAGGGAGAGGTAGATATGCTGGAGGGTAGGGATAGGGTCCAGAGTGACCAAGACAAATGGGAGGATTCGGCCAAAAGAAATCTTATGAGATTCAACAAGGACAAGTGCAGAGTCCTGCATTTAGGACTAAAGAATTCCAAGCACTACTACAGGCTGGGGCCCAGTTGGCTATGCAGCAGTTTTGCAGAGAACTTCCTGGAGGTAATGGACAAGAAGCGGGATATGAGTCAACTGTATGCCCTTATTATCATGAAAGCTAACAATATATTGGGATGCATTAGTAGGAGCATTTCCAGCAAACTGAAGGAAGCGATTATTTTCTCTTTGGCATTGGTGAGGCCACACAGGGACTACTGCATCCAGTTTTGGAGCTTCTACTAGAGAGGATATGGACAAGTTGGTGAGAGGTGAGTGAAGAGCAATACAAATTATTGGGGGTGAGGCATTTGCCTTATGAGGAACTGGGGTTATTTAGTCTGCAGAAGAGAAGAATGAGGTGGGATTTGCAGGGCCATTCTTAGGCATACAAAACTACACAGGGCACCACTAAATTTGGCGAACCACGGTGTCCCAAAGAACACAAAGACAGCCTTGGGGTTTGGTAGCAGCCTTCAACTACCTGATGGGGGTTCCAAAGAAGATAGAGTCAGGCTGTTCTCAGAGGTAGCAGATGACAGAAAAAGGACCAATGGTCTCAAGTTGCAGTGTGGAAGGTCTACATTGGACATTAGGTAAAAACTGTCTCTAGGAAGGGTGGTGCAGCACTGGACTGGGTTGCCTAGGAAGGTGGTGATTTTTAAGTCTCAATCTGTAGACCTCTGCAAGTCCGCAGATATCTGCTTTATATCCATGGGTATCTGCATCCATAGATCACTTTTACAGATGTGGATACCAATTTTTTTTTTATCCTGACAAAGCCATGGCTGGGATGAGTTAGTTGGTATTGGTCCTGCTTTGAGCATGGATTTGGACTAAATGACCTCTTGAGGTCTCCTCCTACCCTAATCTTCTGTGATTTGATTTACTTGCCCCATTTTGATACTACAGGTCGAACCTCTCTAGTCCAGCACCCTTGAGACTTGACCAGCACTGAACCAGAGAATTTGCTGGACCACAGGTGGTCAATATTGTCTAGCACATTACCAACATTTCCACTGCTTCCTGGGCTCTTAGAATACATTTATGGGCAAGTTACAGCTAAATAACAGCACAGAACATGGAGACCGAGGACCAGTGGCTGTCAGACTTTATGGGACCATGGGAAACTTGGCCACACCACAGTAAGTGCTAACTAAGATCACGTTGGATTACAGATGTTGCCAGATGAGAGAGAGCTGGACTAGAGAGTTTCAACCTGTACTTCATATAAGCCAAAGGATAGGATAAACATGGAAATGATTTTTAAAGAAGAAAAAGGAATGCTTTTTTTCTTGTGGCAATTACAGTGCTATGCAAGTTATCGCTTTCTGAGTTAGTGGCTGACAAATAGTATACATCTCTTTTTGCTAAAACTACACAGGCTCAGCTGGATTGTACCACACTCCTGACCGTGTGAGGGATAGATTACACTCCTCTTCCAATGGTGCACCTCTAGTAACATGTAAAACTACAGAGGTAGAGCCTGCTCCTAGTTACATGGGGGTAGTTTCCACTTTAATGAGAGCAAGAAAAAGTCATGTAATCTTCATTGTCGGTTCATCTGCAGTTAAACTACAAAAGGTCAATTTTCATTGTGTTATACACAAGCAATCCAGCTGACCTCAATGACAGGACACGAAGACTAGCACTGGTCCCAATAAGAGTTTTGCAACACCTCTTCCAGGAAATACCCGCCACCCTCAAATCAAAGCAAGTCCCTCCCTACAACAGCTGGACAGGGCAAGAGTAAGGAGTGTTTCTTGGAAAGTATTTGCAAGTTGCTACAAATCACACACCTTCACAGAAGCAGTAAGAAGAATTTGGATTTTAAAGAATTGCCAGACTCCATATGCATTCTTTTGAATGTCTGGTTCCAACCTTCTATAAGGCTATATGCACCGCAAATGGACAATGCTGAAGAAATCCAGAAGTTATCTGCTCACATGCAGGTCTCATTTTTTCCTCTGTGACATTTTTGACCAAATTAATGAATTTGCATTTCTCACACCAAAGTCTAGGATTGAACCAAATCTTTACCAAACATGTGTTATAAAATTTGACCGTAACCTAAAGGGTAAACACTGTTAACAAGTAACAAAGAACATTTTCAGACCATTTTCTTTTCCAGTCATCAATCTCTAAGCAAATCTTTGCTACTGTCTAATACATGAGGATTTTTTTTTAACGGCAATAGCATTCTTTTGGATTTTAATTATGCCAGGCTAGATAAGAATATAGCCAAGAACAGACAAACCTAATCTTACAAATTGTGCTTCTCATGGTAAGGGTTTGTAAATCTCCCCAGATAGTCTAATACCAATAACAGTGGAGCAAAACGTGCCTCTTCTTAGATGAGAGGACCTTTTAGACTAAGATAATGAGACCAGCTCTCCAGAGATGAGGAGGATACGCAAGAAACACAGAACCCACAGAACTTGTAGCTTTGACCACCTTCAAACCTTCATACTTTCAAAGTGAAAGCTTTTTGCACTGATTTGCAAGGCATTCTTAGCCAGCCAGATGTGTGTTGGTGTGGTTGGGAACAAATGTCCTTTCTTGCATTTCATTCATAAATGAAGAAGAAGTGGAAGGGAAAGTGAATAAGTATCTTGTGTGTAGAGAAACATTAATACGATAAATCTAACAGTAGAATACATTTTTCCCTTGAGACTGCAGCAGTGGAAAAAGGAAAAATGCTTTGTCAGACTCCAGAAACGCAATGAATTTTAAGATGCTGACTTTATTCCAGTTTATACACTGAAATACTGAATAGGTTGATGTTAGCTGAAAGAGAAATTAACCTTGTCATGATACTTGTTAGTCAGGTGAGAAGTGATCCTGCACTGTAAAAGGTTAAATGGCAGAGTGCAAAAGCAACAATAAAAAAAGCTTACATAGGTCATTAACACATCTGGAATAGGGACCAAACGCCAATATGTACACACTATTTTTTAATGTCTCAACTGGAATGTATCACCCAGCATTAGCTACGTACTACTTGTATCCCACTTATCACCAAATCTGCCTGCAGGCTAATGCCTACCCTATTCACTTTTTGGGGTGATGACAAAAAACCCCAATGTGATCAGGTGGCTTGACTGCCTGTCTGCCTCTGTGCCACTCACACCATAGGAACTTGCTTACTGGCTCACTGTCCCATCCTGGAAATACAAGCAGAGCATTAGTTGCATCAGGGGTTAACTGCCTTGAGTAAGATTCTGATCAAACCCATCCTCTGTACTAGAGCTAGCACACCAGGATTAATTCACAGTCCATTAGAAAGCTTCTGACTTCCCTGCACCAGAGGAATTGTATTCATATTTCCTTACCTCAAACACTTTATATGGTGTTCTGAGTTTTGTGGAATCACAAGGGAAGGAAGGATGGAATCTGCCATCTGGAAGTGATTTACTATACTGCAGAAGTAAGCTATTTTCTACCTAATTTTAACAAAAAGACGTGCTACTGAGATAAATGCCGGACTAAAGCATGGATAAAACAAATATAAATATGAACTTTGACATTCCAAGCACTGAGCCTGCCTATCAAAAAGCATGAAGTGGAATTTGATTATCTTTTTGTTAACAAGCAAAATTTGACATCATTGAAACCTAGCAAGACTCCATCTGCTGAAGCGTGACATCACAGCAGAAAGATTTAATTTAAGAAGCTCAAGAAAAATTTGAATCCTTAACACAGAGGAAGTCAGGAGAAAATCACCACAAGGAATGATGAAGTAGATTCTCATTTTGTGGAAACGAAATCTACAACTGTAATTTTCCCTTAGGTGCAGTTCTCCCCATATGGTGCTCTTATGGCTGATCAGGAACTGCTATTTGATCCTTATTTCTTAAGGAATCTGTATTTGTTCATTTGGATTCCTAGTTGCATAATTCTTTCATCCTAACTCCCCCTATAAAAAAATCCAATCCCTTTTCATATTACCAAAAAGACTACTTTGAAATAATTAAAAGCAACAAGAAGTCCTGTCAGAAGAAGTTAGACAAAGCGGGTCTCTACCCATGAAAGCTTCTGATCCAAAATATCTTTTAGTCCATAAGGTGCCATAGGACTTCTTGTTGTTTTCGAAGATACAGAATACCCCTCTGATACTTGAAATAATTAGATTTTCCTGCATCTTCTTCAAGTCAAACATTTCCCCCATTATCATTTGTATCACCGTAGCACCTAGAAGCCAAGGTCCTGGGCCAAGATCTCCAGTGGTGGATTAGCATAAGGGCAAAAGGGCAGTTCCCCCAGGGCTCCATAAACCCATTTTGTTTGAACAACTTGCTTTAATGGAACAAAAGAAATGTCATGCCATTCTTATTTTAAAATTAAAGTACAATTTTTATTATGCATTGTGACTAATAATGTGTATGAATAGATTTTTAAAGCATAAATAATGAGTCTCATATTTGAACCTGCGACAGCTAACTTACAGCTCCTGAGCTCCAACTACCTTGAAATGGCCAACTTGTCAATAGACCAAGCTGGGCTGTATTTGTGGCTGCCATGTAGAGTTGATCTCCCATTTCTATATTATTTCCAAGAACATCTTGAACAATATGCTATTATTTGGTTACATTGTCATTCTAAATATGTTGTTGATCTTTATGGTAGCATGAGCTTTATAAGAAATGAAATCACTAAGAAGAAATGCTGAGTGTGTAAAACTTGACAACAGTTTTGTTGAGCAGACCAGAGAAGGACAGAAGAGTGAAAATAATGGACAAGGGAAGATCTCAAGTGTTGCTTAAAATCTAAATCATTACCCTTCAGATATTAAAGATGCTGTAACAGCAGAACTATACCATTTTTCATCTCTTTTCACTACAGGTTTAGCAAAGGAATGAGTGAGTGAAAGGGATTTTGAAATGCACACGTACAGCTTGCTTCATTCTTATAATCTTAAAGGTCCCTTTCAAAATGTTGACAATTTTCCATTTATACCTTTGTCTCACGGTATCGAACTGTACTGAAGAATAGTAACAGAGAGTAAGCTGTGCTAGTCTATACACTATCAAAACAAAAAGCAGTCAAGTAGCACTTTAAAAACTAGCAAAATAGTTTATTAGGTGAGCTTTCGTGGGACAGACCCACTTCTTCAGACCATAGCCAGACCAGAACAGACTCAATATTTAAGACACAGAGAACCAAAAACAGTAAGCAAGAAGGACAAATCAGAAAAAGATAATCAAGGTGAGCAAATCAGAGACTGGAGGGATGGGGGGGAAGATCAAGAATTAGGTTGAGTCAAGTATGCAGACGAGCCCCTATAGTGACTCAGAAAGTTCCCATCACGATTTAAACCATGTGTTAATGTTCCAAATTTGAATATAAATGTCAGTTTGTCCACTTATCTTTCTAAAACGGAGCGATAATTTCTCTTCAGTAACACACATATCTTGAAGTCATTGACAGAATGCCCCATTCCATTAAAATGTTGACTAACTGGTTTGTGGATCTGGAGTGTTCTGATGTCTGTTTTGTGCCCGTTGACCCTTTGTCTAAGGGAGTTAGAAGTCTGTCCAATATACAAAGCATCTGGGCATTGTTGGCACATGATGGCATATATGATGTTAGTAGAGGAGCATGAGAAAGTGCCCGTGATTCTGTGAGTAACCTGGTTAGGTCCAGTGATGATATCTCCAGAGAAGATATGTGGACAAAGCTGGCAGCGGTGTACTGAAGAATGTTCTTTTTCAAAGCTTGAGCTGACTAAAAACAAATTACAGTCAACCATCCATCAACATCATTTGATATGCTAACTCTTGTCAATTGGGCAAGGAGTTCTAAGCAACATAGACCTGAGTGCCGTTATCCATGGTTTTGCTGAAACAAAAGTCAGAAAGCACACTTGAGTTTTGATTGCATGAAACAGCATTTGCAACTGAGACATTTCTTATGTTTTTCAGTTTGGAGTTTAGTTCATAGCATACTCAGCATTTCCAACTTAATTTGTGTTTAACTTGTATTAGCTCTATAATGATAAAATTTGATTACATTATTTGAGGTGGTTTTTTTTTGGTCATCTGAAGCTGCATTTGTAAATAGTGACAAACTTTAGGCTGTGCATTGAAATACACTTCTTGCCATGCTTAATAATAAAACTGTGATTTATACATAATTAATAACAGCTTGTTATTTTAGTGTGTAACTGTACAATAACATTTCGGTATATTGGGTAGGGCCTCTTGTGACTAGTTGTCCCAGGACCTGTCCTTTGCTGGGCTTAGTTGCCAACTCAACATAGACTGACCAGGAGAGAATGGGATTTCTCTTTCCCGGAAAGGAGCAGCTGGTCCAGGTCAGACCTCTGGAAACCACCCCTGGCAGCAGGAAGCTCTACTCCCCTTTGGCCTCAGTTCCTGCCCCCATTTCTCTCTGCCTAGAAGGATTAGAAGAATCACTGTATGGGAAGCCCCTCCCCCCATATGTGTAAGGTTTCTATTCCCAGACAACTCACCCAGCACCATACCACATACTTGAATTCCCACATCCCCTGTGCCTGGACCCTGTGTGAGCCCTTGTGCCCAAATCACCCACCACAGAACCTCCCACTATCATCTGTTGCCCAACAAACTCCACCCTACTGAGCCTAAACCAGCTGTACCTGGAACCCTCACCCCAAGCTCCACTGAACTCACCCCTGCTGAGCCCCATTCCCCCTGCACCCAGTACCCCCACTGAGCCCCATCATCCACATCCCACACTCTCAAATCCTCACCAAGCTGCACTCAGATTTCCCCACACAGAACCCTCTCACCCCACACCCAGATACCTCCACCCTGAAGTCCCACCACACTTGAATACTTCTGGGCCAAGCCTGACACATGGATTGGGATCCAGAGGTAGGTGTGCACATGAGATTTGGTCCCTCTCACTTGCTGCCTGGGTGCACCTGGTGCAGAGGTGCAGGTCCCTGTGTATTTATAGGGGCAGGTCCTGTTCTTGCACTGTTGGGGTCAGAGGCAACTTCACCAGTGAATCTGAGTCCTGGGGGGTGGGGAGGGTGGGTCTTGAAAGATCACCTCCCACCTCCACGCAGTCAGAGGTCTCTGTAATAGTGGTCATGATGGAGCCTCCCCTTTTATTTATTGACAAAAAAAATACGCAGAGTTTTGCTGAATTTGAAAATATTGTATGCAGAGTTTTTATTTTATTGACACAAAATTCCCTCAGGAGTAAATGCTGATTCAGCTATACAGGTAAGTGCAGGGTTTTGTTTTGGTTTTTTTTCGTAAAGCAAAGAAGAGGGTACTCAGCTGGTGCCCTGCCTCTCCCTCCCCCACATCCAATCCTGTGGCTGGGGATGCCAAGGTTACCCAGGGCTGGCAAGTAACAGCACAAAAAAAAAAAGGCACTGGGTAAGTGCATTGTGTGGTTCAGAGCTAATGTCTCACTCCCTCTCAGCCACTGGCATGGACATGGAATGTGCAGCCTGCTCACCCTTCCATGCCATTACTCTTTCTATAGAGCCTATACTGCATACAAAAGGAGGCATCTTCTACTGGGTCATTGCCTTGCACAGAACCACAAGCCAAGTGACAATGTGGCCTTTAATAGATTTCCCACCGCGATTCATGGCACAGAATATGAACCTCTCCAAGTCATGAAGTTGTCAAGAGTTGTTTCACCTAGAAGGACATTTATCAAAGACTTTAGACCAAGAGCTCAGCTGATATAAAAAAAAAAATCAGTCTACAGGCCATAATATAGAATTTGTAGAGGATGCTGTGTCAATTATGTATTAGGGTGCTGTACTGTTCCTAATAAAACCTGTGTGCACAAAAAGACTGGGTGTTCAAAGACACAGTGAACCCTAAGAAGTTCTCCTCCAGTTTCAGCTTTATTCCCTGAATCTCTGGGAAGGAATGTAACTATTATTTCCATTAATTCATGGCTTGTTTAAATGTTTGTATGAGGGATTTTCTGAAATATAAATAAGTTACAGACTGTGAAAGTTCTGTAGAACTAAAGTCTCTCCCCCAAGTCTGGTCTTTTTTTCCAAGGCACATAGGAAAACCTAAACTGATTACGAGGCAATGAACATAACAGAAGAGGACATTGGCTCCCTTTCGCTAATCAGAGGACAGGAAACAGCATAATTACTGATTCTAATTGTATGCTTATTTCTTAATTTACTGCCTCAGATTTTTCCATTTATTAATATATAAAAGGTGCATGTCCTGCATAATATCAAGTTTGTAAGCTCTACTGAAATGAGCATAAATCAGTTTATTCCAGAATTATCCTGTGGTAAAATATAAAATGTATTAAAATTGTGAAACTAATCTGACTGACTTTCACTGAAGGAAAAAGAAAAAAAGTTGTTGAACTGATGCACATTGGGAGAAAAAAAAAATGTAAATGACTGCAAGCAGTTCCAGCTCCACACTCACTCAGCTCCCATTTGGAAGGAACAGCTGCTCTTTTAACAACCTGTACAAAGTAATAAACTCTCCTACATGAGATGATGTAGCAGAGCTATTACGGAGGTGACTGTTCTCCCCAATGGGCCTCACGGCACAAGACCAATGTCCAAGGCACAGACCCACCTTGCCCTTTATTCACTTCCCAGTGACTTTCCCTGTGACTTTCTGCTCCAAAGTAAACTCCACAGCCCATTCCTCCAGAATCACAGGCCCAATTTTGTTTCTCTCATGGCTTTTCTAACATTCTCCAACCCCTCATTAAATAGGGCTGATGATAACTCACGTGATTAATTCAAAACTTGTTTTATTTTTATTAGACCTGCAATAAGATACCAACTGAAATGTGTTACATAATTTTGATTTTTTTGTATGTTTGTTTGTTATTGAAATCAGTATGTTGCCTCTATTTTTTTCCCCACCCGGAGTGTAATGAATTTATCAAGTGCATCAACATGGAGGTGATCTGTGACATGGAGGTGGGGGTCACACGTCACTTTCATATTGGTGCACCTAACAAGATTCATATGGTAGGAGTGGGACCAAGGGATTCTGAGTGTGGGAGGGGACTCAGGCCTGGAGCAGAGGATTGGTGTACAGGGGTGTGAGGGAAATGATCATCATGACTGCATTGGGATGTTTCTAGTGCAGTTCAACACAGATTAGTGTCATGCCAAAACCAATCAGCATCTTCATCACTAATCCTACCATCAAAGGCTCCTTCACTTACACAAGCTACTAATGTCAAATAGTAACAGAGAGTAAGCCGTGCTAGTCTATACACTATCAAAACAAAAAGCAGTCAAGTAGCACTTTAAAGACAAGCAAAATAGTTTATTAGGTGAGCTTTCGTGGGACAGACCCACTTCTTCAGACCATAGCCAGACCAGAACAGACTCAATATTTAAGACACAGAGAACCAAAAACAGTAAGCAAGGAGGACAAATCAGAAAAAGATAATCAAGGTGAGCAAATCAGAGAGTGGAGGGGTGGGGGGGAAGATCAAGAATTAGATTGAGTCAAGTATGCAGACGAGCCCCTATACTGACTCAGAAAGTTCCCATCACGATTTAAACCATGTGTTAATGTGCCGAATTTGAATATAAATGGATGAACTGACATTTATATTCAAATTTGGCACATTAACACATGGTTTAAATCGTGATGGGAACTTTCTGAGTCACTATAGGGGCTCGTCTGCATACTTGGCTCAATCTAATTCTTGATCTTCCTCCCCACCCCTCCACTCTCTGATTTGCTCACCTTGATTATCTTTTTCTGATTTGTCCTCCTTGCTTACTGTTTTTGGTTCTCTGTGTCTTAAATATTGAGTCTGTTCTGGTCTGGCTATGGTCTGAAGAAGTGGGTCTGTCCCACGAAAGCTCACCTAATAAACTATTTTGCTAGTCTTTAAAGTGCTACTTGACTGCTTTTTGTTTTAAGCTACTAATGTGGGATCTTCTTGGGCCAATGCCCCTCTGCCACGTACATTGGACAAACCAGACCATCTCTACATAAATTTGTTCTGTTGTGTAACCACCCACAGGCAGACTAACTTGGGACCTCGGGAACAGAGTGCATGAGCCTCTACAGCAGGGGTCAGCAAACTTTCCAAGGCAGAGTGCCAAAATATGGATTCTTGACCTCTATGTGCAGTCCGAGTGTCAGTGATGCTTTTAAAGGCACTAATTGTTCTACTTACAACAGCACCATTCATACAGAAAGATGCAGAGTGTTAGCTTTAGCTGGTCTTTTGTTAATCCACAGGTGAGATGGCTTTGAGCAAGCTCCTCACTTCATGGGAAAGGAGGGGAGAGGCTGAACTCCCCCATCAGATGCCAATGAAAATCAGACCACGTACCAGTCTTGGAACCTGCGCTGGAGGTTGCTGACCTCTGCTGTATAGCTGGAGCCAAGAACCAGCTGCCTCTCAGATAAGGCTGTGGAGGAGACTCATTCTCTGGCCATTTCTACGCAGTCTAATTCCTTCGGAAGTGGCATGCTAATACATGGAGCGAAAGATGCTAATGAGGCGTGGATGCAAATTCCCCGTGCCTCATTAGCATAACGTCACGTGATTTGGAGACCGGAAGACCGTTCTTCTGGACTCCAAAACGCCATGTAGAAGCACAGCCCCTGGGGGGGGGCTTCCGGAAGGATGTGCTTCTTCCAGAGGCCCCTTCTTCCCAAAAATTTTTGGGAAGAAGGGGCCTCCGGAAGAAGCACATCCTTCTGGAAGCCCTCCTGGGGGCCACACTTCTACACGGCATTTTGGAGTGTGGAAGAACAGCTCACTTTTTAGTTTAGCAAAAAGATTATTGTGTACAAGTGTCTTTAATTGGAGAAAACAGTACCTGTTATTAAAAGGGATCTTTAATCCACAAGAAGAAGAATTCAGTAAGGTCACAACATTCATGAGTGCAACATTCCCAAATTCAATTACTTGCAAATGCCACTTCCCCAGGGCTCCAGGTGGGGAGAACTGAGAGATGCTGCTTCCCTGGGGCTCCAGGGCCCCTGTATTTGCAAAAAAATCAACATTTGCGAGGGTTCTGAACATGGAACCCTCATGAACGTTGTATCCCTACTGTATCACAAGAACCAATAGCTAGAAATGTACTGAAATTAGAAATAAAGGAATGAGTCTTTATTAGTAAGGGTAATTAACCACTGAAACAAACAAATTACCAAGGTAACTGGTAGATTCTCCATTTCCTGGAGTCTTCAAATCAAGACTGGCTGCCTTCCTGGGAACTATGCCTTAGCCAAACAAAAGTTATTGGGCTCAGTACAGTGGTAACTGGGTGAAATTCAGTGGCCTGTGACATACAGGAAGTCAGAATAGATGATCTAATGCTTCCCTCTGGATCTAAAAGCTATTACTGAATGTATGACTCATTGCTTTAAGCCCTAAAACTTGTATTCCCATGCCTATTATAGATAGTAGCCATGTGTACACAGTTGAATTAATACAACTTCCACATCAGTTTTGGTCTACACTCAAAGCAACAGTTAAACTGTTTCATTTGCCCGCTCAAATCACTAGACAAATAAATTGCACAGGACTCTGTTATAAGCAGTTTGGAGAACTGCAAGGATTTATAGCTAACAAAATAAAGTATTCCTTTGGTCTTCCTGTTTGACTTTAATCTATATTAGATGGATATCCTCATTTCTAAATGGTAGGCTAAGAAGACCCAAAAGTTTATTAAAACCAAGATACTACGAGTTAGCTTCAGGCTCAACTAAAGCCAATGAGCACTTAAATTATGGCAACAATCTGCACAGGTCTGGGAGGGGGAAGTAAGACTCGAATGTTTGATATGGATGAAAAATATTGTGTTGACTTTTCTGCCACAATTTCCCATATTGATCCAATGGTTTACATGAGTGGTGTCTCGTTAGCTATAGTTAAACAGGGATTTGAAAATATAAAAAGCTATATTAAAAAGAATATTGAATATTAGAATAGCATCACTAAAGATAAACGGCCTGATGCCCACCTAAGGCAAGCCCTTAGCCAACATGCCACAAGAGAAGCCATTTTCCAGAGGACTTTTAAATCATTCCAGTCAGAACGCTGGAGAACAAAGCACAGCAAACACAGTGTGACAGTTCACAATGAGACCAGGAGATGGCACCACAGCATTGTAGGGTAAGCAATCATTAATGTCTCATTGAACTTGGCTGTGGAACTACCTCACGTGTCTTAAAGAGGTCACCTTTCTGTCATGAGTGATTTAACATGCTTGATTACTTTGAAGAACTGTTGTAGTTGTGCTTTGTTCGGAGAAACCTCTGTGTTCCTGATGACTATATTAAGGTTCTCGTGTCTGTCCATGAAGAGGAAGTGCTTTTTAATGAAAACTGGACAAAGTCTTCAGCAAGCCTCAGATATTTTACTGGTTCACATGAATATGAATTATTTTACAAAAGTTGGATCCAAATCAGATAATTCTGATTGGGTTTCACTCTGAGATGTCAGATATATTCACTCCTCTGAAGGGTAAATTCAAGTCAACAAAATAGTAAAAAATATCGTATGAACCCAGTGGGTGGGAGATGAGTTGTATCCATGTCGAATGTCAAGCTTGCCTGGAAATAAGAAATCCAGTGCCAGAAGCTTGATGGAATGTCCATTTAAGATTTTTCAGGCTAGTTTTACAACCTGAACTTTCAGCTGCTTAGCTGGACTGAGCCTCCAAAGTCTTTTGAGGTTCACCAATAGTTCATATATAGTACAAATGTTGCTTTTTAAAGTGCTTTTTTTTATACAGCAGCATAAACATGGGCTCCAAACTTTTCTCCAGTCCAAAATACCTAAGATTGAGAATGGACATTAACTTGACTCACATTACTTCATCTTTGGCTATACAGTCAGTTAAACATTCATTTCTATTTTTAAACACATTCTCATCATTCCTCTTTTCCCTGACATCACAGTGAATATTGGAGGTGTTGATATAATTTCTAATAAATTCTTCAGAATATTTTTACTTTGTTTTGTAAAATACATGATAAAGTGTTTATATTGTAGAGCCAAATAAATTATTAGACTCAGTACAGGAGTAAAATCTATGTATGTCTTCACTTGCACATAATCTCAGACTAAATGGTCAATGGTTTTTATGGCCCTAAAAAGTGTCTGAATCTATTAATCACTGTAATTATTTGAAACTGTGCATTTTTCATATTTCTCTAAACAGTAGGACTTGTGCCCCAGCAGTTCCTTGCAAATACTTGATATACAATATGTGGTTAGTCAAGTGTTTCTGGTTCCTGACTTACATAACTAACCAGCAGATGACCACACTGAGTTTCAGATGACAACTGAATAAAAAGTTCAAAATTTATTTTGAGTGAAAATATAAGCACCCAAGTTTAAAATATACTCTACAAATTCTCATGTTAAGGCAGTTGGGCTGCTGCTATTTTCATGAAATGCACAAATATCACATTTTGTTTTAAATCTAAAAAGTAATCTCAGAAAATAATTTTTGTTTGCTAAGCTACAAAGAATTTATCTAAGAACAAAAGAAATGGGATGATGTACAGCTGACATTCTGAATACCCAGCTCATACTTGTGTAGTCATAGTATCATAACAGATAGAGTATTATGGGACCAAATTAACCTATTTATATTTCTATAAATATGAAAATATAAATGTAAATTACCTAACGAAGTAATAATTGCAGAGTGTTTAAAGAATTGTGTGTCCCCCCCCCCACCATTTTATTTTTAAAATACATATGAGATCTAGTGGAAAGAAGGGAAAGATAAAATGCTTTCCTTAAATTTTCCTTCTGAGGAAAGGGAAATGTAACTGAAGAGCAGGGAGTGACAAAAATTATATGCAGTTCCAAAGCCAAGTCAAGCAGAAGCAATGTAAGGCATCACAGCACTACAATCCAACAAGATGTCTTATATATTAAAATGCATGTGTGGAATTCCAACATGTGATTTATGGAGGCACTTAGCTAAGTCAAGTATCTTAATGTTTTTTACTCACAAGACAAGGATTTGAGGAAAGCAACTGTACCACAGTTTTAAATTCACAGAAAAAACCACCACCAGGTGGTAAGAAAGCTGTACGTGTGTAATTCTTAGGTTTAGTAACTAGTATATATTTGGAATTTATTGTCCCTGTAAACTCTAATTTAGAGCATCCATAAATTAAAATGTTTGGTGAGCCAGGACTGCTGTCCATTTCTGCTTGAATTTGTATGCTAAATTTTACATCCAATAAATGATAGTTTTGAAGTGCTTGCAAAATTTGTAACCTCACAATATTTTTGTTGTATTCACTCAGAACTCAAACACATATTATTTCAAAACAAAAAGCAGTCGAGTAGCACTTTAAAGACTAGCAAAATAGTTTATTAGGTGAGCTTTCGTGGGACAGACCCACTTCTTCAGAAAGCTCACCTAATAAATTATTTTGCTAGTCTTTAAAGTGCTACTTGACTGCTTTTTGTTTTGATAGTGTATAGACTAGCACGGCTTCCTCTCTGTTACTATTCAGCATATTATTTCAGTACTACTGTCAACTAATATTCAACCCATCTTCACTGTTAATTGTCTCTGAGTAAAACTTATATGGTGACAACTTTTCTAAGTCAGGTCCATCCGCTTCATTCAAAATAAATATGTTTAATTTTGAATCTCAGGTTTCAATAAGGTACAATTTCAAGATGCAAGTGCCTACATACTGTGACAGAGCCATCTAAACTGGCTAGAGACACACACTTAGTAACCTTGGCTTCTCTTTCTCCCCATATTCCCAGCCCCTCCTTATTCCCCCACAGCAACCCTCCTGCTTTTACTATGAACAATCCATCAGGGAAAACAAAACAAAACAAAACAACCCCCAAAAAACACAACTTTAAAACTTGAAATAGTCCACTCAGAAAAGCCCACTGTCTGCAAAATAGACATTCAACTTCTCCAGACCATCCCCCATCTGACCTAAGCCAACTCATTTTGTCATTGCTCCTGGACAGCCAGCCCCCTGGCTTTACCACAGTTTTTACTTGGCGGGCTCTTTTGCTACTTATACCAGCCAGAATGTGCTGAGCGTAAGAGTTGGAATCCTCCTGTTAGTTAACTCCTGTGGACTACCTTCAACACTTAAATCATTACCTGAAAAGCAGCCATCTAGATCTCAACAGCTTCATAATTAGTGTACTTTACCTTAGTGCTCCTTGCTGTTGCTTCTGGTTTGCAGAATTCTCTGTTGTGTAAATGTGCAATAAATGCTATTATTTGCCATGTTGTAGGCTTCAGTTCTGCAAAAACTATCAAAATTCTTAACCCACCAGTAGCTGAGGTAGTGAATAAAGTGCTACTGTGCTACCCTTTAGCCAGTTACACTCCTTTGTCTCAATCTCTTGCAGAATACTGTAAGCATCTTTCTATCATTGTAATTAGGATCTAGCAGTGACCAGTTGAGATCATCACCTCAGGGGAGGAATTAGAGTGGTCTGGAGACAAGCTAGACACCAGGGTTATGCACAGTTGGAGTATTCTGTTCAGAAAGCAATAGTGTATAAATTGGAGGGAGAGGGACAGAGAGCACAACAAAACTGATAAAGGGTTTAGAAAAACTAACCTATGAGGAACAGTTTAAAAAGAAACTGGTTGTATTAGGTCTTGAGAAAACCAGATCTGTAGGAGGGTGGGGGGGTGACCGGTAGCCATAACCAAATATCCTAAGAGGTAGCATAAGAGGACACAGTAAAACCCTGAGTTACACAGGGCTTGTGTTCTTGCAACCCACACGTAACTCAAATTTGTCCGCAAGTTGGAGTGGGGAGCCAGGAACCAGGCTGCTGCTTGGTTCTCAGGTCCCCACCACTTGCAGGACATGCAAAACTCAACAACTCACCAGGGATGGTCAGTTTCCTGGCTGCTTCTCCCTGCCTTCCCCCAGCCATATGGCTGTCAGCCTGACAGCGGCACCATTGGGGGAAGTCAGGGAGAAGGGGCTCTTAGCCTGCTTAGCTGCCCACAGCTGCAGGCACCTAGGCAGACTGACAGCTGCAGAGCAGCTTCAAATTGTGCTTAATTTGCATTAAAGTGAGTTATGCGCAACTTGAAGCTGCATATTTTGGGGGTCTGCTGTAGTTTGTGATCAACTGTTCTTTGTGCACTGAAGGTAGGACATGCAGAGATTTAGATCAGATACAGATTGACCCTGTCTTGTTCTGCACCCTCTGGACCTGACCAGTGGAAAACCAGAAAATTTGCCGAACCACAGGAGATCGATATTGTGCAGCAGCATTACACTTCCACTGCTTACTGAACTCTTAGAAGACATTTAGGGGTAGATTAGAGGTAAGCAACAGCACAGAACACTGAGAGCCAGGACTGGTGGCTGTAAAGCTTTATAGGATCACAGGAAACTTGACCACACCCATGGTAAGTGGTCCTATTAATATGGATATATCCAGATGTCAAAATGGGAAGGGACCTTGAGAGGTCAGAGAGTCCAGTCCCCAGCCGGACCAAGCACCATCACTGTTTTCTTTTTTCAAATCTATTTGCCCAGGAGCCCTAAATGCCCACCTCAAGGACAGAGCTCACAATCCTAGGTCTAGCAAGCCAATGCACAAACCACTGAGCTATCCCAGCTAATTTAAATCATATCATCCTATGGATATTGGCAGACCAGAGAGTTTCAGCCTGTATTAGGAAAAAATCTGACTACACCAGCTCTTAGTATATTATTTTATAATAATGTTAATATTTGACTCCTGGCTTTGAGAGGTCCATACAGATTATAGTTTGATGCTGTGTGTGTTAGAAAAAATTAAAATAATTAAGGAAGTGTTAAAAATAGTTAAAGCTATAGTGCAACTAGGGGAAAGAAAGATTTTAAAGAATTTGAAATAAGCTTTGCAATAAGCTTGAGGTGTAACAGGACCTGGCAGTTCGCATTAGATGAGAATAGTTACTTAAGTGTTTATTGTAAAAGAAATAGTAATAGGTGTTTTTGAGAAACTAAAACTGAAGTTTGAGCTGTGTTTTAAATTAGCATTTAGGGCTTTTTGGTATATGTAGTCAAGCAGCAACTAATTTTACATATTGGAAACAACGGGAAATGTGCTGATTCAAATAGCTTCCATTTATAACCTTACTCATGGTCCCCTGGAACAAAAAACATGGACAAGATTAAGAAACAAATCCAGTAGTCCCAGATGTGTTGGAATGTAAGAGAGAAAAGTTATGAAAGACTAAATATTGGTCAGACTTCAAAATGACCAGATGGCAGAAACCTTACTGCCATTCCCACTTTTTTTTTTTAATTAGTCATATGGAGCTCGCTCTTTCATAGAACAGGAAGGGACCTTCAGAGTTCATCAAGTTGAGTCCAGCCCCCTGCCCTCACAGCAGGACCTATCACCATCCCTGACAGATTCCCCCCACCCCCACTTTATTTGCCCCAGATCCCTAACCTAATTGTGCTCAGAACCCTAGGTTTAGCAGACTAATGCTCAAACCACTAAACTATCCCTCTCCCTAATTACTACCTATTCTTTCCAGCATCACTTCTGATGGCCTCCATCAGGTTGTGACTGAGCAAGTCAGCGCATTATTTTGCTACGTGTATCTTGCTAATATACTTCTACTGAGCTGGGTATGAAAGTCTTTATGCACATAATCTCATTTCCTGTAGCAAATTTTGAGCAGTGAGCTGAGTAAGAGCCTATTCAATGACTTGTGCATTTTGTACTCTAAATTAATTAAAGGGTTCAAAGAACTTGAGTAAGCCACATTGTCACATTGTTATAGAAACGAATTCATTTGATCCTACTTGAGAATCATTTGATACATAGAATATAGCATCTTTGCCCAGTTTTCAACTTTTAATCCGATTTCAAGGGAACCAGGATTTCACCCTTTAAGTCTGCAAGCAGACTAAGATGAAAACTGTCTATAAAGTCAGTGATAAATCTCACATTGATTATGGTGGGGGTCAGGATTTCCCTCTTTGTCGTCTTGTTAGCATAAACAAGTGTAAAATCCAGGGAATTTTGTCTCCTCCAAAGTTCACTTTTGGAATGTCAGCACTTGCCCTTAGGAAATTTTACTGACAATAAACTATACCATTAACTGCTAACCACTGGTAGATTACAAGTTATATTCTATATGCTTGAGAGGACAGTTTGATTCATACAACAATTAAAAGTAAGCCCAGTGAATGTGAGCTAGTGTTGATCATTTAGATTCAATCACTGTATCCTATGACTATGATACAACAAACTGTGAATCTGGCTGAGGACACATGAGCAGCATTGGAGCCCAAAGCCTTCTGCATGTGTGGCAAGCTGCATTCAGTACATGTCACCCAAGGACTGTCTGACTCTGTGGTGATGACATAAAGAAGGTGAAAGTTGATCAAGACCCAATGAGCCAAAAACCTCCCATGAGAACATATGGATGGATAGATCTGGCACATTTTCAACAGCTTGAGGGAAGGTTGTATTTGGTCATTAGTCAGCTGATGAATGATTTCAGAAAGTTTCTTTCCATGCTGTCTATTAGGGAAGGGAAAATCCCATTTTAAATCAGTCCTTCCTTCACCTCTCCTTTTTTGTTCTAATTTAAGTGAATTTGTTCTGGTGTCAAGTGCTTAATTAGCAATGCCACAGGTGGAGGTCCTCTGTTTCCATAGGATTCAGACATACGGAATACAAGTTTCCCTACATTGTTCTGCCACTGTGCCTCGCCTCGGACTTGATTCCCCATGTCCATCAGCTTCTGACTCTCTCCCAAGATTGTGCCAATTAATGCCACTTGTGAATCTGGTTCTCTCACGAGAATGTATGTCCAAAAAAGACTTAACTGAGTTCGCAAGTCATTTCATGTAGGCCATTCACTGAGAGGCCCTAAAATGACAACACTTTCAGTCACCTCTGGCCTGGGCTGAAACTGAACTGTTATTATAAAAGTCAGATGATGCCCAACTGATGATTCCCTCTCATGATAGAGTGTTATAGCTAAGGGCTTGTTCAGTAATATTGAGCAGTATCTTACAATGGATTGTAGATGTGTGGTGGGGGGTACATAGAGTTGGGACCTGACATTGTAGCCTATTTGTTAAATATTGACATAGCAAGCACATTACACCTGAGCTACACATTTTATTCAGTAAACCCTCAATTTAACAAACTAATGGGAGGATGGTGTCCATTAAATCAAAGTTCATTAAATAAGGGTATCCACTGCCCCCACCACCAGCCCCACTTTCCCAGTCCCCCCCACCCACCTCCAAAAACAATCCTGACTTACTGGAACTGTCACTGCTAGAGGAGCAGCCAGAGAATTCCTTGCAGCGTGTGGCTCAAGGGACTGCTGCTGGAGATGCCACATGCTCCTTCCACCAGGGGTGGGGCGCATACACAAGTGCTAGTCTGCCGGTGCATTCATCCCACCCCTGGTGGGAGTAGTGCATGGTAGCTCTGGTAGAGGAGGTGGTAGCTCCTGCAGGATGTAGCAGAGCAAGTCTCAACTTTTTTTTTTTTGGTGTGGGGGAGTGATTTTATGGACCCCAGTGGACTTCAGGAACAAATGAGGGACATCTGTTGTTCCCAAAGTCTGCTAAATAGGGGTTCATAAAAATTGAGGGTTTATAGTATGCCTTAATAGTTGATTTTCCACTGAAATTTAAGCTCCAGGTTTAGCCCTGTAAAGCCCTAACTGTCCTCTTTTCTTTTTGAGAAAGAACCACTTCCCAGCATGTGGTTCCAAAGGAATTGCAAGCATTGCAGGTGCTCAGTTGGATGGCCTCATGGCTTACCTTGCCATAAATGGTGCCACAGGACTTCATGTTGTTCTTGAAGATACAGACTAACACATCTACCTATTTGATACTTGCCATAAAGCGAGTCACCGAGGCCCATTCAATTGGGAAGTGGTATCAACATGAACATTTGAATATTAGACTGTACCCAAGAGCAGATAAATTATAGCTAAACCCATCTTGCACTGACAGAGCAAGCACTACTTGATCTTCGTTTCCATCTCCAGTTGTATATTGTGTTATGTTGTGCAAAAGCGCTTGTCTGCCTGGAAGGAAAGCTGGAAAACCGACAGGATTTTTCATAAAATACTAGGACAGGAAGGGACCTCGAGATGTTATTGAGTCCAGCCCCTTGCCCTCATGGCAGGGCCAAGTACCGTCTAGACCATCCCTGATACAGACATTTATCTAACCTGTTCTTAAATATCTCCAGAGATGGAGATTCCACAACCTCCCTAGGCAATTTATTCCAGTGTTTGACCACCCTGACAGTTAGGAACCTTTTCCTAATGTTCAACCTAAACCTCCCTTGCTGCCGTTTAAGCCCATTGCTTCTTGTTCTAGCCTTAGAGGCCAAGAAGAACAAGCTTTCTCCCTCCTTCTTATGACACACTTTTCGATACCTGAAAACTGCTTCATGTTCCCCCCGCCCTCAATCTTCTCTTTTCCAAACTAAACAAGCCCAATTCTTTCAGCCTTCCTTCATAGGTCATGTTGTCTAGACCTTTGATCATTCTTGCTGCTCTTTTCTGTACCCTCTCCAAATGTGGTGCCCAGAACTGGACACAACACTCCATTTGAGGCCCAACCAGCACAGAGTAGAGCGGAAGAATGACTTCTCGTGTCTTGCTCACAACACACCTGTTAATGCATCCCAGAATCACGTTTGATTTTTTTTGCAACAGCATCACACTGTTGACTCATATTTAGCTTGTGGTCCACTATAACCCCTAGATCCCTTTCTGCCATACTCCTTCCCAGACAGTCGCTTCCCCTCCTGTATGTGTGAAACTGATTGTTCCTTCCTAAGTGGAGCACTTGGCATTTGTCTTAATTAAACTTCATCTTGTTTACCTCAGACCATTTCTCCAATTTGTCCAGATCATTTTGAATTATGACCCTATCTTCCAAAGCAGTTGTAACCAATCCCAGCTTGGTATCATCTGCAAACTTAATAAGTGCATTTTCTATGCCAATATCCAAATCGTTGATGAAGATATTGAACAGAACTGGTCCCAAAACGGACCCCTGTGAATCCCACTTGTTCTACCTTTCCAGTATGACTGAGAACCATTAATAACTACTGAGTACTGTTATCCAGCCAGTTTTGCACCCACCTTACAGTAGTCCCATCTATGTTGTATTTGCCTAGTTTATTGATATCATGTGAGACCGTATCAAATGCCTTACTAAAGTCTTTCCTCTGAACACTTGCTATTATTTTGCTTACAGACCTAATATGATATAATTTGTATACTGTCAGCTATTTTTTTGGAAATAAATAAATAAATAAAAAGAATCTTGTTTTAGGAAAACAGCTCCTTAGAACAAGCTAGAGGTATAGAACGTGGTTGTTACCACTTTTCTCCAGATTGCACACATATAAAATACTTCTCCATGACAATTTTACAGAACAGTCAGCTTAACTGCTGTGACAGGAAAGACAATGGCGCAAACAATTAAGGAATCCATCTGCAAACATCTGGAACACAAGAACAAATCATGTCAAACCAATAAATTAATAAGCCTGGTGGATAAAGGGGGAGCAGTAGATGTGGTATGCCTAGACTTTAATAAAGCATTTGTTACAGCCTCCCATGACCCTCTTAGCAATAAACTAGGAAAATACAATGCAGATGGGGCTATTATAAGGAGTGTCACAATTGGTTGGATGACTGTTCTCAGAGAGGAGGATTTTTGATTCAGATGTCATTCTGGAAGAACATATCAAGTGGGGTTCCAAATGGAGCAATTCTGAGACCAGTTTTGTTCAATATCTTCAACTATTTGGATAATGGCAGGAGAGATCGCAAATGCTTTGGAGGACAACACTATAATTCAAAATGATCTGAAGAAGCTGGAGAAGTTGTCTGAGGTAAATAGGATGAGATTCAAAGAAAACAAATGCAAAGTACTCCACTTAGAAAAGACCCAATCAGTTTCACAAATACAAAATGGGAAGTGACTGTCTAGGAAGGAGTACTGCAGAAAGGGATGCGGGGGTGGTCATAGTGGACCACAAGCTTAATATGAGTCAGTGTGACACTGTTTGGAGAGAGGAAAAAAATAAATAAAGCAAGCATTCTGAGATGCATTAAAAAGGAGTGTTGTAAGCAAGACAAGATGTCATTCTTCTGTTCTACTCTGTGCTGCTTAGGCTTCAACTGAAGTATTGTGTCCAGTTTTGAGCAACACGTGAGAAACTGGAGACTGTCCATGACTGAAGTTCTAGAAAACGTGACCTATGAGGGAAGACTAAAAGAAATGGGGTTTTTCAGTTTGGAAAAGAGAAAACTGAAAAGGGGCTTGACAACAGCTTTCAAAGTACCCTAAAAGTTGTTTCAAGGGAGGAGGGAGAAAAATTATTCTCCTTAACCTCTGAGGGTAGGACAGGAAGCAATAGGCTTAAATCTGGCTTGGGAGGTTTAGGCTGTATTCAGGAAAAGCTTCCTAACCATTTAGGTGGTTAAGCACCAGAATAAACTGTCAAAAGAGGCTGTAGAATCTCCATCAGTGGAGATACTTAAGAGCAGGTTAGACAAATCTGTCAAGGATGATCTAGATCACAGGTGGGCTAATACCATCATGCAGGCAAAATAACAGTCTGCCAGGGTTAGTCCCTGGTGGCCCCCACCTCTATATATTCCATTCTACTTCCTGCCACTCCCCTTAGCAACAAATGGCAATCCTCGGCCAACAAGAGCTGTGATCACCCAATACCTGTGGAGGTGCAAGAAAAATATAGTGGCAGCAGCCCTGTCAAATTGCCACCATTTTATTGCCCATCTTTCATCTAGATGGTGCTTGATCCTACCATGAGTGTAAGGGACTGGAGCTGTGACCTTTCAAGGTCTTTTACAGTTCTAATATTTTAAGATATAATTCACTCATATGCAGGATGGGAAGGCAGGTAAATATTGGTACAATACACTAGAAACGCAAATTTCACAGGGCCCTGCTTACTTAAGGGTTTTATGGAGTGTCTAGAATCAGAATATTTAAGTGTTCTTCAGGAGAACTAGATCCACATGCTGTCGTCCTTCATGGAGTCTTCTGCTCTTCCCCTTGATAAATTGGGAAATAGATATGCTTAATATCCAGTGTCCTGACAAAATTTTGCTGATTGACATCCTGTGTTACTCCTTAATTGGGAGGTTAACAAATGTCAATGTTTTAAAGAAGCGCTAAACCCTGATTTCTGGACTTTTCAATACCAGACAAAAAAAAGAAAAATGTAGATTCCCTGCCCCTCTCCCTCTCACTGTTCCCCAAACAGCATCTGTTAAAGAAAGGCAGGATTCGATTGTACAGGATGGTTTAAAACATCCTATAGAAGTGGAAGCCATTTCCTGCAATCACAGTGTCTGAGGGAAAAAAAAAGAGTAATTGCTATGGAGACCTTCCAAGTTGCCATACAAAATTCTACTGGACTTCACCCAACTGAATTCTATGGAATATATCCCATAATTGTGCACCACTTGCTTGTTTGTCATTGTCAGAGGGGCATTAACAATTAATCAACAGCTAATGCTGTCTACCTCTCCCAAGTGTTTGATTCCGTTGGAACAAGGCCTAAATAATAATGCTGAGCTACTGATCAAAGTGTCCTCTACTCTTCTATGTGAGGAAAGCTAATTCACAGATAAATATACCTGCTGAAACTCTGATGTGTTAAAACCCAAAACCAAACATTTATGTTTGGTCTCACTTAAAAAAAATCCCTAAAACTAGATCTGTTATTTCAAATCAAACAAACAATCTGAACATCTCAGTCAGCAATAAAAATATGACCAGAGATCCCTGCCCTCTTCAAAAACAAATAGTCATGACATCAGCTTTGTCCACTTGCTTATTTAAAGCAACATGACTCTGGGACAGTTGAGCCTCCACCTTGATAGTGAGATAAACATGAATGACAGGATATGATTAGGGGACTGATTTATGCTGTTGATGAGTTCTACACTTCAGTGTGCCTGTTCTACAGAACATAAAGGCAAGTGTCCTCATGGCTTTCAGAAGAGATCCAAGTTCTAATATTTTCATAACATTTCCATGTTCAACTTTTCATTTTTCTTCTTCCAATAGCCTCCCTATTCACAGAGATGTTGCAGCTCTCCAAAAAAGTACACATCCTGTTCTCCCCAGACCCCAAGAACCAGTTTTAGAAGAGGAGAGACCTAGGACTATGCCACCTGACATATGAAGGATATCCCACTTTTAAAAATTGGAAGTCAAAAGCAAAAGAAAATATGAGAGCATAAGTTCTACCTGATAATACTCTTAATTTGACTTGCTGGGGCAAAAAAAGAATTTTAAAGAGTAACTATCAAAAAAGACAAACAATGTAAGTACTTCAGAAGCAGGAAACCTAGCAAACAATTAATGGGGCCACTGGATGAGAGAGGCAGTGGTGCTGGAACTATTTTTTTTTTTATAATGGGGGTGCCAAAAGCCATTGAACAAAACTGTAGACCTTGAGTATGATAGAAACCACAAACAAGACAGGAGGCGATACCACATCCCCAGCACCACTAGATCAAGGTACTAAATTAATATTCTAGGAAAACAAGGTTGTTGTGGAGAAAAGAAAGGTTACTCACCGTAATAATGGTGGTTCTTTGAGATGTGTCCCTGTGGGTGCTCCACATTAGGTGTCGGGCTCGCCTGGCGCCACAGATCGGATCTTCCAAGCAGTTTCTGCCGGACCGCGCATGCACCGGTGCCCACCGCTCCCTTGCGCGCTCCTGGCCACGTGCGCGATCCGGTCCCCGCCAGTTCCTTGACCAACAGCCTCGGATGCTCCTGCAACACACTAAACAGAGATCCGAAGCGGGGAGGATGGGTGGGTAGTGGAGCACCCACGGGGACACATCTCAAAGAACCACCGTTACTACGGTGAGTAACCTTTCTTTCTTCTTCGAGTGTCCCCATGGGTGCTCCACATTAGGTGACTACCCAGCAGTAACCCAAGATAGGAGGTGGGTAATCGGATCATGTACAGCTTGTCCCCGAGAGGACCGCTGTCAAGAGCTGGGTATCCTCTTGGAATACCCTGTGAAGGGCGTAGTGCTTGGCGAAGGTGTCATAGGATGACCAGGTCGCCGCTCTGCAAATGTCCTTTAGCGCAACGCCCTTGAAAAAGGCTGTTGATGCCGCCACCGCCCTAGTGGAGTGAGCCCTGGGTGGGGCCAGTAAAGGAGTCTTCTTGAGTTCGTAGCACATTTTTATGCAGGATACGATGTGCTTCGAGATTCTCTGCGAAGAGAGACCTTCTCCTTTCGATTTGGGAGCAAGAGAGACCAGGAGTCTATCTGTTTTCCGGATGGGCTTGGTCCTGTCTATATAGAAGGCCAGCGCCCTCCTCACGTCCAGGAGGTGTAGGCGCGCCTCTTTGTTAGAGTTATGAGGCTTTGGATAAAACGAGGGTAAACCAATAGGTTCGTTAATATGAAACTCTGAAGAAACCTCAGGAACAAAGGCTGGATGCAGCCGTAGAGTCACCGCCTCCTTGGAAAAAAACAGTGCAGGGTAGCGTTGCCATAACTGCTGCAAGCTCGCTCACCCTGTGAGCTGACGTGATTGCGAGAAGGAAGGTCGTCTTTATCGTAAGGAGGCGGAGGGAAACCGTGGCTAAAGGCTCGAACGGTGGTCCCGTTAGCACATTAAGCACCAGGTCCAAGTTCCACGAAGGTAGAAGCAGTTTCCGAGGGGGGTATAGGTTTACCAACCCTTTGAGGAACCTGGTAACCATGGGATGGGCGAACACCGTGTGCCCTTCCTCTTCGTGTCTGAACGCCAAAATGGCAGCAAGGTGGACCTTTAACGAGGATAGTGAGAGTCCTCCTCTCTTGAGGTCCAGTAAATACTCTAATATTACAGGTATAGGCACCGAAAGGGGGGCTAGCTGTTTGGTAGAACACCATGCCGTGAAGCGAGTCCATTTCTGCTTGTAGGTCTTCCTGGTGGAAGTCCTCCTGCTACTTTCTAGGACTTGTTGCACTTCCTCCGTACATGTGCTCTCTAGGGAGCTGAGCCATGGATTAACCATGCTTGTAGTCGCAGGCCTTGGGGGTGCGGATGCACAATGGACCCCTGGGCTTGCATGAGCAGATCCGGCGCCACCGGAAGGGGAATCGGTGGACGGTCCGACATGCGCAAGAGAAGGTGGAACCATTGCTGTCGATCCCACGTTGGGACTATCAGGATCATTCGGGCTCCTTCCCTCCTGGCTTTCTGCAAGACTTTGTGGATCAGCACTGTGGGAGGAAAAGCGTAAAGCAGGGGGCCCCTCCACGAGATCGCAAATGCGTCCCCCAGGGACCCCCGTCCCAGTCCTGCCCTGGAGCAGAATCGTGGGCATTTCTTGTTGTGTTGAGTGGCAAACAGGTCTATCTGGGGAAAGCCCCATGCGTGAAAAATCGGTCGTAGCAGATGGGGACGGATCTGCCACTCGTGCGTTAGTGCGAAACGCCTGCTCAGCTGGTCTGCCTTCACATTGTGAGCGCCTGGTAAGTACGAGGCTTTCAAGGTTATATTGTTGGCGATGCACCAGTTCCACAACCGGACTGCTTCCGCACATAAGGCACGGGACCGAGCTCCTCCTTGCCGATTTATATAAAACATGGTGGAGGTATTGTCTGTAATGATCCCGACTACTTTGCCTTGTATATGGTCTCGAAAGTGTCTGCAGGCGTTGAACACTGCTCTGAGCTCCAGTATATTTATGTGCAGTGACTGTTCCGTGGAGGACCACAGTCCTTGCGCCACCTCTTCACCCATGTGTGCTCCCCACCCTATGTGGGAGGCATCTGTAGTAAGAAAAACCGATATTTGTGGTTGGTGGAAGGGTACCCCTGTTAGCATGTTCTTGGGGTTTACCCACCATTGCAGGGATTTGCGCACCTCTCTTGTGGGAGACACCACCCTGTGAAAGGTGTGTGCTGCCGGTTTGTATACGCTCGCCAGCCAGTGCTGCATGCTGTGCATGAGTAACCTGGCATTCTGTACTACGAACGTTGCTGCTGCCATGTGGCCCAGCAGCTGTAAGCACGTCAGAACCGGCACCGTAGGGCTGAAGGCGATGACTTGCACAAGGGAGCCGATGGCCCGAAAGCGAGTCTCTGGTAGATACACTCTCGCTGTAATAGAATTTATGCGTGCCCCTATGAACTCTATGTCCTGTGTGGGGTCTATCTTTGATTTTTGCCAGATTGATAACCAGGCCAAGCGAAGAGAACGTGCCTGCTGTGACGCGTATCATGCGTAGTACCTCCTCCTTCGAGGCCCCTTTGAGTAGGCAGTCGTCCAGATACGGGAATATAAATACCCCCTGTCTGTGCAGGTAGGCTGACACCACTGCCAAGGTCTTGGTGAAGACTCTGGGGGCCAAGGAGAGGCCAAACGGTAGGACCTTGTATTGAAAATGTTCTTTGCCTACCATGAACCGGAGGAATCGTCGGTGAGCCGGATGGATAGTTATGTGAAAATACGCATCTTGTAAGTCGAGGGCTGCGAACCAATCTCCATCGTCCAGTGCCGTAAGGATGTAGGCGATTGTGATCATCCGAAAGCGTTGCTTGCACAGGTACCGTTTGAGGCCTCGAAGATCTAAGATGGGACTCCAGCCTCCTGTCTTTTTCTCTGTGAGGAAGTACCTCGAGTAGAACCCTTTCCCTTGCAGTTGCTCCGGCACTCTTTCCACTGCCCCTATGAGCATGAGATGGTCTACCTCCTGCTTGAGCCTTGCTACGTGGGAGGCCTCCTGGAGGTGGGGCCTGGGTGGAAGTCGTGGCGGTGGGAGCGACTGGAAGGGGATGGTGTACCCCGCGGCTATGATCTCCAGCACCCATTTGTCTGTGGTGATCCTTTGCCACTGGTCGTAGAATGGTCGGAGGCGATGGTGGAATAACAGCTTCGGATGACCTTGTGCGATGGTAGTGATGGTGCAGCCCTGGATCTGTGTGTCAAACTTGTGGCCTATGGCCCTGCCCCGAGGACGCACGGCTCTGTTGGGAACGTCGCCTGGGAGTTCTGTACTGCTGGACCGAGTCAGTTGATTCAGCAAACAGCTTGTGTGTGTCAAAGGGAAGATCGACGATCTTTGCCTGCAGATCCCTCGGAATACCTGAAGTCTGGAGCCAGGATTCCCTTCGCATCACCACTGCCGTAGCTGTGGAGCATGCTGCTGTGTCCGCAACATCCAGGGCGATCTGAACTCCCGTCCTCGAGGCCGCATAGCCTTCTTGCACGACGGCCTTGAGCACCGGTTTCTTGTCCTCTGGAAGTGAGTCCGTGAGGGAGGTTAACCTAGTGTAGTTGTCAAAATTGTGGTTTGCTAGATGCGCTGCATAATTTGCCATTCGCAACAGTAGTGTGGAGGAGGAGTAGACCTTTCTGCCGAACAGCTCTAGCTTCTTGGCATCTTTGTATGTTCCCCCTGTCTTGAATTGAGATATCTTTGATCTTTGTTGCGACGACTCTACCACCAAGGAATTTGGTTGTGGGTGGCTGAACAGGAACTCCATGCTCTTCGCCGGCATGAAGTATTTCTTGTCCGCTCTCTTGTGGACAGGCGGAATAGTCGCAGGGGTCTGCCATATCGTAGTGGTGGACTCCAAGATTGCTTCGTCAAGCAGTATTGCTATTTTGGAGGAGGCCGGAGGTCTCAGATTTTTGTGGAGCTTATGGTGTTTCTCTTGCACCTCTGCTGTCTGGATGCCTTGCGTGAAGGCCACCCTTTTAAACAGCTCTTGAAACTGTTTGAGATTGTCCGGAGGATGGACGTCCCCCGGGGCCGTAGCCCCAGCCGGGGAGGAGAGCGAGGAATCACTAGGATACGCCTCTCTGGACCCTTCCGGTTCCTGTTGGCAATGGTACATCCGCTCGCTGGAAGCTTGCGAGGGAAAAATCTCGGGGTTCCATAACCAGTTGACCCCTGAGATACTTGAGTCTCTGTCCCCGTTCGCGATTGCCCTCGGGGATACAGGACCATCTGTGGGGATCTTTCCCTGGTAGATTGCCGGTGGTGTCTATGCCCCGTGCGATAGGGACGACCATGGCAGCATGGGCACTGTTCTTGGGAAGGTGACCTGGACCACTCCCTTGGTGCATACCCCCTGCGTCTGGGGGAGCGAGATCATTGAGAGACATGGGACACTGGAGAGAGCGATTTGTGATAGTACTCCAGCGGCTCAAACCCCAAGAAGGGTGAGGGTGGTCCCAGCCAGGGTGAGGCTGGTTGTAAAAATGGAGACGGGGGCTCCGGGTAGGCTAGGGGGGATCCCTGCCTTCTAGTTGGAGTCTGCAGCATGAGCGGAGGGCTGAGAGAAAGCAACTCTGCAGCCCTGTCTGGAGAGGGGCTGCGGTGCCTTGTTTTCCGTGCAGCCTTCCCTCTCCCTTGAGGGGGTGGCTCTGCCCCCTGATGTGCAGGGGATCTCGGCCCCATCCGCGCCGCGCTCGGCACGCTCTTGGGCGGTGCCGCGCGGGCGGTGTCCTCCGGTGCCTGCAGGCTGCATGCCTGCGCGCTCCGCACCGCCGGTTCCCCGGGGGTCGGTGCCGCTGCCTGCGGTGCCGCCGGTACCAGCTCTTGTTTAGCTGCCGCCCTGCCCGCAGTGCGGGGCGGCTGTTTGATCATTGGAGGCTGAGCCGCCTCCACGTGGCTCTCCGTGCTGCTGCCGATCAGCTGTTGCTGCGGCTGGGGGCTGTGCGCTCCTCCTGTCCTGCTCGCTGTTGCTGCCGGCAGAGATCGGGTTGGGGAGACTTTCCTCCATTTTTGTGCCGATGGGATGAGGGAGGCAGCTTTCCTTTTATGGGCCCCAGAGGGTCCCTCCTGCTGCGGCCACTCCGGCACGTCTGACTGGAGGGCCTTGTCGAATAGCAGCATTTTAAGCCGCATCTCCCTGTCCTTCCTTGCTCTGGCTGTTAATTTTGCACAGAAGGAGCATTTCTGTGTGACATGGGACTCCCCAAGGCACCTTATACAGTGACTGTGCCCATCAGACGCTGGCATTGCCTCTCGGCAAGACTCACATTTCTTGAATCCTGAAGAGGATATTGTTGGTGAGTCTTTTAGTTGTTAATGGGGTACTTAGCATCTTCTCTGTGCTGTTTTCCCCCTCTCGGATAGCCTGCCGCGGCAGGAGGGCTAACGGCCCTAGGCTCCTGGCCTCCGGTGCTCCGCTTGTTACTCGGACTGGACTGAATTCCGTCCCGCTTGTTGTTTCCTGTTTTTTTTTGAAAATAACAACTGGCTAACTTAACAATAGACTAAGAACTTGAAAACTTTAAAGAAAACAGCTAAAACCATTGAATACGCTAACTTGGCCGTAGCCTAGTCGGATTCCGTCTGCAGCCGACAGCGGTTAAGAGGAACTGGCGGGGACTGGATCGCGCACGTGGCCAGGAGCGCGCAAGAGAGCGGCGCGCACCGGCGCATGCGCAGTCCGGCAGAAACTGCTTGGAAGATCCGATCTGCGGCGCCAGGCGAGCCCAACACCTAAATGTGGAGCACCCACGGGGACACTCGAAGAAGAACTAAATTAATTCTTTGCAAAGCATATGAGGAAGGTTCCCATGCCTGAACCATTCTTTTTAGGTGACAAATCTGAGGAACTGTTCCAGATAGAAGCGCTTTTAGAACAAATAAATAAAACAAGAAAAAGTCACCAGGACCAGATGGTAGTTATCCATATTTGAATTCCTTTAATACACTTGAAAGTGCAAAACTACTAACTGTGGCATGCAACCTAATCACTTAAAGCAGTTTCTGTGCCAGATTAGCAGTAGATAGCTAATATTATGCCAATATTTTTAAAATGGCTCCAGAAGCAATCCTGGTAGTTACAGATCAGTGTGTGCAGGTTCAGTACCAGATAACTTGTTTAATATTATAGTAAAGAATATTACAGGTTGAATCTCTCTAATCCAGCACTCTGTGGTACAGGATGGGTGTGGCCAAGTTTCCTGTGGTCCCGTGAAGTCTGTTTACAGCCACCAGTCCTGGTTCTCAGGGTTCTGCACTGTTATTTGGCTATAATTTACTCCTAAATGCCTTGTCAGAGTCCAGTAAGCAATGTAAGTGTTGGTACTGCTGCTAGACAATATTGACCTCCTGTGGTTTGGCAAATTATCTGGTATGGCATCAGTCAGGTCAAGGGTGCTGGACTAGAGGTCCAACTTTGTATTATCAATCACAGTTTGGGATAAATCACTCAGGAGGATCTTATTTAAACTGGGAAGTACAAAAATAGATTAACAGTTAGGTTGTTATATATAAGAAGTACGAAGGCTTACACAGTGTTTTTAAAATGTTAATCAGTCCTCTCAACTGTCCTATGATGTATGTGTTCCCCATTTCCTAGACTGGGGACCTAAAATAATGAAGTGACTTGCCCAAATCAAGGCCAGTTGGAGAATCGGCCTGATATGGTACTAGGGAACTGTGTACTTAAACCCTGCTCAGACAAAACATCTTTGTTGTTAAACACTACGAAAATATCCCATAGGGACCTCAATTTCTTTTTGTTTGCCCAAAGGGAATGGCTGGACTCTCACTTTATAACCTTTAAAAAAAAAAAAAAAAAAAAAGCTAAACACTACACGAACTTTTGCCTGACCAGCAGAAGGTCACATATTCCTGTACGCCAGACCATGCAGTAAAAATCAAGTAGCCAGTACTTTCAACAACAGCACAACATACACTACTCTGGAGTCATTTGGTTATGAATTCCAGCAAGGCTTCTATTCTGCAAGGAGCAATTTATGCCAGACAAAAGAGATGCAATAAAATTCTTCAGCGCTGCAGCTCTCTTGGGTCACTCTAATGGCCTGATGTGAACACATAACATTTTGTGTTCAGCTACCAAATCAGAGAAATTTAAATAGACGCATTCTTTGAGATACTTTTCCACAGTCTAATTGCCAGGAAATGTTTCAGATATCCAGAGAACAATCTTTCTAATTGTGTCCCATTAGTATAGTTTTCTACAATTTAGCTCCAGTCTTGGCATTTAAACCCTTCAAATAAATATTTGAAGAAGTTTATTTTATTCTCCCATCTCCTCTTATTCATCACATAGCTATGCTATCTCGGTCCCTAGCCTAACTTGTGGCTCCACTCAGGCATATAAGTGAAGACTGGTCATCTTACAGCTTTGTTCTGTATTTCCTTGATTTTGCATCTTCAGTTAATCCTCTTGGCCTTTAATTATTGTGTTATGCTTCTCTGTACTCATCTTCTCCGTTGGTGCATCTTTCTGTTAATGAAGCTCCCAGAATTTAACTCAGTTTGAGATATAGACTCCTTGCATGTCTGTAGAGAGGAACCCTTCTCTCTGCTCAGCTTCGACAGCCATTGCACAGACAGAAGCTGAGAGAGTGTAAATTTGTTTACAGTCTGGCTATACAGTAACAGCTCTGTTGCACTATTTCCTGAAGCACTTCCTGATAGCGGAAACACTATATCTGATGGAATATATTTGCTTGTACTTTATTAGCTGACATTAAAATACTGTAGTCTTGACTCACCTCTGTTTCTTCACTTTCACACTTCACTGATGTCAGAGAAGTACATCAGCATAAACGCAGAACAACATCAATAGTGGATAAGTCCCTGGATCTTTTGCTGTGTTGTGGTAGACATCCGCATCAACTACAGGCTGAATCTCTCCAGTTCAGCATTCTGTCATCTGGCAACATCCATGGTTCAGAATGATAGTTAGCTGGACGTCAACTTATCATGTGTGCGCCCAGGTTTCCCACAGTACCATAAAGTTTGTTTACAGCCACCAGTCCTGGATCTCAGTGTTCTCCGCCATTATGTAGCTCTAATTTACTCCGCAATACCTTCTAAGAACCCAGTAAGCAGTGGAAGTGTTGGTAATGCTGCTGGACAATATTGGCTTCCCAAGGTCCAGCAAATTCCTTCGTTTTGCACCAGTCAGGTCCCAAAGGTTATGAACTAGAAATGTTCAACCTGTAGTAAAAGGAAATGCTGCTTACAGCCAATTGTTTTGCAATTATGTAGGTTATATTGCAGGAATTTTAAAAAAAGTTATATTCCATAGAGGATTGCCCAAGCGCTGACCTGTATTGTCTTTGGAGTGCATTATATAGAACATTAAGCCAAAACTAAATAATGTTACTGATGTCCTTGCACTCTCTTCTCCCTTCCCTTTACTGTCTGCTTATATATTTACACTGTATGATCTTTGGAAGAGGGACTGTCACCATTTTATTGCGCCAAATATCATGGAGTCATGAACTTCATTGAAACTAAGAGAACTGTATTATTAACAAACAACAGTTAACAGGCCTGAATTGAACTCAATGGAGTTACATCAGCTGAATATCTGGCCAAATCTTTATAAGATAAATGATGAATTTTGCTAGTTATTTCAATGGGACCTGAATTTTTCCCTTAGTAACTCAATGAAATACATTTTAAAAGTTAATAGTGTTTCCATACACTAATAAGTCAAGCCCCTAAACCCATACCTAGATCTAAACATCCCTTAAAGTGCCATGGGGCCAGAATCCGTGCCATGATCAAAATGCAGATTTCATACCTGGTCCCCATGACTAACATGGTCTAAAAATGGCCCCAAACCTGGATGCAGATATCCTTAAACTTGTTATCTAGATTTGAGCCTGTCCCGGTTATCAGGACAAGCTCTATATATTATGTATACATCATTTTTATAGCACTATACATCTATTAAGTCTTCTTACACAATATGAAGTTTCATTTTGGGTGAGCAAGTCAAATACATTTTAAAAACTAGTGAGGCTAGAATGGGTGTATACAGTGAGTTCAAAACTGCTGTAGCTCTGCACCTACTCACTCTTCCTTTGCATTAATAGTAACAAAGAGGAAGCCGTGCTAGTCTATACACTATCAAAACAAAAAGCAGTCAAGTAGCACTTTAAAGACTAGCAAAATAGTTTATTAGGTGAGCTTTCGTGGGACAGACCCACTTCTTCAGACCATAGCCAGACCAGAACAGACTCAATATTTAAGACACAGAGAACCAAAAACACTAATCAAGGAGGACAAATCAGAAAAAGATAATCAAGGTGAGCAAATCAGAGAGTGGAGGGGTGGGGGGGAAGATCAAGAATTATACTTGGCTCAGTCTAATTCTTGATCTCCCCCCCACCCCTCCACTCTCTGATTTGCTCACCTTGATTATCTTTTTCTGATTTGTCCTCCCTGCTTACTGTTTTTGGTTCTCTGTGCCTTAAATATTGAGTCTGTTCTGGTCTGGCTATGGTCTGAAGAAGTGGGTCTGTCCCACAAAAGCTCACCTAATAAACCATTTTGCTAGTCTTTAAAGTGCTACTTGACTGCTTTTTGTTTTGCATTAATAGGTTTCTTTCTCCACAGGAACACCCAAAGTTACATAAAACACAGCACAGATCAGTTTACCGGCTCTTTTCAAGAGTTCAGATATGGAAAATATGTTTCATGCATTTAGTTTAAGGCGGAATCCTATGATCAGGTGCTCATGACAAGATGGTCGGCTGCTAAATTCTACTACAGACAGATTTTCAGATTTTCTATAAACAATCACTTTTCTAGAAGCACCACAGTCCTACAACACAGGTCTTGCTACAAGCAAACAAATACATAATTCTGCCATCAGAGTGTTATATTACACAATCCTTTCGGGGTGGATTAATTTTTTAGGGGGATACTGCCATTTTCATAAAGTTAAATAAATGCATGGATTTTAATTCTGAAGTTCCACAGTCCATCATTTAGACAAAGAGTATAAGGGTATGCCCTGCTCCAAGGCCCAGATGCTGTATTGTACATTCCAGTTAGGGTTCTATAGTAGCATGACTTTGTTTGAGAGCCCATCAGCAACTTTTCAGAATCTTTAGTAAGTCCATTTACAGCTGTGTAGATTTATGTTCCAATTTTTAAATTTAAGCTGCCTTATTCTTCCCAAAAGCATCTATTGACTTTACAGTCAAGAGTAGAATTTTTTGGTCATTTTACACCTTTCATGGGTTAGGCATATGGGCCTGATTCAGGCTCATTGGAAGTTAAAGGGAAGATTCCCTACCAATTTTACTGCGCACGACCAGGCTTTTCACACTTGCACTCAACTTCAACTAAAATCAGAGAGCAGAATTTGAGGGCAGTAGCTGACTATGTATTTGAGAACAAAGTTGCTTCCAGTATGAAAAAAAAAAAAAAAAAAAAGCCAAGCTAAGTTTGTCTTTGGATCAGAAAACAAATACATAAGTCAGTGTGGAACTGGTAATTAACCACTACTACCATGGTTATATGAATTGGCACATTGTAATGCTAAGAATCTGGCCAGACGCCTCTCTGATTACAAACATTTTGTTGTATGCTTCAACCCCTAGCATTCTATAAAAGGCTTTTTGTTTCTACAGTAATGTATTTTCATGAGCTTCTAAAAACAAAAACCCACAGGTCTCATGGCTAGCACTGTTCAGTGCAACAAACAGATTTCACATTTTTCAGTAGCTTGGAACATTTGAGAAACAGACATCAAACCACGTTTGACATGCTTACCTTGCTATGAACTGTTATAAATGGCACCTTATCAAAATATTCCAGTATAACTAAAAATAGAAGCATTTGGTTTTTTTATTTCAGTTTTAAAAAGGACAAGCATTGTTTCAAATAAAATACTCATTCAAGCAGGACTGACGACCCACTTCCTTATAACGGCACTCTTTAGGTAAGATGGATTTTAATGAAGGTACTTCACATTACTTTTCCCCTCAGAAAGTTCTACAGTGTGGCTCCATGGCACAAAAATCTGCAGGTCATTTCCCCACCTCCTGCCCCACCCTCCATCAGAAACATCTGATCTTCGTTTTGCTTACAGTTTAAATAATGCAAACTTGTACCATGATGTGTAGATGCTGGTTTGTCCTGATGCTCTCTCGAGGTCCCTTCCAAGTCTAGTATTCTAGGATTCTGTAAGGTAAATAATGCAGGGTCTAGACCAAAGTCCACTGAGGTCAATGGAAAGACTAACCCCACTTCAGAGAGCTCTGGCTGCAGCAGATAGTCACCATCGTATATCTCAGTTTACTGTGTGCTGTTGCCCAGATCTCTTACGGAACATTAACATGTCCTTTTATTATTTCTCCATGTTTCTGCCCCTTCTTCCATCCTCATAACTGGTATTAAGGGAACTTACATACCTGCCACCTTTACAAATCCTGATTTTCCCTTTGTATGTGTGAAATACCTGAAATTTAGCAAAGCCACCAAGACTCTACAAACTGAGTGCTGGGAGGAGGCCACGTAAAGTAAAAAAGCCACACAGTGGGACCCTGCAGCCCCTACAAGCCGCAGACAGTGAAGCAGAGGGGTGCATGGCACACTCAGTACATTAACAGTTGTATGGATCCACTAGCCAAAACAAGTGGTGTGAACAAACAGCAACCACCATAAAGTAGCAACTCCAAGAGATGGCCCAGACTCTGCAATTTCTTTTTTCCACAGGATAACACATCACAATTCATAAAGCCTATTCTCTCAGGCTTGGTATAAAAGAGAATTTGGCCCATGTAGTACAAAGGATATAGGATCCATTTTCTAAAAAGAGGGAAACAATACAGTGCAGTTTGGGGAGCAACTGTCCAAGAAAGTGTCCTCTTCAGCTCAGTTCAATTAATATTTCTTGTTAGTTTGGTGCTTCAGAATGGTCCTTTAGACAAATGAACCCTGTTATTTAGCCATTAAGTGGGTAGAGTATCTACAGTAACTGAGCAGTTTCTCTACACCTCTTAATGTCAATGCAAAGCATCTGTTAGGTTTGCAAACAGCCACCGTGAACTGAATGTTCCTAGTACCCCAAGCAAGCAGAGTAAACTCTGTGTTCAAACAGGTAATACAGTTAATTCTCTTCTAATAAATGGAACTCTCAAGTCTTCATTACGTATCACACACACTTATATTACCACTGCATTGTAGCACATCCTTAATTGGTTATACCACATTCAGGTAAGACTGCAGAGCCATAGGAAAAAGCACACATTCTACTGAACTCTGAGCAGAGCCATCCCTTGGGTAAAGCGAATCGTGGTGACTGCTCAACATCCCCTGATGCAAACAAATCAAGATCGGACAGGTGGAGAGGTGAGGTGGTGGAGAGGGAGGCAATCAGCAGGTGAGGAGAGCTGAGGAGTCTAGAGGTTGGAGCACCCATGGGGAAAAAAAGGGAGTGCTGAGCACCTACCAACAGCCTCTCCTCAGCACCTTTTGCCCATTGGTGGGCCCCACTGATCAGTGCCTCTCCCTCACACTCAGTGCTTACCACCTGCTGCACATCAGATTTTGTGGCAGCAGGAGGTGCTGAGGTGAAGGGAAGAGCACTCTTGAAGGAGGGGCCAGAGTGGAGTGGGGCAGGGGGAGCCCCCCAACCCTACCTGAGCAAGTTGTTGACATTGTGCTAGCGACAAAGCATGCTTTGCCCTTTGTTGTCTTGCAAGATGAGCGGAACAAGGCTCCAAACTTGTTCGATCTTTATAAAAGCTGCATTCATCAGAGAATCTTTTCTGGTCTGACATTCTTCATGGAAACAAGGTTCTTATTCTGGATACTCCTTCCAGGGCACTCACTTCGATATACATCTTACAAAGCAAGGGAAGGTAGATTCTTTGTGAAATCAAGCAGCACTTCTTCCTACAACAATCTGTATAACAATTTACTAAAGGGAAATATTCTTGCAAGAAGGTAACTTCATCTCTCAGTCAGTCTGCTATGTGCTCTGCTGCGCAACACAAATAGCGATGCTACAATAGTAAGTGATGCATTGTCTGCAAACCCACAGAATTCTCTTTGCTTTCACACTTGATTGTATGGTTCTCTAATGCTTTCTGTAAATTCCTATACACTATTACTTTCCATATACAATTTATGGAGTGTTCTATTGGTTACATCCCAATTCCAGAGGACTTCTCAAAATTGGTTCTTGAAGAAACATTCCTTATTGAGCCCCCCCCGCTCACACACACACACAGAGTAACAAATGTTTTTGAATGGCTTGCATGAGATGCAGCCCTGAGTATATGATATGATTAACCAACTCCTAAGGGATGTAATAAAGAACTCATGTCTTCACAGCAGGACTTGCAAAGATCAGAAGTTTATTATTTTATAACAATATGGAATTAGAATCTTTTACAGCAGCATTTTCATGAACTTTTCTGTTTTATACTAACTGAACAACTTTGCCAGCTTCAACACAGCATATAAAGAACTCAGATGGCTGAGGAAGTGGAATTGTATTCATCCATATATTTTAGAAGCCCATCTGAACTCATCAATACAATAACGCTACCTAATGAGGAAGACTCACTGCAATCTGGAAGAACTAAAGATGTCAACACAGCAGTTAATATGAACCCACCAATACCATAAAGCCATCTAAAATGCAAGGGGTACTGCATGCCAAAGAAAAATATGAACCACCTGTGCCAGTTACTCTGACTGTATAACTATGTTTTTAAATGAAGCATTTCCAGTACTGTAGTTAGCTGTACGTACAAATTTCAAGTGACAGCTGATCCATTCCCTTCCTTTTGTAAGTCATCCTGAGCATGCAGATTGTATGTTTTTTATCATTAGCAAAATAAGCAGCTAGTGATGAAGAAGCAGTTTGAGAAATGATTGCTATTAGAAATAGCTAAATTAATGCCTTTCCCAAACCAGAAATAGAGCTCTCTGCAGTCCAAAAGCTTGTCATATAAGTTGGCACAATAAAAGATATTACCTCTCCTGCCTTGTTCTTTCTTAATGTTCATAACTCCACTTTAACTGCTGATAATGGGCCACATCCTCCATGATTGAACCAACCTTGTCAGCTCCAGCCCTCCCCCTAACTGAGGCTCCCTCTTTAAACCCTCTTCTGAAACTGACCCAGTCATGCATCTGACGAAGTAGGTCTTTGCCCATGAAAGCTTATGATCCAAAATATAGGTTAGTCTATAAAGGTGCCACAGGACTTCTTGTTCTTTTCCAATTATATAGTAGTCATTCTTTGCAACATTTACTCAAACCCAGATAACACACATGCACGTACTGCTCAATGTTATAATAGAATCAAAAAAGCAAAAGTTTATCTCAAAAAAAGGGTTAAACAAGACAACTCCTTGCCTGAACACAAAAATAAAAGTCAGCAATTGATAAGACACAAACAACAAGGGAAAAACCTGGATACAATACTTGTTTTGCAAAGAGAGGAAATTGTAATAAAAACAATGGGCAAAATACAACAAAAAAAATCTAGGACGGAAAAGTTCAACCAAATACAGGAATATTCACAAGATTAAAAAAGTAAAGAAAAATAAAAAACAAATGAAGCAGAATTTTGTGCAAAGGAAGAGTCAGAAACAGTTTTATACACTCACTGAGAACAAATCTGATGCCCACGTCTTTTACACTGTGAAGGATAAACAACTGACTGAAAACACACTTAAAATAAAAAAAGGGTTTGACAACATAAATATAATCACAAATTACAAGTTGCATAATATTTGATCCCAATGCTAATACCGTACTTATTCTGATTGTCACAAGCAAAACACACTCTGACTACGTCTACACTAGCGAGTCGTTTTCGAAAAAGTCGGGGTTTTTTCAAAAAAGTCCCACAGAGCATCTACACACAAAATGTGTTCTTTCAATATTAGATTAGAAGACCGCAGCACTTTTTCTGGTGGGCCTCTTCCGCTCTCACATGAGAAAGTAGTGTCTTTTTCTGAAAGAATCTTTCAGAAACAAGATATGTGTAGATGCCCCAAGGGTCGTTCTTTCAAAAGGGGAGCCCTCATGGTGCCAGATTTTTAGATCCCTAGCCCATTTTTTGAGAGAGTGGGGACTGTGCGGAGGCTCTATCAAAAGAGCAGATCAATTTTTTGTGTGTGGATACACTCTTTTGAAAGGAACTTTTCAAAGGAGCGCTGTAGTGCAGATATAGCCTGTATATGTCTAGTAATGTATCTGATTAATAGGTACTGCGGGGGCAGGGTTAAGATGGCTTGTAGAAATTCACCACTCTCGACATGTTTCTCAGCTAAAGGCATTTGCATTCGGTAAGCTACATGTTAATAAACATGGGAGAGGATGTTGCAGAATTTCATAACAACGTGTTCCTTTCTTTCATCTCATATGATGTCCTGAAAGAGGCAAAAACATTGTAATTTTTCAAATCTGAACACTTAATTTATAGATCAAGACTGCCCCCAAAGGATGATACATTCACAAGCTACCCCCCAAGAACTGATTCTTCCTTCAGAGCTCCATATTAGCTGAATTAATGTGTAAAATGTTGAATTGCTCTGTTTTAGCTATACATACAGTGACTTATAATGTACCATCATTATGCAGATTCATACTACTACTATTTTAGAAAAAATTAATTGTAGACAGGAGTACTGTAAAAACAACTCTAAGCTTTACAGAGGATCAAACTAAAAAGGAGTCAGGAGGGTCCCAGAAAAGGTAGCACATCATTCTGGAATGTATTGTTAAGTGTGTTCTAAACAAAACAGGTAGTAATTCTTCCATTCTACTCAGCACTGGTAAGGCCTCAGATGGAATACTGTCTCCAGATCAGGGCACCAGCCTCTGAGAAAGATGTAGCTAAATTGCAGAAAGTCCAGTGAAGAACAAGAAAAATGATTAAAGGTCAAGGAAACATGAACTCTGAAGGACAATTGAAAAAGAAATGGGTGTGTTTAGTCTGAAGAAGATTGAGGGCGGACATAATGGCAGCCCTCAAGTACACCAAAATTGTTACAAAAAGGTGATAAATTGTTCTGCTTAACTGCTGAGGAGAGGGCAAGTAGCAGTGGACTTAAAATTACAAGGGAGATTTAAGTCAGACATTAGGAAATAACTGCCGAAATTTAAAAAGGTAGTGAAGCACTGGAACAGGTTACTTAAGGAGGTTGCAGAACCTCCATTATGGAGATGTTATTAAAGTATGTTAAACAAACTTCTACCAGGGATGGTCTAGACCAGGTGTGGGCAATAATTTTTGATGGGTGGGGGGCTGGGTAACTCCAAGAATTTGTAAGTGGTCAAGAGGCCACACTTTCCTATTATATTAATGGAGGGGATGCGGGGTCAGGGCTGGCGTTTGTGTGTAGGAATGGACTGGAGAGGCATGCAGGATGGGAAGCAGGATGTGGCAGGCCCTGTGACCAGGGGCAGATGTGCAGGAGGAGCTGCAGAGGGTTTGGTTTGTGACCAGGTCAGAGCATTGGGGTGCAGGATGGAATGCCATGTGCAGGCTCTGGCTAGGTGCCTACCATAGGCAGCTTCTAGCCAACACCCTCAGGAAGTGTCCTGGCTACTGGGGCCAGTGTGTGCACCTCTGTGCCAATGCAGCTCCCATTGGCTGGGTCTCCCCCGACCCCAAAGGGGAGTGCAACACGCAGACATGCACACACACTGGTTGCAGCAGCTGGCAGCTTTGAGTGGCATGTGGCAGGCAAGAAGCCTACCTGAGAGTCCCACTGGGACATGGGCGGACCAGAGGATCATGGTGGGCTGGCTCTCAATGCTTGGCAGGATCTATTTTGTCCCCTTCCCTTTAGATAAAACTTAGTCCTGCATCATGGCAGAGTACTGGACTAGAATGACCTATCCAAGTTCCTTCCAGACCTATACTTTGTCGTTTTCAGCCATAAAGCTCCACTGATTCCAACAAGGAGTTCCGCTGAAAGATCCATGGCAGGTTATAGTCCAATATAGAGGGGTTCAGCATTGTAAGTCTGACCATCTAACATCAGTTGTTAGAGAGCCCAATCCAAAAGCCACATTGCTTTCAATGCACAATTGGAAAATGCCCCTATTTTAGGCCCAGGTTTGTTATAAAAGGACTTGTGTCGTTGATGAAAGCATGCAGGTTGGTCCAACTTTTGAATGGTAGCTGATGACCAGTTTCTATCATATACCATCATCTAGTCCTTGATAGTGTCCTCAGTCTCCTAGTCAAAACCACAGGTCCTTTTTTCCATTCCAAACAGGGCAGGTATAATTTGCCCTACCTGTGATATTTGTCCAAAGATTTATATAATGAAACTTGTAAGAGTTTAGATTCATGCTCTCATGTAGAGAATGAAAATAAATAAATTAGATTTTAAAATTTGGTTATGATTAGGTAAATGGGAAATGTATTAAAAGCTAGCAGTTAATTGTTGCCCTCTCTCTAATCAGTACATTTGGAATCCGCTGTTTTCTCCTAAGTTGCATAGTACCACAAGGACACACAAAAGTTGTGAGAGAATTGAGTTGATTGTCCAATAAGGGGAGGCACCCAGCAGCCAATCATATTGAGTGAGAACATGGCTTTGAGAAGTTGTATTAAATGTGACCATAACACTGCAGTCTGTGTAGCTAAATAAACAGATGCAGGTCACACCAGTAAACCCCATTTATACCAAGATTTATGCAACACCAGTGCCTTTATTTAAAAAAAAAAAAAAGTGCCACTAGTCAGCCAGCCAACTGCGTCCGTTCAACATGACTCGTCCATGTAGTTTATACTGACTGCAAAGTCATGCTTAACATTTAATATAACTGCTGCTGGTTGCATGCAAACTCTGGGTCATTTATATTAATGAAGACCAGCATATTCTACACTCAGAATTCCCATGCACGGGAGTTTTGAATAAAGATTACAGGTAGTACTACTTCAGCTCCACACATCTTTGAAGAGGGATGAACAACTAGAATTATTTGGAAAAAAATGAACTGCTGTCACCAGGTTTTCACTGGTTTAAAGAAAAGGAAAACATGTTGTAGCCTTCTGTTGGGGCCCCAAATGTATTTCATTATAACAGTTTTAAAGTACCTAGGGGCAGGTCAGATAAACATCTGTCAGGGAAGCTATATGTGGTGCTAGGCCCTGCTGTGAGGGCAGGGGTCTGGAAACAATGATCTCTCAAGGTCCCTTCCACTTCTATGATTCTATTCTTTGCCTTAGATTTTTTTTCCTTTGAAACAGGAAAGAAAGGGGACTTTCGTGGCTTAACCAGGGGTGAATGGGATGAACAGAGTTTTACCAGGAACAAACATGTAGAGAGCTGGGACTTCAGAAGAAATCTCATTTCTTCCCTCCTCCAGGGATTTTACACCCCTGCCCCTATATTTGCATAAGTATGTTATGCCTTCATTAAGTTCCTTTTTAAGTTTTAATATCCAAAAAAGTAAAACTTAAGAATTATGCATAATGCTGAACATAGCCACTGACTGGTCCATGCTACAGTTGGTTCAAGTGCCACTCAAGTAAACGAAAACACTCCACTGAGATTTGTGATAGGCCTATAATGAGAACAAAGTGCAGCTTACTCATATTTTCCAAGTCTGAATTCAGCTTGGTGCTTGTCATGGAGTCTAGACAAAGGGTTGCATGCATTAAGGCTACGTCTACACTAGGACACTACATTGAAGTAGCAACATTGAAATAGGCTGCTTCAATGTGTATCATCCACACATCCTCCAGGGCTGCTGCTGTCAGCATTCAATGTTGAAGTAGCGATGGGGAACATCGAAAGGAGCTGCCTGTCCTGCTGGCTGGAGAAAGGATCTAAATCCCACAGAGGGAGATCCCACTGGGGGACACCACCATGACCCTCTGCCTCATGGTGGATGCAGCCAACCCCTTCCAGCCCTGGCTCATGTGCCCATACACCAGCCACCTCAATGCCAGCCAGGAGCAGTTCAATGTCCAACTGAACCATGCCTGCCAGGTGGTGGAGAGGACCATTGGATGCCTGAAGGGCCGCTGGCGGTGCCTCCATGTTCGCCTGGACGTCAGCATCCAGAACATCCCCCAGGTTGTAGGCACGTGCTGCACACTCCACAATATTGTAGAGAGCAAGGGGGAGGCCTTTGTCCAGGGATGGGCAGTCAATGTCAGCACGGGCATCCCCCCGGCCCACCACGAGGGGGTACGGGTCTGCGAGGCCCTGCGGGCCCATTTTGATCACAAAGACCTCTGAGCACCTCCCTGGCCTTCCCCAGAGGGCCCCTACACACACCATTCCCCACCCCCCCCAGCAACCACATGTCTCAGGTTCTTTGGAAAATAAAACTGTGAATTATTGAAAATTGGTAACTTATATTCACAACAAAAACTGAAACCAATATACAAAGAAGAACAACTATATACACATGGGGGACCAGACCATGAACTTCTGCCATGTTGCCCAGTGCCAGGTGGACTCCTCCCAGTCGAAGCGGAGTCTCTCCTCAGCCACCTCCGCCTGCCACTGGAGAGCCGCCAGGAGCTGAGGGTCCACAGGGGCCATCCCCTGGGTCCAGCAGTGGCGTGCCCATCCCGCTGGCCTTGGGGGTGTCCCCAGGCACTGGCAGAGGCTGACCTCCGGCAGGCTCTCGGGGACCATGGAGCATGCCTGGCTGCCGAGGCCTCAGATGGTGCAGCTGCAGAGAGGGAGGAGAAGGCTGTTAGTACTGTGCCCTGGTCCATGGCCCATTCCCCCCACTCACCCCTTGGGTGCTGGGTCTCTGTCCCCATCGGCGGGTGTGGTGTCCCTGTTGGGTGTCCCCATTGCAGGGTCCCCCCCACCCCAGGGGTTAGGGCACAGTGCTCTCCATGGGTGTGGGTGCTGACGGCCATGCTGCCATCCTGGGATTGTGCTGTGGCTGGGCAGTTATGGGTCAGGGTCCACTGGGGGTGTGTGGGGCTCCTGGTTGTATCTGGTGCCCCTGCCCCGTGGCCCAGGGGTGTGCCCCCTTGTGGGGTACATACCTGACCGTCCACTGCCGCAGTCAAGGGAACCCCAGTGGGTGGACACCCGGCTAGTGCTCTGGGAGGGGAGGTCTATGAGGTGCCCCCCCACCTCCTTGCTGCTGGATACCTCCTCCGCTGTCCTGAGGGGTGGCTCCTCTGGTAGGCGCCAGGGTACAGGGCTGGCCTCCGGGCCAGACTCTGGTTCCGAGGCTTGCTGGGGCTCATTGGCTGTGGTGTCAAGAGTGGCCAAGGAGGAGGAGGTGGTGTCCCAGGGGCCCAGGATGGCCCTGAGCTCCCTGTAATAGGGCCAAGCAGCAGAGGCAGCCCCTGACCGGCTGGCCAAGTCCCAGGCCTGGGCATAACCCTGCCACAATTCCTTCACCTTGCTCCGGATGTGATCCAGAGTGCAGGCAGGCCAACCCGGCGCGGCCAGGCCATTGGCCAGTTGGACAAATGCTTCTGTATTCTGCTGCTTGCTCCCCATCACGTGGAGCACCTCCTCCTCACCCCAGAGCCCCAGCAGGTCTCGGAGCTTGGCCTCCGAACAGGAGGTGCCCCGACTCTTCTTGGCCCCCCTTTTGGCTGCCGAAGGTGCCTGGGTCCCCTCGGGGGGGGGGAGAGCCTTGGGGGCACTCTGGCTGCCATGGATGGTGGGTGGTGGTTCAGGGCCTCTGGAAAGTGTGCAGGGCTAGCACGTGTGCCCTGCTGCCTGCACACTCTCAGCTTCCCGCTGCAGGAAATCTGGATCTGTGGTGCTTTAACAGCTGCTGCGCACGGAACCATAGAGCCCCGCAGGGGCTGGACAGAGCATCTCAACCCCTTAGCTGATTGCCACCATGGAGGACCCCACTATTTCAAAGTAGCGGGGCGCAGATCGTCTACACATGCCCTACTTAGACTTTCAACGTCAAAGTAGGGTGCTATTCCCATCTTCAGATAGGAATAGCGATTTCAACGTCTCGTCGCCTAACATCTGTTTTGACGTTGAAATCGCGCACAGCACATGTGGATGTGACACGTGCTATTTCAACGTTGTGCAGGCTACTTCGAATTAGCCGGCTCGTGTAGATGCACCTTAAATGTTCACAAAACATGTGACCAATGACAAATCACGAACTGTCAGGCCCACATGGGTCTGGGTGTCACCATACTCCAATCCACCATCAAAGAAAGCAGCTAGGACCAGGACCCAAGAAACACAACTGAAGGACAAGCCCCATCCCTTTCTCTGACTGGGAAAGCTCTGCAGTTTCTGATTGGACTGCAGCCCCAATTTGTGCTAGTGGAGAAAACAGGAAGTTATCCACACAAGTGGGATCTGTCCTACCATGAGCCCCTTGCCTGGCTTTTAGCCATCCCTTCTTTCTGATCCCGAATCAGCCCAGTTTCTGATCCCTAACTCTGGATACCTGCCCACTGGACAGTCCATCAGGTCTGGCCTTTTAATGTTCCAACCCAGCCCGATTCTTTGAAATCAATGTTACTGGTTAGCAAGTGACTTGTAAGCCTCAAAAAAAAAAAAAAAAAAAAAAAAAAAAGGAGGATGTTCAGTAAGTCTTTGGTTCAACAAACACTATACTCCTCAGTCAGCTTGGCTGTCTTTATGGACATGAGGCAAGATTCTGCTGGCTTGTGGGAATGGAATGGCAGGTTAGTTTCCATTATAAGCCAAATTTTTGTCCCTCAACCAAAAGTGAAGAACTAGCGCCCTGAGAGTTGTACATGCAGTCTGTGGTAGAGAGAGAATATTTCCCATACTAAGAGAGTCAGTTAAAGTTTGTTAATAGAATGTTTTTAATTTATAAAATAATTGTAACTTTTACCATAGTTTGTGGTTCAGCTTATCATAATAGTTAAGCTCCATTTCTGTGCTAATATTTGAGACTAGGCCCATACAGCCTAACCTGACAGTGGAGAAAAGTGAAGGAAAAAAAAAAAAAAAAGTGAAATTTGTTGGGGACATCCAAATTCTGATATTTTACCCAGACCAAAATTTCTGAACTTCACAATAAAAAAAAATTAAAAAAAAATTTTAAATGTAAAAATAGGAATGCCAAATGTGTGCATCAGTATGAAGAATTTTGTGCTTTTTGGAAGCTCAATCAATAGAGATATCGCTTTAACTTTGAATTTTATGGCCTGTTATTTTTAAGGCCAACAATGCTTCTATAATCCTGTTTATTGTCCCTTCTGAACTGCAGGCCATTTTCAACCTAAAATTTAATTTAGTGTTTGGAAATACTTCCAAGTTTCAGTCTTTAGTGATCAGTTATTCTGCCAAACAATTTACGCAACGCAATCCCCCAGAAAGAAGGATGAGCTGTTTTTAAAAATATATGAGTAAGCCTTGTTAAAGAAGTTTTGCAATATGAAAATCAGAAATTCAAACAGGTAAGTATAATGCTCCTCCAAGCAAATGTTTCCCACTGAAATCACCCTTGAATAATCTGCATAGCCAATATACTTGTTGCTCCTTTCTCTTTACCAAAATGTCTGACAGTGGGAGTTTATAGTACATGGAATACAGAATAAATTCACCTGAGAATACCTGACAAGCTTAAAAGCTGTTTCTCTGGAGCAACAATAAAATACATAGATTTTTGATGGCCCTGATTATGCAGAAAAGTTACTTGTAATAAGTAAACGGTTCAGTAGCATTTTCGAGATCAGGAAATCCTCTCTACAAAGCATACTTTATAATGCCAACGGACAGTTCCAAAGTTACATTATGACTCATTCCTAAGGCATTTAAACATTTTCTTAAAATGTCTGGAGTTTGAATCATCCAAGGCTCTTACGAGAAAAAAAAAAAAAGTAGCCTTTTCCTTCCTTTCAGACAAAAGTGTGTATAGAGAACTGTGTTTTTATTCAGTGAATAACCAAACAAGGTGCTGAGTTCAAAGATCAGTGATAGACAAAAAGCTGCGCTGATATTTTGTGGGTACTAAACAAACTAATTACTGACTTGTCTCTACAGATTTTCTGCTTCTAAAGCCTTTTAAAGAACAAAGGTGCATCAGTTTTGTCAAGTTGTGTGTAAGTTATACAATTTTGTATAGTTTGTGGAGGGATGAAATTCATGTGTTTGAATAAGTTTTTCAGGATTCGCAACTTAAGTCACACCTGCTTGTTAAGTTTTAATGTAGTTTGATTAACTTCCTACATTGCTGCTGTTCAGTCAAGCTACTGGAGGCTAAACTCTCAGGCTATAGAAGAGATAGCAACCATCCCTGTAGTTTATATTCACAAGATCCCATTAGCTCTGAAAGTTATTTTACTCTCTGTTGAGACATTGTGTTCTGGGCAGCAGCAATGGGAACCTCAAAGCTTTAATATTTCATGTCCAGATACTTAAAGCAGTGTGTTTAAAAAAAACAAAAACAAAAACAAAAACCACAACCTTTACCAAATAAGTGGACATGACTGTGAATGTCTTTTATGCTATGAAAAGTCTACCATGATTATTTTGTTGTACTGCCTATAATGAATCAGGCAAACATCTTCCTTCTGAGTCATCTAATTAGAACTGGTTGAGTAGCTTAAAAAAAAAAACAAAACCCACACATGACAACCATAGATATTAGGGGAAAAAATACTCTATTTTTGTGCACATTTTGTGTTCCTTCCAGTGTGGGATTTACTCATTTTTTTAGATCATACCAAAAAAGAAAAATCTTGAGTTTATTTTAGGAGTAGGCACACCTGGAAAGTTACTTGGAGTTCAACTCATGCAATAAGGAAACAGAAACAGTGCCTTATGATTTGGTGACCAGGCACAACCAAGCAATAAAGCCCAAATTTCAAACAGTAAGGTAGAGAGGGCTTTAAAAATGAAGATAATGGTGAATAACCATCAAACTTGAGATAAACTGATGAACTGAATTGTTAATTATGGATTATCTGTCATGCTATCTTTAAAACCCAATTACACTGAAGTACAACACTTAACCAGTTAAGGCCTCAGTCCTGCAAACAGTTGCATCAATGCTGAATTTCAGTACTGTGAGTGTTCCCATTGAAATGACTGGGACTACTTATGAAGCATATTTTTGCAGGATTATGGTTTTATACCATCCAATAAAACTGCTCAGAAATACATTGCTAACACACAAGCATCTTAAAATATAACTAAGACAACTCACCAGCCAGTACCTTCCCTCACAGCAGAGCATGGCATTCCAGACTACAGCAGGGGAAACCAAGGCAAACAGCTGTTTGGTGCTGCCACAGGGTCTCTTCTCATCACTCTTGCAGCCTAGCTTTACATAAGCTCACCCCTTTAGAGTAATATCAAATCACACAGGCCAGAAGTCCCATAACCCTGTATCAAGTTGTCAGTCTAAATCCTGCCCTAGTCTTCAGTGGCCCTTTCCCCACCTGCTCTTAAGGGAAACTTTCCTATTCCATTTTCCAGAGAATGGGAGGAGAAACCCAGGCCTGCTGGCCACCTACTTCTCTGAGTACTAGGTCAGAATTCCTACTCCTACTGCTTCCCTGACCTGCTTCCTGACCGTACCATAGCCCCTACCTGCAAATTATTTCACACATGGACCATGATCCTCTTCTTGTGGAGGTCCTTCTTTTACAGCACTTATCACAAATCTGCTGCTGAAGGGCCTGTCTTCAGTGGTACCTCAATCTTTCTAGCAGCTTCCTAGAACTCCTTCACCCCTGCTTCCCAATCCCTGCAGCAGAGCCAGTCAGAGTATAAACTCCCTGCTTCAGCACTTCTCTCTGTAGCAACACCCAGTGTCATGTTCCCCAGCTGGGTCCAATCTAGAATTATCCATCTCCCCTCCAGCTGTCAGAAATGGCTAACTGAGCTTTTTGGCTCCCTTAACTGTATCATGGCCACTGGGGGTTTTACACACATATACACACCAACCATCCTAGAAAGCTTCTTTGGAAATGTCTAGATTGTTTTAATTTCCATTTCCTGGTCTCTTAAGAGCCAGCTTGTCTGGAACAGAGAGCTAATTCCCATGAGTCTATCAGAACTATTCACCAACTGCTGAAAATGCCTGGAATTTAAACCATGAACTATTTTTAAAGAACAAAAGAGTTGGCTAAATTCCATTTTTTGAAATAGAAACAACTCTACAGAGAAAGTTTAACAAAAATTTATGGATTTTAAGTATAATGGAAAAGAGGCAGTTGTGATTATTTATAGGAATCAAGGAGACACTACAGCTAATATTTTCAAATCCACCTACTAAGCCTGGATGCTTCATTTTTGTGAAACCTCAGACACCTCGCAACAGATTTTCAGGATTTCTGAGCATCCATAACTCCAACAATGAAGTTAACAGCAGCTGTAGGGACTTAGCAGCTCTAAAATCAGGCCTTGGGTCTCTCAGGTCGTGCATTCAAAATCAGCAGACACTTTAAAATGTTGTTTTCCCCAAATTGCCCATAAGCTAAGTGCACCATCTCTCTGTGGACCAAGATTTCAGAAACTATACGCCTCCTGAATATGTCATCTCATTTTCAGAAATGCTGAGAATTCCAGATGCTTTGGTTGCCTTCAGTGGGAGTTCTTGGGGTTCAGAGTTTTGAAAATTCTGTCCATTTATTTAGGTATCTAAATGTACGTTTTGGATGCTAACTTTAGGCCCTGGTTTTTTACATTGTCAGCTGGAATGTATTCAAAGAGAACATACTTTGCATGGAATAGAGCAGCAAGTGTTATGTATACTAAATGAAACATTCTCCTATTTCAGTGTAGCAATTAAACCAGCAGCATTGCTATTTTTAAATTAAGAGATATACATGCAATAAAATCTTTTCAGTCTTCATTTATCTTTATTTAGTGCTGGAACAAAACCATGGAAGAAATGCCAGCTTGAAAAAACATAGGTGGAATGACAGATCTACCAAAGGCTGGATGCACCAAGCAGTCATAAAATCCACAGGCACAAGTTTTAACTAGTCTTTGTGATGCAGATTGTACTGGTCTATAGTTTGTAATTACAGTGTGCATAGCACTGGTTTCTGCTGCAGACAAGTCTTGTGGGCAAAACTGCTCTGACAGGCTATGTCTCCACTACAGACCTTACAGCAGCTGTGCCAATCAATGTAAGGTCTCCCATGTAGCTGCTTTCTGCCAGCAGGAGAGAGGTCTCCCACAAAAATAATTGAACCACCCCAAACACACAGTGGTAGCGTAGTCACCATGGCACTGGCTACATCAGAGCTTGTGTGGGCAAAACTTATATTGGCCAGGAGGTTGTTTTTTACATATACATATCTCATAGAACTGGAAGGGACCTTGAGAGGTCATTGAGTCCAGTCGCCTGCCCTCTCGGCAGAAGCAAGCACCACCCCGACAGATTTTTATTTTTATATTTTAATCTATTTGCCCCATGCCCCTAAAAAGCCTCTTTAAGGATTGAATTTACAACCCGGAGTTTTCAAGGCCAATACTCAGACCACCTTTCACATCCCTGACCAAAAAAAGTTTTGTTAACAAAAGTGTAGTGTAGACAAAGTCTTACATTCTGTTGAAACCTATTGACTTCAGTTGAAGCAGCCAGGATGTAGATCAAGGGATATTCTGACCCAAATGCTTCCTAAATCTGAATGTTATTGCCAACAGTAGGACTGAGTTAGCCAGGAAGAAGACTGACAAGGGAATGTTCATCACTAGACTGTAAAACAAAATGCTCCTCATTATGAAGCAGTATTTGTAACCTTGTAGCAGGTGATACAAATGCCTCAGTTCTCACCACTTATTAATGTAATGTCAGAGAGAACTTGCTAATGGTATACTGTATTGCATACTTGCCACACAAAAGCTCATCACCTAACAAATTATTTTGTTAGTCTTTAAAGTGCCATATGGCTGCTTTTTTTGTTTTGTTAGGATGCAGACTAACATGGCTACCTCTGTGTTTGTATTACATAGGCTGTGTCTACACATGCCCCAAACTTCGAAAGGGCCATGCAAATGGCCATTTCGAAGTTTACTAATGAAGCGCTGAAATGCATATTCAGCGCTTCATTAGCATGCGGGCGGCAGCGGCGCTTCGAAATTGACGAGCCTTGCAGCCGCGCGGCGCGTCCAGACGGGGCTCCTTTTCGAAAGCACGCCACCTACTTCGAAGTCCCCTTATTCCCGTGAGCTCATGGGAATAAGGGGACTTCGAAGAAGGTGGCGTCCTTTTGAAAAGGAGCCCCGTCTGGACGCGCCGCGCGGCAGCAAGGCTCGTCAATTTCGAAGCGCCGCTGCCGCCCGCATGCTAATGAAGCGCTGAATATGCATTTCAGCGCTTTATTAGTAAACTTCGAAATGGCCATTTGCATGGCCATTTCGAAGTTTGGGGCACGTGTAGACACAGCCATACTGTGCAGCAATTGTGTTATATAATCTCATCTTCAGTGGTTCTGCAACCCATGTTTTTTGCAGATATAGTTTCATATTCACTTGATAATGTGTTAAATCCTGGGCCCCACTGAAACTAATAATCAAACTCCCTATAACTTTACTACAGCCATGATTTTACCTAAATGTCAACTCTGCTTTTAATTAAGCGATTTCTGAATTGCATGAGTCCTGAAGCTTCCAGGACAAATTAAAGTGTGGTATCAATCATATATAGCCTATGCCACAGCACATGTAAACTAAGAGTTATGAAAAGATATAGGCCAATCACCATCATGTGCCACAAGTCCAGTGGAATATGGCCATGGAGCCTGCATAACTAGGTGAGGACAGAATTGCAGCGATCTAGGCAAATTATAAAACCCCCACAGTGGCCCCTCTATACCACTTCCTTGATGGTAGTGTAGGTGGCAGGGGAAGAGTGAAGAGGACACAGCTGCTTAATTCACCACACACTGCTGATTACTGGTTGCCATTTTGGCCTCCTGAGGCTGTTGGCATCCAGCATAATTTGGAACAGCAGTCAGGCTTGGAAAAGCATATGACTGTTATGAGACACGCCCTACTGCAGCCCTCCAACCTCAACCTGTGGCAGCAGCCATCGGATCATAGAATCATAAAATACTGGGGCTGGAAGGGACCTTGACAGGTCATCGAGTCCAGCCCCCTGCCCGAATGGCAGTACCAAGTACTGCCTAAACCATCCCAAAAAGACACCTATCTAACCTGTTTTAAATATCTCTAGTGATGGAGATTCCACAACCTCCCTTGGCAATTTATTCCACTGTTTGACCACCCTGACAGATGGAGACAAGCTGTTCCCAGAGGCCCCTGACCCATCTCCAGCAGAAGCCACAGAAGGGTAGGAAGCCCCCTCTCCCTCAGCAGCCTCTGACCAGGCCTCAGTGCTGGCAGAAGACATGGGATGGAGGAGGTGCCCCACCCACTCATGCCCCCAAGCCATTCCCATCCCAAGCCACAGGATATGGGGAAGCCCCTTGCAGGTGCCTGACTTGCTGCCATCAGTAGTTGCAGGATGGGGGAAACCTCCCCCGGGTCCCTGAGTGGCTTTCAGTCCTGTTGTTGATAGCAGATTGGGGTGGCAAGGGAAGCCCTCATGCCTGACCCCACTTTCTAGCAGAACAGTGGGTGAACAGGGCAGGAGAAAGCCCAGTGATCTGAACCCTGTCCTTCTCAAAAGAACAAGATGTGGCATGGGAAGCCCCAGTACTGGGAACTTCGCTGCTGCCCCGGGACTGGATGAGCTTTCACTACCTGCTGCAGCTTCAGAGGTGGGGGGAGTTCTCACTCCCCACTGAGGCCTGGGGATGTGGCATGGGAACAGTACTTCTCCAGTCTTGGGGCTGCAGCAGAAGATGGAATGGAAGGGACACTGGGTGGGATGGGGCAGGCCCCAGGGAAGTGGCAGAAAGGAAAGGGGCTATGGGTGGGACTAGAGGCAGAAGGGAGAGGAAAGGGGCACCCCATTTGCTGTGGCCTAGGGCCATAAGAAACCTTAATCCACCTCTGCAAGAAGGCAATCTTTGCTTTGAAGCAAACAAGTATTCGTTAAGTTTCATTGGATGCGGTTCAAGAAAAATAATATTTAACGAGGTGAATATTACCAACTACACTACTAACTTCTTTCAAAACTAGCATTTGGAGGAGCCATCTCCATAAATACCAGTAGGCTTGGCAGAATTGAATTTTAATTTTCTTTAATTGACTGAGCTCCCCTGCACTGACCCCTCTGCAGCCTTGTATGCACCACAACAGCCCCAGGGAATGTCCATAACTACAGTGGGATGGACAGATGGTCAGACAGCTCTCCTTTTATGATACTACATAGGTTTTCTTATTATTTAACCAACAATATTATGAGATAGGAGCATTTTCTCGCTTGAAATAATTTTACACTAAAAATGCCTTAAGCAAAAGAATTAAATCAAAATTTAAGGCATGACTTTTCCTTCAGCAGCCAGAGTTTGACCAAAACAAACAGCTGGACAGCTTTGCAGCAGAGAACAGAGGCCAGCAGCTTCCATCCATCAGTACATCAGCATTTTAAATTGCATCCTTTGATAGAACAACTTTTCACCAAACCAAATGTAATCATTTGGGACTCTTCACAGCTGCCTAGTCCCTGCAGCTCTGAATCAGCTGCATGACTACCTTGATATGCAGAAGTGTTATAGCTCTCACCACCACGCCACCCACAGTTTCATAATAACAGCATCCCCAGGTTTCTCAGGCATCCTTCATGTGGAACGACAATCACTTATTTAAAACCCCAAGCTACTCCCATTCCATGCAAATTGAATGTCCTCTCTCATTTATTGCCCAAAGTTATTTACATCAGAAAAAGAAAAGTGAAACTGAGATTATATCAAGGGGCATTTGCGGTAAAGGGAAGGGATTCTCACATATACTAAAAAGCCTTTTACTCTGCTCTAGTCAGTGGGAGTGCAACTATTGGGGTTTGAGTGAAAGTGATTTTTCAGGCCCAAAAATAAATCCACGATACTTTAAGTTGCATGCACAAATAATTATTGGTCACCATCATTTTGGATCTGTCGCAAATCGTGTCTCACATTTGGGACCTCAGTGTCTCTTTTGTCTTGTGAAGTAGTTACTGCTATATATTTCTAACATTAAGCAGCCTTTAATTAGATTACACAGTATTTCCCCAAAGGGTGTGGGGCGGGAGGAGGGGCCCTCATGTCAGGTTAAATATAAAGACACATTCCTCTTGATAGTGTCAGTGGGCACAAAAATAGATCAAAATAGAATATGTCACAGGAAAGGAAGACTCAGTCCTAAGCCACAATCCTTACAATACTCCAGTAGGGTCTCAACATTCATGAGGGTTCCATGTTGAGAACCGTCACAAATGTTGAATTTCGCAAATACAGCAGCCTGCCCCAGAGCACCAGGAAGCGGCGGCTGCCAGTGGTCCCTGCCCAGAGACTCAGAGAAGCGGCGGCTGCCAGCACTCCTGGCAAGGGCCCCAGGGGAAGTGGCAGCTGCCGGCGCTCTTGCCTGGAGCCCCAGGGAAAGTGGAGGCTGCCAGCGGTCCCGGCCCAGGGCCTCAGTAAAGTGACGGCTACCAGCGCTCCTGGCCAGGGCCCCAGGTGAAGTGGCAGCTGCCGGTACTCTAGCCTGGAGCCCCAGGGAAAGGGGTGGCTGCCAGCACTCCATGCCCCAGAGACCTGGGGAAGTGGCCACTCACGAATAATTAAATTCATGAACATTAAGTTCGCAAATCTTGAGATCCTACTGTATGATAAACTTGGCACCCCATCTACCCCAAGAAACAGGAAAAGAAGACATATTACACAGCAAATGTGCCAAGAACAGAACAGAGCGATCATGAGCGTCAGATACTGTGTGTTAATCCTGAGCAAACTGGTTTGTCCTCACTTGCCCTGATTCATCTGTCTGAGCTCCATGGAAGACAAGTGCAAGTGAAAGAGCATAAGACTCCATGGGAAACTTTGAGTTCCCCTCCTGGAGTGACAGTGACTTAAAATGGATGCTCTACAGAATAACTTTGGTAAGGTTTGTGTTATCTGTTTCCCTTAATGCTTGCTCTTTCCAGGCTGGACTCAAAGCTGTCCCATGGCATATATAGCATTAAAAAAATGACAAGTCGATAGATTTTATGAGGGGACTAGTAAGCTACAATATATTAAGACTGACTCCATGTGGGGCCATGGTGTAGCATTTCTCGCTCAAGCAAGAGTTCTGCCTAAACAATAAATTTTTACCAGGTTGTTCACCTGATTGTCATTACCACTGTGTATATTATGGAAAGACTGTTTAAGTGTAATAATTGTGCTGTAAGGTTTAGCATAGTGGCTCAGTTCAGGAAGTCCTTACTTCCTGACTCTAGTCTTCAGCTCTCAGTTGCTGAAATGCAGATTCTGATGGTTTCATTTAGAAGTGTACACTCATGGCAGAGGGGAGCTCTTAAGTACAAGTGAGGGTGATAGAATCTTGGGTTAGTCTAAAATCTTTCTCATATAAGCTTGTGGTCCCTTTCAGAGTCCTAGGGAAGCCTCCATTATAATTTTAAAATACACTGACTGGACATTATTGCAACCAGCAGCTTAGTTAAGTTACGAGGGGTAAGTTGCGTATAGTAAAAATACACATAATTTGAGTCCCACAGTGCATCCGTGTGACCACTCTGACCACCACTTTCACCTCTAATGTTCTCCACGTATGCAGGAAACAACCCAAGAAATTTTGAGTTTCATTTCCTGTTGGGCCAGCATGGTGAGTGGGGCAGGTTATCTACAGCACACCTCAGTCACACATCTGGCTGTGGCTTGCCAGAGTTGTAGACAAGCTCTAGTATGGAGCATTCAGGAGACTCAGGACCTTATTGCTGTGGGTGGGGGGATGAATCTGTGCTGATAAAAGTATGAAGCAACAAAACAAATGCAGACAACCATGCCAAGATCTCACAGTGCATGATGGAAAAAGGATACACCAGGGACGCCCAGAAGTTCCACTTGAAAATAAAGGAACTCAGGCAAGCATACCAGAAGACAAAGGAAGCAAAGTGATGTTCTGGGTCATCGCTGCAAACATGCTGCCTTTATGATCAGCTGCATGGGATTCTAGGGGGGGAACAAAACACTGTCCCCCAAAAGTCACTGGATCCTCTCAAGAGATTCCTCAGGCAGCCTCTGACAACAGTAGGGAAAACATGAAGGATGAGGAAGATGACAATGATCAGCAGGCGAATGGAGCAGTTGATCTCACCGATAGCCAGGAATGTTTTTCACTCTGGATCTCATCCCCTCCTCTTAGGATGTTTTGCAGCTGGACCCTGATGGCACCTCTGATGAGTTCTCATTTTTAATCATGCTACAGGTGCACATCTCCACAAAAATCTCAAATAGGTACTCTTGAATCATTCTCTTGAGGTTTCTGGGGAGGCCTACCTCAGTCTGACCCCCATGATCCATACCAAGCCATCAGTAAGTGATCTGATGTCATTACGCCACAGTGTAGTGCAGCATAAGGACCAGCCTTCTGCCCACAATCAATCAGCAGATCCTTACCAAGTTTATTAAGAACATAAGAATGGCCATACTGGGTCAGACCAAAGGTCCATCCAGCCCAGCATCCCATCTGCCGATGGTGGCCAATGCCAGGTGCCCCAGAGAAGGAGAACAGAAGACAATGATCAAGTGATTTATCTCCTGCCATCCATCTCTTGCCCTTGTTCTGAAGGCTAGGGCACCATACTTGATCCCTGGCTAATAGCCATTTATGGACCTAACCTGCAAAAATTTATCAAGCTCTTTTTTAAACCCTAATAGAGTCCTGGCCTTCACAGCCTCCTCGGGCAAGGAGTTCCACAGGTTGACTGTGCGCTGTGTGAAGAAAAATGTCCTTTTATTAGTTTTGAACCTACTACCCATCAATTTCATTTGGTGTCCCCTAGTTCTTGTATTATGGGAAAAGGTAAATAATTTTTCTATATTCACTTTCTCCACACCATTCATGATTTTATATACCTCTATCATATCACCCCTCAATCACCTCTTTTCCAAACTGAAAAGTCCCAGTCTCTCTAGCCTCTCCCCATGTGGGACCCGTTCCAAGCCCCTAATCATCTTAGTTGCCCTTTTCTGAACCTTTTCTAATGCCAATATATCTTTTTTGAGGTGAGGAGACCACATCTGCACGCAGTACTCAAGATGTGGGCGTACCATAGTTTTATATAGGGGAAGTATGATATCTTTTGTCTTATTATCGATCCCTTTTTTAATAATTCCTAACATCCTATTTGTCTTACTAACTGCCGCTGCACACTGCGTGGATGTCTTCAGAGAACTATCCACTATAACTCCAAGATCCCTTTCCTGATCTGTCGTAGCTAAATTTGACCCCATCATGTAGTACGTGTAATTTGGGTTATTTTTTCCAACATGCATTACCTTACACTTACCCACATTAAATTTCATTTGCCATTTTGCTGCCCAATCACTCAGTTTGCTGAGATCTTTTTGTAGTTCTTCACAATCTGTTTTGGTTTTGACTGTCCTGAACAACTTGGTGTCATCTGCAAACTTTGCCACCTCACTGCTTACCTCATTTTCTAGATCATTGATGAACAAGTTGAACAGGATCGGTCCCAGGACTGACCCCTGGGGAACACCACTAGTTACCCTCCTCCATTGTGAAAATTTACCATTTATTCCCACCCTTTGTTTTCTGTCTTTTAACCAATTCCCGATCCATGAAAGGATCTTTCCTCCTATCCCATGACCACCTAATTTACATAAAAGCCTTTGGTGTGGGACCGTGTCAAAGGCTTTCTGGAAATCTAGGTATATTATGTCCACTGGGTGCCCCTTGTCCGCATGTTTATTAACCCCTTCAAAGAATTCTAATAGATTAGTTAGACACGACTTCCCTCTGCAGAAACCATGCTGACTTTTGCCCAACAACTCGTGCTCTTCTACGTGCCTTGCAATTTTATTCTTTACTAGTGTTTCTACTAATTTGCCTGGTACTGATGTTAAACTTATCGGTCTATAATTGCCAGGGTCTCCTCTAGAGCCTTTTTTAAATATTGGCGTTATATTGGCCGTCTTCCAGTCATTTGGTACCAAAGTGGATTTAAAGGATAGGTTACAAACCACTGTTAATAACTCCGCAATTTCACATTTGAGTTCTTTCAGAACCCTTGGGTGAATGCCGTCTGGTCCTGGAGATTTGTTACTATTCAGCTTATCAATTAACTCCAAAACCTCCTCTAATGTCACTTCAATCTGAGTGAGTTCCTCAGATTTGTCACCTAAAAAGGCTGGCTCAGATTTAGGAACCTCTGTAACATCCTCAGCCGTGAAGACTGAAGCAAAGAGATCATTTAATCGCTCCGCAATGGCACTGTCTTCCTTGATCGCTCCTTTTATATCTTTATCGTCCAAGGGCCCCACTGCTTTTTTAGCGGGCTTCCTGCTTCTAATGTATTTAAAAAACATTTTACTATCGTTTTTTGAATTTTTGGCTAGCTGTTCCTCAAAATCTTTTTTGGCTTTTTTTTTAACCCTATTATTCTATGGAGACTGATATGTCTCATTGCAACCTAGCAGAAGCTATGGAAAGGGCATTAAGCTATGAAAGCACAAGCTGCTCCGCAACGCCTAGATCACCCCTCCCCTCCCTTCCCTGTGCTCCTGGAGGAAGGGGAACTTTCATCATTCCAGCTGGGAGCTGGAGGGAGCACACAGCTAATGTGAGAGACACAGAGCCCCAGTAGCACAAGCTGCACTGCTATGCCTTGTACCCCACTTCCTTTCCCCAAGCCCCTGCGGGTAGGGAAACTTTCAATACTCCAGCAAAGTGGGGAGAGGAAACGTGGTGACCATCACTGCCACAGCCCTAACAGCCACTGTGCTCCCCCACCATGCTTGAAGCACGCACAGCTGCAGGAACTGCACATAATAAATTTGCTTTCAGTGAGTTCACATTAATTGCTTTTATTATTAATTAAATCTATTCCAGTAATACCTAAGGACTCCACTTGTGGCTCAGAGCCCCATTGTGCTAGATGTTTATTTGTACAGGCCTAACAAAGACTGTAAATTGTTCAGGGCCCATTCTTGTTTGCTTCCAGGAATACTCTAGTAACTGAGTTTACCCCTTCCTCTCCCCACAAAAAACTACTCACCAAAAAGCAAGTTTTAGGTGTCTATTGCAGAAAGCTAGCATTGTATTTATAATCATGCGTAACTGTACTGGGAACCTCGTTCCAAGTTTTATGGACCATCTGATTAAGGAATGTATTGATGGCTCTTGGGTTTAACTAAAATATCCTGAGTTTCAAACTTTTCCATGGTAGATATTGGCCAAGAACTGCTTCTTCTAGGAAAAAATCTTCCCAGCTCCCACCCCTTTAGTCACTCAAAATCCAAAATCCCTTCTGTTCCCACAACAGCCTTCTCCATGGTCACAATTTTCTTCCACCCACACCCAGAGAAAGAGGCTCTCCCAGCAGGCAGAGGAACTAGTATCTCTACCATTGTCAACACCTGGGGCAATTGACGGATTTTACCCACACCAGCCCTAATGAGGAGTCATCCACCCTCCTCTCCTGTTGGAGAAACAAAGAGGCTTAACAGCAGCTTGTCTAACTTCTGGCTCACTGCCCCTGCTTTTGGTTTGAAAGCTGGGTGGGCATTTAAAGTGTTCAGCAGTTAGATCAACATGTCACTATCATGGTCAAGCACATCTATCATTTTGTGTAATATTGCCAGATACATTCATATTTAAACCAAGGCTTATTAGAAACTCCTATTCACTCCTCTGATGGCTCACCATGATTGCTGAAACTCCATTGTTGCTAGCCTAAAAGTCCTCACTGTTCCACCTCTGCTGTTCTGTGTACATATTTTTTATAATGGACTCTGAACACTTTTGATGTCCATGACAGGCATAACTAAATTTTCTAGCTTTTAGTGCTACACTTTTGATTTTAAGTTTGTATTTTCTATTAATATTAACTACTATTTACACTTCATTGCAAAGTGCACTGGTCCTTGAAAAGCAAAGACTTTTTCAGACCACGAATGGACTACCTAAAATAATACAAGAAGACCTACTTCAGGAGATGGTATCAGAAAAAAATGTTGCAATAGGCCAGAAATTCTGTTTATTCAGCAAGCACAAGTGTTCACAAGACTTTGTCCGTCTTCATCCACTTTCAAATCTCTCCTTACAGCTTTCTTCTTTGGGAAATCTCTCCTTATCAATAACTATCAGGCAACTCTATGACTGCTAGCCTTGGCCTAATGGCTTTCCCAGTCCCGTAGCTTATTTGGAGCATCAGTCAGAGGTCTTTCTGTCTTATTCCAGGAGGGTGGGAAAGCAGCATGCTGATGCCTTGAAAGGCTGTGTTTTAAGAAGCATGCTGAAATAAGGGGCAGGTGGAGGGAGAGCAGCTGGATCTCAATAGGTTTGGAGTTTGGGGGATGGGAAGGAAAAGTGTTTGTTGGTGTTTACAAGAAGAAAGAATTGTATTTTGACAACCTCCCCAATTCATTCTTCTTGACTCAGCTAACATTTTGTGCTTTTTGAGGCTTCCTTCTACTTTTTTCTCCTCCTTTCTTTAGAGGAAATTGCAGTGTGGCTCTTTGCAGTGCGCGTGGCAGATTTTGGCCTCCAGATCAGACATGTCACATGACATTAACATTGACAAGATATGCGAATGCTCAAAAGTTTGTAACAAATGATAAATTGACACTTAAGTATCACGCTTTCAGGGAAGAGTTCTCCCAGAGCTCAGGGGAACAGAGTTTCCAGTTAATATCACCATCTTCTTTTAAAAAATTTGTTCATCATTATTGTTTAAATTAGGCCTTACCTGTATAAAGGATATGGCTAAGAAGTGAGTATGTTTCTAACAAGCTGATCATCTTTACTAATGGAGCTGGTGGAATTACTCAGTGCTATTGATATTGCTTATTAGGAAAGCCCTATAGAGTTTAAGAACCAAAAAGCATCCTCAGGTTGTTGGATTTTTACAAATATACTGTTTCTTCCCTACTTTAGATGACTAACATTTTTAAAGAGCAAAATGATGGATAAGAGTCACTAATAGTGCATTTCTGGTATTTTTTTATGATCACACTCATATCCATGACACGTGGAATATATAAGCATATTCACACTCGTCATGCTGTCTCACTCAAATAAGACCCCAAAACCCCTGAATGGAACTTCCTAATTCCTTGTGTCAATGTCTGTTATTGAAGGTGTTCCAGTCAAGTAGGGCTTGATATTCCAAGTTACTAGAGGTTGAACCTCAGTAGTCAGGCACCCTTGGCACCTGACCAGTGCTGAATGAGAGAATTTGCCATACTACAGGAGGTCAATATTTTTAGCAGAATTACCAGCGCTTCCACTGCATATTGGGCTCTTAGAAGACATTTTGGGGTAAATTAAAACTAAAAAACAGGCCAGAAAACTGAGAGCCTGGGCTGAGATCCTGGCTATAAACAAACTTTATGGGACCAAGAGAAACTTGGTCACAGCCATGATAAGTAGTCATTCAGCTAACTAAAATTGTGCAGGATTACAGATGTTGCCAGGTGAGAGGGTGCTGAACATGAGATGTTCAACCTGCATGAGCATTTTGGCCTGATACTGGAAAGCACTTAGTGCACGTTGGAAATGAACAGACCACTGTTGGAAAAGTCCAGAGGGGTGAGCAGCCACTTAGACAATCAATTGCCAAGTGACATCCACTAGTGAGGAAAGGGAAAGAAGCCTGCCTGAGCCATCATCAGTTAAAATGCAGTTGCTGTATTCCCAGAACAACAACATGGAAGCATTACCTCCCATATGGTCATATTGATCACAAAGCTCTCAAGCTAGAAGACTCCGAAAATTGTTTACTGCCTTCATATTGCCTACTGGCAGTGGACTTCTGAAATGGATTTACAGTAGCAGCGATGAGTCAGCATCAAGAAGATTTCCTATTTCTGCAAAGAGAAAGTGATACCACCATTCACTGTCTCCTACAAGTTGACTGAAAAAAAGTCCTTAGACACTGTTCATAGATGCTTCATTAGTGGAAGGGAAAGTGGATATTAGAACTCAGCTGCACACCAGCTATGCAACCTCTGACATTAACACAGACATGAAGAAACCTCCCACAGTTGTCAAGTTTTCAGACTTGGATACTGATGCTTAGATTAGAGGTACTGCATAAGCAGTGAGTGCTGACTTCAACAGGAGCTGCAAATGCTCAGTACCTCTCAAAATTGTGTCACCCACTTAACATGATGCAGTGTGGGTTTGGCACTTTAACTAGCCAAGTTTAGAAGAGCACTAACCACTGAGTAAGACCAGTCAAAACTCAGCCTCTCTCCATCTCAGCAGGATGGAATGCCACCAGCCAGAAGACGGAAGTAAGTTATACTGAATGAATAATCAGCTCTGGTCTATATTTTATACTCATCCACAACATGAAAGTGCAGATCATCTGAATGGCTACTGCCTCAGTTTTCCACCACTGAAAATAGATTCCTCAGGCTAATGGGCTGATGTGCCCAGAGGAGGCCTTCAAATTAAAGGAGGTCTTTTAGAGCCTGGAAGACTAATAGAAAATTCCTCCAGTCAAACTTCTCCCTTTGTTTACAGATAGCCCTCCAGATCTCTGCAGCAGTGGTGCTGCTGACAGTCCTCTCCTTAGACCTTCACACTTTGTCTTGAGGCTCATGAAATCCTTTCATCCCTCAGCTTCACTGTATTTCCACATTATATTAAGGCTGTCTGATCACCGCCTCCAGGGGGCACAGCTTATGTGTACTGGAGCCCTCCTCTTCCACAAGCTCTAGCCCTAAGGAGTTAATCAGTAAAGGGGCTACCTACCCATACGGGTCTCAGAACATCTGTTTTATTATCCCTTGCTGCTGGCTCATGAGCTGATCAGCATGTCTAGATCACAGCCTTCACCTCAGCCATACAACAGGTGTCTTCACCTTCTCCGAGCTCTTCTTCAGGCCAGGCCCTCCATTCCCAGCTCCCATTCCACAGGAACCATGCTAGTCCTGTCCTAAACCCTACAGAATTTTCTCATACAGCTATTCACACAGATTCTGGCCACAGCCACCATATGTAGCTTCCACTATGTAGCCTTGGCAACCCACCCCTACACAAAGGGCTTGTGTTGACTCTCCACAATATTGTGGAAAGCACAGCATGTCCCCACCATGATGATCATGTAGTGGTGGCTGACCTCCATGTGCGTCAGGTGCCCAAATGCATGCTCAACACTGTTGCAGGCCCAGTCCAGGCAGGTGTTAAAAAGGTTCTGGCTTGGGTCCATGTGTCTGTAGGGCCGCATGAGCCACAAATACAGGGGGTAGGCAGTGGCAGCCACTATGCAGGGGTGCATGGTCATGTCCCTAATGGGGAGCTCCCAAGTGGGGATTTAGGTCTGCTCCATCATCCTGTACCCAACAGGAGTTCTGAAAGACCTGAGCATTATGGGCTTAGCCTGACCAGCCCATGCAGATGCCCATGAAGTGTGCATGGGAGTCCATGAGGGCCTGGAGGACTGCAGAGTGGTACCCCTTTCTTTTGATGTACCCTCCAGTGCTGTGCTCTAGGGCCTGGATGGTGATGTGTGCCCCATCTGACACTTTGAAACATGTAGGGAACTCCAGGGTGGCAAATCCCATGAGAGCAGCATCTAGGTCCCTGACATGGATGACCCTCCACAGGAGGATGGCGTTGATCACCTGGATCACCTGTAGGAGATTAAGGGCTTACACACCTGTGAGTCCGTGGCAGGTTGCTCCATGACCCCACAATCCCATGCCCCGCAGCCAGAGTTCCTAGGCCCCCCTGCCCTGTTGTGGGTGTGTGACCTGAGCATGCCTTACCTCCATGAGGACATCCCTGAGGGCAAGGACATCCCTTGTGGTGCCTGACTGACCAGTAACTGTCCAGAGTGGCCAGTTTCCTGATTGCGATGGCAACCCGCTTCTTCAGGGGGAGCATGTGAGTGTCCTGCTGCTGAAGGAGCAGGGCAAGCCAGTCACATAGCTCCAGAAATGTCCGCTTGGTCATGCAGAAGTTCTGGAGCTAGCGGTCATTGTCCCACTCCCCCATGACAAGCCAATGCCCCCACTCAAATCTCGTGGGATAGCTCCACAGGCGCCAGCTCACCCATGGGTGGGGGCGTAGATGTTGCCCCAAGGAGATGGCCTGCAGGACTGCGGCCAGGCAGGTGAGCCCCAGAGATGCTGGAGGATGGCAACGAGTACCATGGTCAGAAGGAGTTCCCTGCTGGGGAGCTGCAGGGGATCCATAGGGGTCTCTGCAGTAGCTCCACTCAATGCTCAGGGTCTGCTGTGCAGTCAGACAGTCTGGCAGCCCTCAACATGTGCAGGGCGAAGGTATCAGGGAGGGACCTTTTAAAGGAGTAGCTAGTTGCATCACCTCGAAGGGCTTGTCAGCCATGCGACCCTGTCCACCGCATTTCCTGGCCCGTTCTTTCGAAAGAGCATCTAGAGCTGTGTGCACACTCTCTCTTTTGAAAGAACAGACCAGTCTTTCAGAAGAGCAGACTGAAAGATCAATCCATTTTTGGCATGTAGATGTGCTGTTTCAAAAGGTGATCTTCTGGAAGATACATTCTGAAAGTTCATCTTTCAAACCAGTGCTCTAGTATAGATGTAGCCTTAGTGTCTTGTAGTATTAGATTGACACCGAGTACAATCCGTCCTTTCTCCCGTAATGGCTCCAGCCTGGGCTGAGTTAATAATATGGCCTCCTTGATTATTACTCATCATCCTTCACAGGGAAGATAAGCACAATTTGTCCCATGTGGGGCCAAACCCAATCTCCCTTAAGGGGTCCAACTACCTTATGGCAATAGTCAGGTATTTTGTCTAACTTCTAATAAAAATACCAGTATCCCTAACGCAATACTGGGAAATGATTCAGATTCTCTACTGAATCATCGTAATCACTTCTTGCATAAGAGTTCTGCAAGAAAAATCCAGGATGCTGCAAGAATCTCACCACAACCCACTTTACTTAGTGTGTGAGATGCCAAGGTCCCAGCTCAGAGAACATAGTGATTTTAGCAGAAAGGAACATTTCGTTTTACACCACAGAGCAGATGAATGCACTACATAGGCCCTAGGGCCTAATCCTGCAGTACTTACTGAAGCAAGTTACATACTGAAATCAATGAGAGTTTTGCCAGCTTAAAGACAGAGGAAATAAGCCCCATGTAATGTACATTGATCTACAAAGCAGTTTAATCCAAAATGTAAATTTCCAGTAAATTAATCCATTAATTTTTATGCTTATATTTCCATTCTGTTAATGGCCTTTCCCACAAATGGAGCCTGCGTGTCAATACTAGAGCAAAGGAAACATCAATAGCAGCATTATATCAGCAATTTAGATACTCTCCCTCAAATATTATCTTGATTCTGCACCAGTCCCAAGAGTCTATGGGCTCAGTCAGCCCCTAATGTAACTGCACTGATCTCAGTGGAGGTATGCCAGGAATGTACTCAACCCACAATGATAAAGAGATCGTCAAGATAAAATTAAGGTGCCATATTCTACTTTGGGCTATACTGGCCAAAATCTGAATTAGCTTCAATAGAGTTGCTCTCCAAATATTGTATCTACGAAAGTCAAAGCAAAGTCTGCTTTTAAAGGCTCTTGCTTGTATTTCTGGCAACATCAGAAATTGATACAGAAAATGTGACAAAACAAATGTATGTTTCTTTATAGAGACAGTTTATTTCAGTATACTTCACTCAGCGTGGAGAATGAAAATACACAGGCTAGTTACACTGAGTAACAGACTCTGCCCTAACTTCTCAGTGTAAACACAGACCAAGTCCACCTACTTGGGTGATGCTCCTTCCTATTTACATTTCTGTCATTGAGAACAGAACCTGATCCTCTCTATACACTAAGTGGGCCAAACTAGTCTGTTACTCTGTTAACATCTAGGTTTAAACCCACCCATTCAGTTTACAATAATGACCCTTAAAATGACATTTTTCTGATCCAACAAGTCTTACCTAGGTTGAACTGCTGGAATCTTCCCTTGACAATAAAAGGGCCCGATTCACTGGGCCCATTACCCAGTTTAACTGGACATTTAAGCTGAGGTGGTGTGATGCAGCTAGCTGGATCGGGGAATCTGGTCGAAGATATTGTAAGTACATTTTGGTGATAGCTATTTGCAGATATTTAATTACTACCCTGATGAGGACCATAAAGGTAAGTAGAAACAGAAGTAGAAGGCGCTACCCATTTTGCCTATTCTGACTTTGACAAGATGACATGTGGCTTTTTGTGAGCAGATACACATGATCAGAGGACAGCTCTGTGTAAGCCCCTGATTGTACAAAAGGCATGTATACCAGTTTTAGAAGTAATGACATTCCGCTACATGACTCATTTGCACAGTAAGATGTCATTTCACATCAGGAATAAAATAAACAGACTGTCAGATGTGTGTTTAAAACATGCATTTTTCACTTCTGCTTCTGTTATTCTTTTGCTGGCAGGCTCTGGAGCCTGTATTCTGAAATAAATTTAATTGAGACTGCTCTCTTTTGGCAGATCAGATTTCAAGATGTGTTTTTTGCATAGAACAGTAAGACATGGCAGAGTAACTGAATTTGGCTATATTAAATGCAGACAATGCAATTTCACAGGGGGCCTGGTTTGCCTATTTTAGATAGCACAACCATGCCTCAGGAAATAAACTTGTATCCAAATAGAGTGGATTGTTTTAGAAGGGGATCTCTCCTGTTGGAGGATAATGGCTTTGAAATACTCAGGACAAGGATGGTGGGAGAATGGAGGAAGAAAAGTTGTTTTCTTTTTAAAAACCCAAAATACCTTCCAGATTTGCTTTTACCTTTACATATCTACAGTGTTCCCATATCTTCAGTTAAAAATGAGTGAAAGAGTTTGTGTCATGACAAAGCACTTGCTATTAATGCAAGGGCTGTTAGAGCCTCTTCCTTGGTGAGGCACTATATAGGGATCCCAGTGCTATGGAGAATTAGTTCCTCCTTTGCTTCAACAGGGCTACGTCTACACTAGCCCCAAACTTCGAAATGGCCATGCAAATGGCCATTTCGAAGTTTACTAATGAAGCGCTGAAATGCATATTCAGTGCTTCATTAGCATGCGGGCGGCCACGGCACTTCGAAATTGACATGCCTCGCCGCCGCGCGGCTCGTCCCGACGGGGCTCTTTTTCGAAAGGACCCTGCCTACTTCGAAGTCCCCTTATTCCCATCAGCTCCTGGAATAAGGGGACTTCGAAGTAGGCGGGGTCCTTTTGAAAAGGAGCCCCGTTGGGATGAGCCGCGTGGCAGCAAGGCGCATCAATTTTGAAGTGCCGCGGCCGCCCGCATGCTAATGAAGTGCTGAATATGCATTTCAGCACTTGATTAGTAGACTTCGAAATGGCCATTTGCGTGGCCATTTCGAAGTTTGGGGCTAGTGTAGACACGGCCCATGGCTGAGGGAAGAAGTGGCTATGAGACATAAAAGGGGACATGAAGGCTACGTCTACACGTGCACGCTACATCGAAATAGCTTATTTCGATGTAGCGACATCAAAATAGTCTATTTCGATGAATAACGTCTACACGTCCTCCAGGGCTGGCAATGTCAATGTTCAACTTCGATGTTGGGCAGCACCACATCGAAATAGGTGCTGTGAGGGAACGTCTACACGCCAAAGTAGCACACATCGAAATAAGGGTGCCAGGGACAGCTGCAGACAGGGTCACAGGGCGGACTCAACAGCAAGCCGTTCCCTTAAAGGGCCCCTCGCAGACACAGTTGCACTAAACAGCACAAGATCCACAGAGCCGACAACTGGCTGCAGACCCTGTGCCTGCAGCATGGATCCCCAGCTGCGGCAGCAGCAGCCAGAAGCCCTGGGCTAAGGGCTGCTGCACACGATGACCATAGAGCCCTGCAGGGGCTGGAGAGAGAGCGTCTCTCAACCCCTCAGCTGATGGCTGCCATGGCGGACCCCACTATTTCAATGTTGCAGGACACAGATCATCTACACGTGCCTTACTTCGAAGTTCAACTTCGAAGTAGGGCGCTATTCCCATCCCCTCATGGGGTTAGCGACTTCGATGTCTCGCCGCCTAACGTCGAAGTTAACTTCGAAATAGCGCCCAACACGTGTAGCCGTGACGGGCGCTATTTGGAAGTTGGCGCCGCTACTTCGAAGTAGCGTGCACATGTAGACGCGGCCGAAGAAAGCATCTGAGACTAGCTCCCTTCCTCCTGAGTGAGGGTGAATTGTGTTCTCCCCCCACCCTCACTTGCTTCCCTTTCAATCTTCTTCCTCTTTCATGTTATGGTGTGGGGCAGACAAAGCAGAAAGACTAGCTTGATCAGTGTGGTATGGAGGTAAGAGTGTATCTGAGGAACAGCAATGAGTGGACCTTGGGGCAATTTCTATAGAGACAGGAAGGGCAGAGCTGACAGGATGAGAAGCCCTACAGGTTGGGAAGAGGAGAGAAAGGAAATCTCTTCTGCTTTCCACTTCATCCCCTACTCTCCCCCTACTAACACAGTTGCTGTTTTTCTGCCTCATTCATGTGACCTGGTCTCTGGGACCCCTAAGTCCATTGATTTTCCCACACCTCCTCTTCTATTGTACAGGTGTCTTTTGGGTCACCTATCCCACCACTCCATTCCTCAGCTCTGGCTGACTTCTTCCCCAGCTCAGTACTGCCATCTGCCAATCTGTTCTGGCTGCTCCACTGGGACAACTAATGCTATTGCTGGATGTAGCAATCTAGAGTGTTAATTCTTCATTTACTGCTGCTCAGATCCACATTTTCTTATACCTACAGAGAGATACTTATCTCATAGAGCTGGAAGGGGCCTTCAGTGATAGGCAGATTTTTTTTTAATTCTATTTGGCCCAGATCCCTAAATAGCCCTCTCAAGGATGGAGCTCACAACCGAGGGTTTAGCAAGCCAATGCTCAAACCACTGAGCTATCTGTCCCCCAATCCAAGGTGAAAATGACAAATAAAATATGCTAAATAGCTTATAGAACTTCACAAAGAATAAACTTACAAGCAAATCAGCAGCCAGACACCTAAATGATCTCGGTCATAATTCATAACAATTACACTTAGGCTGGTTCTACACATGCCCCTTCCTTTCAAAAGGGGCATGTTAATGAGTGGGTTCGAAAGATGCTAATGAGGCGCTACAATGAATATGCAGCAACTCATTAGCATAATGGCGGCCACAGCTATTCCAAAGTGCAGCTTTTCGAATCGCGCGCCACCCGTGGAGACGGGACCTTCCGAAAGGACCTCCCCCAGTTTTCAAAAGTCCTTCTTCCAATCACAGATAGGAAGAAGAGCTTTCGAAAACTGGGGGGGTCCTTTCGGAAGGTCCCATCTCCACAGGCAGTGCGCGATTCAAAAAGCTGCACTTTTGAATCGCTTTGGCTGCCATTATGCTAATGAGGCACTGCATATTCATTGCATTGCCTCATTAGCGTCTTTCGAACCTGCTCATTAACATGCCCCTTTCGAAAGTAAGGGGCACGTGTTGACACAGGGCTAGTGGCTATGGAAATAATGCTGATGAACTGAGTGAAATTCAAAAGAAAGAGTTTGAAAGCAAACTAGCAACATTCACACTTCCTCCCTCCATTTCTGTACTTGGTTACTGAAGAAACAAGTGGTATCATCAACTTTAAAAATTTTCTATTTTTTCTGGGTTACAACCACAGTGAGCTTAGCCATAACAAAATAAAGCTTTCCTCATAGCCAGAGTACAAGAGAAGGAGGCTGGCTTGTTAAATGATGCCCATTATCATGAAAAACAGGTTCTGTTGTGATGTTTACCTTGTTTGCTACTCATTTTAGCAGCACATATCCATGCTGATTATAGCTAAGGCACTGTCAAAGTTCCAGTCATATACCCTCCATATTAGAGGTTGATATAACTTTGCTCCAGGTGTAATCATATTGTCCATGAGACATGCTTTATTTCATGATTGGTGATTGAAACCAAAGTGAACCCCTGTGCTGCACTGAGGTCCCCTAGCATGGAAACTAGGAACCTGTGGTTACACTGAGATAAAAGACCTATATCATGGCCATCCAGAGCTGTCCCAGGCTTGCAGGGCAAGTGAATTTCAGTGTAGGTGTTCCCACTCAGGCTGAAGCCTGGACTTTGAGACCCTGTGGTTGTGGGGGTTGGGGTCTTGGCATCCAGACTCCAGCCCAAGACTTAACATCCACAATGTAATTTATAACCTCAGAGCCCGAGCCAGCTCACCCAAGCTCCGAGACTTGATGGTGCAGGTTCTTCATTGCAGTGTAGATATACCCAAGGCTAATTGTACTCTACACAGACAAAGTCTCCATGACAGAAGACCCTGCACTAGGATGTTTCTTCTACCATTAGAGGAGCTACCATGACGTATGTTATATGGAATAGCTGCTCACAATAAATGGTAGTGGTTTTAGAGGGGTTCTAGATACTGTTTTCTATTGTTTCCAATGGGAAAAGGACTCACTATTTTTGAAATAAATCTTGCACAATACTAGGTCCTAATGAAGGGGTGGGCAATATACAACCAGACATGATTCACCAGGGTTAATCCCTGGTGGGCCACCAGATGCTTTTTTATCTGTGCATCTGCAGATATGGCCACTTTGGCTGCAGTTTGCTGTCCCTAGCCAATGGGAGCTGCAGGAGGACGCTGGGACTGGGCACTGCTTCCCACACCTTCCATGGGTTGGGAATGGTGGTCTTCAGCCACCACGAGCTGCGAGAAGCTGTACTTGTGGACACTCATGTAAATAAAGCATTTGGCGGCCTCCTAGGGGCTAACCCTAACAAACCACATGTGGCCCATGAGTGGCTTATTGCCCACCCCTGCCCTGATTCCACAATTGATTTTGTGTGGGCACAAGCTTGCACTGGCCCAGAACCACTGTGAAGTCTAAGGGGCTCTCTACAGGCACAGGGGTGTGCCCTTGTAGCTAGGCTCTTAATTATTAAGTGAGTAGTTGCTGCAATTTCCAGTTATTGTCAAATCTGGAAAGAAGACAGCAGGCGTGACGCACCCATTGAATTGGCTAAAGGGACTTTGCATGCATATTACAAAAGTATGTGTCTTTTCGTAAGATTTATGGCATGTTTTCTGGTATTAAAATTATCTCACAAGCAGTGTTCCCTGAAAACTGTATGCTTGGGTGACCATGCAGGAGAGATTCCTACTGATTAGCAGAATGCCCACAGCCATCCACAGATGTCAGCATCTGTTTCTATCGGTAGGGCACAGCCACATGCTTAGTTTCACATAAAAAATTTATTCTGCACATGGATGAAAAAATTAGATGGAGCATTTCTCATGAGGTCTTTAGTTTGTTCCAAGAGACTTCTCTTTCTAGAGATAATACCACTCTCACTTGAAACACAAACAGCAGTGCAAGTATGGTGGTCTGCTCTGGTATGTTGTATCAGCAAGATATTTATAGCTGGTACTCAGTACTGGAAAAAAGAAAAACAGAAGAAGCAGAAATTGCATTTCCTCTGGCATAGCTGTACCACTCCCAGCCCTACACCCCCAGCCCTTCAATGAAGCCACCCTGCTTTACAGCAGCCCCAACTTACTATTGCCAATTGTGATGGGGCGTACCAGCCCAGCACTGGCACTGGAAGGGCTAGCCCTGCCCTGTGAGCTGAGAAAGCCATACACCAAAGCTCCTGTTGGGTGTGCTCCACTTGGCAGACAGCTATAGAAGGCAATAACCCGGCTCAGTCAGGGGAAACAGCTGGAGGGGATGGCTTGCAGAGTCTGGCAGCCAGCTACTGCTGACCCCAGCTATCAGGGTAGGAAGGGGCCCAGAGGAGGGGAGGGAGTGATACCTTGCCCCTGGTTGTCCCAGCAAATTGTGGTTGGATTCACTGCTAAACCAGGAGAGAAGGAGACATCCCTTTGCCTGCAAGGCTCTAGGGTAGGCCTGGAGAGGAATTTGCTACTTGTCTGCTAGACCTTGGCTGCTGTGCCTCTATTCAAGCACGACAACGTTATAGAAAACCTTTCAATAAAATCATTTGACCTCTTCTTTGTGTGTCAAAAAGTAGATGGGCTCAGATGCTAGCGTTATATGATCGTTGAAAATGATATAGCCCTATGAAATCAAGAAATTTAGGGATAAGGCAGTCATACCATCATGAATGCACTAAGCTGTATACCATAAACTTTGGCTCAATTAGTACTGTTGCATACAGTACTGTACAAGGAATGTATTGACATTTTAGATGCAGTAAATTAACAACAATGAAAACCTCATTTGGAATGTCCTTGGTTTGACAGTAAAATTATAACTTAATTGGGTTTAGCAACTAAGGGAAACTAAGACCATTTAAGCCAAAATGTATATTTTGCATTAATGGGGGGTTATAAAATCCAATATTAAAACAAATATTTTCACTGCATAAAAAAGTCAAAGTTGAATGTAAATATTTCCCGCCAGTAGTGGAAAACCAAACACTGCAGCATTGTGCTCGTGCTTAAGCACCTGAAAATGAAACTGACTGGAAACAGATCTAACACAGCAGCGTAAAAGAAGAAAATTAATTAAACACTCTAGCACCCTTGACCATCTCATGTGTTAATAGTCACACAAGTGAAGGAGCTTTGTACAAATATATAGGGCCAGATTCTGCACTCAGTTGCACTAGGGTACAACTAATGTAACTCCATTAAAGGTAAAGGCCATGATTTTCTAGCTGAGCTGCACCCATCACCGAATCAGCCAGGACCGGCGATGACAGAGGATGGGATATAAATTTATAACTTCATGCCACCTCGGGGCCTGCTCGATTTGGGTGCTAGTATATTTTCCAGCATAATTTAAAACAGCCTCAGTGGGCTGTCCAGGCAGCTGCAGACTGCAGATAAGGGGCAGTCTGGCCATGTCATCTTTTCCCTAAATACCCTACCACCATCACTGGGAATGCTCAAAAACCCAGTGAGGTCAGAATAGTGTGAAGCAGCCAGATTGTATGGCGAATCAGAGCTCTTGCATGAATGTTCCCTGTCCAAGGCACTAATGATGCTATGTGAGTAAAGACACTTACCGTAGGTGGTGACACAGCAACCATGGTACTGATGATTGGAAGAGCATGCATGGAGGGCAAACCTGTGCAGAAGGCAGAACACTGTCACCTGCAATGGGAAGTCCACATGGGCAATAGACAGTATTAAGTCAATACACTGTCCTGAAAGAAATTTTTCCTGATCCCCCTCTTCTGGCTTCCTAATAACCCCACAAACTCACCAAGCACCTCATCAGAAGCCAGCTGCACACAGCTTAGGACACATCAATTCAAAGTGATATAAGACTCAGCCAGAACAAAAATTTGCAGATGTATTTGCACTGCTTGCTAAGATGATTGCTACTGCACAACCCTGCCAACAACACAGCTTTTGGGATCCATGAGTCCTATCCAGTGTTCCCTCTAATTTTTTACATCCATGGGCAGAATACATTTTCTTATGTGTACATATTGCGCCAGCAATAGAAACATGTGCTGCCCCTGTGGGTAGCTGTGGGTGCTCTGCTGATCAGCTGGGCAGCACCTGGATCTCTCCTGGGTAGCTGCCCAAGCACTCAGCTTACAAGGAACACTGGTCCTACACTTGCCTATGGCAACATGCAGTGTACCTCATCCAGAACATCGAATGCCCCAGTAACAATTACATGGGTGAAACCAAATGTACTCTGTCAGGAAAACAATAAAGCAAAGCACCACTACACCTGTGGGTGAACACTTTCCACAAAGCAATCATTCAGTCACCACCCCCAAAGGAAACCTGCACAACTCTTTCCAACGATGAGCCCAGGAGTTCAAATTCATAGTTCGGCTGGAAACTAAAATGAATGGACTCAACAGGGGTACTGGCTTTATTTCTCTTTATAGCAACTTATATTGCACTCTGCTGCCAGCTAGCTCTTACTTGCCCACTTCATTTTAAGTGGTCTCATATAGCATGTGTGAGCCACTTATGCTTAACAAGCTGTTCCAATTTGCATTTACCTCAGACTCTCTAGACACTTTCTTCAGACCTAAAAAAAAGCTCAAAGGCTTGTCCGTTCCACCAATGGATGTTGGCCCTTGGAAGGCTATTCCCTGATCCACCATACTTTCAGCTTTTGAGGCAGGAAAGTCAGATGCTTTCTGAAGAAAACTGGCTTCCTGCTGGCTAAAAGAGCAAACAAATGCCATAATGAAGCCTTCTGTTCTTCCTGGTACAAATGAGTATCTGGGTTGACAAAGGCAGGTGGATGTAACTGCAACAGTTCCAACACTCACACATGTGAGCTTCCAGCAGTCCAGAAAGTGAGCAAGTGCTTGGGTGCTAGCTCAGCAGCTAGTCAGCTCAAAAACCTGAAAAGTTAGCACAAAATGATGTAGAGACTGTTAAGGAAAACGGATCACTGACATCTCAGCACAAAGGCAGCCTGCTATTTTCCTCAGTCAGGAACCAGCCCGTGACCTCTAGCAGTGCCAGTGTTGCTTTGCCTATTAACTCTGGTGTCCCTCAAATGTCATGCCTCACTCTCACTCCAAAATACCTTCTTGTTTGCGATGCACCAGCTCCCACACTCCTCCGCAATAGAGAGTCTTTCCCTCCTCCAGTCTCATATTGCATCTACTTTCTAAAACCTTCCAGGGGCTCTTTCAATATTCTTTTTCTTAACCAGATGCTGAATTTTCAGAACCCATATGCATCATTGTATTCCTCACCTTTCTACTCTCTCAAGATCACAAATTGGAAATATACAGGTTCAGGATTTGTAGTGTGACAGATCTTGCAATTTTATCATGAATTTTACAGTATTTGATGGGTTTCTGAGGCCCCCAGGCTCTTAGCCTTCTTGAAAGAATTTCTAGCTCTTATGGCACAAGATAAATGTTTGAAAAAGATGAACCCTAAAGGTTCTTAGAATGGAAGACAATCAAAAAGAATATTGCATTTATTATTTTGACAAATCCCAAGATTTGAGGAATTCTTGGATTGCCAATACATTGTGTTGTATTCATATTAAATCTCAAAAGCAATAGAGAGCAAAATAATGGCAATATAAGTTTCATTTCTGACGACCTGGACATCCACCAACCCTGCTGGTCACAGACACGCATCATTTCAAACAAGTACAGTTCACATCCTTAGACAATAGTCCCAACATCTGCTCTGTGCACTCGGGCTTTGCAACACATTCATCTAACACTTGATAGAATTAATCAGTAAACTTAGAAGCACTGGCTTGATTTGACCTGTGTAATCTAGTTGAAGACAATGGGCTCTCTGTGATACTGAATTTATGTCTAGCTCATTTATTTTTACCAGCCATTCATAGGTCAGACTAAAATACACTGTAGCATCACTATCATCACTGAGGTACCCAGAGCAAGATAGCATTGACACTGGGCATTTTATAAAGCTGGTTGAAAATATCCTATAGAAGCTTTATTTAGGCAGAAAATTATTTTTATCTAAATGAAAATTTTCCATGGGAAAATTGGTTTCATTTAACTTTTTCTATGCCAAAAACAAAACAAAAGTCTGGGGAGTGGGGACTGTTGCCACTGTAGAAGACGGAAAAATAAAAGGGAGGAGAGGGAAAGGTTCAAAGAAAAATTCCCCCAAATAACATAAAAACAATTTGCAAATAGCACTACAGGAGCTTTCTCCGGTGGCTGCTCTTTTGTACTGTTTTGACTAACGATAGACAAATGTGATCTAAACCAGTGTTTCTCAACCTCTTTTTTTATAAAGTCCCCCCTTTTAAAAAATATATATATATAAGTACCCACAGTGCATACAATTTTCAGACATGCATATTTTTTCTATCATTGCAACATATTAAACAACTTAATTGTTTCTGGTTGGTTGGAAGAAATTGCCAATAGGTAATAAACTTGCCATTGTACTTATGATTGTGTAAAAAGGATAAATAAAAAATAGATGAAAAAAAATGTCAAATTATTTTATTCATAAAGAAAGGTTGAGAAAAACTGAATTAATGTACTCTCTGGAAGAGTTCTGAGTACTCCAGGGATACATGTATCCGTGATTGAGAACTATTGGTCTAAACCTAGGACCTAGCAGGATACCGTCAAAAACTGAGCAATGGAAAGGATTACAATCCTGAGAGCTTTCCATATAAGAGAGATTAAAAGGACTAATTACATTTAGTTTGTGAAGACAAGTGAGATAAGAGAAATAAGAAAATTAATGGTAGAGAGAATCTCATCCAACAGCTGTTCCTAACACAAGAATAAGGAGTGTAATGAAATTAAAAGGCAGCAAATCTAAACCAGGAAAAATGATGGTCCTCACCCTGTCACTGCTCAGTGAGAACAAGTCTAATCAACTGCAGGAGAATTATTGCTGGAGAGCTCAAACAAACAGCTCTTCCTCATTAGGGCGAGCTTGTGCCTGGAGGGAAATGGCTGTCATTGGAGCAATATGGAATCATACAGCCCCTTGAGTGTTGTTCCAGAATAGCATGTGCCTCAGATCTCATGGAAAGTGGGGCACCATTTGATGTGGGGGTGAGGGTGGTGTTGCACTTGCATTAAAAAAACCTATTTGCTCTTCAGACATTTCTAGCTCTATATACTCTACTTTTTTGCACCTCCAGCCTTTACAGAATATAATCTAATTACATATAATCTTCTATGCTGACATATATTCTAGTACAGTATTCTATTCAGCATAGAAGATGGTATGTAATTAGATTATATCCTGTTCAAAAAGAACACTACTGTCAACAGACGACCCTTGGGAATCTGGACACTCCTCAGGTGGGTTTTGTCAACAAAATGGCAGTTTTGTTGACAAAACCCTCTCGTCTAGACGTAACTGTAGTGTAAATGTCATCACTTTTAGGTGCCTGAGTTTGTTGTACAAAATCCCCCGATCAATGCTACACTCTTTACACTCTCACAGGATGTGACCAATTCTTTTTTGATCTTGTATGTCACACACAGCTCATCTTCCTGTTCATTAATTAATGCCAAGTTACTGTTTAATCCACAGTGTCCAGTAGACAGCAATGTAGAACTACCTCACTGTCTCAGGTTCTTGTAGTACATCTGTATTTTCAATTCTAGGGAATACCTTATTGAAATATTTTCCTCCTTTTATTGTCCAGACTTCCTGCCACTCCTCTCTCAGCTTATTTTTAATTAGGTTTTTAAACAGGTGTGCATAGAGGGATTGCTATGTCTTTTTTCCATTGTTACAGCACTGTTGTTACATTGTCCACTATCTCATTCCTTGCTATCCCAACATGCATTGGGATCAATGCCAGTTCAGTGATTACTGTCATCTGCTCCAATTCTGTTAGTAACAACATTTAATTAACGATGTTGTTTCTGCTATTTGAATTCCCATTTCTGATTGCCAGTGGACTCAACACTTCCTTGTGACCTACAATTACTCTGCAGGTTCTCTCAGCCTTTTTCTTGACAAATGAGGTTTCTTATAATTTTTACACCTGAAACAGGGTCAGTACTAGTGCAAACTGTTTGGGTACCTAGTACAAAGACATCAACATATTTCTGAGTCTCAGCTCTAAGCCAGCTCCCAATACACACTCTGTACTGTGCAGTCCACAACTTAGATGAAAGAAAATAACTAATTTCCTGGATTCTTTGCACATATTGTTTCACAAAACTAAGGTAGAAGTTATTCCAAAAATGAAGGTGCTAAAAATATCCAGCCTTAGGAATTAAATAACATACACATATGTCAGTTTCTCCTTCTACGTATATAAACCTTGTCATGAAGAGTTGTATTCAAGAAGTTTTAGTAAGACTCCCCTTAGTAACCAAACAGCAAATGTAACAGTACTAATGATTTCTTTAGGCACTAATGCTTCACTGTGTCAAACAGCAAATGCATTGGTGCCTGACTAATAATCACAGAAGAAAGTGGAATTAGTAGTATTCGCTAATGAACATAAAACAGCCAACAAAACATGATTAGAAGACTCTTAGTTTTATAAGTGAAAATGTGCAGCATGCCACTCTGGAAAAGGTGCACAATATTTATAGCATTTAGTCATAATCAAAAACAGAAGGCCTGATTCTGGCTGCTTTTACACACATCTGTAAGGTAAAGAGAACCAATCATGTCTCTGCTTACACATCTTCAGTGCAAGAGCAAAAATCTTGATCATAACAGACTAACAGGATGGAGAGGGACCTTGAGAGTTCATCTAGTCCAGTCCCCTGTATTCATGGCAGGAAGAAGTATTTGTACCATCCTTGACTGGTATTTGTCTAGCCTCTCAAGACTCCAGTGAATAAATAATAATAATAATAATCATCATCATCATCATCATAATAGTAATAAACAATGTCATGTTATCATTCACCCCTCTAACTCAACACAATTGCCAATAGGATATTCTTCCTAGATGGAGAAGTACTCTATTCTCTAAAAAGAAATAAGAAAAGGTTGGTATTTGCCTGGGTTTATGGTCAAAATATAAGGATATTTGTGGTCTTCTGATGAAAATAATGCCACAGAAAAGGCTTGCAGTTGTGTTTTAGTGGGCATAAAGCAACCTAAGCAGCCAGATACTGGTAAAGTATATCTAATACTGATTCATTCATTTTGAGCTAGGTTGTAACTTGGACTATACTGGAAACCAAGAGGGAAAGTCAGAGGAAATAAAAATGCCATTAAGCACGCTACTCAGCCCTGTGCTTTGAACCTGCAGAAGTGATTTGGGCTAGTTGGGCCAGTGATCACTGTTACAGTTGAGAGTGGATGTAGGGACTAGCAGTTAGGAAATGAGGTGTCCTGTGATGAGAACTCTCTCCTGTGAAGTGCTACACAGAATGAAAGATTGGGAGATGCCATTAGTATAATGATGTGACTATTAAAGTTCTGTTTTGCGTGTATTTTAGTCAGGATGTTGTGTTCATGATGGATTTTCCATGCAGAAAAAGAATAAGGAAAAATTAAGAAAATGCAATAAAATGAAGCAAATTAGCGTACATATGGCAATTTTTTTCTTTTCCTACAATTCTTTTTCTTTTCCCCTATCCCTCAGTGTTTGAAATGTTAGTTTCAACCACCATCTTTGTTTCTCTTGAATTACACTGTCAGCTGAAAGCATTTACCTGACAGACTCAGGAAGGGAAAATCTGTAAAATGCCAGCACTGGTTTTAAGGTGTGAAAAATTGAAAGAAGTAGCATTATATGTAAACATGCTTGCAATGTTTCTTCCACTAGTTATCTCCTCAGTTGGCAAGCAAACACAGCTGGAGAGACTGAAATTTCTCTCAGTGTGGTGGGACGGGGGGAAGGAGTTAAAAACCAATAATATCCAGACAGACAGATACAACTAGATTTGTTGAACCCAGTACCTATTATTCATTTAAAGTGGAAAGTGAGGGCCTGGTCCAAAATACATTGTTGTCAACAGAGACTCACACTGAGATAAGTGGCTTATTAACAAAAAAAGTGCAGTGACATGCAGAGCTGTCCTGTTCATAGGAGGAACAGGGATGGCCACTCCAAGCTCTGTGCTTTTGGGAGCCCTGCAGCAGCCTCCTATGGATGGGTGGATGGGAGGGGCTACCTGGGCTGAGGGATGGGTGCTATGGAGGCAGCAGGGGTCACCTACCTTCCCCACCACACCCTGCACTCACCACATTTGTGGCAAAAGCAGCAGCCTGCACTGCTCCACGCACTCTGCCTCACCTCCCGCCCTGCTTGCCTCACTTCTCTACAGTGGCAGGAAGAGAAGTGCCCCTCTGGTTCCTGCCACCTGTAGAGAAGTGAGAGCTGTGGGCTGTGAGGGCAGGGTGGTGCAGCCCTTGGCCGCAAGTAATCCCTAGATCCTGTTGCCTGGAGGAGTCAGGGGAGGAGAGAGCGGAGCAGGGGTAGGGCAGGCCCTGAGGCACAGGGAGAGGTTGCCTCAGGCTTCTCACCTGGGGCATTGGTGGGGGGAGGGTTGCCTCAGGCTCTGCTCCCCCCTTGGGACAGCCCAGGTGATATCACCATAGCATCATAATGAAAAGCTGAATATAAATGACAAGAATTGGAGACCTCCCTCTTTCTAATGACAGGTTGTATCAGTGACTATTACAGAGTTGGCAAGAACATAAACCAAGATTGGTTAGTCAGTATAGCCACTGGAAAGCTGCAGGTTTTCCTACATCCTGAAGGGCTCTGGTTTCGAACTTGGTGCATTAGTTTATTTTTTGTTTGTTTTTACTTTAGAGGTTATTTTCCTTTAAAGGTGTTCTCAAAAAATTCAAGTGAAACACGGACATAATCTATGTCTTGATATTGCTCCAACTGAAGCAAAAGAAAGTGTTGCTCACAGTTTCAATGAGAGCAGGACTGGGCATTTCTCATAGCAACAAGGATCATGAATAGAATATGCAAGGAATTTTCCAAAAACTTCAAGGATTGTGAATGGAATTGGATGGATGGATTATTGTGATTATTGTGAATGGACTGTATCTTGAATTAAAACTGACAAAAGCAGGGCATTAGCCCAAAGAGAGAGGGTGATGCCTGGTTAAGGCACTAGGCTAGGACTTGGTACGGTCGGGTTCAGTTCCCTAATTTGACACAGATTTCCTCTGTGAACTTCTAGGGCACATCAGTCAGCCTCAGTTTGCCATATATGTGTAGGAAGGGGACGATAATCCTTCCCTACCTCACAGGAGTGCTGTCAGGATAAATACACTAAAAGATTGTGAAGTGCTTTGAGAGTGACTGCTGCCAAGCACTTTGCAAAGTTTAGGTATTACTAATTCTGAGGTGTCTTGAGTTTTCTACACAGGATCCTCGCATGTTTGCTTGAATGAATCATTTAGTGGACTCTTTATATATTTACTGATTTTAAACAAATAGCCCAAAAAGCAATGCAGACTCAAGGTTTAATGGGGAGAGAGCAATATCAAGTTAGGTGAGTTTAAAGGGACACTTCTTATTATGTACAAGTCTTTCCTTTGACATGATAACAGTAGTTCACTCTGAACAAGTACCAGACTATTATAAAGTGCTACATTCGTCCTCCAGTCCTTCCTCATGCAGTAAGTCATTGACTGCACTGGGAGTCAACTTTGAAAGAACATGCCACTGGAGTGTGTACATATCAGTTACAGCCCATTCTGCCTTATATGGCAAGGCTAGTGTGGCACAACTGATAAATAACAGGTGGCTACTAGAAAGGAATGCAGGCACATAACAAAGGCCATAGGGTGCTGAAACAGTGGGATTTTGCCTGCAGCTGTCCACAGTAAATATGCATAAGTTCATTTTTTTGCTCAGTTATGGATTGATCCACCTGTTTTCCTGGGAGTGCCAGACGTTTCATATTCTGAGTATTGCAGAACTGATCCAATGCCCCTTGAAGTCAATGGAAATATTCCGAATGACTTCAGTGGATCTTTGATCAGGCCATCTATTTGCATTACAATGTTTGCATTAAGGTTTTCCTGTTTTGTCATTCACCAGTCCAGGGCTTTGCAGAGATATCTTCTTTCTTTATATCAAAGTTATCTACATTTTTGCTAGTTGTTACACCCAGGACCGTGGGAAGGGAGGGGAGTTTTTTTGTTGGAATGACTGTTTTTATATTGGTAATGAAAACCGTTCTTTTGTTACATCATTCCACTATAAATCTTTCTTTAAAAAAAATCACATAGTAACAACATTTTGTCTGGAACCAGTTGGAATTTAAAACTTCAGTCACAATCCATCATTTCCCATTCCTGCTGTTCCCATCAACAACACCTACCGCTATCCAGGCTAGCAGTTCCTTTCATCTTCCCATTGCTGTCTCCTGCTCTCCATTTATTCCCACTGCTGTCTAAAGAAGCACACAGTGCTGGTCACAGAGCTGATGGAGCAGCTATAGGAGCTCCTGCTATAATAGCAGAGTATCTCACAACTTGGCCTTCCCTCTGCCTTTTTACGATCTCATAACCTTTAGCCTCCTTCTGACCTCCAGCAGATTCTCTCTGCTCTCTGTTCCTTCCAGCTAATTTATGAGCATATGGCTAAATATGGCCCCCAATCCTGGAACCCTATCAATTGGATTCTGTGTCAGCAAAGGGGTTCCAGCTGTGTGGAACAGGTTGACATATCAGACCCCAAAGTGAAGGCTCACCAGGACAAGATCCTGTGTTTTGTGAAGGTGACAACGATGAAAGTGACCATGGCCAAGATTTTCAAAAAGAGACAATAAATCGTGATAGTCAGAAATACATTATACTGTAAAAAGGTGTATTGTTACAGCATTGACAAAGTCTCACCATTTTATTATTAGCCTCGCTATACTTGGTGCATTTCTTCAAACCCCAGCTTCTGGAGACATATGATTAAGAGAGAATGTCAACTTTCACGTAAAAAATGTAAGTTGGTATCCTTGATGACTATGGGAAAAATAAACACTTGAACAGAGTGCACTTAACCCTAAAGGTTCAAATCCCAGGTAGCAAACAAAATAACCCAGCGCTCATTATTTTGAAAGTATCTTGTGATTTTATGCCAAACTCTCTTTGCTCATGGAACCTGCATTTGTGCATACACATTAATAAGGTCCCTATTGATTAGAACAGAGACCCTAGGGCTGTGTCTAGATTACAGTGATTTGTTGACAGAAGTTACTGTCAGAAGATATCTTTTGACATTTCTGTCAACAGATCACACCCAGACACCAAAGTGGATCACAAGACCAACCTTCTCTGTCGACAGAGAGTAACTGGACTGCCCAGCCACTCTATCAGCAAAACAGCCATCTGGAAGCACAGCAGACAGGGCTGCCCAGTGTCCTGGAAGCCTTATCTGTCAACAAAAGGCCCCACGGAACATCCAGACCATTTTTCTGTTGACAGACCGCTGTTGACAGAGGCATTCTGCCTTGTGAGGAGCAGGATACGGCTGTCAACAAAAGTGCTGCATTCTGTCGATTTATGATCAACAGAATGCCTTGGGAATCTGGAATTTCCTTGGGTTATGTTGACAAAATGCCAGGGCAGGGGTGAGCAGACTTTCTGAGGCGTAGTGCTGAAATCTTACAGAGTGCTAGTGATAACTTTTTAAAGTCACTAATAGTCCTGCTTACAAGAGGTTCATTAACAAATAAATTAAGATGCAGAACTTTATCGTTTAGGTAGTGGTTAGTAGTATTAGCTGGTCTTTTTTTAATCCACAAGTGGCCTGGCCTTGAGCAAGCTTCTGGCTGCATGGGAGAGGAGGGGCAGGGCTGAACTCCCACCTCGCATGCCAATGAAAATCTGCTTGCGTGCCACTCTTGGCACCTGTGCCAGGGGTTGCTGACCCCTGCTGTAAGTGATAGAAGCAGCTGCAAAAGCAGACAGAGCAGGGATTGCTGCCCTGGTGGGAGGGGGTAAATCATAGGCCTGCTGGGGCATCTCTTTTTAGTGCCCTGTTACACCCAGAACCATGTAAGAGAACTCTTGTGCTTCCCCATCCTGTGCTGCCTTGATGAAAAACTGCCAGACACTCCAGCTCAGAGAGGCAGGAACAACCAAAACAGGGACCTTTAAACACTGAGAGAACTTTCTACCATTCTGGCTGGACCCTCACCTGTGCTGACTGGATGTCTGCTCCAGCCTTCTTCCTCCCATACAGCCTCATCCCCTTCGAATCATTCCACACCTGCCCCTCTTACCCTCATCTGCCTTTCCTGAGGCCCTCACCCCACTTCCTGGCAGTTTCCTTTCCATTTAGCTGATGTCCTCCTAAGTTACCCCCCTCACCCCAAAAAATACACAATATGGAACTAATGTGACATTTGCTACCATCCCATTGTTCATTCCAGTTGTGTTTTCTACCCTTTTTCCAGCTTGAGTTTCTTTTGTCTATTTAGATTGGAAGCACCTCAGGCAGGGATCATCTGTGTTTGTACTACTGTGTTTGTACAGTGCATAGCACAGTGGGGCCCCTTTCTTGGCTGGCTCTGAGGTGTTACCATAGGAAACGTGATTAATAAGGATATGATTCTTTTACAGATTCTGTAACTTTCTGGGACTTGTTCTAGGGCAGGGCTGGAGGAGCTGTTTGTCCCAGGACTCCCAGAGCAGTGGCCATTGGAATTGGTGAACAGTGGCCAGCCCCAGAGATGCAAAGCAGTGCATCCCAGCCTGTCAGAGCAGCAGTCAGGTATAGATGAGCAGCAGTGGTCAGCCTGGAGCTGCAGGACTTGAGCAAGCTGGGCAGTGCTCTTTCTGTCTCTTCACCATGCTCCCAGGACACTTATTAGTATAAGTCAGGGTTACAGGCTTCCATGAACTTTTCTTTATTGATTATGGCCTGTCTCTGACTTCTACTAAAAATGACCCTACGAACTCTTAACCTTAATTATTAATATATATTGGATGCTTGATTCACAAATGGCAGAGTTGTTAGCATGCAGAATTGTATTGCTTGGTATGGGCAAATAATTGTACAATCAAAAGTGCAGGCTGCTTTTCAAAACTGGGCCTTGAATGCCTTCCAATCTCTTCCATTGTGGTGAAAAATTTCCAAGGGCTTTTTCCCTGTTGAACTAAGAGAAGAGAGCCAAAGAGATAAAAAAGCCCCCCGAGAGTTGAATAATGATTTTTGGATGTAGCTAGTCAGCATGCACTCATTACTACTAACTGCTGAGGAGGCAATCGATAAAAAAAAAATTAAAGGCAAGATCCTTGGCTGGTGCATATCATGGTCGCTCCACTAAAGTCAATGGTAATTTACATCAGAGATGAATCTACTTATTTTCCTAATGCAGCACTGTGTTCAGCAAGTCTTCATTTTTGCTTTCTTTCATATAGAAACATATAAAATAAAACCTTTTTATTCTCCTTCATGAGAAAATACAATAATACAAAAAGCAAACAGTTAGTTAGCTAACAGTCAAGCAGTTAATAACTGACATAGCTCTTTACTGAATACGGCTTTTATTTCTCAGAAGCTCCAATGTTTTCTATGGGACTCCAGGCTTATGGAGAAAACATGCTCAATGGAGACATTTTACATTCCCATAAATGGCTTGCTGAAGAACTAAATAGGGAAATACGCACTGAACTTAATAAAAATATATTCCTAACAAGTCTAAACTCTACCTATTGACTCAGAGTGGTAGCAGCGTTAGTCTGTAGCATCACAAAAAACAAGCATGTGTAGGACCTTAAAGACTAACATGTTTATTTGTTAGAATATTGAGAATAATACAGTCAACAAAGCTGGGGACAGCAGCCATGAAAAGTTAATTCTTCTTGCTAAAATACTGCAAATATATAGGGAAATATACACTGAAAGAGATTAATTTGGCAAAAGAATTCAGAATATTCAGCGAGTTATTTTTTATTACAACACAGCATCTGGAGTCGTTCCAGCACAAGCAGACATGAATATCACAATACTTTGGGAGTGCCTGTGTGGATTTCATCCTCCCATTTTCATAATGATTAGTAGATAAGGGGCCCAACAAAACTGAATCACACTAACAAAAAAGTCATTAGACAACCTATGAAAAAATGTTCCTTTTATACCTACTTAAAATAATGTATTGAAATGTTTGCATGCATATATTTTAATATTTTAAGATTAAGCAGCAGTAAGAGATGAAACTGTACAACTTTTATACATTTAAAGAGTTATTTTTCTAGATGTTTCAAAGATATTTATAAATATATTTAATAACAAATTTAATCAGTATCTCAATAGTGCTTTTTTTCAGTATAGCAATGCTATTCTTCCATACAGCCTTGTGTCCTTTGAGATGCCAGTGAAAGATTTCTCATACACAGGACTGGCTAGAGTAAATAATCTGCATTAGATTTGCAAGTATAAAAAATGTTTACTTGTTTCAGCCTGATTTTACAGTGTCCTGCGCTTTAAAAAGTCATTTATTTACATGTGCCGAGTGGGTGTAAATGTAGTTGGCCATGTCTACACTACAGCAATCTTTGAAACATGCTTTTCCAGAAGACCTCTTCCAGAAGCTCTTCTTTTGAAAGAGCATATCCACACACAAAAATGTGGATCGAGAAATCGATCAGCTCTTTTGATAGTATCCACACAGCCCCTGCTCTTCTGCAAGATCGGTCCAGGGATCAAAAAATCTGGCACCACAGGGGCTGCTCTTTTGAAAAAAAAGGGCATGAGGAGCACCTACATGTGCTTTTTCTCAAAAGAAGCTTTCTGATGGAGGTGCTCTTCCTGATCTGGGAACAGAAGAGAACGTCCACAAGAAGAGCTGCATTCTTTTGATTTTGGATCAAAAGAACACATTTTGCATGTGGATGCTCCATATGTTCTTTCAAAAAAGGGTCTGATTTTCTGAAAGAACTTGCTAGTCTGGACGCAGCCAGTCTGAATGGCAACATTTCATACTTACTTTAGTCAGGAGTAATTGACTACACATAGCGCAAACCTGTGTAAATTTACTCTCATTTCCTGTTGTGTCTACTATAGATACCAGACCAGATTGTGTTTCCAAATCCACTGATCTAAATTCATGCAATCTGGTTCACTGTACACTATGGATGATTTTGTTTACTGATGGTTAAGGCCCATCTTTTATGAATTTACAATCTGATCATGAACAGTCCTGAATATCTTCATAGCATTTGATTTCTTTTAAATCAATGGGTGTAAAGAGTGCTCAGCACCATTCAGGATCAGAGCCTAAGGGTGATACAAAAATAATTTTTTGAATTAGGGCGTTTGCTGTAATTTGATATAGCAAGAATCCACATTCAAGAAAGTGGATATTTATTGGATAGGGTATCTACTAAAACTGAGTTTTGAACCATTTCCAGCTGGTTCTAATCCATAGCTAATTCAATCTACACATGCTTCTCTAATTTTAACATGAAGAAAGCCATCTGTAACATGTTAGTTACATTAGAAAATGTAAATCTAGTTTTTGACCAGAGCAGAGCCAATCAAATATGACTTTTTATTTCCCTGATCTTTGTATTTTCTGGAATAAGGACAATAAAACAAACAAAAATCAATCCAAGCCAGAATCTAGTCTTGAAACTACCAGGTACTTTTTTTGATTAGGGATTTTATTGCTGATAGAATTTCTTGCTCACCACATGCATTCCAGTGGGGATTCAAGTTCTGCAAAAATTATCTTGAAAGAGGATAACTGTGCTTGCAATCATCTTATGAGCTATAGCAATACAAAAAGGAGAATATGAATTTTCTCCCCTAAGTCATACAGATGACCTCACTCATCTATTTCAGCAAAAAAAAAATGAGATTGAAATAATTGAAATAATTAGGGAAACTGATACAGAAAATTGCTGGCAATGAGATTTTGCATGAAAAATACGGTGAATCTTTAAGCACATTAATTCATATTGATTTGTAAGGAAAGAAAATTAACAATAACAAAAAGCACCCCCAAAATACAGGCTTTCAATTACAAGATGGCTTCCATGCTATTTTTGTTCCTGTATTTCATTGTATTAAATCTATTCTAGAAATTATGTAATCGTAATGGTTTGTTAGCTGACCAACCCAAATCTCTGCAGCAGCTAGGAATTTTAGAGGCCTTTTAAATTACTTTATTTTCTGTTTACCTAATTCATGGCCAAATCTCTTTCTACTTCAGTTACTTGATATCTGTAGAGGCTGCAGACTTCTGACAATCACTGATTCTGTTCTATAGAGATATATTTTTCATTTAGATTACTTTCATATGCTTATTTCTGGTTCTCCCTGCTTCTCCCACTTAGCTTTTAGTTTTACCGTCTCTTCAGAGCTCAGGAGGTCAAATTATTTATCATGGCTCTCACTATACTCAGGCTACTTCTTATGCCAAAGGGTGTGCAAGCAAAGAAAAAGAATACCCATCTTTTTGATTCTATGCTCATACAGTGCCTATACAATGGGATCAAAGTCCTTGATTAAGGATCCTAGGTGCTACTGTAATATAGCTAGAAGTTCCATTTGAGCAAATGAGCCCTGTGACTTTTGCTGATCAAAGCATATTCAGCAAAGCAAAAGCACTGATGAAGTGACTAATTGCTCATGCTGCATGCCTTACACTGCCATCTGCTATTTTCATGGGGAAATGTAACGAATTCAAATAATAGGGAAGTTCTGTCTCCTCTAAATACTGTACATACACTCAACTTTGGCTCTAGTGTCAACAGAAAAAATTCTAAGGATTACTATGGAATTGGATGGTTTATACTAGTGCTGATTTGGCCCATAAAATGGACTCTGTACCATAGGGGCCCCTGCAAAGATATAAGGCTTGGGCACCCAATATGCAGTTTTTAATGTTGGCTCTTTAATTGAATGGGTATTGTGACAAATTTAGTTTGGTTCTATGCATGGGAGCACGCTGTAAAACCCACATGCGGCAAAAGTGTAGGGCCAAAACTCACTATGCCTATTAACTGTTACAGGGCTACTCCGTAATCCTTCTCTGAGCAGCCATGAGGGGATGTATTATGGGGCATGGCCCCGAGGTGAGGGATCATGATTTGCATGCTTAGCCACATGTATTCCCTGACATGGCAAGGGGTTCTACACATACATTCTTCATTCATGTTTCTTCCAGTTTTAGTAAAACTAGATTATATGAGTGGGTTTGGGGCCGTTCACTTTCAGCGCTTAGCAGCAGCTACAATATTAATGCTGCTTTTGCAGCTTATATTTGTGCCTGTTTTAGTAGCTGTCTACCACAATTTGCCCATTAGCTTTACAAAATAAACCAAAAAGAGTTTGTGATATTATTGTATTTTGTATTGTATTTGTATTGAATTGCTGGACCCTGTTAAATATTGTACTTTTTATGATCAGCTGGTGTCGTGGGACAGGAGCATTGACTTTAGGGCCCAGTTCTGTGAGATGTTCGCTGTCAGCAGCAAGACAAAGGCAGCCAAGTCTCGTCGTCAGAGCCAGAAACGGAATCAAAGAGTCAAGCCAAGGATCAGAACCAGAGCTGCAATCCGAATCAGGGACTTCATCCAACAATCGGGGCTGGAATTGGAGATCAGAGACAAAGATCAGAAACAAGACAGGGAAGCAGGATGTCAGAGTCAGACAAGAAGGGAGGGTCCAGGACAACAATCCCATAGAGACCAGTCATACAGACAATTTCCTGGGCCTTTTTTTGGGTTTAAACAGGATGCCAGTTAGAGGTCCTGGTGTTCCTCCAGTCACGGCCCAAGGAAAGGATCCTTCATGCATCTTCAAGTTTCATAGTCCCTCTGATTAGTCAGCTGTGGTGTAGGACCAGACAAGTAATAGTCACCTGGGAACCCCACTGCTGGAGGTTCAACATCTGTGGGTTCACAACACTCTCATTGACATCCTTGGGAGTCAAGAACATTCAGCATTTCACGGAATCAGGCCCTTATTTATTTTTTCATTGAATTAAGTAATCAGAATTGAAGGCATAACTCTAACTTACACACTCTCATATTTAAGAAATGTAAATTTACTTATTTACTTTGGAAAATTCTTCTTTGCTTCTGCTGACTCTGCCAGGTTTTTGACATGTGTTCCCTCTTGGGGTAAAGTGAAGAGTTGGTCATTTTTGCAGAAAAGCAAAGGACATTGATTAATGGGGGGTGGTTGGGAAATAATCTATTCATTCTGGTATATCATATACTTTTCTATAAGTAAATTTTAGTTGGACAACTTGTATAAATGGAATGTAAATGTGTCTATGGCACAGCTTGTGTCTGGTGCTTTAAGAGCCAAGGTTCACTGCCTGATGTCATTAATCAGGAACTATAATTTGTAAATGTGGGGTATGTAATGGAAATTAAAACAAATTGTGCTGTATCAACTAATCCCTCATTCACAGGTAACTCTCCTTCATAGTGAGTGCATTCATCCTAAGTATGTACTCCGTCCTTAAGACAGTACCACCATAAATTGTCCAATACACCTGTGTGTCATTGTCCTTCACTTGAAAGGACCAGGTCTGTCAACATGTGTGCAATAGGCCCTATAATACTAGCTTCCTTTAGCTCAGCTGGAGGCTATGCTTTGGGATCACAGTTCAGCAAAGCTCTTGTGTATGTGCTCAGTCTCCTTGAAAGCAATGGAACTTAAACTTGTTCTTAAATCTTGAAGAAGGAAAGTCTGCCTATCGTGACTGCCATTCTGATTGGCCATGATGGGCTGCATAGCAACAACTGTTAAGTTACTCTGGGGGCCACAGTACCTCTATAAATGTTCCCAACTGCTCTGTTTACAGTGAAAAATGTCATAAATGAGCTTTGGGCTATTCATTTTAGAATTCCAAATCACAACAGTATACAGTAAACTATTGCTGACTCGCACGTTTTGATGTGCAATATGAAACTAAGATTAGAAATCTACCCCATATGTATTTACTTGATTTGTTTTGATATTTTAATGGTTTTAATTCAGCAGAGACATATCCAGATATCACATTGTGCATTTCAGTCAATGCCAAAACTATTTCTGCAGTGATTGGCCTGTTATCCTTGTAAATGCAGTAATGGCAGAAAGATTTGCATCTGTCAGCTTTTTCATTGTAAGTCTCTCCAATATATTGGTAGAAACCTTCTTGCCCAGCTTTGCAAGTTTCAAAAGAAGTAAAGCAAATCTTTGTTTCTGTAGTGTAAGCAGGTAGTTATGCGCTTTGTTTGGGAGAACAGCTTAGTACAGAATAAGAAAAAAATAAGGTCTAAATGCCCTATCCTGCACTACTAGTTTAAAAAAGTAGAACTGAGCCCTGTCTTCATTATGCTGAGAAATACTTTTGCAAAGTATATCAGACTTAGAACAATAATTAATTAGTATTTTGTGCTAGTGATCAAAATTTCCAAGGATTGATCAATTGTAATCATTTAACGCTTTAATTTCAATGCATTTCTGCCTAATAGTATTGAATTACTTTCTAAAATTTTTACCATGGGATATTGGTGACTCTGTATTATATTATTATTATGCATTATAGCAGATTTGTTTGATCTATTATGTGTGGTCTTCTGAAACTAATTCATATCCAAATTGCCCCATGCAAGAGCAGAGATACATAATCAGGTTCATCAGGTGCTCGGAACTCAAATCATTCTTTCATTTCAAATTAGACAGTGCTGGATGCTTTGAGGCACCACACTTTGAACCCGACAGAGAGCTGAAAGGAATTAGATTTCCATTGTTCTTCTTCTTCTTTTTTTTTTAAAGTTAGTCTTTTTTAGCATTCATTTTCCTGTCAGTGGTTTACACCAGTGAATTTGTTGCAGATGCTACCTTGTCCTTGACATGAGTGATCGAGGTTGCACTGCTTCCTGAATCTTGCAGTTATCATTAGCATTTCTGAAAGGAAATGTTACTCACCTGCTATCCTGTATGCTGACAAGACAAAGTGATGGTGGTCACAGGAGGTGAAAAGAGGACTGGAAATTAGAAAAATCCCTAGACTGTCAGAAGGAAGAAGGGCAGACTTAAGAGGTGGCATAAATCCACTGGTTTGTACAACATCAAGAACACGAAGCTTTCTTAAACTGGTCACAATAACAAAAGAAAAAATGCTAAAAGGCCATGTCTGTTCATTTTTATTGCAGAGCCATCTCTGGGCCACCAGCCTTTTTTAGAATCAACATTTCACAGCAAGAGACCATACAGCAATGCAACGCATCTCTGCAGGCACTTCCTCTCACTGACAAAAATGATTCAAGTAGAGTAATAGCATGAACAGAGCTTCTCTGAGGCAATATATGCGTGTATATATTTGTATGCATTATATATACAGTAAACTCTTTCATATCTGGCATTCTATCATTTACTTATGTTTTGTGTAAGTACTGTACAGTGAAGGTAAATAAAAATGAGTACAGGAAATACAGTATAAGTTTACAGTGTACTATACTACTGTTGTTGGTAAATAAAGTATTCTGCATACATATTTGTTTGTTTCTTAATATTTAATTTTGTTTTTCTTTAGTGTTATGCATTGCTAGGTATACCTCTCTATTATTCAGAATATTTGAATATCCACCCACTCCCAGTCCTGTGGCTACCGGATATGAAAGAGTTTACTGTCATATTGCAAATGCCTTAGAAAAACTGATAGATACATAAAACTAAATTCAGTTAACCTATGTTTCTGATTGATTCTAGGGTAAATAGTTGAATAATTGTTGTGATGGAAGGAATCAGTGCTGCATAATCTTTTTTTCTTGGCAGAATCTTGTTGATTCGCAATTCTTCAATGGATTCCTAAAGAATGCTCAGTCTGTATTCTATTGAGACAGCACTCTGTGAACTATGCAAAACTGCACAATCCATTTTTTGTGGGTATTGGACTCACACTTAAATGTTGGGTTACTCTTAATTTGGCCCCAAGGATTTCCCATATCCCTATTACAACCACAACTCTTTTTTATTAGTTTTACTTTTCACCATTGGGTCCCCTTTATGACAGCATTGTTTCTTGGTTAGGGAGGGCTGAGATTTATCAATTATGTTCCTTATTTGGACAGAGGTGCTGCTTACTATAGGACCAAATGAGTCACATTTTTTCCCTAAATGTAAATGGTGACATTCACTTCAGTTCAAAATATTGGCACAAAGACCTATCTTTTACGTCCTAAGCATTTCATAGGCTGTTTACACACTATATGGAACTGTTGTATATCCTTTGCACCCATTGTGAATTTCATCAGGAGTACGCTAATTCAGGACAAGCAAATCCAAAGTTGGGTCTCTTGTGTGACCATGCAGACTACTTACCATTAGAACTAGTTTAAAAAAAAAGGGGGAGAGGGGGAGTGTCTGATTTTTTTATGAGTCTTCAAAGAAAAGATAAATTAATAACTTTTCCACAATTGAAAAAATACTTAGTTATAAATGGCCAAAAACGGCCAAGTTTTTGCCTGGAAACACAAATTAAATGTTTTCCATTTTATAAAATTCTGGAAATGTTGTCAAAATTGTGACAAGTACTATTTACCCATTTGTAAGGCTATTTCTTTTTTTTCAGTGCTTGGAAATAAGCAGTAAAATGTAACTTCAAAATAGCTTCACTCAACTCTTCCTATAAAAGCACAGCTGGGTTAATTAATACTGCTGCTGGAGAGACAGAATGGGTGAGAATGTGAGAGAACTGAAGTTTCCCTGATATTGTTGTTTTACAAATTGAATACTGTGAAAATAAGAAATAAAATGTAAACTAACAGAATTTTTCTTAGTCTTACACAAGAACAAAACTGCACATTTAAGAAATCCCATAGAAAAATAAACACTTAGGCTTCAATTTTTAAAAATGACTAATATTTTGTGTTCCCAAGTTTCAAACCATTTAAAAATGATCTACTTATAGAATCAGACATACAAGAACATAAGAACATAAGAACATAAGAATGGCCATACTGGGTCAGACCAAAGGTCCATCAAGCCCAGCATCCCATCTGCCGACGGTGGCCAATGCCAGGTGCCCCAGAGAAGGAGAACAGAAGACAAGTGATTTATCTCCTGCCATCCATCTCCTGCCCTTGTTATGAAGGCTAGGGCACCATACTTTATCCCTGGCTAATAGCCATTTATGGACCTGACCTGCAAAAATTTATCAAGCTCTTTTTTAAACCCTAATAGAGTCCTGGCCTTCACAGCCTCCTCGGGCAAGGAGTTCCACAGGTTGACTGTGCGCTGTGTGAAGAAAAATTTCCTTTTATTAGTTTTGAACCTACTACCCATCAATTTCATTTGGTGTCCCCTAGTTCTTGTATTATGGGAAAAGGTAAATAATTTTTCTATATTCACTTTCTCCACACCATTCATGATTTTATATACCTCTATCATATCGCCCCTCAATCGCCTCTTTTCCAAACTGAAAAGTCCCAGTCTCTCTAGCCTCTCCCCATATGGGACCCTTTCCAAGCCCCTAATCATCTTAGTCGCCCTTTTCTGAACCTTTTCTAATGCCAATATATCTTTTTTGAGGTGAGGAGACCACATCTGCACGCAGTACTCGAGATGTGGGCGTACCATAGTTTTATATAGGGGAAGTATGATATCTTTTGTCTTATTATCGATCCCTTTTTTAATAATTCCTAACATCCTATTTGCCTTACTAACTGCCGCTGCACACTGCGTGGATGTCTTCAGAGAACTATCCACTATAACTCCAAGATCCCTTTCCTGATCTGTCGTAGCTAAATTTGACCCCATCATGTAGTACGTGTAATTTGGGTTATTTTTTCCAACATGCATTACCTTACACTTACCCACATTAAATTTCATTTGCCATACAAATAAAAGTAAGAGTCATAGCACACTGCTCTTGAAAAAAATTGCATACTTTCTCATTTCTACTTTATAACTATAAAATAAATTGTGTGGAATATAAATATTGTGGTTACTTTTCAGTATATAGTATACAGAACAACATAAACAAGCCACTGTATGAAATTTTAGGTTGTACTGATTTTCCTAGTGCTTTTTTATGTAGACTTGTAAAACTAGACATATATCTAGATAAACTGATGTAACTGTGGAAGACTTCTGCATATGCCCCTGGAGTAAATGCACCCCTGGTGGAAAGCCACTGCTTTAAAGGGAGAGCCAATGCCTTAAAAGGAGAGCCACTACCTGAATTTTCAGAGAGTGGAGACACAGCACTTCCTGAAAATCAGTGTCCCCCAAATTTAAGACCACCAAAAGCAATAGTTACTTTTCAAGAATTAGGCCTCAGAGCTATTTGAAACATTTGACCTTTCCACTCACCCTAAAAATTTCTATTCCAGCACATACAAGAATCTGATTTTTGCAACAAATTTCCATTGCCATTTGTAAAATTAGCTTACCAATGAATAATTAATAATGTGCTGAGAAACGAGTGAATATTAAAGCTATGTTTAAGCATAATTCCTTAGGTCAAATGTCTTCCCACAGCTTTATTCTGTTTGTACACTGCCTAGCGCAATGGAGCTATGGTCCATGATTTGGCCTCCTTGGCACTTTAATACAGTTAATAGATAACAATAATGCCTTTATACCTTCACAGGGGATGGCAAAGGAGATGCACTGGTATAAATAGGTCTGCCTATTTATAAATGCGTGCCTCTCTAGTGAGCCTATTCACAGCAAAATCCAGCCACTTGAAATCTTCGTTCTAGCATTCTGCCCATATAGGCTGTGTCTACACGTGCACGCTACTTCGAAGTAGCGGCACTAACTTCGAAATAGCGCCCGTCGCGGCTACACGCGTCGGGCGCTATTTCGAAGTTAACTTCGACGTTAGGCAGCGAGACGTCGAAGTCGCTAACCTCATAAGGGGATCGGAATAGCGCCCTACTTCAACGTTCAACGTCGAAGTAGGGACCGTGTAGACAATCCGCGTCCCGCAACGTCGAAATTGTGGGGTCCTCCATGGCAGCCATCAGCTGGGGGGTTGAGAGACGCTGTCTCTCCAGCCCGTGCGGGGCTCTATGGTCACCGTGGGCAGCAGCCCTTAGCCCAGGGCTTCTGGCTGCTGCTGCTGCAGCGGGGGATTCATGCTGCATGCACAGGGTCTGCAACTCGTTGTCGGCTCTGTGGATCTTGTGCTGTTTAGTGCAACTGTGTCTGGGAGGGGCCCTTTAAGGGAGCGGCTGGCTGTTGAGTCCGCCCTGTGACCCTGTCTGCAGCTGTGCCTGGCACCCTTATTTTGATGTGTGCTACTGTGGCGTGTAGACGTTCCCTCGCTGCGCCTATTTCGATGTGGTGCTGCGCAACGTCGATGTTGAACATCGACGTTGCCAGCCCTGGAGGACGTGTAGACGTTATTCATCGAAATAGGCTACTTCGATGTAGGCTTCACGTGTAGACGTAGCCATAGTGGCCTTTCCACGTTATAAGACAATTTTGCTGCTACTTTATACAAAACTGAGAGAAACAAAAAAGCCATTAGAGGCTAGTTACCCCATGGAATTTCAATGCTTACATTTATGTGATATGGACTATTTTAAGAGAATCTAAAGGGATTTTTATTTTTTCCCCTTGAGAGAGTACTACTAGAACACTGTGAGAAATTGCTTAATATGTACGTTTTATTACTATTTTGCTTAAATAAAAATGCAAGAGGAGCATAAGGTTGAGTATTGTTTATACAAAATGTTTAAATGGATTATTGATTCAAAGAATCAAATATCCTTTTTAACGCATTTTAAAGAAACAGCGTGACACTGCCTTGTTTTTATATTTTGCAATATAAATGGAATGTTCCTCTGTTGTGACCAAGTTCCATAAACATGAGACATGGACAGATGTGATTGTGGTTCTTTCAATATCCTTGATAATATTATTTAATATGCATTTTACATTAGCACTAGATCCCTGATCAGAATCTATAAAAGTAAAAGTGCTTCTTCATCATTACATTGAACAAATTCAGTTGCCTTTCACTTTGGAAGCCTTCCATTATTCAGTCTCCACATAAGTGCATAAGTAAAAATGATATGGTCACTTAACCGTGGATTAGCTGGAGATTAGTTTATCAATCATCTTTTATCGGGGTTAAAAATAAATGGTGGGAAGTAAATTTAACTCACCAGGTGAAATCCTTGCTTCAGTGAAATCAAAGGCAAAACTCCTGCAGACTTTGATAAGATCAGTTCTTCCAAATAGAAGGCCCTGACCTCAGGTACTTTTTGGGTACTGACCATTTTGTTTCTTCTATGGAGTGGAAAAGCTCAAAGGAACCATCAGGAGTCTCTGTAATGGAGATAAAGTCCTCCATAAGGACATAAGGAGTTATTTAAACCATCTATGGCTGGATAGTACATGATTTCCTGTAAACAGACACCCTAGAATAGCAGCAGGTTAGTCAAAGTTCTTTCAGGCATTTTTGTTTGTTTCATATTTATAGAAGAAACTGAATACCCTTGTAAGTAATAGGATATGAATTTGGTGGGAAGCAGACCTCTTTTTTTTATCTCCTAATTTATAACATTAAAGAGTCAGATCCCCCACATCACACTGGATGACTTGAGCTATTTAAATTAAAATTGTTAAACATTTTCGTATTTCCTTAGTGGAAAAATAAGCTTAAAAATAATTTACGTTTGAGCTACCTAGAAGTCGTAAACAATTCCCAGCCTGAAGGTTTTCTAACTACATTGATTAAAAAAACACACAAAGAAATTATAACTCACAAAGAAATAGTGTTTGAAAATATATACTCTAAAAGAGAAAATGCCAGAGAAATGAAGCAATAAGAGAAATAGCCTATTTCCTTCAAGGGCTGAGTAAAAATCCTTGGAATGTACGTAGCCCTCCACTGTATATTTCAGTGGTGATCTTCTGTGGTTCAAATTTTCCACAACCTACTTCTAATAAGGTGAAACTCCACATGCATGGCCAGATTCCTGCTGATGTACATAACCATAAGTTCATCAAAGTTGTGGCTTTTCAACATCTGAAGATCTGGCCCACAGTTTTGTTCATTTCTTTCATCTGATTAATTCAGACTTTAGACTAAACCAATGCATGGGGTGGCATCATCCTGGCAAATGACAAGTCCTTGAAGTCAGTGGGAGTAGCAGAGGCTGAGCTCCTCTCAGCACCTGGCTAACGGTAACAGAGATCTTTTTCTCACAATGAAATTAATTTTTTGAAGGCAAGAGTTTGGATTTCCCAGAGATAACTGTTATCTCTTATTTCAATAGCTAGAATCTGTTGTCTACGTCAACAATCAGCATTAGATTATTGAATCAGAGGGCAGTACAGGGCAGCATAGTTTTACATACTCTGTTAACAATCTATCTTTAAAGTAAAACTATGGATGTTCACCTGATTTGGAAACTGATGTTTACATATTCCAAATTTACCAACACCCAGAATTACACAGTCTTCAATGTATCAGTAAAACTGGTATTTATGGAGCCTGTTAAATCTTTGGAAAGCAGAAACTACAGCATGCTAGTTGTAAAACAAAATTGTCAACCAAGAAACTGAACAAGTCTATTCAAAACAATGCCCAAAAATAATTGAAAATTTCCTGTTAGTCAATATGTAATAGACTTTGAAGGCTGGAGAAATTCAGATGATCCTTATAGTCTGAACATGAGACAGCAGGTCAGTTTATCAAACAATAGATAAGGGAGTTCTTATATACACGGTCTCTGTTTGTCTGAAATTTCTACTAAAACAAAAGTTCTTTTATCCTTTAACAATAATTTATTTCACTACTTGAAAGCCAAGTAACATTGTTAAGGAAATACATTTTTTCTTCCTAAAATTCTGGGGGAGGGGTGTTGCCCTGTTTGAACCACAATGATGTTGGCTGTCTGCATTTAAAAAAAAAATCACTAAATCAAGCCAGATTTAGGTTTGATTTAAATGTACAGAACAAAAGCAATGATATAAAGGCTGGAATTCACTGTATGCCGTTTCGGCATGGCAAGATGTATAACATATGCTCTTTGGAAATTCTTAACTGCACAGCAAGCCAAGCTTTGAAGACTCTTGGAGATCGGGGGAGATATCAGATGACTGGAAAAAGGCAAATGTAGTGCCCATCTTTAAAAAAGGAAAGAACGACAATCCAGGGAACTATAGATCGGTCAGCCTTGCCTCAATCCCTGGGAAAATAATGGAGGGAATCCTCAAGGAATCCATTCTGAAGCACTTGGAAGAAGGGAAAGTAATCAAAAGTAGCCAACATGGGTTCACCGGGGGCAAGTCCTGCCTGACCAATCTGAATAGCTTCTATGACGAGGTAACAAACTTTGTGGACATGGGGAAGTCAGCGGATGTGATATACCTTGACTTCAGCAAAGCTTTTGATACAGTCTCACACAACATTCTTGTCCATAAATTAAGGAAATATGGTTTGGATCCCTGGACTATAAGATGGATAGAAAGCTGGGTTGATGGTCGGTCCCAACAGGTAGCGCCCAATGGCTCAATACCTGGATGGTGGTCGGTTTCAAGTGCAGTGCTGCAAGGCTTGGTTCTGGGGCCAGTGTCATTCAACTTCTTTATTAATGACCTGGTTGAGGGACTGGATTGCGCCCTCAGCAAGTTTGCGGATGACACAAAACTAGGGGAGAGGCAGAGAGAGAATCCAGAGTGACCTGGATAAATTGGAGGACTGGGCCAAAAGAAATCTGATGCAGTTCAGCAAGGAGAAGTGTAGAGTCCAGCACCTGGGGTGGAAGAATCCCAAGCATTGTTATAGTCTGGGGACCAACTGGCTCAGCAGCAGTATGATGGAAAGGGCTCTAGGGGTTATGGTGGATGACAGGCTGGATATGAGTAAAAAGTGTGCCCTTGTAGCCAAGAATGCTAATGACATAGTAGGGAGGAGCATTTCGAGCAGACCTAGACAAGTAGTTATTCCCCTCTATTCAGCACTGGTGAGGCCACATCTTGAATATTGTGTCCAGTTTTTGCCCCCCCCATATAATAAGGATGTGGATTTGCTGGAGCAGGTTCAGCGGAGGGCAACAAAAATGATTAAGGGGCTGGACCACAAGACCTATAAGGATAGGCTGAGGGATTTGGGCTTGTTTAGTTTACAGAAGAGAAGGCTTAGGGGTGATTTAATAGCAGCCTTCAACATCCTGAAGGGAAGCTCTAAAGAGGAGGGTGAGAAATTGTTCTCAGTGTTGTCAGATGACAGAGCAAGGAGTAATGGTCTCAAGTTACAGAGGGTGAGGTGTAGGTTAGATATTAGAAAAAACTACTTCTCCAGGAAGGTGGTGAAGCATTGGAATGTGTTGCCTAGAGAGGTGGTGGATTCTCCATCCCTTGAGGTTTTAAAGTCCCAGCTTGACAAGGTCCTGGCTGGGATGACTTAGTTGGGGTTGATCCTGCTTGAAGCAAGGGGCTGGACTAGATGACCTCCTGAGGTCCCTTCCAGCCCTGTGATTCTGTGAAACTGTGGAGGCATTTGCTATCTTAAATTGGAATTTCCAAGCCCTGGTAAGATTAATTCAATTCCTTAATTTTCTGGTTATAGTTACGTTGATTACTTTAAAAATGGTTCTTATTTCTGTTTTGTCACAGTGAAAAGAAAAGAAAATGAAGGATGGGCATTTTTCCAGTGTCTCAACAGCATGGACCTCATGTGGTTTAAAAAAGATATAGCTTATGGCAGGGGGTCAGCAACCCCGGCATGGGTGTCAAGAGTGGCACATGAGCCGATTTTCATTAGCACACAAGGTGGAAGCTCAGCCCCAGCCTTCTTCCCTTATGCAGATGGGAGTTTTGTCAAAGCCATATTGCTTGCGGAATTACAAAAGACCAGCTAATGCTATCAACCACCACCTAAACAGTAAAGCTCTGCATCTTAATTTATTAATGAAGCTGTTGTATGTAGAAGTATTAGTGACTTTAAAAAGTGTCACTGGCACTCAGACCATACATAAAAGTCAAAAGGTCAAATTTCAGCACTCTGTCTTGGAAGTACCCTGTAATCTGAAGGAGTGTGTCTTACTCATGAAAGCTCATTACCTAATGAAATGTGCTACCTCTTTACCTAATAAAATGTGGTAGAGTACTGCATGCTTTGTTTTGCCTTGGAAGGGTTGCTGACCCCTGGCTTATGGTTTTACAACAGGCTTCCTTTGTGAGCCTGGGCATATCACTTAGTATGTCCGTACGTAAAGTGTGCTATCTGTAAAAATAAGGACAATAATATTTCCCTACTTCCCAAAGTACTGTGTGAGGATAAATTCATTAATATTTGTGAAGAGTGTGAGTACTTTGGTGATGGGACCCATGAGTAACAAGGGTGGCAATGAAGATCATGAAGAGTGGAGACCAAGACAACTAAGGCTAATTAACGAATGATAAAGCATCATTTATAGCAGAGCCTCAGTTATATGAATACCAAACCGACTGACTGGTCAACTGAACACCCTGTGGAACTGAAGTAACCAATCAGGCAGCAGGGCAGACAAACCTCATCCCCTACCATCTATAGTCCCCCAGCGCATATTGTACTGCCTGAGGCCTTCTCCCAGTGTCCAGGGCCACAGCTGGAGCCATCCTCTCCACCATAAGCTCTGACACTCCCCTACTCTGCGCCTGCAGCTCTAACCCCCTGCTGTTGCAGAAGTCCATAACGCCTTGTTCAGAGTTATGGAACACTTCAGAGTTATAAACAGTCTCCATTCCTGAGGTCTCCATAATGCTGAGGTTCTACTGCAAAGCTTCTTTTATTATGGATTTGGCAGAGTCTGGATGAAGAGAACCATTTTATGTATACCCAGATTGATGTCCAGCCTTTGTCTTTTAATGACAAGCAAGAGGCAAATATGGAACAGTGTTTTGTTGGGCATAGCAAAGTCTGATAACCAGTTTTGAAACTAATTTCCTTAAAGACAAACTCACGGATGTGTCTGAATCAACTCATGGAGGGTTTACACTGGAGAGAGATACCTGGCTTACAATATGAAATTTGATTTTGAAAGCCTGACGTCATAGTGACCAGAAATGTTTGAAAGTACTTGTGTAGCTGTTCCTGCAGTTGGGATCTTATATTCAGCTACCTCCCCCTCACAGAATTGCTGTATATGCTGTAAGTGCTGCTGTACTATGGTGAAGTACTTCCCAGTACCAAGCCTGTCATCTTCCAATGGAGAAGTAGCTCAAGGACTCATCCAACAGAAGCTGATATTCTAAACCTAGTACAATCCTGATGCAGATGTAGAATGGGACGAAAACAGCTTTTGTGGCACTGACGGATTATCACTGGCTATCAATGAATGGTGAGCAGACATCTGTTTTCATCCGCTTGGACCTCTGTGCAGAATCTGACATTGCTGATCATGGGATTCTGCTGTCTCATCTAAGAGAGGTGGTAGATGACCAGGGAAATGTGCCCAGTAGTTTAAATTCTTCCTAGAGGGATGAAACAAAGAACGAAAGGAAGAAAGCACCTGTCCACTAGATTCTACACTTGTCCCAGAGGGATTGCTACAGTCCTATATACAACTCACGTGCAACTGCTAGGGTGAACTGATAACATGGACATAACAGCAACCAATATGCAGATGACACACATCAAGGTGACCATTCCTGCCAGAGCAATGAGAAAAGACCAAAGCGGCTACAGTGAGAAGTGGCTAGTCCTGCACCTTCTGCTCTCCATTCAGGCTCAGTTGCCAGACATAGGAGCTGAGCATGGGGGGCTGGTGCGACAGGAGGAGGGAACCTCTCTCCCTCCCCCCATCAGGCCAAGCAGAAATGGGGAAGGCACTTGACCCCATGTGCCCCCATGTGTCATCCCCCCAATTCATGTATTGTTCAGCAACAGTTCATAATGATTCAAGCAATAAAGAAGACAAAAACGAGAAATGTCGCCTGAGGCTTCATTCCCTCAGTCCCCGTCCCCTCCCGCCCCGCCTGGTGCTTCCCCAGGGCTCGCTCTGTTATGATCTCTGCAGAGAGCAGCTCGCCCAGGCAGGCCACTATGCAAATCAACAAGCAGGTCCTCCCAGGCACCAGGGCGCCAAGGGTCGCCGAAACGAGCCCCTCCAGTGCCCTGAGCCGCGGGACGCCTTAGCACGACCCCGGCGTGGTGCACGCACCCGTGCCCAGAAGCCAGACGAGCCTCGTGCAATGAGCAGCATCAGCGCGGCGCGCACAGGCCCCTGCACAGCCAGGCAGGTCCTGGGGAAGCCTGCTGCGGCTCCCTCCCCGCGCGGGGCACCGCAGCCCCGCTCAGACGGGCGGGTCGGCCTGCTTCCCTCCCGCCTGCAGGGGAAGCCGGGGCTGCCAACTGAGGCGGAGTCGGAAGCACGAAAGCATTGGGCGCTATTGGGCGGGCCTGACAGCGGCAGGAGGAGCTGGGGCTGCCGCGGCGGTGCTGGGTCGCGGCGTTGGGGCTGAGCCCGGGCAGGGGCAGCAGCAGCAGCAGCAGCAGGCGCGGGAGATCCCGGCAGGCAGCGCGTGCGGCTCATGAGCCCGGCGCGGAGCCGCAGCCGCCTGTCGCCGCCGCGGCTCTGCGGGTGAATGAACTGCCTCCCCCGCCGCCTCCACTAGCGCCAGCGGCTCGCCGGGGTCCCGCACCCCGGGTTCCCCCCGACCCAAAATGGACGGTTTCGCCGGCAGTTTGGGTAAGCGGCAGACCCCGCGGCATCCAGCTGCTGGGGGAGGTGCGGGGCGGGGGATCCGCGGGGTTCGCAGCGAGCCCGGGGCGCGCAGACGTTGCAGAGAGCATGCAGGCGAGTGGGGGGCGGGGAGCCCGGCTCTCCGGGGCTCGTCCCCTGGCCGCCACACGGCGGCTTGGTGGCGATCCCGCCCCCGCCAGGGCAGGCTTGAGCAAGTGCAAGAGTCCGGCGGCCGCCTTGGGAGCGCGGGCTGTGCGTCGGGGTGGCCCCCGCGGGGGGAGGGGGTAGCGGCTGTCAGGTAGAGATCCCCAAGCCATCCCCGTGCCCATTTGCACAGGAGGGAATCCGCTTAACGCCCTGCCTGGGGAGACACAATGCGGGGCAGCCAAGCGGTGCAAAATGGGGGTCTCCCGCCCCTCTCCGCTTCGGGTGCGGGGAGGGTTATTTTTGGCTGGGTGCAGCCGGGGGGCGGGGGGCTAGGAGAGCTGGGCCAGCGAGAGGACGGGACGGGACGGGACGGGACGAGATGCGGGGTGGGTCCTGGGTTGGCTTCCACACGCTTGGGTAGCCGGCAAACCGCGCCTTCTCCAGCCAGCCCCGCCAGGCAGGTGGCTGGGATTCTGCCTTCCCGGGAGTTCTGGGTTCGGATGGCCTCGGGGGCATGTTGTAGTGCGAGGGGATAATGCCGGGTAAAGGGGAGCCGCTTCCTTGAGAAGCAGGTGGAGGGGGAGGGGAACCTCTCTCTTATAATTGCAACATTTCCCAGATGATGCCCAAATCCGCGGTTTCGGTTCTGAGCTTCATGCGTCTGCCTTTCACCAAGGGCTTTATGCTTAGCTGGGGTTCTGTGTCACACACGGCTCTTCTTGAGAACAGTGTCTAGGAGCCTGCCAGATCTGATGAGAGCTACAGCCTCCAGTGCTCTCATTCGTTGTGTTCTTGGGCAGAAAGTATTGTGAAGCTCATGGGGGTTAGCAATTTTCTAGTTACCTGCATGCATTCTCAATGCCACAATTTTACCCGTGTATGACCTGTAGTTTGGTTGTGCGTCTGGTAGAATAAAGGGAACTAAAAGGTTTTTCAGGAAATAATGGGCTGAGTAAATTTGTATCTTTCATATTGTAATCATGGTAAAATTAAAATGTTGGGTTTGGTTATATGTGTTAGAATTACAGGCAGCTCTTTAACGAGACAGCAACTTGAAATCTGGTCAGTTTCACACAACGGGTTAAAAGTAGTTTCAGGAGGCTTGCACCATTGTGCTTCCTTTGTCATTTTTGAGGTTTTGCAGTAACATTTTTGTGTTAATTTTCCCTCCTCTCCTTTTGCTGTGTATGAAAGACCCACACAAAGGAAGCTAACCAAGATTCTAATCCTAGAATAAGTGCTGTACGGGAGGACTTTGTGCCAGGGTAAAGTACATTTTCAGGATTGGGTCCCCCATGGCTTAAAAGATTCAAACTAGACAGGGCCTTTCACTGATATAAATGGGTTAAGTTGAACTGAGATACATCTTATGCAAACTGAGGATCTGGTCCACTGACTATACACAAAGAACTGTCAGAATATGATTTTTTCCCCCTTACTCCTCGGTCGTGCATCCTCTCACAAGTTACATGAAACAACACAAAGTAAAATAGTTTCACAGCTTGTCTTTTCTTTTTAAGATGTTGGTATTTTAAAAACCTTAAAATAAATAGTGTGTGTTCCTAGTTATGGATTATACTTCATTTTATTTAGTAACATTTTTGAAGAGTACACATTATGAATCCCTATAAGGGGAAAAGGAGCAAATAACAATAATGCAATATTTTGCATCCAAGTATACCCTTAGAAAATGTTTTATATGCTTTTTTATATAAAAAGTCTACAAATGTTTTCAACATATGTTCGTTTAGATGTCTACTTTCAGCACCAAAACACACAGTTGTTTTTTTCCTTTTCACTGCAGCTGTACATACTTCATGACAAAAGCTGTGACAGAGAGAACTCCTGCAAATCCAACATTTGTCCCTATACAGATTAGATTCTTAGTTCTATTTTACAGTCCTATTGTGAAATCCGTAACATTAGAAAATCCTTTACAGTTTCTAGAAACAGTTTATTTATTTAAATGCCTTCGGGTGTGAGTCTGACCTTTTAGGTTTTTGATGTGCCTACTCTGGTATCTTGGGCATCTGCCTGAACTAAAGTGGTAGCCATAATTAACAGTATGCTATTTTGAATTTGGCTCTCTGCCTTACACTCTGTTCCTTCTTGAATAATTTTCATTTTATGCCTTGTGATCAAAAAATGATACATGAGGAAATTATAAGGGTTCCTTTTCCATTTTTAACAGGAAAAATAGTGCCTACGGGTGACACATGCTAATATAACACAGTTAATATTTGTAAGCATCTTTGCCCCAGTGGTGAGACTCATCAGCATTTCAAAGAGTATCAGTCGTGTGGTAGTATATGAAGTGTTAGCCATCCCTGGCATGCCTAAAGCTATTTTCTTTTTTCTTATGTCAGGAAATAAAATGTATGAGAAAGAGGTTCTAAAACTGGCATTTTGCTATGAGGACAATATTTAGGAAGGCATTAATTCTACTACAGTCAGATAATTCAACATCTTATTTTCGTGAGTAATGCTTATCCATGTCAGCTCTCCCTGCAGGTCTCACTTGCAGGTACAAGGCTTACTTTCATGAGTAAAGGGTTAGTTCATCCTCAGTTTGTACCATTGTTTAGTCAGGAAACAGTGATCATGGTTTTATTAAAATATAATGATGTCTGAGTGCAATTCAACCAGCCTGCTTTTAAATTACATATAATGTGAGCTTATATCCATTGACTTTTTTTAAATAGCAAGCGCTGACTTACAGCTGTTTTCTAGGCTTTGGTTGAGAAAAGGGCATTCTTAGAATTTTTAGCTTTGAAGTATGACACTTTATATAACTATCCTGTTTTTCATTTGAGTCAAGCTGCATATTTTTCTTCTGTGACTAAGATCGTTGCATTTGTTGGTAATCCAAACACAATGATGTGTAAATTGTTTGAGATTTTGAACACTTTCAATTAACATCAAAACAGTATCCTTCAGGGGTTTTTTGTCTTGGGAAGGCCATAAATTTACTTAATTTGGAGTGAAGAGTAGAAATTTACATGCTTTTCTGTGAGTAAAAGTACTTGCGTGTGTGTGTTCATTCTACCAGCCAAGGCATACTTGCTGCAGAGCAAGTTGTCCTGTTAATAATGGGGCCTGTCATTATTATCTGGGAGGCAAAAAGTTATTACAGATTGTGCCCTCCAGCACAGGCAGAAATACCTTCTAACATGTCTCTTGAAGTTGAAAATACTTTACTCAGCTGTTTTCTTCTTTGCTTTCTTGTTGAAACTTATATGAGAACAAACAGATCAAAGAAACCCATTTTATATGCAATTTTAAAAAATATTGTTGAGATCAGGATAAAGACAACGTTGTACATCACGTGCAAGAGAGTGTATTACTGAACGTGAGTATAAAATCTATACATTACAAATTCATTTCCACAGTTGATGCCATTATTGATTTTCTTATAGAACAGAATATTGAAGTCCTTTCTTCTTGTCTGCCAGAACTTCAAAGCATTCTGGATTTAATTGTCTTGCCTCATGATAATTGGCTCTGTATTATCAAGAATGGGATATTTATAACACAGATATGTCTTCAGCATGTTATAACAATATGGTATAAAACACTTCAGTAAGATCCATCCACCAAAAGAGGCTTTGAGAGAATGGTATCATATAAAAATGAAGTCTTCTCACATTCTTATTAATTCTAGTTCTTGTCTGGTGCTCTGTGTTCTGAGGCATCAGTGAACTCTTCAATGAAATATTGGTAATATTTTGACAAAAAGATTAAATTATTCTTACTCTCCCTTGAAAAGTATATCAAAAGAGTAAGTAATGTGGCATTATAGCTAATAGGTGAACACAATTGTATTTTTCAGGGAAACAAGGAAAAAGAGTCATAGTGTTTCCAATCTCCAGTATTACTATTTGTGAGATGTGGAGAAATTTATGACAAGGTGATGTGTGAAGGATCATAATACATGTATGGAATCTGGGTATCTGTATTCTTACAGAAGTTGTCACTAAATAGCAGAAATGGGTGATAGCATTATAGATTGCAGTTAGCTGCCAAATGTTTGCTCCTCTAATTCCTCCTTTTTTGTTCTTCCTTCCCTCATTTCCTATGCCATAAAATATGATTGGAAAATCTTGCTGTTTAATTGACTGCTGCCAGCCCCCTGTTCATCAAAGATATGCTCCTTTTGTTGATTTAGAAGAGCAAGAGTCTAGTGAATCTGGCTGCCCTAAAGACCATCTCAGGCTGTGCTGAACTGGCAGATGCTGTGGAAGAAACTACTAGATTTGAAAGGCACCATCTGTTGAAATGGTCACTGTCTCCCTGTGTGCTCTCAGTGTTTTGCTGTGGCTGGACTGACTAGGGGTCAAATGAGTAGAACTAGGTGACTATAGATAAGGTTGGTCACTGTAGTAGGGCAGGTGTGTAGAGAGGCAGGAATTACTACGTTTTTAATGTTCACTCTTCTAGGCCTCTGAAGTGAGTGTGTGGGTATGCCAGCAATTTTATTGTTGGTACTAGCCACAGGTTCAGCTGAGCTCATTTGCTGCGCCTTTGAGGAACACTCTATCCTGTTCTCAGGGGCTGATGAGTTGTACATTCCTTAAAAATTAAAATCAGGACTGAACTGGATTATGGTTTGACATAGAAAAGTTAACTTGGTTGGTACCAGCGGCTGTCAATCACAGTGGTAAAGAAGACAGTTGATGGGCTTTTGGCACATTGAGGTAATGTGTCATGTTAAAATAGGAATTAATTGGCTGGTAGTAGCCATCCTTCATTATGTCAAACACACAAGACGCAAATGACTGTATATTGCAAAAGTGATCTTTTGTGCAGCGAATATACTGATCAGTCTGGGAATGGTTTGCAAGTAACACTTCTTCTGTTTCTTTTAAAGCCAAGTCTGGTTATTTTATTTTTTTTTCTTTCAAAGAGTATGTAATATCTGAAACACTCCAGAGAAGTCAGTGTTTACTTCCTAGCCCCATACTTTTTGATTGGAACATAACAATGCATGGGATTTAATTTTCTGGGAAGTCGTAGACTGAAAGAAAAATAAATAAGAAATTATTGAGATTTGTGCATCATGTTGTATGGAAGAGAAAACTGAGAGAATACTGCAAAAACAGATCTCTTAAAGGATGCTATTGAATTTGTTAAAATATATTATGTTGACATCTATGACACTGGTAATTCAGAGTGAGACCCCTAGTGGTAATCCTTGTTTTGCAAAAGTAATTCAGTTTGTTTTCCTAGTGTGGTTACAAGCAGGCACTGAAGATTTTTTCTCCTGGGGGCATCAGACCATTTTTAATCTTTTCCCTTAATAAGGGTAGCATCCTGGCTAACAGGGTGTTAAGGACGTACTTCCCATGTACCTACTTCTAACATACTGCACAGGGAAAGTGTTGAAATGAGTATAATTTAGAGCATGTGGCGTGCTGGTGAATGTGAAGGTCCATGTACCTCATCTAATGTGAAATGTTGCCCGCTGGAATACTGCTTTTGAAAGTAAGTTTGCTTAGGAAAAAGCAGATTAAAATCTCCAAGTAAAAAGCTAGATTTTCAAAACTTCAGTTATGACTTCCATTGTAATTGCATTTGGCTATATATTAATGAAGCATAATATCAGTTAATGTCAGGTTTAATTATGCTACCATTCATCCAGTTTTATTGTCTCTCTTGTTAGTCACACTGTATAACAGTTTGTGTAGTCATACTGTAATTTATTTTGTTTGTTTGGTTTTTAAGGCATAAAAATCCAATTCAGAGTGCTTTTTCTGTTGTGTATGGTGGGGAATAGTACTCTGTAGCAAGGTGGTAGCTATGTGAATGCTGCTGTTTTTCTCTCTTGAGTCATAAATCAGTTTTAAGAAATTACCAGTATGAATTCTGGTGGAAGATGTTGCTCCTAGACAGGCTGAGAGTGTTGTGTGTGTGTCTGAAATCAAGTCAGTTACAAAAGCCATATTTCAGAAGGAGAAAAGGAAGAAAGATTTCAGGCCTGAGTTCATAGCTAACTCTGGGAACATGAAGCCTTTCTGTTTTCCTCTCTCACCCCTTTCTTATATTTAAGATCATCTTCTTTTTTTTTTTTTTTGGCTGGTTAAAAGCTGCTTATGCTACGTGCCATCAGTGAATATAACAATGTTCCTTCTAAGCCTCCTCAAACCAATCCATCTTTATTAGTTGGATGCAATAGTGTTTTTTTTCTAGACAGTGGGTCTTTCTTCTTTCCTACTTATCCCCACAGTTGAATAGAATGTGTAGGCTAAATATAGTTGTGTCTTTGACTTCCTTTCCCATTGGTTGGTTCCCCCATTATGCTGACATTTTGAGACTAGATTTGATTTGTCTCTTTGCTCAGTTATACTTTCTCGGTCTGTACTATTGTTTGTTGAGGCAGCAAGTAGGAATTCTGGTACTTTCTCCTCCATTGGTCTTCGGCACTTCAGTCTTATCTAGCTTCGGTTTTTTCCTATGATCATTGCAAATTTACTTCTAGTGAATTTGACTTCTAGGGGATTTGTACTTTTAATTAACTGCAGAGCAGTACAAATACTTACACATATTACTAAACCAAAAATCCTGAAGATACAAAATGATGATTAAGTCACATGGGCTAAGATTTTCTTAATCTGTCTTCATTTCCACTGAGGATGGGAGAGAGAGCTTTATTTTCTCTTCAGTAGGCATGGGGCAAGATTCCACTGATCTGCAGAAATTTCTTATGGAATGCAGGTCAACTTTCAGTAAACATATGGTTAATTGGAACATCACACTGATTTTAGTTGAGAGTTCTGTTTAGAAACTGATGGTATGAGTGTTAAGTCAATGGTTTCTGACTTCAGCAGGTCAGTTTTCTAGGCTGGGTACAGAATCCAAGAATTAACCACATACATTATGGGTGTATCTACACTAGGAGCTAACTACAAAGTTAACTTCCAAGTTTCGCGTGACTTTGAAGTAGCCAGCAGAGAGTTTACAAACGTTTTCCCTTACTAAGGGAACCCAACTTCAAAGTCCTTACTCCATTCCCAGGAATGGGGTAGTGCCCTGCTTTGAAGAGCGTGTAGATGCTCAACTTCAAAGTCTGTTACTTCCAAGTAATTTTTGTAGTGTAGACATGGTTTAATACAGATCTTGAATTACTTCTTGGTTTTACATGTACTAGTTGAACTGTGGACTAACATGTTGAATAGTAATAGAGAGGAAGAGGTGCTAGTCTATACACTAGCAAAACAAAAAGCAGTCAAGTAGCACTTTAAAGACTAGCAAAATGGTTTATTAGGTGAGCTTTCGTGGGACAGACCCACCTCTTCAGACTATAGCCAGACCAGGTTCTGGTCTGGCTATGGTGTGAAGAAGTGGGTCTGTCCCACGAAAGCTCACCTAATAAACCATTTTGCTAGTCTTTAAAGTGCTACTTGACTGCTTTTTATTTTGTACGCTAACATGAAATTGTGGACTGAAATATCCATGCTACATCTAATTCTTCCTAGAAGAGGTAGATTATGGGATGCGGTTATGTAGAAAAGAAAAAGAGATGGCTGGAATTTTATATTTTTTGCATATTTTGGTGTGACACATTTGTGGTGAAAGAATACTTCTAGACACAATGTAAACATGAGATCATTGCTAAATTTATATGTGTGGGCTCTCTTTAGAACAAAAGACCATTTTATAAATGTAATATTGATTGGTAAGTGTTTTTGCCATTTGTTACAATTCAATTTATAAGACTCCTGTAAAGAACACTTTAAGAGTACGGACAGAGACTTCAGTGAAACCCTTTGGTATATTCCTTCTTTTTTAAAAGGGAGCAGTGGGAATACTGTTAGAAGATTTAGAAGAGGAGAACAGCAAGGTTGCACTTTTCATTTGAAATGTAGTAAAACTTACTGGATGTTTCTGTACTTTTTTCTTAAGAAAATTATTTAACTTTCTTCCCAGTAAGAAAGCCTACAACTTTCAGATTTCTCCCGCAACTCATTTTTTGTGAACAGGGAGGGAGATACCCAGAGGAAAGTTAGTGATTCTTACTCCTGTCTTTTTCTAAACATTTTAAATCCAAAAGGTGTACCTTTTAAGAATATGCTTTAGTAGAGAATACAGTAATTTCTAATAGTACGTGAATAAGAAATAAAAATATCCTGTCCCTGTTGCAATTATTGTTATATGACGAAGCTAGAAAAGGGAGCAATGAACTGCTGTGGTAACTTCATTGCAGCAGTTAACAATGCAATACTATATCTAAACTGTCCTCTTGGTTTTTAGCATCTAGTGCACACGTTAAACAAAACCCACAATATTAATTTAATCTGCATTTAGAATTTCAGAAAAAAATAAAACAGACTGCAGCAGATTTTTTTCCCCAAAATATGCTTTGGAGGTGGTGATAAACACAGTTGGAATGTAGATTTTGTTAAGGAAGTTGATTTGTTTCCACTAATGTTCTAAAAGTTTAAAAATCATTTGTATCTTGAAAAGCTTGTGTCTGTGCCTAGTAACTTGATTAAAAAAAGGTATAAATGTTACACATGTAGTCCCCAATCCACTCATTCAATTTTTATCTGTGAAAATGTATTCATAGATCTGATCACAGCAGCATGAGGACTATGCCATGTATCCTTGTTGCCCAGAGTTTTTGGACTGAATTTCAAATGCACAAGTGAGCATGTACTATATGTGAGAGGCGACAGGAGAGAAGAAAAAAGTTCTTCATTTTGCAAATGTAAAATATAATGGTCTGCTTGCGAGCTTTGTAGAGATTTTTTATTTTTGCTTCATGTTAGAAACCCTGAGTAATAACGCCATCTCTTTAGCTTGTTTAGACGTGATATTATTACTTACATAAATAGAATCTTTGTAATTTCTGCACGTTAAATTAATAATGCATTATTGCATTTGCTTTAGGCTGCAGAGACTCATCTTTACCAAGTGATTCTTTTCCCAAGGGCAGTTTTTAATAATGATAAACTTCATTATTTTTAAATATCTTTTTAATTGAATAAATTATTTGAGGCATTGACTGGATCTACAGAAATTAGACCTGACTTGAACCTTAGTTGGGCTTGCAATCTGCCTTAATTTGAATTTAACTTGCAACTGTCAGTGGTCTGCTCACATTTTTTCGGTCTGCAAGCTTTTCAGCAAGACTGGATGCAAACTGTTTATTCTTTATCTGCATACCACAAATGTTCTGGAGCTGCTGTATGCAGATGCATTTCAAGCTATAGCTTTATTTGGTGTAAAAAGTTGCATGATGTCTATTCTGGAACCCTCTTTTGCCAAGCTATCAGAATGATCAGCAGAAGCCATTTTCATTTTGTTTCTGAGTAATGCAGGATGTGTTTTCTAAAAGAAAAATATTTGTTATGGAGGTAGGTTTTTAAAAAGCTAGTGCTTTCAGCACAATGTTTGTAATGATCTTGTTCCAAGTGAAATATATATATAATGTGTTTGTTTTGTAGGTGGAGCGCAAACCCCACTCAAAAATGCTGTTGCAGGAGAGGGCTTGGCCTGTGGGACAAATTGGGTATTGATTAATTATATCTGATGAGGAAGGGGAAATTGAATGTGGAGTTGTGGGGCAAGAAACCACCATAGTTTGGTAGCAGGTGCTGAGCTTATGAGATGGGAGTGGAAGGAGAAGGGATGCTGGAGGTGGACTGGCTCATGTAGAGGCTGGCAACCACAATAGCAAAAAGAGCCATTTTTTTTGCAGTTTGGCAAAAAAAATCCATAATTCAAGAGCCACAATGCATTTGAATATGAGACGGGCCTTAATAAATAATGTCAAACCATAGTTTTTGCAACCCCTACGCTAAGAAAAGTGCACACACAGTGATTGGTAATGCAATACATGATTACTGCAAGATGTTCACAAACTTTTTACGTAATCTATTTCCTCACACTTTACGTGTGTGTTTGTACCACTGTCTTCCTGACTTTTACTCCCAAACCTTCTCTCTCTCTGGAGGATGCTGGGGGACTTATCCAACGTTTCAAGATCACACATCGTTTGCTATTCAGATATGACTTGTTCATTTTTGGGCTTTTAGACATTCACTGTTTATTGAAAATAATTAGGAGCTAGTGGTTTTTTTTTTTTTTTTTGCAATTATAGCATCAGTAGCCACAAAGAAATCCTTAAAGTGCTGCAGGTTGCAGACCCCTTGGTTTTTGACATTAGTGGTCCTAGCAATCCCAGGAGTGGGAATAGGTGAGTATTGCTATGAAATGTCTACCTTCTATCATTGACTCCCAAATTTTGAGCAGCAGCTGTGACACCTGTCGGTGTTTTTAATTCTGCTAGGTTGCAGCTAGGCAGAGGTAACTAGAAGTCTTAAGGAAGCTGCATTGATTTTAAAAAATGATACCTGTTTCTTTTCACAACCAACAACTTGGAAGCTGAATTTCTGCAGTCATAGGCTTCCACAATCGCTAGGGAAAGGCTCCCACTTGCTATTGGTGAGCATTGCATTGGGAACCCACAGAACTGAATTCTACTCAGTCTTCTGTCTCAGAAAATTGAACAGGTTCAGCGTAACTTTGATTTAACCTCTCTGCACTTCATTTCTGCATTCGACAAAAGTGGATAATAAGTACTAGACTCCCAACACCCCTGTGAGGCTAGTACGTATTACCCATTTTTATCAAATGGAGAACTGAAGTGCAGTGAGGTTAAGCTCATTTATGTTCATAGATGCTGGGTCTACACATGCCAGTAATTTCAAAATATCTGGCTCTCTTTAGAAAAAATGGGAGGAATGTCTGTAAGTACAATGTGTCCTTTCTAAAGGAAATCGGAGGAATGCGGTGCAGAAATCCCTACCCCAATCCCATATGAGGAAGAGGGTCCCCTTTTGAAATTCTCTTTTGAAAGAAGACATATGTAGATGATCCACAGCCCACTCTTTTGAAAGAGGAGTCCTCAGTGGTGCCAGCCAGCTGGTGTGCAGGGATGCCCTGGCCTGCAGCAGTGGGGCTCTATGATCTCTGTAGCTGGCTGCTCGTAAAGCTGTATGGACCCAGAAACCCTGTGGCAGGAAGTTGAGAGTGTGCTAGCACCACAGCCTTGAACTCAGTGCAGCATGCCCTCTTGCCCACCCCAAAACCAAAAAAAAAAATTATGGGCAGCAGCGCCTGCTGCAGGAGCCCCAGGCCCCCATCAGAGCCCTCACAGGGCTCCCAGGAGCCAGCACCGGAGGAAAAAAAAGGCTTTCTCTTGGACAGAGCCGGAATTAAGAGACTTCCTTGGACTGTGGAAGGAGGAGGCAGTGCTGGTGGGGGAGGAGGCACCATAACGCTGCGACCTTTGGCTGCCTGGCCCGTGGACTCAGCACCTGGGGATATCCCGAGCACACTCTGGACCAAGTGCAGAATAAGGGGAAGAAGCTCTGGCAGGGCTACCCCTGGGCCTGGGATCGGGCTGGATGCTCAGGGGCAGGTGCCCCCACTTGCCCCTGCAATCGGGATCTCCAGTCCATCCTGGGCCATGGGACAGCTCCCCACCACCCACTTTCCTAGACACAGGTGGGAACGAACTGCAGCTGGAAGCACATGAGAAGCCAGGAGCAGGGAACCAGGTGCCAAACCCCACGGTGGAGTGGTCGAGAGACAATGGGGCTGTGTGACTGGGAGCCATGTGTCACCAGACTTCCACAAGGGACCCTCTGGTAAGTCCTCGTTAGGGCATGCATCCCAGCTTGCAGGGTGGGCGCAACACAGTTGCCAGTCGGCTGCTCACATGTCCAATGGTCCCAGCCCAGACAAATCCCAGCCAGCTGTGGCCCCTAGCACCACATACCAGCCACTGGTGACGTCCAGCACCTGCCTATGTGGACAGTGCTGTGAGCTGCACATGTGGCAAGAGGTAGGTGGGGCCACTGTCCCACATGGGCACGGAATCTCTACGTGCCCACTATACCCATGGCCACTCTGCCTTTGGACAGGGGCCGGTGTTGCTCCCAAGGAGGTGGGTATTGCAGCCAAGGGCACAGTCCCAAGGGCCACGATAAGGGACTGAACTGCCATCTTCCTCTCCACACAGCTGCGCCATCTGAGGGCCATAAGATTTCCATGCCCTTTGTTGTCCCAGAGAGCCCTCCAGAGGTGGTGGAGATGTCTCAGGCACCCTCCACTTCCCAGAGCACCACGTCTGGTCCATGGCCATCGACCTCAGTGGCAGTCGGGATGACACCGCCAGCCACCACCAGGCCGAGATGATGAAATGATGCCTTTGGCTGGAGGAGGCTGACATGGCTTGGCAGAAGGTGGCCTGGGACATGCTAATGTCCAAGCTGGAGGGCATTAGTGGCATCCTGTGGGAGAACGTGGCCAGTGTGGCCAGCCGTCTGGCCCTCCCGCTGAAACCCTCCCATGGCCCTACCTGCCAGTGCTTCCTGCCCCATCTCAGTCCGGCCGCAGACCCCAAACCCAGACAGGAGGGGATCCCAGGGCTGATGGGGCTCTCAGACTTCCACCCCTGCCCCTGAGTGATCCCCCCAGCATCCTACCTCAAGGTCAGGTGCTTCCCAGCTTCCCAATGTACATAGGTTGCCCCCTTCCCCATTGTACATAGTTTTTGAGTTAAATGTTTAAGAGCTATAAAATAATAGTTTAAAGTAAAAAAAATATCTTGCAAGGATCCCTGTGTCCTGTGTTCTTGGCAGTGGGATGGTGGGGGTTGATGTGTGGGGGTGGTGGGCATGGTGAGTGGTGGCTGTGGGTGATGATCAGTGGGGCACATGAGTGGAATTCTCGTGGAGGGTGTCTCTGATGCAGACCCCATCCTGGTGGGGCTGTCAACTGCGGTGGTGGGGGCGGCAGCCAGCGGCTCATAGCCAGGGCTGGACTTGGCCATCCACCCCTGCACAGTGGTGTCCCCCTTTCCCTCCATGATGCTGACGAGGGTGCAGCACCACCTGCAGGACATTCTGTGCCCCTAGCTCCAGGCACGAGAGGAGGCACCGCCACTGCCCCTTCAGGTGCTGAAAGGCTCGCTCCATGACTTCTACATCCTGGGTGCTGCACTCTCTGCCCCCTCCCAGCCCTCAGCCTCTGCCCTCTCCCAGTCTCCTGCTGCCAAGAGTCTCCCTTGCCTGGGAGCCCCCTGCCTGTGGTCGTTGTGTGACCCAGGCCCGGCTTACCTCTATGAGGAAAGCTCAGACAGTGGCCTTGCCCCCCCCACAGCTAGTGCCCCACAGACAGGTAGCTGTCCAGGGTGGCCAGCTGCCATATAGCGAAGGCGACCTGCTTCTTGAGGGAGAGAGTGGGCTGTGTGCAGGTGTCCTGGTGCCTGTGTGTGGGGGCAAGCCAGTGGCACAGCTCCTGGATGGTCTGCCTGCTCCTGAGGAAGTTCTGCAGCCATGTGGCATCATTCCACTGCTCGAACACCAGCTGCTCCCACCAGTCCAAGCTGCTGGGGTGGCTCCAGAGGCTCTGGACCAACTGAGGTTGCGGGGGGAGTGGGGGGGCAGCAGTATCCATGGTAGGGGGACTCCACGTCCCTGGAGAGCAGCTCAGACACCCAAGGAGGTAGGAAACAGCCACGACAACTATGCACAGCATCTGGAACATGGTGTCCAAGACATTGAAGTCCAACTCCAGGAGCAGGTGCTGGAACTCCATTTGGCTGTGTGCTGGGCTCTGCTTGGCTTATGGCAGCTCAGCAGGCCTCAGCTCTTGCAGGCTGGGCGGTTGGGGATGGGCCATTTACGGAAGCGGCTAGCTGGGGGCCCCAGAGGGTCTTGTCTGCCATGCGACCCTGTCCATGGTGTGTCTGGCTCTGATCTTTCAAAAGAGAGCCTGGAGCTGTGTGGCCGCTCCCTTTCGAAAGAACAGAGCGATCTTTCAAAAGAGCATATAGAGGGTTCAGTCTGCTTTTTGTGTGTAGCTGCGCTCTTTTGAAATGCTAAAAATTGAATGATAGTGTTTGATTTTTAGCCTTCCAAAATCGCGCTGTCATGTAGACCCAGAGTGTTTTGAGATCTTTGGAGAAGGTGGTCATATCCTGTGCAAAAATCCAGACATCATGGTGAGGAACACTGCAGAAAGTGCTGTGCAGCATGTCATCAGGAAGCAAACTGCCAGGACCACCTTGAGCCAAGATGTCACTACCTATCTGAATGGTTCCTAACAGATGAACTGGGGAGAGGGAGGAGTTTTGCTTTGCTCTGTACTCGTGTCCATGATGCTGTGTGATGACTGGAGAAGTGTATCAGTTGCCAGGGGAGTTAGTGCAAGGAATGGCAGGAGCTGGGAGTCCCATTGTCACAGGTAAAGAATACAGAGTGCACAGTCATCACTCGGAGAGCCAGAAGCATACTGGAGAGGAACTCAAAGGATGTTAACCACTGCCAGCATGTGGGAAAACTTGAAACAGAATTCAGAGAAGGGCAAGGCCTTCACGGTGACATGCCAGCAATCACTTCCAGCAACTGTCCTTGGGGGGCAGCTTCACCCTTTTTGCAAACTGGAGGCTTGCCCATGGATCCATGCTCAACTGCATCCTGCTGAATGGGGCCATCCACCATGAGAACTGGGACAAGCAGTGCAGGAAGTGTAGTTATGCAAATAACACGCTACCCCATGTCATATGTATCTGCAAGCCCCATTCAGAGCCTCTGTGCCATCAGAAATCAACTAGTCTGAACCATCCTGTCACCTGTGGGAAAGGTGGCTGTGAACTTTGTTACTCCCAGAACTGACTGTCAGTAGTGACCAGTCATTATCATCACCAACGAGGATCAAGAGACGATCATCATGATGAATATCAGAGTGCCCTGTGAGGACTGGTCTTGGCTTTTTGTGTCTGATTGTGAAACATGGAGAAATACGCCCCTCAGGCTGACCTTGATAACTAGGGATTACTAGGTTGAAACCCTTGCTCTGATTATCTGAGCCCTGCAACTCTTTGTGGGATTGCTTTGTGGGAATGCAGAATTGGTAAGTGCTACACTTGGCTCATGCAGCAACTCATGTTATTGGATGCCATCAGATAGGAGAGGGTCGTATACCTAGAATGCCTCACTGGACAGTGCCAATACCAGGAGAAATGAGCTGGATTACCCCTGAAAAATGAAATCAGAAGGAAACTGAAATAGTTCTGTGATGGATTATGTCTATTGAGGGACAGCGTATTCTACTTGCTCAGTTACTGAGGGACAATACCTTCTCATTCTTATAGTTGCTTTTGACTCCCAATTCACTGTATATTTTTTCATGAGTGATGTACCTGAGTATTAGGATTCTAATATCTAAACTGTATCTTTAGGTTTATTAATCTAAATGTGGGTTTTCTTGCTGATTATGCACTATTTGTATTATATGACTTTTAAACAACCTTTTTCTACTTTTAGGTAATCGGAGCACTATATCCAGATGTACAGACACATTTTCTTACCCCGTGCATTATATAATTCTGATATTGACTTTAATAACATTTTAAAATTAGTTCTGCAGCACTTTAAAGGGAAAGGTGGAAAATTTAAGTAAAATTATTTTTTTTAATTTAATTTAGTTTTTAAAGAAAGTCTTAGGGTGGCTTTTTAAAAAAATGGCTTCAAGTACTTGTTTGCTTTTTATTTTTTTCTGGCAAGCTTTTTAAAAAGTGAAGCACTAAAACTTAAGCAAGTGAGAAAACACAACTAAATGCCTAAGCTTCTTGAAAAATAAAATCCAAAACCCCATAGTTCCTGTAAAAACAAACAAACAAAAAAAAGCCTGATCTAATTTTCCCATCTCTCTCAAATGTTTGATCATGATGCTGCTGTGTATCCACTCAATCTAGCACAGCTAACCAGGGATGCGGGGCCAAGTATAGGTCTCATGATAGCTGTTTTAGTATTATGGAGCAAAGGATCTGCCTGTGTGTATGTATATGGATCACAGCCATAGAATTCAATGATGATGTGGTATGGGTGTACCATTTGTTTGTAAAGAGTATCTTTTCTTTTGTGACACTAGTGGTAGGGGGGTTTCTGTATCAGGAGTTCCGTAGTTATAGCCTGTGGTTTTTGAATGCAGTGGTTAACTTCTGGTATATGAAATGGGCCCTCATATAGCATGCTTCAGAGGGGTCAGGCCCAATTATGTGAATTTTATTGAAAAAATTATGTGAACCCATGTGATTTCATGTGAAAATTCACAAACAGTGCTGCATAATAAACTTAGCCAGTGATTTCTCATTGAGGATAAAATGTGCCCCAAATATTTCTCTGTGCAAATTAGTTCTGATGGAAAAATTCATAAACCATTTGGAAGCTAGCTTGTATTTGCATAGATGGAAATCTGATGTCTTCTTAGTGGCCATTAGTAATTAGTTACGTCATTCAAAACCTGAGAAAGGGTCTTTGTATATAATATAGAATTTTTCCCAATTGAAAATCATTACTTAGTAGAAATATAATAAATGTTGAAATCATTGCGCACAAGCAGTTTGTTTTGCAGGGTGTTTCTTTTCATATAAAATGTTAGAATAAATGTGTTGAAGATGCTAATAACTGTAATGTATACTCTTATTGGATGTAAGTTGTTTATTTTGATCTTTGTTGTCTGCATAATGGTTATTTGTAATTGCATTGTAATGAAGTACATTCAATAACTTTTTTGGAGACTTCCGCCAACAATGTGTACAACTCTGGATATGTGTGGAAGCCTTGGAGAGGAGGAGAAGAAAAGATATGTATTGGTATAGGTTAGTGGAGTCACATATCGCCAGGGAATTTAGCTTGGATATTTCTTTATTTAGAAACATAGGATTCAGATAGAAATGTAGTCTAATGAGCTAACACACAGAAAATGCCTATTTCGGTGTTGTTGAGGGTGTTAAAACTTACTACCACAAGCTAATTTAGATTAATAGTTGCTAGCATCCAGACGGAATCAACATGTAAGAAAGGAGAGCTCTGGTTTTGTGGTTGCTTACCTTTTTAGGGGCAGCATTGGAACTGGGTGTATGGTGACTTAGACTCTTCTGTTATGGGTGATTTTTTTATGGTCAAGTTTGGTTCTGCTATCAGGATGACCTAAGAGAATTAGCATTGTTAGGTCCCATGTTTTGCCTCTCCATGTGTTTCATACAAAAATGCTTATTTTAAAATTTTGTTGCCATCCCTGAAAACTTAGTTCTGATACTCAAGCATGGCTCCTTCCAACTTGTGAACAGTCGCCAGTAATGAAGTTCAGATATTGCTCTTAGTAATTCCAATCTATCTTCAATAGGTTTGCAAAAGTGTGACTGAAACTATGTAAATACTGTAATACATAAGAAGTAATAGAATTCTGCTAGTTAAAACTTAGTTCTGTAGGGCTAATGAGAAAAACAATGATTGTCGCTCAAGTAAATAGATATGGTTCTGTATTTGTAATCAAGTTCAATTAATATGCAGTTTTTACATACTCATTTTTCACAGTACATCTGTGCTTTGAGCTCTGCTTCATCGCCACAGTTAAATGTCAGTTTAGCAGTGTTTTACATGGTGCTAATGGGACATGCTTGTTTCTAATTACTGTATTATTTTTGCACCTTTTCCTGTTGCAGCGAAGTGGCCCAGTGCAGTCGACTCCTTCATATTGAGTGGTGCACTGGGACGCTCCATCATACTTTTCACCTCTGGTCTTGGGAGAAAAAAAGCACAAATTTGGAGATGTGAGAGTCAGCGCCCCAAGTAGGAACAGTAAACCCTCAATTTAGTGGCCATCAGGAACAACAGACATCCGCCAGCCCCCTGCCCCCCTTGCCTCTCAAAGAAAGTAAATGCTGTGACCCAGCAGAGCTGCTGGAGCTGCTGCTAGAACAGCAGCAGGGGCTGCCAAGCCTGGAGGAGCTGCTGGAGTGGGTGAGGCCACCGACATTGCTGGAACCGCCAAAATGCTCTTCCCACCAGGGGTGGGATGGGTACGCAGTCAGACAGCACTCAGGTATGTGCCCCACCCCTGGTGGGAGAAGCACTTGGCAGCTCCAGCAATGGTGGCAGCCCTACCTACATCAGTCCCTGCTGTGATGGTGGCCTCAGCCATTGTGGCTCCTCCAGCAACTAGCTCTGGAGGCTCTGGTGAGTCACCAGCATTTATTTGGGGGGAAGAAGGGCTGGGGGAGCCAGGGCCGGGGGCGCTATGGCAAACAGGACAAGTAAACCCTCTGATTTAGTGGACTTTTGGCATTAACGGACAGCCCTCCCCACCATGAGTCCATTAAATCAAGTATTTACTGTAGATGTTTGTTACTAAACTATAGGTCAGACTGTGATGGTTCTTCTGAAACAGGCCCACTGGAAGGCCAGGGGAGGGATTTTATTGAGGGGAGGTTGCTAACCAGTCTACTAACATGCACATTAATGATCAACCTCCCTGATTTTATTTAGTTCCAAATAACATTTCTGATAGAATCTGTAAAGTAACTTTACCAGGATAACTGTACTGGAAACTCACATGGAAAAGTACCCTTTCACTTGCTCTATGACCTCAGCATTCAAATCTGAATTTATTGCCAGTTTTTCCGATTGTCTTAGTTACATCTTTGCATGTGGTTAAATCCCCAAAATAATGGCCCACTTGAAGCATTCTAGCAAATGTATGTATTTCAGATATTGAAATAATCTTCCAGTGGCATGCATAGTAAGGCAGTGTTTAAACAGATGTTCTCTTTCCCTTTTTTTGGAGCAGGGATGCCAGTCAAGTGAGTGTTCAGCAGCTTTTAAAACTTTTCTCTACCCAAGTATGTGTTCCCTAAGTCATGATCAAGATTGAATTTAAGCTTTTTGTGGTAACTTTCAACTGTCAGATGCTTAAGCAGTGAAACATCTCAAATGAAACAATATTAGCTGTGTAGCACGGTTTTTAGATTTTTTAAAAATGTGTGTGTACATGGCAACATTGTAAGAGTATCAGTTATGAAAGCACCAAGAACTTTTCTTCCTATGTGCGTACAGTGCTTAGATAATGAGTACTCTGACTTTATACAAGGCTTCTAGGCAGGAGTAAATTACAGAAAGTTACAGCAGAGGTGAAACTTTTGGTACAGTATTGCCTGGAGACAGCTGCAGCCTGTGTATGCACTAAGCCCCAGAAATACTGAAAGTAGTAAAAGCAGCACGATTGGGAGGAAGTAGCTCATTGATGTGGGAAGAGAACAGTTTGCAATGAGCTTTCCTTGAAATTTTACTATGAATTCAGAATAGGCAGATAACTGTTTCATGCCAGTTTGCATATGGTCCCGGCACTTTGAATTATTGAATGATGGAAAGTTATTTTTGTGTTTTTTTTCTTAAGCTTTGGCAGTTTTAAAATATGAGATTGTGAGAAAAATACCACGGACTTCTGTTTAAATGTCAATATCGTCACAACTCCATCACTATTAAAGTGTGTGGGTAAAATTCTATCCATGCTGAGGTTAATGGCAAAACTCCCATTGACGTCAGTGGAGCCAGGATTACACCCTGTGTATCTCTCTCTCTCTTCCCCCTCCTCCCTTCCTCCTGGAGTGAGACGTCCTACTCATCCCTGTCATTTTCTAATAATCTTCTTTATTTTTCTCTCTGGTTTTCAACCTGCTCTTTCCTATCCTTAAAACATTTCATTGTAGCCATATTGCTTGTGGTTGAGAAGGATTGTACAGTACTCACTTCCCAAACCAAAAGTGTTGCTGCTTATTAAACATTCAGCGTGCTAGCTGGGAGATAGGCCTGGAGTGGGAGGAGGCTTCATATCTAGTCTGCATTGGTTAAGATTTTAGCCCTGAGTTTTTCAGTTTGAATTCTGGCCATAAAATATTACTGAATGCTACTCTTTGAAAACTGTTATGACATAAGCCTTTAGGGCAGCATCAAGGACTATTTGTATTCTTTCCTGGTGACTGGTCAGCCACCTACTAAGTCCCCAGTATACATGGATAATGCACATCTTCAGGGTGTCTGTAGTGATTGTATAGTAAAGTACAAGGATGAAAAACAGGACTGAACAAAGAGAAGGTCAGTACAGAAATCCATAGAACTGTTAAGGAGGTCACTGTTGTTCTGTAGACCCACTTAGCTTATGCTTACGTTACAGTCTGTATCGATGCTCTGAGATCGAGCTGCTGATGGTTGAGGTAGTACAGGGGTCAGCAACCAAAACTGCAAGAAGAGACATTTTTTTCCAATTTGGTAAAAGTCAGTAATTCACAATGCACGTGAATACGGGACAGTCCTTAATAAATAACATCAAACCATACTTTTTGTAATCCCTATTTTAAGAGCAGCACACACACTGATTTGTAATGCGATAACATGATTACTGCAGGACATTCACAAACTTTTTATATATTCTACTTCCTCACACTTTACATTTGTGTTTGTACCACTGTCTTCCTGACTTTCACTCCCAAACTTTCTCTCTCTCTGGAGGATGCTAGGGGGAGTTACCCAAGTTTTGAGATCACATATTGGTTGTTATTTATATAGGAGTTGTTCATTTTGGGGCTTTTTAGATGTTCACCATTTATCAAAAATAAGCAGGAGGGTTTTTTTTGTTTATTTAGCAATTATAGCATCAGGAGCCACAAAGAAGTCCTTAAAGAACCACATGTGGCTCCAGAGCCACAGGTTGCAGACCCCTGATGTAGCAGGTCTAAGTAAGACCACCAGCTCAATGGCAGATCACTTTGTAGTCTATCCCTATTCTCTATCCGAGATATGAAGAATAAGGGAAATTGACAGGAGAGTTTCTTCTGTTGGACCCACCACCCACAATGTAGACCCTGCAGTAACACAACTTAACGTATCTTATTCATATATTCATCAGTGAGGATACTAATGTAATAGGCATCACAGGAACTTGGTGGAATTAGGTTAATCAATGGGACACAGTCATATCGGGTTACAGGCTATGTCAGGACAGAACAGATCATGTTGGTTGGGGGTGGGAGGAAGTGGCATGATGTATGAAAGAAAACACAGAATCAAATGAAGTAAAAATAGTAAGTGAACCAAACTGTACCTTAGAATCTCTAGAGATAGTAATTTCATGCACTAATAATAAGAATATAGCAGTAGGGAAATATTTTTGACCACCTGATCAGGATAGTGATTGTGAAAAGCTAAAGGAGATTAGAGATGGTATAAAAAATAAACTCAAAAATGTCAGCTATATCCATATTGATTGGGTACATGTGGCCCGGGACAAGATGCAGAGATAAAGTTTCCTGACATCTTACATGACTGCTTCTTTGAACAGATGGTTCTGGAACCAATAAGGGGAGAGGCAATTCTTTGTTTAGTCCTACATAGAGCATAGAATCTGGTTCAAGAGATGACTATAGCTGGACCATTTTGGAAATAGTGACTATAATATAATTCAATTTAACATCCTTGTGGTGGAAAAAACACCACAGCAGCCCAACACTGTGGCATTTAATTTCAGAAAGGGGAACTGCACAAAAATGAGGAGGTATTTAGAGAGAAATTAAAAGGTACGGTGACAAAGTAAAACCCCTGCAAGCTTCCTGAAAGCTTTTCAAGAACACCATCACAGAGGCTCAACTTAAATGTATACCCTAAATTAAAAAACACAATAAGAGAACCAAAAATAGTTCCTCCGTGGCTTAACAACCAGGTAAAAGAAGTAGTGAGACATATAAAAGGCATTATTTACAAAGTGGAAGTTAATCCTACTGAGGAAAATAGAAAGGCGTGTGAACTCTGTGGAAGGAAGTATAAAAATATAATGAGGAGGCCAAAAAGGAAACTGAGGAACAACTAGCCAAAAATTCAAAAAAGCATTAGCTAAAAAAATTTTAGCACACTGGAAGCAGAAAGCTTCTAAACAACTAATGGGGCCACTGGACTATTGAGATGCTAAAGGAGCACTCAAGGATGAGAAGGTCATTGTGGAAAAATTAAATCATTTCTTTGCATTGGTCTTCACAGCTGAGGGAGTTAGGGATGTTCACAAACCCAAGCCATTCTTTTTAGGTGACAAATCTGAGGTATTGTTCCAGCTTGAGGAGCCATTAGAGGAGGTTTTGGAGCAAATTGATTAACAGTAGTAAGTCACCAAGACCAGATGGCATTCACCCAAGAGTTTGGAAAGAACTCAAATGTGAAATTGTGGAACTACTAAGTGTTGTTTGTAACCTATCCTACAATAATAAACAATAGGACAGCTGTACCCCATCCTCACTAAATATTGCTCATCAGACAGTGAGCATTTTAATGGACGTGTGTGCAAGACTTGGAGGGAAAGGGTGGGAAACAAACTTCTAGGCAATATATTCTTTTCAGACTGTCTGAGGAACAGGCGCTGTTGTGCATCAAACATTTGCACATGCTTTTTGGTTCACTGTGAACAAATGTATGTCACCCTAAGGAAGTAACCACCTTGTGAAAAGGCAGACATTTCCACATGAAAGAGAGGTCTGTAACCAAGGAGCTACCATCAGATACTCTCTGGGAAGTGTCATTCTGTTGGCAAGCCTCAGCTGTCTGGAACAGTGGTCTGTGAAATAACTTAAAGTTTTTCATTCTATTTTAGCTGTAAGAAGCAAGGAGCACAATATAAATAACTAGATGTATACAAAGTGCAGTTCCAGGAGCTGAAGTTGTGTGTAGTATCTGTCTTGGTGCGTTTGCATTCATCTCTGTTGTTCTGAGCTTTTTTGCTCCTCTGTAATGATTGCCATTGAACTCTGGTTGCTTGAAAAATAAGATTGGTTTCTGGCTGTTTTTGGAACAGTTACTGGCTGCAAAACTGAACTCTAACCTAAGGGAAGGCAGGAATAATGATAGGAACCCTGCCAGTGTACTAGGTGCTAGTAAAGAGAATGCTGTGATCTTTGCCCAGCAATGTTGGAAGAAAGACGGGCGGCAGTGGATGTGGTCTAGTTAGCCTGCAGCATTATTCATGTAAAATATCAGGATTCTGGAGTTCAGCATCTTTAATCGTTTAATTACATGATCACCAACCAAATCTGAGCCATCCTGACTCCCCCTGCCTTCTCCTGGCATGAAGTGAAAGAGGGTTAGGCAAAGAGGGAGGATTAGCTCCCTGTTGGGTAGGTCATAGACACCTCCACTTCCTCCCCTTACTGAGCTCTCTTAAGGAAAGCTTTCCTCCACATCCTTTTCCAATCCACTTTTTCTGATAACCTTATCTCTTCCATAGCAACTATCTGCATTAACCATCCACTGCAAGGAGTCATCAGCCATTATGCTTGGCCGCCTCCTGTTCTGGTTTCCCAGAAATTCACTAGGGCTATTAGTCAAAAATGTATCCGACTACCAATAGGACAGCTGTATCCCATCCCCCCTAAATAATTCTGGAGCCTAATAAGAGACATTCACTTGTGGAAATATCAATCCCCCTCGGTTACCTTTGAGTTTAGATACCTTCTTATTTGCATACTTCCTAGTCTTAGCCACTCCTGGAATCTTCACTACTCCCTGCCCCACACTGTGGCAACAAGCCAATCCAAATACTTATTATCAATTGGGAAGAAACTCTGGGTGTGCCCCTAATCTCTTATCAGGACTTTACCTGCTGAGACTTTCACTGAGATGACTAATAATTGCATCTGCTCCTGAGCTGTCAAAGAATATGTAAGGGGCCTGAGCTGGTCCCAGAGTACAACCCCATTCGCTTTGCTCCTGGAGAGCACCCCTCATCCCTTCTATCTCAGAGCTACCTTACTGGTAAGGCTCTATGGGCCAGATAGATAGTATTATGCCCACAGATCCAATAATCAGCTCATGTGCCCATGCGTATGATCTTGAAGGTAGGAATGAACATGAAAAGTTGTGCACCTAAACCGCTGTATTATCTTTCTGAACGTGCTGTGGATGTAATCAAGATCATTCTGAACAAATTCACCTGGGAGCCTTGTCACTACACTCTCTTTGATGATGCCATGAATGAAAATTTCCTTCAAAATAACCCCTTTCCCTGTGAGGGAAGAATGGAACCAACGCTAAGCCTCTCTGTGGGCTAATCACATCCTCATGTTTTTGTAATGTTAGGATTCTTCCCATCCATCCTTTAAATGGTTTGTTTGACAGGTATCAGGTCCTTCAGAATCTCACTGAAGATGCCTATCTAATGCCTTCTTTGCTGAAGCCTCCCCTGCTCTTGTGGCGTGGCCCACCTTGCCATCTCTTAACTCTTTTCTTTTTTTTATGTTCTGAAAAAGTCAGAAAGTCAGATCTTACTTGCAGATCTCCAGATTCTAATGTCTTATCAAACCCTTCCTTGTGAAATCCCTCATTAACTAAGATAGCGAAGCAGAATAAATTCCTCCTGCCCTCCCAATGTACCGCTGAATGTTCAAGGTACTAGCTGCTTTGCATTAAGACAAAATAGTCAATAAAGAACCAGACTTCCCAAGGTATTACTGCACCTAGACACACTCCTTGCTTGCTCCCTGCATCTACCCTGAAATTCTGTCCACATCAAAATCTGTGTGAGTTGAAGAACTGGCCAATATCCAAATAGACTGAATCTTTTTGCTCACCCTGACTTCATTCTCCCTAGGTAGTGATGTCCACTAGGATGGGAAAGAGCTCCCACTGTGTTATGCGTCCATCCCTTCCCAAATCCACTGAATAGAACTCAACCTTCAGTTCTGCCTCTGACACCTCATCCTACCTTCATGGAAACCCTACTGGAGTGACTGAGATTGCCCAACACTCAGTAACTGCTGTCTCTTTTCCCCCTGAATAAATGGAGTCTGGCCATGATGGAGAAGGCTGCCAAGTGTAAAACACCCACCTCAGGGTCATCATTTGGGGTGTGAAATTGAAGATGGCCAATCTTGCAGTGCATACAAAGAAGACCTGGATGCTTCTGTCCTCCTAGCTAGCTCTCGTGATCCCACAAGTTGGGCTGGTGTTCACGAGTCACTTTCTGTATTTGACTTTGCCGGCTGTTGTCCTAACCTACCAGTTAGTGTAGGATGAAGGCAACAGGCTTGTACTTTCTTTTTGAATTTGCCCTTGCCACAAGCAAAAATTGAATCCAGGGGGCCCAGCATACGCCAAGCTGGTCTGAAGTAAAATGTTATGTTATCCGCTTACACAGCATTGGATAGGGAAGGTACTTATACCTCCCTCACTTCTTGCTATGGCATATTTCTGGGGTCTTTACTTGCAGGCTGCATGTTTATGAGCAAACCATGTCCGCTCTTTTGTGCTAATGTAAAATCTCCTTTCATTGACCTGCCTCAGTGTGTGCTGTGAGTCAGGGTCTCTTGACTGAGGTGTCTCCCATGATCCAGGCTTGTCCTCGCCATACACCACTGCATTATACTTGCTGCACATACCTTGGATGCTGTGCCTCAGCTTCCCCTCTTTTGGCCAGGGTCTTAGCTGCAGCAACACTGGGTTGTGCCTGTTTCTCCAATTTCTACAGGCATCTGAGTTACAGCTACTCTCTCTTTCTCCAAATTTGGTCCCATTTCCACTGTTAGTCACCCTGAACTCTGCCTGCATTTTCCAGTTCTGGTTCTCACTATCTGAAGGGAGCCCTACAGCTCTGTGGTGGGAAAAGTAGTCTACTCATGGGGATGCTTCTATCCTAACTTCCAGATGTGACTGACTTGTCCTCAGTGCACTGCCTCCCACTCACTGCTTAGAGATGGGGGAGCTGGTTTAGTTACTCTTCCCCTGCAAGGAGCCATTTTCCCTTCCTGGTCCAGGCTCCTTCCTCCTCCTGCACCTCCATCTACTGCACATACTCCACCATATGGAATTGGGGGTGGGGTGGAATGGAGAAGAGAGGTCTGCGATGAACCTGGGGTGATTTCAGCTTGTCCTTGCCAGGACCATGCTGGTCACCCTGAGGCCCTGACCCCAAGCACCAGGTGGTAGTGTCCCATGGCAGCATGTAACTGTGGCAGGCTTCTCTGCCCCCTATCTTCATGGGGCCTGCTGCTTGGTGATTGATGGGAATGTGGTGTCCACCATTGCTTCTGCAGGACTGCATGGGAGTATGTGTGCCCACTCCACCTTATCTTCCTGTTAGTTGGAAGGGCAGTAGCCCTTCCTCCCCACATGCCCACTTGCTCTAGCTGTTTCCTGCTCCTCTCTGCTCTGTACAGGTAAAATTCCACCCATTAACCCCTCTCTGCTCTGCTACTCATTGCAATCCCTTTTCTTCCAGATAGCCAGACAAGGGCCCATTGTATAACACTGCAGTGGCATGTTCTTTGGAGGGCCATTACAGAAAGGCTGGTAAGGCCCAAAGTCTCACTGGGTGGCAGTTGCATGTTACACAGTAAAAAAATTAAGAAACGTGAAATAAAGAGGCTGTCAGGGCTGTCTCTAAGTGGCATCCCAGAGATTCTTTTCATTACTGCTTAGCTCCAACTGCTAATTCAGCTCCTGTTCCGGCCTCCCTTATTGCTTTCTCTGACAGCTTGTCCTAGACCTCCCGGTGCTGACAGGATAAGCCAGGCAGTGAATCTCTGACTGTCACTTTCATTTGTCAATTCTCTCTGTGTTCCATATGCCTGCTGTGTTCTCTTTGCATGTCACTGGTTGTCATGAGCCATTTTGATTCATGTCAGATAATTTTCTAATGACCACATTTTCTTCACATACTGTATAAGGCAGTGATTGCTGTGTACGGATTAAAATAAAATAAAAGGCCTTTCTGAATAAAGAGAAATTATCATCAGTCATTATCTTTACTACAGTTAATGAAGGACAGTTGTCAACTGACAGACTTTTTCTCCATTCACGTGTGGGTGATGTCTGGGGTAATTTCCAGATTAGTTTGAATTAAGTTTAACCAATATGTACCAGTTTCACAGATGAGATGAGAAGGAAATTAAATTGTAGAGCATTTGGAATGCAGAATCAGTGGCAAGGGAACAATTTTTAGGGTGGGGGTGGTGAACTGCACCCCTCCCTTCACCTTACTGCATCCATGCCCCTCACAGCCCCAGGTGGGGTCACAGCTGGGGCAGCTGTGGGACCAGTGGTTGATGTTCTGCAGCACAGCTGCCAAGATCGCAGGAAGCAGCGGAGACCCCTAGAGCTGGGACCCTGGGGCTGACAACAGAGCCCACGGAGTCAGCAGCCAAGACCCCCAGAGGAAGCAGGGCTGGCCACTAGGACGTCAGGTGGCAGTGGGACCCCTGGGCATAGGCTGGTGGTTGAGACACTGGAGAGGGATGCCCCACAGCACCCACTGTACTCCTACTTCATGTGCCTATGTGCACAGTCATTATTATAATTGTTTATTTGTATTGTATTATGGTCTGGGTTCCACTGTATAGTGCAAATATAAGATCAAGACCAGGTCTCTGTCCCAAAAAGCATAGTCTTGTTTGAAAAAAATGCATGGCAAGTCCGATGTCTTTTTATTCAATTTAATTGCTTGCCAGTTAACTAAAACATTGTGAGTGTCTAGATGAAGTTGAAAAAACCACTTGTTCAAAGGCACAAGTGTTTATAATTTACATAGGACTCTATAGAATGGTGGGTCTCAACCTGAGTACACACAACCCTGGGCGTATGCAGAGATCCTCAAGGCCTACATCAAGTAAGGAAGGTATTATATTTGCTTAGTTTTACAGTGTAATACATAAAAAGCACTTGTGAAGCCAGTACAAACTAAAATTTTATGTAGACCATGGCTTGTTTATTTTTACTACTCTATATATTGTGTACTGAAATGTAAGTACAGTATTTATACTCCAGCTGATTTATTTTATAATCATAGGATAAAATAAGAAAGTAAGGAAGTTTCCAGTAGTACTGTGTTGTGACACTTCTTTGTATTTTAAGTGATTTTGTAAGCATGTGGTTTTAAATGAGATGGAACTAGGGGATGTGCAAGACAAATCAGGCTCCTGAAAGGGATGCAGTAATCAGGAAAGGTTGAGAGCCATGCTGTAGAGTGTCTGAGTTAATTAGCGATCAGTTAACTTGCATTAAACTCCTACCACAGACCTACCATGAACATAACAGTAGGAGGAAGGATGTGGAGAGAGGAGGAAAAATGAAGGTAGTGATACTAAGACTATGTGGCCCTAATAGGGTACCTGCTGTTCAGTTTCATGTCTTCCTCACTCTACACATATTCAGTTTTCCCTGGAAGCTGAGCACTTGGGTGTCCACCCAAGAGGGATTCAGATGCTACCCAGCTGATTGGCAGAGTACCCACAGCTGCCCTAAACTGGCAATGTGTTTCTATTGATAGTGTACATGCCTTGGTGCACATAACAAAATTTATTCTTCACGTTTGAAAAAAAAATTAGAGGGAACACTGCCCATATTCTGTTTCTTCACCCTCAACCAACTAACCAAACAAACCCACAGCTCTTTTTCTTGAGGCCCTCTCTCTCTGGCTACATCTACACTACAGTGATCCTTCGACAGAAGTTCTTCTGGAAGATCCCTTCCGAAAAAAAACTTCTTTCAAAAGAGCATATCCGCACACAAAAAAAGGGGATTGAAAAAATCGATCTGCTCTGTTCAATAAGACAGCTTCCACTGCTGTTTTGAAAGAACGGGCCAAGGATTGAAAAATCCAGAACCATGAGGACTTGTCTTTCGAAAAAAGGGTGTCTACACGTTTTCTTTTCTGGAAAAATATTTCAGAAAAAGATGCGTTTCCTCATCTGAGGGAGGAAGAGGGCTGCCGGAAAAAGTGCTGCATTCTTTTTTAATATTGACAGAACACATTTTGTGTGTAGACGTTCTGAGGGATTTTTCTAAAGAGGAACACAAACATGATACAGACATATAAGTAGCATACATAGATTCAGGGCATCATCAGCTTTCATTAGACACCTCACATGGCCCCCTTAGCACAATATTTGGGGCCAATACTTATACTGGACACATAAAATTGCTTCCATATCCAATATAAAAACCTAGTCATGTGACAGAGGGGGGTGAGAAAAGGTTGGGGGCAGAGTGTGAACACAGCAATGCCTGAAGTTTGGGGAAACACAGCTTCCCCCATCCTAGGTACCTGCTGCCATGGAGTTGTGTTCATAGGGTTAGCAGGGAAGTAGGAGAGAACCCCAAACAAGCCATTTTCTTACATATATAGAGCATCTTTGATAAAGCAATATTAGCAGATGATGAAAACTGATGCCCTTAATGCCATGTTTACATAGTCCATTTTCACATTAATCTTGATGGCGGCTGAAGAAGATTGGTAGAGTGGAATAATTGAAGAAGATATGCATTTCAACTAGAACACTGTCATTTTCCATGACGGTAATAAGAGTTCTAATTAGAGGTCAGAATTTTTTTTCCTGAAAAGGAGTTTTTTTCCCCCACCCCAAGAAATCAGAAAATGAAATATTGAATCCGAAATTCAAATTACATCATAAGGCCTCCTGAGAAATGTAATTCAGGTGTCCGGTGCTCCTGTTTTTCTCTAAGGTTGGACTACATCTTCTGAGAGACACCTCAGTCTCTGGAAGACGAGAAGCAGAGCACCAGGGGAGATGATGTCCATTTGGAGAGCCCAGCCTATACAGGAGAATGTGGAATAAGAGGCCACTGAACTACAATTCACTTGAGACTTTTTTTTCATGCTGCTGTAGCTCATAAAGGTTAGATTCTATTTTCTGTTTAGTACTGAGCAGTGGTTCTCAACTTATTTATTATTGTGGACCATATATGCAGCCAAAATGTGCAACCTGTGTCGTAGGGACTCAATAGTAGGGCAGCAGCTGCCCAGACCCTGACCTTGGATTTCCCCGCAATCCATGCAGGACTCTCCTGGGAGTCCCAGACACCCAACGCTGTGGTGTTGGGCAGCAGCTGTCTTGGAACTTGTGGGGCTGGTCAGCAGCCCCCAAACCTCCCACCCTGTGGGACTGGTTGAGGGTCCCAGGACTGGCTTGGGAGCCCCAGAATCTGGGCCCTGCAATGCAGAGAGGACGTTATCTCACAGCTGGGGCACAGCTGTGTGCTACTTGGGTCACATATGGCTTGTTGGGTGAGGACTATTGACAGAGTAATGAATTTGTTTGCCTAAATTAGTGGAACACATCTTTAGACTTCCTGAAAGTTAACACACACATTTTTACAAGCTTTTTAGATATTTTAAAATCCACGAAGTATTTGACATGTATCTTACTATGCAGTTCTAATATTTTAATTTAACCATTTAAAAACCTAGTCATTGAAATAGTTATGTGTCAATTTTGGTGGCCAAAAATGGTTGAAGTATTGTTTTTGAAGTGTAAGAGAAGACTGTCTTTGACTGGTCTATAAAAATGAAATCTTCAAAGTATTAAGCTCTAGGATTTGTGCCATTTTTTGTTAATGATTATGTTGATTATGCGTTCTTTGAGATGACTCATTTTTCAAAGACTTTTATTGCACTGGTTTACATATGTACAGCAGGAAGCTTATAAGGAAGTGGGACCTCAGGATATTGAAAAATCTCTTTTTTTTACAACTAGTTATTATACTTTGTGTTATGGTTAATTATTTCTTGGGGCTTATATTCTGTGAACTGTTTTTTCCCCTTGGTACTGTGTCTGATGTGTCAATTTATGTTTTCCCTTTCCCTCATTCTGCATGAATCACTGTAATTATTAAATTGTCATCTTCTTTGATATTGAAGAATAGTCAACTGAACACAGGTAGCTTTTCTTAAAAATAAATTTTTGATATAAGAATTGAGCTATAGAATAACATGTTAATTACACAATTCTCAAGAAATAAGAGTATAGTATAAATGTGATTTGCTATTAAGCTTTATTTCGATCCTCTAGAATTAGATTGCATTGTGGATAATGCCTTATTATTCCATAATTGTAAAATTTACAGTAATTATACATTTGTGTTTATTGCTCCATTGGGAGCAGTACTCAGAGAGAAGGTGCACATTAAGCAACTTTAATCCATTTGTTTGGTAGCAATATTTCTATTTTTTTAGCATCCCACCACTGTTCCATGTTATGTTAAAAAGTTATCCAGATCATAATTTGAAGGAATATAGCTTTTACATGAAGAAAAAATACTTTATTTTGTGAAAAAATAAGTGTTAATAAAAGGGACTAGTCTTTTGTAGCTCTGTGCACTGCAGGTGGTGATAAAATAATACTTCACACCCTAATAAGGACTGACTGTTAGTAGCCAGCTTAGATGATAACCTGTCTTGGTCTGCTGAACACTTTGCCTTAGTAGGGTGCTGTGCAGATGGATTATTTAATAGCATCTGTATATCTCTGTTAAACCCAGGCCTGGTCTATATTTAAAATGTAGATTTATCTAGACACGTTTGAGGCTGTGTCTACACTACAAAACTTACTTCAAAGTTGCTTACTTTGAAGCGCAACTTCACAGTGAGCAACTTTGAAGTAGAGCATCTATACACACCCTACTTCAAAGTTAAACTTTGAAGTAGGGTGTTACTCTGTTCCCGGGAATGGAGTAAGGACTTCGAAGTTGGGTTCCCTACTCTGAAATCTTCAAAGTAAGGGAAAATGTGTGCAGACTCTCTGCTGGCTCCTATGATGTAGTGCCTAACTTTGACGTTAAATCTGAAGTTGGTTCCTCGTGTAGATGCACCCTGAGTGTTGCTCTTAAGCCAACTTAATTTCAAATGTAGAAGTGGTATAGAAAGTGGCTACTGGTGCAGCATCTGTGTTGCTGAAGAACTTGTAGTGTAGAGCTGGCTCTAGACTTGTTGAGACTTTGGGTTCTCTTCAGTCCAAAAGTGTGTGTTCTCAAAGCAAAAGCTCCTCTTAGTGGTCTTGCTTCACTTCTTTCAGGAATCTCACTTTCAGGAACCTAACTAAATAAACCTTGGTTGGACCACGTCTTGCTGGGCCCAAGGCAAGCTGCATGCTGTCCAAAGACATTTATGAAAGTTACATTTCAGTTTTGATTAAATGCTGTTTGGAAATACACTGTGAGGTAAACATATTCATTGCTCTTTGAGGCTGTTGGCAAGATCTGGGTGTAACTGTGATGAAAAAAGACATCCTTCAGGAGAACACAAGAAGAGAGTGCCTAAACATGATTCTATTAGCATAAAAACCAAGATATCTTTTTACAAGGTAGGGCTTGTAGACTCGCTAAACCCCCTGGCTGTAATAAATGTTACATTTTGGGGGAGAAAAATATTGCTTATGCTTAAGGCATTTATTAAAACAGTTTAGGATTACAGAAATGGAGTAGTAGTTTTCCTGGGAACTTGACAAGGGATAAAGTTTCTACAGAAGCTTGATAAATTAATGAGCCAGGGTGGTGTGGCTGAATCAGATAGCCTCTGGGGAACTGACTTTTTTTTTTCTTTGCCCAGCGTCAGGCTAGCCTTTTCTTTAAGGAAAGGCTTCCTATCTTTTGGAGAAGTTCTGAGAATTGACAGTTTGTTAGTATTCAACTTTACTGTCATGAAATGTACAGGTATATGCAAAGCGGGTTGCATTTTACTGACTTTTATGGGCACTAATTTCAGTGTTTCATTGCTATGGTTCTTGCAGGATGGTGTTGGGGATTAGACAGCACACTTATCTCCCAAGAGGCAGAAGAGCTGACCCTTTGTGATGACCATGAAAAGTAAACCAAAAAAAAAAGGGGGGTGGGGGTGCTGTTTAAAGAAGGTGGCTGGCCTCTCCTGCACCATAGAATTCCTATGTTAAGAGGAAGAAAAGAGATTTTAGGATGTATTCCATCGTATAATTGGGGCTTCCCAAACAGAGGGCCTTTGCTGAGACTTCCCTCCTTCAATGGTGGGTCTAAATGGTTTTCTTCATGGCCAGCCTTCTCTTCCCTCCTGGTAAGGTTGGAGAAATACTCTTGAAGGTGAAAACATCTGATGGTGGGGATAATGGCAGTAGTGTTATGAGGTTCCGGTCTCCACCTCAGTGTGAAGGAACTGTGTACATGCTTAACTTGTCCGCTTTGGAACTGGCTGGGCAGATGACTGTGAGAAATAATAGTAAAAAAAAAATTCTTCAGGTTAATGTAATAGCCCACAGGTAGATCACAAGCTAAGGACTTCTCCATTTATTGCCACCCAAAGGTTATCCTTTATTCACTGCAACACCCAAATAAACAGGTTCTGTTATCATGGTAGTGGATTTTTAGTTCCAGAGGAAAAAATTGTATATGTTAGTTCTCAAGTTTACAGAGATTGCTACTAAAAAGTAGTTTTAACAAATTGGTCCTTGCAATCATTAGAAACCACATGTAAGTAGCATATGTATTCATTAGTATTTGATACATAGTAAGAGCATATTCATAACTGAGCATTGTGACTAATGATGCCATTGTCCCCACTGATTGTCATTATTGTGGGCCTTCATTTCACAACAGCTACATTTTACCATCTGATTATGTGTGCTTTCTCTTTGAATTAGGTTATTTTACTGTAGCCACATACAAAAGTGGGAATGTTACCTATTGTATTCTCATTTTATGTGTGATTAAGTGACTAAGTATACGTTTAGATTTAGCGTAATAGCCTCAAGTTAACTAATAGCCTCAGAGGGTAGTAGATGTATTAGTCTGTAGCGTCAGAAAAAATAAACTGTCTCTGAGCTAGTAATTGGTTTACAAGACTTATTTCTGTCTCAGAATCCTATATCTAGTGTACTATGGAGCAGCTAAAGATGAGAAAGGAGAACAGGTATGAGGTTACAGAATTCTTCTACTCAAAAGCATGACTGCACATGGTTTTGAACAGTTCCAGATGGAAGAATGTGAATGATAGTTTATTTTTGTGAATTGAATTTCTTTAGAACTTTTTTTAGAATAACTTTATAGGTGTTCTATAAACAATATATGATAAAGGAATTTAGTTTTTTTGCTTAATATATACTAAATGGAACACCCCCCCAACACACTCCTGAACAAATGACAAAGGAGAAAAGAAAAAACAAAACAAAAACAAAAGCCCACAAACCAAAGCAAAAAACCGAAACCATTCTTCATGAAATGCTGTGGTTGTACAATTAAGCTTTCCAAAGTCAAGACATACTAAAGGCAAGACTGAATATACTATTTTTGTGTGTATTCATGATGATGATGATGTAATTCTTTTAAAAACAACTACTTTTTAAAAACAAAAATTGTTAAATAAAGTGAGGGAAGTGTTATTGCTTGGTGTTTCATTTATAATATGTTTATATAATGGAAAATGACAGAAGAGAATAACTGTCCTGGTAAAGATTGGTTGTCTGTATTCTTTTAGCCTTAACGATGAGGTACATTGGAGGATAGCCTAGCCCAGTGGTTCCCAACCTTTCCAAGATGGGAACCCATTTTGATAATTCAGTAAGACTTTTTGACCCAAGGCAATTCAAAACCTGAGGTGGGGGAAAGGTCCTCCCCTGGGATTTTTTTTTTAAATAAATCTTGATTCTGTTTTACTCCCCTTGAACAGTTTTACACCTGCAGGGGCACGGTGTGCTGGTAGCACTGTGCGTCAGAACAGGTACTTGTGGTGCTGTGTATAGGGGCACACTGTGTGTGTGTGTGTGTGTGTGTGTGTGTGTGTGTGTGTGTGTGTGTAAGGGTAACCACTGCAAAAGGTGTTCACAGGTGTGCTGGTGGCAGAGATACTGTGTGCAGGGGCAAGGAGAGTGTGGTGCTGTGTACAGGGGCAGGGGTTGTGGAGGTGGAACTTAAACCCCTCTCAGCCCCTGCCGCAATGCACGTGAATATGAGACAGTCCTTAATAAAGAACGTCAAACCATACTTTGTGTCACCCCTATTTTAAGAACAGCGCACACACAAGGATTTGTACCAGCTAAAAAGTTGTTACCCCCATCTTCAGGCTGTTCACACCTCAGCCCCCCAAATCTGCTCCCTATCTCCAAGCTTTATGTCCCATCCCTATGTCCAGGCCTAACCCCTCTGAGCCCCAAACCCATCTGCCATCCCCAAACTTAACCTGCCTCAGCCCCAACCTCCCCCACTCCTCCATGGCTGCTGCTGCCTCCCCCCCACTGCTCCCCACCACCGCCTTCTCCTTTTTGGTGCATCTGCACAACTCCAGCAGGGACAGGCTCTGCCATTTTTCCCCCCAGCGCTCCTGCTGGCTTAGACTTCCCCCATGTGGGGCAGCTCCCTGCCCTGCCTGCATTCCCTTCTGGGGCTCCATGCCACAGCTGACTGCTCAGCAGCTCTGGAGGCTGCCGCTGCTTAAAAAAGAACAAATAAACAACAAACCCACTAAATTAAGTTGGTTTAACAGAAGGCAGCTGAATTTAGTTTTTTTGTTTTAAGTGGCGGCAGCCTCCAGAGCCACAAGAGGAGTCAGCAGCGGCAGCACTAAGAGCCGCAGGTGGCTCCGTAAAAAGCCGCAGGTTGCCAAACCCTGCTCTTGTAAGTTTAGTGACTTTGTTGCAGCTGCTCCATTTTATTACCCCTTGAAATGTATCACCACAAGTGAGAGTCCTCATAGCGTTGGCCAGATGGTTTTAAGCTAAAAATGTTACCTAGTGGATGCTTACCCTAAAATATTTGCCTCAGGTTTGTCTCCTCAAGACCCTGTGTATACAGAGTTTTTTCTTAATACAGTAAACTCTTTCCTATCTGGCATTCTATCATCCAGAACTCTAAAATAACTGGCATTTTAACCATAAGTAAATTTTAGTTACGTTTTCCTTAAGTACTGTATATTGCATGTAAATACAAATAAACACAGCAAATACAGAAAAGTTTACAGTGTACAATACTACTGTAGTTGGTAAATAGAGTACTCTGCATACATTTTTGTTTGTTTGTTAATACCTAATCTTGTTTTTCTTTAGAGTTATACATTGCTAGATATCCAGAATATTTGAATATATGGCAACTTCCTGGTCCCAGGGCTGCTGGATATTAGAGTTTACTGTTTCTCACAATTTCAACCAATTTTCCCTCTCGTCTTTTCTATCCATGTGTGGAGTTTACGCTCCATGTGCACCAAGGAATGTGTGAATGTACACCACCAGTGGAAACGAAAACCTAACTATAACTGCTCTGGTGATCAGCTTGGTGGCACTGAAATTTTTCCTCAGTGGCCACAGAGCTTACAAAGAACTACTGCTTGTGGAGCAGCAACAGAGAGGTAGCCGTGTTACTCTGTACTCCAACAAAACAAAGCAGCTGAAAGGTAGCACTTTGAAGACTAACAAAATGATTTATTTGGTGATGAGCTTTTTGTGGGACAGACCCACTTCTTCAGATCAACGGTGGAGTGCTATCTGGAAGTGTTTTTATTGCTGGTACTATGGTCATTTCCCTGGATTGGACTTTCTTGGAGACACTGCCACAACCACCAATAAAGTCTTATTCTCCTGGAAAATTGTCTCACTGTTGCTAAAATACGTCTGGGATTTAAGTGTTTAAAATATTTGCAAGTTTAGATCAAGCTAAAGTATTCATTTATCCTAAAGTGTTCTAAGCCTTTCTAGCTCAAGGAAGGAAGAATCCAGAAGCTGACAACAAAGTCAGCTTTGTTAAGGGCATCAGAATATGGAGATTTTTAAAAAATATGACAAAACCATTTATCTTCATAGTTTCCCAAAAAAAGTCTGTGTTTGGGCAGAAATCAAGCTTGTGGAGTTCTGGCCCGTGTGGAAATCATTTACCAAAGTTATGAGGAACTAAAAAAGGGGGTTTGTAATGAAAGGAGCTGCTAGATCTTGTAGTTCCAAGCATGCTGTGACAAACAATATATTTCATATGGAAAATGTTGTACGTGTAAATAACAAAATGATATCATTACTGTTTTGGGATAAAACTTTAAACATGGAGTTACTGTAGTACATTTACCCAAAGGGACTTGAAAATGAAGCTTAGGAAGAGGCAGAGATACTGGAGGCTGGTTCTTTTTTTCCAGAAAGGTATCTGAGTATTTGAATACATTGCAACATCTGGGAGAGGGGAAGGAGTAATATATTTTCAATTATATAAAAGTAAAGATAAGTTGAAGAAATACCAAATATTATTAAAAACTGGGATGACCCATGGTGACTGCTTCCAGACTTCCAGAACAATTTACTGGCTTAACCATGAAATATTTTTTTTTGTTACAGGGAAGATCATCTTTTATTTGCTTGCTTCTTTAAGTAAAACTTTTTATGCCATGCAAACATAAGTAGATTTCCTTCTTTATATTCTGAGGTGCCACAGGCAATTGCAGTGACTAAACAGTGGGTTGAGAGATAAGATACTTGCATGGCTTGAAAAGCTGGAATTGTTCAAAGTTGATTTGGTTTCTCATGAGTATGTTGTTAAATATATAAAAAGGTGAATTAATTGGCTTCCTTAGAAATGTTCTGCCTTTGAATGAAAAATTGGGTTCATAACTAAGACGGGGAAAACCCCTTTGATTCTCAGTAGTTTTTTCATACTGGATGAACATACATAATGGAAATACTTGAACTTGAATTGGAAGCTCCTGAACAAGAAAATCCATGGTTAATTTTCTGATTTTGCTAATCTTTTATGCACTCAAGTAAAGTTACTCATGGGGGAGACCGGTTGGCTACTAATAAGTGATTTTTTTTATTTTTACGAGATGAAATCATAAAACAACTTAACAGATCATAGTACCTGATTTATTCATCACACTATTCTCTTTCTGATGTTACTAAATTACTCTGAAATGCTTTCTAACTAGGATAAGAAATGGTATCTGTTGATTCTACCCCCTTTAATAAACCATGTTAGTCTGGTATATTGTAATCTGATGATAATCCAAATGGGGAGAACATTAGTAACATAAATGAATAAGAAAGGAACATACTGAGGACAACAATACAGTTAAATATTTCCAGTCTGTAGAATTTTCATGTGACATAAAGGAAATAATTATTGTAAAGTAGTGTGCTGGATGATTTTTTTTTGGCTATGTAAATTTTGGTTAAAGAATACCATTGAAAATTTATGTGACAGCATTGTATTTGGTACACTGGATCATATGTTTTTAATCTGGTATCTAAAGCCATTTAACTGAGACATATCCTTGTTTTAATTTTAAAATAACAAACAGACTGACATACTGCCATAGATCGCACTTGATAGCAAACAGGGAAGCGCTTAAAATGATCAACTAGTACCCACTGTGTTAATTTACAATTCTTAATTAGCATGTGGGCTGACACAGACAAAAACCTTTGTCCTGCAGAAACCTGTTCATCAACTCTGCCTTAATAAAGACTTTAGGAACATATTATAAGCATGCATACATACTTTTTTTTGCATAGTATTGGTACATACATTTCACAGCGATATAAACAATCGGTGTGATCTTGACTTTCACCAGACCGTACCTGTTGTTTGGTGAACCAGATGTAGACACTGAGATGAGGATATTCTTGCAAATTTATTTAGAAGATGGCATTGAAAGATTCTTAATATATCTTACAAGTATGTGCAATTTGGGGGGAACAACAGGTGGGTTTAACATTTAATCTCTTTCCCATATTATTTCTATCATAGAATCATAGAACACTAGTACCGGAAGGGACCTCGATAGGCCATCGAGTCCAGCCCCCTGCCCCAATGGCAGGACCAAGTACTATCTAAACCATCCCTGATAGACATCTATCTAACCTGTTCTTAAATATCTCCAGCGATGGAGATTCCACAACCTCCCTTGGCAATTTATTCCACTGTTTGACTGCCCTGACAGTTAGGAACTTTTTCCCAATGTCCAGCCTAAACCTCCCTTGCTGCAGTTTAAGCCCATTGCCTCTTGCTCTATCCTCAGAGGCCAAGAAGAACAAGTTTGCTCCTTCTTCCTTATGACTCCCTTTTAGATACCTGAAAACTGCTATCATGTCTGCCCTCAATCTTCTCTTTTCCAAACTAAACAAGCCCAATTCTTTCAACCTTTTTTCATAGGTCACATTCTCTAGACCTTTAATCATTCTTGTCGCTCTTCTCTGTACCCTCTCTAGTTTCTCCACATCTTTTTTGAACTGCGGTGCCCAGAACTGGACACAATACTCCAGCTGAGGCCTAACCAGCGCAGAGTAGAGCGGAAGAACGACTTCTCGTGTCTTATTCACAACACACCTGTTAATGCATCCCAGAATCATGTTTGCTTTTTTTGCAACAGCATCACACTGTTGACTCGTATTTAGCTTGTGGTCCACTATAATCTCTAGATCCCTTTCTGCTGTAGTCATTCCTAGACAGTCTCTCCCCATTCTGTATGTGTGAAACTGATTGTTCCTTCCAAAGTGGAGCACTTTGCATTTGTCCTTATTAAACTTCATCCTGTTTACCACAGACCATTTCTCCAATTTATCCACATCATTTTGAATTATGACCCTATCCTCCAAAGTAGTCGCAACCCCTCCCAACTTGGTATCATCTGCAAACTTAATAAGCGTACTTTCTATGCCAATATCTAAATCATTGTTGAAGACATTGAACAGAACTGGTCTTAACACAGACCCCTGCAGAACCCCACTTTTTATACTTTTCCAGCAGGATTGAGAACCATTAAGAACTACTCTTTGGGTACAGTTATCCAGCCAGTTATGCACCCACCTTATAGTAGCCTCATCTAAATTGTATTTGCGTAGTTTTTTGGTAAGAATATCATGAGAGACCATATCAAATGCTCTACTAAAGTCTAGGTATGCCACATCTACCGCTTTTCCCCTATCCACAAGGCTCATTATCCTATCAAAGAAAGCTATCAGATTAGTTTGACAAGATTTATTCTTTACAAACCCATGCTTGTTGTTTCTTATTACCTTACCGCCTTCCAAGTGCTTGCAGATGATTTCTTTAATTACCTGCTCCATTATCTTTCCTGGCACTGAAGTTAAGCTGACTGGCCTGTAGTTTCCTGGGTTATTCTTATTCCCCTTTTTATAGATGGGCACTATATTTGCCCTTTTCCAGTCTTCTGGAATCTCTCCTGTCTCTCATGATTTTCCAAGGATGATAGAAAAAGGCTCAGATACCTCCTCTATCAGCTCCTTGAGTATTCTAGGGTGCATTTCATCAGGCCCTGGTGACTTGCAGACATCTAATTTTCCTGAGTGATTTTTAACTTGTTCTTTTTTTATTTCAACTTCTAACCCTACCCCTTTCCCACTAGCATTCACTATGTTGGGCATTCCTTCATCAGACTTCTCAGTGAAGAACGAAACAAAGAAGTCATTAAGCATCTCTGCCATTTCCAAGTTCCCTGTTACTGCTTCTCCCTCTTCACTGAGCAATGGCCCTACCCTGTCCCTGGTCTTCCTCTTGTTTCTAATATATTTACAAAAAGCCTTCTTGTTTCCCTTTATGCCTGTAGCTAGTTTGAGCTCATTTTCTGCCTTAGCCGTTCTAATCTTTCTCCTGCATTCTTGTGTTGTTTGTCTATATTCATCCTTTGTAATTTTTCCTTGTTTCCATTTTTTATACAATTCCTTTTTTATTTTGAGATCATGCAAGATCTCCTGGTTAAGCCAAGGTGGTCTTTTTCCATATTTTCTATCTTTCCTACACAGCAGGATAGCTTGCTTTTGGACCCTTAATAATGTCCCTTTGAAAAACTGCCAACTCTCCTCAGCTGTTTTTCCCCTCAGTTTTGCTTCCCATGGGACCTTATCTACCAGCTCTCTGAGTTTACCAAAATCTGCCCTCCTGAAATCCATTATCTCTATTTTGCTGTTTTCTGTTCTACCCTTCCTTAGGATTGTGAACTCTATGATTTCATGATCACTTTCACCTAAGCTGCCTTCCACCTTCAGGTTCTCTACCAATTCCTCCCTATTTGTTAAAATCAAATCTAAAACAGCTTCCCCCCGGTAGCTTTTTCAACCTTTTGGAATAAAAAATTGTCTCCAATACAATCCAAGAACTTACTGGATAGTCTGTGCCCCGCTGTATTAGTTTCCCAACATATATCTGGATAGTTGAAGTCTCCCATCACCACCAAATCTTGGGTCCTGCTTGACTTTGTTAGTTGTTTAAAAAAAGCCTCATCCATCTCTTCCACCTGGCTAGGCGGCCTGTAGTAGACACCTAGCAGGACATCACCCTTGTTTTTTACCCCTTTTAGTCTAACCCAGAGACTCTCAACACGTCCATCTCCACCTCAATCCAAGTGTACACATTTTTAATATATAAGGCAACACCTCCCCCCTTTCTTCATAAGCAGGCTGTACCCTTCAATACCAATATTCCAATCGTGTATTATCCCACCAAGTTTCTGTGATGCCAATGATGTCATAGCTGTGTTTATTTATTAGCACTTCCAGTTCTTCCTGCTTATTACCCATACTTCTTGCATTTGTATACAGGCATTTAAGATATTGATTTGATCTTGCCTACCTGTTTTGCCCTGACCCTCTTTTTACTCTGACATTGTTGCCCATGCTGCCTCCCATTTCTGACCCATCACCCAGGTTTCCATGTTCTCCATTTACCTGTGGGCTTTGCTCCCCTGCCCCTGTCGAACCTAGTTTAAAGCCCTCCTCGCTAGGTTAGCCAGTCTGTGTCCAGATACGGTCTTTCCCCTCCTCGAAAGGTGAACACCATCTCTGCCCAGCAGTCCTTCCTGGAATAGCATCCTGTGGTCAAGGAAGCCAAAGCCTTCCTGGCGACACCATCTTCGAAGCCAGGCATTCACCTCTAGGATGCCCCTGTCTCTGCCTGGGCCCCTACCACTGACAGGCAGGATTGAGGAGAATACCACCTGCGCCCCAAACTCCTTCACCCGTGCCCCCAGAGCCCTGAAGTCACTCTTGACCTGCTCAGCATCATACCTCACAGTATCATTAGTGCCCACATGGATGAGAAGCATGGGATAGTAGTCAGACGGCCTGATGATCCTCAACAACGCCTCCGTAACGTCTCGGATACGGGCACCAGGCAGGCAGCATACCTCCCGAGATGAAATGTCAGGGCGACAGATTAATTCTTTCTAAAATAGTAGTATTATGAATTTGCTTAATGATGGTACATTATAAGTCACTGTATGTGTAGCTAAAACAGAGCAATTCAACATTTTACACATTCATTCAGCTAATATGGAGCTCTGAAGGAAGAATCAGTAATTGGGGGGGTAGCTTGTGAATGTATCATCCTTTGGGGGCAGTCTTAATCTATAAATTAAATGTTCAGATTTGAAAAATTACAATATTTTTGCCTCTTTCAGGACATTATGGGTACGTCTACACTAGCCCCAAGCTTCGAAATGGCCACGCAAATGGCCATTTCAAAGTTTACTAATGAAGCGCTGAAATGCATATTCAGTGCTTCATTAGCGTGTGGGCAGCCGCGGCACTTCGAAATTGACGCGTCTCATCCCGACGGGGTTCCTTTTTGAAAGGACCCCGCCTACTTCGAAGTCCCCTTATTCCCATGAGCTGATGGGAATAAGGGCACTTCAAAGTAGGCGGGGTCCTTTCAAAAAGGAGCCCCGTCGGGATGAGCTGCGAGGTGCGTCAATTTCGAAGTCAATTTTGATGCTATAAAATTTACATTAGTGAAAATTTAGTTCTTCTTCGAGTGGTCCCCGTGGGTGCTCCACAGTAGGTGTTGGGCTCGCTCCGGCGCCGCAGCTCGGAAAATCTTCAGCAGTCTCCGTCGGGTCGCGCATGCGCCGATGCGCGTCGGCTCTTCACGCGCTTATGGTCACGTGTGCAATCCGGTCCCCGCCAGTTCCTTCTCAACCGCTAACGGCTGCAGACGGAATCCTCTCCGGCTCCAATGCCTGAGACAGATAAATCTTATTTTTTTCTCATGTTAATAGTTTTTAACAGTTCATAGTTAGCAGTTCTATAGTTATTATAGTTAGTTACTCTGTTAAAAGTTGTTAAAAGTTAAAGACTATCTTAAAACCGCAGCGGCCACCTCCGGGCAGGCCCGCTGCTTTTGTTTGTCAGCCTTCAAAGGCCAATGGTTATTAACATCACCTAACAGACTGTTAAGTGTGCTATTAGCACCTAAGTACTCAGAGTTAGGTTTTAACAATGCCATCCCCTGGCTTTAAGAAGTGTGAACCTTGCCGGGAGGCCATGCCTGCTTTGGATGGCCATAGCAGATGCATACGGTGCCTTGGGGAGACGCACATTCCCCAGAAGTGCTCCCATTGTTCCAAGTTGACTAATAGAGCTAGAAAAGATAGAGAAATGAGGCTGAAGATGCTGTTAGTTGACAAAGCACTTCAGCTTGCCTCATCGGAGGCAACGCATGCGGAGGGCTCTTCAGGACCGCACAAGAGGAAGGCTGCCTCTTTGACCTCCTCTGCACAGAAGAAAAGAAGAGCCTCGCCTACTCGATCCCTGCCCCTTACTGTTGGGAGTGGGACGAGTGTAACAAAGGGCCCGCAAAGAGCCTCGCCTGCTCAATCCCTGCCCCTTACTGTTGGGAGCAGGACGAGTGTAACAAAGGGCCTGCGCACGCTGGCTTCCTCCACTGGTAAAGCCGTGGCGCATGCAACCACTCAAGGCCCTGCAGCTACCGGGGAGACGGCATCGAGAGCCGTGCGGGCACTAGTCAGTCCGGCACCGGCTACTGCGGCACCGATCAAGACTTCCCCAGAGGCACCGGGATCGACGGCACCGGCGACGACGGCACCGGTGACAATGGCACCGGCAACAACGGCACCAGGAGCAGTGGAAATCAGCATGACACCTGCTCCGGTACCAAGTTCACCGACAAGACCACCTGAGAGGGTAAAGGCTGAAATGAAGACCAGGCACCGCAGCCCCTCTCCTGAGGTAATTGCGCTGCCTCTGTCACCACGATCACCACCAGAGATTCGACGGGCAGCAACACCTTCAGCCTGCCACAGACGTCCTTCTCCTTTTCTTCGGAGTCCATCCCAGGGGTCTGCACGCTTTTCCCCATCATTTAGCAGAGATCCCTACGAGTCTTCTCACAGAGGCTCTCCTCGTACGTCGGTATCATCTCGGAGGTCTCGACATTCCAGGCACCACCCTTACATCCTTGGGTCATGGTCCAGGTCTCCATCGCCGGGCCCCTGTCCCTGTTGCTACGACCGCCATCATTATGCGGGGCGTCATCATAGGAGGTCGACGTCTCACTATGGATCCCCGTCGACCACCCCTCAATGCCACAGTGTTCTGCTTCCACCTGGGGGAACACCACGAGTTCCCCAATCAGAGGTTGGGTCTAAAGACATTGAACCCCACCTCGAAATTCCACAAAGGCAATCACATCGATACAGCCAGGATCCAGAGGAATTGGAGGAGAGATACCATAGTGATGCCTCCTCATCCTCGCCAGACGAGGCCATGGTCCCTGGAGACATTTCTCCCCCGATGACCTGAAACAGTTCCAGGAGCTGTTCAAACGAGTAGCTCAATCCCAAGATATTCAAGTGGCGGAGGTGCAGGAGAAACACCACAGACTCCTTAAAAACCTCAGGCCTCCATCTTCTAAAATTGCTATTCCTCTGGACGATGCAATCATGGAGGCAGCCACTGATATATGGCAGACTCCAGCATCCGCTCCTCCTACCAACAGAAGAGCGGACAAAAAGTACTTCGTCCCTGCGAAAGGTATGGAATTTCTATTTAGTCATCCACAGCCAAACTCGCTAGTGGTTGAATCGTCCCAACACAGGTCCAAATCGTCCCAGTACAAATCTGGGGGATTGGACAAGGACATAAAGGAGCTGGATGTTCTGGGTAGAAAAGCCTACTCCTCCTCTACTCTGTCGCTCCGCATGGCCAACTATGCCGCTCATTTGTGGAATCACAATTTCGACAACTATTCCAAGCTTACTGCCCTCATGGACTTCCTTCCGGAGGATAAAAGGCCGATTCTTAAGGCAATTGTGCAAGAGGGCTACGCGGCTTCTCGAGCGGGCGTGCAGATTGCACTGGATGTGGCGGACACAGTGGCCCGCGCCGTGGCCACTGCAGTGGTAATGCGGAGAGAGTCATGGCTTCACACATCCGGCATTCCAAAGGAGTTACAGGTCAAAATTGCAGACCTCCCCTTCGACAAAATAAAATTGTTTGCTGAATCGACCAACTCAGTCCTACACTCGGGCAAAGATTCCAGAGCGACACTTCGGACTTTGGGGATATATACCCCACCGTTCAGAAGGAAGAAATTTTATCCTCAGCAATGCCATTATGGTTACCAACAGCAACATACCCAATTTCAACGGGGGTATGATCAGGGACGTCATCAACAAACACATTATAAGGGCCCTAGGCGCTGGCCTCAGCAGGGCAACGCCTCCGCAGGGCAAAGTGCAAGATAGCAAGTTTGACGGGTATGTTGAGGGCCGCGAAGCCAAGACCGTACCTCAGTGCCAATCTCAGTACATGTTCCATCACCGACTCAAGCCATTTTACCCACAATGGAAAAGCATCACGTCGGACAAGTGGGTATTGGAGATTGTAAACACGGGATACACGATTCCCTTCCAGTCTTTACCTCCACCAAATCCTCCCACCTCACCCCTTCTCAGAGACCCCTCTCACCTACCGGAATTAAGGCAGGAGGTGGACCACCTCCTATTCATAGGGGCGGTGGGGAGAGTACCGGAACAATTTCAAGGCAAAGGGTTCTACTCCAGGTATTTCCTGACAGAAAAGAAGACAGGAGGGTGGAGACCCATTTTGGATCTACGCGCACTGAACCAGTACCTACATAAACAGCGCTTCAAAATGACTACGATGGCTTCAATAATCACGGCACTAGACCATGGCGATTGGTTTGCAGCCCTCGACTTACAGGATGCGTATTTTCATATCGCAATTCATCCAGCCCACAGGCGTTTCCTCTGGTTCCTTGTGGGCACAGATCATTTCCAGTACAGAGTCCTCCCATTCGGACTCTCTTCAGCACCCAGAGTCTTCACCAAGACCTTAGCGGTGGTGTCAGCATACCTACACAGACAGGGAGTTTTCATTTTCCCGTACCTGGACGATTGCCTGCTAAAGGGAACTTCCCGGGCAGAGGTATTATGGATCATACACATCACTACAAAAACATTTACCTCACTGGGCCTCATCATCAATTTCTCAAAGTCAAAGACCGACCCCACGCAAAATATAGAGTTTATAGGGGCTCGGATAGACTCAGTCACATCAAGGGTGTATTTACCCGAGGCTCGTTTTCGTGCCATCGAATCTCTCGTACAACTACTAACGTACAGCCCCACTGTCCCAGTTCTCACGTGCTTACAACTGTTGGGGCATATGGCAACCACCACGTTTGTGGTGCAAAACGCCAGGCTGCATATGCGAGGATTGCAGCATTGGTTGGCAACCATATACAAACCCTCAATCCACACCATCCACAAGAGGGTGTCACTTACAACAGAGGCACGAAGCTTGCTAACATGGTGGGGAAACCCCAAGAATCTCCTAACAGGGGTGCCCTTCCGCCAACCGCAAATTACTGTGTTCATTACAACAGATGCCTCCCATATGGGATGGGGGGCTCACATAGACAACAAAACCACTCAAGGATTATGGTCCCCCGCAGAGAAGACACTGCACATAAACATATTAGAGCTCAGGGCAGTGTTCAATGTGTGCAGGCATTTTCACAATTATCTGCGCGGAAAAATAGTCGGCGTGAATACCGACAACACCACCACCATGTTTTATATAAACTGACGGGCGAGCCAGGTCTCGTACGCTTTGTGCGGAGGCAGTCCGACTCTGGAACTGGTGCATCGCCAACAATATAATCATAAAGGCTTCATACCTACAGGGGGTCCACAACGTCAAGGCGGACCAACTCAGCAGACACTTTGCGCCCACTCACGAGTGGCAGATCCGTTCAGACCTACTTCACCAGGTGTACCGCAGATGGGGTTTTCCCCAAATCGACTTGTTCGCCACCCAAGAAAACAAGAAATGTCCCCAGTACTGCTCCAGAGCGGGCATGGGACATGAGTCTTTGGGGGACGCCTTCATGATCCCATGGAAGGGCCCTCTACTTTATGCGTTCCCTCCCATGACACTTACACACAAGGTCTTGGAGAAGGCCAGAAGGGAGAAAGCACACGATACTCATAGTCCCAACCTGGGACCGGCAACAGTGGTTCCCATTGCTCTAGCGCATGGCTCAACATCGGCCATTTCCCCTACCAACAGTACCGGACATTCTCACTCAGGCTTGGGGGTCAATACTGCACCCGCACCCGAAGAGACTTCGGCTACAAGCATGGCTAATCCATGGCTAAGCGCTTTAGAGACTACATGCTCAGAGGGAGTACAACAAGTCCTTGAATGTAGTCGGAGAACCTCCACCAGAAAGACTTATCAGCACAAATGGTTGCGTTTTTCCGAATGGTGTTCCTCCCGGCAACTAATACCCCAGGACGCCACCATACCTACAATTCTGGATTATTTGCTGCAACTCAAACAAAACGGACTTTCGCTATCCTCTATAAAGGTGCATCTGGCGGCTATATCAGCGTTACGGCATGAAGAGGATGGATCAACCACATTTGCCCATCCTGTTGTCTCGCATTTCCTAAAGGGTTCGTGAATCTGTACCCCCCTCGGAAACCAATACCGCCGTCATGGAGTTTAGACCTAGTTCTACACACCCTCTCGGGACCGCCCTTTGAACCATTGGCTACGGTCCCCCTTCGACTACTTACTATTAAAACGACTTTCCTCCTGGCAATCACGTCAGCTCACAGAGTGAGTGAGCTCGCAGCCATAATGTCCACACCACCCTGCACGATCTTCTCAAAAGAAGCGGTGGACTTACGATTACACCCAGCCTTCGTTCCGAAGGTCTCTTCAGACTTTCATATCAACGAACCAATAGTGCTGCCCTCGTTCTATCCTAAGCCTCACAACTCAAATGACGAGGCACGGTTGCACTTACTTGACGTAAGAAGGGCACTGGCCTTCTACATCAATAGAACTAAACCTTGCCGGAAAACGGACAGACTCCTGGTGTCCATTGCATCCAGGTCAAAAGGAGAAGCGCTATCTTCACAGAGGATTTCAAATCACATTGTGTCTTGCATAAGACTGTGTTACGAGACTTGCAAGACTCCTCTGCCAGTTCTGCCAAGAGCCCACTCTACTAGGGCGATGGCTGCGTCAACGGCCTTCTTCAAAGGCATCGCGCTGAGAGATATCTGCAGAGCGGCGACGTGGTCTTCCTATGACACCTTCGCCAAGCACTACGCCATGCACAGGATGCTTGATGAGGATACACGCCTGTTGACAGCAGTCCTTTCACGGGCAAGCTGCGCATAAATCGGGTACCCACCTCCTTTTTCGGGGGTGGGGGTTACTGCTGGGTAGTCACCTACTGTGGAGCACCCACGGGGACCACTCGAAGAAGAAAGAGAAGTTACTCACCTGTGTAGTAAGGATGGTTCTTCGAGATGTGTCCCCGTGGGTGCTCCACTGCCCACCCGTTCCTCCCCACTTCGGAGCTCTGTTTGTGTGTTTTTCAGGGGCGTCCGGAGCAGTTGATCAGGAACTGGCGGGGACCGGATCGCGCACGTGACCGTAAGTGCGTGAAGAGCCGACGCGCATCGGCGCATGCGCGACCCGACGGAGACTGCTGAAGATTTTCCGAGCTGCAGCGCCAGGGCGAGCCCGACACCTACTGTGGAGCACCCACGGGGACACATCTCGAAGAACCATCGTTACTACACAGGTGAGTAACTTCTCTTTATCTTCTGTATTATTGAAATCCCTTTCCCCTTTACTGTGGTTTTCATAAACTCTTTATTGCATTTGCTGTCCAGTACTTTTTGTGTGTGTGTGTGTGTGTGTGTGTGTGTGTGTGTGTGTGTAAAAAAAGGATTCGTTCTTCCTAGCTCATCTCATCATTTGACATCATGCTGTAGTAAAATCATTTTGACTGAGACAAAACAGAAAATAAGTATATGTTTAGTATATGACATTGTGTTTGTCTGAACATAGGAATATAGCAAACAGAATTATGACTTCAGTACCAGATCTGTTGGAAGTACTAGCACAAATATTTTTTGGCTCAAAAGCTGATGGTTTTTATGTATAGATGGCACCTACTAAGTACAATGAGAATTTGGTTAAGTAGACACATTTGGACTTTGCTCTTACCAAACGGGAAAAAAATACTCAGTCAGTTTTTCCCTCAAGGTATTTCTAATGCAAAAACTCCCATTATTAAGCAGCAAAACTCATATTTAATATGTTCATGCAAGTAGAGTATGTTTTGTTGTCATTCAGCACTAGTACTACTGAACATGATTAAGGTACCTTTAGTCCTAATACCACCTCAGAGAGCTGAAGCCCTATGATCATAGATTCCAATTTCTTGGGCCTCAGCACGTCTTTAGGTGCTTAGGACTTAAAGGTGTGTTGTTAGCTAGTATAACGTAACATCTTTTAGGAGTCAACAGCAAATGTGGTTTTGGGAAAGCTTACTGTTTAACTTAACTGATTCGGCATGTGTCAGTATATACGCTGCTTTGTCTATACTAGAATTTTAAGTAGTGCTTGTTAGCTAACACACTGTAATAATGCACTTGAAGGTCATAGTTTCAGTGGCTAGGATCAGAAATCATTAACGCCATAGGGCTGTATTTTGTAATAGGCAATTCTATTAATTCTGTGATCTATATTGTGTTAGACATAGATTTGTACTAGTTTCCTTAAGTATTTTTGGCTCTGCTTACAAGATATGCCTTTGGGGAAATTCCCAACAATTCTAAACTCTGCCTTTTTGGTTAACAAATGTTCTAACTCTCAATACTCATTGTAATCCCATGCTTCATAGTGGATTAGGGGCAAATTAGGATGCTCTGTAAGGATTTATTTTACCAAAGATGACTTTTTTAAAACTGTTCTCAGCCAGAAAATTAATTTGAATTGAATTTGGATAATTACAAGATCTGTGAATGTGTCTAGTTTGGAGCAGTTCAGTTCACATGATCTGTGAAGAGAGAGAAAACAGTGTATATGTGAAGCATGTTGAAAGAGGATGGCTTCCTGCCATGAGACAGTGTTAGGGGTGGTGGAAAGGCCTATCTGAAAAATCCAGCATGTGAACTTTGCACTGCCAAAAAAAAAAAAGGAAGTGGGATCGGGGAGGGAGGAGACATCCTCTTCCGCACCTGCAGTGCTGGGTATTTGTGAAATCTTTAGTGTAATAAAAGCATTCTTCTATTCATCACAACATGAAGAATTTAGTCACAAAATAAGAAAGATACTGATTCTCAGTGGGGTTGAGGAACTGACGAAAGAATGCTGGAATAAATATAGGCCGCAAAATCAGACCAACTCTTAAGGAAGACTGCTGTTGATGCCTGTACAGTTGACTGCAGGAACAGCCTAAGTATTTGGGTTTTAAGATTCGGGGAAAAAAACCCAAAAAACCTAAATTAAGAGGTAAGGGAATACTTCATGACATGTAACCTTAAAGTTTAAATTTAGTCCTGAGCAAAACAAGTCCCATTGTATAACACTGCCACTAACAGTAAACAGTATGTGGCAGCAGCAGGAGGAGGGGTGGACGATCAGGTGGATCCAAACAACCCATGCATATTCTATGACTAATTTTCTTTTCTTTTCTGAGTGCATTAGTGTTAATGAAGGTGAACAACTAATAACCCTGCTTTAAGCTTTCCCATATAACTCTCCAGTGCACTTCAGTCCTTACCTGCAATGTCTCTGTTCCTGTGCTTGGCCTCTTTTGAGCTGCAGTTATACCATGTAAGCCAAATTGTTTCTTTATTGTGTGATGTATGCATGTGGGATTTAGTTAGCGACATTCAAACACATCTGCTTTGTTATACTAGGTAAGATTTGAGCCCACAGGTCAAAGAGCTGGAGCTAAATATCCATATCACCTCATGGTAGAATCCCTTTTTATTTAAAATAAAGTGGGTGGTAGATTTAGAGGCCTTTTTTTTTTTTTCTATTCAGTATTGCTTTGGATATATGTCTTATGTGTACAGCTGTAAGTGCAGGTACCATTAGCTGGCATTTCAGATATTTACTTTTTACAACATTTAATTCCAGGTACAGCTTGCCATTGTGCTTTGGTCTATACTAATTGCTTACTAATAGCACTAGATCAGTTATTCATAGTATTTGCTATGTACTTGGAAAAGCTATCACGTGGTAAAGATATATTTACTTGCTGCCTAACTGAGCCAACTACCTTAGGGTGTTGGAAGATAAAATAAATAAATGTGTTGATTTTGTTCTGTATTAAGCATTTGGTAAACAAAGAAAAATGATTTTATGGAAAACTTAAAACCTATTGACAAAGCATCTTGGGGAACTGTGATGTTACACCCCATACTCTGCATAGTAATATTGTTATGGTATATTTTATATAAGATGGGTCATGTGAGAGATCACGTGAGACTCTGAGAGAACTGATGGGTAGGATCTCCTGGGAAGCTAATATGAAGGGGAAAGGAGTTCAGGAGAACTGGCAGTATTTTAAAGAGGTCTTATGGAAGTCACAGGAACAAACCATCCCAATGTGCACTAAGAAAAGATAATATGGTAGGCAACCAGCTTGGCTTAGAAGGGAAGTCCTTGGTGAGCTTAAACTCAAAAAGGATGTGTATAAGAAGTGGAAACTTGGACAGATGACTAAGGAGGAATATAAATGTATGGCTGAAGAATGCTGGCAGGTAATCAGGAAACTGAAAGCACAATTGGAATGGCGGCTAGCAAGGAATGTGAAGGGCAACAAGAGGGGCTTCTACAGGTATGTTAACAATAAGAGGGCCATCAGGGAGGGTGTGCGGCTGTTACTGGATGAAGATGGTAACCTGGTGACAGATGATGTGGGAAAGGCTGAAGTACTCAATCCCTTTTTTGCTTCAGTCTTCCCAAGCCTCTTCCAAGTACAGTATCTTGTGAGCTGCTGGAACAGAAAATAAAAGTTTACACCCAATTTGGAAACTGTGACTTGTAACTTCTCTATTATACAAAGCACACTTTTTATAGCCATGATGGTTGCTTTGATATTGCCTCTTAAAGCTATTCCCATGATGCATCAGTTCTTTTCTGGTCCTGTTCCAAGATTGGATACAGTATATTTGGAACCTCATTCTTGTATAATTTTCAATCCAGAAATGCATTAATTTATTAGATTTACATTTTTCAGTGGCTGTCAGACAGGAGGAAGAAACCTAATCAACTCAGAGGTCAAAACATCTGTAGAAGGCAAAATCTAAATTTACAGGAAAAACGAGCACACTACACACAATAGTTGGCAGATACTAGTCTCAAGAGCATAGTCAACATTAAAAATGCAAGAGTAAATAATATAATAGGTTCAGAGATGGAAAAATAAGTGACAAACATTCAAGCTATCAGAAACTTGGGAAGTCTTTCCCCTGTCCATGAACTGTGATTGTTTTTCTTTTCTTTACTGGGTTTTTTACATGCTTCTTCAGAAGATGACTTAGTTAAATAAGTGATTTTTTTTTGCTTTTTTTTAGCATGAAGGTTGCATAAATCTGTAGTCTGTACTAAGAAGTCAGTGTTTGAGAGTGACATAGAAGTTGAAAAATTGAAATCAACTGAAAAAGAGTCACTGTGGATTGAAGGCATCATAGAAGTAAGGGGTGGCAATACAGTGACCCCCCTGAAATAACCTTGTGAGGTCCTTGCAACTCCCTTTTGGTTCAGGACCCTGAGTTTGAGAAATGTTGGTCTCCCACCCTGAAATCTGTATAGTAGAGGGTAAAAACACACAAAAGATTAGTTTTCATGGGACACCAGATTTCATGGTCCATGACATGTATGCCATAGCTGTGAATTTGGTAGGACCTGAGTTATAGGCCTGTCAGCCCGACCTCAGTCCCTGGTAAAATGATGAAATAGCTGATAAGGTACTTGATTAAATAAAGAATTAAAAGAAGGCAATACAATTGATGTCAGTCAGGATGGGTTTAGTGAAATCCTGCCAAACTAACTTGATTTTTTAAAATAAGTTTTTCAGTTTGATTGACAAAGGTAAAATGTTTGTTTAATTAATACTTTTGGTGTGTAAGACATTTGGCCTCATAAAGAACATTTTAATTAGGCTATGTGAATGATACAACCTCAGCATGCCACTCATCGGATGAATAAATTGTCTAATGGAGGGGCTGCAAAGTACTCAAATGGGGAATCATCAAGAAATAAGGGGCACATTTTTAACAGAGACATTAATAAGTAAAGGGAAGAATTTGTCAAGAGTACGGTAGAGTCTCAATCACTACAAGTGTTTAGATCAAGATTGGACTCTCTAGTTCAAATAGAAACTAATTCAGGAAAGTTCTATGGCCTGTATTTATGTAGGATGACATATCAGATGGTCACAATGGTTCCCTCTAGTCTTGGAAATTGAGAGTTTTAGAACTTGCCTTTTGTTTTTCCTTCCAGTGTAGATATAGCTCTCCTTAGTTCTTCACAGAGATTTAAGCTGTGATTAGTCTGATCATTCTTGGTTCAATTTTGATGTTTTTAAAAAAATCCAGTTTTTGCTGCTTATAAATTAAAAGCCAGAGGGTGAATCTCTGAAGATACTTGGTGGTTTAAAGATCTTGAAAGCCATAAAAAGTTAATGCATTTTGTAATTGCAGTTGTAATTATCCTGCCTAATGTGCATACAGGGTTCCTGCTTGCTTACTGGCAGAACTTTTAAGTATTGTCCTGCAGGTGTTGCTTTAGGGGAGATGGATCATCTTAACAAAATTAGGAAGGAGTAAGTGTTTATATACTGCCAGGGCAACCCATGCACCAGTATTATTAACATAATATATTCTGCAGCAGCATGCCTCTCCCACCTAATTCTTTAAAGTTTACTGATGGGATTTTTATTGGTTTATTAACTCTCTCTCTCACACACACACACACACACACACACACACACACACACACACACACACACACACACACACACACACACACACACACACACACACACACACACACACACAAAATAATCCAGAGGATTAGCTAAAGAAAAATGAATTGATAATTATAGGATTTTGGTGGGTGAGGAGGAAGAGGAAAAATGTGGTGAGTATGAGGTTTTGGGTTGACCTAGAAGTTGTACAGCCATTAAGAATACTGCATAATGCCAGAGGTGAGTTGGAAAGTAAGAATACAAACTTTTGCACGTACATTTTCTTTTCTAATTGTTATCCCTGCATTCTCCTTTGCAAAGGGAGTACCATATAAATCAATAGGGGCAATTTACTTTTTTCCTCTTTCTTTGTAATTTGGGAGTGCAACATCTGCCTTTCAGGTCATGATATAAATGTAGGATGACCATCCCTCCCGTATTGGGTGGGACACCCCATATTTCAGGCACCAAGACAGTGTCCCAACTTATTTTAATAAAGGGGCTAATTGCCCAGTATTCGGCCCCTTGGTGGCACACAGGCACAGCTGCTGGCTGGAGAGCACATACTCATGTGCTCTCTGGCCACACCAGAGGGAGCCAGCAGGGGGCCTTGCAGAGGGAGGAGTATGTTGGGGTGCAGGGGTGGGTGGCTGCCTCTCCCTTCCCGGCTCCCAAAGGTGTGGGGAAGGCGGGAGTCCAGCTCTGGCAGGGGAGGCAGAGGGTCCCAGGCACTGCACAGCACGAGGCCATGGGGACAGGGCGCCCAAGCTGCTTTCTGCATCTCTGAGCTGTCCAGCAGCCCCATGAGCTGCTCAGGGACACCAGCTCCCTGCCCTCTGCAGAGCGAGGGCAACACGCTGCCCTGGGGTCCCAGGATGGCCCTCAGGGTGCGCAGCTGGGCCCAGGGCTCTGAGGGCCCTGCATGTGCACCCTACGGGGGCCGAGGCCAGGGTTTTTGCTGCAGGGGCAGCTGCAGGGAGTGACATGCCCAGCCCACCCCGTGCATGGGCAGCCCCCAGTCCTGCCCTGGGTGCAGTGCCCTGCTGATATGCCAGTCAGCCGGAGGCCAGCAGGGGGTGCCCAGACCCCAAAGCCCACAGGCTGTGCAGTGGGGTAGTACAGGCGGAGGTAGTGGAGCTCTGGACTGGGCCAATGGGGTGGAGCCCAGGAATGCCTTCCGCCTATGTACTCCATTCACACATCTCACAGAGTTGGAAGTTCTCTTTGGTATCTGCCTTACCTCCTCTCCCACTGAAAAGAACTTCAAAACTCACAGTTGATAAATGTAGCCCATTACTGGCACTATAAACATAGAGCCAGACTTCTCACAAGTTCGGTTTACCTTTATTGAACACTAACTGAATTTCAAAATATTATTTCATTTTAGCATTATTTTATAACAGACTCTTTGTTTTTTACATTTTTTCAGATATTAGTTTGCTATCCCATAATTAATAAAGTTCTGTGAAACCCGTACAAGAAACTAACTCCTCAGAGGTCTGGAAGTAAATGTAAAACTGCAGATAAAATAGGCAGGTGACGCAGAGGACAGGACTGTGAAAGAGTCCCGAGGGCTAACAGCCGTCCCAACACCAAAGTCACTTAAGCACTGATTAGTCTGCTTAGAGAAGATGAGTGAGGAATTGAGTGTACTTAATCAGACTAGAGGCACTGATTCTAGCATTAGCTTGGAGAGTAGTTAGAAAGCACAGGACGCAAATGCAAAGGAAAAGAGAGAGAGGGTGAGAAGTGCCCGGGGGAAAGTAATTCTCCGGCTGGCAAAATTGGAGAAAGGGCTGAAGAGCCAAGGACAAGATAGGCAGAAATGCTGAACAGGAATTGTGACAGTGTCTTGGCTGAATTAACATATCACAACTCACAGGCAGTGTCTACACTACAAATATAACTTAGAAGTTACTTACTTTGACGTACAACTTCAAAGTAACAGACTTCCAACTTGGGCGTCTATATACATCCTACTTTGAAGTAAAACTACTTCATTCCTGGCAATGGAGTAGACTTTGAAGTTGGGCTCCCTTACGTTGAAGTTAACTTTGAAGTAAGAAAACCGTATAGACTCTCTGCAGGCTACTTTGGAGAAGCGCCTAACAGAGAAGTTAACTTCGAAGTTAGTTCCTAGTGTAGACGCAACCACAGAGGAGGAGACAGTGAAGAGGCATCCAGAGGGAAGGAAGAAGGAAGGGGAGCTTGGCTGTTCCAAGGGCAGTCATATAGAAATCTTGGTAAGCTGTGTTCATTCAAACAAAATATGCTTTAATATAGCCAAATACAAAGCTGTAGATCTAGGAACAAGGAACGTAGGTCAGACCTTCAGAATGTTGGACTATATTCTGCAAAGCAGGGATGCTGAAAAAGGAGTTATGGGTCAAAAGGGATGAATGACTTCAATGAGCTCCCAGTTTTATACTGCTACAAAAAGAGCTAAGTAATCGTTGCATGAATAGAGAAGGGAGTACAGACTGAACCTCTCTTGTCCAGCACCCTTGGGACCTGACTTGTACCAGATGAAGGGAGGTCAATGTTTTCTAACACGTTACCAACTCTTGCATTGCTTACTGAGCTGTTAGAAGACATTTAGGGGTAAATTACAGCTAAATAGCAGCACAGAACGCTAAGAACCAGGATTGGTGTCTGTAAACTTGACCCATGATAAGTGGTCGCCCAGCTAACTAAAATCATGTTGGATTACAGAGTTTGCCAGGTAAAAGAGTTTCGGATTAGAGAGGTTCAATCTGTAGCATGTAGGAAAAGGAGTAGACTGTGCTATATGGCATTGGTAAGATGGATAACTGGAATACTGCACCCACTTCTAGCACCCACACTCTATAAGGATATTGGGAAGACTGAATACAGTGCAGAAAAATAGCTACAAAATGATTCAAGGGGTAGAAAAAATGCAGTGACAAATATAAGAGCTTGAGCTGTCCAGTTTATCACAAAGAAAAAGAAAACAGAGGTGACCCAGCTTGCAATGTGTACGTACTTTCATGGGGAGAAAATACTGGATAAGACTGATGTAGCTCAGTAGGCACTAAGGTGTACTTGAAAAGGAAAGTGATGATGTTGAACTCCTGGAGAAAACTACCTAGGTAAATGATACATTCTCCATCTATTGGCATCTTATCAGAACCAGATGTCTTTCCTGAAGATATGCCACTGTCAAACACAAGTTATGGTAACCTTGAACCTGTTCCTTGGTTGCAGTAAGACCAGAGGATCTGGCTCAGCAGGACAGGGTTGGGGGTGGTCCCAGAGAGCAAGAAGTTGGTTGGCAGTGGCCTGATCAGCACACTGGGGAACATCCCAATGGGTCTTCTGTGATTGCACCCAGATGTCTCTACTGCTAGTTGCCCTTAGAGTGTCAAATGCAGTCAGATTTATTAATGCAATTAATTTGGTGTAAATCTTACCAAAACACACACAAAATGAAATATGCAGTAAGGTGATATTAAAAGACAAAAGTTGTGTACAGATAGTTGCCCTTGTACTGTGTACTGTAATAAACTGCTTCGGGAAGTCCTGCATAGTATCATATGTATTCTACAGAAGGGTGAGTGTACTTTGTTTTGAAAGAAAGCTGGGTAAAGTGGTATCGGATTACAGTATTAATGTGTGTTCCACAGCCATTGTATACTTTTCACAATGGTTTATCCATTGTGGTCTGGGGACATGCTGTGCTTCGAACCCAGGGTTAACCAAGTGTAAAATATATAGAGTCATGTTTTATGCTTAGAGATATTTACAGAGGAGAGTACCATGAAGACAATGGACGTTCTTTTGTGCAGCAAAGACCATTTTTGATTAACAAAGTGATAACTGTATTCATCCATGCTTCAAATACATCCACTCTACAGATACATTGTGAAGTCTAATTGTTTTTAAAAGGTGATCCATGCAGAGTTGTAATACTGTGCTTCGTGGTTTGTAAAATTTCACCATTGTAAATTATGTCTGCATAGAAAAGATTTAAATATTGCAGACTTGGCCTTAGCACAGTCCTCAGTGTGTTGAGATAGTTTTCCATGAGTCTGAATGAAAGATTTAATGTTAAGTTAAAAGCATTCTGCGTTAGGAAATCTGTACAGCTACCTGTAGAACAGGGGTGGCCAAACTTTCTGACCTGCATGTTACAAGCTTCAGAACATTGAGAGCACACTTGCTTAGACTCTGGTCTGCTGAACCCATGCTGATGTTCCTTCAGGGTTCGAAGCCCAGAGGCAGTGTTCCCTGCTGTGCAGAAGCCCTTCCCTACCTCCTGCCCTTCCATCAGGCTGCTCCTGGAGCTCCCCCCTGCAGTCTGGTAGGTGGGAAATTCGGGGAGGGGGTGGGGTGGGGGCTCAGCAAGTCACACCTGCACAATAAAAGAGCCTGGTTCATGAACCAAAATTGAGCTCCTTCCTGTCAGTAATGGCCAAATTTACCAGTCCTCTGAACTACGTAGCAAAATCTTCAGAAGCACAAGATGCGCACAACCTTCTCTGCAGGGAGGTGCCTGCTGGAGTGTGGGACTTTTGCCCTGTTCCCCCTGCGCTCGACTAAAATCATTAGCTTTCCTTTCCCTGCAAGGCAGAAGCCTGAAGCACCCCACTGTCCACCACCCACTTTGGTTAAGAGCTGCACCTGAACTGTAACACCCCATGCAGCTCATGGGTCACAGTTTGGCCACAAGTGCTATAAAGCTTTTCCAGTTCTTGATTCTGCTGGTAGTCTAAGAGATCCTTTACTGGGCTACAATTAAAAAAAAATTGAAATTGTTTCTGTGCTTGTTTCATTGATGGAAGTAATCTCAGTTTTCATTTGCTTTTTAGGTTTCTTGATGAATGAGCTAGTAATTACATTTTTGATGCTGTTCTGTGCAGATGGCTTTTGCCAGATTCAGTAGCACTTAACTTACTAATCTTTAAAGATCTCCTATACAACATGCATTGACAAGTTCCTTCAGCCTTGACTGCCAGTCCTTTATGTGCACTAAACATACAGACCTGCCAGTTGTTTTTTGTATTGTTTTGTAGCTATTTTAATGGCTTTATACATGTCAAGCCATGATTTAGAATTAAAACATTGATTAACATTTTTGAATGGTGTATATCTTTTTTCCATTTATTTAGGGTTAAAATGGATTAGTGCTTTTTGAAAATATGTTTTGCAAATGCTTATACTAGTCAAAGAAAACTAAGTGATGGATGTTTGTTTTTACCAGTGTAATATGTGGTTCTGTTGTAAATAGCAGGGCATTTAATAGTTGACCAATAACATTGTTTCTTGATTAAGTTTAGTTCTAGAGTGCAGGTTACTTGATTTAACCCTAAGTAATATGCAAGAGTTGATTAAAAAAGCACCTCTGAATAATAATGGCTACACTGTAATTGAATTCAACATCTCAGGGGTGGGGGAAGGTATCAAAAGCTAGTAAGGTGTCGCTGAACTTCAGAAAAATGGATTTGTTTAAAGTTAGTGATAGAGTCTAGTGCCAAAAGTAAAATACTGAGATCCTTGAGATTGTTAGATTTGGCACGGCTGTAGTTTAAGGAAACAATAATAGTCTCAGAAGGCATGCATAGTTCTAAACAAAAGAGATGCAGGAAGGCAAGAAGTAAACCGTTATGGCTAGATGGCAAGTTTTGAGCCAAACAGATATCCATTAGAAAAAGGAAGTTCAGCCCAGTGGAAAGCAGCATAAAGTGTTGCAGGTAATATACATGAAGGAAATTAGAAAGGTTACAATGAATTTGAAAGGGTGCCAAGGGCAAATAGTTGACGGTATTAAAAATATTTATCAGGAACAGAAAAATTGTGTGTCTGAGAGAGGGTGAATCTACTAACTCACCAATGGTAGAGGATGCAATTGAGGAAGATAAGAAGAGGCTCAGTAGTTTCTTTGCATCAGTCCATGTCACAGAGGCTGGAAGAGTGATCCCTACCACGTGACCTGCCCTTGTCTGGTGGTAGAAATGACATCCTATGATCTTCTTGGAGTGCTTGTTCATGTGCATTCCACTCAGGGATGGGCAGGCACACATGTACAGTAGCCAGAATATTTTACCCTAGGCATAGGGTTGATCTGGGAAGCCCCTGGGAGTGGTGCCATCATGGTGCCTGATATAGGTCTCTGCCATCCAGCTCTCTCCTCAGTTCCTTCCTACCACCATTGATGTTAGCTGGAACTACCCCGTGCTTGTCTCTTGGCCGTAGAGAACCCAATGAACTGTCAATCCTCCTAGACCTTTTGATGCAGGACCATGGGTGCCTACAACATCTAGATCAGGGGTTCCCAAACTTTTCAGCATGATGCCCCCCTTTTGATTTTTGAGAAATTCTCATGCCCCCACACCTCTTCTTTACCATCATCCAACCCCCCTTTAACAAAAATAATCAATTAATACTTTAAAATAAACAAACAAACTTGACATAAAAGTTATTTAAAATTAGAAATAAGCACAAATAGTTTTCTTGGCCCTTGTGGGTGCCTGGTGCAGCCCCAGCTGGCCAGCTGCCTGAGTCCTGTGTAAACTGCTAGAGCTGCCTGCGCTAGCTGTCTGCCCGCCTGAGACCTGCACTGCCAGAGCTGCCTGCCCATGGCCTGCACCTCTGGGGCCAGCCACTGGCCCGCCCACCAGCCACCTGAGTCCTGTGCTGCTGGGACCAGCTGCCCCCCACCAGCTGCCAGGACCAGCCAACTGCCTGCTCACCAGCCACATGAGCCCTGTGTTGCTGGGACCAGCTGCCCACCCCAGCCACGGGCCAGCCGCCTGAGACTTTCTCCCAGGCTCCATGCTGCCAGGGCCAGCCGCCCGCCCGCCCGCCCAAGACACCTGAGCCCCACGCTGCTGGAGCCAGCTGCCTGAGCCCCACATTGTTGTGGCCAGCCACCCACCCACCAGCCCAAGCCACCTGAGCTCCACAATTCTGGGGCCAGCTGCCCACTTGCCAGCCCAAGTTGCCTGAGCCCGGCGATGCCAGGGCCAGCTGCCCAAGCTTCACAAGTCCTGCAAACTGGCTGGCCACCCAAGCCCCACAAGCCACCCACCTGAGCCCCTCCCCTGCCACAAAGCCAGGCACCACCAGTCCCCCACTCTTACCCCATCCGCATCCCCCTCTCCTGAACCAGGCACCCCCAGTCCCCCATCTAACCCCATCCTCCTCCTCCCCCCACATTCACTCACTTTTGCACGTGGGTATTCACTGGCTGCCTTCTTTTTATAGCAGCTGCACTGGGTCACCCACGTAAAATGGCAGGGGCTGAGAGCTGGGAGCAAATGCTGATTCTTTCTATGGGTGGGGGGGGAATGATGGTGGGGGCTAGGTTGCCTCGTGCTCCCCAGTTTGGGAAACCGTGATATAGATCAATATCACCTTTTCTTACACAGAAATCCACATGAATCAGACTGACAAGTCTGCAACTTCATCAGCTGCATTTTGGGGATATCTCACTCCCCCATGAGAGGGATATATGTGAGTCTTTGGTGCTGACAAAGGGGTGTAGACTTACTCCCACAGAGCCGGATTATTTGGCTTATTGTATCCTCACAAATCAGGATTTATATCCATCATAAAAAATTTTCCTTTCTTTCTAAAGTAACTCTGAATATTCCCGTTATCCATTGTACATCTTCAGTATTCTTAAAATCATGCTAAGTTCCTTTTCTCAGTGATGCCTTTTAGTAAGGAATTGAAGTGGAAGCATAATAAATTTAGTTTCTGCAACATTGTCATTGGATGGCTTTTGTTTTCTGTCCATTGTATCAGTTGTGAAGTCTGAACTATGATGCCAGAAATCATTTAGCACTGTGAAATTTGGAGAAAGGAATTGGTTCCAATATGGCCATAAAGAGTGTTCTATTTATTTAAAGAAATAAGTTTAGCAATTTTTAGGGAACAAAGCTGAAAGGTATTAATATTTTGTAGTAGATGAAAGTAAATTAAAAAACTACTTTTCCTGCTATCCAGGTATCAATCTCTTAACAATTTTAACTGTGATAAAGTAAGAATTTGAGGTATGCAGATTTTTTAAAATCAGCCTTCCTTTCACTTAAAATCAAGAATTTCTTTAAAAAGTCACATACAGGTCACACACAATAAAGATCTACATGTGTGTATATTTAAAAACAAGCAAAAACTTAAAACTTATTATTCAAGGTAGCATAGGTTGAAGAAGTCTGTGGCCCTGATTTTTCAACATTGATGATGATAGTGCCAGTTAGAGAGTTTTGTTGAAATGTTCAGATAATCTTTGTTGGGAAAAGACATGAAAGCTGTAGTAATTCATTGTTACTCTTTGCAAGGTGTTATGGGAATTAAAAATGACTTTATTGCTTAATAAAATATATATCCAGTAAATCCAGCCTCATTGAACACGTGGAAGCCTTGAATATAATAACATGTAGTTTAAAAATATAAGTTGTTCTTTTCAGTCTACATTGCTGTATGTAAATCCCTGTTCTGTGGGATCCGTTGACAGGTGAATGTGGTAAAGAGATGCATCGTTATTTGTATTTTTCAAATATTTTAATTCCCACTGGAATATGATGAACAGTATCTTTCGCAAAATTTCTCCTGTATGGATGTATATTGAGTTTTACTTTGTGCCCTGATATGCAGCAAAACAGAAAACCAAACAGCATGCAGTATTTTCCTTTGTGTAATACAGTACTTCATATCTCTCTGAAGGACAGCTGTATTATTTGCAGCCATTATTCATTCTTGTTTAATTTGTTATCCAATTACTGTAATATAAGTAGGAACACACACAAAAGTTAATTACGTAAACTAAATGGGATTCAGGTAGAAACTATTTGTTCTTAAAAATTGTTCAGAAAACCATTCAATAGCCTGAGAAAAACTGGCCAAGACCAGATTGACATACGTGACTTCAAGGTGCAGCTCTCCCACGCTCCCCGAAGGTAGGCAGTTACAGGGTTACAACCTGCCTTCTAATAGGTAGAGATTATTTAAAACCCCAAACATGAGGTTTTACATCCCCTCCCAAGCACTAATTTTGTTTAAAATAGCTATCAAAACTGGATATTCGTGTTTCTTCCTTTTTTTTTCTTTTATGGGCACAATAGCAAGTTTTTACTTGTGAAGAGAACTAACTGCTGAATTTTGGAGGAGGAGTTGCACCCAGTGACTCCATCATTTGCGTTAGTTCCTGATATAAATTTACAGCTAAATAATCTCAACTGGAGGCAGGGAGTTCTGTTTTTTAAGTAGAACTTTGATAATTTATAATATGTATTTTGACTTTATTCCCTTTTTGAACTGAAAAGCATTTTTAAAATGCATGCAGTTATTCTTACTGATACTTCGTAAGTCTTTTTTCGGAACATAATCTTAAAATATCTGGTGTAGCAATTGTTCTGATAATGTCAGAGAAGAAGCCTTTAAATGATTTGTGTAAGTACAAAGAAAATCTATCTTACTTTATCAGGATCATGTCAAGATTTTTCTGGAAGATTGATTGTGAGAAAAATTTGAATCTGAGTTTGCTAAGGAGAATATGACTGAATTCTTGTCTTCTCACCTTTATTCTTCTGCAACTTGCATAAATATACTTTCAGGATCACTTGATCATTTGAAATGGAAGTAGCACTTATGTGGGAAGTCTTTAGTATATATTACTTGGAGTTAAAAAGCTAATGGTGCAGTTTTTCTTTTTTCAGTAAGTGACCTTGAGTGTAAGTCAGTGTAATAATTGGTTATTGCTGGAAAAAAAGATAGCACTGTCTTAGATTTGTTTGAATTCAGGAAGCTGTGTTTGCCAAAGTTAAATCTCTGTGACGCAGCTATGTCAGGTTTCAGCAGCCACACCTCTTCTAAGCAGTTTCAAATCTTCCATTTTGACCTTTGTTCATAGCATTGTTGCTTTTCTAATAATACTTTTCAGGCTTTGAACTGATTCTTCTAAAGCAGCTCAATCAGAGGGAGAAAACACAACGTTTTGAAATGAAAAAGCAATAGCATATACTGTAATGTTTGGAGTTTTTAATTAACTTTATTCAGCAGCAACTGGGTAAGAATAGGATAAATGGATTCTGTTCCCAATCATTGCGGTAAGGATAAATTGGAACGAATATTACTATGATAGTGAATGATGTTGCAAATGAGGCTTTTGTCAAGTAGAATATTATAGCAAAATGCTTTAGTACTTGTTTTTATTAAAATAACACTGACGTGGAACTCAGGATTTTTCAAACGTTTTGAGAGATTGTTAGATTATTTCTTGTAAAACTTATCAAATTAAGTTCATATAACTTCTCTGCTATAACATCTTTTTACCTGTGGCACCAGATAGGTATGTTACAAAAGGTTTGCCCTTTTGTGTTGGCAGTTAATGTAAACCTTGGTTGATGGTAAGTAATGCTGCTGAGCTGTTTTCTCTAGAGCTATGAAAATTTATAGTGAAGGACATAGAATTCTGGTTGTATAATAGCTTTTAAAGTAAATACTTGGTTTCTGACAGTTATGGTTTGGATGAAACAACTTTTTTTTTGTTTGAAATGTAAAATTTTGCTTTGTGTTCAGTGAGTGCAGTGTATTGGCTGAAGTCAAGGGGGCTTTGCACGCACAAATTGCAGGACTGGGGCCTTGGTTGGTGTAAAACTGAAACTTGGCGAGTAATTACCATTTTAATTGCTCTTCGTATTAGGAGGAAAAAATATTTCCTGAGCGTTGAATGTGGGTCTTATAAATATCACCATTTCAAAGAGGATGTACACATTGTGCTTGCGGCAATCCCTATTTGTGCACGCAAATGCTTGGTTTGCATATATAAATAGCCAACTTTTGTGGTAGAACCCTTTGAAAATGTGACCCCTAGAGGCAAATGTTATTTATCATGGACTTTGCCAATTCCATAATAAACACTATTTTAAACATGCCTAAACGTAACGTTTATCTCAAGCAACCACAGTACATTTTATAGATGTGAAAAATCTTAATCCCACAGATCTGAATATTGCTGAGCTTCTCCTGGGTCCTTTTTTGAAAGGCTTTGTTGTTATTTTAACAGGCGGGTGTGAGAGGGAAAGACTGCTGAGCGACTAATTTCTGGCAAGTTTTCCTCAGGCTTTCACTATTACTCCATAGTCATAGAAAGCACTGGGAGTCAATCCCTTAATTTTTTTTTTTTAAGAGCAATTTTGTAGAGATAGTGGGCCATGGAACCTTTTGCTTGTACACCACTTTGTAATTTTGGCCCATTTTCCTAGTATCGTCCAATTACTGGACAGCTGTCCTGTCCTGTATGGAATAAGTTAGTGATCTTAATCTAGGAGTGTATGTGTAGCAAAGTCACCATCACAGTTGTCGCTAATTAGCAGGGCACACGATAGAGCAGGATGAATGAAAATTTCACCTTCTCTGGGAGTGCCTATGAGGCTGGTAGAGGCTCATTGTTAGGAAAAAGGAGAATTTCAAATGTGTGGTGCTGTAGTCTCTGCTGTCTAGTTTGTGACAAAACTTAACTTGCAGGGGAAAAAAAGCAAAAATTTTAAGACCATTTAAATATTATTAAATAAAATAGGCCACCCCCTTCCTCCCACTGAGAATCTTAAGTATTTTATTATACTCTTTTTATGTCTCTTCTTTGTCTTTTGATTTGCCTCCAGACCCACACAATAACATTTCTTTCATGAGCCCCAAAGAAATATAGGAGATGGTCATTAGTCTTTCTAATCGGTGGAGGAATTAAGTTTGCCCCCTATACTGATGCTGGTGTAAGGAAGGGAGATAGAGAACTGAACTTTGTTTCTTGGTGTAGCAACACATTATACTTCTGCTGGTGGCTTGGTAGTCACAAGGGATTTTGCTAGGTTCTAGAATATTGATTACCGAGATAGTTAGCATGCCTTCTGTTTGAAATGAAGCATTTGAATTCTTCCTTTTGTGGAGTTTTTCTTTATTTTGCCTATGTATAAGACTTCCCTAACTTTCTTATGGGTAGGAGATGTTAACCGTTGAATTTTTAAGGTTTGTTAAAACAGACTGGTAAATGGTTTTTTTTCCTGTCGGGCCACATCTACACAAGAAGCCTCTGTCAACAGAAGTCCCTGTTGGAAGGGATTTCTTGGCAAAACTTCTGTCAGCTGATTGCGTCTACACATAAAAACAGATTGAAAGAGCAATCTGCTCTGTAAACAGATCAGCCAGACCTCCCAGCCCTCTCTTGACAGAACAGCTGACCGGAAGCTCTGCAAACAGGGCTGCCCAGTGAACCAGAAGCCCGGTCCTTCAACAAAAGGGCCTCAGGGTGTCTACATAGCTGTTTTGTTGACAGAACACTGTTGAGCGAGGCTTTATAGCTGAACAGGGAGAGTAACAATGCTGCCAGCAGATGTGCCAGGTTTTTCTGACAAACTGTTGACAAAGTGCATTTGCAGTGTAGATGTGCTGTAGGTTTTTCCAGCAAAAGCCCAGTTTTTCTGGGAGAAGACGCTTCTGTAGATGTGGCCTTAGGGTTTACTGTCAGAGAACTGTTGTGTAAAATACATTCAGAGTATACTCCTATTCTGAAGAGTGGAATTATGGTGTCACAGGACCTTTTTTAGTCTCCTCAAGTTTGTATCTTAAGTAGTTTCATAACATGGCTACAACACATGTGGGATGGTATTTAAGATCTTAAAGATGAGTTTTATGGACAAAATAGAAATGAGATGCTTAGCTGAGCTACTCTGATTTGCCCCTGGACTTATCCTGGAAAGTGGTGTGTGGTTTCAAAGGGACGTGAGGCTGTACAGCACCTTATAGGGCTAGGACTAGACAGGTCAGGAAATGGTTTTTATTTCCAAAGTGTTCAGTTCCCCGCGCCCCCCCCCCCCCCCGCCCAGACATCAAAAACTTTGGGGCTTTTGTCCATAAAACAGAAACCTGAAACCCTTTTTGTATTTTGTGCCTTTTTCAATAAACCCACAACAAATTTAAACAAAAATGATGGGGTTTTATAGACAATTCTGTCCTGGGGATAGCAGGGAGAAATTGTAAAATGGTTTGAATGAAAACTATTCACCAGCTTTAATCAGGATCTTAGTTTTTGGAAACTCCCATTTACTTTCACCCTGTGTTGCAGCAAATGGATGGCTGCTAATATAAGATGAAAGCAACACAAATGAGTTGAAAAATAATCATGATTAAAAATGCTGTAATTGAGCACCAGTGTGCAGACTGTATTTATTTTATTTTATGTCTGACAGCCTCTTAGAAGGGTGGGATTTGATGTGGTTTTTGGTGTAAGTTGGAACTGTGTAAAATTGAGTGTTGATAATTAAGCACTTATTTTTTTTCTGAATAGAGATAATTCTTTAATCTGAAGACAGGTTTACATGATATGCACAGTATATAACTCTAACTTGCATTGCCTCTCTGCAAGACTACTGGCAGTCTTGTACATTCCACTATATGAGCCTGTTTTCAATTAGCAAAAGCAAAATTCTCTGGCCACCCAAGGGAATGTCTTTCAAATACTTGTAGTGAATGCTATTTAAATGTTAAAATACACTTGAACTAGAGATCACTGAAGTTTATTCTAGATAATTAGTGACCAGTACTATGGTAAGGGAAGAAAGGGAGATAGTTAGATTTAATAGTTAAGTCTTCTAGGGCAGATTCCAAGTGTGGAATCAATTGTTTCAGTGGTTACATAAAAGCAGGAGACTGGTCCCACCCCCAAACCCCCTTTTTGTGACCCAGCCTGCAGAGTCAACCGGGTGAAAATAAATGAGTGAAGGTAAGGAGAGTGAGCAACAGAAGGAGGGGAAGATAGAGTGAGTGGAGAGCAGGGCCTCAGAGAAGGGTAGAGGCATGGGTGGGGCCCTGGAACATGGTGGGGTAAGGGTGCCCTGTTTTATGTGAGTAGAAAGTTGGCAGCCCTAGAGAGAGTGAGGGGTACCAGTGCCCAAGGCTCCTGCAAAGCAGGGAAATGATTATGTGATGTAACCAGTTATTTGTATCAGGAGAGCCACACCAACATGCTGCAGAGAGAGGCAAACTCCCATCCCAGTCGCTGCCAGTCAGTCCCAAGGGGGAAAACTCCTTTCCAGCTTCACATATGGGAATGTGGGACACTTATCCACACCAGTGATACATAGCCATCCAGCCAACGAAAATCATGCCAGACCTCGGATGTTGCTGGACCAGAGAATGCTGGATTAGAGAGGTTCAACCCATAGCTGAAATCTCAAATCCAACCTTCCTCAACTTTTTGATCAAAGATTAGGAGTTAATTTCACTACCTTTGGCCATTAGCAATTCAACTGTGTGACTGTACTCAGTTAGTATCCGTGTCTGCTTGTATGTCTGAATGTGTATCCCTATGAGGACAAGTACCAGAGAGGTAGCCGTGTTAGTCTGTATCTACAAAAACAACAAGAAGTCCTGTGGCACCTTATAGACGAACAGATATTTTGGAGCATAAGCTTTCATGGGCAAAGACCTGCTGCATCAGATGCACGAGTCATACCCCTATGAGGAGTAACTCCTTGGGTGCCCAAAGAGAGTGTGATATTTTAATTACAACTCAGGATATATATTTCTATATGGGAAAGAAAAGAGCCTAAAAGGCTCCTCCGTCAAACTTGTGAAATGGACATGATAGTTAAGAGGTACTGGCCGTTCAGACTTTTGTTTGGATGGGCCCTGGTTGGAGGGAGAGAGGGAGGGCAACAGTGATTCTCTTCTGAGCTCCATTCACTTGAGACAGCAAAACAAGACACAGTAGATTATCCAGATGTTCAGAATGTGATTATGCATGCTGTGTCTGGCTCTTTGGACTGGCCTGCCTTGTAATGGCATTCAAGCTGCAGTGAAGACTCAGTTTGTCTCCTTTGGCTTGGTTTGCCTTCATTTGGTGCTCAGCTGCTCCCATGGACTCTTTGGGAATGCTTAGTCTTGATTGCACCTTACTGGAACTTAAATGCTCTGCGAGGGACTCCTTGGATTAAACCCTTTTTTGATTGGACAAGGGGGCAAAAGGAAGACTATGGCTTGGTTTACACTAGAGCTTACAGTCCACTGCAGATATGCAATTCTAGCCTCTCACTGAGGGAGGTGGACAGGAGCGTTTCTCCTGTCCACCTCCCTTATTCCTTGAGAGAGCAGGAGTACAGGGGGTTGACTGTGGCCCCCAGAGAGATCAATTTCATGTGTCTTTACCAGAAGCATGATCTCCCGGTAAGTGTAGAAATACCCTTGGTACTATTCTAGCAAACACTGCCCACATGTGATGTGAAAATGAACTGTCATTCATGGTATAGTGTAAATCATCTGTCTCTTTTCTTAGGGCTGGTAGGTACAGCAGTTTAAAGTCTGGAGTCTTAGTGCAGATGGTGAAATTATTTTCTTTTAATTGGATGCTCTCATGCCTTGTGACATTTGAGAGGACCCACTGAACATTTCTCGCTCTGTTGCTGTCTATTTCCATGACAGTGGAATCTGTGTGTGTGGGGCGGAGCTTGTTTAGAAACACTTTATTTTGATAACCATGCATCCAAACCACTTTTAATCTTTTTTGTTTTGTTTTTTCTTTTCAAATCATTGTCTCTAGAGTCTGCTGAGCATTTCACCAATGGATGCTAAGTGTTCTTTACAAGCATCTCTCTGACAGAATGCATTAAATTTGGTATTGTAAATTTCTAGCAGTTGCCAAGTTTCAACAGCATGTAACATTGCAGATATCATTGGATAACTTTTTATCTTGGTTCCTGTGAGAATCCCCTTATTTTTCCAGACATTTGTCAGTCTTGAAAATACTCCCACTTGCCTTCCCAGTTCTTATTTTCAGTTCCTTATGGAATTGAGTATTGGCAGTAATTATGCTTTCTAGATATGTATACTCATTAACCATAATGCATTCTTCACTGCTGATTGCATGTGCACTGTCATCGCTGATTCTTCTTTCAGAGGTCACAATTTAGTTTTTGTTTACTGGTGAAAGCCCCTGCAAGGAGGACACACTGTATGAAAGTGATTTACATTGATTTTTTTTGATTCAGTAAGTTTCTAAATGTCATCTCAGGAAAATCTGGTATGTGGGGCAGGGCAGGGCACAGGTAACCACAAGTTTGTGTTGTCCTGTGGCATGTGCTAACCAATTACTGCCCTCCCTTGTTGGTAAGCCATTACTAACCCTAGCACTTCTAAAATGTACTGGGATTTCATGATGGCTGCCAGGCTGTTAAAATGCAATGCTTAATAAAAGCAGGCCTCTTCATACTCATCTCCCTGATGCTTGTCAGGGATTTTTATCCCTTGGGCATTATCGTCCCCGTGAGCCAGGGGAAACAAGCCTTTGGCCATTAAACATCAATGCAGGTACAGGTAGAATCTAAAGATACATAGGCTGCCATTTAGCAGCCCCTGCAACGGTCACTCTGAGTCAGTTGGTTTCCCCGGTAACCTGAACTCATGAATAATTCACGATCATGGATTTGAATTCCGGGCTCCCGACTGGGCACAGGTGGGCAGTTTCTGGAAACTTCCCCAGCCTGGAGGACCTGTTTGAGAACAGGTGCTCAGAACTTTCATATGATAATTACCTCATGAATCATGCATGAACTCTATATAAGTCAGGCTGGTCCTGGCATTCAGGGCCCTTGGGTACTGCAGGCAAGGATTCTGCAGACCCTATACGGGAGAGCGTGGCCAATAGGCGTGCGCTGATCCCGAGGCCAGCTCGAGAAGAGAGCAAAGAGCTGAAATCACAGCGGCGTCTGCCCCTTGGGGGCACCGCCTACAGAGCTGAAATCACAGCGGCGTCTGCCCCTTGGGCGGCACCGCCTAGAGCTGAACACTGCAGCGCAGCCTGCCTCAGGAGCAGCTGAGCTGTGAAGCAGCGTCATCGCGCCAGCGCGCCTCACCGCTCACTAGCTCACGTTTGCATCTAGGAGCGGCAAGCAGATCCTTCGGCCAGGCCGCCGGGTGGTGAACTGGCCCCCCACTTTGGTGGGAGGTACTGCGTACCCGGCGGTGCAACCAAGGGTCGGCCAACACCACCGTCGTCACTCTGGCCTTAACATCGCCCACGCCGCTTTATACATCGAGACAACCTACCTGACACGTCACTACTGGATTGGACTCACACACCGGACTGGACATCGAGAAACGTATAATTCCCCTCAGGCCCGTGGCATAGCCTGGTGCCTCATTATAGACATAGACATACTATACAAATCTTAAGAAAACCCCACAGACCTGGGGTGCTGGGACCCCTCGTAGGGGGGTGAGGGTCATACCCTCACCGTACTCTCCTCTGAGGGCGGGAGGGTAGTGTCTGGGAGCTCAACCCCATAGGGCCGGGCCTTAACACCCATATTCAAGTAGCCAACTGGGCACACACTTAATTAATAGTCAATTGTTAGCGTAAGTAATTAGTGTTAGTAGTATAGAGTTTTTAGATAATAGTAATTAAATATTTACCATTTGTTGCAGTGTTACACCTGAAGGTGGAGGCGTTACTTCCCTTTACCTACCCAAACTTACCTTATCCCCCTTAGATAATCAGCCAGGTAATCTGGCCTTTGCCAATTATTGGCCTCCCGGCTTCCGTCTAACCCGGAGTGAGTGAAGGTGCTCCCAGGCAATTAGGGTGGGCTTTTGGCGGAGAGCTACGGCCTCCCTGGCACCAGCCACATTTGGGCCGGAGTAGCAACCCGGCCCCAGGTAGGAGGCGAGGAGTAGCACCCTCGCCCCACCTCTTAAAGGAAGCAAATCGGGACCTTAAGAAAAACCTGCCTTTATTTTCCCATTTTACCTTTAACCACTCTTTTTGCCTTCTGGAACAATAAACTTTTCAATACAGGTCTCTTGCAATGGATTTAATGTTATTTGTAAGTGCTTAGCTACTTCAAACAATATATAGTTAAATAGTTATAGTTGATGTTAGATACATAATTGGTTACAGTTAGTAGTTGTTAGTGTTTGTTGTAATAAATTGTTATCTTGTTGCACCTTTAAATCAGTACCCAGCCTCTGTTTTCCCAGGCCAGCCACTGCCTGCCAGGGGACTCAGGCGGAGTCCACGTGCACGACCCCAGTCTCCTCACTTCAGCAGGGGCGGGGCAGGTCTTGCCTAACATCCCTCCTTGAGGGTAGTTTCCTGGGAACCCCTTTGGTAGGATAGGGTCTCGCCTTTCGGTCGGCTACCCAGGGCCGGTCGGGAGCTGCCCAGAGCGGGTGGAGAGGCACCTAGTTCCGACAATGCTGTGAAGTGAGGCAAGGCTTCTTGTTACCAGTATGTGGTGGGGTGGGATGCTTTTGGGCAATTACAAAGCGCAATGGTCTGTGTGGGTACCATTTCAGGTTTGAAACAATTGCACATGTGGCGTTGCATGGGCACAAACTACACAATCGGAGCATTCATGTCACAATATGATTAATTTATGGCTTCTTTTCCATTGGGTCACAACTTTGGTCATGGTGCTCAGGCAGGAAGTTTAGGTTCCACTTGGTGAGGTCAGTATTATTGGGGAAGTGGCAGTTCAGTCTCCCAGCTGCGCAGTCTTTGGGAGAGATGGGGTCCAAATCCTGCTAACACCTTTTCTACAAATCTAAGCATCAGCCTGCTTTGTGATGGGGTGGGGAGGGAGGTGGTTTAACTGGAAAATCTTAGCTCTTGGAGTGAGACTTGGGGTTTTCTCATTCGGTATGGGATCAGCACAGGTCCATAGGCCTTGGAGTTTCACAGGCCCATTAGGATCTTTGTTTAAGTAAAACAATTTGACCTTGGGCAGATAGGCTGCTTCAGATTTAGGGATTGGAAGTGTGGTAGGGGGATCAACAACAGATTAGGGAAACTGATGTCTCCCATTTCCCTGCTATCAGGACAGATTCTGTTGTTGAAAAGCGCTAACAGATGTGAAACCTAACATTTTGTGCCTGCCCTTACTGATTTCTGCCATTGATAATCTCTCGTCTCAACCTTTTCTAATAAAACTTTATGTAGTAGAATTCTGACTTCATTATAGTTGTGTGTGTGTGTGTGTGTGTGTGTGTGTGTGTGTGTACACGCATGCACTCATGTGCATGTATTTATGCAGATATATGAAATATGTTTACACAGGTTTTCTTTTATATAAAGAGGACTTGTATTTGCACATGAATAATTCCTGTATATAAGAAAGAAAAAAAAACTTCCATAAAGTAATATTCTTTCATTTCCTTAATGTTATTCTAGATTTGCTCTCTGTTCAGCTGAACAGGGGGAGTCTAAATTATTTATGCAGTTTCCTTTGTGTTCAAAAGAAGTAGGCTGTTGTCAAATGCATTGAAAGAGAAGTATAAATCTAATACAGGTGACATTCTAAACTGTTGTGGGTAAAGACGTGCACTATCCAGGTTTATTTATCTACTAAATTCATACACAAAATTTCATTAGCATAGTTAACTTATTCAGATATTGAGGGTCTCAACTGATTGCAGAATCTTGGCTCCTCCTCTCTCACACACACTCCATTTTTTTTAAATGTTGTTTCTTATCAGTTAATGTAATGGGGATCGTGAGATGGTTGGCTACTAGTAATACATTAAAATCTCATCAGACAGAGAAACTTGGTTACATTCTTCTATGTGTTTAAAATACGCAGTTGGAAATGGCAGGCTACAATATATAGTAATAGAATCGATTATACTTCATTTTTCATATAGCAACTTCCAAAGATCCATAGTTTTGCAGTGTAAAATTGTTTGCCATGAGGTACAGAAAATCTGCATTGAGAAGTGTCTTTCCTTTATCTGAGTTTGTGAAGAAATTAAATAAGGTCACACTCTCTCAAATGAAATATAGGTGCAAGAGTCTTAATATGTGGGGTCAGTTTTATGCAAGTTGTGTCATAAAAGAAGCTGTTTTCTGTGACTGCAATTTTCTATGACTCACAGAACAATTATAAAATGTTACTTAAGTACATCATTCTCATTATTTAAAAATGAAATATTTTTCTCCTCAACTGATAAAAATATTTATTGGAATAGTGCTTTGAACTTCTAGAGTGCTTCCATATGAGAATTTAAAAATGTTTAACACATTTTACTGAACTCCGTAAGACTGGTCAGCTAGTTGTCATCAAAACTGTTTTTGAACAGAGCATTGTTTTTAGGCTAAATGCACTTTTCATGAAAAGTGCTTTACTACTTTGGAAAACACTGATTTATTGTTGTTTTTGGGTTTTAGTCAAAATATTTAAGATGAAAACAAAAACATTATGATTTTGAATTGCTGCTGCAGAGCTTTATCTGAGTTCAGTTGTCTCAAGTTCTCCTTCTGCTCTATGGGGCACGGTACATCTTCCATAAAGCCTGGGTAGGTGCTCCTAATACAAACTGATTTTCTCCTCGAAGGGAAAACATGGTGCATCATAGGAGATGGCCAATCAGTGAACATGAGGCTGAACTACAACTCTTAGGAGATAAATCAACAGTATTATCAAGACAGAGTATTTCTGCATTCAAATTTCTGCCGGAAATAAAAGTGTTCAGTGGAAAAATACACTGTTTTCTAATTGGCTATAAAACTGAGCCTTATAGAACCCTACTAGGTAGGAGAGTAGAAGAACTTTACTTTACAACTGTTGCAAAACTGAGGCATTGAATTTGGAGGTGGAAAGGAACTTCCCTTTGAGCCCTTGAAAATTTATCCCTCTGGGTATATCTATGCAGGAAAAAAGACCCATGATACCACAGTCAGGGGCTGGCCCATATCAGCTGTCTCGGGCTGAGAGTCTAAAAATCACTGTGTAGATGTTTGGGCTTGGGATGAAGCCCAAGCTCTCAGATTTCCATCTTCATAGGGAAACAAGCCTGTGCCTGAGTATCTACACAGAGATGTTTCAGACCAGAGTTTTATCTTTGAGTATGAATCAACTGACCCATGCCAGCTGTGGTTTTTTATCCATGTGTAGATGTATCTTCAGTGCTTGACTTGCACATGAGTGTGGCAGAGCTGGGAATAGTCTGTAGGTCTCATGTAGATTTCCAGTATTGATCTTTAACACAATAGCAACCACTCTCTTCACAATATTTCCCCTCCACTCATGTCCTTTTTGAAAAATATTTGGAAATTACAAGAACAGTGCAGCTTTACAAAGGACTTTGGCATTGATTTATAATGACGTTTTAAAAGATTCTTTTTGGTGCTATGAATTAATTCATTAGTAAATCTGACTACTTTTTTGCACATTACTTGAAGTAAATTGGACACATGGTGAAAATGAGCTTAACCTTTAAAATAAGTCCAGAGTTAAGGTTAAAAACTTAGCTGTACAGAGTGCTTGGAATAAACCGTTTATGCTGTGGTCTGTAAAGTGCAACGAAGGGTGAACTGGCAGCATGCATTGGATTTCTTTGTCTATCTTCTGATTTATTTGGAGATGGGTCATTTTGTGTTTGTGCTCATGATTTTCTTTTTTGTTTGTAGTGGTGGAATAAAAAAAGACTCGGGGTTAATTCAGAGCCCAGAAAGGCGGTCTAATCTTGTTGCTGTTGGTGCCATTGGGAGTTCTGCATTTTTTTCAAGAGGAGGAGTGGGATTAATGGACCCGCGATATAAATGGAAATGTGATAATAAATGGGTTTAAAGATTGAACTGTGTGTATCTTAGCACATCTTAACATTTTCTGCTGTCAGAAGCCTGGCAGTTTTCCAGCAGCACTTTCCTGAGGGACTTCCGATATATCCCAGCAAAACGGAAATACAACTGTTCAGCATGGGTGTGATTAAATGGTATGCTGGTGCAGTGTATGAGACATAAACAAAACTAAAAGAATTCTTCAAGTCTTACTTGAGAAGCAAAAATTGCAGATTAGTGGTCGCTTTTTCATGCCGCCGTAGAGAGGATTCTGTTTGGTTGGTGTTGATATGAATATAGAAGAGGAGGTTGCAATAGACACCATGCTGCTGGGGAAAGTATTCTGTATTGCACAGTTAAATATGCATGCTCTGAAGAACAAAGGACTTTTTTTAATTATTAAGGAACTATAATGTTATTCCTTTTTCATGTGAGATGGAGCCCTTGCAGCTCTGTTTGTTAGGCTGGTTCTCTGTTGCCCTAAACAATTTATGAAGCTGAAAAGTACTAATGGCTTTTTATGGATCATCAGTTTATGGGCTTAGTTCCAAACAGTCTTCTCATAAAGGATGATTTGTGTCACTGGTAGAACTAAATTAAGTGCAACTAAGAGGAAGGAGATTCAGCAAATTGACAACAGGATGCAGTGTCTTAATTCTGCATGGGTACCTCCTCTATTGTATATTCAATACTGATGGGTTTCCGGCCTTTGTTCCAGGCTTGGAGGTGATGCAGAACCCCCTTATGACTCTTTTTTTCTCTCTTTGTAGCTTGCTAGCTCCCCTTGGTGGCACCACTGGAGAACATCACTGTTGTTCAGAGCTCAGTCTTCAGCCTTCATGCTGGAAAGCAGAGGTTCGTCCCTGAGGTCTCTGCATTCCAGGCAGGTTTTTTTTTTCCCCCTCTGTTGTGTTCTGCAGTAGTTCTAGCAGGGTATTTTTTTCCCTCTTGAGAGACTTTAGGACTTGAGACTAGAGATTCCTTTTGGCCATGGGTCCGCTCCAGGTCTAGAGGAAGTTTCAGTCAGATTCTCCACACTGGCAGTCAATGCAATAGTGGTGGCAGGAGAATTATGGGTGTGTTTTGGGTGTTTTTCTCAGGTGGGACGTGTGTTCTTCTGTAGCTGAGCATGCAACAATAAACTTGTGAGCTGGAAGCAAGGATCAGGTAGGAAAGGAAGGAAGAAAATGCCTCTGATTTGGGACTTGCCAGACTGCTACAACAACAGGATCCCTTTGTCCCAAGGGCTTATTTGTACTGGGCTTTGCTTGTCAAAGTGGTCTGTTATTGCTAATATTTGCCCCTGAGATTGGTCTTCACGGCAGTGTTAGCTTGAGATGTAACTCAGAATGCTGACACAACTTCTGTCCACAATCAAACATCTCTAGTTCACCTGAAGTGATGTTTATCCTGAAGCCTGCTGTCCCGTTTGTGTGTTGAAACTTGAGTAATGACCCTCAAACTAGTCATGCAGTGCAGATGCAGCAGTTGGCGTTACAAGGGTTACTTAACCCATCACTCTGTGTGGCATGAGTGGTTGCAGTGTGGTCATTAGATCTAGCTCAAGTAGCATAATCTGAGCATGCTAACTTAAGCTAACTGTTGTAATGAAGACAAGCCCACTAGCGGTAGCAAAAGTGGCAATGCTAATGTAGAGAATGAGTTGCTAAGAGGCTGTCCTGTCTTACAGGCGCTATTGTATGTAGGGTTAAATAACATTTAAAACTTCAGAGCCCAATTGGAACCTTGTCTGCAGCACTCCCACCGTTACTTCCCCCAGTGGAGCTGTGCCAGTGTTAACAATTACAAGAAATTTGTCATTGCAAGGGCAGGGCTAGTGTAGTCCGTAGCACAATGGTCCCTAAACTATTGGCTGTGACATCTAGGGGGCACATGGCAGAGTCTGGGCCAGCTCCGGTTGTAAGAAGGCTGGAGCACCACACTTCCAGTCTCGCTCCTTACACAGCCTCTCTCCTCATCCAATCTCATTCAGCCTCCAGGCTCAGCTTTATCCACATCCCCTCTCTGTCCCCCCAGACCTGCTCTGGTCCAAGCTGCAATTCTGAACTGTGACACTGCCTTGCTCCAGTCCTGTTCTGCCATATCTCCATCCCCGGACCAGTTCTGTCTCCACCGGCTGCTTGACTCCACCCCTACTCTGCCCTCATTCCCTTTCCCTCTGCAGCCCAGCTCCATCCCCAGCTGCAGATCCACTCCTCTTCCTGCTCTGCTGCTGAGGAAGCCTCAGCTGTACAGTAAAGGCCCAGGGCAGGGGCGAGGACACAGACAGATTCTGTTGCTGGAAAGTTGTAGCCCCACTGCCTCACTGTGGTATTCCCTAACATCCGTGCCTTGCCATATCTTGTTCATTTTATTTTGATGACCCACAGTTTCTTTGATTCTCTTCCTTCAAAGACTGAATACAAATGCTAGCCTAGGACTGGCTCTGAAACTCCAGGTTAGGTTGTCTAAATAGGATTAAAGTATTAAGACGTAAGTGTGCTGTGTTGGCATTGGCTATTTTCAGTGTGGTTAAAAGAATTTATAATTTGTGTATTTTTAAAATCTATTTATGGCACCAAGTTATTTTTGTTACGATGATAGCTGTTACACAAAATTAACCCCTTTGTTCAGGAGGATGCCGTGTTTGCCTGTCATGTGCTTTTTAATGGAGGGGTTGGGAAACATTTTTGGGTTGGGAACCACTGATCCACAGAAAAATCGGTCGGAGCCACATAAAAGTGAGAAGCAAACCCCCCTCCCCGCCCACACCCAGAAAACACTCACTGATGTGGCCCTTGACTGAGAAGCCTCAGTCCCCTCACACTCCAAGACCACGGGCAGTGGGGATAAGGACCCTCTGATGTAAACCCCAGATTGAGGTTCAGGCCTTCCCCTAGGCCATATTAACTGTCGTGGAGGATGAGGGTGGGACCAAAATGTTGGGTTCAGGATTCAGTGTTTAGAAGGGGGCTGCCAAGGAACAGATATGGTGTTTGGGTTGGAGGGAGGGTGCAGGAGTGGGCTGGGGTTGGGGATCTGGATGGTGGGCTAGGGGCAGTTGTGGGGATGTCAGGAATGGGCTGAAGGTGAGGGAATGGGCGGAAGGAGGGTGTATGGGTGGGCTGAGGGTGGGGGCCTGGGTGGAAGGGAAGGTGCAGGAGCAGGCTGCGGGTGAGGGGCTGGGCAGGAGCGGGAACAGGAGCAGGCTGGGGGAGTCAGCGCGATGGGGTGGGGCAACCTGTCTATGTATCGCTGCTGTTGCCTTCCTGCCCTGGCTGGAGGAATGGCAGCATGGAGAAAGCTTTCATGGGCAAAGACCCACTTCATCAGATATCTGTTAGTCTATAAGGTGCTACAGGACTTCTTGCTGTTCTTGAAGATACAGACTAACACAGCTACCTCTCTGATAATTCTCAGCATGGAGAAATGGTTCCTAAAAAGGCTTTTTCCTTGCCTCTCCCAGGCACCACCCTTCTGTTGCTCTGATTGGCTGGAATTCTGGCCAATCAGAGCAGCTGGGGGGGCAGTGCCAGGGAGAGGATGAAAGAAAGGCCTCTCCAGGGAACCATGAGTTGCAGTTCCCCCTGCCAAAGGAGGGGAGCAGGAGCAGCGGCAGTGCTTCCTGACCTAGTCAGGCAGAGCCTGTTGGTTGGATCTGACCCCGGCTTGCCTGATCCAGCCCGTGAGAGTCAGGGTTCTCCAAACCATCCATCTGCATGGTGGATGTTGGGTAGCCCCAAGGATCAGGGGCTGGATCCAGACAAGCCATGGTCTGGATCTGGACAATGATACAGGGGTTCCCCACCCCTACACAAAAACCCCAAACAAGCTTGCTGCATTTCTGCCCCCCCACCCTCACATCAAAACAAAACAAACCAGTCTAAAGCTGAGAGGATGCTTACTGTTCTGTAAGAAAGTAAAGCTGTTTCTCACATGGATGGGAGTGAGAACTGTTACGTAGGACTAACCACTGACTCTTTGCCAGGGCAAGTTCAAGTGCTTTTCTTCTGTCTTTTGATCTCTGTTCTTCAGAGAAGGATATTGACAAGAGAAAAAAAATCAGTGATTCTGAGAGCTGTGAATAGGTTGTGTGCTTTCTTCCTCCGTAGTGGAGAGGGGAAAGAGGAATGTGAAACAGTTACAAAGGGAACTGTTAGGCCAAATAAAAAAAAGGCTTTTTACTGCTCCTTCATGATAGATACAAATGTTTTTTCTGAAGCAGGATTTCTTCCTTAACTCGCTTCCCCTTCCCCACACCCTCCAAGCTGAAAGGCATTGGGTCCTGATTTTACTACATGTCTCTCCTTGGCTACCCCCACATCCCATTCTTCTTGTAGTAAGATGATACTTTGGCACTTTTTGGAAGACTGTGAACATGGTATGACAAGACAATGAAATGTGAGTCACAAAGGGAGCCAGAGGCTTACAAAGAAAAGTGGCATGTCAGGAACTGATCAATCTAATGAAAAGAATAAAGAAACAAACGTTTAAATATTAAAAAAAGTGCTGAGGCTATAAACGGCAAAGGCAAAAGTTTATTTGCTTTGTAGTTTCTTTACCAAATCAGACTTGGCTATGCAAAGCCAAGATCATTTTCCTCCTCTTCTGGTCCAGGGTCATGTTATTACTTCAGCACAGATATCATTGCACCCCAATGTGTGCCTATAACCACGTTTTCAAGGCACACATTATCTACTATATATTTTAGAGAGATTGATTGATCAAGAACTCCTCCAACATGGTGGGAGCTATGACTGCCATAGTCAGTATACTGCTTCCTCTTATCGTAACTTAAAGCAAGGTGAGGGTTTGGTTGTGCCAGCAAGACAGGATGCGCCTCCTGGGATTGCTTCTCTTAAAACCAACATAAAAGAGACAGAATTACCACATCAAGTACAGTACTCAGAATTGACATAACTGTGCTTAAATTGAAAGAGACTGACCCAAGATGAGCCGGAAGAATAGGATGAATCTGGAATAGGATTGCTTCTCAATAAACCTTTCAGAAGAGAGATAAAATAGAGAAATTTGGAGTCATGCTCTGTTTTGGTGCAGCTAAATCAATGCTTGGGGTTTGAAAACTAGAAGAAAAAGTTATTGGAAATCAAATTGACTGTAGCTTTATTTTTTAAACATAGTAAATTCTAAGAGTTTATGAGGTGAAGAAAAATACACTTGGTAGAATTCCCATTTTAAAAAAATTACTAAAAAAGTAAAGGGACATATTTTCACAATCCCTTTTTTAAGGACTCCGAAGTAAAAATTAATTTCATAAAAATAATGCTGTGCAATCATTTAAGTAAAGTATGTATATTGCCCTTTTATTTATTTGTTTAAAACTAAATGAATTTAGGGACCCACACAGTGCTAGGTAAATCTGCTAGTAGTGTATCCTCAATGAATTTGGATGAGACAAGCTTGGTTCCAAGGTAGGCTGGAGCTTCAATCACACAAAGGAAAAACTGAACATTTTGGAAAAGTAGTCAGTTCAAGAGGTACTTGGTTATAAAGAGAAGATTCCTTGTTTGTGAGAAAAAAGGTGAGGAAAAAATGAAAAAAGGCTTATTTTAGTGGGGGAGGGGAATGAAATTAAGACATAGTCCTGTCAGACACAAAACTAAATGCAGACCCTCTAGGTTTTTTGTTCATACTGTTCTTGCACTTCTGTGTGCAGTTGCTGTGCATGCCGAGTGGCTAATGTCAATTTTTGCAATTGTTTTCAACATGGTTAAAACTGTTGTGCATGATTATAAAAATCAGCATCTGTATTAATAAACTGGCGTACCACTTCTGCGTGTACTATTTGTTAAGAAGCAGCCTGAGCCTCCCACATAATTACTATTTTTAATTGCTTAAAGTAAACTTTCAGAAAAATGAGATTGAATCACATCTAGAAACAAATTGTTGAAGAGCCGAAGTGGGGGGATTTGGATGGGTGGAGTGAGAGTGGGAAGGGACATCAGCAACCCTGGATGCCTGGCAGGGTTCAGTTACATTTAAAATAACAGCTAGTTTTGATTTACGTTGTTTAGCTTTTGACTAGGAGGAAAAGGAAGTGGGTCACACTAGGAGACAAGTCCTACATCCTGCATAACAACTTCTTGTAATGTTTTCTAATATATCCTTTCTATGAGTCATCACATAAAAATAATCATGAAAAGTATTGTCTCTTTCACCAAAATGTTTAACAGTAGCTTGTGTTCAAGCAGAGAATTGTGGACTAGATAACTAGCAAATGGAGGTATGTAGTCAGATTGTATTAGGCATGCTGTTTTGTGTGCTTTTTTAAGTGCTAAAACTGTCTTATCTGCAAGTTTGCTATACTTAGGTAATTCCAACTAGCCGGGAGAAAAATGGCCAGCCATTCAGAAGGAGGAAGATTTCAAAGCTACGTCCTCTTTTTTGGTTTTTAACAGACCATGATAAGGACATTGTGTGACTATAATCTCTGCCTGCTCAGTTACTTTTGATAGTGTAGGGCATTAAAACTTTTGAACCCGGAAAGCACTCCTATAAATACCTTTTCTTGTTCTCGTTTCTGCAGTATTTCCTTCCCTTACTTTATGGTCATTGAACAGATGCAGCACTTTCTAAAAGTGAATCATATTTAACACTGATGTTCTTTAATGTATCTCTCTTCTAGACCTCTGTGTGCTGTAAAACTATTGACAGACCAGATTATAACAATTGTTCAGACATGTTGGAAAAAAAATTACACACACAGTCTAATCTTGCACATTGGGTTTCACTGTGCTTTGTAATTGTGATGTCGTCTTCAGTATGGAAGGATCCTAGGGGAACAAATGAATTGTATAACCATGTCTTTATTTCACAGTTGTTTACCTTCCTCCTCTCTCTTCCACCAGTGAGGAGGTGAGCATGGGAGACTAACACTTGAAACCAGAGGCAAGCTTATATTTGAGGCAAAGGATGGGATAAAAAGGGAATATAAAAGCAAAATACTTTGTCACATTAAGGATTTCTTACTTGTTCCATAATTTTTCCATAAAGGGCTGTATATCATTCCTTTATTGTGGTCTCATGTTAAACATGCCTATTTCACGCTTTGCTGATCTCATCCCACAGATTTCAGAGTGAGTGTGCATTTCTTCCAAGGCTTTTTAGACCAGGAGCTGTAAAATCTTATTGCTGGTCCTGTGAGTCTGAAGTGTCTTTTTCCAGTCAGCCTTTAGAGGCATAGTTCTGTACAGTGTCTGCATGGCTGGGGACTTACATTTCAGCCCTGCCTCTCAAGTTTGAGGTGGCTTTCAACTTCTGTCTCCTTCAGGTACAGAAAAAACCAGATAATGCAGATTATGAAAGGACATATTGAAAAGCAAACTTTACCATGTGTGTTTGTGTAGCTGGTTCAGGCTCTTGGAAGGGCTCCTCCCCTTCTGGGTCAGTGGGCGGCTGTCACACCTCACTGCCATGAGTCCACCAACCCCAAGTCACTTGTTCAGGGGAGGGGCTCCCCATTTGCCTCAGGTGGGTGAGAAGCAACTGTTCAAAGTCTCCTGCCTTACCTCGGCAGGTGCTGCAGGGAAATTAGCTCACGTCCGTGCCTAGCCCTAGGTCAGGGTGACAGCGAGCCCACAGTCTTGGTGGCCACTGACCCTAGCTCAGGGCAGGGTGGCAAGCCCAAGAAAGCCCAAGCCCTGGAGCAAGACAAGGCTGCAAAACCACAGTGTTTGGGTGGCCCCCAGCTGTAGCTCAGGGCGGGGTGGCAGACATCCAAAAAGGGAGCCCACACCCTGGAGCAAGGCAGTGGCAGGCCTAAGCCCTAACTCAGGGTGGGGCAACAAACAAGCAGTCTCTCAGTGGCCCAGGCCCTAGCTCAGGGCAGGGCAGCAAACAAACATAACAGTTCTCCTGCCTGTGCTGGCAGAGAGGGGGTAGACTGCTATCCAGCAAGTAGGTGGCAGGGGGGATGCGGCCCACCCACTCCACCATGTCCTGGCCCAGGGGCCCTGGTTGCAGCAGTACTGGCTGCTGCATGGGTCAACGGGGAATCCAGAGTGCAACACACTGCCGATGGCTTTTACTGGCCTGCTCTATCCCCTGAGTCACTCCCAGTCCCCCTCCCCACCCCCACCCCCACCCCCAGCACATAGCCAAAGTCCATCGATGTCTCGGGGCTCATGGGGTATCGGGTCCAGGTGGCCCAATCCAGGCCTGCACAGCCCCTCAGTTCCGCTGCCTCAGGCTGAAGCCAGTTCTCCCATCGCCTCAGGCTGGCTCGGGGTGCGGGCTGAGGCCCGTTCTCCCACCATTGCAGGCTGAGGCCCATTCTCCCACCGTCGCGGGCTGGCTCAGGGCATGGGCTGAGGTGGATACTCTGGTCAGTTCCCAGGGTCAGCAGCCTGGTCTTCTCCATCCCACAGGGATCTACAGGGTGTCAGGACCAGCAGGGGCCCAGGTGGCCCAATCTAGGCTGCATCGTCCCTCATCTGGTCCTCCACTTCCCAGTCTGGGAGCCCAGAGCTGTCCTCTGGCCCCTCTGGAGGCTCAGCTCCAGCTGAGCTTTTATAGGCCTGGCCTCACCTCCTGACTTCCGGTCAGGTGACTGGGAGGGGCCAGGCGCTACACAAATTGGCTCCCAGAAGGGGGTCCTCCCTTTCTGGGTAGTGGGGTGGCCATCCAGCCCCAGTACAGTTTGGCACAGAATTGAGAAACAAAATACTAAAGAAATCCTTTTTCGCTGTCATTAGAAAAGTATAGGATAACATGACTTTGTGCCTGAAAAAACATTCTATACCCCTGAATTGTCATTCATTATCTGATAAATTACTGCTTTGTTAGATCCTACAGAGAATTGGAAGTTTGTGTTAAAACATACTGTAATTTATAAACATACTGTATCCTTTGGTAATACATTTACTTAGGGGTGGTAGGAAAACCCCATAGAAACTGAATATTAGTAAAAATGAGCATAATAGTGATCTGGGGAAAAAAAAGATTTTACATAGCATTTCCTTGTATATCTACTAGGAGATATTTACTTGGATTCAGCTATTCAGATTATAGCTTTCATCCAAGGGACTTTGTTTTACTTTTCAAACAGCTTGTATAAGAATAATACTGCTTTCATATCAAACTTGGAGAACAAAAAGAAGTCCTGTGGCACCTTATTAACCAACAGATATTTTGGAGCATAAGCTTTCGTGGGCAAAGACCTGCTTCGTGGAGGCTCAAATCAAACTTGTTATTCTACATAGGTCATACTGATTGTTGTAAATTGCACTGGTCATATCATTTGCAAACAGAAAGCTTTTAAAAAAAGTCATAATTTTAAAGCAACTCTCAAGGAATTGGGGACTTGGCTCAAGAATTTGAGCACTCTGGTTTAGGAATACTGACTAGGTACTCCACAGAAAGTTTGTAAAGGATTTTTTTTTAAAAATACTGTATTAAGAAAAGAAAATTCCAACTTTTTAAATTTTGTAGCATACCGACTCTCTTACCTTTCCCCCACATATGCTCAGATTGTTAGCTTTCGCTTTACGCAATCAGAGTCTCGTCAACAAATTTCTACACCCATATGGCAGCACCACTGACCCTTGAAGTGTTTTCTGGGGCCTGATGGTCTTCCTACGTGGATCTGGATGGAGAGGTGGATCCTAAGTTCTGAAAAAAATCATTGTAGAGAGCAGCCAGAGAGAAGCCGTGCTACTGCGGCTGCCTGCCTGGGAGCCAGGGGGGCAGGGGCAGTCAGCTGCGTAGTGGCTTTGAGTTGTGCTTAATTCATGCCAACGCAAGTTAAGTGCAACTCAAAATTGCGCATTTCAGGGGTTTTCTGTGTCAGATTAGGTTAATGCATAAGTGGCCAAGTACATGTGCAAGCATGGTGGATCTTCAGTGACTCAGCCCCCTGGCCGAGACAGTCCATACATGTAATAAAATCAAACCCGTCCAGGCTATAGCCCCACAGGGGGCGCTCTCAGTACCCTCTGTGAGGTCCCTCCATTTACAGCCTTATCTATGGGCTCACTCCTCACTCAGTCCAGAATGGTCTATCACAGTGCCCTTCTTTGTACTATCTCAGCCTCTTCTGGGGTCTCTCAGATTGTGTCTGTCCTTCAGCCAGTGCTGGTCCTGGTGTGAAACCACATTTCCCAAAGGCTCCTTCCCTGGAGAACCTGTCTGAGCCATTCTGGCCCAGCTCTTTAGCTGGACCACTAAAAGAGCTCAGTTCCCATTCCAGAGTGCATCAAAGTCCAGGATACTTTCCCAGTGGCTGCAGAGGAAGCCCTACTCTGGGACCTAGCTCAGGAACCACACAGATATTAGCCATTCACTATGTCCCTTTAAAGAAACTTCATTGCTGCTACCATTCCCTAGGCCACTACCCTGTGGGCCCAGCACATTCTTTGCCTTTAAACACATCTCAGTCGTTAGGACTTGATGTTGCAGACAGTTCATTTAGGATTCCAACCTCAGGTATAACAATGCAGAGGGCTTCTTGGCTGAGGAAGTTTGGCATGGCTCCCGGTGTGCCACAGACTGCACAAGACTTAAAATTTCTGAAGAGACAGGAGACAAAGCTTACAGGGCTGTGCGCCTCTCCTTAGGGGCTTATACCCACTCAGTTAAAAGGTGGAGGTTTTCTAGAGGACCATCTGGGAGGAGGGGTGCAGTGGAACTCAGGTTAGCCCCCACAGGGGCAGGAAGAGAGTACCACCCACCCTCTCCTTTGGTACCAGCTGTGTCCCTGGCATCTGGCTTTGTACCTGGCCCCGTTCCTAACCTCAGCATAACCCTGCTCTCAGCCCCAGGCCCACACCCAGCTGCAGCCACAGCCTTAGCCCCCTTATGCCTATCACCCTTTTACCTCCCCCAGCCACAGAAAGTTTCTGAGATATTTAGTTGCTGGTCAACTTACCAGCAAACAGTTCTTCCTTCTGGTCCATCATCAGTCCTTCATGCCTTTACCAAGATGTGACAGTTGTAGCAGCCTGTCTCAGCTTTTCCCATACCTTGGTTAGTGAGGTGTGGATCCGAAGAGCAAGTCTTCAGTGATGTCCATTTCAAACTGAACTGTTTTAACTGACTAGGATTGATTGTGAACAAAACAAAGTCCACAGATTCCAACTTTTAGCTTGTAAAGAGTTCACTTATAAGTGACTTCCCTGGCTTGGAGAATAGAACACCAGTATCAGTCATCTGAAACTCCCTCATAGTAAGATTTCTGAAAGGTATTGTCTTTATTTTTCCACATGTAAGGGAAACTGTCCCATGCACACTTGAGTGGAATTAAGGCCCTCTTTACCCATACACAGAATATGCAGTTGTGTGGGCACCTCTGGGTCTAAATGTACACCTCCCAGCTGTCCCTCTCCCTGTTCTGCTCTGCTTCCTCCAGGGAGGATCTAGTTAACCTAAAAATGAAAAATCCTGCCACACTTATTAGTAGAACACTGAACCAAGGAGAAAGTTACTCAAGTAGTAATGAATCAACTTAACAGGTATTTGCCAGCCCCAGGTGTATACTATGCATTTCTGAATTTATCATGTTATTTTACAGGACCTTAGTTTAAAATGTACTTTAAAAATATGCCATTGGTGTGCTGCTGAAGATTATAAAATCACATCTCTAAAGAACTGGCCCCAACTTGGCAGCCCTTGGGAATAGGGACACCAGTTTAATAGTACAATAAAAGCTTGATTATCCAGCAGCCCTGGGGAACAGCATAATCAAATTTCCTGTATAGTAAAGTGGGCCATGACCCTGCTCTGCCAGCCCTGGCCGGGCAGCCAGCAGCCAGTCCTGCCCTGCTCTGCCGGCTCCATGGAAGCTAGACCTGGCAGGGCAGCTGACCCTGGTGGGACAGTCAGCTTTGCAGCAGCCAGCCCAACTCCCCCAGCAGGTCCCAGCAGCATAGCTGATCCTGCAAGAGCTGGTTGCCAACTCTGGCCAGGCAGCCGGTAGCTGGCACCACTATGCTGTCAATAGCTGAGTGGCTGGTGGTGGAGCAGATGTGGATTAGTTGAGAGTGCCACTTATCCAAATGCTGGATAACATAGCTTTTATTGTACTGCATAGGGCCCCATAAATCCTAAGGGTGGCTCTGAGTGGGACACACATCTATGCCTATATCTTGAAGAACAACATTTATAGTATTGATAAGTAACTGTCTTTTTCTGTATACAGTTTGACAACCACTGTGGAGACCTAAATTTTCCTCCTGGGAGTAAAGACAGGACATTATGGATTCTCCTAGTACTTGGTATATCACGTACAATGAAGAGATATTCCCTTCTGGCACTAAAAAATACATATTTTCTAAGAAACCATCTTAAGCTTCTGATTTCTGCTAAATTTTTGGTTCAGTCAAAGGTGATAGGAAATTGATAGTCTCATATTTCTTAGAAGGTGTTTTTCTACATGACAAAACCACTAGCCCTATAGGCAGAGAAGGTGAGTTGAACCCCCTTTTATATAACCTAAAAAGCTGTTGACATTATTTCCCATGGAAGTTTTGAATGAATTTGTAAATCCACCAGATCTGCTTCAGAGTGTATGGCTTCAAAAACAGAAGTCCAGTCCAACATACACTTAAGTCAGTTGGAGTCTTTCTGTTCACTTCAGTGGAATTTGAATCAGTACTCAAATTAGCAGAATTTTATCCTTCTCAAAATGTACGGCCCCAAAATCAATACTATGATTTCATTTAATAGATGGAGAACAGTGGTTTGAAGTGAAGAGCACCTTGTTTACTTGCTTGGGCACAGAGTAAAATTGATCGTTCTGTGCTCTTAATGTTTTTGGTAAGTAGTAATCTAACAAACACATTTAATATCAGATCTGTGATGGTAGCACAGGTGCAAAGGAAAAAAGGACAGAACATATAGCTGCAAAGTTTGTTACAAGTATAAGGGAGAGTAGAGATTGTGTCAGCTCGAAAGCAAGGCACCAGTCCTATATGCACATACTCTTTTTTTCACATGGCTTGGGTGTGTATCCATCATTACGAATTTAAATCTAAATTTGTACCCTGCTCATTGAGCTGGTGAATAGCCTTCAGGCCCTCAACAATGGAGACACTCAGCTATCACGTGTGTCTGGTGACTACAGTTGCATCCCGGTATTTGCATCATTTTCCATTTAAAGAGGGTTTGTCCACATTGCCCAGGAGAAGTCCTGATTTGATTCAATCTGCACCAGTCTTTGCAATATAAATTAAAACCTGGTGGATTCTTGGTGGGGTTAGCAATGAGCCATTTGCTTTGAGTGGTTGAAATGCTCCATGTAGCTTTCCAATGAGCCTCAGCATTGAAGCCTGGCGAAAGGGCCTTGAGGTGGTTCCAGAAGAGGTTGCAGGACTTTACATGTGAGTTATTTCATTTACAGAAATTGGTCTAATTGTGGGTGAAGTTACATACATGCATGTTTGCAGGATCAGGGCTACAGTAAGATGGAAATATTCTCCTGAAGCACTTAGACAAGGCTTCACGTACAACTGAAATGGCAAAACTTATAACTGTTAAAAGGTGCTTGTCAGATTTCTAGTGCATGTGATTTGGGTATGCATCATGCATCCCCAGTAAAATGGGCAGTAAACACTTTTTACTGACATCAATCTGTATGATGATTCTAAAACACCACATCAAAAAACAAAGGGTGCAGCGGGGCATGCCTGTGTAGCTTCCTGTGTATTGAAGTCTCTGTCATGGCATGGATATTTATGGTATACTTTTCTCTGTAGTATTATGAACAATTAAAATAAATATGTTATTTTAATAGTGTCCTGAGACATAAGAGCCATGTGCATTATGTGGGCAACACCATTACATTTTCAATGTAAGTGACATTTCATGGAAATGTTTTTGCCTAGTATTTCTATAAACAGGAAGACTCAGCTACTTCCTTTAGACAAATATTGCAGAGCTATTAAAATAACATGTCTCGCAATAAACCGTCCTCTACAAACTGACAGGCTGTCCAGGTCCCTAAGCTGAAGTCTAGCCTAATGCAGTTTTTCCAATTACTTTAGTTTATAGTGTGAATAGTGGGTCTTTTCCTTTAAGTGTAAAAGAAACCTGTCCCAGTATTAAACACATTCCAGTTTCACAGTTGTATATTCCTAATTTCTCCAATAAAGTAGGAATGCCAGTGTTGTTAAAAAGAGAGAGAGAGAGAGAGAGAAAGAAAGAAAGATCGAAGTCCGCAGGGAAGAGAATTGCACTTCACCTTGCTCTAGAGATCTTCTCTCAGTAAACGAGCTGCATATTTAGATCATAGCTTGAGGGTGACTTCCGTTTACAACATACTGAATAATTAAATATCTGAGTCATGTACATCAGGGAATTAATCTGCTGTTTGGTTGAAATGTTTGTTGTGGGCATGTGGATGTGAAGTTTGGAGGATAGTTGCCAAAGGAGTGCAGGCTTTGCTGACTGTCCTGAAGACTGAATTTTTTCTTATTCAATGAACTGGCGTGTGGCCAGTGGCAGCATAAATTTCCTGAATTACATGGGCATCAAAAGTGACCTAAAAAAGTACTTTGCAGAAACAGCAGACAAGTGTCTTAACCATGATGCTGATTGTAACATGAACACTTCTCCCCGGGAATGGTATAGACACCAACAGCATCTTTTATGTAGACAACAGAACAACCTTCAGATGGTAATGACCTTCCCATCCTACATAATTTGATCTGATAACTTAAAAGTGAAAAATTTTGTATGCCACTATCAGTTCCATGAGCCAAGTTCTCTGGGGTGATTTAGTGTAAAACAGTATATAAAGTGTGATTTCTTTTTGTAGCCATTTAACTATAGTCTACTTCTATCAACTTCTCACATTTAAGATTGTAAACAAGCATAAAAGTGAAGCTGGAGTATAGTTCTGAAAAAAAATGACACAGCCTAAGAGAGATTGTATTTAAAAAAATGGCACAAGTTTTTCTACGTCTAGCTTTTTAAATGCGTACGGTGTCTATAAAGTATTTCCAGTGATATGGGTCATATGTTATGCCTTCATATTTCACAATAGGTGTGACCATTTTTTAGAAAATAATTGCAAATGAGTCCTGGTATCTGTTTTATGGTGACCATTTTGCTGTGAGTACAGATAGAGTGTGCTATCAAATATCTTTAATGAAACGGATATGGAGCTCTGTGCCGATTACTCTTGAACGACTTTGTATAGTATTCTGTGGCATCAGAAGAGTAGTTAATTTATGGACTGTACAGCTGTTACATGTGATGTTTTGGAATTGTATGGCTGTAAATGATATTTTGGTAAGGTCAAACTCTGAAGTGTTGTAATAGTTTGTCACACTTTAAACAATCTGACTTTCACACACTACATACTAGTTAAATGGAGTGTGCCCATGAATATATGCTAAGGGTGGTAATGACTTCACCTCCACAGAGTCTAAATATTTTGGTTCCATGCAGGTGCAAGGTGGGAAGATTTGGGAGGTCATTCCCACTAACCAAGACCTGTAGTTACCAGAGCCCCTCTGCCATAGCACATGCTTGAGGTGACCATCTGTCCCGTATTTGGTGGGACAGTCACATATTTGGAATGCCAAAAAAGCATCCCAACTTATTTTTAAAGGGGACTCGTGCCATATTTGGGCTGCCTCACCCCTGCTCCCACTTCGTTTTCCTGACCCTTGGGGAAGCAGGGGGAGTGTGGGCAGCTACCGCTTCCCCGGGGTTCTGGGGGATCGCTGGTAGCTGATGGTTTCCTGGGCTCCCGGGAAGTGCCGGGGGCTGACACTTTCCTGGAGCTCAGGGGAGGGCTGCGGCTGCCACTTCCTTCCCAGCTCCCCAGGGATTAGAGGAGCTGCCCCTTCCATCATTATCTCTCTGTCCCATATTTGAGATAGGGAGATATGGTCGCCCTACACATGCTACTAGGACTGCTGGGTTTCTATATGCACAGATTTGTGACTTGTACCCTGTTCCATCCCTCACCAGCACCTGTTTCTACCTATTGTGCTTGTCCTGTGCAGCTGCTCTCTGCCCCTCCCCATTCCTGTGTGCCCACATGTGGGCCTTCAGAGGTTCAGATGGTCTTGTGTTGAGCCTCTTTACCAGAGATTATTTTTATCCTGTTCGTAGTTGTACCGTCATTTTATTTCCCTTAAATCTGAGATTTTCTGATCCACTGAGTACCGAATGGGGTATTATAACCTACCTGATGACAAACAAGAGAGTTGGACAAGCATAGACTTGATCTTAGATAATCAAACTGGTTTCACACTTGTATTGTTCATGGGTTAATTGGCACGTGCAAATACATTATAAGGATGGCACAACAACCAAATACTGTAGTTTTCTGTATTTTCTGCTAGCTGATAGAGTCCACATTTTTGTTTTGTTTTGCTGGAACTAAACTTGATTTGCTCTTTTAAAAATGCTGAACGTTTAAGCAATGTGGTATTACTGGAAATGAAAAAAATATTGCATTTTTAAAAGTATTTTCCATTTGTGTAATAATTCCCCTCTGCCAATGCATTGCAAATGGCAATGCTTTTGTTCATGTTGAAATTAATTAAATGATCAGGTTGTTAATCATTTCCATAGCGATAGCTTTGGAGCGACTAATACTATCAATTACTGGTTTGTTTTCAAATATTTAACTTCGGCTGATTTCTTTAAAAAAATCAATAAACTGCCTATTATAGTAGCGTATAGTTTAAAGTCTGTAGCACTTATACCTAACTTCCATGGGCAAAAAAAACTTGGCTAAATACACGGACCAAAACTTGACTGAAACTTGTGCTAAAATACAGAATTCAGTGGTGGAGATGCTGCCATTTAGTTACCCGTTTCAGTCCCATTATATTATATGTACTCAGGCAACCACACTGTAACATGTCAAATGCCATTAGCAAAAAATGACCTAGTAGGCACACCCAGGATGAGAAGCCTTAAAAGAAGTGTCTTGTCTGATGAACTTTGGACTTATTACATTTTAATGATTTTTTAACTCATTGTCTTTCTTGCTTCCCTTCCATTATGTTTTCTCTACTTCACACACACCTGGCCATCTGTTTTTGTTCAGTATTTATATTTCAGTAGCACCCAGAAATCTCACTCAGAATCAGGAACATGTGTTAATCACTATGCAATTGCTTACATAGATATGCTCCCTGTCCTGAAGAACTTACTGTTTCAGACCTGTCATGCACACTTTCTCCCTTCCCTTTGTAGAGCTCTTTCTAGCTAGACTCTTCTGCTTGTTTTTGTGTTGACTCTGGCTCCACTCATCGTATTGACAGTGACAGGAATTTTATTAGGATTTTGTACTCAGAAACTGGGCTGTGTTAATGCTTCAGAAAACTTCATTCCAGTGCTGGGACCTTGAACTGAAGCAGAAGAGAAATGTCGAACGTCTGAAAATGAGTCATTGTGAGGGAACTGAGCTTCTCTAGCTCACGTGTCCTGGGAAGTATTTGGTACTGGCAAACCTGGAGCCTCAGGTTAATGAAAGCATTAAATCCTGGAAGCTGTTCTTGTCTATTCTCATTTATTGGCCTATGTATGTTTCACCTCCCCCCCCCCCACAAAATACCCTAAGTGACTCCTATTCATAGATGCTCTGCTGTGTTGTGGAAATATATTTGATCCAGCTGGTCATCATATTTTTAATTTAAACATATATTTTAGAACTAATTACATGTGATTGTTTATTTTTTGTGATCCAGCTAATAAAACAGAGTGAGCAGTTTTGCCAGAAAAGGGACCAAGTTTATAATATAGTTTTAAAGTTACAAATTGGTTTCCGAAGAGAGCGAGCTTTTCTTTCCTTCCACAAAAAGGGAATAAAATAATCTAACAATCTTCTTAAAGCAATTGGGCTGTTCAGTTATTAAGGAAATCATTGCTTTTCTGCTTTTCCATTGGGGAAAAGCACTAAACTTTATGGTAAAAGATATATTCAGCTTCTGAAATGCCACATTTGGCTAGCATAGAGATAGCTTATCTACTGAAAGCTTTCTGCTGCTAGTTCTATATTGTAAAGTTGTTAGCTATTAAATGATTAAAGAATGGTGCCTTAAAAATTTGAATCAACTGTTGCTGGTATGTTGCCATACAAAAAAAGTTAACATTATGTAACTCCAAATAATAGCTCATTGTAAGGTTAATTATATGGAATTATGCATGTAGTTTGTGTATCTGCGTGTGATAGGAGTGTTAGAGGAAACTCTTATCCATTAAAATGCAAATAAAACAAACAAAATGTGTAGCTTACTGCTGCATGAGAATGTAGCAAATAGCTGAGTAAATTTAATTCAGTTCATTTCAAAAAGAAATTGTGGAGAAATCTGGGTTACACGGCACTCAATGGGACCAGGATTTCACCTGGATTTATGTAACTACAGATGTTTTCTCCATTCATATTAGTTACAATAATAGAGCAAGGGACACTTAATCCTCATGTTTGGTAGTACAAACTGATCATAATAAAGAATTTCCCACTATATCATATACTGTCAACTGCATAATGGTTTGGACTGTTCTCCCCACCCCTCCCACCCCCTGCAGCACCTGGAGTTGTCTATGCTCAGACAGGTAAATGACTTGGTGGATTGTTTGTCTGTTTTTATGTAATTCTTAATATGCAGACTGTATGTATCTATGTATATATGTATTCCTGTTTGTGTTCCTGCTATCCACAGGGCATTATTTTATTACTAATTTTTATCTATTTTATTGTGTTAAAAGGCTAGTAATTTTATGACTTTTTGTGTAAAATAATATTTTGCTTTTCATGATTTATATACTGCCCACGTAGTGACTGCAAAGAGATTGCTTTGACTTTTAAGCACATTATGTAATCATATAGTAATATTTTGGTCAATACAGTTTAGTGTCGTTATATATATATTAATTCAAGATACTTGAGAAAGATGGGAAAAAAATCTTCCGCTCCCCAAGACATCCCTGAGTTAAATAATAGCAGAGAACAGGAGAAGTGAAGTAAGAGATGATAGTTCAGATTTGAAGAGCTGGAAATGGAAAAAAGCTATGCAGAGAGCAAAGAAATTGCCAAAGAGAAAGCTCTTGTACTAGCAGTAATGAAGTTGTTTCTAGTATCACACTAAGGCCCCAGCTAAAATCCTAGAAGGCGCTTAAGGGGCAAAATTCATGAGACCATATCCACGAGGGTTTTAAAGCCAAAACAGAGCAAGATTTGTCCAGTTCCTGAATTTAATAGGAAGTAGGTAGATTTGCATGAATACTGGGGTGTGACTGTTCAAGCCATTTTTTAAATGAACACATTGTATGATATTAAAGATCATATTGAAATCACTGGCATAAGTGCCATGTGTCAAGTCAGGGATAATATGATATGCAAAAACAAAGATATATGGCACACCAGTTATAACTTGAATATGTTTAAGGCAGATATTTGCTTTCCTTTGTATAGGTGCAGAAGGCCAGACAGACAGTGGAACTGATATACTTCCACCTGGTGACTGGAAAGAGGCACAGGATGTAGGGACTCCATGTATGTTTTTTTTTAGTGCAGCTGTACTCGGAGAAGGCACTTTCCAACCTATTACACAATGTGGGTTTGAAAGTGTAACAGGTTGAGGGAAGGCTGGAAAGTGGCCAATGATTTAGAAACTACACAAATTCATTAACAAGCCTCATCTTCAATATAGTGATGATTAGGGGAGCAGGGCAGAGTGGTGGTCATGGAGGGGTTATGTTGTCATTCCTTGCAGACAATTTAGTTATTCTCACTGGCCACCCATCCACACATACTGAGTGCATAGAATTTTTCAAGTCCTTATGTTCTTAATCACTGTGTTACTTAGGGTTGCCAGGTGTCTCGTTTTCGACTAGAATGCCCAGTTGAACAGGGACCCTAGTAACTCCAGTTGGCAAGGCTGATCAAGTTGGTAAAAATGCAGTCAACCACACAATGGGGACCTGAAACTAAGGCAGGGTCCACCACTGCCTGGCTTTGTGCAGCTACAGGAGGTGGCTGCCAGGTCTTTGTGGCACCTAGGTGCATGGGCAGTAAGGGAGACTCCACACAATTTCTCTGCATTGAGTTCCATCTCTGCAGCTCCCATTGGCTGGGAACCATAATCAGTGGGAGCTATGGGGATGATACCTGTAGGCATGGGGGAAGTGTACGGAGCCACCCTGACTGCCCGTGTGCCTAAGGGCTGCAGGAATCTGGCAGCTGCTTCCTGGGAGCTGCAGTAAGCACCATTGGCATTGCTCATCCCGTTCTGCATCCCAAGCTCCTGTTTCAGCCTGGAGGTCCCCCCCATATCCAAACTCCTTCTCAGAGCCTCCCCCACTCACACCCAACTCCTCTGCCTCAGCCCAGAACCCTCGCCTGCCTCCTGAACCCTTCATACCCTGACCTCATCCCAGAGCCTGCAACCCCAGCTGGAGTCCACCCTCCCCCACAACCTGGTGAAAGTGAGTGATGGTGGGGGGAGGGTGGGGAATGGAGCAAGAAGGGGGCAGAGTAGGGGCAGGGATGTTTGGGTTTTGTGCAGTTAGAAAGTTGGCAACCCTACATCAGACTTAATTAAAAATGATATCCTGAGATCTATATTCCAACAGAATGTTTGCCTCCTTAGTATCTCAGGAAATAATTTCTTTGCTCTACGTGGTGGTAGATAGGGTTGCAAACTCTCTAGGATTGTTCTGGAATCTCCAGGAATTAAAGATTTAATCATTAATTAAAGATTATGTCATGTGATGAAATCTCCAGGAATACCTCCAACCAAAATTGGCAACCCTAGCTGGTAGGTCGTGAACTTAGTTGGAAATACTGCAAGAATGTAACTTCATAGTGGGGGATTTTGTTGTTGTTTTCTTTTAAGAAATCCCTCTCCATCAGAACTAAAAAGCTTGTGTGTCAAAGGTCCTACATCTGGAAACATTAGCATTTAATTTCCCATATGCACAATACAAACTCTTGATTGCGTCCTGCAATAAGAATTCTGCCTTTATCCTAGAAATCCAACAATCCAAAGATAATTCATTGTTTAAAGATGTGTTTCAGTTGGGTGTCTCCTGTTTATCATGTATGTATCTTGGTTATCATGTATATATCCTGATTATATTTTATCATTAGCAAGAGCCATTTTAAAAATAGGGAATTCGTTTTTTTTCCATCTCCCATTTCTATTCTGTACCGCTTAGCAAACCCAACAATCTCAGTTTATTGGCCCAAATGTAATACAGGTTGAACCTCTCTCATCCAGCACCCTGAGGACCTGACCGGTGCTGACTGGGAGAATTTGCCAGACCACAGGAGGTCAACATTGTCTAATGCATTACCAACACTTCCACTGCTTACTGAGCTCTTAGAAGATATTTAGGGGTAAGTCACAGATAAATAGTAGCACAGAACACTGAAGCCAGGACTGGTGGCTGTGAACAAAGTTAATGGGACCACAGGAAACTTGACCATACCCATGATAAGTGGTCGTCCAGCTAGCTAAAATTATGATGGATTACAGACATTGCTGGATGAGGGAGTTCAGGATTATAGAGGTTCAACCTGTGTTTTGAATTTCAGTCTTGCTTGTGTTTGTTCTCTCTGATGATGTTACAGGATTAGAAAGAGGCAGGGGTGGAGTGGGGTTTTAAGGGATTCTCTGTCTTGGTAGTCCTCCACCATCCAGTTTGTCAGTTCCTGTTCTACCTTCTGCTTACTAGTGCAAGAGTTGTGGAGACTTGAGTGTCCTGGTGATAGCCCACCTGATTTTTGTTTATTTCTGTTTTAATTTCTTATCAGATAAATTATTTTCTTCCACAAAGGGAAGTTTTCAGGAGTTACTAAAAGGTACATATTTTTGCTGGAATTAACTAGATTAGGGGGTGAGTTTAAACAACATTATCTTGCATATTATTTTGCTTTTCAGAATGTTTTGTCACAAACACTTGTAAAGAACAATTCACATTATTGGAATGAGATGTTTAGATCTCCAACAGTATCACATATCCATTGTCTTTTCTGTGGTGAGATTTGAGGCCAATGTACTTTTGTTTCTGATACTCCACTCTTCTTGGTCTCCCTTTTGCTCCAGGTATTTCATTTTGTCTTTATAGGCTCTGCAAAGCTTTGAAAGTGCTAAATTATTTAAATTATATTATAGATATAGGGGAAAATATATGCAATATGCAGCCACCAATTCCTTTGTTTTTGACATTTATTTTACTGTATTCATTCTGCCAGTTGGCTTCAGGCACCGCTACCAAAAGAATGAGCACATGTTGCATTCATTAGTTCTCATCTGGCTCTACTTGGTTTTGCAAGGCAGGCAAAAGCATGGTCCTATTAAATAGACTGTAATGCATGTGTAATATGAGTTCTGTCACACTTTATGGAATGATAGCATTTCAAAAGCAGCTAGCTTTAAACTAGGATATTACGCTTCTTCACATGATTGTAAAATGTTGCATATAAGCCTATGGCCGGTGGTATCAGTACAGTGTAAATTTTGAGAGGTATGGTATGAAAATACCAAAAATTGGCATACCACTTCCATTTTCTCGTGTACTGTGTGGCTGCAGTTAACATTTTTAGCAATTGTAATAGACAAGCAATCACACGTGGGGACAGTAGGGAGTTCTCTTTTACGTGATTTGTTCTTGTTTTTCCAGTTATTTAAAATTTAACACTGGAAATCCTCATGGCGTAGTTCTCAGCTGTAATTGTTCAGGTCTCTGTAGATGAGCTATTCAGTTGTTGCTTTTTTTATTTGTAAAAACCAGTCTGAAAAACCTGTGGATTGTCATGCATTGAGGATAAGTGGAAGCATAGCTTAATCTGAAGGAAAAAGAACAGAGGTATAGGTCTCTATCTGAAAGCCCCACTCTGCTCCTTATGATTTAAAGGAGTAGCAAATGTGTCCTAATTGTGTAGCAACAACAGCCTTTTTTCTTTGTCCTCCAGTTTTGAAAAAAATTTAGTAAGAGTTCTGTGAATTCCTTGATGAACTGTGGCTAAAATATATGTAGAAGAGTTGTAATATTTAATATTGTTAATTGATAAGGTTTGCACTTGTGACAAATTGCTGTAGTGCACGGATTAGTGAGTGCCTTTATGATTGTGTTTCTGACGTCTGAGATTTAGCCACTCCTTGAAAGTCTCAGTTTTTTGTCTGCATCCCACCCCCTTTTGCCTCTCTCTCTCTCTCTCTCTCAAACAGAAGCTTTCCTCTTGTTCAGAGTGCAAAGAGGGGCAGAAGAAGGAGACCTATCTTAAGAAATTTTTATTCGTTCCAACACAGGAGTGCTTTGTGGTGGGCCATCTGCAGTGGGAGGATTTCTTCTGAATTCAAAGTATGCCATCAGATTTAGAGAGCTGGGATTTGCTCTGAAACTATTTGGGAAGGCAGCAAGGAGCGTAGACAGAAAACTGGTTTTATAGTACTTGTAACATAGGTGACAAGAATGGAAGACAGCTTGCCTTGTCTTGCTTCAGTATGTGATTCCTCAGCACTTATGAACTTCTGCACTGGTAAAGTACATTTATCTTTTCTTTGCTAGAAATGCAGTCTCTCAAAGGTCTTTTGAATCATGAGAAAAAAGGAGTCTTGTGCTAAAGACTGCTAAAATGAGTTCCCACTCTTTCTTTGCCAGTCCCCTTAGCCCACACCAAAAACAAAAACAACTCCCCCCACCCAAAAAAACCCACTTATGTAAATAACATGGCAAATATTTATATGCATGTATCAGTAACTCTTAACTAAACAGCCCATTGTAGTAAACAAAGTATGCTTATTCAGAGACCAAGAAAGCTGCTTATAATGTAATTTACGTAACAGAATACCTGATGGCCTTGAGCAAGTAAACCAAACTACTTTTTACTGTTGTACCTGTACATTATAAAATACTCATTAGAGAAGAAATAATTAAACTTAAAAGAAAAATTCTCTTGGCATGATGACTTTTGTAGTGTGAATAGTTCCTCCCCCTCCCCCAGGAAAATAGCCTGCAATATCATAAAATATATCATACAATGCTTTTTTTCTTTTTAAACAAATAAATATGTCAAAGAAATATGCAATCTATGAAAGCCTTTTACTTATGCATGTTTCAGAAATCTGTTTATTTCTCAGTGTTGTATTAAAAAATGAAATGAGCGCCTCCATACAAGAAAGTTTTGATTGCATATGGGCTCGTGAGGCAGGAGGTAGTAAAGATTCATTCACAATAAGTTATTAAAATACCCATGCATGCTGACATTTCAAGTATGTGGAAAGCAAAGCTGTATTTTTGTTTCTGCATGGCATAGTGTGTTTTCTTCACAAATGTAACTCTGTCTTCGCATTCATTTTTAACTTTTACTGAAGCCCTTGTAAGAGGAGCAGAAACTTTCAATACAAACTTCCTATGGTAAAACAATTTTATCATCAAGCCAACCTGTATTTAGTGTAAGTCAAAAAAATTAACTGTCAGTTTCCTGCTCTTTCATTGAGAAGTTTGAGATAGATCTTGAGTTTTCTGAGACAAGACCACTCAGTCAATTTAGAGGAATGAAAATGTTTCTGGCTAGTCAACACTCATCCCAGAATCACATCCATCATGAAAAAATTACTGTTTTACTTACTGATTCATAAAGGCCAATTTTGATATGAGTATAAGCATACATATACAAATTCACATACCGTACTGTACTGCCTTAACATAAAACAATGAACAGGAAATGATTAATTCTATATTTTAATTTTTGACATGTACCAAAAGAAATGGTGAGTGCTCAGAACAGTAGATGTCCATGAATGAATAACTGGTAGAAGAATAGCGCTGTTCTAATTTAAGTTCCTAAACTGGGTAATGTACTGCATCTGTTGCAGAATTTAAAGCATTCAGCCTCGCTGAATCAGAATGTACTATTAAAATGTTGCAATTCAAGGAGAGTGAATTGGAAATGTAAAAAGTACTATCAAATCTCGTGAGCACTTGCACTGTTACACAATTCTGGAAAGCACATAAGTACAAAGCTGCTGTTTAACTCTTTAAGTACCTGCAGAACAGAAATCAAAGGTCACTAAGCTCTGTGGAAATATGTAAGGCTACATTTGGCCACCCTTGTTAATGCTGAGTAGCACTTTATTCAACAAAAGCTCCCATATATTCTAATATTCCTTAGTAAAAAAGGTTTTAATAATCCTCCGACACACCTCAGGTATCATCTCTGCCTGGTGATCTTGAAAGACAAACATGAGATTACAAATTGTGAATGTGTCCAGCGGTGGCTTTCCTGTTAATCTTTAAGTATTTCCGTCCTGATGTGTGTTGCAAATATGTGCCCCTTCTACCAAAAGCAATAGAGTGACTCAATTCTTTAATATAAATTTATGTGCTTTTAAAAATGTAAGCTAAAGTCTTCAATTAATATAAAAACACAAATAATAAAAGAAAGATCTTACTCAATTTTTATTGTATCTTTGTCATAATCACTGTTTCAGCCCTCATTGGACAAGTTAACTTTGCATTTTTTTCTCTGTTCTATACAACATAGCTTCTACTTTGCTGGTTTTCAAAATAGTGTTCTTTTGAAGAAATCTACTCTGCTTTCAACATAAAGCATTTTAAGTTCAAGAAACAAGGATTTTGGAGAAGTAGCTGTTTCTTCCCATTTTTAAATTGGGTTGGCATTATAAGTAATATTTTGACTCTCCCACCAGCCTTAAATTGTTTCGTTGGTATTGTTTCGTTGGTGTAACAGCCCTGAAGTGTAAAAAAAAAACAACCCACACCGATCTGCAGAAAACATTGATCTAATGGTTCTGGTTGATGCATACTTTCATCCCATAAGAGGGCTTCTCACATAAACATGGTTTGTACAAGTGGGCTTTACTTTGGCAAAACGGCCACTAATGACAGGAGTTAGACCAAGCAAGCATTTGGCACTGTGCTTTACCACAACCTGTAATTGTTTTCATGTTGTAGTTGTAATGGGCAGAATTAAGTGGGGAAAGGGGAAAAGAAGGGGAAGAAATTTTCTCCACTTACTAGGGGGTAATCCTGATTTCCATTCTGGTAGTGCATACGTTCAAGTGCTCACCTCCTGCTCTCACTTAAGATAGATTCCTTCGTTATGAACGAAGCTAAAGAGTAGAGCACTTGTACTTCCTTTATAGCATGGGATATATCGCATCACATCTGGCAGAGAATCTTATTCAAATGAAACTACTGGTGCTAGATAGAAGTAGCACTAATATTTCCACAAATGTTTAGTTACAAGGATGTCTTTAATAATTAAAATGTCAGTCCCCCATAGTAGCATCTTCAGAGAGAACTTGTCCGTAAAATGAGCTCTGAGATGATATATGTTGTTTCAGCCCAGGATTGAGATTATTGTTTTGTATCAGAGAATATAAATTTATTTGCAAACAAAATTAAATAATGAAACAATTCCAGTTTGTATGTTTTTTTGGGGGGGTTGAATATTTCAAATTACATTGTAAGCCTATTCTAATGGCACTAGCTGTAGAGCAGCTATTTTGGGAAAGGTGAATGACCTTAAACTGTCCAATTGTCTGGAAATATATATTTAAGAGAGTTTACTTATGTTTGGTCTGTTCTGGGGATTTACCCTAGTTAGATCCATCAGAACCTAGCAATCAATAAAAGTGACCTGGTTTAAATTCCTATTTTAACCTGGAAAATCTCTATTTTGATTAATAGAATTCAAGGCAAGAAGAGACCACTGTGTGTGTCTTGTGTGACATTGTATATAACACAAGCCATATATCTTCCCCAAAATAATTTGTGTTTGAACTAGAAGGTATCTTAAAAATAAAATAATATAATCCAATCTTAATTTTAGAATAGCCAGTGTTCGTGAATCCACAAATAAATTTGATTAAATTGTTCCAGTTATCCTCAGCGAGGCTTAATTGCCTTCACTGTTAAGTTTATGTCTAATTTTCAATCCAGTGTCTAGCTTCAACTTCCAGCCACTGGCTCTTGTTATACCTTTGATATTGTTTAGTTTACATTAATTTCAAGCAGTACAGGTAAACTGTGTTGGTGCAAATTGTGGCTCTCACCAAATTTGGCTGTCTACAGTAGAGTTTGGCAGCTATTCTGGTGGCTGGCCACTGGTAGGTAATTTTGCAGTGTACACAAGGCCTTTAGAGCACGACCATGGCAGAGGACTGACTGAAGAAAATGCCCCGAAACTCCAGATGCCATATTTCTCTTGTCGGTTGCTCCTGATTCCAGGATAGATTCTCTTTCTGAACATAAGGGAAAGGGGGATTATTGCATCGCTGTTTCCTCTATTATTTTACTCTTTAGAGCTTCCCATAATGAAGAGTCTGATGTGTGGGAGCTAGGAGGCATTGGTGAGAGGAATTGTCGAAGGCAAAGGGTCTGTGAGTTGGGTCCTTTGGGCGCTAGTGTTTGGTGTACCATTGAATTGCTGTTTCATGTTGGACATAGCCAGAGAAGAGGCATTTTCGTAGATGCGAAGTAGTAGTATTTTACAAGTCTTCCCAATGTGACTGTTATTCACTTAGTTAGGGAATAGTCTCCTCTGTGCTAGGATGCCAGTGGAAAGGGAAAGTTATCTCAGTGGAGTGCCAAATTGCAGCCTGAGGCAGTCAGGCTGTATGGAGTCACTCTACTTTTGGGAATGGACAGTTGTACATACTGTGGAATGTCTAGTGTTGCATTCCACAGCTTCTGGAAAGGGAGTAGTTGCTGTGTCTCCATCACTCAGGAAATCCACAGCAATCTCGTGGCTGGTAGCTAGGAAATTATTTTTTTCTGGCTATGACCAGCCAAAGTAAAGATAGACTATTCACACTGATTTTTTATTAGATACTCGTATGATTAATGTTGATTTAATGTTGGTTTTGGTTTTTAAAAAGACAGAAATGTCTCTGGAGAAAATTGTATCCCCACAGTAACTGTGAATAAGTGAGCTTTGGGCAGAGGCACGTCCTACAACAAGAGAAATTTATCTCTTCCATCAACCTGTCGAGTGGCGCTAGAGTTACGCCATAACTGATATTGTAACTCTCACTAGGTTCTGCTGCTGTCCAGTTACACATGGCTAGTTGATACACACAGGGATGGATTCACGTATCGTACTACCCAAGCACAGCAGCACTAACAGAGCTCTTTCAGAACTGATCTCTCATGGCACACACAAAATGTGGACTGCATATCCAGATTTTACAAATCTTTCAAGTGGTCTTAACGCACAAAATTTCATAACCTAATGAATTTGTTAGTCTCTAAAGTGCTACAGGACTGCTTTTTATTTGTGAAGCTACAGACTAGAACAGCTACCCCTCAGAGCAGTGGATCTATATGCAGCTAAGTGAGCCTCTGTAGGCTCAGAGTAAAGATGAGATTTTCCCCTTAGTAAACTGTAGAGAGCTGTAATCAAGGTGGAGGAACACCTACCTAAAACAATTTGTGATAGCCAAGTGTTTTGAGTCATTCATGTTTCTGGGCTATATTTTAATTGGGCCTGCCAAACCAAAGTGGATCCAAAATGTTGTTCCTATGTAGAGAAGAAATTACAGAGCTGAGGAGAGTGAGTCAGAACCAATATTTGGTATTAACTGTGAAATATGTAACTTAGGGTGGTGATAAAACCATCTAGGACAGGGTTGGTTTGCATATAGATAGATCAATTGTACTCAGGAGCTAAACCAAGATTTCTCTTGATTTAAACTTTTGTCAGCAAGTGGTTTTTTTGTAATATTTTATATGAATAATTAATTTTAAAGTCTATTACTTGTCTTTCAGTTCTAAGCATGTAATATATCTTAATTTTTAATATTAGACTTATATTTATTGTCATTACTATTACTGCAGTGGTTTGTGTTGACCTGACATGAATTTTTTTCATGAAAGTACTGGCAGTGAAAAATATATAGATTTTTTTTTCAAGAAAAATAGAGTAATTTAATTTTTTTTGTTTCAGTTTTCTATGAACTGGAAACTGAAATCAGAAAAAAAAAAGTGCTGAAAACAATATGCTTCACTTAAAAAAAAAAGTGAAAACTTTTAATGGAAAATTTCTACAAAATCAGTGGGGAAAAGCACTTTTAAAAAAATTCCCACCCAAAAATACAGTATTCTTGGGCCACCTCTACTCTAGAGGTATAACGGTGTCCGTGTGTTAGGTGCTGCATGAATAGATAGAACAGTGACAATCCCTAATCTGGTGTGATTGTAGGTGAAATCCTAGGCCCCCTGCAGTCTCTGAGAATTTTGTCATTGACTTCAGTGGGCAAAGTTCTGTAACGAAGTTTTATAAATTATGTTCCTTAACATTTCCAGGTAATTTTACTGATCTGCGGGGGAAGAATTAGAAACTGGAACACTTCAGACCAGGCTGGGTACAGTGTTTGGGTGCACTATTTGTAAAGCAGTTTTGGATAATTCAGTATAAACTCAGTTGGGCTAAATAATGACAGAGAGATAGCCGTGTTAGACTGTATTCTATCAAAACAAAAAAAAGCATTCAAGTAGCACTTTAAAGACTAACAAAATAATTTATTAGGTGATGAGCTTTCGTGAGACAGACCCACTTCTTCAGATCATAGCCATACCAGTACAGACTCAATACATAAAGCACAGAGGTCCAAAAATTGTTATCGAGGTTGACAAATCAGAAAAATTGTTATCAAGGTTTGCAAATCAGAAGAGCAGGGGACAGCAGGAGAGGGGTGTGGGGTGGGGAAGTTAAGAGTTAGATAAAACAAAGTATGTAAAAGAGTCCTTATAATGGGCCAGGTAATTGCTGTCCCGGTTCAAACCAAGCATTTGTTAGTTTAGAAATGAAGTTAACGTGTAGAGTTCAGCTGTTTTTGTTTGCAGGCCAATGTAGACAGTTCTGCCTTACAGTAAACTTACTGTCAAAGAACTGTTTGCTTCTGATAGATTTGTTCCTTGTCAGGTGATTGATAGTATGGAGCATGTCTTGCCTTATCCAGTTTTGTCCAAAATAACCATGTCAGTCTTGCGTGGAATAATGAAGATAGTTAGCCTAACCGTGAAATTAAACAAACTGATGGTTTGATCAGCTGAAACAAGGCAGCAAATTTGGGCATTTTATAGAGTTTGCTAAAATTCTTTTGCAATAGGGTTTCTGGTATTTTATGTCTTTGTTCACTTTAAGATCAATAATTGGTATTATACTGAGAACTAAGAAAGAGAAGTATGTGTTATCACTGGCATAATTCTCAATACAATTTTGTTACTACTCAGGATCTCACAAATACTATTTTGATATGAAATATAAATTCTCATGTCATAAAACTTAATGTGTATGTATCACTTTATATATTAAAAGCATTTTGCCACATGCTAATTAATGTAATATGTTTGTAACTGGTCTGGTAAATTTTATTTGCTTTTTTGAAATAAGAATTGTTGTTGCAATAGTGATGCCAAATTCATGCTTGAGTCTGCCAATGTTTTAATAATTTCAGGAAACACAAAGGAGGGATATGAACAGGTAACAGTGAGTGGAATAAGATGATGATTAATCAGTCACAGGAAGATCTGAAAACTCTATAGCTGAGGTCTTGCCCATTACTTTTTCTTATTCCCTACCAGACATACAAAATTGACCTATCAGGGATTGGCAGTCAAAGTAAGAGAGTCCAAGGGGAAAGTTTCTTCCGTTTATCTTCCTCAGTGAGGATGGTTTGGTAAACTGATTTCAGATAAGTTGATTCTAGCTATGCAATTGCCATAGCTAGAATTGCATATCTGAAATTGACTTATTTTCCTAGTGTAGACCAAGCTGCAGTTACTACGTATAACTCTCAACAATCCTGAATGTACCCCTCTTACATGCAAACCATATTTTATTTTTCTTTATTTTACTCTGTTAATATAAAAAATGTGAAATCTTGAAAATGAGGTAATAGGAAGGCATATGGATGCCAAAAGGTGGATGCCATATGGCTGTCATGTTAAGCTTTTTTTGTTTCTGTTTTTGTCTTGCTCTTGTTTTTTGTTTTTTTGTCACGTTTTAACAAGGCGGTTTGGCCTGTAGTATTATGCAGAAATAGCATATTTGTATGGTCATATTATATAATTATAAATGGACACTTCATCATGTGTGATGTTTAGATGTGAATGGTCCAACCAGCTGGGATAATTTTATATGTTTTATAATTTAATCCTATAATTTTACAAAGACTTCTGGGAAATGGAATAAATTGGTAATTCTGTGGTTAGAGACTTCGGCTACGGTTGATATGAACTCACTTCCTGGAACTGCATTTCTGTTTCAAAGTATTCTAATACAATGCACCAAGCAAAGTTTTGCAAGGTCCACAAGATAAAATTTCTATAGAAAGGGTGCTTGGATTGTGTGTGTGTTTCGGGGAAGGGGGCAACTAGACTAAATACTAAACCTTTCTACAGGCAAGCTTAATTTGGCATATTAACTCTTTATGATATTTGTAAATATTAACAAGCTCATCAACTAATAGCACGCATTACTGAGTTGAATGCCATAAAAAATATGTCTCCTGTCTATGGGATGCATGCAGATGGACCCTAGCTTCATTGTCTCTAATTTGTTTTATATAGTATAATGGATGACAGAGAAATTGGGATTTGGCTGAGCAAGCTGGCTGAAGTCCAACTGAATAATGACTGATGATATTGATAGTCCAAGGGAGGCATCCAGAGGGGCATTCATAATTATGTCAGCTCCCTTCATTGAAGGATTAAAGGGGCCAGCCATGACATAGTTGTGCAATTTCAGGTTCTTGCTCTTCATTGAAATTATGCATTTGGTTTCTGGGTTGCCTTTTTGGGGGTTTCTCATTGGAGTCCCTTTGAGCAGTTACAGTTCTTGGTTTAGCATAACTTAAAGAATGCAAAACACAACACAATACCAGCAGGAAATTACTGAGTGGGTAGACTGATTTTTCAGTATCACTTATTTAGCTGCAAACAGCCTTCCTCTGACTCAAGAGTCAGGTTTGACTGTATCTTGTTATTCCCCTTTTTCCAGTTGTTTCAGTTGCATGGGGAGGGGACGGGGAGAAATGCTAGTCATTATTCAAATACTTCATTCATGTACTAGAGTTGGTGATGCGCTGCAGAGCTTTGTCTTTCACGTCAACCATTTCTGGCAACACTCTTCCTTTTGCAAACCAGCGATCCCTGGAGGGATCCAGGCTGTATCTCTGGGATTTCATACTTTTAACCTGACATATATCACACGTACTCTTTGCCTTACTCTAGTTAACTTCTTATTTAAATAAGTACAGAAGCATTTTTCTTTCCCTCCCTTTCCCCAATGGAACAACTGTGATTTGAGGCACAACCTAGCAAGAAATGAGAAGCTGTAAAGGAGAAAAATCAAAGCATGCACACTCTGCCTACAGTAAGAAATCCTGCTGTATTTGACAATGGATGTCAGAGAGTTTGTCTAGGGTAAAAGAAAAGGTAGTGTGGCTTGTTTTTAGAACACAATGGTTAGAGCTTTCTAACTAATGCATTCTAAAAATCTAGTCTAATAAACTGAAGGCAAATCTATGCTGCAGGTCAGTGTTGTCTAGCAGCATTACCAACATTTCCACTACTTACTGGGCTCTTTGAAGACATTTAGGGGTAAATTACAGATAAATAACAGCACAGAACACTGAGAAGCAGGACTGGTGGCTGTAAACAAACTTAATGTGACCATCAGAAGCTTGGCCACACCTGTGATAGTCATCTGGCTAACTAAAATCATTGCGGATTAGGGATATGGCTGGTGAGAGAACACTGGACTAAAGAAGTTCAACCTGTACTTACTATGCATAAATATTTTACATAAAAATATATAGTACATGTGTAGTCCAATAAATACACATACCACTTGGTTTGTGTGTCAATATATGATCCTTCATAATTTTTCAATGTAGAATATGCTATTTAGAGTACAGCAAACCCTTGAAATGCGTGATTTCGAGTTGCTCTTGTCTTGCATTTATGCAAGTTAAGTACAACTCAAAATCCCGCTCCTCCCCAGCCCCAGTTCAAACCCCGCCCCCCCCGGCCCCAGCTCACTCCCCCCATGCCCAGTTCCAGCTCATCCCCGTGTGGCCCCAGCTCACCACCCCTTACCCCCCTTGCAGCCCTAACCCACCCCAGGCTTAACCGCCTGTCCCCTCCCATGGCCCCAACTCACTGCCAGGCTTAACCCTCCCCAAATGCCCCAAAATCAGGACTTTCTTTTCAAAAGGAGCTCCAGGTGCTCCGGCTGCAGAACATACATTCTGCTGGGGAAAAAAGCCCCCCCCCCCCCAAACTTACATGAAATTATAGTTATGTGAGGGTGAGTGGCAACGCAACACTTGTGTAACTTGAGGGACGTGTGTGTGTGTGTGTGTGTGTGTGTACACACACTGTATTTGTTCCAGCAGATAAATTATTACAAAAACCTGCTGTTCACTTAATTTAGATATAATTTTCCCAGACTTAATTCCTCCTTTGCCCCAGATCTCTCCTTGGTTTAAGCAGGAAAGCCATGGTCATCCTCAATGGAGTTTGACTCCATCTTATACTATCCTCTGAAGGTTTCACTACATGGCTACGTCTACATGTGAAGCCTACATCGAAGTAGCCTATTTCGATGTGGCGACATCGAAATAGGCTATTTCGATGAATAACGTCTACACATCCTCCAGGGCTGGCAACGTCGATGTTCAACATCGACGTTGCGCAGCACCACATTGAAATAGGCGCAGCGAGGGAACGTCTACACGCCACAGTAGCACACATCAAAATAAGGGTGCCAGGCACAGCTGCAGACAGGGTCACAGGGCGGACTCAACAGCCAGCCGCTCCCTTAAAGGGCCCCTCCCAGACACACTTGCACTAAACAGCACAAGATCCACAGAGCCGACAACGAGTTGCAGACCCTGTGCATGCAGCATGAATCCCCCGCTGCAGCAGCAGCAGCCAGAAGCCCTGGGCTAAGGGCTGCTGCCCACGGTGACCATAGAGCCCCGCACGGGCTGGAGAGACAGCGTCTCTCAACCCCCCAGCTGATGGCTGCCATGGAGGACCCCACAATTTCGACGTTGCGGGACGCGGATCGTCTACACAGTCCCTACTTCGACGTTGAACGTCGAAGTAGGACGCTATTCCGATCCCCTCATGAGGTTAGCGACTTCGACGTCTCGCCGCCTAACGTCGAAGTTAACTTCGAAATAGCGCCCGACGCGTGTAGCCACGACGGGCGCTATTTCGAAGTTAGTGCCGCTACTTCGAAGTAGCGTGCACGTGTAGACACAGCTCATGAGTAATTATACAAAATACAATCAAACCAGGTCCAGTTACTTTTGGTATTTTGCTGTTATGTTGATCTAGCCTACTTTTCAGCTGTCCTAGGATTCTCATTGTTGCTAACAGTGCTTCAGCTGAAATAGTTGCGGCACTGATTGCCTTTTTTTCCTCTAATATTCCTTGTAATGTAGACGCAGCCTTAATGTAGTTTAGCAGGGTAGTGTAAACTGTGTGTGTATGTGTATGTATAATTTCCCATGGCCTTATTACAGTATTAGTTTGATCTTTATTTAGCTATTATTTGTTCTGATTTCTAAATTTCACTTGTGTTTAATGGAAACTTTTAATGGTAGTAACACTGCTGGTAGGAGATTCTTCAGGTTAAATTCTTTCTAAAATTCTTCTGTTACGTCACAATCTAGCATTTCTTAAATTAAAAAAAAAAAAAAAAGGTAACTGGCACTGTTCTGAAATAATCCTCACAGTGTAAACTCAGCCTAGTTGTGTATCCAGACGTAACCGGAAGGGGAGGTGTGGGGATTAATTAATGTCTAGGCCATGCTTGCAATATGCAGAGTGCTTTACAATGGCAAGTATGATTATTACCGCAGAAAATCTCCAGCAGCAAAGAAGTGTGAACTGTTTTTTTCACCTGTATCTTGTTTACTTCAATGAGGTTTTAATTTGAAAGCTTCACGGGGAACATTTAAATGGTAATTTTCTTAAGCAGTAGCAACCTAGGAAGCTTTGGAGCCTGTGCAGTTTCAAGTATATTATCTCAATTCCCAACAGTCCATTTCCAGATTATCATGGCGGCTTACTTGTTCTGTAAAGCAGGATTTTCCCGTCTCACAGCATAGGCTGGAAAGAGTTTTTTTCCTGCCATTTGTTGGAATTTTTCGTTCATATTTCCCAATCCCTTCTCCTCTGTAGTGACTGAAATGCATATCTTGCATGACTGTTTTTTTCAGTGTGGCTACAAGCCATCGTAAATATCATGTGACAGAGTGGTTTCGTGAGAGTCATAGCATCTACACTTTATCTTTTGAGACCAAGCAGATACTTAGCAATGCTGCTCTAGCCCCTGTCTAAGCTAAACAAAGTGTTTCTTAGATCTTTTCCATTGTAGAGACTAGTTATAAAAAATTGTCACTGTTGCTGGTTCAGTTACGTTGGAAACGTTGATAGCCTTAGAGTTGATAGATCTCCTGAAAAAGTTCTGCAAATGCTTTTCTTTTCAATCCTGCGAGGAAAAAGTTGGACCAATGTCTGTTGGTGAAAGAGACAAGCTCACGAGTGACACAGAGCTTTTCTCTAGGGCTTGGAAAGGTACTCAGAATGTCATGGATAAATAAAATGACAGAAGATGGGACAGATTGTTCAGAATAAGCAGTTGACACACACTTTGAGAAACCATTCAAGACAAAGTAGCTGCCTTAAAAACTGAGAAAACAGTAGCGGCTGCAAGGCTAAATAACTTTAAAATTAAGGCATATAAGTAAATAGAAGGGGAGGGAGAGAACTTTCTTGAGTGTGTGTGTTTAAAATGAGGTATATCATATTATCAGATCTCATGATTTTTTCCACAGGCCAGGGCTGTCCTTAGGCAAGCACAACATACATGGCTGTTCGGGCATCCAAAAACTTGGGTTACTAACAAAATTATAGGCATCAACTTCTCTTCTTGCCCCCTTTCTCCAAGCCCATGCTCCTGCCTTTGTCCCACCCTTGCATCACTTCTTTCCCCCACCTCTTCCCCTGAATGTGCCTTGATCCTCCTTCCTCGTGGAGCTTGAACACTGTGAATCAGCTGATTTCCTGCATTCTGGAAGTGCTGGGAAAGATGGGGAGGAGTTGAAATATACACGGCTGCTTGTGCACAAGAGGTTAGTTGGAGAGCAGGGAGGAGCTTGGCATTGGTGGGTGTTCCGCACCCACTAATTTTTCCCCATGGGTGCATGTGACCTGGACAGTAGGTAAGAGCAGGTCAGTTTCAATGTTCTTTCTAAGCTTTTCAATCCATGTGTGGAATACATTTTCTGTGCCCCCGCATACCTGGTGCAGCACATTTTATGTGAGGGGGGAGGTTATGGGGTTTTCTGTGGGGAGTTGATTCTCTGCTGCTGTGTGATGTCAGCTGGGCAGCTTGGTCTCCTTTGCTGCCTTGTCCCACCCCTGTCACTGGGCTGCTGCATGAGTATGAAGCTTGGTGTGTGTCAGCAAGCGGGGAGGACAGGTTTGGGGATTCACAGGCCAGGTGTTGGCTGTGAGCAAGTTGGGCATAGGGCACCAGTATAATGTAAACTATGTAGTGCCCCATAACTCCCAAGGATGGACCTCCTATAGATCTAAATATTTAGAGTATATAAGGTTTTTCTTTCTTTTTTTCGGAGTTAGACTTTTGCCTTCAATCTTCTGAAGCTTTGTCATATCCAAAATGACTCTCTGTCCATTACTGTCAATACTGCCTAAGTCACAGGCTGTCCTCAACTAGATAGCCACCATTGTCCGTTAAACATTGAAGGTGAACATGAAATATGAAGCCATCTCTGGTAGGAGGAGGGATAGCTCAATGGTTTGAGCATCAGCCTACTAAACCCAGGATTGTGAGTTCATTCCTTGAGGGAGTCATTTAGAGATCTTGGGTAAATATATAAAAAAGAAAAAAATGGCAGGGATGGTGATACGTCCTGCTGTGAGTGTGGGTGACTGGACTCAATAATCTCTGAAGGTGCCTTCCAGCTCTATGAGATAGGTATGTCTCCCTGTATTTAGAAATAGCTGCTACCTTCCACTATTTCCATTAGACAAGGGTAGAGGGCAGTACAGTGGTCTTTTTGGACTAGGCAAAAGACAGGAGAGTGTGGAGTTAGACATGTAAAATTTCAGGAAATTTTGAAGGAATGGTTAAAGAGGATTTTTTTTTCTGTTGCTTGGGAAAAATGGAAACATTTTGAGAATTTGAAATATCGGAGGTAGTTATTTGTTTATAAAAACTTCATTTACTTTTTAAAGAATGGATATATGTGGAGTATAGTTTAGCACTTAAAACACTATTTGGTATATTTGTGAAATAAATATAAATTCTTTAGTTTTGATTTGAATAATAATGACAAACCTATGTAGCATTGGGCTTGGACCTGCAGCTGCAGCTGCATCTGGTAGTCTGCAGGTAAACAGGAAATGTTGAAAATAGAAAGCATCAATCTTGTTGTAAACAAAAAGGAAGGTTGTAAGCTTTGGGTGCAGAAATTGTATGCCAATAAACCTGACCTAACATCATTCAGATCCAGAAGGAACTTGTGTTTCTAGAGAAAAGGTTTTGAAGACGATGTAACTGTAACATTGTTAACAGAGCATAATATTAAGGATCAGCAGTAAATTTGGGTATATATCCAACTTTACAGTAACAATACCAGATACTTCAATACAGTGTCATCATACATATCAGCGGTTCACAACCAGGGCATGTGGGGGTACACTGAGGTCTTCCAGGGAGTGCATCAACTTATCTAGATATTTGCCTAGTTTTACAAAAGACTGCATTAAAAAACACCAGTGAAGTCAGTGTAATCTAAAAGTTCATTCAGAAAATGGCTTGTGTTTACTGCTTCATGTGCCTTACATTGAAATGTAAGTACAATATTTCAATTCCAATTAATTTATTTGGTAGAAAGTCAGCAAGTTTTCAGTGGTAGTCTTCTGTGATATTTTTGCATGTTTTTAAGTGAGGTACTTTACTAGTGTTTTTTTAATGTAGCCTTTTGTAAAACTAGGCAGATGTCTAGATGAGTTGATATACCCCTGGAAGACCTCAGTATATGCCCAAGGAGATTCATACCACTGGTTGAGAAACACTACCTTACCCACTGTCTTTGACTTCCAGTGCTGGTCTCTCTCTCCTTGTACAGTATGTCTCCCCACCCTAACCATTCTCCATCTCCTTATTTCCTTCTGCTTTCTCCCTGGTTCTGTGTCCCAGTATATCTGTCTTTACGGCTGTTGTCTTGCCCCAGCTCCTTACTTTTCTTAGTTTTCCCTCCCTACCAGCTAAATGGTTTTCCATTTTCCTAGTTCCATCCACCGTCCTACTTGTTGCCCCAATCACTTCATCACTTGTCCCCCTTTATCTCAGCCAGGCTCTTGTGTCGTCTGCATTCAAATCAAATACTTTATTCCTCTGGGCTGCTTTGTTCCGGCTGGGAGGTCTCTGAGAGCACAAGAGAAATAGGCTTCCTCTCGCCACAAGAAAGCATGAGGATGGAGTCTGTAAGATTTTACTCCCAAAACTGAAGATACATCTAGTGGGCATGTTCACACTGCAATTTTTCAAAGTATTTTAAAGTAGTCAGATTTAGGTTGATTTTCATGGAATCAGCAAAAGACACATCCCTGACATAAAAAATACTGGCATGCACAGGAAAAGATAGCAGAATACCTGAAAATGAGCAAATCATGTTTTTTCCTTAGGCTGAGTCTCAAAAGTGGAACTATTGAACTCTTTTGACTGGAAGTTCCCTCCTGCCACTCCAAAAGAAATCCAGCCCAAAGAAGACAACTAGTATGGAAAATTTCAGTCCTAGTAGTTAAAGTTCAACAAAGTAATAAGCAACCAAAAAAGGAGTCTTAAGACTGCCTGACAACTCCCAGTATTAGGTGGTGTGATTACATTACCTAAAATAACGTAAATATATCACAATTATCAGAGGGATAGCCTAGTTAGTCTGTATCTTCAAAAACAACAAGAAGTCCTGTGACACCTATAGACTAATATATTTTGGAGCATAAGATGATGAAGCAGGTGTTTGCCCACGGAAGCTTATGTTCCAGAATATCTGTTAGTCTGTAGGGTGCCCCATGACTTCCTGTTGTTTATAAACATACACAAGCATTATATATTTCCTAGGAATGTTGATTACTCACAGTTAACTCATATGATTAACTGAAAAAAATTTTGATTAAAAATTAATCATGATTCTTGGTGGTCACTCGATACTATACAACTGCACTCAACACCAAAATAGTGTAAAACTTCAGAGCCTGCAGATTTACTCAGTCCTACTTCTTGTTCATGCAGTTGCTGAGAAAAACAAGTTTGTTTACGTTTATGGGAAATAGTGCTGCCCACTTATTTACAGCATTGCTTGAAAGTGAGAAAAGGTGTTCACTTTGCCCTTTTGTAGTTGGTATTGTAAGGTATTTACATACCAGATATGCAAATTACTTGTATGTCACTTCATGCTTCAGTCATCATTCCCAAGGACATACTTCACCACTGTTTAAAAAATAGTGTGTTAATTAAATTTGTGATTGAACTCCTTGGAGAGAATTGTATTATCTCCTGCTCCGTTTTACCCACACTGCTATATGTTTCAAGTTATGGCAGTCTCAGAGGATGACCCAACATGTTGTTTGTTCTAAGAACACTGCCACTGTGGATCTGGCAAAACACAAAGATGGTACCAATATGAGGTTTCTAAAGATGGATACAGCATTTGACCCAATGTTTAAGTATGTGAAGTGCCTTCCAAAGTCTGTCACAGAGGAGTTGTGGCGCATGTTTTCAGAAGTCTTAAAACAAAAATATTCTCTTGCAAAAATGAGCCACAGTTAAAGCAACCTTCTGCTGGTGGCATGAGACTCGGGTAATGAAAATGAACATGCTCTAGTCCACACTGCTTTGCATCATTATTGACCAGAACCCAGGATCAGCGTGGATGCACATCCTCTGAGTAGTGATTGAAACAAGAAGGGATATGTGAATCTTTAGCATATCTCATATGTAAATATCTCGTTATGTGTATCTAACAGTGCCATGTGAACACCTGTTCTCACTTTCAGGTGACTTTGTAAAGAAGAAGTGGGCAGCATTACTTCCTGCAAATGTAAACAAGCTAACTTCTCTCATTGGCTGAACAGGAAGTAGGACTGAGTATATTTGTAGGCTCTAAAGTTTTACTTTGTTTTATTTTTGAACACAGTTGTTTCTTTACATAATTCTATACTTTATGTTGAACTTTCACAGTAAAGAGCTTGCACTACGCTACTTGCAATAGAGGAATTGAAAAACTCTGTTTATTTTGCTTTCCATGGTACAAATATTTGTAATAAAAAATAAACAAACTGAGCACTATACATTTTGTATTCTGTGTTGTAATTGAAATCAGCAAATTTGAAAATGTAGAAAACATCCATAATATTTAAAAAATGCATTCTATTATTGTTTTGTGTTATTAATCATGATTATTCCAATCATATGATTATCATGCTTATTTTAATCACTTGACACCCCTACTATTTTACACGTATATATAATTTTAAATATTATGTGTAATTTTCAACTTGCAAAGTAATTTATTGCAAAAGTTTCTCATCTCTTCCGTTTTCCACAACATCAAACTTTCATATGTTTATTTTAGGGCACAGAAAATCCCATCAATGTTGGTAATGTTTTAATCAGTTTTTACACTTGTGGAACTTAAAATATGTAATGCAGAATTGTGAAGGATGTTATAAAGGGCCTGGGAATGACTGGATGATTTCTCAGAGAGATATGCAAAGCATCTGAAACAAGTATCAATAATATGCCATAGCATTTTGAATTCTGTTTGTCATGAAGAGGTAGTCTGTCTGTGTCACAGAAAAATTATTTTAGAAATTTTGGAGTCTTTTAAATATGTTACTGAAACTGTTTCTTTGTGTGTGAAGGCTCGGATTATAACAAGGTCTTAAAAATAGCTAGACAAATTCATGGAGGCTAGGTCCATTAAAAGCTATTAGCCTGGATGGGTAAGCAATGGTGTCCCTGGCCTCTGTTTGTCCAAAGCTGGAAATGGATGGCAGGAGAAATCATTACCTGTTCGGTTCACTCCCTCTGGGGCACCTGTTGTTGGCCACAGTTGGTAGACAAGATACTGGGGTAGATGGACATTTGGTCTGAACCACTATGGCCATTCGTATGTTTTACTTGTAAATACAGTGGCATGAGTCCAGCTATACAGGCCTCAAAGTGTAAAGGGGATATTAAGAATAACAACAGTAAAACACTTTTAAAATCATTTTAATGGCACTTTTATGTATCCAATACTACTTTAAATCCTGTCTCAAGGTACTTAGGACTAAAAATAAGCATATTGTGAGCCTTGCTGAAAAGCAGAGGATCTCTTTGTTGACAGTTGTGGAAGATTATAAGATGGCGTGTCATCAACCTGACATGAGTCTATTGCTCAGTTCGCATTAAAAAAACAAGAGGGTTATAGGAATTTTCAGGGGAGAGGTGAGAGTATCCCATTTTCTCTGAGCCCTGTCCTGCATGCCAACCCTCCTCCCCAGCCCAATGAAAGAGAATGAGGGTAGGAGAGAATGAGTGCAGGAGGGTGGGAGGGGTTGTGCTGGTGGTGTAGTGAGTGTGGCAGGGCCTTGTGGAAGGGGCAGGGGGCAGGGGCATGGGTGTTTGGGTTTGTGTAGTTAGCCAGTTGGTAATCTTAGATAAATCCTAAGTAAGATGGATTCATGGTCAGTATACAGTAAACCCTTGTTTTACACAGCTTCACGTTGCGTGGAACTCGCATTAACATGAGTTTTGCACAATGTGAAGCTGCTGGGCTGTCAGCCTGTCTAGCTTCCCACAGCTGCAGGCAGGCTAAGAACCCCTTCTCCTGTCTTCCCAGAGGGGTGCTAGGCACCCCTCTGGGAAGGTAGGGGGAAGGTTTTTAGCTCACCTAGCTGCCTGCCCGTGCAGGCAGCCAGGTGGACTAAAATCCCCTTCCCCTACCCGGAGCCCCAGGAAGTGGCAGCTGTAGGTGCCCCCTGCCCCCTCCGAGGGCCCCAACCCACCTCCCAAGCCCTCCCCAATGTACGTGAAATTCAGGGTATGCATACCTCGAGGGATTACTGTATAGGTGAGGTGGTAAAAGGTACATTAAAATACAGTATATATCAATAATATCAATGTCACATATGTGGAGGAGATGTGTATAAATGTTTCTATATAATTTTTCTTAAAACTCAGTAGGGCAAAAATAAAATTGTCTCTGGTATGTAATATGGATAGCAGGCAATCTACACAGTTACTGGAATCTTATACAAGTGGGAAACGACCACATTCTGTTGGCAGTGAAATATGGTATATGGTCTACTGTGTGAATCATACAGTGATATGTTTTTAAATTACTCGTATTAAGATAATACCAGAATATTTCCAGAGGCAGATTTACTTGGCTATTCTGCGAAATTTCATCTTTAGACATAGCTTCTGTAATTTGTGGTTGTTACAGAGGTGGTTTTAAGGATGTCTTTGTAATCCTCCTCCTTTTTTTCTGAGCTAAAGAGCCAGAAAAGCCACAAATGATTTTAGAAATTTTTGAGTATAATATGAAAATGAAGTGAGTTATCTGATACAAATGTTTGTTAAACTCTTTGGAGATGCAATATAATAATAATGCTATTCTTGTACACGTGAATTTTTGTCCTTTTTAGAGTTCTCCAAACAGTAAATTAAACTGATGATTTCCTGCGTAATAAGGTCAATGCCAAGAAATTGCACTTTAAAGCAAAACACATCAGATCACAATAACTATATTTGACTAGAAAAATAATAGTTGATGAAATGTACCATTAGAATCTGTGGCTAAAACTTGCAAATCTAAGTTACTGGAAGTTAAGCTCTTAAATGAAGTTTTTTAAGCACTTAAAAATTTTTCCTGAATTTCAGAGTTGGTGAACATCCACAAAACTCTTTTGAAAGAGGAACTTCTGAAAATAGATTTAGAACACTATCTTTACTCAGACAGTTTGTGTGGCCTGGGTGCCAACACCTAATCTCTGTGTTTGAAGTCACTGGAGCAACCATGATGATTTATTTAACGACTGTTTGCTGGTCCATAAAATTTTATTTAATTTTTTTTTAATTTTGAATTTTGCTTCCTATTTTTAAATGCATTGAGTTGACAGCACTAGAAATAGAGGTGTAATCTGCACAGATTTAATTACAGCAGCAGTGCAACCTCTCCTGCTGATATATCTCAGTCTTGACCTACTGAATTTTCCTTTATAGATGAAATAGAGGATGGTTTACTTTCTGTGCCAGTTCAGTTTTGATTGTTTTCAAGTGGGCTATCAAAAGGCCATTGAATGGTAAAGACTATGGAAGAGCGAAGCAAAGTCCACTGTTGCACTAACTTAGGTTCATACTGATAACCTTTATAGTCTGCTGGCTATGCTTGATATAATACATACAAGTATAATGCAAAAATTCACATGAAAGTTAGTTCAGGAACAGTAAGTAGAGTTGCCGGCTTTCTAATGGCAGTGGGGTCGCCGTGGTAGTCTGTAGCTTCACAAAAAAACAATCAGTCCTGTAGCACTTGATTTGGAGTTGATTATTAGAATCCAGGGGTTTTTTTATACCAGGAAGAGGGTGGGTGGGAGCAGAAAGAGGGGGGTGGGAGAGGGGGGAAAAAGAAGCATTGTCTGTAACTAATAGGACTAGTGGAAGAAATAAATCAAGTGGGATATGTGCCATTCCTGAGATTATCAAAGGTTGATTCTAATTATCTATTCCTAATCTGAAAATCTGAAGTGGGTCTTACGCGCAAAAGCTCATTACCTAATAAATCTGTTAGTTTTTTAAGTGCTACAGCACTTCTTGTTTTTTCAATAGCAGAAAACCAACCTTTGCCCCAACCCTGCCCTGTCCCTTTAAAAGGCTCAGCCCTGGCTTCTGCCTCACCTGTTTTTTCAGATCTCCTCCTCTTTCCTTCCCCACTTTCTCCATCACTCGCACTGCTGAGCTCCTACTTAATTGCATATTTTCACCAGACTGGGGCAGAGAGTTGTGGTGTAAGAGGGGGTAGGGGCTCCTGATGCTGTAGCTGGAGCGCAGGAAGGAGGTTGAGGGTTCGATGTGTGGCAAGAGGATCGAGGCTGAGAAAGGTGGTTGGTGTGTGGGAGAGGGAGTGCAAGTTGCAGCATGGTGTAAGATATGAGTTTAATGTGCAAGATGGGGTTCAGGGCTGGGGCGGGATGTTTGCAAGAAAGAGGGGTGGCGTATTCTGGGCTCTGGAGGAGAGGATGCAGGAGGAGCTTTTAATCTGGAGCAGAGTATTGCGGTGCAAGGAGAGCATTCAGGGTGTGGGCTTTGTCTGGGCAGTGCTTACCTCGGGCAGATCCTGGAAGTGGCTGCAATGTCTGGCTCCTAGGCAGAAGCACTGCCCCCGTCCACAGGCGCCGGCTCTGCAGCTTCCATTGGCTGGGGTTCCATGCACTGGGGTGAGCAAATTTATTACAAAGAAAGGAATTTTTTGAATTATCTTTCTGGAAATATGTTTCTAATAATACTCAGCCAGTCAGATGACTCATGGCCTTCAGAACAAAAATGGCAGGTTGTCCAAAAAGTGGCACCAAAGGGAGAACTGAGAAACATGCAGCAGAGCCTTCAGATTGTAATGAGACTGGATTGTTTTGGTACTATTTCATTTGAGAAAGTTTAATCATGAGACTGGATCTGTATTCCGGTCCTGGGAACACAGGAAGTTTCGGCTGTGTTCCCATGTTGAATGGGCTTTCATATTACTGGGAAAATTGTGTGTGTTGGCAGGAGGGGTGTAAAAATATCTGTGGTTTATGTGGCTTATTGGATGAAATGCTGGCTTTTCCACTCTGTGGTTTAAATTTCCATGTGCTTGGTTTTGTAGAATTTGTTTTTTTCATATGTTGTTTTTCTTGAAAGTCGAACTTTGTGGTGTTTGGGCATAATATTCAGGAATTAGATGGCATATAGAACTGATAATGGGATTGATGGGTGCTCTGATATATATCATATATCATTTTGATTGCAGAATAGAAGGTTTGATATGTATTCTTTTACATTTAGGTAACCAGTTCAAAATTGTGTGAAGTAGTTGATAACTGAGAGGGAGATTTTGAAATGCGATTATCTGCTAAGTCTGTGTGATGTCTATGAGACTTGTGTTTGGAAGTCTGTCCATCACCATCACTGGTTCCACATTAGGGCTTCTGTCAAAGGCTACACATACACTACAGTAATCTGTAGACAGAAGATATCTTCCGACAAAACTTCGGTCAACAGATTGCAGCCACACACGAAAGCAGATCTCTGTTGATCTTCACTGTTGACAGACAGCGTCTGGACTGCCAGGTCGCTGTCTTGACAGAACGGTCAACCGGAAGCACAGCAGACAGGGCTACCCGGTGACCCAGAAACTCTGTCTGTGGACAGATGCCTCCCCCCCGCCCCCAGGAGCATCCACACTGCTTTTTTGTCAACAGATTCTGTTGAGAAAGGCGTTCTGCCTCATGAGGGATGGGCAGAAGGCTGTCGACAAAAGTGATGAGTTCTGTTGACAATATGTCAACAGAACCCATTTTTAATGTGGAGACTCTGCAAGTTTTGTTACAACAGGGGTTTGTCGACAAAACTGTCCAGTGTAGGTGTAACTAAAGAGTTCTAGCACTGAATGGGCAGAAAAACTGAATTCTTCTATCTTCTGGAAGTGATTTCACCCATTTAGATATATTAGAAGAGTAGCATGAAGCATTTAAAATTCCAACAGAAAAATTGTAAAATCCTAAATAACAAGATTAAAAAAAATTGGGAAATTTTAAACTGTATGGGTGAAATCCTTACCCTCTAGAATCCTAGAAAAAAAAACAGTTGATTTCAATAGGACCAAGATCTTATATAGATATATAATCAGTGCCATAAATAATCTAAATGGTATTTAGATGACAAGGAAATGTGTAAGGGATGCAGAAATCTGTGAAAACAATTCATTTTGAAAACTGCTGCTCTGCCAAGGAAGGAGAGCAGTATAATTTTCCAGTGTCCTAAATTTGTTGTAATGGTCTGGATTATAGACAGTCGTACTCAGTCTGAAGGCATCTTTTAAGGTAACTTGAACTAGGTTCCCAGTGGTTTCAGTTTTCCAAGTACTTTTGGAAAGGGGATCTGCTGGAATTTAGTTGGAGTTTTTGCAGTGTTTTTTGAAGTTAAACATTTCAATTTGAGGTAATTCATCTATGTCTGCAATATTTTACAAATTAATCAATACCCTATTCTAATATGCATTTCTTCTATTAAATCATCTTCCTAGAGTTTAATTCTGATCCTCAACATCAGTGTCAGTACACCTGCTCATCCTTGGAAGTTGTTCTTGCTCATTATCAGTGCCTTTTTTGTCTGGGGAGGCTGAGATATCAGTGCTCAGTACCAGCACAAAAAGCACTGTTTATTATTAAGGTTCACATTAATAAATTTAAGGCCAGGCAGGTCTTTCTGATTACCTAGTCAAATTCCTTGCATTATCCAGGCCAAAAAAACTCACCCAATTTCTTTGATTCCGTAACTTCTGTTAGAACTATAGTCTATCTTTTAGAAAGAGATGCAGTTTCAGATTAAGGCCAGGTGTGCACTAAAGGGGAAGGTCGAATTAAGATGCACAGCTCCACCTATGTTAATTATGTATTTGGAGTTGACGTATCTTAATTTGAGTTTTCTGTGTGGTCTCCACGGAGCGAGATTGACCAGAGCAAAGGCTGCTGTCGACTTCCCTTACTCCTCAGGAGGTGCAGAAGTACCAGCATCAATGGAAGCACCTTCTGAGTTCCATTGAGAATGTTCCTAAATTGAATTCCGGAAGATCAGCCACAGCAGCATCTATCTTCTACATAGTGAGGACGTACCCTAAGGTTCTGCGGGCTTGTCTATACTTACCGGAAGATCAATGCTCTGGTGGTTGATCTTCCAGAGTTTGATTTTGCGCATCTGGTGAAGACACCACAAAATTGATCTCTCTGGGCTCAGCCATTGACCCTTGTACATCTGTGCTGTCGCATAAGGTAAGGGAGGTTGATGCAAGACTATAGAGACTAGGTCTTCACTAGGGAAAAAAATTGATTCTGATATGTTGATCCTGGGTGTCACCTACCACAATCGCGTTACCAATGAGGAGATACTACAAAGATGTGGGTCACGGGCACTGCAGGATATCGTGAAAGAGTGCAGATTGCGGTTTGCTGGACACATTCTGTGTCTGCCAGATCAACTGCACCCAAAGACTGCAATGAGATGGATATCGGCAGAGGGAAGACGGAAGAGAGGCAGGACACTCAAGACCTTGCGCACCACATTTAAGGAAGACTTATTAAACATTGGTATATCATGGGAGGAGGCGGAATTATTTGCGGCCAATCAAAATTGCTGGCGAGCACTTGTTGCCCAATGTGCCCAGATGCACAGGCAGACCTAAGTCTAAGTCTAAGATATGTTGATTCTAGCTACACAAATGCCAGAGCTGTAATTGCATATCTGAAATTGACTTATTTCCCTAGTATAAGCTTATTTTAAGAGCTAGAAACCCATCAGATCTCTGGGTAAGTTATTCCAATGGCTAATTATTGCAGTTAAAAATATGAACCTTTTTCTAATCTAAATTTCTCTAGCTTCAAGTTCTGACCACTGGACCTTTTTATGCCCAGTGGAGAGCTGTCTACACTCAGAAATCTGACTCATATAGGAACTTGTAGATTGTGCTCAAATCACTTCTGAACATTCTTTTGAATAAACTAAGTAGATTAAAGCTTCTTAATTCTCTCCTGCTATTAACCTTGTTTTTTAGATGTTGATCTTTGTAGTTAAGTCAAAGCAGGTCTACTTTCAGACTTGTGTTGTAAGTTACTAATGGTAGGAAGAATTTCACTGCAGACGTCGTTACATAAAATGAGACACTCAATCCAGTTGATAAATATTTTTCTTTAGGATCATTTTATTTGGTACCTGGTTTAAGTATAAAACAGACTTAGTTGATATCAGTACTGAAAATACAGTAATTTGCATTGGCCAGTATTTCATTTAAATCCGTAATGTGAGTGTTAATCAAGGAAATAGATGAGCACGTTAAGGTATGTCTGCTGTGCCCTGCAGTTTGGACTACAAAAGCATGAGTAGCAGTGTGCACCATGGAGGGGTGCTAATGGTTAACCAGTAGTGACTGGAGCATCCTCGTCCTCCTCTCTGCCACCACAGTCAAGAGGTTGCTCCAGCCCCTAGTGGCTGCCAGAGGAAAGGGTACTCCAACTCAGCCAGAGCAGTCTGTGTCTGCAGCAGCTCGGGGGAGGAAGGGGTGGCGCAGCCTCCAAACCTCTCCGCCTCCCCGCCCATACCCTTTACTTGGTTAACTGGATAAGCAATTAAGGTGGGCTTTACATCCCTAGTAGCAAAGTGCAGTATCGTAACTCCCCTTGTCTGGGCATTGAGCATGAGCTATAGGATTCCTAGTTTACATTAATGTAGTCTTGTTTAAAGAGAACAATATTAATGTGAACTAGGAACCTTTTAGCTCATCCCTCAGCATCCTCCCAGGGGAGTTACAGCACAACACTTTGGTCTGCACAGCTATTCACACTCTCGTAGTCTGAATTGTGGGCCAATATAGATAAGCCCTGAGTAATAGAGCCTTTCCTTGTGACTTGGACTTTATACAGGGAGCATGGTAATGTCTGGTTTTAAAAATGGCAGTTAAACATAACTAAAAGATGGCTGCTTGTTTCTTTTCGCAGATGTTTTATAGTAATCTTTTGCAAGGTTATAGATACAAAATTTGTATCTGCATCCACATTAGTATCTGTAAAAATGGACTGTGAATAACTGTATCCAGAAATGTGGCTATTCCCTTTTTCCTCTTTGTCTTAGGCATACTTATATTTCTCAGGGTTAAAAGTGTTTTTGTTGAATCTTTCAGCTGCTACCCACATTCTTGATCTGATTACATATTTATTTGTTGTGAATGTGGCTTTTGATTGATTAGTGTATGCATATAAACACTGGTGTATCTTTCTCCTCCCCTTAAATCAGGTCTTCAAAATCTGTATTATACACACTTCTCCAAATCTCCGTGTAATGTATTATCCTTTTAGATTTAAGTAAGTAAATTAATCCTACAGTGTTTTCTTTGGCTGGGTCTACACATGCCCCTTCCTTTCAAAAGGGGCATGTTAATGAGCGGGTTCGAAATATGCTAATAAGGCACTGCAATGAATATGCAGCGCCTCATTAGCATAATGATGGCCTCAGCGATTCGAAAGTGTGGCTTTTCGGATTGTGCGTGGCCTGTGGAGACGGGACCTTCCAAAAGGACCCACCCCGCCAGTTTTTGAAAGCCCTTCTTCCAATCACCGGATAGGATGAAGGGCTTTCGAAAACTGGGGGGGGTCGTTTTGGAAGGTCCCGTCTCCATGGGCCGCTCACGATTCGAAAAGCCGCACTGTCAAATCTCCGCAGCTGCCATTATGCTAATGAGGCGCTGCATATTCATTGCAGCGCCTCATTAGCATCTTTCGAACCCGCTCATTAACATGCCCCTTTCGAAAGGAAGGGGTACGTGTAGACACAGGGTTTGTGTATCATAAAATATCAGTATTAAGAAATACAAACAAATATGAATTTGGTGCCACTTCAGTTTATCAGCTTTCACATTTTAGGGGCCTGATTCTTGCAATCTCTTAAGTATATTGAGCTTGTGGTCTACTCACATGTCGGTTGTAGGATCACAGTCTATGTTGAGTAATGGTTTTGGGATTAGGCATTTTAAAAAAAAAGTTAAATTTAAATTGAAATTGAAATTCATTTAATTAGGGGTCCAAATATTTAACAAAGAACTTTACTATTTGTATAATTCTTTTACGTATGATTTGATGGTATGGATGTGCTTCATATTTGCCATCCATCAGTATTAAATAAGTAAACTTTATAAACCCTGTGACTTTTACACTTGCATGTTGTATAGAGTGTTAAGAATCACAAATTCATCCGGGATACCTTTATGAATACCTTTGGTTTGGGTGACTTCTATATTTTACAACCCATTTGTAATGCACCGACTTTGATTTATGCTAAAAATAAAAACCTATGATGTGTTATTTTGGTTTGGCAGAAACAATGCAATGAGCTGTCAAAGGCAAAGAATATGCAGAAGCTGTAATTCCCATTTTACCACTGTAGAATAGATTTGGCCGGATTATGCCTTCAATACTAATCTATTTCTGTGTGGCCAAACAGATTTTTGGAGCCTGTCACAGCATATTTACTTTCTGTTCTCTCCACTTCAGGCCAAATGTTATAAAGTAGTATATTTTTTTGGATCATGTACTGTGGTGATGTGAAGGAAAAAAAAATTGAAAAGAAAAAAAGTAACATTTTAAAACATCTGATCTAGAATATTTTTGAACAGAAGTTGCCACTTCATTAAATTTGGTCTTGGTGAGTTGTATATTTTCAAACTGATTTTTTAAAAAATTATCTCATGTTTTAAAGAGAAGGGTGCTTAAAATTCTTCTTTAAAAGTTGCATTCACATATGCTGCAAAATGCTTGAACATATTTTATTTTATATTTAATTTTGAAAATAAAGCCTTGTCCTGTCTGGCATGAATTACCCATTTCCATTACAGTGAAAGTGCAATTTTCAAACACTCTGTTTAGGCTCCAGTGTTTAAGGCAGGGTTGTGGAACATCAGAGTTAGCCTCTGGCAAGTCGTGAGATGGTTTGTTTACCTAAGAATCCACAGGCATGTCCCCCTTCCTCCACAGCTCGCAGTGGGCACAGTTTGCTGTTCCCAGCAAATGGGAGCTGTGGGCTGGGCCACCATTTCCTGCAGCTTTCTTTGGCCACCAATGGCAAACTGGGAGCTATAGGACTCCATGCGTGAGGATGCTCAAGAAAACAAACAGTCTAGTGGCCTACCAGCAGCTAACCCTGACAAACCATATCTAGTCTGCAGACCAGACACCCCATCCCTTGTTTATGGGCCTTAATATTCTCCATATGTTGGTTATGCTTATGGTCCCGTAGTTATCCAGTACCATTTTTATTCAAATGTTTTCAATATCCTATAACCAAATAGGAATAAGGGGATTTTGATGTCTGTGGGGTGCTTTCTCAAAGGACCCCGTGTAGAGGAGCAGCATGCGATTGAAAGCAACACTTTTGACGTGCCGCGGCTGCTGCTATGCTAATGAGGTGCTGCCTATTCATTGCATAACCCATTAGCGTATCCTAAAGTGTCTCATTAGTATCCCCCTTTCAAAAGGGGGTTGCTAGTGTAGACGTAGCCTTTGGGTGAACAAGATTGCAGTATACATTTTACAACTCTTCTCTGTGTTTTTAATTTTAATTTAGCTTTTTATTTTGAAAAATAAATAAATAAATTCCCTCCTTCTTTCACCTCCATTCCCGAACAGATGATAGCATCTCTGCTGCGAGCACATCTGATGTCCAGGACCGTCTTTCAGCTCTAGAGTTTAGAGTGCAGCAACAAGAAGATGAAATCACTGTGCTAAAAGCTGCCCTGGCTGATGTTTTGAGACGTCTTGCGATCTCTGAAGACCATGTGGCCTCTGTGAGAAAATTAACACCAAGTAAAGGTAATGATGTGTAGTGTTTACTGTATGTTGACTGGAGTGTTTTGGATTTGATAGATTCTAGTTTTTCATTTTGGAATATTAACAGTTGTAATTTTCTACATTTGAATTATCTGTTGTCTTAAATATGAAAGCTGGTGGTCATAAAATGACTTTCAGTGATTTTTCAGCCAGGTCTTTTTTTTATAGCATAGAGATCTGAAAACTGAAACTGTCTTTTGCCCTTTGCACTAGAGTAGTGGTTCCCTACCTTTTCAGGTACATGGCACACTTCAATGAGCCAAACAATTCCATGGCACGCCCACTTTTTTCAGCTGAATCGATTGCTCATATATGTCACATTTACTTACATTTGCTGTAGTTGCAGTCTTATTAGAGAGGTTTGAAACATAGTAGTGCATACAGCAAGCTAAACAAGGATCAAACGCATTAATGTTTAAAATCTACCATGGAATACACCATTTTAAGACTGTGAGCACAGATACATTTTCAACATCTGCTCAGTGCCACGATGGGATGTTGAGTAAACAAGAAACAACAGAAAGCAGGCTTTCCTCTGCCAGCCCATTGGAGCAAGGACACAGCATTTAAACCACCAGCCAGCTACAACAGGCTCCTGCCCTCATTCCATCTCCCTTACCACAGCAGGGGGTGGGCTACGGGCTGGGAAGCAGCCTTTCAGCTGCCTTCCAGTGTGAATGGGTCCTGCAGGGTCAACATTTCCCTTTATTGTGGCTCTCCAAAGAGTCTCCTGGGGGGTGAAATTGATGAACCTGGCAGCAGCTGGGACTCAGGAAGCCTTGCTGCTTGAGTCCCATTTGGCATAGGGTCCCACACTGGCTCTGCTAAGAACCACAATAAGGGAAAATTGATGAAATTTCATAGCATACTTGGAGAGTTCTTTATAGCACACCAGTGTACCACAGCACACTGGCTGAAAACCATTGCTCTAGAGAATCAGCGTTAAGAACACCTTGAACATGGAAGCTGTTCATATTCTGTCAAGTTTGTAGTTCCAAATTAAACATTCTAATGTTTCTTTCAAACATTTGCAACTGAACATAGACTTTCAAACCTTAACAGTTTTGAAATGCTACTATGCAGAAGAAAAATACTGCTTTCCCTTTATTTTTTAGTAGTTTACATTTAACACAGTATCATGCTGTATTTGTTTTTTTATTTGTTTCTGTTGCTGCCTGATTGTATACTTCCAGTTCCAAATGAGGCATTGTAATTCAGAGATTCTGCTGTACTTATATTTACGTGATAGTTTTGTGAACTTCACTTATTCCTTGTAAAAACACAACTATCTACTTGGACAATAGTATACTTTACATGAAGATTGTTTAACATGGATCCTGATGTTTGGATGCAGACTGGTAGCTCTCTAAACACAAAGCAAGATTCTTCTTAAATATCAGCTGAGGACAAAGCTGGTCAACTGAAGCTTCTTACTAGAAGCTGCCCTTAAAAAATAAAAAAAAAAAGAGTTCCAGTTTATGTTCAACTATCAAGGAAAAGACAAGGTGAAGGAAATATTAAAGAAGGAATTATTTTTTAAAAATAAATACATATATTTATACAGAAATTTTTCACCATCCTTTTGTTCCTTTCCTTGAAAATTGCCATCTAATCACTATTATCAAATGTTTGAGGTTTCCTTAACATTTTTATATGTACTTTCTTCATGTTCTGTGTTTATATGTTGTGGAAGAAAGAGGGCCCAAAACATAAGCCTTTGTATCAGAGGCCTGGGATAAAGTAGTGGTCAAAACATTACTGCTATAAAACAAAGTAAATTATGAGGAAGAAACACTCATTCTGAAGATCTGATAGGGACAAAACACAGATGCAAAAACATTCCAGAACACCCCGTACCAAGAAGGGTCCATTCCCTAATGATAACAGGACTATACACTGATCACTTTTAAAGATATGGTCAAAATGATACTGTGATGGATAGGAACATACAAGGTGATGAGTACTGGCATTGCCTGTGTCAGAGGACCACATGTATCTTGTTTGTGCTAATACATCAAATGAAGTTTGAGAGGGAGTGCCTTTGGCCAGCCTTTGAGGCAGTAGCAAGTCCCATCGCTGATTGAGCTGCATCCTTGTTTATGGGCATAGAAGTACTAGTGGTCTGCTAGATCCTGTAGGGTACTAGTACCGTGCTTTGTTGACGATATAGCTGGCTGGGTGCCTTAGTAACTTAGATTTTGTGCGTCATTGAGCAATGTGCTCAAAGTCTGTACTACCACCTGTCTGTGCAGAGCTAGGACAGCATACAGGGAAAACACACAGCTGAGTATCTGTCAACTGTTATATTGAAAAATGTGATAAACAAGGCAGACATATTTTGTGCTATTCTGCACAGTATGTAAGAATTACAGCTACACTGAAAAGTTAGCAGAAATGATTGAATCATTTCTTAGAGTCTTCCAGTTGTCAGAATTACAGAAGCAGGTAGAATTCTGTGTATATTCCCATCAAACTGTCTACCCAAATTATTTGCCTTTAATTGAATTATACATCCATTCCCCACTGTTGTTGTACTTTTAAAATCAGTATTGTCGTACCAGTAAAGTGGAGTAACACAGTGGTGATTCAAAGCATGTATATACACATATATTTGTTTAAAATATGAAAACTGAAAAATACTGATATTTCATAATGGCTTTAAATGCAGAATAGAAGAGAGATGGCAATTGCTTATTTCATGTCCCCGTGCCAGAAGGAAGAAAGTGTTGACACTTAATTGGCATTGACTCTGTATCCTGCTATTCTGTCTTAATTTGCTGAATGTTAGGCAGTTGTCATCTATGCTTTTAAATTCAGCTTTGTTTTATATGACATTGATCATGCCTCATCAGGATTCAAACTTCCTTGTCTAATATTTTGAATAAACAAAGAACTAGCAAGTGTTTTAGATAAGTACAATAAGTCTGTGTTGCAAGCTGCTCATTATCGTAGAAAAGTGATGCTTTCAAATGCAAAATCATGGACAGAAATGCATACTTAGGCACATAATTTTTGTACTTGGATGGTTAAAGTACTTATATAAGTGGCTAAGTGGCTTGGTTTTGGAGGTGCTAGGTACCCATGGGCTCCACTAAAGTCAGAGAAAGCTGTAGATGGCCCAGCATCTTTGAAAGTCAGGAGTGAAATTTGGTGCCTAGTGAAGTCAGTGGCAACACTCCCATTAATTTCAGTGGGGTCAGGATTTCATCCCAGGTCACTTAAGGAAAAAAAGCAAAGATGCTTAAATTACAAATTATAAATTATATATATTCATTCAGTTCTGAAACACCTAACCCAGTCTTTTCCAACACAGAACATCTAGATTTTATAGTTTGCAAAAATGATTGAATCTGATTTTTAGAAATGTGAGTTATATTGTCTTACTTACTTTACATAAGAAATGGGTCTGTATGCAGGTATACTCCATATACTGAACAGTGTACCTGAATGACACTGGGAAATAAAATGCAGTCTCCCCCAGCTCAAACAACTGTTAAACTTGTCTGTGTTATCTGACAATTATTGTGGTATTTTTAAAGTGGTTATATGCAAATGTGTTAAAGAGCCTTTCACTCATCAACTTTTTTCACTGAAATAACAGACCAAACAAAATTATTATTCAAATGCTAGACTTAAAAGTTTTAAGATACACACTGTTGCTTTGAGTCATGCTCATCTTTGGCTGTATATAAATAAATTAGAGGCCAAATGTCCAAACTAATGAGCACCCCCAAATTTTACTGTAATCACTGTCGGAAGTGACTTTGTATGGCTCCATTCTTAAAGTATTTACAGTACAGATTTAACAATAATTTCTATTATTGTTAAGCTGAATTTCATTCATTTTAGAGGGGGGAAGAGAATACCTCATAAAAGCTTTTAACTTTGCTGCTATATAGCTGGGTAAGTGCATATTACATAACATTTAATTCTATATTAGCACTGAAGTGTTATACTATTTACTATTTGTATTATTGCTTCTTATTTTTATACATAGTGCCAACAATGTGGTAGAAACTGTCCATAAAGGTACTTAGTCACTCCCCCCTGCCTCAAAGAGCTCACAGTCTCTATTTGGAATCTAAAGTCGTGATTAGTTTTACCATAGAATGGCTATTTTAAATTACACAGCTTTTCCTCAAATCCTATAGATCCTCAAAGAGAGACATAACTGGGGAAGGTTGAGTGACATGAACAGGAAAACTGAAAGCTAATATAACAACTTAGGCACTGACTCCCACTGCCAAGGTTTTCAGTGCTTAGACACACACAACTTGAAAACATGTTCATTTTACTCGATCTGGGATTTAGAATTTTTTGAGACACATTTAACACTAAAATCCAAACTTGTTAAGGTTTCTGTTTTATGAAGTTACTTTGAGTACTATGACTGCAGTCTTCAAGTCAAATGAGTGCTGAGAAGGGGTGGGCATGGGTGTGTATATTTATTTATACCTAAATTATAAACAGTTGATTTCTCCCCCTTTTTGCTAGGAAGATACATTTTGGTGCTATCATTATTCCCTTTGTAATGGTCTCACATTCATTCTCTGTTCTGTCTACCAAGACAACGGATGGACTTTGTTCCCTGGGGAAATGTCTGGACTGTTTTACTCAGTAACTGTGAAATTTTGCACAGTGTAGAGTGTCCATAAAGCTAGATCCTCTGCTTCTGCCCTAATTTAGCTGTATTTTAAGGTCTTAAGTAAGATGTAGGGCCATGAAGAGTCCTCTGGGCAGGGTGAATTTCACTCAGTGAAATCTGCTTGCAGTTGTTACCAATTAAACCTCTTCAGAGAGAGGTTTTTGAATCTCGGTGGCTGAATAATAACATAGGAATGTCTAATTCTGACTCGAGCCTTGGGAATTTGTTTACACCTGTTCATGCAGTTACAGAAATAGTGGAAAAAAAGTTTGAGGTATTATTTAAAATTGTATATAAATATGTATACACAATATAAAATAGCTAACATTAATGAGTTATAACTAATTGGTGTGTTTTCTTTATTTTATAAGCAAAAGGACCCTTCTGTGTTGAAGTACCTGCGAGATACACAAGTAAAGAGTATTGCAACTGTTGCATTAGTTTCACTATTGATGACTGGATATTTTTATCATGACACTAGAGATATATAAAATATTATAGAGTGGCAGAAAAGAGATGTTTAGTAACATATTGCCACCAGCATTTTGTGCCAGTCTAAATTTCAGGAATTACCTTTGGACCAGTATTAGTTAATCCATTCAAAGTTAATATTTGGAATTAACATTCCAAAGATGAATATATAATAATAAAATATTGATTATATATATTTTAAATGTTTCTCTTAGTAGAGCAGTTAATTTATTTTCCAGTTGTGTAATAAGCCTGTAAAATTAAGTTTAACTAACTACCAGCATATCTTTAACAAGAGTGCATAATAATATGATTTACACTGGATAAGACCAATCTTCCCAGAACCCTTCAAAATTTACTTTATAAAAGTCATTTAGTATGTGATCCGGCTTTTGCACTGGACATTCTTGCTTACTTGCTGCTGAGACATCTTCCAGAATTGCTATACATTTCCCTGAGGTAGCTCAGCAGTATCTTTCAAAGAGATACTTTCCACAATGTGAAGAGTCTGTGGTGAGCTGACAAAATCAGGTAGACAGAGGCAAATATAAATGACACTTTTTGGTATTCACTCCCACCCCATCTCCCTGTTCAAGCAGATGATATCCAAACTTGGTTGGACAGAAGATCTATAGGATCTTTTGCAGTCTGCTTCAGGATCCTTCAAACTGCTTCAGAAACTGATTTGTCCAAGCTGGATGTCTCTTTGGATGGAACTAATCTTATTTTACCTTTCTTATCCTTCTGTTTCTTCTTGACTAGCATCTAAATCAGCTGTGGATGCTAGCTAGGAACTTTCATAACTTCCCAGTGTTTGTGATATTTTTCTTGTCTGCACTTTTCATCATAATCTTATTGTTATAGTTCAGACTTTCAGGGGAAATCCTCTCAGTAATTTAATAGATTTCTACAAACATAGCAGAAGGGGTGAGTGAGTGAGTGAGTTAGCTCAGTAGGAACTATTTTGTCTGTCTAGTGTTCTCTCAACAGCAGTCAGATCCTCTAGGGGTTGGAGGGAGGTGGAAGTTTAGATGAGAGCTATACGGTGATCTTGTTTTCTCTCCGCAGTTCTTCCTGTCGTATGATTGGGCTAAGCCAGAGGGACAGTTTCTTAATAGTCCGTCTGAGAAAGTATAAGGATCAGGGACCACTGTGTGAGAGAATAATATCTCCATTTGGGGAAAACAAATCAGCAATCATGTAGCAGTTTAAAGACTAACAAAATGATGTATTGGGTGATAAGCTTTTGTGGGACCGACCCACTCCAAGGTATTCCTGCCTCTGTATCTTCTACCAGGAAGTGTTCATAGTCTATGGACATGTGAAGTGCGTCTGTTCCATGAAAGCTTATCACCCAATAAGTCTTTTGTTAGTCATTAAAATGATACATGACTACTGGTTTTTTTTGTTAGAATACAGACTAACCCGGCTACCTCTCTGTTACTATTCTCCATTTGAAGAATACAAGGATACCAATAAGAGAGTTTTATGTCTTACTAGTCATCTGGCAAAGCAGAAGGAAGGTATTCCTTCCTCTGTATCTTCTACCAGGAAGTGCTTATAGTCTATGGACATGGGAAATTCTTTCAAAATAAAAACAGAAGAAGGTTGTTATAATATCTCTCCATGCCTCCACAAACTATGCAAAGAGATGCAGAAAGGCAAATAAATCCAAGGAGGGTATCACATATTATTGGAACCACTCTAATTCAGAGAAGAATTAGCCTCTGCCCAAATACAGGCGTCCCTCTAGGTCAGCACATAGATGTTCCCTTCTGCAGTCTTAATGCTTTTACTTGATAGCTTATTTGTAGCTGGTAAACTGTTCATCTACTCTTTTTGATTATGTATTTAGATGACACTATTCTCTCACTCATATCTGTAGGGCTACAGGTTTAGGATATTGATGTTCGGCGGAGGGAGGGGTATGACGGGCAGCTTCAATAGTTCTGTAAGTGCCATCTCTGTCGTGCGAAGTTCTTTCCTTTTGACAGCCTTGAAGTGTTGGTGCCACATGCCTCTTTACTTGATTACACCAGTTGACACTTATAGATGTGCCAAAAAAAGATTACCTGAATGTTGGAGGAAAGGGAAAACATAGAGTAGTCTGGTGCTTGTGGCTGCCAGTGAGACAGACTGTATCACAGTTGGTGCCTGGGACGCTCTTCGGGTGTCAAAATATATGTAATATGAGAATGCAGCTTGTAGGCACTATGTGTGAATGCAATTCTGTGACATACAGTGACATTAGTAAAGCAGCTCAGTCTCATCATACTAATGATGGACAAGATGCATGTGGTTCCTGTTTCAAGAAGTTGCTATCCAGTTGAAATTACATGTAATTTTCTTCTTCTGTCATGCCTGCTTCTTGAGGTGAAAATGAGATTTTGCACATTTTAAATCTCCAGAAGGACCACGATGAACAAAATATGAGAATGCGAGAAGAGAAATTTACATCAAGTGGCTGCTACACAAAGTCAGTTAATGAAGAGCCATACATTGCCTCTGTGAAGGGCTAATTGTCAGAAGATGGAAATGCCTTATGTGTGAGTGTTCAGGCCAGTGTTGGCAAAGGCGTGTATTACACTTTGCACAAAGACATGTAGGACAAGCCAGTGGCAGTGTGTGTGACAATGTACATTTTTCTTTTATGGATTTTCTGCAGTAGGAGTCTGAAGATTTCCTACGTGATTTGGTATGCACTAGTGCAGGGGGTCCTCAAACATCATTGTACCAAGGCTCACTTCTGATAACAAAAATCACTATGTGACCATAGGAGGGGCATTGAAGCCTGAGCCTGCCCAAGCCTCTCCACCTCACGTAGGGGGACCAAAGCCCTCTAATTGAGTCCCGCCACCCAGGTCTGAAGCCTTCAGGCCCTTGGCCCCAGAAAGTCTGTCCGCTTTAGCAGGCCTATTAAAATCCCAGACCTTGGTTTTAGAACCCTACAATCATGTGTATGTCACCCCTGCCCCCAATACATAATAAACCTAAAGCAAAATCTTATTTCATTGCAGTAATTTGAGCAGAAGATGTAAGATATGGTTTCTCACTTGATCTTCTATTTCATTTCAGTGATACCAAAAAGGAAGAGTAGTGTGGCCAAAAATGTTAGGTTTTTTACTCCATTTTAAAATGCCATCTTTTAAGAGCACCTAGGAACCTTTATGGAAAAAAACGTTAAATATCTTTTACTTGTATTTTTAAGTCAAGCTCAACACATGCTAATGCGCACAATTGTAGATTCTAGTGTAGACACTACAGGACTTGCTTTACTACTACTTCAAGTGTAGGCCTACTCTGCAGATTGGAAGAAGCTCTGAGCTATGAATTTCTGTAGCAGTGAGGGTCTGAGGAGATGCATAATTTAAGCTGGGGTAGGGAGCCTTTTTTGGCTGAGGGGCCCCTGGCCTGTAGACAAATCAGTCAAGGGCCACACAAATGAGAGGTACACCAAAAAGCAAACAAAACCCCCACAACACCTCATTGATGTGGTCTGATTATGGGCTATTGGGTCTGGGCGGGAGGGAGGGGGCAGAAGTGGGCTGAGAATGGCTGATCTGGACCAAAGGGGTGCAGGAGCAGGCTGAAGGTGGAAGGGGTAGAAGGGGTGAGAGGTCTGGGAGGGAGGAGCAGGAGCAGGGTGTGAGTGGGGAGTCCAGGTGGGAGAGAGGGTGCAGGAAAGGGATGGGATGGGGTGCAGAAGTGGTTGAGGGGCATGGGTCTAAGCGATTACTTCATGCGGCTTACCTGCTCCCACCCAACACATGTAGCTCTGCTCTCCTTCCCTGTGATCTCAGAGGCCAATCAGAACAGCAGTATTAAGCCTCCAGGCCATTCTGATGAGGCTGCTGCTGGCCCCTTCCCTTCCCCTGGCTGGGGGAACAGCAGCAAGTGTCAGTGGAGCCTGGAGCCATTTCCTGTCCCTGCCACTCCCAGCCAAGCCTGCAGTCTGGATTGGGACCGCAGCTTACTTGATCTGGTCCACCAGGCTCAGGGCTCCAAAGTCTCCATGCTTCTGCAGGCCAGATGCTATGGATGGGAGCCCCAAGCCTTGCGGTCCAGATCCAGACAAGCCATGATTCAGCTGGGGGTTCCCTGTTTTAAGGAATCTTACTATTACATGTCCTTATCAAGGCCAGCCCCTACAAGCTTGCATGTATATCACTTGGCCACATAGGTAGTCCTGTTGAAGACTGTGGGCTGTATGCTCATGTTACATACATTTTGTCACTGTGAAATCTTAATGTCTTTCCCTTGCAGAGGTTGTTATGCCATCTTCTCTGTTTATGTTAAGATTATTTCTTCTCCTTACTTCCTTTTTAATTTTTCTGTTCTCTCTCGATTCTTCTTTCATTTTTCCATCTCCTTTAACTCCTTCTTGTTTTATTACTCATAATTAGTTTGGATTCTCCTCTTTCCCTCCTTCCCTTTACTTTGCATTCTTTTTAAGACTTTAATGTCAACTAATGAATGTTTAACTAGCTCTTGTCTGAAGAGCTTATTTTTACATCTCGTGTACGTATCAGTTCTATAATTATTAGGTAATACTGTGTGCACTTTCAGCTATACTTATAAGGAAAAATAACTAGGTTACTTGGAAAGGTGTGGTAGCATTATGTGTGTGTGTTTTCAGTGTAAAGAACAATGTGCTGTCTCGGAATATATGTACCTATCAAGTAGTCTTAAATTCATCAAACCTTTATTTCAGTTTGCACAGGTGAGTGAAGATCATAATAAACAGCGTGTAACCATTTTTGAGAGGTAACAGGCCTACAGTTCTAAAATCCTGTGAGATATAGTTGGAAGTAAAAGCTACCATTTTATCAAAAAACACACATTTTCAAAAGTTACTACTGTCACATGTCACTTGTCTGGATTTCCCGCCAGTGTAGCTAATAAAAAGCTATTTTCTTTTTTTTTCCTGATTATTTGGTGTGAGAGCTTTTAGGCTTGTCATGGTCTTCTTTGTGTAATCTTGCTTATCTTTCATTCGCACACTTGTGTTCTTGACAGATTTTAATGACAGGTCTCTTATGAAGTCAGATATTATTGTATGAAAATTATCAGAATGTAGATAGGATCCATTATCCATTAAAGACGTTTTTACTACTTTGATCTTACTGTTGGGCTTTAATTCTGGTCACCACACACTGTATCTCATTTTACAGTTCGCTTGCATCTGGCTCATGTTCCAAGCCAAAAGATAAAGCTGAGTGCTATTCAGTCTGAAAAATTTCAGACTATTTATGTGAGTAGTTAACATACAACATGATACTGGCAGACACATATAATTTGGATTTTGAGCACTTCATCATTTTAGTCTGTTGAATTCTATCGTGGATTTGTGTTATCTCTGCAACTTCATTATAATACTCTACTCTGATGAATTTGAGTCCACTTTGGCTGCTATGAAAGGATATTATTACAGTGGAAGATGAAAAGAGTCTAAGGGTATTTATGAAATTTAGAGTTTTATGATGAGTGTAGATTTCCAGTAGCCAAAACTCATCATTGAAGCTCGAGGGCTGTGAACCAGTGGATTGGCTCTGTTTGAGTGCTCCAGCTAGCATCAGAAATGTTCTGATCCATCCTCTGATCTCCATGGAGAGCCAGTTTATAAATTCATTTATTCAGGGACTGCAGGTAGGTTAGGAATTAGCCCCCCTTCTGTGTTTTGTTTTAAAATGTAAATATATTTCTGTTTTTCAGATTAGATTTTTTTAAAATTAGTTACTATATAAATTTAAAAAAACTAAGGTTTTTTTTAGTTCTTTAAAAAAAGAATGGAAGCCCAATTAATGAATGCGGAGGTGGAGGAGTGTGAAATATTTATAACATTGTGCAAAACAACTTGGAAATTGAAGGTTTTAACATTTTCTTACAAACTAAAAATTCACCCATTTTTCCTCAAGACATTTTAAGGTACACTTTTCTTTAGAAAATAGAGGCTACTTTTACAGCAGGGATGCCTTCATTCCAGAAGCATACTGAAATTTATATTTTTGATTCAAAAGTGGCCATTTACAATGAGAACAATTTGCAAGTTACCAACTTACATTAAACTAAATTAAGCAACCTCTTTTACTGCAGCCTGCGCAACACACAGTTTTCCCTAAAACTTGATGATGTGATTGATACTTGGAATGTGTCCAAGTATTTCTTATATCACTTCTGAATTCCTTATTGCTGTGGGGCTATTTTAAAAAACAATATCTGCTCCAGTTTTAGTGAAAATCAGTTGTTACCTTGATTTAATTAATACAGTGCAAGTCCCTGTCAAAACGAAATTAAACCTTAAATCAGGAGGTGTGCTGTGAATAATCTTAGCACATTGGTGAGCATTATTCAAATAATAATGTAAAAGAAAATCCTTTCATTTTAAATTAAGTTACCACAATCTACTTTACAGATGAAATTTAAAACCCTTTTAATGCGGCCAATATTGAATGGGTGAGAGCAGCTTTTAGCTAGGGAAGAGCTGGGTATGAGTGATTTCCGATTTTATTCATGGATTAAAAAAAAAAGCAGTCATGTAGCACTTTAAAGACTAACAAAATAATTTATTAGGTGATGAGCTTTTGTGGGACAGACCCACTTCTTCAAATCTGAAGATTTGAAATGAGATTTGAAGAAGTGGGTCTGTCCCACAAAAGCTCAACACCTAATAAATTATTTTGTTAGTCTTTAAAGTGCTTCATGACTGCTTTTTTGTTTTCTGAAGATACAAACTAACATGGCTACCTCTCTGTCACTATTCTTGGTTAAGATTTTATTATTTGTTGTCAGACTAAGACACATTATCTTAAAACAGAAAGTTCTTTGTAGATGTAATATCATGAGCCCTGCGTTGCTAGTAGCATTCTCTCCCTATGGAGGAGAAGGTAGTACATGTTTTCCTTCTGATTATGTGCCTATGTCAGATGTTTCTTATTTGAAATATGGTTCATCTGAGCACTTTACCCTCAGCTTGTCCACTGAGTCTTTTGTGTCGATCAGAGAATTCAGAGTTGTGACACTTTATGTCCTCCCATTCACATTTCTGCATAATTGCCTCAGTGGCAGCCTGAGATGTATTGATAATTACCATTTACAGAAAGACAGAGAAGGGTCAGCTACAGTTCAAGGACAAATCAGGAGACTTGACATATTGTACCTCTTTGGAGAAGATAATTTACTTAGTCATTGAAAATAAAACAAGCTCATTTATGTGCTGGTATTACTCAAGATACTTTCCAGCTCGTGATGATTTTATGACTTTGCTGATCTCTATGTCATGAAAATGCATTTATGACATTATTAAAATATCATTTATTTTAAAATTAGACTCTTTATTAAAAAATTAAATCAAACCTGCCCACAAAAGTAGCCTCTCGGGTGAAGCTACCTGACAAGAACTAAGCTTGTTTGATTTGTTGGGGGCTGGAGGAGGGAGGGGAGAAAAGAAAATCAAAATGGTTTCTTATATTCTTCCACTTTTCTTCCACTCTTCCCAGGCTTTTTCAGACTGCTTTTATTGTCCTTTACACCTTCTGTCAGCTTTCAGTAGTACTGTAACTTTGGAGCAACCTGCTAATCAATGTTATACCAACCCCTTATTCCCAATCTACACAAAATAATTCTGCCCTAGCTAGACACACACCATGGAAAATTTCAATGCAGACAATTATTTTGGCAGCCTTATAAGCTACTGAAACCACAGTCTTATAATGTGAAGTGTTGAACTATTTTAATAGACAATGCTGTTTGCCCTTTCCATTATAAAGACCTCACAGCAATGTAAGTTGGTCTGCATTGTTCCACTCTGTAGAGCCCTGCAAATCTGCAGATATCTGCTTTATAGTCATGGGTATCTGCCTCCACAGAGATGGATTTGGATATACACAACTCATTGTTGCAGATAAAGATTTTATGTCTAAAAACCTGAAGATTTGTGGATATCTGTGGATAATTTTTTTGCAGCTGCAGATGTGCATATGGGTACAAATTTTGTATCCATGCAGAGCTCCATCATTCTGTTTATAATGGCCTAGGACTTCATGCCTTGTGGTTGCTACAGTTCACTTGTAACACTACCTTGTGTGTGCTAATGGCATTATGAAGTAATCATACAGTTATCTTTTGGCCAACATCCTCTTCTTGGGCCAGAGTCTGAGTAATTCAATTTTACACTTGATAGAAGTCAAGCCTCTTCAAGATAGTAAGTGCTAAAATAGCTGTCTTGGCCTGGAAACCCCGCTCTGAACAAGAAGGTTTTTGTAGCTGTAAATACTATGATATGCACCGCTTGTGTGCTCCTTACCTCACCTCTTGTGCATGTCAGGGATTTTTATCCCTCGGGCATTATCGTACCCGTGGGCCAGAGGAAACAAGCCTTTGACCATTAAACATCAGTGCAGGTACAGGTAGAATCTAAAGATATATAGGCTGCCATTTAGCAGCCCCCTGCAACGGTCACTCTGTGTCAGTTGGTTTCCCTGGTAACTTGAACTCATGAATAATTCATGATCATGGATTTGAATTCCGGGCACCTGATTGGGCACAGGTGGGCAGTTTCTGGAAACTTCCCGGCCCGGAGGACCTGTTTGAAAACAGGTGTTTAGAATTTTCATATGATGATTACCTCATGAATCATGTATGAACTCTCTCTATATAAGTCAGGCTGGTCCTGGCATTCAGGCCCCTTGGGTACTGCAGGCAAGGATTCTGCTGACCCTACACGGGAAAGCATGGCCAACAGGCGTCCACTGATCCTGAGGCCACGCGCAAAGCCGAAGAAGAGCTGAATCACAACCGCACCTGCGGTACAGAGCTGAAATCACTGCAGCACCTGCCTTTGGGCGGTGCTGAAACTGATCTAAATCACTGCCGCACCTGCCATACTTAGCAGCGCTGGCCATCTCTAACAGGAGCTTGTGCCGCCTTGCGGCCCGAAGCGGCGTCATTGCGCCAGTGCGCCCCACCACACACTAGCTCACGCTTGCATCAAGGAGCGGCAAGCAGACCCTTCGGCCAGGCCGCCGGGTGGCAAACTGGCCCCCCACCTCGGTCAGCGCAACCAGGGGTCTGCCAACACCACCGTCGTCGCTCCGGTCTTAACATCGCCCAAGCCGCTCTATACACCGAGACAACCTACCTGACACGTCACTACTGGATTGGACTCACACACCGGACTGGACATCAACTTACCTGATTGTAACTATTACCAAACAAGACACGTAAACCTACCTTACCATATCCAAACTTCTTAATATATACCCACCTGGGACACCGGGACCCTCTGTGAGGGAGCGGGGGGTTGGTCCCCCCTGACGGGGGAGGGGAAGTACCTGGGGGCCTGACCCCTAAGGCCGGGCCTGAAAGCCCAGGCTGGGATACTATTTTCAATTCTCTAGAAGCACATTTAATTAATAATTTTGTTAATAATTATTAGGTACACATTTCTTTAATAATTAGTATTAATAGTAATCATTAGGTTCCTAGTTATCGTAATTGTCCTTTTAAAATAAGGTGAAGGTTTAACCTCCCTTATCCCTTTTTACCTACCCACCTCTATTAAAATAAATTGCAGGAAAAGGCACTGCCTCCCTGCTTCCCCTAGTTGTCCATCTTCCCTTAGTGACCTGAGGAAGAGCGTAAGCCATCCAGGTACACTCAGTTGAACCTACAAGGGAGTACCGGGGGGCCCCCCAGAAGAGGGACAGCCCTGACCGGCTCTCAGGTATCAACCCCTTGGGTTGGGCTAGCAACCCGACCCCGCGCAGACATGGGGCCTAGCACCCCCACCCCGGCCTTGGAAGGAGACAGCGGGGATTTTTAAAACCCTTTAACCCTTGTTCCTAATCCCATCCGCCCTTTTTATTCCCATTCAAATAGTCAATTATTTGCTTTGCGGATCAATAAAACAAATTCAAGAACTACAATACAGGAAACATAATGGATACTGTTTTAACTGTAAGTTATGGATATTATTAGTAGTGTTTAGTTAAGTTTGCCCTTTAGCACTGTTACTTATTATAGTTTGATCTTGTTGTGTTGCTTAATAAAATTTTAGTTACTTTGTTTCAACTTTAACCGTTGTCCTGGTTTCGCTGTCTCTGCCAGCCACTTCTTTCCAGGAGGCCTTAGCGGGGACCAGAGCGTACCGGGATGGCACTCTCCTGTCTTGGGGTTGAAGCAGGGTTCTGGTTCGGGTCCTGGGATCTGTGCACAGGAGGTTCATGCACCTCCTTATTCAGGGACTCATTTAAATATTTAAACACCTGTCCGCCAAGAGAGTCCCATCAGTGCACAAAGCAGGAAGCCCCATCAAAGGTGTGTTGCGCATCCTCCCCTTGTACACAGTTCACTACAAGAGAAAACCTTCTCAACTGCCCCTGGAGGGTAGGGTAGGGGATAATTTTTCCCAGCTAAATGTACATTTCATTTGCATGTAATGTCTTGTATTTTGGCAATGACATGCTCTTTCTCTGGATCACTCATACTTTTTATCCTTAAACGCTTTATGAAGAGATAGCAATGATGAAAGACCCTGCCAGGTGCAGTTATGGCAAATGTGATAATTTAAGATACTTCACCTTTTTGCACCACGGATGCACAAGGAACGTGTGTTCCTGTTGCTTTCATAACTAAAACTAATCTTGTGGCAAGTGAAGCTTAGGGTGATTCTGTGCCAGAGTATTATATTATAACCTGCCATTTGACTGCAACATACCATTTTAGTTACTTCCACTTTGCAAATAAAATTGTAACTCTGTGTAATGTTTCAATTTTTGAATTCTGCCTTAGAATGCCCCTATGTACAAACATCCTTAGTTCTGGACATTAATGAGCTAGTTCATTAGCCAGATGTGTTTGTAGATGTATTTTTTTAATGTTGTCTTGTCAGTTAAACATTTTCTGTAACTTAAACAAATTGTTCAACTATTAGAACATCTTTTTGTTTTAAAATCTTGGTTTATTGTTTGGGTGTGAGTGTTTTACAACAATAAATCTCCATCCATACACTTGCCCACCTATCCATGCACTTGATGGTGATCATACCGTATATATCACATATGCATTGTTATTCCAGTGTGCTTTTTTTAAAAGTCTTAAAAGGTTTCAGAGAGCAATTTTTGGATTGATAAATAAATTCTTTGTCTTGAAAGCCAACCCTACCTGTTATGGTTCTTAATTTGAATGTCACATGGATGTTTTGAAAGTTACTATAAAATTTCTTGTCCTCAAATTCCTTATAGGTCAACCAGGCCTCCGAGAAGCTATTTCTATGTCCTGTATAACAAATGGAAGTTCAGGAAGCAGAAAAACAAGCCATGGTGCCTCTGTGTCAGTTGCCAGAAAAGAAACCCTCTCATCTGCTGCTAAAAGGTATTTACTTCTTAACAAGTTAAATTATACAAAGCCATGATAGGGCAGTCCCTTTCTGAATTAATTTTGAAGTACTTTTAAATATAAAATTAAAGACTAAGATTTAAGCTCATCGCCTACGATTAGAAGTCATTACAGCTGGGCGCATAGAAAGGGGATCACAAATGGAGAACTCTTTGGTTTTCAGAGCACAGCACATGAAATTAAATTGTCACTAAAAGAGAAAAAAACAAATTATTGAAGGGATCTTTGTTCCAAAATTGAAATGAGCTACTTGGACAGACATTCATGCTTTTTAGCAAGCACCTGAATTTTTTTTTTTTTTGTCTTTTTAAGGACATAACAAATGTGACATCATGTTCTTGAATGAAAATAGCAGATGATACCAAAATGAACAGTACTAAATGAATTAACTGAATTGAGGATTTAAATTTTCATCTTTTTTCAAAATCTCAAAACTAAGTGTGAAAATCCGTTGTTTATAACTTTATATAATATATCTCAAGCTTAAAAGATTTGTTATTGCAGGATTTTACAATACAAACTGGTAAAAATAACATAGCTTCAATTTGCAGTTTACCTAAAACTTAATATATATTTACTTTATATAGATATTTGGTGGTTTCAGAAGCCAGCAAAATGTTTTCTTATTTATTGTTTACTTCTGGGACTTTTAACCAGTCGTTTTCAGCATCTGAGAGCCATTTTTTTTTCTGTTCCTGTTTGTTTGAAAGAATAAAAGAAAAAGCTGTTACAGATAAAGCTATGGGACACAGCACATGTAAATGTTTTACCATCTGTTAAATTATATTTATGAAAAGTTGTCAGTCTCTGTAGAGCACTGTGCTGACTTCAGGGGATAATTTATCATTAAGTGTGGATTTAAATACTGTGCTATACGATTAAGGAGAGAAACACTACATTTTTGTGTTTAGAGATGTTGCTTGTAAACCTAGGCCATTTGTCTTACCTTCTGTTTTTAATTAGCACAACAATTAAACAAGGATAGTGAAGCAGAAAATGTTTAAAGCTCTTTTGAGTACAGTAAGTAGAATTAATTTGCTTTTCTTCCTATTCTCAGATAAGTAGTGTTTTGTATTTTGAGTGTCTGACTTCCCCAATCTTACAATGAATTATAACTGAATGTTGTACATCACTGTCTATTGGGAAGTCAGGCACTGTAAAAGAGATAGTCACTTGGGAAGGTGTATGTGTATATATATATATATATATATATATGAGGTAGCACTTCCCCATAATTTTGTCTTGAAAGTTTTGAGTTTCTGTGCCTGCCCTCTCTTTTATACCTCCTTCTAGCTCATCCTTTCTCCCCCCACCCCACTCAAAACAAAATTCAAAAACGAGTGAAGAGACTAGCCGGATGCCAAACTTATGGGAAGAAGGCAGGCGGATGACTGGACAGCTGGCCGGAAAGAAGGAAGGAAATGAGCTTTTTAGAAGAATCAGAGAATATCAGACCCAAGATCTTATGGAGGAGAGACTCACTCCTGAATCTCTTCCTTTTAATCATTCTCTAACCCAGCATCAGGAATTTCAAGATTCCTTGCTGTTGTGGCAGGGGAAAGTTGCAGTATATGCCTTCCCTTTGTTCTGCTATGCCAATGCATGAATGGAGGCAGCTTTTGCTTGTTCCTTTGCCTCCCTTTTTCCTTAGGCTTGGTGTGACAGTTCCCAGAGCAATCAGGACTTTGTGTATAATCTTGTGTCAGAAGCATCACTATGTTAGTCTGTAGCTTCAGAAATAACATATGTGAATCATACATTATTATAATATAATATAATTAATATTATATAATAGTAGTATGATAATATCTAATTACAGCCCCTGTCTCGACCACAGGGAAGACTTGCTTATGCTTAACTAGACAATATCTCTGACACCACCAGTCTAAGTAATCTCTTCTGAAGTAGGCCAGCCTTTATTTTCCCTTGCAGGTTAACAATAGGTGTACCCAGTCCACTCTGAAGTGGCCTGTACTATCCAGCCCCTTATCTATGGAATACTCAGAGAAATACCAGGTCTTCTGTTCCCTAGGGAACAGTGTACACACAACTTAAGATCAATTGACAGTCCCCAGATATATTCACAGTGAAAACAAGTTTGTCGTCAGTTTCAAGAGATAGTGAGTCAGGATAATGGAAACAAAAAAGTTAAATATAAAATAAATCATGTCATGCTTTCTAGAAACTAAACAGACTAACCTCCTGTCAGTGTTATCTCACTGTGAGTCCTTTGCAACATCTTCCACCAAGGCCTTTTTCTTCTGAGGTGCAGGATAAAGGGATGTCATTTTGCCATTTGCTTATAGCCCCAAGTGAATTGTCTGCACTCTGAGTCAGGATAACCCCACAGCTTATTTTCCTGTATTTTTCCGCTCAGGTTAATTTCTGATTCCCCTGGTGACTGTGTATAGTCGTTGTGTCAACTTACAATGTTTATTTTACATGGAAGCCAGAGCAGGTGAACAAACACCTTTAGACTAATAGAAGACCTGTTTTAAAAACCTATTTAATTTTAACGTTACAATTTTGACTTTAAAACAGGGTTTAGCATACATACGTAATATTTACATAGTATCTGTACGTTCATTTCATGATCACATAAGTGATCCAGCAGGTTCCTGACTTTCATTTATGACCTCAGATGACTTTTGCCAAAAGTGTTCTGACATTTCCCCAGGAGGCAAAATGCCTCTCTTGACAGAAAATAAGAGTGGAAACTCTGGGGGGCCTTCTGTGGACAGAACAGTCCTCCATGGGACTTCCAGCTGCCCTGGGAGACACCTGTTCAACAGCAATCACAGCTCTATGTTCCCTGCCTCCAGCCAGTCTTAAACTCTCAGGAAACCCTGAAAACCCCATGACAGGAAGCTGACAGCATACAAGCAGCCCAGCAGCAGGCTGCTTTTCACCACACTGCAGAGCCACTTCTGTCAGCTGCCCCTACTGAGATGGCAGAGAGCCAGCCACAGCGCAATTCCCCAGGCCAGTCCACGGACCAGTTGGAGGGGTCCCAGGAGCCCCTCCAGGGCACAAAATGCTAGGCCCTGTCATGGACCGGACCCAAGCTCCAGGACCTCCTCAGCCTCTGGGCCAAGGAGGCAATACTCTTGGACCCCTCCTCCAAAAGTCGTGATACCCCAGCATACACACAGCTGGCCACCACCCTGGTGGCCTGGGGACACTCCACCTGCACTGTGGAACAGATGCAGGCCAAGGTTAGGGATCTCCAGCAGGAGTACATGCAGACCAAGGATGCTGGCTGGAGGTCAAGTAGAGGATCCCCCACTTGCCTCTGTTACAATGAGCTCCACCCCCTCCTGAGGGGTGAAGATGCCTCCCCTTCAACCGCACCAATGGACACTGCAGAGGACCTCCCCCACCACAACCACCGGAGACAGAGAAGGAGGAGGAGCACCCTGAGGCCTAACTGAAGCCAGAGGCAGACATGGGGTCCAAGGCCAGCAAGGGCACACTCATGATTGCCCTGGACTCAGGCCCCTCAAGTCAGGCCATCTCCAAGGCCTCCTTGGACCCTCTGGTGAGCACCTGTGCATCACACACCCCAGGACGTGGGGGGTGGGCGCAGAAGGAGTGTGCAGCAAGGCTCAGCAGGCCAGCTTGGGTGCAACATCGTGCTGCAGTCCCAGCATGTGCAACCATGTGCAAGGCAGAATATCCCACCCGGACCCAGCAGGCAGCCCCTGGATATGGGTGCCAGCCTGCTGCCAGCCTCATGGGAGGCCAGATGAGCCCCAGGGGATGGGGGACCTGCCAGCTCTTGTCACAGCAGCAAGTCAACCAGCCACACAAGCCGTCCTGACCCCAGACACACCACCAAGGAGTGCACCTGGCTCACCCACCACCCATGTGGGTACCCATCTGTGGCCAGACACCCACTCAACCTCTAGCCTGTTGAGCAGGAGGGCAGCGGGGCCCACAGTGGTCAACCTGGTCCCCAAAGCACTGTGGGCCTCCCTGTGCGGCAGGTCCCATTGTGCAGCCCACACATGTCTGTGCTCCTGGGACATCCCCATCCCTTGGCCCAGGATGTGGTGGCTGCTGCTCACGGTGGAGGTGCAGGGCCTGAGTGACTGTGTTGTGTGAATGACTCATCATCTCTCCTGTTTGTCTTCCTTACAGCTGCACCATCTGAGGGCTAGGACAGCCCGACCCAGGACTGGAACCAGCACAAGCCGGCACCCCACCACAGTGAGGGTGGGCCTGCTGCTGGAGAGGCCATCAACAGGGGAATGATGACCTCCAGAGGGCCTACACGCTGCCCTTTGGAGGGTCACCAACAACCTGGAGTGGCAACTGCAGGAAGAGTGAGAGTGGTGGACAGACACCTTGGACCAACTGAAGTACTTCTTAGACACCATCATGGCCCTGGCAGAACCAGTTGGCCGAGACGCCATTGGCTGCTGCCCCCCAACCCTGCCCCCCACTGCCCTCACTCCCTGGCCATCCCCCAAGGTGTGATGGACCTTGTGTGGTGGGTGATGGCTATGGCCACACTCCCTGGCTCCCCCTGCCATTCCCACCCCTCTAGGCCCCCCCCCACTATGCGCACTCCCCTTGACGGCCAGCCGCTCCAGCTCCTCCTGCCAACCCCAACCTCGCTGCAGCCCCACCACTGCTGTACCTCCCCATGTTATTAGCTCCAACCCAGTCCTGACAGGGACCCTGAACCCACAGCTGTAGGGGATCCCAAGGCTGCATCCCTCTTTACTGGGGAGGGGTTAGGAGGTGAAGGGGTGACAAGAGGGATTGCGGTAGGGATGGACTAGAGCTGCAGGCCCAAGGCCCTTCCGGGGGTGTCCTTGAATGGGTCTTTGGGAGCCATGGGAGAAGCTCTCCCTCAGGGCTTTGCACATCTGCTGCCCACCCCGATGGGCCTGGCAGATCAGAGCCGCACCTCGCTGTTTATAGCTCCCCACGTTGGAAGGAAGGCTTCTCCCTTATCCCTCCACAGCATGCAGCCACTACTTGAGGGATGTTGTGCTGAAGGCACACTCAGGCTGCATCTGTGCCCAGATGTGTCAGGCATTAAACAGTTCCTGTCTTGGGTTCAGCTGCTCTACGTAGGGCTTCATGAGCAAGGACTTGTAGAGCATTGGCAGCATCCCCCACCATGCACAACAGCATGTTCACATCCCCAACTGCCAGCTCTCAGTGGGGGACGTAGTTGCCCACTTCCATCTTCCGGCATAGGCTGGAGTTCCAAAACACCCACCGTTGTGTGCTCCAGCCCAAACACTCGAGATAGACATCAAGGAACTTTCCACGGTGGTTGACCCAGGGCCTCCAGCACAAGAGAGTAATACCCCTTCCAGCTGATGAACCTGGCCGTGCTCTGGTCCAGAGCACGGATGGGGATGTGGGTCCCGTTGATTGCCCCAAAGCAGTTGGAGAATGCCAGGATGGTGAATACGGCCACTGTACACATCTGTGAGATGGGTGACTATTTGCAGCAGGAGCATATTGATGGCCATCACAACCTGCAAAGTGGGGGGACTGAATGCACATATGAGGAACTTAGGAAGGGAGCCCCAGGAGACTCTCCTGCCCCCCCTCCCATTCTCCTTTCCCACTTGAGATCTCCAGGAGCCCCTCTCCCCCAGTGAAGCTACCACCCTGGCAGTGGGTCTGTGTGAGGGTGGGGTGGCATGGTCTTCTGGAGATGGGGCTTTCCAGCACCCCTCAAACCCCAACCCTGGTCCACAAAGGTCCCTCTGTGCAGGACCTGCAGCCCGAGAGTGCCTTACCTGCATGAGGATGGCCCCAGTGTTGGACTTTACCATGCTGAACTGGTTCCCAATGGAGTGGTAGCTGTTGGAGGTAGCGAGCTTCCGTAGGGTGATGGCAACCCGCTTCTCCAGAGGGATAGCAGGCTGCGGCTGGGTGTCCTGTATCAAGAGGGCAGGGGCGAGCCAAGCACAGAGGTCCAAAAAGGTGTCCTTCCATATGCGGAAATTCTGGAGTCACTGCTGGTCATCCCACTGCCCCATGATGGGCCGGTCACACCATTCAGAACTGGTTTTGTACCTCCAGACCCACCTCTGCACGTGAGGAGGCAAGTGCAGGTGGGCCCATGTGGAAGCCATGGCGGGCTCATCACCCCAGAGGAAGGGGAGGGTGGCTGTGATGAGGTGCAGCAGAAGCTGCAGCACCTGTGTGTGTGGCTCATGCAATTCTCCCAGGGGCTGGTCTGGCACCATGGCTAGCTGGAAAGCGCAAAGTCTCTCTCAGCAAGTGTGTAAGCCCTGCACAAGCTATGCTGTACCTTTTGGAGGTAGGCAAGCCTCAGCATGGGCAGAAAACATGCGTGGGAGAGGGAGGGATCTGTTTAAGGGCATGCCTCACCAGAGCTCTCAGAAGGGCTTGCTGGCCATGCGACCCTGTCTGACGGTGTTCCAGGGTCTCCTCTGTCAAGAGAGAGGCCGGGCAGTCTGGCTGCTTTCTGTCGACAGAGCAGATTGCTCTTTCGATCAGCTTTCATGTGTGGCCACAATCTGTCGAGAGAAGTTTTGTCAGAAGAGAGCTTCCAACAGTAACTGCTGTCAAGAGATCACTGCAGTGTAGATGTAGCCATAGACTGAAGTGCTTGGGAGTGTCCTTGATATGTCTATGGAGGAACATGCTGACAGGGAGGAACATTCTTCCTCAATGCCACCAACCTTCAGTTCCCTCCTAGGAGACATCTTCCTCATGTCTTACAATGTTCCTTGCATTGTGTGGGGTGCCAACAGAGGGAGACAACCGCTCTCTCTTCTTTATGGCTTATTTTAGCAACCCAAAACCAAAAGTCCTTTCTTCAGTCACTTACAGGGTGCATCTACACTACCCGGCTACTTCGAAGTAGCTGGCACAATGTCGAAATAGTATGCATCGCGTCTACACGTGCCGTGCGATATTTTGACGTTGAAATTGACGTTAGGCAGCGAGACGTCGAAATCGCTACTCCTGTCCAAAGATGGGAACAGTGCCCTACTTCAACGTTCAATGTCGAAGTAGAAGGTGTGTAGACGATCTGCGTCCCGCTACGTCGAAATAGCAGGGTCTTCCACGGCAGCCATCAGCTGAGGGGTTGAAAGATGCTCTTTTGAGCCCCTGCGGGGCTCTATGGTCGCCACGTGCAGCAGCCCTTAGCCCAGGGCTTCTGGCTGCTGCTGCTGCTGCAGCTGGGGGTCCTTGCTGCGTGCACAGGGTCTGCAGCCTGTTGTTGGCTCTGTGGATCTCATGCTGTGCAGGCTGTGTGTGTCTGGAAGGGGCCCTTTAAGGGAGCGGCTTGGGGCTTTGCTGGCCCCTTATTTCGACGAGGACTGCTTGTTTGTGTGGATGCTCCACATTTGCTTCCGGGGTGGCTCCTTTCGACGTTCTCCATCACTACTTTGACGTTGAACGTCGATGGCACCAGCCCTGGAGGATGTGTAGACAATATGTGTCAAAGTATCCTGTTTCGATGTTTTTACATCGAAATAGGCTACTTCGACCAAGTGTGCTAGTGTAGGAGTAGGCACAGAGTCCTCTGCTTAGCAATCTAAGGCTTAAGCTACACTACCAAAGAAGATTGACCCACTCGGGGTTGATTTTCCATGTTTATATTTCATGCATTTGACCCTGAAACACCTTGAAAGTGGTGAGGATTAAGGGAGGTTGATGGAAGAAACACTCCCACTGACCTTCTTCTGTGTAGACAGCCATTGTAGTTGACTGCTGGTAAGTCAATTTGAGCTACGCAATTGTCGCAGTTGACAGTCAGTTTCTGTGTCTAGTATAGACATAGCCTGAGCAGCCACTCATTATCCCTTTCTGTCTTCCAGCATTGTATTCCCTTTGAGATTGGCTTTATCCTTGTGCCTGAGATTAGGCCTGCCTTACCTCAGGTTTCTGTGCAAGGGAGGAGTACTGCCCTTTTTTTATGTCCTGATGCAGATGTTGAGGCTAGGGACATATCTCTCAGTGTAGCCATCTCAGCAGGAGCTCTGTGAAATCACCTATACCATTTCACCAAGACTACAGATAATCTGGATGAAGATTGTGAGGGCTCTGTGACGTAGCTGGTCTAGGTGGGAGGTGGACCACCTGATTAGTGTAGGATCATACATTTAGTTATCAGGTGAGGAGAAAACCCCTCTATAGTCTTCCAGGATCTTAGCTTACCCCATATGAATGTGATCCTAGGTGCTGGGAAGGCTCCATGTGTCTAGACAGACTGTCTTCCCTGCAGTTTTACCTCCAGCAGTGCTATTAATCTCAGCCTGTCTTCACATCACAAATTTCTTAGGCTACTTGGCTGCCTGTGTTTCCTTGGAGTATAACTTACTCAGAAGTTCTCTTGGTGGTTTAAAGGAATCTCCATTTTCTGGATGATTCACTCCTTGTTTCATCACTTGTACAGCAATGCTCTTCAGAATCAAAGGTTTGCTCATTCCAACAAATGAGGTTTGTAGATTTGCAGCACAAACTTTTGGGATTAGAGAATGCCATTTTGGCCCCTTTGCCTTCTGTTAAAATATTCCCATTAAAATGCATATGCAACACCAACTTGTAGAACTCAAGGCTGTGAAACCAAATCTTGTACTTGGGAGCTGTTTACTAGTGGCCTTCTCATTCTGTTGTGGTTGAGCAGTTGCACAGCAGTAACTTGCATCATTCCACAGGTGAGATGCTAAAAATTCAGTCATAAATTTCAGAAGTACTGAGTGGGATTTTTTTAAGCACACTAAAGGGACTTGGGACAACTAAATAAACTTCACACACTTGTCTTGGTATTTTGTAAATGTGAATGGCCAAATCCTGTGCTATTGAAACAGCCAGAAAAAATGCAGGAAAAGGGAAGGGGAAGGTTATGGCCCTAATTGTTAATAAGGAAATTAACTATACAGGATTGTGCATGCAAAGTTCAAAAAGTACAGCTTTCCTAATAGTAATAAAAGACTCTTATTTTCTTTAATAATAAGACCTTTGTAGGTCTTGTTTTTCTGTACTTCATTATCATGTCAGGGAATTTGGAAAAAGGTGAAAATTGTTCAAAGTGCTCTTGTTTCCAATAATGCAAGCTAAACCTAGTATAAACAAAAAAAATGGCTTTTAGAGTTACAGTAGAACAGGGACTTCAGACCACATGTTTATCTACCAATCCACCAAAAGGCATCATGCTCTGATCTCAGGAGCTGATCACAAGCATATCTTAACTGAAATATTCTTGTGTGTTCCCTAACTGCCTTCGAAACAAACATATGTCTATTTTAATTTCTTGTCTAGTGACTTACTTTAAAACAAAATATGCCTTGACAAGTTAAAGTGAAGGAGACTTTAAAAAAAAATTGGGTCTGTGCCTTTTCTTGCCGCTTTATGATGCATGACTTATCCCTGAACGATTCTTTATAAATCTGTACTTTTATATTGAAACCATCAGGAATATCCTGTCTTTTATTCTCTGCTTTTGCTCAGGTTTTCACTGAAAGGATTCAGAGAAGTGGGTTGGGAACTCTGAGCCCTTAATTAGCAGGGTGACATGTCGAATCTTGAACAAAGATGGCTTTTTCTCTTACCTGGACTTAGTAAATTTGAGTTAAATAGCAGTTAAAATGAAAACAAGTGTTCTAGAGAGTCTGAATAAAATTCAGCTCCACTTTTCACATAGAACCAGGGCAGGCAGGGTCAAGCCCACCAAGCTCTTTACTCCGTCCCACCACCCTCCCCCCATGGGAGGATGCAGTTCTGCTCAAAGCAGCAGCCTGCTGCCTGTGTCTCTGTTTTGTGGGATGAGGGAAGGCTTATTTTGTTTTATTGCACATGAAAAAATTAGGTTTCAAATTCCTGTAACATTTCAAAATCCACCGTCAGTATAATTAAACGAAGAAAAAGTGTATGCTGACAGATACTCCTTGATACCTCCTTGAGAAGCTTGTCCTGCCATTATATGTTTGGTTCCTCATGGCAGAAGAAGCATTCAGCAATGTACTTGAAATAAGACACGTGGCAAAAATAAAATCTCAGTTAAACTGGGATTATATAATTGGTCTCTTAACTCTGATCCTCTGAGTATTCCTTGTACTTAAAGAACATTTTATGGTAATAATTCATTGTCAGTCATTTCAGGACTGTATTCTTCTGCTATATGGAGAAACTGCATGGCTGTTCTTAGTTGCTGGAGTGATTTGTCTTCAGGAATGAGTCATCCTAGTTTAAAGTCACAGGCCTTGTCTACATGGCATTCCTTTTTGGAGGAGGAATGCAAATGAGGGAAATTGAAAATACAAATGAAGCACTGATTTACAACTCTTATGCTTCATTTGTATAATCCACACAATCACATTTCCAGAAGAGGCTTTCTGAAAACCAAAATAGCCACATAGATGGGGTTCCTTTGGGAAGAAAACTTATTTTGAAAAGAACCTTTAAACAAAGAACCTGAAACAAATGAATAATAAGGTTATTTCATAATTCCCCCCCCCCCCCCCAAAAAAAAAGAACTGCGGCTCCTTTTGTGGATACGGATTTTGTGTCCATGCAGGGCTCTACTCACGGCTGCCTTGGTACATGGCATGTTTAGTTAATCCATTGCTAGAGAGACCCGTGACCAGTTAACACATTTTGTTGCTCACAATGGAGGGTTAGAAGGCACCAAACCTAAGCAACAATCTGGAGAGAGAGACTCAGTAGAACTTACAATATCCTATTTATAATTAAAAGGAGCTGTGTTCAGTTTTAAATAGGAAGGGGTGAGCGATGAACCTAAAACAGTGATGAGCCTTTTCTACTTTTCCAAGTAGCATAATTATAATATTTCTTGGAACTTGACAGGAAGTTCTCTTCAACTGTTTGATCTTTGCTTTTAGTACATAGCTAATAATTTTATTTATAAAACCCAACAAATTCAGTAGATAACCACACATTTACTTATGCTGATTATTTTTAATGAAATATAAGTGCTTTTTCCTTCTTTGGTAAAGTGTGTGCATGTTTCACCTCCAGTTTATTTGCTTATTCTCTATTGTTCCGTCTTATACTTTATTTTACAGTGGTACAGAAAAAAAGGAAAAACCTCAAGGACAGAGAGAAAAAAAAGAGGAAACTCATTCTAATGATCAAAATCCACAAATTCGAGCATCACCTTCTCCCCAGCCCTCCTTACAGACTCTCCAAACACACAGACAAACTCAAGAAAGCAAGAGCTCTGCTCCAGCTAAAAGGTTTTCACAGTATGAGCTAGAAAATGGTTGTAATGATACTGAGTCCATGTTTAACACAAATCCTGAGAAACCAAGATCCAATTTCACAAATGAGTGCAAAATTATTTTTGTGCTAAAAATTGCATACAAAATGCCTTATGTTTTCCACAGAGTAAACATTAAAGAATACAAATATTTCTTCCGTAAATTTAAAAATGAGAAAAATGGAATGATACACTCTGTGCTCCACAATGTTTTAAAACATCCTAATATGATAGAGAGATGAATTGGAATCTTATTTAAAATATATAGAAAATGGTGATAAGATGTAATATCTCTGCAGGTAGGCTTTTAAAGGCATTATGTTAAACTTGGCCACCAAAATATGGAAACCACGGCATGTACTATTTATTTACCACATGTCTTGATAGCACTTCTCACAAACTAGTATCATTACAACCCTTGATTTGAGTGCCTTTCTTCCCAAACTACTGTTTAACGTGACTGCAGTTTGGATCTGTTGCTTTTTTCTCATACCCCTGCTTGGTTACAAAATGATCCATTTCACCTGATATTTAGGATTCTGATTCTACAGACATGTTTGGGGTCAAATTTCTACACCAGTATTAAAGGACTGTTTGACCCAGGGAACGGGGATGGGAAGAATTTTTTAGTACCTGATCCTGCAGACCTGCAAATGCAGAATTCCTGCTGATTTCAGTGGGAGATAGGTGCAGAGGACATCTGTGGGATCATGTTCTTTGATTTTTAAAATATTAAATATTTTCTAATAAATCCATTTTAAAATTTGGCTGGTTATTTTAGAATACAAATGTTCACTCCTGGTTTGTTATGATCCATTGTCACCTTTATGATATTAAAAGCTTGGGAAGGTATGGATTTCTTTCCTTGGAACACTTGGCATTTTAAAAGACTAAAACAAAATAACAATTGAAATATACTCTCAGTTTGCACTGGTTTACAAAACTATGTCGGCTTGTGTTGCCTGAATTCACAATTCTAATAAAAAAATCAAAACAACCCTTTCACTTGACCGACGCATGTTTAACACTCATGCAGGCTGCGTCTCCATATCTTGCACAAACTCTTGCACTGTCTGAAGCTGAACTTTGGTTTGTTAATTCTCCTGCCTGGCATCTTACTGTAAAGAAACTTTTTGTTCCTGGGTTTAGTGTACTAACTGGTTGCTGTGAGGTTGTGGGGGCAATATCTTTTAGTCTTTCTTAATGTTTTAATTTGTCCCAATAACTTTGTCACCATCTTTTTTCAGCTTCTTGAGGTATCATGGAAATAAGCTTGCCTTTCTAGAGCTTCAGTTTGAATGTTATTCTCACAAAAAGTATTTTTGACTGGATGAGTTGCAAGGTTGTTGGCAGGGCATCTGCAGAATCATAATTCCTGTTATTTAATAACTGTTTTAGCCAGACCACATTTGAACAAATTTCCTATGATAAAGATATTATACATGAAATTAACTTCAGTGAAACCAGTGACTACAAAGCCTTCCATTAGCGTAAGTTTGGCTCTAGCAGAATTGCTGATGCAGTCCATCAGATATTCATGGGTCTAATTTTCCATGATATTGGGCCAAATCCTGCTTGCCTTATTCTTCTCCAAGAAGTCTCACAGAAGTGAATGGAATGCTGTGAATGAACAAAGGAAGCAGGATTTTGGACCATTGTTTTGAAGCTGTTTGTTTCAAAACAATCAGTGACTTTACCATGTTTGCAACTTGCCACTGCAGAATTATGTCTGGAATCGTATGCTGGCTGTGAGTTGGCAAAGCAGCACAGCATTCAAAATGTTTATTGTGTTCAGTAGCCCTAGAATAGAGTTAATAATTTGTATTGAAAATAGAAATAGTCTCAAAATTGACTTTTTTTGTTCATTGAGTTAAACATTTCTATCCTTATTGAATTCATTAGCTATGTCTAATTTAGCAATTAACTAACAATGTTGTAGCAGTGGTAAAAAGTCATTCATTATTAGGGAAACTTCAAAAATCACAAGGAATAGATCAAACAAATGAATTTTGCAGTTGCCTTCCTCAGTTGTTTTTACTCATCTGGTTAGAACTTTTTGACTAATCTTTACTTCTATTTTCTGAATCAATTTCAAGGAAGTCCTAGCTCTCCTTTTGTCTCCGGCTGCTTGATCTGTCAGTTGCATACCAGAAGCAGATATTGTTGTCCCATTCTTTTTTAATTTAAAAGGTATTATTTTTCTTTTAGCATTAAACGAACTTCAACTGCTGAAAAATCACATAGCATGTGGGACAACTCAGATGATAGTCGTAATAAACTGTTGAGAGCAGCTTCAACATCAAAACTGATATCAAAAGTGGCAAAAAATGCAGACAAGTAAGTATTTTACTTTGTTGCGAAATTGCATCTGCAAATGTTTAACAAATATCCTCTGATTTTTTTTTTTTTACTGTATTACTTACACAAATCTGTAAACCGTCAGTGTGCATTGTTAATATTTGGTATATTTTGTCTGGATAATCTGATTAGTCACCACTCTACTGCAAATAAATCTTCAGAGAATCTTAAATTACCTGCAAATTGTAAAAGTATTATCTTAAAGCATGAATATGCATCCATTTCTACATGTTTGGATTTTACAAATTATGCATATTAAGGTCCACTGTCATTCATAGACAAATTACCCCACTTGGAAATGACTGTCTAGGAAGAAGTGCATCAGGAGAAGATCTGTGGGTTTACAAACTAAATTTGGATCAATAATGTAATACTGTTTCAAAAAAGCAAGCATAATTCTAGGAAGTATTCACAGGGGTGTCACTGGAAATTTTAAGAACAGGTTAGACAAACACCAGTCGGGGTGTTCTAGTTAATATTTAGTCTTGTCTTAATGCAAAGACTGAACCAGATGACTCATTAAGGTCCCCTCTAGTCCTACATTTCTATGATTCTGTAAGTTTTCCCTACATCTCTTTTCTTTATTTAAAAATAAATTTTGAAATGTTAAAGTGTCAAAGTTTTATTTCATTGTAAATTCAGTTGGGCATTTTCTGGATTTGCCTGAAAAGATTTTTCTTCTTGTGCAATATTATAAAGTATAAAAGGCCAAATTATAGTCCCTGATACAGCTGTATTGCTGTCTTCATTTTTGGTGAGTTTGCACAAGTTTGATCAGTTTAGGCCCTGATCCTGAAAACATGCAAGTGATCCCATCAAACTCAAGCAGTAGTAAAGTTAAATATGCATATATGTGTTTGTAGAATCAGGGCCTCAGAACTGAGTGGTTTTGCTAAATGGTATTGATCATACATAGTAGGACATAAAACTTAGCTGTGTTGGTTCTGCCGTACTAACAAAGGAGGAGTAACATTTTTCCCCCCATGGAATCATATGCATCTGTGATAGGAATTAGATACGTTCAGTAAAAAGGTACCTTTTTACATAGTAACTTTGCTGTAGAGCCAATTAACTATAAAGGTGGCTTAGATAGAATTATTTAGAATGAAGCTGAATAATGATGTGTGTAAATAAAGAGAATACTGGTGCAATAAGGGGAGTTTATTGTTAAAGTAAATTTTGAATTTGTAAATGAAATTTTAAAAATAAAATTTAAATCTACTGATATGAATGAAGAAACATGAAAATACAGATTCTCAGGACCAGTACAAAACTTAAAATTGAAAAGAGCACACAATAGTATACTAATCTTATCTGACAAACAATACATGCATTTCGTAATAGCTTTATACCTAGACTACAGAATTCTGTAGAAATACTGTGCACTAAGGATTATTGTTTTGACATTCTACATACAATTTTCTTCTTTTTTCTAAATGGATTTTATTATTGAGATCTAAAATTCCTCTGGCAACTCTTGCTAGATATTGGTAAATGCTATTTAAAAGACCAGCAAACTCTAGCTAAATCCTTAGTTTCTGTTTCACCTTATCAAGTTCCTTTTTTCAGTTAGTGCTATCCTGTTAAAACAGCTTGATCATAGCAGTCAATATACTTAAAATTATTAAGAATAAGAAACAGTTGATCTTTACAGACATTTAACATTTGTGCAGTAATCCAGGCATATTGTCAGGATAGAGGTTTTGCCATTTTTATATTATGTTTATCCCTTCACATGTTGTAATTAATACGCTTCTACAGTTTTTACTAAGAACAAGAAAATGGTCCATCTAGGCCAGTGTCCTGCTTTCAAAAATGACCAGTACTAGAGCTTTGGGATGAATATATAGAACAGACTTCTGGCAGTCAGAAGGTTATGCTGAGTCACCTTGAGCATGGGGTTAACATTCCTGACCATGTTGGCCAACAGCCATTGATTGGCTTATCTTCCATGAACTTGTTGTGTTTTTTTGTGAATCAAGGTTTTTTATTTTTAAAGTCAGTACATTTTAACATCATGAGGTGCTGTGTAGAAGTGTTAGTGTTTTAACTAATAAGCTTTAATTATATATTTTTTGTTTTATTTTCCCCCAGACACAAAGATGTCATTGTTAGTCAAGGTAAGTAAAAACATTTGTTTTTAAATATTGGGGTAATGGAAGAGATCTAATTTTATCAATTGAATATTTTCCAGGTGGAAACACCCAAGTTATTATGAAATATCTTTATGGAATACTGATTTAGAATTTACATAATAGTAATGGTTATTCCTTGGGTTAATTCAGCTAATTGTTGCTATAAGATCTAGGGCCCAGTGCAAAGCTCTTTGAAGTCAGTGGAATTTTTTTTTGTGACCTCAGACAGCTGGATGAAAGTACTATTTTGTATTGCTTGCATAAAACCGAATTATATGAAGTGGTTAACTGTTTCATTAGCGTGTAAAGTACAGTATATGTGCTTGGTTGCTAAAAATAAAATAGGAAGCGTCAGACTTGTATAACATAGTCTTCATCCAGGAATATAAGACTTCAGAAATAGTTTTAAGTTATTTTATTTCTGTCTCATAACCAGCAAAAATGTCAACCCGTGAAAAAAACAGCCAAGGTAAGAACTGAGCTACGCCAGTTGGTTGCTTTCTAATTTAACTCCTTTTCATGGATCTTTTATTTGGCTTTTCACCATATAGGATCAGTGCATGATTGATCCTTTACATTTGGACTGTGCAGTTTAGTAAGTGGTAAAAACAGTTGAATTGAGTTTTAAAAAATACACACAGTTTATTTCTTGGGTATTTGTTGGGGAGTTAAAAATAAATTACTATATACTTTATTCGGTCTGCTGAGAGACGAATATAAACATAGGAGTGGTAAGGGGTCTAGAAGTCTTGTTGCCTAATGTAACACAATATCAAGAAGTGCCAACTAAAAGATCCGCCTACTGCAGTTTTCTATCTTGCCAATATTCCAGCAGAGGAATGCTGACTGAGAGTGAAAACTGAAGGTTAAAATATTCTATGGGGAAGGCAGATGCGGGGGGTGAGAACAAAACCAAAAAAAACCCATTTTTTCCAAAGTATATTTCTTTTGCATCAAAAAATTTTGCATTCTGTGGCTACCTGCTGCTGGCTTGTTTGGACAGGAAAAAAACTCTCTGAAAATAATGGCATGTGTTGAAATCTATGGACAATAAAGAAAATCAATTTCAGTATCTCACAATTACTCTGCTTTGATCACATGGAGACAAAAGCATAAAACGCAAACTCTGGAGCATGTTACTTCAGCGCATGCTAATTTCAGCTTTTACCTTTCCCTCTTACCTTTTCTTTGCTGTTGTATTAACAAATTGGGAGTGTACAAATTCTGTGTTGTAAGATTAATTTTCTGTCATTCAAATGGGAAAAAACAGTATTTACAGCTGGGGCCACTGCCACCACATGCTTCTCCCACCAAGCAGTGGGGCATGTACACGAAGTGGGTGGACGGCACTCCCCGTGTGCGGCTCTAGGAGGAGCCACATTTAAAGGCTCCAGGAGCCACATGCAGCTCCAGAGCTGGATTCGCCACACTATGGTGTCCTGTTCGCCACCTGTGGTGAGTGGCAAATTTATTGAACACCACGGGTTTACTAATCTCTGTTTGATGTAGGTTTTCTCAAAAAGACAAGAGCCTACATAGATAACTTTGCATTGATGTGGAGCAGAATCAAAGGAATACAAGAGACACATAGTTCAGCTGACATTGGTTGTGCTTGTAGTGGAGAGAGAGAAAGCATCTTATTAGAAAATATGTTCATTGTACATCAACAGTGTACAGGTTTAACACAGTTCTACCTTTAATGTGCCCCAGGACAGTTGTCATTTTAAATGTTTTATCTGATTGGGTAAACTGCAGGCAACCTCCACACACACTGTTAACTATCACCAGCCAACACATCTTTGTCTAGTTTAAGAGCCAAGTTATGTTTAACATCCCGTTAGTTAACACATTTTCTGATTTTTTTTATTTATTTTTTTTTTATTTTTTTACTCCTTGAGGAATTAGCTACTAGTGAACCAGACCATTACAATGTACGGTGCAGAGCTGGCTTGTGTACACAGTACATTAGTCTGCCCTGAGGAGGTATATTTATTTTTGTGTGCTAACTGCCCTTTGTGGGCCCTGTCCATAGACACTAAAAGCTCCATTAGTCTGGACAGCTGCCCACGTAAGTATCACTATCACAGTTAATGCCTCAGTCTGCACTGCCTTGTTTTCCTATTCTTCTCCTCAGTGCAGCCCAGGGGACCGGGGGAGTTTTCTCAAAGTCATCTTTTGTTTCTTCTCAATCCTAGACTATTTAGGGACCTTAAATGAGACCTGGCACGGTATATTGCCAGGGGTCTGTCTAAGGGTATGTCTACACCTAGGGTAGTGCAGAGGTCAGCAATCTGCAGCTCTTTAAGAAGCCACTTGCAGCTCCGAGTGCTACCCCTGCTGGCTCCTCTTGCAGGTCCTGAGGCTGCCTCCACTTAACCAGAAAAACTAAAATCAGTTACCCTCCATTAAGCCGACAGAATTTGAGTTTTTCTGTTTAAGTGACGGCAACCTCCAGAGCTGCTGAGCAGTCAGCTGCGGCAGGGGTCCCTGGAGAAGAAAGCTGCAACAGGGCAGGGAGCTTTGGAAGAGCCTCCTGCCCTGCACCTCAGGGAAGTGCTGTGCCCACAGAAGAGCTGGGAGTAGGGGTAGCCAAGCCTGCCCCTGCTGCAGCTGCCCAGCTCTGCTGAGGAGGAGGAGGTGATGGGGAGCAGCGGGGCAGGGAGGTGGTGAGTGCAGAGGAGTTGCAGACACTGATGCAAGTTAATCCTGGAGATGGCAGGGGGTGGGGTGGAGGTTGGGGCTGAGGCAGGTTAATCCTGGGGATGGGGGTGCAGTATGGGGCTGAGAGGGGTTAAACCTGGACATCTTCCTCCAGTTGAGAAAACAGAATCTGTTTTGAGAGGCACTGATCAGACATCCGAGCCATGTGACCTGTCCAATGAGGTTGTTGATGAATAATAATGGCTTCAGTGCTGGTCATGTTTAACTCTTCCAGGATGTGTTCATGCACCTATCCTCCCCATAGATATATAGGATTTAGGATATTTCGGATTCTCCTAATGATGTTGTTCAAGAGCTTTCAAATGAGGCTTGTATGTTGTACAGGTTTCACATGTGTACAGTAGCGTTAGAACAACTTCTGCACAGTACACAATGAGCTTTGTCTTGGGATAGATGTCCCGGTTCTCAAAGACTCCTTGTCTCAGGCAGGTGAAAGCAGAGCTTGTATGGTTCAGACCATGCTGGATTTCTGCATCAATGTCAACTTTAGTGGAAAGATGACTTCCAAGGAATGGGAAGTACTCCACATTTTTCAGCAGTTCTCCATTGTCTTCAATAGAAGGTACATGAAATTGTCCCATCAGCGAGTGTTGGTGGAGCACATTGGTCTTTTTGATGGTCAGTGTGAGCCTGATATTCTCATATGATTCAGCGAAGGCACTTAAGATGGTCTGAACGGCTGCGAGAGAAAGCAAAAACCATATTGTTGTCAAAGTATTGGAGCTCCATGATCTAGGTCGCGGAGGTCTTGCTTCTAACCTTCGGTCTTCTGAGATTGAAAAGCTTCCCATTCATTCTATAGACAATCTTAATGTCATCTGGAAGCTTGCCATCAATGAAGTGAAGGTTTGCGGTGATGAAGATGTGGAATAGCGATGGAGCAATGATGCAGCCTTGTTTGACTCCTGTTTTGACCTCAAAGGGGTTGTTTTGGGATCCAGTGCTGTTCAATACTGTGGCAGTTATGTTGTTGTGAAGCAGCATCAAGATGCTAATGGATTTTTGGGGGAAGCCAGTCTTTGCATGGATGGTCCAAAGGCCACTACAATTGACTGTTGAATGCTCTGATCAGGTCAATGAAACGCATGTATAAGGCTTGGTTTTGCTCACAACATTGTTCTTGCAGTTGCTGGGCAGTGAAGATCACATCCATTGTTCCTCAGAATGGTCGGAAGCCACACTGGGAATCCAGGAGAATTTTTTCTGAAAGTGGCAGGAGTCAGTTTGCAAGCATTCAAGCTAAGATTTTTCCCTGCTGTTGACAGGAGGGAGATGCCATGATAATTTCCACAGTCTGACCTGTTGCCCTGCTTGAAGAGACTTATGATCAGTGTATCTCTGAAATCTCATGGCATGTGCTCCCTATCCCAGATCTCGAGAATCAGGAAGTGGAGTTGTTTGTGGAGCTCTGGCCCACTTTCTTTGAAGACTTCATCAAGGATTCTTCCTAGTCTGGTTGCCTTGTTGAACTTCATCATGTTAAAGCAGCAGCTTGGACCTCACTCAGGGTAGGAAGTGTTGCAAGATCATCTCTAGGCAGTTGCTAAGGGATTTGATCAAGGGATTCTGAGTTCAAGAGCTCTTTATAGTGCTCACTCCAGCAAGAAGCAACAGCTTCATTGTCTTTCAATAGTTGAGTACCATCCTTTGATCTCAGGGTATTGATTCCATGGTTTCTTGGTCCATAAACAACTTTGGTAGCATTGAAGAAACCTCTTGTATCATTGATGTCTGCAAGGTGCAGGAGTTCTTGCACATTTTCATTCTACCACTTCTTTTTTCAGAGTCATTTTTTTTACATTGGTCTTCTGCCTTGGCCTTGGCATGTGCTTATCTCTTTGTTGAGCAGTTGATGTGGCTTTGCCCGGCCCAATGGCTTGCCTTTCTACCTCAATCAGGCATTCAGTTTCCACATCATTCTCATCAAACGTGTCCTGATGCTTCCTGGACCGGAAGCCCACGGTTTCTTTACAGGCTCCAATGATGGCATTTTTCAGTTGACACCAGTATTCTTCCACATTTTCAGGGTGTACTGTTGGCTGCTTCCTTTGGAGTACTGTCTGGAAGTCATTTATCTGATGGGGTCATTCAAGCCTTGTACGTTGATCTTTTGTTGGATCTGTTTCCTCTGACTTCTCCTAATCGCTATTGTGGATCGTATAAGGCATTCATCAGTCCAGAAGACATCAGCATTAGCCATTGAACATGTGCGAAGTATATCACACCAATCTCGAGCATGGATGATAACATAGTCTATGAGGTGCCAGTGCTTTGATCGAGAATGTTGCCATGAGGTCTTAAATTTCTTTTTCTGGCAGAAGAGGGTGTTTGTGATGACAAGCTCGTGTTCTGCACATTTTGTAAGGAGGACCACTCTACTGGAGCTGCTGTTGCCAATGCCTTCTTTCCCAATGGTAGGCTGCCAGAGGTCCGTGTCTCTTTCAATGTGGGCATAGAAATCACCCATGAGAATGATCTTGTCTTCTTTGGGGATGTCTTTCAGGACTGTGTCCAAATGGGCATTGGTTTATGGCAAGCTTCAAGCGGAGAGTCATGAGACACTCATTGATTTTGATTATGAGTCCATTATGATGGTCCTATTGAATCCTGTCATTATTGTGAAGTAAATAGTAAGTGGTTCAGGTTTCTGTACCTGATAGTACTGCAGGCGTTCTCAAACTGTGCTTTGGGACCCCAGGTGGGTCAAAATCCCATTTTCCTGGGGACACTAAGGCTGGTGGTGTCCCTGTGACCCGGCAAGTCTGACGCCCAAACCCAAGCCCCACCACCTAGGGCTAAGGCTACATGCTTCCTGCCCTGGGCTTGGGTGGGCTTAAGCCCCCATTGCCTCCTCCCCATGGCTGAATAGTAGTTTTGTTGTCAATACAGGGTTATGGTGCTTAGATGCAATAAATTAACCGCCAAGTGCTCTCCTATTGAGTCCAGTATTCCATGATGAGACGAAGGGTCATTGGAGTCCATGGGAGAGCAGGTCCACCAACCTTACCATATGGAAGACACCATAAATCTCCTTTGCTGCAAATTAAGCTACTGTATTTCCTGTCTTACCTTCTGTGGTCAGACAGAACAGTAGATCATAATCATCTTTGTAATAGTGTTTAATGTGTTGGTAAACTGTAATAGGTCCCCTCAGTAATTTTCTTCTTAATCCTAATCATTTTTTCACTACACACACGTGCACACACACACATACACACACACACACACGGAGATACAGATCTTAGAGAGCTGAAAGTTGGTAAATATGCCAACTTGCTTACCATAGGTTGATGTGGTGGGGACAGTGTAGACTAGTCGTTAGTGTGTGGCTCCATGAAGAGTTTAATTATAACGTGGCCAAGGCATTAATAATTGTATCAGTGTTCTGCATTCCTGCGGGGGAAGATGGGAAAAAAAAATAAAGCACTCTTGGCCATAGCTGCTGCATGTGCATTCTGTTGAGTAGCCATGGGTATAATATCACGCCTAAGCTGTGCATATGTGTTACAGATGGTGGCTGTGCTTGCTTTGTTATCACCACCCAAGTAACTCTGTCTCTGTCTTTTGTGGGTTGAGTTGCAGCTAGTTAGCCTCATACAAAACTGGAACTTTACTGAGATGCCATCTGGGACAGATATGATAAAGGCAAGGGTGATTTAGCAATCGTGACAGCATTTAGTTATTATTAGACCCTTAAATATTAGTTTTGCCTGTTCCAGCTTTTTTTTTCTTCTTTCGCTTTATTAATCCTTGTAAAACAAGTTCATAGAAAAAATTCCAGTGCTGGAGAGCATATGGCCCATTCTGTGAAATCCAACAAAGGCATGTGTGAATTATGCAGGTGCTTACCACAGCACTGTTGGGCCCTTAGCTAAAGCTGTTCTTTAAGTTCTTTACCAGCAGGTGTTTATAATCACAAAACCTGCATTTTTCTTATTTCAGCAGAGATGAAATTTCAAGTGCTAACTGTAAAGTATTCATATTTATACACCCAGAAAGATGGTTCCTGGTGCCAGAGACTGTGTATATCTTAAAGAAGATAAAAATAACTTTTTTTCATTGGGATGCCAGGGTTTATTTTATGACCATAATGTCTGAAGTGATAGCAGCTCTGTGCATGACTCACTCACTTTTTACAAAGTATAATCCCCAAAGACATTTTTGGGTGGCAATAAATTAAATACCATATGTGAAAGAATTTATGAAAAAGCACACCATATGTTCCAAATTTTCTTGATTTTAGAAATCTACAATGCTTTATTAATTCATAATAATCATTCCTTCTTAGTCTTTATCATCATTTTACCTTTATTCAGACTGTGGACTCAGTCTTGGAGCTCACGTAGGCAAAACTCAATGTCCATGTGACTCATGTCTAAGTGAGATCTATAGCCTTGGTCTCTCCAGGCCCAATTCACTAGGAGATATCCAGAATCATAGAAATGTAGGGCTGGAGTCATCTTGCCAGTCTCCTGCTCTGAGGCAGGATCAAGGTTACCCAGAGCATTCCTGATATGTCTGTTTAACCAAGGGATCAACAACCCCCAACATAGGTGCCAAAAGTGGCGTATGAGCTGATTTTCATTGGCAAGCAAGGCAGGAGTTCAGCCCTGCTGCTCCTCCTCCCCTGTGCAGCCAGGAGCTCGCTTAAAGCCGTGCTGCGTGTGAATTAACAAAAGACCAGCTAATGCTACCAACCAGCACCTAATCAGTAAAGCTCTGTATCTTAATTTACTTATTAATGAAGCTGTTATGAGTAGGACTATTAGTGACTTCAAAAAGTATCACCAGCACTCGGACCGTACATAGAGGTCAAAAGGTCAGATTTTAGTAGCTGGACTCTGAAATGTTACTGACCCCGATCTAACCAGTTCTTGAAAACCTCCAGTGGTGGAGATTCCACAAGTTCCCTTGAAAGTATGTTTCAGTGCTTAACTATCTTTTTAATTAGAAGGTTCTTCCTAGCGTCTAACCTAAATCTCCTTTGCAGCAAATTAAGCTACCATATTTCCTGTCCTACCTTCTGTGGTCATAGGTGTCATCAGTACTAAGCAGAGGAGAACATTTACCTTCCATGCTTTATGTGCAATGTCCTTATTAGTACACCCAAAATAATATTGTTCCTTTATACAATTGCATCAAATCATAGACTTATAGTCAACTTGTGATCCACTGTAAGTCCCATATTCTTTGCAGCAGTGCTTCCACCTAACCTGTCATTCCTCATTCTTTTTTTTTTTTTACTGCTTCATGTGTTTACAATGGTCTTTTTCCAAGGTTTGTTTGGGAATGCTATGTGGGACTGTGTCAAAAGGTTTTCTAAAATCAAGGTAAATCACATCTTTAGCTTTCCCCTCTTCCACCAGAACCATCACCATGTCAAAGAGGGGAATTAGATTGGCTTGGTTCTTGATTAGTTCTTGATCATTTCTATGTTGTCTATTAAATATCCACTTGTTATTCTGTAGGGGATCTTTGGAAATAATTTGTTCCAGGTATTGTACTTAGTCTGATTGAGCTTTATTTCTCGGGGTCCTCTCATTTCATCTTTTTAAAGATGGGCACTATGTTTGCCCTTCTGCAGTCCTCATCCATCCACCATCTATTATTGAAGGTAATCACAAATTGTTCCAAGATTGTGTTAGGTATTTCCTTTAGTGAACTACGGTGAATTTCATTAAACCCTGCCAACTTGAATATATCTAACTTATCTAAAGACTGATTCTTCAATCTGTTTTTTCTCTGTTCTGCCTTGGGTGCATCTACACTAAAACTAACTTTGAAGTAGCCAGCAGAGAGTCTACACACATTTTCCCTGATTTTGAAGTAGGGATCCCAACTTCGAAGTCCTTACTCCATTCCTAGGAATGGAGTAGTGCCCCACTTTGAAGTTTAACTTCGAAGTAGTGTGTGTGTAGATCCTCAACTTCGAAGTTATTTTTTCAGTGTAGACACAGCCCTTGTGTTTTTTCCCCTTAATTAATATTAAGCGTGTTAAGTGTCTGGTCATCACTAACTATTTAGTGAAGACTGAAGCAAAATAGACATTAAACTCCTCAGTCTTCATGGTGTGATTCCTTATTAGCTCGCATTCCCCACTTAAATACCAGAGACAAGCAGTCCTGTAGCACCATAAAGACTAATAGTTTTATTTATTAGGTAAGGATAAATTAATGATAAAATTTTTAGTCTTTAAGGTGCTACAGGACTGCTTCCTTTTTGTTTTTGTTTTTTGTGAAGCTACAGACTAACACAGCTACCCCTCTAAGATTAAACAGCTGAGCTACACTTCCCTTTGTCTTTCTCTTGCTGAAGAACTTTGTCTTATTGCCTTTAGTATGCCTTGCTTTGTGTAATTCATTTTGTACCTTACCTTTTCTGATTTTTGTCCCTGTCTATCTTTGTACTGTTCTTTTATACTCATCTGTAACAACATATCTGCCTTTTTCACTTTCTGTTTTAAATTGGATTTCTTTTTTATTCTTGAGTCATTAAAGTAGTGTTGTTACAGTCATGTCAGCCTTTCACTGTTCCTCTTATGTTTCTTTGGGGTAGTTTCCTGTTGCATCTTAAATATTGTCTTTTTTGGAAACTGTGTCCTCTCCTGAATTCCTTTACTGCTTAGATTTTCTTCCCATGGGACCTTACTTGCCACTTCTTCAGTTACTTAAAGATTGGGTAATTTTTTTAAGTCCATTGTATTATTTTTCTGTTTGCTTTCTCTCCTTTTCAACAGAAACTCAAAATCTGTTATTTCGTTATCACTTTTACCTGTTACCTTCTGTCTTCAGATTTGCAAGTAATTTGTGTTCGTCAGAATAAAGTCTAAAATGAATGCCAACCTGGTCTTCCTGCACCTTATTTCCTTAGGGAAATAAGAGATTGCTCCTAACACATTCCAAGAACATACTGGACACTTTTGGGTTTTGTATGAGAGGGGTGTCTGTATTAGTCTGTATCTGCTAAAACACTTTGTCGATTTTCTGTCAACAGAACACATTTGTAATCTGGATGCTCAGCCAGTTTTGTCAACAAAACTCTGAAGTGTAGACATAACCTATAAGTTTACAGTGCACAATACTGCTGTTGTTGGTAAATAAAGTACTCTGCATAATTTTTTTGTTTGTCTCTTAATGTCTAATCTTGTCTTTCTTCCTGGGACTGCTGGATATGAAAGAGTTTACTATACTAAGGAAATTAATGAGTTTTACTATTGGCATCAGTGGAGACAAAATTTTACCTGTTAGGCAGATGGCATTAGATTGACAGTGTTTGTGAAATGTATTCACTCAACATTCATTCCCCTGGCACTTGATTTTAACTATAACCCAATATAATTTATTCCAGAGCAACTGCTGATTGTTTTCTGCTATTTCACAACAGTATTTAATGGAACTGTTACAAGTGTAGCAGTCGCTCTCTCTGCCAGATAATTCATGTGTGGAGAAACAGTGCTTTGTAGTTACATTTAACATACTTCCATTTACATTACAGTAAAACGATTAACCCTTAAATAGCCTTTATGTGCTCTTTATAAAGTGACGTCATTACACATCAATTTATTTGTTTTAACTCAGATTTGGACTGCCTGGGTGGCATGTTGACAACATTCAATAAAAATAAAATTATACTTTTACTGTTGAGTTCTTCCACAGTGGAAAAATTGAAGCCACATTTTAGCTTATTTTTTTTTTGTTTTTGGTAATATAAAAATGTTATGATCTAATGACCTTGGTGGTTTTGGCAGTTGACAGATTGTGCTGTGATGCAGCAAGCGTATCTAACTGGAATCTAGCTTCCAAGATTTTTGCTCCCCAGGATAGCGTGTGTGTTCCACACACACCCTGAACGTAGGGCTGAAGAAAGGGAAGGCTGTTGGGCAAAAGGCTAGCATTAAGGAAAGAATAATTTCACGGAATGAAAATGCTGGACTCTGATCTACCTGGTCAAAAGCTGGTTGGAGACAATTCTGGGACAGCTCAGCGGTTAGAGCATTGGCCTTGTAATCCCAGGGTTATGAGCTCAGTCCTTGAGGGTGCCTTTTAAGGGGCTGGGGCAGGTTGGATTTTAAAACAAAAAACAAAATAGTGTCTCTCAGGAGTGGTGATAGATCCTCCTGTGAGTACAGGGGACTGGACTTGATGACCTCTCGAGGTCCCTTCCAGCTCTTTGGGATATGTTTATATCATATGAGGACACGGACATGATAGGCTGCCAAATCGAATTAACTGTAGGTTTCTGTAGCGCACAGCTGAGTTGTTTTCAGTTTTAGAATTTAGTTTGTAAATATTGGTGCAATGCTTGTAAGAAGTCCATGGGATCTTTATGGGGGAAAGGGCAATACACCACATTATTAAGAATGCAATAGGAAAACAGGCAGCATATGTTTATATAGACGCACTCATGCACGCACACACACACGTCCTGCTGGTTGACAGTTTTAATTAGCAGTTTGTTGCTTGTATTAGCCTGGCAGCCAAGCAGACTAAGTATGAGGGAGAAGTGGGGCTCTCTGGGTTGTGATACAGTGCTCCAGGTCAGGTGGCAGGGTGGAAACCAGCCTTTATGTAAAAGCAGTCCTCCTTTTATAATGGTTCATTGTCCTGCTGGTTTTCTGATGGATGTTTGTTATCTGAGGTTGTCCTTGTTTTGCCATTGTAAACTGGCTTTGTGCCTATTCCCACAAGATCCTTTGATATGCAGTGATCTTTGGCACCTTCTCCTCTGCTGTTGGGTCCTCTCACTAGGATCTGGTCCAGTGATTACCTTCATACTTATCTCCCATGCATTCCTCACTCTCACACACAACAAGTGTAGACAAAATTTCACATAAACTGATCATTACATTCTTTTACTATGCGATCTTACAATATCTGCTTCATGACTAAGGACAGAATAATGATCATAAAAATCTGACTATTTCTGCCTCGAAATGGTTCACCAAACTATGTGACATTAAACATATTAAGACTTGATATATCAAAACTTGAATACTTATAATATTTTATATGTATAAAATAGAGAGAGAGAGAGAGAGAGAGAGATCACTAAAAATTGGAAATAAGAATTTTTCTATCACATCAGGATTATCTTAAAAACAAGCCAAAGTATAGACGATGTAAACATGTGGGTGAGTTGTGTGCCCTGTGTCTTTTTTCTTTATTAACATTACAGAATTCACTGAGTACATAACGTTTAGTAGTTTGTATGGCTGATGGGAAAGATTATTTTGTAAGGGAAGGAGATTTTGAATGATTCTGTCTGTATGGTGCTCATCCCCACGATATCTGAGCACTTTGGTGGTGGTTGTGCTTATCTGTTGCAGTGATATTATAGAGTTTGATCATTTCAGTGCTCTCTCAGTATCTTGAACAGATTGTCCCTCTGCTAGAATTGTAGCAGTAAGGGATGACAAGACTGTTGAAGCTTTCCAGTCTGTCTCCTTAGCACTGAAAGATTATTCTCTACAATACATTTTAAATATTTTGCCATTCTTGTTTCAAAAGTACAAAGTGATGTGGGTTTCCCCTTCTCTGGGGGAAGCTACCATATATGCTGAGACATCTCATTATCAGCCTGGTACAGGTTGACCCTCTCTAATCCAGAACTTTATCTTGCCCATCAACTTCCATAATGCAGCATGATTTTAGCCACCCAGACAACCACTGCTAAGTATGGCCAAGTTTGTTTGCAGCCACCAGTCCTGGCTCCAATGTTCTTTGCTGTTATTTAGATCTAATTTACCTATAAATGTTTTCTAAGAGCCCCGTCTGCAGTGGAAGTGTTTGTAATTCTGCTAGACAATATTGCCCTCCCATGGGCCATTAAATTCTCTCATCTGGCAATGCTCAAACAAGAGAGGTTCAACCTGTAATAGGGGAGGAATTTTCCCTGCCTTTTTTTCCATCCCTTTGGTGTTTACATCATTCAGGTATTTGTAGATAGCATCCATCTTCTCTTGAGTCCCCTCCCATTAATCTTCTGTTAGCTCATCTATAAATATTAATTTCTTTAATCTTTTCCTTCAGTTACTCTTTTGAGTCCTTGATCATTTTTATTGCTCTCTGATGAAGCCCTTTCCCATTTGTCAGTAGTCTGAGACTGTGACTCTCAGAAATGAGTGCAGTGTTTCAGGCACTGTTTCAGGTAAGTTATTACCTCTTGCCCACTTCTCATTCATGACATGCTGACTTTGAGTGTGCCACTCCAAACTAAATACAGGTATTTGTTTTTTGGCTGCCATATTGTTACAGTAAGATTTAAGATGCCAATTGAATGAACCTACAATAATGCCTTAAATTTAGAAAAGGTAACAAAGCTGTGGCCCACATTAAAAGAATTTCTAGGGTTTTCCTGATGGCATGTCTCTGACCTTCAGAGGGCTTCCCAGAGAAAGCTAGCTTTGCTGACCCCTGAATGGACAGAGATACCACCTTCCACTCAAGGACTGACACATTGAAGCATAAATTCTTCAAAAAACAAAATAATTATTTGTTCAAAGATTTAGACAATTACAGAAATATAAGAAGCAAAATAAAATTACACTCTACAATTGAACTGTGCTTCAGTCAAAGGACACAAACATCAGAACATACGTATAAGAGGGTGGTTCCAAAATGCTGCTGACTCCCAGGGATATGTCTAGTCTTCTTTTAATGAGCTCACTTCACAGGTCTTATTGTCCTTGGGTCTGGCTTCCATCCCCTCTCCAACCTTAGCAATTGTTGCTGGAGGTGCTTGCCTTTCATGCCTTTTCCATTCACTTCCTCATCATTCAGCAGGACAATCAATTAAGTCTAAGATCTAGTCTAGATCTAAGAATTAAGGTCTAGTCTGGTGTAAAGACATTTTCTTTACATTACTTAATACAAAAGACTTAATTCAAAGTTTCCATGTTAAAGGACTTAACAATGCAGAGATATGTAACAAAAGACTTAATATAAAGTTTGAAAAAGTTTCTATGTAGAAGGACTTAATAAAAAGGTATATGAAAGTGAAGGGTATATATCGGGAGACTTAATACAGAGGTTGTATGCAGATGATCTGTACTCATATGAAAATGATTAATACAGAGAGGTATCTATATCTGATCATACCAGTTCTAGGTTCTTTTCTTCTTTTCTTTTCTTTTTCCTCATATTCAGGGGGAGTTGTCCAGATAAAAAGTGTGTTTAAAAAGTGTGCTACTGCATGGAACAGTGTGTCAGAATACCTCCCAACTAGGTTATAATACAGAAATGTCATTTATATATCTACTCCCTTTATGGGTAATAGAGAAGGTGTTTTCTTCTATTCAAAGTTTCTCCTCTTGTATCTTCCTGATAACTTTTCTACTTTATATTACACTCCCCTAGGGAATAGCTAGTTTTTCCTAGAGGCTGCTGGAAGGGGTAGTATGGAAAAGGAGAAATTTTTATGATAAACCTGAAATATCTCTTTGTACCCAGAAATATGTTAAGACTTGGGGAGGAAACCAGGAAATTTCAGTTCCATGTTCTTGAACATACCAGTTAAGCCATATAACTTAAAAGAGAGTTTAATTTCTGGTTTTCATAGCTTGTATTTACAGGAATTTGGCCCTGGGCAAAAGCATTCTGTTTGAAAATTATTTTGTTGATGTGCTGCCATCATCTATACCATTTCAAAAATGTTGAATTAATACTGTCATTGTCCTCAGGGTTAAACCTAAAATTTATGGTCTCTGGCAGGAGAAGGGAAGCAAAGAAAACTCGGTGGTGTCTTTTTTCAAGCAACTTGGTCAAGTAATATTTGGTTAATATGCCTTGATTAAATACATTAAAAAGTGTATCCTTATATAATCTAAAGGAAAAGGACTACACCTTTTTCTGGCAGGGTAAAGCCCGAGAAGAATCCAGGGAGCATGGTGTTGGCTTCACCATCAGAAACACCCTTCTACAAATGGTGGAATTAGTCATGGGTGGATCAGGAAGACTCCTTCAGGTCATACTTCAAACTCGCGCCGGTCCTGTCCACCTGATCAGCCCTTACGCCCCAACCCTGTACGCCGCACCGGAAGTAAAAGACAAGTGTTATGACGTGCTTAGTGCTGCCATAGCACAAATACCTGCTCGTGAACAACTGTACATTCTGGGTGACTTCAGTGCGAGAGTTGGAGCCGATCATGACTTGTGGCCTTCCTGCTTAGGCCACTTTGGTGTGGGAAAAATGAATGAAAATGGTCAGCGTCTTCTCGAACTTTGCACGTACCACAATCTGTGCATCACAAACACATTTTTCCAAACCAAGCCCCATCACAGAGTGTCATGGAGACACCTACGCTCAAAACACTGGCATCAACTAGACATGGTCATCACTAGACGTGATAACCTCAAAAACTTCCTTCTGACACGCAGCTATCATAGTGCTGACTGCGATACAGATCACTCGTTAGTTTGCTCCAAACTCAAGGTGATTCTCAAGAAGCTGCACCGCTCTAAACCAACTGGAAGGCCCCGCATCGATGCCAGAAAGACGGCTAACTCCGAGAGAGCTGAAAGTTGAGAGCGACCCTCGAGGAGAATCTGTGCAGCAACCCTGGGGGTGCCGATGTGACATCCAGATGGCAGCATCTGAAGGATACAATGTACAACACGGCCTTGTTGGTGTTTGGAAGAAGAGCTAGAAACACAAATGACTGGTTTGAAGCTAACTCCAATGAGATGATTCCAGCCATCACAAAAAAGCTCGCTGCGCTCCTGGAGTACAACGTTCGCCAAGCCAGAATACCCTGCAAGCGCTCAGAGCAGCCAGAAAAACAGTACAGCAGATGGCCAGGCTCTGTGCCAACAACTACTGGCTCGAGCTATGCAACAGCATCCAGACCAGTGCTGACTTTGGTAACCCCAGGGGAATGTATGAGAGCATCAAGAAGGCATTAGGACCCACCCAGAACAAGATGGCACCTCTGAAATCCAAATCTGGTGATGTCATCACTGACAAAGCCAAACAGATGGAGCTCTGGGTCGAGTCCTACTCCGAGCTGTACTCACACGAGAACATTGTGGTCGACTCAGCCCTCGATGCCGTCGAACTCCTATCAGTAATGGACGAACTGGACCAGGAACCAACTGTGGATGAACTGAAGAAAGCCATCGACAACATTGCAGTAGGAAAGGCCCCGGGCCAGGATGGTATACCACCAGAGGTAATCAAGTGTGCCACAGACACTCTCCTGGAACCCCTACATGAGCTACTGTGCCTGTGCTGGAGAGAGGGAGAGGTTCCACAGGACATGCACAACGCTAACATCATAACCTTGTATAAGAACAAAGGAGACAGAAGCAACTGCACAAACTACCGTGGAATCTCCCTCCTAAGCATCACTGGTAAACTGTTCACTCGCATCATCCTCGGCAGACTCCAGAAGATTGCTGAGAGGGTGTATCCTGAATCACAGTGTGGATTCCGTGCAGAGAGAGCTACCGTCAACATGGTCTTCTCTCTGAGGCAGCTGCAGGAGAAACGCAGGGAGCAGAGGAAGCCACTCTATATTGCCTTCATCGACCTAACCAAGGCCTTCGACTTGGTCAGCATGGATGGGCTGTTCAGACTGCTTCACAAGATAGGATGTCCGCCACGGTTACTCAAGATGATCCAGTCTTTCCACGAAGACATGAGAGGAACCGTCCAATACGATGGCACAGTATTGGATGCTTTCAGCATCAGGAGTGGAGTCAAACAAGGATGCGTCCTTGCTCCAACACTGTTCGGGATCTTCTTCTCACTCCTTCTTAAACACGCCTTTGGATCTTCAACAGAGGGCATCTTTTTGCACACAAGATCTGACGGGAAACTGTTTAATCTTGCAAGGCTGAAAGCTAAATCTAAGGTGCGGGAAGTCCTCATCAGAGATATGCTGTTCGCAGATGACGCTGCTGTCGTGTCACACACACAAGACCAGCTTCAGAAGCTGCTGGATCGGTTCTCCAAAGCATGCATGGACTTTGGGCTCTCCATCAGCCTAAAGAAGACAAATGTACTTGCTCAGGACGTTGCTGTTTCTCCTTCAATCAGCATTGACAACTATACGTTAGAGGTCGTCCATGAGTTCATTTGCCTCAGGTCCACCATCACTGACACCCTGTCCTTGGAGACTGAGCTAAACAGGAGGATCGGTAAAGCAGCCACAACTCTGTCCAGACTCAGCGAGAGAGTGTGGAATAACAACAAGCTGTACACTCACACCAAAATGCAAGTCTACAGAGCCTGCATCCTCAGCATCTTCCCTTACGGCAGCAAGACTTGAACCCTGTACGCCCGCCAGGAAAAGAGGCTGAACGTCTTCCACTTACGCTGCCTCAGGCGCATCCTTGGAATATCATGGAAGGACAGAGTGTCTAACACTACTGTCCTTGAGCAAGCTGGAATCCCAACTATGCACACCCTCCTCAGGCAGCGGCGGCTCCACTGGCTTGGCCAAGTCCACAGGATGAATGATGGAAGGATCCCAAAAGACATCCTGTATAGCGAGCTAGCCTCTGGCAAAAGACCTCCCGGATGCCCCCAGCTGCGCTACAAAGATGTTTGCAAGAGAGACCTCAGGGAAGTAGACATCAAGCCAGACAGCTGGGAGGAGCTGGCGGACGATCGCAGCAGATGGAGGCAGGAGCTATACAAGGGCCTTCAGAAGGGTGAGTTGAAGATCGCACAGCTAGCAAAGGAAAAGCGAGGCCACAGAAAGCACAGCAAGGACCTGCCAGACACCCATTACATGTGCAACAGATGCAGCAAGGACCGTCACTCTTGGGTGGGTCTTCACAGTCACAGCTGACGCTGCAAATGAGGATGCCAAACGAAACTACAAAGGGCGTGATCCATAGTCTACGTAGACTGAAGGATGCTACTACTACTACTACTATATAATCTTGAATATGTACAAAATGCCAGCAAAGGCAAAAAATACAGTCTCTTTCAGATGGGAAATGAAGAGAGCTACTCTGTATTTTAGGATGATTTAGATAACCTCCCTTCCCTAAAGACCTACTTTATTTCACTCCTTATAGGTAAGATGGCCCTTTGGTCTGATCTGGTATGGCCATTCTTACATGCTTGTTAATTAAATTAGGGAAGCATGAATGGAAGATTTTCATAGAAGGTTAATTGCATTACTTTAATATCTATTGCGAACCAGTATTGTTGTGTCCTTGTAACTTGTACATAACAAGTATATTAAAAATAGTTGAGCATATGATTTGTAGAAAGTAATTATCTGAACATCTTGTCAGACCACCAGTAGCCTGTGTCAATACAAAACTGTAATTAAGTAATGCACATCTCCAGTAAAATAAGTGCGGTTCTGGCCTGGCTACATGGAAGTAATTCTCATTGTAGCTTCATTTTGAATGATCATTGATGGTCCATGCTATTGACAACTTTAAGCCAACTGGTCTAATGGTGTATGTGAGCAAAATTCCAGAGTGGTAAATAGAGCTGCACCTATTTACTCAAACAAGGAATTTGGACAATTATTTTTATATTCATTTTTGGCATTTTTATACATGTTTTACTGCAATGAAATTAAGTTGATCCACTTCGTATTCTTGAGGAGGCAAAGCTTGTACGCATGTTTTAATTTCATGTAGACCCAGTAACTACAATTCATTACTTATAGGAATAATTGGTGGAATACTGCAAAATTATAATTTTCCATGACCTGTGCTCATTTGATCATATTTTATGCTATCTTTCTGTTGTGTTCAGAATATTATGAAAATCTTGTTTCACTTGTTTCCAGTGTTGAGAGTTGTATTTTCAGGACTAAAAGCTACTTGACATTCAAGTTAAATGAGCTCTTGATGTTTCAGGGAGCTGCCTTGAGTACATTAAAAGTGTCAAATGAGTCATGAATTCACATTCTTTGAAGTAAGAGCACTTAATAAAGTTTGTTAACGGCAATCTACTTTTTGGCTCCCAGTTAGATAAAAAGAAATCAAAGTACTATAAATTGACAATAAAAATTAAAATTCCGTATAACCTTCATTGCAATAAAAGTAGTTGCAAATTAATAAAAATATCAACACTTAAAAATAAACTGTTTTGCTTTAAATTAATTATGTAACACAAGCAGTAGAACAGCAGCTCTAACAACTCAAGTGTAACAAGCTTGTGATTCAGATTTTCATGTACAGTGATTCATCTGTCAGATTAGTCAAAGGTTTTTGGTGTAGAATGAATAAACTATTTCAAGTACTCATCTTATAAAATGACTGATCAATCGTCTCATAAAACAGATGGGTCAGATTTTTTTGGTACAGGTTTAACCTCCCAGAACTGGAATTCTCTCATCTGGCAACATCCAGCGTTTGGCAGGGCCATGGGTGTTACTGGACCAGAGACCTGCATTGGAAGTCTATTAGATGGACAGCCAGCTACAGCCAATGATGGGGAGCCCAGCCACATAGGACAGAGGAACCGTCAGGGCTTGTGTCTCTGGCTGAAGCCTGTCTCTGGGAGGCTGGGACCATACCAGCAGCCTGGCCAGGGCTGACCCTGGTGCCTGCTGGGACATGGCCTATCCTAATACATTGCCTTTCCATAAATGATTCTGTCTCTGGCCAGAGACTCTGTAAACTCAGAAGAGTCACAAGTTGTACTGAGTTTACTTATTTCTCTGAAATATTGCTCTCTTGTGTCATCAATTTCATACATTTATTGGTAAAAAAAAATTCTCTCTCTCAGATGTCTAATACTTTTCAGCCGTGATTGCATCTCAAATTTAGTCAGTAAAAATACTAACAAGTTTTTTTTAAAAATAAATAAATAAATAAATCATGCTTTCACCTTCTTCATACTTGAAGTTGTTATAAATATCCAATGCTTCCTCTCCGAAGCATTCAAAAAGATAGCTGATTTCCCTTTATCATTTTCTCCTCTGCTCCTACGGCTTCTAAATGTAATTGAAATCCCTGTCTGATGTTTTATTTTTTTTTCCTGTTCTCTACAACGATGTCTGAAAATTGCAGACTGGAAGGAAGTTGCAATGCATACCTTTTTGACTTCCCCCCTCTTCTAAAGCTAGTCAAGCTAGTAGTATTCTCACCAAATATAGGCAGTACATGCAAAAAGCTTTGTGTTTGATGCTTTCTGTCAGGGCCTAGCCTACCCAGTTGGAGGCCCTGGGAAGATTTCAGCGGCACCTTCAAAATGGCGGTCCCCACAATATTCCTGAGCCCAGCACTCCGCCCCAGCTCCGCACGAAGCAGCCGGCCCAATCCTTCAGCACGCAGCATGCCAGGGGCCAGCCAGGAGTGCGTGCAGTGCAGCAGGGGCTGACCCGTGAGCGGCGCACCTGCCTGGGAGCAGAATGCAGGCAGTGTGCTGGGGGCCAGCCTGGAGTGGAGCACACGCCTGGGAGCATGGGCAGTGTGGTGAGGGCCAAGCAGGAGCGCAGGCAGTGCGGGGGTTGAGGGGGTGGGCAGTGGCTCAGGAGTGGGCAGTGTAGAGGAAAGCTGGCTGCTGAGACAGCAGTCGAGCCCAGCATGCCAGACTGGCTTTTTGGCCAACCCCTTGAAAGTGGTGGCCCCGGGCAACCACCCACCTTTCTGATCCCTTAGACCATCTCTGCTCCCCCTGTTTCTCTGTTTTTCACTTGGAAAAACAGGAGTTAACTTCAAGATTCCTGCTGTTTCCTTCTCATTCAGCACTTCTGACACTAAGTAATAATCCTGGATTGATTAAATAGCAACCCATTGAGTAAGAAAAGAATAAAATTTTAATGCAATAAGCTGGAGACTTCTGTAGTGAGCTGCTTCATGCAGCCATGTGGTGTTCCCCACCCTCACTTTCATGGCACATCTCCAAATTCCTATGTACATAATACCGCCCTTATGGAGGGAACATCTCTAAATTTGTAATAGTCTACAAACATCTCTTCAAGGATATCCTGTGCAGCAGTCCTAGAGGCAGTGATCTTGCCTCTCATGTTCAAGAATCATTGCTTGGTCACTTATAAAAGGCTTTTGTTCAGTTTCTTTCTTACCAAGAGTTTTGAGGAAAAAAAAGAAAGCAAGACTTTGTTTGGACTTGGCAACATTAATCATTTCAGGTGTCCTTATGCCACTTCTGCATGCCATAGTGTTAATTCATCAACACCAAAGAGCTGTACTAGCGCTCTTCCCGTTTGACAGCAGGCTCTAGAATCCTTTTCACTGTTTCACTGACTGCTGAAATCTCTTGAGTTATCTATTAACTATTAGGATTTTCAAATATAACACTCAGAAATATCTGGGACTTCTGTTGCATATGGTGAAAGTTATACTGTGTGTGAGGGTGGGAGCTTTTGTTAATAGCAAATCCATTTTGTATATTTGAGTGAAATATTGCATTTTTAGTTTATGATGTTAGTGATAGTCACCATTGATATTAATAACTGTTAAAGGAGAAATCCATAATAAGTAAATTATGGACATGAGGACCTGATTCTTAGTTACACCAGGGCCCTTAACATTGCTTTTAACACTGCCAGAAGGCCGTACAGTGGCAGTAGTATGACTGGGAATCAGTGATGTATTTTTTTTTTACAATTTCTGATTAAGTTTAACTTATACATTGTGTGGAAAGGACTCCATTGGGTCTGTGGCTTTATATAATGATCACAGCAAAGGGAACTTGAAGCAGGATTACTGTCTGTTACTGAGTCTCTGGGGCATCTTGGACAATTCAGTTGGCTTCTTTATACATCACTTTCCTGTATGAAAAATGGTCCTCAAGGAGGAGCTGTGAGGCTTAATTTGTTGTCTAGTAAAGAATGCTGAGATCCATTCATGTGTATCTGCTGTGCACATGCACGTTATTCATTGTTGAGATGTTTTAAGTAGCAGTGATAGGACTGTTAGGAATAGTTGTGTAATTCGTTTTTACTGAATGTTCAGATTACCAGAATACTTGAGTGATTTTAATGATATCCACATGGTTCTTCTTTCTCATTATCTATTTTAAGAGGCTAATGTTTGATGAACACTGCAATAATTTCAACTTCAGAGATTGTGGAAAATTTGAAATTCAGCTGTCACTAGATGTTTGTATGTATAAAATGTTATATGAACAGTTTATTCAGAGAGTTACGACAAAGGCATTCGTGACAGCAGTAACTGCATGCACATTGTACACATATAATTTTTGGAATACACAAATTTTACAGAGTTGGGTTTCTATCAAACAATAAGGTGAACATAACTTTGTAAATATGTTCTGTGCATATATCTTTGCCGAAGACTGACGTGGTCATTAGAACTGAACACAGAAAGTGAAATCATTGAAATTAATATTTTTTTGTTTTAACAGAGGGAGAGTATATCAAGATGTTCATGCGGGGACGACCAATCACAATGTTCATTCCTTCTGATGTAGAAAACTATGATGATGTTAGGACAGAGCTGCCTCCTGAGAAATTAAAACTGGAGTGGGTGTATCCTTATCTGGTGTGCCACTAAATATTTGCTTTTCTTCTTCTCTAATTTTTCTTTAAAGATGTGCTGTCTTGAGTTTTGTTTTGTTTTTTCTTATAACTGGAATGTGCTTAACTCAGAAAAATTAATTTTACTTGACAAAATAGTTCTTTATATTTACTGGCATTAAAGAGACACAAAGATAGACCTCATAAATTTCTGTGAACGGAGCATGGAACTAAGTACTACTTTATCTGAACTAGAGAAGTTAAAACTGGAGTGGGTGTCTTTATTTTAACTAGTGGTGGGGATAGGGATAGCTCAGTGGTGTGAGCTTGGGCCTACTAAACCCAGGGTTGTGAGCTCAGTCCTTGAGGAGGACATTTAGGGGTCTGGAGCCAACAGATTGGGGGAGGGAAAAAAACCTGTCAGGGATGGTGCTTGGTCCTGCCAAGAGGGCAGGGACTGCACTCAATGACCTACCAAGATCTTTTCCAGTTCAGTGTGTATCTCATTTTATTATATATATTATTTTCTTATATTATTGTATTTATTATTATTATGAAAGGAAATCTCAAAATTGCTGCATTAGAATATGAATTCTGAAAGAGCAAGGTTTTGATTTCAGGTACATTCATGTAAACTCTATGTAAAGGAACATTGTGAGACTTCATTTTTTCCTGTTTTTAGGAGGTTTTGGTGCAGTGAAAGGTGCTGAATGAAACCCCCAAATCTCCTGCTTTGTTAATCCATAAGGAAGGCAAAGCGTGAGCCCCATAGAGCAAATTTCCACAGATTTGCATCACCATTGCACTTGGATCCTCAGGTGAAGGGAATTGACTGGTCTGCATTGTGAAATGGTTTGGGTTTTGTATTTGATTGTGAAGTTAGTTGACATGATGCTGATTTCAGTTTTTCATCAGGGTAGGCCAGGAGAGTTTATATGCAGTGTCATGTGTTTAGTCTGTTGTGGGAAATGATGCTGAACATGATTTGTCCTGATAGGGACTGACTCACCCATAAAAGTTATAGTCAGCATTGTGTCAGCTAAGTTTGATTCTTCTCCATTATATTTGCATTGGCGTGAAAAGCTCCTAGGGCACACTTCAATCCAAAAATTGACTGTTCTGCCGACACTGCCCAAACTACCAGTTGCATTAGTGACACAGATAATGTGAACAATTGTTCACAACTGCCAGGTTGTCTGCAAGGACCAAGATGAAAGGACCCTGTTTCCTAGTACAGGTTGAACCTCTGTAGTCCAGCACCCTCTTGTTCAGCACCATCTGTAACATAATCCAGCATGATTTTAGCTAGCTGGACAACCTCTTATCATGGGTGTGACCAAGTTTCCCACAGTTCCATAAAGTTTGTTGATAACCACCAGTCCTGGCTCTCAGTGTTCTGTGCTGTTATTTAGCTCTAATTTACCCGTCAGTGTCTTCTAAGAGCCCCAGAAGAAGTGGAAGTGTTGGTAACGCTGCTAGACAATATTGACCTCCCGTGATCTGGCAAATTCTCTCATTCAGCATTAGTCAGGCCCCGAGGGTGCCAGATTAAAGAGGTTCAACCTGTACTACACCCAAAAGACATCCTGTCTTTAGCAGTATCATCTTAGCAAAGTGAACTTAAAACTACTTATTTTTTCATTTTGTCCTGCTGAATAGTAGATAGCAGAAAGACTGGGTATCAGTGCTTCAGAAAGCAGGTGCTCTGGAACCTGCATCCACTGCATCCCTGAGCTATGAGGAGGGAGCAGTCAGGTCCAGAGAGAGAGTCACGACAGGGCAAGCAACCAAAGAAAGGGGCAGCAGACTGAGAGCTGGTCCCCAGATGAACCACCAAGAGGCATCTCAGCAGACAAGAAGAGGTCTCTGTAGTAGCACCTCTAAAAGGGAAAAGTTCCCCACTTGCAAGCACTGCTTTTGTGTATAACAAAAAAGAAAACCTTTATCCAGGGGAGAGGCAACCGCACTAAGTTTGGGAAAACACAGCAACAGTGACTCAGAAGTATATGAACAATGAGTAAACACCCATCCCACAATACCTAGGATAGCGCTCTTTGCATCAGTTTCCCATCCTGTTTGAGAAATTGCAATGGACAAATGTCTCTCTCATACTACTCCCCTTTCCTTCTGCTGTAACTCCACTAATAGTTTGTTGTTCAGTCAGCAAAGTCCCAGAGTCCTGTGGGTACAATCAGGTGGTTTAACCTCCAGCTTCTGTGTTTGGGCATGTGACTTCTCCACTGCTTGCTGCTTCCATGATTGCCTGTAGTTTTGCTGTTCAACTGTGCCCTTGAAATGGTCTTATCCAGTCGTAGTGCACACAGGCAGTGAAGGAGTGGGAAGAAATCAGTAAGATCTGTAAGGCAAATATGCTGTGCATGTGAATTTGGGTAAAACCTGTGTTTAATTTAGGTTCCATAATGAAGACGCAGGCACCAAAGAGCCCGTGCTTTATCTGTGTGCCTAGTAAGAAGGAAAAAAATTGGACAGTCTGATTCTAAGAGCAAACTGAAGCCTAAACACCTTATGAGAGAAGTATAAGGCAGTGTTTCAGAGCATATTTGAAAAGTTTTTGTTGCTTTGATAGCTCAACTAAGATTTGAAAAGTTTGGTGGTCTATTAAATTTTGTTTCAGGTCCTGATTGCCCTCCAAAGAGCTATGGGTGGCTGCCGAGATGTGGGCTTCCCTTGCGTGCTGCACTTTCTCCTCCTCAGAGATTTATTCCCAGTCAGAACTGATTAGCTACAGAAACAAACTGTGCCTGGACAAGAACAGATTAGAGTTGCTGTTTGACAGGGAGCTTTTGAGTGCTAGTGCCTCCATACACTGAAGTTCAGTACTACATATTCAGTCACATACACTCACTCTTCCTAGTTAAAGGCTACCTGGCCTTCCTAACAATGGTTGTGTCCTGCCCAGAGGCTACTGTGGAGCTGTTAGTGATTGGCAGTGACCTCATAGCCTCTTTTTCCCTCTACCTAGTTCTTTCTCCACTGAGAGCTTCTGACTCCAGCTTTCTCTAGAAGCAGGTTCTGTTTTAGCATTCTTCCTTCTTTGTCTGATTCAAGTCAGTGAAAAGACACCTACTGATTTCAGTGTGCACTGAATCATATTGAGTGGAGAGAGGGGGCAGTGAGTACAGTGGCTATTTTAGTAACCTCAGCCAGTTTGATCCTTGGTAGTGTCTCTATCAACTGTTTTCTTATACTGTCTTTGACAGGGTCCTGCAGCCATATAACTGCATATTTTTTAAACTTCTGCATAACTGCTTCAGAACTTCAGCTTTCTCTTTGGTTAAAAGTGAAAAAAGGTGGTAGCCTTCATAGTCCCTAAGACAACTTTCAAAATTTGGAGAGATTTCTCTAGATCTGTAAACAGCCAGAAATGAGGTGAATTAGCCTGTTCATCTCAGTGAGGTGGTAATATTGAAATCAAGTGGAAAATACATACCTTTGAAAAGTTCAGCACAGTGGTATCTAATAAGTCAAAGATCGCCACACTTTTGGTTGTCTGCCTTCCATATTCACCACATTGTTATACAAAACTTTATAGAGCCAGGCACTCTCAGCCTCCCTCTCCCCCAGCTCTAAATAAATGCACCCCTGTACCCCACCACTCTAACTGCCCTCCCCCAGAGCCAGGCACTCACAGCCCTTTTCCCACATGTTTTGGGAGTAAGGGAACCTTGAAGTAGTGCATGTACTTTGAGGTGCCCGCAGCCAGACTGATTGCCGGCACTTCAAAGTTAGCAACTTCGAAATTCACGTGGTGAGGATTTGCACGTGCAGCGCAGCACCTCATTGCTATTCACCGATCGGACTCATTTACATGCCCCCTCACTAGTGTAGGTGAGCCCTTAGTGTAAGAGAAATCTACTCTTCCCCACAGACATTACATTTTGACCAGAATTCTTCCTTTGATGATAAAGGAATGAGGTTATGACTGGTCTGTCACCATCAATTCTGGAAGTTCACTGCTAGTCACTTCCCTATTGTTGGGCTTTTCATTTAAATGCCATCGAGAGAAATTTTCTGTTATCTATTAATTTCCTTTTCCCGTCTCTAGCTCTCTGGCAGGACAAATTACTATTGTTCGGGGTGTTTAATATACTGTAGGAAAGTAAATTTAAATGGGGGAGGACATTTTTCTGTTTAGTTTTCATAATTTAACATGTTTGTCTGAATAGTATCTTGTGTGTCAACTCCAAAGAGAGCTCAGGCTGCCAGTTGAAGACACCACCTCTGTTCTTGAAGGCTCTGCTACAGTTGTTATTCAACTTAACCGACCCCAGTTCTATTTTTAAGGAAGGAGCTGGAGATAGAGCCTCCTCTGAGCATCATCTTTGATCTGAATTTCACTTCCCACTTTCCTAGTTTATCAGCACCCATTTTGGCGATGCTGCAAGAACCTTTCAGAATATGTCTACACTGCAGTTAAAAAAATTGCAGTGAGTTTCATACCTTGGGTCAATTCACTTGACCTTTGCCTGTGGGGCTTAAAATAGCAGGATAGGTATTTGAGCTCGGGTTGAAACCCAGTCTCTAACACTCACCCCAGATGGGGGGTTTCCTAGGTCCAAACATCTATACACTGCCATTTTTAGCCTTGCAGCTCAAGCTCTGGCAGTCCAAGTCAGATTATTTAGGTAAGCTGTGGCTGTGCCATTGCTCTTTTATTGCAGTGTAGCCTTACCCTTACTGTATTTGCTGTACTTTCTCAGAGGATCCAGTGGGGTGAGAGGGTGTGGAGGTGGAAGGTTGTCCTTAAAAGCCAGGGTGGTAGTGGGGAAGGAATTTTAGTAAAGAAGTTTTTATGGTTTTCTAGACATTATTTTATATTGTAGTAGTGTTAGTATTTGAATTGTATAGAATGAACCTGAGGGTTAACATCAGAACAAATAGGTACATTAAATAAATATACCCTCCTTATGCAGGAGACCCAGCACCTATGTGGTAACGAGGATTAATCACTGCTGAGCTAGCTTGGATTTGGAATAGGTGAAGGCTCTGTATTCCATCATCAACACAGGTGCTGCCCCCCCATATCTCTCACCCTTCTGTGTAGTATGGATTGCATACATGTACTGAACACTATGTTGTCTTTGCTCTTATTCTAATGACTTTTTATATATATATAAAGGTCCATTTCCCAAATGATGAAGCTGTCTTGCAGTATTTTGCCTTTTTCTGAGTAACATTTGGGATTTTCACACACTTGTTTAAAGAGGCCCAGTGGAACTGATACACTTGTACTCTGGAATGCAAAAGTACAAAGTCTGCCGTCTGACGCAATTCTGTTGCTGTAAAACGCGTTAAGGCAGTACAGTGAGTGCTCTTATTACCTAATGAAATTTCACATTCACAGTTTATAAACTGACATTGTTTCATGCTTCATACTTCTGCATATATTTTTGTGTAAACTTCTCTTTTCTGTTAATGGGCACAACATACAGCAGGTTGGTTTCCTGAACTCTCTTGCATGTGCAATACTCTTTTTTTAAAGCTAGATATTAGTACAGATATAATGCTTCTTGATGAAGATAATGGCTGGTTCAGAGGTTCACAAGGGAAATTAAAAAGGAGAAGGTATTGGCGTTTGAGAACTCCACAGGGAAGCCATTTTAAACTGACCCTCATATGGTATTTTATTTAAAACCTTGACTTTAAAAAAAAAAAAAGATACGGGTACCGTGGAAGAGATTGTCGAGCCAACGTATACCTCCTTCCTACCGGAGAAATTGTGTATTTCATAGCGTCAGTAGTGGTCTTATTTAACTATGAAGAGAGAACGCAGCGACACTATTTGGGTCATACAGACTGTGTTAAATGGTTGGTATATAACAACTGAACATAAATGCCTGCATGTGTGGGGTAAATATAGACTAATTTATAATGATGCAACTTCATCTTCATTTAATAACCTCAAACTGAAGGGGCATTCGTTGCTTTATTATTATTTACTCATCTTTTCTATGATTGTCATTTTTCTCATTGGTGAACAGGGCAGTGCCTGAAGTCCATGATCATAGTTCCATTGTATTAAGCACTGTACAGACATATGGCAACAATATAGTCCAAGAGCTTTCAGTCTTGGATTTAAACAAAACGTGATGGGAATACACAAAAGTAGGGGAGCAGTGTAGTAGAGGCAAAAGTATCAGCATGACCTAGTCAGAACACTGGTCTAAGTTGTCACCAGCCCCACCAAAGCCAGATGGAAGTGATTTGCAGACACTATGGCAAAGATAGGTTTTTAAGGAATATAAAGTTGGATAATGGCTTGTTAAACTTTGATGGGGAGTTATTCCTAAGGATTAATGGGTAGCCTGGAAGAGAGAACAAAGATGTCCATGTGGAAAACGGACAAGCAGGCAGTCAAGAGCAGTGTCATTAGCAGAGCAAAAGCAATGGTTGACTTTGTGATTAGAGGTTCTCTTTGAAAAGTTGGATCTGGTGGATGGCTGTAAAGGCAAGAAGAATGTTTGATGTAGTTGCGAAGTGGTCTTTCAGTCCAAACAGACAACAGATATGTTGCCTAGGCCCTAATGGTTTTGTGACTTTTAAACTGTAATCACTTCCTCTCTCCTGGCCTAGATGCCTCCCATCTTGCCCCCTTTACATTGTCAGGATATTGTGATAGACTGATTCATCATTCTGACCCCTTCAACTCTGTTTGACTCCCCTCGCTGGCTCTCTCATCATACAGAAGTTACAGAGGAAGTGGATGAGAACTAAGTCAAAGATGATACCCTGATTATTGGCCTAAGACACAGACAGTGTGCTTTCAAATTACTATATCTGGGTGATTTACACCTGCTTATAAGCAGTGTATCATACACACAAACAAACCATGGCTTATACCAATTTATCCTTCTACATGAAGGATTTTCACAGGTGTGACCAGATAGGATTCTCATTACCAATGGCTGAACTATTTAAGTGAATATAAGCCCTCAGTCGTGTTTCTGCTTCATGGTGGCTATATGCAAAAGTACATTCTGATGGTCATAAATATATCCAGATATTTACCAGATAAAGCAAATCACTTTTGCTAACACATACCTGACGTAGTCTGGCTAGAAAAATGTCAAGACTGACTATTGAAAGTCTTCACAAACAAAGCAAGCAGTCACTGAAAGTCTGTGGAATGTCTGAACCTAAGTTAAGTCATTTTTTGAAAATAAGACTTAGGCTCCAAAGTCACTTAAATGCTTTAGAAAAATTTCTCCTAAGTCTTTTCTTTCTTCCGATGTGCATATTTTGCATGAAACTTCGGTTCACGCTGTAAAAATACTGCAAATGACATCTCACTTTGAAGACCTGAGATAGCAAAAGCAGAGCATTAGAATGTGGAATATCCCTAACAGATATCTTCCCTGTTGACGTTATTTCCTAGCCTTGCAGTTCATCCAGACAAAATTAGGATTGCAACAGGACAGCTAGCTGGAGTGGATAAAGATGGAAGGGTGAGTAATAGAGCTGCTGAGAAATAGCATCTTGTTTGAAAATCAGGATAAGCCATACATATTTTAGTCTTTTCATCTCCTGGTTCATCTGTTTATGTATTGTGTGTGTGTAACATTTAGATAAATATTTCGTTTTCCTGTTTTTAAGGAGACCCTAAATTTCTTTAGCATAAGAAAGTGAACACAAATATAAGACAGAACTGCAAGTTATAAAGAGTTTATAAAACCTTTTCTCATGTGGTATGCATCACATATTTCAGCTTCCCTTTCCCACAAAGTGTGGAATTTGCAATCCATGCAAGAGGGTCGCAGAACGTCCACACTTAGTCTGGCCTCTTCTCCCCAACGAAATGAGATTCTGATTCAAACTACAAGCCCATATGTACTCTTATGGCCTCAAGAAAAAAGGAAGCTCTCTTTGAGTTATGCAAGCCTCGAGGCTAAGTTCACCCAGCCGAACAAGAATATCCTAGTCCTGTGTATGGCTGTTAAACTGGTTTATTGGAATTTAAATGATCTGTTTGTCTTTACTAAGTTATTATTGCTAGTAACAGAATTTTGTGATGAACATGGTCTAAGTAGTAGATGCGCTATACTTAAACTTTTCAGTTCATCCCCTTTTGCTGCAAAGAATAGTTATAGCTTTATTGTCGACATTGTTTACAGTTATGATTTCCATTGCCTGGTTATTGAAAATCATCCTTTTATAGCTGTTTTTGTCAACATCATGATTTATTACATTTTTGTTGTGAATGCAGACTTTATTCTTAAGCTATACTAAGCCATTCCATCATGTCAAATATATGAAATCAGCCAGGTTTCAGCCTGGATAGTACTTGGAGGGATCATTGCTGTGGAAAAAGCTGCAGCAGGAAGGGATGTGTAGGTGATCTTGTATATTTACTTGAATCAGTTCTGAAGCATTAACCTGACTTGATGCTAGGACACACAGCAATACAGTTAAACATGCCTGCCATTTCTGGTATGAGATAAAACTCACACCTTATAGATATATAAAAGGATATTGGCCAAACAGCTTTGGATATTTTACATGTTGCCCTGGATTTTAAACCGGGCAGTGCTGCTCTGTTTTCATCCCAGAGGTGATAGAAGAAGTGATTTCTGTACAGAAATCTTACCTGGAATCCTTTGAGATTAAAAGTGCTATATAAATGTAAAGTGTGAATATATAATTATTTCTTTTCACTTCAGTCAATATTTACTTTACAGGTCAATAATTCCTGGTGTTGACATCATCAGAAGTCAGTATCTGCTTGATGTAAGATTAAATCTGCATGTGACATTTTAGCCTTCAGTAACAGTTTTTATCAAATTGCTTTTACTTAGCCTTTGCAGCCCCATGTTAGAGTATGGGACTCAGTGAGCCTGATGACACTGCAGGTTATTGGCCTTGGCACCTTCGAGCGTGGAGTGGGATGCCTGGATTTTTCAAAAGCAGTAAGAAAAAAGATTGAATTTTTCAAATAATTTGCCATACTGTATGTACGTCAGACAGAAACACACCTATAAGTGTTCTATGTACTGTGATTGTCTAGCTGAAATGTGTTTGGAAAGTTAAATGCATTGCATGAAAAGAACTTACGGCAGTGAAAATAGTTCTAGGAAAAACCCCAGGAAATTACTCATGAAAACTTGTGACAACAAAATAGCACAGCCAATAAATAGTTGACAAGAAAAACATAGAATAGAAATTGTGAAAACAATACTGCATATCAACAAGTTGAAAGATTAGGAGGTTTGTTCGGAGTTCTGATGTAAAGTATTAATTCTCTCCGTGTCTGTGGTATTGTAGAAGAATTTCATCCTAGAACAGGAAAAAACAAAAACCTTGCTTGCACTTCTGTCTACTTAAGAAATAAAATCTTATCCCCTCCTTTTAAGGGCAAGCATAAAGGTTTTAAAATTTTAGACTAAATATTAGCAATCTTGTTATCTAGGCCATCAAAAGCCTGTGACCTCAGAAATTGTTAGTACATTTGAACAGACTGTTTCACCTTGTTAATTTTGACTACTATATAAGACAAATACAGATTTTGCTAAAATTAGTTGTCCAGTTTGCCCTGCATTTTTTAACATGGAAAATACATCTTATCAAATCATCTGAATACTGAGGAAATATTACATTCTGGAATGCCTTTTTTCATTTTAAAGTCATGGTTTTGCTTACCCTAAGATTTGCCAAATCAGCATACCTCTTGTCTTTTGTTTCTTTTACGCATCCCCGCCCTGAAAAATTAATCCAAAGCAGTGATTCTCAAATGGATTGACAACAATGGTTAAAAATGAAATACAAGTAAAATTTTGTGCCCTGTAGACAGAGAAATATTATTGTCCTGCTCAATCTGGTATTGCTTCTCCATCCCTTCCTACTGCCACACCATCTCTATTCATAAAAGAGGATGCCAGCGTCTATCATCTGACAATGGAGTGCAGCCGAGTTGGGGGAAGAGTTGTCCAATAGTAGCCCCTCCTTCTCACCCCACTCACAGCCGTGAAAAGGTATTAAGAAAATCCTAGAAGAACAGTAAGGGCTGGCATCCTTTATAGTCACTGCTATTTTGCAGCTGCAGCTTAGCACTGTTAGGGCCAAATTTTCAGGTCATCCATAACAACCTAGCAATAACATGCATTTAAGAAAAATCATTTCACATCCCAGACAAAGTTGTTCTCAGTGCCCTCCTTCTGTGCCATATGGTGCCTTGTAGGGACAATAAGCTACAGATCCCACTAATCCCAATAAGAGCAGCTCATATAAACAGTTCGAATAAAGCCTCTTAGTTTTGTTTTGTTCCATATTCACTTTTAAAAGAAAATAGTACTGTCATTTAAAATTAAAATTTCAGCCACCGTTGTCATCATTTTTAGTGAATGTAGAGAGGCACAAAGAACCACATTTAAAAGGAAAAAAAAAAAACAAGGCCCAAGTCTGTTCATCAATGGCTATTTAAATACCAGAATTTTATGTGGTGCTAGAATAATTGATGCACACCAATGTTCATATGTAAACACTGAAAATTTTTGTCCCAGAGTGCCTGGACTTGGCTTAAAAGTTGGTCCTAATGATATGTTTATCACTGATTCTTTTCACTAGGTAACTTCTTGTTGAAAAATATGCAGTGTATTTACAGTATGTAAAACTTAAATGCTTAAATTGTCTACTATCACAGAGGTGGAACAGATATTTATATTTAATTCCTACATGTGCCTCAGGTTTTCCTAGCTGCAAAATGGAGCTTCTAACACTTATTTCTGTGAGCTCTAAACATAAAACATAGAATGTAAAAGTATGGTGATAGGAAGAAAATTAATTACGTGTGCAAGGCTTTGAAAATATAAGACAGTCTATATGCTCAGTCTTAATATTGTTACAAGTAAAAACTGAACCATGGGAGTCAAATGTTCCATATGAAGCAGGCAAGGAAAATGTTTCCAGATGAGAAGAGGCAAGAGTGATAGGGACAAAACATTTTGTATTTTAAGCTACTAACACCTCATTGTCAGGTAATTGAGCTGAAAAAGGGTTAAAAGTAGAAGGGATGGTATAACAATGTCTGCGTTCAGATTCTGTCAGAATGGCTGTGGCCACACTTGGCCAAAACTTCGAAATGGCCATGCAAATGGCCATTTTGAAGATTACTAATGAGGCGCTGAATTGAATATTCAGCGCCTCATTAGCATTAGGACTCTTCTGGCCACAGCACTTCGAAAGTGCGTGGCTCGGCACGGCTACGCGGGGGTCCTTTTCGAAAGGACCCCACTCCTTTCAAAGTCCCCTTATTCTTCTCAGCGGAGGGGAATAAGGGCATTTCAAAAGGTGTGGGGTCTTTTCGAAAAGGACCCCCGTGTAGCCACGCCAAGCTGCACGCTTTTGAAAGCGGTGCTTTCGAAGTGCCACGGCCAGAAGCGTCCTAATGCTAATGAGGCGCTGACTATTCAATTCAGCGCCTCATTAGTAAATCTTTGAAATGGCCATTTGCATGGCCATTTCGATGTTTGGGCCAAGTGTGGCCACAGCCAATGACATCTAATGAGTGTGGATGTGGGTTTGGAAATGATATGAGGCTGAATTTAGATTTCTCAGTTCCAGGTATAAAGGAAAATATCCAGCTATATTAAACTTCTTTTTATTCATATAGAGACAGTGTTTATTTGTGCATTCTAGTGAAATAGTACTGCTGTTTTTGGTTTTAAATTAAACCTTGTCCTACTTTAAAACGTGATATGACAGCACTGCATGTGACTTTCTTTTTGAAGGATTCAGGTTCTCATTTATGTGTGATTGATGACTCTAACGAGCACATGTTGACTGTATGGGACTGGCAGAAGAAATCGAAGGTAGCAGAAATCAAGGTAAATGGGGCACTATGCCTAAACAAATATTGTGAGATATAATTTGTAGATGGTTTATTTTTATGTGGCTATATGTTAATGCAGCTGGTGCACTGAGTGGCACAAACCCTAGGGGCATCTTCCAACACCAGAGAAGCCCCAGCGTGCAGTATAACGGCACCACACATAACTGTTCTGCAGTTTATATACGGAGATATGACTATTTCAACATTTTTAAAATAAAAATGTAAAGGGGTTCAAAATATACAGACACTTAAAGACAAAGTGACTTTATGGGGGAGAGAAGCTTTGGTCATTAATGTTGTTTTCTCTTAAAAGTATGGAACAATTTAAAGGACCAAAGGATTGATAAAATTTACAGCTAGTTTCTGAAACTGGCATTTCCATGTTTAGCCAAAGTCCACAACTGGGAATTCTTATTCTTACAAGTTTAGCTGCTGGCTGGCTGGCTGTCAGCGCCTTTCTCATCCTCTTTGTTTGTAAGCAAGAGTCAAAGGCATAAAAATAAAGTAAAGATAAAGTTCTGGCTGACTAAGGGTCAGCTCTAAAACAGACAGAAGCTGCGTCTACACGTGCACGCTACTTCGAAGTAGCGGCAGTAACTTCGAAATAGCGCCCGTCACGTCTACACGTGTTGGGCGCTATTTCGAAGTTGAAATCGACGTTACGCGGCGAGACGTCGAAGTCGCTAACCCCATGAGGGGATGGGAATAGCGCCCTACTTCGACGTTCAACATCGAAGTAGGGACGTGTAGACGATCCGCGTCCCGCAACATCGAAATAGCGGGGTCCTCCATGGCGGCCATCAGCTGGGGGGTTGAGAGATACTCTCTCTCCAGCCCCTGCGGGGCTCTGTGGTCACCGTGGGCAGCAGCCCTTAGCCCAGGGCTTCTGGCTGCTGCTGCTGCAGCTGGGGGTCCGTGCTGCATATACAGGGTCTGCAACTAGTTGTTGGCTCTGTGTATCTTGCACTGTTTAATGAAAGTGTGTCTGGGAGGGGCCCTTTAAGGGAGCGACTTGCTGTTGAGTCCGCCCCGTGACCCTGTCTGCAGCTGTGCCTGGCTCCCTTATTTCGATGTGTGCTACTTTGGCGTGTAGACGTTCCCTCGCTGTGCCTATTTCGATGTTGGGCTGAGCAACGTCAAAGTTGAACATCGACGTTGCCAGCCCTGGAGGACGTGTAGACGTTATTCATCGAAATAGACTATTTCGATGTCGCAACATCGAAATAAGCTATTTCGAAGTTGGGTGCACGTGTAGACGTAGCCAGAGAGGGATTTTCTGGCTTCCTGTTCTCCACTACTTTGATTTGCCATTTGTATTCTAATTAAAACTAATGTTGCATCATTCAAATATAGTTATGCCTGAGAATATTACTCTCCTGTTTCTGCTTTTTCCCTTGATTTACCCTGGTGTATCAATTGACCTCAGTGTCAGCTCTTACATTTTAAAATATTTACCACATGGCAGTATAGTAGTTTTCTCTTTTCTAACCCTTATTTCATTCTGACATTAGAATGAAAAGATCTACTATCTACATTGAACTTACTGGCTACCTGATACAATATCCATCACTTATAGAGATTAACAAAACAAAAAGCAGTCAAGTAGCACTTTCAAGACTAGCAAAATAGTTTATTAGGTGAGCTTTCGTGGGACAGACCCACTTCTTCAGACCATAGCCAGACCAGAACAGACTCAATATTTAAGATACAGAGAACCAAAAACAGTAAGCAAGGAGGACAAATCAGAAAAAGATAATCAAGGTGAGCAAATCAGAGAGTGGGGGGGTTGGGGGGAAGATCAAGAATTAGATTGAGTTAAGTATGCAGACGAGCCCCTATAGTGACTCAGAAAGTTCACATCCCGATTTAAACCATGTGTTAATGTTCCGAATTTGAATATAAATGTCAATTCGTCCGTTTCCCTTTCTACAAAGGAGCGATAATTTCTTTTCAGTAACACGCATACCTTGAGGTCATTGACAGAATGGCCCATTCCATTAAAATGTTGACTAACTGGTTTGTGGATCTGGAGTGTTTTAATGTCTGTTTTGTGCCCGTTGACCCTTTGTCTAAGGGAGTTAGAAGTCTGTCCAATATACAAAGCATCTGGGCATCTAACCAGGTTACCCACAGAATCACAGGCACTTTCTCATGCTCCTCTACTAACATCATATATGCCATCATGTGTCAACAATGCCCAGATGCTTTGTATATTGGACAGACTTCTAACACCCTTAGACAAAGGGTCAACGGGCACAAAACAGACATTAAAACACTCCAGATCCACAAACCAGTTAGTCAACATTTTAATGGAATGGGCCATTCTGTCAATGACCTCAAGGTATGTGTGTTACTGAAAAGAAATTATCGCTCCTTTGTAGAAAGGGAAACGGACAAATTGACATTTATATTCAAATTCGGAACATTAACACATGGTTTAAATCGGGATGTGAACTTTCTGAGTCACTATAGGGGCTCGTCTGCATACTTAACTCAGTCTAATTCTTGATCTTCCCCCCCACCACCCCTCCACTCTCTGATTTGCTCACCTTGATTATCTTTTTCTGATTTGTCCTCCTTGCTTACTGTTTTTGGTTCTCTGTGTCTTAAATATTGAGTCTGTTCTGGTCTGGCTATGGTCTGAAGAAGTGGGTCTGTCCCATGAAATCTCACCTAATAAACTATTTTGCTAGTCTTTAAGGTGCTACTTGACTGCTTTTTGTTTTGATAGTGTATAGACTAGCACGGCTTACTCTCTGTTATGATAGAGATTAAGGTCAAAATAGATCACTAAGGCTGTGTCTACACTTGCCCCCAACTTTAAAGGGGGCACGGTAATCAGGGCCACAGGAGATTACTAATGAAGTCTGCAGTGAATATGCAACACTTCATCAGGCTAATTTTCCTGATTACCATGCCCCCTTTAAAGTTGGGGGCAAGTGTAGACACAGCCTAAATGTTCTAATATGACTTCATTTGGATCATAGGCCATAAAATTTCACCCTTTTACTAAGTATTATACCATAACTTGTGTTTGACAGTGGCATATCTTCAGGAAAGACGTGGTTCTGATAAGATGTCAATAGATGGAGAATGTGTCACTTACCTAGACAGTTTTCTCCAGGGGTTCATCATCATCACTTTTCTTTTCTAAGTACCTTAGTGCCTATTTGGCTATATCAATCTTATCCAGCATTTTCTCCCCATGAAAGTACATACACACTGCAATCTAGTCACCTCTGTTTTTTCTTTTTGATAAACTGGGCAGCTCAAGCTCTTAAATTTTGTCACTGTCTTGTGTTTTTTCCACCCCTTGAATCATTTTTGTAGCTATTTTTCTACACCCTAATCAGTTTTCCCAATATCCATATAAATTGTGGGTGCAGTATTCCAGTTATCAGTCTTACCAGTGCTATATAGCTCAGTCAACTCCTTATTCCTACTTATTACAGATTGAACCTCTCTAATTCAAAACACTCTCATCTGGCAAACTCTGTAATCCAACATGATTTTAGTTAGCTGGGCGACCACTTATCATGGGTATGACCAAGTTTACAGCTACCAATCCTGGTTCTTAGTGTTCTTTGCCATTATTCAGCTGTAATTTACTCCTAAATGTCTTCTAAGAGCCCAGTAAGCAATGGAAGAGTTGGTAACGTATTAGAAAACATTGACCTCCCTTCGTCCAGCACCAGTCAGGTCCCAAAGGTGCTGGACAAGAGAGGTTTAGTCTTTACTCCATTCTCTATACATGCAAGGATTACTAAGCCCTTTTTGTAGAAGTATAGAACTGGGAGCTCATTTAAGTCATTCATCCCTTATGACCCATAGCGCCTTTTTCAGCATCACTGCTTTGCAGGATATAGTCCAATATTTTGAAGGTCTGACTTACATTCCTTGTTCCTAGATATATAGCTTTGTGTTTGGCTGTATTAAAGCATATTTTGTTTGAATGAACATCGCTCACCAAGAATTCTATATGACTGCCCTTGGAACAGCCAAGCTCCCCTTCCTCCTTCCTTCCCTCTGGATGCCTCTTCGCTGTCTCCTCCTCTGTGGTTGCGTCTACACTAGGAACTAACTTCGAAGTTAACTTCTCTGTTAGGCGCTTCTTCAAAGTAGCCTGCAGAGAGTCTACACATGTTTTCTCTTACTTGGGAGTTAACTTCAAAGTAAGGGAGCCCAACTTTGAAGTCCTTGCTCCATTCCAGGAATGGAATAGTGCCCTACTTTGAAGTTTTTCTTGAAAGTAGGGTGTATATAGACACCCAACTTCGAAGTCTGTTACTTCGAAGTTGTGCTTCAAAGTAAGCAACTTCTAAGTTATTTTTGTACTGTAGACACAGCCTGCGAGTTGTCATATATTAATTCAGCCAAGACACTGTCACAATTCCTGTTCAGCATTTCTGCCTACCTTGTCCTTAGCTCTTCAGCCCTTTCTCCAAGGATAAATGATTTTGCCAACTGGACAATTAATTTCCCCTGGGTACTACTCACCCGCTCTCTCTTTTCCTTTGCATTTGCCTCCTGTGCTTTTTAACTACCCTCCAAGCTCATGCTAGAATCAGTGCCTCTAGTCTGATTAAGTGCACTCAATTCCTCACTCCAGTCTTCTCTAAGCAGACTAATCAGTGCTTAAGTGACTTTGGTGTTGGGACAGCTGCTAGCCCTCGGGACGCTTTCATAGCCCTGTCTTCTGTGTCATCTGCCAGTTTTATCTGCAGTTTTACATTTACTTCCAGACCTCTGAGGAGTTAGTTTCTTGTATAGGTTTCACAGACTTGTATTAATTATGGGATAGCAAACTATTATCTGAAAAAATGTAAAAAACAAAGAGTCTGTTATAAACTAATGCTAAAATGAAATATTATCTTGAAACTAATGAAATTCAGTTAGTGTTCAGTAAAGGTATGCCCAACTTGTGAAAAGTCTGGATCTACATTTATAGTGCCAATAATAGGCTATATTTATTAACTGTGAGTTTTGTAGTTTTTTTCAGTGGGAGAGGATGTAAGGGAGATACCAAAGAGAACTGTTGCAGGATTTCAGAAAATGAGTGAACTCAAACCAAGTGTAATATGATTGGCTGAATTACCTCTATTATAATCTCATTGTCCAAAACAATGAGTTGCTCAGATGTGCCATGAAATCAGACAGCAACGAGTGTTTGTTTTAATTCTCAGAAAGTCTTGTGAGTTTTTTTTCTATATTTAGTTTTACAAAAGACATATTTAGAAGGTGACAGAATGCTATGCCAGTGGAGCATTTTAAATTTAATAAAACCTCTCTTTCTGGGTAAAAATCTTATTAAATCTTTCAGAAATACAGCAGACAATGTCAAATGAATATTTATTCTTATCCAAACAGACGTATATGTATGATAGATGTAGATAATATTTTATATACTTATGTAGAGAGAGAGAGAGATTTATACTCAAAATCCTCTATATACTCTTTTATCTGTGTAGAACTCTGACTGTGTGTAAAACTCTAATTGTGTATAATAGTAAAATAACATCCATCTGAATAAACCCTGAATAAACACTTCTTTAAGCTTGTGGTTTCTATTCTTGTTTCCGTAGACTACAAATGAAGTTGTGCTTGCTGTAGAATTCCACCCAACTGATGCAAATACAATTGTAACATGTGGCAAATCTCACATCTTTTTTTGGACATGGAGTGGCAATTCACTAGCAAGAAAACAAGGGATTTTTGGGGTAAGAACTTTTTTTTAAAACAGGACCAAAGTCATAAATGAACCCATTTCCTTGGGAGCAATCCATTCATGCCAGCAATGAATTTGAGCTACCATCCTTATTACGCATATTGGATGGAAAAATAAATGATGAAAATTATGAACTATTGTTTACACATGTTGGTGTGAATGCATCTCCCCAATTAAACTTTAATTTCTCTTGTTGTTCCATTTTAGAAATATGAAAAACCCAAATTTGTGCAGTGTTTGGCATTTTTAGGAAATGGAGATGTGCTCACTGGAGACTCAGGCGGGGTAATGCTTATATGGAGCAAAACTACTGTAGAATCCACGCCTGGAAAAGGACCTAAAGGTACAGTACAGTCACAGTTAATCTTACAGTATGGCGGTCTGTAGAAAACATGCATACAAGAGATTGTATTAGAATGGCAAATAGAAAAATAAGCCCATCCATAATATGTACAGTGCCTTCTCTTTTGAATTTTGCAACATTCATTATCATCATTGATGTAGAAATTCTGTGCCCTGTGGTATGTAGAAGGTCAGACTAGAATGTCATAATAGTTCATTTTGCCCTCATACCCCTTAGTCTGATTTCTTTTTTGTGTACACTTATATTGCAAAAGATGTTTACCATGCCCACTGGTGTTTGAAGCTGGATTTTCAGCATTCTCTCAGTTCCCACATTTGGTGGTATGACTGAGCCAACGCCGTGTTCCCTGGTCTCTTCTGGAGGCTTCCCATGCCAGAAAAGTCCTTCTCCCTGAGACATCCAGAGGACGATAGCCTTGTTTCCTGGAGGACAACGATGTCCATCCACAGTCTTCTCAGCTCATTGTTAACGATTGCTGTCTTCCAGGGGTTACTAATGCTCTGTAGGTCTTCGGTAAGGCCTGGAGTCATGGTCCTTACATTCCATGTGCCCAGCCTGAAGGCTGGATTATTTTGTTGCTTGTTTGTTTTGCCTGGTGTAAGGTTAACGATCCACCTGTCGGTGATTCCCTAAGCCCCACACACCCAGTGGAGCAAGTGGACTGTGGCAAGGCAGCACCTACTTGGCTGGGGGCTGCCCAGCTTGAGGCAGGCGGTAGCTGCCCAATGAGATCCGAAGACCTCTCCCACAGTCGGAAGCAACCCCTGGCGCCTCACTCTACGCCAATCGAGTGCAGTGGCTTAATACCGGTAACTGCTGCTTCCCGTGTTGTGTCACCACTCAGAAAGTGTCCTCTCCACGGCGCAGGCCTGGGTGAATAAGATTGAAGAACCAGCTGATGCCCAGCAGCAGGTTTCCCCTCTTCACGACACTGATGTAATCCAAGGGAAAGGCAAAAGCCAGTGCAGCTTGGCACCAATGTCGTCACAGGAGCTGCCAGAGTGAGATTGAGCACAACCTCAAACTGCCTTAGGGGCTCCATCTCCGGATTTTTCCTTGGGGTTTACTCCCAAAGCCTTGCCCATGACTAGGTATCGCCACAAGGCAGCGGAGGTTTTAAATCAGAGTTTACTTCTCCTAGGTGGGTGGCCTTCCCAGGCTGACGAGCCCCATCTGCCCGAAATCCAGCTTCAAACACCAGTGGGCATGGTCAACATCTTCAGCATCTATGCAGCCTACTTTAACTTCTGCCCAAGAAGTTAAGGACAAGTTCTATGATGAACTTAGCATTGCCATCAGTGAGGTACCTTCCCATGAGCCGCTATTCATCCTGGCAACTTCAGCGCCAGAGTTGGCAGCGACCACCACAGCTGGCCATCCTGTCTGGGACAGTTTGGAACAGGGAAAACAAATGAAAATGGACAGCGCCTCCTTGAACTCTGCTCCCAACATGACCTCTGTGTAACCAATACCTTCTTCAACGTCAAACCCCCAGCACAAAGTTTCGTGGCGACACCCAAGATCGAAACATTGGCACCAGCTTGACCTCATCCTCACCAAACACAGCCGTTTAGGTAATGTGAGGGTGATGCATAGCTACCACAGTGCAGACTGTGACACTGACCATTTGTTCATGTGTAGTAAGGTGCACATCCAGCCGCAAAGATTCTTTCGCTCCAAAAAGGAAGGGAGGCCGCGCATTGACACTGGCAAGACTCGTGACCCTTCAAAAGTATACGAGTTTGCCCAAGCACTTGAAGGAGGCCTTGCCCCGCCCGGATGACACTGATATCTGCAAGAGATGGGAACAACTACGGGGCGCTATCTATAATACTGCGTTATCTACCTTTGGGAAGAAGACAGTCAAGTCTGCTGTTAGGTTTGAAGCCCACACTGAAGTGGTGACGCCCCGATTGAGAAGAAGAGACAGGCACTGGCTGCATACTGGTCCTCTCCCAGTGAGGTGAACCTGCAGGCGCTCTGGTCTGCTCGGAGTCAAGTGCAGCAGGTTGCTCGACGGTGTGCCAACGATTACTGGCTCCAACTCTGCTCCAAGATTCAGCAGGTCGCAGATAGTGGTAACATGCAAGGAGTGTACAGTGGGATCAAGCAGGCCATCGGTCCATCACAAAGAAAGACTGCCCCACTTAAGTCAGCCACAGGCAAGGTCTTGAAGGACAGAACCAAGCAGATGGAACTCTGGGTGGAACACTACTCACAGTTGTACGCCAGAGAGACTGTAGTTACAGAGAGAGCCCTGAATGCCATCGAGCCTCTGCCCACCATGACTGAACTCGATGCTGAGCCCACCTTGGAGGAACTCAGCGACGCACTAAAAGCACTCTGTTCTGGAAAAGCCCCAGGGAAAGACGGTATTCCTTCAGAAATCCTCAAATGCGCCAACGGTACTCTAGTTTCAAAGCTGCATGGAATACTTTGCTAATGCTGGAGAGAAGGCAGCGTACCGCAAGATATGAGGGATGCTAACATCATTACTGTCTACAAGAACAAGGGTGACAAAAGCGATTGTAACAACTATCACGGCATCTCCCTTCTCAGTACCGTGGGGAAGCTATTTGCACGTGTTGTTCTGAAGAGGCTCAATGTTCTTGTGGAGAGAGTCTACCCTGAGTCTCAGTGTGGGTTCAGAGCTGGTTTCAGAACATGGTTTTCTCTGTTAGGTAACCACAAGAAAAGTGCAAGGAGCAGAGCAAACCTCTGTATATTGCCTTCATTGACCTGACCAAGGCATTTGACCTCATCAGCAGAAAAGGTCTGTTCGCAATTCTGGCTAAGATCAGCTGTCCCCCAACTCCACTCAGCATTATTAGGGCCTTCCATGAAGGCATGAAGGGGACCGTCGTATACGATGGATCCACATCCGAAACCTTTGAGAATTTCAGTGGAGTGAAGCAGGGGTGTGTGCTGGCTCCAACGCTGTTTGGCATCATCTTTGCAGTTTAGCTCAAATATGCCTTTGGAACTGCTACAGAGGGCATCTCTCTCCGCACGAGAATGGACGGCAACCTTTTCAAACTGTCAAGGCTTAGAGCGAAGACCAGGGTGCTTACGAAGCGTCTAAGGGAGTTCCTTTTTGCTGACGATGCAGCTATTGCTGCTCACACTCAGCAGGAACTGCAGTCACTCATAACTCGTTTTGCAGATGCATGTATGGAATTTGGCCTCACAATCAGCTGAAAGAAGACCCAGGTGATGGGCCAAAACATGGGTAATGAGCCATCTATCAATGTGCTAGACTACGAACTGGAAGTCGTCCATGAGTTCGTGTACCTAGGCTCGACGATCTTGGACAACTTGTCACTTGATAGCAAGATCAACAAGGGCATTGGAAAAGCTGTCACAACGTTCTCCAGACTGACGAAGAGAGTATGGGCTAACAATAAGCTCACTGTACACACCAAGGTGCAGGTCTACACAGCCTGTGTTTTGAGCACACTGCTGTACGCCAGTGAAACGTGGTCTTTGCGCTCAAAACAAGAGCAGCGGCTCAACACATTCCACATGCACTGCCTTAGGTGCATACTTGGTATCTCAAGGCAGGACAAGGTCAACAATAGTGCAGTGCTTGAGAGGGCAGGCACCGCCTCCATGTTCACCCTTCTCAAACAGAGGCGTATGCTCTGGCTGGGCCATGTCTCACGCATGACAGATGGCCGAATACTGAAGGACCTCCTCTTTGGCGAACTGGCATCTGGAAAGAGGCCGAAAGGGCAACCTAAATTGCGCTACAAGGACACATGCAAGCGTGACCTCAGCACTCTCTCTATCAGTGTGAACACCTGGCATTTGCTTGCCTCAGACAGGCATACCTGGAAACAGGGGGTGAAGGAAGCTCTTGTTATGTATGAAACTACCTTGGTGGAGGAAGCAGAAGACAGGAGAGCCCTCAGGAAGATCCGTGCCTGTGATACCAGACCGACATCTGCCTACTGGTGCTCACAGTGCGGAAAGGACTGCCACTCCCGGATTGGATTGCACAGCCACAGAAAAAGCTGCTCGAATCAGTCCAACTGGGGCGCAAACCCATGATCCCTTGGGATCAAAGGATGCCTACTACTATATAGCAAAAACAAACTATGTGAAAACATGTTAATTGGTTGTCTCTTTTGTGTCCACACATATATGAAAATGCAGCTTGACTCCCAACTACCGCTACAGTCATTTGTTAAATGGAAGGAGACACATTCTGTGTTACCTTGGATTGCAACCATAGAAATGTATATATTCTCACTAGAGTGCTAGAACTGCACAGGGTTGTGTGATAGCTTTAACAGAGGATCGGCCCCTTAGCAATTGATCAGAATGACACATTGCACCATACAGAATTTGATCAAGAAATTCAGTGGTGGTATCCATTCTTTGGTATGCAAGGGTGCTCAACTTTTTTGACCTACGTGGCTAAATTAGCTACATGCCTGGACCCCCAGAGCTGCTTCTAAGTTGCTTATAAATTTGGAAAATTCTTTGTAATACAAGCATGTATATATGACAATATCATTTGCTTGTATTGGTACCACCGTCAATGTCCGTTGACTTTACACCTTGCAGGAGCTGTTCAGCACCTTGCAGGATTGGATCCAAAATAAATAGAAATTATTTTATTTGAACTACTCACCAATGAAAAATGTGCAGTTAATCAGACCTGTCCTCACCCTACAGTTGCAGGCAGGCTGCAGGCTCAGGTTTTTTGAGTTTTATCGATTACATTTGTTTCTTGAGGCATCCTTTGTGCAACCTCGAAAGTCTCCAAAGAATATCCATCCTAAAGAAAGCATATAATAAGAGGACCTGTGGGGAGAAAAATGTAATACAGAATTGTAGGAGTTACCCAAATGATAATGGTTTCTAGCTCAGCAGTTGCTCCAGTCCTGACACTAAAATATACTTAAATTCCACTTGATTTGGCACTTGCATTATACTTGGCTTTTAGGGTGAGTATTTTGTTCAATTAAAATAAAAAAAGAATATTAGTTGCCTCTAGACATATGCAGAACTGGGACTGTTGAGCCTTCAGGTAGCTTTTGAATTCAAATATAATTATTTATTTGGCAGCTGTTTCAAACAATCCGGCTTAAACTGGTGATCCAGGTAGTCATGTGAGAAGCAAATCGTTCACTCCAAATCTATTTTTTAGGTAAATCTCGTTTTAAAAACCCACTATTTGAAATTTAAAAAAAAAATAAAAAATATATTTGGTTAATTTTATAACGTCTGTGCAAACAGATTTTGCCATGATCATCTTCAAAAGTTTTTGCACATGATGGCTGAGTTTAATTTTCCAGTTAGTTAATTTACCATTTTGGATTAGTGATAGACTTTTACCTAGACCTTTTTTTGTTTGGAGTGAGGACAAAAGGAATCAGATTTTAAAAATCTGGTAAATTGCTCCGTACAGACCAGTAAGTAAATTTGACATCCTTTGTTGTTCTTCATTTTTAAGAAATTATTTAAAGCACTAACATCTTGCCTCTTTATATTGCTTCCTGTAGCAGGTGGCAATTCCCACCTATTTGAGCATCTGTGAGCAAAATATAGTCTTTGAGTAACAATCAAAGTAACTGCCAGCTATATCTAAGACCATTTTCCTTGGTTTTTGTATTTTAAAAGTGTTTTGTGGGGAATGTGTTCTCACTGGTAACCGGAAAGATTCATAGCATTTTCCACAGCATCACAAATTAATGGTCAAACTAATAAGGAAAAATCAAGCATGCCTGCAAAGCTTCAAGTACTGCTATGTATACATGGTCCTCTTTGGCAGAGATCTATAAAGTGTACCCATTTTGCACTGACTCATGTGGTACAGTTTGAAATAGACAGATATGCCCTTTATAGCTTACGTGCCTTCACTTACCCTCAGGTAAGGGTTTATTTTAAGAAGGGTATGAGCAGATGTATATTAACATAAGAGTATATTATACATGGGTGCATAAGGCAGCATCATGTAAGAATAGGCCTTCGGGAGAAGCCTAATTTAGGTGTTTGATTATAGAAATCAAAGTCTGAAAATGTTAATGTCTGTGCCTCATTTTTGTTCTTTGGCAAAATAGTTCTGTAGGTCCCATGGTATGTATAAGTATTATGGACTGCTACTAAACACTGGCCAAAGTTTCCGAGTTCAGGTGCTTGATGTTAGGCTCCTAAGCTACATATGTATACATGTAAGCAACAATGGCCTAATTTTTCAAGATGCCAAGCACCAGTAAATCCTCTGGGTGCTCAGTCAGTACCTTTGAAAATCAGTTCTGGACTTAGGAGGGTACTTATGTCTACTTCAGTTGACATATATCAAATCAAACTGGCTTTTAACTCTGTCTTCAGGTTAACACTTAGGCTCACACAGAAAGGACTTGTTGTTTGCTAAATATGCTGCACAATCTTCATACTGTTACCAGTACAGGAGTGCACGTAGGTACACAGCTTTTGCCATGGTTTTGTCCAACCTCCGCTGTGGAGCAGGAATGCATTCTTGCTCCAGCACTATTCTTTTGAGCTATTGACAAGACATTTGGATTTGCTGTTCCAAGTGTCAGAATCAGGATTAGACAAAAAGTGTTCACCAACCAAAACTATGCTGATGATGCTGCCCTGCTTGCGGAGAAATCAGATAATTTCAGCTACACCCACCAGGGTCTCCAAGGTGCTGCCCACACTGCAGGATTGATCGTCTCATGGCAGAAGACTAAGGCTGTAACCTTGGAGTAGGGCTGCCAGGACCCACAGTGCAAGTGGGAGCGTATACCATGGAGAGTATTGATGAGTTCTTCTTGTAGGTATCCATTGGAGTTCCAACAGACACAGAAAATCAGATGCTCTTTGAGAACAGGTCCCACCACTTCCGACTTGAAAGCCATATCTCACTTTTGGCATCAACAGCATCTTTGCGATGAGACAGTTCAGGATCCATCAGATCTGTGTATTACCTGCTGGCACCACCCTCAGTGCTGCTTCAGAGATTCATGTATTCATGGGATTGACCCTGGCTTATGAACTTCACTGCACAGTGCTGAGTGTGACACTGTCAATTGTGGTCACACTGGCAAGTACAGTACTCATTGGTAGGCTGGGTTTGTTTGATTATTGGATATGCAGGTTCCTAACTTGAAGTGTGATTCCTCATGTACTAAACTTAGGCACATGCTTCAATAACTTACAGAAAAAGGGCCTACTTGTGGACTTTGAGGTGTAACTTTAAGGAGCCCTTTTTTGAAAATCTCCGCCCTGGTTCTGAACATTTTAACCATTAGTTATTGTTGTCATCTCCCTAATTTAGTAAATTACATGAAATTGCACATTAGAAATCTGTGAACTAGAGCCCCTGAAGTTAATTTATAAAGTAATCATCCTATCATTTTTGAAGAAGGCATGCATGCACTTCTGGAAAAGGAGAGTTCTACTCTTTTCCACTTCCTTTGCTGGAGCACTTATTCATTGAAGTTCAAAGTAGATCATAATTGATCCATAGAAAGTTTTAGATGGTCCAACATCAGTGACAGTGTCACATGCTTTAGAGAATTCACCATAATTGTTTCACTTCTTTTGGTCCTACAGTCTACGATTCTTGTATGGTCACATTTGCCAAACGAGCTGAATTCTTTACTTCAGCTGATAACAGGGTAAAAATGTTTCCCTCCTTGGTTTGCAAAACTAATTGTTAAACATTTGTTTTGTCCCTTTTGAGAAACCGTTTTCTGTCAGATAGCAACAAGTTCAGAGAAATTTCAGCAGCAACCTCACAAAATAATCATAGAGCAGTTATGTCTTCTATCTTTCTGTAAGAAAACACTACCAGCTTTTGTTTGTAGTACTCTGTGGAGCAGCCTCAAACAGCTAATAGAATTTTTTTTTCATTTTACAGTACCACTTAGTTCTTGTTCCAAAATGCAAAGTTTTGTGAAATCCAACCTGGAAAAAAAAATTAATGGTCTTCATTATGGTTTTTTTTTCATGATTATAGGCGTATATCAAATAAGTAGACAAATCAAAGCTCATGAAGGCAGCGTGTTCACACTGTGTCAAATGAGGAATGGAATGCTGCTAACGGGAGGTGGGAAAGACAGAAAAATCATTCTTTGGGATCATGATCTGAACCCTGAAAGGGAAATAGAGGTAAGTGAGGAAACATATCCCCTCCCCACCCTCCACCCCACCCCTCCCACTTAAGTCAATATGCTGTACTTAAGGTAAAAATCAAGAGTTTTGGATTACAGTATTTCATTATTTTGCATTACTTTTTGCTGTTTTCCATTTACAAATCCAGTAGTTAATTTTTAAAAAATCACATAAATAAAAAGATACTAAAAGTTAGTGAAGCTTTGTATTACTATAAATGAGGGTCAGATACTAATCAGGAAGGGGCTATCAGACATTTCCAGTTTCCTCTTCACTGAGCCTTTCTTGGCTAGATTTTACTTGTCCCTTTAACAAAAGAGATGTTATTTAGCACTACCTATGTTCCAGTATCCTCACAATGAAATCACCTCTTTGGAGACAGAAATATGGTTCTGAACAAAAGCAAAGTAATCGAGATATAATCTTATATTTTCCTGTACACAGCCAGATAATGCTATTTGCATTTGAAAAATTACTTACAGAATACACAGGAATATTCTGTACCTAAGAATCATGGTTAGTGCTTGATCTAAATTATTTATTACCATTTCAAAGTATGGCAGCTGCACACAATTTTGGTACGTAACAAAGCCAAGCAAATCCTGATTGCGTCTCAAAAATAAAAATTGAATATTGAGATACTTTAAAGGTGCTGTGCGAGCCTGTCATCTGTACAATGTAGTGACAAAGATAAAAGGAATAATTAAGATCCCTTTTAGAGATTCCTTATTATAGTACTTTGTACTGTTTTCCACTTAATGAGTATCAGCTTAGCACAATGATGAATTCATGTGATTTTTGTAAACTTAATGTATCAGCTAGGTAAGTAAATCCCCATGATTTTGTTTAAAAGAACTTCCTCGAAGCTAATTAATATAATTAGTAAGTGTATCTAAAAAGCAAACATCTAGACAGAATTTCTGTTACACTTGGTAAACAGTAATTTCAGCAATAGTGATAATTGTCTCCGCATTCCCTTTGCTAATATGCTCTGTATGGCGAACATATACTGTAAATTGTTTTGTTTTGAAAAACCTTGCCAGTACCCTGAATAAACAGCTTTCTTAATGATGAAGATTTTATTTTTATGGCTACTGTTCAGATTAATAACTAGAAAAGAGACACTCAGAACAGAAAAAAAAACATATTAAAATGAAACAGCACTGTGTAATACAGCTTAAACATACAGTAGATAAAGGTTGTTATAGGCCAGAGTAGTTGCTGACAGGGTTCACACACATCTGTCAAAAGCTAATAAAGCAAGGAAGCATTTGGTAAAAATTAGAAATTTTTATTTCTCATCTTCAGTGTCTAGTGATTAAAAATGCAAGCAGCAGATTCCTTGCATATAATCCTCACCTACATGAAGGAGCTGCAGTTACATTTTTTTAAAGTATTCAAATCACTCACTGGTCCCTTACGTCTTAAAGCACTTTCAAAAATTTTAGCACTCTTATTTATTTTCACCCTGTATTTTTTAAACAAAAACATGAGTCTACATTTTCCCCTATATTGGCAATAGCTTGTTTGTGTATGCTAGTATCTTGATACTCATAGTTATTTTTTAAAATTAAAATATAACTTATTTATAAGGTTATGACTCTTGTATACAAATGCTCTGATTTTTTTCGAAGATGCCGAGCACTCAACTCTTACTGATTTTCTTGGGTATCTGTGGACATTGTCTGTCCCTGTTATCAGAGCATAATGTGACAGATGTATTGGAATTCTCAAAGGATAACTTTTTGAAAAGGATGTGTGTTTGTGTACTTATGAATAGACAGGCAGACAATAACTTTAAAGTGTAAAGTAAGAATCAGTCAGCCCTCTGTCTGTGTCAGAGCTGAACTAAACTTTAAAGTCCTGTTTGCTCAGAGCATTTGCAAGAGCATAAAGCCACAAGATGTCTCAGTTCACATTTAACTTTTTCCACAAAGCTGAAAGATTGTGTTAACAGCCTTTATTTATCAAAGCAAAATGCACGTTATGGCACTGATCCTAAAACTGTTACTGAGCTTTATTTAATTGCACACACCTCATTGAGATCAATGGGACTATCGACATGCATGAAGTTAACTATACACCAAAGTGGTTTTGGGGTTCTTATATACATTACTGGGTGACAAAGTGGGGAAACATTTACAGAATGTTGTAAATATCACTGATCTGGGATCACATCCTTGGGTATGTGTGTGACCTGAGTGAATTAATGGGCTGGGGTTAGGGTGAGTCTTGATATCAGTCAGGTGGTTGGAATGGGGAAGTAGTCTCTTCCAGTTAAATACAGCTGCTACAGCAGCCTCATGGGTAAATTTCAGAAAAAGTAGAATATATGCATACAATGAGCACCAGTTGAGAGGAATGTCTTTTCAAAAGCTCATGTAAGATAATTGTCTTACAGTGCTCCACCAGCAAGTGAAGGCTCAGTGTATGTCTACACAGCAGCCAGCAGGTGTTCTTCCCAATGTAAGAAAATGTGCATGTACTAGGTCTGCTCAGACTAATGCCAAGAAAGACCAGTGTGGCACAGCAGTGCAGCAGCAGTTTGGGCTAGCTGTCTGAGTACAAACCTGTCTGACCCTTGCTGTGTACTTGAGCAGGTTAGCCACACTGCTGTTTGTGGACATTTGTGTGAGCAGAGCTAGCTAGGAATTACATCTCCCAAATGCTGTATAGGTATACCCATAGTTGTGGTTGCTGGACTCCATACATGGTTTCACTAAAAAACTACAGTCCATACTCAAGGGGAGCAACACCCTGAAAGAAATCTTTCCTGAGGCCCTTCTTCTGGCCTTCAAGTACACTCCCTCCCCAAATATCATCAGATGCAAATTCCCCCCACATCCGGTCAAAGTAGCACCTAACATTGTCAGAACAACAGGTGTGAAGCCTGAAGACCTATCTCCACTGCTATGATGATCTAGACCCCGCTTCTCCAGTGACACAATATTCAAGATCAGTGCTCCTACATCGCCCTCTCATGTGTGCCATACCTCACCCAGTGCTCTAAATGCCCAAACTGCAAATATGGGGTGAAATCATACAGTCACTAGATTCTCTTGGATGAACTAACACAGCAAATTGATAGAGGACAAAAGCTCCATATAATTGGTGGGTGAATGGTTTTCACAAAGCAGTCACTTTATATCTGACCTCTCAGTCCTCATCCTCAAAGAAAACCTGCACCATCACTGTCAGAGATCTTCACTTTATAACTTGACTAGAAACTAAAAATGATATACTGACAAACCGTGGCTTGTTACAGCTATCTGTAACCCCTTTGAACCTTCCCCCCAGCTTTTTTTCTCTTCATCCCCCCAAAAGGAAATGATTTCACTTAGAATGCATCTTTGAAACATAGGTTATCCTAAGCAATCTGTTCCACTTTGGCTACGTCTACTCTGGCAGCCTCTGTCTACAGAGAAACCTCGGCAGTACCTCTGTTGACAGGTCGTGTCTACACACAAAAGTGGCTTGAAAGACCACGCTGCTCTGTCAACACAGATAAGCCTGACTGCCCTGTCAACAAAACAGCTGACCAGAAGCAATGCAGATAGAGCTGCCCAGGGAACCAGAAGCCCTGTCTTTTGTCGGAAGTGTCTACACAGGCACTCTGTTGACAAAACACTGTCGACAGAGGTGTTGTACCTGATCAGGGAAAGGTATAACACTGCCGGCTGAACAGCTGAGTTTTGTTGAGACTCTTGACAGAGTGGTTTAACCATGTAGACACTCAGCAAGTTTTGTCGACCGAGGCTGCCCATGTAGATGTAGCCTTTGAGTTTAACAATGAGCTCCAAGTATATTTCACAGACCTGAATAAGAGTTCTGTGTAAGCTTGCAAGTTAATCTCTCTCACCAACAGAAGCTGCTCCAATAAAATGTACTACCTCACTCACCTTGTCTCCCTAATGATCCCACAACTAACATTTACACACTTTTTGAGAAGTATCACAGAGGTAGCCGTGTTAGTCTGTATATTCAAGAACAACAAGAAGTCCTGTGGTACCTTCTAGACTAACAGATATTTTGGAGCATAAGCTTTCATGGGTGAAGACACGCTTCATCAGATGCACGAGTATGGGGTTGGGGTTTGGGAGGGTATCATGAACAACCTCCGCTTTTTTAGCTTCTTTTGGTGCTGCTCCTTAAAGGAGTCATTAATAGGTTTCATTAAATAGTATGGTGGTTTGTTAGTTTTTAAAGTGCTACATGACTGCTTTTTTGTTTTCTCCCAGATCATGTGTGCTGTCAGAGCCTTTTCATTATGTCTAGTGAGAAAGTTCATAAATATATGAAACGGAATTGCAATTAAGTTTTGGAGTGATCTGTAAACTCAGATTGACTGTGTCAGCTCAGCTGCTGAATGTGGTTGCATTATCCTGTTGTTTTTCTGTATGGCCTGTTGATTCATGATCAACAACAGTAATTTTCTCCTGTAAAGATAAAAATTAGGATGCGTTAAAGATATGCCTTTACAGAAATTTGTTTTCCCAGGTTCCTGATCAGTATGGGACAATCAGAGCAGTAGCAGAAGGAAAAGCAGATCAGTTTTTAGTTGGCACTTCACGAAACTTTATTTTGCGGGGAACATTTAATGATGGTTTCCAAGTAGAGGTACAGGTGAGCACAGTATTTTTCTAATTTCAAATTTAAGCTTTTCTTTTGGTATGTATTTTCTTTTGAGATTTAAATCAGTTGGTCTGGGAGGATGTTTACTGCTGATGTGTCTTACAACTATATTAAGTAAATGTGTTTCCTTTCCAGGGTCATACAGATGAACTCTGGGGTCTGGCAACACATCCCTTCAAAGATTTGTTGTTAACATGTGCGCAAGATAGGCAAGTTTGTATGTGGAACTCTGTGGACCACACACTAGAATGGACCAGGCTACTAGATGTACGTGAGCTTCAACAATGCCATTACCATTTAAAAATAGTAATTGGAGGGAGAGTTCTTTCAGAAGCATTTGAAATTAACATACGTAGCTTATCCTAAAGTGAGAAACTGTAAAATTAGAAGAGCTGGAAGGTTTCTTGCCTCTGGAAAATATAAATATGGGTTCAAGCAACTCAGTAACACCAAACACCCTGACTAGTTTTAACAGCAAACTTTCAAATACTACAGAAATTTAACTTGGGGAAGAGTCCCCCGCAAGAATGCTCTGCTTTAGGAGTTCTTTTCTATATTTGTACATAATATACCAATTAATCTTGTCTTATTACCCAGGTGACTATAATTTTTGTGGTAGAAACTTCACCTTGTAATTTTCCTGAAAGTTACATAGTGATATATAAATAATAAACACTATGATAATAACAAAAACTCTACTGTGTGTTAGACCTGCCCTTTCAAAATGGACACCAATTTCCTTCTTTTGTCAGCTGACATGAGCCCTGTTAACATTGCTTGAATATAAGGGAGGTTGTGAATATTAATACATTTGATATTAAATCATATAACTACACCTTCCTCTTGCAGGAACCAGGGCACTGTGCTGATTTCCATCCAAGTGGAACAGTGGTAGCAATAGGAACACATTCGGGAAGGTAAATGTATTTTGGCTTAGTTGTGATGGAAGAAAGGGAAGAGGGATAATGTGTTCCTGAAGTGTAAAAGTGACCTGTAAAGGAAGTTTTAGGCCTTTTTTCCTTCCTTATTATGTGTGAAACTGGGCAGCTCAAAAGGTGGTGGGTAGGGTTGTGGGGAGGATAAAAGTTTGTTTAAATTTTTTTTATTACTTTTGAAATGGTTGGATTGCTTTTAGAAGCATTTCTTGTGAGATGTTGAAAATAGGTGTTGTGAGCTGTCATACATTAACTGAAAGGTGGGGTCAGAAGTTAAAACTAAGTCACCCTGTTCCCCTAATTTCAGTTACGCATGGAACAAAATTGGGCACTAAAGAATAAATATTAAATAGTCTGTCTAAAAAAAATTTCATCCTTTCACAATTGTCATTTTTCACTCTCTTGAGATGTGCTGATTTCATTCACTCTCTAATAGTTGTAGAATTTTCCAAGGAATCACAGATTCATAGGTCTGGAAGGGACCTCAGGAGGTCTTCTAGTCCAGCCCCCTACTTCAAGCAGGATCAACCCCCCACTAAGTCATGCCAGCCAGGACCTGTTGAGATGGGACTTAAAAGCCTCAAGGGATGGAGAATCCACCACCTCTCTAGGGAATGAATTCCAATGCTTCACCACGCTCCTGGTGAAGTATTTTTTCCTAATATCTGACCTACACCTCTCCCTCTTCAACTTCAGACAGTTTCTCACCCTCCTCTTTAGAGTTCCCCTTCAAGAAATTGAAGGCTGCTATTAAATCACCCCTAAGACTTCTCTTCTGCAAACTAAGCAAGCCCAAATCCCTCAGCCTATCCTCATAGGTCTTGTGCTCCAGACCCTTAATCATTTTTGTTGCCCTCTGCTGAACCTGCTCCAGCACATCCACATCCTTTTTATACTGTGGGGGCCCAAAACTGGACATAATATTCCAGATGTGGCCTCATCAGTGCCTAATAGAGGGGAATAACTACTTCTCTAGATCTGCTCGAAATGCTCCTCCTAATGCACCCTAGTATGCCATTAGCCTTCTTGGCTACAAGGTCATACTGTTTACTTATATCCAGCCTTCATCCACCATAACCCCTAGGTCCCTTTCCATCATACTGCTGCTGAGCTGGTCGGTCCCCAGCCTATAACAGTGCTTGGGATTCTTCCACCTCAGGTGCAGGACTCTACACTTCTTCTTGTTGAACTGCATCAGATTTCTTCTGGCCCAGTCCTCCAATTTATCCAGGTCACTTTGGATTCTTTCTCTACCCTCCAACATATCTACTTCTCCCCCTAGTTTTGTGTCATCTGCAAACTTGCTGAGGGTACAGTCCAGTCCCTCATCAAGGTCATTAATAAAGAAGTTACATAATACCGGCCCCAGAACTGAGCCTTGCATCACTCCGCTTAAAACTGGCTGCCATCCAGGTATTGAGCCATTGACCACTACCCGTTTGACCTGACCCTCAAGCCAGCCTTCTATCCATCTTATAGGCCAAGGATCCAATCCATATTTCCTTAACTTATGGACAAGAATGTTGTGGGAGACCATATCAAAAGCTTTGCTGAAGTCAAGGTATATCACATCCACTGACTTACCCATGTCCACAGAGCCTGTTACCTCATCATAGAAGCTAATCAGATTGGTCAGGCAGGACTTGCTCTGGTGAATCCTTGTTGGCTACTTTTGATCACTTTCCCTTCTTCCAAGTGCTCCAAAATGGATTCCTTGAGGATTCTCTCCATTATTTTCCGAGGGATTGAGGTAAGGCTGACCAGTCTATAATTCCCTGGATTGTCCTTCTTTCCTTTTTTAAAGATGGGCACTACGCTTGCCTTTTTCCAGTCATCCAGTATCTCCCCCAATCTCCAAGAGTCTTCAAAGGTAATGGCCAAAGAGCAATGACCTCAGCCAGTTCCCTCAGTACCCTCGGGTGCATTAAATCCAGACCCAAGGATTTGTGTACATCTAGTTTTATTAGATAGCTCAGAACTTGTTTCTTCCCCACAGATGGCTGCCCTCCACCTTCCCGTATTGCATTGTCTAGGACCATCATGTGGAAGCTGACTTTGTCTCTGAAGACTGAGGCAAAAAAGCATTGAGTACTTCAGCTTTTCCTTCATCATCTGTCACTAGGTTACCTCCCTCATCCACTAACAGCCCCACACCTTTTCTGACAACCCGTTTATTGTTAACATGCCTGTAGAAACCCTTTTTGTTACTCTTCACATCCCTTGCCAGCTGTAGTTCCAATTGTGCTTTCACTTTCCTGATTACTGCCCAGCATTCTCCAGCCATATGTTTATACTCCTCCTTAGTCAACTGTCAACGTTTCCATTTCTTGTATGCATCCTTTCTGAGTTTAAGCTGACTAAGGATTTCCCCATTAAGCCAAGCTGGTTGCCTACCATGTTTGTATTTCTTACTATGCAGCAGGATGGTTTGTTCCTGTGCCTTCAGTAAGACTTATTTAAAATACTGCCCGTTCTCTTGAACTCTTTTCCCCTTCATCTTCGTTTCCCAAGGGATCCTGCTCATCAGTTCTCCCAAGGAGTCGAAGTCTGCTCTTCTGAAATCAAGGGTCTGTATGTTACTGCTCACATTTCTTCTTTTTGTCCAGATCCTGAAGTCTATGATCTTATGGTCGCTGCAGCCCAGGTTTCCTCCCACTTCTATTTCTCCTACTAGTTTTTCCCTGTTTGTGACCAGCAGGTCAAGTTGCACACAGCCCCTGGTCAGTTCCTTCAGAAGTTAAGTTTAACCATGGAGTAAAGGAGTCAGGAACAGGAGTAAATGAGTCAGGAATTGAATTTGTAAGGTTTTTTGGTTTGTTTTTTTTTTCTTTCATTTAAAAAAAAATAAAAAAGCAGAGTCATCCAATTCTGCTTTTGGAAGGAGCTGTGGGTCCTTTCAAAATTTATCTATCCTAAAGAAACAGAGAAAGGTAACCCCCCCCCCCACGAACTCTTTGCAGATCACCTTAAACTAATTCATAAAACAGGTGAATTACAGTACATCTTCCTCCCCTTCCCCCCCAGCCACATACGCATCCTTCATATTGGCCTGCAGAGGCCTGTATTTCTAGGAAAGGAGGCAAGCTTAATGCTTTGAACCTATCCAAAGGAGAAAATACCTCATTATGTATTATTGTAATAGTACCGTGACTTAGTACAGTGAGGTGGTCCAGCCCTGTGACTCAGTTCAGTTTCATCACAATATCCTTGCATTGTTAAAGGCAAGAGAGACATCCTGATTAAAATTGTGGATGGAGACATTTCTCAGATCTGCAGAAACTGCGCTCTAGATGCAGTTCCAAACTCTGTGGCTCAAGACCATGTCTGTAAAAGCCCCTAAGGCCTTGTCTTCCATAAGGATTTTCCAAAAAAAATTTCAAACCATTTCTTCCATCAGTTGAGCTCAGGGAAAAAGTATCTTGCATCCAACAGCATGTTTACCTCTGCACCTTTTAGACCCAGCCAAGCCAGTGGTAAAATAACATGACCTGTTTTTATTTCACAGATGTCTATATTCCATCTGCTATAGCAGCGCAGCTGTCATGGAGACACTTATGGTAGCTCCAGAACGGTTTAGATTAGAGTTCAGATTGCAGTGGATGTGCTCTCTGGGTACACCGTGCCCTGTTGGAGAAACAAGTGTGTAAAGTGAGGCTTTCCTCTTCCACTTCGTTGCTTACACAGGAGGAGATGTAGCAGCCATCTATACTGACATGAGTGGGCCTGATTCACTATTGACTTGAGAGTTATGCTAAGATAAAACTGGAGTGGTGTACTATTGAATTGGCCTCAATGAGTCTAGTGCAAAGTGTTTCAGACAAATTTATTTATCATAAAAATATGCTAATTCTCAAGCCACTGAGGACTGCAGTTGTATATCATGTTCCTGTGGCCTCTGATCAGTGTGTATCATAGACCAGAGTTATTATCTGAAGTTGCTATTTCTCTTCCACTGGTGACAGGGACACAGTTCTCTCCCTGCCTGCTAACACATTTCTTTTTCCCTTACCTCAGCTCTCACACATGTGATACTTTTTACACATATTTAGCAAAGTAGCATTTTGAATTAATCCTGCAGCAGCAGCAGTCCAAGTGGTGGGAATGATACTGGGTACAACAGCAGCAATTTGAAATATTTTATTCACCGATTTACCCTGAAAAGTCACAGGCTACGTCTACACTCGATAGTTTTACACACAAAACTCGGATTTTGTTGACATAACTTGTGGTGCATCTACACACAAAATTGTTGTGTCAAAACAAACCCTCGACAAAAAAAGCCTTGTAGACACTCTGGGGTGCCTTTTCGTCAACAGAGCCGGTGAAAAGGTTACGTGCTTTTATGTGTAGATGTGATCTGTTGACAGAAGTTTGGTCAGAACATCTCTTCCGACAGTAGCTTCTATAGCCAGATGCTTCTAGTGTAGACATAACCTCAGTGTACAGCTTGTAAGTAAGCTGAGTTGACTTTTTTGCTTTATATTAGAGTGATGATATTGTGGGTGGTGAAATGAAAATAGTTTTAGCAATTTTTTTACCTGTTCCATCCACCTTACATACAGAGCATTGAGCAGGTTATGGCATATTAAGCTCTTTTGTTGTTTTTGTGTGTTCCCCTAATCATAAATTGATGCTAAGCTGTTAGAACTAAGCCATTGTCCAGATACCTGGGTTTCAAACTCTGAACTCAGAAAACAGAATTGCATTGTCTACTGTCAGATTTAACTGCGTGTCCGTTGTTTCTGGAATTTATTATAAGCTCTTTTAAGTTTGTTTCAGAATGCCCTGTATGCATTTCTGTAATGTATAATATTAAAATGCTGGACTGGATATATCTCTGGGTACGTTTGTCCCATGCTATTTATACAATATGTAATGTCTGTGTGACTGTACATTATTTTAAGTTAAAAAATTACGTGTTAGTTGGGAGATTGATTTCAGTATCAGAAACTTAGAGAAGTGAAAGTTGCTATCTCAAAATTAACTTAAACAGATGGCACATCTTGGGCTTGTCTACACTTGCCCCCAACTTCAAAGGGATCATGTTAATCAGGGCAACTGGAGTTTACTAATGAAGTGCTGTGGTGAATATGCTGCACTTCATTAGGCTAATTCTTCCCCCCGGCAACTTCGAAGTGCCAGCATGCATGTAGCTGTGGGCACTTCAGAGTGCCCACACTACTTCAAAGTACCTTTGCTCCTCAAAAATTTTCTGATAAAATAATTTAAATTATCAAAACTATGTCCTTTGTTGTTAAAATTTTGCAGAGTAAAGGGACTTCAAAGTAGCACGGGCCCTTTGAAGTGCCTGCAGCTACTTGTGTGCTGGCACTTTGAAGTTTGCTGCTTTGAAGTTGCTGCAGGGGAGAATTAACCTAATGAAGTGCTGTGTATTCACCGCAGCACTTCATTAATAATCTCGCATGCCCCTGATTACCATGCTCCCTTTGAAGCTGGGGGCAAGTGTAGACCCAGCCCTTATGTTTTATACTATGCATTAGTAACAAAGGATATAGTTTTGATAATTCAAACTATTTTATCACAAACTTGGGTGCTGTAGATGTGATAAAGAAAATGCTGCCTAAGCAACCTTCGATTTCCCTCTTCGGCCACTAGAACTGATTCTGCCGCTTACGGTGGAAGTCATGACTGCTGCCTGCAAGCTCTGGAAGGGGCACGGCTTGTTATCTGGTATAGAGCAATAGGAATTGACTGTGCTTGCAGAACAAGGAGATAGTAAGGGAGGAATTGTGATTCAGAGGTATGTCTCTCAGTCGCAGTGTGTCTTGTGACTAATAGAGTAGAGCAGTTTAAGCACCACCCAATGCTCGGGGCTGTGTCTAAGGTCACAGTCCAACCCTTGGTTAACAGGCCATATAAGTTGCTTCACGTAGACCTATTCATCTTGAAGCAAAATTTCTAAGTTCTTTGAACTACTCACCTAGCTTCATACTGGCATGCTGTGTGTGTGTGTGGAGCTGTAGACATTTTTTTTTCTTTGCATACTCAGTTCTGAAGCTTACCAGGTTAATTACAGTCAATGCTGTGTGTGATAAATTTTGCCTTTTCTCTTTTGAAATCATTGTAATTCGATTTCACTGCTGCTTTGCAATGAAAATTCTCCAATATATTCATTAGTTCTAATTCTTTCTCAATTGCTCTGCTGAAATATCTGAGTATACAGAAACAACAAGAAGTCCTGTGGCACCTTATAGACTAACATATATTTTGGAGCATAAGCTTTCATGGGCAAAGACCCACTTCGTCAGATGCACCTGACGAAACGGGTCTTTGCCCACAAAAGCTTAAGCCCCAAAATATCTGTTAATCTATAAGGTGTCATAGGACTTTTTGTTGGTTTCGAAGATACAGACTAACTTGCCTACCCCTTTGATACTGAGTCTATAGATTGTTCAAATTTCTAATGTAGAATACACCAAGGCTGGGTCTACACGTGCCCCTTCCTTTCGAAAGGGGCATGTTAATGAGCAGGTTCAAAAGATGCTAATGAGGTGCTGCAATGAATATGCAGCACCTTGTTAACATAACGGCAGCCGTGGCAATTCAAAAGTGTGGCTTTTCGAATCGCGCACCACCCGTGGAGACAGGACCTTCCGAAAGGACACCCGCCCCCAGTTTTCGAAAGCCCTTCTTCCGATCACAGATAGGAAGAAGGGCTTTTGAAAACTCGAGGGGGGGTCCTTTCGGAAGGTCCCATCTCCACAGGCGGCGCGCAATTCGAAAAGCTGCACTTTCATATCGCCGCAGCCGCCATTATGCTAATGAGGCACTGCATATTCATTGCAGTGCCTCATTAGCATCTTTCAAACCTGCTCATTAACATGCCCCTTTTGAAAGGAAGGGGCACATGTAGACCCAGCCCAAGAGAAGATACAGTTTGCACATCGGATTGTAACTTATGCTATTTACAGAACTAATAAAAACGACACAGATCCTGAAGTATATATTCAGTTATACTAGTAAAATTCAGTTTGTCCTGGATTTAGTTAGTTACATAGGTCACCAAATCTGAGAACAGCAGAAATGGCAGGTAATTTCTATAGTTAACTTTGACTGGGTTAATAATGGTTTTGTGTGTTTTTTTATAATTTAAATATTGACAGAAGGTAAAGACAAAGGATTTCAGAAAATACCAAATCAGATTTCACTTTCTACCTCAAATGGATATTTGTAGATGGCTCTTTTCCCCATCCTGCTACTTATTCATCTCCACTCTGTATTCATGGTTCAATTCAAGTTTTAAAATCAGTCAGTTTTTGTAAAGAAGCAAAAAACACTAGTTTCAGACTTCTACTGTAGCTTTATCTACTATTTTTTCCCCAAAAAAGAGAAGAGTGTGGACTGAAAAATTAATTCAGAGATTTTGTTTAAATTTTCCAGAAGAATTCATCTGCAGATGGAGGGCAAAGATGGAAGATTTCAGATTCAAATGTGAATTTTTTAGAAATTATGTGAAATGTGAGATTATAATTGAAGATCTTTTGTAATCTAAAATATGGTTGGCTCTAACAGGGAGCTTTTATAGTCACATCATATATCCACTACCATGTGTATCATAAGCGTATATTTATAAGTACTCTGGTACAGGTTGAAGCTCTCAATATTCTGTGCTGTTATTCAGTTTTAATTTACTCTCTGAATGTCTTTTAGGAGCCCAGTGAGCAGTGGAGGTGTTTTATATGCCACTAACTGTAAACATGTTTTTTTATGCTTTTTATGTTTTTTATGCTATTTTCAATGCAATACAATTGGGTAACAACACTAATGCTTTGTTATGAAGAGAGGTGATAAGCCTTGACTAGGCATAGGTTTATGTAGGGCGTATCAGTACAGCCACACATTATTAAGCAGCATGGCAAGTATTGTTCCATTTTATTTGCCTCAGAAATAAGAATAGAATCTCACTCGTTACAATATTGACCTCCCATGGTTCAGCAAATTTGTTGGTTTGGCACCCGTCAGCTCTTCAGGGTGCCAGACTATTGCGTTTCAACCTGTATTCAAGAATGTGTATGTATGTGTATATACACATACATAGTAGAATTTTGGCATTCTTATGTATCCATCACTGGAATATACAGTACATCACTTTGTATATCCAGAAACCAAAGAGAAACATTTTAATCAAAACAAGTTAACATGATACATTGAAAGGATAGCATGTCAATAAGCAGTGTGGTAGAATGGTCACTGGTTTTTACATGTTGTGGTTTTGTTGAAGTAGGAATAACACTCACTAGAACTGTGTTCTTAACAGGTGGTTTGTTTTGGATGCAGAAACAAGAGATCTGGTTTCAATACACACTGATGGTAATGAGCAGCTTTCAGTGATGCGCTACTCAGTAGGTAGGCAATCTTACTGTGTATTTTGAGCACTTCATTGTCATTGCATGCTTTAATGCAAATACAATAGATGTTTTTCCTTGCACTTCTCTGGAGCTGTTAAGCTATTAACATGTTACACTCACGGCAAATTATCTTCCATTAATAGGGAACAGCAGACCTTTTAAACAATTGTTTAAATGTATTAACAAAACATATGTGTAAGTTAACAATTACAGCTTAATTCGCATTTTGCCCGCAGTGGAATTCAAAGTTTTATGTTTGCTGTTCTCTCTCTGCAAACATCACTGTTTCCTCACACAACACCAGGTCATAAAGATGTATGCGGTTGTGATATGATGTCGTCATTTCTTTCAATAACTCTAAACTGAGGAGGTAGCAGTTAAATGAAGCCAAGAAGGCTTGATCTTAAGGGGTAGCTCTAACCTTTTAAGTGTGCCCAAATATTCTTTAGCTCAGTATTCCTTAAACTTTTTGAGACCATGGAACACCAAACAATAATATCTTTTTATGTGGAATGCCTATGAAAATTTTCTTTTAAAAATAAGTATCAGACCAAAAAAAAAAAATCTAGCATCAGATACAGCAAAAACAAAATTAAGTAATTTAACCAGGTATCATAGCAATGAAAAAGCAATTATGTGGAAATGTAAGAGGATACCTTAGTGCAGAGATTATGTGGATAGATAAGAGGATATCCTCTTACTGAAGAAAACCCAAGGTTGTCGTATGAGAGTCTGACAAATAGGTAGTAATTGAATCCTCTCTTCTGACTGGATGGAAGAGCGGTCTGGCAAACCTCTTTCATGTTTGCTGTTGCATAGTGTACCAGGTAAATTGGGCAAAACTTTCCTCTGCTGCTGCCCCATTTACTGATGACAGCATTTCATTTCAGAGCACTCACATTCATTGGTGCTCCAGAGGATTTTGATCGCATTCCCAGGGAGTAGAATGGTTAATAGCATCATGGACCTTTCTTGTTACTAGAAAACGGCTTGTGATGTTTTAATACTGTGCTAAGGTGACTTGGTTGAAGCTGTTGTGCAGTTAACCTTTGGTCAATGTGTAGTTAGCATTGTTCCATGTGTAATTATTTTACGTTTAAAAATAAACTGTTCTTTGGAAATAATCTCCAATGACTCTCAAAAATGGAAAACTTCAGAGATGTATGTTGTTAGCCATTTTGAGACATTCAGCACAAACCTAAGGATTCATTATCTAGACTAGGTCCCTGTCCAATGGTAGTCCTGTTTATTCAAGACAAACTCACCCCATAATCACAACCACCATGAAAAGAGGGAAAAGTAGGAAACCAATTGGAAAGTAGTATAGTTAGTTACATATCGTTGGGGTTCTAGCTTATGGCCACTTATATGACTAATAATAATTCATTGTTATTAAATATCAAAGAATTCAAGATCAGAAAAACATTATTACATTATCTTTTACACTTCTTTTATAGATGGCACCTTACTTGCAGTAGGATCCCATGACAACTTTATTTACCTCTACGTAGTGACAGAAAATGGAAGGAAGTATAGCAGATATGGAAAGTGCACTGTAAGTTTTTACGCAGAGTGCATTGGCACAAGAAACTATGACTGACGATAGACTATAGCTTTTGGTAGCAATGTGTAACTTTTAGTTTGGGGTCCATTTCTGTATATTAACAATAGAGACAATTTTCATTTTATTTTTGGCAATCAGTATTTTTCACTATCTGATCAACCCTTAACTAGTTTTAAATACATAGCAAGAAATTAGCAGAATGTGGAGAAACCAGTTGCTAATAGTATCAGTTCCTTTTTTTAGACATGCCTCTGTATTTTTTCTTTCAACTCAGAAATTATCCTCTGATGCAGAAGCTATCTTGCATTTATACAAAAAAGGTCCTCCTTGGAGGTGTTGGAAGTTCAGCATTTGTTTATTTATTACCGATCTCGCATCCCTGCCCTTTTATAAATCTCCTTGACATGTCTTTGAGCTGTCATGCTGATCAAAACCAGCTTCCATGAATACAGTGATCTTGCATTGTTAATATATAACTGTACATAAAACAGTATCTCTTTATGAACATAACTCTTGTCTCAGGAGAATTGGTTTGGAGATTTCTAGTTGTTATTGCTGTTATCATATTAAAAATAGGAACCTGTTACTGTCTAGGGATGAATTTCTAACCTGGGGTAAATAAGTATAATTCCAATGAACTTCATGGTATTGTGTATCCCTGAGCCTACTCTGAATTTGTCATTCAGTCCTAAATAGCTGCCTACCATTTATAGACGTGCAGTAAGAAAGCAAAGTATTCTGAGTAAAAGACTGATCCCTACATTTGGCATTTCCTAGTCATTCTTTGAGTAGATGCAACATCAGTTTGAAAGTATTAGAAACATATAGATACATATTTTTCAGATTTGAGGGATGTGAAAAAATATCCCACACTACAGGTTGAACCTCTCTAGTCCCACACCCTCAGAATGTGACCAGTGTCAAATGAGCGACTTTGCCAAACCACAGGAGGTCAGTATTGTCTAGCAGCATTACTAACACTTCCACTTTTTACTGGGCTGTTAGAAGACATTTAGGAGTAAATTACGGCCAAATAACACCACAGAACACTGAGAGCCAGGTCTGGTGGCTGTAAGCAAACTTTATGGGACCGCGGGAAACATGGCTATACCCATGATAAGTGGATATTCAGTTAACAAAAATTCTGGACTACAGATGTTTCTGAACAAGAAAGTGCCAGATTAGAGAGGTTCAACCTGAATGTGCCTAACGTATGCCCAAAATAAATTTGCCAGGTAGGGTGTTTTTTTGTTCATTTTTTTTTTTTAAGTGAAAAGTGATGTTTGGTTGGAGAAGGCAGAAGTCAATTAATGATGTTAAATATTATTGTATGGTCACTGTTGTGTTTACAGTTAAGCATCCATCAAGGCTCCAAGTTATCTTCCAAATTTCCCATGTGTATGTACACATGTGTACAGAGAGAGAGAGAGAGAGAGAGACGATCTCTTGACAAATCTTTTCTAGTTCACAGTTTGGCTTGAATAAAATGACTGGATAACATTTGTCTTCTGGATATTCCCATTTGCTTGGGAAGGAGGGAAGTCTTGCTACTAGACATTTGTTGCTCTCTCCCTTTTCATGTCACCATTTTCTGAGGGACTCATTTGTAGTTTCCCATGTGAATAACCGCAGCTTTCTTTCAGTTGTGCTATTGCATGGACAGTCATGATTTTGCATGTTATTTGACAGTGTTTCAGGGGCATAACTTCTGAAGTCTGCATCCTTATTTGTTTCGCAGTCATTTTGCAACAGCAGTACATGATTTTATCGTTACTCGGTTCCCTCTTATCAGTGCTTCTGTGCCTCTTTGAGTCTTGAGCAGAATGCAACAGCATCCTGGCTTGCTGGACTGAGCAGCTAGCCTATGATCATATTACATGTAGCCTGTATTTCTCTATGCTGACTGCCACCAAAGCCCTAGATTGATATTAACTGGGTGTTTAGCAGGGAGGGACCTGGTTGTGTTCAAGACTTTGAGCACCTTTCTGGTTAGTGTATGTCCTCTGGCATCAACTTTTTTGGCATTCTGCTGTTATACCATAGCCTGGCAGATGATCCTTAGGTTATATAAGTCATTCCTTCTGGCACTCAGCCATCATTCATTTCTTCCAGATGGTAAGCATTGTTTGAATCCATACTGAAGTTATTTATATTTGAACCAATGTCAGCCCATGTGTAATACCTCCTATCCTCCAGCACTTTGTATCTTTCCAGTTGGGATCACTTTTTTCCATTATTCATGAGCAGTAGTGTCTTCTTAATGGGAGGACTATACTGGTGAGAAATACTATTAGCCTTATTAGGCCAAATTGCTGACAAGTTGTAGAAATCATTTTGACTCATGCAGCTGTTTGAATGCAATGAGCCTATCACAAGTCTGGACAGCCCCATGGAATAAAGAGGAGGCACAGTCTGCAGTAGGACAGAAGCTGAGACAACTCCTTGCTCAGGGCCAGTGATGCAGGCCCTGTAAGTTACCCAGCCTGGTAGAGCAGCACATATAATTGGTATGATAGCAGCAATCTAGCAGTTAAGAATTCACAGTGGTGATTCTTTTACAGTACTTGCTGTAAAACTTCCACTATTGCTGTAGCTGAGAAGGTAGGAGCTGCTGTTTTCTGAGCAAATGGATAGAGAGGTATAGGTAAGGCAATAAGTAACAGTCAGCATGGATTTGTCAAGAGCAAATTATTTCAAACCATCCCAATAGCTTTCTTTAGCAGGGTAACAAGCTTTGTGGATGGGGAGCAAGGAAAGCAGCAGATATGGTGTACCTTGACTTTAGTAGGAAAGAACTTTTCATAAGCCATGTAGGGAAATAAAACCTCAATGGAGCTGCCAGAAAGTGCATGCATAACTGGTCAGAAAACTGTTCCCAGAGAATCTCTGTCAGTGGTTCACAGTAAGGATGGAAGGACATATCAAGAGGGGTCCCACAGGGATTAGTTTTGAGTTTGATAATGTACAGTATCTTTGGCAATGATTTGGAATAAATTGCCTAGGGAGATTGTGGAGTCTCCATCATTGGAAATTTTTAAGAGGAGGTTAAACAAACATCTGTCAGGGATGGTCTAGATCACGGGTCAGCAAACCCCCAGCATGGATACCAAGAGTGGCACGTGAACTGATTTCACTGGCACATGAGGCAGGAGCTCAGCCCTATCCTTTCACTCCCATGCAGCCAGGATCTTTGCTCAAAGCCATGGAGCCTATGAATTAACAAAAAACTAGCTAATGCTTCCAACCACCACCTAAATGGTAAAGCTCTACATCTTAATGTATTTGTTAATGAAGCTGTTGTAAGAAGGACTATTAGTGATTTTAAAATGTATTACTGTCACTTGGACCATATGTAGAGGTTCAAAAGGTCAAATTTCAACACTCCACCTTGGAAAGGCTGAGGTCCCCTGGTTTAAATAATATATAGATTCACACATAAGGGGATGGCGACAAAGAGGGTTGTTGACTGCAGAGGCACATCTATAAAACCTATTTACTGCCGGCAGGGTGATCTCGTATGGCTGTGCTAATTAGCCATGTGATTATGTTAATGAGCAGCCATTTGCAATTGCAAAACTGCTCATTTCCATAAAGCTGCTGGCACTACAGATCCATGTAGATCCAGCCATTGAGTGCAGGGGACTGCAGTAGAAAATCTGTCAAGGTCCTTTTCAGTCCTATGTGGAACCAAAGCATCTCTAGATTACCTGACACCATCCTTATTAAACAGTATTTCTATCCATGCTGTTCATTGCAACTGAGATAATTCAGATCTCTGCCTCTTACTATTGTCTAGTTGATTGCTACAGAAAATCATGGAGCTGAATTATATACTCATGTTCTCTGACAAGTCTCATTTTAGCCAGTCTTAAGCTATGTGAAGAGCACCAAAATATTATGAGATGGGTACTCCTAACAGTTTGCAATAATAATGTGAATGACTATCATTAATCTTTGATGTCTAGATCAAGTAGATTTGTAAATAAATTGATGTACAGTGGGTATACTGTTCCTTAGATAGAGAAATATAAAAAAAGATTTTCATGCTATATCCTATACTTAAAATGGGGATTATCTCCAGAACTGGAAGGAATTATTTTGTGTGCTCACTGCATCCTAAGTATAACATGTTTAATTATTATTCATCATTATGTGTTACTTATTCATTCAGGGCCATAAGCATCTTGATTTTTACTGTTGTTTCAGGGGAGGGGGTGTAACAGCCTGAGCTGTGGACACTGTGATCCATGGATCATGAATTTACTACCTCAGTACATTAAGGCAGATGTATATTAGCAGTAGAAAGGGAAACTGCTAGCCAAATATTTTCAATAACTAGTTGTAAGTGCACAGTGTGTAAAAAGAAGTGTTCCTCTCAATGGTAGCTGCTGAGGGATGATTTTTATTGGAATATAAAATTGTGCTATTTAAAATATTATGACAAGTTTTTATGTTTAGATTCACCCTGTCACGGTCACTTGCTTGAAGGGATTTTCCAGCCTGGAGCCCCCTTGCCAATAGCTTTGTTCACTCTCCCACCGCCCCAAGGAATTTTAACAGCTGCTAAAGGTCTGGCAGGATTTAGTAAACAGCTGTCCAATTTTATTTCTATGTCGGAGTTAGTTTGCAAATTTTAAGGGTTTGAAAAACGAGAGGAAAAAAATCCAGTCTTGTGTGTTTCAGTTTTTTCAGTGTACTGGTGTTCTCATAAAGTATCATGCATCCTTCTCTCAACTACAGTATAGGTCTGTCAGTCATCAATAAATTAATAATCTCAAAAGCCATAACTAATCCCAAAGTACATGATATCATCAGGACTAGTCATTTTCCTAAATGTAGCAAGTCCTCTAGGGGACACTGTGACAGGTAGGAAAGTAGAATGATAAATATGTCTATATACACACTGTATAATTTTGCAAGCAACTCAACAGCCATCCACAGGTATTTTATATAAGAAATTCAGTGGATGTATTGTTTGAGTGCTCAGATGGGGCTCACTGGGAGGGACCACACACCAGGTCTTAAGTCACCTAGGAACACATATCTACAGAACACCCTATGGGGCAGAGAGAAATTGGGTCTGAAGGCTCTAGTCTTCATGTCATGCACTAGACTAGAGGATGAGTGCAGCTGGTGAGGCAAATATGGATAAGGTTCATTATAAAATGGAGCGGGAGAGAAAAAGGTGGAAGACCATACAAGTAGGAAAGGGGAACCAGGAGCCAAGTTCACTCATCTTTGGCTTATAAGGATAATTTAACTTTGTCCTTGCAGGATATTAGGAATACTTTCATAGAACTCCAGATTCCATTACATGGCTTAAGGTCTTGCAAAGGTCTGGTTATCTTTTGAATGTGTTCAAAACCTTAAGTAAACAAACACCCTAGGCCATGTCTACACTAGCCCCAAACTTCAAAATGGCCATGTAAATGTGGGGTAGATGGGAGCAGATGGGAATAAGGGGACTTCGAAGTAGGCGGGGTTCTTTCGAAAAGGAGCCCCGTTGGGACGAGCCGCGCGGTGGCGAGCCGTGTCAATTTCGAAGTGCTGCGGCTGCCCGCATGCTAATGAGACGCTGAATATGTATTTCAGCGCTTCATTAGTAAACTTCGAAATGGCCATGTAAATGGCCATTTCGAAGTTTGGGGCTAGTGTAGACACGGCCCTAGAGATGCATTTGTAGATGAGAATATGTAGTAAACTTATAAATCCACCACCACACTCTCTTTCCACAAGTGTAAGCTTCATTCATGAGCACTGAAAACCTGTTCCCATGAATTTTGACATTGACTTAAATAAGAACTGGATCAGGCCTAAGGATCTTTAACACAGAGGTTATTGGGAGTGTGGGTTTATCAGTTACACTGATGACCTTGTGTATGCAAGGAAGAGTGACTTTGTGTTCTGGCACCAGTCAAACATGCACATGCTGCAGGGCAAAGAGCATGGATTAATGACAGATATATAAGGTTATGCTTGTAACGCTAGCTATTGATCCATCAACCTTGCCTTGTGGCTGTTCGCCAAAGTATTCAAAGTATTTAGGAGAGGCGAGGGCTGTAATCTAAACACTGACACTTATGTGATTTAAATCAGCTTTAACATCTGAAAAAATAAGATAGTAGATTTGATTTTGTCAGAAGACTGAAACAAAGTGCTCCATTGCTCAGAACACACATCAGTGCTGATTGATGTCACAGTTCATGTTAGGCAGAAGATTTGGCCAGAGCATATATTTTGGCTACAGCTACTTTATTTTAATAGTGTGTAAAGAAAAGCTCATTTGAAAAACAAGATTTCACCTGTAATTCAGTTTGACTAATCCTATTAATTGTAGTGAATACTTTGACATTATGTTGCTTAATTCCTCAGGTAAGATAAGTAGGTGCAAATTTCCTAGGGCCAGGTTGTGACTGGCTGGAACCCGGAGATGCATAGGAAGAAGCAGCGCACAAGGAAGCTCCTACTGTGTTAGCCATCACGTCACACTCTGAGGCCTTGTCTACACTACCCCTCCCCAACATCAGTCTACCCCACACAACTTCATCTATACAAATATCATCTCTGAAGTCGACATACTCACTGCTGTATCTTCAATATGGTAAAGTGGGTGGGGGCTGCTTTCCTGTCTACTCCAGCTACTCTTCTCATCCTGGTGGAGTACCAGTGTCAACAGGCGAGCACTTGCAGATCAATTTATCATGTCTAAGCAGATGTGATAAATAACTGGTTGGTTGATCACTGCAGCATCGATCCACTATGTAGTCAAGACAAGTGCACAGTTCTTGTATTCAGGGGATTGCAGAAACTGCCCCTTTCAGACTTCTGCTAGCAGTTCATATTGCCACAAGGGCATTGAGAAATGGAAGGAACAATGCCTTCTGCCCTTCTGCCACAGACAGTGGACACTCAAAATAGGGGAATATGATACAGCTGCTGAAGGATGTATCAACGAATGTGGTTCAGAATTCATCATGAAGGCCGTGTCTGCACTACAAAAATAACTTTGAAGTTGCCTGTCTAGACACACCCTACTTTGAAGTTAAACTTCGAAGTAGGGGCTGACTCCCTTCCTGGGAGTGGAGTAAGGACTTCGAAGTTGGGCTCCCTACTTTGAAGTAAGGGGCAATGTGTATAGATTCTCTGCTGGCTACTTGGAAGTAGTGCCTAACTTCCAAGTTAACTTCAAAGTTATTTCCTAGTCTAGATGCACCCTAAATGATGCAGCTTCCCAAAGCTGCGCCCAGTGTTGTGGTTAAAACCTTAATACTTGCCATACAGCTATCATTCCTATAATGTTGTGGCCTAGTCCCACAATCTGTCCTCATGGAAGTAGTCTCTATTTTTTGCCAATGGTTCCATTAGAGTTAGTGGGAGGAAGGATTACTTGTGTGATTGTTACAGGATTAGACCCTCTTGTGCAGTGTATTTATATTTGACTGATGGCAAAAGCCATCATTCCTAGTAAAAGAACAGTTATTCACAGCTGATTGGTCTGAAAGTTCATCTTCCTGTGCATGTTAGAAGGTGAATATGTTCTGAAATAGTTGTGTCCAGCTCCAGATGAAAAACGGAATTGCAGGCCAATGGTTGCCTTTACAGTATAATGTAACAATGCACAGAAATCAGTTATAAAGTTATGATTTCATTCTGCAGTTGGATTTCTTATTGAACTTGATCAGGTTACTAATGTAGATGATCTGGAGTGTGGTAGTCTGAAAATAAAGTATACAGGTGTACAATTTAAAAAGGTGTGAATTGAGTAGCTAGAAACATAAAGCCAGGAGTAAGGTGCAGGTTTCTTAGTAAAAATGGAGCACATAAGTCCTGAGCTCTGTAATCTGCAGCCTTTCAAGATATTACCTCATCCACATTGATTTCTTTTCTGCAGTCATTTAAGAATTGCTCTATATTACATATGTCATGTTTCTCAGCTCTCCCACTGTGGATTTATAATTTACCAAGAGGCTGTCCTGAGCTGTGAACCATTTCCAAATAAAAAGCTTTTTTTTTTTCAATTGCTACTTCTGGATTAATTTTCTACCACCTGAACAAATTTAGTGTTCCCTTTCCCTTCCTCTGGGCTATCCAGGGGCTGCCTGCAATGAATGTATTAAAGGAATATAAAATGGAATGTCAAAAAAGGACATCTTTATATTAAAGGAATATAAAAGGGAATATCGAACTTTTAAATAGTCTGTACTGCTGTTCAGTAAAACTAAGAACTGGTAGCAGAATTTAAGATTTTTTGGCAAAACAGGATGACAAGTTAACTTGCTGCAGCATGGACAGTGTAAAAATATGTGAGCTTCCCAAGAGTTTTCATTGGCTGCTTTTAGGTATTCAATCAGGCTAATTTATAAAAAGCAGCATTCATAAGACTTCAGGTTCATTTATTAGTAATAATTTATTCATCCCCTTTAAGGAGAGAAGTAGGAGACAGCTCTTGGTATTCTGTGCTGTTCATCGACATGTCAGTGTTCTGTATTGCTAAGTTATGTGGGCTGCCTTTGCAAGAGAGCACAGCCAGCACCAGTAACTCCCACTAAGCCAAATTTTCAGAACAGTCCATTCCCAGCAACTCCTATTGAAATCAACGGGTGCTGTACATTTATTAAATCCAGCCACAGACTCAGGTGCCTAAACAGGAGCTGAGCTTTTCTAAAAATCCATCTGGTGGGTGCTGAACATGTCAGCAAATCCACCATTTACCCCTACTTTTGCTAATGGAATTCCATACTAAGACAGGTATTGTCCTGGTTTAATGCCTGTTTGTTATTAATATATTCTTCAAGCAAACTCATGCCTTTGTCTAGTTGCTGTGTCAAAAGATAATTCATCCTGATTTGCCTTTTCCTAATTGGTTGCAAGTAGAGTTCTGATTTGTTGTTGCATTAACTCATCCATACTTGAACAACTTGTCTTCTTGTATTAATTTGTATTGTGAAAGGCAGTATTATTACCAAGGAAGAATCTTCCTTCCTCTGAAACTCTTATAAGTTACAGGAAAGGCACTTTGCCAGATTCATGTTTGTTTAGTTATTGGCAAATGTGTGTCTGTGTAATAGGAATCTTTACTACAGGAATGCAAATGTTTGCAATACATCCTGGAAAAAGAACTTACTATTGACCTCTGATTTTAATTATCCTATGCCTCATTAATTTTTCAGACATCACTGGATATGCTCATGTTTAAATGAAGGTGGCAGTTAAAAATTTCATGTTGGCATTATTGTATTATTCTTTAGGGACATTCCAGCTATATTACACACCTCGACTGGTCCCCAGACAACAAGTATATAATGTCAAACTCAGGAGACTATGAAATACTATACTGTAAGTATGAAATTAAATTATATGTACGGGGCAGAAATTTGCCTTAGCAATCATAATACATGGAGGGGTGTTTGTGGTCAGGGCTGTCTGTGCAAAAAGCTTTCTGACAAAGGAACTAATTTGAACTTTTGTAACCTGATATTCTGATATTATTCAGAGCTATGTATTACCTAATGGCACTTCCAAATATAGTTTACTTCTCTAAAAGGTCATAAATCAGAATAACAATGTAGGATTTACAGAACTAGTCACATGAGGTTGTGATGTTGCTCTAAAATGTTTTACACTTAGAAAATAGTGTGTATGTCTTGTCTATTTAGTATCAGCAGTGTAATTTATTGAAGTATGTAAGATTTGAAAGAGAAAAGCTTAACCAATAACAGTCTTTATATAGCTGTATAGTAATAGTGTTTGCATAGCTAATGCCTTTTTAAATACGTGTTTGTTTAACTAGTAGATAGACTTAGTAACTGTGCAGTACCACATGAAAAGTGAGGTGATCTGGTCAGAGTGCAGACATGTTAGAAGTAATTGGAGCTGAAATTGAATTATTTGGAGATACACATCTGTAAACCCAGTGTAAATGAGAGGAAAGTCAGACTCTTGGGTTCAGAATAAAGTTCAAAAGTTCTTGGAATTTAGTGAAGGATTTCTCCCATGATGAAGGAATCTAGCAGTGTCTTCTTGTTGGCTTTCCAAAATGATTAAAAAATGAGTTTAAAAAATTGCACTTAATTATTTTCTCCAACATTCTTAGTATCTTCAGAGAAAAAAATTGGTATATCTAATTCATATGCCATTACTGTTAATTCACTTCTTTTAAAGGGGACATTCCAAGTGGCTGTAAACTTATCAGGAATCGTTCAGATTGTAAGGATATAGATTGGACAACGTACACTTGTGTGCTAGGGTTTCAAGTGTTTGGTAAGCACCATTTAACTTGCTTTTACCCTTCATTTTGTTCAATCTTTATTATGCTACATTTTACATTGGAAATACTTGATTAATGATTATGGGACAGTAATTGGATTGTCTGTACAGAAGTGCTTCAGTTGCCACATGGTAGTATTATTATCATATACCCCTAACAATTATTTTTTGTCTTACACATCATCTCAGAAGACTGGCTGCAACGCAGGTCATGTGATCAATCTTAAGTGGGATGTAGCTCTATGTGGGTAAATATCCTCCATAGATAATACATATTCATTTTCCATTTAATCTTAAAGCTTTGGGATTTCTTTTGTTCTACTGGTTTCAGACTCTGGAGGTTGAACTTTGAGCCATAAACCATTGTGTTTTGAGAGGTGCCACTGGGGAAGGGAATGGGGTGGGAAGAAAGGGGAGAAAGTACAGTAAAGATCTGTGTGTATAGTCTGTAAAGATCTGAGGTGTGTAGTCTGAACTATGTAGTTTATGACTCTGAAAGGTGGCTGCACCATCAAAGATAAGCAGTATGCTCTATGCCTGCAAAGGAAGAGTGCTTTAAAATGGTAAGCATATTTTAAAAAAACAAATTTACAAAAATGGAAAGAATTGACTAAAACTCAGAGCTGTGGCTGGATAGTTTATTTTCTGCAAAATGGCTTTTTGTCAGCCCTAAGGGAGAGCACCCGTGAAATGTTGAAATTGTTCAACCTCTCAGCATTGTGAACCAATTCACGTGAGCAAAGTGCTAAATGTTACACATTCACCACTAGCACAAGAGAACAGCCCTTGTGTTCACACTTACAGTAAAAGTAAAAACTAGTTAGAAACAAGTTAGTAAATTCTTGGGTACGTGAGAGAAAAACATGCAAATCTTTTCTCTGTTGGTCAGAGTTCAGTTTTCAATGCCAATTTATTTGCTGGAAGAAAGAAAATAGAGATTTTTTTTTTCCCCTGAATGCTTATTCTTTACATAGTCTTTTGAAAACCACATACACTCTCTGAGGGGAACTCCTTAATGCACGAATACTCTAGCAGGGCTACATTTAAGTTGGTGGCTACAATCGCTTGTATATTCAAATAAGCTGGTTTTTATAATTAAAGACCAGTCCTTTCTTTTAGAGGTGGATTGTTGAGAGAGATGCTGGAATCATGCCTATTGTGTAGGTGAACAGATGCCTACATTCTTGTTAGCATTTTGATTAGGATTCTGGCTCCTGTCCATCTGAAAATTTAATTTAATTATGTAAACGTGTGTATAAAATCTCTGTTAATGGCATACAGAGCAGATGGCTGCTTTCTCTGCAAGTTGAGTGTGCAAAACTGGATTGATTAATATTTGGCTGCAGCATTGATTTCCTAACTTTTGTTGTTGTTGTTGTTGTTGTTGTTGTTGTTGTTGTGGAACAAATATTGAAGGAATGGAAACTGTACCATGAAGGAATGGATATGGTTAGTGGCTCACAGGAGATTCCTCAGGTACAAATGAGGAAGTGCAAGGAGCCAAGCTTTCAGCATTCTCATGAGGACATAATGTCCTGGTCAGTGAGCAATCCAGCACTGTAAAGGAGGCAAAAGGGATGAGTGAGCCTACACCCTCTCTTACGTTACGATGCTCTCCTCTTACATTTTTTCTACTTGGCATTTTGAGCTAATGAAAGATGCCATCTTGCAAGCACTGAACCTACCTCAGCACTACATTTAGCAACATTGCAGGTACATTATAGGCAGTGGCTGTATCAGAGTCCCTACTTTTTCTCAGAAGTGCTCTTCAACTGAGACAAAGGGGCAGTGCCTGGAGTTACAAGACGAATTCTGTTTCCATGCTCAGTCATTAGCTATACTGCTGGCATTGCATGCAAGAGAGTCAGTTGTGGTTGTACCTGTATGTGTGTTGTTTGAACACCTGTTCACCCTGATTTGGATTTAGACCACCACCTCATTCTAGTTAACAGCTATCAGATAGGAGCTAATGATGGCCTGGGCCAAATTCAGATTAGGGGACATGCAGATGAACATCTCTGTATCTCATTAACAGTACCCTGTGCCATCCAGAGCCTTTCATTCTCTTATATATTTTAATCTGCACTTCAGTTGCTGGTAATTCTGGTCTGACTTTCTGGTTTTTATCTCCACTGCATCCAGATCATTGTGCACTCTTACGATTATGTAGTAAAGTTTTATTAAACTTAACAGCTCTCAGAGCTCTTCAGAGTTCTAAGCAGTCTTGGGTTCACAATGGAAGTTAAATCTGAGTGATGCTCCTTAATTAAAAATCTACCAGTGACTTACTTGTGTCTTTAAATAAAAATGAGAACAACAAATAGTTTGACAAGTTATACTGCAGAAAATAATTGGTCATCTTCAAGGTATATTTGTAAGTTTAAAAGGTTCCAGGCCCACCACGTTTTAATTTCCTAGTGTCAAGCATTCCTGGCCCATAAAAGCATCCTGGACCAATTACTTTGTCTCAAAGGTATTGTCATCTAGAATGAGACAGGAGTCCTATTCCTAGTTCTGCCACTTATCTGCTGTAACACTGGGCAAATCATTTCATCTTTTGGGCATGTTTTCTGTATGTTCCTTTGGCTTTTTTCTCTTCAGATCGTAAGCTTTTTTAGACTTGGTTTTGATTGTTTGTTACAGTGCCTAGCACAAAAGGACAATATCTTATAGGGACTGCTTATATTGTCATATAATAATAATAATAATAATAGTAAATTGAACATTGCTGTTTTAAAAGTTTTTAAATGTTCAGTATTTTTACCCTGTTACCCAGCCATGTTAATCAGTTACTCTCATCATACTTTCCTGAAAACTTGGCAGAAAAATCCTGCCCGTTTATTAAAATTGATTATGTTTTTGGTTGTTAAAATCAAATTTTGTATGTAGTAGGACCCTCAGCTCTTCTTATAAATTAAGAAAGAGAATATAGTATAGCTCTCTGGTGAACATCTCTCCAGAATAGCAGCTGAAATTTCAGAAAGCAGATAAAATTGTAGACTTGTTGCTTAAGAAAGTTCTTTATTTAGGATCCTAAATATAAACTTCAAAGAAATGTCTGCAGCAGAGTTTTGAATATACTTTACAGTTCATTTATTAGCCCCACCTGCTGGTTATACTGTATTAATGAATTACAGATGTGCTCAAGATCAATGGATTTAGTTCTAGTTGCTTGAAAATTCTTGAGATAGTTATTTCTAAGATGGATATTATTACTGTTGAGACATTCAAAATATTGCCCAACAATTTCCTAAGCAATTCATGTTGTTCATTGTGGTAACTTATCTGCAGTAACATTCACTTGCACCAAGTATCTTCTAATACTGGCAAGGCTCCCTCCTCCTTCCTTACAAAGTGTGAAGAATTAGACATAGCTTTTGTTTTCCTCTGGCTTCTTTTCTTCTAGATAAAATAAATTTCTCACTCCTGACCCAATGAACAGTGTCACAAACAAGTTTCATATAAACTATGGAATTGAGAATTTGCTTTTTATAACAATTTCAAATGTGACCAAGTTGTTTACTTTAAAAATATTGTAGTGTTGAAAATATAATACTGTAAAATACATTCAGTCTAATGCTAAACAGTTTACTTGGAGTTCCCTGATATTTCTCTCCCGATGATATGAAGTGGAGGAATTATTTTTAATGACTTAACTGCTGCTTGTATCAAGGAGGATAGATGCCTTCCTTGTCTATCTGATGATTGATATCTTTCGCAATCACTAGCTTACAATGGTGCCTAAAAATGCTATTCGTATATATGCAACTCATTGGCACCCAGCAAGTGATAGCTGTATTGTTAAAGTTGGCACAGTGGAATAAAGTATCATCTTCTAATTCTTGACTTATCCTTTTTCCAGCTTGCTCTCATAGATGCATCATAATTTTTGCTGCATGAGGAAGCATAAGAGCTTGTTTTTTTAATTCAATGCTCCTTCCTTTTTTTTTTTTTTCCTGTTTAGACATATCAGTTCTTTGCTTTGCATTTATGTGCAATTCACTACACCTTTGTTTTATTTAAGCACTCTTTTCATATGTGGAACATGTCTGGGTTGAGCTTCTGTGTAAGTTAATCATTGTTGGTCTATTTCTAATCATCTGTTTTTAATCATACTGCCATTCAAAAAAAAAAAGAAAGTTCCACTATTCACTAATTATTTTGCTTCAAAATGTAAAAAGAAAAAAACAATGTATACTATGCAGCATTCAAGTTTGTCATATACCTCAGTAACTTGCATTACCTTTAAAACAAGAATGCATATACCAAACAGTATTCATTCAAGAATTATCTGTTTTAACAACCAATTGAATTTTAAGTTAAACACTAGTGTAGTGTATTTGCAAGATTGGGGTATTGAATAGCAAATTTAGCTAGTCAGATGATGTTTTTGGTGTGACAAAATTTAAAGTTGAATTCAATATCCTATTCAGTTTCCCAATTGTCATTATTTTTAGCCATATTTTAGGTTTCTTAGATTATATTTTTGCTTCAAGATTTTTTTAAAACACTGTTACTAAATATGTCTCTGTCTATCCTGTGTATCCTAGGAGTATGGCCTGAAGGATCAGATGGGACAGATATAAATGCGCTTGTCAGATCCCATAATCGAAAGGTGATAGCAGTTGCTGATGATTTCTGTAAGGTCCATCTCTTTCAGTATCCCTGCTCCAAGCCAAAGGTAAGTTTAGACTATGTTGAGTACAGTAGGGTCTCAACATTCGCAAACCTAAGGTTCACTACGTCAGTTATTTATGAGCAGCTGCTTCTCCAGGGCATGGAGCACCAGCAGCCATGGCTTCCCCAGGGCTCCAGGTAGGGAGCGCCGGCAGCCATGTCTTCCCTAGGGCTCTGGGCAGGAACGCCAGCAGCCACTGCTACCCCAGGGCTCCATGCAGGAACCCTGGGGAAGGAGGAGGGAACTATCAAGTAGGTTTCCTGGGTGTAGAGGAGAAAGTGGGTCAATCAGCCACTTCTCTAAGATACTTGTACACAAATGCCAGAAGCCTCAGGAAAAGACAGGAAGAATTAGAGGCACTGGCACAGTCAAAGAAGCATGAGGTGGTTGGAATAACGGTGACTTGGTGGGACAACTCACATAACTGGAGCACGGTCATAGAAGGTTATAAACTGTTTAGGAAGGACAGACAGGAGAAAAGGAGAAGGAGTTATGCTCTATGTGAGGGAGCAGTATGATTACTCAGAGCTCCAGTATAAGGAGGGAGAAAATCCAGTTGAGTGTCTTTGGGTTAAGCTTAGAGGCGGAAGTAACAGGCCATTTTGTAGTTGGTGTCTGCTATAGGCTGCCAGATCAGGGAGATGCAGTAGATGAGGATGTCTTCAGACAGCTAAGTGAAGCTTTCAAATCAGAGGCCCTGGTTCTCATGGGAGACTTTAATCATCCTGACATTTGTTGGGAGACCAATACAGCAGCACACAAACAATCCAGGAAGTTTTTGGAGAATGTTGGGAATAACTTCTTGGTACAAATGCTGAAGGAACCAGCCGGGGCCCTGCACAACTTGACCTGCTGGTCACAAACAGGGAAGTACTAGTAGGAGAAATAGAAGTGGGTGGAAACCTAGGCTGCAGTGATCACAAGATGGTAGATTTCAGGATCCGGACAAAAGGTTTGGTGGTCGGTCCCAACGGGTAGTGGTCTATGGCTCAATATCTGGATGGCAGTCGGTTTCAAGCGGAGTGCCACAAGGCTCGGTTCTGGGGCTAGTGTTGTTCAACATCTTTATTAATGACCTGGATGAGGGACTGGATTGCACCCTCGGCAAGTTTACAGATGACACAAAGCTAAGTGGATAAGTAGATACATTGGCGGGTAGAGAGAGAATCCAGAGTGTCCTGGGTAAATTGGAGGATTGGGCCAAAAGAAATCTGGTGCAGTTCAATAAGAAGAAGTGTAGAGTCCTGCACTTGGGGTGGAAGAATCCCAAGCATTGTTTTAGGCTGGGGACCGACTGGCTTGGCAGCAGTATGATAAAAAGGGACCTAGGGATTATGGTGGATGAAGGGCTGGATATGAGTCGATAATATGCCCTTGTAGCCAAGAAGGTTAATGGCATGCCAGGGTGCATTAGGAGGAGCATTTCAAGCAGATCTAAAGAAGTGGTTGTTTCCCCTCTTTTCTGCACTGATGAGGCCACTTCTGAAATATTGTGTCCAGTTTTGGGGGCCCCGGTATAAAAAGGATGTGGATGTGCTGGAGCAGGTTCAGTGGAGGGCAACAAAAATGATTAAGCATCTGGAGCACAAGGCCTGTGAGGATAGGCTGAGGGATTTGGGCTTGTTTAGTTTACAGAAGAGAAGACTTAAGGTGATTTGATAGCAGCCTTCAACTTACTGAAGAGGGGCTCTAAAGAGAAGGGTGAGAAATTGTTCTCAGTTGTGTCAGATGGCAGAACCAGGAGTAATGGTCTGAAATTAGAGAGGGACATGTGTAGGTTGGATATTAGGAAAAACTACTTCACCAGGAGGGTGGCGAAGCATTGGAATTCGTTGCCTAGAGAGGTGGTGGATTCTCCATCCCTGAAAGTTTTTAAGTCCCGACTTGACACGGTCCTGGCTGGAATGACTTAGTGGGGGTTGATCCTGCTTGAAGCAGGGGGCTGGACTAGATGACCTCCTGAGGTCCCTTCCAGCCCTAGGATCTATGATTCTCTGAATGTTGAGACCCTACTCTATATTATAGGCAGGGCTGGTAAGCAAAGCTAAGATTACCTAACACTTCCCCCTAGCAAGACCCTGTTTCCAGCTTTAGCAGACTTTAATCATTTCAGCTGAAATTTTCCATGCCATATGTCGCAGGCATTGTAAGATGCCTGGGTTCCCACAGCAGGTTCATCCCTTGCACTGAATGACAAAATCTGAAGACATGGATCCCACCTAATAAATAAATGTCAGTCTTTGAGTTGCTACAGAACTGCTTGATTTTTGTGAAGCTACAGACTGACATGACTACCCCTCTGAGACTGAATGAGACAGACAGGCCTGCCAACAGGGGGAAAGGAGGAGGCAAAGGGGGCAGTTGTGTCCTTTCGTGTCCTTTCGAGGAGACCCAGAGCTCTGGTCACTGGGCACCACTGCTACTTTTGCAGCAGGAGTGGCATGAGCTCCAAGACCCACTGAAGTGCTGGTAGCACTCTCCATATGGCTGTGGGGGTGGAGGGGAGGGGACAGCGCTGTGGTCCCAGTGGCATTATGGACAAATGCCCATGGCCCCACACTTTCTGCCTTTGGCCACACCCCTTCTAGAGGCATGAAGCCGAGCCCCATCCCACTTTACACTGGGGCCTGCAGTGTCCGTCATCCCTGCTGGAGACAGGGTCTCTGTCAAAATAAGAGTATGTGATCATGTAAATAAAAACTGTATCATAATGCTTATGTGGGGGGGAGCAAATTAAGGGTGCAGAGTCAACCTTGGTTCTTCCATTTCCTACCTGTTGAATGCTTAACTTGGCAAACTTAATAATGTGTTTAACATTTTTGTATGTAATATATAAATACCCAAACATATAATTGCACATATGTATGAGGGCATATGTACGTGATAGTTCTACAGATGTATGCCTACACACACATTTGCTATGTATAAGTAGGAAGAGTGACTTATTGATTAAATAATTTTGTTGCCACTTAATGGCAAATTAAATGTGTTGTGGATGTTTTAAAGTTATCTTTTTTTAAAAAAAAATCCATATCTGGCCTTGAAAATACAAAAACAACAAGAAGTTGTGTGGCACCTTATAGACTAACAGATATTTTGGAGCATAAGCTTTCCTGGGCGAAGACCCACTTCGTCTGATGAAGCAGGTCTTTGCCAACAAAAGCTTATGCTCCAAAATATCTGTTAGTCTATAAGGTGCCAGAGGACTTCTTGTTGTTTTTGAAGACACAGACTAACACAGCTACCTCTCTCAGACTTGAAAACACAGATTTCCTGAGGATGTGTAGCTAGCTCAAACATTGAGAACTTTCCTATAATTTGGAATTTGTACAATTCAGTGATAAAACTCAAGGAAAGGTTGTATCTCCGAGAAAATTAATATAGATTGGTGTAGTTGGTGTGTATAAATTATTCTTTGGATATTAACATATAACAGGAGAAGACTGACAAATAATTCCTCTCGCTCTCTCTCCCCATTTGTGTCAATAGGCACCCAGTCACAAATACAGTGCTCACAGCAGTCATGTGACAAATGTCAGCTTTACATATAACGATGGTCACTTGGTTTCAACTGGAGGGAAAGACATGAGTATTATCCAATGGAGACTTGTGGAGAAGGTAACTTTGCCACAGAATGACATTGTAGTAGAAATTGGTACAACCAAAGCCCCCATCCCTGCCAATGAAAGTGTGGTAGAGTCCTCTGCACCTCTTTCACAATCATTTGATGAAACGGCACAAAGTGAGAGCATAGCTGACAGCTCTCTCACATGTTTGGAGAGCAATTTGGAGCAGACTGTGGAGGCCAATGAGGAGCAAAGTGAGGAGCAGAGTGAAGGAAGCAGTCTGGATCCAGGCGAGCCAAGCTACGAAGAACCATCCAATGAAACAAGTGAGGAGCAAAGTGAATCAACTGTTACTGAAGACCAGCAAGATAATTCACCCGTGTCTTAACACTTCCAGCTCGGATGGTCTTTATTTTCCCTTGGTGTGTGTGCTTTCATAAATGGTAGAAGGTTTAAATAGGGGAGGGGGAAATAGCTGGGATTCATGCCCACTTCGGCTGTTGGGTTTCAGTGAGATTTTTTAGTCTGGCTTTGTTTCAACGTGTGGAACTATCCCCAGGGCCCAACTCGACAGTCAATGTCAAGAATTGTTCAAAGTTAGTAGTGGCACGTTTTTATTTCTGAAATTGCTGTCAGGAAGTGGCATGATGTCAATACTGGAAAAAAAAAGGGGGGGTGGGGGGGAGGGAAAGTTAGTTCTAAGGAAGAGCTGAAATAAACCAACTTAATCAAGAGAGAGTGTATTCTGGAAGTACTAACACCAAACAGAAGCACTGAATAAGTACCAGCTGAATAATACTATGCTGTTTTTCCAGGTGCATAAAAAAAAATCCAAAAAACTAATTTTGTGGAGCTGTTCTTTCTTTTTTTTAATGGGAAAAAAGGAGAAACGAGAGAATAATGCCATGTTCATGAAACTGCCTTCTTGAGCTAATAATATGCAATTTTCTAACACTACTAATTCCAAATGGAGTGTGGACATGCTTGCAGTCTGTCTGCCCTTGGTGCTGCTAGTTCTAAGGGGAAACTTATCAAGGAATAGTTTTCCTTGTGTATAGACCTATTTAATCATAATTAACCAAACATTGGTTTCTTTATGAATTGCTGTTGACCTAAAGGTTGATTTAAATATTTGAAGCAATTGTGTTTTCAGAGGATTGCTTGCTTTGATAATTTGAAACATAAGAATCTTTATATTGACCTTGATGTGAATGGAAGAGAGTGCATGACAAGAAAACAAAAGACTGATGGGTCTAGGGTTAAATGCAGCTTGAAGCAAAAATTGTTCCCTTACAACTAGGAGAAATATAAATATAGTTAAATTGGTGCTTGGGTATAGTAAGTTGATAACTTCTTTTTTTTTTTTTTTCTCCTTCTTACTGCTCTGGGGTTACTTTAAGAATCAGTAAACTGCAAATGTATTTTACTGGGTCCTTTAGCAGTCATGGTAGTATCACAATACTTTAGATCATGTCGCCTATTTTGAGATTTGCTTTTTTTATGCGTGTGTGTGCACGTGTGTGTGTCTGTGTGTGTGTGTGTGTGATTTTTCTCTTACCAAATTGCTGTAAGCCATGCAGCTCTTACGTGGTTATACCTGGCCAGTTACAGGATATCATGGCATTTGTTATGCATTTGGAAAGTAATTTTTTTAACAGAACTTGTCAGACAGCTACATTTGTTTCTTAAGTACATAAGTTTCCTACATTAAAAAGAAAAAAATAGATTTACTGACAAATATGCATTTCCTATGTACTTGTTTATATTTTGATTACATAGAATTTTTTAACTTGCTGCATCATGCTGATATTTTAGGTTTTAGTTAGAAAATCTTGATTCAAAACTTTGGATGAGTTCATAAGTCTTAAGTGTGCAAGCGTTTACGTGATTGTGCCATTCCAAAGTGCATCAAAACTGTCATTCCCTTTCTAGTATCTTCTCAGGAGTAGTGCTACAGATCAGGTATTTAGTCATCATTTGGTAAGATCAGAAAACTTAAATGGACTCCCAAAGGATATTTACAACATTTACATATATAAAATATCCTCTTGTTTACAACAGTTCCAGAAAACCTCAAAATAGTTCTCTTCACATGAAGGGAGATATGGATTCCAAGCAACCCAGCTGTTTAAACTGTGCTCTGTACATAGTGTTTTATTGGAGAGCTCTAGCGTATCCGAGTTACAATTCTGCCAAATAATAATGACAGAATTATTCTTCTCAAATTATGTGGTTCCAAATGAGGAATATGCTGTAAAGTGAGGATATAACTCCATTAAAGGAAAAATGGGGTTATCAAAGCTAATGGGACACAGAGCTCTCTCTATCATCTTTATGAATGCCACCTAAGCAACGCACGTTTGGAAACATCTATCACTTAGGGGTTGCCAAGTAAAGTGAGAGTTATAGTTGTGATATTCTTATGTTGTAGTTCAAAAAACTCTACCAATATGCAAAAAGCCTTACAGCTTTCAATTGCTGGCAACTACTGTTTAACCGATAATTAAATCTGTGATAATGGATGGAAATGGGTGGGATTATGTCACTGTAGATGTTTTAGAAAAATAATTGTGAATGAAATATGATTGTGCGTTTCATGTGAAGATGTTTGAGCCATTTCTATCTATCATGCATTCCTGTCTCATGGCAGAAAATTTTGAAGATTAAAAAAACAATAAAATAATCAAAATAGTACATTGCCTTTGTGTCTTTCAATATGAGTGCAGATTCCTTTTAATACACCTGAAATGCCCGTTTTCATCAGGTCACCAGTAATGCATTTATCAGATTTTTTTTAATATATTTCTTTAATATCTTCTTGTCTCTAACCAGTGCTTTGCCTAGCTAGTAAAGGGTACCTGTTCACCAGGAGAAGCAGGAAATACTCCTACTGCTCTAAAGAATATTCATGTGAGTGGAGTTACAAGTCATCTCGTTGCTTTGGAAGTGTGTCCCTAAATGATTGAGATCTAAACATACAGCTTCTCCATGACATTGACTAATAGATTGACAAGCCCACAGTAGATCTCTGAATAAAGGGATTATAATAAAGAGTAAACTATTGCTGTGCTTCACTGAATTCTAGACAAACTTTGGCTATGTCTACACTATGAGATAAATTCGAATTTATTAATATCAATTTTGTAATGCTGGATTTTATGAATTTGAATTTGACTATCCTCACCTCCCCACTTGCTCCTCACAAAACCAACTTATTGCTGCCATACTCAATCAGCAAACATCAACTGTATTTTCACTGGTGCAGCAGGGGGAAAAATGCCCTGCAAGCAGTGGTTTGTATTTGACGTCATCTTTCCACTTTGCATTGCCCTCATTCCCTTCTTGTGGTAATCTAACATCCATTTTTCCAGGTGGCAGGAAGGAAAACTAGTGAATCAACAAAGATCGCCAAATTCACAGAAATCTTTCTTCTGTAACTGAATTACTTTTTAAAAATGTAGCTGTAACTGACTTATGAAAGATTTTATAAAAAGCAGCACATGTGTATCTTAGCTGGCCCTCCACCCACTGTCCCCTCTCCCTTGAGAACATCTGATCCCTGAAAATAATACAGGGACAATGCAAAGCATGAAGAAAGAGTAGACAGTAAAGATTGGAAAAAAGAGAGTTGCTGAGGGGAGGGTATTTGGCTTCCCAGTTCACTATACAGCTTCATACACAGTCTGTATTCTCAGCTGGCCCTCCACCCACCCTTCCCTCCGTGAAGGGGTCCAAAGTTAGCAGAAAGTCAATAGAAAAGGCTAGGAAAAAAAGATTTTTGGCTTCCCTCTTCACTACATGGATGTTGCCAAGATGGGGGGTGGGGCTCACCAAATTTCATTGCCCTTCTAAGGGGGTTTGGTATTTGGGAGGTTGAATGGCCAGTTGACATGGCCCCCAAAAATTTTTGGTGGTGGGGTGTGGTGTCCATAGCTCGAGGGTTACTTGACCCATTCCCCTTGGGCAGCAGCCAGACCCTGCAATTTGTAGCCACTGGGGGAGATTTGCCCCCGGCAACAGCTAGCCCACGGTGTCTTTGATGTGGTGAGGGGTGTGAGAGGGTTTTAATGCGGGGGGCAGTTGAAGCAGTCCCCCTGGCTTGCTGCAAGCCACCGAAAATCTTAGCCACTTGGGGACACTTCCCCCCCAGCAGCAGCCAGGCCCTGAAAATATTTTTGGTGTGGGGCCTGTTGAAGCAGTCCCCCCAGGCAGCTGCAAGTCCCAGGGAGAGACTTTCCCTGGGCAGCTGCAAGCCCCTGAAAATCTTGCCTGCCCTTGGAGCCTTCACCACACACAAGCCAGGACATGGTGCTGCCTGGCAGCATGGTCAGCACCAAACAGCAGGCACATCCTTTTGTTGGGTCGGGGGCTACCCACATGATGTGGTTGGGCAGAGGAAAGACCCAGGCTGTGTGGTTGCTGTGGGGGAAAGAGACGGGGGGGGGGTGCGAGGGCCTGCACAAATGTAAACCGTGCAAACGAAGTTTCTCAGCCTCTCGTACAACCTAGCTGTCACGTGGTGCAGTGAAGTAGCACCTGGTGTCAGGCAGTGCAGAAAAAAATACCAAGTTCTCCGCTAGTAGAGGTCAGCTAGTAGAGGTACAGACAGAACCACAATGGGGCTCCTTGTAATGGGTAGATGCACTCACGGTGCTAATAGGAAAGGAAGAAAGTATCAGAGAGGTAGTCGTGTCAGTCTGTGTCTTCAAAAACAAGAAGTCTTGTGGCACCTTATAGACTAACAGATGCTTTGTAGCATAAGCTTTTGTGGGCAAAGACCCGCTTTGTCAGATGTATGACTTTATGCTCCAGAATATCTGTCTATAAGGTGCCCCAGGACTTCTTATTTATAAAGGAAGAAAGATGTTTCTCAGCCTCTCTTACAAACGTGATCCCAAAGCCACAAGCTTCCTGGTCCTGAATTTAAATTCACGGTCTTTCTGTTACCTAATTCCTGCACATGTGGAGAGCGGAGTGGAGATGGAAGAGTGGAGATTGAAGCAGCCAGAGTGGAGCATTGTGGGATACATATGGGATATCTTTGGAGGCTAATAAATTTGATTTTAAGACATGGTGGTTCCACACCAGCCTTTATTCAAACTTTTAAATTTGAACTTGACGCTATACCCAGCAGGTACTGACAATATTGTGATATTGATATTAGTGCTCCCTAAATTGAGCTGATGGTATTTGCAGTGAAGACAGTGACGTTGTAATATTGAGCTAAGTGCTTAAGTTCGAATTTATCTCATAGTGCAGACAAAACCTTTGCGCCTACTGTTATATGTTGACACTTTCTCAGGAGCTCTAGAATGTGTCCCGTGGAAAGATACATGAAGGTTACAGTTGTATTTTGGCTATAATGTAGTAAGCACGTAATCGTGGTTTCACTTCATTAATGTTGATACAAGATAGCTAATGGTGAAGCCTATGTTTCTGGGTTGCCTTAATTCTTGCCATTATTAAAGATTCTTTTGATCTTTTTGGAGAATCTTTACTATCTCCATGGCTGGCTGCAGGCCTTTGAAATTCATGAGGAGGAAGTGAAGGGCTTTTTCATTGTACCATGAAATTCCATTCAAGTTTGTGTGTTACCAGCTGCAGGCCAAATCTCCTGCCAGCCGCCCTCACTGCAAACTGAGCATTTGGCATTAGCTGCCCATTCCTCCCTGTAGGATAGTGGCTTTCTACTAATGCCAGCTAACATGCTTGGTCTTGTAGCTGAAGTGTTCAGTGAAGGTCACGATTCAAACTCTGCTCATGGTTCACAGTGTAGGGACACAGGAGGTATTGACTGCCCATAATTCATTTTTTAAAAGGTAAGGAATTATAATTTTAAAAATTACATTAAAAACATTATTTCGGATAAAGTCTTTGAAAGTTAGGAAGAGGTCAGATTTATAGATGCCTGTGCAATCTTAACTTAGCCCCTTTTTTCTTATGTATTTTGATACACCCTTTATGTAAGCGATCACGTATAACTTTCCCAACAGAACCCTTGCTTTATTCAGAACGCAGGATAGACACCAAAGAGGGCAAATTTAGGTGTATGAGCCACTGTGAATCTGACATTTCTTCACTTTAGAGTGCTTGATTTTGCAATCTCAATACTATTGTTCTTGAAATTTTTCTATACAATATATATCCAGATCCAGAATTTCATTTTCACTGGTTTCCCTAATAGTATGCACACAGTCCAGTCTTCATTTAGAATATTAGGGCAAAATTAAATCTCCATGTTACGCTGAGGTAACTCACTGTTCACTGTATTTTATGTGTCCTGCTCTGTGCCCAGTGCACAGCTGACAAGTATGTTATAGCCTGCAGCTAAAGAGTCTTTAATTGTTGAAGGTACCTTGTTCAGGTATCAGCCAAAACGGAAGTGTCGCAAGTGAAGGGTGATCAGGGATTTGAACTGTCGTCGGCCTCAAATGCTCAGTATGAGCTGCTTCAGAGGAAGCATGAATTTACTCATCAGTGTGTGTTACCAATCTCCCTTGTGTGCAGGCCTTGAAGAATGTGAGTATTACAGTTGTAAACTGATGTCTGCCTCTTTAGCTCATTCTTTCAGCCCTGGATATCAACAGTTCAAACACATGTCTGCTGGAACAGTGACTGTCATGATAGTTTAGAATCTTTCAATTTCCAGATATATTCTTCTGGGAAGCAACACAAACTTGTGTTAAAATGTAAGCAGCAATAGTGATTCATTGGGTGGGATTCTTTCAAATAATTTCTGAACCACAATGCCCATTGTGCTCAGAGAAAGAACATGTGCTAGCGGGTGTCATCCAACCTATACTAGGGGAATAAGTCTATTTCAGAATCGCAATTCTAGCCACCGCATTTGCAGAGCTAGAATTGACCTATCAGAACTGACATACTTTCCTAGTGAAGTCCGAGCTTCTATAGTGTCATGTCGCTGTCCCTTACTCCATGCAGTAGCATGGAGTACAGGGGTTGATGGCCAAGCCCAAAGAGGTTGATTTTGCCGCATCTTCACCAGACACGCAAAATCAAACTCTGGAATATCAACCACCAGCGTGTCAATCTTCCAGTAGGTATAGACAAGTCCTTACACATAATGCTGAGGTTCTGCATATCATAAAAAATCCAATGGCACCTTTCAGAATAATCATAGAACTGGCAGGGACTTTTTCAGGTCATCCAGCTTTAGCAAACTCAGGGAGCTGGTAGGTAAGTTCCAGGGGAAGCAAGACTAAAGAAAAACAATTGAATACAGTTGGCAGTTTTTCAAAGGGACACCGTTAAGGGTGCAAGAGCACACTATTCCACAGCATAGAAAAGATAGGAAGTATGGCAAGAGGCCACCCAGTTAAATCAGGAGATACTTAATGATGTAAAAATCAAAAAGGAGACATACAAACTGGAAACTAAATCAAAGTATAAAGGATGAATATAAACAAATAGCACAAGTATGTAGGGCAAAACAAGGAAGGCAAAGGACAAAATGAGCTCAATCTAGCTACATATGTAAAGGGTAACAAGAAAACATTCTACAAATGTATTAGAAGCAAGAGGAAGACCAAGGACAGGTAGGCCCATTGCTCAATGAAGAGGGAAGAACAAAAATGTGGTAATAACAGAGATGCTTAACAATTTCTTTGTTTTGGATTTCACCAAGAAGATTGGTGGTGATTGGGACGTGTTCAATAGAGAATGCTGGAGAAAAGAAGGTAGGTTCAGAAGTTAAAATAGGAGAAGAACAAGTTAAAAATTACTTAGAAAAACAATGTAATCGTCACCTGGGCTTGATGTAATGCGTTTTAGAATATTCAAGGAGCTGATCGAGGAGGTATCAGAGCCATTAGCTATCATCTTTGAAAAGTCATGGAAGATAGGAGAGATTCCAGAAGACTGGGAAGAGCAAATATAGCACTCATGTATAAAAAGGGAAATAAAAACAGCCCAGGGAATTACAGTCGTGTTGTGTCCTCTCATCTTTTGAGATACGATGACAAAATAGGCTTCTTATTTTTGATATACATCAATCACAACAGACTCTTTCCTAAAAGAGAGCTCGGTCCACTCCTGTTTGGGAAATGCTGTTTCCCTCACATTTCAACATCTCATGAAGTCATTGTGCATCTTTTCCTCATTTCATTCTTTTCCTATAAGTATACAGGCACATGGACAAAGAAGAAAAGTAATTTAAGTTATATCCCATTCATCAGACAATGGATTTATAAATCCAAAAGCAAGCCAATATACTAGTGGAATAAATCACTATTAATTTGCATAATATTAATAAAGAGATATGTTTCAAGACAGTGCGTAAGTGTCTTCAGTAAGTAGTGTGTTTTCCCACAGATCCTAGGATTTCATAAATCACTTGTTGACCAGTGCAGTGGTTTAATTCTCACCACAACACCCCAGAGGAGGCCAAAAACCTCCCCTAAATGTAGGAGAATAAAGGGAGATGTACTATTCCCTTGCCCCACCATGTTCCTCCTTACATAACCCATAAAGTGAGGACTAGATGATTGACCTGTGTTCTGCATGGAGGAGATGCTCTGCACAAAACTCACTATCTTCTCTTCTCTCTGGCACAGGAAGACTGTGACTCATACCTGGGGCAACATCCATCTGAATTGGTGAAAGCCATGCAGGCAGCCCCAGTGTGCTCGCTCGCTCGCTCTCTTCGCCCCGCCCCCCCGTGTTTCTACACATGCCACTTGCTCCGAAAGCGGCAGGCTAATGAACAGCCCAGAAAATGCTAATGACGCACAGATGTAAATTTCCAGTGCCTCATTAGCATATGGTCACATAATTCGGAGTGCAGAAGGAGGTCCTCCAGACTCCAGAATAGCTGTGTAGAAACTTTCAGGAAGATGGGACTTCTGGAAGGAGGATTTCCTTCTGGGAGATCCCTGGGGGCCATGCTTCTACACCACTATTTTGGAGTCTGGAACTGCCAGAAAATTATATCTGGGCCTCCTTAGCATTTTCTGGGCTGTTCATCAGCCTGCTGCTTTTGGAACAAGTGGCATGTGTAGAAATGGCCTCTGTGTGTATTTAAACACTCTTGTATGTACATGCATATGTTTATAGGACCAAAGTATAATTATTTTGCACCAAATCAATATTTTTCAGGTGGAAAGACCCTTCTCTAGCCCTTCAAAGTTCTTCTCTGTCTCTAAATACAGTAAACTCTTTCATATCTGACATTCTGTCATCTGGAACTCACAAATAACCAGCATTTGAACCATAAGTAGATTTTAGTTACCTTTTGCATAAGTACAGTATAGCGAAAGTAAATAAAAATAACTATAAATAAATACAGTATAAGTTTACAGTGTGCTGTTGTTGGTAAATAAAGTACTCTACATACATTTTTGTTTGTTTTTTTTACTATCTAATCTTGTTTTTCTTTAGTGTTATGCATTGCTAGGTATACCTCTCTATTATCCAGAATATTTGAATATCCAGCAACCCCCGGTCGAGGAGCTGCCAGATATGAAAGAGTTTACTGTGTAAACTTTTCTAGGAGGGGCCATTACTTCAGGAGAAACATTGGCGGCTACAAAATATTTTACCATTATAGGGCCCTTTTCTCTCATGAGTTTTTATTGGCTATCTATGCAGTTTCAGAATTTTCTTCTAGGATAAGTGTTTTACGAGCATTCATGATTGCAGATTATTTGTCAATAATGCTGTCAACAACTCTCACTTTAAACAGCAAGAAATGGGGACTAATGTAGTGCATATAGGCCTTCTATGATCTTTAAGCTAGCATCAGAATCTTGGTGGTGGTTTCAGTTTCCAGACTCAAGATCCTGTGCCTGAAATTGTAAATAAAGATCAAGCTGGGCTTATTAAAAAAAGAGAAAAAAACTGCTGATAATAAAAGACCATGAAATATTTTCCATTCTGCTCAGAGAAATCTGTTAGTAACTTTTTCTTGCTCATGAACTCCAAACTGTATCGTACGATTATCATAAACATTTGTGTAGCCTTAGAACAGATTTGTGTACTTGAGTTACCTAGGCTTGCTCCCAATACATGTATTTCCAGTTCAACAGCAACACAGAATATTACTGCACATGGGTTTCTCACGGGTGCAGGAAAGGGCTGGAAAGCTTTGTTTTTAAAATTCTTATTTACAGTTTCAGTCCTCTTGTGTATTAACGAATTATGGCTCAAATTTGTAAAACGGACGAGTGATTTGGGCGGCACAGCTTGAAACATCTTAAAGGGAACAGATTTTTGGAAAATGACAGTACTCATTCTCAGTGTTTTCTGAAAATAAGTAGTTTTAAAATTATTGCTTAATAGTACAAAAACAGGGGGATGAATCTCTATAAAGAGCAATAAATTTAAAACCAATAAAAAGGGATACTTATTTTGCAGAGCACACAGGTTGCCTGTGAAACTCCTTACCATGAGATATACCACAAGGTTGATCTGAAATTGCAGTTTCTATGTTCCTATGTTTTGGACTGGGCTGAGCCAAGTGTCCATTTAAGGTGCAGTAATATAACAGATAATAGGAAAGAAATTCCGTTTCATCTGAGCTACACAGAAAGCTCTAATGAAATAATGGGGTGTATTCCATTTCTGCCCCTGAGTTATAGCCAAAAGCATTACTTAAAATTGCAGGAATGGCCTACTCATACTAAAAAGAATGATTCTGTAACTGTGTACAGAAGGCCGCTAGAGAGGATGTGTTTCTGTCTCTTTATAACAACATCTATACTGAATATTTGCTTTCTGCTGCATTAAAAACAATTCTAAAATTCAGTGCCAACAGTTTAAATTCCCTCAAGTGTCTCATATCCCATCAGAAACCATGGGGACCTCTTTTAAAAGCTGGATTCATGTTTTAGATGACACATCGCTGCAGAAAGCTGTCAAGCTTGGTCTCATTCTGTTCATATTTTAGACATGTTTTTTAACTACAAATCTTTCATGTTATGTCTTTTCCTTAAATACATATTTTACAATGAACAATAAATAGAGGGAATGAAAGTCAGATGTGTAGAGGAAGTAAGCAGATTTTTGATTGGTCCAGCACTGTGTTTCTGTAAACTGGGTTTGATATATTTTTTTCTTTAAACTCCAGCTTCCATAGACCATTTACTCCTAAAATTGAACCAGAGTGTGTGGAAAACAACCACTCATTATACATATTTATAGACAAAAGCAACAAAAATTCTTGTGGCTCCATTCTGCAAATAACTTCTTGGTGTCAATACTTGGTTGAGACTTACCAAAAAGCAGGCAAAAAGAGACCATGAAGGATGTATTTTTATTAGTGAAGTAAAAGCCGACTCCCAAATTAATAGTTGTGGACCAAGGAAAAATACAGTAAAGGCAGCAACGGTAATTTTTTTAGTAAGGGTGTATTCAAGCTGTAATTAAACTTTGTTTTAGTAGCTTTGGCTAAGCAAAGCACACATTTGCTTGTACTTACCTCTCACTGCACAGCAATTTTGGTGTCCGGCAATAGGGTTGAGGGACTACCTCTAAAACATTTAGTGAATATGCACCTGGAATATAAATGCTTCAATTACATCCATTTCACATTTACCTTTTTGGAGTAATTAGACCTAGCTAATTTGATTACTGGCAGGAATGTTCACAGAAGATGATTATAAGCATTAGTTTTTCTATTAGCCACTCAGGAAAGAGACTACCATGTGGTCTATATAGCTAATCAAAGCAAACCAGTTCATTATTAAATCCTTAATATTTACAACAACCTGTTCCCAAATGTTCTCCAGACCCCCCGCCCAAAATGGTGATCTTTTGTGCAAACTGAAAAGTTCAAAGGAACGTAGAAATGATTTTTGCCTAAATCATTCACCCAGCTCTTCATAGCAAAGGGCTGCAATGGGCGTGTGTGTGTGGGGGTGTGTGGTGTGTATAAAATGAGCGCTTTTACTGTGTATTCCAGATGCTGGCTTTGTGATTCTCATTCTTTAAATTACAACAACTTTGCTTCTGATGTGAACTGTGGAATTCAAGCCATAAGCATGGTGTTTACACAATGCTTTCTCTAAACTCATTGCAACACAGGCTGATTTTTAAAGCATTTTCTCAGAAGCTACTTACATCCTCTCGAGTTTCCCTTGTCACATGCAGCTAAACTTAAAAGCAAACAATTGATGGTGCTTGCTATTGCAGGTCCAAATATTGTTTGTTTTCCAATAGCTCTTTATGGTACTCGGGTGACATTTCAGAAAAACAGTGGAAAAAGTGGAAGAATAGAGACCATTCCTGTATTATTCTCAAGAGGGAGCCCTCACCATGGACTGAACCTCCTATGAAATAGATTTTATTATAACGGATTTTCATCCTATCAGGTTCAAAGTGTTTCCTCACTTTCAGATATTTTGGCTCTTTGCTAGCAAGTTTTCCTCTAGAAATTTTGATATCCGGACGTTGGTCTGATAATCACATAATGGATATCAAAAATAAATACCTGGATCTATGCAGGTTCTTATATACACAGATCTGCAAACTCCAAATTTTTCCCCCACAGACTATCCTCCAGCTCTCTCATCTGTCATGTGGCATGTACCATGCTGCTACATCCCCCTGTCAAAAATCAGGGACTTTGGCTGCTCTAAACCCAAAAAAAGTCTTGAAAGCCACACGAGAAAGTCTCTGCGGAAGCCCAGGTCCATCCAGTGCACAGCATGCGTCTATCCCTCCACATAACAACTTTATTCCCACCGCTCCACCCCATCTCTTCCCACCATACTGTAAATTATAGCTGGGAGTTACTGCTCTCCTGACTGGCAATAATTTCTAGATAGCTTTCTGTCTGGAATATTTTCTGGGTTCATGAGGAATTCCATACATCAGATCTAGAGCCCTAGAATTCCTAGCTTCCCTACTTAATGGGAGAAGGATTCTTTCGAAGATGGGGTTTACATTAGAAAGAACAGCATCTACAGTGATTTTCTTCTTTCGAAAGAAGCTCTTTTGAAATAAGATTATGCAAATGAGGTGCCACATATGCAAATCTGCACCTCATTTGCATTTTCAATCCCCCTCATTTGCATACCTCTTTCAAAAGAGGAGTGCAAATGTAGATGCCCCCTCTGAGGATTTAGTCCCCAGCTTAGGAAATTTTACTGCTCTCTGAGGTTTTTGGCTAGTACAATTTTTCACCTTTATCTCATTGCTCTTGTTGCATTTGTTTGCATAGCGTCTGTTGTTTTTTTTTCCTTCCTCTCCAATAGGAAGTTTCTATTGTCTATCTGACCTTTGTTATATAGGGTGTGGTACTTAGCACCATACTGCACAAAATTAGAAGCACAAAAGAGAACATGTCTTTGCCTTCTTTTTTTTAGCTCCAGCGAGGGACACTGGCTTTGCTGGAGTAGGCCTTTGTTTCTGAAAAGCATTTTTGGAGAGTACTTTACTAAAATGTTTTATTTTCTGCTATGAAAGCGATAGCTCAGTGGTTTGCGCATTGGCCTGCTAAACTCAGAGTTTTTTGAGTTCAATCCTTAAGGGTCCCATTTAGGGATCTGAGGCAAATAGATTTTAAAAAGTCCTGTTGTCTCAGGTTTAATACACAGTTCATGTCCTGACAATGAAAATGATCTGTTATCAGGTTGCTTGATAAGCTAAGCGTGTGTCTACCCAGCTACATTATCCATGTGGAACATAGTTGCCTTATCAAATCCTACATTCTAAGTCTGTCTCTGATACAGCCAGGTCCCAAAGCACAAAGTATCTCGCATACTAGAACACTGAATGCTGCTCTGAAGCTGATGGGGAACCTTTGGCATTTATGAAGTGCAGGTGTGAGGTGTTCATCTCTCCCTTTGTTGTTAATGGAGTGCACTGCTGTGTGCTGTGCTAGTTTTAACCTTTATACGGTAGTTGCAGCAAACCCCAAGCAGAGAGAGCTATAACACTTCAATCTGGAAGCAATAAGTGTGGATCACCATGACAAATTCTCATAAAAAAGAGTGGGTCAGCCTTAATGAGGAACTAGCACATCTTTCCTTAACTGGGTCAGCTACAGATCGTCTTTGCTAATGAGACTGAAATGAGAAAAGTTTTGCTGTGGGCGCCCATGGATTTTTCCTTTCTCATGAACATTAACCTCCTAAATTTTCAACCAGCACTGCTGGCATCAGAAAAAAAAGAACTTTGCAGGTGGTCTCAAAATTCTGCCAAACCAATAAACAATAAACAACCCAGGCCACGGACCTATTCATGCTGACCAGTCCCTTTTTAGATTTTTTTTTTCCACTGGGAATTGCTAATTTCTCAACACTCCTTTTGGTGAAAGGTGATTGTCTTAGAGAGTTTCTCATTTCGAAACAATATTAAGTGTCAAAAATATCCTACATTGTTAATTTAAAAACGGATTATTTGTCTCAAACAACTTTTCATTTTGAACCCTAAGTTAAATTATAACTTTTAAAAGAATAAAGGAGTGAAACTGGGAAAAAAACATTCTGATTATGTCTTCCCCATTTTTGGGGGGGATCACAAAAATCTGAGATTTTGACTTTGAAATTTAAAAAAAAAATTAAATTGTTGCAAGACAAGCAAACCATTTCTTGCCCCTTCTGCAGCCAATAATCCAAGGCCAAAAGGCAGATGTTTGAACCAGTTTTAAATTTTCCTTACACACTAATTTCTGTTTTAGACATATCCTTTACTCCGGCTTGTCAATATAAATAAAGAGGCAAATCCTCAACTCATGTGAAATCCATTGGCTTCACTGGTGCTATAACGATTTATACCACTTGCCCAAAAGTCTCCAACAGAGAGCATTGGTCAGGAACAATCTGGTATCACAAAAGAATACACATAGAACCTCTTTTGTCTGGCTCCCTCAGTTTCTGACTGGTGCCAAACAGGAGAATTTGCCAAACCACAGGAGATCAATATTGTCTGGCAGCATTACCAATGTCAGGAATGTGCTTCCTGTGCTCTTAAAAGATAATGGGGTAAATTACAGGTTAATAACAGCACAGAACACAGTGAGCCTGGTAGCTGGACACAATCATAATGGATCAATGGGAAACTTGGATACACCCATAAGTAGTTATTTGGCTAATTAAAAACATGTCAGAGTATGGATATTACTGAACAAGAGAGTTCTGGATTAGAGAGGTTCAACCTATACTACTTTCGTGGTGCTTTGGCAGGGCTGTTGTAAGATTCCTTTTTGAGCTAGGCAGCCAAAACCAGGAGCATCTTGCTAAAGGACAGTAGAAAGGAAAAAAAATACATGTGCCTCCCCTCACTCATTTATCAGCAAAACTGTTCCTGGAGAATCTTCATGCAGGCAGTTGGTTTCCAAACACAGTGTTATGGATGTAGCTGTGAAACTGACCTTTTGTCATGTAAAATGTCTTACTTCTCTCCTACATAAGCTGCGTCTACACGTGCACGCTACTTCGAAGTAGCGGCACCAACTTCGAAATAGCGCCCGTCGCGTCTACACGCGTCGGGCGCTATTTCGAAGTTAACTTCGACATTAGGCGGCGAGACGTCGAAGTCGCTAACCTCATGAGGAGATAGGAATAGCGCCCTACTTCGATGTTCAACGTCGAAGTAGGGACCGTGTAGACGATCCGCGTCCCGCAACGTCGAAATTGCTGGGTCCTCCATGGCGGCCATCAGCTGGGGGGTTGAGAGATGCTCTCTCTCCAGCCCCTGCGGGGCTCTATGGTCACCGTGGGCAGCAGCCCTTAGCCCAGGGCTTCTGGCTGCTTCTGCGGCAGCTGGGGATCTATGCTGCAGGCACAGGGTCTGCAACCAGTTGTCAGCTCTGTGTATCTTGTGTTGTTTAGTGCAACTGTGTCTGGGAGGGGCCCTTTAAGGGAGCGGCTGGCTGTTGAGTCCGCCCTGTGACCCTGTCTGCAGCTGTGCCTGGCATCCCTATTTCGATGTGTGCTACTTTGACGTGTAGACGTTCCCTCGCTGCGCCTATTTCGATGTTGGGCTGAGCAACGTCGAAGTTGAACATCGACGTTGCCAGCCCTGGAGGACGTGTAGACGTTATTCATCGAAATAGACTATTTCGATGTCGCAACATCGAAATAAGCTATTTCGATGTTGGCTGCACGTGTAGACGTAGCCATAGAGTTCAACAACCATTTTTTGTTATAATTATTCAGTACAGGCTTTTGGAGTAAAGACACATGCTGCGCTCTTTCATGGACACCTTTTTTTTTCTTATGTTCTGCTGTATTTTGCTGAGCTCCTAGTAGAGATAAAAAGTCATTCTTCCTGGAAGATGCACCTCTGTTCTTTGTGAGTGGGGAAAACATAAAAGCAAGTGCCTTTTCATGCCTTTAAAAGAGATGCTGATTGTTCAGTGAGGAGGCCACTACAAACAGCATTTTAGCAAAAGAGGGCAGCTTTTTAGAACATTGTGGAAAGAGGATACAAAGATGCCAGGTATGTGAAAAGAGTTCTGTTAATGCAGAGGTGGAGGAGGCTGTTTCTTACTTACTGCTCCACTCCTAAGCACCTCTGCCTAGAGCATATGACTGATGTAAAAGATTAAGAATAGCAATGAGTTCTGTCAAAGCGGGGTCAAGACAAATCTCCCCACACTCCCTTGGCCGTAATCTTTGGTTGGTATTTAGTGCTGCTGGGTCTTTTTTTCCCATTCCCTGCATTTTGGGGAAGGAGCCCCTGCTCAGCAGAGCTTTACGGTGTTCCCTAGACGTGACAGAACATAGACTCATTCTGATTTCTGTGATAGTGACGTACCTTTTGTAGCCTCCACATATGAAGGATATTACTCAGACGTGTGTGCCAAATACATGAAATTGAAACGGGAACAAAATATAAGCTCTCCAGAAATAAGACCTCTGTACATGTTTAGTGAACACAAGTCAGGCATTTTTGCAGACAGAAAAAACAACTCTTGCATTAGGGTATGGGAAACCATTTTGAGAATGTACTTCTTGCTCACATAGTTTAGTTAAAACCTCCATAATAATTCCCTGTTTTATCTGTTTCTTTCAAAATTCTCCGAAGTATTTCCTCTCCCCTCTCTCCTTGAATCAGAAGACTGATGGATATTCCCTTGATCCATTTCCTTTCAGGAAGTAGAATGAAAACTGATACAGGATAGCTTGTCAGCTTGCACACACAGCTGTTTTATGCTGTCCATTAAGATCTCTGGGTGAATGCCCTGTTTATGTCAGTGGCTACCTCAAAAACAGCAATTTAGCAGCATCTAAATTGTGTGCGGGCATGTGTGAATGAGACTTACAAGACTGTCCAGCACGTATCTTTAAAATATGAGAGCTTAACAAAGAATTGGGGCACGTCTGACTGCTACCATCTGGCCCACTTCACGCAAAGATTACCCAGGAATGTATTTCACATGTGTCTTTGCAACAAGATTGTGCGCTGCCAAAAAGAAAATATTTTACAGCTGAGTGTTGCTTTTAAGTCTCTAAATATTTGAAGTGCAAAAACCCAAAAAAGAATTTCTTATTATAGCATAGTGTGTATGATCATACAGTCAGCCTCAGCCATTTGTCTCGGCAGCTTTTGGTTTAACTTATTTGGGCTACGTCTACATGGGTAGCCCTGTCAAGAGGTCACTGTTGACAGAGGAACCTTGTCAGTACCTATGTTAACAGATCGAGTCTACACATAAAAGCAGATTGAAAGAGCAATCTGCTCTGTCAGCAGAGAGCAGCCACGCTGGCCTGCCCTCTCTCTCGACAGAACAGCTGACCAGAAGCTCTGAAAACAGGGCTGCCTAGGGAACTGGAAGCCCTCTCTGTCAACAGAATTGGCTATACGGCCACTCTGTCAACAAAACAGACAGAAGCTCTATTCCTGATCAGTAACAAAGGGGGAGCCGTGCTAGTCTATATACTATCAAAAAGCAGTCAAGTAGCACTTTAAAGAATAGCAAAATAATTTATTAGGTGAGCTTTGATGGGACTGACCCACTTCTTCAGACCATAGCCAGACCAGAACGGACTCAATATTTAAGGCACAGAGATCCAAAAACAGTAAGCAAGGAGGACAAATCAGAAAGAGAAAATCAAGGTGAGCAAATCAGAGAGTGGAGGGGGGGAAGGTCAAGAATTAAATTAAGTCAAGTATGCAAACGAGCCCCTATAGTGACTCAGAAGATTCCCATCCCTGTTCAAACCACGTGTTAATGTGCCATATTTGAATATAAAAGCCAGCTCGGCTGTTTCTCTTTGAATAGCGGTGAGAACATTTTTTTTCAGTAACATGCATACTAAGTCGTGACCCTGAGGGTCGTAGTGAAAGTCTGGATTTCTACATACAATGCTTCCACAACTGTGCTCAGGCTGACATTATACACAAACAATGCCAAATGAGACACAATCTCAACTATGCTGAACGCCATGATGTCCACAGTCTCAAAAATAACCCAGACATCATAATCAAACCAGCTGACAATGGGGGCGCTGTTGTCATCATGAACAAGTCAGACTATGAACAGGAGGCAGCCAGACAACTCTCCAACACCACATTTTACAGACCTCTCTCCGCTGACCCCACTTTGGAATTCCAAAGGAAATTACAACAACTACTTAAGGAACTCCCTGCTGCTACTCAGGACCTCATTCGCTCAGACACATCTTCTGAGCCCTAGCCTGGATTATTCTATTTACTTCCCAAAATCCACAAACCTGGAAACCCTGGACGCTCTATCATTTTGAGTATTGCACCCTTACCACTGGACTATCCAGTTACGTGGACTCCCTCCTCAAACCCTATGCCACCAACACTCCCAGCTATCTCTGAGATACCACCGACTTCCTGAAGAAATTACAAAACATTGGAAAAGTTCCTGATAATGCCATCCTTGCCACAATGGATGTAGAGGATCTGTACACTAATAGTCCACATAGGCCGCGTCTACACGTGCACGCTACTTCGAAGTAGCGGCACCAACTTTGAAATAGCGCCCGTCACGGCTACACGTGTTGGGCGCTACTTTGAAGTTGAAATCGACATTAGGCGGCGAGACGTCGAAGTCGCTAACCCCATGAGGGGATGGGAATAGCACCCTACTTCGAAGTTGAACGTCGAAGTAGGGCACGTGTAGACGATCCGCATCCTGCAACATCGAAATAGCAGGGTCCGCCATGGCGGCCATCAGCTGAGGGGTTGAGAGATGCTCTCTCTCCAGCCCCTGCGGGGCTCTGTGGTCATCGTGTGCAGCAGCCCTTAGCCCAGGGCTTCTGGCTGCTGCTGCTGCAGCTGGGGATCCATGCTGCATGCACAGGGTCTGCAACCAGTTGTCGGCTCTGTGGATCTTGTGTTGTTTAGTGCAACTGTGTCTGGGAGGGGCCCTTTAAGGGAGCGGCTTGCTGTTGAGTCCGCCCTGTGACCCTGTCTGCAGCTGTCCCTGGCACCCTTATTTCGATGTGTGCTATTTTGGCATGTAGACGTTCCCTCGCAGCGCCTATTTCGATGTCGTGCTGCCCAACGTCGAAGTTGAACGTCGACGTTGCCAGCCCTGGAGGACGTGTAGACGTTATTCATCGAAAGAGGCTATTTCGATGTAGCGTTCACGTGTAGACGTAGCCATAAAGACGGATTACAAGCAATCAGGAATACCATCCCTGATGCCACCACAGCCAATCTGGTGTCTGACCTCTGTAACTTTGTTCTCACACACAATCATTTCCATTTTGGGGACAATTTATACCTCCAGATTAGTGGAACTGCTATGGGCACCTGCATGGCCCCACAATATGCTAATATATTTATGGCTGACCTGGAACAACGATTCCTCAGCTCTCGTCCCCTATTACCAGTCCTCTACTTAAGATACATTGATGACAGCTTTATGATTTGGACCCATGGTATACAGACTCTAGAAGAATTCCACAGAGACTTTAACAATCTACACCCCACCGTCAACTTATGCCTCGATTACTCCACACAAGAGGTACATTTCCTGGACACTACAGTACTAATCAAGGATGACCTGATCAGTACCACACTGTACCAAAAACCTACTGATCGCTATACTTACCTACACCCTTCTAGCTTCCATCCTGCACACATAACTAGATCCATTGTTTACAGTCAAGCTCTTAGATACAATCGCATTTGCTCTGATCCAACTGACAGAGACCAAACACTACAAGATCTTTACCAAATATTCATAAACCTTTGTAAAGAACAAAGTAAAGTAAAAAAAAAACAACAAATAGACAGGGCCAGACAAATACCCAGAGACCAGCTACTCCAAGATCGGCCCAAAAAAGCCAAGAACAGAACACCACTGGTCATCACCTACAGCCCCCAACTCAAACCACTGCAATGAATTATTAAAGACCTACAACATATCCTTAATCAGGATGCCACACTCCAGAAGGCCCTGAGTGACATGCCTGTTCTCTCCTACAGACAACCTCCCAGCCTTATGAGGATCCTCACTAACAGCCACAGTCTATACCACAGGAACACCAGTCCTGGAAACTTTCCTTGCAACAAAGCCCACTGCCAGCTTTGTCCACATATCTTCTCTAGAGAGACCATCACTGGACCTAACCAGGTTATTCACAGAATCATGGGCACTTTCTCATGCTCCTCTACTAACATCATATATGCCATCATGTGCCAACAATGACCAGTTGCTTTGTATATTGGACAGCCTTCAAACTCCCTTAGACAAAGGGCTAATGGGCACAAAACAGACATCAAAACACTCCAGATCCACAAACCAGTTAGTCAACATTTTAATGGAATGGGGCATTCTGTTAATGACTTAAGAGTACGCGTGTTACTGAAAAAAGATTTTCTCACCGCTATTCAAAGAAAAAAAGCCGAGCTGGCTTTTATATTCAAATGTGGCACATTAACACATGGTTTGAACTGGGATGGGAAGTTTCTGAGTCACTATCAGGGCTCGTTTGCATACTTGACTTAATCTAATTCTTGACCTTCCCCTCTCACCACCCCTCCACTCTCTGATTTGCTCACCTTGATCATTTTTTCTGATTTGTCCTCCTTGCTTACTGTTTTTGGTTCTCTGTGCCTTAAATATTGAGTCTGTTCTGGTATGGCTGTGGTCTGAAGAAGTGGGTCTGTCCCATGAAAGTTCACCTTATAAATTATTTTGCTAGTCTTTAAAGTGCTACTTGACTACTTTTTGTTTTGATATTCCTGATCAGGAACAGAGATAATACTGCCAATGGAACATATGAGTTTTGTCAACAAACTCTTGATAGATTCCTTTAGCTGTGTAGACACTCAGCAAGTTTGGCTGACAAACAAGCTGTTCTGTCAACTGCCTGTGCAGATGCAGCCTAGGTGTTTTAAAGGTTGATGGCTGTACCATAATTATACCCCCACCCCCTGAATATTTTCGTGTGAGATGATGTCCTTAGTAGACATGACATTCTCTGGCTGGATTTCCAGAGAAGCTGATGGGAGATAGTGTCACCTATTCAATAGACCACTGTATTGGGACTCAAGACAGAGACTCTACTGTACATTCTTTAGCTAGTTGATCATGGGCAAATTACTTCCCATTTCCATGACTTCATTTCCTCACCTCAATTTGAGATCTTCTGCTATTTATTTTATTTTATTTTATTTTATTTTATTCAGGCAGATGTTGCTGGCAGAATTGCTAATATTTGTGCCTTATTCATATTTGCAAACCATCCTCAACCCCACATGTGAATAGCCAGAGTAGTTATTCAGGGTTCTGCTTCAGACCAAGATTAATAAGGCGTAGGGGGCAATAAACATGCCCTGAGCTTGTTCTTTGCACTATTTCCTGATTTACAACACCCTCTTGTAGTAACCAAAAAGATAAGCCATGACCTTCATGAAGACTAGCAATTCATCCTCTCACCTGTATCCTATCCCTCACCAAGGAAGTATGCAATACCACTCAGCAAACAAAGTTATCTCAAGCTGAATTTGATGAGAATATGTCCATTCAGTCCCTGAAAAATATCCTGGTGTGCACAGCATATAGCATTGTTTTGCTATCTGATTATTTGAAGTGGGAGGAGAGACAGTCTTCTAGCTCTTGGGGGCCTCCTGTAGGAAATAATCTTTCAAAAAAAATCTGTCATTGGCTGTAATCATTTCCACTACTGAGGCAAAAAGTTGGCTCTTCAGAAAGCCGTCCCCACCCACCGTGAGTCCTAGGTTTAAGCCATCTCAGTGATGATTTCTACAGGTGGTAGGACACCTTCCCAGATATGAAAATAGCTATAAATTTAAATTTTAATTGGATATTATTTTAATAAGATGCCAGCCCCTCAAGAGTCCTGTTTCACCATATGTGTAATTGGACTTTTATATGAGTAGGCAGCAGAAGCTTTTGACCACTTTAAGGCATTCTTTAGGGCGTGCAGACAGAGATGCCTAGCAAGTTTTTTTGAAAAAGCTGGGGCGCTTTCAAAAAATCCCACAGAGCATCTACACAAAAAGTGCATTCTTTTGATATTAAATTGGAAGAGCACAGCACTTTTTTGGGGGGCCCTCTTCTGCTCCTGGATGAAATGAGCACCTTTTTCCGAAAAATTCTTTTATGAAAAAAAACCCCTTGTATTAACACCCTAGTGGCCCATTTTCCAAAAGAGCGGTCCTCCATGGCACTGTTTTTTTCAATCCGCTGTGGTTCATGGCACATTCTTTCAAAAGAGCAGTCCAGGGTGTGGCTTCTCTCTATCAAAAGAGTGGATCAATTTTTTTATCTGTTTTTTTGGTATGTGGTCACGATCCTTTGAAAGAATTTTTTTTTTTTGAAGACATCTTCCAAAAAACTTCTTTCGAAGGACCACTGTAATGTACACATAGCTACTGTGACTGGCTTCACAGTGTCTTCTGAGCAAACCTAAGACCTGATCCGATGCCCAGTGAGAGCTGCTGTTTGAGTGCGATTCTGTGCTCAATGTTCCTTGATACAAGTAACCCCACTTTGTTTTTTTTTCTTTTTAATTTTTTTTCCTGTTAAACTTAGCTCAGATACACTCATTTTTTCCTTCCCCCCCTTACCCCTTTCCTTATAATGATCAGTGTGGGCCTGCATTATGTAAATATAATGAGTTTATTTTCCTACAGCACTTCATATGCATAATGTTGTGCACTGAAATATGCCATGTGTATATGATGGAGATAATATCAATACACTTAACTTAAAAAGAGCCCTAGAACTTACAGTATTTAACTGCAAAGCATGTGCATCCTTACATGACTGTGAAAATAATTCTAATTTTGGCTGTTTTACAATTCTATTCCCTATTGTTTTACATGCATTCCATTATTCCTCCCAGAGAGGGAGGGTGTTTTATCATCTGCCAGAGCCAAATGAAAGAGCGAATATTTGTGGCAGGAACTTTTTGTGAATTAGAGAACGCCTTTCTATTTCAAACCTAGGTCAGCACTAGGTGGCACTCTGCTATAAGCTAAATTAGTTTATACTTAGGCTGAAGCTATGAAGCATGAGGTATGAAGCTAACGGTTTTTAGCAAAATACCAGCTTCTATCACTGTGTCCTTAACTAATGAAATGGTGACACTACCTAGGTCAGAATAGTGTGACAGTTGTTCCATTGGACAAGAACACACTACCCATTCATTTTATCAGGTCTGAAATAGGAATGAATAATTTGCCAAAAAGGAAATGGGCTTTATTCATCTGGTTGTCATTATTATTCATTGTATTTAATTGCTGTAGTGCAATAGTGCACATAGATATAAAATGGAACTTTATATAGCAAATAAATCTGTGGAGCCTGCCTGAATGACTTACAGTCTAAAGCTGCGTCTACACGTGCAAAAACCTTCAAAAAGAGGCTCTTTTTCGAAAGAGTGAGTGGAGCGTCTACACGTAGAAACCCGTCCTTCGAAAGAAAAGCAAAAGAATGGGGCTCCGAAATCAAAATCCAAACCCCGATACTGTATCAGGAAGGTCTCTCCCTTTTGAAATAATAAATCAAAGGGGTACACGTGTAGACGCTCCACAGCCCACACTTTCGAAAGACAGGTCCACCATGGCGCCGATCAGCTGGAGTGCAGGGCTGCTCCAGCCGGAAGCAGCAGGACTCTATGGTCCCTGCTTTCGGCTGCCTTAAAGCCTCATGCACACAGGAAACCTGTGGCAGGAAGCTGAAAGCGTGCTCGGAGCAGGCTGTACACGTGCTCCAGCCACACGCTCAAGCACCATCATGGCCAGCAGCCAGCCCCCCCGTGAGCCCCACGGCCCCCCCACCGAGCCCTCCACATTCTCCCAGGGCTCCCCGCGGAGAGAAAAAAACGAGCCCCCTCCTGGATGGAGTGGGAGCTGCGAGACCTCCTTGGCCTCTGGCAGGATGAGGACGTCCTCCGGCACATGGGGGGGAAGCAACGGAATGCCGCAGCCTTTGCCCGCCTGGCCACAGGCCTCCGGGCCCAGGGCCACCCGGAGTGTACCTTGGAGCAGGTATGCTCCGAAGTTAAGGTGCTCCATCAGGGGTATGCCAGGGCCATGGACCAGGCTGCACGCTCTGGGGCAGGTCCAGCGACCTGCCCCTTCTGCCAGGAGCTCCATAGTACCCTGGGGTCCCAGGTGAGTTCCCCCTCCACAGCCTTCCTGGACATCTCCGGGGAGGAGCTGCAGCTGCCCGAGGTGGAGGAGCAGCCTGGATCGGGGACCACGTACTGGTCGAGTGAGGAGGGGGAGCTGACAATCCTCATCCCCTCCCGCTCCTCCAGCCGGGCAACTGAGGCCCAGGCATCTCTGGACGTCGCCGGGAAACCCTCTGGTATGTACTGGGAGGGGTGCATACATACTCCAAGGGGCAGGGGGTGACACAACGGCTAGGCACCAACACATGGGACCGCTGGTCCCGGGTCATACAAAGGCCAGCCCCCACATGGGATGCAGCACCCTGCAGTGGCACATTAGCCACGCCCAACACCCACCCTCAGTGGACAGCGCCATAAGCCGTGCAGGGGTGGCGGCTGGTTGGTGCCCGACAGCGCCCGGGGCCCACATATCGCAGCCTGAGAAGGGCCTTCTGCGGGAGAGACCCCTGGAATCACACCCAGGCTGGGAGGCCTGGTTTCGCAGGGGGAGGGGGGGAGGTTGGTGCTCCCTGGGGGGGGTCAGTGTTCCTTGTGGGGGCGGGGGCCCCATGGGGTCGGCTCGGGCACGTACACCACAGCTGAGTCCCATCTGTTTGGGGCACACTACTGACATGCTCCCATCCTCTCCATGCAGCCACACCATCCGGGGGCCGGGACAGCCCTGCACAGTCCCTCGTGCCAGAAAGCCCACCAGCAGCTCCTGTCTGGATGCCACCCCAGGCAGGGCGCTGTTGGGGCCGTGGCCGGAGGGCCCCCCAGAGACCCGAGGAGGACCCAGCCACCCAGCGGCAGGCCGAGGTGGCCGAGGAGCCCTTGCACCTAGCCCAGCCTGACATGGAGTGGCGGAGGGCGGCCTGGGATAGGATACTTTATACAATAGTTCTCTCTTGGTAAAGCTTTCAATTACTTTGGTGTTTGTTTAACTGGTTAAAAAAAAGTGGCAGTTTTTAAGTTTGTTCACTTACAACCTCCCTGAAAAACTTCACATAATTGGTACCACAGGTGCAAAGGAAGATAGAGTCAAAGGCTATTATATGTTCCTGAAGCCTCAGTGTCATTTTTCCTTAACACTTCTCTCCATGAGCGTTCACTCGATCACTTCTCTTAGCTACGTACACATAAAAATGCAAAAATTCCCATAGAAAGTCGTACCTTTCCCAGACGCTTCAGGGATTTGAAGTGAAGTGTGTGTAACTAAATTAGATAAAGAACTTCTCTTTGTGAATGTGATGGGGAACAAAGGCTTGATGAGGAGCTGCTGGCCAAACCTGCCAGACACATAGGCTGTGGAGGAGTGAAAAAGGAGCAGACAGCTCACTTTAGTAGCAAGCCAGACAGAGCAGAACTGCAACTCTCAGCTCCTGCATGAAGGACTACTGGAAGGCAGGATCTCTCCAAGTAACAACTGTCCAGAGGTGTCTCCTTGAGGGCAGGCAAGACTTGTTTCAGATACAGTCTGAGAGAAGCATTTCCTGCTCGTGCACACTCACTCTCATATGAACTCAATTTGTGTTAATTCTGTTTCTGTTATTTATGGTTTACTCTGAAACAGGAGAGACCTGGAACTGACCTGACCAGAGGGCTAACTCACAGGAGAAGACTGCCCTGAGAGAGTGAGCTGCCATGCCAAGCCTGGCCACAAAGAGGCACCCAGCAGTGACATTATCCCCCTCACGACTCCTTGCCCCAGACTACCAACAGTAGAGGAGAAGTGGCCCAGAGACAGCAGTCTTAAAGGGCTCCTGATTGTCACACAGTTATGTCATCCTCACAGGGCCCTGGGCTGAAATCTCGTAAAGTGGGAGGGTTCCTCTACCAAAACCCCCTGCTGCAGTTCAAATATCCTGAAACCCTGACCTCTAGGCAACACTCACCACAAGAACAAACCCTCATAGTGCTTCTCGTGTGCTGGTTGTAGTGACTCAAATCAGTCCATATATGGTGGTAAAATATGCCAGCAATCTCCCATCCCAATTATATTTAGACCTCTGTAGACGAGCATTCACCATTTGAAAATACTCTAGGTTCCCTGTAAATTCCTGGTAAAATGAAAGGTATTTATCAAGATTTGTAGCCAGAGATCAAGCTCATGTAGGTCTGGATAGCTGGAAATACTTTGAAATCTCTTTGGATAGCTTAGCGTGTAAAAATAGTTTGGGTCGACTATCACATTCTCTCAAGATTAGTGAGCGTTTCTGCATGAGTGCCAACAGAGCTGCAGTTTTAAAGAATGCAAAAAAAGCTGACCGCTTACTTTTCCTGTTATGTCAGCAAATCCACCCAACACTAGCCAATGTCAATACGATGTGGTGGAAAATTTTAATTATAGTTTAGTTCTTGCATTTCCCAGAATTTGAGCTAGCATAGGACAAAAATAAAATTATTTAAAAAGACAGAAAACCATCAGAATATTGTTACAGGGAATGAATCAGAAAGAAAATAATTCAGGTCTTTTCAGACAAAATTAGCTTTTCTGAACTTGTCTGAGTGCATAGTAAGCTGCAAATGTGAAATTTTGTACCTTTAAAAATGTGGCCCTAAATTATATGAAGAGTAACTCCTAACAGTGTTGTCTATCAGATTCATTAATTTTCTAGCATCGCATTTGTGACTAGCACACACCCACACATACGATTCATGAGATACACAGAGGCATTCAGATGCAATATTATAGAGCATATAACTACCTAAAATGCATTGCACTAGAAGATGGGCCCAAGTCAAAATGCTGTGCCATGCACTAACTGGTTACAAAATTGGTTGAAATTTTTAAAGCAGATGGGTTAGTTTGATGCCTGTACATTATCATAAAAAATCACCTCCCTGAGTCTCCCTACTGAGTACATTTATATACCTTAGTGGCAGTCTTCATAAAATTGGGAGAAACTTCTACTTTGTCTGGGACCTCGTCCTGCATTAATGTCAGATTACTTCATAGTTATTCTAGCCTGGGAGGCACAGTAGGCTTCAAAAGACCATGGACCTAGATCACATATAGATCTGGAGAAGGATATTGGTGTGGGCACAGATGCAACTTCAAACACAACTCATTAAAGGAATGGGGAGAGGTGAGTGTAGTTCTAAAGGGTTAGTTCAAGATAAAAGGCCTGATTCTGATCTGACACATATAAATCAGACAACTTCTTTGAACTCAATAGAGATTTTTAACCAGTGTAAATGAGAGAATTATCAGGCTGGAAGTATTTTATTTGTGTGTATAAGCTGAAGTGTGTCTGGTTCCTTTATTTCAGGTTGAGAGTCTTGTTTTTGGTTGAACACTGGAACCTTTGCAGAAGTATGGTGAGTCAAGGCAAGAGTGCCGCTTCTGTGCGTCCCTGGCAGAATCTGTTATTCTCTGGGAGGAAAAAATCTGCAGAGCACGTGAACTCTGTGCTTATGTTTCTCCAGTTAAAACATGGGGGCCATGATCCAACCCCATCCTCCAGGACCAGTGATAATGGACAATGACCTTCTTCAGAGTCCAGCCTTGGCATAAAATTATCCAGACAACATATCTACCAGGGATGGATCATTTCTGAATAGTGCATAAAGAGACAGTGAATTCAAAATCTGTGTGGCAGGTAATTTTATAGGAAAATATTTTGTTGTGCTTCAGACTATGAAGGCAAGAAAACTGGTGGGGGGGGGTGGATTCCACCTCTATTCAGGTTATGAGTTTCAAAGAACTGTTAACTCCTTCCTCCCACATTTTGTACAATTTAAGAGCATCCAAAGGGTAGCTTCTGGGCACTTTTACACATTTTAAAACAGGGGAAGTCCAAATTTTGGATCCATCATTTTCAAACTGCTCCAGCATCTGGTGTTAAAAACTCATATGGCCCACCCCAAGTTTTCAAAAAATGTGTCAGCCCCACCACCTCCAAGATCATCAGATTGGCTTAAACATCACAAGGTTGAAACAAATAGGTTTGGAGTTCCTTTTATTTGCTTTCTGGTTTCTGAGCCTTTGTGAGCCGATGCCCAGGTGCCAGCTAAAGGTCCAGTGGGGCAAAGGGGGTGATGCCGCACCAGCAGCTACGCTAAGCAGCCAGGGCAGGCTGGGTTCTTTGGTTTGCATTTAGTTCGGGTACAGCAGCAAGAGGAAAATTACACTTATTAGAGGCTTTAACAATTACTTTTTATTTATACAAAGATAGAAACAATTTAACTAAGACACATGATTAAAGTACAACAGTTGTAAATCTTTTTGTTTATAACTTTAGCAGCAGTTAATAGGAAAACCACTAGCAGCGATTTTACAACAGAAGCGGCTGCCACGAGTAAAAGGGGGTTTAAAACTGACCGCCCAATTTTATGAATGAAACCAAGATGGTCGCCGAGTTTGAGTGACAGGATAATGATTTTTAGCAGTTTGTAGCCAAAAACAGTTAGTACCTGCGGTTTTTGAAGAGGAAACAACACAATTTAATTTAAGAAAAGTTTTAGACAAAACTAGCTAGCTTAAACTAATACAATTAATGTGTACACAAGAAAGGCACGTTACAGGTGTGATTTTCACCCCTGCTGCTTAGACCTGGTGGAACCAGAGTCTTTCCCTCAATTCCTATAGGAAAGAAGTTTAATACAGGTGTAATTCTTACCCCTGCCTCATAGATCCAGTGTGACCCAGAATCTTTCTCTCAATCCCTCGGGAAGAAGTAGATACAAACCAGGCGCCCCCAGTCTCAGGAGTCAATACCGGACCTGGCCAGCAGGTGTAGGTGATTGGAGCTCAAAGGGGGTGGGCTGACAAACCCCTCTTTATACCCCTTTGGTCACGTAGGCTTCTTCCTAGTCTCAAGTGGCCAGTCAGGGAGGAATGTGTTTGAACCCCAGGTTTCCCAGGGAAGGTACAAGGCGCAATTCGCACCTGTGAATTGTGGACAATTGGGCACCTTGGAGGTGATGGGCGGAGGTTCCACGTTCTTCCTGGGGCAGTGATCAGGTGTGTCAATTACCGATATCAGCCAGAAGGGTGGCCATTAGCTAGTCCATTCACTGTCTGGTTTCTATGTATGGTAGAGAGTCTGGGTGAGACAGCACACCTGCGTTCCCAGGGCATCAAAGGCTGTCTGTCTCTCTCTCTGTCTCTCCCAGTGGGGGGAAGAATAAGAAAAGGCCAAATGGGGGGGTTCATGTCTGGCTACAGCCTTAGAAAGTACTCAAGTTGTACTTTTCTCTGCAAGCATGAAAGTTAGGCACTTACTTTAAAAAAAGAGAAAGAGAAAAGATGAAATTCTCTTACAATATTGTGATATCAGCAGCTGGGCCTTTAGGAAAAATACCAATTTTGATAAAACTGAATTTTGGCAATATTGAAATAAAAACATTTTTAGTCTGTTTGTAATGGACACTGAGGAGGCAGGGAGAGTAAATGGAAGAAGCATAATTTAAACCATGAATGAGGTTCTGTTTAGCAATAATCAGTGAACTGGAAAAAGTATAATAGAGTAGCAATGGTCAACATGGATCACAAATCCAGCATCCAAATTGTAAAATAAAATAAATAAAATAATGGAGACTTTAGACAATCAGTAATAATTCTAAGGGGAAAAAAAGAGTAAAAGAACCCAGGCGTTCTAATGTCCAGTTCCTGGCTCTAACACTAGAATATCACCTAATGGTGATAAAAATAAAAACAAAGTCAAGCTGCTCCTTCACTCACACTCTCACATTGAAGGTGCCATGGTAATGAAGCAATCTCAAACAGGCGAATGAGGTGCTAATGTGCATATTTAGGGCCTCATTAGCATAATAGGGGCCACATGAATTTCAAAGTGCAGACTTCAAAGTGCAGATTGACAGTGTAGATGGGGCAGTTTCAAAATAAGTGCCCCACTCCAACATTCCCTTACTCTGATCTAGTTCTGAGGGAGTAAGGGAACATTGAAGTGGGGTGCTTATTTCAAAACTGCCCCCATCTTCACTGTCCATCTGCAATTCGAAGCCTGCACTTTGAAATTCACATGGCCACCATTATGCTAATGAGGTGCTGAATATGCATGTTATTGCTTCATTAGCCCCACTGAAGAGTATGGCAGTACAATCAACAGCTGGAAAGTTGTGCCTACCTTTAAAAAAAAAAAACCTATGTGGGGAGTTTAGGATTCGGCTCTATAGGGCTACGTCTACACTTGCCCCCTTCTTCGAAGGGGGCATGGTAATCAGGCTGACGGAAGACAATGAATGAAGTGCTGCAATGCATATGCAGCACTTCATTTGGCTAATTCTCCCCTGCGGCAACTTTGAAGCGTCAAACTTCAAAGTGCCGGCATGCTGTGTAGCCATGGGGAGAATTTGCCCCAGGGGAGAATTAGCCTAATGAAGTGCTGCATATGCATCACAGCACTTCACTGACAATCTCCCATCAGCCCGATATCCATGCCTCCTTCAAAGAAGGGGGCAAGTGTAGACGTAGCCTACTTTAAATATCTCCATTATTTTTAAAAAGGAAAGTTTAAAGAAGGTTTTGTGACACAATATAATCTACCAACTTTATTAGGCAGCATTGTTTAATTGGATATGGTTTGTTTGTTTATTTGCATTGAATTTGCTGTTGGGGAAATTGCTGGCAGAGTTATGAACTAGAAATAGCTCTGAGCCAAGCTTGATTTGAACTTTGTCTATAAACATATTGTATCATACCAAGATTCAATAGTGGAACAGTTCTGAGAGCTCTAGGATAGTTTCATTCCTGACTGACTGGAGAAAAGTGGAAGTTCTGTCTAGATGAGGATTGAGCAAAACCTGGGAAAAGAATTTTAGGATTTGGCCCCCAGAAATTACCAAAAGACACCTGTGTTACAATATAAAGAGTTAGGAGGACAGGAGTGTGAGAATGATCCTGCAACTAATTAAGCAAAGAAAAATAAGAAACAAAATGATCTCTGGATGATAATGGTTGCCAGCAACAAGTCAATTTCCTCAGGTGAGCCGAACTATGGAATGTAGATGGCTATGAGGATTCCCAAAGACAAGAAAGGAAAGGGAAAAATTGATGTATAAGCCATTTTCTCATGTGTTTAAACTATACCCAGCCTGGACTATAGAAGAAAAGACCTGTATGGAAGTCTCCTGACTAGAATGCAGATTTTGTCAATTACTCTTCACCAGTCTGAGCAATCATCTTTTAATGATATTAAGCCTATGTCTACACTAGCCCAAAACTTCGAAATGGCCATACAAATGGCCGGCTCGTCCAGAGGGGGCTCCTTTTCGAAAGGACCCCATCAACTTCAAAATCCCCTTATTCCTATCAGCTGATCAACGGATAGGAATAAGGGGATTTTGAAGTTGCTGGGTTCCTTTTGAAAAGGAGCCCCATCTGGACAAGCCGTGTCAATTTCCAAGTGCCGCGGCTGCCGGCATTCTAATGAGGAGCTGAATATGTATTTCAGCACTTCATTAGTAAATTTCGAAATGGCCATTTGCGTGGCCATTTTGAAGTTTTGGGCTAGTGTAGACACAGCCTAAGGGTGCATCTACACTAGCTGGCTACTTCAAAGTAGCTGGCACAATGTCAAAATAGCACGTTTCGTGTCTATACGCACCATGTGCTATTTCAACGTTGAAATTGACGTTAGATGGTGAGACATCAAAATCGCTATTCCTATCCGAAGATGGGAATAGCGCCCTATTTCAATGTTCAAAGTTGAAGTAGGGCGTGTGTGGACGATCCGTGTCCCACTATGTCAAAATAATGGGGTCCTCCATGGTGGCCATTAGCTGAGGGGTTGAGAGATGCTCTGTCCAGCCCCTGCGGGGCTCTATGGTTGCTGCGTGCAGCAGCCCTTAGCTCAGGACTTCTGGCTGCTGCTGCTCCTGAAGCTGGGGGTCCATGCTGCGTGCACGTGGTCTGCAACCAGCTGTCGGCTCTGTGGATCTTGTGTTGTTTAGTGCAACTGTGTCTGGGAGGGGCCCTTTAAGGGAGCGGCTTGGGGCTTTGCTGGCCCCCCTTATTTCAACGGAGAGCACTTGTGTGTGTGGACGCTCCACATTTCCTTCTGGGGCAGCTCCTTTCGATGTTCTCTGTCGCTACTTCGACATTGAACGTCGATGCCACCAGCCCTAGAGGACGTGCAGATGATACACTTCGAGGTAGCCTATTTTGATGTTCTTACATTGAAATAGGCTACTTCGATGTAGTGTGCTAGTGTAGATGTAGCCTAATTGTTCATCTGCAGTCTGGTTCATCTGCTGTCTGGATACAGCAAAATGCTGGATATCAAAAATGCTATTCTTGTTGACCTGACTTCCCATTTAGAACAGTTATGGAATTCCTCAGTAGATCACTGCCTTGGATGGTGTTAATATGGATTCAATAGTCTCTTTCTGAGATCTGCAATAATAATGCATTTTATTTACAGGAAAGACCTCTTGTGCAGAAAATCACAGCAGAGAGAGTGTGAGAGAGAATATAGCCACAAGCACAAAACAAATACTGAAAAAAGTAGCATCTATAGCAATAATTCAGGGTTCTCAGTTATCATTTTATTTCCTTTTTGAGTTTTCTTTTTAAATATACAAAATACAAAGCCAGTACTTTAAAGTTACAGAGACATACTTGAGCGTGTTCCTCCTATCATTCTTGGAAGGACTATATTTTTTTTCAAATATGTCGGCCACTCGTGCCACTGTAAATTTCATTCATGTCAATGGAATAATGCTGTTGTATGTGAGAGAAGATTCACGATCTGTGCTTCTACCATAAGTCTTAAAAGTACAGTGGGAGTGGGGAGCATGGTCTACCAATCTGTTCCACTGACTCTTTTGAGGGAAAAAAATCTGCTGAACAATCCATTTCAGAGAGCTTTTCAGAATAATTTGGTTCTTGAACTGAGCATTATATTTAGTGGAATGGAATCTAAGATCTTGAACCCACATTTTTGAAAGCTAATATCCATGCAAGAGAGAAGACAAATGGCACAACCTAACCAATTCTGTCTAGATTTCAATATTTTCTACATGGGAGTTGAAAGAGAGGCAGAGAGATGTGAGATGTTTCTGATTCTTACCACAGCGGCCTTGTGGGGCTAGGAACTCAAGAGGACATGTCTTATATATCAAAAAGGGGAGTGAATGTCTGTAGGTTTATGTTGCTACTAGATAATTTGATAATCCCCTCATTAATTAGTCTCAAAGTTTACTTCTCTGTTGTCTGAAGTTCCCTGCCCAATGTAAGGTTTTAATCCTGTGAGAGATTCCATTCTTTCATCTCCACACAGTCTTAAAGCTAGAAATCCCATTACAAATTATTCATTGGACGCCTTCCCAGAAGGTAAGTAAATTTTTCATTAATGATAGTCAATGCTGCGTATCTGCTTGGTTAATCTCCAGTTGCCATTAATATCTTATACATGTATTCCTAATGCTAGAAAACCCACATAAGAATAATAGCTTTCACTGCATTCATTAAGAGCAGCAGTGGAAATTGAAATTAGAACTTTATGGGAAATTCAGGAAGAAGTGAAGGTGTTTCTGTCAAGTGAAAGTGTTTTGTTTGCTGATAAATTCCTTAGACATTTATGGAAATAGTCTCTCACATTAACAATATTACATAGCTGAAAAAATGCTGCCAGTGTGAAGCAAACTTGCAATGCATCACTCTCATCTGTGACACAGAAAATGATTAAAAGCTCTAAAAGAAAGGATTGGGGCAGTAAGCTTTTGTAAAAACAAGTTAGCAAATCCAGAGCGGTAGCCGAGTTAGTCTGTATGTTCAAAAACAAGAAGTGCTGTGGCACCTTATAGACTAACAGATATTTTGGAGCATAAGCTTTCATGGGCAAAGATCCGCTTCGTCAGATGCATGAGTGGCAAGGTTTAAATCCTCCTCTGAAACCCCTGCACTCATGCATCTGATGAAGCGAGTCTTTGCCCAGGAAAGCTTATGCTCCAAAATATCTATTTAGTCTATAAGGTGCCACAGGACTTCTTCTTGTTAGCAAATACAGATAATCAAGTCAGCGGCAGTAGTTATAACATACATTAACAAGAAAAAGTGTATTATCCAGGAAGAAGTTGTTTAAACATCAAGTCACATATATGGCACATTTTTCAGAAGTGGGCTAAAGACTACTTCTGAAATACCATACACCAGGGGTTCTCAAACTTCATTGCACCAAGACCCACTTCTGACAACAAACTTAATATATGACATCAGCGGGGGGGGAGGGGTGATGGATCCTGAGCCCCAGTGCTCTGGATTGCGGGAGAGGGGACCCAAGCCCAAGCCCCACTGTCCCAGCTGTGGGGCAGAGCTTGGGCTTCAGCTTCAGGATTAGGTCCCAACAAGTCTAATGCAGGCCCTGGTATCCCCATTAAAATGGGGTCATGACCTGACCCACAGGTGAGAACCACTGCTATGCATACTCCTGTTTTGATTTAATTTGCAAAGATGTGGTTGGCAAAATCTTCCCACAGATCTTTCCTTAATAGTTAATCCTCCAAAATTTACACCAAGTTCTTGGCAAAGATTTCATTCATAGAGCTGGTAATGTGATGATGGAAAGTCACCTAGAGATTGTAAAAATAATAGGAAATGTGTAGAATATGGATTTTCCTATCTTTACTTGTATGCCATTTAGTTCTTAATGCACAACTTAAATCAGCATCCCTTTTAAAACCAAATTCTGGTCTTGGTAGCAGGGATGGGGAGTAACTTCACCGAAACCAATAGATTTATATCAGCATTACAGAACACAGAATCTGATTCTCCAAGAGTCTCTTTTATATTAAATTGCATTTAACCATAATCAGCTCAACTACTCAGTAACAAAGGCCCTTTTATATTTATGCTACTAAAGTGCAGAACTGTTGCTCAGAATGAAACGTTAGTGCTTCCATCAGCATTTATTTCAATAGCCCTTTAGCTGGTTACTGTGTGTGTCCTTCACCTGGAACAGATGTTTTCCCTTTTGGTTTTCACCATCTACCAAAAATAGAGAGGAAAGAAACATGAAAGCATAATTGATATGCATCTCTATCTAATTAATTTAAATAAATTACCATTAAATTGTTTTTGGTTTTATTTATATGCTCTCTGCAGAAGCCAAATGAAGATTGATGTGACACTGGGTTTATAGACTGCTTAACCAAGCAGCAGAAAAGTTTTTTTTCCTGTTTTCCCTTCACAGGCCACTCAGTACTTGAAACCAATGTAAGCGGATTTCAGTCTGCACAGAAAAGTTAACAAAGAAGAACAGCTGAAGTGTAAGTTAACAACAAGAAGTGCTGTGGCACCTTATAGACTAACAAATATTTTGGAGCATCAGCTTTTGTGAGCAAAGACCTGCTTCATCAGATGCGTGAGTGGAAGTTGTGAGAGACGGTAGATTTATTTTAACTTTGATAATTAAGTAGGGGGACATGTGAAACCTGGCTGGATTTGAATGGCCATTGCAATCCAGATATAGAGTACTCACCATGGAGACTAGTTCACAATTTTATAACAAACATTAGCTTAGCAACTCCAATTCTACTGGCCTTTCTAGTCCTGTGAAAGCATGTGTTGTGGGAGGCTGGGGGCGGACAGAAGGGGCTGACTGGCCAAAGCATGAGTGGAGTTCTTGCAGGCTTTGTGACAAGTGTGGTGCAGCCAAGTGGAATGAGAATGATAGATTGGAGAGTGAAGGAAGACTGGAGTTGGATAAAGGAAGAGATCTGTAAAGGGAGATCTATATTATAATATAACATACGGTTTTTATTCTAGTAACCTATGCTTGCCTGGTATACCATTTCACCCACCTATTTCTCTAGATGTTTGAATGCAAATGATATGTGTATCTTCCATAAGGTTCCCTGCATTGTGGGAAAGAAGAAATAATAATGATATGATGTTACCAGTTTTTTATAAATCTGAAACAACAGCATCAAGAATTTATTGGTGCCTACTGCTTTTCAAAGTGTACAATCAATGTACAAGTCATACACAGAGGACACATAGCTCTACCTATGCTTTACTACAAACAAGTACGCTAGTGCCACCAAGACGGCACAATGCCTTGACAAAATCAGCTCTAGAATATCCCAGAACTGGCTGAAGCTGAACCCTAACAAGGCAGAATTGAAGCTGGGAAGCTAGGGGAAAATATTTTGCAGAGTCTATAGCCATGGTGAAATCTCTTTTGGCTAAAGGTATACACCGTTTCTTGGCCAATTTGGTTAGCAGCTCAGGAGTGCTCTTGGATTCCTCACTGATCCTAAGCTCTCACATAGTATCCAGGAGTAAAACTTTCTATCATCAGTCGTTGGGTAGGAGACTCCACCCCTGCTTGGTGGATAATGATCCGGCTTCAGTTGCTCTTGCTTTTCTTATTTCTCAGTGGGACTATATCAATATGTTATAGCCAGGCATGAAGCATTCAATGTGTACAAAATAATAGTTAATTGAGAATGCTTCGTTGCTTCTTCTCAGCAACGTCAGCTACTGCAAACACATCAGATCAGTCTTCTGTTCTCTACCTTGGCATTCTATATTGAATCAAGTCAACAATCACAGTCCTAATTGACAGCGCCCGGTGGTTTCCCCCCGTGACTTAGTGGCCAATTAGAGTGTGGGCGAGCCGGGGCCAAAACCCAGGGTCCTTGGAGAAAGAGGGAGTCCCACCACCCACCGGCAGGAGGAGCAACGCAGTCACTTAAAGGAGCAATGGAACTCCACCTAAGGTCCACCTCTCCCTAGCAAACAGGCACCCACCCAGAGAGAGCAGACACCAACACAGGCTTATAATTAACAAGAACTTTATTAACACAGATAACAACACACAACAATACAACAACAGCAGTAAAGTAAACACATAAACCAACTCATTAACTATAATTATAACTATATACCTAAACCAAGTCTTAAGCTCTAATTTTTACCATCTTTAACTTACTACTATAATTATGTGGTCCATTTCGGAATCCAGGAGAATCCTCGAAGAGAAGGTATAACAGTTAGGGTGGAAGTAGGATAAAGGGAGAGGAATCTGAACTGAGTTGCTACTTCAGTCCAAGTGACCAGTGGTGGAGGCTGCCAGGTCTCTTTTACCTTCAGTCGGCCCCCTAACCCCAGTCTTTTCCCGGGGACTTTGCCCACTCGGGAGAAATATACAGGGAGTAATGAAAGGGAAGTATTTGTTATCTATTTATCTAACAGTTTTGTATCTATGTATATAAACAGTTTTGTCATTAAACAATCTACACAATTAACAATCAATAAACAATTTAACACTAAACAATCTATATAACCATTAATATAACGATTTTTAACCAAGTGTGGCTTCAACAGATAATGTAGGCTTGTCAGGCCAGGCCTTTTGGGGTCAGGCCCCCAGGCTCTGCCCTCCCCCTGTCGGGGAGGACACAGCAAAGGTTACGTTCCCTCTCTCCCCCCGTAAGGGGTCCTGGTGGCCACTAACTGTCCCTTAGTGTGTGTATTAGTCTATATGCGAAGCCCGGCAGAGCCGTAGGCTGTATTGGTTTTACGTGTCTGTCGAATCAGGTGTCACTTCTGGGTTGTAGGTCACGTCTGGTTGGTTGTCCAGTCCGCTGAGATGATTGGTGCGCAGCTTGAGTGCGATGATGTGGCAGGAGCGGAGATGTTGCTGCCGGTGGCAGACTCCGGGTTTCAACGACTGGGTACGCAGTACCTCACCCTAGGGGTGAGGCCAGTTCGCCACCCAGCCGATCCGCCACGGAGCCCGCTTGCCGCTTTTAGCTGGCAGACCCTGGGTTTCACTGAACAAGTACGCAGTACCTATGTACTCAGTACCTATGTACGTACTGTACAAGTACGCAGTACCCTATGCGCAAGGCCAGTTCGCCACTTGTCCAATTTGCTGCAGGGCTGCTAAGGCGAAAACCAGTACACTATTGCCAGCGGGCGGACCCTGCTTGGCAGTGCTGGTAGTGATTTTCAAGCTCTTTAAATAACAGGAGCTCTTCGCAAAGGCAGGAGCTCTTCAAAAAGGCTTCTTAGATCTTCTTAGGCAGGACCAGAATGAGCCCAGCGCTGTGCTGCGCTGCCTTTTTATACAGTGTTCTCATGCATGATTCATTAGATGATTTTAATATTCATGATTCTGTTTGCGGTTTTCAAATAGGTCCTCTCCCTGATCGAAGCTTCCAGAAGCTGGCAGAAGCCTGCTCCCTTCGACCAATCAGAGAACTTGGATTGGATCCTAGCTCTGTGGATTCAAGTTACCGGGGAACCTAACTGCCTCAAAATGGCCATGGGGCCACAAAATGGCGGCCTATAAGCTTTTAGTTTGCCCATGTTCCTGTATAGATTTTACCTCAGCCAGAGGCTTGTTTCCCCTGACCCACGGGGGCGATTATGTCCTAGAGATAAAGATCCCCAACACTAATCATGAAGGTGCACAATGGGCTAGACCGTGTGGAGACTGAACTTCCTTGGGGCCCAACCAGAGACTGTAGAAAGACCTCTCCCAGGAGCTAAGGGCCATTGCAAACCTCTTCACCTTCTGCCCCAAATGAATCACATCACTTAATGCACTGTGGGAAGGTACTCAGATACTACAGTGATAAGCATAGTACAGGAACCCATACAGGATAGAATCTCCACCTTAGTCAGCATATGTACCACGCTAATAGTGAGAGGTTCTCTTATGAGTCACTGCACATAAGCTGTGCATGAGTTGATTATTGTACAGGAACTGATTATTGAAGAATGAAATAAATATAGCCTGCCAGTGTTAATGCAGTCATTAAACACAACAATAACTCAGTGGCACATAACGCAAGTTCCAATATATCCATCGCATCTCAAGTATTGCAAATGAAGTTCCCTTGTCATCACCTGCACTAATAAAATGGGTGAAAATAGCATCTAATAACATTTATTTGAAATAAAGAAACAAAATGAAGTCATGGAAGTTTTCTATTTTCTTCCCAAAAGATCAGCTGTTAATTTACGTCATCCCACACTCTAATGAGATAACATCTTTCAGTAAGTGAGAACTTGAATAACACTGGAATGTTAATGAAAATTAACTTTGAAATCTGCAAGATTTATTAGATAGGTTTGAGCCACATTACAATTCATTATTTATTTAAAGCCTTTTTTTTAATATGGCAACTTGGAATGTATGCCTTGTCGGAATTAACACATGATCCCAAACAGCAAACGTACACATTTTAGTGAAATGGTATAACAAAAGATGGATTTGGATGATTTAGTAAAGATTTGGTCCATATCCCAGCTGAAATGTTGGATTATATTGAGGGGCCTGGGCTTATCTTTGTGTGGCATTGTTTGGTACATTGATAGATGTACCACAGCATGTCAGCATTCTTTCTCACCTTCTAGCTGGCATAAACAAACACGGAGTGAACATAAATCAACATGACTCAGGATGGGTTTGTTGAGCCACATACTTTCCTGAATGATGTTATTTTGGTGCCAAAGCCTTGATCTGCTTTGGCACGACATTGCTACAATGAAGCAGACCCCAGTGAGCCAAATGGAGAGTGAGGGTGGGGAGGAAATAGACCTACAGTGATGTCAGTTTCCTTAGCTGCTTTTAGGATTTTTTGCTAGCAGAGGAATTTGCCCGTTGATAAGCTGTGACAATGGTGAATGGAAAGTGCTCTTGAGACCTATGCATTTTTAGCAACTTGGAATAGTATTTTTATTATGATGAGGAAACAAGATTTACATAATCAGCCTTATCAGGCTCATCCTAATAATCACCAGGTTTGTGAGACTGGGAATGACAAAGACTGCCAGGACTGTAGAATGGTTGCCATTTTAACTTCCTGTTTTCATATAGCACTTTTTGAGACCTGCACTATGCAGGATAAAACTTAACATATTTTGTCTCTAGCTGATAGTGAACTTTTCTGGAAATTTTAAGCAAAACCATTTTGGTTGTTTGGGAGTATGAGGAAATTTTAAAATGTATGATTTTCCAATTACAAAAATCACCTTTGTAACTAGTACAGGTTGAACCTTTCTGGTCCAGGACTCTCTGGTCTGGGAGGATCACAGATGCTGTCAGATCAGAGAGCGTCTGGATCATAGAGACCTGGCAGCTGGGATCAGGACTGGGATGCCACCAGTGGGAGAGGAGCCAGGAGCATGGCAGCCAGGGCTGGCAATGGAGCCACCCCATGCATAGGGAGACCAGCAGCTGGGACTGTGACCAGCAGCAAAGCCCAGCCAGGGGTGCCGAGCCTGTTGGCCAAGGCTGAAGCAGCTGTGGAGCCTGTCTGGGGTCAGCAACCTGGGGCCAGAGACCCAAGCAACCAGGGTTGGTGGTAGAACCCAGCTGGCAGCCAGGAAGGGAGCGGGACAGGCAGCTGGGTCTGGCTAGGGGAGTTGGGCTAAGGATTTAGAGCCAAGGAGCCCCGCCTGGTCTGTGAAAGGATCCTAAGACAGCCTGGAATCTGTCTGCAGAAGGGCCAGAACTGACCTCCCCTGGTCTGGCAAATGCAGTCATTCAGAATCAGTCAGGTCCTGAGGGTGCTGGACCAGGGATGTCCAACCTCTACATGTTGGCTATGGGTACACTAGCCCCCACCTTTCAAAAGGAGGATGCTAATGAGACACTTTGGCAGATGCTAATGAGGCGCTGCCATGAATATGCAGCGCCTCATTAGTATAATACTGGCCATGGCGATTCAAAAGTGCCACTTTCGAATTGTGCACTGCCAGTGTAGATGGGGGACTTTTGAAAGGACCCCCCACTCCTTGAAAGCCCCTTGTTCCTAAAACCAAATAGGAATAAGGGGCTTTTGAAGACTGGGGGGGGGGTCCTTTTGAAAGGCCCCCAACTACACAGGCAGTGTGCAATTGAAAAGCGGCACTTTCGAATTGCTGAGGTTGGCATTATGCTAATGAGGCACTGCATATTCATGGCAGTGCCTCGTTAGCATCTGCCAAAGTGTCTCATCAGCATCCCCCTTTTGAAAGGCGGGGGCTAGTGTAGACATAGCCGTAGAGTGCACTGAATTATAGTCACCTAAGTTGTATGCTTTGAGATCTTCATTGAACTTAAGGAAAATTATTCTGACAGAAGAGCAACACACACGGTTTTCAACTAACAGACAGATTCTGCAACTCTGACTCATTCTAAATAGAGCTCCTGAAGTATTTTGTGGTAAAACAGGGTCTTTTTTTGTCTGAAAATGCTGGTTTACTGAATCTGAATGGAATCAGTATTTCAACTTGACCTTTTTTTCAAAATTGTCACAACATTTCATTTCAGCATTTTCTCAACAAAAAGTTTAATTTTCTCAGTTTGCAATGATGGCATGTTTAAAATTTAAATTAATTGTAGTTATATTTTAAATGGTAAAAATCAAAACCTTGTATTTTGAAAAGATCACAATGAATGAAACTAACATTTCTTGTCAGATTTTAGATGACTAACCTTTTCAGGTTTTCAACTTTTGTCCTAATTTGGGACAGGAAGGGTTGTTAATCTCAAAAATTGTCTTGGGATGGAACACTGGTTTCTTGCACAGCTCTGTTCAGCTGTGATGCCCCTGTATCTCAGAGCAAACAGAATTTAAATCTAAGTCTTGTTTTCAAAAGGCATTTAGGCATGTAGGAGTTTAAACCCCATCAACTTTCCAATGGATTTAAATGCCAAAATCCCTTTTTAAAAATCAGGCATAGGCTCCTAAATCTGTTAGGCACTACTATGCTGAGTGCAACAAAGCCTGACTACCTCTAAAGACCTGAGCCTCAGTCAAGAAATATACAATGAAACACTCTGACAATGAAAGTAGTAGAAGTACAAATGAATGGAAAACACAGTTCAGTATGCTACACATATATCTACAAGTGTTGGGGAAAAAAAACCCAAGGCACAATCTCATAGTCTAGATATCAGAGTGATCTCAGTTGCCCTTCATTTACTTTTTCTGTCAACTTTTCTATTGCACAAATGGAGGCTAGTTCCTGGAAGACCAACTCCTGAAAATCTTCTAGTTTATATTTGGACCACCATGCTCTCTTTGCAGGCTTTTGAGAAACACAAGGGGAGAGGTTTCTCAATTTTTTTCAGTTACAAATGGCACTATTAACCCCCACACAAAGACCCAGCACAAAGTCTATTTACTGCTCTGCTAAGAGCTTAAGTGGAGTACCCAGGAGAGAATTTGGCCTACTGAGTGCTGTCCAGTGGTGTGAAGTAAAATCAGATCTTCCTCAGTGTGTTTAGCAATGGTTCATTTTTCCAAAACACTGTAAGGACCAAAGAAACTCAGCACTTATTAGTTTAAAGAGATGTCTTCATATAATCATAATATACGATGAAATAGTTCTTAGAATTTTTGCAGTAGGGATTGAGCATCAGACCACTTTCAATCTCAGAAGAAATTACTGATGTGCTCATCTGAAGCATAGCTTCCTTCAGGCTTCAACATGAAGATGTGGGAAAGGCAGATGAGAGAGAACTTTGTCTTTACAGATTTTAGATATTCACAATATTTCCTACAGGAGTCAAGACATTATTTCAAGAAACACCATGCCCCATCTCCTTCTTGGAAAAAGACAGAAATTGGTGAAATAGAAAATTCCTTTTTATTTTAAGATGCCAGTAATTTAAATTGATGTATTCAACTTATTCACATTTTCATGTCTGTTCTGAGTAAATTTTATTAAACCACCTGATAGGTCTTCATAAAAATTCTGCAGAAGATGAAGGAAAAGCTTTACAGAACTTGTTAATTGTGCATGCTGTGCCACTAATAAAAGGGCTAGAAAATTTCTCTCTCTAGGGAACCAATTTATCCCTGGAATTATTGAGTGTAAGCCTATTGCACCTGTGTACCTAGAACTGATTATACCTCAATGTCACTAGTTTGCATTCACCCCAGGTCAGTAATGACTCAAATTTGTTACCACTACAGTGGCTGTTTGGCCTTTTGTTACACAGGATGAGTGTGACGGTCCAGTCCTGTCTCCTCTAGACAGTAGTCCACGTTACAAAAGCTTCCATCACATTTGGCATTCTTTAGTAACCTTATCAACAGTCTCACAAGAAGCTAACTGAATGGCCCATGGGAATAAATAATATTATCTCCAGAGATTCTCCTTCCAGGGTCTGGGCTGGGGGACTTTGGAAGGGCAGCATAAGGAAGATTGCATTTCTGGTGGAGCCCTGCTCTGTGAGTGGTGGATTTCACTGCCTAGGGCTTGTTAAACTTCTACATTTTGAACATTAAATTCACTCACTAGGAATGGCCCCCTGACCATGTGCATTTGAACAGGACATGGTCCATCTCTGAATGCAAAGTGTTCAGAATGCAACTCCCAGAAAAAACATGTTCTGTGGCTTAGTTTCACCATTTGCAAAATGAGGATAATATTTGCCTCCGTGGCTCATTGGGCTGCTGGGAGAATTTAGGAAGAGATTTTTCAAATGCGCTAATGATGTCGGGACACCTGAACTCTGTACCTTCAGAAGCCAGAATGAGCATCATGAGACAGAAGCCACTGCCTCTGGGTGAGTGCAGAACAGGTTCACTCCCCAGGGCTTCTCCTGCCCCATACACCCTCCACTAAATGATGTTAGTGGATTTTGTGGCCCACTAGTACCTTGAAGTTGCCTGTCTCTGCACTATGCAAGGCCTATGGTTTGCTAAAATCTTTTAAACTGACCTGCATGTATTTTCACAGGAGAGATTCAAACTCCTGATGAACAGAAGTAAAGGGATTTAATTCTATTACAATGAGCACATGCTTCAGGTCACACTCACCACATACTGACCATGTGCACCACACTATCAAGTTAAGCATATGCCTATTTGCAGGACCTCGACTTAAAACACCACCACTTCTACAATGACTGCTGCTAAGAGCCAAAGACTTCTGTTGTAATGGATTTAGGATTTTTCTTTACCTTTGGTCAATGTTTCTAAATGTGTGGTACATGTACTCTTAGGACTACGTGAGAGAAGTCCAGGTTGAGGGGCACGCTGGAGCCGTACATGGCTCTTTGAGCAATAAAATGCTCACAGCTGCAACAGCGCTGTGTGCCGCTGTATGCACACGTCCCTCCCTAGAGGTGTGTGGCAGCCGTGATGGAGGCTGCAGCTCTGGTGTGTCACTGGCATTGGATTACAGCAGGGCAGGGGAGGATGCCTGGCTCTGGAAGAGAAGGGATTGGGTTAAGGGTGGGGGGGGGCAGGGAGCGCTGGGGCTGCCTGGCTCTGCAGGAGAGGAGGGGAGGGGGTTAAAGTCAGTAGCTGGCAGTGCCTGGCTCTGGAACATTATGCTTGTTATCTGAAGTAAGTGATAAAATTGCGATTTGTATATTTTTAATTGAATATTTATAATTACAAGTCAAAAGGTTTAGAGTGGACCGATTCCATGTGAAACCAAAGAATTAAGCTGCAGATTTGGAAGAAGGTAGTACACAGGAAACTGTATCAGAAGCAAGCATTAATTTAAGTGTGGCCCTCATCAGTTTGAAACCTTGGTTTGAACATCTGATTTAATCCAGACAAGCTCAAATAAGTACAATGGCAAGTTTATTGCCTATAGGTGATTTCTTCCAACCAACCAGTTACAATTAAGTTGTTGCAGTGGTAGAAAAAAATTTGTGTGTGTCTGAAAATTATGGGTACTGGGTATGTGTGTATTTATATATAAGGGGTACTTTATAAAAAAGGTGGAGAAACACTGCATTAGGTGATAAAGTAAGAGTGTTTTTCAGCAAAGTTGGGGTTGAAACTCTCATTTCAGCTATGGCTTGCCCCCCCACCCCAACACCCAGTGCTATCAGTAACATACAGCTGCTCTCCCTGACTTATCTGAGATTGAAAGCCATATTATATAAAAAAGGATTAGGAAGATTGAATAAACAGAAGAAATAGAAGCTCATAATGTCATCTCAAATTTCATTCCCATGCATATCTGAAAAAATTCAACTGAAAATTCAGTCAGGGATCATCCAAGGAAATGTGAACTAAATTATTTAATTGGAACATTCTACATATTTTGATAGTATTGACAAGCTCTGTGTGTGTGTGTGTGTGTGTGTGTGTGTGTGTGTGTGTGTGTGTGTGTGTGTTGTACACATATAATGTATCTTTCCACAGTTTTTATACTTATGATTTGAGGATTGATTACCAGCTGATCAAGTTACTGATTCATTTAAAGAAGCAGTCAGGTTCAGTTGTGTGCCAACATTGCTTTTCAATTTACATACAAGCATTTCTGGATCACACTGAATGTAAAGGAACACTTTACTTCAACCTATGTCTTCTAGCTTTAGAGTTGGAGGTGGGAATTACAGATATAGCAGATTGATTGCACATTATGGATAAATTGCAGACCCTATATATTGTCTATTGTCTATTGCAGCCTTCTAATTAATTAGAAACATTATGTCATTAATTTACAAATTGTAGATAAATATTCTTTTTAAAATGTAGTCTACAAACCCTCTTTTGTTATGTAAGTTACAGCAAACAGAATTAATACGAACTCTATTGCCACTAAATATAAGAACAGTAGCATTTAAAAATTGATTCAAAGAATGGTCACTACATGCCAAATAAAATTTCAGTTCTTCAGAGACATTTTTATACCAGTTGAATTTGCCTAATTTAGCATGAGGAATAGATATTCAGGACACACCCACGTACAAACATGTATTTTTGCTAGCAGCAGGGATAAAGTTATCTTACCATGCGTAGAACAATCTGGCAGGCAAAGTATGTGAAATAAGAACGTAGCTAGCGGAAGTAGTAGAAGAGTTATAGAAAGTGACCAGTAATGTTCAGGGAAATGTATGTGGTGCATCCAGAGGGTCATAGTCTTTGCTGCATCCAAAGGAGGCAAAGCAAGGAGAAAACACTCTAAAGAAGGTGATTTTAAGCAATGTGTGGTTTGTTTTGCTATAGGGCTGCTCAAGGAGTTGGAACCACCCCCCAGCACAACTGAGGTATTTTAATTTGTGGCAGGCTCCACAGTACTGCTAGGGTCTGCAATGAAAGAGAGTACCAGGAGTGGGCTGCACCAGAGACGTGTCCGAGTAGCCTCCCTCCACTGGTGATTGTGAGGTGATCACTGCAGGGCTATCCATAGTACAGCTACACTCGAGTTTTGACTGACCAACTTTGCTAATAGCAGTTTAGCTGCAGCTAGGCAGGTAGCATCAACTCTGACTAGCCACTAGAATACAACCCCTTCAGGACTTCAGATATTTGCTGGGGATGGATGGGTGGAGGAGATTTAACTGAAGCTGCTGCCCTGTGGCACTGGCTATACTACTACTTTTAGTATGTTGGTTTCATCCAAGATAGCATGACTTTATCTACCCAGGCTGAAAATTATGTCCAGGTAGAGCTGGGTGAATTTTTTTGGATGAACACTTTGTTTGCCAATAAACTACACCTCCAGCTACAATGCAAAGGTCTTCTATAACAGCCCAGTGTAATATCTGTGATAGTCATCTCTTCCCTGACTTCTTGATGAAACCTGAAAGCCTCTATACACCAGCAGAAGTCCTTGTAGAGGGGAGTGGGTGCAGAATCTCTCAGGCTTTTAAAGTCTTCATTTTTACAACAGTTATATGCCTCGTATCGTTGTCTATATTTAGAAATAGCATGGTAACTGGCAGCTTATTGCTTGACTGGTCCTATGGGGGAATTCTTTCTCTGTACCTCAGAAGCTCTTGGCATTTGCCACTGTTAAATACTGGGGCTGATGGAGCATTTGTTTGTTCTGATAAATCCCATCAAACTTACTGTTCAAAAATTGGTTGAAAAATTAAATCAATTGAAGTGTGAAGTGAATAATTGGCTTTCAGGGTGGATAAATCTTATACCTTATTATGAGTGTGCAAACACTCAACTCTTCCTCTACAATTTATTGCAATAGTAAATAACTCCCTCTGGACTGGGACCCATGGGCTACGTCTACACGTGAAGCCAACATCGAAATAGCTTATTTCGATGTAGCAACATTGAAATAGGCTATTTCGATGAATAACGTCTACACGTCCTCCAGGGCTGGCAACGTCGATGTTCAACTTCGACGTTGCGCGGCACCACATCGAAATAGGCGCTGCGAGGGAACGTCTACACGCCAAAGTAGCACACATCGAAATAAGGGTGCCAGGCACAGCTGCAGACAGGATCACAGGGCGGACTCAACAGCAAGCCGCTCCCTTAAAGGGCCCCTCCCAGACACACTTGCACTAAACAACACAAGATACACAGAGATGACAACTGGTTGCAGACCCTGTGCCTGCAGCATGGATCCCCAGCTGCCGCAGCAGCAGCCAGAAGCCCTGGGCTAAGGGCTGCTGCCCACGGTGACCATAGAGCCCCGCAGGGGCTGGAGAGAGAGCATCTCTCAACCCCCCAGCTGATGGCCGCCATGGAGGACCCGGCAATTTCGATGTTGCGGGACGCGGATCGTCTACACGGTCCCTACTTCGACGTTCAACGTCGAAGTAGGGCGCTATTCCGATCCCCTCATGAGGTTAGCGACTTCGACGTCTCGCCGTCTAACGTCGAAGTTAACTTCGAAATAGCGCCCGACGCGTGTAGCTGCGACGGGCGCTATTTCGAAGTTAGTGCCGCTACTTTGAAGTAGCGTGCACGTGTAGACACAGCTATGGTGTGGAGTCACAATGCAAACACCAAAATGGTACAGCCCCTGACCTGAACGGTTAACAACCATAGAGTTCATCATAATCCTATTGTTCTCAAAAACACCTTCTCTTCACACATGCTTTTATTGTTATGAAAATAAATACAATTAGGAGTAAAGCTGGGTGAATAGCTGGATGCTTTTATGGGCCAATAAAAATTCAGTTTCAGGCTGAATAAAACTATTCACCAATTTTGGCTGAATTAAGTAAATGGTTTTGCTGAAAAAAGGAAAAAAATTTGAAAAAGTCAAAACATTTCATTCTGACATTTTCATAGTGAAATATTTTAACTTTTTGTTTCAAAGTGATATTTCATTTTCATATGTAGCAGGGTTTATTTAAAAACATATAAAGGAGTTTAAAAACGCCCAAAACAAAACAACAAATCTAATTCTTTTCAGTTCAAAATGAAACATTTTGTTCAACCAAAACTATTATTTTTTTGGTGGGCAGGGGGAGAAGCAAATAAACAAAAACCCATTTTGAGTCTAACCAAGTGAAATGTTTTCAATTTTTTTTTTTTTTTACCATTGAACCAAAAAAAAAATTTCCTTTTTTGCTCAGCAATAGATAGGACCCTATTTCCATGCTTTCAGGCTATTCTATTGAGATGGTTGCACCAACACAGGAATTTAGCTGCTTGAAACAATGGAACACTGCATCTGATTAATTACAAAAATGTTCAGCCTTAGAAGCCTCTGATTTTCTAAATGGTCAGCCTCAAACTTTGCCCTCCTAGGCTATGTCTACACTAGCCCCAGACTTTGAAAGGGACATGATAATGAACCTTTTTCAGTGCTGCAGCTGCCATTATGCTAATGCATCATTACCATATTTTAATTAGATTCATTATCATGCCCCTTTCGAAGTTCTGGGGCTAGTGTAGACATAGCTCTAGACAAAATATGAGTCCAGCAATGTGGCAGAGTCTCTCACAGGCAGTTGAGGCAGGCAGAGGTGTGTTTGCCCTGATGGGCACCTCCCTGATCGTAGGAAAGGACCCCAACAGCTCCAAGCTCAATGGGAGCAGTGGGAAAACCCTCCCACAAATTGTTTCCTGCACCTCATTCCCCACATGCCAGATCCAGCCTGTAGCTCAGGGCTCCCCACCCCTGCATAGATACTGTTTTTTAATTAAAAGGTTTTTATGTGGCTTTTACAAGACTTCTTTGCTGGCAGGGTCATTGTGCTTGTTGCTTTTTTTTTTCTTTAAATCATCACTACATGATGATTCGATGCTTTGTGCATGCAGCTGTGCTTAAGCAAATCAGAATGCTGGCATGTGAAGTGTCAATGGGGTGATAAAAGTAATGGGTAGTTAAGTGCTTCTGGAAATGGTACGGGAGTAAAAAGGACAATGTTTTCTTAAAAAACAAAAAACAAAAGATCTATCTCAGTAAAAGTCGAAGTATCACAAAAAATAAATTACTTAACTAAAGTACAAATACTGGGAACATGTATATGAGTAGTGTGATGAAGCATTTCTACTTTGTTACTTTCCACCTCTGCAGACTATTTATCTTCAGTTAACCAACGGCCAACTGGTGTTGTGTGATACATAAAGACACTTGGCAGTACTTTTTTGTTTGTTTATTTTAATTTGCTTTGCTGATAGCATTCAGAGCTTGCTGAGAATAGGTCAAAATGCTGCAGAAAATGCTCTGTTCTTGTTTCATTTGGTTATATGAGTCACGTAATTGGAGATTTTAAAGACATGGTGGGTGACAGAAGCACAATTTCTATTGAATGTGGGAGTAGGATGACTTAGGCCCTTGAAAATTTCCTCTCTAAATCCAAAAGTGCACCATGTATTTTAGCTAACAGGTAGCACCAACTTATTGTGATTATTTTGTTATTAAAAATAATTGTGCTTTTGTTCTCTTGTGGATTTTTGCTTGAGAAAAATAAAGTGGGCTGAGCGGAAACCACACTTTTTTGCTCTCTTCTGGGTATAGAGAGAAAATCCAGAGGGATAGTCAGAAATGAGAAATCTTTATTTTTAAAATAACATCATTGCAGGTTATTATAATTATTTTTCATCTGACTGCAGGCAATATTCTTCCCTCCTTTCTTTATCACTTTTCAAAAAGGTGCATCATCTTGGTATTTCCATGGCCTCATTGCTCTCCACCCTGCACCTGCAGGCTCTTGCTAAATCGTGCTGTTGTTCCAAACACCATACCCCCCCTCCTTGCTGTATTTGAGTACTCACAAATAGTCTTCTACATTCTCCAGCTCTGCCTCTGCTCTTTAGCTCTACTGGAAGACCTTTATCGTACATCTTGATCAGCTCTCCCCACCAGTGTCCCTGGTAAGCTGTGCGCATGTGGAGCTGCTCAGAAGAAATTCAAATGCCACCCAGCTGATTTCCAAAGCTCCTGTATCTTTTTCCGTACCCTTTGCCGATTGTGCTCCCTGGCTGCATTACTGGTACTAGCCATAGTGTACTATGGCTCTCAGCTATAAATGTGTTAGTCTTTAAGGTGCTACAGGACTGCTTGTTTTGTGTGAAGCTGCAGGCTAACATGGCTATTCATCTAAGACTTTTAGGTGCCATTTACACAATAAAAAAAGAAAAGCCAATTGGGAAAATTGACTTGAACAGGCATATACATGCTGTTTAAGAAGAGATATTTATTGTATTTAAATGACAAAAATACCAAAATCAGCTTGTACTTGTTAACATTTAGTCACCAAAAAAAAAAAATCAAGTGTCAATCAGTGGGTACTGTAGGCTGATTGAAAAAAATATGTTGAGAGGAAATGCAGTAATTTTTGTTATCATCTAAGCTCATTCTTTAAGCAATATCCCATTTGTGGTTGAAAAGATAAGTGACTATTCTGAGTTGCCCTAAGGGAGCTGATAAGGAAACTAATGGAATGAAAGGAAAGGAGAGTTTTCAGATGATCTTTCTGGCCAATATGTAGAAATTTAAGGCTGGATAGTCTCTCAGTCACATTTTTTTGCTCCCAAAAGCTTAATTTTCAGCCAAAGATGATTTTCAAAATGCTCTCGTAATCAACAGAGGCTTGTGATCTAATTTGCTGGCAAAATTAAGTGGGCTTAAATTGCAGCAAGTGAGATTTAGGTTGGACAGTAGGAATATTTCCTGTCAGGGTGGTTAAGTAGTGGAATAAGGATGGTTGTAGAATCTCCATCATTGGAGATATTTAACAATAGGTTCAATGAGTATCTAACCAGGATGATATGGGGGCTGCATGCTGAAATTTGACCTTTTGACTTCTAGCTATGGTCTGAGTGCCAGTGATACTTTTTAAAGTCACTAATAGTCCTATTTACAACAGCTTCATTATCAATAAATTAAGGTGCAGTGCTTTGCCATTTAGGTGTTAGTTGTTAGTATTAGCTGGTCTTTTGTTAATCCACAGGTGACATGGCTTTCAGTAAGCTCCTGCCTGCATGGGGAAGGAGGAGCAGGGCTGAACTCCTGCCTTTGAGTGGTGATGAAAACTGGCTCACATGCCACTCTTGGCACCCACGCTGGGGGTTGCTGACTCCTGAGATAGATGGTGCTTGGTCCTGCCATGAGGCCAGGGGGCTGCACTTGAAGATCTCTTGAGGTGCCTTCCAGTTTTACTATTCTATGATTCTATAAAAAGCTGAACTTAGCAAAGTGAATGTTACACATAGGGCATAGCAGCTGAGGACTGTGTTGGCACATGCTATCCATGCATCTTTCTTGTGACCTGAGACACAGAGCATTTATTTCTGACCCTGAAGGAAAAAAAAAATCAGTGAAAATGAGGAGAACTATGGATCATGAAGTGGCTGATTTCTGCTCAAACCTCTTCACTTATGCAAAAGGTGTAAACAAAAATACTTTTGCTGCAACTCCCTCATGCCATTTATAAATATCAATTTTCAAAAAGCATGTGTTTTCTTCCGTGTTACACAGGACACATGATGAGTGCAAGGGCAGACAGCAGTCTTTGGTGACTCTTGTGTAGAATGTCATACCAATATGAGATTGAATTGAGATGCAGATCAGTTACACTGTCTACACTACAGAGCAGACACCATAAAAGGATGAGGTGAAAAAGCAACTGTTCATCCTGTGCATTACACCAACCCTACCAGAGAGAAAGACACTGGTCTTTGTTGCAAGTTTACCAGATCTTAAAAAGAAAACAGAATTCAGGCAAAACTGGAAGGACTTTGGTGAGAAATGAGTGAGGTGGCTCCTCTTTCACTGCCCTTACCATGTTCACAATGCAAAATTAGGATATTTTGCAATAAAGGAGGGGGAATAGGAGAAAACAACATTTACTTCACTGTGAACCCTCTTGCTGTTCTCTCCTAATGATACCCTCTTTTCTCTTTCTCTTCGTCCAATCTAGCATTTACCTTTGTCTCCCCCATTGTCTTCCCTAAATCCTCATTCCTGTACATCAAGCTATTTGTTCCATTTCCTACCCCTCAATAAGTGCTACACTGTTATCACCTATGATTATACGCACTCAATTCGGTCAACTCACCCATTTCCTTCTGCCTCAGAGCTTCCCCACAAATTTTCCTTTGCTTCCTGAGCCGGATGAGAAGCCCCCTCTTTTTTGACAACCTGGGCAAAAATTTCCACCCACCTGAGGCTGGGCCACCTCCTCACCCCCACAGTGGGGAAACCTTATCCCCTTCCCTTTTTATCCAACTTCCGCAGAGCTCAGAACCTCACCTGGCCTGCCTTTAAAATGGCTCCACTCCTGGCTCGGAACTCCTTCAAGGTTATGATCTCATCTAGACTCCTGATTCTCAGCTTATAGCATCCCACCCACAACCTGCCCAGTACAAATATCCTGCTACCTATTGTTGGAGGTGAAGAAGGTAGACCTGAGGTGTCAGGGAAAGTAAACACTGGTCTCCATACTCTGCCGGGAATTCCCTGCTCTGCATCTGGTAGGACTGGTGCTTGCAGCCCACCTGTTGGTGAGGCAGGGATTGCTGCAGCTTTTGTGGGCAAAGACCTGCTTCATCAGATGCATGAGTGTGGGGGTGGTTTCAGAGGGGTATTTAACGAGTGGGGTCCCAGTAAAAGGGAGGGCCAGAGCTGACAAGGTCTAGTCAGTCAGGGTGGAAAAGGCCCATTATCAGTAGTATGTATCAAAAAAGGCAAAAACAAGTCAGCTCAGACAGGGGGGATGTGGCCCATTGTCAGAATGTAATGTGGAGATTTTAACACCCAGGGCAGAGAAGCTGCTTTTGTAAGGGGCCAGCAATCCCAATCTCTGTTTAATCCTTGGTTGATGGACTCAAATTTGCACATAAATTACAGCTCAGAGATTTCTCTCTCCATTTGATTTTTGAAATTTCTTCGATTTAGAACTGCTACTTTTAAATCTGTTACTGAGTGTCCAGGGAGATTGAAATGTTCTCCCACAGGTTTCTGTACATTACCGTTCCTGATGTCTGATTTATGTCCATTTATTCTTTCACGTGGAGACTGTCCAGTTTGATCAATGTAAATTGCAGTGTTCTTTAGCCTATGTATGTGCATTACAGTATATTGTACAATCAGACTGTAGATAATGCAGTGCTAAGGACTGCCTTGTCAAGAGTGAGCTTTGCTTGTGTATACAGCCTACTAGTAAAAAGACCCCCATTATCATATTGTAATCTGCAAAAGACTAAATATGGGACAGTCAGGGCAGTTAGTTATGGCTGCCCTCATTATACATAAAGTTAGTTATAGCTGTCTTCAGCTTTGATCCCCATCCCAGCCTGACTTATCTGTACAGCCACACATAACTTGTGCCACTTGACACAGGGGTAGGCCCAAGCTAAAGGAGGGAGAGGGGCGTATAACCACATGGTATGTAGTCTCTGGAGGAACTTCCAGCCTTGCTTCTGTGGGCCAGGGCAGCCAATTCTGCTGGCTACTAGATAGCAGTACCCACAGGTGTGGGGAGCATGCCCTGCTGTATCAGGCTGAGGCCAGTCCGGCCAGGGGATACTCTCAGTACCTGAGCCGGGGAGACATGGGGGCCCAGGCAAAGCCCTTAACTCTAGGTGAATAGAGGCCAGGGAACCTGCTTCCAGTGCCTTCTTCACCAACCTCCTGTCTCATCCCCAACCTGGAGATAGCTGTGCTCTCCCGACCTCACGAGAGTTACTGAGGAGGTGGGGGAGGGGTCACCCCCCAGCACATTTCCAGTTTGCTTAGTTCCTGCTCTGGCAGTGGGGCAGGGGTAATGAGCAGGACAGAGTAGTTTCTCATGTCTGCCAAGAAGGGCTGCTCCAAGTGGTCCTCTCTGCAGTGTGGCATCTGCCTGAGAGACAGCCTGGCTGGGGAGATGGCAGCAGCTTGCACCCCCAGCACTTTTACTCCCTGCTGGGCTCCTGCAGGTAGCATGAGAAATAGCTCCATCCCATCCCCCTGCCCTGACCTGCCCTGCCCTGGCTGCCAGGCCACAGGTGCCAGCGCAGCATCAGGTGGCAAGAATTGCATGGCTCCTGACTAACGTCACAGGTGCCACACCAGGGCTGAAGACGTCACATGGCTCCTGGCTAGAGCCACAGAAGCCAAGCTGGGCAAAGGGGGACGGGGCAGCCTCCTCTGCTATTGCAGCACTTGTCCAACCAAGTGGTGGGGTGCGTACGCAGAGTGGCAGGAGGCACACTGCACATGTGCAGCTTTTCTGAGCATATTGGGGAGCGTATTGGACAACGCGGCCACCATCTGCGTCTCGGAGTCACCAAGCTGCCTTCCAAAATGTTGGCGCTAGGAAAAAAGGTGCCACAACTTTGTTCTGTGGCCTTCCGGCTAAAAAAAAAGCCCTTCTCGTATATCTTATAAGCTAGTTGCATCCCTGTCTTTGCTCTTCTGGAACCAGAAGTTTAAATACTATTTATTATACAGAAAAAGTTTGGTTAGGAGTCTTTTGGTACTTAATCTGTTTTTAATGACAGAGTCACTGTTCCTGTCCCTGGTATTTCATACTGTGTCTTCATTTCAGACAAGCAGCTTGCTGAAAGCGTCAGTACACTCAAAGAAGTGTGGGATGAGAAAGGTAAAAAGCTTGCTCAAAATTTTTCATGTAAAGTGCAAATTGAAAACCCCTGTAATTTAAACTCCCACTGTCTGAGGAATGGGACTTTGGTGGCAGTCTCAGCTAAATGAAAGCACTGAATAATTAAACAATGCTACACTGCAATTTATTCTGTTGTCTTTACTGGACGACAAGAGCCAAAATGTGTCACTTGGAGAAGCTGATTGCAATTGTCCTGCTTCTGTTTCTGTTCAGCACATTTCTCAAAACCCTCTTCATGGCAGTTTCTCAATAATCCTAATGCCTTTTTGGGCAGATAAAGAAAGCAGCAATGAGAGTTTGCTAAAAGCAGTCACTATTATGTGCAGCATATCAAATAAGAAGAAAGTACTGTAGTTAATCACAAGGACTTCACTTTTTTTCTCCCCTACAAAAAACTTTCCATTTTAAGTGCAATTTATGCCACTCACCCACCTTTTGTCTATTTTAATCAAGCATTTTGTAGCTGACAGATAAATTAAAGATGTGCAAGTACAGAGAGTTGCGTGATGTGATGGAATGACTAGTAGTTTGATTGCGAAGCTCCCAGTCTCACCACCATCTACTTTATCTTGTGTTAGCATTAAAAGGACAATACACTTATTTGAGCGCATAGGCCTGGCTTGACGTGAGTAGTTGGCCATGGGCAGGGGTCTGCAACCTGCGGCTTTGGAGCTGTATGCATCTCATGAGCTACGTCTACACGGGTATGCTACATCGAAATAGCTTATTTCGATGTAGCGAAATCGAAATAAGCTACTTCGATGAATAGCGTCTACATGTCCTCCAGGGCTGGTGCCGTCGACGTTCAACGTCGACGTTGGGCAGCACTACATCAAAGTAGGCGCTGCAGGGGAGCGTCTACATACCACAGCAGCCCACATCGAAATAAGGGTGCCAGGAACAGCTGCAACAGGGTCACAGGGCGGACTAGCACTTCCGGGGCAACAGCAAGCCGCTCTCTTAAAGGACCCCCCCCACGACACACTCAGCCTGCACAGCACGTGGTCTGCAGAGCCACAAGCATGCACACCCTGTGGAAGCAGCATGGACTCCCAGCAGCAGCAGCAGCAGCAGCAGCAGCCAGAGGTCCACACACCTGCCCCTGCAGGAGCAGTGCTCGCCCTGCTTAGTGCCATGCAGGAGGCAGCTGATCATCTTTTATTTGTGGAAGAGGAGCTGCCCCCAGGGGATGAGGAAGCAGCCCCAGACCTTGCTGCTCTCCGACCCTGCCCCCGCCGCACAAGCCGCCGGCTGTGGAGCTACCCCACGAGCACGGACTGGTAGGAGTGGCTGGTGCTCGGCGAGTGGGACAACGACCGCTGGCTCCAGAATTTCCAGATGAGCCGCCAGACATTCCTGGAGCTCTGCCAGTGGCTCACCCCTGCCTTACGGCACCAGGACACCTCCATGCGACGTGCCTTTACTGTCGAGAAACGGGTCGGCATCACTGTCTGGAAGCTGGCCGCTCCAGCCAGCTACCGATCCGTAGGGAAGCAGTTCAGCATGGGCAAGGCCACCATCAGGGCTGTCCTCATGGAGGTAAGAGGACCCCGGGGGGGGGGAGCCCTGGGGGTGGGATCCCGGGGAGGGGGGATGCCCTTGGGGGAGCCCGGGGGGGGAGCCTGGGGGTGGAGGGCCAGACACACCCTGCACACTCCTCACTGGTGCTCTCCCATGTCCTTCCCCTGCAGGTCGTCCGCTCAATCAACACCCTGCTCCTCCACAGGCTCGTGAGGCTTGGGGACCTGGATGCTGCCATCACGGGGTTTGCCAGCCTGGGCTTCCCAAATTGCTTTGGGGCTCTGGATGGGACCCATATCCCCATCTGTGCCCCGGAGCACAGCGGAGGACGCTTCCTCAATAGGAAGGGATACCATTCCGTGGTCCTCCAGGCCTTGATGGACATTTATGTTGGCTGGCCTGACAGCACCCATGACGCCTGGGTGTTCAGAAATTTGGGCCTGTGCCGCCAGCTGGAGCCGGGGACCTACCTACCCCAGCGGGAGATCGCTGTGGGGGACACCACCATGCCCCTCTGCATCGTCGCAGACGCGGCGTACCCCCTCTGGCCCTGGCTCATGCACCCTTACACGGGGCCATGTCACAGCCAGCCAGGAACAGTTCAACACGCACTTGAACCATGCGCACCAGGTGGTCAAGCGCACTTTCAGCCACCTCAAAGGGTGCTGTAGGTGTCTCCTCACCCGCCTGGATGCAGACCTCACCAACATCCCCCAGGTTGTGGGTGCGTTCAGTGCAGTCCACAACCTGGTGGAGAGCAAGGGAGAGGCCTTCTTCCAGGGCTGGGCTGTGGAGGCTGGCAGGGCCAACGTCCAGCCACCCGCTGCCCCCAGTCGCCAGGTCGACCCTGAGGAGATCCGGGTCTGGGAGGCCCTGCGGGCCCATTTTGACCAGGCTGCGGGGTGAATGCTGGCAGGGCCAGCTGCGGGCGAGCCACCCACTGCACCCCCCCATCCTCTGCAACACTCCCTGCCCCCACGCCAACACCACAGAGCACCCGAGAGCACCCCCCCCCACGCTTTTCTTTGAAATAAATGGAAATGTTGTTTCAAACCAAACACTGCAACCTCTTCATAATAACATAGAAAAAAAGGGGGGAACTATTTACATGGGGGGGCAGCTAACAAAACAGGGGTCCAACAAAAACTATATATAAATGGGGGATATGTACAAAGGAGGGGCGGCCACGTCCTCGGCCCCGCACCCTATTGTCCAGCGCCCGGTGTTGGAGGGTGCGAACCTCGCCTCGGATGGAGCCCTGGGCGAGGCTGGGTGGGGGCCGGGAGAACTGGCAAATACGGCCGGGCGGTGTCCCCAGGCCCATGGTCCCCCTCGGCGGCAGGCCCCAGGATGGCTGATGGTGGAGGGACGGCAGGGGGAGCGGTGGGTGGAGTGGCGGGCGGCGCGGCGGGGGGACCAGGTGTTGTGCTATGTGCTTAAAGGTGCGCATGAAGGCCCCCCAAGCCTCCTGGCGCCAGGCCAGCGCTCGCTCTTGGAGCTCCAGCCGCTGCTCTTCCACCCGCAGGTGCCGCTCCAACACCTCCAGCTGACGCCAGAGGGTTGCGAGCAGCTGGGGGTCTGTGGCTGTCCTTGGGTGGCTCTGCCGTCGGCCTCATCCTGGGGCTGGTTGGTGCTCCGCCGAGGGCCTGGCCTGCTGGGATGGCCCCGGTGGGCTCTCCGGGATGACGGATACCTTGCCGGCGCTCTCCGGGCCCTCCGATGGTGCAGCTGCAGAACACGGGGCGGGGAGAAGAGTGGGGACAGCCGTTAGTGTGGGCCCTGACCCGTGGCCCTTGTCCCCCAACCCCTCTGCTGCTGGTTCCCCATCCCCGTCCCCGGGAGATGCTGCTGCTGATGTTGGGTGTCCCCTCCTCCCCCCGGGGGACCCTAGGTTCCGCTCCCCCCATCCCCAGTTATGGGGCATGGCGCTGTCCTGCTGGGGGGCAGGGGCTGATGCACTCTTCTGAAGGACATGCCACTGCTGTCCTTGGGGCCATGGTCATCTGGGCATGTGGAGGGCCCTGGTCATGTCTCTTGTCCCCGCCCCTTAACCCCGGGGGTCTGCACTGGGGGGGTACATACCTGATGGTGCGCTCCCACGGTCGGGGGACACCCACTGGGTGGACGCCCTGCTGGAGCTCCAGGACACGAGGGCGATGTGGAGTCCCCCGTCGCTGGAGGACTCCCCCTCCTCCTCCTCCAGCGTCCCAGGGGTGGGCTCCTGGGGGGGGGCCCTGGGGTGCGGGGCTTGCCTCCGGGGCGGACTCCGTCTCTAGGGCCTGCTGGGGCTTGTCGGCCAATGTGTCAAGAGTGGCCGGGGGGGGAGGAGGTGCACCGGGGGCCCAGGATGGACCTGAGCTCCCTGTAAAAGGGACAAGTGGCGGGGGCAGCCCCAGATCTGCTGGCCGCATCCTGGGCCTGGGCGTAACCCTGCCGCAGCTCCTTAACCTTACTCCTGACGTGGTCAGGAGTGCGGGCAGGGTGACCCCGGGTAGCCAGGCCCTTGGCCAGCCGAGCAAACGCATCCACGTTCCGCCTCTTGCTCCCCATTACCTGGAGCACCTCCTCCTCACCCCAGAGCCCCAGCAGGTCCCGGATCTTGGCCTCCATCCAGGAGGGGCCCCGCTGCCTCTTCCCCGGCTGGCTGCCAGCCTGGGAGCCCTGGCTCCCCTTGGGGGGGTGCCCTGGGGGCACTTGGGGGGCTGGCTGGCTGCCATCGCTGCGGGGTGTTGGGCTGTGGCTGCTGCGGACGTGCAGGCTGAGTGCGTGGCAGTGCTGCTGCCTGCACACACTCCCAGCTTCCTGCACAGGAACGCAGGTGGTGGGGAGCTTTAAGGGGCTGCTGCATGCGGCCCCCATAGAACTCAGGGGCTGGAGAGAGCATCTCCGTCTCTCAACCCCTCAGCTGATGGCCGCCATGGCAGACCCTGCTATTTTGGTGTTGCAGGATGCGGATCATCTACATGTGCCCTACTTCGACGTTCAATGTCGAAGTAGGGCGCTATTCCCATCTCCTGTTGGGGATAGTGACTTCGACGTCTCGCTGCCTTACGTCGATTTCAACTTCGAAATAGCGCTCGCCACGTGTCGACGTGGCGGGTGCTATTTCGAAGTTGGCATGGCTACTTCGAAGTAGCCGGCTCGTGTAGACACAGCTTTTAAGGATTTCTTTGTGGTTCTGAACACTATAAATGCAAAGTGTAAAAAAACCCTCCTGATTATTTTCAATAAATGATGAATGTCTAAAAGCCCCCAGAAATGAACAACTCCTACCTAAACAGCAAACCATATGTGATCTCAAAATGTTGGCTAACTCCCCCTTCAATATGTGCAGTGCATTGTGGGATATGATACTATATCTGTTGATTGTATTGCTAATGAAGTCTTGATTTTGAAAAGGAGAAGGAAGCTAGTGGCATTCTTGCTGTGAAGGGCAACATGTATTTTAAGTAAGAAAACTGAAATTAAATATGAAGTAAAATTGGCATAATTAAAGTAGGTTCAGGAGTGAAAGTGAGCAAGATAGTCATACAAACACATATGTAAAATGTGAGGAAATAGAATAAATGTAAAAAGTTTGTGAATGTCCTGCAGTAAACATGGTGAATAGTCTAAGGGAGGTAGCCGTGTTAGTCTGTAAACATGTATTGCATTACAAATCATTGTGTGTGTGCTGTTCTTAAAACAGAGGTTACAAAATGTATGGTTTGATGTTATTTATTAAGGGTCGTCTCATATTCACATGCTCTTGAATTACTGATTTTTTTTCTTCTTTTCTTTTTTTTTTACAAATTTGGAAAAAATGTCTCTGCTTGATATTTTGGTTGCCAACCCCTGGCCAGGGGTGAGCCTTCATTTCTTGAGAGACAGGGTTAGGGAGGTAAATCTCTTAACAGGCTGGAAACAGAATGGCTGTACAAGCTAAGAGAAGGAAGAACAGGGAGCCATTTACAACAGGCAAGATAACAAGTTGCGAGTATAAATTGTGAGTGGACAGAGCATGATGTACAAGTATTGGTTCCTACAAGGTAACTAAGTCAATCCCAAAACATGGAATGCAACGTATAGTAAATGAAATGTGATGTGTAAAAGCATACAAAGGAAGAGGTTTGATGTTTTACATTTGAGGTAAAATTGCCCTATACCCTTGCCCGCCACATTTGAGGCTGAGCAAATTGCATGTCAATAACAGAACCTCAGGGAGCCCAACAGGGTTCCCAGGGGTGAAAGAAAAAGATTATAGGACACAAAGTTTTAACTAAATCCTCTGAACTGTCAAAACATTTTCCCAAAATATTTCCCATCAAACAGAGCATCTGAGGAAAACAAATTCAACCATTCCTTGGCATTTGGCAGGTAAAACAGACAATAATTATTATATCAAAAGTGGTAGAGGTGAAAACAATAATGTTAATTAAATGTGGATCTGTGATGGAATGATCTGCAGAAGGGGTAAGAATGGTCAGAATGGAATGTCTCAATGGTTGAGAATTCAGAGCTCAACAGAATGAGAGCAACAAGTGGGCAAGAACAATGAATGAGCTCACATGTAGGAGAATTGGGTACAATGGCTTTGTTACCAGAGCCAGATCTTCTGTTTCTCTAAGTTGGTGTAGCATCCTTGACGTCAAGGGAGCTACACCAGTTTATGCCAGCTAAGGAGCTGGTCCCCCAGCCTTCACTTTGAATTTGTTCCTGATGAACCCAGGGAATGTCATCCACCTGAGTGGCATCACAATCACATGCTCTCCCATGTCTTGTGAACAGGGAAGGGACACAGTCTTTTATATGGAACTTGAATCCAGAGCTGTGTGTGAGCTGGAGTTCTAATAGTGAAATTGTACCTGTGAATTTTAAACATTTTTATTGCTTTTGCTATCAAAGTTTATGTTTTGGTAGGTAAATGCAAATGACTATAGTAGACTATGAGCACTATGCATCTGTCTCAACTACTGCTGGTCAAAAAAAAAAAATTCCACAGAACATTTTTCTGTTGAAAAATACATTTGTTCTGAAATCAAACCATTTTTCAGGGACGTGCTTATTTTGATGACATTTCTGATGGGGTGTGAGGAGTCAAATGTTTAATTTTTTACTTTTTTTTTTTCATTTTGATAAAGTCAAAACATCTTATTTTGATACAGTAAAAATGATTTGTTTCCACTTTCTCATTTCGGTTCATTTCACTTAGATTTGGGTACCACTTTAAATATTAATTTTAATACAGTTTTATAACATTTATTCAGTATAAAAGTCTAAACATCATAATTCCATGTTATCAAAACAAAACTTTTTGATGGACATAAAAAAACTTTGGAATTTTAGAACTACCATGGTTTTATTCCCTTTATTTATTTATTAAAGTTTGGACTTTCTTGCAGAATGGAAATTCATCTATTGTCTCAGCCTCTCTCTCTTCCAATGAAGAATTAAATAATTCTGAAAGGCCCTGGTTTTCTTCCATTGACACACTAGAACAAGAAAATGATTTCAGCAGCCAGCAGTGGAAGAACTTCAAAGGTGCTTAGTCCAATAACTGCCCATCAGTTCTGAGACTACCTCAGCAAATTGAGTCTCTTGAGCCTGCAAAAGTTGGTTGGCAAGCTCAGGAGAACAGACATTTCCAGGACTGCTGATCAGGATGTACAAATTCCAGAAGAATGTAGTCAGCGGTGCACATGTTATTTTCATGCTGCTCTGCAGTGCAGATGGCAGGCAGCTGGGGACTGAGATCATCAGTGGTGGGGCGATATGTTATAATGACTTGTATCTGGCAGACATTGGTCTGGCTGGTACAAATTTAATGTCATAAAATTTGGTGTTAATATTGATTGATTATGCTTGGTACTCCTAAACTCTCTTGTAAGCTAAAAGGTTTGGCCAAAGCTGTGATCCAACTGAACTGAACAGAGAATATTTTGTGTAAGTGTATCTGATTTTTATGGTTGAATATGCCATGTCTCATCTTCCTTGCTCTTGCCTCTATTTCCCTAATTTTATTTGTTATTATATTGAAGTTCCTTTGAGGAACAATAATTTAGTTGTATTATGTTACACTGAAACTACTGTATTTCTGCTCTTGAGAGAAAGGGGATTATTCTCAGCAAGTTGGCTATTTAAGCCTAAGGATGGGATGTGATTACTTGCTGTAGCACATCTGTTCTATGTACATCTTCACTCATAAAGATGTCCAGTAAAATGTAAAACAAAAATGCTAGATGTGAATTTCTTCTTGCTGAGAGGACATGGGTGACTATTCATCTGCCACATGATGTTGCTCTTCTTATACAATGTCTACGTAAAGATGCGGACGGATATAGTGAGGTGATCTGGTTTGCAGTGGCTCCAATACACAATTAGTAGCCAATTCCACACACTTGTTATCAGAAAACAAGCAGGCCTATAACACCTTAAAGACTACCTAACAAATTTGTTAGTGAGTTTTTGTGGGTAAGACCCACTTCTTCAGATTTTCAGATTACATTAGGCAATTAGAATCCAGCGTTAATATAGTTGGGCAGGAGAAGAAAGTGGGGAACGGTAGGGAGTAACCTGTCACTAATAAGACCAGTGGAAGAAGTAAATTAATTTAAGTGTGGTACCATTCTTATAAACATCAAAGGTAGGGAAATTGCCCTCGCAACGCATAAAATAATTGAGATCTTCATTAAGCCTAGAAGTTAAATGTGTCAGACAAGCAAGAGAGGATTTATAATTTTTTACACTACAAATAAGTAAAATTATTCTTCTTTTCATATAAATAGATCTGCTTAATTTTGTTGGAGATATACAAAGTTTACCCAGACTATATATATAAAATATGTTTTATGTAAATATTTATTCCAGTTCAATTTTCATTACAAGATAATGAATTGTTGGGGTTATTATTCTTTTGCCATACTATAAAAATACAATGTATTATGCATATGATATGCAACTGATAAGTCTCTAAAAGAATTTTTACATTGCATACTATCTATAAAATATTACATTGTGTGGTCCAAGACTGCTGAGCAGAAAATCCAAGTCTTTTTTCTAGGCAGGCCTCTCTCTCTCTTCATGTTCTCCTTTTTAGCATCTGTCTATCCCTACAGCCACTAATGAATCTTGAGCAAACACCTCCAGGAACACAGAGAGACAACAAGCTATATGTGCGAGGACAGATAAAGAATTTACCAGAACAAAGACTGGCAGTTTCTAGACATGCATTGAGAATGGGAGAAAAATTATCCTGTTTTCAAGCAAGTGCAATGAATGTTACAGGCTTTAATAGCCTATAAATCACAGATGCATAGAGCTTGAAATAACTTGCTCCCTGAGTGTTTAGAATACTTTGATATATGTTGAATAGTAACAGAGAGGGAGCCGTGCTAGTCTATACACTATCAAAACAAAAACCAGTCAAGTAGCACTTTAAAGATTGCAAAATAGTTTATCAGGTGAGCTTTCGTGGGACAGACCTGCTTCTTCAGACCATAGCCATACCAGAGCAGACTCAATGTTTCTGTTCTGGTATGGCTATGGTCTGAAGAAGTGGGTCTGTCCCACGAAAGGTCACCTAATAAATTATTTCGCTAGTCTTTAAAGTGCTACTTGACTGCTTTTGTTTTGATATATGTGTAGATCTTCCTTCATTTCTCTCAAAACTCTCCATCATTTTGCCGGCACTCTCTGATATTTGCTATGAAGGTTCCTGAAACTGACAGAGGGAAGCCAACACAGATCTATCCTCCTCAAGATCCACTTGATCCAAGACCATAAAATGATTGTCCGCAGATTCAGTCATGTGACGCATGGATACTGCATGATGCAGAAAGCAGCATGCATACTAAAATACACAATTAAACATATGTACATATCAAAAGAAGAAAGAACACACTAAAATAGGACTACCACACTGCCATCCCTGACCTCACACTTTTTTCTTGATGTTATCCGCAGTGAGATTATTTATTTATTTATTTAAATATGTTTGCCAGCTTGGTCAGAAGTTTACTTGTAACAGCCAGGCAGTAAAATGCTATCTTAGGAGACTAATAGCAGCTTCACGCATAGAAATACTGGTTTAACAAATACAATTATCTTTTTATTTTTTTTCTCAGCCCTGACCTTCTACCTGTCAATGATGAACAATTAGTGGAAGATAAGGATAGGGTAAGTGTATTTGTGTAACCAGATACATATATTTTATCATATTTGAACAAAAATGTCTATTTTGAGAAAATATTTTCCTTTATTTATCAAACAATTTTGAGAAAATTTGAAATGGATTCAGTTTTTTTTCCTTATTCAGAAGCACCTCATATTGTACAGCCCTAAACTGTAGTTGAATTACCATATACCTAAAAATACGGCTCTACAAACACATTTTATATTCCTACCAAAATAAGACTGCATCTACGCTAAGAGACAAATTAGAATTTCAAGGCTGTAGCTCAATATTAAAACATGACTGTCTTCGCACATAATACTCTTAACTCGATTTATTGAGCCATAATGCCAATTACAGAATATTGATATTACAGGGTGGGTATGGCGTCTATTTGAAATTTAAAATCTTGAATGAAGGCTAGTGTGGAAGCACCATGTCCTTAATTCAAATTTGTTTGCCTCCAGAAGTGCCCTGTATATATCCCCAAAAGCTATGTGGTGACCCTCTAAGTATGGCCGCTTCATTGTGCCCTGCTGTCAGGTATGCAGGAAAAAGGTCAAAGTAAGCCCGCAAAATTGGATAGAATTTGAATTTGAATTCATTTGTATGAAAATTTTGCAGCCCAGCCCTGCAAATAAAAAGGGTGTCCATTATGAAAATATCCCTTGCCCATCGCATCGCACGCATTGGTAGCAATTATCGGTAGCCCTATACTGCAGTCATGAGCATGCAGGGTAGTAATCTGACTAGCACATCTCAGGCTTACAAGAGAGCCCCAGCTTGGACCTACCAGGAGATTCTGGATCTCATTGCCATTTGAGGAGACCAATCGGTGGCAAAGAGACTTCGTGTGGCCAAGAGAAACATGGCCATCTGTGCCCAGATGGCGCTTGAGACGGCTGCCCCAGCTTACTCCTGGAACTCTATACAGTGCTGGGTGAAGGTTAAATAATTCCATCAGACCTATCAAACAGTCTGGGAAGCCAAACAGCGGTCAGGGATGGCTCCACGGACCTGCCGCTGTTATCAACAGTTTCATGTGCTTATGGGGAGCGACACCACCAAAGACCCCAGACCAAATTATGACACCTGTGGAGGCCCTGGGATGGAGTTCAGGGTGAGCCCAGAGGATCAGGGTGGCTCAGAGGAAGAGGGCAACAGACAGGAAGAAGGGAACAACAAGCAGGGGACAGAGGAAGCTGTTCCAGACAGCCTGGAGCTATTCACCATCGACCTGGAACCAGTCCCCTCCACAGCAGTCCCCTCCATGCTGGTCACCTCCACACCAGTCCCCGAGCCCTCTGAAGCAAGGGGTTTGAGTGAGTCTTTATTCTGCATGCTAAAAGTGGGTTGCGGGTGGATATAGCTATAGCGTTTTGCATGGTACAGGTTTGCTAGCTGTGCTTCTATGCCCCTCAGAACAGCGTGTTAAAGTTTCTTGGGATGGAGCACATCTCCTTTTTGGAGATCTCCTTGAAGGCCTCATCCAGGCACTCTTGTATTTTTTTCCACAAGATTCTTGGGCAGGCCTGACTTGTTGCGGCTTCCATGGTAGCACACCTGGCCACACCAGGCAACCAGATAGCAATCTCGTGTCATGGCAACACACAGCATTTTAGCAAATTTTCCAGGCTTTTGGTCGCACAGCAGGAGTAGCTGTTCTTTCACCACACCTGTAAATTTTAGGAGGGTGATGTCTTCTTTGGCAACCCGTGGAAGCATGGGAATTTGCATGTTTTTTTTTTAACGTGCTTCCTGCCCCTTTACATTGGCCCACAGCAGTGGGTGGGTACTCAGTTCCCCACCCCACAACGTGGTTTGCAGGCTCTGCTGGGGGGGGAGTTCCCTCCCCATGTCCCTTTCCAATGAGCATTTCTTTTGATTTTTCATGACAACCACATCCCCCTGTGCCACGCAGCTGCTGGGGTCTGCTGGGCATTTCTCCTCCCAATCCCCCTTCCCCCAGCATTTTTGATTTTGCAGGACTCCCTGCTGCCACGTGACTGCCAGGCTCTGCTGGGTGTTTCTCCTTCCATGTCTCTTACCAAGCTCCAATTGTTTTCAGTTCTCAGGAATACCCATGTGCCACATGGGGAATTCCTCTGCTGTGCTTTTCCCCTCCCATGTCCCTTTACATCCAGCCTTTCTTTGGATATTTTTTTTTCTTAACATGATTTTTATTGTGCATCTAAGCCTCACACGCAGCCATCCATTTGTCACTGCCACAGGATACCTGGCCAGGACACCTGGTGGCTGCCCCTGCTTTGCAAACCTTCTCATTCCCTCCAAAAGAGGATGATTGCATATAACTGACCAAGTCCACAAAGCAATTTGCTGGATAAGTGATGTCAAGTGAGGTATTGTGAAATGCACACTTACTGTCCTATCCTTAATAACTCGTGTGTCCTTCAAAAGTATACTTTCAGTGATAGTATACAGAAAGACCCATTCATTGCACTTAAAAGCACATTATGTGAGTTGTATCTTAATTTTGACCTTCATTTTCCAGACCCTGTGCCCAGTGGCTGTGAGTAAGCCCTGCCTATTGCCTCCCCTTTGGTATTCCAGATAGAGGGGAAAGTCTCCCGCCTTGATTAACATACGCTGTGCAAAATAGTGCATGCTGTAATAACAGTGGGGACATTAGCTTCAGAAACCTCCAAACAGGTCAATAAACATTTTAACCTTGCTTTCAAACATCCAAAGGCACCTTCCATGATCATTCTGCACCTGCTCAGCCTGTGATTAAAGTTTTCCTTGCCGGGGTCCAGGACTTCTGTGTAGGGTTTCATCAGGCAGAGAAGCAGGGTTGGCCAATATAACAATGAGCGTGTCACCAATCTCGATTTTCCTACGAGGAAAAAAGTTCCATCCAGGAGCTTTTAGTACAGTCCCGAATTTCAGAATATGCACGTGTCATGAGCCCTCCCTGACCAACAATGTTGATGTCAGTAAAACAACCTTTGTGATCTACCAATGCCTGCATCACCATGGAGAAATACCCCTTTCAATTAATATACTCCGACTCCAGGTGGGCCAGGGCCATAATGAGGATATGTGTGTGTCAGCTATTGCCCCACAGCAGTTAGGAAAACCCTGGGCAGCAAAGCCATCCACTATGGCCTGTACATCTCCCAGGGTCACAGTCTTCCTGAGGAGACACCAACAGATTGCGTGGGCCACCTCCATCAACACGGATCCCCCTGTAGATCTGCCCACCCCAAACTGATTTGCCACTGAGTGGTAACTGATGGGAGTTGCAAACTTTCACAGTTCAATTGTCACTCACTTCTGTACCGTTAAAGACTGCCTCGGTTTGGGGTTACTGTGCTTCAGGGCAGGCACCAGCGCATCACAAAGTTCCATAAAGGTGGAATTGTGCATGTGAAAGTTCTGCACCCACTGCTGGTTGTCCCAGGACTCCAAAATAATGTGATCTCACCAGTGTGTGCTGGTCTCTTGAGTCCAAAACCGCTGCTCCACTGTCAGCAATGCAGTCATGGCAGCCGCCAGCTGAGTTCTTGGACCAGAGTTGGCACAATTGCTGTTCCAAACCACTATCCTCATCATCATCAGCAGCAGCAGCAGCAGCAGCAGCAGCAGCAGCAGCAGGATAGCCAAGTGTCACTGAGCTTTGGAATTGAAGGATAAATTGCGTGACAGACGCTGTGGTTGCTGAAACGATCTGTGCTGTGAGTTGGAGCCTGCATAGATCCGTGGTTGCACTGGAATGCAGCAGCAGGAAATGGCATGATCTCCAGTTCTTTTTTCATGCAGTTAGTGATGCCGTGAATTCTGGGATAGTGCTTGGAATTCTGGGATTCCAACATGAAACACCCACAGGCAACTGGGGCTCAGGCACTGTGGGATAGGTACCCACAATGCAGTGGTCATTCTGTTGAACTTGTACGGGGCAATGGGGACGCAGAGATTCGACAGGGAGAAAAGATGGGTCAAATTTCAAGAAGCTTTGTGGACACTTTATTCAAATTCATAATATCAAGATTAAGTATTCAAATTTTTTATATATTGATTTTATCTCGTATCGTAGACGCAGCCAAAGATAGCTTAATGACCTATTTGCAGCCAAGTCAGCATGTGCATCCTCATGAGGTTCCTTCCTCATCACACAGAATGGTTACAATAAATCTTTTTCTTTAATTTTTTCCTCCTTCCTCTACACCTGGCCTAGGATTTCAGAATTAGCTGCAGGTGCACCAATTTCAGAAAACAGTGTAAGTGCTAATGTAGTCTACTCAAAATCATTACCAAAGCAGCTTCAGGAACACTAACCCCCAGCAAGTCTCAATCATATAAGGCTGAACCATTTCTGAGATTAGTTTTATCTAGCCTGTGCCAGTCAGAAAGAAAGCATCAAAAAAACATACATAATACACTAACTACTTTTCCAGCTTCTGAAAAATTGACATATAAATCTAACCACAAAATAGGAGTCCACTGATAAATGTGGATTTGTGGCTACAGGGAATATTTAAACAGCTGTTGTATCATAGGAATAAACTAATGCCCAATTAACAGGAATGGGAATTGTGGCATGAATGCTATTGATAGAAGTCTTGGATGTTTTATTTTCATCAAACAATTTGATTAAGAACTATTTTGGGCTTAGTAGAAGGGAATAAGCCGTAGACCACTTGCCAAACAATACGGAACATGTAGGATACGGGAATAATTTTCCATAGTACTACCAGCCTTAAGATCCTTCTCAGTATATTTGTATTTTGAAACACAAAAATGCTGTACACAGACAGTGGAGTTGGAATAAAGAATCATAGGACTGGAAGAGACCTTGAGAAGTCATCTAATATGGTCCCTGGCACTCATGGCAGAACTAGGTATTATCTAGACCGGGGTGAGCAAACATTTTTCATTGGGCCCCACTTTTCAGCCCTGCAATCAGCAGGACTCCTCCGATCTGTCCAATGTAATCCGAACTGACTGAAATTTCTGTTATGTTCTTTTCAGAAAAACCTTTCTGAACATGTACGAAACTAAGTATGTAGAATGTAAAAACTTTATTAATTGGTGTATAAATGTGAACACAAAGACATAACAACAGTAACATATTTCAACATTTTTGATGAGATAGATGAGCCTGAGCCCCAGCAGCTGATCCTGCTGTGTCCCACTTATGCAATTTCATGTGCCCCCAGAGACCCCCCCCCTTTGCACACCCCTGATCTAGACCATCCCTGACAGGTGTTTCTCTAATTGGCACTTAAATCTCCAACAATGGAGATTCCACAACCTCCCTAGTCAATTTATTCCAATGCTTACCCCCCAGCCCTGGCAGTTAAGAAGTTTGTCCTACCTAAACTACCCTTGCTGCAATTTAAGACCATTGCTTCTTGTCCTGTCCTCAGGGGTTGAGAAAACATCAATACTTCCACACTATGTTACATGTTGTGCAGTCATTATCTTAGTGTGATAGACTGGAGCGGATCCTATATCATCACATCCCATGTGGGTCTGGCAAGGGAGTTATGCACGGAATTTGAATTCTGCAAGGTGTGGGTTCTGCACAGTTCATGCCTATCACAAGCAGGAAAGCTGGAGATAAATTTACTTAAAGGATTACTGAACAATTAAAGTTATGAGGCAATGTATGGAAATAAATTCAATTTGGAGTAAATTTAAAATGCAGAATCAAAAGTAAATTTCACAATAACCAAACACAAGGCACAGCAAATCAGTTAGGCAAATGCTGAATATGTTTGGTTTATAAAATAATTATAGTTCATGAAGGCCAAAGATGAGAATGATCTAAACAGTACAGGCTGGATATAATTAGCGTTTACCAATCTATATATTTGGCTACTTATACAAGTTTACAAGAAATAAGTAGTTCTGCAAAGTTATGGGATACAGCAAAGTCATAACCTATTATTTGTTCCTGTGGTAATCCTCAGCACACTCCAAAAATCCAGAAAAAGTACATCTCATGCCCATACTTTTGTTTATTGCTATGAAGGAAGAACTGTGCCTCCCTTTCAAGGATACTAAGAAGCTGGACCTACCTGCACACTGTCACGGATCTTCCTCCAGACTTTGCCTCACTTAACACCTCTCATGAGTATTGTGGTCTATGGCACAGACAGACTAAAGTCAATGGCAGATGAAGAACCTCCACTCATTACAGGCAGCAAGTGAAATGAACACAGAATAACCTATATGAATGTGCAGGATAGTTGTAGCTATGCTGGTTTGGGGACCTGAAGAAGAGTTCTGTGTGGCTCAAAATCTTTTATCTCATTTTACCTCACACACCTTGTCTCCCTAGGTAAGTATTGTTACTATATAGCCTTCTTGTTACCATGAGATAGAATTTTGGGTTTGATTTTTGATACTTTTATGGTCTTACTAATGTGAGTGAACAAAGATAGTGTGTGTTGCTTCTGCATAACCAGATGGGGTTTAGAGTACAATGAGCAGAGATATGGAAGAGAGTTAAAGGGTTACTGGGTCTGGTGAGAGCGTAATACATGAGTGTACACTTGACAACTGCCTCTACTGCTATCTCCAGACCAGGCCAAGTCAGGAGGGATAAGCGAATGTGGGGGCAGTCATAAGAAACACTGATCCAGAGAAATGGCGACCTGAGGCAGTACATATCCTCACTCCTTGCCTCTACCCAGGGTACAAAAGAAGTGGTACCAAAGCCCCCTGACGCATCATCATCATCATCATCAGTCCCTTGACTGAGGTTGTTGGGGCGCCTTCATGACAACGTTCTTTATAGTGTCTCTCCATCTTTGGCGGTCATGTGCCAATTCTTGAGTTGCAGCAAAGCTCATCCCTGTCCCTTCTTTAATGTTGTCTATCCATTACTTTTTCTATCTGCCACGTCTCCTTTTGCCATTGACTGTGCCTTGCAGCATGGTCTTGGACAGACCTGATGATCTCATTGCGTGTCCATACCATCTTAGTTTGCTCTTTTTCACTCTGGATAGTAGATCGTGATGAGGTGCTATTGCTGAGTTGATGATGTTTCTGACTTCTTCATTCCTAATATGTGCCGTGTAGGGGATGTTAAGAAGTTTGCGGTATAGCCTCATTTCAAGGGCCTTGATCTTGTGCTCTAATTCTGCTGTCAGAGTCCAGGTCTCACAAGCATATAAAAAGATGGCGTGTACAAGAACTTGCATGAGCCTTACTTTTGACTTTAGGGGTATGTTTTTGTCTTTCCAGATTGGTTTTAATTTTGCCATTGCTGCAGTTGTTGTTGCTGTTCTGGCGAGTAGTTCTGGTTTTGTACCTGCATCAGAGATAATTGACTCTAGGTATTTAAATTGTTTTACTTCTTCCAATTTCTTTTGTTTCATGGATATTTGTGCGGATATACCCCTAGGATTGTTGGTCATGAGTTTTGTCTTTTCTGTGTTTATTTCCATGCCATATTTTGTTGAATTTTTATCTAGGCATTTAACAAGGTTATCTAGTTCTTTTTCACTCCCTGCCAACAATGTCATCTGCGAAGCGTAAGTTGGTTATAGATTGACCACCAATATTTACAGTTCCAGTGTGGTCATCTAGAGCATCTATCATGATACGTTCCAGAAAGATGTTAAAAAGTGTAGGAGAGAGTATGCATCCCGGTCATACTCCTACAGTGGTACAGAACCAGGCACCATTGAATAATACTGCACTACTGGCCTTTTCATATAAATTTTTATTTATGAGTTAATAATGGGTTTTTAATTATTTTTAATTATGAGTTTAATTAATGAGTTTACTGTTGATGTTAAATTGCTTCATTGTTGCCCACAGTGCTGCATGCCAAACTCTGTCAAAGGCCTTTTTAAAATCAATAAAAACGAGGTACAGGTCTTGCTGATGTAAATTATATTTCTGACAGAGTACAGATAGGTTGAAAATCTGTTCAATGGCACTCCTGCCTGATCAAAAACCAGCTTGTTCTTCAGAAATAATCTTCTCAGACTGGGGTATTAGTCCGTTCAGTATGATGTTCAGCATCACCTTACTAGGGTGACTAATTAAGCTGATGGTCCTGTAAGTTTCACATAACTGTAGGTTTCCTTTCTGAGGAAGCATTATAATTAGTGATTGAGTCCAAGTTGTTGGCCATTCTCCACTCTGCCCTATTTTGTTGCAAATCATCATGAGTATGTCAACCATACTGCTGCCTCCATTTTTCGCAAGTTGAGATGGGATGTTGTCTATGCCAGGTGATTTGCCTGCTTTTAGTGATTTAATGGCTGCTTCAACTTCCTCCCATAGGATGGAAAAGTTTGTGTCTTCTGTTGGGTTGTTAACTTTCAGAACATTGGGATCCTCATTGGAGTTATAGTTGTAGAGCTCAGAGCAGTATTCCGTCCATCTGTTTATTAAGCCTTTCTCTTCAGTGAAGCAATTGCCAGTTTTGTATAGTGCTTATTCTGTGTTCTATAGTCTGTGTTAACCCTTTAATAGTTTTAAAAGCTTTCTTACCGTTGTTTGCATTTAGGCTTTCTTCAATCTCTAAACAGCAGTTTTCGATCCAATTTTGTTTTGCTGCTTTCATGCTGGTTTTTATTTTGTTGTTAATTATCCTATATTGTGTTGCTCCTTCAGCTGATTTTTTTCTTTTTCCTAAATTCCCCTCTTTGGTCACAAAGGTTCAAAATCTCATTTGTAATCCATTGTTTCTTTTTGGGACGATACGTTCCTAGTATCTCTGTAGCTATTTCCGTGACTATGTTGTTGAAGCTTGTAGTGAGTGTTTCTACGTCTTGCTCAAGTGTGATCGGGAAGCAAATTTCCCTCCTATCACAGGTTGGAACTCATTGACAGTTTTTGGTCTTTAAGATGGTCCAGATTAAATTTAATGCAACTGTTCTTTGTTTTGGTAATCTTTTTCAGTCGTATCTTAAAACTCTTTAGGACCGGATTATGATCACTCCCAATGTCTGCTCCGAGGAAGCTACGTGTCTTGTGTACGTTCACACCTGACTGGAAAAGCTTTCTAATTAGGATGTAATCTATCTGATTACACAGTTGTCCATCGGGGCTGTGCCAGGTCCAACGTCTTGATGGTTTATGGGCTGCCAGTGTGTTTGCTACTACTAAGTTGTTGTAGCCGGCAAATTCCAATAATCAGTAGCCTCGGTCATTAGTCACTTCATTGCAGGAGGGCCCAATGAGATTCTGCCAGTTGTTTGTGGTGTCCATGCCTATTTTGGCATTCCAGCATTTGGTCTGCAAGGTGTGGTGCACACCTGGTGCTGCAGCCAACAGTGTCAGGATCAGCTTCCCACCGTGGGAGGGTGAAAAGCGAAAAGTTGTAGCCTGCTGATGACCTGTGTCCACACAAGTCAACCCCACCTCCTAGTGGTGCAGACTGGCAACTGCCTCCGTCAGGAGGTAGGCTAAAGGGGCTCTGGCCTCCAGGAGAGGGATGGGCTCCACCAGGTTTGAAATCTGCCCAAGACACTCCTCATGACAACTAACATCACTAACTCCATACCGGATCAGCCATCACCCAGGTTAACAAGGACTGCGCATTCCGTCGTCCACCAGGACAGTTGTGTTAAGTCAGCTACTGGTGAACCAAATACCTTGCGCACAAGACAATACCTAACCATAGGCATATGGAGTGTAAGATCACTAAATCAGACAGGTAAACTTAAAGAACTGACATACGAAATGAAAAACTATATCTGGCATATCCTTGGACTCTGCGAAGTAAGATGGAAAAATTTTGGGGAGCTCAGAACAGATGAAGGCCATTTGTTCTATTACAGTGGAGAAGAAGATAAACACCTTAATGGAGCAGGTTTCCTAATACAAAGAGACATCAAGGACTCAGTTCTAGCTTGCTGCCCAATATCTAGCAGGATCATGTGCATACACCTGAAAGTTTCACCGTTCAACGTTACCGTCATTCAAGTGTACACACCGACTACTGACTATGATGATGATCACATGGAAAGTTTCTACAGTCAACTTCAGGATGTCATAGATGCAATCCCGAAAAAAGACATTGTAATTGTACAAGGTGACTGGAATGCCCCCTGACTCATGACCCTCCAAAACAGAACATGACCATAAACCATAAGGGGTGATACCAGCAGCATGTACTACAAGTAGAAATAAGCTTTATTCTACAGGTAGAATAGGGAGGAGGTTGTAGGGAAAAGGGAAAAGCTCCACTGGCATACAGAGGTTTGGATGTGCTTGCCTGCTTAACCCCAATAAACACTGCATTGCCTGCTCTTCAGACATGTCTTCTTTCTGCCTGTGTGACAAGAACCAAGGGAAAGACTGAGTGAAAGCCCTAACAAGTATGTCTCAATCAATATACTTTCTTCAAAAGGAGATTTCCCCGACACAGTTTTGCTTTCATTTTTTGCTACGCTGACTAACAAACTCCCAGATGCCTTGGAGCTGGCAACATTTTTAAACATATGCAGATGAGTCTATTCATTTCTGAAGGCAACTTCTAACAGATCCTTTGTTTTTATAATCTGCAATTGAAAATAAATGTGCAAGATGGAATACATTAACCGCTTTCCTCTTCCAGTAAGTGACATTGTTTACTGATGAATGTTTTGTCAAGCACATTTCTGGCAATTTACATATTCATTGTTTCTCACAAAGGAAGGTCATTATTGATCAGGCTGAACTGAATAAGTGGAATGAAATGGTGGGACATGCACAGTGTGAAGCCAAAAGTCAAGGGACCTCTGTCTGAGGCATATAATGATGGAAGCATTCAGAGTGAAATCCAAACTTGTGTGAGCTTTTCAGGCCACAAATAGAGATGGTTGCTTCTAAGCTTGCAAAGTAAAAAGTACCTGCTTGTTCTTTGGTGCTTTTTTTCTGTGTGAGGCAAGATGGAAAGCCGTCAAAGCCAAAATACCTCACCAAAAGCAAATACTAACTCATGGTCTGAGACATCATTCCATTTGCAAATGGACTCATGTTCCACTGATTAGGATTGAGATACATTGGCAGAGTGGCCTGTGGAAATGTGCATACCTTCAGTTTGTCTGTTTTCTTCTTGCACATCTTCTGCCTGGCTTTATCTGTTTCTCTCATTCCTTTCCATGTAAAGAAAGCAGTAAGTATCACCTGATAGAAATGTAGCTAGCTACTTTAGCTGAAAAATATGGAAAATATGAATAAAATCTACCATTTCTTTTAGGAAAAACAAATATTTATTGATAGTGTATATTTCTTATATGTGTATTTTATAAAGCCATTATAAGCACAGCAATAGCTATATCTGCAGATAATACATCTGAGGTGTGTCTACACTAGAATGCAATGTCGAAGTAGCAAGCCCAACTTCGACATAGCATGTGCCACATCTATGCACAGCACATGCTACTTAGAAGTTGAGGTCGAAGTTAGATGGCAAGACATTGAAATTGCTATTCCTATCAGAAGATGGCAATAGCACCCTACCTCGACGTCTAACATTGACATAGACGCGTGTATGATGTTCTGCGTCCCTCTACTTCGAAATAGCGAGGTCTGCCATGGTGGCAATCAGCTGTTAGGCGGAGATGTGCTGTCCAGCCCCTGCGGGGTTCTATGATCTCTCCGCCCAGCAATTCTTAAAGCCGCAGTGACCCAGAAACCCCGTAGCAGGAAGCTAAGACTATGCAGGCAGCAGCCGTGCCACGAGGCACTCCTGCATGGCCCAGAGGGAGACCATGGCAGCAAGCCAGCCCCCTGAGTGCCCCCAGAGCCTTCCCCTGGGCCATCCCAGGGTTCCCAGGCCTCCAGCCGGCGGGGCAGGACGTGGGGCCCCTCATGGACCAACTCTGAGCTTCGTGACTTGCTGGGGCTCTGGGGTGAGGAGGAGGTGGAGGTAATGCAGAGCAAGTAATGGAGAGCAAGTGGCAGAACACGGAGGTGTTCACCCAGCTGGCTGAGGGCCTGGCTACCCAGGGTCACCCTGCCTGCACTCCTGACCATGTCAGGAGTAAGGTCAAGGAGTTGCGACAGGGTTACACCCAGGCCCGGGACTCGGCCAGCCGGCCTGGGACTACCCCTGCCACTTGCCCCTATTACCAGGAGCTCAGGGCTATCCTGGGCCCCGGGACACCTCCTCTGCCCCCAGCTAGCCTTGACATCACGGCCGACGAGCCCCAGCAGGCCTCGGAACCAGAGTCAGGTCTGGAGCCCAGCCCTGCACCTCCAGGGCCAGAGCCAGGACCCTCCACCGTGGCCACAGAGTGGTCCAGCGAGGAGGGGGAGGTCATGCTGGACATCCCTTCCTTCAGCTCCAGCCGGGCATCCACCAGATGGGCCTCCCCTGACCATGGCGGTGGACTGTTGGGTACGTACCCCACAGGGCACACACCCCCAGGGCATGGGGCGGGGGGCACCACTTGACCAGAGGCCTCCCACATTCCCAGCAGACCCCAGCCTGCCAGGGCCTGGGCAGACCATGGACCAGGGATGGTGCCACAGCCACCAGTGCCCATCAGCACCCTCACTCATGGACAGAACCATGCCCCACCTCCAGTGGGAAGTGGGAGGAGCGGACAACTGGAATGGGCCACCCACAGGACCACTGCACACACCAACAGGGGATGGGGGATGGGGACCAGATGACCCTGGGGGGGGATGGGGGAGTAGGCCACGGGTCAGGGCTCAGTACTCACAGCCTCTGTCCCCCCTTCCCCCTGTTTCCACAGCCGCACCATCCATGGTCCTGGACAGCCCCCTGAGACCTCCGGACCACCACTGCCTGCCCATGTCTCCCCCCATGTATATAGTTGTCCCCCCCCATTTATAGTTATTATAGTTGTCCCCACCACCGTATATAGTTTATTACAGTTGTCCCCACCTGTAGATAGTTATTTTCAATGATGCTGTTTGATATTATTTTTATATGCACAGTGGCAAGGTTTCTGGTTATTTAAACAATGAAGCAGTTTTATTTTTCAAAAACCCCGTGTCCTGTGTGCTTTTTGGTGAGGGCGGTGTGTGAGTGCTAGGGGCGCTGTGCAGGGGACACACCAGGGATGGCCTGGGTGGTGCTCACTAGGCCCCCTGGTCAAAGTACTCCCTCAGGGCCTCCTGGATCTGGACCCCATCCTGGTGTGCCTGGTCGCTAGGGGCAGCAGCCGGCTGGGGGTAGCCTGTTCCGGCCTCCAGCACCCAGCCCTGTACGAAGGCCTCCCCCTTGCTTTCCACCAGGTTGTAGGTCTAGCATAGTCCCGAATTGTGGAACACACAAGCATCATGGGTACAGCCAGGCCAGCCCACATATGCATCCTGGAAGCAGCCATGGTGGTCCACCATGGCCTGCAGGACCATGGACTGATAGCTCTTCCTGTTGATATAGCGCCCACCACTGTGGTCTGGGGCACGGATGGGGATGTGGGTCCCATTGAGGGCCCCAAAGCAATTAGGGAATCCCATGGTGGCAAATCCCATGACAGCCATGTCCAGGTCCCCAACTTGGATGACCCTCTGCAGCAGTGGGGCATTGAGCGCACGCACCACCTGAGGGGAGGGGACATGGTTGCCTGTGAGGGTATGCAGAGTGCGCCCCCCACCTGGGCCCTGCCTCCTGAGCCCCCCTCCCCAGGCCCCCCCAGGTCCTGCTCCCGGGCCCCCCTTGCCAGGCCCCCCTTCCTAGGTCCCCCTCCTGTGCCCTCCACCCCTCCAGTGGCTTCAGGCCCAGGCCTCCTTACCTCCATCATGACAGCCCCAACTCTGGCCTTGCCAATGCCAAACTGCTGGCCCATGGAGTGGTAGCTGTCTGGAGTGGCCAGCTTCCACACTGCTATTGCAACCCTCTTCTTGATGGTGAGGGCGCACCTCATCTGGGTGTCCTGGTGCCTCAAGGTGGGGGCGAGCCACTGGCAGAGCTCCATGAAGGTCTGCCGGCTTATGCAGAAGTTCTGCAGCCACTGGTCATCATCCCATTCCCCCATAACCAGGTGCTCCCACCACTCTGTGCTGGAGGGTTAGCTCCAGAGCCGACGGGGCACCTGGAGGAGGGGGAGCAGGAGGGCCCGATGGTCTGGGGCATCCCCTTGTGCCCCTGGAGAGGGTTCCCCTGCCATGAGCTGCTGGGCGGCCACCCCTGCAGCATCTAGCAGGGCGCCTGCCCCACAAGAGGCAGTTTGGAGGGCTTCCAGCTGCTGCTGGATGTCCATGTCTGTGGGCTCAAGGTCTGCGAAGCTTGTATGACCAACGCAGTGCTCGTGCAGTGCAGGCCAGATGTGTCTGGGGGGGCCTTTTAAGGGAGAGGCTTGCTATTGCCCTGGAAGGGCTAGTCTACCCTGTGACCCCATCCGCGGGCTTTCTTGGCCCCTTATTTCGAAGAGGGGTGCTTGTGTGTGTGGACACTTTGCTTTTCCTTCTAGGGCGGCCCCTTTCAATATTTCCCGTTGCTACTGCGACGTTGAACATCAATGGCACCAGCCCTGGAGGATGTGTGGACAATATGCGTCAAAGTAGCCTATTTTGATGTCGTTACTTTGAAATAGCCTACTTCAGTGTAGCGTCCTACTATAGACATAGTCCTGATGTTTGCTATATCACCATCAAATCATTTCCTGCTAAGCTTACACTTAGTAGCAGAGGTGAAAATCTGCTTTAAAAATATGCTATTTGAAAGATGTCAAAATACCAAGCTTGCACTGCTGCTTGTCAGGAATTGAGCATTGGAACTAAGGAGCGATACTAACAGGCTACTTCTACAGTGACCCCTCCCTTTTGAAAGGTGCATGCAAAAACAGCTGATTAAAAATGCAGGATTTTTTTAAAGCGGGGCCTCCTTTTGAAGGAACCCTCTCTATATGGCTGTTTTGGCTTTCAAAAACAGCACTTCTGGAATGGCAAGGGAATGTCAGTATGCAAATCAGGTGCTGCATATGCAAATCAGCACATTATTTCCATTTTCAATCGGCTTTTTTTGCATGTCTCTTTTGAAAGGGAGGGGCCAGTGTAGATGTAGCCATTATGTATGGAGAGAGTTTTATCTGTCCTGCTGCATCGTATTATGGAATACAAAATCTAAAACATAAGAACATGAGAACAGCCATACTGGGTCAGATCAAAGGTCCACTAGCCTAGTATTCTGTAGTCCAACAGTGGCCAATGGCAGGTGTCCCAGAGGGAGCGGACAGAACGGGTAATCATTAAGTGATCGCTCCCCTGTCACCCATTCCCACCTTCTGGCAAAGAGAGGCTAGAGACACCATCCGTGCCCATCCTGGCTAACAGCTATTGATGGACCTATTCTCCATGTAGTTATCTAGCTATTTTTTGATACTTAGTACAGTCCTGGTCTCCACAACATCATCTTGCAAGGAGTTCCACAGGTTGATGGTGTGTTTTATAAAGAAATACTTCCTTTTGTTTGTTTTAAACCTGCTACCCATTAATTTCATTTGGTGGCCCCTTGTCCCTTTGTTTGTCTTGTCTCTCCAATCTATCACCCTTGGCATCTTAACATGCCTTCGCCAGCTTTGCTCACATAGTAACAATGCACTGATTCACTTCCATGTTTCATTTTTCTACAGCGACAGTAGCAAGAATCCATAAAAAGCTGCTCCATACCCACTCAAGGGAGACCAAACATGCATACCAACTTACCACCCTCCCATGCCCCCAATAGCCTATATCAGTTTCCTTGGGAAAGGGGTGACAAAACACTCCATGTTCTTTATGAAAATGTGCTTATGATATGGATATGACATAACTGATGTTACTTACTGAGAGATGATATTATTTGAAAGATTTTGAGTTACCACATGACTATCCAAATTGCATGCCTGTATCATTTCTGTATCCAAAGTTAGGAACATTGACTATGGATCTGTACAATAAACCCTCGATTTAATGGACTAATGAGGGGGGAGGGAAGGGTGTCCATTAATGCCAAAAGTCCATTAAATCCGAATGGTTATATAAAATGATGATGCACTGACCTTCCCAGCCCATCACTCACTCCTCTCCTCTGCTCTCCCCCACTGTTCCCTTCCCCGTCTCCTGCCTCATTCTTCCCCTCACACCTTCATCTCCCTCTCCCAATTACCCAGAGAGGAGTTGCACGCTGGTCTGGCTCCTTCCACCCCTTGCGGCTGTTGGCACGCTCAGCCCTGTGGCTCCTCCAGCTCCCAACTCCAAGCCACCTGTGTGAAGGCAGAGCGTGACTGCCATCCCCAGCAGGCGGCAGCCTCTGACACCACAGCTGCTGCTCAGCACCATTTCAGCCAGCAGCAGCCAGGTGCCGACACACTCTCCACACACAGGGCTGAGGGAGGAGAGTTCCCGAACCCCACTGCAGCCCCCGCACCTTGCATAGCTCCTGATGCACCAGCTCCTCCAGCCACAGCAGCACCAGTGGCAGCGGCGGTTCCAGCAAGTCACCAGCATTTCTTTGGTGGCGGGGGGCTTCCAAAGTCCATTACTTCAGAGTCCATTAAATCAAAGCTTTACTGTATTTAAAATGTGCTACTTTGAGTGTCACCCACACTAGCCATTTGGGTACTACAATGAAAAAGCCAGACAGGGCTGATGGCCCATAAGCCCAGACAATGGACAGTGAAAGTGTCTGATATTCCTGTGGATGCTCCAGTCAGCCTGCACACGATTGCTGCTGCAGCCCTGCAGAGACGGGGGGGCCAAGTCACCTGACACTGTTGACCCCTCTTCCCCTTTCGGAATGCTAGTGTTTTCCCACCTTACACAAGAACTATATAAGACAGGAAAGTGACATCATCATAGCTCTCTTCTGCCTGCCCACCCAAAGAGACACTGAAAAACACCTGGAAGCAAGAACAGAACGGAAGGGAGGGTTTGGCCCAAGCTGTGATGGGAATGGAGATTAATTTTCTGGAACATGTTGGGTTTTGATAAGAAGTAGGTTCTGGTTGGCTCCAGAGAAGTGGCATAGGAGCTAGTGCTCTGTCCAAGAGAAGAGAGATGAAAAGGTAACCCAGAAAGAAGGGAACTGAGTTTGGAGGATGGGTTGAAGAGGAGCTCACGCTGGCCAAAAGCACATTTGGTTTGTTTGGGTTCCTGAAAGGGGACTGATTTTTGAGCATGACCCAGATGAAAGACTGAGTAGGTGAACCTGTGGGAAACACAAAACCTTCATGAGGGGGAAACCAAGGCAGAAGTTGCCTGAAATGATATATTACTAATGGGAGGTGCTATCAAGCAGAGATACCCCTACAGTATTACGGACTACTGCAAACAACTTCTCACATGAGAACCTCAACAATCTTTAAGAGCCTCACAGTAGCCTTGTGAAGTATGTAACTCATACTTTACTTCCTGAGTTAACCGCCTAGTTGAGCAATGATTTTTGGATTCCCAGCAGAAGATAGCAAATTACCTCAAACTTGTGCATCCAACTCAGTGGACCATTGATCAAAATCATGGATATGTGGCTAGTTTGGGCTCCTAATCCTGTGGTCAGCCCACATTTTTTAGTCCAGTTCTGGGCACTGCTGTTCAGGGAGGATGTGGAGAAATTGGAGAGGGTCCAGAGGAGAGCAACGAGAATGATCAAAGGTCTAGAGAACATGACCTATGAAGACAGGCTGAAAGAATTGGGCATGTTTAGTTTGGAAAAGAGAAGATTGAGGGGGGACATGATAGCAGTTTTCAGGTATTTAAAAGGGTGTCATAAGGCAGAGGGAGGGAACTTGTTCTTCCTTGCCTCTGAGGATAGAACAAGAGGCAATGGACTGAAATTGCAGCAGGGGACGTTCAGGTTGGACATTAGGAAAAAGTTCCTAACTGTCAGGGTGATCAAACACTGGAACGAATTGCCAAGGGAGGTGGTAGAATCTCCATCACTGGAGCTATTTAAGAAGAGGTTAGATAGATGGCTTTCAGGGATGGTCTAGAAAGTGCTTGGTCCTGCCATGAGGGCAGGGGGCTGGACTTGATGGCCTCTCGAGGTCCCTTCCAGTCCTACTCTTCTATGATTCTATGGTTCTATTCTGGGAGTAATAATACCTGAGATCTCCAAGTGTAGGCCAGAGCACCAACAGCTCCTAGGATGACAAATTATTCTTTATAACCTATTTCTTCCGTGAATCAAGCAGAGTTTGCATGCTTTAAGGTTTTATTTGCTTAGCAATCTGCTTTGTTCTGTTTGCTACCTCTTTAACCATGTAAAACACACCTTTTGTAGGTAAGCTTGTTTCTTGTTTATAATATAACCCCATTTGCACAATTCATAATTAGTGTGAGGGGTAAGAGCCTGTGCATACCTTCCTTCACATTCAGGGAGGAGGCAGATTTCATAAGATGGCTTCAGGTTTGCACACCAAGGGAGATCAGTACATGAATACTGGGGCAAGTCCCTTAATCTGAGCTGATCTCTGTGTCTATCCTTCTGCAGTTGGGTTTGTCCCTGACTCTGTATGTGCTGGAGGAGGCTTCATAGTTACAAGATGATAGGTGTATTTGGTCTCCCAGGCTGCCACAACAGGTCTAGTGCCCTCAGAGTTTCTCCTCCTCTATGGCATTGTAATGAAACTTTGAGGATAGAAGCACACTTTGACATGACATCTTTCAGGTGTATTCTATACTCCTGGAAAAGCAGTGGAAGAGGAGAGCGAGAAAACCAGACAGAAAAGCACCACCCGATTTGGTGCTGCTGCTATAATAATTCTCAGATGCTGTTTCCAAACACACACATGAATAATATTTTTGAAGCATACAGGAAGACTGACTGCTTTACATTGTGTAATTAGAAGAATGTGAATGGAAACAGGACATTCATCATAAATAATCCTTCCAGGAGGGAGCTTGTTGCATAGTGAAACATTTTAAGTACCTTATTTTAAATTTTTATAATACAGTGATACTATCAATCAAGGAAGGCAATCTTCATGGAAATATTTAGCCTTTTATCATGTGGGGTAAAGACAGCAGACTCAGTGTCAAGGGGTAATGATTCTCTGAGTGGAAGAAAATCAATAAAATATATATAGCTGCTGTGAGTATGAATTAGGAGAGTTCTTTGCAACACTCTTGAGCCTTAAATTATTTCTAATGTTACTGATATTACTTTAATAGCGATAATTTAATAATCCATAATGGGCATGCTTCCTCCTTGAGAAAAGCATCCTCAGAACTGAAGATTAGCATTAGATGCACTGGGCCATATTTGTTCTTGGTGTAACACTATTAACATGACTGGAGCTATATTAGGAATGTACATGTGCCTGAATATATAGTAATCACCTCTGCTTTTTTGGTTTTAAAAAAAAAAAAAAGAGGAGCTGGTACACAGCTGCTCCCCACCTTCTCCCCCAGCCAACTTGCAGCTGGGGCTTCCAAGGTGCTGTTAATCAGAACTGGCAAAAAATGCCCTGGTAATTACTCTGCACAGCTGCACTTAAGTAAGATGGACCTTTGAGCGCATGGAGAACTGGATTGGGACTCAGTAGATATGGGTTCAATTCAATTCAGTTCTTGACTCAGGCTCAAATTTTCTGTGGCAAATCGCTTAATCTACCCTGCATCTTAGTTCCCTGAATGGAAGCTGGGGCAGGTTGAGAGGATAAAATCTATTGATGACTATACTATAGTGGCAGAAGCCAGGCAGATACAGACACGAGCGCTGCTAAGTTGTCATGTTTTATAGCCTCTTGTGGATGGATCTGATCATTACAGACAACTAGTGAATATAACAGTAACAGCTACATTTTTGTAAAAGGCGGGTGATAATGCTTAGCAGCAGTTCCTTTCATTACAGGATCTTACAATGCTTTACAGTAGTGTTCCCCAATTTTATTTGGCCATTGAACACTTTTAAATTCAAAAGAATTTTGTGGAACCCCATTGCCAGGCTCTACCCCTCAAATCCACCCCCTCATTCCTCCAAGCTTTACTCCCCATCCCCAGGATTAAGCCCTCTCACTCTCAAACCTGTCTCCCACATCCCCAGGATTAATCCGCCTCAGCTGCAAACTCTGCCCCCAGGACTAACCCATCCATGGCACTGGCTGGGGAGTCAATGCTGGGCAGCCACTTATGCCCAGAGGAAGGAAGGCTGGTGTGGATGTGTTTCACTGGTGGGAATGAGCTGAGCTGCTGAGCTGAGCAAGCTGCTGAAGTGTGGCCGCTCAGGTAGTGGGGTGAGTAAAGGGCTCTCTGTGGCACCTGCCCTGCCACCACTGAAATCATGGAACTAAATTCAGTTGGTTTAATGGCCAGATCCCTCTCACCATCCTGCTGGCTGTTAAACCAATTAAATTTAGTTCTACTGCTTCAGCGGAAGCAGGGCAAGGACCTGCAGAGGACTCAGCTATTGTGATAGATTTTTTCCCCCGGAACCCTTATTTTCACTTCACAGAACCCTGGGGTTCCTTGAAACACCATTTGGGAAACACTGCTTTACAGAGATGTGTAAATATTTAATATTCATCTGCCTATGTGTAGTTGAAAGCCCATACTATAGAATGGATGTACTTTGTAAAATATAAACCGGCGGAGAGCTTAAAAATTGTACAGTAATAGACAGCAAATCTCAGTGGTACTTAAACATGGTGATTTCCTAAATAAAAAGAGTTTTCAGCTGTGCTTGTAGCTGCTTCTCTTGCTTCACGCTAGTTTAACAGACATTCTAGGCTACAGAGTAACATACTGGCAGAGTGGCATTCCTGGAATATTATTCTGTAGCTGGAACATACTGTGTATGTCCTGCAAATGTACCACCTGGGCCGGTACAATATGTATTTTACAAATTGGAAGATGTCCTTACCCCTTTGGACCATTCTGCTCTGTAGCCTCATTTTGTTGATAATTCCCCATAGAATTCAATGGGGAGCTCTGTTTAAAAATAGATGAAATATGGACACTGAAGAGGAAGGAAAGATTAAATGCCACAGAGAGTGGGGTAACGTGTGCTTAATGCTTGTTGTTGAGCAAAGTGGGAGTGGATTCTGTAAATGAGTTCTGGGAATGCTGATCTCCAGGCTGTGGCTGTCACAGGTGAGGGGTGTTAATTAGCTACACATGCCTTATAGTTAATTAGACAGAGAGCAATTGGAGGCTGATAATTCACATGGAATAATTCATTATCCAGCACTGTTATGTGGTTGTCACATACAAATTGTCAATTGGAGTTTGTGCCTCCTACTATAAAATTATATTTTTGGCTATCATGGGGACTTCAATCACTGTATACTTTAAAAAAATAGGACAAGAACTACTCTCTAATTATGATTGTCTAATTTATTGCTCTCCAGTGTATCTATCACTGTAATATTACACCGCAGTGACCATTCATTTTCCATCAGATAGAAGGATCTTTTAGGTTCCAGTTGTTCCTGTCACTTATGAACTGACCATTATTTTTAATTACTTCCCATCATTGGCTGCAGTTATTGGTTCTGGTGAGGACCAGAAAGTGGTAAGACAATTAAAGTGAAACTTTTCCTTGGGATTTTCACTTTAGCAAGCTGCAAGGTGCACCAAGAATCTTGTGAAAAACATGAAAAAGTTGGATGGCTTTTTTAATGACTCAGACGTTCAGATAAGCATCAGGACACTCAGGTGGTTACCGGAAGAGAGAAAAAAAAAAGCATCCTTTTCCCCGGAGCCTGTTGCTCATTACAAGCAACACAAAATTTTTCACTGTGATGACAGAAACAAAGAAAAACATGCCCCAAAGCCTTCTAAGATGTCTACTGAGAGGCTTACAGTGAAAACATTGGGTAGCTGTTTTCCACAGTTACATGGATAAGTAGGACTGAAAGACTGTGACAATGAGCTCACTAACATTTGTTGGCTAAGATTATGATAGATTGAGTGAGCTGAACATTTTTCAGTTAGAAGGCCAGCAAATTTCCAACTGCTCAAGGAAACGTGCACACAGGGAGATACTGACATGGTACAGTAACAGTCAGGAGATGTGTGAATATGATATCTTTGGCTATCTGCTTCTCGATAGTGAGTTGAGAATTGAGTATTGGAAAGCACAAAAATTCCAAGTATTAGACCTTTGAGACTGAACTGTATGGCGGACTTTGAGGCCAATATATAACAGTTATTACTGTCAGACAGAAATTCTTCCCTGTACAGTTTCCAGACAACACCTCGTAAGACCCATAGTGATGCTATAGGTGGGAAGACACTTCAGCAGAGTGGCTATTCAGGGTGTTTTTTCACCCATGCTTATATTGCTCCCATTAAATAAGAAGCTTCAATGGCAGGGCACCAATCACTATTCTAGCTGAAGAGGTTAGACATTGGTTTCAGATGGCTGTGCTGCTGCCTTGAGACATGGAATAGGATGAATCTATCCTCCATCCACAATACCTGCAAAGTTCTCAGCACAAATTTGAATGCCTTGAGCTTCTTGGAAAGAAAACCAGGCTTATAGGTCTTTCCTGGGAGAATTCATTCTTCTAGCAAGAGAGGACTATGAGAAGAACAAAAAAGAAAGAAATACAATGACTTCTTCAGAAAAGAACCTCTAGGTAGCCACTAGAAAGACAATGGGCCAAAAGGTTGGCTTGAAAAAACTCACGTATCTTGACTCCAATAAGGTGTACATCTTTTGTTAGAGCTGGGAGTCATCAGATCAAAGGGCAACAAAGAGTTAAAAAGTGTCATGACTCCTTCAGAGAGGGGACTGAGTCACCGGGGCTGTCCAGAATGCCAGGGAAGTTCTGAGAGGGAGAAGCAGACACAAGGAAAGGTAAGCCTGAGGGAAAAACTAGACATGCTTATAGTTATGTTTTATATGTTTTCAATGAAAGGCTTTTGTGCTAAATGTCTGCTTTAAGGAAGGAGATTGGTCACTGATTTACCTCTCCCACTGCACCAGAGGGAACAGAACTACAGAGTCTGCACCTAAGTCAGGAATGGTGAGACAACCATGTTTGATACACCTGGAACTGCAGCCCGGAGCCTGTGTCTGACAGTGGGAGAATTCCATGATTTCCACCCATGGGCCAGGTGATGACTAGAAGCCTGAGATGTAGAGGGTTGAGTATGGAGAGGCCAAGAACAGTCGAAGATGCATTTTGCCCAGTAATTCTGACACTCTGATTGCAACATTCAGACTTCACATTGTTCAGACAGAGTTATGATTATGTTTAAGATTTTCTGAACCATTTATTCACCAGGGGTGTATTTTACCAACATTCAGTGGGATACAATAGCTATGGAATTCCATATGGTTTCTGAGATAATGGATACAAATCTACCCTACTGTATCTGAAGCATTCAATAGAAATGTAATCTATCACATGTAACTGCTGCGAACAGAATCTCTCACCTATACAGGAATGTCTCAGCTACAGCACATTGCTGCAGAAAACACCACATTCAGTGGCACCATTGTGCTACTCAAGGCCAATTTATGATTTATATGCAGCTCTGCTTTGCAGCAGCTGATCCCATCTGCTCTCTGATCCCTGACAACTTCAGCACTGGCCAGCAGTGATGGGAGAGCAGTGGCACACTCATACCCCATTTCCACCCTGTCTGCTCCCTTAGAGATGGCTTGTACTTCTGAGGCCACGTGGGAGCAACTCACTGTGCTCCCTGAATGCATGGCCTTGTAATGGGACCTCAAAGGGCCAGGTGCAATCTAGCCTTATTTGGTGACATGTTAAAGAAGTCGGAGAGCATAGCATAGATGGAAACAATCTGGTGACAGCTGTTTGAGTGTACTGGGCCCAATCTGCCCACCATTAGTTAGGGATGTAGGAGGAGAATGTCCGAGGCACACAAATGGACACTGCAGGGTGCTGTGTTTGGGTCCCACAACACTGGATTGGTTTGCTCTTAAGCTTCCCAGTCTGTTATCTGTTCAAGGAAATGGGACCTCACAAACCCAGTTGTTCTAGGCTTCCAGAGCTAAGGTGACTATCCGTCCTGTTTTGACTGGGACAGTCCCGTATTTCAGGTGTTAGGAAGGTATCCTGACTTATTTTAACTAAAGGGCTAATTGTTCCATATTCACACCCTCTGCTGAGCTATCCTTCCCCCAGGTCAGCACAGCCACAGCTGCAAATACCAGGTGCTGGCCAGAGAGCACATGTAGCGTACGCTGACTGACCTGGTGTGCAGGCAGCAGCAGGAGCAGGAGTCAGCAGGGGCTGTGCCATAGGTAAGGCAGGATATGTTGGGGTGGGGCATGGGATGGAGGAGTGTGTGTCCCCTACAGTCTGTTTTAAAATTTGAAAGGGACCTGTGGTCCCAGGCAGCTGCCCTCCAGCTAGAAAGACCCCCCCGCCAGCCAGCTGCAGCCCTGTTCCTGGCTTCAGGTGGTTTGAAGAGAAGCTAGGAGCCACGCCCATGGGGCTGCAGCCCCATTCCTAGCACCCTGAGGCTTGGAGTAGCCGGGGAGCACCCCACTCTCAGGGCAGTAGTGCCTAAAGGGCAAATGCCCCTGAAGCTTGGAAGCTCCCCTGCTGCAGGGAGGCAGCCAGATCCTTGTGCCTGCCAACATGGAACAGCTGGGGTGCCCTCTGTTATGGGGCAGCTGTGGAGGAGTTCTCCCTGCTCCTCGCTGGGGCAGCAGCTCCACTGTGCCTCATTTGCTGCAGCATTCCTCCCTGGGATCCCCTGCAGGGCAGGAAGCTGCAGCCCCTATACCCAGGGCCACCACTGCAAGGCAGGAGCCCCCACTCCCACCCCCACCCCCGGTCCAGTGCCCCACGGCAGGGCAACAGCTGGGAGTGGCAGGGCTCAATCCTGCGTTCCCCATATGCTCTCTGTGGAGGAGAAGCCTCTGGAGCCCCGGGGGCAGAGTCAGGGCAGATTAACCTCCTGTGGGCCTGGAGCTCAAACATCTATGGGGGCCTTTAGGGGAGCAATGGAGTATGGTGCAGGACCGAGAGGCAGGCCCTTCTACAGAGCAGTAATCGTTTACTTGTAAGTACATATTTTAATTGTTTTACCTATTATTAGTTATAAAAATGTCGTGTGTCTTTTTAATGGGTGGTCAGCAAACAATGATATTTTGAACGTTTGTACAGCTTAGGTCTGATTGATTTCCATTGAACTCGCTGAAGTCCAAGCAATTTTACCAGGTGTCCCGTATTTGGCATAGAGAAATATGGTCACCTTAGTCAGGGCCAGTCGTGAGCACCTTGATTCTGCAGTAATTTAACCTTTTCACAGACTTCTAACCTTGTGGAGACTCTAGTTTTCAGTTCACCTCTTTCGGGGCACATGAAAAGCAAGCAGACTCAAAGGCCTTGCATAGCATTTCAAAAACCAATCATTCTTTCTACTCGCATAAGAAATATACAGTGCTAGACAAAACCATGAGATAGCTGTGTGCATTTTCCTGTCTCAGTTTCCTCAGCATACTACTGATTTTGGGGCTTAAGGCAGAGTCCTCTAAGGATTACAGGAGTCCCGTTTCTTGCTCCTGGATTCTCCTCCAAATCATGTAGTCCATCTGTTTCTGTCTCTCCTCTGCAGCCAGTTTAGTTGTTTTCTTGCCTGGTCGCTTAGTTAGACAGGATACTGATGCTACAACAAAGAATATCCCCCGGTGTTTCTTTCTACCCAAGCTTCATTTGTGAGTTCCACTTAGTTTGTCTCCTGACGCTCGCTCTCTCTCTCTCTCTCTCTCTCTCTCTCTCTCTGTGTGTGTGTGTGCGAGAGAGAGAGAGAGAGAGAGAGAGAGAGAGAGAGAGAGCTCACACCTGACCTTTGTTCTCCTGTCAGGGTTTTCCCACTCTTCAAACCCCAGTCTTCTGCTGAGTTGATGGAGGAAACTCTTTTTTTTCAAGATGCAATTACTTTTTTGCTCTACCCAGATCAGATTTACAAATTGCAGGCTGAAGAACATGGCAAGGTATACAAAAAGGCAAATGTTGGTTCTGCCCATTTAAAGCCGATATATAGCTTTGCCGCCATCCACATGGCTAAAAAATGTTTCAGGAACAATATAAAGTTACAAAAATGGAAGCTTAATTTTTAACCAGACTTTTCAGGCACTGAGAATTATTATTTTTAAAACAACAGGGCTACCTCTATTATGTCTCCTGCACATGTACAACTTGCATTGATTGTAATATGCAAGTGCCAGCTGGATTAAGCTCTAGTGGGGTCCAATACCACTGATCACATTTGTGTGCAGTTACACAGGTGTAAACCCATGCAGTTAACAGCAATTTGCATCCGTGTAACTGAGAGTAGTATTTGACCCTGTGGTTTGCAGTTTATGAAGATTCTGTTAAGTATGTTGACTACAATCCCGGTTTGTCTATTTCATAGCCTGGTGTTTGGATAGGCAGCCTTATACAGACTCTGTAGCAGCTCTCTCTCTTCCTCTCCACCCTTATTTATGTCAGATTTTGATGGGATGTGGTTTGGTGAAGAAAACAGAGCCAAATCTCCAGAGGCCAAATTAATCCAGGTACAACCCTAATATAGTACCAGTCCCGGAAGTCAATTATACATCAACTACTTGGCAAAGACCCCTAACACCTGCCAGAAATGAAGGGAAAATGGAATAAAAACAAGAGGGCATAAGAACCATGGCAAAGTGATGTGGGGAAAATTTCTTATATAAGTAGTCAGGGGAAGATGGAGATACGCTTTCTCTCTCTTCCGTCCTGATTTTTCCTTTCTCAGGAATTATACCCACCAGTTTCACCAGTTTGTATTAGGTTCTGTTGGGTTGGTTAAATTTTCTCCAGTCTTTAGCTATTTTGTAATTTCTTTCTGATATTACTAATAGAGTTGGAAAAAATAGGGCTATAAGTCATTGTGACTGTTCAAGATATAATCTGCAAATGAATCTCTTCTAATGGCGATCTGAATGTAATAGCTTTGCAAATAAATTCTATTCCCACAAACATTTGTGGGACAGCTGTTTTCCATATGCATTTTTCTGTGTTCAGCTGCAGTCCTGTATGGAATGAGAGATTGGTAAGAAATAAACTTCTGAGATTGTTTTTGAAAAGTAATTGAAACCTCTGCAAATCGTTAATGTGATGCAGTACTGAAAAAGAAATCCCCAGGCTGAGAACTTCCATATCATCTTCCAGCTAGGAATAAATTGCACTGAGACACAAGCACTGGTGTCTCCTTAAGTCGCCAGCTTCATCATGTGAGGATCTACAAGCACTGGAAAGGCTAGAAGTTCTTTTTCCATGTATTCAGACTGCAGATATCTTGTGCTGGAGGAATTTTACTTCCAACCCGTGCCCCACAGGACAAAACTGAACTACTGCTCTCAGAAGGATGGTGAGTTAGTTCAGGAGGTGGTCAGTGCATTTATACATTGCACAAATCCATTTGGCCTGACACCCCAGTGTTTGGGGCAATGTTGCTACTCTTTCCTATTCCCCAGAGGATTTGGTATAGTGTGGATGGAAAACTTGAACAGTTGAGGATGCAGATATTGGTCCTCTACTCCCACAATGTTTTCCCATGGAGCACCACTGATTTATACGTGCTTAGCTCTTTGCAACAGGATTTTGTCCTTCATTAAAAACTTCTGGACTAAAAATGCTATATGGAAACTGCAGCTGAATGTTAGCAGTGGTAGCATGAAGAAGACCTTTAATACATTCATATTTCGGGCTATTGATACCTTTGCTACGAAAATCGACAGGACTTGGTTTTGTTTTGCTCTTTCAGTGAGCCAGCAAGCAAAACAGCATTGTCTACAGGATTTGCTAAAGGACAGGCATGACAAGCATTCAGAACTACCACTGCCACAGGTGCTGACTTGTATTTTTCCCCAGTGGAAAAATTTCTCCTCTATCCTTTTCCCGAAGGCCCTACTCCTGCTCCCCACTTGCCTGAAGCTCCCACATCTGCTACTCCCTCCTCTCCCACCTGAGAGCCTCCCTCCATCTGAATAGTTGGTTGAGGACTGCGCCGCACATGGATGCACTGTGGCTGATGGGTGCTGAGCACCCCTTACTATCTTCTGTGGGTGCTTGAGCCCTGCAGCACCGTGGAGCAATCAGTGTAGTGAAAGGAAACTACCTACAAGAAGAAGCAGCTTTTCAAATGTTAACATCTCCACCCATGTTTTTATATACCAGTATTCCCATTTGTACCCTCATCAGGTTGCTCAGTTATAAAGATACAGGTTGAACCCCTCTAGTCTGGCACTCCCTCATCTGGCAACATCCATAATCCAGCATTATTTGAGTTAGCCGGACGACCATTTATCATGTGTATGGCCAAGCTTCCTGTAGACCCATAAAGTTTGTTTACAGCCGCCAGTCCTGGCTCTCAGTGTTCTGGGCTGTTATTTGGCTGTAATTTACCCCTAAATGTCTTCTAAGAGCCCGGTAAGCTGTGGAAATGTTGACAGTGCTGCTAGACAATATTGACTTCCAAGGGCCTGGCATATTCTCATTTGGCACCGGTCAGGTCCAAAGGGACTAGAGAGGTTCAGCCCGTATTAACTAAGGATTATTATTTTCTGCTTTAGATTAGGAGTGGTCAGTTTTTTGCCTAATGTACATTTCTCTTTTAGAACCTGTAAATATCACCATAAACCTGGCTGAGTAAGCTGGGAATGAAAAATCTGATCTCCAAATTCAGCTTGTGTACAGACAGCTAAGCTGTTGGCATCTTAAAGCCTTAGAGCACACACTAGATTCAATGACTGGGCAGCAAAGTTCCTGCCTGGTGGCAGGCGTAGCACAATATTTAAGTTTTTTGTTTCATTTTGTAAAATTTGAAATAGTGTAGGAATCAATTTTTTTTTCTTGTGGGTCCCTCTGTTGAATATTTCCAGGGGAGCTTTCACAAAGTGACACATAAAGGATTTTTGCTATAGAATTTATTGGAGTTTTGTGGGTCATACATCATTCATCCCAAGTATTCATTGGGCACTGGAATTAAATAAGCCTAAACAAAAAAACAGAGTCTCAAAAGCCTGTCTAAAAGTCCCATCTCCTTCTAGTGGCTCTGGTTTCATTATCACGTTATCATTTCTGATTCATTTGTCAGTGCTTCCCAGGGTAGACTTGAATTTCTAACAATACCCTGCCTCCCAAATGTATAAAGCTCACTTTCTCCTCCTGTGCAGGACACTTTTAAGATATTAGCCCACTATCTACTACTTTTGCTGCAACATTCCTGAAAGTAATCAACTCTGGGAAAATCAGAGTGACACTCTAGTATGTTTTCTACTGCATGCTTTTTTTCATTAAAAAAGAGTTTTTCTGTGGAAAATTTAGAATTTTCACTTTTAAAACCCTGAAAAGTTTTGGTTCTTCAGCCAGATTATCTCTGTCAAAATGTATTGTGGCCATGAGATTCCAAAAATACATGGTAATGGCTCATTCACAGAGGAGACAATGGTGCATTGCAGGACGTGTGATCTAGCCAAATTAGGAGGATGTAACTCCTTTGAGGCACTGCACTGGCATTTCTGAATCTTTTTGATTGTTTGTTTTTGTTTTTGTTTTCGGGCCAAAAATTCTTTGGTTATTGACTTTTTTCCCCAAAAGTCAAATTTTTCCATGGAGGAAAAAATATTTTCTGATGTGTTGTACCCTAAATATATTATTTTACATCTCATGAATTGCTTTGGGCCTCACATGATGTTTTAATGCCTGGGCTCAGCAATACTGCATTCATTTTCATGAATGGCTGTTATTTTTAGAACAAGAAAGAGATATTGCATCATATGACCTAAGGTTCTCAGTCTGATACCAGTCAAAATAAGCAGTTCATAGCTCAAAATCAGTTTTGCCAAATAGTTATATAAAGTGAATAGATTTGTACCCATCGGAAGTGGCATGGTCATGAGGAAATTCGAAGCAGGCTAATAAGGCACTAATGTGCATATTCAGTGCCTCATTATCATAATGGCAGCTGCAGGAATTTCGAAGTGCAGCCTTCAATTTGCAGATTGACAGTGTAGATGGGGGCAGCTTTGAAATAAGTGCACCACTTCAACTTTCCCTTACTCTGATCTAGTTCGAAATTCATGCAGCCGCCATTATGCTAATGAAACACTGAATGTGCATGTTAGTTCCTCATTAGCCTACTTTGAATTGCCTCATTACCATGCCACCTCCGACAGGAGGTGGCATGTGTAGAAGCAGCCAAAGTCTATTAACAAACTATTTGTAAACAGAATTAAGGGACAAATTTGTGACAAATATTATTGAAATGAATCATCTGACCAGCTCTTATTTTGTGTTTAGAATGTTTTGGATTATTAATGGGACATGTTTTATGTAACAGAATTGCTCTAAAACAAATAATAAAAAAGCCTCACCCTTCCTGAGACATGAAAACAAAGAGGAAACAGTAATATTACAAGTTTTCAAAGCTGGGCTTCCAGCTGTTTCCTGCCAGCACTTTTATTCTATTTATGGTCTTCATTTTGAGATGTAACCACACCTCATCTCTTTCTGAGATGGTAAGGGAAATTGGAAGAGTCTCTCTTTAAAAAGTAACTCTTTAGTACCATTTCACAGGCTGAGTGGCAGATGCATTTACCGTGTTAACTCTGTGTCTGGGAGTGAGCCCACCAGCACTTGTAGACAGACTTGCGCTAGTGGGCTTGAATTAGCATTCCAGCAATAACAGTGTATACACGGCATCTCTGGTGGAGACCTGGACTAGCCACCCACGCAGTTAGCTAGGCTTGAAATCCTGAGTTTCCACTAGAGCCATATCATCCATGATGATGTTCATTTTGACCTGATAGATAGAGTCTGAGTATTTGCAATGTCCCTCCCTCTGAATTAACGTAAAGGCTTAGAGCACATCATTCCTCTCAACGACCAACCTGTGTACTGAAGCTGCTACCACAGATCCCTGAGAGGGGCCTCCCCTCAGCATTGTACTTCACACTAGTATCCTTGCTGACACCTTTTAAACACCCCTCTGGAGTTCACCAGAAGCAGAATTCCCACCATATGGCTATTCCACTTGCAGCTTTCTCTCTTTGAGGTTTGCAGTGAGCCCTCTACATAAGTGTGAATTTTACCCAAGGAAAGGCTCTGCTGTGGCTTATTTACAAGCACGTATTATGAATAGCGAGCTCACCAAAGGAAATGATTGATAATCAAATAGAAGAATTGGAAATTTTTAAAAGAAAACCTTTCTCTCCCCACTACTTACTCAGCAATCGTAAACAAATCTCTTATTTTCATTGACTCAGTGCTATTACCTAGGCAACCTTTGTAGCTAAAGTATTGTAAACTCTCTACAGCCTAAATTAGTCAGTTCGTAACAAGTATCCAACAGAAAGAAAATTGACAAGAGACTAGGGCACAAATGACCGCATCACTGAAATGATATGCTAGGGCTATGGCTGCACTATAAAATAACTTCGAAGTTGCTAACTTCAAAGTACAACTTCAAAGTAAGCAACTTCGAAGTAGAGTGTCTACAAACAGAAAGCAGCCCTCCCTTACTTCAAAGTAGGGTCCCTCTAATTCAAAGTGAAGTGTCTCCACAGCAACAGCCCCTACCTCAAAGGAAGGGGCCAGGATATGATGCAGGCAGGGGTCACATGGCCGACCCTTTAAAGGGCCCCTCCCAACACCCCCACTCTGCATCTGCTTAAGGCTGCCAGGATGCAGACAGCAGGGCAGACCATGTACTGGGAAGAAGAGCTGGAGAACATGGCTCACCAGACACTCCCCAAGGAGGATCTCCTCACCACTGTGGCCAGCACAGCCAGGTCACTCACCCAGGGCCCTGAAGCCCCTCCCCTGGGTGCCCCTGCTCTGGCACCAATGGGCCTTCAACAACAGCACTAAGTGGTGGGGCCAGCTGGTGCTGGGGGACTGGGATGGTGAGTGGTGGCTAAGGAACTTCAGAATGAGCCGGCAGACATTCAAGGGTTCAGCTGTCCAGCAGCACAGAAGTCCAGGAGCCATGACGGCTGTGGCTGCCTCTACCACCCTGGGTTTGGGCCCCCTGTGGGGCTGTGATGGGGCTGGGACCATGGGGAGGTAGGAGTGGGGTGGAGGTGCTGTGGGCTCAGCCTCCGCAGGGTGTGCTCGGGGGGGGCTGCTGGGGCAGGTGCGCTCAACCTGGCCAGAAGCAGCTACCCAGCTCAATGTGGGTGTCCAGGGACAGGTCTGCCACACAGTGGGCAGCTGTGGGAGGGGGGGCAGCTGCAAGAGAGGGGCTGTTGTGGGCTGGGCTGGTGAGGGGGCAGGAGGTTGGGCGAGGCGGGCAGCCAAGGCCTGACCTAGGGTGTCAAGGCTGCCAGCCCGCCACACCAATCCCTCCCGCGCCATCGCCAGCCAGTCCTGGAGCACACCAGTCATTTCTCTCATGACCATCCAGTTGGCAGCCACTCGTCCCCTGAGTGCCATCGTTGCATGGGCTGTCCGCTGCCACATGAGGATGCAGGTTGGGGCGATGGGACAGCCTTCTGGCCCCCTGCGGCTGCAGCCTGCTCCGATGGGCTGGGGCGGCTCCCCGACAACAGACCTGTGGAGACAGAAGGGTACAGGGGGGTGGCCCGTGAGTGTTGGGTCCAAACCCTGGGGGTTCGGGACCCTGCTCCACTGGCCCCCACCCTGGTCCCCTGCCGTCTGATGACCCATGGGCCCCATGTGATCCCGGGTGCTGAGGGATTCCCACCTGGCAAGGTTCGGGCTGTGTTCAGTGCCCCACTCCTTCCCCGGGCATGTGGGCTGCAGGGCTGTTCCAGGGGTGGGGGGAGCACCCTCCCCAGGCTTTGTGACATCCCGATTGCCCCATACCTACCGACTGTGACCTCCAGGGGCTCAGACGAAGCTCAGCTGGGTGAGGCATGGCTGGATGTCCCGGAGGGGAGGGCAATGACGAGGGTTTGCCAGAGCCCTTGTCGTCACCCTCGGTCTTGGTGGGCCGGTCCTCATGGGGGGGAGCTGGTGGTGCTGCAGGGGGCCGCCTCATCATCGGTGTCCATGCTGGGGGGGGCCGGCAGTGTCCACTAGGTGCTCTGGAGCGGCCACCTCCCTCAGCTCCAGGAGCCTATGCAGCTCCCCATAGTGGGGGCAGTGGGCAGGCCATGCCGCTGACCTGCTGGCAGCGTGATGGGCTTTGCAGTAGGCCTGCCTTGGTTCCTTTACTTTTATCTGGACACTGCTTCTGGTGCAGCCATGGTGGCCTCGGGTGGCAAGGCCACTGGCCAGCCTCTCATAGGCCTTGGCATTTTGCTGACAGGAGCTGGTTTGCCGAAGAGCCTCCTCCTCCCACAGTAGAGTGAGGAGGTCCTTCAGCTCCCCCTTGGTCCAGGAGGTTCCCCTGTTGGCATGCCCCTTGCCCAGGTGCTGGAAGCCCTCAGACTCATTGTCCGGGGCCTCTGCAGGGTCAAGGGGGTCCTGCTGTGCTGCCATGGTGGCTGGGGGGTGCGGACACTGGCTGGTGCATCAAGCAGGGGCAATCTGACTGTGAGCTCATGTTGCCCCTGCTTGTGGCGCGCTCTCAGCTTCCTGCCTGGGGTTGCCAGGGAGCTGGTTCTTGTCAGGCAGCCAGCAGGGACCATAAAGTCCTACCTGGGCTGGCCAGAGGGTCTGTGTGATCTGGGGGGCAGAGGGGGAATGCTGCTGCCATGGGTGGACCCCTTACTTTGCAGTAGTGAGTGCAGAACGTCTACACACACCCTACTTCAAAGTTAAACTTTGAAGTAGGTCACTACTCCATTCCGACTTCAAAGTTAGCCTTTCTTACTATGAAGTTAACTTTAAAGGACGGGAAAGCTTGTATAGATGTTCTGCAGGTTACTTTGAAGTAGCCCCTTACTTCAAAGTTAACTTTGAAGTAAGACTTTAGTTTAGATGCAGCCTTGATGTTGCATTGTTTAAGTTTTGCAAAGTTTAAGAGCTGATATCCTCCCACCAGGATCTTGTTCTTCAATAAACCAGATGCCAAGGGGACAACACCACTTATTAGATTTTATGTGAAGTAAGCCTTCCTATCAAAAAGTTTAGTGAGTTCAATGAAGTAAAGACTTTCTACTGCTCTCTGGAAAAAAAAAAAAAGAAACAGGAAAACAGGAAAGATCAGAAATATCCTCTTACTTCAGAGACACACGTGCTTGGAACAAGTTTGCAAAAAAACAAAAAAAAAACTTTCAGAATTGATATTTTATGATATTTTGGTTATTCTGATCAGTTTTAAACAGGTTGATGCCTGCTGTGTCAATGAGGTGGAACTCTAAGGGTGACAGCAGCATTTACATTCTATTACAGATGATGAATTGTTAATCGTTGCAGTGTCTACTGAGATAAAATAAAGCCCAATTTAAATCATTAATCTGTTTTTTACTTTAGTGATTCATCTTTGCCACATATAATTTAGCAAGAACATAAACGCTATTACATAGGCGAGGTGAAACTCATAGCAGTTTACATTTTAATTACTTATTCCCTGCCCTGTAGACCAGAGTCTATCTGCTACTCTGTGTTTGTGAGTTCCTGTCACAATGGAGTCTGTCTTGGGTGGCCCCTATGACCTGCTGTAATAAACATAATTTGTAATAATAATAATAAATTCATAATAAACCCTATGGTGCTGTAAGGTTCAGAGTCACAGTAATATTTTCCAGTCTTTAAATAAGCAAAACTCCCACTGGGTAAACTCATACATTAATCTCCATGTCACTCAGAATTCAGTGGAAGTTTACCAGCTTCAGAGAGTCATTCTTTGACATCAGTGGGCGTTTTGCTTATTTACACACTGCAGAATTTGCCCATTAGCAACATCATATTTTAACCCTTACTGATGCTGATTTTATCAGGGCCAATTTTTATTAATTATTATCTTTTTTGTATGCTTATTCTTCAGCAGTGCTTATAACTCTAATTAGGGATCAGAGGTCCAATGTGCTCAGCACTATAAAGATGAGTAATGTGTATTTTTCCTGTATCAGAGATCTCTCAGTCTAGGGGCTTGTCTATGCTTACTAGAAGACTGATACGCTGGCAGTCTATCTTCTGGGGTTCAACTTAGTGTGGGCCTAGTGGGACCATGCTAAATTGAATGATCAGGGCACTGCCAATGACTCCAGTGCCCCTGGAAGACATGAGGAGAAAGAGAAATCAACAGGAGAGTTTCTTCTGTAGGTCTCCCACTGTGGGAACACCAGTAGAATCAGTTTAAGCTACTCCAAAGCCACCTATGCAATTTTCATAGCTGGAGATGCATATCTGAAATCTATTTTTTTGCCCTCGTATAGACCAGGCCTAGGATTTATAGTCACTGCCATGAGAGGATCTTACCTCTTATCCTATGACTATTTACTCTCTTTAGAGCCTTTGATGTAAGATTTTGTCAAAGGCTTTTGAAACTCCAAGTACAGTATAACAGCTCGATCACCCTTGTCCCTCTGTTGGCTGATACCCTCAGTGGATTCTAATAGATTGGCAAGCATAATTTCTTTTTACAAAACCAGGCTAACTTTTTCTCTGAAGTATCATGTGTCTGATATTTTCAACCAATCATGGATTTTAGAGGTGCAACATGTACAACAATTTTGGTAAGAGATTCTGCATGGAACATACTATGATGCCTCAAAAAACAAAAACTTCACCCGTACCATTTTGCTGTGCTCATCAATTTGTTTGAATGACGAACCATGAAACACATTTTGTGACATGTAAAGATTTCGTTCTCTGTCAGAATACTAGCCCAACAGTCTTTGTGTGCATGACAAAGTACCAAGCCCTTTCTGGGACGTGTTAAAAATAAACCCAAGGCTTCTTCCAATGAAATACAAACACAGAAACATCCTCCATTAGTAAGATAAAGTTCCTGAGATCCTGCCAGCCTGCATCTAATTGAGCAAAGTGGAGCATAATGAATCATGAAACACATTCTGTGACATGAACAAATTCCAGATTCATCCAATGTAGTTGTGTGCGCACATTAATAAACCACGCTTGTGAGTTAGTAGAAAAAGTTTTTCTATGAGCAATTTACTTGTTTAAGCATTCAGAGGATCTGTGTGGGCTAAGATCATACCCTGCAGCAGCCACACTGATGTGTGGCTCTGATTGGATACGAGTGGGATAAACATATTTCATGTCCATCTTGCAAGTGATTTCTGGATCCAGTGGAAAAATACAGTTCCAGAGTCACCCTGGAATTTAAATTGTTTTCTACAGAATTCAAGGTGTAAGATTTTACCTCTTAAAGGTGTAGTGGGAATTACCTTCCCTGCATAAGTCAATTTACTGTTTAATGTATGTATCTTTGAACCCGGGGTGGGGTGAGGACCTGCCCTTACCTTCTCCCCCTCATCAACCAGAGCCCCAAGCAACCATGACCAGAAGAGCCCCTGCTGGAACAACCTGGATAAGGCCAGACCTAGCACTTGACTGCCAGCCATTCCCTCCACCAGGTTGCCGCTAGCCCTAATACCAGTGCCAGGTCCACTGGCCCAGTGCCAGGCCACCGGCTGCCCCCAGCACCTGCTTACCCCCTGGCCCTAGTGCTGGTCCCTGTGCCAGGTCATTGTATGCCCTCAACACTGGGCAGCTCTTCGGCACCAGTGCCAGGTGGCCAGCCCTAGCGCTGAGGCACTCACCCTCCTGCTGCTGGCCTAAATGATGGGCTGCCTACCATCCCTAGCTGCCTCAGGCCAGAGCTGAGTTTCTGCTGGATTGACAGAGCATGCACTGGGCCAGGGCTTGGCTTATAGGAGGCTTAGCCTCTCCTGCCCTATTATACCCATATGCTCTGAACTAATTCTCCTGAAAGTTCCAGTTTCCCAAATTGCTACACAGAGCTTGAGTCTGAAGTTGTAAATCACTGTGTATGCAAATTTCCTAATGTTTTTTTTCATTCATGACTGCCGAATGGTGCCCATTCATGGAACGTCGTTTTATAAAAAGGCTGAGTGGGACAGAGGGAGGAGAAGGAGGAGAAAAAGAAGTAGTTCTTCATGGGAAAATGGGTGCTACATTCCATTCTTACCTCTCATTTTCAATTTCTGTCTGAATTCAAAGCAGCATGATTTAATTTTCTTACTGAATCATCCATAAATCAAATGGATTGGAAAGAAAGGGGTGAAGAAATGAAAACATCCCCATGGAAGATGCTAAATTTTGATGTCCGAGTTTTATCAAAATGGTGGTGAGAGGAGTATAATATTCTGGGGGTTTCTGGGCATAGCTGAGGAAACCAAATTGCTTAAAACTGGGCCACTTACAGCCCAGGCTGTGATTTCCTTCTCACTAAGGCAAACCAAATCAGACACAAAAGTACCTCTGCCAGCCCCACTGGCCAGTCAGAAGCTATGCAAAGAAACCCACAGATTCTCCAGCTGCTCTGAATGGCCAAACCAGCCACCCTCCTACTCATGTGAGAGGTTATTAAAACCTATTTCATCTAATCTACATAGATTCTTCTGTGCTTCAAAGGGTCCAGCCACATTCCCAGGTCAATATATACTTGTATCTTACCCAAAACAGTATGCCATGCCAATCCTTTAGAATCTAAAATCTAAAGGTTTATTAATAAAGAAAGAAAGAATAGGGTGAGAGAGGAAAAATTGTTAAAATGGTACATTACATACATCAGTTAAAGCTATTGATGCAGGCCAGAGGTATTATTTGCTGATTCTTGAAAGTCTCTGAAAATGCACCCCATGAGGGATAGGATCATATGGACTTAAGTTTATGAAGTCTGGAGACCACGATGGTCACTGCCAGGGCCGCCACTTAGCTTACTATGTGGACAGAAAAATCTCCTTTCTTCTTGCATAGGCACTGGAGTGTCACCTGACCAGGTGAGTTGCTGTGGCATTTTGCCATTGGTTGCTGGGTTAGCCCAGCAAACCCCAGTCCATTTACACAGTATGTGGAATTGACATCTGGGTATCTGATCTCTGTCCCTTTGTTCAGACCAGGTCACCTGACTGGGGAGGTGGTTACATCTCCTATTGTGAATCTCAGCATTAAAACATTTCTAATACAGGTATAAAGCCAATATCTATAACTTTACATACAAAGATGGTACAGCTATACAAGTAACACAAACAGTCTTAGGGAATTACCAGCTTTCATTAGACATCTCAGTTGGCCTGCCTGGCACAAGATTTGGTGCCACTATGTACAATGGTGACAGAAAAGGCTTTCATATTGACTTTAAAAAAATCTAATAATGTCACAAGATGTCAGGAACAAAAGTAGGTGCAATCTAGAAGCATTCTAGTAACAAAGAAGTATATCAACTTTTCTTAGTGTTTTTTTCTTTTGCTTGCTTACTTTCACCGTTTTAAAGACAGGTTGCTACCTTCTACATCGCACCCTGTCAGTGCACATCATTGGTCCACCCATTCATTGGTCAATCTTTTAACCATTTGTCCTTAGCAGTGAGATTTAAGTAAAAGCATCTGCTTTGCACCCTGATAACAGGTTCATTTTCAGGTCCTGTTACCATTGTCAGCCAGGTGATTAAACCTGTATTGCAGTGGGTGTAGGGCTGTGATCCTCTCTTTCCCTTGACATGCTTGTATTCTTTTCTTCCCCAGTTCTAATCAATACCTTAAAATGTGTTGTTTCTGTTGTCCCTGCATTCTTCTGCTCAACTCTGCTACTATTCTTTTAACGCACATGCAACCATCACATGCTCTTCTCACTGGTGATAGGGGCTTCTGAGAACAAGTGTCATGAGCTTGGTGTGCCAAAGGCACATTCTACATATGCAGGATAACAGGTGAACTCCCAGTAGATAAAAAAGATCAGGGAAGTCAGTAGTAATGTAAACTGAGTGCCTCTCCCAAGGTCACGGGGTAGAGATGCAACACAGCACCATGCCCGGAGAATGAGTTAGAATCTGGGTTAAGTGAACAGGGTGGACAGGTCACTGGTTCTGCACGATAACAGAACCCACGTACGCTACATTGGCCCACTGTCTGCTTCCTAGGCAGCCAGTGCCTGAAATAAGAGGTGAGACTGCAGATACCGTCTTCTCCTCCCAGCCTTGCAGATGAATTATGTTTTTAAAACAAAAGACTTGGACTTTTTACAGAAACAGGCAATGTGGTCAAAAACAACAATTATCCCTCTGTAATCTCTTTACCATTCCCTCTTAGCCCCATCCTCTCTCTCTCCATCTGAGCTCTATCCTAACTTATTCTGCTGTTGACTGTATGCTTCCTCTCTCCGTTTCCTTCAGCCTCAGAGTGCTCTTGTCCTCCTTAGCCAGTCCAGCACTCAGAACCAGCCCACCAGCTCTGAACTCTCCCTCTCAGAGTCTCCAACCTCAGAAGACTCTTCCCCTGCTTCTTGTTATCCATCACCTCTGTGAGAAGCCCCCTTTCTTCCTCCATTTGTTGCTGGGTCTGGAGAGGCCAGAGTAAAGGCTGAAGGGAGTGTGAACATGTGATCTGAAATGGCTCAGAGAAGCTTATGTAGCCAGCTCTTTGCCTTCCCTCTACATCCTGAAGTCCATGTGCTGCAAGGCTCCAGGGCACGTGCAGACAGCTCTATATCTGCACAAGCCACACCAAAGCTGGTGTTCGCTGCTGTGCACGTCTTCCCTCTGCTGCCTGTAGCACTATGTGCTTCAGGGCCAGATCTCCCCTGGTTCAATGCCAGGCATACTACATACAAAAGACTGGAATAGTCCCAGCCCCACCAGGAGCAGCAAGTAGTATCACTCCCTAATGTACATCTGCCACAGGACACAATTGCGATCTTGGCGGTGGGACTTAATTCCGTCAGCTCTATTGGCCAGTTGAACAAGCCCTACACCAATTTATACAAGACCTACACAGAAACTCCTTCTAGAGGGGTCAGGAAGAGCAGAGATCCCAACAGATCTTGCAAAGGTCCCGAACAACACGGTGAGTTTATCTTATGAAAATAGCTGCTCACCTGGAAAGCAAAGTTTTGAGAAATAAGAGTGAGATGAAATATTCAGTATAATAAACTTTGAATGGAAGGTAGCATTTCCCTAATATGACATGTTCTTGTTAACTATGGATACCAAAATAATCCATTATTTATTAGAATGAACTTTAGAAATGTGTCCCTTTTAGATGAACTACAAGCAGCAAGGTCTGTGTAGTTCAGTAGCATTTAGCTAAAGGGTAAGTGCTCTCCTTCTCAGCAGAGCTATGATTTGCATTTTGATTAAACTAGCCAAATATTTTGTTGAACCAAAGTGTCTCTTAATAAACATAATTACTGTTCTGGTCTAGCTGACCTTTTTCCTGAAAATCTTCTGAGTGAAAGGTTGTTTCTTTGACGTATTTGGAGAAGTTAATAAACTAGAGAAAACTGAATTAATCATACTCAACATCAAAGTAAATTATTAAGAAGGGAAAATGTATTCCAAGACTACTCCCATGTATTGGAGGTTTAAATAAACAGATAGTGGTTCAAGAAGGAAATGGACTTATTTCATTGTTTTACTTGTATTAAGTTAAGGAAGTATTGTTGCTAAAAAGTAACGTACTCTATGGGTCTATGTTCAAATAGATATAGAATATCGGGTAGGAGCGGGGTAGGCACCCATGGGTGTACATTGGGTTAAGCGCTTGGTACTTATTTCTGCGAGCACCTAGAAACTGGTATGGATTTCAAATGTGGACTTAAGTTGCCACAGAGCCAAAAAAACTGTTATTTTCAGATACATTTGGTGAGTCTAACCTTGTGGCTGAATAATCAGTTTTTAAGCCTCTTTAAGCCTGAAGTCAACCTGTCCAATTACTGCAATGCAGATATGTTTCCTGTGTTTTGAGATGAGGTGGCTGTTGACTGAGGCATTTTCACTGTTTTAATCTTTAACAGAAAGGACAAACAGGTCCATTCACCCTTTTCGTCTCCAGGCTTTGCTGTCCCTGTACTATCTGTAATGACTGAGACAGCTGGGATATATGGAGGAGCTGAAGGAGTGGCATTGAAGCCAGACAATAACATTTTTCTCCAGGAGGTAGCTGTCTGCAATCACTGGATTCCATAGTCCTTACAGTTTAATGGCTCTCTGCTGTGCAATGAAACAGTGCCAGACACACACATGACATAGGTAGAACCAGGTGCCAAAAAAGTCTCTGTTCTGGCGACACAAAAATATTTTCTCTAAAAGGTAAAAAACCCAGTGAGTTTACTGACCCTAAAAAGTAGAGCTGTTTGGGTAGGGTCTTATCTGGCACTCATCACAAAGGTCTCTGAGAACCTCCAAAAACGAATTAAATTTGGAAAAAATCCGAGACGTGGATTTGATTTCTCCTTTCTCTTCTAGGAGGTGGTAGAATATTTTAAAGCTTCTCTTCTATCCATTGCTGCATTTTAGACGTGGGAAGAATCTGTGTGAAAGCAATGATTTTTTATTTGCTCTGGGTACCGTCTTCAGGTTTTCTTGGAGGAAAGGTGCATTTGGAACATAGGAATGGCCAAGAGTGGATCAGACTCACAGTCCATCTAGTCCATTATCCTGTCTCCAGCCACAACCAGTGGTAGGTATTCCAGAGGAGGCATCAAGAAGCAGCAGTGCCAGAACAGTGGGGGCCAGGAGGTCATGGTATCTTCACTTTTTACTGGCCATAAGGGTAAGTGATGGGGGGAGGGTGCTGAGGGATGAGAGGCAGCATGGCGTGGGGCCTCTGGGGAATGGGCAGCAGAAGGGGTACAGCCACAGCTTGAGCAATAGTCCCCACCAAACATACACACTTTTAGGGAATGTCTCCTGGTCCTGTCAAGAAGCCTGGCACTTACAGGGTATTCTTCTTCCCCATGCAGTCCAACAATCCCTTATGATTAGAAACGGGATTACATCCCAGATCATAGTATTTTATACCCCATCCCCACTCTGTGTTAGCATTAATCATTCTTGTTATTTAAGTGTCCCACTAAGACTTTTCTAGGGTGTCCTGTGGCAATGAGTTCCTCAGTCCAGTTAAACAGTGTGCCAAAGAGTATTTCCTTTAATTAATTCTGAGTTTACCACCTCTTGAGTAATCAAATGCCCTATAGTTTTTGAATTATGTGACAAGAGGAAACAAAGCTTCTCTATATCACACATTTTCCTCATGTCATTCATCTCCTAAGCTGAATAACACCAAACTTCTCAAATTCTTCTCTTTTGAGAGCTTTTCCATGTACTTGATCATTTGCACTGTATTTCTCTGAACTTTTGCTAATTCTGAAATACCCTTTTTGAGATGTAACAGAGAGGGAGCCGTGCTAGTCTATATCCTATCAAAACAAAAAGCAGTCAAGTAGCGCTTTAAAGACGAGCAAAATAAAAGCTCATATAATAAATTATTTTGCTCGTCTTTAAAGTGCTACTTGACTGCTTTTTCTTTTTGAGATGGTGTGAAGCAGTAGGGGGCACAGTGCAAGACACACCAGGGCTACGTCTACACGTGCACGCTACATCAAAATAGTCTATTTCCATGAATAGCGTCTACACGTCCTCCAGGGCTGGCAACGTCGACGTTCAACATTGACGTTGGGCAGCACCACATCGAAATAGGCGCTGCGAGGGAACGTCTACACGCCAAAGCGGCCCACATCGAAATAAGGGTGCCAGGAACAGCTGCAGACAGAGTCACAGGGCGGACTCAACAGCAAGCCGCTCCCTTAAAGGGCCCCTCCCAGACACACTTGCACTAAACAGCACAAGATACACAGAGCCGACAACTAGTTGCAGACCCTGTGCATGCAGCAGGGATCCCCAGCTGCAGCAGCAGCAGCCAGAAGCCATGGGCTACGGGCTGCTGTACACGGTGACCATAGAGCCCCGCAGGGGCTGGAGAGAGAGCGTCTCTCAACCCCTCAGCTGATGGCCACCATGGAGGACCCCGCTATTTCGATGTTGCGGGACGCGGATTGTCTACATGTTCCCTACTTCGACGCTGAACGTCGAAGTAGGGCGCTATTCCCATCCCCTCATAGGGTTAGTGACTTCGACGTCTCGCCGCCTAATGTCAATTTCAACTTCGAAATAGTGCCCAACACGTGTAGACGTGACGGGCGCTATTTCGAACTTGGCGCCGCTACTTCGAAGTAGCGTGCAGGTGTAGACGCAGCCCAGGAGTCTTGAGCTAACCCTAGAAGCAACAAATAAGAAACTGGAGTGCAACAGAATCCTATAACTTGTTGTATCTACAGAATTGGAGGGAGGGAGTATGACGGCCTTCATTGCAATGTTCACTCTTTTTACAAAACTATAATAGATTTTGTATGAAGTATGCCTTGTGAGGTACCATGTGAAAACTCAGAATTTGCATATCATTATTATCCTGGTAAAATGTGTGGCAACTTTGTATATGAAATTATAAGACTCTACTGTATAACGTTCCTGACACATACTCCAATCTCAGAAAAGCAGGCACAAACCTTTTCCTCTGAGACACAAGGTAAACTGATGCCTCAGACAGGGTTCAACAAAATAACATGGATTATCACCAGGTTAAGTGGCCATTCTTTGGCAGGAAAAAGGGTGAGTGATAATTTTACGTCTTGGCACAAAAACAGCTGTTGTTTCTTAGCTCATAGACTTTCTGTCTCCTGAACTTTAGCTAGAGTTTATTCTAAAAGGCTGTTTCTACACATGCCGCATTTTCCGAAAGCGGCATGCTAATAAATGGCCTGAAAAATGCTAATGAGGCATGGATGCAAATTTTGAGTGCCTCATTAGTATACAGTCACATGATTTGGAGTCCAGAAGAAGCTTCTAGAAGTTTCAGGAAGAAGGGGCTTCTGGAAGGAGGATTTCCTTCTGGAAGATCCCCCGAGGGCCACGCCTCTACACACTGTGTTGGAGTCTGGAAGAAGATCTTCTGGACTCTGAATCATGTGACTGTATGCTAATGAGGCACCAGAAATTTACATCTCTGCCTCATTAGCATTTTGAGCAGTTTATTAGCATGCCGCTTTCAGAAAAAGTGGCATGTGTAGAAACGGACAAAGAGAAAGATATAGAAATGGGGAACACATGCCCCAACACATCTCTCTCTCCATCTTTATTATGGATTTGAAAACACTGAAAGGACTAAGAAAGCATCAGACTGAGGAGGAGAGATACTGTCTGAAAGGAGATCAGGTGGTACAATATGTGACTCTTCGCTTTGAATTCACCTGGCTTGTTGAATTAGGGATTACATGTGGTTTTCCATTTATTTACTCAGAACCAATTATGACTTTTATGCCTCATTGGTAATCACATAAACTTGTTTGATTGTTTTATGTAAATCAGTGTGTTTGGGAAACTCCATTTGAGATAACAAGATTCGTGCATGTCATTATATGAGATAGGATTGTTCAGGAGGGCCTGGGCAGTACAAGATGCAGATTTCTTTAAAACAAACAAAAAAAAATGGGAAAATCTGGGACTGGAAGTTTGCTGGTGTTACTTTGCAATATAATCCATTGGTGGCTGGCTATAGCACTCATCCAGTACAGCTGGAAGTAATTTACCTGCTGGTGGCTGTGTTTGAACAGACCAGGAGTGATTGCTCTCACAGTGGAGCAATGTAAAAAGACACAGTCGGCTGGAGATTTGTGGGGACAGAGCTGTTTAACAATCCAGATTGTACCCTGGGGAATGTTACCTACTAGAATATTTACTGCGCTGAAGGCGGTTAGAGCTGTAATCATTCTCCGAGCACTGCTTGTTTCTAGTCTGAAAGATGTGTTATGAAATTTGTTCAATTCAAAACACAAGTTCAATGGATCCTGATCAGGATTTCTGCTGAGAGCTGTCTGATGTTCAATTTTTTCCAAAGGAGTCTAAAAGGGAGTTAGATGCCCAACTCCCACTGAATTCCAAAGTGAACTGGGCACCCAGCTCCCTTTAGATTCTTTGAAATCATCACCCAACATCACTATCTCACTAGAAAGTTAGCACTAATTTTTCTAGTGAGTTTATAGGTAGATTACTTCTCTTTGGATTTCCTGCCACAGCTATCTGTTCTTGATCCTTTATTTAATGACTGTATATGCTTGAAGTAAAGCATACACTTAAATGATGTTCTGAATCTGGATGGATTTAGGCATATACTTATGTGAACCAGGACTAAGACCTGAAATTTTAAAAAAGTTAACAAACCTAGGGCAGAAGAATTCAGAATATCCATCCTCTGCCCAATTCAGTATGCTGTTACAGAAATTATTAAGGTAAAATATTAGCTATAAGGTTTTACAGACTATTATTTAAAAAGCATTAAGGAACTTAAATACTCTGAAAAATACCGAAGAGACTCATGTTCTGTTCTCATATGCATATTCATATTGATCTTAGGCAAAGTCTGAAATGATATACATTTGTTTGTCAAGACATTCCTTTGTAGGAAACATCATCAGCACTCTCTGTAGTAAAAATGAGTTTCAATAATATAGCATGCAACCTGTGTTTGTTTTTTCAATCTAGCATTTCTTCCTGGATTTAAACCTTCCTTTACAGTCTACTGAACCATTTTTTTCAACAATGACAGATGAATTGGAGACACGATGGTCCCCAAGGAGCTCCTATTGTAACCATTACTCTCTTGTCCCTTGAAAGAGGACAAACTGAGGTCAGCCACACAAAACAGAAGGTTGCGATAATTACGAGGAACAATTAAGTGATCTCTATAAGACTCAGATTAGGAATTCATATCCTGAATGAAAAGGTTTTTCCCCAAGGGTAAAACAAATATCTGACAAATCCCTTGTTTCATTAAAAATTAATATCCCTGACTTAACCAGAGAATAGTTTTTTTACTGCATCAACTCCCATGGAGTTATTTGAAGATGCCTGAATTTAGGTCAACACAAACAAGATTATGCATATGCCGGCATATTGACCAAATACAAACACAAAGGTGCATGGCCACTATTGTGAAGGACTTCATTGTTTCGGAACCCTTTCTCTACGTCAAGGAAAAGGAAGAAACATCGAAAAGGTAATTTGAAAAAGACAGCTCAGAATCATGAAGCACCCATCAGGCACACTGAGAAAATAAACCACCTTTTTGAAACTTGGCTTCTAGTGAGCTAGAAAATTAATTGCTCATTCAAAAATGATCACAACAGGTATACCTAGAAGAGAAGAAGAGGTATCTTTTCCATGAGGTAACTGATGGTGAGGCAAATGATGTAAAGGTGAAAAATACTTTATATAAAATAAAACATTCTTGACATCGTGAATCTTTCGATAATGCTATACAGACAGAAATAAATGAGCATGTAAAATGTTAGCTGGCAAACATAGACAGCTATGATGTGGAGAAAGTATATTCTGCATGGAATGTCTATTATTGCTACTGGAGCGCCATGTAAATGCTTGCAAATTAAGATTAGAAATATCAGTTTAATTGCATTCTTAAAGATAGCCCTTTATCAAACGTGAGTAACTCTTTGAAAACAAAGCTGGGAGAGATGACCTGCAATTGAATATATGAAAGCCAAAGAAATCTCCTTGAATGTCTGTGAAAAGTCAATAGCAAAATGCCAAAACCTCTAAAAAAGCCAAGTTACAAATCTCTGCATAGGGATTTTCAACACTGTGCATCAGTCTTGCCCAAAATAATCATCTGCTTTCCACAAATATGGAGAGAAAACACATTGTTCAGAAGATTTTCAGTATTTACAATGTGTGGTTCCCAAAAGCATTCTCAGCACTAAAGTCTGTATTTTAAACTCCAATGCTTCAGTAAAAGCTACTCATTTAATAGGCTTCTACCATGGTGTTGATGTCTTTTAAAAGTAGATTTGTCTGAATGTGACCATTATAAGCTACATACTGAAGGTATCAAGAGGACAGACTCATGTGGGTGAGATTCAGTGAAAGCTATTGAAATGATCTTGTTGCTGCTTGTGCATCTGCAGACTGGTATGTTGCTTTGCCATAGTTATGGTTTTCTGTGTCCCTGGAGAAATCTGCTTACAATCGCTGCATTTCACCACTTTGTTTTTTCTATGAAAACTGTTATTTATACACATAAACATCCTCCTACATAAGTTATTTGGGGTTTTTTTCTGTGTTAATTCCCTTAAGCAATAACCAAGGAAATGCTTTTTTCTCATTTTTGTTTGTGTTCTGCTTTGTCATAATGATATAGTTTTGAAGGGGGCCATTCTGAGCATCTGATCATCTCTTGCAAACATAGGCCCTAAAATGTCATTGGGGGCACCCTGCAGTGGAGGGAATTCTTTGTCTGTGCTGTGCCATTGTATTTTTCCACTTGTTGCTGGGGGGCAATGTTTCAATTACAGAACCAATCCTGTAAGGCACTGTCCACTTCCCAGGTGACACTGAGTAGTTTCATCTCCCACTGAGGGTGTCCTCAGCCCTGATGTAAGATCCTCAGCCTTTTGCAGGATTGAATCCTCTTGATTAGTGATATGGCCAGTGATTTGAGAGCCCACTTTCTGAACAGACTTAAAGTTCCAGTTCTGACAGGTGCTGGGAGTGCTCAGCTCTCACTGATACCTACAAGAGTTCAGAACACTCAGCACCTTGCAAAGCCAACCACCTACGCTTAGGCTACATCTACACTAGCATTCCTCTTTTCAAAAAGGCATGCAAATGAAGGAAATCAGAATTGCAAATGAAGCACAGATTTTCATATTTGGCACATCGTTTGCATATTCTTTCAAAAGGAGAAAAGCAGTGTAGACGTGGCTCTTTCAACAGTAATCCCCATCTTCGAAAGAACCCTTCTTCCTATTTTTTTCTAGGAAGAAGAGTGCTTTCCAAGATGGGGATTACTTCAAAAGAGTTGTGCCTACACTACTTTTCTTCTTTCGAAAGAAGCCCTTTTGAAAGAAGCATGTGCAAATTAGGTGCTAGATATGTAAATCTGTGCCACATTTGCATTTTTGATTTTGTTCATTTGCATGCCTCTTTCAAAAGAGGAGTGCTGGTGTAGATGTAGCCTCAAGGGCTGTGGTTACACTAGCGAGTTTTACATACACTAGCACAGATTTATTTATCTGGCACCTCATTTGCATATGCTTCTTTCAAAAGAGCCTCTTTCGAAAGCAGAAAAGCAGTGTAGACACAGCTCTTTTGAAACTAAACCCCATCTTCGAAAGAACTCTTCTTCCTAAAAAAAAAACTAGTGGAACGGCCGCACACAAAATGCATTTTATCAACAGATGGTCGACAAAATTCAGCACTTTTACCATCTGCATTCCCTCTCTCAGCCATGATGCATAATGTTTCTGCTGACAGATTCTGTTGACAACAAAGATGTGGGCATGCTCTGTGGGAGGGAGGGGAGAGTTTCTCTTGACAGGGCATCCAGAACAATGGGCAGCCCTTTCTGCTGTCGACAGAGAGTAGCACTCTTCTGAAGGGCTTTTGTGCGTGGTGGAACTCTGGAGACAGAAGTTTTGTTGGGAAATCTTTTCTGACAGTAATTTCTGTTGACATAGTGTGGTAGTGTAACTGTAGCCAAGAAGAAAAGGGCATTACTTGGACAGGTCAGACATAAAAATAAAACAAATGATGGGAGGTGGGTCGACAGAGGAAGGAGACACAAGCTACAACCCCAATGGGTAGAATGACCTTAAAACATCTTGTTAGAGATGGTATGAAGAAAGGTATGAGGAAGGTATGAATAAGAAATAGGAAAATTCAAAACCCCAGAGGTACTCATAATCCAGCATGTTCCTAACTTAATCCATACATGTTTTCTATGAAAACCAATGCAGTTATAATGGAGGAAATCACATTTAGCTGATCCAAATATTAAATGCAACACTTTCCCTTCCTCATTCCATGCTATATTATTAAAACCTTCACTTCCCATGGGTATGTTCTCTGTCAGGATTGAAAATAGAAAAGAAATGCTCTGGAAAAAGAGTGGAATTTAGTTTCTGCAAAATATATTTCTACAGATTATGTGAATGCTCCCTAATAAATAATAGGAAACAGAATTTCCATTGATTCAAATAAGTCCTATCATAGTAGCAAGTACCCGTGTTCAATACATGGTTATGAGAGCCCCAACAAGCAGATTTTTTTTCTGAATATTTTGCTGTTCTTTTCATACACTCCCCTCCTGGAGTCCCCTGGGGCCACACTTCTATACGGTGTTTTGGAGTCTGGAAGAATGGTTTTTCCAGACTCCGAATCACATGACGTTATGCTAATGAGGTGTGGGGAATTTGCATCCATGCTTCATTAGCATTTTTCACTCCGTGTATTAGCATGCCACTTCCGAAGGAATTGGCCTGTGTAGAAACGGCCAATATATACACCGCTGATTTTTAATCAAAACCTTCCAGCTGCTACGGTGCTCACCTCATTCAGAAATGCCAACAGCCATATGCTACCAAATCAAAAGAGTCTATTTACATAAGAGTCAGAAATTCTTCAGAGTCAGGTGGGAAAGGGGTGATATTTCATTAATAAGCAAATAAGATACAGGTAGGATTCATAAATACCAAAGTGCCATGCCCCTTGATCTTGTTATTGACTGACCATATAGCCCCTCGAAAGGGAGAAAGGATAGAGGGTGACAAGATGCTATTTTACACAGTCATGCACATTCTCTGTTTGGCGAGGGCTACGCTATAGCCATAACTCAGAATAACTTATGCAATTTACACAATAGAAAGTAAGTAATTTATTTTGAGTTAACTTATTTCAAACTTGGTGCCATCCACATGGTACCAAAGTTTGATATAAGCAGCTATTTTGAAGTTTCCGCTGCCCCTTGCACAATAAAGGGCACTAGAACCGGAATACCATGTTTGAAATACTGCTGCTATTTCGAAAGCAGTGTTTACCTGAGGAGTTGCTGCTTTGGGATACATTTGTATTCAGAAATAGCAACTATATTGTAGCCATAGCTTCTCTCTTTCCTTTCTTCCTGTCTGGTGTCACCACAGAATAGATGAATGTAGGAAATAATCTGCGATCAAAATATACCCAAAGTAAAACTTAAATAAATAGAAGAGTCAGAGTTATTCTAATGTTGAGCTTGCAAGTAGATGCCATCTGGACAAGGATGGAAAGTCACGAGATTGAAGCAGGCTGCTGAGGTTTTTGCCTTGACTTTCATACTGGGGCTGGATTTACACTTGTCACAGAAGATCAAATGCTTAGGTTCAATCTTCTGGGATGCCATTTCACACATGCGTAAAACAAGCATTCCGGGGTCAATGTCAACCCCAGAACTCCTTGTGAGCTGCAAGGATTAAGGAATGCTGCCGGGAGGAATGCCCCCGTCGGCATTCTACAGTGAGAACAGGGATGAATATTGATGGCTGTAAATCGATTTTTGGCATGCAATTGGCATACCTAAAATTACGTAGCAGCCATCGATATTCAAGGTAAGTGTAGACCCAGCCTGAGAGTAGCAGCTACTTTCAGGTCCTAAGCCACTGGCAAACTTCTGATGCCATCAGTATAAATGAAGCCCAAAGCATTAGTCAGTCTGAATAAAATATGTGAAGAAATACTTAAATGTGCATAATTGCAGTAGTAGCAGGAATTGCAACTTTTATTATTTATTATCTTAACTCCCCAGTCCTTCAATGAAACACATGTAGGTTCCTAAGAACATACTGTACTAGCTTGGAAGATTTCCGAACATTCTGTTAAAAAGCATGGCCGTTTGAATATGTTCTGAGAAAAAAAACAAATCATATATAAATGTTGAACATAGTACATATTATACCCTTGCCTACATATTTATGACTGTGGCCACACTACCCCTTCCTTTCAGAGGGGGCATGGTAATGAACCACTTCAGTAGATGCTAATGAGGTGCTGCTATGAATATGCAGTGCCTCATTAGCATAACTGTGGCCTTGCATGTTTTGAAAGTGCTGGTGTTGAAGCACACACCACCCATGTAGCTAGGGGCCTTTGGAAATGACCCCCTGATTTCAAAGCCCCTTCTTCCCATTTAGTTTTGGGAGGACAGGGCTTTCAAAATTGGGGGGGTCATTTCAAAAGGCCCCCAGCTACACGGGTGGTGTGTGTTTCAAAACCGGCACTTTCAAAGTGCGCATGGCTTTCATTATGCTAACGAGGCACTGCATATTCATAGCAGTGCCTCATTTGCATCTGCTGAAGTGGCTCATTACCATGTCCCCTCTGAAAGGAAGGGGTAGCATGGCCACTGTCTATGGGTCAAAGCAGAAGACCTCATCAACATAAGGAGCTAATCATTAACAAAATCATTCTGCAATGGCACTCTTCTGGCATTAGGAGGTGGGTAACGTATGATCTACAACTCATTAATGCGGCAGAAACATTTTCTTTGGACAGTTTGACAGAATTACGTACTCAAATATGCCAAAAAAGAAAATCATGATAGAAGTTTAAAATGTATGTAAGAAATACCTTTTAAGCTCGATTTTGGAAACTTTTTATCACACCAGTGAAGTCAGATCCCATAGAACTAGCACCAGTATTACCGTTAGGTACTCTGTTACTAAACATGTAGATATTAAATTAAAAAAGCTATTTAAAAATGTGTGAAGTATGGCTATTCTGTGATGCTATGTCTACATGGCGCTCCACCCAGCACTGCTGCTGGCAGAGCTATGTAAAATGAGGTTCTCGGGATTGTAAATGGCCTGCTATTTGCATACTGCTGAGGCTCATTACCATAGGCCCACGAGAGTTCTGTGTCGGCAGAAGACAGTGCCAGCCCTGCAGAGGCCGTGTGGATGTGCCTCTGCTGGCAAACAAGCCCCTCTGTCACCATAACCTTATGCCTGCAAAAATTCAGGCATAAGCGTTTGGCGACAGAGGGGCTTTTTCCTGACAGGGGCACATTCACACGGCCTCTTTACTGCTGGCAACCCCCTCTGCTGAGCCCTAGCTCTCATGCAGCTATGCTAATGAGTCACAGAACCAAGCTAATGAGCAGCCATTTGCAATTTTGAGGCTGCTTATTAGCATGGACCTGCTGAGAGAGCTGCACTGTGTAGACCCAACCTGAAAGGGCAATACAATCTGGGCACTGAAGCTGGATCTATTGCAGGGAAACTTGTGAATTTATGAACATTTTGGCTCCAGTTTCTCTAAGCTGAACATGCACAATGAGGCTGCAGAGTTTAAAAGACAATTGATCAGAATATAAATCTTAAAAGTGCCATAAACATTTAAGATATAGAGACAGACTAGAAAGAGCTTTTGTGATACTTATATATATTTATGGAACTGAAATAGCATTCCAGAAAATGGATGAAAACCATCAAAATTGTATTAACAGCATTGTCCCCTGCCCCCATTTTCTGCTCTCCAACTTGGAGAAGGAGAGGAGAAAGTGCATTTTAGGGGTTTTAAAATACATTCATCATCTCTCAGTTTACATATAGATTCCGGTTGCCCTCCTCTCTACAAAAATGCAAATACCTTCAGGCTAGCCTTACACTAGGGCCGCATCTACGCTACAGCAATCTTTTGAAAGATGATCTTCCAGAAGATCATCTTTCGAAGGTGTGCATCCACACACAAAAAAGCAGACCGAGAGATCAATCTGCTTTTTCGATAAAAACAAAAAGCAGTCAAGTAGCACTTTAAAGACTAGCAAAATAGTTTATTAGGTGAGCTTTCGTGGGACAGACCTACTTCTTCAGACCGTAGCCAGACCAGAACAGACGCTGTTCTGGTCTGGCTATGGTCTGAAGAAGTGGGTCTGTCCCACGAAAGCTCACCTAAAAAACTATTTTGCTAGTCTTTAAAGTGCTACTTGACTGCTTTTTGTTTTGATAGTGTATAGACTAGCACGGCTTCCTCTCTGCTACTTTTTTGATAAAGAGTGTCCACACAGCCCCTACTCTTGAAAGAACAGGCCAGGGATCAAAAAATCTGGCATCATGAGGACCATTCTTTTGGGGGGGAAAAAAAAAAAATGGCCTGCAGAGCGTCTACACATGCTTTTTTTTGAAAGAAGCTTTCCAAAGGAGGCGCTCTTCCTGATCTGGGAGCAGAAGAGGGCTTCCGGAAGAAGATCCATGTTCTTTTGATTTCGTATTGAAAGAGCTCATTTTGTGTGTGGGTGTGCTGTGCGTTCTTGCTAGTGTAGATGCGGCCAAAGGGACCTGTCGGGAGCTGGGGAAGGAAAGAATTGTCTGAATACTGAGCATGGAAGATTGATTCTGTGTGTGTGTGTGTGTGTGTGTGTGTGTGTTGGGGAAAGACGGGACTGCTGCTCAGGCATTCTGATTCAGGGTGCTGGGGAGCTTTGGTTAGAGGAGACACATACAACTAAATCTGTCTAGCCCTAGCCTACATCAAAACTTCAAAACTCAGGGACCAGATAAGGAGCTCCTTGTGACTGCTGGAGCACAAGGACCTCACATACTGTATCTGGTTTCTCCTAGTCCTGCTTCTCCATGCAGCCACAACTGCAGCATTTCTATATCTGTGAGGCCGTTTGCCCCCAGAAGCAGAAGGCAGGGTTGCCCTTTAGTGACATGGTATCTTAAACACAGGAATGTTTTAAAACCCTTCCTGTTAATATTAATGGCATAGATTTCCTGGAGGGTTGTAAAATTGGAAGGTCTGTAAAGTCCTGTTGTTAAGATGAACTACAGACAGGTGGTTTTTTCATCACCATTATTTTTGTTCCAATTTATAAATGATCCTATTCATAATTACCCTTCTTGTCATCATTTTCTGGACAGCGGGTTCAGTTTATTTTTGACATAATTCTGTTGTTCAGCAGTCGCTCCCTCTCCAGATGAATCCCTGCTCCGTAATGAGGTCCCCTGGTTCAGAAGCTGCCTGTGCCTCCAGACATGCAGACAGTTGTCTATTAATCTGGCAAGGAAATTTGTTTTCCAAGAGGTTGTCTTGGGACTCACTTAAAACGGACAATAATTATACCAGTTCCTGTATTAAGATTGGGAAGTGGATTTACCTAACATTAATAAGCTTAAGTGCATCACCTATACTCATATGTTCTCTCTAATCTTTACTGTCCTGTGAAGAATAAATTTTATGCACACTGAGGCATGTGCAAATGTGCACCACCAGTAGAAACATAAAACCTAGCTGTGGGTGCTCTGCTAATCAGCTGGACAGCATTTGAATCTCTTCTGAGTGGCCAGACAAGCACATAGCTTAAAGGAAATATTGGTAGGTTTCCATTTCCAAATAAGAGAAGTTAATAATGCTGATTTTTACCAATGTTCTGACTGCCAAGAGAATGCACCTTTTATTCCAGCGACCCCAAAGCTGAGAGCCAAACAATGACCACCATGACGTTTATTAAGAATTTTGAAAAATTGAGCCTCAGTCATTTTTCACCAGTCTCCTTTATCCTCTCAGCCATCATTATCTTCCCGTTTGCCTCCCCAGATGCTTTTTCTTGGACCCTTTTGAAGGTTTGTCTTGTGGCCTGCTACATCAGTTTCTATTCCATTCTGTCAAGTTATTTGGATGGATGCCTGGTGCTAGATTCACAGAGGGGAGTTAGACTCAGCATGGCACCCTTCCGCCTACTGCACTCCATAGCCCTGAGTTAGACACCTTGTCACCCGGTACAATACATGGTAGAGTTACACCCTACACAATGGGACCTTAAGAAAGCAGCTTGCTGAGCAGGGATGCACGTCCCACTGTTCAGGATTCACAGCTCTGAATCCTCCCTGGAGTTAGTCACTTATGGCCTTGCTCACTAGAAATGGTGCTTGTACCACAATTCTACCACCATCCCCCTTACAAGCTTTAACTCCGTGGTTAGGGCCTTCCCTTAAGACCTGGAAAACTCAAATTTGAATTCCTCTTCTGCCTGATATGATTTGAACCCATATATCTCATATTTCAAGTGAATACCTCACTCACTGGCTATACAAAAGGCCTCTCCGTCTCAACTTTTGAAGCTGTTCCAGTTTTGCCTACAATTTAGTTATTTGAACAGGGTCTTGTCTTTCACATCCCATATGAGTCCCTAGCCCCAGAGCCATAGAGCCAGTCTCTCTCTTTTTCTGGCCCAGTGACTATTGTGTATTTTCATACAAAGTGGAACAGCTCCAATGGGAAAGCTCCATCCCACAGAACCCCATCAGGTAAAGGGCGGGGCACTGGCACCACTCCTCCTCTGGCTGCATGTTGTACAAGGCCCAATCCTGTAAGTGTCTTCTGAGTTTGCTGGATTGAGGCCTGCAGTTAAGCCAGGTGGGACCAAGCCTAGGATGAGTATCTTGCTGGGAATCCAGCACTAGACAGCTGTTCACATACCAAGCAGCAGAAAATTAATTGCCATGGGGAATTTACCAGCAGAAGTTCAGGTACTCCAGAAAGTTCAGGTGCCTATAGGGTTAGGTAACAGCTGAGTGGGGGTTTTGAGCATCTAAATTGTGGCTTTGGGTGCTTAACGTTGCAGCAAAGAACCCTAACGTCCTTAACCTCAGGAGTGAATTCTTGGGTTTACTGAAGTTATTTAGAGATGTGCCATTTAAATGGTGCCAGGATTTTATCCCTGTTACATGTTCTACCCAATTCATTAAAAGCTTATCTAATGGTCAGAGAAGCTAACTGCTATCTGCTCTCTGTAATAAAGGTATGTCGCGTGGGAATGGTAGTGATTTCTAGCCACAGGTCATAAATGAGAGCGATAGGTAATTACGACCTCTGCTGAATCTCGTTAAATACAACTCAGAGGCAAAAAGAAAGTGATGTCAGCTGAATATAATAACACCAAATGAATCCAGTGAGTGAATGAAGCAGGCACACAAGTGGAGAGCAGAGTGGTGGACATTTGTTAATAATTACCTTTGAGCCTCTCTAATTTTTTAATCACAAAGAGTATGTCCACAAAACCCCATGGCTGGCCTGGGTCAAATGTCTTACACTTGTAGGGCTTGGGCTTCAATGCTAAACAATTGCTGTGCAGCCATTCCCTGTTGGGTGGAGCATCCAAGAACTCAGGCTGCTGCCAAAGCCTGACTATCCATACAGCAATTTTTATCCTTGTAGCCAGAGACATGTGAGCCTGAGTCAGCTGAACTGGGCCAGCAGCAGCAGTGCCATGGGGCTTTTATCCTGGCATAGGCATCCACAGTTCCCTCCTCAGTGGCCTGGTTGGTCACTGAAGTGGATGTATTATCAGATGCCGGGTTGGGTGCTGTTGTTTTCAGTATCAGTGACTGGGTAGGTATCCTATTCTGTTAGCGCACAAACATTGGTAGTAGCATTCCAAAGTCCTTATGAAACAGACAGCTTCCTCTACGGTTTTGTTTAGATGTCTTCTCTTTCTCCTTTAAGACTGACCTGCAGGGGTTGTTATGTACAACAATGGTGTGGTTGGCATAGCTGTTGTTTGGTCAGTCACCCACTCATTTTCTGTTTAAAATCTAATATACTCTTCCACTTACATCAATAGTAACTGATTAGCATTCTTGTATTATTTCTGCTTCTCTAGTTTCCTGGTATTTAGCTCAATTGCAACTTTGTCAAGGTTAATGTGTTTGGCTCAAGAAGCTTAGTAGATGTTGGAACTAAGGTTTTTCCTTCTGCCAATAAATTTTTGGTCTCATGATCTCATGAGCTCACAGCTATGTATTCTGTGATATATGCAAAAAGAGTTCAGCTCACAAAGGAGTGTCTTGCACAGTTTGCAGGGAAATCTCATAGGCATGTAGGTGCATGGAAACATGGTCTGCCCCTGAAGCCTTTTGTCTTCAGTGCAATCACTGGATGTCATGGGAAAGCTCATGCAGACACTGATTATATTTGCATTTCAATGTATGCATGTCTGCCTTTTATAGTTATGTTTTCATGTCTGAAGAGTCTTGCACAAATCAGTGAAAACAATTTTAGATTAGACTGATAAACAGTGGTGAATTCTAGAGCAGATCAGCTATTTTTCTGAAATTGTTTTCTGAATGAAAATGTCTTTCCCATCAAAAGTTTAGGGGGGATTTGTTTGTTTGTTTTTGTTTTTGCCAAAAAATAAATGAATAGCTTCAAAATGAAAAGTTCCAAATGTTTTCAAAAATTAGTTTCATTCTGGTGCAGGAAAGCCCCTTTCCCTCAGAGTTTTACATTTTTCTCTATTGCAAAAGGAGAGAGAGCGAGCAAGAGAGGTGGATGTGGGATGTGGGGAAAGGAGGCCAAGGGGAGGCAATCCCCTGCAGATGCTGCTGCCATCCACCACCCATCCCAGCCCCAGTAATCCCCAGCCAGGCTAGCTGAGATGGGTGTCAGGGGTCATGATGAAGGACGAGTGGGGAGGAGCAGGGCCAGTGGCATAGGGAGGTCTCCCTCCCAGTCTCTCCTTTCCCCCTCCACCCTAGGGAAAAAAAGCAGAAACCAAATTGAAATGAATATTGTCATTGAAAAAAACAGAAAAAAATCCTGGAAAATTTCAAATGAAACACGCACTTTAATTTCTTTTGTGTGACTCTTGGATACACTTTGCAAAGATCTACGCATCCATCTTCCACACAGACACCAAGGACCAGATTCTCATCTGGTATAAAGTAGCGTAACTCCACTGACTGCAATGCAAATATGCTGAGTTGCACCAGTTCCACTTCAGTGGAGCCATGCGAATTTATGTCAGCTGCCAATGTTCCCAAGTTAGACATTTAAGCACTTTGCACTTTAAGGCTACGTCTACACGTGAAGCCTACATCGAAATAGGCTATTTCGATGAGTAACGTCTACACGTCCTCCAGGGCTGGCAACGTCGATGTTCAACTTTGACGTTGCGCGGCACCACATCGAAATAGGCGCTGCGAGGGAACGTCTACATGCCAAAGTAGCACACATAGAAATAAGGGTGCCAGGCACAGCTGCAGACAGGGTCACAGGGCGGACTCAACAGCAAGCCGCTCCCTTAAAGGGCCCCTCCCAGACACACTTGCACTAAACAACACAAGATACACAGAGCTGACAGCTGGTTGCAGACCCTGTGCCTGCAGCATGGATCCCCAGCTGCCGCAGCAGCAGCCAGAAGCCCTGGACTAAGGGCTGCTGCCCACGGTGACCATAGAGCCCCGCAGGGGCTCGAGAGAGAGCGTCTCTCAACCCCTCAGCTGATGGTCACCATGGCGGACCCCACTATTTCGAAGTTGCGGGACGCGCAACGACTACACGGTCCCTACTTCAACGTTGAATGTCGAAGTAGGGCGCTATTCCTATCCCCTCATGGGGTTAGCGACTTCGACGTCTCGCCGCCTAACGTTGAAGTTAACTTCGAAATAGCGCCTGGCGCGTGTAGCCGTGACGAGTGCTATTTCGAAGTTAGTGCCGCTACTTCAAAGTAGCGTGCACATGTAGACACGGCTTAAGAGGTCTTGAAATTCAGGGCTGGGCCTATAGAATACAGTAATAAGATCACATAATTCTGCTCAGAATTGTATAGGGCTTTGCCTGAAACAGACAGAAAGAGGAGGAGAAAAAAAGTGAGTAAAGGAGAGAGCTGTGTCATGAGAAAGAGGAATTAATCATCTTGGAATGGATTTTAAAATTAGGGACTTCATGGTTTTTGTTTTATTATTTTTAAGTTAAATTCAACACTCCCTGCTGTGCAGCAGAGGATAGATAATACCAAGTAACCCCGATATGCATAGATCCAGTTGCCTCAAGTTTTTGAATAAGATCTGCTACCAAAGACCAAATCAGCATAAAGAAATTGTACAGTGGCTGGTGCCTCCTCTGAGTAAAAACAGTATATTTTGATTTTCATTCACTTCGCCATTTTTTAAGAATGGTGCATGTTAAAAAGATGAACTAGTGAGGCAGTTGCCAAATCCCACAAGAATTTTTTCTCCAAGAAACAATGACATGGAAAGAAAATGGAGTAGTCTTAGTAATAATCAACATAAATCTGTGATGCCTTCTTGTCATTTTTTTTTGCATCATTTCACATTGTTATTCCATTTTAACCTGAACAATTAGCTCTATTTGGGCAGTCCTGGAGGAATTGTGCAGTTGTTGCATTGTGAGCCCTAGTAAATTGTATTTTTATTCATAGGGAGATGCTGACAGTATATAGGATATGATCCCTCCCATTCTTTGGCTACTTTGTGTTGCAGTGGTGTTGCCGGGTAGCTGGAGAGCACCTTTCATTGCCCCCTCCAAACTTTTGTGAATAGGAGCTACCTCCTTCACAGTACATTACCCTTGTGCCTAGTAGATCCTTCTTGGGAAGAGGGCACTCAGTTCTTTTGCATTCTGGTGGTAATTCATGCCTACTGATAGGGCTCCTTGAGACTGTTGGGAGTTGAACGAAACATAGGGCAGCCCTGAGGCTGCTCTAAATTTCACGTGGAGACCTGATTGGTACTAGGATGGACCAATTAAAGATGGCATAAAGCCATCTCCTTAATTGCCCCTGACCTTCCTGAGCTGCACCAAGGACAGTTCTTACCTGGCACAGGATCTGGTTTTCATTCTTTAATGAGTATGCACTCATTATGTACCTCAAAATAGCTTGTTTTTTCCCTCAAGTGAACGCCAAATGCTGCAAATAAAAGAAAATCAATAACTAGCCTAAGTACAACAACTTTCAATGTGTGTTGCTCAAGGTTATGATGCCTATGAGTAATAAAAATGGCAATATAAACTGCATGAGAAAGTGATTTAGTGGTTTTATTTACCCTTTGTGTTTTCTGCTATTAAGCCAGCATTTTTATTGCTTCAATATTTCTCTTTTACAACCTAAATACATTTTCAGTTCAAAATATGTTATTTAATTAACATTAATAAGATTAAAATTAAACCTATGATAATTCTCATGACAAACTCAGATTCAGTAAAGGAAATGCTGTTCATTGACTCAAAGTGGGTACTATGCCATGCTCACAAGATGATTATTCCTAGTGATCTTTACAGTAGTTGGTTATTTTGGCACACATCCTCAAAGGCAGTGCTTTTATGTGCCAGTACTTGCCGGTACTCACCAGCAACTTGACAGCCCCAGCCCTGGGATTGGCTGGGGGAAGAGGCAGAGAGCCAGCACTTAATTTTTAGAAGAAGGCACGGCTCAAAGGTATTTACGTGCTTGACTTCTTTTGAGGATCTGAGCCTTTGTCTACCTGATCTACAAATAAAACAGTGAATGACACTATTGTAACATCCAATGTTCCTTCTAAACTTTGCTATCCATCTGTGGATTTTTTCTATCAGTGTGCAGAATAATTTTATGTTCACTGAGTCGTGGGTGAATGTGTACCACCACTAGAAGAAAACAGCTTAGGTGTGGCTGCTCTGCTAATCTGCTGGGCAGCATTTGAATTTCTTCTGAACAGCCATACAAGTGCACAGCTTACAGGGGACACTGATGGCTTTCCCTTCTCTGACCCCTTTGTAGCTTCTCTTTGGCTTTGTTATTCAACTGGCAGCATATTTTTTTTTCAAAAAGGAAGTATTTGTTCACCCAGCATTTAGACTACCTGTGGAACTCTTTCCTGGGGATGCTGTGAAGGCCAAAACTATATCAGGGTTTACAAAAAGAAATATCTGTTCCTGGAGGACAGGTATTTCAGTGGCTGTCAACAAGAATGGGCAGAGCAAGGGCAGGATGGGAAGGGCAGTGGGAGGTTTTTCCGGCCCATCTCCGGGCTGGAAGGAGAACGTGGCCAGTGTTCCCCCTGGAGCTCTCTTCACCTGTTGCTTGTGCTTGGTGGTTTCTTGAGGTTCCAGTTCTCAGGGATTTCAGTTCTCAATGCTAGTGCAGGCTGGGCTGTCTCTTCGTCCACAATACTGCCCCAGAGCAGATCTAAGCATTTCAGCTCTAAAGTGGTCACTTTTAAAAAATTAAAGACTCTCTGAGGAGCCTAATCATCTCTGTCTTTAAACACTGAGGAGGGGCAGGTCGGGTATTATTCTGAGGCAGGCCACCAAGCAGAACGCTTGTCCCTACCCTCTCCACTGGGATCTAGCTCTTCAATTGAACAAGACACCCACAGTCAAGACATGCTAAGTACAGTTCTGCCGCACTTTACACATACAATATGGATAACGACATTTCATTACTTGACATGCAAGTGCTTTGTAACCCAACACCAGATAAATTTGATCATTTGGCCCACATAGTTGTGTAATTAGCTGACGATCAGTGGAAAAAGGGGAGTGTTGGGGAAATTCAGGGGAAGTGGGAGGATGATGCAGGGAAATACCTGGTAAAAAATCCTTGAGACCTTCCTGCAGGGTCTGTCCCTCTTGGCCATAGTTCAGGGATAGGGTGAGAGTGAGCCCACTTCTTTATCAGGCTGCCTTCTTTATACAGGTTCTTGGTTCTTTTTTCCTGGGGCATTTGAAACAAGTCAAACCAATAGATTCAATCTCCAACGGAGTATGGCATTTCCCTGGACGTTTGTGCTGTCTAGAGATTTTCATTAATTGCACCCCAGAGATTTTAGTTTCCGATATTTTGTTCCTCTTTTGGAACTAGACACATGTCCTGGTTCAAATTTTGTGACAGTGTGTACTGCTAAAAACTAATTAGAAACCCAGACTGAAATGGAGAGTGGAAGCATGGAATATGCTTGAGAGGTACTGGATTCAGGGGCAAGAAAGCTGTTTGGAGTGGCAAAGACCTCCAATACAAATGCATGAGTAGTTAAGTTAAGGATGACGTAAGAAGGGAAGTCTGGAAGAAATGCCCTGAGAAAGCCAAGTTAAGCCACAGAACTTCCTTTAGTACACATAATGGATGTGGCCCATGGGCTGCACTGTTCCTTCAGACATGCTCTAATGGAACTCTTATCTCCATGCCCAGTTCAGGAGCTGGGAATGTGGCTGCAGTTTATAAGGACATATGCATTGGATGTATAGCTTGTAAGCCTATAAGTAGTTTATCTTTTTTTCCTGAATTTTGTTGTCTTATTCTACCTTAAGAATAACACAAGGGACTTACAAGGATCATACCCTGTAAGCTGAATCTGATGCAGTGGGTCATACCCATGAAAGCTCATTACCTAATAAACAAATTTGTTAGTCTTTAAGGTGCTACCAAACTGCTTGATTTTTGTGAAGCTACAGACTAACTCAGCTACCCACCCAAGACTCTGTAAGATGTTAGCTTTAAGCACTTTTTATTGGTAGGTAGTAGCATATAGAAATTTCCAGATGTATATTGAAGTGTGAGCATATCTGACTTTCCAGCTTGGCTATTTTAACCACAAAAGGACCAGTATGCTGACATAAAAGGCCGCATTTAATCTTGTGTGGTATCAGCAGGTGTCAAAAACACAATGGCCCTGGTAGACTGGTCGTCCTCTTAGCTGTAAGGCAGAAGCAGGAATCACTAAGAGACATCGGGTGGTATTGCTTGGCATTTTAACCACAGATGCCCATTTCAGAAAATGTGCTCACGAGGCTGTGAAGTGACATCTTATACACATTCAAAGAGATGTCTTAATCTCCAGTCAGATATGCACACCTTCAAAATCTTAGGTTGCAGAAGTCTGATTTTGGTTTTGGGAGGTTGGGCCGGAGTGACATAAAGAGGCCTATAACACCCCATAGCCAATAGCGTGAGGAGAGAAGTGTCCAAGAGTTTCTAAAGATCTCCTAAGGACTCTCTAAATACTTCTCTCCTACTAGTACTGGTCTTTCTTTAAATCTTTAAAGTTCCTCCCACTACAAGACTCTCTCACCACCAGTGGAGTGGTATTGGTCCTTCAATGCCTTGGGTTCTTAGGAGAGAGCATGAGGGTGGTGTTATACTAGGCGTATATTGCATTGAGATTGTATACTCAGATTGCATTTATGTAACTAACCAGGGTGAACTAATCCACATGTGATCATTATCTCAAACATTTGATTGTGTGAAATTCCACCACTGACTGTAATAAAATTGTGCCACTAGGATATCCTCTGCAGTGGATGTGTGATTACTCTGAGTCCCAAGACCTACCTACAGACACAGAACTCTTTTAGCTCTTAATAGCTGTTGTCTGGGGTGGAGGGTGAACCTAGAGATACTTAGGTTAGATTGGTGAGCTGTTACCCAAATTGATACTCCTGCCCAAATTCCTAACTCCAGTCAACACTGCTGACCATGTGGAATGCTGGAGGCCCTTGGGCTAGGCCTCTGCTAGAGCTGAAAAAGCAGCAGTCATGAGGTGTTTTGAGCTCTACAAGGCTGTGCATAGCTGCTCAGGATTAGGCCCTTTGTAAAGAGGGTACATCACCAATACAGACATCAAGAGAAAGCTGTAATGAGAAATGAAAATTCATCAGCTGGCTAAACACCTAACCATAAATTCAGTATTTGGACAGAACATGTGGACGCTAAAGTGTCGATAACAAACTGATTTAAACACATTTCTCTTTTAGACAGAGCAGCTCTGGACACAAACAAGTTAATCAACCCTGTCAATAGGAGGAAGTAAGCAAAGGCTATAATTTTGGGGAAACAAGCACAGACTTTCAATACAGTAGCGTCAAATATACAGTCTAACAACACCTCCTGGGAAGTCTGGGAAAATTGAATTCCTCATAATCTTTTAGTGCGTTACTCTCTCCAGGCTGAGATTAACTGTAAAAGACTCCTCAAGGTTAAATTAATATCTCCGAAGGCCTGAAGAGGAAGAAAAAAGATCCAGCAGTTAATTTTTCTGTGGAAACCAGAACATACAAATGACTAAAATGACAAATCCTCTGGTTCTTTAAACATCTAAATCCAGGGGTGGGGAACCTCTCTTGAATAACCTACAGAACAACCTGTCAGGAACAAAATACCAAAAAAATTCCCTGATGTAGTCTCTGACTGGAAAACAAAATAAAAGGTGCTCTTCCCCTTGCACACCAGCCCTAGAGCCTGCAGAGGGCAGGGCTAGAACATTTGTGGGCCCCTCTAGGTTCTGGGATGGGGCCAAAAATGAGGGGTTCAGCAAGGGAGGGAGCTGTCAGAAAGTGGGCTTACGGTGTGGGGCCTCAGTGAAAGGGATGGTGCAGGAGTGGGCTGGGAACTGGGGACTCTGGGCAGGAGTGGGGTACAAGAGCTGGCTGGGGGTGGAGGTCTGATCAGGAGGGGGTGTGGGAGAGGGGTGGGGTTGCGGGGTCTGGGAGGGAGAAAGGGTCCAGGTAGGCTTGGAGTGCAGGGTCTGCAAGGGAGGAAGCAGGGTGGGGGGTGAGGGGTCTAGGTGGGAGGGTGCAGAAAGGGCATGAGGGTGGGGAGTTGGGAGGGGGCACAGGAACAGTCTAGGGTGTGAACAATGTGGGGTGCTTGCCTGTGCAACTCCTTGCGATGCACATGGCTCTGCAACCCCCACATCCCCACTGCTCCGATTGGCTGGAATTGGTGATGAGATAAAGCCACTCTGCTGCTCTCCCTCCCCTTCCCCGGCTGGGGGAACAGCAGCGAGTGACAGCGGTGCCATACACAGCCACTTCCTGCCTCCTCCTGCACCCCCCTGCCAGCATAGTCCACAAGCCGGATCTGCCCTGGCTTGCCTGACTCAAGCCGGAAAGGCTCAGGGTTCCTCACTCCCTGCAGGGGGCCAGATGCTGGAGAGGGGAAAGACTCTTTTATACAGGCCAAATGTGACACTTCTGGGTCACTCTGAGAATTTTTTCAGCACAAAAGACATGACAGACACATTCTTGCAATAACACAAGATGAAGTGGTAAACTGGGGGCAGAAGAGAGGGGGCAGGTGTAGCTTCTGCTTTTTCTTTTAATTTCCTGCTTGTGCTGCTGATTTAACAGTCAGGAGCACAGGCCTGGAGCTGCAGCTTTTCTTAATGTGTGACTGGAACAGCGTAACCGGATTCGCACAGCAAAACCTTTAACTAGGTTCTTTGAGGGTGTCAGGAGGTAGTTTCCCCTCGCACCCGTCAGATGTTCCAAGTAACTAACTGAAAGGGAGTGTCCGAAGTTTAACTACCAGCAGTAAATTAGAGTGGCAGTAATTAGTTAAATGAATTCTGCATTTTTGCTAACTACACCACATAGCCAAGAAAGGACTGAACTCTGTAGCTTCTTCCAAAAGCAAGATCTCATAAGTAACACCCGGGGAAGTAAGTATCTTTTTAAATTCCTGCCTGACTTTCCCCTTAGTAGATAGCTCATTCTATTTTTCAGATGGGCTAAAGCTTACACCACCTTCCAGCTCTACTTTCTAGTAACTTTAAAATCAGGCACATTAAAGACCATATAAGTGTTTTTCTCCAAGCAGATATCCAATGGTGAATTAACAATCCCCATTAAGAAATGCCTTTGCAAGCCTGGTTCTACAGACTGAATAACAATCTGATGACAAGCTGGTGATCCATTTCTTTTCAGTACCTTGTAGAAACATCCCTAGATACAGTGGAACAATTTTAAGCACTGATCCGTAATCCAGAGCCTTATGAACACAGCACTTCCCTAGCAGCAGTTATTTGTTGCACAATTTATTTATTTCCATGTAAGATGTTTTCATTAGTGATTTTAGACAATCAGATTTGTTTTAAGTTGGTTTTATATTCTTGCAATGCATATGCGTGCTTCATCTAGGCAGTATATAACTAGACATATGGATTCTAGCCCCAGGAACTGTGCCAAGGAAGTTAACCAGAGTGCCTGGAATTCTAGCTGTTATAATTCTCTGCAATCTTTCCTAATAATCCTTCACAATTTGTTACAAACTATCATTTACCCATGAGGGTGATATCAATTTAAAATGTTAATGAAACAAGCACAGCCAAGTTTTGGATCATTTTCAGTTCTTTTTTAGCCAGCTCTTTGCAGATCATCGGAAAAGTCACGTGGCGCTTTTACTCTTCAGTTCAGCTTCTTCAATTATTCATAAAGAGAATCCTTGCAAGGGCGAAAACAATGGGATTTCCCTGCAGACAGAAAATAAATCTTCAAACTGTATTTAATATTTAAAGCTCTCTCGGTTTATTACTCCATGAAGCCGGCAGGGGGGAATCACCACTCAGACATCCATGCTGATCAATAAAATTTCAGAAATGGAATTTATAAGCACTAGCTCCTCGTCATTTTCATTTTATGAAGATATAAGTTGACTCAACTCCAGGAAGGTAGCTGTGTCCATCAGCGTAGGGACGCAACATCATTGTAGTTAATAACAGGTTGTAGCTGCTTTATAAGCTATCTTAAATATCATCTGTGTAGTAAGGAGGCCATAGATAAAAGGGCTTTTAAATGTTTTATCACCTTATTTTTTCTCTTTTTTTAAAAGAGCTAACTGCTAATTCAAGGAGAAGGCTAGATGCCTCAGGGCAAGGGGCTTCACTCACCTCTGGGGCACCTTGTCATGACTGCAACAGGGACTCATTTCTCATCGGGTCTTGGCCTCCCCTTTCATTATTCATTCACTTCCTGGCCTCTCTTAGTCCCCAACTCTGGGTTCTCCTGGCTGGGCTCTCTCTGGCTAGGACACTATAAAATTACCCCCCTTCTGGATATCAAAGTCCCGATGGACCAGTTGCCCAATCAGCATCTCCCACAATCCTGTGCCACTCCTCAGTGCCTGGTAAGGAAACCCAGGCCCACCCTGTACTCTGGGTGCCAGCCCCAAATCCTGCAATCAGCAGCCAAGGTCTTCTGGCCTTGTTGCTCTTTTCTTGCGCTTCTTCCTGTGCCACTTCTCACAAGCTGTCTCTTCCATCTTAAGGTGTAAACCCTTCCCACATGGCCAGGATTCCAGGGCTTCTCTGTCTCCATGGATTTCCTCCTTTTCTCTCTCTAAGCCCAGCGAGTGACCGCTGGCTCCCACACTGAAGCTCCTTTCTTTTCCTTTATTCTTTTCCTGTGGTTATGTGGCACAGCAGCCTCAGCATGTGAGGGTATGACCACCAACTACCACAGTTTTCATATAAGCAAATATCTATATGCTCTCACCCAGTCTCAGAACGGGGTTTACCATGGCAAGGGGTCAGGGTCTGTTCTGCTTGTGCTGTACTTTGATGCCGCTGTCCTACATGCAGGCAGGCCAGAGTAAGAGGCTGTGTGCACCCAGCTTCTTCCTCACTGTGCATGCACAGAAGGAGTCAGAAAACACAATGAGCAACACGGGCAGGAAGTGTTTTAAGAAGTGTGAAACAAAAGAAGGCACATTTGGCCCCTGGTCCTCCTCCCTGCCCATCACTTGAGCCCCTCACCCTACCTGTTGGCAGGCTGAGGGATGGGAATGCCGAGGACTGGATTCAATGACCTCTTGAGGACCCTTCCAGTTCTAGCGTTCTGTGATTCTTTCTATCCCCCGGGAAATCCACAAGGTAGCAGTTGGTGTGGTCCAGTGGGTGCCGGGAGGAACTGGGAGCCATGCAGATTATTATACAGGTCAACGACACCCATGCCCATGTAGTCCATGCCCTGGACAACCCCCAGCCAAATGGGAGCTGCTCCAGAACTTGGCATTCAGCAGACAGACAGCCCAAGCCATGGGGTAGAAGAAGCCCCAAACTCACCTAAATTCCCAGGCAGAAGCCATGGTGGGCAGGTGAGCGGAGGAAAGCCCTAACCCAGAGAGAAGCTGCAGGATGGGGAAAGTGTGGCACAGGGAAGCCCTGAGCCCCAGTAGACACTGGTGTGGGTGCAAAAGCCCTAGAGCCCTGGCAAAAGATGTAGGCAGCTGGAAGCCCTAGCAGAAACTGAAGTGCTGAACCCCCAAATCCCAATGTTATGTTTTTCAGTCTCCTTGGGCCAAACATATTCCTGGCTGGCGGTCAGAGGGCTGGAAATGGATAAGTGGTATTGCAAGAATTTAGCACAATTTTACAAGAGGCCCTATTTTTATGGCTTAGAAAAGTGAACAGATTCATTCAAGTTGAAACCCTAATAAATCATTTGAAACTGCTTCTAGAATTAGATTTACACTCATTTTTCACTTCCTACTAATGCTTGGGCTTTCAAGGCAGATGTGGGGCCTATGATAAAAAGGCCATGCCACAGGTAAATCCTTCAACAGAAATGAATTCAGCACTTCTTACAATGCAAGCATTGGCACCCTGAAAATAGACACAGACCCATGGAATGGTTTGTTGCTTGCGAAAGGTCTTAGTGGTTACAAAGCAGGTGAATGAGGTGAAAAGGAAAATACATTTCTGCTCAAGCTTTGCAAATAGACCTTTTGGCTATTTCCCTAATGGTAAAAGCACATGCTCACGGGCCAGCTGCTCCTAGAGTGTTCAGTGTTCCCTCACCACTGATACAGTGCTTCAGATTTCAAAGGCAAAGTAGCAGGCACACTGAGCCAAAGTGATCTCTGGGATCACTTGCACTTCACGGAAACAACGAGAAGTTCCGTGGCACCTTATAGACTAACAGATTTTTTGGAGCATAAGCTTTCGTGCATCCAACAAAGTGGATCTTTCCCCTGAAAGCTTATGCTATGAAAATCTGTTAGTCTATAAGGTGCCACAGGACTTCTCATTATTTTTGTGGATACAGACTAGCACAACTACCCCTCTCATACTTGCACTTCCTGAGCAACTTTCAAGTGTGAGATCTTTCATTAGCTAGTGGCTTGATGTACTCACTCCTTTTTGGGCTGGTGAAATTGGAGAGCAGTTTAGCATATTGCAATAAAGCTTATTACTTGAGCTTTGTGTTTGCCAGTTTCCTAATCTGGAAAGGCCTTGGGCAGTGAGATGTATTCTCCTTTCCTCTGTTACATTTCCCTGGGTCTCATGGTGCTACTGTGTCATTTGGAAGAAATTTTGCTAACACCTAGGAAAGCTTTTCATTTCACTTTAGGTCAGATAGACATAATAAGAATTCTGACATGAGTTTGTTTTCTCAATCAACTAAGTATTCAGTCACACAGCTGCTGATATAAACAGCTTGGCTGTGTCTACACTAGCTTCCAACTTCAAAGGGAACATGGTAAGTAGGGTGTGGGGAGATTACTAATGAAGTGCTGTGGTGCATATGCAGCACTTCATTAAACTAATTCTCCCCCACGGCAACTTCGAAGTGGCAAACTGTGAAGTGCCAGCTTGCGTGTAGCCGCGGCTAACCTGCCGGTACTTCAAAGTTTCCAGGCTACTTTGAAGTCCCTTTATTCTTCAAAAGTGTGATGCTTCAAAGTTGCTGCGGGCGAGAATTAGCTTCATGAAGTGCTGCATATGCACCTCAGCACTTCATTAGTAATCTCCTGACACCCTACACACCATGCTCCCTTTGAAGTTGGGAGCTAATCTAGACACAGTCCTCGAGTTCCTTGCAAGATAGACTGAGGCTGTGTCTACACTACAAAAATAACTTCGAAGTCGCTAACTTCAGAGTACAACTTTGAAGTAAGCAACTTTGAAGTAGAGCATCAAAACACACCCTACATCAAAGTTAAACTTTGCAGTAGGGCACTACTCCATTCCTGGGAATGGAGTAAGGACCTTGAAGTTGGGCTCCCTACTTCAAAGTTAACTTTGAAATAAGGGAAAATCTGTGTAGACTCTCTGCTGGCTCCTTTGATGTAGTGCCTAACTTCGAAGTTAGTTCCTAGTGTAGACGCACCCTGAGTTTCCACTCAATAATATGGAGATGGCAGGCCATTTCCAGGCTCAGCAATCTTTAAAACTTGGGGCCACAGTCTGTCATTGTCAGTTCAGTAGGAACTCAATAGACTTGTTTAGAACAGAATTTGGTTAAAAATAAATGGTTACCAAACCAAACTGCTTTAGATTATCATTACATGAGCGACGCCCAAATCTTGCAGTCTTTACTCTGTCAGTTCCTGAACAAACAACTCCCATTGTCTTCAAAAGAAATTTGGCCCTGAGAAACAATGGAGGCATGAGGGAAACAGATTAGGTCTAACCTTACTACTTTTTCTGTGGGTTGCCACCCAAGAGAGATTCAAATGTTGCCCAGCTGAGCAGAGCACCCCCAGTGCCCACACCCAGTAACATATATTTCTATTGGTGGTGCATATCCACACATGCAGCAGTGAACAAAAAAATGTATTCAACACATGGGCCGTGTCTACACTAGCCCAAATCTTCGAAATGGCCATGCAAATGGGCATTTCAAAGATTACTAATGAGGCACTGAAATATATATTCAGCACCTCATTAGCATGCCGGCGGCCATGGCTCTTTGAAATTGCCATGGCTCACTATCGCATGGCTCGTCCAGACAGGGCTCCTTTTTGAAAGGATCCCTCCAACTTCGAAATCCCCTTATTCCTATCAGCTGCAATCCCCTAGGAATAAGGGGATTTCGAAGTTGGAGGGGTCCTTTCAAAAAGGAGCCCCCGTCTGGACGAGCAGCGCGGCAGTGAGCCGTGGCAATTTTGAAGAGCTGTGGCCACCGGCATGCTAATGAGGTGCTATGTATTTCAGCGCCTCATTAGTAATCTTCAAAATGGCCATTTCCATGACCATTTCGAAGATTTGGGCTAGTATAGAGGTAGCCATGGATGGAAAAAATTAGAGGCAGCACTGCCTGCACCTGAATTCAGCAAACAATACATGGGGAGTGTAGAAGTTCCACTTTTATATGTGAGCAGCTCTTTTCGAAGAGCTCAGTTGTGAGCTGCCTGCATTGTGCCCAGAGTGAGAAGTAGGATATCATAAAAGCCTCACCTCATAACTCTGCACATTGTGGAGAGAGAGGAAGGAGAATACGGAGAAGACAGCATGTTTCAGGGCACTAACCTGTGCCAGAAAAGAGCTAGCAAATCTTATTTCCCTCTTGGAAAAAGAGAAAGGAGAGGAAGAGACCAAATAGTGATGGAATCACAGTTCAGTACGTGTGATGAACAAGAGGAAGCACAGCTATGTGTTGTTCTTCACACAGTGTGGCTTGTAAGATGGCGTTATTCACTAAGAGACATTATTAGTGTCACTGAGGTGCAAGTGTATGAAACCAGGACCTCATAGAGATCTTCCTCAGAAAAATATAAATAGTTCAGGGATCTAAAGGAAAGTCGTTTTAAGTTCAAGGGAATGAGAAGAAGCAATTCTGTATGTGTGTGTGTGTGTGTGTGTGTAGTGACAGAGATTCACATCTCTATGCTATGGGGAGTTGTGTTTCTACCTTGGTGCCCAGGTATCTGGCTTCAGGTGTAGTAGTTCCCTGTGGAGTTAAGCACAGAGGTTGTGTGGAGCCTGGAGCAAAATCTGAAACTGAAGCTACCCAAATCAACTCTCCCTCCATGGCCCATGGGCCTATAAACCAACCTCCTCCTAAAAGCTCCCACCCTACTCTTTGAATTACCTCTCCCTGCTGGTGACTTTCAGGGTGGAGCGTCCAGGATTCTCCATAACGGCCTGGGCTCTTTGCGCAGCTCCTACTACAGCCCAGATACATGTGTGTTGGGTGCTAAGGAGTGGGGGTTCTGTTTGGGATGCTGGGTGGTTGTGGGGAATTCTGGGCAGCTGTGGTGGGACTGTGGGCTGGACGAGCTTTGGGAAGGGTGTGTGTGCATGCAGAGTCGTGGGGTGGGGGGTGTCTTTTGGTGAGGGAGTACTGGGCATTTGGAGTTGGGGGATTGTAAGGTTCTAGGGGGCGGCATGACTCCTGAGGGAAAAGGACACACTGACAGCGCATTGGAGCAGTGAGCCAGTGTGCGTCCGGCAGCTGCTGGTTTGTAAACAGGGCCCTCACACTGGGCTGGGTGGTGTGGGGCTGACCCTGCTATGCCACACTCTGTCCTGCCCCAGTGCAATGGCTGGCCCTTTGCTCCAGATATCGACCTCTCCACGTCCTGCTCTATTGTCCCCAGGAGGGCCACAAATATGTTGGTGCTGGGTACACAGAATGCTAATCTGGCCCTGCTCAATCTTGCATCCCTTAGAAGGAATAAAAAAAAAAGCCCAACTAATGCTACCCCACTTTGCCAGTACCCTCTCCATTCCAACCAAATGGTATTATTTCACTGGGAGGCATCTTAGTTCTTCATAAAGAATATTTCTTTCTTGTGTAATTCTCCCTGCATTGCCACAGCAGGTATTCAGCTGGCTTTTGGACTCTTTGTATGTCACACAATAGGCCATGCTTGTTTATTAAATACGAACGACCATTCAGGTCACAGTGACCTGTTAGCTCTCAAAACATAATTACTTCACTTCTTCTATTACATCTATAAAGATATATCCTCAAATTTAGGACATTTAGGCCGTGTCTACACGTGCCCCAAACTTCGAAATGGATGGCCATTTCGAAGTTTACTAATGAAGCGCTGAAATGCATATTCAGCTCATGGGAATAAGGGGACTTCGAAGTAGGTGGGGCCCTTTCGAAAAGGAGCCCCGTCTGGACGCACCGCGCGGCGGCAAGGCACGTCAATTTCGAAGCGCCGCTGCCGCCCGCATGCTAATGAAGCGATGAATATGCATTTCAGCGCTTCATTAGTAAACTTCGAAATGGCCATTTGCATGGCCATTTCGAAGTTTGGGGCACGTGTAGACGTAGCCTTAGACTGTGTCTACGCTACAAAACAACTTCGAAGTTGCTTACTTTGAAGTTATGTTTGTAGTGTAGACACAGCCTTGGTGTTTCTTTTAAAGCCAAATCAAAGTCTTAGCGTCCATAATCTATAACTGTTGTTGTTAATGCCTTGTACAGCATCAATAATGCATTTTTATCTGCACTGCATATATATTTTAAACTCTTTGTCTATCTCTGAACCTATGGAATCTTTGTTCATTTTGCCACGAAGCTTTCTCCAACTTTTTAGCCTTTTAAATAATTCTTTGTACCACTGTTTTACGTCTTTTATGTTTGATTAAATCCTTACTATACATTTTTGCTTAATTTTGTTTATATGCCTTATTGCTTTCTTTCTTTAATTGCTACTTTATAATCTTCATTTCACCAGGGAACTGGATTTTTCAATTTGTGGCAAGTTTGATTGCTGCAGTAACTTCCTTTATTATATTATCATGCAATTCCTCAACATTATCACTTATCTCACTGGTACTTAGCCACTCACCATACTTACTTTTTAAGAGTCCCCAGTTTGCTTTTCTAAGGTTCCAGGTAGAGATTCTTTTATCATGCTCATTATTACCTTAGCCTTGATAAGTAATTAGCATAGGCAAGTGATCACTTTTCATTTCATCTTTACAGATTTCCTAGCTGCATTTTCTTACTGTATTGCTTGTTATAATTCCCAGACTTTCACATAAAGCCATCCACCAAATTACATGTAGTAGATGCTCCAGAATTAAGCAATACTAGGTTGTGTATGTCAATTGACTGTTCAAGGCACTTGCCTTTATAGTCAGTTTTCATATTTCCCTGTAATTCATTATGGTTATTAAGGTCTCCACAAAAACTGCATGAGGCCTTTGACACTTTTAACTAACTCTTCCAATTCTAGATTGTCTAGTTTTTTTTATTTGGGTGAAAACATTACAGAGCCATATGAAAGTGCTATTATTCTGCAGAGGAATTTCAACAGAACTGTACTCCATAATTTAAGTTCTGTAGATCTACATCAATATTACTAAAAAGCTTCCTTTATAAATTTATAGACCTCTCCTCCTCTTGTTATTTCTCCATCATGTTTGATTACATTGTCTTCAGAAGTCTAAATATGTTTTACCCGTAACCAGGTTTCTTGTACACATACCTCATCAGGTTTGGTTTCCATTTCAAAAATTAGTTTCTTTAATTCCTGACCATGTTTTATTAAACAATTTGCATTCCATCAAAAATGCTACGACCATGTTGTTAAACTACATTGTTACTTCATTCAAAATTGCATGAATTCAACCAGTGATTGCATTTTTCTGCAGCTTTTGTTATAATTCTTTTTCTTTCAGTCTTCATCCCAGTCTCTAAAATGCAATTAATCACTTCTATCATAAGTGGTATACATTTCTCTTGGTCTAATCAGTTCATCTTCATCCACTCCTCAAATATGATGTTTCCTGCCCTGAACTGTATGCTGTTGTACCAGGAGTTCATTCCCTCACTAGGCCTTTCCCAGGCCCTCACTCAACTGGCTTTCTGCAGAGAATAATTCTGGTGAGCAGAAGGTGTAGACTGGTGGCAGAAAGACAGTGAATGAAAGGGACAGGAGGATGCTGGATGAAACAACCATTCGTGAAAGAGATTAAGGAAATCCAGCCCCTCATAGGTAGAATATGAACAGAAGGGGGCAGACTGATGGAAGAGGAGTGGTTGTGCTTCCTTTCAGACATTCAAATGTGCCTAGTGAAGAATGAAGTCTCAGACATATTTAAAAAAATATTTTTATTAGATGAGAAAAAATAAGATACACATTTATGTGACTATTCCAAATATTCAAGCATTCATAAAATAAAATATTCAGAAATATAAGTGTACAGCCCTTCACCACAAAGTCTGCTAAAGACTGTTTTTGAAGTTGAAGTCTTTTCGGCTAGTGGCACCTGAATTTTTTCTCAACGGCATCTAGGGTCAGTTCTGAAGTTAAATCGCTTTCATATAACAGAATTGGTTTTCTCTTTCTTTCATAAGTTAGACTCGTGATTATCCTTTCACATGTTAAAATTATTTTCAAACATGCTGCAGCTGACCATGTACTACAGACTTGTCAGGAATTCATGGCAAAAACCTCCTTTAATTAGACAGTGCCTAGAACGTCTTCTGATTCTTTGCAATTACTCTTATCTATCAATGATTTAGATATAGTCATTTCAGCTTTCACTTTGTCAGTATCTAATTCAAGCAAAAACAACAAGAAGTCCTGTGGCACCGTATAGACTAAAAGATATTTTGGAGCATAAGCTTTTGGCTACGTCTACACGTGAAGCCAACATCGAAGTAGCTTATACGCTATTTCGATGAGTAACGTCTACACGTCCTCCAGGGCTGGCAACGTCGATGTTCAACTTCGACGTTGCGCGGCACCACATTGAAATAGGCGCTGCGAGGGAACGTCTACACGCCAAAGTAGCACACATCGAAATAAGGGTGCCAGGCACAGCTGCAGACAGGGTCACAGGGCGGACTCAACAGCAAGCCGCTCCCTTAAAGGGCCCCTCCCAGACACACTTGCACTAAACAACACAAGATACACAGAGCCGACAACAGGTTGCAGACCCTGTGCCTGCAGCATGGATCCCCAGCTTCCGCAGCAGCAGCCAGAAGCCCTGGACTAAGGGCTGCTGCCCACGGTGACCATAGAGCCCCGCAGGGGCTGGAGAGAGAGCATCTCTCAACCCCTCAGCTGATGGCCGCCATGGCGGACCCCGCTATTTCGAAGTTGCGGGACGCGCAACGACTACACGGTCCCTACTTCGACGTTGAACGTCGAAGTAGGGCACTATTCCTATCCCCTCATGGGGTTAGCGACTTCGACGTCTCGCCGCCTAACGTCGAAGTTAACTTCGAAATAGCGCCCGGTGCGTGTAGCCATGACGGGCGCTATTTCGAAGTTAGTGCCGCTACTTCGAAGTAGCATGCATGTGTAGACACGGCTTTTGTGGGCAAAGACCCACTTCGTCAGATGAAGGATCTGACAAAGCAGGTCTTTGCCCACGAAAGCTTTTGCTCCAAAATATCTGTTAGTCTATAAGATGCCGCAGGACTTCTTGTTGTTTTTGAAGATAGAGACTAACTCGGATACCTCACTGATACTTAATTCAAGCAAGTGACTCAAACTCTGGTGACTCAAGATATGTGAAGAGCTGGTAGAATAGATTGCTGATAACCTCTCTGTACAACTTGAGATTCTCATAAAATCTACTTTGCAATTCACTACAGGCTTCATCTATCACTTTATGGTAAATCTAGGGCCAGTGATCCTTACGCTACATTGAAATCCTGTTGAAGTCTCATAAACTATGAAATCTTGAAATTTTTTAAACAATACTTTGGCTCTTTCTGTGACATATCTTCATGATGATGCTTCATCACATGCGTTTTTCAGAACAGGGGTGCTTTGGAGGAATCTCTGACAAATGAATCTTCAGAAGTTCCTCAGAGTGATCAGTTCAACTCTTTTAACAAGGTATATCACAGCTTTTTGAATGTAATTGTCCATAGGAGAAAAATCTTTCAAAAACATTTTCATTACCTTAGCTAAAAACAAGAATTTGGATGATTCTGTTACTTCCAGCAGTCTTATTGTTTCAACAAAAAGAACGTCTCATTCATTCACAAAATTTATCAGAATATTCTACATCTCTTCCACGTTACTGAGGATTATTGCCAAGATTTTCAGGTGACAATCCACCCTTGGGCTATCTTGGAGTAATTGGTTTCGGGGTATTTGTCTGGCCCTGCTGATTTACTTTTTCACTTCTCCTTGTGGGTAATTCAGGTTTATGAATGTTTGGTAGAGATCTTGTAGTTTTTGGTTTCTGGCAGTCGGATCAGAGCAGATGCAATTGTGTCTCAGGGCTGGAGTGTAAACAATGGATCACGTTGGCCATGTCTACACTAGCCAAAAACTTTGAAATGGACATGCAAATGTCCATTTCAAAGTTTACTAATGAAGTGCTGAAATACATATTCAGTGCCTCATTAGCATGCGGGCGGCCGTGGCACTTCGAAATTGACACGGCTCGCCGCCACACGGCTCGTCCCGACGGGGCTCCTTTTCAAAAGGACCCCACCTACTTTGAAGTTCCCTTATTCCTGTGAGCAGATGGGAATAAGGGGACTTCGAAGTAGGCGGGGTCCTTTTGAAAAGGAGCCCCGTTGGGACGAGCCGCGCAGCAGCGAGCCACATCAATTTCGAAGTGCCGCGGCCACCCGCATGTTAATGAGGCGCTGAATATGTATTTCAGCGCTTCATTAGTAAACTTCAAAATGGCCATGTAAATGGCCATTTCGAAGTTTGGGACTAGTGTAGACACAGCCGTTGCTTGTGAAGGATGGAAGCCAGAAGCATGTAGGTAAGTGTAACCCAAAAAAGCCAAAAACAGGACATCACTTGTCATTACCTACAGCCCCCAACTCAAACCACTGCCACACATCATTAAAGACCTACAACCTATCCCAAAATATGATGCCATGCCGTAGAATGCCCTAGATGACAGGCCTGTTCTTTCCTATAGACAACCTCCCAACCTTATGAGGATTCTCACTAGTAACCACAGGCTGTACCACAATAATCCTAATCCTGGAACTTTTCCTTGCAACAATCCCATTGCCAACTTTGTTCACATACGTGTTGTGAAGATACCATCACTGGACCTAACCACATTAATTACAGAATCACGGGCACATTCTCCTGTTCCTTATATATGTCATCATGTGTCAACAATGCCCACACACTACGTATGTAGGACAGACTGCAAACACTCTTCGACGAAGAATGAATGGACATAGAACAGACATCAAAAATCTCCAAATACACAAACCTGTCAGACAGCACTTTAATGGAGTGGGCCATTCTGTTAAAGACCTGAAACTCTGTGTTCTACTGAAAAGGGACTTTAACAACTGTCTACAGAGGGAATGTTTGGAACTAACATTCATATTCAAATTCGACTCATTAACACATGGTTTGAACAGGGACAGCAATTACATGACCCATTATAAGGACTCTTTTACATACTTAGATGTTTTATCTAACTCTAAACTCCCCACCCCACACCCCATGCTGTCCCTCTGCTCTTCTGATTAGTCAACCTTGATAACAATTTTTGGACCTCTGTGCTTTATGTATTGAGTCTGTTCTGGTACAGCTATGATCTGAAGAAGTGGGGAGGTCCCACGAAAGCTCATCGCCTAATAAATTATTTTGTTAGTTTCTAAAGTGCTATATGACTGCTTTTTTGTTTTGATATGATACAGACTAACATGGCTATCTCTCTGTCACTTGTTTCTAACCGTTTTTATGAGTGCTGGCCTTTGTATAGCACATTCACTTCATGCTTGTGGAGGAGAAAAATAGTATAGAGATGTTCTCAATTTATAAATATCTGCCGTGGCTGAATTCTTGTCCCATGCATGAGTAACCACTAGATGTAATTAATGATTCAAGTAGTGGGTTAAGGTATTTGCTTGTTTCATTTTTATTGCAAAATAATTTGTACACCTTCTTTACACACTGACGCAGCTTTGGTGCAACCAAAGTATTTTGAGGGTCAAGAGACCCAGTTGTATTGAAATCTTTTAAAATTTGTTGTTTAATGTCTTCAGTAGTAAGACCACATAATTGAGCTACTCCATTAAGTCTGTCCTTGGCTTTGCCATCAGCAGAGTAGCATAAGTCAAAGGATGAAGTATTTATATTAACATCAGCACCCCCTGGAAGTGTCATATTTCAGACAGAAGAACTTGACATTATTCTTATATTTCTGAATATTTTCTATGATATCTTTCAAAAGCATCACCATAATATCAGTTTCATTCTGAGTTTTAGGAGAAGTGTCCTTTGCGTTTTTCAGAGTGGTTTTCAGATTGTGCTTGAATTTGACATCTTATTCTACAGTAAACTTAAGTACAGGTTGAACCTCTCAAGTCCAGCCTGAATCACAGAATTTGCCAGACCATGGGAGGTCCATGTTGTCTAGCAGCATTACCAACACTTTCACTGCATACTAGACTCTTAGAAGATATCAGGGGTAAATTACAACGTGGAACGCTGAGAGCCAGGACTGATGGCTGTGAACATCCATCTAACTAAAATCATGCCAGTTTATGGATATTGCCAGATGAGCAAGTGTAGGACTAGAGAGGGTCAACCTGTAGGTTGATAAAAATTCCTAAAGAACATTCCTGCTCAATCAGAGTAGGATCTAAATCCTTGAAGGCCATAATGTTTTAATGTCTTCTCAGAGGCAATTCATTTACCACAGCAAATTGGGTAATTTTGCCTAGTTTTTAAAATAGTATCTATTTCTGTCAGTTTGTGAGGATAATACCAAAGCAACAATTGTGACATCTGAGAAAGCTAGTATGAAATAAATATTATCACATTCATAATTAATTAATATTACAGAGCAAATGAAAAACTGAAATAATAAAATAATGCATTTTATATGCCGTCTCTGTCATTTTATGGAGTTTTCATCGAGACAAGCATTTGAAAGTTGAGGAGCCTGCTTTTAGAGTTTCTCCCCACTGGTGTGGTTATTCAGAGTGCAGAAATTTTCCTTTTGCTTAGTCTTTTTCAAGACTGGGGTTTTCTTTTCCATTTTGAATTGCTTGCCTATTAAAGTTAATGATCTGCCCATTGTCTTCTCTTGCAATGCAAGGTATTGGAGCTAGTCTGACCTGGTTGGGGAGGTGGGAAGAGGGGCGTGGCCCTGCCTGTCCAGTTCCTTCCCCTCTCTGTAGTGAAATTGATTTTGAATCTTGCTGTACAACACACAACCACAGTTTTATATACATAAATTCATAACCACTCCTTGAATACATATCTCAGAATTACCACCAGGTTCAGAATATTACAATCTTTGAAAAGAGATGTTATTTGATATATATTTATACACAATAATCTGGTATACAGCCAGTTGATTTGATTACATATTCCATTCAGTTCAGACTCCCTCTTCTCCTGCTTATAGGTATAGATGCTGATTATCACAGAAACATTAAAATAGCAAAAAATTATCTGTAGCTTGTCTTTTGCTTGCTGCAATCCAATCAGTCATTGTGCTCAAGTAGACTAAGCAGTTTTCATGTTTGATTAAAGCTTTACCATGAGAAAAGGCATTTTTTTCAATGGCAAAATCCAAATTTGATAAGCAACTATATCAGTTTCCATTCCAACAACATAGTCAGGGTGTGCATACATCTGACATGGAAAACAAAAGGCCTCATCAGCTTATCAGAAATGCTACTCACAACCCTATTGCTTATCAGTCTAGGCATTCCCCTTGATTCTGGTGCAGGGTTACAGTCCCTGCAGACTGGACACTGCATCTAAGGTTTCTTCTGAGCTCTGGTGGATCATTTCAGTGCCACGTCCATGCCAGAGCTTTCTCCTCTCTCTCTGTTTGAAAGGAACTCTCTTCTCTCTTCTTTCCTCTCCAGACGGGGAAGTGGGGTTGGTCACAGAAACTTGACTCCTGTCTCTCTACTGTGCTAGGCTGTATCCTTTGTAAGCCTTCCTGTACAGACTTTCTTACCATGAGTTTATATTTTTATTATGACAACAATGTAGTGTCACCACACTCCATTTAGTGGAAACATAGCAAATAACATGTCCTTCAGCTCCTGCTGGCTACTGGAATTGTGACTACTGCTCTGGGCCCTGAAGTCTATGATCAGTCATTTGGGGGAACTCAGACTAAGAAAGTGAAATAAATAATCTGGAATACATTTTATTTCTATGGGAGGGGGCAAAGACATTTCAGGAGGGGCACCACAAGAGGGGCACCATGCCTTCACCATGCCCCCTGCCGACCGCCTTTGACTCCGAAACTGATGGAAGGAGAGTTTATCCTTTGCCTCTGGCTTAGGAAGACTATGCCCTGAAGGCAATACTAGCTGACTCAGAAATACTCCTGTTTCTTGTGTGGCCTCAGTAATCTTCTCTCCACCTGAAAGCACAGATATATGAAAGCACAGATTGAGTGGGTGGGGGTGGAGAAGATCCTCCTAGATTAATCTCCTGGGAAGTCTGAAAACTCTCAAGTTCAGTGCTGCTGTTTTTTTCTATCAGTGTATATGGGTACAGAAAAAGAATCACATCAGTTTCATAGTTGGAAGGTCAGTTGCCCAAGCGCAGCTAGCAGAAACAATAGTTCAAGTGCCAGTAACGCGTCTATGTTAGTGAGCCATTTGTTGCTACCATCTGTGAGTTGGTAATAACATTCGGGGAAAATCCTAATGTAGACAAGCTTAAATAACGAACTCTGGACTTAACGAGCATATCTGAGAATTGTGAAAGACGAATTGTTAGTTCATACCCTGCTAAGGGTTGAGCTATGTTATGGGCAGGACTAAAGCACCGGTTTTATCCCTGTGGCGGTGACATCTTCACATAAGCCCCAGGAGAATTCATTTAGACACCATTGTTTTCTGGGATGTCAATCCAGTCTCTCCCCATCTCTTGCCTTCCTTGAACGGTGTTACAAAAATAACTTTTGCAGAACATTTTTCCCAAACCTGGAAACTGTAACATTTAGGAAATCTATTTTAACTCTTCACTTAGCTTGTGCATTGTCAAAGTGCCATAATATTGCCATAGTGATGCTCAATGCTGTATCAGCAGTGTAAGGTAAATAAACAAGCTCCATAAAGTATAACTAAAATGAAAACACGAGGGATTACTTCCTAGCAGTAATGCTACTCGCCAAACATTCCCAGCATTCAAGCAACAGTTTCTTGAACAGCCTAGGAAGTATGGACACTGGGGAGTGGCAAATGCCTGGGATAGCTAAAAGTCTGCCACTGACATTACATTTTGAGATCCCCAAATGGTGCAAGACCCATTTGTGATCTGTGATGCCATCTGACTTTAGTATCACCTTGCACTGGCAAATCCTATAGGGATGACTGAAAAATGGGTGGCAACCCCCACACAGATGAGAACAAAATTAATAATGTGCTTGTCCAACCCATGGGATTCAGTTATTAAGAAAACTGTTTCCTGAAATAGGTGTTACCTCAGTTATTCAGTCCATTATGGGCTGCTCAGTTAGCCCATAGTAGACATATTGCTGCCCTAACTAGGTGGATGAGGATTCCTGTGTATGGAAGGATTCCCTGGCTGGTATAGATCAGACATAAGGCGCTATGCAACAGTACCTCCATGCTTTGCCAGTGCCTGAGGTACGTCAGAGCCTCATCATGGCCAGCATGCTGTGCTCCACTGATCAATGTTAGGCATAATGGGCTCTGCGGGGCTTGTTACTTGGTGTCACAGGATGCCCTAACTTTCACCTTGGGCTGAACAGTAGCCCCAAAGATTGAGGCTGTGCATATGTGATGTACTGCCACCATCCCTCTCACACCTCTCGGGTGCTGCAGCAAGCAATTATACCAGAGGGGAAGCAATGAATTGAGAGAAATCTGGATTTAATTAGCTAAGTTGTTGTGGGATTTCTTTAATAACAGCTACAGCATCTTCTGTTATCATCAGATATTTGCCAGTTGTTGACTCCTTTTAATATCCTTTCCCTGCTGACTGATAAGCTTGCTAAGTAGTGAAACTGAAAAAAAGAGATGGAGAGCATTGCTTGTTCTCCATGAGCAGTAGGAAATAAGAGAAGATTAATATACACATAAGCTACAGTTCTTTTTAAGTAGCTGTCTTTTGGGCAAGGTAGGGAAGTATTACCCCATTTTACAGAAGGGGAACTGAGAAATAGAGACAGTGTTACTTTCCCAAGGTCACCTGGAAAGTGGGTGTAATAAACATTAATTGAATCCAGATCTCTTGAGTCTTAGTCAATTGCCATAGTTAACAGTGTCATCTTTTCTCATTAAACAGTGACTGACTGCCATCCACCTCTTTCCAGGTAATAGTAGGAGCAGCAAGGATTGATGGCTGGCTGGAAAGTCTCATTGTTGCTGTCAGAACCAGTGGGGGAAAATGTAAACGTGACACAAATTTAGACCTTTCATACTTGCCTGAGTAGCTTAAATAAACACCCCTGACAGCAGCCAAACCTGCAGAATATGGCTACGTCTACACGTGCCGCAAACTTCGAAATAGCCACTCAAATGGCCATTTCGAAGTTTACTAATGAAGCGCGGAAATGCATATTCAGCGCTTCATTAGCATGCGGGCGGCAGCGGCGCTTCGAAATTGATGCTCCTTGCCGCCGCGCGGCGCGTCCAGACGGGGCTCCTTTTCGAAAGGACCCCGCCTACTTCGAAGTCCCCTTATTCCCATGAGCTGATGGGAGCCCCTTGCGGCGGCAAGGAGCGTCAATTTCGAAGCGCCGCTGCCGCCCGCATGCTAATGAAGCGCTGAATATGCATTTCCGCGCTTCATTAGTAAACTTCAAAATGGCCATTTGCGTGGCCATTTCGAAGTTTGGGGCACGTGTAGACACGGCCTATATTATCCCAGAGTTTCGAATGGACGTAATTTTAGACAGCGAAATAACACACACAGAAGATGTGAAATGAGCACTTACAAGTAGCTGTGGTTTGAAACCTGAAGGCACATCCTTCTGCCGTACATGCTCAAGAGTGCTGTCAGTGCATTGTGTTTTGGGAGCTAAAGCTCGAGTAACTACTTTTGCTGTCATGGCTGAAGTTTCCAACGCTCCAGAGGTGGTCATAAAAGACTCACTCTCCAAGGGACCATATCCAGGATAGCAGCTGCAAAATATGTTTTAATGAACACCCATGATCATCCTTGCAAGTTTTCCCAGGATCTGGGAATCTGCCTCGGAGGAAGAATGACAGCATTCTAAGGATTCTGTTAGTGATGTGCGTAAATTCTGTGTCACTTGGCCCCAGTGTAACCCTTGCTCTAGTGAGGGTTACTGCATCAAACAGTGTTTGCATCAGTACCCTCCCTGGGGGCCCTACAGTAAAAAGGCAGCCTTGATATGTGGTAGGGCAGCTTAGGAGGCCTCTTCTGGAAACTTAAGCGTCCCTTATGTGTACAGGCTACAAGTCTGCAATGCCTGCTTCAGGAGACTTTGCTCACCAGCTTCAGTTGCCCTCACAGAACAAGGTCCGTGTGTTCCTTGCACTACTGTATGCCTCCCATCATCCCCTGTTCCCCACTACTAGACCCTTTTGCTCTAGAGCTGTGTCTACACGTGCACGCTACTTCGAAGTAGCGGCACCAACTTCGAAATAGCGCCTGTCGCGTCTACACGCGTCGGGCGCTATTTCGAAGTTAACTTCGACGTTAGGCGGCGAGACGTCGAAGTCGCTAACCTCATGAGGAGATAGGAATAGCGCCCTACTTCGACGTTCAACGTCGAAGTAGGGACCGTGTAGACGATCCGCGTTCCGCAACGTCGAAATTGCTGGGTCCTCCATGGCGGCCATCAGCTGGGGGGTTGAGAGATGCTCTCTCTCCAGCCCCTGCGGGGCTCTATGGTCACCGTGGGCAGCAGCCCTTAGCCCAGGGCTTCTGGCTGCTTCTGCGGCAGCTGGGGATCTATGCTGCAGGCACAGGGTCTGCAACCAGTTGTCAGCTCTGTGTATCTTGTGTTGTTTAGTGCAACTGTGTCTGGGAGGGGCCCTTTAAGGGAGCAGCTTGCTGTTGAGTCTGCCCTGTGACCCTGTCTGCAGCTGTGCCCGGCATCCCTATTTCGATGTGTGCTACTTTGACGTGTAGACGTTCCCTCGCTGTGCCTATTTCGATGTTGGGCTGAGCAACGTCGAAGTTGAACATCGACGTTGCTGGCCCTGGAGGACGTGTAGACGTTATTCATCGAAATAGACTATTTCGATGTCGCAACATCGAAATAAGCTATTTCGATGTTGGCTGCACGTGTAGACGTAGCCTAGGTTACAGCTGCAGAAACCAGCTTTACCATTGTGGAGGGGATCCCTCCCCACCTCTTGCAATAGACAAGTTGTGTCCTCTCAGTTCTCCTTAGGGGTGTCATACAACTCTGGTGAAATTATGTCTGCCTTATCTCTGCTCCCTGGAGTACTAAAATCCCGCCCAGGAATAATGGTGGTAACATTCAACCACGTCAAACATCCTGTTCACTAGATGTGGAGCCAGAGCACAAAGCAAATGGTAGCTGGTAAAAACAGCGCAGGTCAGACTAATCTCAGCTTTTCTATTCAGGCACCATCTAGCACAGTTTTCCATCGCTGCTGACCCCTTTCTGTCACAGTAGATAATTGGGATTTACCTTTGGCACCTGTCCAGAGCAATGCACTCAGACCCAATGCTAACCTGCAGGCTTTCCTCAGCCTCCAGCTTTAAATCCCCACTGCACATTTTATAGGATCCACCCCCCGCCACCTACTTCCCACACAGCTATCAAGAGGAACAAGCACAAAAACACTTCACAGCAACAAATCATCAGCTGAATATTTATTTATTTAGCACACAGATGTAAGCAGCATGTAATATGTTTTAAAGGATGCCTTCTGACTGCACTAAAGAGTCCTTTAAGAGTGTGTTCTTTTCTCAAGACCTGCAATGTAGGGCCTTAGATTTCACGTGGTAAATAATTTTTTCTCTATCTTTGAATGAAATGTCCATTCTGGTTAACAGATGGCCACACAAACAGATACTTTATTTCACCTTTGCCATGTTCTCCTTCCAGCTCCTGCCATACCGTGCACAAGATAGAAGCATTAAGAAGAGTTGGACAAGCAGAAAAAGAAATAAATGAGCACAATAAATGAGACATTTTTTAAGAAATTCTTCATCTTTTTTAACATGGCAACTCATGTGCAAGGGTGTGCACAGATTTGATGGTAGACACCGATAGCTTCAGCCCATAGAATTGTTGACAATGTCCAGGAGTGTGACATGCCAAAGGATGCAACCTGGACTGTGGAATTGCTCTGCCCCCTAAACTCTCTAGTCTGGGTACCATTCACAGCTCTCTGGTAGTGACAAGCAACCTCTTCAGGCTTTGATCTCACACAGCCACTACAGCTTGCACCTCCAAAAACCAGCACTCTTTTCTCCAGCAACATCCATCATCCAGCAAGACCACAAACGCTCCTGGATGAGAGAGCTGGAGAGGAAGGGCAGGCTGACAGCTGCAAGGAAGCAGGTAGCCCAGGGCCAGAGCCCTGTGGCAGCCCACAGCAGCAAGTGGCAAGGGGCAGAGCCCTCAGTAATCCAGCATTAGAGCCCCTGGCAACCAGGGACAGAAACCTGCTGCAGCCCAGAGGAGTCCAGTCCAGGGCTGGAGCCCAGGAGTGTCACACCAGGACTGGAGCACCATGGCAGTGGCAGCCCGTTGGAGACCTCTGCAGCCCCCAGGGAACACAGGACTGGGGCTGGGGCCCCATGCACAGGGCAGACCAGAGCCCAACTGCAGTCTTGGGTTGGGGCTGGAGTGCCACACAGGGCCAGTGGGAACCCTGCTGCAGCCCCACAAAGGCTTGGCCAGGTCTGGAGCTCCAGGAGCGGGGTGACTGGAACCCCTGCTTACAGCCTCACAGGTCCCTGGGCCACAGCTGGAGCTCCATGTGGGGCTGGTCAGAACCATGGCTGGAGCTCCATGGCAGCAGTGCAGGGGCTGGTGCCAGAGGTCCCCAGCATGTTCACAAGGAGGTAGGTGTGGGAGCTGAATCAGGCATTTGGGGCCATGGCAGGAAACTCTCTTCTCCTACTGATGAAAGTAAGTGAGAGTGACAGAAAGGGGATGGAGGCGGTGGGATGGAGCCTCAGGGAAGGCGCAGAGCAGATGTGGGGCAGTGGTGTTTGTGGTATTAACCAGTTGGCAACCAATGTCTTACTGACTATGTAGCGCAGTGTGATACAGTGTAGCCTAGTCTGAGAAATAGGACTGGGCCAACATTCTCAGTGTCTCAGAATTCACATGGGCATTAGCAAAGCAGAGAGAAAAAATATTAAAGCTAATGTTTCAAAGGAAGTTTACAAGATTCAAGTTAAAAAGCAAGGCACTGCAGAGCTGAGATCAAGAATGGGTTTCCAGGTACCAATTTATATAGTTAACAAAATACATGGTCCCAGATTAAGGTGAATGAGTTTTTATGTCAGTAAATAAGTGTCCGTGAGGTGGTCACCCATAAAGGATATAGAGTTACAGACTGGGATGGTAGAGCACATAGGCACGTAGGTGGAGTGTTTTGTTTCCCTTGGTCTGCAGTGATGTGAGTTTTTCTGTGGAAGACATATAGTCTGTCAGGGAAGGAAGTGGAGTGTTTTTCTGCTTGTATCTCTTGTCAGCATTCTTGTGTGTCCCAAGATGCATAATCCATCAGAAGACCCCCACCTCGTCCCCACTATTAAGACATGAAGGGAAGGGGTAGCTGATAATACCAAAATAGGGGTGGAAGGTTTGGGGGGAGCACCTCTCCTCCCTTCCCAGTGAGAGCTTTTCCCTCTGTGGTGATGGTACCAGACAAGAAGGGAGACACTCTTTCCAGCCTTACAAGTGGGACCGATCCTCAGAGGGGGAGCTGGTGTACTTGCAACAGGCCTGATATTATGTCTCCACAGAGCTTCTGAAAACATCAGGATGCCTCGCTCTGCAATGTGAATCTTTCAGCTATTCTGATATGACAGAGTTACCACATCCACACCTTCTGCTTCCACCACTCTTCTCAGCCTGTTCTCTGTGCTTCTCCACCACAGCTCAGGATCTGGCCCAGTCTGTATAGCAGCATTGCAGTGCAACAGCCTGTTATGTGAGGGGGCTCTGAATGTATTTCGTGACACCAAATAATAAATGGTGTTTACAGTGTGACTTCAGCACTGCAAACTAGAAACATTTTTAAATTAAAAAAAAATAGCAGAATCCATTAATAAAAAACTTCCCTTAGTAATCACTAGCCCTGAATAGTTTCCCTGGAAACCTTTTTTTCTGCAGCAGGAAGTACTCATTTTAGATTTAAATCAGACGAGGGAGTTACATTTTTGATTCAATGTCTCAGTAAAGCACGGGACATTCTCCACAAAGTAGCCCACGGTGTTAAGAAAAAGCAACAGGATTCAGTACATCTAGAACAGTGCACAGAAGAGTAAGTGCAGACGGCAGTTTGCACCTGGCTAAATCTGAAGAAGATTCCATGAGTCTTGCAGCTGCTTGGCTGAGGCTCAGCAGTTCTCAATGTTTAGCTCAGGCTGACAGGAAAACTGTGAATGTGCCCTTTGGCTCATAAATGTCCAACTTAAATGCAGAGATGTGATGGATGTGGTATTTTGCAAATAGCTAGGTAACAGGCAGTGGCTCCCAGGAACTCCTGAATCCAACTACTAGGAGTCACTGTGGGGGAAGGAGAAGCAGAAGCAAGGGGGTGATTGAAGAGTAGAGAGAGGGAACTGAGCACTGGAAAGGAGCCCTAAATAAAGAGAGTCTACAGATGTGGGGGTGGACAGGCACAGCTGGGGAGGGTGGTCACTTAAGGCAAGTTTGCCGCCTTTTTTCTGGTCTGAGAGTTGGACAGTTATTTTTCCTCTAAAAGAAAATTGAGAATCTCAGGATTCCAGCAGCTGGAGTTTTGAAGAAAATTACAGAAATGTCACAACAGTTGTTGATGCTGCTGTCCAGATGGCATACCATCCCTTCAAAATTACTGAGAACAGAGGAACAAAGAAGCGTGAGTCAGCATTTTAACATTGCTAAAAGTAACTGAAGCAATTCCCTGGGCCTGATTCTCCCCAAATTCCTCTAGTGCTTAAAGTAGTTATTTTGTTTACACCCATGCAGAGTGCAGAGTGGGTGTGAAAGGCATTCAGAATTGGTCCTGGTTTACATTTATTACCCCATGTAAGAGTTCCTGAAAAGTGCAGAGGAGGGTCCCACTCAATTCTTGGGCTAGCATGAGACAGTTCAGTCTGGATGCAGTTGCTCAAGCTAGCAGAAAGTAGCCACAATTTGCCCTCTACAATAAGGGGTGTGAGTAATACATTGGCACAGCACCCATTCTGCAGCACAGTTATAGTCCAACATTTTCAGCATCAAGTACAAATGACTGTAATTATGGCCTGAGCCATACTGTTCTACAGTGCTTTATAAAACCAGCTGCTGAGCTGACTGCAGCTCAGCGTATACGAGATCTGATTCCAGCTCCAAGATTGCGGTGGTTACCAGGCTGCCATTTCAGAAAACCATTTTCCTAATGGGTGGTAATAACCCAAAGTCTCCAGACAGCTTAAATGCAGAGATTGTCTCCTCTCAGAGTAAGTGATAACTTGCAAGCCTAAAACCAGGTCCACATCTGCTTGTGAAACAGCCCACAGCTTTTTGGTAATTCTGCCCTTTTTTGGTCCAAACAGCCTGTATTTGAAGCTACTCTGGGGAATGTGTCACTCGGATGGTGTAGGGATAATGAGGGAGGAGACAGATGTGTTTCATTTATGAAGCCTGCAGAGCTACGCACTGAGGTTGGCAATTCTGCTTCCCCTGGCCTGTCTCGCTGAGGCCGCTGTTGTGCTCATGGGGCATGCAGAATGTTCCAGAGAAAATCCCTGTCCTAGACTTGCTGGCTGCAGAGCCGTGCTTGGCGCAGGACCCTGTCGGGGTTGGGAGACAGTGGCCAGATGCCACCCTTCTTCCCTCTTTCATGGCTGCAGAGCCGGTTGTGGGTAGTGGCTGGGTCAAGTTATGAACACCTGTCCATGCTGAAGATGCTGTAACTTTGTGGCAGGCTACAGCAGCCCCTATAGAGAGGGGCTGAGTGGGGGTGACATACATATGGGTACACTGGCTGGATTCTCCTGGTTTAGGGGAATGTTTGGGGAGGTCAGACAAGAGGTTCTATCCGACCACTGCAAAGCAGCTCAGTGGGGGCCAGGATCTCCTCCCCTCCCCCATGCACACTCACACACATACCTTGCTGTCAGGTATTCTGTCATATAGGGAGAGTTCAGGGGCCAGCTCTATCCATCTGCCTGTTTTGTTCCAATCAAAAGGGGTCAATAGGCCAGAACACAGCCTGGGGTGGGGGTGAGGGGGTGGTAGTGGAAGATTCCCCCCGACAAGGAGAAGCACCAAGTAAGGTAAAGCTCTGCCCTGTCTGTTTCATTCGCCCCTGGAGGGAAGGGCAGTGTGGGAGTACCAGAGAAGTCTTTGTAATTTACACAGGCCACCAAACAACTCCTTCTTCCCTTCTCCCCCAATGTCAATCCCAGTTCAGCCTCACCCAGGCATCTGGCCATATAATTGTTCTTCCTTGGTGTGTTGTTTTCCTAACTCTAAAATGAAAGTCATCTGGACTAAAAGACTGTCTGTCTTTTGCACAGGAAATCTAATCTGGGTCTGATGGCGGAATAAGTCTATTTCCAGTGCAAGGCTTCATACTGGTTTTAACAAATCCTTCTCCAAATGAGAACAGACAGCAAGCATCTCAAATCACTATAATTACAGAACCATAAATAGCTTCGATTTTGTGTTCAACATTTTGTATTGCTGACATAGAAATATAGGATTATTAGTTGCATAATATTTTATGAGCAATATATCAGGCTAAAACCCAGTCTTGAAGGAATCCCTACAGCCAGGGAGTCCCCAGATGCCCTATTAAAACTGATTTCTGACCCTCTCTCCCTTAAGTGTGCTGAATGGAAGCTCTAGCACACATGAACATCTGGGCCTAGACATGCATATGAATAAATATAATGTCAGGCAGGAGACAAAAATAGAATGATGGATATAAATTCAGCTGCTTCAGGACACAAGCCAGCCTCTAAATGGCTGGAGTTAAGAAAAACACAGGAAAAAGCTGATTTCATTCCTCACTCTAGGGTCTCTTTTACTGTCCACTGAAGCAACTGATGCTGTAGTTTGTCAAAGTCAAGACACTGAAGTAGCTGGACCCCTGGTCTGATCTTACATGGCAATTCCTACGTTCCTATTGAAGGATCGACAGAAATGATGGGTTAGGTACAATTAAAGCAGGTTGGAAGTTTCCAAATGGAACATTTTTCTGTCATAAAATGCCAGTGTGTTGATTTTGTCAAATCTTCCAATGGAGGCAGGAAATGTTTTCTGAGGAAACTTGACTTGGTTCCACCTCCTTGCCTACTGGCTTACCTGTCAGGCTGCTAGACTCCTTGCCAGGGATTCTCAACTTTTGGATCGGGACCCAAACTTGGGTTGCAATTAGATTTGTTAAGGGTTACCACAAGCTCAGAGCTGCATGTGGCTCTTAAAGAAGCCATTTGCGACTCATTAATGCTGCCACATCCATCAGCTCTCTCTATCAATAGAGAAGCAATTATGCATTACAAAGACAGCTTCTCTACCTTTGCTATTGGTAGCCATGCCAGGTAAGCCACTTAATAGACTCTTGCAGTAAGTGACTTTCCACCCCATCTCCTCCCTTCCCCCATTTTGCCCCCTTTCTGTTCTATGTGGCTGATCTGTCAGTTTTCATTTTTTGTTTGTGACTCCACCCCAGCCCCTGAGTGTGACTCTCCCCAGCCCACTCAACCACCCAGCCAAAGTGTGACTCCCCCCCAGCCCTTGAGTGTGACTCCCTACAGTCCCTCCAGCCTCTGAGTGTGGGGTTTAAGCTGGGGGAGTGGTTGAGGAGCAGTTTGGGATGAGGGTCTTTCCCCCACCACAACTTGGATCAACTATGACAATAAAATAATGATTAACTACAGCAAACATAGTGTTATTTTATTATTATTATTATTATTATTATTATTAATGTATTTTCCCTTTTTCTATTAAATAACTACTATGAATATATAAACATGGGTGGGGAGCAATTTTGTATTCTTGCCTCAGGTGCAAAACTAGCTAGTTATGGCACTGCTTCTTCCCTTCTACATTCTTTGAATTGCCGTGGGTTACCAAGGCTTCCTGAATTGTCAGTGGGTCCCTCTTTGGAAAAGGTTGAGAGCCGCTGCTCCTTGCCATGCAGCTGGAGCTCTCAGGGTTGCCAGGTTTCCAGGCAACTTGGGCAGCCTCATCAATTTTGTTTCAAAAATTCAAAACAATTTTTTGGAATTCCTCTTTCACAAAAAAATGTGAAATTTCAGGGCAGAATGGTGAATTTCTTTAAAAACTTTCATACTTTCCTTTGGAATTCCAGGTTTTCCCCAGCTGCTGATACTTTGCAGCTCCAGAGATAATATGTAGGGAGGGAACTAACTGTAAATATCAGTTTCTGGTTCCAGAGACCATCAGTAGAGGGACACCAGTACTAATGAAAAGTGGAGGGACTGCCTACCCAGGGGAAGCATGAAGATTATTTCACACAGCTCTAATGAAAAAACTCAAAATGAAACTACCTCAGTCTCACAATGTGTAACAGAGAAGGAGTGTCTTCAGGTTACTTTTTCTAGCTGTCCCATAGAAGTCTACAGCAAGGCTATAATTCGCTACTAAATTCTGTGGGGCAGTTCTTTTCAAAGGCTATGTCTAGATTACAGCAATTTGTCGACGGAAGTTTTTGTAGGACGATATCTTCTGACAAAACTTCTGTTGATAGATCATGGCCAAATTGCCAAGCAGATCACAAGAGCAATCCACTCCGACAGAGAGTGGCCGGACTGCCCAGGCACTCTTTTGATAAAATGGCCAACTGGAAGCATGGCAGACAGGGCTGCCCAGTGTCTGGGAAGCCCTGTCTGTTGACAGAGCAGCCCCCAGAATGTCCGGATTGGCTTTCTGTCAGCAGATCTCTGTCGACAGAGGTGTTATGCCTCATGGGGAGCAGGATAGGACAGTCAACAAAAGTGCTGCATTCTGTTGATTTATTGACAACAGAACACCTTGGGAATCTGGATGTTCCCTGGGTTTTGTTGACAAAACCCTCTAGTGTAGACATAGCCTGAATGATGTCCCTGTGGATGCTCCTCTTGTGTTAGAAGTGGAGCACCAATAAGCATGCACATTTTGAAGCACCTCAGTTATCGCACAGAGTGAGTAACCTCTTCTAAAGATTCTAAAGATCACCTGCAGAGGGGATATAATTTTCTATTCTGTTGCATAGCACTTTTGTATAAGGGTGGCAAGAAAGAAAAGTAAAACTAACAGGTCTGTTTTTATCATCTAAACTCAATAAAATGCAAGCACCCTTTCTACGTTAAAAAAAAACAAACTGATAACAACACAGCTCAAATGGGGAAAAGTACGTTCTTGCATTTTTAATACATCTCAGTCACCAGCAGGCATGATCATCACACTTAATTCTAAAGTTTGACCAAAGCAATTTTGTAAAATAGTCAAAGAATTTTATTCTTGAACCTGGAATAATTTGCCACTTTCTTAAATGAAGGGAAAAGAAAAATGCTAAGGAGACCCACAAGCTGCTTTAAAGATATGTGCTGCACTGAACTGAACCATATGCCTTTGAGAACAGACTTTCCTACAGACAGAGACATTAGGATCTTCCTCTTTCTTAGTTTTTCATAAATTTTCTCTTTTGTATTCCAGTACTTTTTAAATAAAACATTATACTGGTTATGTTTGATGGTTATAAATTGAACAAGTTCCTCCAACCACAGTAAAAATTAAAGCACTAAGCCCTGGGAGCAATTCATCTTTCATACTGTGAATAAGAAAGGAAATAGCTTACTGTGAAACCTGTTCAGTTCAATCTCTTTGAATTCACCAGCAAGCATTGGTTAGTCACTTGGGACTTTAAATTTATGTTTTACAGATATTAGATTCACAGAAGCCCCTCATTCAAAACAAGAAATAAAAAACTAATCTTAGATGGCAGCAGATGTCCCTTACTTGAATTTCCCCATGCAAGGATGGTGAAGGAATGCAGTTTCCATACATAACTCACAGGAGTTTGTCATTAGTTATAGTGTTTGTTGTCATTAAAGGGTCACACAATTTACATAGTGGATAAGCATTTTCTGGGATTAAAGACATGACTTTGTCGGAATAACTCTGAGTCTTTTGTTTGTTCCATATAGGGTGGAGGCTGTGTAATTTCCTGCCTCTTTTCTAACTGTGGGTTCCCTTTCTTTAGACAATATCTTATACTGCATTGTACATGCAGCAAACACTTATTAGCCCACTCCTCTCTGATGTTAATTAGGAATGCATTTCGAATCCATCCCCTGAACCAAACACCCTGTAATTCTTGGGTTTTGGATCTGATCTCTAATTTTAATTGTTTCTAACCAGTGTAATGGAGAAAACAACACAACACACATACTGTAAAAGCATTTACATACATTTCAATGCCAGAAACCAAGGGAAAGGGGCTCCTCAGGAGAACGTTTCCATTATCTGGATCATTTAAATCAAAATATTTTCAAGTCTTCCTTAGGGGAAGGATCTGCTCCCTCTACTGGTGATTGCACAGAAAGGCATTACAATGTTAATTACAGCTGAATAAAAGTTGGGTCTAAGCAGGCAGGAATCAACTCTCAGGCTATGTCTACACGTGAAGCCAACATCGAAATAGCTTATTTCGATGAAGCAACATCGAAATAGGCTATTTCGATTAATAACGTCTACACGTCCTCCAGGGCTGGCAACGTCGATGTTCAACTTCGACGTTGCACGGCACCACATCGAAATAGGCGCTGCGAGGGAACGTCTACACGCCAAAGTAGCACACATCGAATTAAGGGTGCCAGGCACAGCTGCAGACAGGGTCACAGGGCGGACTCAACAGCAAGCCGCTCCCTTAAAGGGCCCCTCCCAGACACACTTGCACTAAACAACACAAGATACACAGAGCTGACAACTGGTTGCAGACCCTGTGCCTGCAGCATGGATCCCCAGCTGCCGCAGCAGCAGCCAGAAGCCCTGGACTAAGGGCTGCTGCCCACGGTGACCATAGAGCCCCGCAGGGGCTGGAGAGAGAGCATCTCTCAACCCCCCAGCTGATGGCTGCCATGGAGGACCCGGCAATTTCGACGTTGCGGGACGCAGATCGTCTACACGGTCCCTACTTCGACGTTGAACGTCGAAGTAGGGCGCTATTCCGATCCCCTCATGAGGTTAGCGACTTTGACGTCTCGCCGCCTAACGTCGAAGTTAACTTCGAAATAGCGCCCGACGCGTGTAGCCGCGACGGGCGCTATTTCGAAGTTAGTGCCGCTACTTCGAAGTAGCGTGCATGTGTAGACACAGCTTCAGGGGAATTCGTGGCCTCATAAGGACCATGTGGCCATTCTCTAGTATGGGTGTCCTTAGACATCACCTTCAAACAGAAACAAGACTGGAAAGATACTCAGTTGGGGTGGACAGACTTACTGCTGGATGGCGAGAGAGAACTTCACAGTCTAATCTTTTCTGATAAAGATTAAACTGCAAGGTAGACCTGATCCCTTAATAATGCACTTTAATCAAAACATCGCCCCAGAAAGAATATTATCTTCCCGTGTCTGCATTACTATTTTCTCCCTAACTCTGCAACATAAGCCATTGTGGAGCTGCTGAGCACTTCCATGTTCAGGAAATCGTGACAGAGAGAGAGCCGTGTTAGTCTGTATTCTATCAAAACAAAAAAAGCAGTCAAGTAGCACTTTAAAGACTAATAAAATAATTTATTAGGTGATGAGCTTTCAAGGGACAGACCCACTTCTTCAGACAGACCCACTTCTTGATCTGAAGAAGTGGGTCTGTCCCACGAAAGCTCATCACCTAACGAATTATTTTGTTAGTCTTTAAAGTGCTATTTTCCCAGCATGTTGAGGGAGGGGGCAGAGAGGATGGGAGGCTTCCTGTGCTTTAATTTAGATCTGTCCCAAACTGCTGAAACCTCCAGTGACTATCTCCACCGAGCTGCTGAGACAGAGGCCACTGCATCATAATCCCATTCAAAGGGTGAGTGGCTACATGATTGGATGATCAGCTCCAAACCTTCCAGGTGCGGTGGAATATTTGCTTGGTACAAGCTCCCTGTACACTATCATGGCTATTGAATAAAGTACTGTCTGTTGGCTTAAAAGGGACAATTGGGCAATTAGAATTGTCCAAGGCTCGACTTTTCTAACGTATTTCTCAGGTAGGGTGACCACACATTCCATTTTGGCCAGGACAGCCCCATATTTCAGGTGCCAGGAAGGCTCCCAATTTATTTTAACTAAAAGGCTAATTGCCCTGTATTAGGGCCCCCTACAGAGTTGCCCTTTTCCCAGATCAGGGGGTGTTGCTGCCACCTGGCTCCCAGCTCCCTGCAGCTCAGCAGAGCCAGAAGCTGGACCGGCACAGCTGCTGCCCAGCTCCCGACAGCTCAGGGAGCAAAGACCTGAATGGGCATGGCTGCTGCCCTATTCCCGGCTACCTGAAACCTGGGGGAGCTGGGAAAAGCACTGGCACGGCTGCCAGCCAGTTAGCTCCCGACAGCTTGGGGAAGCCGGGAGCTTTGCTGGCAGGACTGCAGTCCTGTTCCTGGTGCCCTGAGCCGTGGGGCAGCTGGGAGCTGCAGTTACCTCCTGCAACCAGGGAGAAACTCTCCCTTCCCCCGGCAGCAAGGTGGCAGGCCCCACAGGGCAGCCACCACCTGAGTAGAGTGACCATCCATCCCATTTTGGCTGGGACTGTTGTATTTCAGGTGCCAGGAAGGCATCATTCCCTCCACCTGGCAGAATGTCCCATATTTGACATAGGGAAATACGGTCACCCTGCTCAAGTTAAGTGCTAGGCTGTTCACTTCAGGTACATCAAAAATTCTAGTGTTGGTTGGACAGCCCCTTAAAATTCCCCCTGGGTGCTCCTCTAAAGATTCTGCCGGTCCACCGACAGCTGTCTGTCAACAGCCTGCCTCGCTTAGAGCTGATACAGGCAAAATACGCCCTGTAGACCAGATCTGCACTGCCAGACATTCAGAGCCAGCCTCCCATGATCCTCTGGGCCACTAATGTCCTGTGGCCCAGCATGACCCTCAGACAGTCTCCCTGCCTGCTGCAGCCCCACATGCAGCTCAAAGCAGTCAGCTGCACAACCTCCATTAATATCATAGAACAGGGTGGCCCTTGACCACTGTCCAAAGTGGCACTGCCATCAAAAACTATCACCCACCCCTCCCTTAGGGTGTTGCTGTACTGTGTATAGCAGCATCCGCTGTGCAAACAGGCAACAGTAGATCTCTTCACTTGACTCTCACCAATGTGTTCCTCAGAGAAATGTAAGAAGTATAGAATCAGTAGCTCTGTTCTCAAGCCCAAAAAGAATCTTTAAGTCTTATCTCCAGTGGCAGACTCCCAAAACTAGTCATGGCCTAAGGGGGAAATGCTGAGAAGAGGAAGAAAGTGTGGAAGAAGAGTGAAAGAAGGGTGAGAGACTGCAAGAGAAAAGGAATGGGATAGCCAGTTCAAAGGGCTGCTAGCTCTGATGAATCCCAGAGCTTCAGGAATCCCTCTCAAGGGGAGTAGTCGATTAGCCTTTAGAGAAAAAAATCTCCATTTTCCCCAATAGACCTCTGGCTTGACCAGGAAGAGATTAAAAAATAAGTTATGGGGTGGTCCAGTGACGGCAAGATAGAAAATATGATGGGAGGAAGAACAGAGCAATTGGAAATAGATAAAGATGTGGGGCAGAACCAAAAGAGTATGGAAAGCTCAAGAGAAGAAAGAAGATGTGAAAGATGGAAGGACAGAGAGTGAGGACCAAAAGGAAAGCTGCTGGAGAGCACAGGAGATAGGTGATGATGTTGGAACAAACCATGTGACTTTCCACGGATTTCTCTCAAATCAAATAGGAATGTCACTAATTTTTACTTAGAGTTCTCTGAGCCTGGGAACATCCCAGGCCTCTCTGATGCATATGCCTTCTGGTCTTGTCATTGATCTATCAACCTTGCATCATTTTACTCACCTGGAAACCGGTCATGGGATTTTATAACGGGCAAGTAAAATGCCACTTGGTGTGTGAGTGGATTATGCACCTGGGCTTCATGACAATTCTGCAAGCTCACGTTGGTATGTAGAGCAATATAAGTGTATCATTGCTGTGATTTTGGAATGAAGATTATTAGCAAGTAGCAATGGCATAACTGTAATGCGAGGTGTCTCCAGTGAATACTTGTAGAGTTATGTACTATTATGTATTGTTTTCCTTCCACATTTGGGAGATGTTTGTATGTCCAAAGGGATTCTGAATTTTACTACCGAGATTTGACAAGTAACAGCTTGTCTCTGTTGGAACAATATGTTCTGCCACTATGCAATTCTGAGATAAAAAATAATGATTAAAATGTGTTTTTAAGAAAATCCTTTCTGTGCCTTATACCCAAAATAGCAACACTCATGTGCCTCTATATCTACACTCTGGACAAGCCTGTGAACAAACCCTGGCTGGAAATTAGAAATAGTTCCTAACCATCAGAGCAGTGATAAGCCTCCCAACAGGAGATGTGAGGCCAAACAATTTAGTAGTACAGTGTGATTGTATGATGGGTTACTTGTAATGTTGGGGAACAGGATTCAAGAGACTCCAAGCTCACTTCCCATGTATGTCTGATATTCTAAATCTAATCCTGAATCTTCAGGATTTCAGCCAGCCATCTGCAGGGATCAGGAAGTGATTTTCTCCCAGCCAGTGTATTCTGAGGTTGCTTTCCAACCCCCCTTCCTCTTCTGAAGATGGCCATGGCTGTAGATGAGCTGGACATGGTGGGCCAGTTCTCTGTAGGGTCACAGAGCATTCTGTCTCTCTCTCTCTCTCTCTCTCTCTGATCACGTGCTCAGTTTGATTGCCATAAGTGGAGCTGGAAAAGACTTTTCTCCTAGGTCAGCTGGCAGTGATCTTGGGTTTTTCTTGTTTATTTTGTTTTTTGGCTTCTGTAGTATGTGGGTCACTTGCCAGGATGATCAGAGTCTATTTCACTTACTATTTCCCTGCCATTGCTGGAGCTATGGGTGCTGGAGTACTTTGGTCTCTTCTCTGTCTGGAGCACATAATACCTAATCTCCCTTAAATTGTAATACTTTGGTCTGGTTCTAGCCTTGAACTCTATGACTCTATATTTCACTGAAGTTCTGTCTGATGTGTCAGTATGGGGAGCTCTGCAATCCAAGGTCAATAAAAGCATGTCAATACTGAAACTAATAATGCTTTTATTAACTTGAACAGTTTAAAATGGATTTCTTTGTAAAATTGAGACCTGGTAAGGAACTAGTCTGTGCAATTCTCTTATTATGAAAAAAAATACAATCATGTACACTGCATAATTTTTCCCAACAAGAGCTTTGCGATGCATGTTTAGCAAAGTATGGGTCCTAATTTGATCTGAGATGGGCATTGATCAAAGCGGCATATTTTGTAAAATTGGCTATTTCCAAGTAAATGGATTCTTTTTACTAAGAAAAGTTTTCATATGTCAGATACATGGCTCCTATCATAGACATTTCACTGTGGTGGTGAAAGATAAGAGAATACAAACTCTCATTTAGACCATAAGCATCACAAAACAAGTTACTGTAGCAGGGCAAAATTATCTCACAAAATTTCGCCTCAGATCTTAGATCAGTTTCAGAGGCTGTACAGCCAATAATTCTATGGCTCCTACTTCAATGCCTCTTTCCAGCTCAGACAGAGCCAGATCTTCAGCTGGTATAAATCAAAATAGTCTTATCGACTTCTGTCAGGCTACAATGATTTACACCATCTGAGGGTCTTGCCCCAAAACTTATGGGTCAGAGTTTTACAAGAGTGGAGTGTGTGTTGTGTGTTCACATAGCCATTGAAGGGAAAAGTGGGAGTTCTTTAACAAGGGACGTTCCAAGGTAAAAGGAACAAGATCCTTACAGTGTCAATCTCTTGACTTCAAAGGAGATAAACTGGTAGACACCAGCTGAGGACCCACCCAAGAAGTCAACAGTCCTATTAAGAAACTACAGCTGTGCCATAGAATTCATGAGCCTGATAGAATGTCAGAGCATGGGCTAATCTCTTGCAAGATAGTAGTGATCATAAAATCGGTAGACTATATTGACTGATCCATGGGGTAAAGTTAACAATAAAATGAATGTGTATGTCCCAAATTATAGGCTAAATCTCAAGATACCCATGACGTTAGAAACTGCTTCCTTGATTGATGAATAAGATTCCCTGTGCACCTTTAACAAGAGATCACCCATCACAAACATTTGGCTTTATGTTTGCAAGGCAGAATATTGTGAACACTGCATTATGCCAGGTTCCCTAATGGTTAAGACACATCCTGCAGCGTAACCCACCATGACACATGGATTAGAGATTTAGAAAACCTATCAATCATCCTCCTTCTTCAAGACAGCCGCTATGGCAAACACATATTTACACCATTCCTATTACAGAACCCAGACATCTCAGGCTGCACTCTTCTTATCAAATTGGACATGTCCTGGAGGAGGGAAGAATGAGATAAAAGAGGCCTCCATCCCACTGTGTGAGAAAAAACTTGGGACTTTACTCTGTTTTTTTGAGATGCACAATGAAATATCTGTATCTCTAAAGAAGAGAAAAGATTACTGCAGCTTGCTGACTATTTTAGACAGTTAAAATTCACTAAGCATCACTCAAATGTCAGTTTGTTTACTGGGGTTTGTGGCATCTCACAATGAAAGAACGATGAAATATTTTGCAACCTTTAGCTCATTAAATGTGTGTACAAGATGCCGTGAATTGCTTATCGGTTCTTGTTATTTTGAATGTTAGTTATTTTGTTTTTTACAGATGATGCTATGGATTAAGCACCAAGACCTGCCTTTGGCAGAGGGAAATCCTTATCAGAGTAGCACGGGGCACTGTTCTTTGCCCTCCATCAAGACAGTGTGTTGATACACTTATGTGTGCTGTGGTGAGAAGTATGCTACCACAAGATGGGAGTGTTTGGTCAGGCATAGCCTTCTTCATGGCAGTGATCAAACTGCTGTCTTGGAATGCGACTGTTCTGCAACACAAAGACCAATGTACAGTAGTAGAGAAATAGATGACAAAGCCTGCCTGGCTTTGGCCTGTACAATGACTGGCCTTGTCTAGTGGTATTAGTCTCTGGTTTTCACAAGCACTCAATTAAATCACTGATTTTTTTTTACATCTTTTTATAGCAGCATAATTTGAATCCTTGTACAGAAAACATATAAAACTGTTAAAGTGCTCCCACACATGCAGCCTGAGGTCAATACTGCACATTCGATGGGAGGACAGAGTTATGAACCTGGCAGTTCTGGACAGAGCAGGAACCACGAGCATCGAAGCCATGATTCTGAAAGCCCAGCTTCGCTGGACAGGGCACGTCACACGAATGGAGGAGTCAAGAATCCCTAAGCAACTCCTCTATGGTGAACTCTCCCAGGGCTAAAGGAATCAAGGCAGGCCTCACAAGAGATATAAAGACTGTGTGAAGGCCAACATTGCTCTTGCTGGTTCAAAACCAGATCAGCTAGAGCAGCATGCAAAAGACCGAACAGGCTGGTGTGCAATCGTACCACATGCTGTAGCCAGACAGAACCCCCACCCCCTTTTGCTCTACTCCATCTTGCGTTCCCTAGGTGCTTCAAAGCATGAAAGGGTTAAAAGGAATAGCCCAGCCCTGGAATGCCCCAGAGCCCAGATGGGCTTATCTTAACCATGGTCTTTGAAGCTCCAGAGCAAAGCTAAGAACAATGGGCTAATTAACAGCCGAGCCTCGGACTGCCCTTGGCTAATTACCATCAGTTGATTCACCAGGACACTTGTCCCAGACAGGAGGAAAATCTCCTGGCCCATTAAGGAACAAATGCCCTCAATTGTCTAGCTCACAGGTGTGAACTACACCCTTGAACTGCCTGTGAGAACCAGCATCAGACAGTGTAATTCAATTAAACCAAGGAAGAAGCCTACGTGACCCAATGGGTATAAAAGAGGGGTCCGGCAGACCCCCTATTTGAGCTCCAATCATCTTTCCTGCTGGACAGGAGGGTGGGGGGTCTCCCCAGGTCCCCGGGGACGCCCGACTCCTGGACAAAGGGGACAAAGGACTTCTTCCCAAGGGATTGAGAGAAACTGACCAAGCCACGCTGGTAATGCAGAGGTAAGAATAAGACCTGGTAGGTATTTTACTTTTTATTTCTTTTGTGCCCATTTAACAAGTATAGATCTATGAACTAGAGTGCATGCTAGCTATTTGTAATCAAAGTATAAACCTTGTAACAATTGTAACCACAAAAGCTTAACTCGCTAGGTAAACAAACAAGCATTGTAACAGGAAGATATTAACTTGTTAGATAAATAAACAAAGTAATTGATTAAGCGGTAACCTGACCCCTCCTGTTATTGTGCAAATTGAACACAAAACAAAGAACCCAGCTGCTTTCAGCTGCTCTCAGCCTGGTCACTAGTGAGCTCTGCCCTGGCAGTTGAAATCTCATATTAATACAAGGGCATAGTGGAATCTCACCTGACCATCGGCTAACAGAAACTGGCGTAGTCCTTTGCAGGACTTGTGATATCGGTTTATGATACAGTAACATGAAGCCAGTCATGATCAGCACTGATTTCAGTAAGGTAGAAAAGAGTTTTGCCCAGGAAGGTTGGGGTGACCCGAAGTGGGATAAGGAGATGTTGGAAAAGAACTGGGGTGATGTAGCGGAACTGTGGTCACAGTTCTGCGTGTGGAGGAATGCTTGTAAGCTGAAGAAAGGGAGAGGGAAAGGAGCCTGTATCTGGCTGTTAAAGAGTGCCCAGCAGGCAGCATGTAGGAGTCATAGGTAAGTAGAAATGGAGCTGGAAAAAGTGCAGAGGGAGAGAGATGAGTTGCAGCAGTGATGCCAGAATTTAGATACCCGGGTACGCCTGCTGAGCAAGGAAGTGTGCCAACTAGAGGAGCGCCTTGTTCCTCTAGTAAAGAAGGAAGGAATACAGTGGAGAGCAAAGCTAGAGAGCAAATCTAGGCGCATTAATAGAGCCAAAGTAGAGGCTGCTCTCTGGCTAGACCCAGAGGAGTGGGATGGGGACATTTGGAATTCCTCAGAGGACAAGTATTCCAGCAATCTCTCTCATGAGATAGAGAAAACCCCCATTCACATGAGACCTATTGTTACTGATCAAAAGGATCTCACTCCTGAAGAGGAGGAGGCTGGGGGGGAATGAAACTGACAGCAGTTCCTCCTCTGAGCGTGATAAGCTGAAATGGCGGCCAACCCGAATTACTACTCGGAGCTATGAGCCAGCCAAGCTGAGAAAGATTCAGGAAGAGTTTATTAAGAAGCCTGGGGAGGGAGTAATAGAGTGGCTAGTCCGAATATGGGATGCAGTAGCCGGCCATACACAACTGTCCTCCCAGGAATGTGGAAGGGTTAATATGGGGGCAGGAGTATTCTTCACCCCCAGATACAAGGAAGGTCCAAAGTCTATCTGGACTTTTGCCTGTAAATGGGCAAGGGGAATTCACCCCTCTGACCGAGGTGAACCCACTGGCACCCCTTGGGCCAACAGGGATGGACTGAGAGGAGCCCTACAGACCATATCCACAACGGCTATGCTTTGGGGCGATGGTCCTGGAAGCGGGGAAGAAGAGAGCCCATGGGAGCAGATAGTTGTAACAGCAGATATACGACCCATAATTAAAGGAGCTCCCAGATTTTATAAAGCCCTAGCAGTAGCTGGGAGAAATCATGCTCAGGATAACCAGATTACCTATCAGACCTAACTTGGGAATATGCTTAAGGACCTACGAGAATGTGGGGAGGATGAGATAACACCACAGGCATCACAGCCCAAAGCTAAGGTACGGAGCCTGACAGGAGATCCTAGGGGTAAGCAAGGAGGCTTTAAGCCCAAGCGAGAAATAACCCCAGAGGAAAAGGAACTGAGAACCAATTTGTGGAAGCAGTGTTTAGATCTGGGATACCCCAGAGACTTGCTGCATGGGATGCCAACTGGAAAGTTAAAAATCTTGGCAACCTCAAAGGGCATTGAGTGGGGGAAAACAGCGGTAATGCCTAGTGCTCCTCCCAGCTCAGACACCCCTTACTCACCACTGAGGCAGCAATTACATGAACTGATGCCCATAATTGAAATTGACCAGGGAAACTGAATAGCGGGGGTCAAACCTCTCTCTGCATAAATGAACTTAAATCAGCAGAGGAGGGAAGTACCAGCAATGACCCCAGATCCTAGTAACAGTAAATGATAAAACTACCATGTCTTTTCTAGTAGATACTGGAGCCCAGTTGTCCAGGATTAAAAGGGAAAACTTTCTTGGTCCTCCACCTTCTGGTCGGAGAAATGTGCTAGTCACGGGGTAAGTGGCACTATTGTGTCCTATCCCCTGGTTAAAGTGAAATTGGATATTCCCTTGAATCCCTACAGACAGCCCCGGAAGCATGAAATAATACTTGAGAATGCTAATATCCTTGGCATGGATATTCTGAGGGGCAAGGAGGGAATCATTAATGGGGAAAGATGGGCATTTGGAGCTGGCTATAAACCTAGCACAACAGTTCTGGACAAGGGGAAAGCTCCCCTCTGTCATGTAAACCTGCTAGCCCAAGCTCCTCCCCTCCCCCCATCAGCTGTGACTAATGTAAAGCAGTATAATGTCCCAGCTGAAGCTGTGGCTCCTGTAACAGAATTGATTAAAGACCTAGAGAAACGGGGAATATTAATTCGGACACACTCCCCATACAATTCACCAGTGTGGCCAGTAAAGAAGCCTAATGGCATATGGAGGCTAACTGTAGACTACCGCAAACTGAATAGCAACACTAGACCCCCTAACTTCAGCAGTTCCCAGCATAGTAGACATTGTAAATAACATACAAACCTGGAACAAACAGTGGCTACATGTACTGGATGTAAAAGACATGTTTTTCATGGTCCCCCTACAGCCTGCAGATCAGGACAGATTTGCTTTCACCTGGAAAGGCATCCAATATACTTTCACTAGGATGCCACAGGGATTCAAACATTCACCCACAATATGCCACAGTGCATTATCAAAAGTCCTAGATGGTTTAACCGTGCCACATAATGTCCAAATATTGCAGTATATTGATGACATTTTGATTGGTGGAGATTCACGTGAGGAAGTACAGGAAGCCATGGAAAGGGTAAAGACAGCGCTAGAAAACCCTGGATTAGATTTACCTCTGGATAAGTGCCAAGGTCCCTCCCATGAGGTGAAATTCCTAGGCACTGTCTGGGTGGGAGGGCGAAGGTCGGTGCCTGACAAAACTGTAAAGGAACTCAGCCAGGCACCGTCACCCGAGGACAAGGCTCAACTGAGACAGATTCTAGGACCTTTGGGGTTTTGGAGAAAACATGTGCCAGGCTTTGCTGTAATTGCCTGGCCACTATACAATCTGTTAAAGAAAAGTGCCACTTGGGAATGGACCTCTGCTCATGAGGAGGCATTAAGGCAATAGATTGGTGAAATTCATACTTAGCAAGCCCTGGGTCCAATTCAACCCTGATGCCCCATGTCATTTGTATCTTACTGTAGGAATCACAGGAATGTCTTATGCCCTATGGCAAGAGAGTGACACTGCACCCTGATGCCCCATTCAATTCAGTTCAAAGTCATGGCAGGGGTCACAGGCAAATTACATTCCATATGAGAAAGTGCACCTGGCAGCCTACACGGCTTTAAGGGAAACTGAGGAACTGACTCAAACTCGAAACATAACTGTTCACACCCCTCTTCCAATTATTAAACCCATATTGGAAGGAAAGGAGCTACCGCCAGGTGTGGCACAGAAAATGACAATTCAAAGGTGGGCACTGTACATACATCACAGGGTAGGTGGTGCAGACACTGCACAAAACCCCACCATGATTAAAGAATCTTTATGGAAGGTGGGCATGCCCGAGGAATACCACCTACCCCCACAACCGTCTCCTATCCGAGACGCTGCTCCATTTGACCCCTCTCACCCTAAGGGAGTATGGTTCACTGATGGGAGTGCTAAATTACTTAAGGGAAAGTGGAAGGGAAAAGCTGCAGCAGTGTCAGCAGATAACTCCACCACACCCTCAACTACTGAGATTGACGGCTCTGTCCAACTTGCAGAGCTGGTAGCAATTAAACTTGCCTGCGAAGCTGAGGCTCACACTATATATACTGACTCGTATGCTGTATGGGCAGGCGCCACCCAGTGGATAACTAACTGGAAGAATAATAACTGGGAAATAGGAGGAAAGCCTGTATGGGGACTGGAATACTGGAAATGGCTTTATAATCATGCCACCCAGCAACCCCTAAGCATAGGACATGTGTCAGCCCACCACAAGAATAGCACTCCAGCTGCACAGCTGAATAACCTGGCTGATGCAGCAGCCCAGATCTTTACCACCCAAGTAGATTGGGAATGCTTATACATCTGATTACATGAGACTCTGGGACACACAGGGAGTGAGGACCTGGTACGTCAAGCCCATACCAGGGGGTGGCCCATTACCCACCAACAAGCCAGAGACTTGGTACAAGCCTGTGCCCTGTGTGCTGTAACCAGGAAACACATAACTGAAGGGCAGCGATTTGCCAGGCTAAGAGATGGAAAGACACTATGGGCAACCTGGCAAGTCGATTATATTGGTCCACCACCCACCACAAGGCAAAGGTGGAAACACGTCTTAACTGGGGTAGAAGTCATTTCAGGAATTGGTTTTGCTTACCCAACTCGATTAGCAACAGCACTGTCAGCCATTATGGGACTAAACCGCCTAACAGCAATCGTCCCAATACCCCAAGAAATCCAGTCAGACAATGGCTCCCACTTTAAGAATAAACTTGTACAAGAGTGGGCCCTCCAGAAAGGAGTTCAATGGGTCTTTCACCTCCCATACCGACCCCAATACAAAAGTATAATTGAACAATGGAATGGGCTACTAAAGCACCACCTACAGCCCACGGATGGTACATGGGAGAGCAGACTAGACACTATAGTGCAACGACTGAACAATCGGCAAAGCCCTACGGGTAGCCCGATAAGTAAAGGATTTTTCCATACAGGAAAAGCTTCTTTGACTCAAACATTGCTCAAGGATTCTAAGTATACACCTGGAGACACTGTTGTGATTAAACACCCTAGCATGGGAACACAACATGTGTCCTCCAGTCATACAGAGGAAAAGGTGTATGGACCACCTTGGATTCTGGAAAGGTGCCAATAACAATCACTGAGGCTTGGATTGTATCCAAGACCGGTTGAACTTGTGTTCTCTTCCAGGGGACATAAAAGCAATTACTAGCTCGAACAGATATACCTCATGGACTCTTATCTTATCTGTGTAGCAGACCTCAACCCGGACAACAGCATGACGCTCATGCTACTGGTAATCCCAGCGGTCTCCGCTGTACCCAAGCGTCCCCTCAAGAACACTATCCAGAGCATCGCCTCTGCTGCTGGTGCTACAAACTGCTGGATGTGTACCCTGCTAAACTCCTCCACAGGACTGGGAGTGGAATTTGTTCCCTTAAACCTAAATGACTGGTGGAACAAGAGCGACATCTTCAGGTGGCGACCAGCCTGGTTTAATGACGGCAACAACCCTCGAAATGACTCTGGGAGGGGACAAAGGGGGCAGCACAGACACTGGCAATCTACTGTATGGGGCCACCCATTAAAATATGTAACTGGAACCTCTAAAGAAATATATCCTATTTGTTTTGAAAATAGTAATGGTACAGGACCTCACCGAGGGTGGCTGGAGGACCAGCAATGCACTCACATTTTGCCTTTCAATGACAAACTGGGAATTTGGAATATTTATACAAACTCAGGCAGTACAACCCCTCAGGGACACTTAACCTGTTGGGGATTTCTTGTGACTGCCTCCCTTGGAGGTATACATGTAGTAGTAGTAGTAGTAGGCATCCTTCAGTCTGCATAGACTATGGATCGCGCCCTTTAAAGTTTCAATTGAGGACTTCATTTACAGCGTCTATTGTGACTATGAAGACCCACACGAAGACCCACACCCAGTCCTTGCTGCATCTCTTGCAGATGTAGTGGGTGTCTGGCAAGTCCTTATTGTGCTTTCTGTGCGCTCGCTTCTTCTCTGCTAGCTGTCTGATCTTCATCTTGCCCTCCTGAAGGCCCTTGTGTAACCCCTGCCTCCATCTGCTGCGGTCGTCTGCTAGTTCTTCCCAGTTGTCCAGTTCGATGTCTACCTCTCTGAGGTCTCTCTTGCAGACATCTTTGTAGCACAACTGGGGGCGTCCAGGAGGTCTTTTGCCAGAGGCTAGCTCACCATACAGGATGTCTTTTGGAATCCTTCCATCATTCATCCTGTGGACATGGCCAAGCCAGCAGAGTCGACGCTGCCTGAGGAGGGTGTGCATAGTTGGGATTCCAGCTTGCTCGAGGACGGTGATGTTGGTCACTCCGTCCTTCCATGATATTCCAAGGATGTGCCTGAGGCAGCGCAAGTGGAAGACGTTCAGCCTCTTTTCCTGGTGGGCATACAGGGTCCAAGTCTCGCTGCCATAAAGGAGGGTGCTGAGGATGCAGGCTTTGTAGACTTGCATTTTGGTGTGAGTGTACAGCTTGTTGTTATTCCACACTCTCTTGCTGAATCTGGACAGAGTTGTGGCCGCTTTTCCAATCCTCCTATTTAGCTCAGTCTCCAACGACAGGGTGTCAGTGATGGTGGACCCGAGGTAAACGAACTCATGGACGACCTCTAACGTATAGTTGTCAATGCTGATTGATGGGGATTCAGCAACATCCTGACCGAGTACGTTTGTCTTCTTTAGGTTCATGGTAAGCCCAAAGTCCTTGCATGCTTTGGAGAACTGATCCGGCAGTTTTTGAAGCTGGTCTTCTGTGTGAGACACGACAGCAACATCGTCTGCGAACAGCATGTCTCTGATGAGGACTTCTCACACCTTACACTTAGCTTTCAGCCTTGCAAGGTTAAACAGTTTCCCATCAGATCTTGTGTGCAGCAAGATGCCCTCTGTTGAAGATCCAAAGGCATGCTTCAGGAGGAGTGCGAAGAAGATCCCGAACAGTGTCGGAGCAAGCACGCATCCTTGTTTGACGCCGCTCCTGATTCTGAAAGCATCCAATAATGCGCCGTCATATTGGATGGTTCCTCTCATGTCTTCGTGGAACGACTGGATCATCTTGAGTAACCGTGGAGGACAACCTATCTTGTGGAGCAGTTTGAACAGACCATTCCTCCTGACCAAGTCAAAGGCCTTGGTCAGGTTAATGAAGGCTATGTAGAGTGGCTTTCTCTGCTCCCTGCACTTCTCCTGCAGCTGCCTTAGAGAGAAGACCATGTCAACAGTAGACCTCTCTGCGCGGAATCCACACTGCGATTCAGGGTACACCCTCTCAGCAGTCTTCTGGAGTCTGCCAAGGATGACGCAAGCGAACAGTTTACCAGTGACGCTTAAGAGGGAGATTCCACGGTAGTTGTTGCAGTCGCTTCTGTCTCCTTTGTTCTTATACAACATTACAATGTTAGCGTCGCGCATATCCTGTGGAACCTCAACCTCTTTCCAGCACAGGCACAGTAGCTCATGTAGGGGTTCCAGGATTGTGTCCACAGCACACTTGATTACCTCTGGTGGTATACCATCCTGGCCAGGGGCCTTTCCTGCTGCAGTGCTGTTGATGGCTCTCTTCAGTTCATTCACAGTCGGTTCTTGATCCAGTTCGTCCATTACTGGTAGGAGCTCGACGGCATCGAGGGCTGCATCAACCACAACATTCTCACGTGAGTTCAGCTCGGAGTAGTGCTCAACCCAGCGCTCCATCTGTTTGGCTTTGTCAGCGATGACTTCACCAGATTTGGATTTCAGAGGTGCCATCTTGTTCTGGGTGGGTCCTAATGCCTTCCTCATACCCTCGTACATTCCTCTGAGATTACCAAAGTCGGCACAGGTCTGGATGCTGCTGCATAGTTGGAGCCAGTGGTTGCTGGCACAGCGCCTGGCTGTCTGCTGTACAGTTCTTCTGGCCTCTCTAAGTGCTTCCTGGGTACTCTGGCTCGGTGAGCATTTGTACTGCAGGAGTGCAGCGCGCTTCTTTTCAATGACTGGAATCATCTCATCGGAGTTAGCTTCGAACCAGTCATTCGTGTTTCTAGCTCTTCTTCCAAACACCGACAAGGCTGTGTTGTAAACTGTATCCCTCAGATGTTGCCATTTGGATGTTGCATCGGCACCCCCAGGGCCGCTGTGCAGATTTTCCTGGAGGGTCTCTCTGAACTTTTCAGCTTTCTCCGAGTTTGCCGTCTTTGTGGCGTCAATGCGGGGCCTTCCAGCAGGTTTAGAGCGGTACAGCTTCTTGGGTCTCAGCTTGAGCTTGGAGCAAACTAGCAAGTGATCTGTATCACAGTCAGCACTATGATAGCTGCGTGTCAGAAGGACGTTTTTGAGGTTATTACGCCTAGTGATGACCACATCTAGTTGATGCCAGTGCTTCGAGCGTGGGTATCTCCACGACACTCTGTGCTGTGGCTTCATTCAGAAGAATGTGTTTGTGATGCACAGATTGTGGTACGTGCACAGTTCAAGGAGACGCCAGTTCAAATGAGAAACATCAACAATTTAAGCTTGCTTGCTGGAATGTGCGGACCATGCTGACCGGCTTGACTGAAGATCTTCAGGCCATCAGTGACACTCGAAAGACCTCTGTCATCAATGAGGAACTGAAGAGGCTCAGAGTTGATATCGCTGCACTGCAAGAGACATGACTCGCAGATTCGGGATCTCTAAAGGAAAAGGACTACACCTTTTTCTGGCAGGGTAAAGCCCAAGAAGAACCCAGGTGTTGGCTTTGCTGTCAGAAACACCCTTCTACAAATGGTGGATTTAGTCATGGGCGGATCAGAAAGACTTCTTTGGATCACGCTTCAAACTTGCGCCGGTCCTGTCCACCTGATCAGCGCTTATGCTCCAACCCTGTATGCCACACCAGAAGTAAAAGACAAGTTCTATGATGTGCTTAGTGCTGCTGTAGCGCAAATACCTGCTCATGAACAACTGTACATCTTGGGTGACTTCAATGCAAGAGTTGGAGCTGATTGGGCCTCATGGCTTTCCTGCTTAGGACACTTCGGTGTGGGAAAAATGAATGACAATGGACAGGTATACATGTACATAATAATGTTACCATTGTTCCCCTGAATTTTAGCCAGTACCCCGAGGGGAAAACCTGGCATAATAATTCTTTGCATATAATTCCTACTACTGGATAACCACTCTGTTAACCATTCTAATTGCATTATTTTGTGTATTGTTAAACGTGTAGTTAATGTAGCTATATCCTCTGCGCATGTCCGATATATGGCATTGGCAAGTGATCCTGATCAATCCCTTGACTGTAAATCACCTAATCAGGCCATCCCTATGGGCCGATTTGAGTTTCCTCCAAGGAGAGCAAGAGGTGCTGGCATCACCGGCACCTTGAGGTCTGGGACATAGGGCGAATCAAGGGGGTGGAATGTAGCCAGACAGAACCCCCTCTTTTGCTCTACTCCATCTTGCGTTCCCTAGGTGCTTCAGAGCATGAAAGGGTTAAAAGGAATAGCCCAGCCCTGGAATGCCAGAGCGCAGATGGGCTTATCTTAGCCACGGTCTTTGAAGCTGCTGGAGCAGAACAATGGGCTAATTAACAGCCGAGCCTCGGACTGCCCTTGGCTAATTACCATCTGTTGATTCGCCAGAACGCTTGTCCCAGACAGGAGGAAAATCTCCTGGCCCATTAAGGAACAAATGCCTTCAATTCTCTAGCTCACAGGTGTGAACTACACCCTTGAACTGCCTGTGAGAACCAGCATCAGACAGTGTAATTCAATTAAACCAAGGAAGAAGCCTACGTGACCCAATGGGTATAAAAGAGGGGTCCGGCAGACCCCCTATTTGAGCTCCAATCATCTTTCCTGCCGGACAGAAGGGTGGGGGGTCTCCCCAGGTCCCCGGGGACGCCCGACTCCTGGACAAAGGGGACAAAGGACTTCTTCCCAAGGGATTGAGAGGAAACTGGCCAAGCCACATTGGTAATGCAGAGGTAAGAATAAGACCTGGTAGGTATTTTACTTTTTATTTCTTTTGTGCCCATTTAACAAGTATAGATCTATGAACTAGAGTGCATGCTAGCTATTTGTAATCAAAGTATAAACCTTGTAACAATTGTAACCACAAGAGCTTAACTCGCTAGGTAAACAAACAAACGTAACAGTAATAACAGAGAGGAAGCCATGCTGGTCTGAAGAAGTGGGTCTGTCCCACGAAAGCTCACCTAATAAACCATTTTGCTAATCGTTAAAGTGCTACTTGACTGCTTTTTGTTTTGATATTGTAACAGTAAGAGATTAACTTGTTAGATAAATAAACAAAGTAATTGATCAAGTGGTAACCTGACTCCTCCTGTTACTGTGCACATTGAACACATAACAAAGAACTGAGCTGCTTTTCAGTGGCTGTCAGCCTGGTCACTAGTGAGCTCTGCCCTGGCAGTTGAAATCTCATATTAATACAAGGGCATAATGGCTCTCACCTGACCATCAGCTAACGCGCATATGACAACTTTGAAGAGCAGCAACGTGTACACCTCAGAGATGCTCATGAGAGGAAGAAAGCAACAACAGCAGCTGCACCAACAGAGCGAGGACAATTCCCTTGCCCCCACTGTGAACGCCCATGCTGTTCAAAGCTTGGACTCCTCAGCCACATGCGAGTCCACAACCGATGAGCCTGTGCAAGCTCAAGACGTCATCGTCAGACACAACGGACTACCTACAATTTGAATCCAAGCAGGACCCAGTAGTTTCACTTCCCTTCTTGCCCAAGGTGAAACCAGTCCATGGCTCAGACAAGAGACATTTGTTCTTAGAAGCTTTGAAAGTGGACTGGAGAGGGGAAAACTCCTGCTGCACTTCATTACTGAGATTAACTATTCGCTCAGTGATGAAGCCCTTAATTGGGCTAAACTCCCACTGAAGGCAACAGGCTTCCCTCTATCTCTCTATACATGTATATAAAGCTGGTGGCTATGGCATCTGAGCACATTGTTCTTGTCACTTGATTCATCTTTTCTAAGTGCCAAGTATCGAAGGAAACCAGATTTTTAAGAAACCTAAAGGCTGAGCACCTGACTAAGCAGCCTTAGAGAATTTTTAGAGAATTAGTTCAAACAAATGTCGTTTTTAGCTCTAATCCAAGGCAAACTGAGGTTTTAATTCATGCTTGGACTGTAGTCTGGTTGGATCACCTTGCAGTCACTGACTGAACCACCAGTTTTCCCTGGTTGTGGCATCTGGTAGTCTGAACTCTAAACTTTCTATTTCACAAAAAATCAATTTCCAGCCTTTAGAAAGGTTTAGAATGAAAACCTTACAAATGTGAACTGGTTTATAAACGATGTCTGCCTGTGACTGTAGATAGCATTAAACAATAGCTCAGACAGGTGCAAATTGCCTCAGTTGTCACAAGTAAGCAAAGCTTAGGGAAAGATTAAACTGGGGAGGGGAGATTGCCCCAGTCTGACCTCTGAACGGATGTTAGGGTGTGCTGAATATCTATACAGAGGAAGAACGATAACAAAGCGTCAGTTTGCCATCTCCAAGAGCAAAGCCTAGGGGTGGGGAGAAAGAGGAAAATCCCTATTTTTTCAGAAATAACAAGTAGTCCTGTGGCACTTTATAGATTAACAGATTTTTTGGAGCATAAACTTTCATGGGTGTGCATCTGATGACGCAAGTCTTTTCCCACAAAAGCTTGTGCTGAAAAATATCCATCTATAAGGTGCCACAAGCCTTCTTGTTGTTTTTGTAGACACAGACCAACACAGCCACCCACTCATACTTTTTCAGAAAGATCTCAGATCAAGGGTCTCAAACTCAATTTGCCTTAGGGTCAGTGCCTACTGGGCACCCCATCTGGCGGATGTCCTTGTACCCCCCTGCACTGTGTCTCCCAGCCCCTGCTGCTAGCCTGAATGCTCTTCTCTGCCTCCACGCATCCGGCAGCACTGCCAGCTGCCCTCAGGTGAATTAAAATTAAATTGCTCCCTCTGATCTTTTCCCTCCGTGTGCAGATTTTTTCCATCCACGTGTGCAATATATTTTATGTCCACCCAGGTATGTGCGAATGTGCACCCCCCAGCAGAAACTAAAAACCTCTCTCTGGGCACTTGGCTAATCAACTGGGAAGCATTTCAGTCTCTTTTGAGTGGCCACAGTGGGGCTAGAGCGCTTGCAGTTGATACCTCCATGCTGCTGCTGGGTGGCGGGGAGGTGTGTGCAGCCATCCTATCCATAGGAAGATCTGGGGCTGCAGCCCCAGTCTCCACACTTTGTGGGCCCCTACAGTAGCAGTCCCATCCATCCTAACCGTCCTCCACACTCAGGTCAGCCCATGGCCCCGTGGGCAAGCTGTAGCTGTATGCTGGGGAGGGGAGGGAGGAGCAGAGGTTTGGGGGAAGCAGAGATTGTGGGAAGGGTACAGACACGTTCTCCTGGAGCCACAGGGATTCATGTGCAGCGGCAGTGTGCGGGCCAGACTGGGGCATGGCTCAGGCTTTAGATGGCCCATTACCCATGAGTGTGAGACCCATTCAGATTGATTCACAGCCCCAGGAATGGAGAGATCAGTCCTGGCAAAACTGCTGCTGATAGCACAGGGTTGCTATGAACTCCCTGACAGACCCTGCTGACAGTTGACCCAACTCTTCTGTGAATACGGTCTCTGCCCAAAGGAGGGAGTGAATGAACGATGCAAGAGGCAGTGTGGTTTGGCAGATTAAACAAGGGGCTCCTGTCTTCTACCAGTGGCTCTGAGACATGCCCAGTCTGTGACCAGGATCAAACTGTCTGGCATTTCTGCCTTAGCTCTTCCCAAACACAGAATAACGGCAACATTTACCTACTTCAAAAGCACTTGTGACAACTGAGTAGATAGTGTTTTTTGAAGTGCTATTATTAATGATTGAGTACACACTGGGCCATCCCACCAATGGCTGCTTGGATTACTGAGACAATTGTAGATCAAATCAAAATGTGAACAATTTGGAAATCACCTTTCTCGATGTTGGATTTTTAATTTTTTCAAAATATTGATTTGTTTTTATTTCATAGTTATCATTTCCTGAACTGATTTTGTAAAAAGCTTTTAAATAAGGTTTAAAAAGATCTCAATGAATCACAAAAATGATCACTCAGCAGTTACACAGTAACAAAATGAAAAAAAAAAACAGAAAAGGTTTTTTTCTTTCCTTCATTTTTTTTCCTCCATTTTTTTCTTCTGCTTTTACCCTTTTTACTTTTGCTGCCACGTGTCAACTTAGTCACTTGAAAGGACTATTTTAAAAAAAATTTCAGTTTTTTAAAAAATATGTTTGAAAATTCCCACTATGAGAAAAGGATTAAATGAAAAACAAGCAAAACAACTGGATAAAAAAAGTTTCATGTACACAATAGTGTGTTGCACTCGACTATTGCCATAATTAGAACAATTGTCTAATAATTTTGAATAAGCTCTACCACTTGCAAGCTCTTGGGCAGTAATCTCTCTCTTTACATTTGTATTTTCCATGTGTTAACAAGCTTGGTTACACTAACCCTGCTGTGAAACTAGGGGGCATACTGTACAGTATTTAAGAGCTGTGCAGAGGGTTGGAATTCTATTTTTTGGAGGATTTTGAAGTTTGTTTACATTTTGTTTCAGACCAAATTTTGAAAATTTTGAGAAAAATCCCAGAAAAAACTTGGGATTGGTTGAAATATGTCGTTGTGACTTTGACTTCTACTTTATCTTATATAATGTAACGCTAGATAAAAATGAAGCAAAAAATTGTCTCAAAACAAAAATTTGACATTTTTAATTTTGAAAAAATATCACAGTGAGACTGTGATACAGTGTACCTAACCTCAATGGCTCCTTACAGGAAGCCCTGTGGTTCTACGACATCAGCCCCAAGAAAGGAGCAGCAAAGTTGGGTCTTCCAGATCTTCCTAGATAGGTCTCACTGAAGTAGCCATTCACAATCCAGCAGGCTCAGATAAAAGCTCTGCAAGATCTAAGCAGGTCAGATCTAGGCTGGGACTAGTGGAGTGAATGAGGGTGCATGTCTTTGGTCAAAGGAGTCTGACAATTAGCCAGAAGTTATAAATATATTTAAATATATAACATATATATTTAAATACTAGCAGATGAGCTACTATTGCTTGACTCTTTGAGTGAAGTAATTTTCTGAAAATGAATAAAAAACATACATGTTTTTTTTCAATGATGGTATTTTTCAAAAATAAAGAAAAATGAAGTTTGGAGTGAAGGTTCAGAGGTGAGGGGAGCAAGGGGGCAGGTGGCTTAGGGCACAAGGTTGGTGGAGGGCTCAGGGCAGGGAGTAGAAATGCAGTAGTAAGGGCAGGAGTCTCAGGACAGGAGACTGGAAGGTGTGGAGGGGCGAGTTACTGGGTCCACCCATTGCCGTGAGAGTGCAGCTGCTATGGCGGGAGCTACTCCCAGAGGGCCAGGTCAGTGCTCCTCAGCCAGCAGCTCCTCCTAATGGGACCAGGCTGTGCTCCCCATCCAGAGACTCCCCTCCTGGGAGGGAGGCATCCAGGGCTGCAAGCGTGTTGGGTGGGGGCTGGGGATCTGTGGGCTGGCCCTGGCCTCCAGCTGCTCCCCCTCACCTGCAGCCTGTGGGGATGCAACACTCTGGGGGCAGCCCCCAGGCCTGCGGCTTTCCTGGGGGTCTTTGTTTAGGGTAGTTGCTGCCTCATCCTGCAGCCTGTAGGGGGTGGGCCATCACTCTTCAGGCTAACCCCTGCTCCCAGCTGCCTCCCATGGCCCTGCACTGGCCTGTGGGAGTGGCACTTTGGAGTCTACCCCAGCCTTCAGCAGCCCCGCCTCCATTCTGCAGCCTCTTTGGGGTGGGGCACTCCATGGGTTGTCCAGGCTCTGGGGCTGCCCCCAACTTCCTGGGGCTGACCCCGCTGTGGCCTACAGGCTCGGGAGCTGCCCCTCCCTCCCTCTGCCCCCTGCACGCGCACACAGCCTGTAGGCTCTTAAAGTTGCTGTTAAAGCTGGGGCGAGGCTTTGGGGGCTGCTCCCAGCCTCCAGTGGCCTCTATTCAGCCTGCAGGGGGCTTCCTCCCTCCAGCTGCCCCCCCTGTGGCCTGCAGGCTGTCTGGGAGGGGAGCCAGGCTCTGATGGGCTGTGCCCTTCCAGCAGGCTCCTACAGTATGCAGGTTGTCTTGGGGGCGGGAGGGCTGGCTTCAGTGAGATGGCCCCTCCAGCTGCTCCTTATGGTCTGCAGGCTGTTGGGGCGGGGCAGGCTCTGGAGACCTGCCGGACCACAGATGTTGCCAGATTAGAGAGTGAGTTTCAACCTTTATATGCATGTACATTGATATATATGTATGTGAGGCTGTTGAGGCAGAGGTAGGGCTGGTGGGAAGTGGCTCAAGGACCCTGCAGCATAGAATTATAGTAAGTTGTATGTGGCTGCCGTATATAGGGCCCTGGATTGGAACCAGCAGTATTGGGTGGGCCTTAGTTCCTCTACTGACCCCTAAGGAAAGTGGCCTAAAGCCCACACAAGGGAGAGAACTGAGGTGGGAGCCCAAACAAGGGACTGTATTTAGAGGAAGCAGAGCCAGGACTAAAGGCCCTGTTTATCAGACTGTTTAATTAGTATAAGGTTTGTATTATTATTACTCCATTTACAGTATTTCTGTCTATGCTAAATGAAATTCCAGTAAAACCAATACAATTCTGTAAAGCATTTCAGTTTTGAAAGAACTGCATCTTTTGAGGGTCTCATAGCCAGCTCCAATCTTGAAGTTATTGTAATGCTGAAAATCACGTGTAGTACATATGCAAACTTGAGAACCTCATAAGTATGAAAATCATTTGTCCCGTTATTAAAGGAGACTGGGATTATAGGTCTACTTGATTCAGGTTAATCAGTCTTTTGAACTTTTATAAAATTTGTTTTTTGTGCCTACAGAAACATGTATCAACAAAACAAAATGATGTCTTTAGATTATTGATATCTTATCCATTACTAGGATTTTAAATGGACAGAAGATGTCTGTCAACCAACTAATATAGAGGAAGACACATTGAAGTCAGTGCCTAGTTACAACAGCAGGGAATCTAACCTATAATAATTGTTGAGGGGACGTGTAGATAAATAGCTTCTAGAAAAAATGGAACCATGGCTGCTCATTTTGTGTTGGGATACATAAAGTTAGAATACAGTGTATTGATTAGCTCAGAGAGTGTTTCAGATACCATATCACTTAAACAGCCTTTGCAGTCTAGCCTAGTTTGCGGTCAAGCATAGGAAGGCAATGTTTTTTGTTAAGTGCTTGTTACAAAAATGAGAAGCTAGCAGCTATCTTCCAGTTCTGCGTTTGACTTAATGCAGGAGAATGATCGGGCATGAGTGAAACTTCATTTTTTAAAAATCAGTGTCATCAAACAGACTCTTGTCCTTTAACTTATAAGGGTCAGACTTCATTAGATGGACTGACATTTCCATTGTTCATGGCACTCCCTTGACTTGCTATTAATATATTGACTATTAACAGCAGTAACGTATTTATAAACACCTTAAGGTTAACAAATGTTTAAGAACTTGTACCAATTTAAATGCATTTGCTTTTTGGACTCAGGTGATGGGCAGTACGGTCACACATCAGCTCCAAAAGAATGGGAAAGAAGATAGTTACAATTCTTCTGGTTCTTGCAGTAGAATATGGCATCATGGGATTTGAACCTGGATAGAACCCAAATAGGTAAGTCATGCATATACAGACACGATTTAGCAAGTGGTAAAACAACCTAAAACTAAACACCTCAGTCAATTTTGCAGGTGAAATAGTTTATTACCCATGACAAAGATAATCTTTTATACGGCATTTAATTTTGGAATAACCCAAGATGCAGACATGGTAACATGTAAAACAATAACATATTACATTTAGGCTAAATTGACATAAGGCTGCCTTAAACCAAGATAAGAGTATCAACACAAGTATGTTACACCCACTTAATAAAATTGCTTTCTAACCTAATTTGTCTAACTTGTTATCTTTTCCTATGCAGACAAACCTTAAGTGACTGTACCTGTTTTTCATTATTGTTTTTTGGTAGGCTCAATCATACCTTGTTGGAGTAAGAGCCGCAGTTTATATGTGTTGGGGTTTTTTAATTGTGTTCTGGGCTGGCTCTGATTTCACGCTGTTAAACTATTGTACAAGCAACAGAGAGGTAGCTGGGTTAGTCTGTATTCTTACAAAACAAAACAGCAGTAATGTAGCACTTTGTTAGTCTTTAAAGTGCTACATTACTGCTGTTTTGTTTTATTGTAAAAGCAGTTTAATGAGAACAGATTCATGCCCTCTATTTCCTGTAACTACCTGGACAATTTGCAGAGAACTGCTAGTATGTTGGTGGTACTTTATGAATCCAACATCATATAATAATTTGGCAAGTCACATGAAATCTACTTAAAGAAGTTCCTGAACATTCAGCTGTCATTAGATTTACCTCTACAGGACATGAGAATGGGCTTAATCCAAAATCCACTGAAGTCAATAAGATTCTTTGCTCTGATTCCATGGATTTGGAACTGGCTCATAATACATAAATATTGTTATAATTTTCACCCAGGCCAAAAGTGAACAACAACTTTTCAATACAAGGAAAAACAAATAGAAGTATAAAAAGAAAGTATTATTTGGGTGAAATTTGTTGATACAGACAGAATGGCCTCTTAACCTCAGACATCAATTCAATAGGGAAGTATGATGGGGTGTATAACTGGGAAAGCAAATGGCTGGCCAGCAATAGCTAAGATAAAAGGTTGCTCCTGGAAAAAAAGTTAGCCTAGAGAAAGAGGACTTGCGTGAAGTAGAGTTGCCAGCAAAACGTGCTAAGGGAAAGATGGCCCAGATAGCCAGAAGAGGTCTATCCTGTGTGGTGCTACATGCTGCTAGGGAGCCTGAGAGCACTGTGCAGCATCTTGAAGGTAGGAAGTGGCCCAGGAAAACAACATTAAACCTACAGAACATGATTCTAGCTCCTTAATCTAGCATCCCTTAGACTCCAGAAAAAAAGGTAGGGCCTGGATTCTCTCTCTCTCTCACACACACACACACACACATATCTAGCTCCTTAATCTAGCATCACTTAGACTCCAGAAAAAAAGAGAGGGCCTGGATTCTCTCTCTCTCTCACGTGCACGCGCGCGCGCGCGCACACACACACACACACACACACACGGGTGAGCTGAAGGCCTTGGACAGTCATTAGATTTGTGATGTGTTGCAAGCTTCATTACTGTGGCAGGTGTTGGGACTATATAGTACCTGGCTGGAAAGCTGAGTCATCAGAAAAGGGCAACTCTGAGCTTGGAGAAACTGTTGCAAATAGAGAGTGCTGGAGCTGAAGAAGCTGTTACACATTTCCTTAGTAATGAGCGGAGCTCACTGGCTGGTGACTGATCCTTCTACGTGAAGGTCTCAGAATTGAGTGAAATTCACAATTCTAATACTACAGAGCTCAAATTCATGCCTTCATGGTATCCATTTGCAATATGGTACTTTAATAAAGTTTCTTTGATTAACCAAAAATAAAGTTTTCTTTATTGAAGTTCAGCTTACCTATTAATGAAGGGATTTTATAGAACCTCGCTGTGTTTTTAATTCTAAGCTGAAAGGCAATTTATAGACATGAAAATTATGTTGGATGCCATAAGAAAGAGCTGAAACATACTCCTATTAAAAGCCAAACCAAAGGAAAATCAAAAGCCATGGGCTCAACTTTGTATCTAAATATTACCGCACATCTCTGCTCCTGCATGCTAAACTATTTAGTCAATGTCTGCAGTAGAAACTGGATTCATACTCTGTCGGCCCCAAAGGTATTAACAGCATGTATTAACAGCAGGTTATTTTCACCATCTAATACAACATGGATTTATTCTGCAACATTTTTGGATTATCCCTTATGATGTATCAAAATGCTGATATTTGGAACATAATTATCTCATGGAAAGTGATTATCCTGTTTGTTTGTTGGCTCTGTGAGTAGATAAACCTTGAGCACGAAGAATACATTTGAACTCTAAAAAAAGGTATTTCTGGCATTTCTAATGGCAAAATGTGCTAATTTTATTTTTTCTTATAAATGTTGAATGCTGAACACTTCAGCTGAGAGATGGGAATCTATAGTTCTTCCACAAGTTCTGAAAAAAATGCAGTTGTTACAGTGTATCTGATTACACTGCAGTTTAATTAATCACAAAAGCCATTAGTTGTGTAAAGTTTTCAAAAAGATAAATGTATAAATGAAAACCAATTTTAATAAAATCCCATGACTAAAAATATCCTCATCTACTGGAAAAAGGTGAGGGGAGAGGGGAGACAATGCCAAGGATGTAGCTGTAGGAATTTGTGTATAGCCCTGCCTACAGAAGAGACCTCGTGATGGTATTGAAACAAATTCTGAGCCTTAATTATTATTTGTACTTTTATAATGTAGTATAATAATATGGGCCATAGATTCGCACATACAATTACAGATAATATTTTGCAAATTGCCACAAGACAGTGGGATTTAAACTCATTTTTAAGTAATTCTGAGGGACTGCGGTCGGAAACCTTTCAACTTTGGTCTGCCCAGTCACAATGGGAAACCTCTGAGATGTTTGCCCCTTCAGGTTCAGATGTTGCTGTTCTCTCGTTCAGTTGGGAATAACAGCTGTTATTTCCTTTTGGTGATTATGTGAGTGAGGTTTTTAAATGAGGGAGAAAGCAGAAGATTCTGACTGAGGGAAGAACACAGAATGAACAGTCTGTCTGTCACAAAAGTGAAAAATTCCTCTTCTCTGCTTAACCTTGAAAAAAGTTTATGATTGAAAAGCTCTCTCAAAAAAGGGAGAACAGTAATTCACATAAGAGCTTGATTTGCTGTTGATAAGACTGAGCTTTAAGAAGGTTACAATAAATGAACTGTCTGACACTGGGCCTGATATGGCTTTCCAGATTAGACACTCAGATACAGAAAGTATCAGTGTTAGTACAAAAAACCCTGACCTTTCGGGTGCCCATAAAGTAACTCTCTGAACGTCCTAAAGCCAGTGAAATTCCCAGTGCTGCTGGAAGTGAAGAGTAAATCCTGTCCTAATGACAGCAGGAGCCCTAGATATCTTTCAACGTATAATATCAAACTTCAACAAAAGTTCAAACTTTATATTCCACAGTAAACTAAATTAATTCCTCTGAAATACCAGTGCTTTTAAAATCCTCAAAGCCATTTTTAAGATCTCTGCCACCAATCTGTGAAAATGCCTTTTAACTGAAAGAAGGCAGTGACCTAGACATTTTACAGATAAATTTTCAAAAGAAACTCAGTACCTAACATCTGTTTGTGTTTATTTGATATTATAATTTCAAAAATACAGAACCCTGCACTCATGGCATAATTACTCTTTAATTCTGGCACATTTTCAATCATGCACTTCACCCAGCAGATCCCACTGAGAACAATGCAGGATGCTCTAATAAATCTGACCAAAACCATGATTAACCTCTGTAATGCCACGAAACCTCATGGAGTACTCCAGCATAATACCAGGGAAATAGAGGATTATGGCTTCTGTTGATACACATTTTAGTTATGCCTCTAGAGAGGCACAGCTGTTCTGGGAAGGACATTAGCACCCATACTTTTGTGTCTCTTGGTTTGGTGGAACAAATGTGGTAAAGAGATGATTTTGCTGCCCTGTGCCAACACGCACATCTTTGAGAACAACAAGAAGTCTTGTAGCACCTTACAGACTAACAGATATTTTGGAGCATAAGCTTTCATGGGTAAAGACCCGCTTCATCAGATGCATGAGTTGGGGGGTGGTTTCAGAGGGGTATTTAAAGAATGGGGTCCCAGTAAAAGGGAGGGCCAGAGCTGACAAGGTCTAGTCAGTCAGGGTGGAAAAGGTCCATTATCAGTAGTATGTATGAAAAGAGGAAAAAACAAGTCAGATAAGACAGGGGGTTATGGCCCCCTGCCAGTCTAATGTGGAGATGTTAACACCTAGGGCAGAGGAGCTCCTTTTGTAAGGAGGGAGCCACTCTCAGTCTTGGTTTAATCCTTGGTCAATGGAGTCAAATTTGCAAATAAATTGCAGCTCAGAGATTTCGCTCTCCATTTGGTTTTTGAAATTTCTTTCTTTTAGGACTGCCACTTTTAAATCTGTTACTGAGTGTCCAGGGAGATTGAAGTGCTCCCCCACAGGCTTCTGTACATCACCGTTCCTGATGTCTGATTTATGTCCATTTATTCTTTTAAGTAGAGACTGTCCAGTTTGGCCAATGTAAATTTCAGTGGGGCGTTGCTGGTACATGACGGCATATATTATATTCGTAGATGTGCAGGTAAAGGAGCCCCTGATAGTATGGCTGATGTTAGATCCTGAGATGATATCAATGGTGTTGATATGTGAGCAGAGTTGGCAGCGAGGTTTGTTGCAGGGATTGGTTCCAGGCTTAGAGTTACCATTTTGTGATCTATAATGGCTGGTGAGGATTTGTTAAGGTTGGCAGGCTGTCTGTAGGCAAGGACAGGCCTTCCTCCCAAGGTCTGTGAGAGTGAAGGATCATTGTTCAGGATGGGTTGCAGATCACTGATGATGCATTGGAGAGGTCTTAGGTTGGGGTTGTATGTGATGGTCAGTGGTCAGCTTGTTTTCCTTGCGAGGCTTGTCTTGTAGCAGGTGGCTTCTGGGTACCCGTCTGGCTATCTTTGTTCTTTTCAGTGCCCTTTGATGTGCTAGGAAGGGAAAAGGATCCCTGAGTCAACTAGTGCTGGCTAGATTCCAGCCCTGGGCCTTTTCCTAGCACATATTTCGGATCTGAATTTCCAAATAACTTCACCTCTAGCTCTGGAACACCTTCATATTGGTTGACAGATTCATGTTCTGTTTGTCTGTGCATGAAGGTTAGAGGCATACACATTGCCAAATCAATTTCAAGCCCCTGCTTCAAAAAGGAAAAAGACTTGGCCAACAAATACATTTTGGAAACCTTTGAGTCAGAAAATAACTACAGAATGTCATTGTTCCGGTCAGGTACACGCAGGAAAAAGCACTTAGCAAAGACAGACTCTGGATTGGGCACTTACTAAAGTGTAAAAAGAAAAAATCCCTTGAAGACTACTGCTTTCTTTACCATGTCTATCATTCAGATAGATCAGTTTTAAATTAATTGGGATTAAAAAGGCCTCACTTCATATCAAGCCCATGTCCGTATGCGCACGTCAGTACAATTGCACATCACTTCTAAGTCTGTTTGCAAACTGCATGTATTTACTTATTTTCAAAGAAATCTTTCCATTGGGTTGGTTTTATTTATTCATTAGGAAAAAGCCCTGCAGATGAGCACTCAGAAGTAACCCTACAATAACAAGCACTATGAGCATAACATAGAACAAAATCAAATTCTTCAAATGCCATATCAGGCCAGTTTTAAGACAATTTAAGGACGGGAGTTCTGTTTTTTGAAGAATATGCCACTATACAGTCATCTGTAAGGAAATACATTTTAATACCTGACTTCCAGGTGTGTTTGCAGGTAGGGGACATACCCTAATAAAATCTCTCTCAATCAGTTCTGTTTAAATACCATTTCATTTTTACTTACATATAACCACAAAATCCATATGTAATTCTCTGGCAAAATCATTTGTAAATGCATAGTAAATGACATGTTTTAATAGTTACTTGGTAGTAAATTCCAGTATAATTATTCTAAGCAAATCTATAAATTAATTATCACATAATTTGCAATTCCTACATCTTGTCACAGTTATAATTTAGAAGAGAGATCTGTGAAGATAATTAGCATTTCATTAAATAGCATGGTAATTCTCAGATATTACTATAATACGTTATGCATGCAAAACTCTCATTGAAACCAGTGGGAACTTTGCTTGACCAACAACCATGAAAGAATTTGATCCTTATGTCACCTCAATTTGCTTATCTATAAAATGGGGGATGATGATGCCGTGGGTGAGATTACAAAGTAGGGGGATTTTTGGCCAATCCATAAAACATCAGTGGCTCTAACAACACTCCCTAGTAGGACCCTGTTTGGGTGAAGTACTTCAACACCTGTCTCAGGGGCAACCGTGTTAGTCTGTAATTTCAAAAATAGGTGGCCCTTTAGAGACTAAGAAAATTTATTAGGTCATGAGCTTTCGTGAACCCAAGACCTAATACATTTTTGTTAGCTTCTAAGGTGCCTCAGGACTACTTGTTGTTTTCAACACTGGTGTAAAGGTTATATCCCTAATGAGCTCCCTCCCTACAGGACTCTCTCCAGGCTACTGTACTGGAGCCAAACACTAGGTTCTATATGCTCTTGGCTTACAGCGACTGGGCCACGTTCAGACACTGTTTCTCTGGCTTTGAGCTTCTAGGCCCACGCTCCAGTGTAGGCACCTCTGTTGGAGTGGTTGTTCTCTGGTAGCTCTTACACTGAAGTTGTGGAACCTCTGATTCACTTCTCAGGGACTTTATGAGCATGTAAGCAACTCCCACAGATTCTGCAATGGAACTTTTGAACATTCCTAAACTCACACTTCACTCAAGTGATAGATATATAGAAAAATAACACACCTGTCTCAGCTTCCTCACTCCAACTGAGAGTCCTTGGGGTCTCAGTGTTAGACAGAGAGTCCAGGTTTCTTCTGCACCCTTCTCTTCTGCCTGCTACTGTCTACTGATTCTGGTCTTTTCCTGAAAACACACAAGACCTCCAACTTTGTAAGCACAGTCTTGGACAGGGAGCTGAGTGCAAAACATCATGCTTCAGGTTGCTGCATTCACACATGCCATTCAGACAAAGAAAGTTGGTGGGACGGAGGAGAGGTGATAAGAGACTTCAGTAAATTGATGGTCCTTTCGGATTGTCTTTCTAGGACATGGTTAATTACTGTCAGTCCTTAATATCTGTCCCATTCAGGGGCAGATGCCTTTCCCTGAAAACAAGAGGTATGGTCAACAAATATGGTTAAAGACAATCTTAAGGGTATGAACATAAGAGAGCTCATAGCATCCCAGTGAAATTCAGAAGTACACTTGGACGGGTTCCTGAAAATCTGAGGAAGTGGGTCTTACTCATGAAAGTTCATCACCTAATAAATAAAACATGTTAGCCTTTAAGGTGCTACAAGACTGCTTGTTTTTGTCACAGTAAGTATAAGCATGTGTGTAGTTGCATTAACTTCGTTGCTTTCAGGTCCAAGTTAAACACAAGGGAAATTGCTCCAGCCAGAACTCACTTATACAAATAGGAAGTTAAAAGAACACTTTACTGCCTCCTAAGAATGCTGTAAGGCTAAATTTTTGAATGTTTGTGTAGCAGTCGGAATAGCTTAGCTGGGAAGTGCACAGATGTACAGGGTGTTAGGGTGATAATATCCAAACAATTGCATCGTACAACATTTGAACAAAATTATCCCCTCCCGGTTGGGTGGTAGAGACACCACAGAAAGGGAAAACTAATCCAATGGCACTGGCAACAAATATTTTTCTGCTGCACTGTAGACACTATTAAAGTGACAGGAGTTTTTTCATTGATGTAATAAGCCAACCGCCCTGAGGGGCAATAGATAGGTCAGTGGAAGAATTCTTCTGGCCACTTCATGGCATCTATATGGCGCTTAAGTTGGTTTAATTACATCTCAGTGGACATGACATTTTTCACAGGCCTGAGCAAAGTAGTTAAGCTAACCTCATATTGTAGCGTAGACCAGCCCTCTGTTTCAGCACACAGGGACATCTAATATCTGTTCCCATGTCTTTGGGCATGTCTTCACTATGCCAGGAATTGTCCATGGGACATTGATTTATCACATCATTGAAGATGCAATAAATCAGTCTCCAGACGTCCTCCCATCCACACCCTTCCACCTGACGTGACCAGTGGAAGACACTGCTGTAGTTATGCCAATTTCAGCTATGCGGTTTGTGTAGCTGAAACAGAGCAATGGTAAAAGTCTTGTCAAAGTTTACCTTTGGCAGAGAACAAGAAGGGTGTGGCTTTGTAATAGTGCTAACCCAAGGATTCCTCTGGAGGCTTAGGTCTAACCATATGAAGTGATTTCTCCTGGCAGTGAAGCATTGGTTAGTAGCTACAGTGCTATTGGCACCCTAGTCCATTGATATGCACTCTTTCCCTTCTCTGAGTGGATATGGTAGAAACCCCAAACACATGTAGTACCAGTTCAGAGACAGGAAAGTTTGAGTTATATAGATGTTACTTGCACCCATGCTCTTCAACCCTTTTGCCGAGTGCTGGTGTCTACTCATTCCTTTACTACTATTATGTGAATCGACTCGCTATGCATATAAGCCATTGTTCAGACACAAAAGGGAGAGGCAGAGCAGTGAAGGGAAACTTAATATCTGGTGCAGACGGATCAAGAGAATTTTGCAGCCCCAGTCATGTTTGGGACCCACTCCCATTTCTTTTTATTTATACAAATAAGTTGGGAGGGACTCTGAGCTAGAGTACACTTGTCTCCTCTTATCAGCCCTAATCCTGTGTAATTTGCATTGCCTTGTGTGGCTTTTGTTATAATAGCTTTTCTAATTTCCCAGCCTTTTTACCTATGTTGTGTGGTTGAGTTTGGTTTAGTTATATAATTATTTGGGAATGTTACATTATGTTGCATCACTAGTTTAAAATTTCTACTCTCCAAGTTTGTTTAGTTTCTAGAAATTTCTCATTAGTGCTTTTGTCAAAGAAGCAGGTAAAAAGCTCTGAGAACACATAAAAACCTGCTGAAGTTATGAAATGGAGCATATTTTGTGGAAGCTACATTGCTGCAAGGAAACTGGCCATATCTCTTATATTCAGACAACTTCTTTGCTGCAGGCTCTTCTGTTATCAGTCCAAAACCTTCTGTCAGGAAAAAGCAGCATTAGCTGGTGGCCAGCTATTAAAATAATTGCAACCACTTCTATAATTCTCTCTCCTTCTATGTTCTTATAACATGTGTTTTTCACCTTGTGTTGGTGTGTTATGCTTTGTGATTGTGATGTTAAAAAAGCCATTGAGACTTACGAAAGGGAACCATTTATTCTGTGTTTGAACTGTGTTAATCAGTTAATTATATTTTTGATAGTTCAGAAGTTCCCCGCTGGAACAGCCTAAGATCCTTTGTTAAAGTGATTATACAATGTGCAACATGCCTGTGATTAACACTGCGTTTCTAAAATGAATTTTTCAAACTGTCATGCCTATCTAAAATCTACCTTGACAAATATTATAGTTAATGTAGAATTGGGTTCTTCATAATAATAAATCCAGAATGTAACATTAGCCCTTGCAGTTAAAACAGACTGCTTGTATGCATCACTTGGTTTAATAATATATACTTACTTTATAGCTTAATTAATATTCTTTACAGTTAATAACAGTGTGTGTACCTCACCTTTTCATGGAGCTCTTTACAACCTAGTTCATGTAAATGAATTCTGTTTTATTTGAAAAACCATTTTCATCACATCAGAGCAGATAAAGGAATTGTGTATTACTGTGCTCTCATCTTGCACTATGTGCTGTTTTGCAGTCTGAGGACTAGTAACAGTTCATGAGTTGTTTAATGGAGTGTAAAACAAATCACTTCAGCCTCAAGAATAGAAATGCATAAATGGCTCACTCCAAAGGTTACTCTGTTAATCGCTGTTGTTCCACAAATTGCCCCTTAGATTAAGGCAAAGCCTTAAGGGATGTAAAGTGAATTACACTCAAGTGAAATCTGGACAGTTTCAGTGCTTGCAGATGTGCTGTACCCTCACCAGCTATCCAATCTCATTTCTTCTATAACCTGTTAGTTCATTGCTAACTGTGCCCCGTGTGTCCTCTGTCTCTCTCCCCATCTTTGTGACTTCAGAACTGTACTAAATAGCGGGTCAGGACTGCAAAGGGCAAAGCAGCCCAGTGATCACAGCAAGTGACTGCAGACCTGCTACAGCAGCTCACACTCTTATACCGTTCCCTGCATTCTCTATGCAATTTCTCAATTTCTATGACTTGCTGGCAGCTATAAAATATTTTTGTAGGGCACATAATCTATATGGTGTGTCTGATGAAGAATGGCGTACTGGACTACAGTAACAGGGTAGAAAAAATCACATAATGGGAAAAATTCTGTGACTATAAAAAGAGACGAAATGGGTGATAACCATCTCAATGTAAAGAAAGAATACTGTACTAAATATGGAAGGCAACCATCAGCAAAAATTTTGGTGAGATTAAATTCAAAAAGGAAGTTTACAAGAAGTGAAAACTTTGGCAGATGACTAAAAAGGGGTATGAAAATATTCCTTGAGCACATATGAGTGTAATCAGAAAGCCCAATGCTCTACTGTAACTAGAAAGGCTTCTGAAGGGGAACAAGGAGAGTTTCTGCAGGAATCTTAGTGTAGTATCCAGAGTCACTCATCTGTGGTGAGTGAAGTCTCTGCTCTACAGCCTTGGCTGAGAGCCACCTGGCCTTTAGCTCACATGGTAGAGTGCAGGGCTTTAGACCTTCTGCTTACAGGTTCTATCTCTGGGGTTGGCAACCCGGGTCTGTCAGCCTTACATTAGCAGCAAGGAGGTTAGGGAAAGTGTGGGACCTTTACTGAATAGGGGTGGCAACTGAATGATAGATGATGTGGCAAAAGCTGAATTATGCAATGTTTTTTTTCCTCCTGGTCTTCACAGACAAGTTCAGTTCCCAGACTGCTGCACCAGGCAGCATAGTATGGGGAGGAGGCACGCAGCCCTCAGTAGTGAAAGAATAGGTTAAAGATTGCTTAGAAATGCTGGCCATGCACAAGTCCATGGGGCTGGAGACAATGCATCCAAGGGGCTGAGGGAGTTAGTTGAAGTGATTGCAGAGCCATTGGCCGTTGGTCTTTGAGGGGGTTAACAAGCATATAGGCAAGGAGGATCCAGGAGAATCTTTAAAATTTATGATGATTGCAGGGAGCTCCTGAATGACTGGAAGAAAGCAAATGTAGTGTCCATCTTTTAAAAAGGGAAGAAGGAGAAGCTACAGATGGGTTAGTATCACCTCAATTCGTAGAAACTTCATGGAGCAGGTTCTCAAGGATTCCATTTTGAAACACTTAGAGGAAAGAAAGGTGATTAGGAACAGTCAACGTAGATTCGCCAAGGCCTGACCAACCTTCGAACTGCCTGCTATGATGAGATAACTGGCTCTGCAGATATGGGAAAAGCAGTGGACATGTATACCTTGACTCCAGCAAAGCTTTTGATCCAGTTTCCCACAACATTCTTGCTAGCAAGTTGAAGTATGGATTGGATGAATGGGTTAGCAGGTGTTAGGAGGCTGCTTAGATCATCAGGCTCAGATGGTAGTGATCAATGGCTCAATGTCTAGGTGGCAGCCAGAATCAACCAAAGTACCTGAGGGGATTGGTCTTGATGCTTGTTTTGGTCAACATTTGCAATAGTGATCTGGATGGTGAGATGGATTGCATCCACCAGTTGACAGTTGCAACTGACAATAAGCTGGGGAGAGAGGTAGATATGCTAGAAGGCAGGACTAGCATCCAAAGTGACCTAGACAAATTGAAGGACTGGGGCAAAAGAAATCTGATGAGGTTCAACAAGTGCAAGAGCAGATTCTTGCACTTGGGATAAGAGAATCCCATGCGCTGCTACAAGCTGTGGGCCGACGAGCTACATGGCAGTTTTGTGGAAAAGGACCTGGAGATTAAACTGAATAACAAGTTGGATAAGAATCAGCAGTGTCCCTTTGTTGCCAAGAAGGCTAAAGGCATATTGGGCTGCATTAGTAGGTGCGTTGCCAGCAGATCGAGGGAAGTGATTATTTCCCTCTTTTCAGCACTGTTTCTCGGATTTGTCACTTAAAAAAATACTTTCTCAAGTCTGGGAATCTCCCTCGCATCAGCTGCGTCTACATGTGCAAAAAACTTTTAAATAAATGGCCCTTTTTCGAAAGAGCGGGAGGAGCGTCCACAAATGTAAACCTGTATTTTGAAAGAAAATCGAAAGAACGGGGCGCAGACTTCGAAATCTAAACCCCAAATCTGTATCAGGAAGAGCACTTCCTTTTGAAATAATAAATCGAAAGAGTACACGTGTACATGCTCCACAGTCTGCTCTTTCGAAATACAGGTCTGCCATGGAGCCGATCAGCTGAAGCACAGGGCCACTCCAGCCAGCAGCAGCGGGGCTGTATGTTCCCTGTATGGCTGTATGGTCCCTGCGTGCGACTGCCTGAAAGCCGCACGCACGCAGGAAACCCGTGGCAGGAACCTGAGAACGTGCTAGGAGCAGCCTACACACAGGCTCCAGCCTGATGCTCCAGTGCCTGCATGGCAAGCAGCCAACCCCCCCACAAGCCCCACGGCCCCCCCTCCGAGCCCCCGCAAAGCTCGCAGGGCTCCCAGGAGGAGGAAAAAAAAAAGTCTGCCTCCTGGACGCAGAGGGAGCTGCGGGACCTCCTCGGCCTCTGGCAGGATGAGCAGGTACTGTACCATGCCAATGTGGCTGCAGGTACGCTCCAAAGTAAAAGAACTGTGCCAGGGATATGCCCGGGACAGGGACCAGGCCAGACGCTCCGCGGCAGGACCAGCAACGTGCCCCTTCTACAGGGAGCTATGGAGCATCCTGGGGCCCCAGGAGAATTCACCCCCCATGACTTTCCTGGACACCTCTGGGGAGGAGCTGCAGCCAGAGGAGGAGGAGGATCAGCCTGGATCGGGGACCCAGGAGGGCGAGGGGACCACAGACTGGTGGAGCGAGGAGGAAGAGCTAAGCATTGTGATCCCCTCCCGCTCCTCCAGCGGGGCAACTGAGGGCCGGACATCTCCGGATGTTGCCGAGGGACCCTCAGGTACATCCAGGGAGGAGCGCACACCTACTCCACAGGGTGGGGATGATGCAACAGCTAGGTGCCTGCACACAGAACCAGTGTTCCCAGGCCGCACACAGGCCAGCCCCCACATGGGATGCGGCACCCCGCGGTGCCACACCAGCTATGCCCAGCACCTGCCCCCAGTGGACAGTGCTGTAAGCCACACGGGTGGTGGCCGGTTGGTGCCAGATGACACCTAGGGCCTGTGCACTGCAGGCCGGGAAGGGCCACCTGCGGGAGAGACCCCTGGGTTCACACCCAGGCTGGGAGACCCGGTCGGTCGGTGCTTCCTGGAGGGGTCAGTGTCCCTTGAGGCAGCGGGGGCCCCATGGGGTGGGCTTGGGTGGGTAGACCACAGCCGGGTCCCCTCCATCCGGGGCACACTACTGACATGCTCTCCTCCTCTTCACACAGCCGCACCATCCATGGGCCACGAGAGCCCCACGCCATCCCTCGTCCCCGAGAACCTGCCCACAGCTGTCGGAGGTGTCCGGATTCCACCCCAGGCAGTGCGCCATTGGGGACATGGCTGGAGGGCCCCTCGGAGGGCCAAGGAAGACCCAGCCACCCAGCGCCAGGCCGAGGTGGCTGAGGAGCACCTCCAGCTCACCTGGGCCGACATGCAGTGGCGGAGGGCAGCCTAGAATAGACTGTGGAGGGCATTGGCCACGCTGTGCAGGAGCACACGGCCACTGTGGCCCAGCTTCTGGCCCCCCCCGAGCATCTCCCCCTGCTGGCTCTGCCCCCTCTGCCTCCACTGAGCCTGCTCCCTCTGCCCCCACCGAGCCTGCCCCCTCTGTCCCCACTGAGCCTGCCCCCTGTGCCCCCACCAGGCCCACCCACTGGCAATATTTGCCAGTGGTACTGGCACCCTCCCACCCCCGCCGGGGACCCCACACCCAGGGGGGGCAGGGGCTTCAGGGGCCGACAGGGTTCACGGTTCACCACCCCTGCCCCGGAATGAACACCTTGCTCCCCTCTGAGTTAGGTTCCCCCCACCCCCTCTTCCAAGATAGATTCCTCCCTCCAAGTTAGGTTCCCCCCAGCAAGTTAGGTTTCCTCCTGTACATATTATTTACGAACACCCAAGTTATATAAACATTTCTTTATTACTCACCACTCCATGCTGTGCTCCTTGGTGGCTGGTGGGTGGTGGATGTGTGGGTGCGGTGCTGGTGGGGCTGGAGACGGCAGGGATGTGGGGTGATGGATGTGCGTGGGATGTGGGCATGTGTGCAGGTCAGAGATGGCCATCAGCAAAGGCCTGCTTGAGGGCCTTCTGAATGCGGTGGCCGTCCCGGTGGGCCTGGCAGATGGGGGCAGCGCCTGCCTGCTCATAGATAGCACCGGCTGGAGGGCCCCCCGCTGGGGACATAGGTGTCCCCCTTTCCCTCCACAATGTTGTGGAGGACGCAACAGGTGCCCACCAGCTGGGGCATGCTGGGGACCCCAACCTCCAGCTGTGTGAGGAGACACCTCCACCGCCCCTTTAGATGCCTGAAGGGCCCCTCCACCACATTTCAGGCATGGGTGAGGCACTCATTGAATGCCTCCTGGGTGGGGTCGAGGTGTCCCGTATAGGGCCTCATGAGCCACGGCTGCAGGGGGTACGCCACATCTGCCACCATGCAGAGCGGCATGGTGACGTCCTCCGCCACGGTGCTCTCACTCTGGGGGATGAAGGTGCCGGCCCCCATGCGGTGGCAGAGGCCAGAGTTCTGGAAGACCCGGGCATCATGGGTGCGGCCGGCCCAGCCCAAGTAGAGGTCGGTGAACCAGCCCCTTGCATCCACCAGGGCCTGCAACACCACGGAATGGTAGTCCTTCCTATTCACGTACTGGCTGGTGCTGTGTGGCAGGGCACGGATGGGGATGTGTGCGCCATCCAAAGTGCTGGTGTAGTTCGGGAAGCCCAGGTCCTGGAAGCTGGCGACGGTGTTGTCCACATCCACCAGGTGGATGACCCTATGGAGCAGCATCGTGTTGATGGCCCTGATGCCCCGCAGAGGGGGAAGGGGAACACGTGCTGTAGTGTGGGTGTGGCAGCCATCCCCCCACCCCCCAGCTCAGGCCCATTCTGCCCCCCTCCCATCCGGCCCTTGGCCCGTGCAGCCCCTGCCCCCTCCTGTCCAAACCCTGCCCCATCTGGCCCCTTGCAGGGGAGGGTTCCCCTTGCCCCAGCCCCCCCGCCCACCCGGCCCCACCTTACCTCCATAAGTACAGCCCCAATGGTGGCCTTGCCCACCCTGAACTGCTGTCCCACGGAGCGACAGGAGTCCGGGGTGACCAGCTTCCAGATGGCGATCGTGACCCATTTCTCCAGGGTGAGGGCTGGCAGCATGCAGGTGTCCTGGTGCCGGTGTTCGGGGGCGAGCCAGTGGCAGATCTCGTCAAAGGTCTGCCTCGATATGCAGAAGTTCCGCAGCTACCCTTCCTCGCCCCACTCCCCTAGCACCACATGCTCCCACCAGTCGGTGCTGCTGGGGTGGGTTCAGAGGCATCGGGGCACCCAGAGAGGTGCCTGGCGGTGCCCCGGTGGGGGGAACCCTGTGGTCCCGGGGAGACCTTGCAGCCACCCGATAAGCTCGGGTGCAGCTGCAGCAAGGGTGCACAGCACTGCCAGCAGGGCATCCATAATGAGGGCATCCTCCTGCAGGAGCTGTCGCTGGGCCTCCATGGTGGGCATGAGTGGGCTCTGCCGGGCTGGGACAGGCTGGGCAGCACTTGGCTCGTGCGGAGGGGAGGGCGGAGGGAGGGGCCCTTTAAAGTAGGCAGCTGGCTGCGGCCCCGGAAGGGCCTGTTGGCCATGGGGCCCCATCCGCGGCGTTTCCTGCCTCCCTTCTTTCGAAAGAGGGCTTGGAGTCGTGTGGATGCTCTCTTTTGAAAGACCTCAACAGCACTTCGAAAGAGCAGATCGGAACGCCGATCTGAAAAATGGCGGCAGGGGCTCTCTTTCGATGGCCGCTTTTTTGAAAGCCGAACTTCAATTTTCACTTCCATGTAGACACAGCTGTCCTCAGATGTGAAGATAGATACAAAGAATTCATTTAGTTTCTCCTCTGTTACTTATTGTTCTTGTTCTTGGCATCTTGATCATCCAGTGATTCTGCTGATTGTTTAGCAGGCTTCCTGCTTCTGATGTACTTTTTAAAAATTGCTAATTCTTCAGAGCTTTTGACTAGCTGTTCTTCAAATTCCTTTTCGACCTTCACAATTATATTTTTATACTTCATCTTCCAGAGTTTATGCTCCTTTCTATTTTCTCCACTAGGATTAAACTTCCACTTTTTAAACAATGTCCTTTTATTTCTTAGTGTTTCTTTTACTTGTTTGTTTAGCCCTGAATTACACTTTTTTGGTTCTTATTCTGTTAATTTGGTTATAGATTTAAGTTGAGCCTTTATTATGATATCCTTAAAAAGTTTCCATGAAACTTAAAGGATCTCATTTTGGCACTGTATCTTTTTATTTCTGTTTAATTTACTTCCTCATTTTTGTGTAGTTCCCCTTTCTGAAATTAAATGCTACAGTCTTGGGCTTTTGTGGTGTTTTTCCTGTCATAAAACAGATTGGGCAAATTAGATATAGTATAGCAGAGAACAATGAAAACGATTATGGGGCTGGGGTACCTGACTTACAAAGAGAGGCTGAGGGAGCTCAGCTTATTTAGTTTGCATAAGGTGTGAAGGGAGAGGAAAAGGAGGTTGATAGCAGCCTTCAACTACATGAAGGTGAATTCTATAGTGGGTGGAACTACGCTGTTCTCAGGGTACGTCTATGTTTATTGGAAGATCGACTCCTTCAGGGTCAATCTTCCAGGGTTTGATTTAGCATGCCTAATCAGGACATGCTAAGTCAAACCATCAGTGCTCTACAGCTAGCCCTGGTATTCCTCATTATCACAAGGAGTAAGGGAAGTCAACAAAAGAGTTTCTCTGTTTGGATGGCACCAGAAAAATCGATCTAGGATATGTCAGTTCCAGCTACACAATTGTTGTAGCTGGAATCATGTGTCTTAGATCAACTTTTCAGCCTAGTGTAGAGCTGGCCTCAGTGTTGGCAGAAGAAAGAAAAAGGAGCAATGCTCTCAAGCTGCAATGGGTGAAGAGCTAGGCTGCTTATTAGGGAAATAAAAGTATTTCACTAGGAAGGTGATGAAGCAATGGAATGTGTTACCTCCGGTGAGAGAGGTAATCTTCATAGGCTTGACAAAGTCCTGGCTGGGGTGATTTAGTCGGAGTTGCTTTGAGCAGAGGGTTGACCTAGGTGACCCCTGAGGTCTCTTCCAAAATTAATTTTCTGTGGTATAAGACAGTTTTAAAAATATGTTGTTTTTGAGGCCCTGTTGGGGTCTGTTTATATTATCTTCTGTCGGACATGATTTTCCTAGTTGTTATGGTGCTGCTGTATATGTATTCAAAGTAGGAACGAACATCAAACCAGCAAACTTTTATAGTGATAGAAGTCCCACTGTAATACCTATGGAACGTAAATCATTTAAAGAATATGTTTCACATGACCTGCACAGCCGAGTGAAGCACAGCAGTTTCAGTTCACATGGCTCAGGTCTGAAGGAAGCCAGAGACTCCACCCAGAGCTTTGGTGTATTTAGCAGAGGTGGGTGGTGTCGGGAACATCTGCCATGAAAACTGATGCACCATTTTAACCTGTTCATTTCATCTCATGGGTGCCTGGAGCACTCATTGGAGATTCATACCTTCTGTGCCCTGAAGCTGAGTGGAAGAATGGGTGGCAGTTGAAACACTGCCTGGCCCCTTTCATGATAGAGAGGCAGGACTGAATGATTCACATCTCTGTGCATGACACAGGCACTTTTATGCCCATTTTACAGGAGGAAAACTGAAGCACGGAGTGATGGTGTGAGTTGCCTAAAGCTAAGCAGCCAGTCACTGGCAGAGCTGGCAGTAGAGCTTTGAAGTTCCTGGTGCCCAGTTCTGTGCTCTAACCTCTCATGCAGTCTTTCTGGAAAAGGGTTGCAAACCTCAGCAAAATTGTACACTGAGTTTTGAGTGTTGTAATGAACCCCATAGCTAAAGAAGTTTCAATTGGCTTTGGATTTGTTTCGTTCCAATTATATACAGTAATCTGCATCCTCAGGGTAATTACAAGGAAAATAAAATGAGAACAGAAATTATTTAAAAGCTGTGAGATAGAAGAGGATTCACATTATATTGTGGTCTCATTGGCTAAGAAGAGAATCTTTATATCCCTGGGAAACAGTTAAAACAATATTTGGATAGAGATGGGTGAGGAAGGTGGAGAAAACACTTTAGGAAGTGTTTTATATACTCTAAGCTCTTAATTACTGCTGTTTTGATAGTAATAGAGTCAAGGCAATGTAATCAATCATGGTGTGTGGGTGATAACTATTCAATTAACAGTCTGGAAAAGTGCAGCATGTGTTCAAACAGCTCGCAAATGGGGGCTGCCGGGGAGGTTGGAGGGGAGGCAGCAGGTGCACCCTCCCAGCTGCTGTGCCCTACTGCCAGGCCTTGCTGCACCCCTGGCTGCCTGCAGTGCACCCTGGTCGCCAGGCCACTCAGCTGCAGCCCTGTCACTCCCCTGTTCCTGCATGCAAGTGTTCACTAGCTCCAGCCCTCCACGGGCCAGTCTATTTCAGTGGCCTCTTGAAACTGGCGGCCTCAGGCGACCACCCAGCTCACCCACGCCTAAAACCAGCTCTGCTCCTTAGGGAAACCAGTTCTAAGGAAAGCCTGAAAGAGATGAAATTGTCCTTTAACTGGTGAGATTCCACCAAAATACACTACTGGATTAAGTGTCCTATTAGACGCTTGTGTCGGATTTGTTTGTAATGGCTTGTCGGTAGCATTTGACAACCCAGGAAACTGGATTCCTCTCTCTGTACATGGATCAAGTATTGCGTGGGCAACTGCAGTGAAAGCTTCTCCATGGATCTCCCATCATGTGCTTCAGCCTCATCCTGACAAGGTAGTTCTGTTTCCATGGCCACTTCCTTTTGTGGTCCCTGTTCTGGGATTGCCTGTCCTTTGTGGGGCGTTCATGTTCTCCTGGAACTGGAGAGAGATCACCAAATCCATTTCACAAAAAGCCTGCAAAGAGCATAAGTGATCTAGAAACAGGTGAAGTAATAAGGAAGAAATTACTTGCTTTCTCCTTACAATACTCTGAGTTATCTAGTTTTGCATGAATATTGTTTTAATTCAATACTGCTACAGAAATACTTTGTCCAGAGGAAAATAAGAAACTGAATTATTAGCTGCTGTAAATTCGCAGGTCAAGCACTGTACAAAGCAGAATTGTTTATTGCTATCATTTGAGTCAGCAACTCTGTGGGACCAGGGAATTCCACATTCATACTAGCCACACCCCAGTTTTTGAGCAGACTTTATTTTAATAAACTAGAAAATAAAATGCATGAAAAGAACAGCCTTACTTATGGATCATCCTTTCAAAACTTCCTTTAGTGCAGCACAAACAGTGAGCAAATCATGGAAACATCATATCCTCAACAAGCATTGCATCAGTGGCAAAGGCCCATGTAAACATCAGCCACTGACTACAGTGTAATTACAGACTGATGGATAGTACTTATATGTGATCTTGATAACAGTCATTGGACCAGATGCTAAGCTGGTATAACTGGCATAGCTCCACTGACAATAATGAAGCAATTCCAATTTATCCCAGCTGAGGCTCTGATTCCTCTGCTATCAATAAAAAGCTGTGAACCTTCTAGTTAGTTAGTTAGTTTTTGGGTTTTTTTGGTGGGGGTGGGGAGCACATAAAAATCACGAAAACAGCAAGATGTATATGAAATCTAGTTGGTTTCTATATTTCAGAGCAGAAATGCATTATCTACTGTTCTGCACCTTGTCTGACAAGGATATAGATTATTATGCAATCAGAATGCTACCATTTTAACCTGACCTTGTGCAGATCCATGACAGTGAGTAATCGGGTGCCTTGTTTTCATGGCTATAAAACCCCTAGCATACCGGTGGGATCATGCAAGTAATAAAGAAAAAATATGTCAGAACAAACTGTAAGCAGAGACTTTGGGCTGAATGTCAATCAATGATACTAGTCACATGAGAGACCAGATGAGTGGCTAAATGATTAGGATTTCTGAGACCCATGTTAAATAGAAATTGTGTACGACAAAATGGCTACGTCTACACGTGAAGCCTACATCGAAGTAGCTTATTTCGATGTTGCGACATCGAAATAGCCTATTTCGATGAATAGCGTCTACACGTCCTCCAGGGCCGGCAACATCGATGTTCAACTTCGATGTTGCTCAGCCCAACATCGAAATAGGCGCAGCGAGGGAACATCTACACGTCAAAGTAGCACACATCGAAATAGGGATGCCAGGCACAGCTGCAGACAGGGTCAACGGGCGAACTAGCGCTGCCGGGGCAACAGCTAGCCGCTCCCTTAAAGGGCCCCTCCCACATACACTCAGCCTGCACAGCACGCGGTCTGAGGAGCCATATAGGCACACAGACCCCGGGCGCCGCAGTCATGGACCCCCAGCAGCAGCAGCAGCAGCAGCAGCAGCAGCTAGAGGTCCACCCAGCCCTCCCGGCAGGAGCAGGACTTGCCCTGGCCCATGCCATGTGGGAGGCAGCTGAGTACCTCCTTGCCCCAGGGGAGGAGATGCCCCCAGGGCAGCAGGGCTCAACCCCTACCCCTGCAGCACCCCGCTCCACCCCCGCCTCACATGCCGGCGGCTGTGGAGCTACCCCACTAGCACCGACTGGTGGGAGCGGCTGGTGCTTCGGGAGTGGGACGACGACCACTGGCTCAGGAACTTCAGGATGAGCCGGCAGACATTCCTGGAGCTGTGCCAGTGGCTCACCCCCGCACTCAGGCACCGGGACACTGCCATGCCGCGTGCCCTCCCTGTGGAGAAACGGGTCGGCATTGCTGTCTGGAAGCTGGCCACTCCAGACAGCTACCGATCCGTGGGGCAGCAGTTTGGTGTCGGAAAGGCCACCGTCGGGGCTGTCCTCATGGAGGTAAGAGAACCCACAGGGGGAGGCCAGGGCAGGGCAGGGGGGCCAGAGCAGGGCAGGGGGGCCAGGGCAGAGCAGGGGGGCCAGGGCAGAGCAGGGGGGCCAGGGCAGGGCAGGGCAGGGCAGGGGGGCCAGAGCAGGGCAGGGCAGAGCAGGGCAGGGCAGGGCAGGGCAGGGGGGCCAGGGCAGAGCAGGGCAGAGCAGGGCGGCCAGAGCAGGGCAGGGCAGAGCAGGGCAGGGCAGGGCAGGGCAGGGGGGCCAGAGCAGGGCAGGGCAGAGCAGGGCAGGGCAGGGCGGCCAGGGCAGGGCAGGGCAGAGCAGGGCAGGGCAGGGCAGGGCAGGGCAGGGGGGCCAGGGCAGGGCAGGGCCACGCACACCCTGCTCACCCCTCACTGGGGCTGTCCCATGTGCTTTCTCTGCAGGTCGTGCGTGCAATCAACGCCATGCTCCTGCACAGGCTCGTGAGGCTGGGGGACCCACATGCCACTGTCGCCGCCTTTGCCACCCTGGGCTTCCCCAACTGCTTCAGGGCTCTGGATGGGACTCACATCCCCAGCCGCGCCCTGCATCACAGTGGAGGACGATACCTCAATCGGAAGGGCTACCATTCTGTCGTCCTGCAGGCCTTGGTGGACAGCCAGGGACGTTTCCAGGACATTTACGTGGGCTGGCCTGGCAGCACCCACGACGCCCGGGTTTTTCGGAACTCGGGCCTGTGCCGCCGGCTGGAGGCGGGGACCTACATCCCCCAGTGGAAGATCCCTCTGGGGGACACCACCATGCCCTTCTGCATCATCGCAGATGCGGCATACCCCCTCCGGCCGTGGCTCATGCACCCCTACATGGGCCACCTCTCCGCTAGCCAGGAGCGCTTCAACGAGCGCCTGAACCGTGCGCGCCAGGTGGTGGAGCGCTCATTTGGCCGCCTCAAGGGATGCTGGCGATGTCTCCTGACCCGCCTGGATGCGGGCCCCAACAACATCCCCCAGATTGTGGGTGCCTGCTGCGCCCTGCACAACCTCGTGGAGAGCAAGGGGGAGACCTTTCTGCAGGGCTGGGCCGCGGAGGCCGGCAGGGCACACGTGCAGCCACCTGCTGCCCCCAGTCGGCAGGTGGACCCCGAGGGGACCCGGGTCCGGGAGGCCCTGCGGGCCTACTTCGACCAACAGGCCGCGGGGTGAACTCTGCCCAGGCCCCCTACTGCCCGCCCCTTCCTCCCCCACACTCCTGCCCCAACGCCCACACCATGGAGCACCCCACCGCCCCCCCCTCCCACTTGTCCTGGACAAATGACAGCACGAACTTGTGGGTGAACGTAATTTTTTTTTTTCTGGCCGAACCTTTTTTTTGGGGTGTAAATAAATATGTGAAGCACAAACAGAAAACTAAGTACAAATGTTCAACCAAAGAAATATGTACACAAATAAAACAAACCAAAGAAACAACTGTGTGGCATACATAATAAAAAGAAAACCAGGGAGGAGAAAGGGGAGAACTATTTACATGGGGGGGACGGGGAAAACGGGGGCACCAAAAAAAGAGGGTCCAACTATATACAACAAGGAGGGGGCCACGTCCCGGGCCCCTCGCCCCTATAGCCCCACACTGGGCGTGCCCAGCCGGGAGCCCCGCCGCGCCTGCAGTCTGGTCCGCGCCTGGGTGGGAGAGGGCTGGACCGGAAGGTATCGGTGCCGGTGAGTCTCAGGTGGCTCCAGGGGTCCCTCGGCGCTCTGGCCCTCGCGGGTGGGTGGTGGGGCGACGGCCGGAGCAGCTGGTGGTGGGGCTGCAAGAGCGGGCAGGGCGGGCGATGGCTCGGCCGGCGCGGCATGGGGGGCCAGGTAGTCCACCAGCCGGTTAAATGTCTGCATATAGGCCCCCCATGCCTCCTGGCGCCAGGCCAGCACCCGCTCCTGCAGCTGGAGGTGCTGCTCCGATACCTCCAGCTGCCGGCGGAGGATGGCCAGCAGCTGGGGGTCCGTCGCCGTCGCCGGTAGTAGGCGCGGGGTCCGCCGTCTAACCCTCCGCGGGGCCGGTCGTTCCTCGGCCGAGGGGCTGCCCTGGAGCGATGGTCCCGGAGGGCTCTCCGGGACAACTGAGGCCTCGCCGGCGCTCTCTTCCGGTCCTTCTGATGGTGCAGGTGCAGGTGCAGGACACAGGAGAGGAGAGGGGAAAGAAGAATGGAGACAGGCGTTAGTGTGGGCCCCGAGCCGTGGCCTCTGTCCCCCCCGCCCTGTGCTGCAGGTTCCCCATCCCCGTCCCCAGGAGATGCTGCTGTGATGGATGGGGTTCAGGGGTCCCCCTGCCCTGCACCCCGTCCCCTGGTGGGAGCGACTCTCACTTCACCCCGCAGGGTCTGAGAGCAGGAGAGGTTTCTTAGGCCACAGATGGCCAGTTTCTGGCAGGAGTGACAGCACCAGCTGTCGGAAGAGACAGTCCTTCCAACCCGTCGTGGGGAGAAGACCCCAAGGGGGGCCCCTCTGGGATGCAGCTTTCCCCCTCCTCAGGCTGGCTGCCTACCAGCTCTCCCTTCCCGTAGCCTCTACCTGTGGCCCCCGCCCTCACCCCCCAATTCCAAGCCAGCTCGGCTCCTCCCTCCTGTTGGTTCAGGGCAGAGGTGTCACCTGCCAGCTGTAGCGCCAGGATCCTCCTTTGGCCCTGGGAGCTCTTCGGCTCTTGTGGCTCATATGTAGCCTGAGTCTCCCTTTGGAACTCCCCCCACTCCATCACATGCTGCTGCTGCAGGGTGTCCCACCCCCTCCGCCCGGGGGCCCCTCGAGGTTCCGCTCCCCCCTGGCCCAGGGATGGGGCATGGCACTGTCGTGCAGGGTGGCGGGGGTCAGGGGCTGATGGCTGCAGTGCTGTGAGGGCCATGGCCCTGGTGTCCTTGGGGCCATGGCCATGTGAGCGTGTGGGGGGCCCTGGACACATCTCTGTTACCCCCGCCCCTCCAGCCCCGGGGTGTCCACCAGAGAGGGGTACCTACCTGTGGGTCCGCTCCCACGGTCCGGAGATCCCCGGGGGTCGAAGGCCCTGCTGCTGCTCCGGGATGGCAGGAGGAGGATCTGCAGGCTGGATTCTGCAGAGGAGGAGCCCCCCTCCTCCTCCTCCTCCTCCTCCTGCCACGATGTCCCGGGGATGGCCTCCGGGGGGGGCCCCCGGGGTGCGGGGCTTGCCTCCGGGGTGGACTCCGGCTGGAGGGCCTGCTGGGGCTTGTCAGCCGAGGTGTCAAGGGTAGCCGGAGGGGAGGAGGTGTGCCGGGAGCCCAGGATGTCCCTGAGCTCCCTGTAAAAGGGACAAGTGACGGGGGCGGCCCCAGATCAGCTGGCCGCATCCCGGGCCCGGGCATAACCCTGCCGCAGCTCCTTCACCTTACTCCTCACATGATCCGGAGTGCGGGCAGGGTGACCCCGGGCAGCCAGGCCATCGGCCAGCCGAGCGAACGCATCCGTGTTCCGCCTCTTGCTCCCCATTACCTGGAGCACCTCCTCCTCGCTCCAGAGCCCCAGCAGGTCCCGCAGCTCGGCCTCCGTCCAGGAGGGGCCCCGCTGCCGCTTCCCAGACTGGGTGGCCCTCTGGCTGGGCTGGCTGCCCTGGCTCCCCTTGGGGGGGGTCCCCTGGGGGCACTGGGGGGGCTCCTGGCTCGCCATCGCCGCTGGCTGGGTGGCTGATGGCTGTGCAGGCTGCCCGCATGTGCAGGCTGCAGCCTGCACATTGCCTCAGCTTCCTGCAGAGTCAGGGCAGGGGAGGGGACCTTTAAGGGGCCGCTCCACACGGCCACCAGTGAGCTGAGGGGCTGGAGAGAGCGTCTCTCAACCCCCCAGCTGATGGCTGCCGTGGAGGACCCGGCAATTTCAATGTTGCGGGACGCGGATTGTCTACACTGTCCCTACTTCGACGTTGAACGTCGAAGTAGGGCGCTATTCCTATCTCCTCATGGGGTTAGCGACTTTGACGTCTCGCTGCCTAACGTCGAAGTTAACTTCGAAATAGCGCCCGACGCGTGTAGCCGCGACGGGTGCTATTTCGAAGTTAGTGCCGCTACTTCGAAGTAGCGTGCACGTGTAGACACAGCTAATGTGACATTTCCCAAGGTACAATCTGGACTGTCAGACAGCTATTTCCCCTCAACACTTCAAGTGGAGAGCCTTTAACACTGCTTCACTGTGGGAAAGACCACTCCGGGGCTGTTTATACACCCACTCTCACATGCAGAAATCACTCCCAGCCTAATGGCCTGCTAGGCTGTGCGGCCATGCAGCTGCCCATTAAGGCCTGTGCAGGGACTCAGAGCTGCATCAGGGATAGTTGCCTCTCCCCAAGCCCTGAAGCTGCTGTGGTGGGTGGAAAGACACCCCTCCCTGCCAGCCCCAGCACAGAGGGCCTGTCCCTTCAGGCCCCAGCAGGGAGCTGCCACACACTGAGTGGGAGTGGGGCTCCTTCCCCCTGAGGCAGCTCCATGCTGGAACCAGCAGGGAGGGGTCCCTCTCCACCAGCTGGAGAAGCTCTCCGCTGGGGCCAGTGGGGGTAGTGGCCAGAGCTGTAGAACCAGCTCCTTGGTCTGAGCATCACAGAGCCTCATCTCTCCCCTAGGAGCTGGACCTACTCGTCAGTTCTGGGGCACAGTGCGGTGCCCCACACAGGCAGGCACCAGGCAGCCTGCCTTAGCACTGCTGACCAGGAGCTGCAAGATAAGCCCAAGCTCCAACCCCCAACGCACCGTGAGCCCCTTCAATCTGGAGCCACCTCCTGCACCCCAAACCACACCCCCCAACCCTCCTGCACCCCCCACTCCCAGTTCAGAGCCTGTATCCCCACCTGTACCCAACCTCTAAGCCAAATGCCCTCTCTGAACCTGGAGTCCTCCTTGCATCCCAAACCCCTCATCCGTGGGCCCATCCCAGGAGCCCTCAGCCCCTCCTGCATCCCAACCACCTGCATCAACCTACACCCCCTCTCCTGTATCTCTAATCTCTCAGCTCCTCCCCTGCCCACAGCATGGAGCTACCTCCTGTCCCCCGAACTCCTCATTAACAGAGCCTTTGTAACCCTCTGTCCCAGCCCTGAGTGGCCTATACCTGGTCCCTCCCCAGATCCCTCTCACCCCTACACTCTGTCCTTCTGCCCCAGGCCTGAGCCTCCTCCCACACTCAGAGCCCATTGACCCCACCCCCACCCTATGAATTTTGTTTTGTGCACCAATGTGTGCCACACATCACTGCCACGTTGGTGCACATAACAAAATTCTTTCATCTCAGAGGTGGGAAACATTAAAGGAAACTCGGCTCTGAGATGAATCATAAGAAGGCTTCCAGCTAGTCACACCTGAATTACCTGGCAGCATGACACCAGCCAATTCCCTGACTTGTCCCCAGCAATGCACATCTTGTACAGCCCAGCTCTTTCCTTCTCTTCAGTGCAGCTTCATAGAAAGTACAACATTTCATTAACAGAAAAGATATTCACATACCTTATTGTCTCAGATAGAGGTTCAAGACGCTTTGGCTGTGTCTACACTAGCTCCCAACTTCGAAGGGAGGATGGTAAGTTGGGTGTCGAGAGTTTACTAATGAAGTACTGTGGTGCATATGCAGCACTTCATTAAGCTAATTTTCCCCCGTGGCAACTTCGAAGAGGCAAACTTCAAAGTACTGACTTACATGTAATTTGAGGAGTAAAGAGACTTTCTGAGGAGGAAATTTTGAGGAGTAAAGGGACTTCGCAGTAGCCCAGGAACTTTGAAGTACCAGCGGGTTAGCTGCGGATACACGCAAGCCAGCACTTTGAAGTTTGCCACTTCAAAGTTGCTGCAGGGAAGAATTAACTTAATGAAGTGCTGCATACGCACCACAGCACTTCATTAGCAATCTCCTGACATCCTACTTACCATGCTCCCTTCAAAGTTGGGAGCTAGTGTAGACACAGCCTTTGGTGCAAGCTAATATTGGTATGATAAAACAATAAAGCTAGTGTGTTAGCTACAGAAAGATACATTTTAAGTGAATACAAATAGTGAGGCCTAAAAGAACACATTAGTTACAAAGACCCAAAATGGTAAAATGCAAACTAATACCTATTATAACAAATTCAGTGGATTTGAAGTAAAAAGGATCTTCGCAACACATGACCATAACCTCCTGAATTTTTCAGCCATGACCAGGGTTCCCTGTAAGCGGTGCACTTGTGTGGCCATTTAAGAGAAATTCAGATGCTTCCCAGCTGATTAGCAGAGCACCCACAACTAGGTATTGTGTTTCTACTGGTGGTGTACATTCAAACATGCCTGAGTGTACATAGAAAAATTTATTCCACACATGGATAGAAAAAAATCCGCATATGGATTGAGGAAACACTGGCCAGGACCCCTCCCTCAGTTGGATAATGCTCATTTTGTCTTTCAAACACTGTTGATTATGTGAGTAGAGATGAGGGGTAAGAGGTGTTCTGTGTCCTTTGTTCTCCCTTCTTATAGCATTTCTAGTCATTGAAAATCACCTTCAACTGGGGTTTAGACAACAGCAAGTCTACCTACCAAGATGTACATTTCTTACACGCCCCCTTTTTTCCTGCCAAACAAAGGTTGCTTACCCAAACGACTGTCCACTTGATTTGTTGGCAGCTGGATGAAGTCCTGGCTGATCTTATGTCTCTGAAGAACTGGTTTGACCTCCTTTCCTAAATTTGGATCAAGTCTCAGCAATGTCACACAGTAATGTCTTATAACTATATATACAATGTTGATAGAGACATTTTACTACAACAATAACATTCAGTACATTATAAGTTTTCAAGTGATGTCTCACAAGGCATGTTTTGTAGAAAAATTATCTTAGTCCTGTAAAATTGATGAATATAAGGGAACTGTCTGTCACAGGAAACAAATTAGAGTTTTCTAGATGTTTACATGTATAGGGCAGAAACAATGATTCTACATAATGAGAACAATCAGATTAAGGAGGGGAGTACATCAGCAAGAACAAACCAAACCCTAAATTTAAAAAAAAAACTGATTTCATCTGACTAATCATACTTGACTAAATTTCATACCTGGTTCCTGGCTCATTTCATCTCAGTATTTCTTTGGCTACGTCTACACGTGAAGCCTACATCGAAGTAGCCTATTTCGTTGTGGCGACATCGAAATAGGCTATTTCGATGAATAACGTCTACACGTCCTCCAGGGCCGGCAACGTCGATGTTCAACATCGATGTTGCGCAGCACCACATCGAAATAGGCGCAGCGAGGGAACGTCTACATGCCACAGTAGCACACATCGAAATAAGGGTGCCAGGCACAGCTGCAGACAGGGTCACAGGGCGGACTCAACAGCCAGCCGCTCCCTTAAAGGGCCCCTCCCAGACACACTTGCACTAAACAGCACAAGATACACAGAGCCGACAACGAGTTGCAGACCCTGTGCATGCAGCATGAATCCCCCGCTGCAGCAGCAGCAGCCAGAAGCCCTGGGCTAAGGGCTGCTGCCCACGGTGACCATAGAGCCCCGCACGGGCTGGAGAGACAGTGTCTCTCAACCCCCCAGCTGATGGCTGCCATGGAGGACCCCACACTTTCGACGTTGCGGGACGCGGATCGTCTACACGGTCCCTACTTCGACGTTGAACGTCGAAGTAGGGCGCTATTCTGATCCACTCATGAGGTTAGCGACTTCGACGTCTCGCCGCCTAACGTCGAAGTTAACTTCGAAATAGCGCCCGACGCGTGTAGCCGCGACGGGCGCTATTTCGATGTTAGTGCCGCTACTTCAAAGTAGCGTGCACGTGTAGACACAGCTTTTATGGCCACAAAAAAGTCTGTCAAAGGCATATCACTGCTTCAGTTAAAAAATCCCCCTCTTTCTTCCTGTTCGCTCACCTAGCTCCTTACCAGCACTTCCTAGAGATTTTCAGGGACCCACTATGAAATTTATAGTAATTGTGGGCTTTCAACTCCATTTACTGTTTCATTTGCCATTGTCCTGTGCTAAAGATACAATTCCTTTGTTAAAGTAAATTCTTTTAATAAATTCCCAAGGCCAGAGATGACCATTGTGATCACGTACTCTGACCTCTTGTGTGCCGCAGGTTGTCAAATGTCCCCCTCCCCCTGCCCCCACACGTGAATTCCTAGAGCAGATCTTTCAGAAAAATATCCAATCTTGATTCTAAATATTGTCAGTGGTGACCCATGATAATTTTTTCCAATGGCTGTTTAGCCTTGCTGGTAAAAATTTACATATTATTTCTGGTTTAAATTTGCTTAGCTTCAACTTTCAGCCTTTGGACTCTGCTATACCTTCTCCTGCTAGATTGAAGGACTCATTATTAAATATTTGTTCCCCATTGATTATAATCAATTTACCCCTTAACCTTCTCATTGCTAAGCTAAATGGACTGAGCTCTTTGAATCTATGAGCTATGTTTTCTAGTCCTTTTAATAATTTCCATACCTAATTTCTGAAATCTCACCAATTTGACATCCTTCTTCAGTTGTGGGCACAGTATTACAGCAGCAGTCACACCTGTACCACATATAAAGGAAAAATAACCTCTCAGCTTCCTACTTGAAATTCCTCAGTTTATGCATTGGCAGGATCACATTAGCTCTGTGGCAATAGCATCATACTAGGAGATCAAGTTCATCCACCACAGCCCCCCACATCCTTCCAGAGTCTCTACTTCCCAGCATAGAGTTCCCCATTCTGTAACCATGGCCTATATTTTGATCTCAGGTGTTCCGCTCTGCTGCTTTAATATCCTGGCATTACAAATGGTTCCCATCTTCTACAAACAGTGGTATAAGAAGAGGACTAAATCTACAGAAAAGATACAGGGGGAAGGCTGGTTACTCAAATTGTTCCACACTCCTTATAGCTAACCGTGATGCCAGTTTCTCTACAGAATGACTGTGCAGCCCATCCATGTGGTCAGGGGAAGGAGGAGAGCTAAGGATCAGGGGGAGAAGTCAGGGGACACTGCCTCTGCAGGACGTTCCTTCTACTGTACAACTTTAATCCACTTACAGACAGAAGGGACTGGGTAATAGTGCAGCACTGGCACTTGAGCTGCAACCCCAGATCAAAAAGCTAGTAGTGAGCTCACAGAGCAATGGACCGAATCCAACAGCAATGTAGCATCTGGGCTGACCATGTTGCCATTTCTGGAATGTGGAGAGAGAGGTGGTTGATCTGAATCTCTGCAGGGTCTGAGCCAGTGATTCAAACGTCAGATCTGAGGAAAATCTAGTCCCACATTTTCTCTCTGGCTCTATTTCCGTTCCCTTCCCTCTATAATCTGTCCGGAAATGCTACTCTAGACTCATGTTCGTCTCAAGCTCTGTAGTGATTTCCTGTTTTCAACCCTCATCAAATTCAAGCACCTCATTCCCACTTGCTAACTCATTCATCACCTTGTCTTTCCCTATTGTGGTAACATAATGCACAAATCTAAGCTCAGAAAGAAATTCATTTATCAAACATTTTTAAGCCATGCTTAAAACCTTCATTTCTTGCAAACTAGGTGGGGCTTGGCCATAGCTCCACAAACAGCAACTTGAATAAATGATGTTATGCTGATGTACACCTGCTGAACGTCTGGGCTGGCTGCTATTTACTGAAGATTTCTGCAGTATTTTGTGTGGTGGATTTGGAGCTGCATGTAGTAAATTATGAATATTATATCCTGACTATGCTGTTGTAATATTTACTGTGCAACTGTTGGTTCAGTTTAATAGCAGACTCTTAGAAACAAACATCAAGGCAATACTGTGACTCCAGATAAGACATTCTCTCCTGGGAGCAGTGGGGTTGTGGGGGGCGGCAGGTGGGCTGTTGAAAGAGAATACAAGAGACATTCACTTTGAAGACTTGTGGTTTTAGACGCTTCGCTAGGAGTGCCTCTGTCCCTGTGAAGGAGGTTGTGTGGAGTTGGGGGATAAACCACAGGAGAATAAAGGCTCAGAATTTAAATAGAGACATTCTCTGTCTCTCGGGAAGAGAGGAGATTTTGAGACTGAGAGTCCAATGCCTTTTATGTGTTGATCTGGGGGAAATGGGACCTACCAGATGAATGCTTGAAATCAGTGTAGGCTAGACATGCATGTAGAACTCTTGTTGTAGTTGTTTTAAAAAATCTCCTTTTATCTTATATCCTTTATTGGCTAAATAAATAATAAATAAATAAATAAATATTTTACTTTAAGGAAGCTGTTTTGGGTAATTGTAATCCACTGGTCACAGGCTCCCATAGGGAAGAGCTGCAGGTACCAAATCCAGTCTGACCTTCTGGGTAAACACTGTTGATCCACAGGGACCAGTATCCTGCTCTAAGAGTGGGAGACCAGCAAGATTGCACTCAAGAGAGGCAAAAGCACAAGGCCGAGACCAGTAATGGGCCAGAACTGCAGCCAGCTGTCTAAATGTAACTCTTTGGATCTGAGAAGTTTTAACTTTAATTTTCCTCCTCTTCCCCTCCTCCTCGGACCCCTCCTTCCCCCAATTGCAGCCTTCAAACCAATAATGCATTTGGAGCTGGAATTGTTTTGCCTTGTCTTATTTATTTTTATTATATCCCAGAGCTATTTGGGGAATGACTTATTCTGCCATCTACCTCACACTTTTAAATTTAAGCATAGTTCAGCTTTGTGCTGAGGGAAATCCTTTAATTAGTATTTTATAGTCTATTGCCAAATGGTCATGGAAATAGAAATTATCTTGATTGATGCAACCAAGATACTGATATAGAACCTGTTATTTTCAGTGTCTCAGTTTAGCACTAATAGTACGAGCACTTCTATACTGCTTAATGTAATTCGAGCACTGTACAATCTTAACTTGCCAACACCCATGCAGGTAAATGAGTTTTAATATGATTAGAAGAGAGGAGTTATTGGACTGAGAAGTTTGGGTAAATTTTCAGCAAGGCTATAGCTTAGTATTTCTATTTGTGAGCATGATGCCTCCCGGAATTATTGCGGAGGCAGTGAAACACTACACCAAATCCCACCGGCGAGCTTCTCTAATAGCTAGGTGGAAGGAAGGCCTTGTTTTGAAGGCACAGGAATAGACCTCAGGAGATATGGAATCAGTATGTAGCTCTGCAGCAGGCTCCATGTATCACCATGCACAAACCACTTCATCTATTTCATCTTAAGGTTTACGTTTTTCAGCTTCCTGTCTGTTACATAAGAACTATCAGCTACTATGTGCACACACAGTGTTTAGTATAACGGGGCCCTAGTCTCACTTGCCCTCACTTCTGAGGATTCTTTGGGTGCCCAGAAGTGAGAGTCCCCTTGTTACTCCTGCCTCATTGAAACAGAGGCTTGAATGTGCTTTCCTGGGTGTCAGCTCACTGATGCCTCCAGTGTGTTAGTCAGTCTCTTGTGGGCTTGGCTGCCCCTTACCATGCAGGTTAACAGTAGATGTACCCCTGTCACTGAGCTCCTTTGAAACAATTCCTCTAGTATCCTGCTTCTTCTCCACTGATGGTTATAACTCATGGTTATAACAGGTCTCCTGACCCTGTGGGAACAGTGTATACACCAGCTTGGCTGTCTCAGCACAGGATCAGTTGCTTGTATAATAACACAGAACAGCACAGCACTGAGATTTATAATAAAACAATGTACAAGACAGTCGGTAAGATTAAAGAAAACAAAAGGGTTAAAGAAAACAAAATTATAACACAGTTCCTAGAGACTGAACTTAACAGGCTACCCTTCTGTCTAAAGAAGTTTTTTGCCCAAATGACCACTGCAGCATTTCAACCAAGCCTAGTTCAGATCTGTTTTCATTAATTTAATTGCGGCTGATAACTTTGTAGGTAGAGGATAAAAGGGTGTCCACCTTGCTTTCTACTTATATCCATAAGATCACTGTCGTATCCTGAGACAGGATAACCCTCGTGGCTTATATTCCTGTGTTTTATTAGCATGTTGACTTCATATGTGAATAAGGCATCCACTGTGTTAGCTTACAATGCTTAATATACATGCTGACCAAGATGTTTATTCAGCTATTTCTCAGATCTACCTTGATACAAACTTTAGAAGCATATTTGCTGTGTGTGTTCATATGCATATAAACTTTACAGAGTATTTCTGCATACATTTCACAACAATGTTAATGACAAGCCTGACCCTGACTCTCATTTAAGAATTCACATTATATTCTTTGACCCACAATCGGGATATTCTTGGCTTTTCCTTTCACAGTTGGCATTGAGAAGCCATTAGAGTAATGCAGCCCACTGGGGACTTCATCTGCAGCCTCTGAACCTCCCTCTGGCCCCTTTCCCCTACAAGCCTCTCCTACACTGGGGCACAGGAACCCTGTACTTCCTAAGCCTCCCCACTTCCCTCCCAGTGCTGGAATGCCATGCATCAGCTGTTTGCAGCATTCCAGCTTTGGAAGGGAGGGGGAGGAGTCAAGAGAGGGTGAAAATCAGATGATTTGTGTGCTCCCAAAATGCTGGGAGGGAGGAGGAGGAGGAGTAGGTAACTGTGGGGTTCCAGTGCCCTAGAAGTGTGGGAGGTGGGGCATGCAGGGTGTCTGTAGGGCCACAGGTGGAACCCCAGAAGACCCTGGGCTGCTGCAGCACACTGTAGTTAAGGAAGGCCACCCTGGTTGCCCATCCCTGCCTTAGGGTCATAGCATGCAAGAGTAATGTGCACCTAGTCAGGGAAAAGAAACAGGATCATGTTACTAATCTGACCAGTCACAACTAAGCAACATAACTCGAGTTGTGGACCATGAACAAATTCACAAAAATTGTGTCACATAGCTTCCAGCTATTTGAAAGTGATGAAGTAAGACAGAGGATGATCCAGTAGTTGTGACTGCAGAAATTGGGACTGAATTCTCTGCTCTGCATCTGAATTCCTGTGTGATCGTGAGTGAGTCACCCAGGCCCAGATCTTCAAGAGTATTTTGGTGTGTAATTTCCATTGAAATCACATGGGGGAAGATTTCTTCAATACACATCTCCTATTGACTATTATAAATATGGAGATATGGGCCTTAAAATACGTTCTTCTGTCTTCCATTTGCAAAAAGGGCAATCGCACTTTTGTGTCCCACAATCATGCTGTGAGGATTAATACATTAAAGACTGCGAAGGCACTCAGAAAAAGGAATTTCTGAGAACTAGCAAAGAAGTCCTATGGTGTTGATTACTTTGTCAATTACTCTTGAAGGCACAGCAGGCCTCAACTAGTAAAGCACCTAAGAACCTGCTTAACTTAAAACACATGACTAATACTGATTTAGGTTCTAAAGTCCTAATGATTTCAGACTTACGTATTGTGCTAAAGCTGTGGTATCCAACACACTAGCCACCAGCCCCATGTGGCTATTTGGCTAGTTGAGTATGGCTAGCTGGCTTGAACAATAAATATATTTTCAGGATAATGTGGCTAGTTCACTATAGTGGCTACTCCTTCAAAACTGGTTGGACACCACAGTGCTAAAGAGGGGCTTTGAATTGCTAGCTTATCTTTAGAGTAATTCAGAAGTTTCTGCACTTCAAGGGATATGTTTTGTTCTTTCAGCTTTGCTACTTCTGACACTTCTATTCATGCCTGCAACATTGGGCATTACCAGAGGAAAGCACAAAACACCCATAATGAACAATTTAGGAATAACATCCCAACAAGGACACTTTTCCCTCCAACCCTCTTCTGTTCATGGTTGGCCTACAACCTGAACTAGAAGGGTTTCTATCCATTATGCATTTTATCCTGTTTCTGATAAGAGTCCCAGACTATCTAAAGGGTAACGAAGCTCTTGGCCTCACAGATACCTTATTACAGTGAATCTCACAAGTGATTTAATGTTGTACAAAAATTCTGTTTTAAATCAGTTTTCAATCTGTTGCCTTTAATTTTCTTAGTAGAAAAGTCTCCTAATTTTTATATCCACTAAGATACCAAAATAATCCCCAGCAAAGTAAGTGGGAGACAGTCCTCTGCTTAAAATGTATGAACCAGTGTGCCAGCTAATTCAGATGTCAAGTAAGAGATTATTTACCAATTCCTTAGGTTAGTGGGAGGCAAACTTCCAGATTCTTCTTCACAATTTTTTTCTTTAACAGAAATCAGGATTTTCTTGTTTAGTGCTCTATAGTAGCATCACTTGAATAATAGCATTTTGACAGAGTTATGGCATTCGTCTTTGCTTCCTATTCATTATCCCACAGTCTCCAACTGATGCGTAATCAGGGGTGGTTAGCTGCAAACCTGGCAATCCCTTTTTCCAAGGGAGGCTATTAAATAGCCCGTCTGCTAATTTTCTTGTAATCCAGGAATTGTCCGGTTGGAAATCTGCGCCTAGTTCTCAGTGTGTATTGTGGGAGCATAATCTATGCTGTCCTTTTTTGATGAGTTCTGAAGCCTGGACAAATTCCTCCTTTTCAGTATTTGCTTTCCAATGTTGTAAATTCCTCTTTTAAGAGAACATGTCCCTGGCCATGGGCTGTGAGGTTTGTGTGCCTTCCACTACCCTTTCCAGACAGCCTAGAGAAATTGAGCATTTTAAAAATTAAAAACCCATATGTTAGTTTGACTAGCTTTATTCTCTGTCAATCCGCTTAAGAATAAAATAAAAACAAAGAAAAATTTACTTTAAAATATACTGTTAAAGTGCTTATGTGGCTAGGTATAATATAAAAGGTATAGGACGGCCGTTAGAGAGGCCGGTTAAGATTAATATTCATGAGGTCTATGCATATTCATGAGCTGAGATTTAAAATTCTATGTTTCGATAGGTTAGGTTAGGATGCTCATGAATATGCAAATAGGGAATGCATCCTGGTTGCCGGGGCAACGCAGGTGCAGACCTGTCAGGTGGAGGTGTCCAACCAGGTCCGCCCTGGCTCTATAAATTCTGGAGCGCAGCCCGCAGCCAGGCAGTCCGTCGGAGGAGCCAGAAGACAGCGGACCGGAACATCAAAGAGACTGAGCTAAGAGCTGGACTCTCGCCTGTGGCTGAAGATTCCAAGCGGAAAAGGCAGAAGCTGAGCGGCGTGTCAGTCATCGTACCCCAGCCGCCGTGGGCCGCAGAAGACTTTTTGAAGAGCTCCGGCTATGAAGCCTTTTCGAAGAGCTCCAGCTCCAAGAAGAACTGAACTGTAATCACTACCAAAAGCCCCAGTGCTTTGCCTGGGGTGGCTCACCTGGCAGATCGCGCCGGCAGGTGCCCTGCTCGGGTGAGCCGCGGAAGCGGCCCCGCTTTTGAACCGCCGACCCCTGCTGGTCGGTGGTGGAAACGCAGGCTGCTTTTTAGCCAGGGGGTTTTTGTGTACCACGCCAGTCTTTTCCCCCTGGCCTCTCTCTTTTTCCTTTGCTTTCCTATCTGGCCTGTCCGCGGCTGCCATAAAAGCGCGCCGTGAGGGTCGTCCCTTCTTAGCATCCGGAGAAGAGACCCACGGGCCCAGCCCCCGGACAGACAGAGTGGGATTGCAGAGGTATTTTAATACCACCAAACCTCCACTGACATGAGCATTTAGAATAGTTAGTTTGTTACTGTTAGTTATGGGAATAGAATACTTGTTTTTCCTGTTGTCTGTAATAGTTTTAGTAGCTACATTGTTAATCGTTATCCCATGTTGCTGTTATGCACATGGTAGAGTTAGGGATCCTGAGAGTGTTTAAATCAAACGCATCTTATACTTTGTAACCTTTACTTCCTATTGCCATCTGTAAAGCACAGGAGGCCGGTCTTATTGACCTAGCCGTAAAATTATACATTCAAACAGAAGATTAGATAAGGAAATATAGCCTACAGACATTATTGATATTTTGTACAGAACTGTTAGCTCCCCCGCTATTCAGCAGGGGTAGAGCGGCTGTGGGCAAACCCATTAACTGGGATAACCCCAGTGTTTAAACCCTTTAAGGGTAAAATTGGTTCTGCAATAAAAGGCTACCTGTAACCAGGTGTCAAAATAGGCAGTTCCGTTATTGAATTGAGGGGATAACCTGTAAGTAGGGTAACCCCATATTTATTGTAATTAAGGGAAAGTACCCTAAGAGGAAATCCCGTATATATCAAGGTCTCCCCTGCCTGGCCAGCAGGGCAACTCGCCTAACATAAAAGAGCCTGTAGCTTAGCATAGGCAAATTTATTTTATAAGATCTGCTCCCTGAGGCATTTTGCATAGGGTTGAGTGACCCAACGAACCTCAGGAAGAGTTGGGGATATTAATATAACATATATATATATATATATATATATATATATATATATATATATATATATATATACAGTCCTGTTATAATTTTTTCCATTTTCAGCACGCGCAGAAGGATAATATGCGTACCTCCGGATCCCAAGTAAGTGGTAGGAGGGATTAGAGTAGTGCTGGTTATTGCGATATCACATTATATTGAAGGCTATTAGTCTATAAGCATTTTAATCCTGTGCTAGGCTTAGGAAAGTAAGGGAGTTAAATAGTTGTATTTTTTACTATATAAAGACAAATAATTCATTTTAATATAAAAGAAATATTCAATTATAAAAAGAACCCTTTCTCCCTCAATAAAACGTTTAGTGGTTAAGTTGATCCCTTGTGTCTGTCATCCTTTCTGGGGAACGGAAGCAGCTCGTCACCACCCTGAAAGCTTCATTGGACTAGGCCCCAGAGACATCGACACAGGTTGCTGGGTAAAACCTGGGGCAGATTGTTGCCGCTGGTGGAACGCCTTGAGTAACCTTAAGCCTTTTGGTTATTTCTTGAGCTGTCCATGCAGCTACGATTGTTATGGTGTCACGGACAGGATATGTGATGTCACAAGCTGCTATTCCGTGTCCTTGGAAGGATGGACATGTCCAGGGCAGGGAACTCTCCCATATTTTATTCCACTCCCAAGAAGAGGGAGATCATAAAGTAGAGTATGTCTTTGACTTCAAGGGGATGGAAAATATTAGGAGGCTCACAGAGGCAGTAACTATTCAAGGGTTAGCTTGTTGAATTAGCACCCATAAGAATCTAACGTTTTATCCTTTAAAGAGCCACAGAAATTAGTATATAGAAAGAAACCTGAAAGAGGGACCCCAGAGGAAACCCTCCATGATATAAAACAAGTAATACAAAAGAGTAGATTAGATGTAACTACATTAAAGACACCCACGCTCCTGAAGCCGGGGGCAAGGGGCTTAGAAGCCCTGGAACAGGGCAAAGATAAATTAAAACAACTAGAAAAGAAGAGGTTGCTAGGAGGAGTGACCTACAGCCAGAAAGCTGTAGCAGGGACTCTCCTGCAACTATGGCTGGAAACCATAAATAGGCTAACCCGTCTGGAAAGTGTATTAGAGAAAACCCTGTGTAGGTCAGTGATGGAAATAATAGAGTTCCCTATTTTGCGAGAACGTCAGGAAGATATACGTCAAGAAGATGAAGGGCAGGCTGAAGCTCTCCCTGTCATGATTTCAAAGACTATTGTAGATGCTAAGGGCAAGGCTAGCCAAACGATGGTTGAGAAAGATCGTACTACAGCAGAGTTAAAAACTTTATTAGAGGACACACGCCGTAGGGAGAAAGAACCTCTCATGGTGTGGATAGGCTGCCTGGTCCTGGAAAATGGCCAGGAATGGGTAGACAAGAAAGAGTCCTACTATATTGCCAGAAACTCTAGTTGGAGAGGTGGAGAAGGATCCACCGAACAGCTAGATTCAATCCGGTTTCCCATGTTGATACCGGCCCTAGCCATTGCTCTTATTGCTAAGACTTGGCAGGCATACTCTATACCCCAGGGCTCAATTACCATGACAAAAGACTTAATGTGAGCCATTGCCGGTGTCTCGGTAATATCCTGGACCCCTGTAGTTGGAGGCCTAGTCAGACTAAAAGAAGAAGATGTAGAAGATCCACATTGGTACGCACACGTGACAGATTTTACAAAGATTCCTGTTGCAAGCCAGGCTATATAAACAGGGTCCTCAGGCCTGCTGTATAAGTCGCCTACTATTAAACTTTGTCTGAGGGCCTTAGAGGGGAGAACTCTGGGCGTCCTCTACGATTTAGAGGGAGAACTGCCTGCCTCGTTCAAAAAGGGAGACGAGTATGATGGGTATAACCAAGACAGACCCAATAGGAAATTTGATAAAAACACCACTTTTAAACCTAGAAACCAAGTCTACACTGCCGAGGTGAAAAATAATCCTCCTAAAAAGGAGCTTAATAAGCCCTCGTTTAAGTTCCGTCCTAGATTCCCCCAACAAGAAAAGGGGAAGAGGATAGAGGAGGAAGAACAAGCCTCTGTGGTTGCAAAATACCGTCAGGCACTGCAGAGATTTTTGTTCAATAAAGGCCAGGAACTACATAAAATTAAAAATATAACCGACGCCCAGCTTGAAAAACAAGCTATAGAGCTGGGGTGGAGACCGGAGTGGTGGTCATACGCGGCGGCCACACGCCCCCGTCGACCCAACTACGGCTTTCCAAAAAACGATTAGGCGTCCTCGGGTGCCGTCACTCCCGGGGACATAAGGAAAAACAGCGGCTTGATGAAGTAAAAACAGCCCCTGAGTTCCTGGTAGAGGAAAATCAAATAAAAGAAGTAATGGATACTAGACCATACATCACCTTGGTAGATAAAAGTCACCAATGCCATGAGTTCCTAATAGACACTGGAGCTCAAATAAATGTTGTATCTCCCGACGTAGCTCATCAACCTACGCATACCAAACTATGGGTACAAGGAGTTAACGAACTAAAAGAAGCTCCTTTGGTTAAGACAACCCTGAAAACCCCTGAAGGGAAATTTAAAAACTTTAAAGCAATATTAGGTGCTAGGAATTTAATAGGAATAAACACTATTAGAGAGCTACAGCTGCAGTCAATCTTGGCAGCGCTTCCTGTAGAGCCTACTGTCAAACAGGCCAATATCCATGAGCCAGAAGTAACAAACCCTCAGGTCTGGAAGTTCAATGCAATCCCTACTAAAACAAAAGAGGGTATTGCAGCTATAAACAAGCTGCTAGAAGACCTGTTAAAAGAAGGGAAATTAACTAGAATCTACCAATCTAAATACATAAGCAGTGCTTGGGGAATTCCAAAGCCTGGATCTGAGCCTAAGCAGGGGAAGTACAGAATGGTCATCGACTACCGCAAAGCAAATGACCATATTGCCTCAGTGCCCTATATCGTCAAATGGGACAGACCAGCAATAGAAGAGGTGCTGAGCAATAGAGATTATCTTTGGGGATGTACCCTAGATCTAAAGGACATGTTCTATCAGGTGCCAATGAACGATCCAAGTGTTGTCCTGAATTTCCATTTTGCTGGTCAAATGTATCAATGGAAAGTCCTTCCCCAGGGATATAAAAACTCCCCAGCTGTGGCCACCCAGCATTTAGCTAAAACCCTTTCTCCCTCAATAAAATGTTTAGTGGCTAAGTTGATCCCTTGTGTCTGTCATCCTTTCTGGGGAATGGAAGCAGCTCGTCACCACCCTGAAAACTCCATTGGACTAGGCCACGGAGACATCGACACAGGTTGCGGGGTAAAACCTGGGGCAGATTGTTGCCGCTGGTGGAACGCCTTGAGTAACCTTAAGCCTTTTGGTTGTTTCTTGAGCTGTCCACGCAGCTACGATCGTTATCCAACAGCTGTCATTCCAAGAGTCTGATTTGGCAGATCTGTCTCCTCTCCCTTCAAGTTCCATTGTTACTACTCAAGGCTCTAATACCCTGAACACTTTTGCCCATTTCCTTCCCAAAGTTGCTAATGTGCACTAAACATGTAGACAAGAACAGTCTTTCTTTTTTCTTCCCATCCAGTATTCAATGAGCATTTTGTTTCCAATATAGTTTTTATAGTATTCTGCTAGTATATTATTTAGTGAATGCTACTGAAGTGTATCACAACAGATTCAGCTAACAACACTGTTCCTGCTATCAGAACAGCTTTAGTAAGTAAAGGCCATCCTGCTCCATGTTTAAAATTAAATTTTCTTGATAAAGAAGACCAGGATGAGACCTACATGAAGTGGCAAATTATTTCACACCTGTCTACTGCAGGGGTCTTATCTGTCTCTGAAGCATGTGGTTCTAACTACTGTGACAGTCAGGGTACTCAACTAGCTAGATGTTGGGTCTGATCTAGTATAATAATTCTTATCTTCCTAAAGGATAACCTTCATTGGTTTTTAAAAGATGGTATTTTAGGATGTGTTTATGTGTTTTTTTTTTCCAGAGACTTTGAAAAAGACTTGGACAGCATTGGTAGAGACACTTTGTGCAACACAATGGCATCTGATCAAAAATTATCAACTTGATTCATTCAATGTGTGAACCCTCGACATGCCAAGTTGTTCACAATGGTGTCTTGACAGAATCCTTCAGCATACTGTCGGGAGTGCGACAAGGGTGCCTGTTGTCACCTTTCCTGTTCTTGATCGCATTGGACTGGATTATGAACAGGACAGCAGATGGACATCAACGAAGCATTCAGTGGACACTTTTCAAACAGCTAGAGGACATTGATTTTTGCTGATGATGTTGCCCTCCTTTCATACCAATGTGAAAGCATGGCTGAAAAGATCAGAACACTAGACAAAACTGTCTCAATGACTGGACTGAGCATTAACAAGGGAAAGACCAAGACAATGAGGATCAACCAGTCCAACAACAGCACCATCACACTGGGAGGGGATGACCTGGAAGATGTGGAGTAGTTTACCTACTTTGGGAGTATTATGGGCACAGATGGAGGAACAGACAAGGATATCAATGCCAGGACAGGGAAAGCAACAGCTGCATTCAAGACTCTCCGTCCCATATGGAGTTCACAAATAACATCTGTGAAGATGAAACTGGATCTTCAACACAAATGTGAAGCGTGTGCTCTTGTATGGATGTGAGACCTAGAGTACTAAAGAGACTTCAAATCACAAGCTACAGATATTCATAAACAGTTGCCTGAGATACATCCTTCACATCAAATGAGAAGACTTTGTCACAAATGAGGAACTTTGGAAAAGAGGAGGACAAGAACCAATTGACACTGAAATCAAGAGAAGAAAGTAGGGATGGCTAGGCCACACTCTCAGAAAACCATCATCCAGCATAATCTGTCAAGCTCGTACATGGAACCTACAAGAAACACGTAAAAGAGGAAGATCTCAGACAACGTGGAAAAGATCTACTGAGATTGAAGGACAACAACTGCGGTACTCCTAGAGCCATCCAGAAGTTTTGTCCCAAGACAGAATGAATTGGAGGAGGAGACTTGTAGATGACTTATGGTCCATGCAGAGTACAAGGGTTAAGTAGTAGTAAGTAGTTATGTAGGGATATCCCAGAAAATTATTCTGAACTAACTAAGGGGTTAGTTCAGATCTGCTCTGAATTGCAAGTGATTTCTGTAAACAACATTATAACCACTTGTGCATGCTGTTAGTCAGAATTAAGGTGGCCTTCATTTGGTCTAGCTTAGGTCATCTTGAAAATAAATTACATGAATCTGCATTAAGGACTCCTTAATTCTAAATGAGGGTGTTCGTGTGGGGGGTTTAATGCAGTTTCAGTACTCCACTTCATATCACAACCTCAGGAAACTCAGATTAATTTTCTTAGATTTTCTCATGTAGACAAGCCTTCAGTAAGGCTTTAGGGTTTTGCAATGTTCAAAAGGTACCATATGTTGTTGCTGTTCAGGTAGCTCTGATGGCATAAATGAAAGCAGACAAGCCAAACTGTCATTGGTAAATGGTAGTGCATGAGAAATCCATTTGTATGCTGAGACATCAGCTGATTCATTACTCTTATGCTATAAAGTATGAACTTTTGAACTGAGGTTTTTAACTATAATTGTGCTCCCGCCTGAAGAATTAAGGTATCTACTGCTACAAATTTAAAATGCTTTTAAATTCAAGAGTGCCTGGAACAACATCACTACAGTTATGGTTGTCTAACCATATCCATAAGTCTTCATTTTGCCAAAGGTTTGCACTAAACTTCTTTTTTGTACAAAAACCAAGGCATATAAAGTTTCATCTTATAGGCACTTTTTACTAGTCTTTATTTTGCAGTTTTTGTCTTCCCACTCTGCCTTCTTCAATACTAGCACAAAGAGAAGGTGATTTATCTTAGACACTCCATTTAGACGCAGAAACGTAGTTTTAACGTTCAAAAAAAAATTAAATGTAGCATGCTGAGGGCAAGCCCACAGTAGAAATGAAACAGTCTAGTGGCTTCATCATGTGACTGGTAAATGGAATTAGCTGATTATTTCAAACATTATTTTATTTTTGACTCCTGTTTCTCTGTGTATAACTAGCATGAGTACAATGATGCTTAACTATTTCATGGGGATAACTGGTGGCAGGGAGGGTGATTTTTTTCGAAGATGTTTAGGAAAATTTACTTCCATCCCCCCTTAATTGATATTTGTAAAGCATGTTGAGCTCTTTAGATGTAGATTGGGGCAAATAAATAATAATTGCATGTCATTCTATTAAGTTACCAATGAACTGATCATGATCTTTCTCACATTTTTCATTAATTGGATGCACTTGCCAGACAATTGCTTTGAATAATTCATTATCTGCAAATTGTTGTCAGGTAATTACGTTACAAATATTTAAAATGCAAGTGTTTTATTGGACACATGGGTCTGACAGTATATTTCTGTTTCCAGATCAGAATTAGCTTTGTTGGTTAAAAGCCTCATGATTACAAAATCAGAATGACTTTTTTCCAGCTATTCTGAAGTATTCGCTTAACATGCACTTCCTCCACAAACAAACATTCGTGATGCTAAACTCAGTTACTGCTATATTCACCTGAAATCAAGGGGGTGCAAACATAGCCAAATCAAAATCATTTACATTTTTGAAAGAATATTCACAAATTCTTGGTCATCTTTGTCTGGCCTTAGCACCCTTTGTGGAATATCAGTGCATGTATGGATGTAAACTGATGGGGTGACTCAGCAGAATGAAAACAGCAGTGAGCAGCCAGATTTTTCAGTAGGAGCAGAAAATCCAAACAAGTTCCCAGAAGCAAAACCCACACAATTACCCAAACAAGGTAACTTATATTGTTTTGGGGATCACTTTGTGTTAGTTAGATTGCTGCAGGGGAACTGTAGAGCAGACACGAGCTGTTACCCATTGATTCTGTACTACTTCAGGCCATTAAACAGGGATGTAACTTAGAACTGGCTGTAATTAATGTGGGCTGATGGCTGAACTGGTCAAAACAGCACCTGAATAAGCAAGCTGCAATCCCAGCTTCCATCTGTGCAAGCATGAGTTTGCCCTGCTAAGAGTCAGAAGCACAAGGGGTGATGTAGCAATCTGTCAGTAGCTCAACATTTGATGTGAGAAACACGTTTTTGAGCTTCCAGCAGTTATTTAGCTGCGGCTGGGTTGGGTGTGCCACAACCTACCCACTTAGCATCAAGGCCTACACCCAGCTCTGCTCCAGCCCCAGTATTAGTAGCCCTGCCTAGTCCTAGAGGACACCATGTGGCTCGTGCACACAGTCCCAGCCTGACCACAGGAAAGCGGACAGCAGTGGGGTACCTGACAAGGGGGCCAAACACACTGCAGGAGGAGTAGGGTGACAGACTAACCCAAAAGCAGCAATCATCAAATAATGTAGGCCTGTTGCCTCAGGAAACTGACAGAAAGGGGTGCTGGGAGCAATACATGCTGGAGAATGGTCTCTTTCTGGAGCTGAGTTTGCATGTAGGGTACCAAAGGGCCCTGACCAAACCATCCATTGTCCCTCCTCTGCACTATCAACTGGAGAGGGTGGGAAGAGGCAGGACCCTCAATTCAGCCTGCCCCTCCTTACTCTGTCATTGCTCATCCACCCAGCCACCCAAAGTCAGAGCCCATCCAAATGCCCCATGCTAGTTGCACTACTGATGTCCACAGAGCTCTTCTTCCGGTCTGGGAAATATACTCAGAATGCCACAACTAAACACAAGGCAGAACAATTTTTTAGCCTGCGTGGTTAAAATACCTTTGAAAGGACCATTCAAGGTGAGGTAACTTATTAAAACCCTCCCCAGTCAAAGGCTGGGGAGGGATAAAAAGCTAGGAAAGGGATTAGTGGATTATGGGTTGTTGTAAAAAGCCATAAATCCCGTCTCTAGGTTTTAAATGTCTCTACCACAGTTATGAAACTAAGCTCCAAGATCTGCCTTTTGAAAGTGTTGTGCAGGTCTTCTTTGAGGAGGAGACTTGAAAGGCCCCACGTGGAGTGACTGCGCTGTGAAAAGTGCTGTGATATGTTTCTTATTTTTTGTATGAGTTCATTGAAGTATGCAGTGATGTCTCATTTCACCCACATGGCTGTTTTGGGGGCATTTAATGCACCTGAAATGCAATTCTAGAGTTCACTCTGTTATCTGAGTGTGGATCTCAGGCACCGTTCATCTTCTCTTGCTACATAAGACCTACTTAAAGGCCTTCTCCTCGGTGCCTGTACAAAAGCGGGAGTGATGTGATTAACCTCTTGTGTACCTTCCCACGCTGTCTATTATTTAGCAGCAACTACTTTTGCTATGTTGAAGACTGAACATGATGAAACTAACTACAGAAACTGTGTAACAATCAGAGATAAATGAGCATACCTGTGATTTCAGGCTTCTCCACAAATACTGATCACTCCTGGGGGGAGGAAGGAGAAGCTGAGTGCCCTCAGCAAGCACTAATGACCCAAACTTGTTATTCACATTAACTGCCAATAATGGGCCACACCCACCATGACTGAATACACCTTGTCAGCTCTGGCCCTCCCCTTTACTGAGACTCCCTCTTTAGATCCTTCTCTGAAACCCGCGCACTCAAGCCTCTAACGAAGCGGGTCTTTGCCCACGAAAGTTTATGCTCCAAAATATCTGTTAATCTATAAGGTGCCGCAGGACTTCGTGTTGTTTTTGAAGATACGGACTAACTCAGCTACCTCTCTGAAACCTGTTATTGTTTTTTAAAGCCTCAGGGCCAGTCTTCAGCTGATGTAAATCTGCACAGTTGCACTGCCCGGAATGCAGGAATATTGATTAATTCTTCTCTAGGTGTTTTTGTCATTAAAAAATTATAAATCTAGCTGAAATATTTTCAGGAAATACTTGTAAAATCACAACCTGCTATATGCACACAAGATTTGATGGGAGCTGGAAAAAACACATTTTGTTTGAATTCTGTAACTCTGATTTGAATTATTTTGAAGCCCATTTCTCTTTGTAATTTTTAATGTTGTTACATCCGTCTACCAAAATGAGTTTCCTCTGGTAGCTGATTTAACACCTGCAAGCTCCCATGGCTTTGTAAACTAGAGATTTAAAATCTCTGCATAATGTTAAAAGATGTTAGTTCATATCCCAAAGAATGGCCAAGCAAAGCAAGACATAAATAGGATTAACTTGTCTCCTTTTGGGAATTATAAATGTAGAGATGTGGGCTTGGCTTATGGAGCAGAGAATATGGCCCTATTTTCTTGAAGTTTAATTTGTCCATTGAATGGCTAATGTGTTCCTAGCTTTGAAATGAGTGAAACAATAGAGAAAATAATAATTAAAACATCAGTTAAACTGGTTTTAAAAAGATTGTGGGCTACTTCCAATTTGCAAATCAGATTTTTTATAATTAAGCCATCAGAGCTAGAGGTATTGTGTTTATTATAAATGTTAAGCCTTTTATCACAATGATCTAGTAAATAAAATTAACTTATGAAGAAATAAAGTTTATTGTCCTCAGTAACATTTGGGGACTTATCTGTTCAGCTTTCTGGCTCTCTGGGTGCATGGCTGATAAAAGATTCTTTCATAATCCTTTTGTTCAGTGAACAGTATGAACCAACAGGGCCCAATTCCTGCAGCCACTTTTGAATGTAATTTTATGCATATGAGTAGTGTAGCCTCAATGAAGTCAGTTGGGCTGTGTCTACATTTGCATGCCTCTTTCGAAAGAGGCGTGCAAATGAGGGAAATTGAAAATGCAAAAGAGGTGCACATTTACATATCTGGCACCTCATTTGTTTATTATTTTGAAAGAGATTTTGAAAGAAGAAAAGCAGTGTAGACGCAGCTCTTTTGAAAGTAGATCCCATCTTCGAAGAACCTTTCTTCCCATAAAAAAAGGGAAGAAGGTTTCTTTCGAAGATGGGGTTTACTTTCAAAAGAGCTGTGTCTACACTGCTTTTCTTCTTTCAAAAGAAGCTCTTTAGAAAGAATAATATGCAAATGAGGCTCCAGACATGTAGATCTGCACCTCTTTTGCATTTTCGATTTCCTTCATTTGCATGCCCCTTTCGAAAGAGGAATGCAAGTGTAGACATAGCCTCGGAATATTTATCTGAATACTGTAAACCGTTGAGATACGTGTAACCAAGTTGCACTTGTCCTGAGTTAACACAACTGCTGCCCCTGACAGGAGTGGGGAAAATGCTCCTGTCAGGGACAGCAGCCTGAATTGTGGCTGTACCCCTGACAGAGTTGTTTCCCAGGTCCCAGAATGGTGGAGAGCTGTGAACGAGGTGGCTCCTGGCTCCCGGCTCCATTCCACTTGCAGAGCTGGGAAACTGACCAGGATAGCAACCTTGGTCAGTTTCCTGGCTGCAAGGAGTGGAGGAGAGCTAGGTTACCCTCGCTGCTGCCCTGTTCAGTCTCCCAGTGCCTGGTTCCCATCTCACCTTGACTTGCACGAAAATTTGAGTTACACAGCGGTTGCAAGAACGCTACCGCTGCATAACTCGAGGATTTACTGTAAAGTTATTTGCCTGTTCTGAGACTAGAGCTTTCAGTTGCTATGCACTGTTCTTATTTCCCCAACAGCTGGTTTTAGGCCCAATCTGTAGCCATTCTACATGCAGAACTTTTTTTTTAACATTACATCCCGCTAGAAACTATGAAAGGAATTTCATTGACATAACACTGATTGTTTAGCATGGGGAAAATTAAAGCTGTGTCACAGCAGGTAAACATCACTGTAAGGGAAAGTGACGACAAACTACTTCAATTAATGGCCTGGTTCAGAACTAGCAGCAGATCTGTTGCATAAGGGAGTTCTATTTTTGCATGTTCTTTCTTATAAGCAGACCTACAGTAAGGTAGCTCAGCTCTTTCCCCTGGGATCCCAAAAGGCTGGGATGAACTACTGCTCTTGCTCAGAAATGCTCCAGGCAGAGTCTCTCAAAATTCAAAATGTCTCTTGTGTCTTCTAGTCTACATCTACATTGCTTCTCTTGAGAGTCACTGATATTTGAGCCCAGTTACGCAGCTACCTCCAATCTTCTTGTTGAGAGAAATTCAGAGGTCAAATAGCCTCTCTTTTATCAATAAAAATCCTTTAAAGTTGTTTAATTACATTTGACACTTTTAAACTGTATAAAGCCTCATTCTGTGAGTCTTCTGGATAGAATTATAATTGTTAAACTTCCTGGGGGGAAGAAGGGATGAACTGGGCTGGCACAGACCTGGGGAAAGATTTGTCTGAAGTGTTTCTTGCTCCTGCATTGCTCACTGCCCCTTCCCCAGCAAAATCTCTCAGCTCCCATTTACCAGTAGGAACTGAGAGATTTCACTGGTGGTGGAGGCAGCATGCAAAGACTCCGCCACAGTACAGAGGGCCACCTGGAGTGTTCTAGGGCTGCTGGTAAGCCTGGATGCTTGCCTGAGAGTCCTGCTGGCTGTAAGCTTTTTAGGTAAGCATCTCCTGGACATAGCTTACATCTGGTACTCCAGCCCCTCCCAGACCCTGCATCCTTCCTACTCTCCTCTCCCGAGCCAGAGTCCTTTCCTGCACCCATACTCCCACCCAGACCCTGCACCCCAATACTTTTCCCAAGGTCACAACCTGCTCCTTCACCTATACTTCCTCTCAGACCCGCCCTTACCCTCTCCTGCACCCCAATCCCCTATCCCAACCTTTCTTCTGCACCCAACCTACATCCCAGACCCTGCATCTCCTCTAGAGAAAAGTGCAGCCCTTGACCACTTACCAAAACCTTGGGTGTATAAATTATTGCCCACCTCTGATCTAGTGAGTCTAGGTATTTCAGATCTCATGATTTAAGGGTAAAATGTTAGCTCATTCAAGTTAATGGGAAAACTCCCATTAACTTAAATGGAGTCAAGCTTTCACCCTGGAACTTTAAGCCACTACTAAAACTTCCTTTACTACTTCTGGCTCTGTTTCCAGCATCAACAAATTCCCCATTAAGGCAGGTAAAACAGATACTGGCAGAGAGACCCTGGATTTGAGGGATGTGTATACCCTTTAAAATGATTAAGCTACCGGCAACCATATTATGTGTATTCAGCCTCTACCCTACATAGCTATAGGTTAATTTGGAGATCATTTTTTCAGAAGTGAAGTCAAATTTTAACTGGCAATTTCTGCTAATGAGAAGGGGAAACAAAGTAAACTGAGACTGAGAAGGTAAGTGGATAAAAACCTTGACGCTAGATATCTGTGATAGTAGAAGTTTATTGAAAGTTAGGAAGAGTGATGATCCAGTAGGGGTCATTATGACCTTTGTGTTTTGTAGACATTAGTTATAAAAGATTAGCTATCCACTGTGCTTTGCAGCATTCCTGAAGCCATCTGGAGAGAGGTTTTTTTTCCTGATACCTTTTCTGCCTGGCAGAAATAGTTAAGTTGCCCCTGCTGTGGATTTTGAAACCCCTGGGTAACAGCAAGAGCAATCTCCTTGTATTAAATCATTTTTAGCCTGTGTCTAACAGGAAAGGAAAGGGGGAAAAATCTCTCTGGAATCACTCAAGCTTTCATGATCATGCTTTGAATAGAGTAAATCCAACCACATCAAAAATGAGTTTGTGAACATCTTACTTACACTAGAGCCCCTCACAGTGGGTGTTATCTGCTTGCTACTTGAAGAATCATGGTCTTGCCCTAAACTAGCTGCATAATGCTTTGGTGCTGCACTGTGATGCCTGCAGTTGGAGCTCTGAACCCTATGGAGTCCCACTGACTTCAAAATACACCAATTCTGGTTAAAAGAAGAGACGTTTGAAAATGAGGGAGCATGTCTCCAACTCAAATCGGGTTCAGATTTTAAAATATTTTGTATCAAAACCAAGGAGCTTGAGAAAGAATAGCTCACCCAAGCACTATGCACATGTGTCAGGGTTTAGAAAGGTTTGATAGCAAGAAAATTATGACAGCTGGGGAAAACAGCACACATGAGAACTAGCTCTTTACTGTGAAGAATAATTTAAGTACCTGCAATCCAAGTACTGCAGAAACAAGCACCTTAGAAATGCTAAATGCATGCGTAACCCAATCACCTACATGTATTTCACTGTCCCAAGTAGTGGCACCTAGATCACTTCACAGAGAAAGAATGAGTGTCCTCTACAGCCTAAGCTGTGAGCCAGCTAGCTTTTAGCTCAAACTCTAGAGGTGCCTGCATGAAGCTCCAGAGGTCCCAGGTTTGAGTTATGCACAGGTTCACAAAAACTTTTACGCACATGCCTAAGTCCCACCAGGGATTTCAATGGGAAAGGAAAATTAAACAAAATTAAAACTAACTTAGTCCACTTCTGAGAGCTCGGAATTAAACATTGATCCACTTGGACTAAACTAATATAAGGGAAGAGTAATTTTGTATTTAAAATGAGCCCTAGGTGTCTTGAATGTGCCCTTTGCAGATAAGTGAAGTCCTTTATCCAAAAAGACTCCAGGTGACCTCAGCAGGCTTTGGCTCAACCCCTTAATGCAAAGCTGTGGAAGTATTGGCATTTGTATTAGCACCATTCTCGCTTGGTGATTTAAGACTCTAGAGTGGGGAAGTCATCTTGCCAACAGAGATGCAAACCAGTAGTCTGACCTCTGCCTCCACATGTTTGATTTGTCACTGGGCCAGTTTTAGGAAGAGGAAATGAGGAGAAGATGAAGTAACAACAGCATAATAAACTTCTCTGTCTTCTTCCTTGCTGTGGCAGATGCTGTGATGCATCTGACAAAGCAGGTCTTTGCCCACAAAACCTTATGCTCCAATAAAATTTATTAGTCTATAAGGTGCCACAGGACTTCTTGTTCTTGCTGTGACAGGATCCCTGGGGTACAACCTGGAACTTGGTATTGCTGTGCTCCTTTAAGAGTGCCCAAGCTGGTATTGGGGGGAATGGATTGCTTCTTGTCACTAGCCAACCATGGAGAGAGACAACCTAGATTAGAGAGTTATCACACAGTACAAGAGCAGGTGGCACCCCTGATGCAGCCAGATTGCATGAACGCTCCCTGAGCCACTCATGAATCACACTGAGGAAAACACTAGTCAGGCCCCCGCACCCAAGCCTGAAACTTTGCACCCCAGAACGGCACTGTCTTGGCCTGGTCAGAAGCCTGACTCATGTAAGCTCACTGCGCAGTCCCCCACTCCCTTGATGTGGACAGGTCACAGGGTAGTCTTTGCAAATGCAGCTGAGATCTCCCAAGCACTTCAACCAACACAAGTTATTTTAGGTGAAATATATAATAGATTTATTAGTTACTGAAAGATAGATTACAATTGCTTATAAGCGGTGGGCACTAAAGGCCAGAGATAGTTGCCGAAGGAAATGAAAGGTAAGCACGCAGTGTAACTCTTAAGCCATATTAGACTAGGCGGTATTTGGATCAAATTGTTCTTTTACCCCATTAGATGTTACAGCTCTCGATACAAAGGCTTTTTAAGCCTGGAAGCTGTCTCCTTCATTCACCTCTTTATTTTCTTAGTATTCCTGTTGTTTCCAGCATATCATAATGTCCTGGTGCTCCTGGAGGAGGAAGAAGGCCAGAGCATGAGACCACTGTTCCCCACTGTGCAATGCTTGCACTGCCCTCTGATAGCATTGTAAATGCCTTGATTAAAACTCTCCAGCTGATTAATCATAGTCTCTTGAGCTCCCACGGGGGAGCGGAGTCTGGTGCTGGTCCTTCTCCATCTGCAGCGTGGCCCCTCCTGGCTCACAAAAGCAACAGCGTGTCCCACTTCCGGCCAGCTCTTATGCGTAGGGTCAGCCAGAGGGCTCCATTCATTGCCCCCATCTAAATGTCCATTGACTGGGAACCACAACCAATGGCAGCTGCAGGGCACAGCATATGCAAACGGGGAACAGGGCGCAAAACTGTCTAGCTGCAGCTGGCCACAAGGGGAATATGCTGCTGCTTCCAGGTGCTGCTCGAGGAGGTAAATGCAGCCTAGCGCCTGAACCCGTGAATGCCTCCCTGTGCACTAATCCCCTGCGTGAACCCTCCTCCCCCTCCTCCCCTCTGAAACCCTCAGTCTCAGCCAGAACCCTCACATCCCACCCAGTCCAACCCCTGCGCCAGCCCAGAACCCCTTCCCATCCTCCAAATCCCTCTGTCCCAGCCCAGAACTCCACCCTAGAGCCCCCTTCCTCACCCTGAACTGCTAACTTCTGGCCCCACCCCTCAGAGCCCATCCACCATCTGGAGTGCTCACCCACTCGTGCCCTGTAACCCAAGTTTCATGGGCCTCCATATAATTTCCATAATGTGATGGGGCCTTGGGACAAACTGTTTACCAACCTCTATGCTAAATCCACTGGAAGTGTCCAATGTATATTATCTACCCAAGATGCTTGTGCAGCCCCCCCATTACCGTAGCATATGAGTGCCTCACAATCATTAATGTATTTAGCTTCACAGCTGCCCTGGAAGTAGGTAACAGGGCTGCTACTGCGGGGGAAGGGCAATTGTGGAGCAGTTGCCTCAGAGCCCGGAAATTTAAAACTGCCTGTGGCAGCTGCATTGGCTGGAGCCCTGTAACTTTAAATCACCCTCAGAGCCCAGCATGGCGCAGTCCAGGCAGCACTGAGGACTGGATGGGGGACACTAGCCCCTAGCCCCACCCTTTTCACTTGAGGTCCCATCCATTCCCAGGGGAAGGCAGAGCTGAGCCTGCCTCACACATCACCCAGACGCCAGTGAAGTATGTCACCAGCCCTGGCAGGTGAATACGATTGTCCTCATTTTACAGATGGGAAACTGATACTAAATGACTTATTCAAGGTCACACAGTAAGGGAGGATATGGAATTGAATCTGAATCATTGGCTAGTATGGAAACCATTGATCCACCCTTCCCTTCCCTCATTCCTTCCCTACCCTGTGCTGTGGCTTGCTAGCCTGTGCAAAAGAGGAGAGTCATATTCCCACCGTATATACCCGCTGGTGAAACTGTGTCTGAAAGTCTTATACACACCTAAATTAGGGACTGGGATTGTGCCTCCCTTTTCTGGAGGAAGAAGAGGCCATTTTATTATTCTTTCCTCGGCAGAAGAGGATTATTTCATGTACTGAAGTTCCGCATGCCAGAACTGCTTATAAATAGCAAGGAGGCATTTTTCCCCACTAGAATTCATGATGACAGTAAGACTCTGGACCAAAAGCCTCCATTCACTTCCCTTGTCAAGTAGTGTCATTTTCATTTGTCATTCAGGCTCGTGTCAGCAGTCTTCTCCCTCTTTTCCTGTTACTGGTTATGTCTGACATTTCACAAGCTCTGATTCTCATGTCCTGTTTTGTCTTCATTGCTCTTAGCTTTAAATCAGCCTTGTGGGCGATGTATGTTCTCCTCTTTCCCCGTTCTCTTCTCCCACAACAACACTTTTCATTGAACTGATGCACCAACCTTCGGATTCCAAATCACGCACATTAGCTGAGCTCTTTCATGATGACATTCTTCTACTTTCTGGGTTTGTTTTTTTCAGTCCAGGTTTTATCTATTTTAACATCAGTGTTATCCAGGTGAATTTCACTGCTCCCTATCCAGAGTAATCCATCTCACTAGTAAAATGGAATAGCCCTATGAGTGAGGGGTAAAAATATGGTCACCTAGGCATCTCCAATCTGATCTTCTGCTCCCCTCCTGTGGCCTCCCCACAATCTCTCCTTTTGCTAGTCTATTCGCAACCTACATGGATCGTTCCTCTGTCTTTGCCTGCAGCTGTCTCTGCACACTCCACCATAGTGTGTGTGAAGGGCCTTATGCCTAGGCAGTGATAATCTGACATTCCATTGATTTAGGTGGAATTTTGTTATTAAAACTTTTTTATGAATATTGCAACAGGTATGCTGTTAAGTTCTTTTAACTCAGAATAGCATGCGTCTGACTCCCATTACTTTCATGTGGCATTGTGGCTGGATGGGTTAATGAGTAGGGCCCCTGAAGAGTAGACCATGCTGCAATCACATGGCAGCTCTACACCTACTGTAGTAACACTTACATTTGGGTGCTAATAGTCTTACCACGCCATCGTGTTGTTGCAGGGTCCATCAGCCACCCATGCCTTTAAGCTCAACATCAAGCAAACTTACCTAAGGTACTTGTAGGGCTCCCATCACGATAGTAACTGAGCACCCAACAGTGGCAACCTTCCCAGCTCAGTGTTGTGGCTACTGGCTGTCCTGCCAGGCCTGTGCTTGATGAAACACAATCCGCAAATAGAAATATTAACCTATTATGGTCCAGTGGCTAAGTAATCTCTGCCTTCTGTGATTTGCTTTTGCAAACATGATATGAGGTTTTAGATTTCTTCCATAAATATTTCATGGGCCTCAGAAATTATTTATAGCCGGTATATTTGAATTCAGAACCATTTAGGAAAGTAAATGTGCTCCATATTTTGGAAGCAATTTTACTTATAGGAAGTACATATTTTTAAAAATGCATTTTGTGAGTTTACCATCACTCTAAACTACAAAAGAAAAAATGATAGCAGGGAAATGACTGACAGGTTCCAAGCATGATATTAAAGAAAACCTGAAACTGAACAATATCTGTTGGCATGATGCCAAGAGAAAGATTCAGCTTTTTAAATCATGTGAGACTCTATGGTTCTGAAAATGAGATTACAGGGATGTTAACCCCTGCCAGGCACATGTGCAAAGATTTAAGGGCTCCATCCTGAAACAGGCTGATCCAGCAAAGCATTTAAATGCATGCTTAACTTCAAGTACAAGTAGTCCCATTATAGGACCAATTGCCTCCTGGAATAGGACTAGTATGTTCATCACCCTGCACAACTGATCCCAAACTACATACTGAAATGCCTAGTCAGCTAAGATCATCTGATTAGGCTTTGAAAAGATATCAGAGGATAAGTTGGCCACGACTGGAAACAGGGAACTCCTGATAACATAATTCAGCTCTATCATTGACTGGTTGTAACAATACTGATTCTAATTCTTAAAGCATTAAAGAGTAATGTCATTAATGTCAATCAACAGGGGTTCATAGAAAATGGATTCTGTCAAACCAAATTGATTTTTTTAATGAGATAACAAGTTTAGTTGATAAAGGTAATAGAGTTGATGTATTATACTTGGAATTCTGTACAATGGCTCACTTGGTACCATGTGACATTTTGATTTAAAAAATCAGAAGGATATAAAATTAGCATGGTCTGCATTAAACAGATTAGAAACAGGCCAACTGACAGGCCATGATGGATTAGAAACAGGCTAACAAACAGGCCATGATTACGAACATTAAAATGCAGAACATCACATGCAGGTCATTGAGACATACATAGTCTGGGCCTACACTCGCCACGGAAGATTGAACACTTATGTTCGGTCTTTTGGGGTGCTGGTTCACACATGAGCAAAATGGCCCATTCCAGGGAGAATGTCAACCCCGGAACTCCTTTTGAGTGGCATGCTATGAAGGAAGGTCGACGGGAGGAGCACTCTCATCGACTTTCTGCCATGAAGACAGGCATGGAAGTCAAAGGCTGCAAAGGCAATTTTTGGTATGCAGTTGGCATACCAAAAATTATGTAGCAGCTGTTGACCTTCCAGGTAAGTGTAGATGCAGCCATAGTCTGACTTTCTGGGCCCAGTGAAATATCTTGATATTCCAAGTTGCACACCCAAATGTTGAGGCTCCCTAACTCAATGAACACTTTAGATAAGGTTGTGATATATTAAAAGAATTATGATCTGTAATGTATTAAAAGAATAATTTTTTACAAGGAATAGATTACAGGACTCTGGCTGATAAAAGGATATGTCATGACATTACTCCACTGCATAGCAAGTGCAAGGGAGGGACAGAGACTAACAAGCAAGATAGGAGCACGCTCTGAGAGGCTCATTGCACCACTTATGCCAGTGTTACACTGGGTAGCCTGCTTGTATATCTGAAATAGTGTGAAAGTAGCTTGCTATATGGAATAAGCAAGGAATTGCCCTGTATAGCCACAGACAAGAAAGTACCCTTTCTGGTCTATTCAGTTTAAATATTGTTCTTGCACTCTTAGAAGTCCTCCTCATTTATTTTACCCATCTCCTTTGTATCCTTACAAAGAAGCATTCCCTTCCAGCAAGATTCTGCTGTGTTTTAAAAGTACACCCACTTAGTCCCTACATTCTTTTTCAGCTGTGCTGCCACATGCTGCTGGTGGGGCAGGGAGCTTTTCAGTTTGATTATAGTTTTAAATTAAATGATAGGCTACATAGGAAATCCATTAGCCGGCTGCATTTTAGTCAAAAGTTAATTACAGTTTTCAAGCTTTGGTGGCTGATGCACTAGGTTAAAATCCTCTACTTTTGAACGGAAAGTTCTGACATTAAACTCTATCTCCTGTGTTACATACTTCCACTTGCTTCATTCAGGCACAGCTCTGCAGCTCCAAACTCCTCTGAAACATTTTTTTTTTTTTTACTGTTAGGTGAGTATCTTCTGTTTCAGCTTGTGCCCAGAACAGAACCTTCAACTTTAAGCTAATCAAATAGTGTTCAAGGAATGTGCTGCTGGGAATAAACAAGGCCATACAGTGTATGCAGAACTGCCATTGTTTTTTTAGACTGTGCCAGAAGCACCCATGCTATCTGAAAGCGGCAGCAGAACAGTGGAGCAGATGCAGAAATTATTTTTCTTCAAAAACAAGGGGTTTTCTTTTGTTTTTTTTAACCAACATTTTTGTTTTTTAATGAGCATCTAAAAGCTATCAATGAACATAGAGTTTTCTGTGAGAAAGTATTCAGTTGTAAACATATTTTCTATTAAAAAAATCTAAAACTAAGCAAAACTAAATTAAAAATTGACAGGGTTTGATGTTTTTGACTGGCTCTACAAGGCAGCCTGATAAAATCAGCTTTAAACAATCTTATTTCCACAGCTGTACCTTTTATGTTGCGTTGGAAGGAATTTTCTATTTATAAATAACTAAAGCCCTGAATGCTTCTATCTCTGAATCTACAGAAAGGGGAGTTTCATCCAGGCAGTATGCTCCCTTTCCACCCCCATGCACATTTTATAACCCTTTCCTCTGGTGTTTGTATTCCGCAGAGCTGCGATGGCCAGTTTTACAGGAGAGAGATGACCTCAGCCAAATGTATCTGTAAAAAGCACACTTGTACTGTTTTCCCCTCTATGCTGTGCTACACTCATGGGACTACCACTGTTTTGGAAGCTCTGGGCAACATGGCTTGTGTGGAGCCAGTGCTCTTCGGGGATTAGCAGAAGGAGCTTGGGTAATGTGACGGAGCAGAGGCAACAGACATCTTACTCCTTGCTTCCTGTATCTCCACACATATGTGTAGCTCCTAAGAGATATGTAGAGATCTCAGGGAAACCTGGATGAGGGAGTAAACACCTGGCTTCTCTTGTAAGATGCAGACTGTGCCCCTGGGAGTGGAAGAACTGTGATATACTAGAAGAATAATCTTTTGCTGTTAATAGATTAGAGTGTTCTGGCTGATGAAAGCAGCCAGTTGAAAGATTGCCAGAACAAGTGCTTGCAAAGTTCAAATGCCAGCCAGGCTATTTAAGCCTTCAGCAATGCAGCAGGATCAGTAGCTTGAGTGAGCTGAGATATGGGCAGTAAGTGCTAGACAAGAGTGGGGAAACAGAATCACTGTCAACACCTGGTCACAAACATAAAAACAAACAAGCAGTCATGTGGCACTTTAAAGACTAACAAAATAAATTATACTTAAAATAAGTTATGAGGTGATGAGCTTTCATGGGACAGACCCACTTCTTCAGATCATAGCCATACCAGAACAGACGCAATCTATTCTCTATTCTGGAGATACTATCACTGGACCTAACCACATTAATTGTAGAATCATGGGCACATTCTCTTGTTCCTCAACTAACATTATATATGCCATCCTGTGCTAACAATACCCACAAACCATGTACATAGGACAGACTGCAAACACTCTTCGACAAAGAATGAATGGACATAGAACAGACATCAAAAATCTCCAAATCTCCAAAATCTGCCAGCACTTTAATGGAGTGGGACATTCTGTTAAAGATCTGAAAGTTTGTGTTCTACTGAAAAGGGACTTTAACAACCATCTACAGAGGGAATGGTCAGAACTAACATTCATATTCACATTTGACATATTAACACGTGGTTTGAACAGGGACAGCAATTACCTGACCCATTATAAAGACTCTTTTACATACTCGGATGTTTTATCTAACTCTTAACTTCCTCATGCCACACACTCACCCACCGTCCCTCTGCTCTTCTGATTTGCCAACCTTGACAACCATTTTTCTGATTAGTCAACCTTGATAGTAATTTTTGGATATCTGTGCTTTGTATATTGCGTCTATTCCGGTATGGCTATGATCTGAAGAAGTGGGTCTGTCCCACTAAAACTCATCACCTAATCAATTATTTCATTAGTCTTTAAAGTGCTACATGACTGCTTTTTTGTTTTGGTAGAATACAGAATAACACGGCTACCTCACTCATCATTCGTCACTCGTCACAAACATGTTTGTTTCTTTTTTTTCTGGTGATCATTCTTTAGCAGCTCTAAAGTGGGGCTTTTATGAGCTGTTTAAATTGCACTGCTAAGGTTCTGGGGATCTGATGTCTGGAATATTGTTCAAATACAAGCCTTGTCAATTTATTGAAGAGTTCTGTTTTATAACCAAGGTTCCCATTAAGTTATTTTTAAAAAAAATTATTTTGATTACAGAAGCTTGAAATGTTGGGACCAGGGGGTTTCAGTAAAATAAGAAATCAAATTCTTTATCACTTACCTACAGTAAGAATCCACTGTGCAAGCATTCTATAGCCAAAGCACAAAGCAGTTGGTGAGATTTGTTTTGGTTTTCCCAATAAAAAGCCTTTAAAGGCATGTAACTACGATTTAGACCCTTACAGTTTCAAAATGTACTTAAAATAATAAACCAATTGTGAATGTAATAAAAGAGTTCAGCTAACAATTCAGTGCTGTCCCCAAACAGTGAGTATGGACTAGTTAGTCCTACCACACTGGCTTTCCTATAATTCTGTGGGAATTCAGCCCCTATGTAACAAATCACTGAAGCATATGCATAAAATTAAATATCTTAGTTCTGTTTGAAGTCTATGGAACTATTCATATGTTTAAAGGTTAAGACGGTAGTTTAATACTCCAACGGACTGGTCTCTATTTTTGACATTATTGTCCTTTGTGTTTAGTGTATGAATAGAAGAAGAACGCAAAATCGTTAAGTGTGTTGTGCAGGCCTACGAATGGCATTAAATAGGTAACTTCTTTTCATGACTCAGTTTTAATTAGAATGACAGTTAATTGAAAGCAATTTTACATGGTTCATAAAAGGTTAATGGGACTCGTGTTTTAAAGGAAGTAAATGCAATACAGCTTTGCCAGAAATCCTAATCTAACCTTTATTCTCTTTAATTATTTTTCCAGAACAATTTCCTGTGAATCTATTAAGCAGTAAAGTGTCACTGTAATTAAACAACAATGAACTTTGTAGTAAGATAAGCTGAGTTCTGTTGCCATTCAATCTAAAAATTAATTTGTTCCGTAATGTGCCATTTTTACATATGAACATTATATGAACCAACAGGTTATTGTTTTTGTAATGTACTTGATATTTAGCAATTCATACCCCTGCAGGACTTTTTTTTTTTTAACTTCCTCTGTACCTTCATGCTCTATCCTAATATGGAAGCACCTCCCTCTAGTGGATAAGAAGATATTTCAATTGCAGAGTCCCTTCACTCCAGTTCAAACGTGATGAGAAATCAATGAGGTACAAAAAACCTGAAAAGCCACAAGAAGATAATTCCATAAAAATGAATTTAGTTTACTTTGGTGCTGCTATTCATGCAAATACAAAGAGAATCTTGGCTTTTATTTACAAAAAAATCCCAGAATATTTCCAACCCTACATTTTATGGGAAGAAAGTTTAAAAATGGGAACACTTCTGGCTCAAACCTAAGAACCTCACATTTATTATTTTAAAATAACTTCTACTTTTTATCTTATTCTGTGATTTTACTTGAATACCCAAACCATATTTCAAGACTTGAGTTGGCAATATTATATTACAAGTTTTTGGTCAGATAGGGACATGCTTTATTCATAAATAACATAGATTTATGCTATATACTCAGATTTATGTTATAAACTCAGATCCTGTCTTGATAATAAGACACATACCCTTCCAGAAATATGGCTTAGATCAGACCATAATTACAATGGCATTTATTTTAACAGGACAGCCATGAGCCCTCACTGGTTGTGAAATGACCCAAGACATTCATTATGAGGGGCGAAGATCAAAGGAGAACTCAACAGCTCTAACTTGTCTCCACAGCTGAGCTTTTGAAGATGTCTTGTCATCTTTGTGCCTCTGTTTTAAATGGTAAGCTGTCAGGCACAAGGAATGCCTTATTACTGTGAGCACATTGTCGGTGCTCAATAATAATAATAATAATAATAATAATTATTATTATTATTATTATTATTATTATTATTATTATTATAGCTTTAACAGTTATGATATTGGTTTTCCTTCACCAGCAAAGGGACATAACTGCATGGATTGTGCTTGAGCACAGGGTAACTTTCACTAGTGTCTCTACATACCAAGGGTTACGTAACATCTTTCAGGTCCATCTTTGAGGTGGAAGTGGTTTTTGATCTGCCAGGTCTGTATTTTTTTCCAGTGCATCCCTTTCAAATGATAGACTTGCATCCAATTGTGTTAAGTATGAGTTTGAACCCTCTGACCTCAACAACAAATTCCTTGAACAAACCAAAGCATTTGTTTTCACATCAAAAATATTTTTGGGGCTGTTTTATAATGCCTTGTCACTTGATGGTAGGAACAAGCCAACTTTCCTAACAAAAAGTGACAGTCAATCATTTGCCATTTTCCTTAATGAAAACTAGCAACTTACAGGTGTAATGGCAAGAGCCAAGGCCCTTCTGAGATTTGGGATCTGGGATCACACCAGAAATGTACCTTCATACACAATAGGTGGAAACAATTGTTCTCTGCAGGATGGCAGGCCTGCCAGATGCAAAGTCACAATTCATAAGCTGTGGAGAAATGTCATGATTCCTCTATGCCTATAAAATACTAGCATGGCAATCTAAGCTATGAGCAACAGAATCATGACAATGGGCATTCTGTTCTTATGAAATTGATTGACTGGTGAGGGGAGGATGAGAAATGCACTCTTTAACAGCACTGAAAGGGAAAAAGGGCTCTTAGATGTCAGATCAATAACGTTGGCAAACACTGCAAGAAAAAACAGAACAGTTATGCTTCCATCATTGCAGTCAAACCAAAGCAATAAAATCGGCCATGGCACACGACTTCCTTTGCTTGGAACATCAGTACATTAATCATATGGTTCCAAGACGCATCTGAGTAGAGAAAAGATTAAAATAAGGAGTCCACAAATTGTTAATATTAATTGAGATCAATCAGTTTTTACAAATAAATCGTGTGACACAGGGACAAGTTCTGCTATCAGAAACCAAAAGCAAATCCAGAGTCACTCCATGAGAAGTGCTTTGGATTTACATTATTATGCTTGACAGTAGACTCTGACCTACAGAGAATATCCTGTTTGGCTACATTTACACTGCAGAGCTATTTTGGGACCTAGGTATCCTGAAATAGTGACTCTGCATCTAGGAAACACTCCTGGTATTCTGAAATTATTTTCAAAATACCGGGCACACTATTTCAGCATCCCTCTACCCCTCTTTGGCCGTGTCTACACGTGCACGCTACTTCGAAGTAGCGGTGCCAACTTCGAAATAGCGCCCGTCACGGCTACACGTGCTGGGCGCTATTTCGAAGTTGAAATCGACGTTAGGCGGCGAGACGTCGAAGTCGCTAACCCCATGAGGGGATGGGAATAGCGCCCTACTTCGAAGTTGAACGTTGAAGTAGGGCACGTGTAGACGATCCACGTCCCACGTCCCACAACATCGAAATAGAGGGGTCCGCCATGGTGGCCATCAGCTGAGGGATTGAGAGATGCTCTCTCTCCAGCCCCTGCGGGGCTCTATGGTCACCGTGTGCAGCAGCCCTTAGCCCAGAGCTTCTGGCTGCTGCTGCTGCAGCTGGGGATCCATGCTGCATGCACAGGGTCTGCAACCAGTTGTCGGCTCTGTGGATCTTGTGTTGTTTAGTGCAACTGTGTCTGGGAGGGGCCCTTTAAGGGAGCGGCTTGCTGTTGAGTCCGCCCTGTGACCCTGTCTGCAGCTGTGCCTGGCACCCTTATTTCGACGTGTGCTACTTTGGCGTGTAGATGTTCCCTCGCAGCGCCTATTTCGATGTGGTGCTGCCCAACGTCGAAGTTGAACGTCGACGTTGCCAGCCCTGGAGGACGTGTAGACGTTATTCATCGAAATAGACTATTTTGATGTCGCTACATCGAAATAAGCTATTTCGATGTAGCGTGCACGTGTAGACGTAGCCTTTGTGTAAACAGCATCAAATCCTGAAATACCTTACTTTGAAATTTACTCAAAATAGGATAGGCAATTTGTGTAGGGCAAATTGCATATCTTATTTCAAGTGAGGGGTATAGTGTAGACATTGCCTTTGAGAGGCAACTGTCAATGTTGACAGAATAAGGGAGAAACAGGGAAGTAATGAAATGTAATGCTGAAGTTCCATGGGGAGCTAAGAACAGGTCAACCATATGTGTGTAGTAAAAATGCAACCACAGTTTGGAATAGGATTTCAAATTCAAAATGGAAAAAGTGAAAAATGGAAATGCAATTTTGTTGGTAGAATAAATATCACTGGAATTCATTTATGTTGACAAGTTTCTGATTTCTTAGCAACGGTTTCAGGCTTTTAAGACTGATTCTTTGCAGGCTTGAATCTTTCAAAACTATTTTCTGTTTCTATTTTTGATGAGCTCTGTCTTGAAAATGCTGTATTGTTCTCAAAGGGCAGTACAATTAAACAAAATGCAGGCAAGTACATTCACTGCTGGCTACATTCCTCTTTATTCAAGACAGCTGCAATGCTTGAGACGTGAATCAATTTTTGTGACCAAAAACAGCTCAAAACAATCAAAATCCACAGCATTTTGAAACAACTTTGACTTAACTGGATCCAGAAATGCAGCAAAGCTCTCTAACTTTCTCGTAACATGCAGATGGAAAACATGGGATTTGTTCATTTCTCTTGGTATGCCAAACTGAAGTCTGAAAGACATTGGAAATTGGAGTTGAAAACATACTTTGTTTTACAGAACAGTAGTTAGTTTTCTTCAGTGTGCTATGGGATGGGTTCTTTAAAAATAATGAGAATAGTACTGCAAGCCTTTCAGAACGGTACTTATATAAGAATAAATGCATAGGCCTTGAGCTGTTGTTCTGTTTACTGAATTTCATTCTGAGATAGTTGTGTCTGAGCATATTGCATGGCTCAACCAAAAGATTAACACAAACATGCCAGAGATGCAATAAGCAATTCCCTAAAAACACTTGTAGGATATTTGAATAAATTAAGGGAACACTAAAAGGATACTCTGTAGGGAATTTTTTTTTTGGTCAGTTCTCTCTCTTAACTGCTCTTGGGCATTATTAAACTTCCTTACAAGATGTTATTTTTCTACATTCTATACAAACTGAATTGTTTGTACATTGCTTTTCCTGTCCTGAGTTTCTCTAAATTTTGAATATTTTATATATTGTTGCGTTTTTACCCTCTTACTGCGAAGCAGTTTTAGCTAGATTGCTTTATCATAAGGTGGAGATTCTCGAATGTACTTACAGGATTTAGAGAACAATAAGAAGTCTTGTGGCACCTTATAGACTAACAGATATTTTGGAGCATAAGCTTTCGTAGGCAAAGACCCGCTTCATCAGATGCAACAGGATTTAGGAGCAGAATCTTATTGTCTCCTAAACAACAAAGAGGAGACATGTGAGAAGGCTATAAAATCATGATTGGCATGGAGAAATTAAATAAGAAAAGTTATTTACTCCTTACCGTAACACAGGAACTAGGCAGATGGAATTAATAGGCAGAAGTTTTATAACAAACAAAAGAAAATATTTCTTCACACAAGGAATAATCAACCTGCCTGAGGGTTATATATATGAAAGCCAGGATTTTCTCCTGTAAGGCCATGTCTACACTAGCCAAATGGCCATTTCGAAGTTTACTAATGAGGCTCTGAAATACATATTCAGCGCCTCATTAGCATGTGGGCGGCCACAGCACTTCGAAATTGACATGGCTTGCCGCCACACGGCTCATCCAGATGGGGCTCCTTTTCAAAAGGACTCCGGCTACTTCGAAGTCCCCTTATTCCTATCTGCTCATAGGAATAAGGGGACTTCGAAGTAGCCATGGTCCTTTCGAAAAGCAGTCCCGTCTGGATGAGCCACGCGGTGGTGAGCAGCATCAATTTGGAAGTGCAGCGGCTGCCCGCATGCTAATGAGGCGCTGAATATGTATTTCAGCACTTCATTACTAAACTTCGAAATGGCCATTTGCATGGCGATTTCAAAGTTTTTGGCTAGTGTAGACGTAGCTTAAGAGATAGATAAATTCCTGCAGGATAAATTCATGGAGGATAGGTCCATCAATGGCTGTTGGCCAGAATGGACCAGGACGGTATCTCTAGCCTCTGTCAGGGCTGGGAATAGGTGACAGGATGGATCACATGAGGATTACCTGTACCATTCATTCTGTCTGGAGCGCCTAGTATTGGTCACTATTGGAAGATAAGCTATTAGGCTAGCTCGACCTGTGGTCTGATCAAGTATGGCTGTGCTTATGTTGTCTTTCAGAGGGATTTATTCACCTAAATTCCTTAGGTCTGTTTGGAAATCTGCCTCTAAAGTAAGTGTGAAATCAATTTTTTTTATTGATCTCACACATAACCAGTAAGTTTGGAAAAGAACAAAACTTATTTTATTTAATATTATTTAGATCTGTACTATATCTAGAAGATTTTGTTACTTTGCTCTATTTTGTTAATTGTGTTCCAAATTTAACCTCTGACATTCAGTTTGTGGCCCATCTGAGCTTGTTTTCTCTTTTTGGGTTATGTTGATCATTTAAACCCAGGGGCTATGTCTACCCGGTGCCCTGCCCAGTGCCGCTGCTGGCAGAGCTATGCAAAATGAGTTTGGCATCAGCAGAAGTGGGTGCCGGCTCTGCAGAGGCTGTGTGGATATGCCTCTGCCAGCTAAACCTCCCTCTGTTGCCAGTCCCTTCTGCTGACACCAAACTCTCAAGGGGCTATGGTAATGAGCTTCGGGAGTATGCAAATGGAATGCCATTTGCAATCCTGAGAAGCTCATTTTGAATAGCTCTGCTGGCAGCGGTGCTGGGGGGAGCCATGGCGTCCAGTACACTGTCCGTTTGCCATATGTGGCAAGCTGGACAGCATGGTGTGGTGAAGCAGCTCATTAGAGCCCCACACGTGGAGCCCCCTCTGTGCATGTGTCCCACTGCTTGATTGGACAAGCGCATGGCAACAGTGGCTGAAGTGGCTTCTCCTACAGCTCACTCAGGGTGGCTCAGCTCAGGGCAGCTTGGGTTGGCTGGCAGGGCTCTGGGCAGTGGGGCTTGGCATGGCTTGGGACTCTGGTGAGTCACTGGAAGTTTGCACAAGTGGGGGTCAGGATGCCAGGGGGCAGGCTGCCTGCTTCAGGAGGTAGCGCCAGGCCGGGGCGGGGAGGGTGGCGGCTGTGGCAATGGTTAAATTTCTTCTGGACACCACTGATTTAAACCATTCACTCAGAAATAAAACAGAAACAGGTTACAGAAAGACTGTGACACAACTTCCTCCTGGGTGAAATATAAGCTGCTTTGAGCTGGTAAACCTCAGATTGCACAATTTCAAATGTGACATGCTGCCAAGTATTTCCTCACACAAATAGTCTCTTTAGGGTAGCACAGTCTGGCCCTGGTCCAATCAGATGACTCCTACTGGCTTCAGTAGGCTGTGGATAAGCTCCATGCTGTAATCACCTCTCAGGGAAAGAGAAATAAATTGCTATCTAGTTTGTATTACTTTCGGTGAAATGCGGGGTCTTGGGGAGGCCCTGAATATAACGGAGGTGGCTTAGTTACATTGTGTAGGGGTGAGCATCTGTGGAGCTGCTGTGCAGGAGGGCTTTACGCCTCAGTCCACTGCAGAGATGTGCTCCATCAGAATCCATATAACTATGATCTAAATCCTATTTCATCTGAAGCCCTGGAAGTGACAGTGCTTTCAGAGATAATAGTGATGACCATAGTGGTAGAATCTAGATAGAAGATCACTTTTCCACTGGCTCAGTATGGATTCATTCTTCTTAAATGCCTGCATAGCAATGCTGCCCAACACCCACAGACATGGCTTTGTTTTTAAACTCCACCATGGAAGGCAAAATTCTCACAACTGCATTGCCTGTAGTTCTGTTGTATATTCCATAATCACACAGTGCGCAGATAAGCCCAGGAAATCAATACACTGAGAAAGAAATCAGCACTGAAGAGCAGAGAAGAGAATCTAGTGTGCAACTCCTATCACTAGCAATGTAAGGAGCACCCAGAATAAGACCTCATAAGACTTTTTTCTGACTTTGACATTTAGCCTGACTTCCCTTTTCTTCTCTCCTTGTCCTTCTTTCTTCATATCACACTGGAAATTGAGTTACTTCTGCTTTTGGATGACGTGTTGCATAACTGGCTTGCTTTGCTAATCCAGACATGTATACAATTTGGTTATCTCTTCAAGGAGTGGGCGGAGATGGGGAAAGACAAAGAAAGATGATTCTGTGGGAAATTCTGTTTATCATCCTGTTGCAATTTCACCAAGTCACTTAAGTATTTAGATATCTAAATCCCATTGATGCTGCTGGAGTTAGATACCGAAATACCTTTGAAAATCCAAGCTTTAAAATAGGGTGTTCAAAAGGCAAGGCTGTTGTTAGGATATATGGGGCCCTATGCAGTATTATTAAACTGGTGCCCCTTTTCCCAATTTCTGCTGGGGGTTGAGGGAAAACATTTTAGAGATGTGATTTTATAATCTGCAGCCACACACCAAAGAAATATTTTAAAGCAAATTTTAAATTAAGGTCCTATAGATTAACACAATAAATTCAAGAAAACAAAGTGGCAGAAATGTAACACTTTAAAGACTAACAAAATGATTTAGTGATGAGCTTTCGTGGGACAGACCCACTTCTTCAGACCAATAATAAATTCAGAAACTGGTAATATAAACTTGGGGCTGGCAAATGCCTGTTAAATGATTTCATTACCACTTGAATGGCTCTTTCACAAGTTCAGTGTTCTGCTAAGAGAAATGGCAGGATTTTTCACTCTTTAGTTGACCAGATCCTCTCTGGAAGAAGCAGAGATGCAAAATAAGGGTAGGATGACGCAAATGAGTGAACATTAAAACCCAGTGGTGCTCCAGATTTTTGGGTACCTTATGCAGCTGCATATTCTGCATATGTGTAAGGACGACCCTGCAGCTGGGTCTGGATTTCCCTAAAACCTCAGCTTCTGTGTAGGCACCAAAATACAGAGTTACGTTTTCCAAAGTGGCTAACAATTTGGAAGGTGAATTTTTTGGAAAATCTGGCTGTAAATGCTACAATGGTTGCTACGGGCGCTGCTCAGCAACTCCTGGGAACGTAGGCCTTATTTTAGTTTCCAATGGGTGCTGATCTGTTTTGAAAATCTATTTTCAGTTGTGCATGTTGAGCACTTGAAAAGCTGGTCTGAAAATAATGAAAGTCTGGCTCTAAAGCCCTCAGCGCTTCCAATACTGCTCTATAAAATAGGAGCAGTATCACTCGGTGTTGTCTTCAAATTTCACCATGAATCTCCAGAGTCTTTCTTAAAGCCCCAACTTTCTGGAGTCATAAGAATCTTGGCTTTTTTTTCCTATAAGTATATTTTTAAGCCTCAAGGTAGCAAAGAAGCACAGGAACATGTTAAACTAAAGACTCCAACATCTGAAGAGAAGTTAAAATAACCCACAATCAATTTATTATTTCTTTTTTGAATCAAAATTTAGCCAACCTCATTATTTTTGGGCTCTGAATTACATTTGAATGTTTAGATTTGGCAATATTATACACTACTTTTCTGCCTACCTTTGTCTCTACATTTTGAGTCTATATGTATGCATTTGTACTGTGCTCAGCACAACAGGACTCTAGGGTGCTAATTCACTATAGATAACTATAAAAGGAACAAATATATCACTTTCAGTGAAATCTTGATTAATTCTACATGTTTTTAACTGGATCCCAAAATACTAGGAACATCTATCCAAGTTTCTAAAAGGTAACCTCATTGTCTTGAAGGCAGTTTGAGATCTTCAGTTTCCCAAATAACTGAGTAACAAGACAAAGTAGTTCTGGCAGAAACTGAAACTTGAACAGCTTTCATTTTGCAGAAGAGATCGCTAACACATACCTCTAAATGGTTTCCTAGATAGATATGTCAGTTTCAGTCACCAGTCAAGAGAGCAGTTTTTTCTTGATTGATGCTGCTCCTTGAAAGTTGCTTCTAAAATTAACCTTAATCTCTCTGTGGTGTATTTTGCTGAAAACAAATTGTCCCAAGATGGTATGGGGGCCGGGGGGGGTGTTATTTGTGACTTATGATCCAGTCTTTCCACGAAGACACGAGAGGAACCATCCAATATGACGGCACATCATCGGATGCTTTCAGTTTCAGGAGTGGTGTCAAACAAGGATGCATCCTCGCTCCTACATTGTTCAGGATCTTCTTCGCACTCCTCCTGACACACGCCTTTGGATCCTCAACAGAGGGCATGCCTTTGGGTCCTCAACAGAGGGCATGCCTTTGGATCCTCAACAGAGGGCATCTTTTTGCACACAAGATCTGACAGGAAACTGTTTAATCTTGCAAGGCTGAAGGCTAAGTCTAAGGTGTGGGAAGTGCTCATTAGAGACATGCTGTTCGCAGACGATGCTGCTGTAGTGACATGCACAGAAGGCCAGCTTCAAAAACTGCTGGATCAGTTCTCCAAAGCATGCAAGGACTTCAGGCTTACCATCAGCCTAGAGAAGACAAACGTACTTGGTCAGGATGTTGCTGAACCTCCGTCAATCAGCATTGACAACTATACGCTAGAGGTCATCCACGAATCTACTTACCTCGGTTCCACCATCACTGACACCCTGTTGCTGGAAACTGAGCTAAACAGGAGGATTGGAAAAGTAGCCATAACTCTGTTCAGACTTACCAAGAGAGTGTGGAACAACAACAAGGTGTGCACTCACACCAAAATGCAAGTCTACAGCGCCTGCAGCCTCAGCACCCTCCTCTACAGCAGCGAGTCTTGGACCTTGTACGCCTGCCAGGAAAAGAAGCTGAATGTCTTCCACTTGCACTGCCTCAGGCGCATTCTTGGGATATCATGGAAGAACAGAGTGCCCAACAATGCCCTCCTCGAGCAAGCTGGATTATAACCATGCATACCCTCCTCAGGCAGTGGCGGCTCTGCAGGCTTGGCCACATCCACAGGATGAATGATGGAAGGATCCCAAAAGACATCCTGTACGATGAGCTAGCCTCTGGCAAAGGATCTCCTGGACACCCCCAATTACGCTACAAAGACATCGGTAAGAGGAACCTCAAGGAGGTAGACATCGACCCAGATAGTTGGGAAGAGCTGGCAGATGACCCCAGCAGCTGGAAACAGGAACTACACAAGGACCTTCAGAAGGGCGAGATGAAGATCAGACAGCTGGAAGAGGAGAAGCGAGCCCTTAGAAAGGACAGCAAGGACCTGCCAAACACCCACTACATATGCAGCAGATGTAGCAAGGACTGTCATTCTCGTGGAGGCCTCCACAGTCACAGTCAATGCTGTAAATGACAATCTTAAATGGAGTTACGAAGGGCACAATCCATAGTCTACGCAGACTGAAGGATGCCTAGGAATAGGAATAGATGAGTTCCACAGCTATTCTGCCTATAAGTGCATGTGAGACATTTTGAAATCAGAATATATCTATGCATTCTACCTGGAAAAATCAGCCTGTCCACAATAGTATGATATCAACCTCTTCAAAACATATGTTTAGCTTTATGTCTCATTCTGGGTATGCTTCAAGGCATATCTGAGAAGCTACTAAACTACTTATTTTATGGAACCTTGCTTGAGCGGTTTAACAAATTTGTATTCTCACTTGAGAGCTCAAATGCAGCATGGCTCTTTGTTTGATGCACACAATTAAAATCTGCTATATTACATCCACCAAGCACAGGCATTGTACACCCACGATCCATCATCTCAATTTTACTTCAAAATAGGAAACAGGTTTTAACTGTAGAAACTGTCATTTGGGTTCATAGCTTTAGAAACCTAAACGATCATATATAGGACAGGTTGAATGATTTTCAGCAAGGAGCCTCAGGGCAAGAGCTTGTTGACATGATCTTCAAGAAAATGTATGCAATTTGTAATGAAAATTGGTTCAGTGTAGACTAAAGCAAACAGCACTGTCTCTTTTGCTTTCTCTCTCATTCAAGTGACACACAACCTGAACTATAGAAGAGATTATGTGCATTAGGTCACAAGTTTCCATCTCAGAGAGGATAACATAAGCGAGAGAAAGAAGGTTCTGTGTCATTTTGTACCATACATAGTCACCTACGCCAGTGGAAAATGGTACAAATCCTTCCTGCTCTCACTGTGTAGCATTTAATACCCATTTTTCTCTGATGTAAGTAATTACACAAGCTGCAGGACAACGAGTCTGTCTTTGGCTATATTGCAGCTATTCATCATAGTATTTTGTAGATAGTGACAAACACAGAAGCCCAGGTGGTGATGTTAGTGTGTGTTCAGTTGTTTTTACTAACATAGTAGGGCTGTCTTAAAAATTTTGCAATGTCTTGTATCTCTAACTCCTGGGATCTTGTTTTCTGCCACTGAAAGAAGTGTTAATGGGACATTCGTCTGGTATCTGCATGTTATTGTCAGTACTATGATTGTGGATGATGGATGACCTTCCTCTGTTACCCTAGTAAATGTCAGCAATACATATTGTTAAGTATCATGGGTTTTATGGTAAGCTCTTTCTATTACTCTTCAATCCTCTTATTAGGTTGTGACCCTAAATATATTTTGATTTGATGTGGAGAAAACTTAATCTTCCAATCTGTCCTGGGTTTAAATGGAATGACAACTGTTCTAAATGAAACTCTGTAAATCTTGGAAGATAAATTTTAATATGTCGCTTTACATGAAGGCATAAAGCTAGCTTCTGTGGCTCCCATGAAACAATCAAATGTGCCTTTAGTATGGCAGGTATACCCCATATGAAGCAATTGTGACTGGAGTGAACTGATTATTGCATAGTGATTTACATATTCAAAGTGGTGTAAAAGCCTGGCCCCATTTGAAATCAATAGCAAAATTCCCATTGACATCAGCAGTGCCTGGTTCTCACATAACTCACAAATTTATCTTGAACACCCCCCACTCCCATAGATCAGTACTGGTACCCCCACATTACAGAGGGAGAACTGAAATGCAGGCACGGGACTCCACAAAGGGACTTCGGCTGTATGAGGCTGTTCAGGTCCCTTCCCCTCATCATCAGGTGGAGCAGGAACTCAGCCAGGAATCTCCCAAATCTGGGTGAGCGCTGTACCCACTGAACAAAGATTATAAGGGATCTCCTCCTTTACCTCCCATGCATGCTTTTGTGTTGTGTTCGGCAGCCTCCAAGCACACCTATCAGATCAGGTGCCACCTGTGAGTTACACTGAGAACTACTTATTTTCCCCCAAAACATAAAAACAGTCATGTAGCACTTTAAAGACTATGACTACCTCTTTGTAGCTATCTTCCTCCAGTTCACTGATCATACTGGGGCCTAGTAACAGAGAGGTAGCCGAGTTAGTCTGCATTCTTACAAAATGAAACAGCAGTAATGTAGCACTTTAAAGACTAACAAAATGATTTATTCGGTGATGAGCTTTCGTGGGACAGACCCACTTCATCAAATCAACAGCATTTCCAGTGCAGACAGACATCTATAAATTCAGAGGTCCAAAAAAATTGCAATAAAAACTGATAAATCAAGTACATAGGACTGAAGGATTGAAGGAGAGGGGCAAAGGGTGGGGAATGTTAAGTGTCTTGCCTGTGATAATTATGAGCACCAGAAGAAGAGAAGCTGTCCTTGTGATGTGTGAGGTAATTGTTGTTTTTGTTCACACCAAGGGTTAATGTGTCAAATTTGAATATGAACTCTAGTTCATAAATCTCCCTATGCAATCTGTTTGTAATGTCTCTTTGTTGCAAAATGCATATTCTCAGGTCTTTAACAGAATGGCCCATGCTGGTGAAGTGTTTACTGACCAACTTATATGTATTGAGATTCCTGATGTCTGCTCTGTGTCCATCCATTCTGGGGCTTAGGTAAGAGATAGGAGCCGTGTCTACATGTGCACGCTACTTCGAAGTCACGGCACTAACTTCGAAATAGCGCCCGTCACGGCTACACGTGTTGGGCGCTATTTCGATGTTAACATCGATGTTAGGCGGCGAGACGTCGAAGCCACTAACCCCATGAGGGGATGGGAATAGCACCCTACTTCGACGTTCAACATCGAAGTAGGGACCGTGTAGTCGTTGTGCGTCCTGCAACTTCGGAATAGCGGGGTCCGCCATGGCGGCCATCAGCTGAGGGGTTGAGAGACGCTCTCTCTCCAGCCCCTGCGGGGCTCTATGGTCACCGTGTGCAGCAGCCCTTAGCCCAGGGCTTCTGGCTGCTGCTGCCGCAGCTGGGGATCCATGCTGCATGCACAGGGTCTGCAACCAGTTGTCGGCTCTGTGGATCTTGTGTTGTTTAGTGCAACTGTGTCTGGGAGGGGCCCTTTAAGGGAGCGGCTGGCTGTTGAGTCCGCCCTGTGACCCTGTCTGCAGCTGTGCCTGGCACCCTTATTTCAATGTGTGCTACTTTGGCGTGTAGACGTTCCCTCGCAGCACCTATTTCGATGTGGTGCTGCACAACGTCGATGTTGAACATTGACGTTGCCAGCTCTGGAGGACGTGTAGACGTTATTCATCGAAATAGCCTATTTCAATGTCGCCACATCAAAATAGGCTACTTCGATGTAGGCTTCACGTGTAGACGTAGCCAGGCACTCAGAGGCTTTGAGGGGCCAGCAGTGTACATGGCCAAAGGCCAACATATAAGCACCTGGGGAACTGTACTGTAGAACTTTAAGGTGCTGAGTGAATTTAGGTACCTGTAGGGTTAAGCAGCAGTCAAGTGGGAGGTCTGTGGATTGCAGTTGTGCCTGAAAATGAGACTCAGATGCCTAACTGTGGGGATTAGGTGTCTTTGTAACTTTGTAGACTTGAGCTTAAGTAATTTACATGAACTCATGTGATGAGTTTTGCTATAAACTCGGGCTACAGCTCAGGAGTTACACAACGCATCAGACCATGCCAGTCTATGACATCTCCACATCCTTGAGGTTATTATCTACCATTTGTTTTGTGCCAACAGCATGCTCCACACTGTACAAGACATGCATAAAAAGGAAATGGGGCCGCTTTCGCTTGCACTCATGTAGAGTCAAAATCGTGGCACAACTCTTACATTTACAGAATTTGACCTACCACCCTAGCCTCAGACTATTGCTGCTACAAAATGTGGGTTTGCTCCCAGATGCCTTTGTTCTGTATTTCGCTGAGATGTAGTCAGTAGGTTTAGAGAGATGTAACCAGGTGTGAGTGTGCTGAAGGTGGCTTTAAGGAGACTTTGTTTTGTTTTGTTTAGTTTTCTAATTATTGCAGTTTCCAGTGTAATAAGGTCTCTCTCTAGGCTGAAAGCAGTGACAAGTCTGTGTTGTGGAGTGAAAGCCATGCATGTTCAAAATCCCCATGCTCTATCTGCCTCTGTCTAATGTGAACATTTTGAGGATGATGCATCCAGCCTTTTTTTTTTTCTCCCATAATTTTGTACCACAAGCCACTGTAGGTACTTCTTAGGGAGGTGCAGTTAATCTCAGACACAGGTAACATGTAGAGTCTAAAAGTGATCAAATCCATGGATTAGGCAATTTGTTATGTGGGGATGATTTTCAAAGGCACAAAAGCAGTTAGGAGCTGATGCTCTCTTGAAAGCCAATAATAGTTAGTTGCCTAGCTGCCATTTATGCCTTTAAAATCTCTTTCTTAAATATTAGTAATCATGCCTACAAGTAATTTCACCTGCTGTTCATTCTACATGCAAAATTGTGAGTGAAAAAGAAGTAGGGTAACATTTTGAAAAGCACTGATGTGACTTAGGGTCCTAAGTCCCATTTTTTTAAAAGTCTGTCACTTAGTTCTTTTGAAAAGTTACCCTACAAGCCTCTTTCTCCTGTGTAGAGCCTAATTCAAAACACACTGGAGTGGAGTCTGTGGGAGTCATTCCATTGGCTGCAAAGGTCTGTTGATCAAACTCAGGGTGCTTTATTTTTGTGGGGCTGTTTTTGCCTTGCATAACCTGTACATTTTCATTTACTGTGTCGTCGTTTTTCATCCCTTTGTTTGCTAGTTTGTTGCTGAAGCAAGATGGGAATGACTCACTTGTGAAAGTGCTTACTGGTCAAGTTCTGTGGAGGCTGGACGTCAATGGCATGCTTTAACCAGTGATTTTAAATGCATAAAGGTGAAACGTTATCCAGCTGAACTTTTCTGTCATCAAACGTTTCATAGCAACAACACAGCACAGCTGAAGGTACTGTGGGACTTGGGAACGTCTGAGCTCTTAAAACAGAGGTGTGACACAAATCCTGCTGGAGCCCCTATAGCATCTGACTCGTTCGTGCCTTTTTAAGTACCTGATCCAGGGAAAGAACTGGACAGTTTCATCTGCACAAAAAGATGTTCAAAATTCTTTGTTCTTTCTCTCTCGTATATTTGCACACGGAAGCAGCAACATGATACACATTGGGTCAAAATACTGCCCAGTACACTGCTGCTTTTCTGTTGATTCCAGTGGTCCCTAGCATGGGATGAAGGAGACTATCAAAGTGAAATAAAGTTATTATTTGAAGACACCTTTCATCAAATGCATCCCCACTCTGGAGCAGGGGTGCTGGAATAGTTTTTATAGTGGGGGTTCTAAGAGCTATTGAACCATACCATAAACCCTGTATATAATGGAAACCCCTTCAAGCCCAGGGGTGCAGTAGCACCCACCCACCCAAGCCAGCACCCCAGCCCCCAGTTCCAGCACCTATGCACTAGTAATAAGCCTGGTGTGGAGACTGAAAGGAGGCAGCTGTTGCTTCTTTAGTTCAGGGATGTAAGGGTTATCTTCCAGCAGAGGTGAGGTTATGTTAAAATAAGAGGAACAGGAGAAGCGGAGTGCATATATCACTTCCTGACGTGGCTGTGTGGCACACAAGTCCTCCTCAGCAATGTAGTTCACAGCTTAGTGCACAGTTTCATTCTGCAATTTATATGCTTCTCCATCTTCCACCAGTCAGTCCACAAGAATAGCTTGCACATTGTTATATCAGGCTGCTTTTTCATGTAGCCCATTTTAAGCTTGCATTTCACCTCCATCTCTCAAGGTATGTATAGATGGCTTCCTTCGCTTTTTATGAGTTTGTTTAACCTGGACACAGACTAAGGCAGCTGGCCCCTCACTGCCATATCTCCTGTGAGGCATGTAGCAACCAGGAAACTTGACCACAACAGGAACACCTCCTTCTGTCTCTGTCTCTGGCCTACAACACCTTCTACACATGGGCTTCTGTAGGGTGACACAGGGCTGTCTCTTGCCTCAGGTAGAGGCCTCCTGCACTAATGGCATTTTCCAATGGGTCCTTGCAGCTGCTCTATGGCCTTTTTGCATGAAAGGCTATAAGGCAGTTACAAGTCTGGCCATTAATATTATTCTCATATCACACAAGCTTTTGAATTTGTAATCGTTAAATACTCTCCATCATATTTAACATCTGATAGACCAATGTTTCAAATAACCTGTAATTTCTGGAATTAAGAGTTTGTAGTTGACAAAATTTATGTTCTATCATTTTAGCTGCTAGTCTGTGATCCTGTTGCTGCAACATAACTGCTTCATTAGTTGGTTTATCTAGCATCTTTCATCTCCAGCACAAGGTGTCTTGGGAGCTGAAATGGCCAAGGGACACATATTGTATGAAGTACACAATAAAAAGTAAAGCATAGAAAGGAATCAATACAATGGTCATATGCTTCAAGAGCCTCCGTGGTCCAATGAAACACAAAGGCTGTGGACACACTTGGCCAAAATTTCAAAATGGCCATGCAAATGGCCATTTCAAAGATTAGTAATTGAATATTCAGCGCCTCATTAGCATTAAGACGCTTCTGGCCGCAGCACTTCAAAAGCGCCACTTTTGAAAGCGCACAGCTTGGCGCAGCTACACGGGGGTCCTTTTCAATTTGGAAAGGTGCGGGTCCTTTTGAAAAGGACCCCCATGTAGCCGAGCTGAGCCACGCGCTTTTGAAAGCAGTGCTTTTGAAGTTCCGCGGCCGGAAGCCTCCTAATTCTAATGAGGCGCTGAATATTCAATTCAGTGCCTCATTAGTAATCTTTGAAATTTGCATAGCCATTTCAAAGTTTTGGCCAAGTTTGGCCACAGCCAAACAGTTACAAGTGCCTGATTTACAAAGAATATGTCCATTCCTTCACAGTCCTAGTTTTGAGTTTTCCTCAAATAATGGAAGATAAGGTGGGTATCCAAGGGTGAGCCTAATGCATGAGAACAGAAAAAATTCCAAAAAGATTAAAAAATTCCTGTCTTCATCTTCAGATTCTATCATTAATCTTATGAATTGCTGAGCAGCTCCTGAAAAGTGCTGACTAGCCTTGGCTCTCTGGGCTGTGGATCAAAAATATTAGTTTGATTATGGCTCAATGTTATATTTAAGACAGTGATTTATATAGCTGAAACACTCTGACATTAAGGCTGTAATGAAACAGAAAAACTTGCTCAAGTATAAGCTAATGGGTAAAACATTAACAGATACAGCCACTGTATTCTAAAACTTTTCAGGCATTTTAAAGATTCTGTTTGAAAGAAATCCCCCTTGACTTAAAATGGGAAATATTTCATTAGGATCAATAAGATCGCTAAAAGTGGAAGTAATTTTTAAAAAAATCTATGTATTAGCTCCTTACTCCACATATTAGTTCCACTGGGTTCCCTACAGCCAACAGAATATACTTAATTGCCTAAATAGACATTTTAACTGACATTCATCCTCAGTAACTGTTCAGAACCTGCAGTGTTTTGAGTCTCTCCTTTTTAATAATTTGGGGATGGATAATCAGTTTATACTTTTTTGCTGGTGGGGGATGATGCAGACCAAGGCAGGATTTGTGATTCTTCCTTCCCTTGCTCCCCACTTGCTCTAGACAGTCATCCACTGTTGGTACATACCAGCAACAGATCACTTCTCCTAGTCCTATTTCTTTCACCATGCCAGCTGGTTGTGAAAAAACCTGGCTGAATCCACACAAGTCTCTGCGATTCCCAGGCCCACCTCTGGGACACGAAATAGTGGACCCACTGCTCTGTGCTCTGCTTAGGACTCGGTGGGTTCATCTCCTGAGAGGGGGAATAAGAAAGAGATGTTGATCATTTTGCTCCCATGTGTAAGGCAAGGCACATCCTTGCCCTCTGTTGGGTTTAGTAAGTTGCCATGGGTTTGAGATTGGCCTCTGACTGCGTGTGCATGGTAGGAGGCAGGATAAAACAGGTGAGCCATCCTGTTCAGTGAAAGAGATTGCATGAAAAACAAGCAAAAAGTTAAGATCTAAGCATGAGGATGAGAGACCAGTTGGGTGGGAATAAGAGAGGTAGTGGGAGTAACTGAAAGATACACAACTCCCTTTTCCTTTCTGATCAGGTTAATGTAGCTTCTTACTGCTTGACTTGAATGTGGTTTTCACTTTATTTATTACAAAGATTAAGTAATAGATGAGATGATTGCACAGAGAATACGACTGAACACTATTGTGAACTACGTTAAAAGCCTTTTGGGAAGGCTGCTCAATAAATCTCTATCTAAACCTTTTGACAGAAAATTTAGTTTTCTTCTAAAGGAACTTGATCAGTGAAAGTGTTTGCCTCCCAAGGAAAAATTCAGATTTTCATTAACTAACCAAAAAAATGCAAATACTCCCAAGTTTTTGGTTTGCAGACAATAACCAAAACCTCCTTAGCTACAAATAGTTGGGCTTTTATTGAGAAGTCAACATTTTCCATGAAGAAGAAGAAAAACATTTTCCATCCTGCTCTAGTTACTAGACTTCGCATGACTCATCATATTTTTTGTAGTATAATTGTTTTGAAGGGCAAAATATCCTTCAAGAAAGCAAATGGTATCAGCTTAATTATCCATGCTTAGCAAATAGTGGTCTTGTTGAGTCATTTTATTTCCTGTCACATGCATATAAAACTGACATACAGACAGGGCTCCTCAATGTTATCCCTTAGGACTTCTGTTTAGATTAAACAAGTACTTCAAATGATAATGAATCTTTCTGAAAAAATAAATGTTTGTCTTCTCTAACCTATGCAGTAGACTCCCATGAGCTTTACAATTCAGTGAGCATTAATGTTATGTAATGCAAATGATGGGACCTCTCTGGAAAAAATGGCATGCGACTACTTATGTTTAATTAAAATGTATCTGGTTAGATTGTGTTCCTTCAATTTGCTGTCTTATCATTCTTCCACCTTTAGAACCAAATATCCGTCAAAAGTGCAGCGTGCACAGCATGTTTGTCTCAATGAAAGACATTTATGGTATTTATTACCAATGCTGTTGGGAGAAAAGTACAGTTTTGGGACAGGTGAAACTGCTTACAAGCATTTGTGCTCACATTAAGGCATGGTTTCCCAAACTGGGGGGCGCAGCCCCCGGGGGAGAGTGAAGAAATTCTGGGGGGCTTGAGACAACCCAGCCCCTCATCATTCCCTGCCACTCTTTGGCTTGCAGGCCATGCCATTTTATGTGGGTGACGCCGCTCAGATGCTATAAAAAGCAGGTAGCCAGCAAAGACCCACATGCAAAGATGAGCGAATGTGGGTTGAGGGGGAGGAGGATGGGGTTAGATGGGACACTAGGGTTGCCTGGCTCGGGTAAGGGGGATGAGGTAAGAGTCAGGGCGCTGGTGATGCCTGGCTTAGTGGGAAGGAAGGGGCTTGGATGGATGGTTCGTGGGGCTCAAGTGGCCAGCCGGCTTGCAGGACTCGTGGGGCTTGGGCAGCTGGCCCTGGAATCACAGGGCTCAGGCAGCTCGGGTGGGCGGGTGGCTGGCCCCAGCAGTGTGGGGCTTGGGCTGGTGGGTAGGCGGCTGGCCTGGGCAGCGTGGAGCTTGGGCAGGTGGCTTGGGCGGCTGGCCGATGGCTGGGGCAGGCAGCTGGCCCCAGAGGCTGGTGGGCGGGTGGCTGGCCCCAGTGGTCCAGGGCCAGGGTGGGCGGCTCTGGCAACACAGGTCTGAAGTGGGCAGGCAGCTGGCATGGGCAGCTCTGGCAGCTGGCACAAGGCTCAGGCAGCTGGCCAACTGGGGCTGCACCAGGCAACAGCAAGGCGCCAAGAAAAACCATTGTGCTTTTATTTAATTTTAAATAACATTTTATATCACATTTTAGTGCTCATTTTAAATTACAAATTGAATTTTTTGTTAAAAGGGGGGTTGGGTAATGGTAAAAAAGATGTGGGAGTGTGAGGGTTTCTCAAAAATCAAAAGGGGAGTGTGATGACGAAAAATTTGGGAACTTCTGCAGTAGGGCCTATGTTTTTGTTATTGGTTGCCATATTTTCAACTGCAGTTCAGGTTGTTTAACTGTGAAAGCACACACAGGCACTTAGATGCTAAGCAACATAATTTGCACCCGCAAATAAATGTTGACACACAGTTCTATCTGAGGGCTATTGAGGAGATAGGAAGCAAGGCTGAGGAGTCTTTAATGTTTATGGATCTGGAGCCTGTGGTTGCAAAACACAAAGAACAACAAGAAGACCTGTAACACCTTACAGACTAACAGATATTTTGGAGCATAAGCTTTCCTGGGCAAAGACCTGCTTCGTCAGATGCACAAGTGGGGGCGGGGGGTCATTCAGAGGAGAATTTAAAGAGTGGGGTCCCAGTAAAAGGGAGGACCAGAGCTGGCAAGATCTATTCAGTCAGGGTGGAAATGGCCCGTTGTCAGATTCTAACGTCGAGGTGTGTTTTCGTAAGGGGCTAACCACTCCCAGTCTCTGTTTAATCCTTGCTTGATGGAGTCAAATTTGCAACTGAATTGCAGCTCAGAGATTTCTCTCTCCATTTTATTTTTGAAATCTTTTTGTTGTAGGACTGCTACTTTTAAATCTGTTACTGAGTGTCCAGGGAGATTGAAGTGTTCTCCAATAGGTTTATGTATGTTACCATTCCTGATGTCTGATTTGTGTCCATTTGTTCTTTTACGTACAGACTGAGCAGTCTGGCCAATGTAAATTGCAGTGGGGCATTTCTGGCACATGATGGCATATATTATATTAGTAGATGTGCAGGTAAAGGAGCCCCTGATGGTATAGTTGATGTTAGGTGCTGTGATGATATCACTGGTGCAGATATGTGAGCAGACTTGGCAGCAAGGTTTGTTGCAGGGATTGGATCCAGGTTTAGAGTTACTGTGTTGTGGTCTATAGTTGCTGGTAGGAATTTGTTTAAGGTGGACAGGCTGTCTGCAGGCCTGCCTCCCCAGCTCTGCGTCGGAGGTGGCGTTGTAATGAGGCAATTCAAAGCAGTCTAATGAGGCACTAACATGCATATTCAGCACCTCATTAACATAATGGCAGCTGTGCAAATTTCAAAGTGCAGGCTTCAAATTGCAGATAGATAGTGAAGATGGGGGCAGCTTCGAAATAAGCACCCCACTTCAACATTCCCTTACTCCGTTCTAAGCACTAGCAGTCATGTAGCACTTTAAAGACTAACAAAATAATTTATTAGATGCTGAGCTTTCATGCAGCAGACTATTTCCAGGTCTGACGAAGTGTGTCAGACTGACAAAATCTCATCACTTTTTAAAGTTGGGGATTGGGGACGAGAGAGAGATTCCTGGTGCTGCTTACAGGATTCATTTGCAAACCAAAACGGCAGAAATGTAGCACTTTAACGACTAACAAAATGATTTATTTGATGATGAGCTCTCATACGACAGACCCACTTCTTCAGATCAGTCTCATTTCCAATACAGATTGACATGCATAAGTACAGAGAACCAAAAATTGCAATAAAAACTGACTAATCAAATACATAGGACTGAAGTAGGTGGCAGAGAGATGGAGGACATTTAAGTGTCCTTCCTGGGATAATTACGAGCAACAAAGGAAGGGAAGCAGTCCTTGTAAAGCATGAGGTAATTAGTGTCCCTGTTCATACCACATGTTAATGTGTCGAATTTGAATATAAATTCCAATTCACAAATTTCTCAATGTAATCTGTTTTTAAATTCTCTTTGTTCTAGGACACAAATTCTCAGGTCTTTAACAGAATGGCCCATTCCATTGAAGTGTTCACTGACCAGCTTATATGTATTGAGATTCCTGTTGTCTGCTCTGTGTCTGTTTATTCTTTGGCGAAGGTTTTGCCCAATCTGTCCAAAGTACATAGTGGCAGGGCATTGTTGGCACATAATGGCACATATGTTGCTCAAAGTGCACGAGAATGTGTCCTTGATCTTGTAACTAACACAGTTAGGTCCAGTGAAGGTATCCCCAGAATAAATATGTGGACAAAGTTGGCAGCAGGGTTTGTTGCAAGGAAAAGTTCCAGAATTAGTATTACTGTGGTGTAACCTGTGATTGCTAGTGAGAATCTTTCTTAGGTTAGGAGGTTGTCTACAGGAGAGGACAGGCCTCTCAGGCTCCACAAGTTAGCCGTGTTGTGGGTCTCAGAAGCAGTGAATAGAGTTAAATGGGGTGAATTTGTGCCTCTATTTTAGGGAATAGTCTACTTTGTCTCATTCTGGTGTTGATTCTTGTGTGTTAACATTCTGAATTATAAGAATTAAAGTGGTGTTACATTGCAACTTTCCAGCAGGAGTATTAGATAAAAAAGTCTTTGTGTATATATAATATAAAATATTATATAATGAAACTTCAAAGACATAAAAAAGAATCTGAGCCAGCAAGAAAAGAAGTTACAAATACGGGGGACAAAGATGGTCATGTTAACAATGAGGATTCATCAGAAAATGCTGGCGGTCATGGAAAAAATTCAACTTTTCTTCAACAAAAATGCATTTTTTTGGCAAAAAGTTTTCAGTATTGGGATTTTGGCTTTCAGATGAAAGACTGAAAAATCCAAGGACAACAGACACGGTCTGCAAAAATCTTTATTTTTACAAAAAATCTTGATTTTCTCTTGAAAAAAACTTTACAGAAAATTTTTCATAGCCCTACTAACAATGTTTAATATATAGTGAACTGGGCATCTGCTTTCTCTGTAGATCACTGCACAGAAACCCCTCCCCTCTTGAGGCAAGATTTAGATGGAAACTCCATTGAATGAACCTTATGAATTTTCCAGTGCATGGGGGGAAGTAGTGGGGTATTTAGACATTTGATCTACTATTGTTACAATTTCTTTAGTAGTTCTTTACTGTAGTCTTTTTTGTGCATTTTAAAACAAAACATTTAAATGTATTTTCTTTTTAAGGGAAAAACAGTAAATAGGGGTGATTTCCCCTGCCCCAACCCCCAGCTGCCACCATTCTGGCAAGAGACCCTCTGAGTGCATACCTTTCTTTGGCGGGACATGTGATCACATTCTAGAGGCCTTCACTGCAGCAGCACATGCTGGTGTAGCCAGGTTGACAAGTTTTAGGAGAAGACCAGGCCTGAGTCTTTTTTCAGTAATGTCAGTAGTTCCTGTATAAGCAAAATGACCACTGACAAGGGAAACCTGTCCTTTCGCAGCTCTGACTGTAGAAAAATCAATACTGTACCTTATAATTGCCTAGTGCTTTTATCCAATATTCCTTAATTCCATTGGCTACGTCTACACGTGAAGCCTACATCGAAGTAGCCTATTTCGATGTGGCGACATCGAAATAGTCTATTTCGATGAATAACGTCTACACGTCCTCCAGGGCTGGCAACGTCGATGTTCAACATCGACGTTGCGCAGCACCACATCGAAATAGGCGCTGCGAGGGAACGTCTACACGCCACAGTAGCACACATCGAAATAAGGGTGCCAGGCACAGCTGCAGACAGGGTCACAGGGCAGACTCAACAGCCAGCCGCTCCCTTAAAGGGCCCCTCCCAGACACAGTTGCACTAAACAGCACAAGATCCACAGAGCCGACAACGAGTTGCAGACCCTGTGCATGCAGCATGAATCCCCCGCTGCAGCAGCAGCAGCCAGAAGCCCTGGGCTAAAGGCTGCTGCACACGGTGACCACAGAGCCCCGCACGGGCTGGAGAGACAGCGTCTCTCAACCCCCCAGCTGATGGCTGCCATGGAGGACCCCACAATTTCGATGTTGCGGGACGCGGATCGTCTACACGGTCCCTACTTCGACGTTGAACGTCGAAGTAGGGCGCTATTCCGATCCCCTCATGAGGTTAGCGACTTTGACGTCTCGCCGCCTAACGTCAAAGTTAACTTCGAAATAGCGCCCGATGCGTGTAGCCACGACGGGTGCTATTTCGAAGTTAGTGCCGCTACTTCGAAGTAGCGTGCACGTGTAGACACAGCCATTGTGCAGACTTCTGTCTCATTTACTTATGTGTGTCAGCTGTTGTTAATTATATTATTTGTACTACAGCAGTGCCTAGGAATAACCAACAACAGGTGTTTATTGTGCTAGGCACTGTACAAAGTACTAGATGACCCCTTCCTCAAAGATCTTTCTGTCTAAGTAGACAAGACCATCAAGGGTTGGGGGAAGAAGGTGAACCCTACAAGCAGAGTAAGCAATAAGAGGGCGGGCATGTGGCAGTGGGTAGGGCTGGGGAGCAGTTTATTTTTATTTTGATTCTGTGGGTGGGGTTTTGTTAGGATTCTGAGGGGACTCACTAAATGAAAGCGCAAAGGAAGGCAGAGAGGATCTAACAGGGAAGGGACAGGGAGAAGGAGAGGAACATGGAGTGCAGCACGCCTGTAGAGCTTGGTCCTGCATTAGTGGTCATGGGAAGCAGATGTACTAAAGACCTGTCTGGCTTGGAGACTGAGCCTGAGAAGTTAGTGGAGGGGATGATCTGACAGGACTGCATAGGGTGGCATGTGTTCCACTGGGGACTGCCAGTAGCAGAAATCCCCAGCATCTGGAGACAGGACACTAGATGGAGAGAACTCTGCGTTGTTGTAGAGAATTCTTTCCCATCTAACTGCCTGGTGCATCTTACCCATGTGCTCAGGGTCTAACTGATCCCCATAGTTGGGGCAGGGAAGGAATTTGCCCCCAGGTCAGATTGGCAGTGAAGAGGTGGGGCATGGGAGGATTGCCTTCCTCTGAAGCATGGGGATCTAAGTCTGAGTTACAAAGATTCACCATTTACACTAAGTCTTTAAATCACATTTTGAGCAATTGAGAAACTCAGCCAGAAGTTCTGTGTTTATTACAGGAGTGGTTAGTGAGATCGTGTGGCCTGCAGTGTTCAGGAGATCAAATTAGGTGATCGTAATGGTCCCTTCTGATTTACAGTCTAAGTCTGTGAGATTTCAGTGGGTACAGGATCTGGGAGATGAGGAGTGACCTTACTGAACTCACATGTGGAACTCAGTGGGGTTATTCTCATATGGAAGAGTTTGTAGGATTAATAGTTAAAGGCCTGATCCAGAAAGTGCCAAATACTGTAAGGAATCTCACTGAAGTCTGTGAGAGTCCAGTAATGTTTACAGGACTGGGCTCTGCCACATTCTCCAAATGCAAAACATTTTTCTGAGATTTGTTTGCTTAAAAGATGGATTTAGACTTGTTTTCCTCAAAATACTTTATATCTGAGGTTAAATCTAGGTTAGGCTTTGCAAAGGAGCAAAGTTCACCACACAAATCGCAATCTGAGTGTATAATCCCTGTTAATATTACATTAGTTTTTAAAAGGAAATGCATGTATCCTGCTACAAAAGGAGCTAAGGAACATTTCATAATCCTTATTCTGTTCACGTGGAATAGTTCAGGCTTCTTGCTCATCATTTATTTGACATCTCTTACTCGTGTGTTCAATTTGATTGTTAATTAGAGGAAAGCTGATGTACTATCTAATGTCTTTCTCTCAGATGGAATATATCACAGGCAGATCCTTTGGTTCATGGTTGGTTGGTTGGTTGGTTTGGGGACAGAGGTCGATTATGGGTCTTTGGAGCCCTGAGCCAGAACAAGCTAGGGCAGGTCCCCACCACTTCTGCAGTCTCTCCCCTCATCCTGCCCCAATGCTACTGATGGGAATAAGGAGTTGGGACATGTGGGCTTGTACAGGCCCACCTCATGCCTGGAACTCTTATCAAGGGACAGGGTCAGGGCACAGGGACCCTGTCCACAACAGAAGCACCAGGCAGGGGGGATGGGTTTAGGGCTGGGGGTGCTCATTTTTCTATGGGGGTGCTCATTTTTCTATGGCCCCTCCATTGACCAGGGTCCCTAGACACAAACCCCATCAGCCCAGTGGCTAATGTGCCACTGACTGAGATGGCTTATGTAGAATTTAAAGACTCCCCAAAACTCTGATCCAGGCCTTAGTTTTGATGTTGTTGGAATCCGTTATCCACATGATCTCATTACACATTTTATATAATGCCACATACAGTGGTGCCAAATTCATATGGGGCCACAAGCCTACACAGATGCAGTTCTGCAGCAGTCAGTGGATTTGTAGCTACAAGTTAATGAGCTTATTTGTTATTCTGGACAGAGGCCTTGAATCAAGTTGGCACAGCCAGTTGCTGTCAGTGATTGCTGTGGTGGAAAAGGAAGAATTAAGGGCCTGTCCACTCTATTTTAAGTCCTCTCTGCCCCTCCCCAAAAGAGAGAGGGAAAGAAGCAAATATCCCCTCCCCTGTACCAAAGCCTTAACGGGCTTCAGGTTGGCAAAAACCAAAACCAGACTGCATACCTTTGTGGGTGCCAAAATACCCTGATATTCCCTCTGCACCTGTCCTGACGAAATCCACTATGCAGTTATGTATTGTCAATAGAGGAAAAGCAAGTGGCAGGGAGAAAACTGAAAATCTGTGGATGGTGTGAATTGAATGTAATATTGAAAGAAAAACAACAAGAGATACAGCACATATTGTACTGTGCTGGGACAGGAGGAGCAATAAAGCGGAGAGCTGCTAAAGGCAATGGTACACAGGACACTGGGGTTCCTGTGCATAATTTAGGGGCTCCTACTGTGTGATTTTGATCTAGTTTGCCACAGAGCACATAGGGTGTTCAGCATCCATAGCAGGCTACAAAAAATATCTCCACTCAGGGTTTTCCTATCTCCTTTTTAAGTTCCAGCGTCAAATAAATCTGGGCTTGGTGCCTCATTAACAAGTAATTACTCATCCTTTTGGCATTTTCATAAAGCTATTTAATCTTTCCTTCCCCCGCAGGAAAAAGTCTCAGAGTATGCAGGTGTCATTTTTAGCTTCTCCTTCGTTTGGGGATAACACATTCATTTGGAGGTACAGTAATACAACCCTGTTTGTTCATTATTGCCTCGCTTGTGTTCACACTAGTTCTGTGAAATGTTTTCCCTGGCTGTAGTGGACTTCAGCAAATTACTCTGGGGAAAAAAGGCCCTTAGTACCGCATAGTCACACGTAACCCGTCCATGAAGCTTTTCATCCAAAGATCCCAAAGTGACTTCAGTCATTAATTATTTGTTTTAGCACAGCACCCACATTCCCTGACAAAGTCTGGGGCCCCATTATACACTTGAACCTCCTTAATCTGGGTCCCAACAGGTTTGACAGGTAATCTTGTGTCTCTAATAGCAGCTACGGTACCACTGGTCTATGGTTTGGATCTCCTCAGGACTGGTGCACAAGCGCTGGCTCCCTGAGCCTCATGGGCCAGATCCAGGCAAGCCGCACCTTGGATCTGGTCCATGGGTTTTGCCTAGCCAGATGGAGAAGGAAGTAGCTCTGTGTGCTGCTGCTACCCCTCCGCCCAGCTGGGAGGAATGGAAGTACAGCAAAGCCCTTGTCTGAAGGCTTTCCGCCTGTCATGCCTCATGGCCAATGGGAGCGGTGGGGAGCAGTGCCTGGGCGTGCTGCGGGGCGTGGAGACACATGTTCACCCAGGAGTGGGTTGCCAGAAGAGCCCCACCCGCATCTCACAGAATCACAGGACTGGAAGGGATCTCAGGAGGTCATTAGTCCAGCCCCCTGCTTCAAGCAGGATCAACCCCCACTAAGACATCCCGGCCAGGACCTTGTCAAGCCGGGACTTAAAAACCTCAAGGGATGGAGAATCCACCACCTCTCTAGGCAACACATTCCAATGCTTCACCACCCGCCTGGTGAAGCAGTTTTTCCTAATATCCAACCTACACATCTCCCCCTTCAACTTCAGACCATTACTCCTTGTTCTGCCATCTGACGCCACTAAGAACAGTTTCTCACCCTCCTCTTTAGAGCTCCTCTTCAGGAAGTTGAAGGCTGCTATTAAATCACCCCTCAGTCTTCTCTTCTTTAAACTAAACAAGCCCAAATCCCTCAGCCTATCCTCATAGGTCTTGTGCTCCAGACCCTTAATCATTTTTGTTGCCCTTCGCTGAACCTGCTCCAGCAAATCCACATCCTTTTTGTTCTGGGGGGTCCCAAAACTGGACACGATATTCCAGATGTCCCTCATACTCAGACCTTGCACCACCTCCCAGATCCCACACACCAACCCCATCCCACTCCTGCCCTAACCTCCCTTCCAGACCCTGCACCCTCACCCCCAATAAGGCTGCATCTACACTAGCAAGTTCTTTCGGGCTGCGAGGTGGGAGGGTCACAGTTATAAATAACCACCAAATAGAGCAGAACAGCTCAGCTGATGAACAATTTTTTTTCAGTTTACAAAGGGACTAATAAAATGCAATGGCTGGTAGCAAGGAACACGCAGTGCAGAACAGAAACAGAGCTATGCAAATCCCTTCTTGTAGTTTTCTTATTTTATGAACCGGGAGGATATTTACATTATTGCAGAGTTAAAACAGATAGGGTTAGGGCATCTGCAGAATGTTCCTGAAATAGTTAGTATGAAGTTAAAAAGCTATTAGAGCTCCCAAAATTCAGGGAACAAGTGGGCTCAAAAACGTTAGCATGGAAAATGGAGAAGCTACAGAGGACGTTTCCCTCAGTTCTAAAATAGGTGAGCTGCTGCTATTTCATTATAAATATGGAAATGCCAAAATCCAATATGTTTGGCCTCAAGTTCACAGAAGGCTGGAGGCAAAACATACTGTTTTAAGGTAACAGGGAAGGAGGATTGGTAACATTATAGTTTCAGTGTAACAAAGGCTACTGGGCTTTAGAGAGAAGGGGAAATGATTCCTTAATAAAAGCTGGTTTGTGCCCTGGGGTACATCCTGAAGCAAAGAATGGTATATTAATACCACCTTGTGTCTCCTGTTTCCCTCTTCTTTCAGTGGGGAAAAGTTAAGAACTGCAGCCCTTGGAGGGATGTAGGTTAATTCTCCACTTACATCTGTCCAGATGTTTGGGTCCAGTGAGCGGAGGCCAGGAGAGAAACCAAGGCTCCTTGTTTCCACTCAGGGGTGGAATTCAGAGATCTGGGGCTATATTGTACACAAGACCTAAACACGGACAGAATCCAGAAGAGTCAATATGATGGGCCTTACTCCCTGCTTGGCTAAGACTAAGGCCTCCTCTGCACCACACATGTTCATTGACAAAAGTCAGCTATCATCAACCCACCAGCGGAGTATGAATACAGCAGTGCTCTGCCTGCCTATGTAACTCCCCAGCTATGCCAACATAATAAACCTACCTCAATGAGAGCCGCAAAGCTTTTTGCAATGAAAACAGGGTGATGCAGTGTCAGTGTAAACATGACATGGCTTATGCTGCCTGAGGTGGCCTTCAAAGGGTGTCCCACAAAGCCCATTCATGACCACTCTAGTCACCAAGTTGAACATTGCTGCCCTACAGCCAGGTAGACAGGCAGAAGCCCCACCCCTTGTAAAGCCCCAGGCACTTCTGAAATTCCTGTTCCTGTTTGCTGGGCATGGACAGCTCAAGTCACATCTAGGCTGAGCATGCTGGCTCCATGCAGCAAACACCCGGAGTACACCAGAGCACTTGGTTCTGTGCATCTGTAGGACAGAGGACTGTGCAGTCACAGCTGCCTCCAGCCATGGAAACTTTGACACCTATGGGCAGATTGTTCATGGCTTGAAGAAGGAGGGGCATGAAGTGGACAAGCGGAAGTGCTGTGCTAAGACTAAGTTGCTGATGCAAGTGTATCCCACACACCTAAGTGTGGTTAACTGTCCCGCAGAGAAAGAATGTGTCCTCTACAGCCTAGGCTGAGTGCTTGCTGGGCTTTAGCTCAAGCTGCAGAGGTGCCTGCACTAAGCTCCAGCAGTCCCAGGTTTGTGTCTGCCTGTGGGCAGTTACACAAGCATACCAGAGGGCAAGGGAAGCCAGTTGCTGATCTAGTGCATGACCAAAGACATGCTGCTTCTACAAGGAGCTGTACACAATCCTCCATGGGGGCCATATCTCCATCACCAAGGGCCCTGTAGAGATGCTGTGCAGACTGGAGGCAGCAGCAGTGGTGTGAGTGCAGAGGACAAAGTGGTGGATGAGGAAGTGGAGTTGGAGGAGGATCAGGCACAAGCAACAGAGTCATACAGTGGGTTGGTGACCCAGGGCCTCTTTTTAACTCATCAGCCCCAGCACTCTGGCTCTGCCACACCTAATGTGGGAGATGGATGCTCTGGTAAGTATTCATTGTTACCGCTGAGAGACATGAGGTAGAGCTCTGCTTGCTTTCTTTCCTTCTTACCTCCTTTTCTTCCTTCCTTTCTTCCTTCATTTGTTTAAATGGGATAGAAGAAAGATACAGGATAGACATAACCAACATAGGCTCTTCTCACTCCCTTGCTCAGGTAGGCAGAGGGGGCCCTGCAGAAAAGTTGGTTAATGCACTCTGGGATATCTGGGAGTCTTCCCTAAAGCTCTATAGGAAACCCCTGGAGATACTCTGCAGTCTTCAGCCACAGATTGCTTGGGAAAGATGTCTGGCTTCTTCTCCAGGGTAGGAAACTTTGCTGCACCAATTGACAATTACTTCTGCAGGCAGCAAGCCGCAGACAGGCAAGCAGCAAATGGACCTGGTTTGAAGCCATACACATGCAGAAGCTGCACTTTTGCATCCTCAGTTCCCTTTGGAGAAAGGAATCAGCTTTGATCACCGCTACCTATAGAAAACAGCGTCTGCATTCAGAATAGTGTCCCTAGGTACTTTTAGTGTTGAGCCCAAAAACCACCCCACCATTTGTCCCATCTTACCCCTCCCCTCTGGGGGTGAAGGCACCCTGTGTAAGGCTCCTGCCATGCTGTGTGCCTGCCGAGGGAAAGAAGTCACTAACTGGTGTGAATTGAGGCAGAATGCATTCACAATACTGTCTCTGTCTGTTTTTTCTCCAATGCTGGCAGAAGCGCCCTGGAGAATCTCCTCCTACACACTGGCTGAGCAGCTCTATCTGATACGGAGACAAAACCAGGAGGTGTAAGGACTAAGTCATGTTTAGGGAGGTGCTGCAATTGTCTGCTGCTGCTGGTGGTGAGCTGAGAGCATGGAGAGGGACAATCAGTGAAAAGCTGTGAACAGATGGCCAAGAAAGGAAACAGGGTAGGACTGGATGATACTGCTGCTTGAGCAGCAAACTGACCTGCTGATGTCCCTGACTGCACTGCAGGCAGAGCACACCTGAGCTCACCTCCCCCTGCAGCCCCTACAGACCTGACTTCTACACCCTCCCCAAACTCCCCATATATTCCTCACATATTCCTGGGCCATTGCAGTGCCTCAAGCCCTCCACCCCAAGGACCTGTTTCTCAGTCACAGCTGGACATGCAAGCTGCTGTAAAGAGCCTCAGTTCAAAAAGTGCTATTCTTTGGCCTGTCCCTTGTAGGAAATAGTAGCTGCTTCATAGAAGATGCTTGTGCAACCATAACTGTAGGTGCGGTCTGCCTATAATAATGCTCTGCATTTACATAGAATTTTTTAAGACTAGCTCTCAAAGACCTTTACAGAGGTCATTAAGCATATTTACTCCCACTCTACTGATGGTAAAACTGAGGCCTAGCGGTGTTAAGTGGCTTGCGCAATGTAACACCAGAAGAGGGCAGCAAAACCCATCACTTTGCTAATAGTATTAACACTGAAAAAGAAGAAAATTGATGAGGAAAAATACAGTCAGATACAGAAGGATTTAGAACATGCTAGTACCTAGCCTAATTATAGTTGGAAAAAGGCAACTCAGTTCGGAGCTAGATTTAGACTAATGAATCTGGAATCACAAACTAAAATGAAGGAATATCTGCTAATTGGACAGATCCTGCTACACGCTGACTGAAGAGATTGGTGAGTTCATTTAGAAATATCCCCCAAAGACTGCTGCTGGGAGCTCAGTGCCACAAAAACGAGACAGAATAACACCTAAAGATTTTTGCATTTGCTCAAAGGTTCTTACATCTCAGAGCTGGGTGTGGGGAGCCATAACCACAGCTAAGGAGTATGTGCAGAGCTGGAATGGTCTGGAGGGTTACTGTGGGTATGTTGGGTGCAAGGCCACTGAAATCTGACCCAGCTGCACCTCTGTCCAGACAGCTTGTTGGCCAGGCCAATTGGTGCTGTGATTCAGTGTACAGGGAGCCTGTTCCTGGATGGTAGAGCACAGGAAAGTGTCTGAAGAACTCATCTTCTGGTGGCATGGTCTCATGCAGTATATGGACAAGAGAGAGGGGAGACTCCAAGGCCAAGGAATGCAGGCTCCCTATAGGGGCTGGGGAGGTTACAGATAGTTGCTGGATTGACGTTTCTACCAGGTAGGAGGGCTTCAGGATGGGAATCACATCCTCCCTTCTGACCCATAGCCACCCCACCAAATATTAGACTTGGTTCCACTGCTGAACTTGTTGGTGCCTTTCCCAACCTGCTCTGCAAACACAGTTCAGACACTGAGGAGTGTTCAAACTCACCACTTTTCTGGAACAAAAAAAATCAACTCAAACTTTCTTCCTAAACCCAGCTCCCAGAGTTCCTGCATCAGGACACTAGCAAAACGGCACTAGATAAGTTTATGTAGAATAGGTCTCTCAGTGGCTGTTAACCAGTGCAGACAGAAATCCATCACCATGTTCTGCATGTTCATCAATGATTGCCGAAAGCTGGGAATGGGTGATGGATCAATGATTGCCCGTTGCGTTCATCCCCTCTGAAGCACCTGGCATATGCTACTGTCAGAAGAGAGGATACTGGGCTAGATGGACCTTTGGTCTTTCCCAGTATGGCCAGTCTGGTGTTCTTACATGGAATCCAGATGTATCTGCACCTGCTGTGACCTATTAGACCACCCATTTCCCTCTAAGGCTACGTCTACACATGAAGCCTACATCGAAATAGCTTATTTCAATGTAGCGACATCAAAATAGGCTATTTCGATGAATAACGTCTACACGTCCTCCAGGGCTGGCAACGTCGATGTTCAACTTCGACGTTGCGCGGCACCACATCGAAATAGGCGCTGCGAGGGAACGTCTACATGCCAAAGTAGCACACATTGAAATAAGGGTGCCAGGAACAGCTGCAGACAGGGTCACAGGGCGGACTCAACAGCAAGCCGCTCCCTTAAAGGGCCCCTCCCAGACACAGTTGCACTAAACAACACAAAATACACAGAGCTGACAACTGGTTGCAGACCCTGTGCCTGCAGCATGCATCCCCAGCTGCCGCAGCAGCAGCCAGAAGCCCTGGGCTAAGGGCTGCTGCCCACGGTGACCATAGAGCCCCGCAGGGGCTGGAGAGAGAGCGTCTCTCAACCCCTCAGCTGATGGTCGCCATGGCGGACCCCGCTATTTCAAAGTTGCGGGACACGCAACGACTACACGGTCCCTACTTCAACGTTGAACGTCGAAGTAGGGCGCTATTCCTATCCCCTCATGGGGTTAGCGACTTCGACGTCTCGCCGCCTAACGTCGAAGTTAACTTCGAAATAGCGCCCGGCGCGTGTAGCCGTGACGGGCACTATTTCGAAGTTAGTGCCGCTACTTCGAAGTAGCGTGCACGTGTAGACACGGCTTAAGAGAGGGGAGACAGAGCCCAGGAGTTCTGATAAGGTCCCACAGAGTTACCAACAAAGAATATATATTAAAATTTTAAACCTAACTGTGTCCCTTAAGTCACGTGTCACAAGATGTCAGAGCATGTTGTTATTAGAGTTGAGTGGGTCTAATATTTGCCTTTCTTTTATATAGGAACTGACATGGATTGAGTGTCTCTGGACAGGGGGATGGGAGTATGGGGGCACAGGAATAATAGTTGGAGGGTGAGTGGGGAGCTCAAGGCACAGGGTGGTGGATGCAGGAGTCAGGGCAGAGAGTTGCCAGGGGCTCAGGGGCAGTGCCGCTGTTTGACAGCTGCTCCCTGGGGCCAGCTCAAGGGCAGCAAGGGTGATGCTGCCTGGCCAGCAGTTGTTTTGAGGACTGTCAGGGTAGCAGGAACCCCAGAGTATTAGGAACCTCTCACCAAGCCAGCAGGGGCTTTGAGGTCCAGCTAGTAGCTGTTCCAGGGCTATCAGGGAAGCTGGGACCGTGTTCGTTTGCTACCCCCTTGGGATCATTCTTGAATATCACTCACAGCCCTCCCTGAGAAACAATCACATTCTGGGCACATCCTATTGTCCTGGCACATCAAATCCCTTGTTTTAAGTTATAAGAGGAATCTGCTTACCAAATTGGGTGGCGCTCGCTCTTACTGTTTAGGAGGAGTTCTTGAACAATCAGACTCACAGGCAGACTGGCAAGCTCTCTCACAGTTATGGTAGATAAATTTGTAAATATAAAAATAAATAAAATAAAAAGTAGTAAATAAATAGGGCTCCTGTCAACTAACTGCCAAATTACTGGCCAGAAAACTAGAGTTTTCAAGTGCCTAAATAGCCCCTGAAATCGTGGTTAAAGTTGCCCCTCCCCCTGAATCTGAATTGGTGCCCCTGACCAATGGGAACTCCAAGGAAGAGGGAGGAGTTTATAAATAGGAGATGAGGGAGCCAGCCTGGAGAACTCAGCTGTGGAACAGTGCAAGGAGCAGAAGGGCCTGCTCCCTCACCCCACTAGAGAAGCTGTGCACAGTGCAGAAGGTCCATTCCATACAGAAGCTCAGAGGGGTTTTGAAAGAGACTGTGACATCACTACTTGTTTCTCAGACTTGAAGGACACTGTGTGCTCTACAGAGGGTTTGGACACCCCTTCACAGGGAAGCGTAAATTCCCCTAGAGTAGAGCCCTAGAAGTAAGTGTGTATGTGGGCAGGAATAATTACATCTGGCATTTGAACTTGTGACAGTAAAAGTGCTAAAACATGAGTGTGTGGAGAGGTGGCTGAAAGTAACATCTGAAAAGGAGTTATTATTGACAATATTAATAACTGTTTCAAAGGATACAAATAAATGATGTATTCGGTAGATAGCTGTGTATTAAGTAAACATGTTCCCTCAGGGATTTTGTGCCATTCTTCTTCTCTCAGCAATATCTATATGGTAGGTGTGTGGAGATCAAAGTCTGCAAATACCGAACGCTAATCTTTACTAAAGCAGAAAAGTAATCTGAGATACAGGAAGAGGGAGGACATACCACACCTCATGTTAGCATATTGTCTCAGTACACTTGTACAGTGAAATCTGCCTTCCATAACTACATATGGGACCAGCAAAAATGATTGCTAGTGGCTTGGTAGTAATGCTTGTCCATTAAAGGTTCAACAGACTTGCACTGGAGATACTTTAAAGGGACCTATAGAAAAGTGATGAATAGCCCTAGGCACAGAAAAGCCCTATGCACAAAAGGCTTTCTTTAAACAGCTAACAAAATCATCCAGGGCCCAGAATTTGGTGGTGATGGGGGACTTCAACTATCCAGGTATATGTTGGGAAACTAATACAGCAGGGGATAGACTGTCCAATAAATTCTTGGATTGCATTGCAGACAACTTTTTATTCCAAAAGGTTGAAAAAGCTACCGGGGGGAAGCTGTTCTAGATTTAATTTTAACAAATAGGGAGGAAATTATTGAGAATTTGAAAGTGGAAGGATGCTTGGGTGAAAGTGATCATGAAATCATAGAGTTCACAATTCTAAGGAAGGGTAGAAGGGAAAACAGTACAATAGAGATAATGGATTTCAGGAAGGCAGATTTTGGTAAACTCAGACAGCTGGTAGGTAAGGTCCCATGGGAAGCTAAACTGAGGGGAAAAACAGCTGAGGAGAGTTGGCAGTTTTTCAAAGGGACATTATTAAGGGCCCAAAAGCAAGCTATCCCACTGGGTAGGAAAGATAGAAAACATGGCAAAAGACTGCCTTGGCTTAACCAGGAGATCTTGCATGATCTCAAAATAAAAAAGGAATCGTATAAGAAATGGAAACTAGGACAAATTACAAAGGACAAATATAGTGAAACAACACGAGCATGCAGGAGCAAGATTAGAAAGGCTAAGGCACAAAATGAGCTCAAACTGGCTGAAGGCATAATGGGAAACAAGAAGGCTTTTTACAAATACATTGGTAACAAGAGGAAGACCAAGGAGAGGGTAGGGCCGTTGGTCAGTGACGAGGGAGAAACAGTGACAGGGAATTTGGAAATGGCAGAGATGTTTAATGATTTCTTTGTTTCGGTCTTCACAGAGAAATCTGAAGGAATGCCTGATACAGAGAATGCTAGTGAAAAAGTGGTAGGCTTAGAAGTTGAAATAAGAAAAGAACAAATTAAAATTTACTTAGAAAAATTAGATGTCTGCAAATCACCAGGGCCTGATGAAAGGCATCCTAGAATCCTCGAGCAGCTGATAGAAGAGGTATCTGAGCCTTTAGCAATCATTTTTGGAAAATCGTGGGAGACGGGAGAGATTCCAGAAGACTGGAAAAGGGCAAATATAGTACCCATTTATAAAAAGGGAAACAAGAATAACCCGGGAAACTACAGGCCAGTCAGCTTAACTTCTGTGCCAGGAAAGATAATGGAACAGGTAATTAAAGAAATCATCTGCAAGCATTTGGAAGGTGGTAAGGTGATAGGGAACAGCCAGCATGGTTTTGTTAAAAACAGATCATGTCAAACCAATCTAATAGCTTTCTTTGATAGAATAACGAGCCTTGTGGATAAGGGAGAAGCAGTGGATGTGGTATACCTAGACTTCAGTAAAGCATTTGACACGGTCTCACATAATATACTTATCAATAAACTACGCAAATACAACTTAGATGGGGCTACTATTAGGTGGGTGAACAACTGGCTGGATAACCGTACCCAGAGAGTAGTTATTAATGGTTTTCAATCCTGCTGGAAAAGTATAACTAGTGGGGTTCCACAGGGGTCTGTTTTAGGACCGGTTCTGTTCAATATCTTCATTAACGATTTAGATATTGACATAGAAAGTACACTTATTAAGTTTGCAGATGATACCAAGCTGGGAGGGGTTGCAACTTCTTTGAAGGATAGGGTCATAATTCAAAAGGATCTGGATAAACTAGAGAAATGGGCTGAGGTAAACAGTATGAAGTTTAATAAGGACAAATGCAAAGTGCTCCACTTAGGAAGGAACAATCAGTGTCACACATACAGAATGGGAAAGGACTGCCTGGGAATGCGTACAGCAGAAAGGGATCTAGGGGTTATAGTGGATCACAAGCTAAATATGAGTCAACAGTGTGATGCTGGTGCACAAAAAGCAAACATGATTATAGGATGCATTAACAGGTGTGTTGTGAACAAGACACGAGAAGTCATTCTCCCGCTCTACTCTGCGCCGGTTAGGCCTCAGCTGGAGTATTGTGTCCAGTTCTGGGCACCACAGTTCAGGAAGGATGTGGAGAAATTGGAGAGGGTCCAGAGGAGAGCAACGAGAATGATCAAAGGTCTAGAGAACATGACCTATGAAGACAGGCTGAAAGAATTGGGCTTATTTAGTTTGGAAAAGAGAAGATTGAGGTGAGACATGATAGCAGTTTTCAGGTATCTAAAAGGGTGTCATAAGGCAGAGGGAGGGAACTTGTTCTTCCTTGCCTCTGAGGATAGAACAAGAGGAAATGGACTTAAATTGCACCAGGGGAGGTTCAGGTTGGACATTAGGAAAAAGTTCCTAACCGTCAGGGTGATCAAACACTGGAACGAATTGCCAAGGGAGGTGGTAGAATCTCCATCACTGGAGATATTCGAGAAGAGGTTAGATAGATGGCTTTCAGGGATGGTCTAGAAAGTGCTTGGTCCTGCCATGAGGGCAGGGGGCTGGACTCGATGGCCTCTCGAGGTCCCTTCCCGTCCTACTCTTCTATGATTCTATGATTCTATGCCTTTCCTGCCTGCTCTGGAACACAGCTCTCTTTTTAGGGAGCTGATGAAATTAACAAGGAGTTTACAAAATTCAGTTCCAGCCTTTCTCCCAGGAGTGACTCTTCAGGACTTTGCAGTCCTACCACATCTTAGGGAATGGAAATGGTAATAACATGTACAATCCATGTTACTGACTTTCGCTCCTAAGGGCCAACAGAGATACAGGGTCAGATTTTCAGACCTGGTAAAACAGTGAAATCAGCAGGTTTAACCTGCCTTCACCATTTCTGACTTTGAATCTAAGAAACATGCTCAGGGTATACAGCAGCCATTCCTTGTGCTCTGGACCTGTGTGACTGCTGCATGGTTTGGGCTGCAAAGGAGTTTGTGAATATAATCCTGCAACTTGGTTTATAGGTGTTGAATGTGACCCATCTTCTGCAGGTTCAGGGAACTCCAGCCTCTCATTACAGCAACGAAGGGTCCTGTGGCACCTTATAGACTAACAGAAAAGTTTTGAGCATGAACTTTCTGTTAGTCCATAAGGTGCCACAGGACCCTTCGTTGCTGTTACAGATCCAAACTAACACGGCTACCCCTCCGATACTTGACAGCCTCTCATTGTGCCACTCAAATTTCTCCTTCTCCTCTTAGCTGTCTGCAGAGACCCAGCCCTTGCTGACAGGCACAGGCAGCTATTGGTGGGTGTGTGAAAGATATCAGCTGTGGAAAGGAATTTTTGCTAGTCTCTCCAGAAAGGGTAATGAGAAGCAGGAGGTATATTATGGTGCAGACCAAGGGTCAGCAACCTTTCTGAGGCAGAGCGCCAAAATTTGACCTTTTGATCTCTACACTCCGAGTGCCAGTGATACTTTTTAAAGGCACTATAGTTCCACTTACAACAATTTCATTGATAAATAAATGAAGATGCAGAGCTTTACCATTTAGTTGATGGTTGGTCGTATTAGCTGGTCTTCTGTTAACCCACAGGCAGCATAGCTTTGATCAAGCTCCCAGCTGCATGGGGCACAGTTACCCTGACTTAACTTCTGGTATTGGCAGAGCTGTGTCGACAGGAGAGCCCCTTGCACTGGCACAGCGCATGGGGAGGCAGATTATCTGTGCTGATGGATGCTGTTCTTCTGCCAGTGTAGGTGGCATCTTCACTGAAGCACTTCAGCACCACAGCCTTTTCAGTGTAGATGACGCAAAGTCTGGGTCCCACCTGCTCTCTCTCCCTTGCTGATGGAGTAGGAATGCTATAGGGTATGTGCCCCTCAGCTTCAGAATAGCTCCTCGCCTGTGTAAATTAGTGTCTAATTTGTATTAAGCACTACTGTGACCTGAGGCTTGAGGAAGGGGTTGTAGAGCCATCTTGGCCTGAACATCCTCCTTTCCCATTCACTTCTGCTTCACTGGCATAGAGGTGGGTGCTCAACACTTGCAGGATCAGGCCCAGAGTTCTCACAGATTGGGAGTCACAACTTCCCTTATACTAAATAGCTTCTCCTTGCAACTTAGTATTGCAGGGTGACTTTGAAAGTAAACCAAGATCTGTTGACTTTCATTACTTTCTCCTGTGTCTGGGCAGTAAAGACTCATGCTAATGGAGCAGCCCCTGAACACAGGAGTATGGTATTGTCTCACTCTGGGTCTTCTCACAGGATGTTAAACAATGAAAATCCTCACTCATCTTCCTTCCTTTGTCTTCATTTTGAAAGTGAGGAGTGCTCCAGTGACATTTGTATCAGTCAATAGAGAAAAGAGCTTAGTTTCTAAACCACTAATGAAATCAGAGCTGCATGAGAAAAGGTAGGACATTTTAAGCAGCTTTCTAAGGATGATTTGAAATATACAAGCAGGTCAGTAATTTCCTAACCTTTAATGCCACCCTTCCAAACTTCACATCAGTATGACCTGGCACAACCACACCCATTCACTTAGTAGCACTATCACTTGGATATGAGGGAGCGCATGCAAGGTGAAGGCAGTTCTATAACAAAGAACAGATCTACCCCATGGCCTGATCCAGAGCTCACTGCAATCAATAGCAGTCTTCCTCCAGGCCCATATAGAACAAAAAACAATCTCTGAAGGAGCATGCAGAACCAAACCAGAACAGATCACTAAATACATGTGTGAGGAGGGAGCTAGCTTGTATCTAACCTAAACAGAACAGAAAACTTTACCTTTGACCTTTGGTCCTTGTACTGGCACAAGTCTAGTCTTTATGTATAGCTACACTTACCGGGAGATCAACCTGATCAGAATTGATCTTCCAGGACTTGATTTCACATGCGTGGTGGGGACACGTAGAATCAAACTATCAGGGCTTGACAGTCGACCCCTGTATACCTCATTATCATGCAGAGTAAGGGAAGTTGACAGGAGAGTTTTTCCCATCTACCTCCCTCAGTGAAGATGGCCAGATAAGTCTATCCTAGATCAGTCAATTCAAGCTATGCAATTGTCATAGATGGAATTACATATCTAGGATCAACTTTCAGGTATAGTAGACACCCGCCCTTTTTTTCCAAGGGCTGGAAAAGTCTAGCTGTGGCAAAAATGCTGAACGCCACACAGTGAGTGAAGAGGGTGGGGCCAAGGTGGGAAGGTCAAGAGTGTTAGACCTTAGCCCTACTCACCTTTCCCCTCCTAAGGAAGTGCTTTGAGCAGTGGGAGCATACATTGCCCCTTTAGATGCTTAGGCGTGTACTCCTGGCAGCACAGTGTCTGCCGTAAGAAGAACACCCAGAGAACCACCCCTGTCTTAGTGCTTTGACATACAGGGAATGCGGTTGTTTGCCAGATTGATGCCTGAGCTTATTAAGCAGCATTTTACTAACTATTCTAAGGCAACATAGAACTGGCTGCATGTCCTAATATAGTAAGTTCAAGCAGTGATTTTTAGACTGCATTGCATATAACGTTCTACATTGCAAATTAAGGCAGCAATGAGTCAGGGATGTTATGTACAGTAAACTCTCGAGTTACACACGCCCTCACGTAACCTGGATTTCGCATAAGTGGGGGTCTGGCTTTTTCCCTGGTGGAACACATGTTCTGCAGCCGGGGGAGCATCAGAAAGGTAAGTCCTGGGGTGGGGGGGCAGTTGGGGAGGGTAAAGCCTGGGGTGGGTTAGGGCTTCAGGGGACCGAGGGGTGGAGTTGAGCCCAAGCTGTGCCACCGCGGGTTTGAACTGGGGCTGCATGCAGGAGGTTTGAACCAGGGTGGGGGTGTTGAACCAGAGCTGCACATGGAGTGTTTAAATGGGGGCGGGAGGATGGAACCGAGGCCATGCACAGGGTGTTTAAACTAGGGTGAGGCGGGGGATTGAGCCAGAGTGTAGAAATGGATCTCCAACATCCCACGAGCAATGCGAGAGGGGTGGTAAGCTGGAACCAGAACCAGGCGTTGTGGTGGAGGGTGAGCCGGAGCCATGCACAGGTAGTGAGCTGCTGGGGGGGTGGGTTGAACTGGGGCATGGGAGGTTGAGCTAGAATTACTTCTGAGGGGTGGTGAGCTAAGGCCAGAGGCAGAGGTGGTGGGGGTGAGCAAGAGCTATGCGTGGGTGGCGAGCGGTGATGGGGGGTGGGGGGCTGAACCGGGGCCGTGCAGAGCCAAAAGGGTTGAGCCAGGGCTGGGTGTGAGCGAGTTAAGTGCAACAGGAAATCGCGCACTTTCAGGGTTTACTGTAGGAATCAGGGGTCAGCTGTGTAAGAGCGGGGTCACATACTCTTGGGTTCGCATACCCTGAGACCTTACAGTACTGGATGGTCAGGACATTATTGTTGATCATGGAGATTTAAATGCTGCTGATATGATTTCAAGTATCGGAGGGGTAGCCGTGTTAGTCTGGATCTCTAACAGCAACGAAGGGTCCTGTGGCACCTTATAGACTAACAGAAGAGTTTTGAGCATGAGCTTTTGTGAGCACAGACTCACTGTGCATCTGATGAAGTGAGTCTGAGCTCACGAAAGCTCATGCTCAAAACTTTTCTGTTACTCTATAAGGTGCCACAGGACCCTTCGTTGCTGTTGCTGATATGATTGGTATTGTTGAGCAGTGGTGTTATATACTGTGTGCTGAACGTTATGCAGAAAGCAGATGCCTGGAGCAAAACAGTAATCCCTGAATCTTGGATTATTTTATTGACCCTAATGCACCCTTTAATGACACTCAGTGTTGGGTACAGCTGACGGTATGTTCTGACACAGTCATATTACTTGTGGTTATTAAGTAACTGGTGAAAATTGCCCGTGCAGCAGTACAATGCTTCTTAATAATGCCAGTTCATAAGGACAATATAACAAGCTTAGAGCATGGAGGAGGCAGCATGATCCAATGGAGAGCGCAAAGGAGAAAGATGTGGGAGATCCATTTCTACGCTTGGCTCTGTCACTAAGCTGTTGCATGACATTGAGCAAGTTATTTCCCCTTTCACTCTTCACCTGTCTTGTCTAGTTAGAGTCAGTGCTTCAGGACAGTGACTTTTACTTACCATGTGTTTAGTGTCTGGTCTCTGCAGGTTCAACCTCTCTAGTCCAGCAGTCTCGGGACCTGACAGGTGCTAAACCAGAGAATTTGCCAAACCATGGGAGGTCAATATTGTCTAGCAGCATTACCAATATTCCCACTGCTTGTGCACGTGCTTGCCTCATCTCACAATTCCTGTGTTTTCTTCATATAACACATTAGAAATCGGGGGAAGGATAGTTAAATGATATTTCTTGTCTCAGGTCTCCTTGGGTGTTCAGAAAGGTTTCTCTAAAGCGACACAAATGTTCCCTTCAACATAGCTGTCAGCATCAGTGTAATTTGTGTTACATTAATATCAGATATTTCTCAAATTCAAATGAAGATCATCCAGGGATGCTTAACATTAAATAAGAAATCAGTCACATGTTGACCGAAGAAGAAAGCACAGGTCCTCAGCAAGGAGAGAGAAATGTTTTATCTAAACATTAAAATTCATTACATGAGTTAAAGCACTGAGTGATCAATGAAGCAGAACTTATTTCTAAGTGCTTTTAATTACAAGAAGGCATATAGTAGTGTGCTGAAATGTAGCATTCTGAATTAATAATTTAGCCATAGATGGCACTGAATACCTGAGGAGACTGGAAATAGAGCACAACAGCCATACTGGGTCGTATCAAAGGTTCATCTAGCCTAGTGTCCTGTCTTTCAACAGTGGCCAAGGTCAGGTGCCCCAGAGGAATGAACAGAACAGGTAATCATCATGTTATCCATCCCTTGTCACCCAGAGGCAAACAGAGGCTAGGGACTCCTTTTTTACCCATCTTGGCTAATAGTCGTTGATGGACTTATGCTCCCTGAATTTATCTAGCTTTTCTTTAAAACCCTGTTGAAGTCCTGAATTTCATAAGATCCTCTAGCAAGGAGTTCCACTGGTTGGCTGTGCACTGCATGAAGAAATACTTCCGTTTATTTGCTTTAAACCTGCTGCCTATTAACTTCATTTGGTGCCCCCTAATTCTCGTGTTTTGGGAACCAGTGCAAGCTTTATTATCCAGCATCCCCCAACGAATGAGAGTTGATGGATAATCAATGTGCTGGTTATTGGAGTGGGGCCATCGGCTATTGAGGCCACTGGTTATTGGAGTGGGCACCTGGCCCTGCTCCTCCAGCCCTGCAGTGGGAAGTCCCAGCCAGGCAGCCAGCTGGCTAACACAGCTTTCACTGTAAATAGCTTTTCTTTATATAGTTTCTCAACACTAGTCATTATTTTCTAAACCTCTGTCATATCTCCCTGAGTCATCTCTGTTCTAAATTGTAAAGTCCCAGTCTTCTTAATCTCTCCTCATAAGGCAGCCACTCCAAATCCCTAGTGTGCCCTTTTCCAGATTTTTTCCAATGACAAGGTATTTTTTCTTGTGATGAGGTGACTACATCTGCATGCAGTGTTCAAGATGTGAGCGTACCATGGATTTATATGGAGGCAATAAGGTATTCTCTGTATTACTCTTTATCCCTTTTTAAACTAGTCCTAACATTCTATTTGCTTTCTTGACAACTGTTGCGTATTGAGTGGATGTTTTCAGAGAATTAACTCCAAGATCTCTCTCTTGAGTGGTAATAGCTAATTTAGTCCTCATCATTTTGTATGCATAGTTGGGATTATGTTTTCTTACATGCATTATTTTGCAGTTATCAATATTAAAATTCATCTGTCATTTTGTTGCCCAGTCACCTGGTTTTGTGAGATCTCTTTGAAGCTCTTCATGGCCTGATTTGGACTTAACTAGCTTGAGCAGTTTAGAATCATCTGCAAATTTTAGCACCTCCCTCTTTACCCCTTTCTCCAGATCATTTACAAATGTGTTAAACAGGATTGATCCCAGCACAGCCCCCTGTGGGAAACCACGAGTTACCCCTCTCCGTTCTGAAAACTAACCATTTATTCCTACCCTATATTTCCTTTCTTTTAACGAGTTATCGTTCCATGACCGCATCTTCCCTCTTACCCCATGACTGCTTACATTGTTTAAGAGCCTTTGGTGAGGAACCTTGTCAAAGTCTTTCTTGAAATCTAAGTATGCTATAGCCACTGGCCCTCCCTTTTACTGGGACCGCACTCTTTAAATACCCCTCTGAAACCACCACCCCTCCACTCATGGTCTGAAGAAGTGGGTCTGTCCCACGAAAGCTCACCTAATAAACTATTTTGCTAGTCTTTAAAGTGCTACTTGACAGCTTTTTGTTCCAAAATATCTGTTAGTCTATAAGGCGCCACAGGACTTCTTGTTGTTCTTAAAAACCACAGTTAGTAGTTCCAGTTTCACATTTCAGTTCTTTCAGAAGTCTTGGGTGAATGCCATCTGGTCCTAGTGATTTATTACTGCTTAGTTTATTGATTTGTTCCAAAACCTTCTCAAATGGTACCGCAGTTTGGGACTGACTCATGTTTGGGAATCTTCCTAGCATCCTCAGCTGTGAAGACAGATGCAAGAATTCATTCACAATTACCTTATCATCCTTGAGTGCTCTTTTAGCAACTCAATCATCCAGTGACCCCACTGGTTGTTTAGCAGACTTCCTGCTTTTGAGATGTTTAAAAAGTGGTTTTGCTTTTTGAATTTTTGGCTAGCTGCTTTTCAGATGCCTTTTTGGCTTTCCTGATTATATTTTTACACTTTATTTGACAGAGTTTATGCTTCCTTCTCTTCTCTTCATTAGGATTTAACTTCCACTTTTTAAACAATGCCTTGTTATTTCTCATTGTTTCTTTTACTAGGTCATTAAGTCCCAGTGGCATTTTTTGATTCTGTTGCTATGTTTTTAATTTGGGATATGCGTTTAAGTTGAGACTCTATTACAGTGGTTTTGAAGAATTTCTATGCAGCTTGAAGGTATTTCACTTTTTTCACTGTAAGTTTTAGTTTCTGTTTAACTAACATGATTTTTGTGTAGCCCCCACTTTCTGAAATTGAATACTACACTGTTAGACTGCTGTGGTGTTTTTCCCACCATGGGGATGTTATATGTAATTATAATATTATGTTCACTATTTCCCAGTGGTCCAGCAATAGTCACATCTTCGACCAGATCCTGCACTCCACTTAGGATCAAATCAAAAATTGCTTCTCCCCTTTTGAGTTGCAGAACCAGCTGCTCCGAGAAGCCGTTGTTTAAAGTGTCAAGAAACTTTATCTCCACATCCCATCGAATAAGTTACAGGCTTCAAAACTGCCTGCATGACTTAAGTGCCTAAATCCTATTGAAAGTCAGTGGAACCTCGAGCACTTTTAATAATTTTATCTCAATAGCCTGACACGTCCAGATCAAGGGTTCAAATACCTGCATGGTGATTATCAATAGACATTATTTATTTAGTTTATTTATAGGCACTCCTGTAGCACTCTTTACTGAAATATTTGAGTACCTTCATTAGAAAATTCCTATGATCAGGTAAAACTTCCAGTGGTCTACATTAGAATGGCTGATGTTCTCCATCCTTTCACAAGAGAACAAATATCCATTTCATACCTGGTGTTCTCTGAGATCCCCAGCACAAAGGCAATGGAGGGAAATAATTTGGACACCAAATAGAAGACACTCAGGCATGCATTTGAGACAATGTGGGCAAACTTATATGGCCATAACCTGAGTTAGGTTTGCTTTGTGGACATACTATAGAGTACGGGCTTGTCTACGTGGTTGCGTAATGTTCCTCATAAGGTTAAAGTGACAAAGATTCCTTTAGAAATTTAGAGACTAATGGATTTCATAGGGCATAAGCTTTTGTTGGTAGAACCCACTTCATCAGCTGGAATGGAGTGGAAATAAGAGGGCAAGTGTATATGAAAGAAAATTGCTGCAAAAAAGTTACTATCCCTTGGAAATTAGGGTGATCAGTCAGGGTGATTGTGACCATGCAATGTAGCTGATGGGGAGATGTGAAGTTGTGATTTCTGAAGCACACTAACATGTTGCACATTAATTGGCCTGTGTAGAATAGGCTTGTGTGCACTAAAGGTACCCTAAGTATGAGTAAATGTAGCGCTACTATATTAAAGCACGTAAAGGAGCCTTCCTATGTACCAGCAGAGTTTACATAGAGCAATTAATGTGCAGTGTGCTCACTCCTTTCTAGCACATCACCCCAACATGTAGACAAGTCCAGATGTTCCAGGTTTCACAATCATGATGAATGCTGGCGTTTGTCTCAGTCTTTGAAGAGAGTGAATGTGCATCATCATGCTGAAATTCTATGACCTTTGTTATACAGGAGGCCAGACAAGGTGATCTAATGGGATCTACTGGTTTTATAAACTATTAATCGATGTTTATAGTTGTCACTTCCTACAGTATTCAAAATGCAGCCTTTGCCTTTTATAGCAGACTAGCTGATGCTCGCATTGTTTGTTTGAGATATTTTGGTGCAGATGTGGAGTAACCTCACGGAAGCTGTTAGAAGTACTCCAACCTAAGTGATCAGAATATGGCCCTTATTGCGATACTGAAAGCAAATTGTCAATTAATTGTATGCCAAACCCCACAGGACTTACACAGGTTTTACGGAGGCAAAATTGCCATCAAAGTCAATGGACAAGAACTGAGAAAGGCCTGTAGGATTAGCTTCATAGCATTAACAACTGTGGTGTATTTTGAATAATAACAAAAAGAAAGGATACAAAAAGTAAGCATCGTATTACGATACACAGAACATTCTTCCCTTTTTTCCTTTTTTGAATGTACATAGTTTTAAATAATTCTATTAAGTACATGTAATTTGTTTCAAGTGCTGATTCAGCTGTTCAATGTTTTAATTCTCACTGGTTTGAAGGGACAGGAGAAGACAGTCTTATATTTTATATTCCTCATTTCTCCTTGTCTAACAAAAGACCTAGTACACAAAAAAAAAGTTGAAAACAGACTACACCAGCAGGACCAATTAAAGGGTGATTATACTTTGAAAACAGACTGTAAAAATGGCATCACAGCATCCCATGTTTATTGACTATTAGTGGCTTCTGGGTGAAATGTGCTCCTTTTATAAATACAAAGCTTTTTTCCCTCATAGTCAGCCACACAAACGCCTTGTGGCCTAAAATTGAGCTAAGTTCTGTTCTTCCAGTGCACTCTAACCAGTAATGAAAAATCTGAAGGTGAAATCGTACCTTCAGGAACATTTGTTCTGTCCCATTATCTTCATATTATGCCCTCATTGATATTGCTGGAATTTGTCAGGGACGCAGCACTGATGAAAGGACCCTCTCACTGATATTTAACAGTTATGTTATTGGTGCACTGTACAACTAGAATCAAGCTTTCCTCTTTTTGTCTCTTTAAAAGAAAGACTGAATCATTAGAGTGGACAGATATGACTTTAAACATTCAGCAAAGGAAATCTGATGTTTAACAAAGTACCAGGAGTCATTTTGGCACAATCACTTTAAAGAGTAGAATTGTACTTCCAAGACCTAGACACGTTGTCCCATTAATTAATATTTCCACTTTCTGGTCCCTGCAGAGCATAAAACTGGGTCATAAGTCCTGCCATGAATCCAAATTTAGAACTTCCATTGACGTCAGTGTGAGTTTTGTGTGCATCCCATTGGACCTACCTGCATAAAAAACACAAAAACACACTTTCCACTTGATGTCACAAGTAGGGAGAGAATTAAAGATCTGTCACAGTCTATAGAAATATACAGAAATTCTACAAATATTTGTCTTTGGCTTTCTAGCATGTTCACCCTATTTTTGAATGTTTATGCTAACTATCATTGGTAAGACAAAAAAGAAAGGCATTTTAAAACATTTAGGCTACATCTACACTGTAGAGATATTTCAAAAGAAGCCCTTCCAGAAGATCTCTTCTGAATCAACCTCTTTTGAAAGAGTACATCCACACACAAAAAAGCGGCTCACAAGAGTGATCTGTATCGGAGGGGTAGCCGTGTTAGTCTGGATCTGTAACAGCAACGAAGGGTCCTGTGGCACCTTTCGAAAGAGAGTGTCTATACAACCCCTGCTCTTTCAAAAGAATCGGCCAGAGATCAAATAATCTGGTGCCATGAGGACTGCTCTTTCAAAAGAAGGGCCCTGCAGAGCATCTATGTATGTTTTCTTTCAAAAGAAGCTTTTGAAAGGAGTGCCACGTTCTTTTGATTTACATTCAGAAGAAAGCTTTTTGTGTGCAGATGCTCTGTGGGATCTTCGAAAGAACCCCCTTCTTTCAAAAACTCTTTAGAAAGAACTTGCTAGTGTAGACGCAGCCTTAGGGTGTGATATTTTAAGGGAGTGTAGGCACTAAACTCTCATTGAATTTCAATGAGCGTTGGGTACCTAACTCCGTTGGCTCTTGAAAACCTCAGCCCTATTAAATGCACTCAGTTGACTGTCAGTGCAGTGATTCTAATGTACCCCAATTGAGGAGCTAACCTAATACAGACTAGTACTAGCACAGTGTGCCAAATTATTTCAAAACATTACATTGAAGTTCTGCATTTAGAAATGGGATATTAAAAAGTGTCTGTAACTTTCATTGTGTTAGTCTACAGATGGCAGGAAAGCAATGAGACAGAAAGACAAGAGGAAAACCATCAAGAAAAGGGAGGCAAAGGGCTTGATTCATCTCTCAAATGGGTGTAAATCAGGAGTAAATTTATTACATTAATGGATTATGGGCCTGGTTTTCCTCTTACTTCTTTCAGTTTTGCTTTGGTGTAAAAACTGTTTTGAATGGCGTTACTGCTGCTTCACCAGTGTGAGAAAGGAGAATTGTCCTCAGTGGTAATAAACTAATGTAACCCACACCCCTATGTGTGGTTAACTGTCCCATGAAGTAGTAGTGCCTGGACCATGTCACAGAGAAAGAATAAGTGTCCTCTACAGCTTAAGTTGAGAGGGAGCTGGCCTTTTGCTCAAGCTGTAGAAGAACTTGCACTGAGCTCCTGAAGTCCCAAGTTCAAGATAAGCCTGGGTAGTTACAGTAGTGCAAGCAAAATGAGACTCAGCCGGAGAAAGTGAGAGAGAGAATGTGTTGTACCAGAAAGAGTACCAACACTGTTGTGAACTACAGCCAACAGAACTTGTTGATTGGTTTTCCCTGGAGCTGAATGGGATGTGCGCAGAACAAAATGTGACTTATTCTTTTCCATTCAAGACTTGCAGTTGTTTGTGCACTAGCAAAGCTGATTCAAATATAGAGAAGTGATGGCCAGTGCTTAGGAAGCCCAGATGGCATCACATCAAATAAGAAAACTGAAAATATCTGAAGAGAATTTTTTAAAAACCAGAAAGGGGGAGGAGGAAGGAATGCAAGAAAGAGAGAAGATTAATGTGGGCGGATCTGTGCTCTGTAGATTTTTCTTACGCTTTGTACTATTACTATAAAAAGATACTGGACCAGATCCTCAGCTGGGACAAACTGACAAAGCTCCATTGAAATGAAAGAAATTTCAGCCCTATGTTCTGTTATTTGGCTTTCCTATTATAGCTGATAGCATCTTATGTTCAGTTTCCCTCCCTCTGTAAAATAATCTCTCTAGCGGTGAAGATGTAGATGATTTTACATGGTGGGGGCTCAAAAACTAGCCACTCTCTCTAGAAAGCCACTCCATGGCTCCTGTCATACAATGCTGTACAGGTGTTTCTGCATGAGCTTTGTGAGGAATCTAGGCTTGGAATCAGTCCTCACAGACCTGATGTTTCCTGGCACACACCTGCACACTCGAGAATGATTAAAGGAGTGATGTCTGGTAAACTTGTGAAGTGCATTTCTATTTTGGAAGATGCCTGTATGAAAATGTCAGCTTTCTGGAAGCCATTAGATCAGCTCCCTAGGTGTATACAGAGGCCCGTCTACTTATAGTAAATGCAAGGGGGGAAAAGACTTGAGTTTGACTCCTGTCAGACCTGCCCAGCCAATACAACTAATGATGAATAAGCTCAATCTGCTCTTGGTTGTGCCATGTCAACAGATCTGTGTACTAAATCCAATTACAGGGATCATCCGTTACACCTGGGCAAACCCAACAAAGGCAATGGGGTTATACAAAAGACACTTGTGCATGGAATTTTTAGTGCTGCACATTTTGTTTTGTTGTTGCTTTTTTGCTGCTGGTGGTGGTGGTGGTGGTGCACCAGGAGAAGGAGTTCAGCTTAACTGTCGGAGGAAGGCTGAGATTGTGGAGCTGGAAGGTAGAAAAAAGTGTCTTTTTATTTCTAGATTGCGCAAGTTTGACCCAGAAGATCTCAAGAGATGCAGGGAACCTTGCAACTCCTTTTTTAACAGAGTGGAACTGCAGTGCAAAAGTGTCCATCTTGGACTCCCTGACATTAACTGAGAACTGCCTTTTTAAGTCTTGGTACCCTGTGCATACTTTAGAATGGAGTTTATACGATAGGTGATCAGCTTGGGGCGTCCTTAAGGATTATCACATGATTACTTGATCTCTTCTCTGCTTCATTTGTGATTCTTGTCCCTTACAGATGATGCACAGCTCTGTGGTACAGGATACAGAGTGGGGGGTGGCGGGGGCAGGTTTGTTTGATGAACTATCATTTTTTGTTGAAAACAAAAGGTTCCTGTACGGGAGCCTGTGTTTTACACTGCATACTCATCCCAGGTGCCTTTCACAATGTTCCCTGATTACCCAGAGTATAGTGAAGATCCACTGACAGCTTCTCCTACAGCACTCATTTGGGATGATTAAGCTATCTGTGGTATTCAACCGACGACTGCGGGTGCTGCTGTGCATTCTCTGGCACACCCGCCCACAACTTGATGCTCCTCCCCACAGCCTTTAACAGGGGCAGGAAGTCACAAGCAGTGCACCAGATTGACGTTTGTAAAATCTGGGTGGCCACTTTTTCAAAGGGAGCAGAGGGACATACGCAGGAGCCCTGCCTCCTCCATGGTCCTGGCCCTGCTCTGCATTTCCTCCCCAAGTGGCAGATTAATTTAAGGGCAAAAGGGGTGGTTTCCCCCAGTGCCCCCAGGCATGTGGGACCTCCAGGCCCCATAACTCCATTTTGTATAAACAATTGGCTTTAATGGAACAAAAGAAATGTCATGGCATTCTTATTTTAAAATTAATTTAAGTGTAATTTTATTATCCATCATGAGTAATAATAAGCATGAATAGATTTTAATATACTGGGGGGGCTCCTTGTGATTGTGTTGTTACAGGGCCCCACCTGGTCTTAATCTGCCTCTGCCTGCCCCCTGTCCAAACTGGAAGCCAGAGCCAGGCCATGGTAGCACCACACCCTCCACCTGCCCTGCCCAACAGCAGCTTCTGACCTGTGTCCCTGAACCACCTGGGCAGAGTAGCTGGAGGGCCCAGGCTCCCTGTGTGGCTCTTACTAATGACTTGCTGTGGCTTTTAGCCTGGCTACATGGTTGACCTCATGGCAAGGGGAAACTAAGGCCTACGTCAGCGGCACTGCTGCCCCCAGAAGGAAGCTTGTGCCACTCCTGAGTACGGGGGGGTACAGAGCAGCACCACAGGACATCCAGGACAAGTGATGTCCTAGAGTCAGTCAGCCAGGGACTGGGACTTGAATGCTGCATTTTGGGATTGTCCAGACCAATTGAAGATAATTGGCCACCCTAGTGATATCAGCAGTATTGAGTAGGGCTGAGATTTTCAAATGCCTGTGTGGAGCTGGGCTTACACCTGAACTCTCAGTTCCAGGCCTGCTTCTGTCTGTGCCATCTTTTAGGGCAGCTCACCTAACTCACTGACCGGTCCTGGTTCCTATAACAAGTGTTGGAATTGTGCAATATGAGACTCCCTTATAGATAACTTCCTATGACTGCAGTGTCCAACATATGGCAAACAGGACAACATGGTGTGGTGAATAAATCTCTGGAGCCACATGCGGCACCTCATGCCTTTAAATGCAGCTTCTTAGAGCTGCACACATCACGTGCCCTCCACCCTTCTGCCTGCTCTGTGCATGTGCCCCTCCACTTGGTGGGACAAGTGTTTGGTGGCAGTGGTGGCCCCTGAGTCTCTTGCGGCCCAGAGCTATGCAGCTCCTGCAACCCCGGCCTGGCCCCGGTGGCCCTGGCTTGGAGCCGCGCAGCTCCTGCGACCCCGGCAGCCCTGGCCTGGAGCTGCATGGCTCCTGCGACCTTGGCATGGCCTCAACAGCCTGCCTCCTGTGGCAGTTCCAGCGGTGGTGGCTCTGGTGAATTGCCTGCATAGTGTTAGAACAGGGAGTTGGCTGGGGGTGCCTGGCTCTGGGAAAGGGAGAGAGTATTAATTTAAAGCCGGGGGGAGAGGAGGCGTGTGGCCTGTGGTGAATACGCAAGGACAACAACCACACATGTGGCAATCCTTGAATCGCTTTTGGACTCCACTGTCCTATGCCCACGCACCATAGAGCAACCCCATGATCTGGTCTTCTCCAGCCCCAGCTCTTCAACTGTATTATGTAGCTTTCCCATGGGCCTGACATCAAGCATTTGTTTATCTTTAGAAGTTCCTGACCAGCTTTCATGTGGTAGCTAATTGGAATCAGTTCTGATTAATTACAAAACCAAATTGTCTTCAAGTAAGTTAATACTCAGGGTCACTCTCTTTAAACTCTAATGCTAAAACTAAGGTATTTACTTCAGTGGAGTTAACATCCAATTTACACCAGTGTGCTCAGCCGAGAATAAGATCCTCTGAGAGCACTTGGTCTTTGAAAAAGGTCACAATAGAAAGACAAGTTAATACCCTACAGGAAATGCAGACAAATATTTCAATATTTAGTAGCTAATTTTAGGACCATTAGCAATGTTTTCCCTGTAAATCTTAAAAGGTGAAAAACCCACCTGATTTTTCTCTGTATATTTCTTAATACAATAATGTGTTTTACAAAAATCTAAAATGATTGTTGGTGTTGGTGAGGGCAGTAATTGTTAGGCAACCTGGACAGAGAAATTGTACTCTGACTTTATGCTGATTTGAGGGGCAATATTTCTGAAAAGTATATGGCAAATGGCCCTGAAACCTATGAAAACTGCCATCTGTTAGCGGATACCCTTCTGTGATAGGTTTAGATTTCTGGTTTTGGTACCACTTCCCTGAATTCCTTCCAATGTTTTCATCGTTGCAAAATCAAACATCTTTTCCCAGGACTTGACTTTAGGGCAGGAACAAGCAATTCATATATTTAACATAGTAAGAATTATAAAACAAACAAACAAGCAGTCCTATAGCAACTTAAAGACTAACCATTTTATTTATTAGGTAAAGAGCTTTTGTGTGTAAGACCCACTTCCTCAGATTTTGGAGCAAAAATGAGAATGCAGGATCTATCTGTCTATATATGTCGGGGTGGAGGAGGAAATAAAAAGAAGGGGAGAGGGAAGGTCATCTATCATTAATAGGATCTGTGGAAGGAGAAAATAATTCAAGCTGGACATGCGCCATTCCTGTAAATATCAAAGATGGGCAAATTGCCCTTGTAACGCAAGAGACAACTGAGATCTCTGTTAAGCCCCAGGTTAAATGTGTCAAACTTACAAATGAATTGCAATTCAGATCTCTTCCTTTGTAATCTAGTGGTAAAATCCTTTTGTAACAAGATTGCTACTTTAAGGCCCATTATTGTATGTCTGGGGAGATTAAAGTGTTCCTCTTCCAGTTTACATGTATTCTAATTCCTGATGTTAGATTTATGTCCATTCATCCTTTGGCACAGGGACTGCCCCGTTTGTCCAATGTACATAACAGAGGGACACTGCATATAGCATATATCACATTAATGGATTGGCAGGTGTATGAGCCCCTGATGGTGTGGCTGATGTGATTAGGTCCAGTGACGTCCAGTATAGTCATGTGGACAGAGCTGGCAAGGGGGTTTGTTGCAGGCATAGGTTCCTGGGTTAGTGTATCTGTGGTATAGTGTGTGGCTGCTCGCATTTTCTTGGGGTTGGGTAGCTGTCTGTAGTAGGAAAGAACAGGCCTGTCATCCAAGGCCTGTGAGAGTGAGGGATCATATTGCACTTCAGGTTGCAGATTGTCAATAATGCACTGGAGGAGTTTAAGCTGAGGGCTATAGCGGATGACAAATGGTGTTCTGCCTGGAACCACAAATGAGCCCTTGTGCATCAAGATCTGCCCCCTGTGCAGCCTGCACCCCGATTGCCCCACACAGAACCCTCTTATTCACACCTGGATTCTCACACACCAAGACCCTCCATCCTTGAAGACTGCTTGGCTGAGCCTGCCCACCCACACCTGGTGTACCTGGTGCAGTAGGGCAGGGTCAGGGGGTATTTCTGAGGCAGGCCCAGCCCTTGTGTTATATCAGGGTCAGATCAGCCTTACTGATGAGTCTCTGTCACAGGAAAAGTGGTTTGTTATTATTGGGTTTTTTGTGGGTGGTGCGGGGGAGTGCGCCCTCCAGGTGATCTCCTACCTCAGTGCAGCCAGTGGTCTGTGTTCCCCACTGCCAAGCTGGAGCCACATTTACTGACAAGTGAAATTTGCACAATCTGGAGAATTTTAAAATATTGGGCACAGAATATTTTGGTGCATAATTCCCTTAGAAGAAGCAAGCAATTTTACAGCAGAAAAAGTGCATCGGTACAGCTGTGCTGCTGTAAGCTCAGTGGGGTAGGAAATGGCCTTAATAACCACCTCTGTGAGGGGCATTGTGCTTAGGTCAATGTACTTACATTGACAGTGTCAGTGTTGATACAGGTTGTACCTCCCTACTCCAGCAATATCTGCGATCCAGCAGGACCATGGATGGTCCTGGACCAGCGAGCCCAGTCGGAGAGGTTACTGGTAGCTGGGAGTGAAGCCATCAGCAGGGGAGGAAGCAGGGACAATGGAGCCTGTGGTGTCGGTGGCACTGGGGGCAGGAGAGCCTGGTAGCCAGGAAGGGAAACCCAGTAAGGAGGCTGATGCCATCCTCTCCCATCCCAGAAGCCTGACCTCCCTTGTCCAACAAACTCCATTGTTCAGGACCAGTCAGGTCCTAAGGGTGCTGGACCAGGGAGGTCCAACCTGTATTGTGTTGCTGCCTCTCAGAAGCTATCCCATAATGCTCCACTCTGACAGTTAAATCAATTCAAGCACTCTTGGTAAGTATGTGCACTGCTGACATGAGCACCATGTGGACTGGCAATTACTGCAGTGGCTGTACAGCAATACAATGTAGGTTGATAATTTTGTAGTGTAAGCTTGCCCTTAATTATGTGGATAGAATTGAATTCAGGCTGTGACATCTGTATGAAGATAAATGGCCATCATTTAACGTTTTAGTTTAAAGGCTTACAATAACAATATGAAAATGCCAGAGGTGGATGATTACCATGAGATAATCACACTTCTGAACACTGTAGAATTTAGCAGCTCCTCCCTCGTCCCCCAACACTCCAGGGTGTGATTATTTCATTAAAACGTCATTCTCTGGTATGCATTCATGCCAAAATGCTAAAAGCCAAGGTTTGCATTCTAATTAAAATGCATCTTGTTCTCCTGTGTCCTTGAGTGTTGGGTTTGGGGGTTCTGCTGTAAAATCTGGAATAAAGTTAAGAAGCTCTTTTAGAAACAAAGCAAAATGTTAATACAAGGCAAATAATAGTGCCAGCTACAAGCATGCGTCCTTACTATTCCTGTGCACATAGACAAGGTTGTTAGGAAGTAATGTTAACAAGACTGTTTCTGACTTTGCTTTACTTCTTTTCAGGCTTCTGGGTAAGTCACAGTTTAAATTTCCCCTATGCAAACTGGAGAATATAATTGTGACCTACTTCACAAGGTGCTATGAGGATAAGTTAATAATGAATGTAAGAGGAGCTTCACTAATACAGTATCACAGAAAAGCATGAACAGTTCTAAGATTTCAAGAGCAGAAACTCCGTGTCTGTATTTGCATGGTGCTTTCTCCAACAGGGACCTCTGGGTGCTATGAAAATATAAATAATCAACGTTACCAATAATGGAATTGTTTGTAGTCAGTCTTGGAATTTGATTGCAAATTCCTGAGGCAATGGACTTCATCTACCTGTGTTTATAAAGCATCAAATGCATTTATGATGCTATATAATTAATGTTCACATGCTGCAACTCCAACTTCTACGCAATGACATTTAGATCCTTATTAATTTAGGAGAGCCCTTAGAAATTTCTCTCCAGACACTGAATTTACAATTAAGGATAATTAGACCTTTCCTAGAGGAAAAAGAGCTTTACTAACAGGAATTCAGTAGTTTATCAATGACCTGCTAATGAGTGAGTAAGACAAGCTGTCTCTTCCCTTTTACTGGTTACCAAGGTAGCAAGATTACTAAGTATAATGTATGAAATCAGCTTTTCTTAGCAATAAGAAATGCAATATAGAACAATGTGCCTTCTGCTGACTGCTCCCTTATGAAATCCTCCTGAAAGGGCCTTGACAGCTAGTGCTCACTATCTTGAGCTCCACCAGAACATGACCAGAAGTAGGCAGAAAAATGTATCCTGGTTAACTGAACACTTCCAAGAGAGATTCTCTCTTCTTGGTCTCTCACCATCTATTCTCTATACTCCTTTTTGCCCCTCTGAGACCAGCTTCTTTTACTCCTGAGCAAAAGTGGCATAGCTCCAGCAACATCAATGTGGAACAGACAACCTGACCTAATATCAGAGGGGTAGCTGTGTTAGCCGGTATCTTCAGAAACAACAAGTCCTGTGGCACCTTATAGACTAGCAAATATTTTGGAGTGTAAGTTTTTGTGGGCAAAGACCCACTTCGTCAGAACCTGACCTAAGAATGCTTTCCATTGTGCCAGAAGTGGTAAGAATCATGGCCTCTCCCTGTCTGCATAACCAAGACACTTTGTCTTTTGTCACCCCCCCTCATCTAGCTGCAGATCTTATACTCTAGATCAGTATTTCTCAAATGCAGCCCAGTGGCTGCATGGCCACAACCTCCTAGTCAGTAATAGGGAAAGGGAGCCAAAGCAATGACCGCTCCTTGGTAGTTGGGCCCTGCCCCTCTCTGGAGACAAAGTTGGAAGAGCAGCCAGTCAGTTCTCTTGAGGCCATATGGGTCAGGCTTAGTAGCTAGTTAGCCAGTCTCTTAAAAAGCAACCAATGAAAAAAGAATGTGCACAACTGTACACTATTTATAATACCGAATGTGCAAAAAAATCTACATATATAAATTACAATGATTTGGACAGGTACATGTGCATATTTGTTTTTTTCCTAGAGTTAAGTATTTTAGGAAAAAATTATTGCAAGAACCCCCCCCATAGCATCTGAAGAGGAACATCAGTATTCTTCAAAGTGTGTGCAGGCACTTCAGCCTATGAAACTGGTGCAGCATGCTGCCCTTTTCAATTTGAGATGGCTTTTAGAACAATCCCAAAGATAATATTGTGGCTTTGTACATTGTCCATTCTCAGAAGTAAACCACAAATGATGGGTAAGCGAAAAGGTGTGTTAAAGATACCAGAGTGGAAGGAAATGAGTGAAAATTAGGGACCGTAACAAAGGCTATGTCTACACTAGCCCCAAACTTCAAAATGGCCACGCAAATGGCCATTTCGGAGTTTACTAATGAAGCGCTGAAATACATATTCAGCGCTTTATTAGCATGTGGGCGGCCGCAGCACTTCAAAATTGACGTGGCTCGTACCGACGGGGCTCCTTTTTGAAAGGACCCTGCCTACTTCAAAGTCCCCTTATTCCCATCTGCTCATAGGAATAAGGGGACTTCGAAGTAGGCGGGGTCCTTCAAAAAGGAGCCCCGTCGGGATGAGCCACGTCAATTTTGAAGTGCTGCGGCTGCCCGCATGCTAATGAAGCGCTGAATATGTATTTCAGTGCTTCATTAGTAAACTTCGAAATGGCCATTTGCGTGGCCATTTCGAAGTTTGGGGCTAGTGTGGACACAGCCAAAGAGAGTGATGGTTATAAAGGCAGCAAGAGCTTGCCTGGTTTCTTTTTGAAAGGGAAGCTGAGAAGAGGGGCGGCTGGCAGATGTTGGATAGCTTTACCCTTGAGCAATGCTTCTCCAAGATATCTGCGCTCTTAAGACCATGGCACTAGAAAATGAGTGTTGTGGTGAAACAGACCATTTCTAAATAAGGATAAAGCTTCTAGGCCATTGCCAGGGTTCCCTGTAGTTTTTCCTTCCTTTTTTTGGTGAGAGTGTTTTGGGGGTGTTCCTTCCCAATATGGCTTTTTCCAGAAAAGTTGCTTGTCCTTCCACTGGGTACCACTCTTTGCTACCTAAGATGGCATAGAAGCTGGGTAAGGGTAGTCTTTTGGACTGGTCCTAAGGCTTGGATAAACCAGTGTTTCTTTAATTTTGAGAACACAGAACTCCATGCAATAACATTTTTATGCCAAACACCCACGAAAATTTTCTTAAAAATTTTTTTTTCGGTCCGACAATGAACAGCAACATATACAACAAAAATATAATGAAGTAACTTAATCAGGTATCATAGCAATGAAAAAAGTAACATATCTGTTTTTAATAACAGAAAATACATAGCACCAGTGTATTTTTCCTAGTGCTCATGGCACACCTTCAAGTTATTCATGGAACACAGTTCAAGAGACACCATGGCTATGTCTACACTAGCCAAAAACTTTGAAATGGCCATGCAAATGGCTATTTCAAAGTTTACTAATGAAGCGCTGAAATACATATTCAGCACTTCATTAGCATGCGGGCAGCTGCAGCACTTCAAAATTGATGCGGCTCGCCCAGACGGGGCTCCTTTTCGAAAGGACCCTGGCTACTTCAAAGTCCCCTTATTCCTATGAGCAGATGGGAATAAGGGGACTTCGAAATTGATGTGGCTCGCCACCGTGCAGCTTGTCCAGACAGGGCTCCTTTCCAAAAGGACCCTGCCTACTTCGAAGTGCCGTGGCCACCTGCGTGCTACTGAAGTGCTGAACATGTATTTCAGCACTTCATTAGTAAACTTCAAAATGGCCATTTGCATAGCCATTTTGAAGTTTTCGGCTAGTGTAGACATGGCCCATAATAAACTCTGATCGCTTCCTTGAAAGGATAGAGGGGCAAGCTGGCCTCTCAGAAATGGAAGGTAGGCTCACCTGGCCAAGAAAGAGTTCCTAGGGTTTATTGTTTCCAGAGCAAGACATGAGCTACCTCTATCTGAATGGTTAAAGAGGTCAGAAGCAAAAGAGCTTTCAAATATGTGGAGCTGGCTTTTATGTTCGAGGGGCGAGAATACCTCTCTCATTGGAGGAACAGCCAAATGAGGCAGCGGGGAGGAATCATTCAGATTTTGTTTTTTTCCTGTTAGCTAGCTGGAGACAAAGGGTTTATTTTGGCACCATCATTGATAACAGTGACTCCTTTAGCATATTTCTTTTCAATCCATTCAGGTCTGCTGGAACCATGCACAGTCAGAGAGGAGCCAGGGCAAGTCAAAAAAATGATCTATTTTAAACACCTGGTACACTTTCCTCTTGGATAAGACTTCCCCTGCCAGATTTTATTTTGAGCAGTGTAACCAGGCTGCAGGCTAGGCCAGTCATGAGCGAAATGCAGATGGAAAGGGCAGGACTAAGGCCCATAGTCTCAAAGATACTTAGGTGTCTAACTCCCATTGAACAGAGATTGAAGTGCATGCTTGATGCACTGGAGACAGTTAACTCTGAGTTCAGGATTCTCACCTGTGACATCTCCCCTGGCATCAGGGCCTAAGGGCAGCAGCTTGTCCTCTCATAAAAAAAGAGCTCCCCTCTAGCACACTGCATATTTGCAGATATCCACTTTATGCACGCAGGTATCTGCATATGCGGATCAGCCAACAGATACAGTCATAGTCTTCCTGTTGCCTAATTCCCCCACACCTGAGAGCAGTGGAGATATCAGAGGCCAGAGCAGAGAACTGTGGTGCATTGTAGGGCACATACAGGACACCGGTGGAGGCTAACAAATGCAAGTTAAAGGTATGCTGCATCCTCACTACCCTTCATTTGGAATTTTAAATTCCAGCTGAACACTGATTTTAAGCTTGATTTTATGGACCACTAAAATTGACAACCAAATGGAATTTACAGTGAGGACAGGAACTTGGAAAAAAATCAGGCTAACTGATTTTAAATCAATTTTATCTCAGTGTAGATACCTTTGGTTTTTCAACTCTCACCTATTCATCAGTTCTTTATACTCAGAGAAGTAGCTGTGTTAGTCTGTTTCCTCACCAAAAAAAGTCATGTAGCACTTTAAAGACAAGAAATAATTCACTAGGTGATGAGCTTTCATGGGCAGTCCCACTTCAGCTCATCATTCTCAGCTGATGCAGCTCCATTTCCACACTGTTTTCCAGACACAAAAATGGCTTTTAAAAAAGCCAGCCATGACAGTGTATGATTTTTAAACACCTGCAGCCTCTGAAATATTTGGTTAAAATTACTTACTGTTGCACATGAAAACAAGTTTGGAAAATGGAGAGAAGTAAAATTTCCAGTAAATACTGGAAAGGGCCTGAAGAAAGAAGAGGACTTGTGTCTTCTGTGCAGGGAAGGTGGGCTTTGTGCTGGTTATAAACAGGATTTGGAGGAGGACTAGGAAAATCTGCAGGCCTACAAGTCTAATGGGTGGGAGCTCCGACTAGGTGGCTGAACAGCATGTGTTCTAGGACAAGGGTGAATTTTCTTCTTCTCAAATACTTGTGGTGCCAGCTTCAAGAAGGTGTCAGGCTTTTTTTCCCCTGGGGTGTTGGGGGGAGTGGAGGGAAGAAGGATTGAACTGAAGGCTGAGAAATAACAAAATATGCCAGCCTTTCACAGAAGAAGGAGGTGATATTTTCTTTTAAGGGCTACTAGTGAGCCATTAGGATAATTGTGAGGTTTACAGACTCTAAAGGAGAGCTCTGCTTTGAACAAAATAGAACTTAAGTTTTGAAACATTATAGGGTCCTCTGAAAAAAGAAATGAAGTGACTTTCAGATCTAAGACATTTCACTGTTTGTGCTGGTGTATTTATTCCACAGTAAAAACAACTATGTAAAAAAAAAAAAAAAAATACATAATTTGACAAAAAGAAGTGGACAAAAACCTAGTATAGGTGGTGTTATGATAGAGAAGTCTGCCTAAATGCAACACTGCTAGCAGCAGCTGTGTTTATATGGAGGAATAAACACATAGGATTAGATTTGGACACCATAACCCTGTCACATTACTCATTAGTTGTACAAATTTAAGTAACTGTTTCGATCATTAATGCTATATAAGCCTTGGCAGGTGTAGCATGAAATGCTTCCAATGAGAATTCTGAGTGAACATTATGACAAGAAAAATAAGACTTGACATCACATAGTAAATTATACAAGTGACTTATTGCTTATGTAAACCCCTAGTACCCCACATTTCCTTACCCTTGAGAGAACTTGGATGTTAAGTTACAGCTCAACCCATTAAGTTTTCATTTCTAATTTAACAGTTGAAAGGCAGGGTGCATATTTTACCACCAGAAAGTGCTCAGAGGCAACTGTACACCCAGTTGACATTTGGTGTGAGAAAAATTACTCAAGCAAAGCTAAAAGAGCAAGCAAGATGAGATTTATCTTGCTTTCCAAAGCATTAGAAGGTAATCATTTTCTTAACATCTTTATTGAAGAATTCACAACATATAATCAGAGGATCAAGTAATAAATCCAAAGAGGTAATATATATATTAACTGTTCCTGCACAGAAATGCTATTAAGTCCCTTTAGTTATGGTTTATTCACTTCCTGGATTTTGGTTGCGAGGCTTTGTACAGAGCAATCAAACAGTAAATGGTCCCTCCTATTGTTAGAGCCATAGTGGTCCGATATAGCAGCTGATCAGGAATGCCTCGTTTTAGATGTACTGGCACCCCATCAGCCTTCTGTGGGAGAAGAAAAACACAGCAAATGAAAAAAGGTTGAGCAGATTATGTCACTGCAAAAAAGCTCCTACAGCAAATATAAAAGTATTGGAGATGGTTGAGGATGAAGGAAAAAAAATCCTACAAACCCTCTATGTAAACTAATCCCAACAAAATTTTGGGTTTCATCCCCTAAATGCAGCAAGGAAAGAGCAGGCTGGTTTTATTTTAAGGGCAGCTGTTTGCTTTTATTATAGGTGCCTGGCCAATTGTAGACAAATATGCTTGGAATATCTTCCAAAATCATCTCTCAAAGCCACTTGACTGAGAAAGAGGACCAACTACAGAACTGAAGAGGATTAGTATAAATCAAATATTGTCCACCAACTCAGTTACACATTTCAAATAACTGCACACTTTTCTTGCATGCATTTTAAAAATCAACCCCCACCCCCTGCACCACTCTCAGAAAAAGGTTGTGAAGTTTATTTTTTTTAAATGAGAACTCCATCTCCTGTTCCCAAAGAACTTCTTAATCCATGGATATAAACGTAACGGCTTTGGAGGACACTAGAGCCTATTCCACAGGTTGAGCAACTGTAAACATTTAAGTGGAGTAATTTTAAGTTGTTTATGAACACCAAACAAGCCACTGATCATGCAGTTTGTTCCCTGCATTCAACAGCTTTGTTGGACCATAATAACTGACCTGAATGCAACAAGCACTTGTAGCAGGGGTTTTAAAAAAAAAAAAAAAAAAAAAAAAAAAAAAGTAGTTTCCCCTTTTCCAGCAGATATCCTGCCAGTACAAGGATGCCTGTACCGTCTCAATGTACTATGAAACCATGAATCCTCACCTGGGCCCTACCATATTCATGGTGATGTTTCCCCCACCCCCCCATAGCCAACTGCCAATTATGGTCTCCCCTTGTGAAATCTGGTCATGTGCTTTTACTCTATACAAGAAGTCTGCAACGCATGGCTCTGGAGATGCATGCAGCTCTAAGGATTTTTGTGGCTCCCTGTGCTATAACTGCACAGTAAAAAAAAAAAATATACCTCTGATTATTTTTTTTTTTTGGTGAATGTCTAAAAGCCAGACAAGTATCAGAGGGATAGTCATGTTAGTCTTGTTTTTGTGGATAAAGGAGTCCTGTGGCAAGTTATAGATGAACAGATTTTTTGGTGCAAAACAAAGTATCTAAACAGCCAATGTTTCAAGATTTGCTAACTCCCCCTAATATGTGCAGTGCATTGTGAGATGGGTCCCCCTTGTTCTTAAAACAAGAGTTACAAAAAGTATGGTTGGATGTCATTTATGAAGAACCATCTCATTCACATATGTTGAAACTCTTGAATTATTGATTTTAAGTAAACAAATATAAAAAATGGCTCTTGCTCTTTGTTTCTGACCTCTGCTCTATACTATAGTGATTTCAGATGGAGACTAGTATTTTCTCAGATGGGGGGGTCCTGACCCAAAAAGGAGTTGTGGGATGAAAGGGGCCCACAAAGTTATTTTAAGAAGGCAGGAGCCTTGCCACCTTTTCTTCTGCACTGATTTCAGAGCTTGGCAGACAGAGATAGGTGGCTGTTGGCTAGGTATGCAGCTCTGCGTGCAGAAGGGTGGCAATCCCATACCACACCCTCCTTACCTCTGCACTGCTGCTCACAGCAGTTCTGCCTTCAGAGCTGGAATCTTGGCCACCAGCTGCTGCTCTCAAGCTGCCCATCTCTGAATGTATCACTGTCACCAGCAGCAGCCTAGAAGCAAGCTTAGTACCACCACCACCCTCTCTCCTCCAATATCCTTGTGACTGCTTCCTCAAACTCCTGTTTGTATCAGGACCCCTAGAATTACCTCACCATGAAATTTCACATTTAAAATATGCTATGACCATGAAATTGACCAAAATAAATAGTGAACTTGGAAGGACCCGAATTATCAAAGCTACAAACGTTATAGAATGTTATGACAAATACAAACCCTTTTTAAGAGTTTCAAATATGAATATCCTTTGGACCAAATGTTGCAGAATTTGACTTATACCAATACATACAGACCCTTTGGTGCGAGCCCACTGATGCTGCTACCCAGGTGGAATGGAGGGTAGAATATAGCCCACTATCTTAACTCCTTTTATTTAAGATTTGCTCGTAAATAAAGCTTTTCTTGCCTGAAACAGCTTTTGGAGGTCTGGCACCTTGTTTTTACTCAAATAAGAAACAGCTGCTGGCGAATCTGAAGCAAGTTTAGTTGGCGTTCCAAAAATCAGAGCTGGTGATTCTGTTGATACCAATGGCTTGAGTCCCTGAAAACAGAGTTTTAGAATTGAGTACCTGGATATTTAACAGCCGAAAAGAATGTACTGCTAATCACATTGCGAACAAAATTACCACAGATGAGAAGGCATTACAGGCAGAAAGTTAGCCTGGCTACATACACCTATACTACAAATAAACTGACAGCCAATTAAAAGATACTGGGGGGATGAATATCAAATTTACAGTTAGTTCTGGCTCAGGATTTGAAAGTTCACTTGCCATTTGTAATTAGAGATGATATAGTAGATTGGCTTAGTTACTGTAGACTAGCTCCACACCACTGTACACTGAGCAGGGAAAAAAATAGCAAGAGAGGCATCAGACATCAACGGGTGCCGAGCCCATGGTTGTTGCTGATGAGTCAACTTTTCATGAGACGAATGCAGTCTCCTGCCCCCCACCCCCAAATCAGTTTTTTTTTTTGTTTTTTTTTTTTTTTAAAAGCTGTTAGCTCCTATTGCAGAAAAAGCCTTCCAAATGTGAAGTTAAGGTCAACTCAAGTAGAGTTTCCCTGAAATGGTTACCAGTCTGCAATACAAGCAGAGTGTCTCAAGACCCAAATTCTACCCTGATCCCCTGCTGTTCAGGCAGTGTAATTCTTCAGATACCTGAGGAGAAAGAGGGGAGAGCAGGACTGATGAACAAATGAAGTGCTGTTGGCAGTGATACACATCTTCATTAAGATGCGGCAATGGGCTGTGGATATGGCTTGAACCATCTCTACTTTTGTATGGGTACAGCAAGTGCTGGTGGATATGAGGGGGACACTTAGGCAGGAATAACCACTTCTTCCAGCACATAGCTGGTACGGCTTCTGCCACTAATCCCCAGCCCCAAAGTCACCCAGACAGAACCATAATTAAAAACCCTTTATTTCGGATCATGTTCTGATTTTATACCATAAATCCTATTTTCTGTACATTAAAGGTACATATTCTGTACATATTCAAAGGTACTGGTCTCCCCAGCTACTATAAGTTAGCCTCTGTTGCATGGAATTAGGTTATGCTTTCATGTGCATGCAGTATGGATGAAATAAATGAAGAAATAATGCAAGACCTGTAATTTATGTGGACACATAACAAAAAAAAAAAAAAACTTAGGGTTACTGCATCTGGGAAGATGAATTTAGTTTTTAAATTCAGATCTATACCAACATGACACAATGAAGTTGGCAAAATGCTGGCCTCCCTGAAGTAAATGGGAAATCTGTAGCCATCTTTACAGGGGCCAGAAGAATAGTCATACTGTCAAGATGAAATATTCATCTAGTCTGGTATCCAGTCTGACAGTGACCAATTCCAGATGCTTCAGAGGGAATGAACAGGTAAGAGATCCACTCCCAGCTTCTGGCAAAAATGAAGCCAGGAACACCATCCTTGCCTGACCTGGCTAATACCCACCACTGGGTCTATCCTCCAGGAATGTTGTTATCTAGTTCTTTTTGAAGCCTGTTACAGTCTTGACCCACAACATTCTTTGGCAAAAGAGTTTCAAAGTTGACTATGCATTGTAAACAAAAAAAAAGCAAGCCACATATTTGTTTATTTTAAGCCTGCTGCCTCTTAAGAGCATAGGGGTCACCAGATGAAGTTGCATTCTAAGGAGGAATTAGCTTCCTTATGACATTTTCCACATTAGTCATAATTTTAGACCTCAAGCATGTCACCCCCCCCCTCTGCACCTCAGTCATCTCTTCCAAGCTGAAGAGCCAGTCTTATTGACCTTCATATGGAAGTCATTCCCAAAGAGTTTGCTGCCTCTTTAAAAAAAGAGATAGTAGGCATTGGAAAATGTTAAGATGTGGCAACCCCATTTGCCCACAATAGTCAAAATACAGATGTTGTACCATGGATTTAGAGAGGCAATATGATATTTTCTGTCTTACAGATAATGATTCCCACCATTATTACCTTGACTGCCACTGCACACTAAAATGATGCTTTCAGGGAACTATCCATGACACCATGGCAGAAAGATCACAGAAACAGCTAATTTAATCCTAACTGTACACCTAAAATGATGAGATCTGTTTTTCCAATGTGCAACGCTTTGCGTTTATCAATATAGCACTTCATCTGCCATTTTGTTACCCTATTCATCTCCAGTCTGAGAAGTGGTAGTGTTCCTACCCTTTGTTTCCTATTCTTTAAAGTTACCAGTTCAGAGGATCTTCCCTCTTAACCCACAGCTTATGTTGCTTAACGGCCTATGGTGAAGAACCTTTCCAAAGGCTCTCTAAGATCCAAGTACAATATACCCATTTGAACATTGATGAAACCCTCAATGATAGACATGATTTTCCTTTTTGAAACCCTATTGGCTCTTCTCCAACAAGTCACGTTCATCTGATAATACTGTCCTTTACTAGTGTTTCAGCTAGTTTGCCCAGCACTGAAGTTAGGCTTAGCAGCCTGTAATTACCATGATAACCTCTGTGGCTTAAGTGCCACATTAGCTATTCTTCAGTCATCTCCCACAGAAGCTAATTGAAACTACAGGTTACACACCACAAGGTCAGGATTTCACCCTTGAGATTTCTGCAGTGCAGTTAGTAATACATAATGGAGGTCATTTTTCTATAAGCCAAACTGGGTAAAAGGCATTCAGCCTCATTCAAAAAAAAAAAACAAACAAACAAACAAAAAACAAACACACCAATCAATTGCAAATATTAGGTTTCAGAAGTACTTGAGTAAGCTATTTGAGAACTGGCTAAAAGTTGTTTTGTGATTGCTCTTGGATGAAAAGATGTTGAAGCAATTCTCAGAAATTTAAAACTCCTAAAGATAATGAAATGATTTTAATCACAAGTGAGAAGACTTATCCATTACCTTTACTGTTATGATGATCAGCATTCAGTGTAATTAAACCATTCAGCACTTTATAGTGAATAGGTTATTAGATCACAAATTTGGAGGTTTCTCCTTGTATTAACAAATTACTTTTCAGTCATCTATAGATTTACTGAAATATTTGTAGCCTTCCTCTATCAAGAGAAATGTAGCATTATAAACATAATGGACACTGCAAGTGGTACAGTCTAACAAACTGAATTCCCATGGAATTCTCTAGGAGCAGATCTACCAAAGGAATTGTTATACCATATTTAGCCAGCTGGTGACTTCCTAAGCCATGAACAGTCCTCCCCACCCTTTACTCTAACAATCTGTTCCCCCCAGCACTTCCTTTTTAAAGTTCAGTTTTCACTGGGAGGAAGCCTTCCCATTTCCCCATACTTACTAGACCCGTCAGGTCCTCCTCACAGAATTATCTGCTTCTTTCCTACATAAGTCTCAAATTTCTACTTATGCTTTTAAGGTCTGTTTTTGCTTGATTATTAGTTTGTAGTACTAATATTTTTATTTAATTCTCTGAAGTCATAAAGAGAAACCATTACTGAAGTCTAAACTGTATGGAGAGTAAGTATACATTAAAAAGTTACTGTGCAAGGAAGGCCAGTCAGATTTTCTATTTTTAATAAACTATGCCAATGTTTAATTCCTTTTGCATAGGAATATTTTACAGTTCATGCTGATATGGGATATCAGCAAAAGATGAGTGTCATTTTTCAAAAATCACAATGTTTCTTTATAAATACAGGAGTATGTGAGCACATCTGACTACTGAATTCACTCAATATGATGGGCCAGATATTTGAGCTTTACCACTCACAAAAGGGAATCTCCCAGTGGCATAACAGACAGCATTTTCCCCACCCATTCTCCTCCCTGAAATCCACACAGGATTTGGGGATCACATGAACAGAGTTAGTAAAGCCTGTGTTCTGACAGTCACAGTCCCTGATAGATTAACAGCAGGAAGTCTGGTGAATTGGAAGAGAAGAAAGAAAAACTGGGAATTCAGGTGAGACAAGGAATGAAACTGACACTGAAGGGGAAACTGATCTGTTCAAGTACACAGAATGAAATGGAACAGTGGGAAAAGACTGGACCAAGGAGCCTATAGAGCAGCGGTCCTTAAAGTGCAGTCCACAGGCTCCAGCCTTGCCCCTCACCTTAGCTCTCCAGCCTGTACACACCCTTTACATTATAGCTGTATATCTTTTTGTAAGTGATCCAGTAGACCAATATGAATAATTTAGAATGTAAATTATTTAGAGGTAAGAGAATGCATTTTATCATTGTGGGTAGTTGTGGTGGTCCACAGAAATGTTTACACTGAGCACCAAAAAGTCTGAGTACCACAGTCATAGGAGGTGACTAGTGGGAAATGCAGGGGGTGGGGGGAGGAACCTATACATTTGAGGGAGTTTGATGAAGAATGCCTCCTAATGGTAAGAGGTAAGACCACCAAATTCAGTATACAGCTTCCTCTTGTCATAACTTACAGCAATGTAAGGGTTTGTTAGTGACAGGAGAATGGGATGTGTCTGGAATGGGATTGTTTTTCAAAAGACAGAATAGTCAAAGCAAATGCAGTCCTCAGAACTGAGTGGATGTTGAAAGAGAATGAACCTGACTTAGAACTGCTTCTCAAACTTGGGGGGGGGGGAGGGGAAGCCACCACACTTTTTTTGAGTAGTGCGTGTTTTGTCACAGCTGAGTCAATATTTAAGGCTTGACAACTAGAAGAAAATATTATTGGAAGCCAAATTGACTATAGCCCTTTCTGATAAAGCATAGCAAGCTATAAGTTTATAGGGATGAAGAAAAATCCACAATGGAATTTCCATTTTAAATTACTACTAAAAAATTAAATGGAAAAATTCCTTTAAGAAATCTAAAAAAAGTCACAATATTTTTAAAATATGATCATTTACAGAAAGCATGGACATTGTCCTTGTTTTAAGGAAAGGAAAAAAATACAGAAGCAAAATTTGAGTTAAGGACCCAAGCAAAGCTGGGTAAATCTGTTATTAGATAAAAAAAAATTAAGTTGCACAAGTTACAGAATATTTTGAATTTGGGCCAGGGTAACGAATTAAGGGTGTACCATATCCAAACTGATTATAGTCATGTGGCCTGATTAAATCTTTCATTCTGCAAAAGTATCCAAAGTGGTCTTCCAACACCCATCATTTAAAAAAAAAAAAAAAAGCAATGAACACAATTGTGTACTTAAACACTTCAAATTCAACTGAATAGCGTCCATTTTTCAGTTTCAATGTTTTACTATGCACTCAAAGAAGTCTTTACAAGAGCTTCTGAAGCTGCCACTCTAGGACTTAGTCAACATGATAAAGATAGAACTTTAGGATGAAATTGTGTCATTTGCCCACAGCCTCATGCTACTCACATTTTAACAACACAGATGGTGTTTAGAAAGTGAACTTTAATATGCAACAAATCCACCAAAAGTGGATAACTCACTCAAAATGAGTTCAATTGAGGGGAGAGGGAAGATACATTGCTGGGGGGCGGGGGCCCACACCGGGGGAAGTTAGTATTACAGAATGTGTTAAGATCTAGTGATTTCATAAAAGCCTTTTTCTTAATATACATTTTAAAGAACTATTTGTTAAGAGCTTCATTCCAGAGGCTGAGCATAAACTATTAACTGAGATTACATCTACATTCTGGCAAAGCTAATGCCTGTGCATCCTTAAGAAGGAATCCTTTCTAATTGCTGTTTGCTCATTTGTCAAGTTAGTGACAGTCAAGTTTTCTGACTACAATGTTTCACAAAAAACAGGAATATCAACACTTGTCTAAACTAGGAAATTTTTGCTGGTACAGAAGTGTCACAGAAGTGATTCTATAACTACAACAGCTAAGCCAGGACTAAACACCCAGTGCTCTAGACTACCATCTTCTCCCAAGCAAGACCTGTTCTGAATAGCACTCCAATAGTCTAGTACTACTCATGGTTTGGGCCTAGAGACCCTACTATCTTCAGTGATCTTAGAGACACCCCCCCCCCAATTAATGCCACAGCAACCTCTCCTTATCAGCACAGAGCATCAAGTTTAGTGTAATTGCTAAATGTAGCAGGAAATCAAATGTATTTAGTTACCAACCAGCGAGAATCTCTCTCAGAAAGTTACTAAAGGACAAGTGCAAAACAATTAAAATCAATTACTTAAATCAACATTTTGTGCCTGGAGTTTTGTTTAAAAAAAAATCAAATCAGTGATTTAAAATAGCTTTGATTTAAATCCACCCATAGTGCATCAATTCACACTTAGCTCATAATTGGAAAGTATTTTTAATAAAAAAATCTTGTTTCACAAAAGTTGATGTCAGAGGAGTTATTCCTGCTTGCCCAGAATGAGGGAGTTTTTTCAGGCTTTGTTTGTGCTATATTTGACTGTATGTGCAAATCTGAGTACACCATGGACACCAATATAGCATACCTTAACAAGAGTAGAAAACCTCAAGCAAAGAAAAGGTGAGCACTCAAAGATAATAATTCAACCTTTCCTCTTCTGATTTAAGTGAAAACAGATCAGAACTCTTCATAGTTAATAAAAAAATTCTGATGTCTACATTTGAGAATTATGGCATCTGGGTTTGAAGAGAGACCAGTGAGTATGCACACTTTCACTAAGGCATCAGCTGTACTTCAAAGTAACATTTCAGTGGGCACCAGCAATGTTCCCTCTATTTTTTTCCATGCAAGTGAAGAATGAATGTTGCTGTGTGCACCAAGGTATATGCAGCAGAGCACCACCATTAGAAACATGTGCTACCGGCTATAGGCACTCTGCTAATCAGGCAGGCAGGCATTTGAATTTCTTCTGGGCAGCCGGCCATGTGCTCAGCTTAAGGGGCAGGCTAGTCACATCGCAGCACTTTGTCTGATTGCACACACGAGGCAAACTCGTGGCTGACGCCGAACAGGGTTTTTTTTTTTGTCTCCATTTGCAGACAAATGGCAGTAGGCACGTTTGGCTAGCAGAAGCGAAAGTGAGTTGCTCAAGCAGTGTTACGTTTCCACTACAAACAAGGTGTATGACCCTCCCACCACTGAAAGACAAACCAAGCCCATTTTACGCGCGGGTAAAGGCCGCAGCCGGAAGGATGAGGTGACTCGCTCAAGGTCACACAGCAGCGACCAGGAGCCCGGAGAGGAGACGAACACAGCACCCTGAGGGCATCACTTCCTACCAGACACCGCGGCACAAGCCACATAGCAACGACACACACCCGGCCCCTTAAAATCTGCCCGCAGTAAACCAGCTCCAGGGCCTCTTCCGAAGCCTGAGCCGGCAGGCGGGAAGGCGGCCGCGGCGAGAACTCTGGCCGCGCAGAAAGGTCACTCCTCTCCCGTAGCAACCGACCCACAGAAGTCTGCCTGCTCGCCCGTCCGGTGAACGTCGCGCGCACCACTGAGGGGAATGTCCCTCCCTGAAGTCCGTAGGGAGAGGCCGGCGCCAGCCACACGCTCACCTGCGGGGTGTAGGCGGCGGAGGCCGCCGCCCCGACCAGCTTCTGGGTAAAGCCGTTGAATTTATAATACATGGCGCCGGGCTCTCTGCACGCGCCCGGCCGCCCGCGACACGCTCCGAGAAAGGATCCTCCTCTTTCCGGAGGTTCCTGGGCCTGTAGGACCCCGGCCCAGGGAGCCAGTTTTGTAGAAGACCTCGCCAAGCGCCTGTCGTACAGGCCCAGAAACCGGCCAAAAACGGCGCCTAGAAGACTTCAGTGCTAAAGGCGAGGCCTTCTCGGATTGCGGGAACAGAAACGGCCCTCGCGTTCTTTAAAGAGCGCTGACAGGGGGTGGCAGTCGCCAATCAGGCAGCTGCTGGGCAGTCTGTAGCCTAATACGCCTGCGCAATTGAACTCCGGATGTGAGATTACAACCTTTGGCTCTCTGCCTCTGGGGGAAAGGCCCAAGAGCCAACCAATAAGCGACCGAGCGTCATTGAAACTCCGCCTCCGCATAACAACTGTTGCTAGCCGGGAGACGCGTTCTGTGCCACGTGTCTGCTGGCAACGGAGCAGAGAAGCTGTAGTCGGGGCTGGATCGAGAGGGCGCTGGGCTCTGAAAGGAGTTAACTGAGAGGGGAGGTGACGCCCCCGACCCTCATCGAAGAAGGGGCGGGCGAGGGGAGTCCCTTCCACCTTGCGGGGCTGAGCGTCCATCTTTCTTCTTTTTTGACAACATGCATCTGACGAAGTGGCCCTTTGCCCACAAAGCTTATGCTCCAGAAAGGTGCCACAGGACTTCTAGTCATCTTTCTTCTGAGCGTCTCAGCAGGATTTACTGTAGTTCGAGGGATAATGACCTGTGGGTGTGTCTCTGCACCTACTTCTGAAATACCCTGTCCAGTGGTTATATAGTTTTCACTTTTATTGCTCTGCCATGGTTGTTGCTACCAGCAGACAATGCCAGTATTACAGAGAACTCGTGTGTAACAAGTGCTGTGGTAATTATGGGTGTCTGGTATGCCTGGTATTACTTTATTGAAGGAACAGAGTTAAAAACAGTAGAGGAGTTCAAGTACCTTGGCAGTGTGATAGCCAATGATGGCTCCCTTGACAAAGAAATCAGTGCCAGAATCTGCCAGGCCAGTCGGGCACTAGGATGTCTGAAAGCACGAGTGTTGAATCAGCACAATATCCAACAGTCCACTAAACTGAAAGTGTACAATGCTGTAGTCCTGACCAGTCTCCGGTATGGCTGTGAAACCTGGACCTTGTACAGAAAACATATAAAACTGCTGGAGCGCTTCCACACATGCAGCCTGAGGTCAATACTGCACATTCGATGGCAGGACAGAGTTACGAACCTGGAAGTCCTGGAGAGAGCAGGAACCACAAACATTGAAGCCATGATTCTGAGAGCCCAGCTTCGGTGGACAGGGCATGTCATATGAATGGAGGAGTCAAGAATCCCTAAGCAACTCCTCTATGGCGAACTATCCCAGGGCAAAAGAAATCAAGGCAGGCCTCGCAAGAGCTATAAAGACTGCATGAAGGCCAGCATTGCCCATGCTGGTTTAAAACCAGATCAGCTAGAGCACCATGTAAAAGACCAATCAGGGTGGCGTGCTCTCGTATTACACGCATATGACAACTTTAAAGAGCGGCGACGCATACACCTCATTGATGGTCGGGAGAGGAAGAAAGCAACAACAGCAGCAGCCGCACCAACAGAGCCAGGACAATTCCCTTGCCGCCACCATGAATGCCCATGCTGTTCAAAGCTTGGATTCCTCAGCTACATATGAGTCCACAACCGATGAGCCAGTGCAAGCTCAAGACATCATCGTTGGACACAACGGACTACCTACAAATACAGATACAGACTTTTGTTAATTATACAGAATACATCTTTTATTTCCTGTTAGAAGTTTGGACACACAAACAGTTTTGTTTCTTGAAGTTTAACATGTTCTTGCTTTCCTATTTACCAAACAATTCCTGCCTCACCTCACCAGGCACACAATCTTTTAAGTGGAAATGAAATCTAAACTGCAGTTTGTTTTGTGAATTTCCTTGCTTGTGAAGTTGAGCGTGATGAGATTTTTGTCTGAATGAATTTAATCCCCCCTCAAAGCTGTGACAGCTTTGGAATGGGTAAGGCCTAGTTAATAGCTGTTCAAGCTTCCCCTATACTAGCCAACATCATGCCTCGGCTCATACTGACAGGTTATTTCAGCCTCCAAGTCCATTCAGGGGTTGAGCTAAAGCCCATTGAAATCAGAAATACTCAGGTCCGGAATCAGTAGCAGCGAGGATCTAAGTACCTTTTGAAGGTCTGAATCTTAGTCCTTGTCCGCGCTGAGATTATCAACAAAAATGCCAAATGTGACTGTGCTTTTGTTGACGTGCATATTTATATAGTGAGAGGTAAAATTGTTCCCCTAGCTCCTCTTATCATACAATAAAGTATCACTTGATAACTTAGACTTTGGTGACCTGGATCAGATTCACTATGATTTCCTAAAAGTGAATTCTTTATCCAATTATCAGTCTTCAGAGCCATCTAGTCACCCAATTTATGGATTTCTGAAAGTTCTTTATACAAACATTTTTGTTTATAAAAACCCATAAAAGGTATTATTACCATGGGTTGCGTAGCAATTATATGAACATCTTTTTCTAACTCAAACTGCGAGAGATATAATTTCACAGGAGATGCATCAAGAGACAAAGGAAACCATTTACCAGAAGAGGTTCAAAAGATAAAATTCCACCACCCACCTATGTGTACCCCTAGCTTGAAATAAGTTACACAATTTGCATTGAATAAATTGTATAACTTATTTTGAGGGGTCTTATTTCGAACCCAGTGCAGGCTACACTGCACCCGAGTTCAAAATAAGCTCTTACGTTGAGCTTTCTGGGAACCTTCATGTGATGAGGGTTAGTGGGAACGAAACACCACTTGAAATAGCTGGGCTATTTCATGCATGCGGTGTTTGGCCTTGTGGTTCCTATTTCAGGATACAAATGTATCCTCAAATAGAAACAATAATGTAGCCTTAGCCTATGTGTTTTATTGTCTTTATGGCTTCATAATTTTGGGTCTGATGGCAAGAATGGTGACTTGTTTGACACTACCCGCACCCAAACTACAGGGGTATATTCTGCAAAATAAGGCTGATGGTGTTAGCTTAGAAAGCCCTTCTGTAGACTGAATTTACCCTTCACCTGTGGAAGGAGGGTTTTGAGTTAGATACAGACATGGCTCTGAGAGACCACTGTTCCTGCCAATGCATGCTCTCAAGTAGCTGGGGGAGCGGTGCCTGGGGAGTAACTTTCAACCCCACAGTACAATAAGTATGTGGTAACGCCACAGGTTGTAAAGTAGACTGCATTAGGGAAAGAGACCGAAGCTGATGTGTAATAGGAACCATGAGGGAACTGTGTTTTCTAAGTGTTATACAGGTGGCTGTGAAATCTTAGTTTTTAAAATCACAGCATGAAATGAAACCTAACCTTGTTTCACATGGGACTTCTTCTTACACTAGAGAGGAAACACTCATTGGCAACTTTGGTTACTTCAAAGAATAATTAGGAGGAAATGATTTGCCAGTGTTTGTACTGTGAGCAATCATTTATATTTGCTTGTGACAAATTAGGAGGTGAGAATAAATTTAAAATGTAGAATGGGTATAAAGAACTAAACCATATGGTTCTACGGTGGAATGCTGACTAGGACCACAAATTATGTTCGCTTTTATCTCTTCTAAAAATATGGGGCCCATTCTGACTCCTGTTTAAGTCAGTAGGGGTAAATATATTGCATTATATTAGAAAGTACTTTGGGTCCTATTCATGTTTGTTTATATTTGAATTAACTATAGCATCCAATATAATATAATATATAAGTCCTTGCCAGATGTATTAAATCTTCATGGCAAGCTCTTCCATGTTGTCCTAAGAATGCTTTGTCTGCTCTCGCACATTTCATCTTTGGCTTTGTTAGCTGCATTGTCCCAGAGAGGAAGGGCTGTGTAAGCAGGTCCTGGATGAAGATATGGTAACTGGTGGGATTTAGTGGATTTGTAGATCAGGATCTAATCCTTGGACTGACAGTATTATTAAAGTAGGAGTAAGAGAAGGATCGGAGAACAGGTATACTGATAATCAATGCCACTGTAGAGGCTGAGAAAAGCTTTCTTGTCAAAGTAAGCCTCTGCTTTCCATCCACCAGTAAGCCATTCTAGTAAAAATATTTGAGAGTAAACCAGGATTTTTCCCAAGGAAGGCCACTGGAATGAAAACCAGTCTTTGTCTTTATCTGGTCTGTTCAAGGGTTTAGCCTCAGAGAAATTGGAAGAAAAGGGGAATTTTTGTTTTACCCTGGAATGGAGAAAATAAGAGACAACATGATAAAAGTATATAACGTAATGTATGAGAAAAGAGAGATCAGAATCTTCTGCTCTTTGTTGGTTTCAAAAAGAACCAGGGGACATTGAATTAAATTGAGACATGGCAAGATCAAACCTGAGAAAAGGAATATTTTTCTATGAAGTTTGTAAATTGAAGTGTGGAACTCAGTGCCACAGGATTTCATTGAGACCACAAATTAGCAAATTTCAAAACCCAATTGGATGTTTAGGTGGATAACGAGACTATTTAGCATTAGAGCAGTTAATGCAAATAAAACATTTTAGAACATTGAAGAGAAAAAAAATCTCAGACTTTGAACCAATCTCTGTTAGGGTTTTGGAGAAGACATCCATGGGACAGATTATTGCACATCTGCCTCCTGTCTGGTTCCTGTTTTTTCGTTAGAGGTCTCTGGTGCTGGCCCTGATTGGAGACAGAATGGTACACTAGATGGACCATAAACCTAATCTAATATGGTCATTCCTCTGTTACTGTGTTTGCATTCATTTTGGTTTGACATAGAAAGACCATTAGGACCATACTTTCTAAGATTAATTATCTTTTTCACTCATCCACACAACAGCTATCCCTTCAGTCTGTCATGTTTTTATAGCGCTCTGTTTTGATGTTTTAAAGGTAAAATAAAAACAATGTTAAAAACATCTTTTTTTCTCTGCTGAACAAATTACTTAATGAATCAAACCTTAACATGCTGAGTATTATTTCAGCACAGATGCTTGTAACTCAAACCCTGTGAATCTGCCCATGTGCTCTGTTCTTGAATTGCAGAGTACAAGTGAGTGGGTGGATTTAGAACATAAAATTGCTCTGTGCACTCATGTTTTGTTTATGCAGCAATCATTTCTAAAAGGTTTAAATTGGAGCTTTTTAATGTGTGTGTGTGTGTGTGAGTGAGAGAGAGAGAGAGAGAGAGAGACAGACAGAGAGAGAGTGAGAGAGAGAGAGAGAGATGGATGGATGAACCACACATAATATCAACCAACCCAGAAGGTATTCTTTAAAGACATGCTCTAATTTTAAAACTGCAACATTAAAACAGTCTACCTACACATTTATAGATTATCAGAAAAAACAATTTAGCTCTATGTACAGAACAGTGAGCCAATGGAGTAGCAGGGTTTTTTTTTTTTTCCCCAAAGTGCTTCTGAATTTCCTAATGCTTTACTGCTGTTATTTGCTGGGCATGGGCACAGGTGGTGTACTGAGCAATACATTCTTCAATCTGTAATTGTCAAGGAGCAGTTTTCTGTTCAACAGTCTTAACACCATTAAAAATGATGAAAATCTAGACATGGTGTTTAATCTTGAACTAATTCAAAACACACAACTGAGGAAAGTCTTATATTACTGGATTACATAAATATGGCCAAAATGTATAATGTCTGTCTGATCTTGGCCCATAATTTTTAGGTGGAATTTTTTGGGGGGAACAATGTGGACGGGTGTGGCAAAATAGCAGTTTGTCTCCCTTTGTATTCACTGAATGCATTCAGAATTAATTTTCTTTTGATTATTTTCTGTATCCTGGGCATTTTTCCTTTACTTGAGGCTTCCATGGTGCTGAGGTAGAATGACCGGTACTGGGTGTTCTTAAATATGGACATATCACAGTTTTTTTAAGAGATTATTTCTCTGTAATATTAATTACTTAACAAAAAAACTACAAGTCACAATTAGCAGTAAAATGTCACATACTATTAAAGCTCCAGGTGCAAATAGCTTATAATAAATGGTACATTTACTATTTTGGTTCTTTTATAATTGCTTTTTATCAGACAGGGTAGCCATGTTAGTCTGTATCCGCAAAAATAACGAGAAGTTCTGTGGCACATTATAGACTAACAGATTTTGGAGCATAAGCTTTGTTCAGATGAAGAGGGTCTTTGCCCACAAAAGCTTATGCTCCAAAGTAGCTGTTAGTTTATAAGATGCCACAGGATTTCTTGTTGTAATCATTTTGTGTTCTCTACATATTTCTAAACTACAAAACTGGAGTTGGATTTTCATTTAATTTTATTTTTCCAGCAAGCAAACATTGGTGTAAAGAGAGAAACTGAATGCCACATAATTCAGTGTATGTTGCCATTAAGAATTTTACCAGAACAAATATAATCGTGAAATAATTGAGCAAAGTTTCATTTCATAATGTGCTTTTCTTTCAAGTGGCCACTTTGGAAATAGAGCACCAAACAGCTTAATCTTGCTGCCTTTGAAGTCAATGGGAGTTGTGCTCTTGCCATCAGTGGCAGCAAAATTAGCTCCAAACTTTCTATGCATTTTTGCATACTAGCAGTGTGAGATATTGCCCTCCACTTCCCTAAAGAGCTAGGTATGAAAATACCAGGCTCCTCATGCTGTTTTCCCTATATCATTCAATTGGTGATGAAGAGTGAAGGATAGCTATCTGACACAAGAAGTGTGTAGGAAACAAACAGGGCAGAAATGGTTTTGTGCAGAGAACCAGGATAGTCAATTGATGAGACTGTTTTCTTGCCCACACTGAGTGAAGCACAAATAATAAATAAGCATACATGATAAAAAGTAAATTACTCAAGATTTAATCACATAAATTGTTGTTTGAAATGGGGGGGAAGTTTGATTTTTACATGGAAGGAGCAAAAATTATATCCTAAACAGAGAGCTATCCCAGGCTACTGCTACACTCTAGGGCAGTGGTGAGCAAACTTTTTGTCGGGCCCCACTTTTCATCCCTGCAATTAGCAGGCCCCCCACAGCCTCTCTAATGTAATCCAAACAGATGGAAATTTTGGCTATGTTCATTTGAAAAATAAAGCAAAAACCCTTTTAGCATGTGAAAGAAAATACGTATGTAGATTGGAAAAAACTTCATTAATTGGTATATAAATGGGAATACACATACATAAAAACAGTAACCTATTTCAACATTGTTAATGAGATGGAAGAGCCTGAGACCTAGCAGCTGTTTGTGCTATGTCCCCCTTACAAAATTTCACACACCCCCGAGGAGGCCTGCCCCTGCTCTCAGGATTACTAGAACTCTGCTGCCATAACTCCAAAGTGCTGATGCCACCTACAGTAAAAGAACAGAAAGATTTTTTTTCTATCATTGTAGGAATGCCACATCCCTGAGCCACTGTAACTAAGTCAAGAGAAGCATTCCTCCATTCACCTAGCTTCATCTAGGCCAGGGGTTAAGTCGGGATAGCTACTGAGTCAGTGTTTTCTGTAAACTGTACGCTTAGTCAGCCACTCAGGAGAGATTCAGATGCCACCCAGCTGCTTAGCAGAGTAGCCAGAGCTGGCAGCAGCATGTGTTTCTACTGGTGGCGCACATCCACACATGCATCAGTTCACAAAACATTTATTTTGCACATGGTTGGAAGACATTCGTGGGAACATTGACTGGAGTGGGAACTTTTTGCTATGGTGACCTGACGTGTAGCTCAAACCGAACCGTGCCTGTGTGTGAGAGGCAGTAGAGGTAGGATGGCCGTTTTAGATTGTGAGACTCCATCAGGAGTGGAGCTATAATTCCACACATGGTTGGTTACGCTGTCTTTTGGCCCACTTCTGGGACTGTGGCTGTAGATGGCCCTGTGCTGCTCAACATATTTATGAGCAATCTGGAAAAAGAGATATGCAGTGAGGTTGCAAAGTTCGCAGACGGTACAAAATAACTGAGGATAACTAAGTCCAAAAACTGGGGACAAAATGGAACATGAAATGCAATGTTCATAAGTGCAAACAAATGCTCAGTGGCAAACATAATCCTGTGATATATACAAAATGATGGGGTCTAAATTAGGTGTTGCTACTGAAAAATAGAGATCTCAGAGTCATTGTGTATTCTTCTCTAAACATGTTGGCTCAATGTGCAGTGGCAGTCAGAGAAGCTCATGGAAGCTAGGAACCACTAGGGAAGGGAAAGATAAGACAGAAACTATCAAAATGCTTCTTTTTAAATCCATGGTCCACCCACACTATGAATACTGCATGCAGTTCTGCTTGCTGCAAGAAAGAATAATTGGACGTACATGTCTCCTAGAGCTGAAAGGGGCCTTTAGTTGAGGCCCCTGCCTTCTTGGCAGGGTCAAGCACCATCCCTGATGTCTATTTGTCTTGGTCCCTTAATGGGGTCCTCAAGGAGTGAGCTCACAACCCTGGGCTTAGCAGGCTAATACTCAAACAACTGTGCTATCCCTCCCCAGGTCAATGCTGGAAAAGATACAAAGAAGCACACCAAAATTATTAGGCATGTGACAGATTCCAAATGAGGAGAGATTAAAAAGATCAGGACTAGTGTTCATCTTAGAAAAAAGATGACTAAGGGGGGATATGAGAGAGTTTTATAAAATCATGAATGGTGTAGAGAAAGTGAATAAGGAAGAGTTTTTTCATTTCGTGGTATCATAGAAGATTAGCATATGATGAGACCTTCGGAGGTCGTATAGTCTAAGCCCCTGCTCAAAGCAGAACCAATCCCAACTAAATCACCCCAGCCAGGGGTTTGTCAACTCCTTAAAAACCTCTAAGGATGTAAATTCCACCACCTCTTTAGGTGACCCCTTAGAGCTTTGCCACCTCCAAGTGAAATAGTTTTTCCTAATATCCAACTTAGACCTCCCCCTTTGCACCTTTAGTCCATTGCTTCTTGTTCTGTCATCTGCCACCACTGAGAATAGCCTAGCTTTGGGGTGGCCAACCTTTTTGCCTTGGTGGCCACATAGCAAGTTTCTACATGGTCCAGGGTCCGAACACAAAATAGCCCCAAACCAGCCCTCCATTCCCAGGCTTAACCCCTCTCAGCCTCAGACCAGTCCCTATCCCCAGGCTTAAACCCTCTATCCTGCCCCCATCCCGAGGATTAACCATGCTCAGCCAAGGAGCTCCTCTGTGGCTACCACCTCCCCATTTCTCAGTGCAGCTCCAGCAGAGGCAGACCTGGCCGCCCCTCCTCCCAGCTCTCCTGCTCACTTCCCCTACCTGCAGTGTGGGCAGTGCCCTGCCCTGCTGCCACTGAAATAATGGAACTAAATTGAATTGGTTTAATGGCTGGATCCCTCCCGCTGCCCTGCTGGCTGTTAAACCAGTTCAATTTAGTTCCATTGTTTCAGCCACAGCAAGGCAGAGACCCATAAGTGGCTCCTTAAAGAGCCACATGTGGCTCCAGAGCTGCAGGTCCCCAACCCCTGCCCCAGCCTGACTATACCCCATGCCCCATACTCTCACTTTGGCTGGCTTGGGTAAAATGGTGCTGCTGAAAGGTTTCATGGCTCGGATAAAAAAGGCTTTGTGGGCTGGGTTCTGGACTGTGTACCACATGTTGGTCACCCCGGCCTAGTGCCATCCTCTTTAGAAACCCCTTTTGGGTAGCTGAAGTCTGGTATCAACTCCATACCTGTCTCATTCTTCTCTTCTAAAGACTAAATAAGTCAGATTCCCTCAGTCTCTCCTTATAAGTCACGTGCCCCAGGGCCCCAATAATTTTCATTACTCTCTGCTGGACTCTCCAATTTATTCACATCCTTTATATAGAGGGGAGCCCAAAACTGGATACAGTGCTTCAGATGTGGCCTCACTACAGCCAAAAATCACTTCCCTTGATCTGCTGGCAAAACTCCCACTAATGCAGCCCAATATACTATTAGTCTTTTTAACAACAAGGGCACATTGACATATCTATCTTTCTATCTACTGTAATCCCCAGGTCTTTTTCTGCAGAACTGCTGCTTAGCCAGTGGGTCCCAATCCTGTAGCAGTACTTGGAATTCTTCCATTGTAAGTGCAGGACTCTGCACGTGTCCTTATTGAACCTCATCAGATTTCTCTTGGCCCAATCCTTCAAATTATCTTGGTCACTCTGGACCCTTCCTCTGTTTTCCAATGTATCTACCTCTCCCGCCAGCTTAGTGTCATCTGGAAGCTCGCTGTGGGTGCAATCCATCCCCTCATCCAGATCATTAATGAAGGTGTTGAACAAAACCAACCACGGGACTGATGCCTGGGGCACTCCTCTTAATACTGGCTGCCAATGGACATTGAGCCATGAGCGGGTTGTACCAGATGATTTGCCCAGCTGTCTATCCATTTTGTAATCCATTCCTCCAACCCATACTTCTTTAATTTTCTGGCAAAAATACAGTGGAAGACCATATAAAAAACTTTGCTAAAGATGAGGTATATTATGACCACCATTTCCCCCATATCCACAGAGCTAGTTATCTCATCATAGAAAGCAATCAGGATGGTCAGGCATGACTTGCCCTTGGTGAATCCATATTGATTGCTCCTGATCACCTTACTCTCCTCTGATTGCTTCAAAATGGATTCCTTGAGGACCTGCTCCATGAATTGTCCAGGGATTGAAGTGAGGCTGACCAATTTGTCATTCCCCAGATTCTCTTTCTTCCCCTTTTTAAAGATGGGCAGTACATTTGCCTTTTTTCCAATCATTCAGGACCTCCCTTCAATTGCCATGAGTTTTCAAAGACAATGGCTAGTGGCTCTGCAATCACATTAACCAAGTCTCTCAGCACCCTTGAATGCATTAGATTTGGCCCTGTGGACTTGTGTATGCCCAACTTTTCTGAACAGTCCTTTACCTGTTCTTTCACTTCTGAGGGCTGCTCAAATCCTCTCCACACCGTGCCTCCCATTGCAGCATTCTGGAACTGACCTTGTCTCTAAAGATCAAGGCTCAAAAAAAGGAAAATAACAAAAACAAACAAAAAAAAAGCACTGGGTACTTCAGCTTTTCCTCATCATCTGTCACCAGGTTGCCTCCCCCAGTCAGAAAGGGTTCCACACTTTATCTGACCTCCTTCTTGTTGCTCACATAACTGTAGAAACCCTTCTAGTTCCCTTCACATCCCTTGCTAGCTGTAACTTTAGTTGTGCTTTGACCTTCTTTATTGCACTTCTACATGCTTGAGCAATATTTTTAAACTCCTTCCTAGTCATTTGTCCACGTTTCCACTTCCTCTAAGTTTCCTTTTTGTATTTAAGCTTGCCAAAGATTTCTCATAAGCCAAACTGGTCACCTACTGCATTTGCTATGCTTTCTGCGCCTTGGATGATTTGTTCCTGCAGCCTCACTAAAGTTTCTTTAAAATACAGCCAGCTCTCCTGGACTCTTTTTACCCTCAGATTAATCTCCTGGTGGATCTAGTCCATCAGTTCTTTGATGGAGTCAAAGTCTGCTTTTTTGAAGTCCAGGGTCTGTATTCTGCTGCTCTCCTTTCTTCTTTTCATTGTATAATACAAGCACCAGGAGTCAGCCAATGAAATTAACAGGCAGCAGGTTTAGAACAAAAAGAAGTATTTTTTCACACAACTCCCAGTCAACTAAAGAAGACCAAAATTATAACAATCTTCAAAATAAGAATTAGACAAGTTCATGGAGTATAGGTCCATCACTGGTTATCAGCCAAAATGGTCACGAATGCAATCCCATGGTCTGTGTGCTCCTAAATTTCTCACCGGAGATAACTGCTGGAGAGGGACACAATTTTTTTTTTTGGGGGGGAGCGCAATGGCCATGTGACAACCTGCCCTCACATGACTCCTCCCTATGCCACCCCCTGCCCAGGGAAGGCTGTCCCTAGGAGGATGTGGGGCCCAAACCCCATTCCAGTCCCCATCTTCTCCTACCCCTGGCCTGCTCCCTGTGCATCCCTTCCTATGAGCCCCACCCCTGCTCTACTCCCACCATACTTCTTCCTGCCACTACTCCAGCCCCACTCCGTCCTCCCCCAAGCACTCTCCCAGAAGTGATGTGGCCTGTAGGACTAGTGGGGGGCTTGGCACCAACAGCTGGGTTGCTTGTCATGCACTCACCAGTCACAGCAGGAAGTGGAGCAACTCAGGCCCAAGCTGCTCTGCTCCCCTGGTTCCCAGCTGCATTACTCTACTTTCCAATGCTGCCTGTGAGTGAGGGGTTGTTCCATCCCTTTCCACAACCCCTTCCCTGAGTGACCTGGCTGGGAGCTGGGGAAGCAGAGCGAGCTGGATCTGGGCCACTTCGCTTCCCACTGCTGGTGAGTGCAGGGATGGACCCAACCCCTGCTACTGGTACCAGGTCCCCTGCTAGTCCTCCAGGCTACCCTGGGCCCTACAGTGCCCCCCAAAGTCCAGAGGCCAGGGCATTTTCCCCAAACCATTCAATGGATGGAATGGTTCCGGCACCAGCTGCCTTTGGGGGGACATGTAACGCTGCATGTGGGGCCATGGTGTTTGTCAGGCATGTGACCCTTTCTGTCCCTGCTCCCCATGCATCACCTCCACTTCTCACTGCCAGAAGCTGGGTCAGGACTGCAAGGAATGGATCATGCGATAATTGCACTATTCATTCCCCCTGCAGCATTTGGCACTGGCTACTATTAGAAGACAAGATCCTGGGCTAGATGGTCCCAAGCCAGTCTGGCTGTTCTTATGTTCTTAGAACACAGTATAATTCAGAACTTTGCCTCTCAGCGGGTTGCTAACATAGTATTTGCATACAATTGTCTTTGCTTCTATTATTTCTAGCCTATTGCTTTCATAAGGAGCATATTCTCCAAGTTTAGCCAACAATAAACAGCATTTTAAGTTGGTTTCTACTTGCCTCAATTTAAAGAAAACAGGTCACACCTAAAGCAGTAATGAAATTTCTACACTCCTATAAGAAACTGTCCTAGTTTATAAATGGTTCTCTTAGCTAATGGTAATTTGTTATATGAATCATTTTGTATGTCAAAAATAACATTATGATAATTAACTACCATCATAAGATCAGTGTCTCCAGCTTTGCAAATAAATGAATAACATTGCCTTCAAATTTATTCTCAATAAGTGTATTCCTCTAGTGCCAGGAGACCATTACCTTATGATAACACCATTTATAACTGACTTCATCTGCTAATTAGCTTCTCTACAGCGTGGCTTAGCCTCAATGACATCTCATACAAAGTGTAATCATACTAGTTTATCCTGTTTACAGGTGGGAAAACTAAGATGGCTTGGGATGAATGAAGTTTTTTGAATTTCTTGCAAGATTCTTGCCTCACGTCACTGAATGGAAAATAAATGTCATTTACAGTGTGACAAGAAAACATTAATTCAAACAAGATGATCTCAGGCATCCAGGTTTTGGATGATTTGCTCTTGGTTGCTAGGGTTACCATGTAAAAAAAGAGGAAACCCCCAAGATCAAGTGTATCTGTATCAGTATCTACCAACTCACCTTGTATTAATGTACTATATATACTATAACACATTAATACAACTTGAGTTGGTAGATACTAGTACAGATACACTCCCGCTTATGGCTGTCCTCTTTTTTAAAGTTCAAAAATGGTAACCCCAGTGGCTGTACTGGGTATCTTCACTTCATGGCTTTAGCACTCTTATTCTGTTCGTGACTCTGATGCAACGTGCTTGTGGCCAATCTACTCAACAAACAGTGCCCATTTTAGTGCAGCAGAGAGCATTCAGAAGTCACAAATATAAAAGGATTCTTTTATTTCGGCCATTGGATACAGACAGACCCAGTAGTTCTCCTTGGTTCTCTATTACCAGGATTTACAATTACAAGCTGCGCTGTCTAATGCTAATACACAGTCTCTCCCCAGAATTAAAAGTCACGAGACTGCTGACTATACCACAACACAGATTGGCCATAACTGTGTTTCAGTCATGTCTGTGAATTATGCAAGTCCACAACTTCAGAAGATCAGACTTAAGGAGGCTGCTGTGGGAAAATCAACTATGGGCCCATTTATTGGGTTGGGGTCTGGGTTGTCATCCAACAGGAGACAGAATGGCGTTGTAGACCCTTTCAGGCAGGCTGGGTCACAAAGTGTTCAGAATCCTCCTTATTCACCTGAAAAAGGGAATTCCCAGGGGGACTCTCTCTACCTCATGGAACCCATCTCTAAGAAGTTTGGGCTGGACAAGTGAGATAATATGTTGCTGTGAAAGATGTGAGACCTTGGAAGTGTGGAAACTTCAAAAGACTAGTATATTGAGATGTGCCAGAGGCTATGGATAAAAGAAATATTCATAAAAGTTGTCTACTAAATAAATGCGATAGGTATCTTTGTGAGCTAGGAATTGTAGCTCCATGTGAGAGGGTTACTGAACTTCTAGGAAATCAAATCAGTGGGGGATAATTATGCCAAATCCTGGGGTAGGTAAACTGCTTTGGAGCAATACCACCCTCGCCCCCAACTCAGGAAGTTGCCTGTACTGTTTAGATCATGGTCAAGAGGCCGAAGACAAGGGAGAGGCTTTTGGTGTAAAGGGTTGTTATGAACTGACTGAGGGCCCTTCATTTGCTCTTTAAATTGATATGAAACTGTGAGTAGGAGGGCAAAACCCAGCTGGAAGTGTTTTGGAACCTAACTTCATGTGGAAGAAAGGCGACATCTGGTAAGCTTAGCATGAGTTTGTAGATTCTTTATTGGTTTATGTTTTCTCTATGGTGCTTTTGTCCCATATGATGCTCTGTGCTTTGGGAAAGCTGGCTGGTCACTGATAGGCTCTGTCAGAGTCCCTGGTGGAGAGAGCAGAACTGGAGGCATTGCACTAAGATCAGATCTGCTGGGATAAATGCACTGACTTGTAAGAGGGCTGCAACCCTAAAACTGATCTGGAGGGAGAGGAATCCTCCATAGTTCCTCTCTATAGAAAGGGGAGACTTGGAGGCCTGCAACCTAAAGAGGTTTTCTTGAGATTATGGAGGGATCAGAGGGGCAGTTAACCCTGTTACTATGATGATCTCCACATTAGAAGAGAAAGAAGTTAAAGTCCTCACCCCAGTGGGTAACAATGAACAATACACTCTTTCATAAAAATAAATTAAAAGTTTTCCAGTTCTCTGCACTGAGGTCTGGCTGCTGGCACTGGGTTCCCAGAATACTGGAGTTTTGAAAACTGTTTGCTGTGCATGAATGCTCTAGAAGATCCCTACAGTTAAACTGTGAGGCCTTAGGGCTTGAGGGAATGTGGGACACTGGCACATTGATTTTTCTGTTGTTTGTTTATAAAATATTGATTTTTTCTCTATCTCCAACAGTGTTCTACCTTAGTGTCTAGCAGTAGGTATTGTCACACAGATTACATCCTGACGTACTCCTTGGCTCTTTTGGGGCACTGGGGATATTGTTCAATCATTGACATTGGTCTAAAGGGCAGAGCGACCACCCTCTGTATGCACGTCCTCAGGAGAGCTGGGGCACTGCTTTGACACCATGAATTCCTTACACCAGAACCAGTGGACACCAAACAGTGGACACTATAAACCAGCTCAGCAGTACCTCCACCCAAAACCCCATATCCATTTTATAATTGGCTAAGCACCACCTACAGGGTGCACCTCCCTGGTCTGGCAGGGTCAGGACCTGACTGGACTTGAACAAGAGAGTTTGCTGGATCAGGGCAGGTCCTCTGCCACCAGCCCTCAAGCCCACAGCTGGCACCTTTCTTCACCCCACTGTCACCCCTTGGGCTGCTTGCCCAGCTGCTGCAGGGGGTGGGGAGGAGACAGCTGGACTATGACTTCTGCCACAGGTCTCCAGTCCTGGCCCCACATTCCACAGGGACTAGGACTGCCGCAGGACTCCAGCTCTGGGCCAGTGCTGCTGCAGGGCTGCCAGGAGACTCTGGCCCCAGCTACGCACTGTTGTGGAGCTGCTGAGTTTGTTGCCTCTGGCCCCAGCTGGCCCTCCTGCCCTTAGGCTCCTGGGCTGTCTGGTCCAAGAGCATCCGTGGTCCTGCCAGACCAGAGAGTGCTGGTGTTAGGAGGTGCAACTTGAAGTAGAATAAGAGTTATATTAGGATTCTGGAATTTTAACTATTTAAATATATTTATTTCCTTCTCATCTTTCTCCAGATTGTTAAATTATAAAATCACGTGTCTAGTGCTTCAGGAAGAAATGCATTAGAAATAAGACTCACAAGCAACTGTTTTAAAGATGCATCAGTCCTTTATACAGATGAAACCATGAGGGAGGAGGGGGAAGAAACGGGAAGGAAGACAAATGGAAAGAGAAGGAAGTGGAACTGAGAGGGGGGCAAAGGGAAAGGAAGAGAAGTAAAACATTAGACTGGGAAAGGGATCAAAAGCAATGGACCAAAAGGCACAGTGAGGTTTCATTGTATTTGTCACCTGGCAACTGCTTACATTTCATTGTCATGACTTGCTAATAGCTATGCTCACAGGGTCTCTTGTGACTGTCTCAGTGCGTGTCACAAATGTCACTACATAAGACTTGAAAACAAGATCTTTTGTATTTAAGTAGCACTTAATTTTTAAAACCTCTTTTTCTGCTTTTCCCATGATATATCTTCCATCTGCTCTTTGGGGTTCTTTTTCAGTTCTGGTTCTGGTAAGTCACCAGGTGGGGGTCAGAGGGGAGCTTAAAGCAATGATTCTCCAACATAGATCCAACTAGGACCTTCAGTACTGCAGTATAGACCTACAGCCCGTCAGCTAAATAACGATCTAAGCCAGTGTTTCCTAAACGATGTTCCGCAGAACCCCGGGGTTGCATGAAGTGAAAATATGAGTTCCACAAGAAAATTCCATTACAAATAGCTGACTCCTCTGCCGCTCCCCACCCTGCTGCCACTGAAACAGTACAGCTAAATTTAATTGGTTTAACAGCCAGCAGGGTGGTGGGAGGGATCTGGCCATTAAACCATTTAGTTTCATTATTTCAGCGGTGGCAGGGCAGGGAGCTGCAGAGAGCCCCTTACTCGCCCCATTACGCAAGCAGCCACACATCTCTGAGCTGGGTGTGGTTCAGCTCAGCCCTGCCAGTGGAACACCTCCACACCAGCTTTCCTTCTGCTGGGCACACATGGCATCTAGCGTAGGCTCCCCAGCCAGCACCATGGACAGGTTAGTTCTGGGAGCCAGTTTAGGGCTGAGGCAGGTTAATCCTGGGGATGAGGGTGTGGGTTTGGGACTGAGAGGGAATTAATCCTGGGAATGGCAGGGGTAAAGCTTGTGGACAGAGGGTGGATTTGGGCGGGGTTGAGGGCTGAGAAGGGTAAAGCCTGGAGACAAGGGTAAAGCCTCCAGGTTTTGGGGCCTAGGAGTGTAGAGACTGGGAATGGTGTTCCGCCAAATTCTTGCGAGTTTAAAAGGGTTCTGTGGCCAACTAGAATTGGGAAACACTGATCTAGGCTATTAAATGGTAGTAGAAATACACTGTTAACTTGTTGTAGTGCAGCCATCAAAGGTGGACGTCCATTACTCACACTTTGCCAATTTGCTATATTAATGCTAAATTACTTGACCATATGCAACATTTAAAAATCAGCTGAAAAGAAATCAGGTAGCTCATTCCTGCCCATTTATGTAACTTAACGTATCCCTTTGATGTGCATACAAGTGAAATTCTGCCTTCAGATATTTATACAGAATTGCCACTAACACAAGTGGGAGCCAGGAGCAAAATACAGCCAGAAGTTCCCTTCTTCTTAGGCTCCTTAAAATATCAGATTGGTCAAAGAATGAAACCAAGGAGAATTGGTTTTTGAGGAGCAATCCTGAGACTTAGAACTAATTGTGCTGATTATTACTTATTTATGATGGTGAATGAGAGGAAAAATTAGTCATTTGTGCTCTTCTGACTATATTGACCTGAAAGGATCATTGTAAGAAGAGGGACAAATACTGCTAAAAGAGAAGCAGAGTGGAAAGTAGAGTGGTTAGGTCTAAGTATATCACATGACTCTACAAAGACAACTGTCTGGCAAGGGAAAGATATTCAGGCACTGGAGTGCATTGACCACTTGAAATATCTGAGCAGCATGACTCAGGGGACACTAAACATCACTTAGCGCATCTCCCATAAAATTGTACTGCTCTAGTGTCATTTGGAGATGTCAATGTATACAATAAATTGTAAAGTGACACTGCTGCAGTCTTGTCTTCATGGATGCCAAGGAAACAGGACATTAAAAGGCTTTCTTGCCTTCAAACTGAAATGTTCCAATTACTGCCTGATGTTTGTGTGCAAGATAGCTTCTGAATTTACAGTCTATTTGGAGTAATTCCTAATATCATCAAACAATCAGATGAAGCAAACCTGATCTTATGGGGCAGGTAAGGGGAGGTAAATTGCCAAAGCAAGTTTTGTGGCAACTGGTGCCAGGGCAGAATGTCTAGTGGATGGGATGGAACGTGGCATGGCCTGCTTCTCAATGCTGCCTGAAGCCTACAAAATGTGGAGGAAGGCTATTGATCAATGATTTTCAAGTGTTTTCATTATGTGACTGTAGAGGTGCATGTTAGGGTTCACCCCTTCCGGGGTGAGAGAAAGCCACCATAACTTACTACAGTCAGTGAGCTGCCATGGTTCAGGGAGGGGCAGCCATTAGTGCATGGTTCAGCTCCTTCTTAGGAGAGCTGCGCAGACCAACAATTCAGGGTAGGTCTGGAGAGGGGATGGCTGCCACTCCAGGGAGAGTTGGAGGGGTGCAGACCCACCTATTCCACTGTGTCCCAGCCTGAGGCCCTAATGGCAGCTGTCACATGCTGTCTATCAGTGGGGATCCAGGCTGCAACACACTGACATTGGCTCAGGTGGGGCTGCCACCCAGCTGCTTCTCACCTCCACTTCCATCGGTGTCAGGGTCCATTCAGAGTCATCAGAGAGGTTGGGCACGTCCATGTCCTCTGGGTAGCACGTGGGCAGTAGGTCTGGGGACTCAGGCAGTTCTGGGCCTTCCTGGTAGTGGGCCAGCGGCAGGTCAGGGGGATCAGGTAGATCTAAGCCCTCCAGGTAGCAGCCATGTGGCAGGTTTGGGGGCAAAGGTGGCTGTAGGCCCTCCAGGTTGTGGGCAAGCAGCAGGCCTGGAGGCCCAGACGCTCCTAGATCCTCCAGGTAGCAGGCTAGTGGCAGGTTAGGACGCTTCTTCAGGGCCAGGTCAGGGTGGCTGGCTGACAGATGTGGCCAGTCTGAAGGTCTGGTGTGGGCTACTTGGCTCCTGCTCTCAGGAGCCAGGCCTTGGCCACCAGATCTGCTCTGATGCTGCCCTTTTAATGAGCTCCATGCTCCGCCTCTGGCACTCCCTGCCTTGTGTGTAAGTGTCTGGGGAGTGGAGCAAGGGCGCTCTGGCAGCACCCACCAAGGGTTCAGGGAGGGCTCCTCTGCTTCTAGGCCACACCACCTCACTACAGTAACCTTATGGTGCTTTGCATTTAGAGAATAAATATAAATCATATATAGGGATGGCAAATACTGCAGATTAATAATTAGAAGTATTTTTTGGGTAATGTGGGGACTGATTCTGATGTAGTACTTTCTGATTTGTCACATTTTAATCTACTTAGTAGCTGACTAAGATTACTGTGATATGAAACATTATGGACATACTTTGAGACTTAAATGGATCTTTTAAAGCATACTAATCACCCAGAACTCCAGTTTAATGGGAGCAGCAGGTCATCATTATCTCTTAAAAAGCTGGCCCAAAAAAGGTGTTTAAGCTTAATTCTCATTTCTTCTCCTCTCCTGCAGATACCTTGGAAGCTCTCAATGAGTCATTAACAAGATATGCTGATATAGCTATTTAGAAATCTTTTTATTTTTTGTTCCCTGATTAATCAGTCTTTTTGAACTGATAAAATGGAAAAAAGATTATTTTCTAATCTGTTTTTAATTTTTGTCATAATCTAATTGCTCTGACACCAAAAAATCAAAAGTGGTCTCATTTGATGTCCAAAGCATGAGTTCTTTTTAAAAAGAAGAAACCTGAAGAACATTAGATGTGATTATTTTGGGAACTATCATTGAAATGGCTTCATTTAAAGCAGGGGTGAGCAAAAGTTTTACCCTCAGGCCCCACTTTTCATCCCTGCAATTAGCAGAGCCCCTCCAACCTGCCTAATGTAATCCAAACCAATGGAAATTTCAGTTATCTTCATATGAAAAAAAAAAAGAAAAACAAAAACTAAACAACCTTTCAGCAGGCATAAGGAAATAAGTCTGTAGAATGTAAACACTTTATTAATTGGTATATAAATGTGAATCCATGTACATAAAAACAGTAACATATTTCAACATTTTTATGAGATGGATGAGCCTGAGACCAAGCACCTAATCATGCTGAGACACCCCCCAGCCTTACAAAATTTTACATTCCTCCCAAGGGGACCCACCCCCCACATTTCACACCCTTGATTTAAAGTATTTCCACGGAGTGTCTTGCAGCCTTTTACCTTTCTCTCATAGCAAGTAATGCAATTCAGTCATTTCCACAGTAAATGTTGTACTAGATCATGTTTCAGAGTTTTTTTCTGAAACTTTGGAACAAACTCAGAGTGAAGTGTAAGGGGATTTTTTGTTGGCTTGTTTTTTTTTAGAAGTGAACACATTTCAATGAATTCAGTGGAGTTAAATAAGGCTTGTGTCTGTTTTCTGGGTTATGATTTCATCAGAATTAGTCCAAGGGCTTACATATTTCAGTTACATGATGCTTTATTTATTGTTCTGATTACTCTTTCCCCTCTAGTTGTAAAACATTTTCGTTCTTAATGTGAAAAGTGACTCTGTAAAACAGCACTATAGGATTCATTATTTGAGTCTCAGTGACTTACAGATTAAATGCATGCAAAATAGCTCATCTTTAACTTCCAGACTTGAAAACATAGCCTACATTCTGCAACCTAAATTGCTCTGCCTGGGCCTCACCTTGTCTGTAGTAATACAGGTTGAACCTCTCTCGTCCAGCACCCTTGGGACCTGACTGGTACTGAACAAGAGAATTTGCCTGACTATGGGAGGTCAATATTTTCGAGCACTTTACCAACATTTCCACTGCTTACTGGACTTTCAGAAGACCTTCAGAGGTGAATTACAGCTAAATAGCAGCACAGAACATGGAGAACCAGGACTGGTAGCTATAAACAAAATGTATGGGACCATGGGAAACTCAGCCACATCCATAAGTGGTCTTCCAGCTAACTAAAATCATGCCAGATTATGGATGTTGCTGGGCCAGAGGGTTCTGGATTAGAGAGGTTCAATCTGTAAAAGGTTCTACAGGCCAAATTCTGTTAATAAATTACCCCAATTCACCCTCTCCCTTCACCACCAGTGTCTCTCCTGAAGTTACTAGAGATGTCTGAGGACAGATTTGAGTCCTGTAAAATTCTGATGATGCTGAGATAGATTCAAATTCAGTCCATCCTCTCACAACTTTATTTACTCTGCAGTTGAAATGGGAGTTAAAAAGTAAGGTCATGTCTACCTAGTTGAGTTTACAATGGCACAGCTGTATTGATGTAGCTGTACTGCTGTAAAGCTCACTTGTGTAGCCACATTATGCCAGTGGGTGACAGCTCTCCCATCGACATAATAAAACCACCCTCAGAAGCTGTGATAGCTCCTCCCACCAACAGCGCTGTCCATACTGGCACTTCTTTTGGTATAATTTATGTTGTTTCACACCCCTGAGTGACATAAGTTATCCTGACAAGGGTGGTAGCATAGATGTGGCCTAAGAAACACTTTTTTTGGGGGGAAGTGAGTACGTCAAACAGATATAAGTACCCACAGGGAGCAGAACTGTTGCATGATAAACATATCAATTTTGCAGAATTACTTTTCAAAACAATGCTATACCTTAAAATAAAATAGAATAATGTAAGACTTTTATTTAAAAAGTCTGACAATTTTATTTTATGTTGTATCTTAAGCCTCGCACAGTAAAACAAGTTGGTGAATCCCATAGACTTATTTGGAGATGACATGCACATCATACTGTATACAGGTGGGTAAGCAAAAATGTATTAACTTCTCAAATGGTACACAGAAGGTAGTTACACATATGCAAACCATATAAAATCAATGTTCTAGAAAATTATTAAATTACTGAATTTGCAAAGAACAAAGGATTCTAAAAAGCTGCAGTCAACATTGTCACTTCATTCATTTGATCTCATTTATATTTAATCTCTGGCAATTAGAATTTAGTTTCAGAACAGATGAACAATTTGACTGAACATACATTTCAGTCTCACAATATATTCCTCCTGAATTTTTACCTTTGGTGTCATCCACAAAGGAGATTCTTTACTTCAAATTTTATTCAATAAACCATACATTATGTTAGATAGTTTTCAATGATTAATTATATGAATGGCAATTCATTGTCTACTCCATACCTGCTGAGGCGGATCCTCAACTAGTGCAAAGTGTCATAGCTTCAATGGAGCTAAGACGCTACCCAATTTATTTACTCTCATTAATGTAAAGAGGAGCTATTCTTTGCAACGGGGTGAGAACAGGACAGTAAAATATAGACAAACATCAGCAAGAAAATGATCCATTTCTAAATGTGAAAAATAATTAAAAAACAAAGTATGTTTTGTTTCTTTGAATCAGAATCCCTTTCAAGTCATGAAAACAAAACCTCTCTCTAATAAATCCACACAATCAATCTATTTCATTATGCACAGCTTTGGGGTGTGATCCAGCATCTGCCTCCTTGTGAAAGGATCCCTGTGCCTACATGGAAAAAACTGCATCCTTTGCATACTGGGCCTTTGCAAACTGCAAATACAAATTTCAAGTGGCCAGAGCTCAAGTGGTAATTTTAGCATGGACCTCATGTGAAAAGAAATTGGCATAGCGTGAACACTGGGGCTTGATGGCCCATCCTGGGCTAGAGTTCAGATCTGTTAAGGTGTTTGTAATTAAGTCAGCTGAAATGAAGAGCATCTGATTTTGGAGCCACAAATCCAGCAGTTTTGTCACTTATCCATCAGGATATTATGTAAGTTCTTTTGGAAAATCAGGCCCTGTTACGAAAGAACACATCCACACACCAAATGCGCTCTTTTGATCCAAAATCCAACGAATGCGGCTCTTCTTCCAGAAGCCCTCTTCCGCTCCTGGATCAGGAAAAGCGCCACCTTTCAAAAGCTCCTTTTGACAAACAGCATGTGTAGATGCTCCATGAGCCCTTTTTTCAAAAGAGGAGTCCTCAGGGCACTGGATTTTTTGATCCCTGGCCTGTTCTTTCAAAAGAGTGGGGGCTATTTGGCGACTCTCTAGTGAAGGAGCGTCTTGTTCTTTCAATCTGCTTTTTTGTGTGTGGATATGCTCTTTCGAAAGACGAGCTTCTGGAAGAGATCTTCTGGAAGATCATCTTTTGAAAGATTGCTGTAGTGTAGACATGGCCACTGTGTTTATGCAATGAAAATTGCCACCCACTACTCCTCTCTTACGTAAATGTTAGTCAGGCCAAGAACCTCATAAGAGGATTTTCATATTCACTGGGCTCTCTGCCATGTTCATGAGACTCAAAACATGCCCCACTGACAAAAGGATATTTTTAAACTCAAAATTAATAAGCACCCCCTAGACGGCTCACATCCATCTGGACAAAGTTGTTAAAATAGTCAATCATTATGGAGTCCAGTCTTGTTTGGGAGAGGCTACCAGGGCTACAATCATCTATCTCTTTGGTGTCTTGTTTTTTCCAAATCTGATTTTTAGGACACATGGCCGAAGATCACATTCCTCCTCTCATGTATATCTTTAGAGGTATTTAGCATACCTGCTGGAGCAATCTGATAGCCAAAGAGATAGTAACTAATAGTGAGATTTGGGGTGTGTCTCTTACTGCAAACTCTGGGCCCAGTTTGCAGGTTCTTGGTCCTCTCCAGGCCTTCTGATTTCAGTGGAAGCAGAGTACTCTCAGACATTCAGCACCCTGTGGGTTTGAGCCCAAGATCTAATTGACAATTAGCCTTTGGTGTCAAGAGGTAAAATTTCCACAATTTGGTGTTAATTTACACTGGCTGAATTTTGGAGGCACAGAAGTCTTTATGTCCCCTTGTGAAGAAAAATATTAAGATTTGCTGCATTCACATTTTCTCCCTATTTTTTGTTTAAATTGTCAGGAAACATTTAGGAGTTTGTGTCTTATATTCTTTGAGAACTTGTCCCTATAGACTTTATTGTATACCTGACATACAAGAACACAGTTTTACTCTGGAGTGGAGATGGGGAAAGTGGTTGAGAATTAGCAAACTAACCTCTCTTAATTTTTGAAATGCTGTATTAAGTAGAGAGAATGCTACATCAAAATGCTTGTATAAAACTGAAAAGAAATTTCATAATCATTTAAATGAAATAACTTGACCAACTTAAAGGAATGCTTTATTTATACATGTGCATAATTCAATATTTATAGTATATTTATAGAAAGTTTCACTAGGAAAACCAATCTATTTCAAATAAGAAAATAAGCATTACTATAAATCAAAATACCCTAACCCTTCACTATAAGGCTTTCTGTTTTAAGGCTATCTTTGATGTAAGACTACGTCAACTTGGTTTCTAAAAAGAGTAAGGGAAATCTTTTGTCAATACATTAATAGCCATGCCACACTAAAATAAAGAAAAGAGCAAATGTCTTTCCATAGCTACCTTAACTTCAGTGTAAGTTTATATGGACTAGACTCATCTGAAACATCCACTTAGCTATTCAAAATTATTCCACTGCAATGGAAATTTAAAATACATTAGGCATTTTTGTTTACAAGCTGCAATGAAAAACTGATCTACAGCAATCTAAGAGTTGTATTTAAGATGATCTCTTTTCATAAACGTACATTTCTTTACATAAATATTTTAAGTAGGTGATTATATTTTTTATATATTATAAGAATTTACCCTTTGAGAGCTCTTTATAAAATAGCATATTTTCTGCACTCTTATGTCAGACATATTCCAGACATTAGTTTGTCTTTGGAATACCTAATATTCAATTGCTTGTATGGTAGAAATTAGTATTTGAAAGTCATAGCATGCATTAATTTATATCTGACTTTGCTTTTTTGCACATGAAGCTAAAAAACCTGACTTGATACACACTGTAGAGCTAAAAATACAACTTTTTTCCCTGGAATTGAGTATTACAACTTAATGTAAGTACATTTCCTATTTGTATATGTTTAAAACTATGAGATACATACATTTTGCTCAATTGGTATATTGTATTTTGAGTCACAAATAGAGGGTGTTAATCTGTTTAAACATAATCTCTAGAGTGAAGGTGCAGTAGTCTAGAATGAGTTATATGGAAACTAATTTCACCCAAGAGTTTCTAATATTGGGAAATAGAATATGAGAAATGTGTAGCACAAGCTTTTTAACACTAGTAGAACAAGAAAATAATAGAAATCCAGTGTTACGTGGATGGACATTTTTCGTTTTGCTGAAGTCAATTTTTCTTAGGGATTTTCTTTTTTCAAAAAAAAGTAGGGATTTCACCAAAACATTAACTTTGACTCAAGTGTCTTCAGTAGCTGGAAAAGTTAACTTTCATTTTTGTGAGGATTTTTTTTCTTTAATTAACAGTATTATTTATGGTGAGACCCAAAACCTCAGCTGGTGACTCTTGGGACAGATGTTCTCAAGTCAATGGAAGCTGGCCAGCTTACACTAGCTGAGGGTTTCTTCCTTTCTCGCCCTCTGCCTTCCTCTCTACCACACAAGGAATAATTACTTCTCCGCAACATGCAGAGATGTCAGGCTCGTCTACTCATGGGTACTGCAATCCAACATATAGTTAACTTTTTGTTCAGGGTACTTTATAACTTCTGGTAGTCCCACAATTTCCTTACTCACTCTGACTGGCTTTTTATCAGTGCATTGCCCTTTCCTCTACAAATGATAGCTTGCTGGTTAACATGATCCATAATTTTTCAGGTCTTGAGCAGCAAAGATGGCCGCATATTTCTTTTTTCAGCATATTGCCTTCAAGTAATAGTTACATATCCCACTTAATATTTTTAAATTGAGTGATCAGTACCAAAGACTTCTGTATCTAGGTGCCAGTCAGTCTATTTCTAAAGCTGACAAGTATACATAAAACATCCAAAGATGCTTCTACAATACACACAGTAAATGTTTCACAATGAGTTCCAGGCAAGCACACCAAATTAAAACAGACAGGTGATTCTGGTTAATAAAAATATTTCCTGCTAATGGTGCATGGTAAATAGTACTTGTTTAGCTGGGCCTACATTTCTTTTAATGTTTAACTGCACAGTTCTACATGGTAGCTTTTCAAAGTTGTATTTAATAGTGTTATTAAGCAGTACTACACAAGAAATGTAGTATATGAAACATGAGAACCTACATTCATCTTAATTCCATATTTGCAGGGGAGAATATATTATTTTTATCAAACACAGGTTCTAACAGCTAAATGCTGCTTTTCAATATCACCTGGGCCGTTTCATAGTTATTAAAATTTATATTAACTATATTAATTCACAAAAGGCCCTTTAATAAGAATCATCGTAGAACTGGAAAATGGAAACAGACCCACCTGGACATCTGACTCAGTCCCAACACTGCAGGCCTGTTTCCTAGTGCGCTGTGCAGGAAGTTTTTCAACATCTCAAGTGACAGACTCATGTCATATTCCTTGCATCATTATTTCACTATGAGGTGATATTTATGGTTAATAAAAGGGGTGGGGGAAAAATCAAGGCTTATAGATAAATGTCTTCATGTTGACAGAGTTTAGGTGAGCGCATAAGTCAAATCTGGATATTTCCCTCCACTGAACTACCGGTTGATACACTGATTATATCATTAACAATTGAATTTTATTCTGACCTTTATAAAGTTGGATATTAATTGCTATTAGCATATGCCACAACACAGAGAAGGACATATACACATCTTGGTTACGCAACTGAAAATCTAGAATAGCTCCACTGACTGCAACTGACCACTGTCACTGTTGCTTTAACTGAGATCAGAATTGGGCTGTGAGAAACTCTCTGCCTTTTGTATTAAAATATTTTTCCTCCTCCTTCAGTTGTAGGACTAGATTATTCCATCTGCTGCACAACTTGGAGGAATTAAATGTAGCAGCAATTCTGCTTCAGTGCCAAACCTGCTGGAACAGATTTTGAGTCAACAAGGTTTCTACTCCTCCAAGGGATTTTTTGATTTTAAAATATTTGAATATCTGCTATAGTTTCTTTGCAAAGCAATGGGATATCAGCCTGAGGTGGAGTGAGTACCTGTAACTCTTACTGAGTTGTAAGGCCTTCTTTTCTCTTGATGCCAAGCCCATGCTTTGTGTGTGTTGTTGGAATAGGCAGAGAGAAGTTCAGCCCCCATAAGGTCTTGAGAACTTCCCAGTCACTTTGTTGTTGTAGAAGCCACCATTTTTCCCTCTCATATCTCAACATCCCCATCCATACTCCCTACTGTGGGGCCCAATGTAGGTAGTCATCCTTCAGATGAGAACGGTGACGGATGTCCTTCAAGGCTGATGACAATGACATTCCTCACATTATCCAGCAAGATGGGCATGCACAGGAAGTGCCCATCACTTCTTACACCAAAGCTTAGCAAATACTATTACAAAAAGCGGGTGCACTCACTAATTTAAGAACTCAGCAGAAAGGCTTCTGCTGTACCTTGCAGATCGGAACTTAAGCTCGTGATAACATTGCACAAAGCTATGATAGATGAAAGTAATAGGCAATGCTAATAAAACAATCCCACTAACCACGCAAATTCCACCAAGAATCCTTCCAGGTATGGTGATGGGGCACATGTCACCATACCCAACCGTGGTCATAGAGATTATTACCCACCAACAAGCAGCAGGGATGCTGGCAAAATCCTTATTCTTTGTTCCCAAGTCCAGCCCATTTTCAAGGAGTTGTGAAAGTGCACTAAAAATTGCCATAGCAACACAGATAAAGACAAGAAGCATCACCATCTCTCTGTAACAACGCTTCAGAGTCAGTCCAAGTGTTTGAAGACCAATGAAGTGACGGGCAAGTTTAATCACCCAAAAAATCCTCATCATCCTAAGGACTCTCAAGGTGACTCCAGCCCTCTGGAGCTGAGAATTTTCCCCTGTGAAAACTGTCATTATCACAGAGATGTAGTAAGGAGTGATTGCCAGCAAATCAATGATATTCAGAGGTCTCTTGACAAACTCACACTTGTCTTTGGAGACGATGAACCTCACAATGCACTCTGCAGTGAACCAGCCTATGCAGATAGCTTCAATGATCCTGTCAAAAGAAACAAAGTGCATTGTAAATCTAAGTGAACATTTTCATTAATAGTTGTTTGTGGACATTACTAAATTGATTAATCCAGGCCCTCAGTGGAGGGTGTGCCAAATGGCAACCTGCACTATCTGATTCGGAGCCTTGTTTGTATAAGTACAATGCAGCAGTGATTAACTACATATCAGTGGGTACTGCTGAGTACAACTCAGAACTGATCACTGATAAGGCTTTGATTATAGCTGCAATTTATTTACTGAATGTTTTGTTGGAATTACAAAGAATTAACATTACCCATATGTATGGGTACTTCAGGACATCAGGAACACTAAAGGAATCTAGGATCTATCTGCAATTTAGGATAATGTCTAAAATTACAACACGGTAGGTCTCTATCTAGCTTAAGACCTCCATACTTTGCAAGCAATGAAAGCGAAAAAAAGCTATGGAGTGGCAGCTCAATAGCAGAACATGTTAAGAAAGACCAGTCTGCCGACATGGACCACAAACAATGAGGGCTGGGAAGCTGAAAATCCATTTTTAGGGAAAACAGCTCATGCAAGTTTGCTCTCACCCTCCCACTTCTCCAGTGTCTGTGCCACATTGGGTCCTCTCACTCTCATCTCCAGCTGGGTTCAAAAAAGCCCCAAGGCAAACCTGCAGTTCTAGGCTGCAGGAACTCTCCGGCATAGTCTATAGGGACAGCCCCAGGCTCCTAGAGTACATGACATTTTTAAAAAATAATCTGATGATGATGATGGAAGGACTCGGTCCCCACAAATTCAGGGGAAATGAGTGTAGGAAGGATAGCTACCTCTCTTCCTTAATTGGCTTTCTGGTTTGGTGGATAATGGGTTTCTCTTTTCCACCTTGCTCAGCTGCAAGTGAGAACTGTCAACAGGGACACAGAGATGTTCTCAAAGCACATGGCTCTAAGTGAAGACTAACCAAACCTTAATCCAAGCCCCCATACCACAATGCTGGAGACAAACTTGAGATCAGGTTGTCTGTCAATGACATTCTTCTACCCAACTGCTACATACTGGGTGTGTCTACATGAGGAACTAACTTCAAAGTTAACTTGAAAGTTACGTACTACGTTGAAGTAGCCAGCAGAGAGTCTACACACATTTTTCTTTACTTTGAAGTTAACTTTCAAGTAGGGAGCCCAACTTCAAAGTCCTTACTCCATTTCTGGGAATGGTGCTGTGCCCTACTTCAAAGTTTAACGTCGAAGTAGGGTGTGTGTAGACACTCAACTTCGAAGTTGCTTACTTTGAAGTTATTTTTGTTGTGTAGACACAGCCACTGAGTTAGCCAAGGCAGCGTCACTGAATTTGTAGTTATTTATTGATTGAAATATTAGCTGAGCCTTTCCTGAACTTTATGGGTAAACCCAATACTGGTGGCCAGTGTAATGTAATATCTGCACGAGGTCTTGTTGTACAATTGGAGTCAATTTCAAAAGTGTTCAAAAATGTAACTGAGTCAATGATGAGGACCACATGGGCACAACTACACTACCAAGTTATTTAGGTAAATCAGGCCCTTTTTCGAAAGAACACATAGAGCGTCCACGCACAATATGAGCTCTCTCAATCTGAAATCAAAAGAATGCGGCTCTTCTTTTCACTAGGAGGGTGGTGAAGCATTGGAATAGTCTACTCAGGGAAGTAGTGGAGTCTCCATCCCTGGAGGTGTTTAAGTCTTGCCTCAGCAAAGCCCTGGCGGGGCTGATCTGATGGATTTGGTCCTGCTTAGAGCAGGGGGCTGGACTCGATGGCTTTTTTAGGTCTCTTCCAGCTCTATTGTTCTATGATTCTATGATTCTTCAGGAAGCCCTCTTCCACTCCTGGATCAGGAAGAGCTCTTCCTTTCAAAAGCTTCGTTCAAAAAAAGCATGTCTAGATGCTCTATGGGCCCTTTTTAAAAACAAAACAAAACAATCTTTATGGAGCTGGATTTTTTGATTCCTGGCCCATTCTTTCAACAGAGCAGGGGCTGTATGGATGCTCTCTGTTGAAAGAGCAGATCGATCTTTCAATCTGCTTTTTTGTGTGTGGATGTGCTCTTTTGAAAGAAGACCTTCTGGAAGATCATCTTTTGAAAGATTGCTGTACGGTAGACATGACCTATCTGAAAGAGAAGGGCACCACCATCCTACCAAGTACAAATGGCCCAGATGCAAGAACATATCCCTGTCCTTGAAGAGTGCTTAAACATGGGCTTAACTTTAAGGCCCAGTGATGTCTGTGAGATTTATTAACAGGCTAAAACGCTTTTCAGAATTGGGGCCAGCAAAAGCCACAAACATCAAATGCTATTTTGGGGTATGTATTAGCTGCTTGGGGCCCAGTATAGTATCCTGCATGTGGAAACATGCCCTCTTACTTAACTAATTGTGAGTATATCTTGTTAATTAAGGGGGAGCTAATATAATATCTGACATTTTCTCGCTGCTTCCCTCATCTCACAAACACCTTCACCTATTGTCTGCAGAAGCACAAGACCTAACATGACCAATTCCAGCTCAGTACCATCACAGGGCTAAAACTCAACTGACTACGACCACCCAGATTTTAAACCCCTACATTTACTGGGGTTGTTTCACCACCAGATCCAGAGTGGAGATCCAGAATGCAGCAGTATTTGAAAACACTGTCCATGCCATGGGATGGCTTCTTAAGTAAGAATCCAACACAGTAAACTCTTTCATATCCGGCATTCTATCATCTGGAACTCTCAAATAACCGGCATTTAAACCATAAATAAATTTTAGTTACGTTTTCCATAAATTCAGTATAGTGAAAGTAAATACAAATAAATACAGAAAATACAGTATAAGTTTACAGTGCACAATACTTCTGTTGTTGGTAAACAAAGTACTCTGCATACATTTTTGTTTGCTTCTTAATATCTAATCTTGTTTTTCTTAAGTGTTATGCATAGCTATGTATACCTCTCTATTATCCAGAATACTGGAATATCTAGCAACCTTCCAGTCCTGGGGCTGGTGGATGTGAAAGAGTATCCTGTATGACTTCAAGAAAAGATAGTACCTCACAGGGACACTAAAAATCAGCTCCAACAATGGCAACAACACATCTGCACTGACCTTCACCAGTCTCTATGTGCCCAAAACATTTCAGAGCCCTAACAAGCATTACAGGCTGTTATACAACCCGAGAAGATTCTGCCTGTTTTGAGAGACAACCAGTTCTGTTGAGAGGCACAGCACAGATTCTAGCCCACACGCTGATGGTGCTCTGAACCACTAATACGGTGATCTGTTAGAAAGATAATATTCTTCAGAGTCTTCTCAAACTAATCAGCTCTATTAGCCACAGTGGTTGGGTCTTAATGCAGACCCTCTTTTCCAAAGAGAGAGAGAGAGACATCTCAGTCTCAAAAACAGAGGGAGTAGTAATGGTCAGACAACAGCAAAGGAATAATTTTTACTTTATAAATTAATTGCAGCCATTAACGATAAGTACCCATTCAGTCAGAGGCAGCCACTGAATCTGCACATATAGCTAGCAAGGCCCATGAAGTATCTATGCGATTGGGCCTTTCTCTTAGATAAGGGTATAAAAATACATTAACTGCATTTATCTTAAAAATATTTAATATGTAGCTCCATATAAATCAAAACGTGTTCTCTTAAGGATAATAATGCAATATGGTAAAAGGACCTGTGGTCTAAATCATGGTTTCCCAAACTGGGGGGGTGCCCCCATGGAGGAGCGTGAAGAAATTCGAGGGGGGGCATGAGGAGACCCAGCCCCCCATCATTCCCCACCTGAAGAAAGAGTCAGTCTTTGCTTCCAGCTCTCAGCCCCTGCCATTTTATGCGGGTGACCTGGCACAGCCACTATAAAAATCAGGCAGCCGATGAAGACCCACGTGGAGCTAGCTGCCTTCTGCAAAGATGAGTGAGTGTGGGTTGGGTGCGGGAGGAGGAGGATGGGATTAGATTAGAGGCTGGGGGTGCCTGGCTCAGGTGAGGGGGATGGATTAAGAGTGAGGGGGGGCTGGTGGTGCCTGGATTTGTGGGATCGGAGTGGCTCGGGCGGGCAGCTCATGGGGCTTGGGCAGCCGGCCGGCTTGTAGGACTCGTGCTGCTTGGGCAGCTGGCCCAGGCATCACAGGGTTCAGGAGACTCAGGCTGGTGGCTGGCCTTGGCAGTGCAGGGGTTGGGCAGCTCAGCCTGTCAGGCGGGTGGCTGGCCCCAGCAACGTGGGGCTCGAGCAGTGGGCCTCGTCAGCATGGGGCTTGGGTGGGCAGCTCGGGCAGCTGGTGGGCAGGCAGCTGGTCCCAGCAGGGTGGGGCTCAGGCAGCTGGCGGGTGGGCAGGTAGCTGGCCCAGGTGACTGGTGGGCAGGTGGGTGGCTGGCCCTGGCAGCGTGGGGCTCAGGTGGGCAGCTCTGGCAAGGCAAGTCTCAGGTGGGCAGGCAGCTCTCGCGATCACCTCTGGTGGCCCGCAAGGGCCCAAGAACAACTATTTGTGCTTGTTTTTAATTTTAAGTAACATTTTTATATCAAGTTGTTGTGTTTATTTTAAATTACAATTTGAATATTTTGTTAAGGGGGGGGTTGGATGATGGTAAAGAAGAGGTGGGGGGAGCATGTGGGTTTCTCAAAAATCAAAAAGGGGGCGTGATGCCGAAAAGTTTTGGAACCACTGGTCTAAATGATCTGAAGCTTGGGAAATGTTAGTGTTCACTGTAACAGTGACAGTGAACACTGTAAATAGAAGTGCAAAGGATACCTGTTAGATATAGGTACGAAATCTCCATTGTTAAAAATCTAGGTTTACTGCATCTGGCAGTTCAATTCAGACCTAAATATTCTTTCAAAACAAAACACCTAGAAAAGCACAGATTATATTCAGTCATAAAGCCATTAATGAACTTAATAATTTTGCTTTCCTGATTTAAAAAGCATATTTGTCGCTCATGCTCTAATGCCACAGGGGAAAATAATCTATTATTTGCTACAAGATAGCTCACAGAGGAACATGGTCCCTGTTCAAAAATATTACATAATTTTATATCTATCCCATTCTCCATGCTAACATGAAAAACTATTTCTCTGGTATTTTCTGTGACTGCTTCTCTCCCCCTCTATTGAATAGCAAATGCAAGCTAATACAAATCATCCCTAATGTAGAAACTGACAGAGCCTGCACTTGCTTACAGGCTGGGAATTGGCTAGGCTCTTCATCATCATTATCATCAACTACTAATTAAACAACACCTAGCCATGGATATAGAATTCATATACAATCTTAAGTGTGCCCAAAAGAATTCTACATTTAAGGGAACGTCATTCCATTCCAACCCATTTTCTAGGATTTATTTTCCAGGATTCATGTTGTGACTCTGACCCCTGGTAGTTAACATTTAAACAAAACAGCAAGTTTTTTGTTTTGTACATTCAAAAAAGTTCCACTTCCTGGCTCCTCCTGAGGCCATGAGCCTATTACATTGAATCGTTCATGATGACAAGCTAGACATAAGGTTACCAGGTGTCCAGTTTCCAGCCAGAACTCCTGGTCAAAAAGGGACCCTGGCAACACCGCTGATCAGGCTGTTAAAACTCTGGCTGGCTGCCTGCAGCTGAGCAGGCCATATGCCAGCATCTCTCTCTGGCTCCTAGGCATGGAGGAAGCCACAGGGGCTCAGTGTGCTGCCCCCACCACAAGCTCTGGCTCTGCAGATCCCACTGGCTGGGAACCATGGTCCATGGGAGTGTGTGCGTGGGCGGCGGGGCAATGCCTGCAGGCAGAGACAGCACACAAAGCCAACAGACTGCACTTCTGCCTTGGAGCAAGGAGATGATGTCAGTTCCAGGAGCTGTCTAAGGTAAGTGCAATCTAGAGGCAGCACACTTCACTTCTTCTCATGTTTCAATCTCTACCCCAGCCTGGAGCTCCCACCCCACACCCTAACTCCCACTGGGGGCCCTTATTTCACTCCCCATCCCACACCTTACCCTTTTGCCCCAGCCCTAAGCCCCCTCCTGCACTCTGAATCCCTATGGCCTATCGGCACCCCAAACTCCTCTCCCCAGCTTCACTCAAGAGCCCTCACCCCTTCACACATCCCAGTCCCTTGCCCCTGCCTGGAGCCCCCACCCCCACCCCACATCCCTCATCTGCAGTCCCACCCCACAACCTGCATGCCCAGCTGGAGCCCTCAAACCTTCTCACAACCCAGCCAGTTGAAAATGAGCAAGTGAGCAAGGGAAGGGGAGAGAAAGCAATGGAGGGAGGGGGCTGCAGGACCTCAAAGAAGGAGCAAGGCAAGGATGTGTCCTCAGCGTAGGGGAGGGGAAGACTGTGTGGTCTTCTGCAAACAGAAAATTGGGAACCCAAATGAGGAAGGATCTGACTGGGTCAATACTTGGATGTGGAACAACCAGGAAGCAATAGGCTTTAGTTTTGGTGATTTGGTAATAGAATCTTTCCTGTGAGTGGGTATTGACTTAGTGATCCAGCATAGCTTTTGGACGGGGATAAAAAAAATCAATTTTTGAAGAAAGATTTTTTTCTAATTTTAATCAGATTTTTTTATTTTGTTATTTAAATTATACTGGCTGTTTCTTTTTAAAAAATAATCTTGTTTAAAATGAAATCTGATTTGAATAACACCCTGGCAAGGCCTAAATTCAGTATAATCTCTGAAAAGATTTAAACAAAAAATAAATAAATATGCTGAATCTATAAGCCTCTAGCCTCAGGCTGCTTTTCTGTATAAAGACTTAGAGAAAAGAAATCTAACGTTTCAGATGAAGCTTTATAAATAATTAAGGGCCCGAGTGTGTGGAAGATCAAGGGACTGTGCTACTGAGCACAAGAGACTGGCAAAATCACTACAGAACTTGGGATGTAGCCTCTGACTCCAGGTAGCTCACCAAGATCATCCACTGAACCCAACTCACTGGTCACAAGCTCTTATGTTATACCTTCTCCGAAAAGATCTGAAGATCTGTTTGATTCATTTCTTACCATAAAGAGTCATACCACTGACCTGGCTAAACCCCTGGAACCACAGGATGCTGAAATGCTAAATCAGTGACTGACAGCAATAGAATTTACCTCCTGGCTCCACTAAATGTTACACTACTAGGACACAAGTGACTGCCCTAAGTGGAGTGTTCCAATTAAATGTAGAGATAGACTGGCCTTTGACTTTACCTAAAGGCAATTCTTAACAAGAAATTATCTTTCATCTTCATTGTGTCAGCCACTTGGGTCAACCCTACTGCTACCTTAGGCTCCCCTGAGCCCTATTTTTCCTGCATGGTGATAATGTTTGGCACAGTCCTTGGACAGGGTCAATTATAGTTGGCCAAGGATGGTGAAGTAAATGTTACATATTCAATAGATAGGAATACTGCTTCTCTGAAGACAATAAGAAACTCCAAGACTACAAACCTGGGAGGCTTATGAAGCTCACTTAGACCACAAGTGACAGAGGAAGTCATTTTATTACAGAATTGAACCGCACAGGTACAAACTAATTGGTGCATAATGTGCTGCTGCGGTTGCTTTGTCTCATCTAATATTATTGATGCAAGATCAGGAAATCATGTTTCCTAGCTTCGACATGCCCTCCAGTCAAAATGATAGCTGCAGTCATTCCATCTTACCTGTCCCTCCCTCCAGCCTACATATCTATATATTTCCTGGCTATTGAGAAGAAGGGTGATTCTTCTCTTTGTCCCTCTTCCCTTTCCCCATTTTCTGATGATTGAGAAGAAGGATGAGTTTTCTCTCTCTCTATGACAATTTGCTCCTCCCCTTCATGGATGAATTCCAGTGGCTTAATTCCATCATGTCCATCTTGTCCTACGTGCATCTTTGGGGATGGGTAGGCGGTGCTCCTGAGACCAGGAAGAGTAAGAAGAATATGATGATCAGATCTATAGCCTATGAGAGGATTCAGCAGAAATACGTTAGTTCTGCAGCCTCAGATTGAGTTACTCTGGCCTTAAATGATCCATTAAATCATCCGTTATTTGTTACTTGTTTGTTTTTTAACAGATAAATAGCATCAGTTAAGAAAACTGAGATTTAGCAATTAGTCCTTTAATTTGGCCTGATTACCTCTGACATTTAATATGAAATTAAACAAAGTATGATGCATTCAGTTGGAAGAGTGAGGACATCGCATGTTCTGTATTTGTTTTTCTTAAAATATTTAATTACATAAATCACTCTGCTTATTTTTTAATGGAGGAGGAGACAGAGTGGAGAAAGGTAAATTAAACATATACCTTTTAAAACCGTTTCACTATATGGTCACCTGATAGACTATGTGCTCATCTACGCTAGCCCCTCCTTCAAAGGGGGCACGTAAGTGAGCCCGATAGGTGAATAGCAATGAGGTGCTGCGCTGCATATGTAGCACCTTATTAGCATAACTCTTGGAGCGTGAACTTCTAAGTTGCAAACTTGGAAGCGCTGGTAAGCAATCTAGCCACAGGCACTTTGAAGTGCCCAAAGTCCCCTTACTCCTTTTAAAAAAATAATTTTGGGAGTAAGGGAACTTCAAAGGAGCATGGGTACGTTGAAGTACCCATGGCTAGACTGCTTGCTGGAGCTTCGAAGTTAGCAACTTTGAAGGCTGCGCTACGAGAATTATGCTAATGAGGTGCTGCATATGCAGTGTAGCACCTCACTGCTATTCACTGATTGAGCTCGTTTACATGCCCCCTTCAAAGGATGGGGCTAGTGTAGACAAGCCCAATATGTTGTAGTCCATTGTTTAAATAACATGCCAGTTCAAAAAGTTAAAAACATATTTACAACACAGAGTTTATGTTGCTGAGGCAAACGAGCATCTACTCTGAATAATTCCAATCAAGGTTTTTAGCAGGCTTTTCCCCTTCTTTGTTTCTGTTTTAAAACAACCTACCATTAAAAAATAAGAAAATACTTTTAAACAAACAAAGTATTGCTCCCTCAGAAAATTGCAAAAATGGAGATTTCAGAAAAAATGCTGAAACTTCATTTTGATTTAGTGGCTAAATATTTCAGCACAGACGACACGTAAAATCTTCTATTGTGTCAGTGACCTCTGCTTGTACCTAAGCACAATGCAAATTTAGTTATTGTCAGAAACACTAAATCTCCAGGCATTTATCAGTTTTCATATAAGACCCTCAGCTTTTTTTTTAATGTGGTTCTTTGTCTGCAAAATGAAAATCCGTCCTCTGTAGCTCTTTTTCTAAAGCAATCACTTTGTTTAATTTTCTGTTCTGACTGATAAGTCCCCAGCAGAATAACCTATTTTACATATAGACTGGCTTAGACTGCTTCAGAAATGATTTTTTTTAAAGTCACTAACAACACTAGTGTGGTATATTCAAAGTAATCATATTGTGAATTGTCACAAAGCACCCTTCAGTTGTGAATTACTCTTTTTAACTGATAATATGCTTTTCTCTCTAACATTCTCCAAGAAATTAGCTGAAATCTCAAAAAAAAAAATCCCTGGAGTGGCTTATCATCTATTAAATGCTCTGAATAAAACATAAAAACATACACAATCAACATGGCACACATGAAGAAAACAGATGACAAGACAACACGTGATTTAAGTCTGTCAACCTCCACTTGTGCCTAAATTGTTCCTAAAACCTAATTTCCACATAAAAGCAGCATAAAATTAGAAAAATGTCAAAACATTGGGCCCAATGGTCAAGCCTTTGGTCAGGCAAACTCCCACTGACTTTCATACATAATATCTTCCAAGTAAATGTAAGTCTTGCCTGAGCAAGTATTGCAGAATCAGAGCAAGAATCTGTAAAGTGCTAGGAAATTCTCTCCCCTGTCAGCATCTTTCCATTCTTCATTTCATCACTGACAGTATATCAGACTGTGCTAGACTGCATCATATATCACTGCAACCCCCCAGTTGGGGTGGTGACAAAGTGTATCTTCAAAATAGGCAACATGGAAGGTCCTGCCCTAGAGAAAGGTAAAATGCCCTCTGGGACTCCCACAGGTGCAGTTACTGTGATTAAAGAGAAGTGGGAACCTGCTCTGCAGTTGTCTCTGACCACAGCTGCTGGGGACGGGGAAACTCTAGTTGTGCCTCACAGCCATCACTTCCTATCCACTTTACAGAAGTTAGGAGCACCTAGCCCTAAGCAACAGAGAGGGAGCCGTGCTAGTCTATACGCTATCAAAACAAAAACAGTCAAGTAGCACTTTAAAGACTAGCAAAATAATTTATTAGGTGAGCTTTCGTGGGACAGACCCTAACCACTACAGGCTGAACTTCCCAAAACCAAAATTCTCTCCTCCAGCTACCTCCATCGTCCTGCAGGACCATGGATGCTACTGGACCTGGGATGCTGGGTTGGGAGGTTAGGGGGATCCTGGTCACCTTGGGCAGTGGAGTGTAGCGGGGCTTGCATCCCTGGCCAGAAGCTACATCCAGCCAGAGCCGGTGTCTGCGGGGCTGGGGCTGCATTTCGTGTCCCTGGGGCCGAGACCCTGCAGGCAGCCTGGCACCTGCGGGACCAGGACAGTGCCGACAGCATGATGTACCCATGGGGCCAGGACCATGCTGGCATCCTGGCCAGTCCAGAGCCAGCCTGTGGGCTAGGGTTGGGGCCTGCAAGCCAGGGCAGTGTTCTGCACCCCAGCCAGGGCTTGAGCTGGCCTCTGCAGGACCCGGTCATGCTTCTGGCTCTGGGGCCATGTTTGAAGCACAACTGGGGCAGAGTTGGTATCCAAATGGCTGGAGTCAGGGCCATGTCCAGCATGGGGCTGGAACCAGCCCCCACAGCTGGCAGCTGGAGGTGGCCAGGCTGATGTCATCGCAGCAGGGGCCAACGTCCATCAGGAGTTAGGGGGACCCCAGGGCTGCATGTGTGTGTGGTAGGGGGGGAAGAGAAGAGGAGCAGCAGACTGGGTGACTGGAGGAAGTGACCTCCCTTCCTCTGGCAGATTCCCTCACCCGGGACCCATCAGGTCCCAAGGGTGCCAAATGAAGGAGGTGCAACCTGTACTTGCACATTCCCATTGTGTTGAGGCCACATGGGGAAGTAAGGGAACATGTCAGCTCCTGGCACTCTCTCTTTTCTCTGGTGCACCCACACACAGGATGTGGTGCTATGACCTGTCCCTGTCTGAATGCACCTTTATATGAATGTCATATGGGAAAACTCAGTTGTAACAGAGGCATTCATATCCCTATTTTTAAAGTGATGGAGTTCCATTACCTGTCACAGCCTTCTATATAAACAATTTTGAATTTAACTATAAAATGGTGCATGGGGCTAAACATGACAAACTGGATCTTAATCTTATTAAATATTGGAAACAAATATGGTTGGTGTTCTGAAGCTCTGTGAAGATAGGAGACTAAACACAAGGGGTTTCAAATGTATTTTCTGGGCCCCTGAGATTGAAACACAAATTGGTTACGTCTACACGTGCACGCTACATCGAAATAGCTTATTTCAATGTAGCGACATCGAAATAGTCTATTTCGATGAATAACGTCTACACGTCCTCCAGGGCTGGCAACGTCGACGTTCAACTTTGACGTTGGGCAGCACCACATCGAAATAGGCGCTGCGAGGGAACGTCTACACGCCAAAGTAGCACACATCGAAATAAGGGTGCCAGGAACAGCTGCAGACAGGGTCACAGGGCGGACTCAACAGCAAGCCGCTCCCTTAAAGGGCCCCTCCCAGACACAGTTGCACTAAACAACACAAGATCCACAGAGCCGACAACTGGTTGCAGACCCTGTGCATGCAGCATGGATCCCCAGCTGCTGCAGCAGCAGCCAGAAGCCCTGGGCTAAGGGCTGCTGCACACGATGACCATAGAGCCCCGCAGGGGCTGGAGAGAGAGTCTCTCTCAACCCCTCAGCTGATGGCCGCCATGGCGGACCCCACTATTTCGATGTTGCGGGACGCAGATCATCTACACGTGCCCTACTTCGACATTCAACTTCGAAGTAGGGCGCTATTCCCATTCCCTCATGGGATTAGCGACTTCGACGTCTCGCCACCTAACGTCGATTTCAACTTCGAAATAGCGCCTGACGCGTGTAGCCGTGACGGGCGCTATTTCGAAGTTGGCACCGCTACTTCGAAGTAGTGTGCACGTGTAGACGTGGCCATTACGTTTTTTAATTGGAGTTCTGCAGAGATGTTTTCTAGGATATGAACAAACATCTTCTTGCAACTGATGAGAGGTGGTGCTTAGAAAAGAAACTGTTTTACTTTGCTTAGGAAAGCATGCTTTCTAACTAATAAACTGGGAGAAACAGGAATAAGGAGTGAGGGAAAGCCCAATTAGTGCTTTATATGGTGCCTGAAGAGGAGAAAGGTAATTAATAATTAACCCCAGCAGGCAAACCAGATGGGGTGATTTGTATAAAGGAGCGACTGCAGGGCAGTAGGAAAAGGAATCATAGGTGAAAAAAAGTGGAGGTCGGTGAATAGGGAGGGAAAAATCCTAAGGCTGGCTCAGGAGAAGGCTCTGGGGAATATACTGCAAGCATCAGCACTTTAAAGGAAAGTGGTCCTCCAACATGAAAGCCCAGAAACAGTAGAGATGTGCAGAGCCTAAGAGAGGGAAGAATCGGTGGAGGACTCAGTCTGGGATTTGTGGAGGAGTTTTCTTTCAAGCCAGGAAGCTTCTACCTTAGACCAGGGTTTCCCAACCTATGGGTCGAGTCCCAAACATGGGTCACGACTTGCTAGCTGGGCTGGGTGGCTCCACAGCTAGATATTAAGAAACCATTCACACTCCTGAAGTAGTTCTCAACTTCTTAATTGGATTAACAGCTGTCAGGCAGTTAACTCAGTCAATTAAATTGAGAACCATTTCAGCTACAGAGCAGAGAACTGCATACCTGAGGAGCACTGCTCAGCTTAGGTAAGGTAGGGGCCTGAGTTCAAGGGTTGTAGGGAGGCAAAGCTGATCAGCTCCCTGGTTTGCAGCCTGTGCTAAAGATGGGGTCTGACTAGACTCCAGCAGGGTTTCCATAGGCTGGCTTCCAGCTATGGGGGTTGGGGTTCCCCCCTAGCTGGGGTTTCAGTGGCTGGCTCTGCCCCACCTGGCTTCTAGCTCTGGGGGTTGGGCATCCCCACTGGACTGGTCAGGGTTCCTGTGGCTGATACTGCTGGCTGGAGCTCCATGTCCCAGCTGCCTTCCAGCCATGGGGGTCCCTGTGCCCCCTCAAGCTCCCTGAAGCCCCTGAATGTGACTCCCCTAGTCCCCTTCAGCCCCTGAGTGACTCCTCTAACCCCCTGCAGCCCGAGTGACTCCTAGACCCTGAGTGTGACTCCCCTAGTCCCCTTCAGCCCTGAGTGATTCCTAGCCCCTCAATGCAGTTCCCCAAGGCCCCCCCAGCTTGTGTGTGACTCCCCAACCCCTGATTTTGGGGTTTAAGCCTGGGGGAGGAGTTTGTGGATGAGTGTCTTTCCACTACCGCACCTGTGACTGACTATAGTAAATGTAGTGGTATTATTTTATTATTCCCCCTTTTCTGTGAAATAATCATTATGAAGATATACACATGAGGGCACAATTTCGCCTCAGGTGTAAAATTAGCTACTGATGGCTCCTCCTCCCTGCTCCCCCATTTTTGAATTGCCTTGGGTCACCTAAGCTGCGTCTACACGTGCACGCTACTTCGAAGTAGCGGCAGTAACTTCGAAATAGCGCCCGTCACGTCTACACGTGTTGGGCGCTATTTCGAAGTTGAAATCGACGTTAGGCGGCGAGACGTCGAAGTCGCTAACCCCATGAGGGGATGGGAATAGCGCCCTACTTCGACGTTCAACATCGAAGTAGGGACGTGTAGACGATCCGCGTCCCGCAACATCGAAATAGCGGGGTCCTCCATGGTGGCCATCAGCTGGGGGGTTGAGAGATACTCTCTCTCCAGCCCTTGCGGGGCTCTGTGGTCACCATGGGCAGCAGCCCTTAGCCCAGGGCTTCTGGCTGCTGCTGCTGCAGCTGGGGGTCCGTGCTGCATATACAGGGTCTGCAACTAGTTGTTGGCTCTGTGTATCTTGCACTGTTTAATGAAAGTGTGTCTGGGAGGGGCCCTTTAAGGGAGCGACTTGCTGTTGAGTCCGCCCCGTGACCCTGTCTGCAGCTGTGCCTGGCTCCCTTATTTCGATGTGTGCTACTTTGGCGTGTAGACGTTCCCTCGCTGCGCCTATTTCGATGTTGGGCTGAGCAACGTCGAAGTTGAACATCGACGTTGCTGGCCCTGGAGGACGTGTAGACGTTATTCATCGAAATAGACTATTTCGATGTCGCAACATCGAAATAAGCTATTTCGATGTTGGCTGCACGTGTAGACGTAGCCCTAGTCTTCCTGAATTGTCAAAATAGGTCACCATCTACACAAGGCTGGGAACTGCTGCCTTAGACTGAGTGGGATTCTTAGCATGATCTTATTAAGTGGAGAGACAAGTTTACTGCACACCTCCCTGAAGTCTGGAGGAATAGGGTGAAGTGGGGATGGAGGGCTGCAATGCTGAGTTTGCATAAGGAGGTGTTCCAGGACGGGGAGTCTGACAGGCTCCAATGACTTGCAATGGAAAGGCTCAGGAAGTCCTAGGAAAATGAGCTCTCATTTCAGTATCACAAGCAGACTCAATTCATAGGTGAGTCCACAGACTAAAATATTTCAGGAACCTAAATACTCATCTATTGTGTGTGACACAGGAGAGCAAAGAGAAAGGCTTTAAATTGCCTAAAGCATTAGATGAGGTGATGGGGAAGAGGGCTACTGCTGTTTGCTCCCTAGTAGCTGTGGAAGTTGTGGCACAATTCTTCTCCCTGGAGGAGTGGGACCTCCAGCTAAGAGAAGAGCAAGACCATAAAATATATTGCTTTGCAAAATGTGTTCACTAATAAGGTCTGCTCTGTATTTCTCCCTGCTTTTGCAGGAATAGCCCCAAGGAGGGCAGCCTCACTGCAAACCAAAAACCCAACTGTCTGCAAATCTCAGATCTGCAGGATTTGGAATTCTCACAATCTATGGCAGGCGTGTCCAGTCCGCGGGCCGCATGCGGCCCTGGACAGCTAGTAATGCGGCCCCACAAGATCGTAAACTTTTAACATTATTATGTGATTTATATACATTAACTATATTATATATTTTATATGCGGCCCAAGACAATTCCTCTTCACTCAGTGTGACCCAGGCAAGCCAAAAGGTTGGACACCCATGATCTATGGCTTCATTCTGCATTCCTAGGCCCTCTATTTTCCTCTCAGGAGTGATAGGCTAGGATATGGTTTTAATTAAAGGGGATCTCACTCCAGGGCCATGTCTGCACTAGCCCCAAACTTCGAAATGGCCGTGTAAATGGCCATTTTGAAGTTTACTAATGAAGCACTGAAATACATATTCAGTGCCTCATTAGCATGTGGGTGGCCACGGCACTTCGAAATTGACAGGGCCCCTTTTCGAAAGGACCCTGCCTACTTCAAAGTCCCCTTATTCCTATGAGCAGATGGGAATAAGGGGACTTCAAAGTAGCTGGGGTCCTTTTGAAAAGGAGCCCCATCGGGATGAGCCGCATCAGTTTCGAAGTGCTGCGGCCACCCACATGCTAATGAGGTGCTGAATATGTATTTCAGTGCTTCATTAGTAAACTTTGAAATGGCCATTTCGAAGTTTGGGGCTAGTGTAGACATAGCCCAGGAGACCGATAAAATGTACAGACTCTTTGCTATTAGGTCACTGGTTCCCATGCTGAGCTGAACAGTCATGACCAGTATCAGAGGGGTAGTCATGTTGGTCTGTATCTGCAAAAACAATGAGAAAGTCCTGTGGCACCTTATAGACTAACAAATATATTGGAGCATAAGTTTTTGTGGGAAAAGACCTGCTTTATCAGATGTGTTGACCAAATCTCACTCACCTCATGGCCATTCAGAGGACCACATGAAATGTCTGGTGATCTTGGTCCATTTTCATATGACAATGCTCACATCTGAACATGTACACAAAAATGGCATCAATGGGCATTGCTAGACACCATTCTTACTACCAGTCTCCTTAAAAAGAGGACTGACTAGGTTGTGGGCTGAATTGCTCTATCATTTAGTGGTTATGTCCAGAGAAGAGGGTCAAGGCTAATTAGTAGGGCTGTTTTTGTGGGAAGCTTGGCCAGCTCCTATCCATACTTAGTTGCTCTCTGGAGAACAATAATTCACTTGCCAGGGTGAGGAGTCTGGTGCCTCTTCTAAGACATAAATTATTGTTTCAAAACTGAAAAATAATCTGGGGGGTGGAATGACATGAAACTGTGTAGTTTGCAGTCAAAAGTGGTGCAAGAATGCTTTCCTATGGCTGCTTCTACAATGCCCCTCCCTTTTGGACAGAGCATGTAAATGCAGCAGATTGAAAATGCTAATGAGGTGTTGATATGAATATTCAGCACCTCATTTGCATAACGACAGCCACTCGCCACATCAAAAGTACTGCTTTCAAAATGGAAACTAGCTGTGTAGACAGGGTTCCTTCAAAAGTGCCCTTCCTTTTGAAGGAAGCCTGTCTACATGGCTAGTTTGCAGCACTTTCGATGCAGTGGGTGGCCTTTATGTCGTATTGCAGAATTACGTTATGGAGACCATTTGTTACTGTCACAGCTTATTTTGCTGAGGTGCGATTAGGTTTCTCTTCCAATATTGATACTAAACTGATTGTTTACAAACTCCCCAGATTCCAAAATCAATCTGAGTGCATTTTAAAGTGAAACATCCTAAATATATAAGGAGTGCCAGGAAAGGAACTGGGAGGGGCTAGCAAAGTTTGGGCACTGGCATTAAATTTAATTTCAATTAATGTATGTGTTAACTATTTTGTTCCTCTTCTCTTTGAGAGAGTCCCCAGAATATACTGAAATATCCCAGACAATTAACCAGGAAGGGGCTGCAGTTTATCTGGATAGCAAACCACTGGGAGCCTGATCCAAATCCAGAGAAAGTTAATGGGAGTCTTTCCACTTTCTTCAGTTGACCTTTGGGTTAGACCTTACTTTGGTCAGCCATTAAGTATGGGAGCGGAGACTGAGGGAAGTAAGTATAGTAACTCCTCACTCAACATTCTGCCCGTTTAACATTGTTTCGTTCTTATACTGCTTCTCTATTAGAGTACGTGATCATATTAAAGATGTTCGATGCTCTCTTACAACATTATTTGATGGCTCGCTTTGTCCACGACTTGCAGTATTTTCTGGAAGAGCAGCCTGTCCCTGTGGTGGGTTGGAAAGAGGATAGGTTGGTAGTGCTGCACCAACCCCTCTAAGTTCCCTGTGAGGTGGGCAATTCAGCTCCCTGGGACCTGCTGCTTCTGCCCCCTGCCTTGGAGCTGCTCCTGGGAAGCCTCCTAATTGCTGTGCAGGGAGAGGAGTGCTGATAGAATGTCCTCCCCTCCCCACTCCATACCCCACCTTCACAAACCAGGGTATCACAGCTACAGAGTCTTGTGCTTGGACTTCCCAGTCTACTTGCAATGACAGTTACTTGAAGTGGGGCCAGAGTACTTAAAGGGGCAATGCATGTCGCAGTCTGTGCTCCCTTTCTCAAATACACGCACAGCGTATGCACCTATTTCTCTCTCACAATTAGCATGTGCCTCTCTCACATACACGCTCCTCAGTACTGTGCAGCTGTGTTTGCATGGTCGAGAGGAGAGACTGGCGCACTCCAGGGCGATAGTGTGGGTTCATCATCAATGTTCAGTTGCTGCAGCCAAGTGTTTGCAGTCACTGCTATACACCTATTGTTTCCTTCTGCCTCAGTCCATGCTATCCTTAGAGTGTGCAGCTACATTAACATGTTAACCCTTGAGGGCTCAGCTGAGTGCTACTTCATCATTTAACAGCAAGACATTTCCTGGGAAATATTCCACACGATGACTGCACCCCCTCAGCCAGGCTTAGCAATTATTATTGCTGTGTACAGTATTAAACTGTTAAAATTTTATACCTTATTTTCATATACTACCTTTTGTCTGCTGGAAAAATTTCCCTGGAACCTAATCACCCCCTATTTACATTAATTCTTATGGGGAAATTGGATTTGCTTAGCAGCATTTTGCTTAACTTTGCATTTTAGGAACATAACTACAGCATCAAGTGAAGAGTTACTGTATATGCACCTTGGTTTACTTTACCTACTGGTGGGCTGTCAGTAGCTGCCAGGGGCAGATACTGTAGGAAATGCTCTGAGAATGACACAAAATGAAGCAAACAGGCTCTCTTGCAGCCCAGCCAGAGGAGATAACTGGGCTAAATGGAATTTACCACACCCCTTAAGAGAAGCGGAAATATGCATACATACCTCCATGGTTTTTATCTTTTTCGCTGTGTGCCTTTTGGATAAACAAGCTTCTTAATCATCTCAGGGCTCAAATACACTAGCCCTCTCCTTCAAAGGGGGCATGTAAACAAGCCAGATGGGGGAATAGCAATGAGGTGCTGTGCTGCATATGCAGCACGTTAGCCTAATTCTCGCCGCAGGAACTTTGAAGTTAGCAACTTCGAAGTGCCGGCAAGCCATGTAGCGGTGGGCAGTACAAAGTACCCGTGCAACTTCGAAGTGCTCTTACTTCCCAGATGCCTATTCAATCTGGGTGTGTTTTGAGAGTAAGGGCACTTCGAAGTTGTAAGTGCCCGTGGCTACACGGCTTGACAGCACTTTGAAGTTGCTAACTTCAAAGTTTTGCATTGCAGGAATTAGGCTAATGAGGTGTTGCATATGCAGTGCAGCACCTCATTGCTCTTCCCCAATCTGGCTTGTTTACATGCCCCCTTCAAAGGAGGGGGCAAGTGCAGAAGTGCCCTCAGTGTTTACAGCTCCACAGAGGAAAATGGCTTATAGACCCCAAAGGCAACTGGGGCCTATTGTTAAGACTTGTAAAACAGAAGACTGCCATCCAAAGATCCAGTCCAACAAAGGCTGGATGATAGCAAGCAACGCTTGCCATCTGAGGTGTGCACTCAAAGCTGGGAAGAGTCTAAAACAAGGCCTGCTCTGTAACCCTGTCAATGGGTTTACTCCTGTGGTCCCTCCTCAGGTAAAACTCAACAGGAATGGGAACTTTTTTAAGAAGATAACATGGCTCAGCCCTAAAAATTCAACAATGTCAGAAAATCCTAGCACCTCATGAAAAGGCAACTGATAACAGGCATTTTTAAAATAATTAAGCCTTTTTAACTTATGGAATTTAAAGGCTGAAAGAAGCAGTTGAGTCACTGAAATCCGGGAGGAAAGAAAAATCATGCTAAATGTCACTCAGGTGCTGGCTTTGATCCTGGAAACATATGCGTGACTTAAATACTCTTGTGTCTTCACAACTGGATTCTCAGGGTCAGCTCTTCAACTGCTATAAACTGACTTCAATAAGTTTTGTGAAAATGTGCCTATGACAATTTATGCCAGCTGCAACTCTGCTTTAGACTCATGTTCTTCCACCTCCTCAGGCTTTTTAATACTGATATGCATAACTAAAATAACCACTCTATGTAAAAACTATGCCACCTCCACTTGTGTGTTGTAAGTATGGTGGCAACCATAGGAAGAACATACATTTATTTGCAATCTGCTCAGTATTAAACTATTAACATCTGTTCAGCAATAATGTGTGAATAAAGTTGTATCTCAAATGAACCAAATTATATCACTGCATAGATAGTAAATATTCCTGCTAAAGAAACATAGGGATTGTTGAAGTATAATCCTGATTCCCTATGCTGTAGGCCAGTTCTTTGCAATTCCATATTGCATCACAAATAGTTTTCAACCTACCATTGACCAGGGCCAATTGGCAGGTGGGCATGGGCGGGGGGGGAGGGGAAATTCCATTCTTCCATAGCCTCAAGCTCAAAGGGGGCCTCATATTTAGATACTTGTTCATTTTTTTTTGGCATTTGATATATTTCACTGTTTTTATGCTCATCCCTCAATTAGTACATTTGCTGAGAAAGCCTGGAAAAGCAGTTGTTAGGTAAAATATTCAAATTGTGTGTCTCTCATACCGATGCTTAATTTTCTCTTCATATGTTTCTATTCTTTATTTTTATTATGGCTAGTGGCTTTGAAAGCTGGAAGTGGCCCAGGCCTCTCTGGACCTCTGAGAGGGACTGCCATTGGCACAGGTATTTACAGACCACTCTGATTTCTTTTCCCTTCCCATCTCAGAGAGGTACTGGCCACATTGTATGCTATTAGTATCTGCGATCTATTTCTGAAAGTACTTATACACATAAGGGTCTGCTGGTAAATCATTTTATATACAAGCATTTTTGGGGAAAGGGTACTGAATTCTGTTTAAAAGTTAAATATAAAATACGTAATGCTTAGCTATACACAAAAACTCTTTGAGATAAGTGAAAGAACTTTCCTGTTGACATACAGGGCATCAGGAATTATTGTGAATAAAGTCAACAGTGCCTCTGTCATAGCTCATCCTGTTCTGTTTGTCAGGTGCTCACCTCAGTACTTTTTTTGTTTATATAAAAATTATCCAAACCACCAACTCTTTGGAGATAGCTGAAATAACTAGGCCCCTGAATCCAATTTAAAGTTGAGCTTTTGAATCACACAAAACTGTCACATGTATCAGGCTTGAACACAGATCATTTTTACTTCTGGTTTTTTTATATAAACTGAAGCCAAGTGCTTCAGTCCATCTCCACACCCTTCTTCAGTGAAATCTTTGGCCCAGTTACAATGAACCTTGAGCAGCATATGTACATCTAAGTCGATGGAAATCATCAACCTACTTCCAAGAAATGAATTTGACGATTAGTGCATACTGTATCAATTACTTCTATGGCAACCGACTGGTCTCCTAATGATGGCATGACTTCACTACAGGGAAAAGCAGGATGGATTGAACTGTGGAGGATAAAAACTTCTGCTGATACACAAATATCCTCAACCAGCAAAGAGGAACAGAAAAAATGGGGATGGGGTGGGGTTTTTTTTTACTTACGTCAATCTCCCTCACTTGAGTAATTCATACTTAAGAGAGAGATCCTGTTAAAGCCTGTATGTTTGAGTCTGTTCTCCCATGGGTTTAGATCAGAGCATCAATATTGTTACACCAATTTAACCCAGGTTTGAAAGAATCAGGTCCTATAAGGATTACTCATATTTATAAGACAGGCAGGAGTGAGCCCTAAAATCACACCATAAATTTGGTATGTCATGGTTTTTGCTTCACAATCTTAATGTTTTTTAAATATGTTTTGGTTAAGAACAAATACTGTATGGCATCAATTTAAATATCTGTTGAGACACTGTGCAATGTACCTGTAAGGACACCGAATCGTTTCTCTGCTAGACCATTTCCATCTCTAACTTCTAAATCTGTGTATAGAGTCTGCTCTTGCCAGACTTCGTAAGTGTAAAATTACTCATGTAATTTGTGTACAGTTTATGGGAGACTGGGACCTTTTATATATGGAATCTACACTACATTTAACTTTTAGAACAAATTAAAAATGGGCAAAAGACATCTGCTTAAAGTGTGGAGAGCTAGTTGGCTTGTTCCCCACTTAGCTGGACCACTCTCAGATCCTTTCCTCACCTGAGTCCTCCTTGTTCATAAGAGTTCTACAGACTTCAAAAGGATTATTCCTACTAGCTATAATTATTGATGGAGGGACGTTCCCGAGAGGAATACACTTACAAAGACCCTGGGCAAGATTCTGACCTCAGTTGCTGGGGGTGGATTTGTTTCACTAGATTCTGTCCATTTCTCTAGGCGAGGGAGAACCACCAGGCTCCCCATTGTTACGTGGGAAGTTACCGCTCTAACAAATAAATAGGGGAATCCGGGGCCGGGTAATTTCCAGGGGCGGGAAGTGTTAGTAAAGAGGGGCCCTATCCTGGGGCTTGGGGTGGTAGCCCAGTGCCTGGCACAAAGAGGATTGGATCCCAACACAGAAGAGCCAGGCAGGCGTTTCCCTGCCCTGGGAGGATCCTGCTCTTCTCGGGGCCTCCCGCTGCTCCCTCAGCGCGCAACAACAGTGACGACCCGTCACGACGAGCGGCAGGACACACGGGACTGGACACAGCGGAGCTGACCGGACGGCAGGGGGGAAAATAAGCGACTCGTCCTACCCGGAGGGCTCCCTCACTGAGTCTGCTGTGTACCTGCTCTGCTCCTCCACGCTGCGGTTCTCCGCCGCCCGCCACTCGGGCAGGGTGCTGGCGCACAGCACCACCATGGACACGATGACGAAGAGGACGGAGACCGTGGCCAGGATCTGGGCGGCCACGGACGAGGTGGGCTCCTCGAAAGTCCGCCTCATCCTCTCCAGCCACTTCCTGCCCTCGGCCGCGGGCGGGGGCTCGGCGGGGGGCCGCGGCTCGTCGGCTGCGGCCGCGGGGGGCGGCTCGTCGGCCGAGTAGCAGGTGTAGGTGTCGGACATGCGGTCGTCCAGGCGGCGCTGGCAGCAGTAGTCGAGGTGCGCGCACTCCAGCCCCCAGTAGCGCATCTCGTTGTAGAAGGAGAGCTCGCACATGTGCGGCGCGAAGCGCAGGTGCCCGTGCCGCACGTACAGCAGGATGAAGCCGAAGGCCTCGGCGTGCCGGTCGAAGAAGAACTCGTTGCGCTCCCGGTCGTAGTCGTCGCACACCTCCAGCACGTCCTGCTCCGAGAGGCACCCGTGCAGGCGGCTCACCCGCTGCAGCGGGAAGTCCTTCAGCACCTCGCGGGCGAAGGAGTAGCGGGTGCCCCCCACGTTCAACACCACCGCGCGGCCCCGGCCAAAGGGCATGGCTCGGCGCCTGGCCCCGGCTCCGCCCGCTGCTGCTGCCCCGGCAGGGGGCTCCCCGCGCCCTTCCGGCGGCCGGCCGCCCGGGCGCCCCCTTGCAGCCGGCGGCGGCGGCGGCTGCCTCAGTGGGGCGCGGAGGGTGAGGCCCGGGGCAGTCCCCTGGGCGCGGCTCCAGCTCCTCGGGCGGCCGGGGCAGACGGAGGCGGCGCCGCGGGCATGGCGCGGGCCAGGCAGGGAGAGCCCCGCCAAGTTGGAGAGCCCCGCTCCGCTGCCTCCTCCGCTCGCCCCGCTGCCGCCGCCCGCTGTCTGCTCGGAGGCGAGCCGGAGACAGAGCGGCTCGGCGGAGGCGGCGGGGAGGGGACACGCCTCCTCCTCCCTCCCTGGCACGGCGAGGGAGTGGCGCTGCCGCCCACCTTGCCTCTGCCCCAGCCCCCGCCGCTGCTTCCCTCCGTCTCCCAGCTGCGGCCCCGCGCGGGACCCCCACCCCACCCCACCCCAGCTCCCTTTCACCAGCCCATGGACGTGCCCGGAGCGCGGAATCGCCGGCGGCCCTGCTAGCGCCCAGCTCGCGCTCGGCGGGCAGCGGGGACGGCTGAGGTAAGTGGATTGGGGGAGTCGCAGGGGTGGCGGCGTTGGGCTGCGGCCGCCTCTGCGCAGAGGGCAGGGGGCGCCGCGGGCCGCTAGCTGCGCGCGCGGACTTGGGAGAAGTTGCCTGCAAGAGCTGGCTGCGTTCGACGAAGCGGCCCGAAGTCCCTGGAGCCCCGCGCTACCCACGGCTTATCTACCCCAGCGGGCAGGCAGCGCCTTTTTGTCCCCCCTAGCTGTGAGTTCCTGTGAGAGGGGCTGCGGACAGCCGGCTGGGCTGGGAATTGGGTGGGCAGAGCGCGCTCCCTGCCAGCCGGGTCTGGGGATATGGGGGTGGGGAGACGACACGCTTTAGGCTTCTTTATCTTCTTGCTTCTGATGAGAGTTTGTTCGTTCTTCGTAAGACGGCGGATGCATGTCGGGGTCAGAGTACATCGCTCCCGCTCTCTATCGTCTGGCTGGCCGCTTACTGACCCCGCACATAGTTTAGGGAACAGTGTGAAAACATCGCTTCTTTCTGGCTGTTTTATTTATACCCTCCTCGGTATCGTATTTAGGGACCAATTGTATTTATCTTCATTTTTCTTCCTTTTTTGTTCTACAAGTGCAGAACGTTTGTTTGTAGTAAGACCAGCAGTGCCTGCTCACTCAGTTGCCTGGCCTTCTGCCTGAGTCTGTCCTTTTGATCGTAATTGTAGCATATTTGTACAGTACAATGATGATGATGAGGCTGTTCGACTTTCTTGTTTTGGGATTTAGTGCAGAGGGATTTGGTGTTTTTCTTTCCCCTGGATCCTTTTTAAGTGTTGCCCATATTCATCAGCAGCTGAAGCACCTTGGTGTAAGTTCATCCAAGGCAGAACTCTGTTCATCTCAGTTCAGTTTACACTAGCAATTAGCACATTTAGCTCCTTGTTTCGCAGAGGAAGGGCAAGGGAATATTTCTCTTCAAAACTGATACCAAACCTGGGCAGAATCCAGTACCTCTAAAAGGGAACAGACAGTGACAAGATACTTAGTTTTACTATTACATCTTTCTGCGGTTGATGATATATGTATTTGTTTTTATGGGCTATTGTGTTTTGTTACGAACAGTTTATCTTGACAGCTGATGTTTGTAGGACCTATAAAGGTTAAAAAAGAGAGAAGTGAATAATCCTACAGTTTAGTCAGAAAAGATTTGCAATACAATGAGAGCATGAAATAAATGCTATTGATTTTAATCGGTTTCTGTCATCTTTCTACCAGTATGATAGGAGACAGATTCAATCAAATTTCCACATTACTACTGGGAAGAATTATGTAATATCTTGAACTTAGCTGTGACACTGATTAAGTTTTCCAGACCTGAAGAAGAGCTCTGTATGAGCTCAAAAGCTTGTCTCTTACAAACAGAAGTTGTACCAATAAAATCTATTACCTCACCCATCTTGTCTCAGTCACTTTTATGCTTGATTGCATTATGTCCACTAGAGGTCATAGTTAGAGCCGTTTTTCTCTTAATTTACAGAGCCAAAAAAATAGTCAAGCGCACAAATCAATGTATTATTCCACAATAATTTTTTCTAGATCTCTATATGAATAATGAACTCTAGGTTTTATTTTCACATAGCTGGAATGGTTTCATCTATCAAGTGCTGACTTTAGTTAAAGGTTCCTTGCTTGCAGTTTATTTGATTAGTAACAATCATTTTACTAAAATTTTTCAGTTTTTCTTTAAGTCACAGGCCTCTTTATTTCACACTCGTAGGAGCAACTGCTCAAGGTCTGGTTAAAAAATATGTTCAAAAGCTGCAAATAATAGTAGTTACCACATTCATGCTGATAATGACTCAGCCAGTCATTACTAACGTTGCAGTTTTACATGCATCACTCAACCCCTTTAGCACCTACGCATATAAATAATATGACTTTAAGACACGAGTACAGAGGAATGGCTAGAAATATGAAGTGTAAAGAATATATAAAGGAAAACATGGCTTTATAACACATTTTCAGCAGAAGATGTATGGCAGGAGCAAAAGGAGGATTAGAGAACAGGAATACAAGAATCAAACTTCACTGTCGTCAGTGGATCACTTGGTGACATGAGATGACGATTTTAAAATATATTAGTGATCTGTAATATGACACCTAATACAGAGTTCTCCATAAGGGCAATATTTCTGAATATTAGGAAGCAAACTAATCTGAAAACTTCAATTTCTTCAATCTTCCAAAGGGCCCAACATTTTTTCACTCTCCAAATGTGAAAGGCCATAAATTATTTTAAATAATTTAGTTCTTTTTGACAGAATGTACATTTGATTTTACTAGCTAGTGTGATAAACAAAATGTACAGTTGTAAATTAAGTAGCTGTCTTAAATGGAGCAGCAAGTAATATAGTCATTCTGTAGAAACTGTAACTGTCCAGTAAATGATCTGATCTTTGGAAGTTTGGAGTCAGATAAATCTGTAGTAACTAGTAATCTCACTGTAGTAAATCCAGAATAGTCTGATGTCAGTTACTCTGGATTTACAACAGATTGGAATCTGGTGCTGGGAGACAAAACTTTTCCTCAGTGAAGTTAATGGCAAAAATTACAATGATTTCTAGTGAGAGGAGCTCCCTAAATTATATTTTATTTTATATATAACTTTATATTTTATATATAAATTTATGTTTTATATATTTTGCTTCAGGACATCTAAAAAGAAGATCAGAACTTGGAAGATAAAAAAAAGTTAATTAGTTTCAGGAAAATCAGTCTGAGAACTCTGAGGATATAAGTGAAATAGGCAGTAAAATAAGAGGAGCAAGAGATAAAAAACACCTACATCCAGTAAAGAACAGTGCATTGTGTATGTCCAGCTGTGCTACTTTGAAGGGTGGTATTAACAAGTAAACAAGACACCAAAAACAGTATATGTGGGTCTGCATAGATATTGATATATGGTAATAAACCTGTTCATCACATATATTATAGCAGGGTTGGGGAATCCCTGGCCCACGGTTTGTCTGGATCCAGACTCTGAGGCTCAGGTCTCCCCTCCATGGAATCTGGGCCACAGCAGGGTGGAGGGTCTGGAGCCCCAAGCCTTGTGGCCCGGATTAGGCAAAATGCAGGGTGGAGGAGCAGGAAGTGTCTCTGGGATCCACTGCTGCTTGCTGCTGTTCTCTCAGTCTGAGAAAGGATGGGGGGAGCAGCAGCAGCCTTGGCAGCCTGCCCAGTGGCTTTCTCTCTTTGCTCTGATTGGCCAGAATTCCAGAGCAGCGGAAGGCAGTGCCTGGGAGTGAAGGGAGGGGGAGCAGAGCCAAGTGCATCCAGAGGAGAGCAGGTAAGCTGCACCCCCATCACCCAGACCCTGGCGCCCCTTGATTGCCCCTGTGCCCCCTTCCATCCAGACCCCTACTCCAACCCACTTTCTGCATCCTCCCTTCTACCATGGCTCACCACCCCACTCCTGCCTGCTCCCTCCAAGACCCTTCAGCCCACCTTAACCCCTCTCTTCCAGACACCCCACCCCAAACTCTCCTAGACCCTTTCTTCCACCTAGACCCACACCTTCAGCCCACTCCTGCACCCCACTCTGGCCCAGATCACCCACCCCCAGCCTACTCCTGCACCCTCCCTCATGCCCAGACCCCGTAGTGACCTCTGACCCAAAAAAAGGTTCCACACCCCTGCAATGTAGGTTTAAAATGAATCTACAGTGCTATTAACCAAGGCTATTGGTCTAAAACATAACTAAAAAGATTGTGCAGTCAAGCAGTTGATTTCTCACTCATTCAGAAAATCACATGTAGTCCTGGAAGTATTCATCATGATTTTATATCATGGAATTACCTTAAATTTTCCAACTTTATAAAATTGTATCATTCACTGCCCAGGAGCTGTGAATAAGCATATTGCAAAGTGGTTTTCTTTATTACCAAGTACCTCCTTTCACAGTTCTCATTGTACTAATACATCATAAAGGTATTTAATATATTTGAAATCTTGTCTGTAATTTCCAAAATCATGTTGGTTTTGTGTTGGTGCTACTGTTCTGGCAATGGTGTTCTCTCTGTTGAATAAAAGGATCCCTGACTGATTTGTGTGATCATATGGCTGTAGTTACAGTGATTGCCACCAAAAACCCCCTTCCACATAATTTTGGGTTGGATTCTGCACGTGTTGAAGTAAATGGGAGTATCACTATTGAGACCAAAAAGTGCAGGGTTGGTCTAATGTGAAGTGACATCAGCCAGTAATGTTTATTTGTATTACTGCAGGACTAGGAGAGGTAGTCACGGATTGGACCGCATTGTGCTACTCCTTTATAAAACACAGAGCACAATGATAGTCCCTGCACCAGAGGGCTTGCAATGAGTAAGAGATCAGGTTGGAAAAGAACACAGTTCCTTACCTTTTGGTAAGTAACAGAGGAAGCTGTGCTAGTCTATACACTATCAAAACAAAAAGCAGTCAAGTAGCACTTTAAAGACTAGCAAAATAGTTTATTAGGTGAGCTTTCGTGGGACAGACCCAGTACTCCAAGATCGGCCCAAAAAAGCCAAGAACAGAACACCACTGGTTGTCACCTACAGCCCCCAACTCAGACCACTGCAATGAATTATTAAAGACCTACAACCTATCCTTAATCAGGATGCCACACTCCAGAAGGCCCTGAGTGACATGTCTGTTCTCTCCTACAGACAACCACCCAACCTTATGAGGATCCTCACCAACAGCCACAGTCTCTACCCCAGGAATACCAGTCCTGGAACCTTTCCCTGCAACAAAGCCCGCTGCCAGCTTTGTCCACATATCTTCTCTGGAAATACCATCACTGGACCTAACCAGGTTACTCACAGAATCACGGGCACTTTCTCATGCTCCTCTACTAACATTATATGTGCCATCATGTGCCAACAATGCCCAGATGCTTTGTATATTGGACAGACTTCTAACTCCCTTAGACAAAGGGTTAATGGGCACAAAACAGACATCAAAACACTCCAGATCCACAAACCAGTTAGTCAACATTTTAATGGAGTGGACCATTCTGTTAATGACTTAAGAGTATGCGTGTTACTGAAAAAGAACTTTCCGCACCGTTCTTCAAAGGGAAGCAGCCAAGCTGGCTTTTATATTCAAATTCGGCACATTAACACATGGTTTAAACTGGGACGGGAACTTGCTGAGTCACTATAGGGGCTCATCTGCATACTTGGCTTAATCTAATTCTTGACCTTCCCCCGCACCCCTCCACTCTCTGATTTGCTCACCTTGATTATCTTTTTCTGATTTGTCCTCCTCGCTTACTGTTTTTGGTTCTCTGTGCCTTAAATATTGAGTTTGTTCTGGTCTGGCTATGGTCTGAAGAAGTGGGTCTGTCCCACGAAAGCTCACTTAATAAACTATTTTGCTAGTCTTTAAAGTGCTACTTGACTGCTTTTTGTTTTTTACTTTTTGGTATTAAGGTTATTGCATGTATTGCTTGGCTATGTTTGTCTTAGTTATGCCAAGAAGCAGTAAATGATGAATAAATTGAATACTTCCAGAGACTCAGCTTCTCCTGGCCAGTGACTTATGGACTAAAATATCCTTCTGTCCTCTGATTTTCCCCAAAACACTACGGGTGTATTTTGCAATGTATTACCAGAGCTGCTCAGAATTGCTAAGCTATACCAAATGAGCACACAAAAGGGAATGCCAAAACTGCCATTGTGGCCACTACAGCTGTTGCCTCATCTGCCACAGTGCATGCAGGGGAAAATGCCAATGAACTAATTCAACAGTTTAAGCTATAATTTCCCTTGTTCCTAATAGTAATAAACTGTGCATTCAAATTGCTGAGAACAGTGCGACTTAGCCAATAACCTCGCCATCAGGCTGGAAACAAAACCCAAGCAGGATTCAGGAGATGGGACACCAGAATTCTACCTCTCCCGGGTCTTGCTGATAAAGAAGCCCTTCCTGGAAATAGGGACAAGGGTTTAGATCCTCCATGGAGAGCGATGCCACATTACAGCCTAGGAGGATCTGACTCTAAATGCACAGTAAATGGTTTAACTTGCCTAGCCATTTAATAGCTGTGTCTTTCAGTTGCAGCAATCAGAACATGACGTGCAATGGGGCATAAAAAACATGAAAGGGTTAATGAGAGCTTGCCCGCCCAGTCCAGACTTGATACAACATACAAATGTAGCAGGGTGGGTCTGAGGAGGAGCTGAAAGGGGAAGAGTCCAGGGTTCACCTGTGGTCTTCGCCAGGGTGGTAGTATGAAGACCAGGGAACCGAGGGCTGGAAAGTCCCCAAAACTTGGAGCTGGGCTGAAGCTCTGGCATGAAGCTACCAGGCTACTTGGCTTTCCCTGGCAGAGGCAGGAGTAAAGGAACCTGGCTGCAGGTTGAGTCACAGGAAGAGGTAGACTATTGCAAGGCCAGACTGGCTGTCAGCAAGAGGTGCTAGCAGAAAAGAGGCTGCTACGCAATACCCAGCCACAGTGGTGTGTGCCTGCAGTGAGTTGACTTGCACAGTAGCTCGCTAATTTCAATTTTTCTCTAAGCCATAGAAGCCAGATGTTGTCTCCTTGCTTGTCTGAGCAAGCTGTAGACCTCTATAGAGTTGAAGCTGAGGTTAAAGGAAACATCATTTCAAGGCTTCCACCCCCACCCTTGCATGGCTTCTGCTAGGGGCCTGGGGCTCAAGGCTTAGCCCCAAACCTCATGTAGCTTCTGCCTGGGACTGGGACTTCATCCCTTAACCCCTGAGGAGCTTCTACCCGGACCTGGGTGCTTCTTGGGGGTAGAGCAGAGCTGCAGAGGTGGAGCTCCTAGCCTGGAAGGAGGACACCCTTACTAGTGGCTTGTTGCTGGACAAGCGGAGCATGTGGAGCTGGGAGTGGGCAGGAAGAAAGCAGTCCTGCTGCTGGTAGGAGGGAGTGGGAGGGGTGGCAGGGACATGAACCAGGAAGGCTGAAGTGCAACAGCAGAGGTGAATAGGGCCATACTTAGTCATACAAGAACATGCAGCTGAGTAGGAACACCTGGAAATTTGATGCCCCAAATGTTCAGGCGCCCTATGCAGCCATGTATTTTGCATATGCCTAGGGATGGCCCTTTACAAATCTAACCCCCCACTACCGATGCAATTTGGTGAATGGAATAATGCTTCTGTTGACCTGCTACCATCACTTGGCATTCCTGCAGTGCTGGAAAATACCCTTCTGTTGCTGTAGTTTTCATCTACACTACTGGGTTATAATGGCATAGTTATGGAACCGAGGATATGCCCTATGACACACGTAGCCTAGATGTGGGCCTCCATTAGGGTTGCTGTTCCATCTTAATAAATCTAGTGCTACTTTTCCTAGTGGTAAAAGGTTGGGAGCTATAGTAATAGTACAGAAGTTTTGATTTCATCAGAAGAGCCTTTTCTTCTAAGTGGAAGGTGTCTCTGCTTTTGTATATTCTTTCACTAATATGCCTGAGAAGTTAATACTACTATTTTTTTTAACTACTATAGGTCTCCAGCAGCTCACCTTAGTGACCTAACTTTCTGAAGAGTAATGTTATCAGATGATGAGTACAATTTTTTCCCAGTATGTAGTGTTTATGGCTCTTTTAGCAACTTCATCTTGAGACACAGGTGCTACCAGATAGACTTCAACAAAACTGAGAAGAGTCACTTTATCATTTCAGTGCCTTGTTTTCTTGTTACCATCCATATCTTTTATTCATTAAAGTACATTCAGGGTTTTCTTTGCCCTTTTGTCTACCATTTTCTGATAGTTAAATGGGTTTCTTTTCTAGAAGGGTGGAAAAATCTGAGATCTTTAAAGTTAAGAACCTTATTAGGTCTGTTTAACAAGTGCCTGTTTGATGGATGAAACAATAGAAGATTTAGAACAAATGTCAGCATAAACTTTCAACAGAAAGAAAAAAACATAACCAATTTTTTACAAATAGCTCCCCCAAGAACATCTATTCTGGGCAGAACTGGCTGCTGGAAAGTGGCCTGAGTAATATATTTTGATGAGTCCACAAATGAGTAATATTTCTTTTCAGCCATATTTCCTTCTTAACATTTTAATTCCAGTTTCTGACCTAACTCTTCCTTCAACTCCAAAATCAGCTGTTTCTTTTTCCTGACAGAGAAACTTTGTAGTGAGGGCAGACTGATTTAGTTCATAAAATTCTATTCTAATTCCCAATGTTTTTCCAGTGTACATGAGCAATATTCTTGCTATTTTGAGTGCTTTCTTAGTCCCCATTACTGTGTGTTTGAATGCCTCTGGACATCACTGTGAGGTAAGGCAGTGCTATTATACCCACTCTACCGAAAGAGAACTGAGGCAAGGAGATACTAAATGACACCTAAGAGTGAACAGGAATAGAGCTGGCTGAAACTGGACAGGGGGTGGAGGAAGGTAATACAAGTGGATGTTTCTGTCAATGATACATTTTAGTATTTCCAAATTTGCTTTTATTCTCATATGGAACAAAAGCAAACTTACTGAAACTTCTCAATGAATTAGAGATCCCAAAACATTTCATTTTGGGAAATGAAATATGGTGTTCCTCAGACAAAATATGTGAAACTGATGTTCTCGTCCATTTCATGGCTGCTATTCATTGAAGCAGATTGGTTTGTGGAATAGTCACGTTAGCTGTATGTTTCTGCTAAAATGCTCAGCAGTGAAGTAATAGAAAGTGCTTATATATTAATCATCGGCTCTGAGTTTCAAGGTTATCCCTACAGTCAGAGGAATGTGGTTGTTCACACCTCTCAAAACCACTGTCTACAAAAACAAGATGACATCACTGCTTCATTAACATTATTTGAAAGTGCACAAAGTTAATTATTTTGGGGGTGACCATCCATCCCATATTTGGTGGGACGGTCCCATATTTGGGATGCCAGAAAGGTGTCCCTTCTTATATTTTAAAAGGGACTAATTGTCCCATATTTGGGCCCCACCCTCTTGCTGACCTTTTTGTCACTCCTGGGGGAGGGCCAGAAACTGCCACTTCTCCGGGATTCCCAGACAGCACCCGCAGCTGCCACTTCCATGGGGCTTGGGGAGAGACAGTGGATGCCGCTTCCCTGGGACTCCCGGAGAGCGCCAGCAGCTGCTGCTTCCCTGGGACACAGGAAGGACCTGCAGCAGCTACTTGCTTCCCAGCTCCCCGGAGGTTGGTGGAGCCAGGAGCAGCCACCCCTCCCCCCACATATCTCCCTCTCCTGTATTTGGGACAGGAGTTATAGGAAGTTATGGTTGCCCTAGTTATTTGGCAGCTGACGAAGTGATTCTTTGCCCACAAAACCTTATGCTCCCACATATCTGTTAGTCTAGAAGGTGCCACAGGACTTCTCGTTTTTTATGCGGATACAGACTAACACGGCTACCCCTCAAAGTTACTTATAGGTCTACCCATTATAAACAATGGAACTAAGTATCATGTCCCTTTTTATAAGTGGGAAACTGGGGCATGGGTAAGTGGCTCTGTCAAGGTCACATTCAGTTTACACTTTGTTTCCGTTTTCAAGGCCATTGTCATGAACATAAGAGCTAAAAGCCATTTTTAAATGAAAGTTTGGATTCTGTGGTACAAATCTGCAGCTAGAGGTAGAGTTCCAATTGCATTGAGCACAATATTTAGTCTTTAATATCTAAAGTGATAAAATGTTAGTGTATGTAATCTAAGAATGGACTTTAGGACATCATTTGAGACTGTCAACATAAGCACTAGTGGTTTTGCATAACTGAATGACATAATTTGATGACTGTATCAGGGGTTCACAGGAAGTGAAGAATCAATTTCATGCTCTTACCAGAGCGTTACTATAAAAATAATGTAAATAAAATACAGCTCTACAGTCAAGTAAAGAATAATGACAACCTATTATAATGCTCAACTCAAGATTTACAATCTCATATATAGGTTGTCTGGAATCTGATAATTTATTTTGAGAGTGAATTTTCACCTGCTAAGGGTGATTCTGTGCCTGGTGGGGCTTTTTCACCTCTATAGATCCCAGGTAGTAAAATGAAACAAGTGTGTATCAGTATTATACACCTTTGGAATAAATTGCCTGTAATTCCCACTGCATAAATCAAACAGTCAATTGTGATTTCCATTATGCTGCCATGTATGGAAAAGGTTCACTGTGAACAATCTTTTGTGTGTCTGTAAGCACAGCCTGTAATAGATGGCTTCTGGATTGACACCGCACAGGTGACCTGAATGGTAAAGATGCAAAGCCATAATCATTCTGCCCAGCACAAACAGATGCAATTTATACCCTTTTTTGCAGGGGTGGGATTGCAGGCACACAAGGAGAACTTACACTGGCAGGAGGTGGTGGTTGGGGCCGTTGTAGTTTCAGTCAGGGGCTTTATTTGAGTTCTTTCAGAGGAAGCTTCCAAGTACACTGATCCATTGGAGTCCCTGGCCTGCTCTGCTCCCCAAGCAGATAACCAAGGAGAGAATGATATCCCTAAGCCCTCCCCTTCAAGCACAATGTTATCTGTGGTGATTTTTCATGGCTACAAACTCCCTCCCTACCAAACTTTCTGCCTTAGAGCTCTGATCCTCTGTTTATGTTGATGAATGCTTGCACAAGCCAGGATGAATCTGGCCCAGCGACAAAGCAAGGGCCCTGTTTAAAGATCCTTCTGGGCTAAAGGACTGTATTTGTGAAAATGGTGACTTTGATGGGCCCTGTTTTTCACAGGACTCAGCGGGACCTCCAGGAATCATCAGTTCCCATCCCCTGGACTCATGGCAGGACCAAGCACCATCTGACCATCCCGGACTGTTGCTTGTCTAATCCACTTTTAAAAATCTCCAATGATGAAGATTCAATAACTGCGATTGGCAATTTATTCCAGTGCTTATCCACCCTGACAGTGAGGAAGCTTTTCCTAATCTCCAATCTAAACCTCCCTGGCTTCAATGTAAGCTCATCGCTTCTTGTCCTATCATCAGAGATTACGGAGCATGTTTTTTCTTGGTCCTCCCTGTAATAACCTTTTAGGTACTTGAAAACTGTTATCCTATTCCCTCTCAGTCAGACTAAATTCTTTCAATCTTCTCTCATAGGTCACATAGTCTAGACCTTTAATTATTTTTGTTGGTCTTCTCTACACCTCCTCCAGTTTGTCCACATCTTACCTGAAATGTATTGCCCATAACTGGACACTACTCCAGCTGAGACCTAATCAGCATAGAGTGGAGCGGAAGTACTTTTTATGTCTTACTTGCAACACTTCCGCTAATAAATACCAAAATGATGTTATCTTTTTTGCAACAGTGTCATACTGGTGACGCATATTTAGCTTGTGATCCCTATCACCCCCAGATCCCTTTCTGCAGTACTCCTTCCTAGGGTGTCATGTCCCATTTTGTATGTGTACAACTGATTGTAAATCCACTTAGAGTGGAACATTTGTCCTTATTGAACTTCATCCTATTTACCTCAGACAATTTCTCCAGTTTGTGCAGATCATTTTGAATTATGAACCTATCATTCAAAGTACTTGCAGCACCTCCTGCCTTGGTATCATTCACATACATTATAAGTGTTCTCTTGATGCCATTTTCTAAATAATTGGTGAAAATATTGAACACTACGGGACCCAGAACTGATCCCTGCAGAACCCTACATGTTGTGCCCTTCCAGCATGACTGGGAACAGTTATCCAACCAGCATCTTGTAGTTGCTCCATCTTGGTTGTATTTCCCCAATTTGTTAATAAGAAGGCCAGCAAGACTGTATCAAAGCCTTACTAAAATCTATCCCTCCCCATGATTCAGTGTCATTTTTAAGAAGCCAAAAGTGGCCTTCTAAAACAAAAGTCGCAGTGATTACTGAACAGAGACCTATTCATTCTATGGGTAAGTACTTCGTGTCACATTTAAAAATTGTTCCTACGATGAGGTGAAAGAAAAGATCCAAAAAGGACCTCATCCTGCAGAAGCTTGAAAGACAGACAGGGAGTGAGCCAAAGCCACTGCTGACTGAAAGTGACACAGTAGTGTCAACGAAGCATGCTGCCATGTTGACAAACCATGTTCCAGTCCAGGAACCAGGAGTCGGCAGAGCTCTTGACAGCTGTCAGGGAACAAACTAACATCCTGCATTCCATATTCGAGCAGAGGAACACCCACAAGAGGACTCTTTATCCAGCCTCCTCACCCTGTTGCCTGGTCTCCCCTCAATATATCTTGACCCTTCCTCTTTGAGGTCTCACAGTGCAGAAGGCTAATATTCCACCATACACGATGCCAGGATTCCCTTTTTCATACCTCTCAGCCCCCTCCCCCATAAAAGGAATGTTTTTTGTGAAAACCACAGTGTTGTTTATTGGTTCATATGGGGTGGGGTGCAGTTAGAGGTGCTTTCATAGAGGTCAAGCCCACATCATTGTGGGGGTGGGGATGGTATCACAATAGTTAAACACAGTAGATTCATGTGGCGGTCTGCTCATTCATAAAGGTATTTTTGAAAGCCTCCCTGAATGCCATTGCTTCTGCATGTGCATTGCTGAATGCTCTTGTGTCTAGTTGTGTATGAGCACTGCCTGGGGCATCTGCTTCTGCAACGCAGGCTGGCATGAAATTTTTCCCTTTTGATTCGCACGTTATGGAGAATACACATGCTGCAACTATGGAGCTGGGAGAGAGAGGGAATGTTGGTTTGGAAAAGGTTCAGATGGGTCAAAAGGCACCTGAATCTTGCTTTTAAAAGGCCAAAGGCACATTCCATTTCCATTATACACTTGCTAAGCCTGTAGCTGAAGCGCTCATTGCTGCAGTCCAGGGTGCCTATGTATGGCTTTATGAGACAAGGGAGCAGTGTCACCCAGTATTACTGGAGGCATCTCCATATTGCCAATCTTGATTTTCTGGTCTGGGAAGAAAGTCCTATCCTGGAGCTTTCTATACAGACCTGATTTTCTAAAGATGTGTGCATCATGTACCTTTCCCCGACCATGCTACATAGATGTCAAAGAAATGACCTTTGTGATCCACCAATGCCTGCAACACCATGGAGAAATAGCCCGTGCAGTTTATGTACTCTAAAGCTAGGTGGTCCAGGGCCCAAATGGGGATGTGCATTCCATCTGTCACCTTACCACAGTTAGGAAATCTCATGGCAGCAAAGCCATCCTCTATGTCCTGCACGTTTCCTAGAATCATGGTCTTTTGCATCAGACAGGCAGATTGCCTTGGCTACCTGGATCACTGTGTCCCCCAGTGTAGATCCCAAATTGATTTTCCACTGATGGTAGCTGTTGGGTATTGCAAACTTCCACAAAGGAATTGCCACTTGCTTGTGAATGGGCAAAGCAGGTCTTCTTCTGATATCACTGCACTTCAGACTGGGGACATCAAATCACAAAGTTCAATGAAAGTGGCCTTATGCATGCAGAAGTTCTGCAGCCACTGTTGGTCATCCCAGACCTCCAAAACAATGCAGTCCCACCAGTGCGTGCTGGTTTCACCTCTCCAGAACCGGCACCCCACTGCATACAATGCAGTGCATCCAGGGTGGCCAGCAGCTCTGCATTCCTGGTCTCCAGTTCTTCAATATCATCATCCAAATAATCCTCATCCACCTCATCCATCTCATTCTCCCACTGGCTTTGTTGAATTAAATACTGCATGGCACTCTGGGAAGTGGCCACAAGACACTGTGCAACAGCTATAAGCTGTTCAGGATCCATGCTAATGTCATGCAGTGGCAAGATCCAGGAGTAGGTTTTGGGAAGATGATCCAAAAAATGGTGCAAAATTCCTTAGGCTGGCTATTTGTTTTCTGACAGCATGGAGGGTTGTACTCTGGGATGATGACATCAGACACCCACAACCACTTGCATAGTGCTTAGTGCTTTCCCTTAGTGCTTTCCCATAACCCACTGGCACATAAAGCCAGAATGCAATGGGGCTGCTGGCACTGTGGGATAGGTACCCACAATGCATTGCTGATGCAGTCGGATGTAACTTAGGCAATGAAAACACGATATGACAACTTTCTGGACATTTGTGGACACTCAACTTCAACTTTTTTAAATTCTAGATGTAAAAAGTTGACTTCAATAAATTTGACTATTTTGTAGTGTTGATGTAGGCTAGGTAATTTTTAACTTCTGATTCTACCCTGTTTGACTGGAATTCACTAGGTTACGTGTCCACCACCAACTTCCTCGATGAAAACTGAAAAAAGTCATAAAGTAGCTCTGCCGTTTCTACATTTTCTGTTACTGTTTTTCCCTCTTTGTTAATTAATTAATAGCCCTACCCTGTCCTTGGTCTTTCTCTTGCTTCTAACGTATTTGTAGAATGTGTTTTATTAACCTTTATGACTCTGTTTAGTTTAATCTCATTTTGTGCCTTGATCTTTCTAATTTTGCCTCTGCATACTTGTGTTATTTGTTTATATTCATGCTTTGTAATTTGACCTAGTTTCTCCACTTTTTGTAGGACTCTTTTTTAGATAACTGAAAATCTCCTGATTAAGACAGGTGGTCTCTTGCCATATTCCTGTCTTTCCTGTGCAGTGGAGTCATTTGCTCCTGTGCCCATAATAATGTCTCTTTGAAAAACTGCCAACTGTCTTCAATTGTCTTTCCTCTGCGATTTGCTTCTACCGGGATCTTGCCTGTTAACTCCGTAAGTTTGCTAATATCTGCCATCTTGAAATCCATTGTCTTTATTTTGCTGTTTTCCTTCCTACCATTCCTTAGAATCATGAAGCCTACCATTCCCTCATCAGTTTCACCCAAGCTGCCTTCCTCTTTTGAATTCTCATCCATCTCATTTGTCAAAACCAAACCTGAAACACCCTCTCCCCCAGTAGCTTTCTCCACCTCTGAAATAAAAAATGTCTTCCAGTACATTCCAGGAGCTTTTTGGATAATCTGTGCCCTTCTGTTTTACTTTCCCAACAGATATCTAGGTAGCTGAAGTCCTTCATCACAACTAAGCCCTGTGCTTTGGAAGATTTTGTTAGTTGTTTAAGAAAAGCCTCGTCTACCTTGTCTTCCTGGCTTGGTGGCCTGTAATAGATCCCTACCATGACATCATCCTTGCTTTTACCCCTTTTATTCTTACACAAAGACAATCAATAAGTCTGTCTCCAATTTCCATTTGAACCTCAAAGTATATACATTTTTAATATACAAGGTTACACCTTTTCCCTTTTTTCCCTGACAGTCCTTGAGCAAACTGTACGCTTTTATACCAATATTCTAATTATGCATATTATCCCACCAAGTCTCTGTGATGCCTGCTAAGTTATAGATGTGTTTATTTACTAGCATTTCAAGTTCTTCCTGTTTATTCACCATATTTCTTGCATTAGGATACAGACATCTGAGATACTAATTTGATTTCCTCCTCACCCAGTTATGTCTTGTCTCTCCTTTATCTCTGACATTACAGCCCTCACTCCCCTCAAATGTCAATCCTTTCCCCGTATCTCCATGCTTTTGACTTACCAGTGGGCTTTGGTTACCTGTCCCTTCAAACATAGTTTAAAGCCCCACTCACTTGCATAAAGCAGCTTTTTAGCCAGGTCTGCAGGAGTGAAGCCTCTCCATTTCTCTACCCCGGATTGTCAAGCAGACAGCCTGGATCTCTTCCTGAACCATCTGCCACATCAAGGCCACCCTGTGCCTTCTCACTACCTCACCAGTTTCATTCCCAGGTGTGCAAGTGGTACAGAATCTCATATTTTGCCCATGTGCAAGCAGCAGAATTGGCACTTGCACTACTGTCACTGGGGAGAGTTCTCACCATCATGTAACGCATAGATCCTGTGACTTGACGCCCGACACAACTGCACAATTCTAAACAGGATCTGTGCCAAGAGTGGAACAGGGTTTAGTTGTCTCTATTCTCAGTGGCCCTACAGAATACCAGTATAGTTTCTCTCTACTTCTCTTCTTTTCTCCCAAGTACAACAAATTCATAGGTGTGACAAGATTTGGCAGTATTGCCAAACTTATCCAATTTGTGCAAGCATAAAAAGGCTTCACAGTATTTTACTGCTTAACTCCTGGCATCAAGTTTCCAGTAGAGCATGGCATGGATCAGAGAGCTAGGATTCCCAGGTGAACAGCATTCAAAAGTGGGCAAGGACCAGACACTGTCAGAAGTCCAGAGAGGCCTGGGCCTCGTCCAGCATTGAGGCCCCTAGCCATAAGAAAAATAAAAAATTACAACACATGAAAACAAAATAAAGGTGTTTCACATTTTGATCTGATAGGTTTGCACATGAAAGCAATTTGCAAGACTTATCAAATGCCAAAAATTATCAAGTGTCTAAATTTGAGGCCCCTGTGAACTTGAGGCCAAGGCCAAACTGCCCTTCTGCCCCTCCTTTGATTGGCTTTGACAAGGAGAAAAGTCTATGGATCCATAGTTCTGCTCCCCAACCCTACTGGCAGGTGGAGCTGATCCGTTATGGACTGTGCTGCATCCCTTATAGAGATATAGCAGTATGAATTCTTCCCATTACACTGGGGAGTTCTGTTTGGCATTTTGGATCTCTGATCAATGTGCCCTCTGGGGTTGAGTGGTTCTGCACTGATCCCATAATAGCTATGTGTCCCAAGGGCACAGTCTAGCCATGGAGTCTGAATTTATAATCATTGGACCAGATTCTGCTCAGTTACACCAGTGCAAATCCAGAACAACTCAAACCAATAGAATTACAACATAACAAAATAACACATGATCTATTACATAATGAAATTTTCCCAAATAGGTGTTCACTACATGAGTCTACCATATCAATGCTCATAGTAATTAAATATTGCTTTATCATGCAGCTGTTAAGTTTCACAATCAATCTCCCATGCAGAAGCTGTGGCTGCACAGGCCATGGTAGGTTCTGTACCTGCATCTACTCTGAGAAAGTTTGTCTCTGAATCTGTCCACCAGTCTGTTAGTTCCAAATTCGGTATACAGTTTCCTCTTATCATAACTTCAGGTAGCCTAAGGGTTTTGATTGTGCCAGGGAAAGAGGATGTGCCTGGCCTGGGACTGCTTCTCATACAACCATATGGAAAAGTGACAGAATCACCAGACAGGGAAAAAAAGACTGGTTGGCGTTGCACCCCATGCTACATCCAGGACTGCCTCAACTCTAAGCCTCCCACCCACATGTGCCCTTTAGGGAAGAGATGGGGAGCTGAAGCTCCCCCTTGCCCCCCAGTTCATATGGGAATATTACTGGCTGTTCCCCTTCAACAGGGAGCAAGGGGAAGTTCACAGTTTGCTGCATTTCTCACTCTGGCTGGGGAGTGCAGGGGACATACAAATCTGGACCTGCCTTAGCCAGGGGATGTGCAACCTCCCCTGCTGTGCCTGCTGAAGCTGCAGCAGCCATGGAAAGGTGCTTGTCATCTGGCCTCCAGCTGCTGCGGTGAGAGAGGGCTCGGGGAGTCCTCTTTCCCTGGGACAGCCTGTCTACTGAACCCTTCATCCCCAGACTCACCCCAGAGCAATGACTCAAGTGAAGACATACAAACATTAATAGAGTTAAGGACCTGAGCAACACCAGGTAAATCTTCTAGTATACTATAAATGTGTATGCTCACAATCCTTCTGAAATGTCTCTGTCCTTACAACCATCTAGGTGACTTAAGATACAGTATTTTGTGTTAAAGGGCAGTTACTTCACATTATAAACACATTGCTTTGCAAATACTTGCATAATAGATTTTTTTGAATTATGCATCCATTAAAAAGCAGCCAAAATCCCCCTCTTCCTCCCAAGCACACCACACTTTCCATTCACACAACTAGAAAAATAATTTATACACAAAAAAGAAAAACAATTGCTCTTGGGTTCATGAAACCTACTAAGACAAACTCCAGCCCAGCATGAACTTTTATTGTCAAGTTATAAAATCTTGTAATAGAGGCTGATAATGGGAATAGCTACAGAGAAAACTTCAAGAGTTATGAATGGTGACACAAAAGGGCCGCTGTGCCCAGAAGTTCTGCATACAAAAGGCTGGCAGGATTGGAATCTATAAAATATAACACTTTCTTTTTTCTCTCCTCATTCAAAACAGTGCCTCTGACATAAAACTAATACTTGAATGTACTATTCCATTTTATAAAGAACATGAAGAATAATAGTTTTCCTTCTGTCTTTGCGTGTAAAACAATTTTGAAGCCCCCTTACTCCTTCGAAGTATCAGCAGGTGCACCGCGGCTAGACGCATGCTGGTTCTTCGAAGTTTAAAACTTCGGCGTTGCCGCGGGGGGAATATGCTTAATGAAGTGCCACCTATGCACGGCAGCACTTCATTAGTAAACTCTGAACAGCCTCATTACCATCCTTCCTTCGAAGGAAGGTGGTAATGTAGACACAGCCAGAGATTAGCTATTTTCCATGATGTTGCTGAACCACTTGTTACCTTCACAACTGGGATCTTATTTGCTGTGGCTACACTAGCCCTGCCTTTCGGAAGGGGCATGGTAATGAGCCACTTCAGCAGATGCTAATGAGGTGCTTCTATGAATATGCAGCACCTCATTAGCATAATGGCAGCCATGCACATTATGAAAGTGCCGCTTTCAAAATGCACGCTGCCCCCATAGACAGGGGCCTTTCAAAAGGACCCCCCGACTTTGAAAGCCCTTTTTTCCCATTTGGTTTTGGGAAGAAGGGGCTTTTGAAGTCCAGCGGTCCTGTCGAAAGGCGGGGGCTAGTGTAGCCACAGCCATTGAAAATTAATTGGTAGCAAATATCTCATCCATTCATTAGAATATTTTTTAATCCCAGAGTAAAGAAGAACTGGGTCAATGGGCAATTCCTTTGAAAAGAGAAGCTCAAATCTCAGCTAAATACCATTAATTTTACTTTTAACTTTAAAGTGATGTGTGAGGGGGAACAGTACAGGAGTCAAAGAGCTGTACAAATGGCTGGCCACTTGTGTGTCATGCATGTCTGTGACATTCTATACTTTGGGGAAGCATCCTGAAACCCTCATCTTCCTTGTGCTTTATATAACTGTGATCTTACTTCACAAGACATGCTTCCTATGTATCAAGGGGAAGGTTGTAATCTGCTGAAAGTCATCATTTTCTATCCATATATGTATATCAACAAGGCATATGGAGTTATGAGAATTGCATTGTATGGTTTTCATTAACACATGATGTAAATTGGAGAATCAGCCAGATACCTAGAGACAATAGTAAGGAAAGCGGGTGTCAGACAATCCATCAACAACCACTGTCCAGCAAAGGAGCTTCAATTCAATAAATCACCTGTATGAGGCCCCACTGAAAGAATTGCTCAGCTTTGTGTGAAGATTCACAAGGCCCCCAAACATGCCTGGACTTGTACTCCAGGAGCATTTAGAGCTGAGGGTATAAAATAGAACAATGTGCACATGCTGGGCCTGTCTCCTACCCCACCTATGCTGCAAACATCAGGGACACCGAGAAGAAGACTGAGGACTCCTATAAAGGAGAAGGCTCAAGTTTAAGGGACAAAGCTGTATATTAAGGACTGCAATATTCAGGGGAATGAGAAACTGCTTTATTTAGATGTCGAATAGGTTTGAGAGTTCAGACTGCATGTTTATATTTCATTTTCTTGTTGTAACTACTGACTTTTGCCTCTCACATGTAATCTGTCTTGAGTAGTCAAACTTGTTTTACTCTTTATCTCAATGTAACCCTTCTGCCAGAAGGAGTCGGCAGCACCCAGGGCCAGGTTCAATATCTAGGGGTTCTTTTTTATCCATCTCACACAGAACTGGCTCGAGCCCCCACCCAGTAGGCTGAGAAATTCACACACCCCTGGGTGCCTCAGAGAGGCACTGCTTCCCCACTTGCAAGCACAGAGTCTGAGTGTAGAAAAGAAACTTTTAATGAAAGAGGCAGAAACTTCATATGGCACAAGCTTGGGAAAATACCACACCCAGAGTTCATAACCAAGCCTCAAGTAACTCTCCCAGCTCAAGTGGATTGAGCAGTGTCCCTTGCCTCTCAAGCTCACCAGTTCAATACTGCAACCAGACAATCCACACACCCAAACTTTCTTGTACCCCCCTTTTCAAATGCTCCACTTACAACTTGGTCCAGTCCATGCAGGTCCTGACGCATCACCCTGATGCATTCCCTCATTGAACCTGAGGCAATGCCCCTTTATGCCGGGCCACTGTTCCACTTACGCCCTGCCAGCTGCCCCACCAGCCATTCGCCAGTCGCACCTACCGTCTGCGTGCTGCGCCTCCTACCAGCTGTCCGCCACTCATGCTGTCTGTCTGCACGCTGTCCGTCCGTCCACTGCTGCTCCTCCTATTGGCCAGCCGCCGGTTGTGCCGTCCGTTCATCCACTGCTGTCTTGTGGGTTTTGTAGTAGACAAAACCCTGTGATTCCAGCTCTCAGGGTGCATCTACACTAGCAAGTACATTTGAAATTCAGATCAGAAGACTGAGTTCTTTCGAAAGTAGCTGTAGAACATCTACACTGACATGGCCCTCTTTCGAAATTAACTTTGAAAGAACTCTCCTGTTCTTTCAAAATCGGTCCTCTGTTCCCAGGATGGGAAATGTGCCCTCCTTCGAAAGATTATTTCAAAAGAGAGCAAGTGCAGACGCTCCATGGCCCACTCTTTCGAAAGAGCGGTCCTCCATGGCCGCGATCATCTGGCAGGTGGCGGTACTGCTCACAGCACAAGTGGAGCTCTATGGCTCCAGCATCTGGCCACGTTTCAGGATGCAGGCACCCAGAAGCCATCAGGGAGGAAGCCGAGAGTGTGCAGGCAGCAGGAAGCCCATGCTACCACTCAGCCTGCTGACAGCTGCAATGCCCCAGGTGAAGTCTCAACTCCATCGGCACCATGGCCAGCAGCTGGGACTCCCGCCCACCTCAGGGGCCAGCCACGGATTGGGGGGAGTCCTCCCAGGAGGGGAGCCAGCCCCCCAGGTGCCAGGCCCCCTCCTGGACTGATGCTGAGCTGCATGACCTCCTCACCCTGTGGGAAGACAAGGAGGTCCTGCAGCTGACAGGGGTCCGGTGCTGGAATGCCACAGCATTCGAGTGCCTGCCCAAGGGCCTTACCAGCTGGGGTCGCCCCACCCAGACCTCGGACCAGGTGAGGTCGAAGGTCAAGGAGCTCCAGCAGGGCTACCACTGGGCTCAAGACACGGCCGGGAGGTCAGGGGCAGCACCAACCCCTACTTTAAAGAACTGGCCTGCCTTCTTGGGCCCAAGGAGGTGGGACCCTCGGTCATGTTCCTGGACACCACCAACCCCCTGACCGAGCCAGAGATGGAGGAGATGGGGACCAAGGGGGAGCACTGTCCCAGACCACCAGCCACCTGCAGGCACCCCCCCACCACCCTTCCCCCAGATCCCAGCCAGCAGCAATGATGAGGGCTCGAGTGTGGGGGCCCTCGTCATTGACGTCCCGTCTGGCCCATCCAGCCTGGCCCCCTCCGACTGTACCTTTCCCGAGTTCCTGGAGGGACCCACAGGTATATACTGTGCATGCCGGTGGCTGCGGGGCCAGGGGAGGGGGCATGCAGACCCGCCCACGGCAGCCGCAGCCCACTCACAGGGACATCAGCCCCAGGACACAGGCAGGCCTGACGGCCCTGCCACCCTGGCCCCAGAGGGCTGACGTGTGGCACCCAGCACCATGCGGGCCAGACAGCACCATGGGCTGCCAGGCCGTGGAGAGATGGATGGTGGTACAGGGGAGCTAGTGCTCCTGCAACCCAGAGGGGGAACCCTGGATACGGTCCATACTGGGCCCCTGGGATGGGATGGGATGGACAGAGGAGTTCAAGGGGTCCCTCACTGGGACTAATGGCCTGTTCCTCTCCCCTTGTGTCTCCACAGCTCCAGCAGCTGAACCAGCCCTGTGACTGGCCAGGGGAGCCCAACGACAGCCCAGGCCTCAGACAGGGACAGCACAGGGCCGTTGCTCGTCCCTCCGCTGGCGCCATGAGGTCGGGGAGGAGGAGGCAGGGGACACGGCCCACACAGCCACCCTGAGAGAGCTGACAGGTGCCGTGTGGGAGTGGCTTGCCATGGAGCGGCAGGCATGGGACTGGATGGCATCCAATCTGGACACCCTCACCCAGGCTGCGGTCAGCCATCTGGCCCCTGCTGCTGCTCCATCGTAGGTTAGTTCCACACCCACGCCCCTGCCGTCACACCCCCACTGTCCCCCAAGCCCCCAGCACCCGTGCGTCCCCCCCCCTTCCTCCCAGCGTTTTCCCCTTCCTGCCCCAATCCCCCATCCCCCTGCCTCCCCACAACGCCCCCCGCCCCGAGGAGGCCAACCTTGAGGCCCTGCTTCCTCCCCACCTCCCCCCGGCCAGCCTCGTCCACCTGGCCCACACCCTGCTCATCAGGGCTGGCCATCTGGAGGCTGAGCACCCGGTCCCCTCTCCCCCTATGCCGAGCCTGGCACAGGCGTGGGGACTGCGCCCAAGCTGTGCCCCTACCTCCCTATGCCCCCGGCCTGGCCCCAGTGGGGCCCCTGGACATGGGGAGGAAGGGGTTGGTGCAGGCAACGGGGATCCCAGCCGTCGAGCCCTGTGGAGGGGTGAGGCCCCCCCATCCCGGCTCCCCATTCACCCTCCCCCCTCCACATGTTCTCCCAAGGAAATGAGGGGCACAGTTCTGCGAGTAAATAGTTTATTTTTAAGGTTTATCTTGTGTCCCCCCATGCATGTGTGCTGGTGTGTGTGGGTGTGTGTGTGCAGGGTGTGGGTGGTGGGGGAGTGTGCAGGGTGGGGGGGTCACCATGGCCCCGTTCAAAGGCCTGGTGCAGGGCCTTCTGTACACACGCCCTGTCCTGCTGGGCCTGGTGGCACAGGGTGGCCGGGGCCTGTTTGTAACCGCACTCCGCCTCAGCGGCCCACCCCTGCATACAGGGCTTGTGTTTTGCCTCCACCAGGTTATGGAGGGTGCAGCACGCTCCGACCACCGCCAGGACATGGGGGAGGCCCACCTCCAGCCTGGTGTAGAGGCATCTAAAACTCCCCTTGAGGCGGCTGAACGCCCGCTCCATGGTGTTCTAGGCGCAGTTCAGCTGCTCATTAAAAAGGTCCTGGCTCGACTGGGTGTGCCCAGTGTATGGCTGCATCAGCCAGGCCTGCAGGGGGTAGGCTGCATCCGCCATGATGCAGGGAATCATCGTAGCGTCCCCGATGGGGAGCTCCCACTGGGGATGAAGGTCCCCTCGGCCATGCGACATCCCAGCCCTCAGTTCCTGAAGACCCTCGTGTCATGTGCACAGCCGGACCAGCCCACGCAGATGTCCTAGAACCAGCCGTAGGCATCGACCAGGGCCTGCAGGACCACCGAGTGGTAGCCCTTGCGATTCACATAGGCCCCGCAGTTGTGCTCTGGGGCCCAGATGGTGATGTGGGTGCCATCCAGGGCCCCAAAGCAGTTGGGGAAGCCCAGCTCCTGGAATCCCTGGATGGTGTTGTCCAGGTCCCCGACGTGAACCAGCTGCCTCAGGAGCACCTTGTTGATTGCACGGATGACCTGCAGGGCATAGAGGGGCATACTCATGAGTGTAGGGTGGGGTGTGGCTTGCCCGCCCATGCCCATCCCCATCCCTGTCCCCGGGGTGCCCACCTGTGCCCATCCCTGTCCCCGCCCCATCTCCAGGGTGTCTGCCCTTCTCCCAACGGTGCCTGTCACCAGGCTGCCCCCCACTCCCCACATGCAGTCTAGATGTGAGCAGTGCACGGCTTACCTCGACAAGGATGGCCCCGACGGTGGCTTTGCCGACCCCGAACTGGTAGCTGACGGATTTGTAACTGTCCGGGGTGTCCACCTTCCACAGGGTGATGGCTACCCTTTTGTACAGGGGGAGTGCTGGCCTCAGGTGTGTGTCCTGGTGCTGTAGGACTGGGGTGAGCCAGTGGCACAGCTCCAGGAATGTCCGCTTGGTCATCCTGAAGTTCTGTAGCCACCAGTTGTCGCCATAGTCCTCCAGCATCAGCCGGTTCCACCAGTCGCTGCTTGTGGGGAAGCTCCACAGGTGGCAGATGACCCCAGGGGATTGGGGACATTGCACGCTAAGGATGACATCCAGGAGGGTGGCTATTGTGGTGGCCACCTGGAGCCACTGCAGCACAGTGGGCAGGACTGCGGCCGGTATGCTGGCCACAGCTGCGATGGTGGGGGGTGCTGGTTGGAGTCCATGGGGGTCCGGTATGCCTCCTCTGGTGTCTCTCTCTCTCCCTCTCGCTCCCTCTGCCTGGGAACAGGGTTGCTGGCCCTCGGTGTTTGCATGCTGAGGCACGTGGGGGGGAGCCGTTATGGGGATGGCGGGTAGCGGCCCTGGAAGGGCTCGTCCGCCATGTGACCCTGCCTGTGACGCTTTCTGCCTCTGCTCTTTCGAAAGAGCGCCCTGGTATGTGTGGACACTCTCTTTCGAAATTGTGCTGGAGGCCTTGCGAAAGAGCAGACCAAACCTTCAGTCCCCGCTGGTGTGTGTGGATGCTCCATTTCGAAAGGCCATCTTTCAATGTTCTTTTTTTGAAAGATGTAATTTTGTAACAGAACTGTAGTGTAGACACAGTCTCAGTGATTTCAGCTCACAGTGGCATTCAGCTCTGTGCCGAGCCACAGCATCTCAGTATCCACCAAGTATCAGAGAGGTAGCCATGTTAGTCTGTATCTTTGAGAACAAGAAGAAGTCCCGTAGCACCTTATAGACTAACAGATATTTTGGATCATAAGCTTTCGTGGGCAAAGACTCACTTCATCTGATGCATGAGTGGGAGGGTGGTTTCAGAGCGGTATTTAAAGAATGGGGTCCCAGTGAAAGGGAGGGCCAGAGCTGACAAGATCTATTCAGTCAGGGCGGAAAACGCACATTATCAGTAGTATGTATGAAAAGAGGAAAAAACAAGTCAGATAAAACAGAGGGGATACGGCCCATTGTCAGTCTAATGTGGAGATGTTAACACCTAGGGCAGAGAAACTCATTTTGTAAGATCAAAACAAAAAGCAGTCAAGTATCACTTTAAAGACTAGCAAAATAATTTATTAGGTGAGCTTTCGTGGAACAGACCCACTTCTTCAGACCATAGCCAGACCAGAACAGACTCAATATTTAAGGCACAGAGAACCAAAAACAGTAGTCAAGGAGGACAAATCAGAAAAAAATGATCAAGGTGAGCAAATCAGAGAGTGGTGGGGTCGGGGGGGGAAGGTCAAGAATTAGATTAAGCCAAGTATGCAAACGAGCCCCTATAGTGACTCAGAAAATTCCCATCCTGGTTCAAACCATGTGTTAATGTGCCAAATTTGAATATAAAAGACAGCTCAGCTGTTTCCCTTTGAATAGTAGTGCGAAATTTTTTTTTCAGCAACACGCATACTCTTAAGTCATTAACAGAATGGTCCACTCCATTAAAATGTTGACTAACTGGTTTGTGGATCTGGAGTGTTTTGATGTCTGTTTTGTGCCCATTAACCCTTTGTCTAAGGGAGTTAGAAATCTGTCGAATATACAAAGCATCTTGGCATTGTTGGCACATGATGGCATATATGATGTTAGTTGAAGAGCATGAGAAAGTGCCCGTGATTTTGTGAATAACCTGGTTAGGTCCAGTGATGGTATTTCCAGAGAAGATATGTGGACAAAGCTGGCAGCGGGCTTTGTTGCAGGGAAAGGTTCCAGGACTGGTGTTCCTGGGGTATAGACTGTGGCTGTTGGTGAGGATCCTCATAAGGTTGGGTGGTTGTCTGTAGGAGAGAACAGACATGTCACCTAGGGCCTGCTGGAGTGTGGCATCCTGATTAAGGATAGGTTGTAGGTCTTTAATAATTCGTTGCAGTGGTTTGAGTTGGGGGCTGTAGGTGATGACCAGTGGTGTTCTGTTCTTGGCTCTTTTGGGCCAATCTTGGAGTAGCTGGTCTCTGGGTATTCGTCTGGCCCTGTCGATTTGTTTTTTTACTTCTCCTAGTGGGTAATTCAGCTTTATGAATATTTGGTAAAGATCCTGTAGACTGTGTCTACACTAGCCCAAAACTTCAAAATGGTCATGCAAATGGCCATTTTGAAGTTTACTAATGAAGTGCTGAAATACATATTCAGCTCTTCATTAGCATGTGGGCGGCTGCAGCACTTCGAAATTGACGTGGCTTGCCTCCGCGCGGCTCATCCAGATGGGGCTCCTTTTCAAAAGGACCCCGGCTACTTCGAAGTCTCCTTATTCCCATCTGCTCATAGGAATAAGGGGACTTCGAAGTAGCCGGGGTCCTTTCGAAAAGGAGCCCCTTCTGGACGAGCCATGTCAATTTTGAAGTGCTGCGGCTGCCCGCATGCTAATGAGATGCTGAATATGTATTTCAGCACCTCATTAGTAAACTTCAAAATGGCCATTTGCATGACCATTTCAAAGTTTTGGGCTAGTGTAGACACAGCTGTAGTGTTTGGTCTCTGTCAGTTGGATCAGAGCAAATGTGATTGTACCTAAGGGCTTCACTGTGAACAATGGATCTAGTTATGTGTGCAGGATAGAAGCTAGAAGGGTGAAGGTAAGGTGCAAGTCACTCCCAGTATCCACAAAGATGGATTCTCACAGAATAACTATAGACTCATCTTTAGATCTATCTGTGAATAGTTGGGAGAAAACTAGTCAAACCATTCTTACAGCTGTAGAGCCAAAAGGTTTCCAACCAACTGCTTTAACCACTACACCTCTCCTCTTTCACTCACACAGTGCTTTGAGGTGGGGAGCCCTCTATAATCCATATCTTACCCAGTAGTGATGACTGCCCTGTACCCCCACAAAACTTCAAGCATTGTTGAGACTCCACAATTCTTACACTGGGTGATGGCATGAATTGTGACTTTACAACAACATGTAGTTTACAATAGACAAAACCTCCTTACTTTGCTTGCTCCCATGAGGCTCTGTTTACAAGGCATTACATATGCACACCTTTGTATTTTCATGCAAGTGATCTCTGCAGGACACATTCCCCAACTCCTTCAGCAGTACTGAGCTCCTGCTGGCACATTCCTTACATTAACAAGTGAGTTTGTATGAAGTGTTTGGTAAACTTGCTCAGAGGTTTCACAAAGAATGGTGTATATCCACTTTCAACTGATGAAGTGGTGAACCAGTTAATAAGGTATAGTCCTAAGATGCAGAGCTGGGAGATGGGGGGTTTGGTTGGTGCCAAAGCATTTCAAAATAGCGGTTGGCTTATTTTGAAATTGGTAAACCCATTCTATGAGGAATAGCGCCTGTTTCAAAATACAATAAACTCTTTCATATCTGGCATTCTATTATCCAGAACTCTCAAATAACTGGATTATAGTTACATTTTCCATAAATATATTTAAAGTACACGGAATGTGGTAGGAGGATCTGAATCCTGCCGAAGGAATTTGAGGAATGTATTCTTTAGAGATGCAAATGCGTAAATGGGGTGTCTATATGTAAATAGTTGCTTGTTTGCAAAAGCTGCTGGGTAGCAGGAAAAAGCAATGGTGTTTTGCCGAGGGTAAACAACTTGTTGAAAAGTCACAAATTACACTATTGCCCTGTGTAGGAATTGTGAAATATCACCAATGCTTGAAATTATTGTGGGCGCACAGGGTGGTCATCATTGCTGTGCAAGATGTGGATCCCACAGGGCTCTCCTCAGCAAAGCCCATGGAGGGAGGGGATATTGGTTGAACTAGTTAGCTGGGAGTTTTTTTGACATTCAGTCATAAGTCTGATTTGGCTTGTTCTCCTGCCTTCCTCCACTGTTCAAAGACAGGACTAAAACCCAGGTTAGTGCTGGGGTCTGTAATTATTTTGTGAGAATCCACCCTGGTGGATACTGAGATTCTTGTAGCTAGGCCCAAAGCTAAAGCCAGGGAGAGCTGAAATCACCAAGTTTTGCTTAGAAAAACACCCATAATGCAGCAAGTAAGCAGCTGGCAGAGCACAGTGGGCAAGTGAAGGGCAGGGTGGCTGGCTGGTTGCAACAGACAAGTGGCCAGCAGGTGATCCTGCCCCGGTGTGGCAAGAGTCCATACTGATGCACCTGTGAACTCTGGGTTGGTACAGACCAGACTGTACTGTGAGTGGAGAGCTGAGGCAGAGGTACACTCCAAATGGGGGTATGTAGATAAAGAGGTGGCTCACCAGACGCTTGGGAGAGTGCCTTGCTTAATGCGGGGTTTACCTCTCCTTTGTTTAGACATATTGCATGTTCCACTGTGTAAATTTATGTTAGGCTACTGTTATTAAACAAGCTGTTTCTATCTCAGACTCTGTGCTTGCAAGGGTGGGGGGAAGATGTGCCTTTACAGGCACCCAGCAAGTGAGGTGAGACTATCCCAGGTTACTAGGTGGGATCTCGAGTTGGCTGATGGCATTATTGATGGAAATGCCTAGGAACTGCGCCTGGCACTTCTTGTGGTCACCTGCCATTAATAGACAGGTTACAAGAGTAAATACAAATAAATACAGCAAATACAGTATAAATTTACAGTGTACAATACTAGTGTTGTTGGTAAATAAAGTACTTTGCATACATTTTTGTTTCTCAATACACTCATCCTTTGTTTAACGAGTACTTGACTTATGAGTACTCGCTAAAATGAGGGAGACACATACATACCAATGTTCACTAGATGAGTGAACTTCCCCTGCTGATACGAGCCAGCTGCTGGCAGGGGTTGGGAGACCAGCAGCCCCGCGGCTGGCTCTGCTCCAGCTGCTGGGTCCCCAGCGGGGGGCGAAGGGACTGGCAGCCCTGCGGCTGGCTCTGCTCCAGCTGCGGGGTCCCTGGTGGGGGGCGAAGGGACTGGCAGCCCTGTGGCTGGCTCTGCTCCAGCTGTGGGGTCCCTGGCGGGGGAGGAGGGCAGTGAGTCCCGCAGCCCCCCCACCTGGCTCCGCTCCAGCCGCTGGATCCCCGGCAGGGGGTGGAGAGACCAGCAGCCCTGTGGCTGGCTGTGCTCCGGCTGCGGGGTCACTGGCGGAGGGTGAGGGGGCGAGTTCGGCAGCCCCCGGGGGTCCCCGGTGGGGGGGTGGAACAGAGTGACTGGCAGTCCTGCGGCTGGCCCTGCTCCATCAGCGGGGTTCCCGCAGGGGCAAGGGAGTCTGGCAGCCCTGTGGCTGGCTCCGCTCGAGCCGCAGGGTCCCTGGTGTGGTGGGGAGGGGGCAGCAAGAGTGGCAGCCCTGTGGCTGGAGTGGAGCTGGTCGCAGGGGCCCTGGCTGGGGCATGGGGAAATCTGCAGCCCCCCCAGCCCACAGCTCCACGCACAACCCCCCACAGCTCGCTCCCAACACCCACCCCATCCTGTTCGGTTCTAAATCCCCTGCCCCAGCTCCACCCTCCAGATACCTCTGGTGCAGCCAGGAGGAACAAGCGGCCACCTCCTCCACCTGAGCTGCCTACAGGTTTTAACCCACCCTCCTTCCTGCTCACGTCCCCAAACTGTCCCCAGCTTTTAACCCACTCCCAACCTCAGGTTCACTTAGTTTTCAAAAGCAGCGCCATCTAATGCCCCTCTGAGCACTTGGAACCAATCAGTCTTTCACAAGTATTTTAATAGGAATTTAGCATCCCTCTTATGAGTTTTCATCTACGAGCAAAAAGTTGGGAACCAATTGTGCTCTTATAGCAAGGGATGAGTGTATCTAATTTTTTTTCTTTAGTGTTATGCATTGCTAGGTATACCTCTCAATTATCCAGAATATTTGAATATCAATCTCCCTGTCTCAGGGATGCCAGATATGAAAGAATTTACTTCAGCTATTTAGAAACAGGTGCTGTTAAGACAGAGAATAGAACCTATTTTGAAATAAACCACAGTGCATCCAAAGGCTTTATGTCAAAATAGGCTCTATGTGTGTAGACACTGTATTTCAAAATAGTTAAGTGCCATTTTGAAATGTATTTTTGTGTGTAGCAGTGTTATTTGGAAATTAAATATTCCAGAATATTTTATTTGGAATAAGGCTGCTGTGTAGACATACCCTCTGTGTGATTCGCGTGGCTGTGGGAGCATTCATGTAATCTGGCTGGGCGTGGGGTTCTATATGCTTTTTGTGCTGGTGATAACAGGGCTGAAAGGATTTGCTGCTTGTCATTAGCAGGACTTTGAGAGCCATTCCAGGATGGAGAGACAAAAGGGCACAGGGGCCCCACAGTCTCAGGCTGAATAGGCGATTGATTAACTTTCAGCAAGATCCAAGATAGAATTCAGATACTGCTACCTGAGCTACAGGAAAATCTCTTTTAGTAATTAGCAATAGAGTCTCTAGCACCCAGCTCAGCAGTTCTCATTCCATCAAGTGGAGGATAACAGAATATATAAAACTACCAGCTCATTACAGTATGATCTGCTGAGCTCTTACTATGTTTTCTAAACAGAAAAGTTAGATATCGAGACCATCTTTGACTATTGCTATCCACAAATATTCTGTTCTGAAATTAAGTCAATCACCACAACCACCCTAAAATGTTGGGTAGGACTATTGAAAGCTTCAGAGGGTCAATTTTTGACATTTTCCAACCAGCCCTCCTACTGAGTATCAGTTAACATTGTTATTACACTCAGAACTTATTATTTCTGTCACTTATTAAATTTGATGGTGCTAGTGATGTCTATAAGCAGAGAAAGATTTGATCCTGAATTTGGGTATATGGGGCCTCATTCTGCCAGATGCAAAGAAATTTCTAGTTCATACGATGGACAATGCCCTTGACTTCAGAGGCCTTTCAATGACATTCAGCATCTGGCAGAATTCGGCTCTAAATAACTCTGCTGGCTGGATAAGCACTACTCCTTGAGGGCTGGATGAACAAAGAGCTATGGTCGCTCATTAAGAAATGTGCTAGGTTCTGGAACAAGTCTGTGAAAAGGTCATGGGTGTCTTTGTCTGTTTTGCTCAGAGCGTTTATGAGTCAGTGACACAAACAGGTGAACTAGATGTCTACTTTCTGAGCTGTCATCTGCCAAATAAGTACAGTTCATACCCTGAACTGGATGCCAGTTTATTTCCCAGTGAAATCCAATGTACTAATTACAATCTATATAGCCCTGAATGGCTGAAGATCCAGTTTTTTCTCAGCTTGTCTATGGTAGGAGCAATTAAGCCCTTCATGTAGTAGGATAGCTGGGCCAATGGCTTTCAGCCCTCAGTGCCACCTGGACTGTGGCACTGGGACCCCCCTACACTCCCCCATAGCCATGGAGAGTGGTGCAGTAGTACTGCCCCAGCACTTCAAAGGATCCTGGAGTACCAGTCACCTTTGCCCTTTGCCCCTACTATTTAGTCTGAAAGAAGGGTTAGCTTAGCTTGCTGATTGGTTTTAACCAAGTCTATGATTGTCTATAGACAAAGACGTAGTTGACAGCACGGTGGGTCTGTCCCATGAAAGCTCATCACCTAATAAATTATGTTGTTAGCCTTTAAAGCGCTACAGGAGTGCTTGTTTGTTTTGGTTGATGGCAGACATTGACTGCTTCCAGTATGACATCCCTATTTTCCCTCCCATCCCATCCCTTTTGCACATTGACTTCTACAGCCAATTATCCAGTCAGAAAGTCTTAGCCTTTCAGAGTGGTAACTGCTTACACTCGTAGCAACTTTGGCCCTGAAATTCATCAAATCATTTCAGGACCAAGTTCTCTCACGGCAACAGAATAGTATGCTATTGTCAAGTCATTGAACTGGCATATAAAAACAGCTAGCTACCTAATAAATAATGTTACGTAGGGTTTCAATTTTTAAAACCTGTTTTAGAACCAAAGGGCACGCAGTGGAATCAGGAAGTGCTGCTTGTAGGCAACAGGAAGTGCTGCTTGTATGCTCCCATTTACTGATACCACCTATATATTTGATCAACAACTTACACTTCACAGTTCCCTTCTTGCAATCATTCAATCTGCAGAAAAAAAATTAAATGAACAGATGCTGAGTCCTCGAGTGAAATTAATTTTGTTCAATGAACGTACTGTACTTAAATATGTATCATTAAGCACCTTTAACAGCTTTTTAGCAGATGCTGAGGAGGAAAATAGATCCGCTGGAGGAGGGGGGCAACAAGACAAAAGTAAAATCAATATGGGGTGTTCCATATGGTACAATTATGTTTCAGCAAAAATGGCTTCATTTAGGGCTGTTGAAGGTGGATATCTGTATCATGACTGATTCTCATCCTCACGTCAGAAATAAAAAGATACAGAAATCTAATCCTGTTCCTGTTGAACTCAATAGCAAAACTCTCATTGACTTTGGTTTAAGCTGTATCTGGCCCAGCACCTTCTATTCACTAGCAACCGAAGACGGCTGCAAGTCCAGTAAAAACTATTACCTCACCCATCTTGTCTAAAATCTTGGGAACAACCTGGCTCCAACAACACTGCATATAGCCTAAGTAAGGATTATTTATATGAGAAAAAAGCAGTTTTTTTTGCATACTGAAAATTGAAAGTTTAGATAACTAACAGTTCCCCCCCAACTCCACCTGCATCTAAAAATGATGAATGAATGCTCTTGAGACTGTGGGTTTTGTTAATGACATTTACCAATTAAAGGCAACATATATGAGTGCATAGTTCAGTGCTAACAACAAGTCTGTGGGGCCACATCCCGTCTGCCTTATAACAAACACTCCTGCTGCCTTACATGCAAGCACTTGTGAGAGTAAGATGAACTAGGTTCGCCCTCCAGTCAAAGAAGTGACCTGTACAGAACATCTTTGGCAGCAGGGGAGTGGACAGTCTTACCAGGCCCCTGGACAAGGTGTGTGTGTGGGGGGGGCAATGCCACCTTCCTGGAAGGGTGGGCCTTGGGCAGAAGCAGTGGGGCTGGTGATAGCAGCAACCTGGACCGCAGCAAGTGCTGCCCCCCAGCAGTCCTCAGAGCTGCCTGGAGCATGCTGGGCTGCACATGACATCAATTTAAAGGGCCCAGGGTTCTGGCTGACACCATTGTTGCTATAGCAGTGGCAGCAGGCTGGAACCCTAGGTGCTTTTGAATCATTAGGCCCCAGGGCAACTCACCACTTTGTCCACCCGTCAGCGGGCCTGGTTGCCATCTATTTATGTACATATGTAACACTGTACATGGAAAACTATTCAGTGATAATTACCAATTTTCTATATTTACAGAAACTGTCAATTCATAAAGATCAGCCTGCGTTGTTATCGACATAAGCACCAGTTTTCTATAAAATATAGACATATGGTGCCATATTTACAGCATTCAACTTAAATGTGAAAATCTAAATATGGGTTCATAATTCAATCATTACCGCTGAACCATTGTTTTCATATTTTTAATTAAAATACCTTGTGTATATTTAGCCATGAGTTCTTTGAGATATGAAAAAACGTACATTATTGATGATTGTCAAGTCAACAAAAGATGCATTTCTTCTGTGGTGTGCCTTTACTCATTTCTAAAGAGGCCAAGCTATTTTTTTTCTGTCTTCTGAGCTATGGTCATAGATAATAAATGCACAGATAGTTGTGGGATTTTCCTAGGTCTAGGGTTGGTTCTTGTCTGTGGCTCTGTTTCTTTTTCACTCCTAGTAGGTTCAGTAATGCAGAGGAATTTCAAATTATAGGTACTGGAGGTTTCAAAGTTGCTGCGGGGGAGAATTAACCTACTGAAGTGCTGCATATTCACCATAGCACTTCATTAGTAATCTCTAGTTGCCCTGATTAACATTCCCCCTTCAAAGTTGGGGGCAAGAGTAGACAAGCCCCTAGAGCTGTATAACACTGTTGCTCCACTGAGCGTGGGAGGGGAAGATCCATCTAGTCCCTAATGGAAAAGTGGGGGTGCTATATCTATGGTGCTCTGTCCCTCCCATCATCCAGACTTACAAAACTAGTTCCACAGGTCGTGGACCCACTGTACTGAATGGATTAAGACACAATTAGGTGCATCGGACTCGCTAGTATCAACCCATCTCTACTTAGCTCTGTCAGATCAGCCAAGCCTCCCGACCTGCATTCATTTACCTCTTTTCTCTCCAACCCTGTGGAGACCCTCCTTCCACCAAGGAAAGTCTGTCTGCCTTTCTGTGTCCAAAGAGAAACTAAGAAACCTGGAAACTAAGATCTTGAGCTCACATTTCCTGTTTAATCGAGGAGCACCAACCAATTTAGAGGTTCTTTTGATTGGATTTCCTGATTAGTTAATTTAGAACCACCCCTCTTTGAAATCCATCCCTTTCTTGCCAGAACCAAGAGAAATAATGTCTCTTTATGGTGTTAGATTCCTAATTCTTGTAGGAGGACAACTACACATTACTGTCTGCAAATAAAGCAAAGTTAATTGCTTCTCAATAGATTCATATAGGAGAAAACAAAAGATCTGATTTATCATTTCAGGTTAAGTGGCAAGTGATTTATCTTCATTTTTTACTCACTCAATGCTGCCCACTTTGTCTTCATTGGAAAATTAGTGCATGACTCTGAAGAGCCATATTTTTAGCGTGATATTAAATACAGTTTTGCAGCCAGTGTAGAAAGGGTCAAATTGGGTTTTAGTATTACATCATCTGGGATAACTGTCCAAGTCAATCTTAGTTGTGACTATATCTCATTGAACAACTTCAGATTTTTCAAAGAAATATATATTTCTAAAAAAAAAAAACATTTCCAAATGTGAAATTTTCTATATTAGTTAAAAATTCAGTTACCAGTTTTGAAAAATTAGATGTATTTTGGGCGAAAGTCTTTGCAAAACACATTTTTTTAAACCAACTCCAAGTCTATTCACGACCAACTGGCACAATGTTAAACACAATGCCTCTTATCTATTGGAATTCTTGTTTTACTTTACATTAGCTAACTCACCTCTTCAAGATCATTTTCAAAACCAGAAGCTTATTTTCTAGTGTAAGTAAGCCCTAAGTGGCTCAGAGAATGTTCATCCTTTTCTTCCACTTTCAGATTCAGGTTTCCAATCTCACAAGAAGATCCTCAGCATTAAAATGGCAGAAACCTCTCCTTCCTGCAGCCTCAGATACCTGGTCATTGTTGTGATAGTTGGGACTGCAAATTTACCCTTATTGTGAGTTCAACCATAAAACATGTGAAAGTTCATACATAGGTGCTGACTTTCAATTTTCTCTGGGGGCCTCCAGGATGAGGTCTTGCCTTTCCCCTGCTCCCATCCTGCCCCCACTTTGCTGCCTCCCCATAACCCCACCCTCTCTTCGCCTCTTCCCACCCTCTTTCTGTCCACATCCTGAGGCCCTGCTCACTGCTCTCTTCCCTTCCCTCACCTACCAAGCAGTTTACTGGCAACTGTGTCTGGTTGATGCTGATCAACCACTACTTTTTTTCCATGGATGCTCCAGCCCTGGAGAACCCATGAAGTAAGCGCCTATGAAAGTTCATAGGAAGAGCCATTCCCTCCATAGAAGGGCATGGATTGGCTGCCCCCTGGCCTGCACTCTGGGGGCTCCATGATGGCTGCCTCAGCTGTCCTATAGACAATGCTCAGGCGGCCTGGGGGACTATTTGGAGGGGCCTGTCATGGAGCAGCAGCAGGGTGACTCTTCCCTCCACTCACTGCAGTGGTGGAAGCCGGAGCAATCTGTCAGCCTGTTCTACTCTACCACCCCCTGCCCTCTCCCAGCTCTCGGTGCTTCACTTCACCATGGCGGCAGGAAGCAAAGCCACCCAGCCCCAACCCAGGGTGCTCTGTTTCCCACTGCTGCAGTGAAGTGGAGCACAGTGGGCTGGGAGCGGGTAGTGGGGTGACCAGGGCAGGCTGCCATGTCACTCTGGTCCCTGCTACTGTGGTGAGTGTGGAAGTGGGAGCTGACCCCTGTTGCTACCCCATACCAGGCCCCTGGTATCATCCCCAGCTCACGTTGCTCAGGGGAGGGAGCTTGGGGTAAGGGGGTGGAGCAGAGGTGGGTTTAGGGGAGGGATGGAATGGGGGCAGGGTGGTGGTGGAACAAAGGCAGGGCCGTGGCAGAGCCAGTGGAGAGGGGTTGCCTTGGTCCGTGCACCTGGAGCACTAGCGGGGTGGAGGGGAGAGTTGCCCCAAGTCCTGTGCTCCCCAGAGATGGCCCTGTTTTGAAGATATCACAATATTCAATAATAATAAATCTTGATGGGAAAAGGTATGAAAGGGAGGCAGAAAGAGTAAATTAAGATTCCAAAAGTCTACTGATATAACTCAAAGATTGTGCTAAGGTCCAGTTTTCTTGTTTATCAAAGTGTGAAACTAAAAACCAGTGACCTAAAACTGCTGTGTTGGAAACTAGGCCTAATTGATGATGGACAAAATAATAAGAGGATAAGTTCATCTGCCCACCATTCCCTTTGTGAGTGCTTAAAGAGCCTTAGAGAGTGGCTACTGGAGCAAGCTTTGCCATCATGGCTGCCAAACCCAGCATTTCCTGGGGGCCTGCACCTTCTATATCCCCATGCTGAGAACTGTCCTCACCAGGTCAGGCCAGCAAGGAGAACCCAGATGGCACTGCCACCCTCTACCAGCTCCAGCTGAATCACAAACATCAGGTGGGATAAAAGAGGATCTCTTTAACAACTGCAGCAAAAAATGATGCAGCCATCTCAACTTCTTTTCCACAAAAGGACAGTTATTGCCATCTGAAAGACTTTCAGCCCAGGGAGTATTTGCTCCTAAAATCTCTCTCCACCTAAATGGAATGGAAACAATTTCAAATGGTATAACTGTTTTCCTTTTTCTTTAATAAAATGTTTAAATGACCTCTGATGATGGTTTGCCACCATGTATCAATACATGAATATGCAACGCCTTAGCATAACGGCAGCCGCATGCAATTCCAAAGTGCTGCTTTCGAAATGCATGCCAATGTGTAGACAGAGACCTTTTGAAAGGACCCCATGGACTTTGAAAGCCCCTTCTTCCCAAAACCAAATGGGATGAAGGGGCTCTCAAAAGGCCCCTGTCTACATGGGCAACTTGCATTTCAAAAGCATCATCTTCAAATCGCACGCAACCATTATGCTAATAAGGTGCTGCATATTCATGGCAGTGCCTCATTAGCATCTGCTGAAATCCTGCATTACCATGCCACTTCCAAAAGGATGGGGCTAGTGTAGACTCTGCCTGAGTGAATACTTACAGAAACTATTCATTTTGTCACTCCTTGAAAGAGACAATACATTGCAGCTATTAGTTAACTAATGACAAACACTGTTATTTCAACAACAGAACTGAACTGGTTAATAGTAAAACAAATTTACTTAACAAAAGGCATTGGATTAAGGGATACCAAATATAAGAATTAAAACAGAAAGTACTAAAAGCAAACAAAGGGAAAGATATACTACCAGGTTTAAAAATTAATTCCAATTAATTCCAAGAGGTTACAATCTTTGCTCAGGCAAGTTTCTTACCTAAACTTAGTTCTGAGAGACTGCATCACACCATTTATTGAAGGAGCCGATGTTCTGTGATTTCAAGAGCTCTGGGCCCTTGAATCCTTCAAGTGATGGTTACCAAAATAGCTTTCTCTGATTTTATCTCCCAACCATCTACTATTACTAGAGGCTGGAAAGCTTCCTGCTGTTCTTCTCTTCTGGTTGACTTCCCATCCTCCTCCTGATTTGCTTGTAAATGGGATTCCCATTGTTTCAATTCCCTTATGTTTCATTTACATTGGAGACAGGTAGATATCTGCCTTTGTTTCTTTCTAGGAGAAAACCTGTTTTTCCTTTTACTGGGTCACAGATTTTAAATCATAATATAAATGAGTACTCGTATTTACTCATGTAATGCGAGTGCACATATATAACCACAATATTAATCCTGAGAGTGTCAGATACCAGAGAGGTAGCCGTGTTAGTCTGTATCTTCAAAAACAACAAGAAGTCCTGTGGCACCTTACAGACTACCATATTTTGGAGCATAAGCTTTTGTGAAGCGGGTGTTTGCCCATGAAAGCTTATGCGCCAAAGTATCTGTTAATTTATAAGGTGCCACAGTGTGTCAGAGGCTTTGAAAAAAGACCTTACTTGATATCCTTGTATAATACAGTAATAAATATGAGACACAATCACATGATTTGATTGCTTGTCATTTAAAGTTTAGGCCCACCTGTCTTTATAGGCTAACAAACATTTGAAATGGATTCTCAGACAGAATTCCTTTTCTCCTGCTGGGGTATATATGCCACGCTGTCTTGTCCACTCATTAGCTTGAGAGCTATGTTTATGATATATGTAAAAATACCTTCACTGGCTCTGCATGATGACAAGGCTGGTCATAGAAGCAAATACAGATAAGCTTTATGTATGTCAATATTGTGTACTGAATATATCTGCTACCCCTATTTCTTTGTTTAATGCAGATTATGCTTATGTGGATTGGAGTTTTAACATGTATTTATAACTTTTTGTACATGCCCTGTACATGTATCATGCAAAACATTAATGATCTGTGAGCTCAGTTCTCCTGTGATATACTACGTCACATTTGGGCTATATATCATAACACAGGGTAGTATTTCAGGCAGGCTTGTCAAAGCGGGGGCAATTTACCAGGAGTTCCCAGCAGCTGCCACTGCTGCTGCTGGCTGCGCAGCCAAGCTAAAGTACGTCCCTGTCCTCCCTCACTCTGTGCTGCTCCCAGAAGTAGGCATGACTCTGTGGGCTCTGGAGGGCATCTCTGTGTGCTGCCTCCTCAAGTGCTGACCAGTGTTCCCTATAAGCTATGTGCGTGGGCAGCCACCCAAAAGAGATTTACATGCTGTCCACCTGATCCACAGAGCGCCAGAGCCAACAACATCTGTTTCTATTGGTGGTGCACATCCACATATCCATTGGTGCACATAACAAATTTATTCTACACAGGGATGGAAGAAATAGAAGAAATATTGGTGCTGATATTGCAGCTCCCATTGACTGGGAACATTAGTCAATGACAGCTGCTGTGGTGATAACCGCAGACAGCAGCAAACGGAGACTTCCCGGTCTCCCCTGCCCAGGAACAGCTGCTAGAAGGGCATGCTGGTCACTTTTGAGAGCCATCCAAGGTAAGTGCTGTCTTCCTCCTGCTCTTTGACCCTCTGCCCAACCCAGAACCAGTACTTTGCACCCTCTCCTGCAGCCAGATCCCACACCCAAATTCAAAGCTGCACCCTGCATCCCCTCCTGCATTCCGACCCCTACCCCACCCTAGGACCAGCACTGAAATGCCTTCCCAGAGCCAACACTGTGCACCCCCTCCCACAACGCTCCATCTCCCTCCCAGAGTGTGCACCCTACATCCTAACCATAGAATCATAGGACTGGACGGGACCTCAGAGGTCATCTAGTCCAGCCCCCTGCCTAAGCAGGATCAATCCTAAATCATCCCAGCCAGGGATTTGTCAAGCCAGAACTTAAAAACCTCTAGAGATGGAGATTCCACCATCTCTCTAGAGAAAACATTGCAGTGCTTCACCACTCTCCAGGTGAAACAGTTTTTCCTAATATCCAACCTAGACTTCCTCCACTGCAACTTGAGACCATTGCTCCATGTTCTCCTGTCTTTCACTACTGAGAACAGCCTCTCTCCATCCTCTTTAGAGCCCTCCTTCAGGAAGTTGAAGGCTGCTATGAAATTGCCCCTCACTCTGCCCTAGCCAGCTGAAGGTGAGTGATGTAGGGGGAGAGCAAGTGATGGAGAAGAGGAAGATGGAGTGAGTGGCAGCAAGGCCTCTGTGAAGGGAGAGTTAGAGAGAGGGTTAAGGGTCTTCAGATTTATGTGCCTACTGCTGGCAACCCCATCGTGTGGGCATGTCCCTGGGAATGCTGTACAACTGCTCTCAGCAACACAGCCCGCAGGTCCCTGGGCATCAGCCAGTGCAGACACAACACTGCGCAAATGTCAGTCAGACCAAATCCATGCAGGTGTTGTGTGTGTGGGCAGGGACCATTGACTGCTCTGCCCTTTGCCCTGGAATTGCTGTGAGGCCTGAAATGAGGCCTGCCAACAAGAGTTGCTGACACAGAATAGTTAACTACCAATATACCTGTGTCACAGAAGGGCAGGGCCCTGTATCTTCAGTTTTCTTTTCCCTTCACTGTCAATGGTAAAATACTCCCTGCTCTCTTCCATTTTAGTTACAGAAAGTGGTCTAACCTGTTTTTCAGTATGTCTTCATAGCATTTGCATGGGGTTACAGTCTCTACTCAATGCTCAGATTTTGAACATGCTTGATTTTTAATTGTTTTCAGCAAAGCCTGTCTTTTTCAGACAAGTGAAATAAGTTTATAATTTATAGTTGAATAAAATTCATTATAGGGTTAAGACAGACCATCTGCATGAGCCTTAATTAGAGAACACTGAAGAATAGAGAAAGAAAATTAAGTTACATAATGCATCGGGGCTGCATTGTTATATTTTATTTCAGAACTCAAAGGAAAGTTCTCAGAGCTTATTTAAGTTTTGTGCTAGTGGGTCTCCTGGAAAAAAAGAACTGTATCAGTGCATTTGCAGCCACTTCACACAGGTGAAATGTGTATGGACGCTCCTGCCTCTTAAAACACACCACAGACGATAAAACTGAACATGCTTGCTTCCCCTAGTATGTCACAGCAGTCTGGAGAGTTCTTTGAAGGCAGGACTTGTATCTGCCTTACACCTTGTGTAATCATTTACACCTGTGTAAAGTGATGCTACAAAATCAGTATGATAGCATTTACCATTCATTTAGAACAGGTGTCAGTGACTACAAAGCATGAGGAAATGGAAAGCCTACTTCTGAGACTTAATATTCAAGTACATAAATGTTATTGTCTGCTCTGGATGCTTTGTTACCCAGAAGTCTACCCCCCAGGGCCATTGACTGTCAAAACTGGGATGGGTTCTCTGGGCCTATGGAAGCCTTTTTTTTGGGGAGGTGGGGGAGGTTCTCCTCATTCTTTTCAGGAATCTGTGGGGACTGGCATCGTAACACTATAGCTCCCATGTGTCTGAGGGAAAAGGTGTATTCTTTGGTCACTCCCAGAAACCACCTCCTCACAGACAAGTGTGTAATGGGGAAGTAAGGTGGGAGAGGAAGTGTCTCTTGTTGAACCAACTTCTGATGAGCTTTAGAGTTTTTACTCATGTGTGAGGGTGTTTGTCTAGTGCTGCAGTATAGATTTGGACTGAGCAGAAGAGGCCAAAGGTGTTTTTAAAAGAGTGACAATGACTGCAAGGAAGAAGCCTAAACAGCCCTGATTAACTGTTTCCTTCCAAAATTGCATTTCATTGAGCCTTCCATTTTATTTAATCTTCTGTACCAGTCACTACTTAAGGAAGTGTTAAGCACAAAGATTCTTTCTTAACATCTGATGAGGTGCAACTGTCAGACCATTCAGAGAAATGTGTACTGAAATAAAACTTCAGCTGTCTGTATACAGAGTTTCTGGGGGGCGCATCTCTGGTCACCTGCCCTTGGAGATTTTCCTACCAGTGATAGGGAATTCAGACTTCCCTTTCAAAAGGTGCCTTTTGTTAAAGTGGGGGGTGGGATGATGGGAGGCTCAACTCTCTAGATTTTGCGCACTTATTTAATGTATTGCAGCAGAAGTACCACTGAGTTGCTCATTTTCCATAGGAACCACTAAGTCGGGAAATGAAAAGACAGCACTGTTCAGCAACATATGAGAAATCTTAACCTAATAGTCATAGGCTCATTTAATAAAAAATGATGTTGGCATGCGATTAACTTAAATATGCACTGAAGATAAGGGGAAAATTCATATTTATTATGGCTAATGATTCCTTTCCTCTAGCCCTCTAACAGCTTGATTTCTACGCTACATTTCCTTTTAGATCAGGGAAGAAATGAGATGCCAGCTTAAAAAAGCTCAAGATACACAAACAGAAGTTCTGGGACATAAAATGAATGACCTATCAAACTCTGTAAGAAAAAAAAAAAAGCCTCTCTTTTAAAAGGGAACAGGCCAAACTAGAACCCAGCTGTTAAAATGTTTGCTTTCATGTAATAAATATCAAATAAACAGGGGAAGAAGTATATTTTTGTTACATAAATATTGATGTTTTGGAAACACTTCTGAATCAGTTTTATTTGTAAACAATTCTTCAGCATTTATTGATTCTGAGATAAGCTGTTATAAGTCTTTATTTTTATCTTAGGTTTTCTAGGCTATATTGCAGACTTTTGGGAGTACTTTTCAACAACGAGCAAAGTTATCAAAAATACATAAGAAGTGTTATATAGTACCAAATTTTGATTGCTTTTCTCAAATGTATTAAAGGAGAATGTCAATGTAATAGAAGGATGGATTGCATTCTGGGTTGTGTACTATTGCTAAACAAATGCATGCAAAAACCCACCACCAAGGAAAAACAAATGAAAAACATATTTCAGTGAATGAACAGGTAAGCAACTTCTTTTTGATGATAACTAACACGTCTATCTCTCACTTTTTGATAATAGATATCTAATGGGAGAATTTGTTTGACAAGTACAGAACAACAAGACTAACATATCTGTTAGGTGCCACAGGACTACTTCTTGTTCTTGAAGATACAGATTAACACAGCTACCTCTCTGATATTTGATAAGCACAGTGGTCACTGAAGTCATTCTTTGAATACAAAACTTGAGCTGCAGCATGGAATTAAGACTACTAACAAAAAGCAAAAACCAAAACCCAGCACAAAATAGCTTAGAAAAAATACAGGTACAGTTGAAGTGTAACACTATCTCCTAGGAAGTGCCCCACTGAAAGGCGCCAGAAGGGCAGCGCATATGCCAGAGATGCACAAGCCCAGACACACAAGCGCACATCTCCCCATGGCCAAACACACAAAAGAACACACACGTTGGTGCATCCCCCGATTCTCACGCCCCAACACGCGTTCCAGTACATCCCAGGACAGGTGCACCTCGCCCACTGCGCAAGCCCCCGGAGCAGCTCACCTGTCCTGCTCTGGGACTCTCCCCCTCCCCCTCCGCCCCCAGCCACACACTCACATCCGGGCGCCCCGCTACCCACAGGCCCCTCCGGGTCCTGCCCGCGCCTCAGGCCGGGGCGCTTCTAGTCTCCACGCCCGCAGCCCTCGCCTGCCGCTCTGCTTTGCATATGCTAATGCCCTCGCGCTCCCCGCACAGCCCGGGACATCGCGGCCCCGCGCGCTCCTGCCCTCCGCTCGTCCCGCCGGGGCAGGAACCACGAGGGGAACTTTTAACCCCTCCTCCCCCGCTGCGCAGCGGGACACGGCGCTGGTGCAGCGTCCGCGCGGGCAGGGCCGTCTGCGCGCCGCCGCTGCCGCTCGCGTTTCCAGACCAGACCAGGCCCGGCGGGCCCGGCGTCTGCTTAACCCTTGCCCTGCCGCGGCGGGGGGCTTCGAGGAGGGGGCAGAGCGGAGGAGCCGCGCCCGACCCGGCCCGGCCCAGGCGGCAGGAGGAGCAGGGCGCGGAGCGCAGACATGGCGGCCAACATGTACCGAGTGGGAGGTATGTGGGGTCCGGGGAGCGCCCGCCCCGCCGCCCGGGCTCTGCCCCCCGCTGTGCCGGCTGCGGGGGGGCTGCGGGCGTGCGCCGTGTGCAGCGTGCCGGGGCGGAGGGCGCTGGCGCCCAGCCTAGCGCAGCGCAGCCAGCGCCCCACGGGGCCCCAGCCCGGCTTCCCGGGCGGGGAAGGAGGGGCCCAGCCTTGTGTTTGCGGACGGGAGAAGCTCAGCGCTTCCCCCCCCCCACCCCGGAAGGCGGGGAGCTCTTTGTGCCCCGGGGAGGAACGGGGGAGGGCAGCGCGCCCCAAGCACAAGGGGAGGGGCTCAGCGCGCCGCCCAGGGGGCGATCACAAGCTGGCTGCGCACAGCCGCCAGCGGGAGATGCGACAGGGGCCGCATCCCCGGGAGGAGGGGAAGGGCCAGGACAGGAGGCCACTTCTGCCCCAGCACGTGCTGGTCCTACCCAGCAGCAGTCCTGCAGGTGACCAGTCGCTCTCACCGCCAGGTCGGAGGAAGGGGCCTGCCTCAAACCCACATTGCTCTGGCCTTATGGGAGTGGGCAGCCTGCTTTCTTCCAGGGACGCAAACGTCTCGCCTTGGGTGTTGTTCCCTGGTGTCTTTGGCGACCTGCAAAGTTTCCAGACCACCCTCACACCCTGTTAAGTAATAAGTCAGGTTGGGTAGCTGTGATCTTTCTGTCTAGCGGGTTGGCTCCTGTGCGAAAGCACGACAGTGTTCGATGCTTTGGCACGGAGGGAATGGAGGCCAGTTAGAAACTAGAGGGGACTATGAAAAAAAAGACAAGCAATAACAATTTTCTACTCCCCTTGCAATAAAATGCCCAGTGCAGTGTTTATAGTTGTGTGATTAGGGCCAAAGGAAAAAGCTGAAGTTAGCTTTTCCAAAGCAGCTCACTGTGCAGTGGCATTCTTAACCCTTTCCCAGTCCCTCCCCAAACCAGCATCCTACAATGTGCATTGGGAAGAAGACAAAGACTGGACAGGGCCTGTGAGTGTCTGTTTTGTCAAAGCTTGAATTAAAGATAGTAAAAGTGATGAAGGTGAGATCAGTTCCATCCTGTCTGCTGGTGCCTCCCAAGGAGTCTGTTACACTAATACAGTGTGGGAAATGACTGCTTAGGAAGGAGAATGGCAGAAAAGGATCTAGGGGTTACAGTGAATAACAAACTAAATATGAGTCAGCACTGTGGTGCAATTGCAAAACCCTCGAACCCTTATGGATGTGTTAGCAGTAGTGTTACACGTCAGAGACAAGAGGTAATTCTTCCTCTCTACTTAGCACTGATGTAGGGCAACCGTATTTTCCCAAAAGGTAAAAGGGGACATCCTGGGCTGGCCTGATGCACATCTCTCTCTCCAAGTCATTTCTGCCTCCTGCCCAGACTGGACTGGGCTGAGGTTTCCCTCCTATGCAGGGTCTGCTCCAGCCACTCCCCTACCCCCACCACATGGAGCAAAGCCGTGACACCTGCCTTCTGTGATCTCCTCTGTCCTGCATCCCTGTTCTCCTCATGCCTCTGCCCACCCCTGTGTGGAGCTGTCTGAAGCCTCCTTCTGCCCCCTGCATGCAGGGCAGGTTGGCTAGTCCTAGTCCTTCCTCTTGTGAAGGGCTGGCATTGCCACTTGCCTTCTCCCTCCCCTGCCTGTTCTTCCACGTCCTTCTAGGAGACCCAGCCCACTTTCTTTGCAAAAGCATGTGTTTGTCCCATTTGCTCTTGCTGACAGATGATCAGTTGGCAAGAGGAAGTGGGACAAATGCCCAGTTTTGTCAAAAAAGTTGGGATGCTTGTGACTGGGTCTAAAAATGGGATTGTCTTGTCCAAAATGGGACATATAGTCACTTGTTTGGTAACAACAAGAAGTCCTGTGGCACCTTATAGACTAACAGATATTTTGGAGCATAAGCTTTCGTGGGCAAAGACCTGCTTCATCTGATGAAGGGGGCCTTTGCCCACGAACGCTTATGCTCCAAAATATCTGTTAGTGTATAAGGTGCCACAGGACTTCTTGTTGTTCTGGAAGATACAGACAAACATGACTAGCTCTCTGATACTTGTTTGGTAAGGCTTCAACTGGAATACTGTGTCCCGTTCTGGACACTGAGCTTTGGGAAAGATGTGGGTGAACTGCAGAAAAAACAGAGGAGAGCAACAAAAATGATTGAAGGTCTAGGAAGCATGAGCTAACAAGAAAGCTTTAAAAAATGATTAAGTTTAGTCTGGAGAAGAGAAGAAGGGAGGGGATATGTGTAAAAAGTTATCATCAAGAGGAAGATGATACATTTGTCTCATACACTGAAGATAGGAGAAGTAGTAATGGGCTTAAATTACAGAGAAGGAGATTTAGAAATTGTGGGAGTTAGAATCTGAATCATTTGAGGTTTTTAAGAGCTGGGTCAGTTAAGCATCTGTCAGGGACAGGGTAGATAATATAGTCTACTTCAGTACAGATGACTGGATTGGATCACCTATCAAGCTATCTTCCAGTCCTTTATTTCTGTAATTCAGTGATGCAGTTAAACAAGAAGGAATTTATGTCCTGCGCCTATATGCCCGGGGTGGGCAGTAACTTTTGATGGGCGGGGGGGGTGCACTCCAAGAGTTTGGTAAGTGATCAAGGCCAGCACTTTTCTATAGAGCGGTGGAGGCTGCGTGTAGAAGGGAGCTCAGGGTAGGGAACTGGGGTACAGGAAAGATCTGGGATCTGGGAGGGAGTTTGGGTGAAGCAGGGGATTGTGACCTGGGGCAGGGTATTGGGGTGCAGGGTTTGGGAAGGGGTACAGGTGTAGGTACAGGAGAGGATTCTGGCATGGGGGTGGGATGTAGGAGCAGGTGCAGGATCGGAGAGGGAACTATGGCCTGGGGCGGTGGGGAGGAGGGTGACATGGGGGCAGGGCCTGGTCTTCAGGGTCCTAGAGGAGCTATGGCTGCAGGAGAGGATTCTGGCTTGTGGGAGGGTTGGAGGCAGTGGGGGCAGACAGCCAACATGGGCCTGGAGGCAAGATGTGGTGGGGGCCAGCTCTGTGCCTGCAGAAGGAGCAGGGCCAAGGGCAGGCAGCCCTCCATGCTGTCCAGAGCATGGGGCTGCACCCCAGTTCCCCCCCCCACCACCCGTAGCCCCGTGGAGCAAGAGAGTGATGTTCCTGTGGTATTTTAAAGGGGCCTGGAGCTCTCAGATGCTGTTGCTGCTACTGTGGCAGTGGCCCAGAGCTCCAGGCATCTATGAATTTGCCACTCTTTTCTCCCTCCCCCACCTCGTTGGCAGGACAAGAAGTAATGAGCTTAAATTACATCAAAGGAGATTTAGAAATTTCAGGAGCTTGTATAATCTCCATCATTTGAGGTTTTTAAGTCCCTGCTGGTTAGATTTTGGATTCTCAACCGGGAAATTCTTGGGGGAACATGAAAAAATGTCAGGAGGTAGCAACCACCCTCTCATTACAATGGTAACAAAGAGGAAGCCGTGCTAGTCTATACACTATCAAAACAAAAAGCAGTCAAGTAGCACTTTGAAGACTAGCAAAATAGTTTATTAGGTGAGCTTTCGTGGGACAGACCCACTTCCTCAGACCATTATTGAGTCCATTCTAGTCTGGTTATGGTCTGAAGAAGTGGGTCTGTCCCACAGAAGCTCACCTAATAAACTATTTTGCTAGTCTTTAAAGTGCTACTTGACTGCTTTTTGTTTTGCCATTATAATGGAGAATGTTTATCTTTTGTAGCATGGTGTTACGGTATAAGAAAGTTTGAGAACCACTAGCTTAGGGTACATTTTTTACTACTTGGAAGACCGATGCTGTCACAGTCAATCTGCTGGAGTTTGATTTAGCATGCCTGGTAGGGATGTGCGAAATCGAACTCTCAAAGCACCCTCATCAGTTCCAGTACTCCTGACCCTCCTAAGGAGTAGAGGATTTGCTCTTCTAAACCTTCCATAATGGAGATGGAGCTGAGGCCCAGATTCAGGTGCATCAACTCCAGCTATAACAAGAAGTCCTGTGGCATCTTCTAGACTAACATATTTTGGAGCACTATCAAAACAAAACAAAAAGCAGTCAAGTAGCACTTTAAAGACTAGCAAAATAGTTTATTAGGTGAGCTTTCGTGGGACAGACCCACTTCTTCAGACCATAGCCAGACCAGAACAGACTCAATATTTAAGACACAGAGAACCAAAAACAGTAAGCAAGGAGGACAAATCAGAAAAAGATAATCAAGGTGAGCAAATCAGAGAGTGGAGGGGTGGAGGGGAAGATCAAGAATTAGATTGAGTTAAGTATGCAGACGAGCCCCTATAGTGACTCAGAAAGTTCACATCCCGATTTAAACCATGTGTTAATGTTCCGAATTTGAATATAAATGTCAGTTCGTCCACTTCCCTTTCTACAAAGGAGCGATAATTTCTTTTCAGTAACACACATACCTTGAGGTCATTGACAGAATGGCCCATTCCATTAAAATGTTGACTAACTGGTTTGTGGATCTGGAGTGTTTTGATGTCTGTTTTGTGCCCGTTGACCCTTTGTCTAAGGGAGTTAGAAGTCTGTCCAATATACAAAGCATCTGGGCATTGTTGGCACGTGATAGCATATATGATGTTAGTAGAGGAGCATGAGAAAGTGCCCATGATTCTGTGAGTAACCTGGCAGGAGTGGAAATGGCCCATCATCATTAATATACATAAGAGAGGAGAAAACAAGTCAGATCAGTCAAGGGCAATGTGGCCCATTGTCAGATTGTAATATGGACGTGTGAACTTCCAGAGCAGAGAAACTGCTTTTGTTATGGGCCAACCACTCCCAGTCTCTGTTTAATCCTTGGTTGGTGGAGTCAAATTTACAAATGAATTGCAGCTCAGAGATCTCTCTCTCCATTTTATTTTTGAAATAGAGTTAGAAGAATTGTGCACTGACAGAACTAACGTTCTACAAAACTGCTTTTGAAATAATTAAATATCTTTCTGCCTTTTTTTTGCAGATTATGTTTATTTTGAAAACTCCTCAAGCAATCCATATCTGATCAGGCGAATAGAAGAACTTAACAAGGTACCCGTAAAATTCCTATACGCTGCTTGATAAGATCTGATATAACTCTCAGACTAGAGCTAATGTGTAATGCTTCTTAGATAGTGCTTTCCAGTATCTTGTATGATTTCCATAAACATGAATTCTTAATGCTGTGATATTTGGGGAATTTGTGTATTTCATACACACATCACTTGTTGAAATTCTGCACTATACAGAAAAATAACAGTACCTTGTAATCAGGAAGATTGAGCTTTGTAAAAATCCCAGATGAAACCTTCTGCTAAGATGTGGGCCTTGATGCTCAGAAGATTGGTAATGGTATGCATTATTTCATCAGTCTGGCAATCTAGTTAAGGATGGCAGTGACCAAAAGTTGTTGCTATTGAATAGCTGTTCAGTGACATGTGAGGAGTGAGTTGGGATTCTCAGATACAGGTTGAACCTCTCTATTCTGGCACACTTTCTTCCAGCAACATCTGTGATCTGGCATCATATTAGATAGCCAGAGATCTGTTTAATAGGGGTGTGGCCAACTTTCCTATGGTCCCATAAAGCTTGTTTATAGCCACCAGACCTGACTGTCAGTGTTCTGTGCTGATATTTAGTTGTAATTTGCTCCTGAATGTTTTCTAAGAGCCCAGTAAACAGTGGAAGTGTTGGTAATGGTGCTAGATAATATTGCTGCTCTCGTGGTCTGGCAAATTCTCTTGTTTGGCACCAGTCAGGTCCCGAGGGTGCCAGACTAGAGAGGTTCAACCAGTAGTTCCCAATGCACAAATGTTCAGACAATAAAAACTGCAACACCACTGAAGTGATTGTAACCTTTGTTGGTAGTCTTTGAATAGACACCAGGGATTTGAATGGCCATGGAGACCCAAATTCCTACTTTCATCCTTTGGGAAGGTTTTCCTGTGGCAGGATTGAGGCTGTCTGAGGTTGCAGTGTGGGGAATCATGCAAGCCTGTTGTGAAGTCTCATTTAAAGAAACTATATTACTTTTATAAAATACTCTGCATTTACCATTAGTGTGCTATAAAGAACTATTATCGATACTCTTAAATACATTTCTCACATCACAATAAAGGATGAACGTATATTTTTGTCATAAAAACCTTATTTATTTTTTAAAAAAACCTATTCGTAATTCAACAGATTTGGCAACCTGTCAGGGGTCTTCCTATTCTTTCCTCTGCTCATTTTTTAAAGGTATGAGACCACTGTCACTCAGCTAGTATATGCATCTCACAGATTCCATAATGAACAGTATGAACTTCTATTGCAATACAGTGTGTATTATTTACTATAATTGAAGTGATTCCTAACAATGTTTTAAATGGAACGTTATTACCTCTAAACTGGATTGCCATAATGTAATCTTGCTGGTGGGATGTAGGGTATAGTCTTTTATTGATTTTTTTAAAATAGAGTGATTTCTAGGATGTAGTCCAGATTCTTAATGGGGAAGTACATATCTTTCCTGTGTTAAGGGCATGAAATGATAAAGAAAGAATACTGAAAAAAATTGTTTATTAGACATCAGACACTTATTTAAAAAAAAAACTGAAACATGGCAGAACTCTCAATTGTCACATTAATCTATTTTAAAAAGAGTATGGAAATGCTTTGGAACACATTCCTTGTTTTTAATATACATAATGAACTATTGAACTGGATTTTTCATGCTTACTCCAACAGCATGAAAATATGAAATGTGGACTACAGGCCCGTGATTTTGAGTAGCTGAAGTTGTTCATGGGTGATGTTAGTCACACAAAATTACTGGTGTGCTTTTACAGGGTTATTATTCCATATGAGCATTTCTGCCTGTGAATGACCTTACTGCCTATAGGATCTCTTCTTTGTTCACAGCAGATGCCGTGGGTAAGGCAGTGAATAGTCTATAGTGAATGATCCAGAAGGATGCAGGAGGGAAGAGATGTTTTAAAAAAAGAGAAAAAAATCTTTTCATGTTAGTGACACGGTGTCAGTCTCATGCTAAGGAGTAAAGCCCAGTAGTGAGGGTCCTGCAAGATGATATAAGGGAAGTAATTTTTCCATCTAGTTAGCTGAAGTAAATAGATTTGTCAAATAAACTATAGTGGGTTATGTTGGATGTAATGTAAGTGAAATTGACATATAATTTGAAATGCCCATTTGCTTACAAAAACAGAATGAAAAATAAATGATAATACGTAGTTTTCCCAAAAGATTCTTGTATTAAACTGAAAATGCCATTGGTCCTAGTAACAAAATAAAACTATAAGTAATAAACGATGTGATCATGTGAGCTGTAGTTAATGTGGGTTCACTCCTGAAAACTCTTACTTATGTGATTAATTAAATTGACTTTGTCATGACTGCTTGTGTGGTGTAGGACTATTCATGTGAGTAAAGACTGGAGGACTGGGCACATATGATTCTAAGAGCTCAGCAGAGTGAGGACAAACCCTGACTTGGCTAATTTATTTTATTTTCTAGACGGCTAATGGCAATGTGGAAGCAAAAGTTGTGTGTTTTTACAGACGACGAGACATTTCCAACAGCCTTATAATGCTTGCAGATAAACATGCTAGTAAGTGGACTGTATGTTGTTTTTGATTTTTAACATTAATTGCACATATTCAGCAGTCACAAAATGCAATTATATTGGCCGTTGGGTTATTTATTTTCATTTTAATGTGATATTTGCCAGACACCAATCCTGCAGGCAGCTCCATCTTGGCAGATCCCAGAACCTATATTGGTTGAGCCTCTCTAGTCTGGTGTCCTTGGGACCTGACTGATGCTGAACTCAGAGAATTTGCTGAACTGAAGGTCAATATTGTCTAGCAGCATTACCAACATTTCCACTGCTTACTAGTTACATTTGTGGGTAAATTACGGCCAAATAACAGCTTAGAACACAAATTTTAGACATTCAGGGGTAAATGGCTATAAACAAATTTATGGGACTGGAGGAAACTTGGACACACCCATGATAAGTGGACATCTGGCTCACTAAAATTATTGTGGACTACAGATGTTGCTGGACCAGAGAGTGCTGGACTAGAAAGGTTCAATCTGCAGAGAGCAATTTGCAGGATAAGGGGCTTTGCAGAGTACTTCAGCTTAGTAAAGAGGTAATGATGTAGGAAGCCAGAATAGAAATTTTGATAACTATAGCTGATCAAGCATCTGCATTGTGTATCCACTCATATATTTAAATGGTGATGTTCTTCCTGAGTTTGAGTGCGCTAAGTAAAATTATCTTAAACTGATTAAAAATTTTCATTCAAACAATTGAGAACATCAAGAAGTCCTGTAGCACCTTATAGACTAGCAGGTATTTTGGAGCATAATCTTTTGTGGGCAACGACCCGCTTCCATTCAAACAATGTTTTTCTCTTTTTTTGGTCCAGAAAACATATTCATATTTTTTACATAAAAAATAAAGATTAGTTGTCAGATTTCTCCCAAGTATAACTTCACTGAATCTAAGAAACTTTCATAATAAGTTTATTGGCTCCATTGGCTCTTGTGCTAATTATTGTTGTGGGTAAGACACAAACTTAACTATGTAGCTGGCATAAGTACCTAGCATGCTGGTTCTCAGACTGCAGTCTGTGGGCTGTTAATGGATTGCTCACTCCACTCCACAGTGGGGAGCCTCCACTGGCACTTCAGCCCTGTGGCTCTCTTTCCCTTCTGGCAAAGTTGTTGCCCAACAGCAGCTTCCTGCTGTGGGTGAGGGAGCAGCCCCAAGCCCCACCAGCTGGATATGGGTTTTGGGGGAAGAAGTGTGGCTCCATGTGCCCGCCCTCCCGCCGTCTGGGTGAACATAGCACTGTAAACCGCTTGTGGAGGGTTTTCCTGCTGCTTCCGTTGGCCAGAGTTTGGCCAGTGGAAGCAGTGGAGGGTGGTACCTGTGAGTGGTGGGGAGTGCGGAATCGGGTATTTCCCCCACCACCACCACTCCCCTTCTGCTCAGCTCTCCCACCCCGGTCTGCTCCTGCACCCTCCTTTGACCCAGCTCTCCCAACCCCAGTTGGCACCTGGAACCCTTACCCTTCCAGCTCAGTCCTGGACCCTCCTCCCCACCAGCATCTTGACCTTCCACCCTCAAACTGCTCCTGCCGTTTCTCTCCTGGCCAACATCCTACCCCCAGCCTGCTCCTGCACCCTCCCCTTGGTCAGACACCCCAACCACTGCTGCACTTACCTGTCTTCCAGATTCTCACCATAAGTCCTTTCCTGCACCCTCACACCTTTCCAGATACCCATCCTTAGCCTGCTCCCACCCCCTCCCTCTTGGCCAGACCTCCATGTCCATCCACCCTATCCCCCATCCCTATCTCACTCCCTTGCAGCCCTCTCCTGAAAACTGAATCCCTGATTTTTGGCCTCACCCCACAGTCTCGGGGCGGGGGGGGGGGGGTCCCACAAAATCTACTAACCCTGGGACTGAAAAGAGTTAACTTGGCCTGTGAGAAGCCCTGAAGCTTGGTCGCCCCTACCCTCCCTCCACGGTGGGGCTGGAGTGCCAGGGGAGTGAGGCATCTGTCTCAGTTGGGTGCCACATCAGGGAGGGTTGAGGGGTTTTTGTTAGGTTTTTTTGGGGGTTGTCCTGGGGGTTTTGTGGCCCCTGACTGATTTTTTTCTGTAGATCATTGGCCCCTGACCTACCCTTGCCATAAATAAGGACAACACTGAAACCTTTTTTCTGGACATAAATTCATATTTTATTTTATTTAAAATGAAGTTTGGTAAACTAACATGATGAAGATAAGGCACTTAATCTGCTTATTTTGATTATTAATATTTTGCTGCTTACCGGTTATATGCGCCCCTTTGCTTAAAAGCTCCAGTAGCCTAATATGAGTAATTTAGTATTTAAGGTATTTGTAGATAAATGAAGGCAGTTTGTCATCATGGGTGATTGGCTGGTGGTCCTTTAAAAGATTTGCATTGAGTGGGGTGAGTCTCAGGCCACAAAGTTTGAGAACCACTGACTTAGTGACATATTGGCTGGAGTGGTTGCAGATGACTGAAAATTGTGCATGGGCATGAAACATTTCTTTGCTTGTAGAGTGGCATTTACGCATGCAATTGGGAGAACTGTTGGTCTCTAGCTAATAAAATATTAATAAATGTTCATCTTACAGTGCTTTCAAAGAGGAACAAAATAATGGTAGTAGCAATGAGAGGAGCTTGTAGAACGCACACCTGCTGTTGCTTGTAGCTACTCTTAATTTGTCTCTGTGTCATCTCTTGCCTTAATTTCTTGTGACAAAAATGTAATGTTTAAGAAAGAGAAAAATCTGAATGAAAGAATTCCATACAGGGGAACAGTCTGAGAAGTTGGCTGTTGGAAAACATTACATTATCCGTTGTAACTTCACCATGGGTGGAATTTTCAAGATTTCCTAAGTAAACTTGGAAGATGAACAGGATTTGGCTCCTGTTTTTCTCTGCTATTGTTAAGTTGATCTGCTGTGTTAATCAGAAACCCTGATTCGGATGCAGAATTTGCAATTGCATTCTATTAAAAAACGTGGCACAGGTTGCACCTCTGAATTCTGCCCGACCATGGATGTTGCTGGACCAGAGACCCTGGCAGCCAGAGTAGGGGTTGACAGTGGCTAGGGAGCTGCAGCCAGGAGTGACAGCCTGGCAGCAGCAGGAAAGCCACTGCCATTGCTGGGGTTGGGGAACAGTGGCTCGGCATTGGCCAGGCAGTCTCTGGCTCTGCAAGAGGAGGGAGCAGCGGCAGTACTTGGAGCTGCAAATGGCTCCTTAAAGAGCAGCATGCGGCTCCAGAGCTGCAGGTTGCCAACCCCTGTCTTAGAGTAAGCACAGAATAGCTTAAATTTGTAATTTTGCATATTGCTCATTATATCCCAGGAAAACAGTTTAAATTCTTTATAACATTTCCTGAATATCAAAATGTTTCACTTCAACCAAAAATGTCAGGACAATACATTTGTTTTTTTAAATTGAAATTTTTTGGAACTTTGGAAATTTTATGTTTCAGTCTTTGAGATTTGGGGAAAAGAATGAAAGGGGACAGAAAGTCTGATTTTTCTCTCAGTGGGTCTTCACTCTTTTTTCTGATACAGTCCTGTAAACATAAGATGTGGGTGAAATGTTTCAAGTGATTATTTTTCCCCCCTCTAAAGATAGACTTTTCCTTAGGGTGTGTGGGGTGTGTGTAAATAACTAAGAAGCTTTTTAGGGGGGTTGTGATTTTTTTTTAAAAAAACTTACCAGTCAACAATATTTATGGGAATTGCTGACATATTTCTATTTAAAAACAGTTTATGATAAAATAGAAAGCTCCTGTAACTTTTGCTCAAAACAAAACATTTTAAGTTTTGAAAGAATGTGTCCATTTTGAACATTACAAAATGGGAAAATATATTTCTTTTGTGAAATTTAAAAAACAAAACAAAGTCTGAGACACATTGGGAAACAAAATCTTTAATTTTGTTAAAACAATAATTCTTTAAAAAATTTTAGCGTGCCAATGCTATTCAAAGAGTGCTTTGTTAGATAACTGACCTTTTTGCATTTTAAATAAATCAAGTTGATAATTTTCCCCTTAAGTCTGAAACACTTGAAAATGACCTGAAGGGGGGAAATTGAATTTCCTGTGTGTTTTCCTTATATTTCTGTAGGAAATGAATTAACATGGCATTTTTATGTGTCTACTAGCATCATGGATGATGTCAGTTAAGCTTTGGGAATAGCTTTGTTAGCTAGCATCAGGTGCAGTAGGGAGAGCTCTCATTACTGTTATCTGGATTATTGAAGACATTACTATTTTTCCCCCTTAATTTCTGGTATTTTAAAAAAGCCCATGTAGACTCTATAATTTCTATTCTGCCAGAATATACAGTAGCAGTTTAAGGTCTTGTTTAGGCAAACATTTAGTTTGCTGCAAACGGGGGTGTAAATCTATCCTAAAGTAACAACAAGGAGTCCTGTGGCACCTTATAGATTAACAGATATTTTGGAGACCCTGACAAAGTGGGTCTTTGCCCATGAAAACTTATGCTCCAAAATATCGGTTAGTCTCTAAGGTGCCACAGGACTTCTTGTTGTTTTTGAAGATACAGACTAACTTGGCTACCTCTCTGATACTTATCCTATAGTAGCTTGCCATACACTAATTGTCGGTGTGGATCCTCTGAAAGTGGAGTTGATCAAAGCATACTAAGGAACTGTTAGTGTGCATCAGCCAGGTGTGTGGGAAGGTTAATTTGTAGCAGGCCAGCGCCAGGTAGATGTACATTCCAGTTTGTTGCAAACTAAATTCTTGAGAAGTTAGTCTCTAAGAGTTTTGAGTCTGAACTGCTTTACAAAGTACCTTGTAAAGTTGTACTGTCAAAGTTGACTTGTTAAGAATATAATTGATGTTTCAAACACTTCATTTTTTGTGTCCTAATCTATCAACAATTTAAAATGAGGGTTGCAGCAGAGATAAAATCCTTGCTGGGCAACCTTCCAACAATGAACCTTGTGTATTTGCGTTTTTTTTGCAGAAGCATTCTTATCACACTATTCTGTCTTTCTGTTGGCTTGTTAGCTTTGTGAGCAGGCAGGATATAGAGAGCAAGATTCTTCTAAATGTCATTTGTTCACAGAGAACAGTCTGCATCTCTTTGTTTTCCATTGCAAGGAAAGCACAAACCCTGTCCATCTGCAATGTCTGTTTGGCCCTTTTAATAATGAAAAGGATGTGTGTGCTCTTGTACCATAACAATGCATCTAGGTCAAGACTGAAGTCTAAAAAAATTCAGTGCCTCAACTTTGGCCTCTGAGACCATATGTAGCTCTTAAGTGCCCATATTTTTCAAGAATGGTAAGCATCCCTCTCCCCCATTAATGAGTACACTAGTCTGTGAACAGTATCAGAGAGGTATCGGTGTTAGTGTGTAGCTTCAAGAACAACAAGAAGTCTTGTGGCACCTTATAGACTAACAGATATTTTGGAGCATAAGCTTTTGTGGGCAAAGACCCGCTTCATCAGATGCATGAGTGGGGGGGTGGTTTCACTCCCTCTGATTAATACCACTCTGAAACCACCCCCCTGTGCGTCTGATGAAGCGGGTCTTTGGCCACGAAAGCTTATGCTCCAAAATATCTGTTAGTCTATAAAGTGCTACAAGACTTCTGGCTTTTTATAAATGTCACTGTGCCCAGTTCAGTCCTTTTTGAATTTTCAGTGTCATTGAGGTGGGGTCCTGTGTGGAACAAGGAGGGAGAGAAAGAGGGGAAATAAAATAAGCAAGGAGACAGAAAACAAGTGGATGAGGAACAGAGAGGAAGCAGTGTGGCTGAAACATTCATACAGCTCACTAGAAAGGGAACATATTAGCAAAATGCGTGATAAATGATAAACAGAGAAAGATGTCCTGGAGTTAGCAGCTTGGTGCTATGGGCTGAAAGAAATTGCTACTCACCATTACTTAGGGGGGAAATGGGTGCTTAAAAGTTTGCAGACCTGAAGCACCCACCAAGAGTAATATGAAAGTTGTGAGCTGAAGCCCCTAATATCAAGGGATTGGAACACCTTGACTGTGGCTACACTGCATTTTGCTTTTGGAAGTGCAGTGCAAATGAGCGAGATTGGAAATGCAGATGAGGTGTGGATTTATGTATCTCATGCCTTATTTGCATATTCTCACATGATCTCGCTTCCGGAAGAGCCTTTTACGGAAGCCAGAACAGCCATGTAGATGGGGTTCATTTTGGGGAAAAAACCCATTTTCAAAAGAACCCTTCTTCCTGTTTTGTTTGAGGAAGGAGGATTCTTTCGAAAATGGGGTTTGTTTTCGAAGGAACCCTGTCTACATGGCTATTTTAAGTTTCAGGAAAAGGGTCTTCTGGAAGCGAGATCACATGAGACTATGCAAATCAGGTGTGAGAAATGCAAATCTGCACTTAATCTGTATTTCCAATCTCGCTCGTCGGGATTCTGCTTCAGAAAACTGAATGCAGTTTAATCACAGCCACGGGGTTTACACCAGGATTATGATCTTGGGTGCAAAAGGAAAGGGCCCGTTTTTGAAGCCGCGTAAAATGTTCTGAATAGGTTTAGTGAGTGTCTGATCAATCTCTGCCCTTCTGTACTGTCCTTTTCCCTTTTACAGTTTTTCTTTCCCAACGAACTGCTGTTGCAGTCCTATAACTGTGCATGTTCTACTGAAGTAATGCATCAAACCTTGTAACTTTATTTAAGGATGGATATTCTTTTTTTAAGAAACATTGTGGTTATTTTGAGTATTATAGATTATACGTGATGGTTGCCAAATGTTCCAGGCACATCTAACAGAAATGCAGCTTGCTGATAGTTGACTGTTTCAAAGGTACAGTATACTGGATCAGCAGTCACTGGTGGCATAGAAACTCACCAGCAAAGCAGTTAATCGGGTAAATGTGTGGTTTTTTTTTCCTTTTTTCTAATGTTTAATCCAAATTGTGTGTTGACTCTCCCTGTAGTGAAATAAGTCTGTAGATGGATTCCTTTTATACCGCCACAATCTTGAGTAGTTGATTAGTACTACTGAAGTTTCTTAGCAGCCATATGTTAAGAGAAAAGTGAGACTGCATCTCAAAACTTCAAAGATCATGACTTGGAAAATTGTTTATAATTTTCCAAGAATGTATAAATATATATTTCCAAGAATACATGAATCAGAGGCAGAGTCAGTTTGTTGTGAGACTGGGTTAAAAAATAACTACCTCTCCCGAAGCAACCCTCCCAACAACCCCTGCCTTTTAAACCCACTACAAAAAAGATGCAGAATACATTGTGTACAGGATTTTAACCTAGTGTCTACAGGATTTTAACCTAGTTGCCTTAAGTACCTGTTTTTTTCTTTATTTGCTGTTCAATATTTTTATCCTCCTGTGGTACAGTTTGGCGCAGCATAATTCAAAATATGAACAGTCCACAAAAGGAAATGGTTTCCTTTATTCTGATCCTAGATAATACAGACTGATTTAATAGGGCCCTTTTAGAGGCATTTGTGAGCCTAAATTAGCATGGTGCTGGAAGGGATCATAATATCTTGCATGTGTCTCTTTAAATAAAACTCTATTTTTGATTTTTTTTTTTTTTTAAGAAAAGTCATGATATTGACTTGCAGGACTCTTTACTGCTTCATTTAAAGCAAGTAAATATATCTTCGAAACCAGCATTTTTTCTGAAGCCTGAAAATCGATTATTTTGTCCAATCAGCTCTCTTGAGTATACCCTCTGTTATTGTCTGAATAGCTAACAGTTGAATTACAAAAGCCCTCCTGAGTAATTGAAAACATGAAAGGGAAATATCCATTCTGGCATGACCTATGATATATTTTAGCTACATTCTTCCTCTTCTGTCTTCTTGTTGGAGTTGTGAATAAGCAAAATAATTCAGAAGTTGGTTGATTGATTGAAGTTGGAGAACACTTGTATTGTTGCATCCTCAGTGTAATCTGCAAGGGGTTGTCAGTTATGGTGTGTGGCAGCTAATGCCATTTTATTCATAGCAGAAGTAAAAAATGACACACTATGTTCTAGGAAATGACTGGTGACATTCATACACTTTACATTCAGGTATCCATTCGTAGAAGTAAAGCCTAGTAGACAGGGTGGATTGATTTAAATGCCCAGGAAAAGTTATTAATTTAAATCAAGTTACCAAAAAAGCTAAGGGTACAGCCACACTTACTGGAAGATAAACACAGTGGCAGTTGATGTTTAGAGGTTTGATTTAGTGTGCCTAATGGTGCTGTGCTAAATCTGACCATCAGGCCTCCACCGTCGACCCTGGTACTCATCACAAGCATGAGGAGACAGGGAAGTCAATGGGAGAGCTTCTCCCATCTACTTTCTGCTGTGGGGATGACAGGAAAAAGAGTTTTAGGATACATCAACTCCAGCTACATAATTCACGTAACTAAAGTAATGTATCTTAAATTGACTTTTTCACTGCAGTGTAGACCTGTCCTAAGATTGACTTTGTTTAGACTGCACTTAATTTTGGAGTAAGCCCCATTGAACTCACTGGCACATCTGTGTGTTTTGTTTTTTTTTTCAGTATACAGTGGGGTCCCCTTGGAAAAGCTGAGTTATGCTGAAGTAAAATATGGGATAGACTTGTGACATCACCATTATGGTCCGTGGCCAGGACCTTCCAAAATAAGGGCATGTGTTAAGTAATATGAAAAGGAAATGACGCTCAGTGACATCTGGCAACTTTAGATTTCTATTACTGCAGCTTTCTGTATTGTATATTTGAGAGAGAGATTCCAAACCTAGCTAACTAATTAAACAGTCCATAAGGATTAGCTAAGCTAAACCGTTTATTTATTTTAATAGCAACATCCAGCACAGCAAATAGCTTGGGAATTTACTTGTCAAATCACACTTCTACTAAAAGGCATAGAGAGAGTTTTGAAGAATGATGCATTGCAAAGTGAATTATGTAAGTCACTAACCAGTTGGTCCACTCAGCCATATCCACATCTTCGTCCAGATAATTTTCTCCCAAATATACAATTTTCCTTGTGAGGTTTCATTCTTGCAACTAAGTCCTGCCTCTTCTTGCACTGCTGACAACTGACACATTTTCCTTTTTTATCCAGGGAATGAATTTCTTCAAAATATTCCCAGATAGGGTCTCTTTTATGTCCAGAAACCATGACAATTTTTCTTTCACAAAAGTGTGGGGAAATACAGGAAGCTGCATGTGTGCTGAATACTGTAATATCTTTCCACTTTCTTTCCAGGCCACTCCACTGTCTTTTCTCTGCTGCTTCCACCCTTTCCTGTATATTATCTCTTAGTCTTAAATCAATGTCTTAATTAACTCCTCTGCTGTGTGTGGCCAAGGTCCACAACCATATAAGCACAGAAAAAAGAAAAAAAAAAGAATGGTGTCCAGCCTGTGTCTTTCTTTAAACATACTACTTTTTAGGCTGCTGAGAAATTGAGAAACAGAAATTGAAAGCCCAGCACTTTCAAGAAGCAAGAGCTGGGCAGACTAGAGCCATTAGTTCATTTTTGTGAGTCTGTGAGTGTGTTGTACCATGTTTGTGACGAGATTTAATTTTAAATGTTATTTTAAATGAGAAATTTAGTGTTTGATTTTAAAAATCTCAAAGTCCAATTTAAATAAAAACACAGTTTTTAAAAAAATCAAATTTTATCCACCATGCAAGTAGTTTTATCAGTTAAGCAGACCTATTCTTTGAGCAAAAAAATTATAGGCTTTAATAAACTAAAACTCTTAAATCTTGTTCAGATTCTAATGGACAAAAAAACCCAGTAACATATATGTAGGATAATTCAACCAATTCATCCCTTTGACAGCAGTATCAAATTGTTTTATCTAATATATTGGCTATCAGCACGTCTTTTAGTGCACAGAGAGGTTTAGTGCTGTATTACTTGAGAAATGGCTCTTTATAGTCAGTAGGGAAAAGCATGGTGGTGATGTTTTTCTGGATCTGAGGAATACAGCTGTATTTTGCTTTCTTCCAGAGAATGGTTTCTGCTATCGAATGTGGAAATGGGAAGCATACCATATCATTTCCCACATTTTCTGGAAAAGAGGGCCTTGTTCAAAATCCTGGCTTTTTGTGAGGAAGTGAAATTCTTTTGTAATAATTTTATTAATCCTGTTTGTGCCTCACTTTCCCTGTGTGCTGTTTTGGTATCCAGTGGGTAGAAGAGGACTGCTTTTAGGGCAGGCCTGGACACAGACTAGTTTGTCTGGGCCTTAGTCTCCATATCAATAGAATATCTGAGAAGAAAATGTGAATTCCCTTTCCCAGACTGGGGAGTGTGCCCCCCCTGCGGGGGTGGTGTGGGGGGCATGAAGAAATTCCAGGAAGGGCGAAAGGCAACCCAGCCTCTCCATCATTTCCCCCACCTGAAGAAAGATCCAGCCTTTGCTTCTGGCTCTCAGCCCCTGCCATTTTACATGGGTGACCCCGTGCAGCTGCTATAAAAAGCAGGCAGTCAGCAAAGACCCACGTGGAGCTGGCTGCCTTCTGTAAATGAGAGTGAGGGTGGGTTGAGGGGGAGGAGGAGGAGGATGGGGGTTGGATGGGGGACTGGGGGTGCCTGGCTTTGTGGGAGGGCAGGGAAGGGGCTTAGGTGGGTGGCTGGCAGAGCTCGGGCGGCTGGCCAGCTTCTGGGACTTGTGGGGCTCAGGTGGCTGGGCCAGCAGAGCAAGGCTTGGGCGGCTGACCCCAGCAGCATGGGGCTCAAGCGGCTCAGGATGGTGGGTGCGCGGCTGGCCCTGGAAGTGTGGGGCTTGAGTGGGCAGCTCGGGCAGCTGGCCCACGGCTGGGATGGGTGGCTGGTGGCTGGGCAGCTGGTCTCAGCAGCGCAGGGCTTGGGTGGCCAGTGGGCAGATGGATGGCTGGCCCCGGTGGCTGGTGGGTGAGTGGGTGGCTGGCCCCAGCGACGTGGGGCTCAGGCACGCAGCTCTGTGAGTGCAGGTCTCAGGTGGGCGGGCAGCTGGTGTGGGCAGCTCTGGAGGCTGGCACAGGGCTCAGGGAGCTGGCCAGCTGGGGCTGCACCAGGCAACCACAAGGGGCCAAGAAAAATTATTTGTGCTTATTTTTAATTTTAAGTAACATTTTTATGTCAAGCTTTTGTGTTTGTTTCAAATTACACATTGAATTTTATGTTAAAGGGGGGTTGGATGATTGTAAAGAAGAGATGGGGTGCGTGTGAGGATTTCTCAAAAATCAAAAAGTGGGGGCGTGATGCCGAAAAGTTTGGGAACCACTGCTTTACCAGGACACTGACACCTAGCAATTGATGATGTAAAGGGGCAGGTTCTTATGGAAGCTGCACAATAATCCCTGCTCAAGATTGAAGGATAAGAGAAGTATGAGTTGGGTGGTAAGACCTGGTTGCTGGAAGATGTCAGTGGTGTCATCTGGTGTCTGACCAAATAGGTCACACTGGAAGAAACATACAGAGCTTGAACCAAGAGGTTAATGCTACAGCTTGGCTGGGCTTTGGGCTAGCCAGTATGGACTATGCTTTAACCTTAGTTCCCTATATTAACCAAAGGAGTTTCTATGCTGTGTTACAGTTAACAAATATACCTAGTGTTCTGACACCTTTGAGTGAGTTTCAATGTAGTGGCTGGGTGTGGTGCATTAATTCCTGAAGAGTGTACACCTCTCCATCAGGAGTCTGGCTGAGTCGGACTCAGTCACTGAACGGAGGTCACAGTGCAAAGCAGGAGTTCAGAAGATCTGGAAGTTCATAAGAGGTTCTCCACACCTCAACTGTACAGTTGATGCATCGAGAGACCGGATATACCGTATGACTCAGCAGGGCATGCAGGGGCATGGCTCTGGACAGAACTCTGAGGCTATGTCTACACTATGCAGCTCCTAGTGACAAGGCTGTGTTGACGCAGTCCCTGTTGCTAAAAGGTGGGGTGGTGCTTTGGCCAACAAAATATTTCTTACTCCCATGAGTGGCTTCTCCTTTGTTAGCAAAGCAGTGTCACACTTGTTCTTGCTGTGGCAAAACTTTTGTTGTTTGGGGTGTGAGTGTGTTTAAGCACCAAAAGTTTTGCTGAGCAAAGTTGCAAGTGTAGACACAACCTATGGTTTCCAGGCTGTGCTGGGCAGCTTATGTTTGGAACAAAGGTAATAAAAAGCTGCATGGGAAAGGCCTATGAAAGGGCTGCTGCATCTTCTCCATCTGGTCTTAAGTCCTGCTTCTTACATCTCTAGTAACCTTTCTACAAACAAAACTCTGAACAGAAGACTGAGCTGATCCATCCATGCTGTGGATGTAATTGAGGGACTTTACAAACCAGCAAACCTACCAATACTGCTAGGGATCTTACGAACTTTGAAGTCTTTATACCTATGTGACGTGTTTACCATTTAACATCTCTCTCTTTGTTCTTTCTTTTTTCTTCATAATAAACTTTTAGTTTTAGACACAGAGGGATTGGTTGGCAGCATGGTATTTTTGGGTAAGACACATAACTGTAATGACCTAGGATGCACCTTGGGTTTCAGAAGAATATTTTGTAAATGAAAGCAGAGGACTGAACCTGGATGCTGACTGGGAACAAGAGAACTTGAGTGCAATAAAAGGGGCTGTGTGATTTCTCTCTTGCTTCTTGAGAACCAATGCACAGTGTGGTTGGTGAATTAACTTCAGAGCTACTCCCAAGACTGGTGGGTATCTGCTCTCCCTCTTTGCAGCCTGTCCTGTCCTTGTCATTTCTAGTAACGGCTATCCCAGGCATCATGTGTCACCATCCATTCTCAGGAGATGGTGACACTATCTGGCTTATTCTGGAGGAAGTGTGGGTGTGGTGCCAGGAAGAAGTTTGTTCTTGAGGCTACTCCAAAACTCAGTGTGTAGCCTCTAATCCCCTTCTAGCAAAAGGGAAGCTTATGCCAAGGCTCCTAGTTATCCTCTGGGACTGGGGTGTCCAATCTTTTTTCATCGGGGGCCACATGGCAATTTTTTGTGTGTTTCAGGGGCTGAACACAAACCGTTCCCTGCCTGCAGCCTTAAACCCCCCATATCCCCAGACTGCCCCCTGCCCACCCACTGACTTAACCCCCCTCACAGCCCTAAACTGTTCTACCACCAGCCCAGCACACCAGCCAGGGCTCTGCCCCCGGGGCTGATGGCAGCTCCACAGCCCCGCTGCTGGGGCTCTGTGGCAGCTGGCCCTGCAGAAGGCGGTGCCATTGTGGCAGCAGGCTCTGTGGGCTGTATAAAAAGGCTCTTTGGGACGGATTCTGGCCCGCAGGCCGCCTGTTGGACACCCTTGCTGTAGAGCTATGCCTACAATAGAGGGTTTTGTTGACAAAGCCAGTGGAGTGTCGGGAATTTCAAGGCGTTCTGCCAACAGTAAATTGACAGAATGCAGCGCTTTTGTCCAAAGTCTTATCCCGCTCCCCCCAAGGCATAACTTCTCTGTTCGATATCTGTCAACAGAAAGCTGGTCTGGACATTCTGGGGGGCCCTCTGTCAAGAGACAGGGCTTCCTAGACACTGAGCAGCCCTGTCTGCTGTGCTTCCAGCTGGCTGTTTTGTAAGGACAGCGACTGGGAAGTCCAGCTGCTTGTCTGTTGACAGTGGATTGCTCTTGCGATCTGCTTGGCAGTTTGGCCGCAATTTGTCAACAGAAGTTTTTTTGGAAGATATCTTTCAACTCAAACTTCTGTCGACAAATCAGTGTAATCTAGACATAGCCTAAGGGTGCTTTGGGGGAGAATCATAGCAATGGCATATTTCACTCAATTTGTTTTTATGCAGGAATGATACACTATCGTATTTCCTCTGGGAGCAGAGGCATAAAGAACAGTAATAAGGAGCTTTTGCTCTTGACATAATATCAGTGTTTTGCTTTTATGAATGACGTATAATTACTAGTGCATTGTACTGTGTGTTATTAACCAGAATACTGTCAGCTCTAAGTACTTTCAGGAATTATTACCTGCCATCCACATACCATACATTTATTTGGTGGGAATTTTTTTGTTGATTTGTTATTATCAGTGTTAATAAATGGAGTTCTGATGTTACAGGTCTTATCTTCCAGCGGACCTCAGCTCTTTTTTTAAATTTGTGTGCGTTAAATTGAGTGCTTGGGTTTTTGTGAACCCGCTTTTAGATGCCTAGGATTTCGCACATGCAAAAATGATGCTGTATTTAGTGCATGTGTGTAGTTTTATTTGTATACTTACTGAGTATTTGCATATGCTGACTCCTAGGTGATCTGTATTGAAGATACACAAATGAAGTGTGTGGTTTAAGCATACACATTTGGATATTGCTTCTTTACTATACAAAATATCTTAAAATAATTAAAGACAACTACCACAAAAATACCTATTTTAAAAAAATTCTTTAGGAAAAAACAAACAGCTTGATTGGATTCCTGACTGTCATGCGCATTGTATCCAGCTGGATGTGTTAAGTAAAGGTTGCATAAAATTAATTTCTTTAGTTCACTTTTGTGAGATCAGTGGTCTAAGAAGCTAGCAGTAATTTTACTGAAGTTCGGCTGTTTCCTTTAATAACACACATTCCCAGTCAGGCAGGCAGGGCTCAAATTGGGAAACTAAAATGTGGTAATATTTTTCTGAAATCTGCTCATGTGAGTCATCAGAGTGAGATGCCACTCGAAGTAGATTGTGCAGATATATAAAATATTATTGTGCAAGTCTCTCAATTCTGGCTTAATGGGGTTTGGATATGCTATATGGATGTGGCTTAGGTTGGCTTCATGGGTTTGGCTGCATTTTGGCTAGGCATCTCCCCAATGCCCCCCTGCCCTCATATCCTTAGCATGAGACACCACTTGTAGTAAATTGTCCAGATCTGTAATCTTCTCTCTCCTTTCTTCTACAATCACTGAACTAATTTCAAGAATTCTTAATTATTATCATTGCCTGAGATGAATGTGGTAGTTCTCAGCTGTGGTTGTTCTGGACTCTTTGCACACTCACAAAGGGTATGTCTTCACATATAGTGCTGGAAACAATAGCAGTGAAAACAGCCCTTAAGAGCATAAAATATAGAAACGGCCATACTGGGTCAGATCAAAGGTCTGTCTAGCCCTATATTCCGTCTTCCGACGGTGGCCAATGACAGATGCCCCAGATGGAGTGAACAGAACAGGTAGTCATCTAGTAATCCCTCTCCAGTCACAAGTTTCCTGTCTGTGACAAACAGAGGCTAGGGATGCCATTCCTACCCATCCTGGCTAATACATAAGATGGAACTCTTTGCAGGGTTGGACCACACTCTCACAGTCTGTCCCCCCAGACTGTTTCCAGGGGTCAAGTTGAGGGGAGAGTGAGGCCAGGTGGTGATGCTGAACCTCTCTCTTCTGGCACCCTCAGGACTTGACTGGTGCTGGCTGAGAGAATTTGCCTTACAACAGGAGGTCAATATTTTCTACCACATCACCAATGCTTATACTGCTTACTGGGCTCTTAGAAGACATTCAGGTGTGAATTACAGCTAAATACCAGCACAGAACACTGAGAGCTAGGGTTGGTGGCTGTAAACAAACTTTAAGGGACCACAGGAAACTTGGTCACTCTAAAATCATGCTGAATTATGGAGTTTGCCAGGCAAGAGAGTTCTAGATTAGAGCAGTTCAACCTGTAGTTTCTTTCAGTTTGCTGGAAAGGTTTGTGCTTGAGATGTGAGGATCTGGCCCTCTTGGTCAAGCAGAGACCCTCCCTGCTGTTTCTGAGTCATCTTCTGCGAGGGTCAATGGGAATGTGGGAGTTACCGACCTCACAACATATTTCGGTAACACACACAGAGCAGAACTTCAAAACAATGATAGCTCATACAGTCTGACAGGATTCATGTTCAGTGGATGTTCAGTGGTTTAAGACTTTTCAGATACTTTCTGAGAAAGCATATTTTGTACAAGACCTATTATAATTGTATGACGTTGGTGAATATGGGGGTTCCGGAGTAGTGCATTGAGGTGCAGTATCAGAGTGATACATCAATGTGAAGGATGGTTTACACTGCTTGAACAAGTGAAGAATTTGCTAATATGGATGGATTCTCACCCCCCCCCCTTTTTTTTTTCCAAAGTATTATACTAGAATTGATGTAAGAGCAGCTGTAGATTCATTTTGTGTACAATAACTTTCAAATGACAGGTTGATATACCATTGCAGTTTTTCTCCTTCTTTTTAATAGCTAGTATCTGTAAAATCACTATTGAGCACTTACGCTGCATTTAGTTCTTCTACAATGGTGTAGGTGTTTTAATGTGCTGATTATAAATCAATTTGGAACTGAATGCTGCTGACTTTTTACATAATACCTGTAACATAAATATATAGAGATCTTCCTGCAAGTAGAGGACATGAAAGAAAACAATAGTTTTTTTTAAAGCACTGGGGAAAGAAGTGAAAGAGAATCTCCTTTGAAAGTCTAAAATGGACTACTTATGGGGCCATCATAGGCCATAACCAAAACTTTCTTACTTCTGATCTGACATAATTATTTTGGTGTTATGTATCATAAATACAATTTACAGTAACTCTTGCTTATAATATAATTCATTGCATTAAAAAGTTTCATTGTATCCTTTTAAAATTACTATAATTATTTCAGAATTACTTTTGTTGACACTTTTTTGTCCAGTCCCCTAGGTAGTATGCCAGAATATATGCATGGCCCTGTATGAATAAGAAAAATCAAAGATTGGAGAGGAAATCGTATAATGTGGCTATTTTATTTTTGTATCAAAGTCTCCATCAGCATTCTAAACAACCTTCTTCCCTATTTATTCAACAGAATAAGGGGTGAGGCCTCTTACACAAAAATACACAAGTGCACGGTGTAAGGGGGATTTTGAAAGGTGCGGGGTCCTTTCGAAAAGGAGCCCGTGTAGCCATGCCGAGCCGGAAGCGTCCTAACGGCTATTTCGAAGATTTGTGCCCGTGTAGACGCAGCCAAAGGGAAAGTCTACACAACAAGCTTTTGTCGACAGAAGTTACTGTCAGAAGGGATTTCCTGGGAAAGCTTCTGTCAACAGATTGTGTCTATGCATAAAAGCAGATCAAAGAACAATACTCTCTATCAACAGAGAGCAGCCAGATTGCCCAGCCCTCTTGACAGAACAGCTGCCTGTAGACTCTGCAGACAGGTCTGCCTGGGGAACTGGAAACCCTGTATGTCCACAAAAGGGCCCTAGAGCATTTACGTGGCTATTTTGTTGACCGAACACTGTTGCGAGAAGCTTTATGCTGGCATGGGGAGAGGTATAATACTGCCAGCGGATGTGCAGGATTTTGTCAACAAACTGTTGACAAAGCACAAATGTAGATGCTCCGTGGTTTTTCCCAGGTTTGCTGGGAAAAGCCTCCTGTGTAGACGTAGCTGAAGTGTTAGTGGCATGGGAAATTTTTCTTCAAAGAATGGAAAGTAGAGTAGTTAGGTAAATTTTACAAAGTGACATTTTTTTAAATGATAAAAGTCCCCAGGGGGTCAGAGTGTATGTGCTTTGGGAGTGTGCCATATGAGAGGCTGCTTCTGAAATTTAACTGCTTTTAATTTGGTATGCTTTCATGGAAAGATAGCCAGTTTCTTTAAAGACTATATTTTAGAGAAGCTCATACCAAAGAAATGTGTGTGTTTCTAGATAATATTAGGTGCAAAATCATAAGTATAGCATTCCGCTTTTAAAATAATAATTGATATCCACAGTGTTTCATATTTTAACTTAAAAGGAAGCCTACAGTAGACCAGCTTAGAAGCATAAAAGTGTTATTAGGATAGCTAGTACAATGTGACTGATATTTTGTATTGACAGCTGAATTAATAGTTTAACAGGTTTTAATGATTTTTAGTGATTTTTCACTAATAGGATTCTGTTGTTTTCAGAGTGCACATATACATATATAGGACTCTCTAATGTTAATTATTTGTCTTTCAAGTCCAACATGGCCACAACTATAACATGAAAATTGTGAATGAAAGTATGTGAAAGATTAGAGGTAGTTCAGTGGTTTGAGCATTGGCTTGCTAAACCCAGGGTTATGAGCTCATTCCCCGAGGAGGCTATTTTGGGGTCTAGAGCAAATAGATTAAAAAAAGAAAACCTGCCAGGGATGGTGCTTGATCCTGCCAAGAGGGCAGGGGACTGGACTTGATGACCTCTTAAAGTCCCTTCCAGTTTTATGAGATATAGAGATCTCCATATTAATGATGGCAAACCATATTGACTGAATTTTTTGGCTTGAACTTTATTATAGACAGAAAATTGATTGGGTGACTATTAAGATCTCCTGTTGAGGCATAAAATAACTGTAGCATTATAATAGTCACATTCAGATACCAAATAATCTCTTGGAAAATCAATATGATAACCTACATTCTTCTGAAGGAAGAGATGTTGTAGTTGGTTTGCTTTCTCTATGAGTTTAAAAACTTCAGCAAAGCTTCAGGTTATGTAAAGAGCCCAGATCAATTTTCTGATGCATTCTCTCCTATTCAATACAGCAGTGGCATTTCTAGTCTGAAATTTCCTGTTCATGTTTGTCTTTTGGAGCACACTTCTCATGATTCTGACTTAGGACTCTAGATGAGAGAAAAGTTTCGTAGTGTTAATTCTGGATGTTGCTCACTTGCTTCGTGATTTTCTCTACATATATGAAGCAATTTGTGTTGCCAACTTTCTAGCTGCAGAAAACTGAACACCTTTTCCCTGTCGCTGCCCCACCACTTCTTTGAAGTCCCTCTCCTACTCTCTGCATCCCTCTTATCTCTGGTGCTCCCTGTCCCCCATCCTCCCTCCCTCACTCACACTTTCACTGGGCTGGAACGTAGGATTTGGGGTATGGCAGGTGATAAGGGCTCTGCCTGGAAGTGCTGATTCTCGGTTGAGGCCAGGGATCAGGGGTTTGTGGTGCAGGAGGAGGCTACAGGCTGGGGCAGGAGGTTGTGATTTAAGGGTGGTGGTGAGGCCTCTGGTGAGGGGTGCAGACTGTGGAGTGGGGCCACGGATTATCTTTGTGCTTGATCCTGCCAAGGGTGCAGGAGACTAGGCTTGATGACTTCTGGAGACCCTTCCTGTTCTATGATTCTGTCAGGGATTTGGGGTTTGGGAGGTGGTACAGGTTCTTGAGGCCAGGGATATGAGATCCAGATGTTTGGGCTGAGAGGTTCATGGTTTGGAAGCGGGTTCTATGCTCTGTCCCTTCTTGCAGGTGTTACCCTTCAGCTCTCATTGGCCACAGTTCCTGGCCAATTGGGAGCTGTGGAGCCAGAGCTTAGGAGATACCTGTGGGTGCAGGCAGCACCTGGAACCCTTCCTGGTTGCTCCTCTGCATAGGAGCTGGACGTGCCAGGTGCTTCCTGGGAGTTTCGTGGAATTGGGCTGGGTGCCTCATACCCATTATGTTGTCATCTGTTGGACTTTTAACATCCTGGTCAGTGAGGCTGACCAGTGCTGGCGGGGTCTCATGTTGAGTGGGTGTCCTAGGGAAAAAAACAGACATCTGGAAACCCTCGCAAATAATATTAATCTAAGTCAGTGGCTTAGTGATCTCTTCCATTTCTTCTTTATAAAAGCTTCTTTAGGATGTTGAAAAATGCGTATAAGATCATTGGACTATGACTATGTGGTTGCCATTTTCAAAGCACAGACATGATGCATTGCTGGGTTGCCTCTGACTTGGTTCAAGAACCAGTCAATCCCCCAGTACCCTCAGCTAGGCTTTGCATTTTGATGTGCTAAGAAGACACCTCTTCCCATCTCCTCTGGCATCAGCCAAGAAAGTATCCTCTACCTGATGTGACTGGGGTTTTGTTGATACTAGTGAGGATAAACCACCCATGTTCAGGAAGTAGAATAATGGGTCATATGCCATTCTGAGGGAGAAAAATATTTGTACAATCTGTTCTTTGTTCATTTGCCAACAGAGTTTTAAAAGGCTCTTTCCTTGCCAGTTGATGGGAGTAATTTAAAAAAAAATCAGGGTTGCCTAAATTTCTGTTGTACTCTTTATCAAAGTGAATATAAGTATCAGTGTAGAATCTGTTAGTTCTTAAGACTGAATACTTTTTATGTGCAAATTTGTTCAGAGTTTGGAACTATGAAACGTGTTGCTAAACTCTACAAGGATTGAAAAATCTTACGTTTTCTCTGCTCTAGAACAGCGTTTTTGTAGATGCCTGTCAAAATAGAAAAGACTATTCTTTAATAAGGTTTTATGTCTAGATATCACTAGCTTGGTTTTTGCCAGCTTCAGTGTCTAAAAAGTCTTGGGGTAAAAATCTCTTGTAGTTAAATATGTGGCAGCATGAATATATATTTTTTTCTTCTTCAGAATTTATCCTTTTTTCTATGGCTTACCCAATGAATGGGTCCTGGTCCAAGACTAGAGTAGTACAAATAAAGCCTGATCTTGCAAATGCATGTGTACTTTATACCTATGGTTAGTCCCCTTGAAGTCAAGTTCCTTTACATAAAGTTAAGCTCATGTGTATATATTTGCAGTATATGGGCCTCATTAAGTATTAAATTATAGATAGATAGATACTAATAAAGTAGCTGTATTGTCCAGAGGTTAGACGGTAAAGCTGGAAAGCCACAGATTCCCACTAAAATCTATTGATTCCCTGGGATCTCAAAACCAATCATCTGATTGAAACTGGACACTGGTTTAGGGTATGGGTGAGAGGTAATAAAATCTCACACAGAAGCCTACTATCATCCAGGTTATAGGTTATACCAATCTGCCCTTTTCACATTGCCTAAATTGTTCAGAGATACTATGCTCTTGATAGAAACTGTAGCTCAACCTTTTCCATATGTTCCTGCAACATAGTGATTATAGATCTACCCACAACTAACGATATTTAGTTTGGGAGCTTCTGATGTAGTGACAGGTTCAGGTGTAGGTTATATCACTCTACAACAATATATCGTATTGCTATACTTTGAATAACTAACAAAGCATTTAATTAGTGTGTGGCAGCTAGCAGTATTCTCTTATGAGAAAGGACGGTGTATTTTTTAGCATTTCTGTGACCTAATCCTAACAGTCTAATATCTAGATTTTTTAAAAAAACTATATGATGTTCTAATTTTCAAATATCTGTTTTATCATTAAACCAGAGTTCCTGACTTTCAGGTTTTAAAAATAACTATTGTACACTATTTGAGTAGGGTTGTTTTAAAATAAAATACTCATTACCTGAAACCTGTCCTATGTAGGCTAGGCACTTTCTAGATCTGTAACACATTTTCCTTATAGAAAGTTTACAATCTGAACAGATAATGCACAAACAAAAGGAGAGAAGAGGAAATAGAGATTTTTGATCAAAAGTTGCACACATCAGTTCAGCTCCTTATCCCCACCTTTGACCCACTAATGTGTGCTCCACATTGTTTCTACATTTCCATTAGATGTTTATTTACTCAATCAATCAATAGATTGTGTCTTAGACGTAGGTCCGCCTGCGCGTCTGAGCACATTGGGCGACAAGTGCTTTCTAGAGATTCCAGTTTGATGCCACTGTTTCTGCTTCTTCCCACGTTATGCCAATGTTCTTAAAATTTTCTTTAACCGTACTTCGCCACGTTTTCCGTGGTCTTCCCCTTTTTCTCTTCGTTCAACTGGTGTCCATCGCATTGCTACCTTTGGATGAAGATTATCTGAAAGACGCAAGATGTGTCCAGCAAGACGCAATCTACGCTCTGACACAACGTCCTGCAGTCTCCGCAGACCGCATCTTCGTAGAATCTCTTCATTAGTAATGTGATCGATGTAGGTAACACCAACGATCTTACGCAAACATTGTTGGTGGAACACATTCAGCTTATGTGATATTCTTGCAGTGTTTTTCCATGTTTCACTGGCGTAGATTGCAGTAGACATGACAATAGTGCTATAGAGTCGAAGCTTTGCAGCAAGGCCAATTGTTGATGCAGACCAAATTGGGCATAGTCTTTGAAACATTGCCGAGGCTTTCCTGATTCTGCAGTTGACATCTGCCTCGACATCCCCATCATTGGACAGAGTACTGCCAAAGTAGGTGAACTGCTGGACATCTTCTAAAGACTGACTTTCGACCACTATTGGCATATTCTTCTGAGCTTTTCCAACCTGCATCACCTTTGTTTTATTGCTGTTTATCCTCAACCCAACTTTACCTGCTTCTTTTTCTAAACTTGTTGTCATGTCCTGCAAGCATTCGCCTGTTTCTGCAAGCAGTGTGATATCGTCAGTGAAGTCCAGATCCGTGAGCCGGCACTGGTTTTGCCAAGTGATACCAAAATTCATCCTGCACATTGCTTTCCTCATAATGAAGTCCACAGCCAGGAGAAACAAGAATGGCAATAGAACACACCCTTGTCGCACACCAGAGTCAATATTGAAGAAATCGGTCATACCACTATTGGTCCTCACACAGCAACTGGAGTTTAGGTAGAGATTTTGGAAGGTATTGATGTAACGTTGCGGGATACCACAACTATGTACTATGTTCTACAGTGACTCTCTATGTACACTGTCAAATGCCTTTTTAAAATTGATAAAGTTTATTGACAGCAACCGTTGAAATTCAACACTCTGTTCAATGATGTTCCGCAATGTGAAAATTTGCTCGCTGCATGAGTGACCACACCAAAATCCAGCCTGTTTCTCCTGCAGTGTATTATCCACTGTGGCCAGAAGCCTCCTGAGCAGGATAATACAAAACACTTTGCCTGGGACTGATAGGAGCGTAATACCTCTCCAATTACTACAATCGGTGATGTTCCCCTTCTTTGGTAACTTAACAATCACTCCCTTCCTCCAATCACTTGGAACACACACTGCTCACCAGCATGCATTCAACAACCCCGTTAGTTCTTGCATGACACTGTTGCCCCCATACCTTAGTAATTCGGCCATGATTTGGTCAAGAGCGGCGGCCTTGTTATTGTTCAGTGACCTAATGGCTGTATCAGTTTCTTCAAATTTAATCACACCTGGGTTTATTTATGAAGGATTGGAATTACTAAAATCGTAGGTTGTGGCTGGTGCTGGCTGGTTTAATATCTCTTTGAAGTTCTCTACCCAGTGTGCATCTTGTTCTTCTTTACTAAGTAAGATCTTCCCGTTCTTATCCTTGATAGGAATGTTGGAATTGCATCTTGCACCTGTTAATTCTCAGACAATACGATACAGTGTCTTGGTGTCACATTTCTTAGCTGCTTTTTTCTGCTTCAACACCCTTGTGTTCCAACCATTCTTTTTTGTCAGCCGGACAGTTTTTTTTAACTTGACGATCCAGCAGTTGGTACTTTGCAGTAGCCTCTGCAGTCTCGTTTGGCGATTATGCCTGGTCTCTATGCTATTTCGCGATTTTACGCTCATCTATCAGTTTCCAGGTTCTGTCTTGTATCCAGCATTCTTTTTGCATGCCTCTTCTCCGTCCAGTTGTCTCTTCCACGCTCTTAGTCACCGCTTGTTTGAACTGTGTCCACTGGTCTTCAAGTTCAGTTTCACGATGCATTTGTTGGAACTGGTTCTTGAGTTGCAGCTTATACTGTTCAGCCATGGCCTGATCTCTCAGCTTTTCAACTGCGAAGGACCGGAGTGATTGCCTTTCTCTTTTTCTTTTTAAGCGAAGGCGAAGCTATGTCATCAGAAGATGATGGTCCAATCCATTATCTGCTCTACGATACACTCTTGCATCTAACAGCGCTGATCGCCAGCGTTTGCTGATACAAAGATAATTGATTTTGTTGTTAGTGATACCATCAGGAGACCGCCATGTTTTCTTATGAATATTTTTGTGTGCGAAATAGGTGTTTCCAATGCACAAGTTATTCATACTACAGAACAGCAGTAGGCACTCTCCATTATCGCTCGTTTGTATCACTGATCCGGATGGGCCAATCACGTGTTCCCATCCTTATCTTTTGCTGTTTATTCGTGCATTCATATTGCCCATAAGTAGCCTCATGGCATGACTGGGGACACCATTGATAGTATCTTGCAGCAGGTCGTAAAATGCATCTTTTTCGGTTTCCTCAGCATCCTCAGTAGGTGCATATACCTGAATCACGGTAGTCTTTACATGCCTCAACTGGAACCTCGCTGTGATAGTGCGCTCGCTCACGGGCTTCCATCCAACTAATGCCTGTGTTGCATCCTTGCTGAGTACCAGACCTACACCGTACACATGTTGGTCATCATTTCCAGAGTATAGAATGGTGTTTCCATCACTAAGTATCCTGTCACTTCCTACCCACCTCATCTCACTAACGCCTAGAATGTCCATTTGGTAGTTGTCAAATTCGCGAAGTAACTGTGCTAGCTTTCCACACTGGTATACTGTTTGTACATTCCAAGTTCTGACTTTCGTTGTAGTTTTGGCACTTAGGATCAAGCTCTGCATCAGGTACTGACTTCCTTTCGGCTTTCATTCAGCACCATCATAAAGGTTTTTGTTTATTTTGTTTGGTTGCACTTGTTGTTTCTGTAGTGATTAATAAGTTTTATGGGATCGGGTTGCTAGCCCAATGCCCAACCTTCCTCCTTTTTCATCTGGGCTTAGGATCGGCAATGGCGGAGTGAATAGATTGTGTAGTGCCATAAAAATAGTTTCCAAAGAGAAAAATGGAAAAATTTAGCATGTGTACCATTGTAGCTGTAATTAGTTTACAGCAGTACTCAGAATACATTATTTTTCCTTTAAAAGAAATAAATTCATCACAGTGATTATTTTGTTTTTCAGAAGTAGTCATTTTTATTTGAAAACTTTCCTCTCCCTCAACTTTCACAACTGATATAAAGTCCATTATAATAGACATTGTGACATCACTTTAATACCATTTAGCTGCACAAAAGCACTTGCAGATAATTTTTTAAAAATGATCTATATATTTCTTGTTAATCAGGATGGTGTGCTGATTTGCAATGGCTATTAAAGGTTCCTGAAATTTCTGAAGCTTCTTTATAAACTACGAGTCTTTTAAAACGTAAAGTCTCAGAAGCCATGAGTAAATCCTCATTTAAACAAAAATAACTAATGTAAGAAAGTGAAAATGATACTTAATTCTGCAATATATAAAATAGTGCTAGAGGAGGAATGTAGTGTATATGTAACTCACACCATGATTAGTTGTGCTGGAACATTTTTGGTTTATCTGAACAAACTAAATGAATCTTGTGACCCATATTGCTATGGATAGGGCTAGGTTATGGAAGGCTAATTTGTCTGAATAAATGCTGACCCAAGCAATTTGACTTGGTGCTTTTTTGAATAATTTAACCCAGTGTTGGTTAAGCTGTTTAACTGCACTGCACGGGTTTACGTATCACAGCCAATTCAGTTCACTGCAGCACTTGTCAATAATCCTCACATATTCCAGGCATTGGCCAGCTGTCCACCTGAGAGAGTGTCTAATCTCAATGTGAACAACATTGCTCATATATTTATATTTCAAGTTTTCCTCTTCTTATTTGTTTTGACCGTAAACAACCACTGAAAAAAGCAGTACAATGTATTTATTTACCTTGAGCATCCTGGCAGCAAATGCAAACTTGATGCCATTTGTTTTGCCCTTGCTAAACTCAAAAGAAACCCACACTCAGTTTTGTCTTTTCTTTGATCTTTATAGATAACTTGTTATTACTTAGTGATAGTATTTCCGTATTCTTTTTTCTCTCAGTTCTCTGTTTCAGATTGGCCACACACAAGCACATTATTTTTAAGTATTAACTCTTATTTGAGAATAAAGGAATATATGAGAAAGGAGAAGGTTTAGTAGTAATTATTGTATTCCTTTGGTGTGGCCTAAACACAACCTAAACTGATTTAGTTAAACAGATGCAAGTTTTGCGTGTAGACACTGTCATATTGGTTTAAACCTTACTTTCTAAAACTGATACAAAACACGAGCAAGCTAAACTGTGCTAATCCAGATTTAAAGCAATATGTGTTCACTAAAGAAGTTGTGCTGGTCTAAGTTTGTTTTTAAACTAAGTTAAAAGGGGGGAAATTCTGTTTAGAGACAGTCAGATAAAGTGGGCTCGCCCAGCTGGCGGAGCTGGATGCTGGGGGTGGGGGAGGCAGTTTAGATTCACACTTAACTTGGGTTAATGCGAGTTAGGTGCAAATTGAAACCACATTTCTCAAGGGTTTACTGAACTTCATTAAAATGTTTGTTGAATGGGAATTGGGTCTTTTCTCTCTGCCTGTGTGCTGCAACTGAGTTGGTGTTAGAAAGGGAAATAAGCTTTCTGTTTCCTTCTTCCAGTGTCCAACCAGAGGAGAGTGTTTTTTGCGATTTTCTGACAAAGTCAGATGAAGTTTTTTTTGAATCTGACAGTCAGATAAAATCTGTTCCTTTGTTAATGCTAAAATTAAGCAGTTACCTGTAGTGGCAGTTTAATGTCATGGTGCCATTTAGCATAGAAAGAGAGAGAGAGAGAGAGAGAGAGAGAGAGAGAGAACTGCTCCAAAAAGTAGAATACAGAATAATATAACAGACTATAATTACTGCTTATTAAAAGAGGCCATCATATTCTGCCATGAGTTCCACAACGGATATGGAAGAGGAAAACTGCCAGAGAATCAGTTACATTTTTTGAATTTGATCTGTTTTATTTTTCTTGGTAGGAGGTATGGATAAAAAAGAGTGAAGGCTAACATTACCTCCTATTTACTGTAGCCTGCAGTTTTGATACAGACAGCTGGTTTTGAGTCTTTTACCTCAGAGTGAGAGGGATGAGTCTTTTCTCATAACTGTTGCAGCAAAAGAACCACTAGATCTATGTAGTGGTCAAGATTCAAGATAGAAAGTAGCTATTCACAAGTTTCTTACTAGAAAGTGGTGATACAACATGTAAAGTTAGAAAACAGAACTAGACCTATAAAAATAGATTTTTTTATGGATTCTGGTTTCTAGTTTTTTTCTTTTCTTTTTAAATCATGAAAACCTACATTTCTGGAGTACAAAAATGCTGTAATCTCAGATTTAGCTAAAAAGTCCAAATGTTATCTCAAAATCTTCATCCCAGTTTGCATTCACCTTAGCTGTGTCCACAGGGCACCTCCTTTTTGGAAGGGGCATGCAAATGACTGAGATCTGAAAAGCAAATGAGGTGCTGATTTAAATATGTCGTGCCTCATTTGCATATTCCCACATGATTTGGCTTCCAAAAGAGCCATTTCCAGAAGCCAAAGCAGCCATGTGGATGGGTGTCCTTCAAAAGGAAGCCCCCCTTTCAAAAGCACTCTTCTTCCTATTGTTTCAGGAAGAAGGGGACTTTCAAAAAGGGGGTTTCCTTTTGAAGGAACCCCATCCACACAGTTGCTTTAGCTTCCAGAAATGGCTTTTCCAGAAGCCAGGTCACGTGGGAATTTGCAAATGAGTCATGAGCTAGATTTAAATCTATGCCTCATTTGCATTTCCAATCTCATTCATTTGCATGCCCTTTCCAAAAGGGAGGGGCCACGTAGACGCAGCTCGTGTGGTATGGTACCTCGACTTTTTTTCCTGTTCTTTTCACTGTTTGAAAACTGTAAATTAAATGTGTTTTCTTTACTTGTTGAATTACTAGAATTTGGTACAGGACAGTCACTCTAATATTACAGTAATCCCTTGAGTTACATGGAGTTTGCATCCCTGGGGTTTGGAGATCGCCAGAACTCACCTGGCTGTGGGGAGTGGGCAGCTGGTGGAAGCTGTGGAGCAGCAGCGCTCTGCCGCTGTTCCAGCTGCCCACTTCCCCTGGCTGGGAGAAGCCACACGGCTGCCAGCTCCAGCTGCCAGCTTCTGCCAGCTGAGAGGGCACACAGCTGCTTGCAGCGTGGTTTCTCCCATGTGGGAGAAACAGCACCACAAGAAGGTGTGTGCCCAGTGGGCTCTCCCAGCTGGGGGAACCGGGTGCTGGGGGTTTTTGGGGAGGCAGTTTAGATTCACACTTAACTCATGTTAATGCGAGTTAGGTGCAAATTGTAATCACACTTCTCAAGGGTTTACTGTATTTCATTAAAATATTTGTTGAATTGGAATTGGGTCTTTTCTCTCTGCCTGTGTGCTGCAACTGAGTTGGTGTTAGAAAGGGAAATAAGCTTTCTGTTTCCTTCTTCCAGTGTCCAGCCAGAGGAGAGTTTTTTTGCAATTTTCCCTAGGTTAGTGCCCTTCCACTCCACTCATCAGGATAGTTTTTATGTGAATGGAAAGCTCTACTTCATGTAAACCTGGCAGGTAGTATTCTGAGAGAGGAAATTGATGACCTCCTAACGCTTGAGGAAGTTTGTTACCATGCTTTTCTTCAGATGGATCAAAGATGCTGATGTTTTGGGTGGAAACCTGACTTTCAAGTGTAGCTGCATTCAAACATGACTATTTTTCTTTTGTTGGACCATTAAGCAGATTGGGCACATATTCTACGTTGTTTCCCCAGTCTTTCATGCTGGCACTTTTATCTGCCACTCATGATGTGTCCGTCCTGCTCTCAACATAACTCACTCAAGTTATTGCTTGTTTCAGGCTTATATTGCTTGCTCTTAGTACGCAGATTTTGATAATGCAGTTCCTCGAAAATTGTAAGTATTTAGCACATAATCAGGCAAATCGGAAGACAATCTCCAACCTTCTGTATTCCAGAAGGGGTAGTGATGTTTAGCCAGTGTGGCACTGCCAACCAACTGCAGGACTTTGCTACTCAGAGACTGAGATGTCACCAAACAGTAACTGGCACTTAGGGAATCAAATGTTGCACATGCTGGGAATCTGTAGGTATGCCAGTAATTCAGAGGGCAAGGTGCGTGGCGTAATATCTTGTATTGGACCATCTTCTGGTGACAGAGAGACACAAGCTTTTGAGCTTACGCAGAGCTGAAGAACTCTCTCACTAACAGCACTTAGTACAATAAAAGGTATAACCTCACCCCCATTCTCTTTCTAATATCTAGCCTTGCTAACTGCCTAATCACACAACCCCCAGTCCCTTCCCCCTTTCCTTGCCCCACTCACTCCATTCCCCCATCCCCATCCCCATTGTTCGCTCTGCCCTACCCTCTTTCACTTTCACCGGGCAGGGACAGGCTCTGGAGTGTGCGAGAGGGCTCTGAGCTGGAGCCAAGGGGTTTTGAGAGTGGGAGGGGGCTCTGGGTGAAGCCTGTGGAAGACAATTGTGGTGTAGAAGAGTGATGCGGGACACCAGCTCTGGGAGAGTTTGGGTGCTGGAGGGGGCTCAGGACTATGGCAGGGGATTGTGTTGAGGAAGTGGCTTGGGCTCTGGTACCTGTCCGAGAGCTGGTGTGAGGGTTTGGGATGTTGGCTCAGGGCTTGGGCAGAGGGTTGCAATATGGGAGGACATGAGGGGCATGGCCTCTGGCTGGGAGGTGCTTACCTCTGGTGGCTCCTGGTCAGTGACTCAGGAGGGCCAAGGTAGGCTCCCTACCTGCTGTGGACCGACCCACTCTCAGAAGTGACTGGCATGCCCCTGTGCTCCTGGGGGATCTGCGTGGCTCCATGCGCTGCCCTGATTTGCTAGCACTGCCTCTGCAGCTCTCATTGGATCACAGTTTCTGGCCAATGGAAGCTGTGCAGTCTGGCCAGGGGTCATGGGCGGAGATCCTTCCCCACCCCCCGCCCAGCTCAGGGGCTTTGAGGACTTGTCTGCCTCTTCTGGGAGTAGTATGGGGCTATAGGAAGCAGGGAGCCTGCCTTAGCCCTTCTGTGACACTGACTTGTGCTGATGGATTTTAGCAGCCTAAAATCTGCTTGTCTAGCTTCAGTGCCTTCCAGGAGACTCCTGGAGAAGCGGGTGGTTGGCAGTGCTGATAATATCCTGGGGCAGAGACAGCTACACCACCACTTCATACAGTGATTAAGAGGGTAAGACACTGAGATGCAGCTCTGATGTGTACACAAGTGCATCACTCTTTAAGGTCCTAAATCAGCTGCACAGCCGTGAAATCCCATTTAATTTAATGTGAATTCAAAGTGAAAAACATATTTAAAATGTGCTGAACTGAGACCCCTGTTGAAAAAAAAAAAAAAAAAAAAGTGGTTTTTGTTCTTTGTCCCCCCGCCCCCTCCCCCGGTCATCAAGGGATTGATTGCAATATATTATTCTATGCTCTGAGCAACGTGTTGCCTCTCCAAATGCTAGATCTTAGAAATGCCAGAATGGAAAGGATTAAGGTGAGTTCCCTATGGTGCTTTGGAGAAAAACTAAAAGAACAAGAGTTCTGTTTTTTTCTGAGAGGACAAGGTCACAGATATTGTTTGTAACTGCTAGAACAAAAGCAACAAAAAAAAAAAAAAAAAAACCCTGAGCAACAAAATCCCAATTCTAAATTTCACAGTTGTAAAACTGTGTAATCCGTGCATAAACACTCACAAGAACAAAGATGAGCTTTCTGACTTCACCAAGCCTGTCAAATACTTATTCATAGTGTAACTATGTATGTTGATAATGTGTTACATACCTAGGTTTGACTAATGCACAGTTTTCTGTTGACCCATGAGTTTTATTTTTTCTTTTCAACTGTCTGTGACATAAAATAAACATTTCACTGTAGATTGCAAACCTAGATACTTTCTTCAATTCTGTGTTTCCTGCCCAGGGGTTGCAGTGTAGGAAGACTTCAATTTGCTTGAGTGATAAGGTTGCCTACTAAAGGAGCTTTCCATACACAATCACCAGGTTAATCTGGAATTAAAGTACAAGTGATGTAAAGTAGGAGTATTTAAGTGTATGTATATTTACTCTTCTTTTTTTCCCCTATTTAACCTTAAAAGAGACATACACAAATATATTGATGCCAGAATGGCACAATTTTGAAGTTCTTTGTCCCCTGTGTATTAAATGAAGAAAATGATAACAGCAAGACTTTATCGAACTGGGAGTCATATACACATGCAGATTATGTTACGTGAATCAAAAAAGAGAACAAGAACTGGTGTACCTGGTGCTGAAAGAGATCAGAGCACATGTAGGAGTCTGGCTGGAGTAATATGGGTCAAGCACTTCAGTCCCTTGTCATGGTTTAATACCTGGTCTTGTAGGTTATTGAAAAGATAAATTACCAACCTCTAGGTAAAATAATCAGCAAGCTGATGTACTAGGAAAAAGAAGCTGTTGGATGAGAAGACAGTTAAGGGGCGTAGGAAGATCTCTTAGAGCTCCTAGGGGAAACCCAGGGGAGGTTGTGTTGCTGATTTTTTCATAAGACCTTTGAAATAAAAGGGTAAAATGGCAGCATTCTCATTAGGATTCGTCCATCAGAGGATCATCCCTTCCAGCTGGCACAGGAGGGAGCCCTCAGTAGTCTGTCCTTGGGTGCAAACTGCTGTTGAAGGGGTGAACTTTCTGAGATAGCCAAGTACAATCTACAGTGCACAATTAAACTTTAACTATAAAGCTAAATTGAAAACTGAAGTACTCAAATGCACAGCCTGTACTCCAACCTCTCACTTCTTCATGGACAAATAACTCAGTATAGGCTTGACCAGTATACGCACACCTATTTGGATTTTATAAATAATAAGTAGTCCTGTAGTACCTTAAATACTAACAAATGTATTAGGTGATATGCTTTTGTGGGTAAGACCCATTTTCTCAGATTTTGGACTTACGTTTGTACAGTTGAGGTTTTACATTCAATGTGCTTTAGAGGAGCTTTGTAGTGTGCTTTTGTGCTTTAATTATATGTTTGAAATGCAAGGGAGTTGTGGGATAGAGGAGTCTGAACATGTCTGCAGACATACAAGTTATACTGGTTTCGCTTAAATAGTGTAGTTAAACTGGTGCAGCTTAGTGTGACAAATTCATCAAATTTAGAACTGGTTATATTGGTTTATTCTGTGATCGCAAATTCACTAGTGCAAGAAAAACAGACACAAGTCAGACTTAAACGGATGTAAGTGTGTCCATATGCAAAATTGAGCTGATTTAAATTTGAATAAAATCACGCAATTTTAAGTCTGTATAAGTTGGTGTGTCATCAGCTAGGTGAAAGAAAGCAAGACAGTAAACACTCGATTTTACAGACCCCTATTTAGGGCACTGTGGAAACAAAGGATGTCCCCCTCGTTCCTGAAGTCTGCTGGGGTCTTCCCCGCCAAAAAAAATCTGCCCCCCCCCCACCAAAAAAAAAAAAACAAAACCTTGAGAGGCTTACTGCTGCCATGACCTGGAGGAGCCACCACCTCCTCCACTGGAGCTGCCATTCACTCCTCTCACTGGGGCGGAGCACATACACAGTCAGATTGGTACTTGCATATGTGCCGCACCCCTGGTGGGAGGAGCATGTAGTGGCTCCAGCAGCGGCACCTCCAGCTGTGCAGTGGCCTGTGCTGCCACGAACGACAGGGCAACTCCAGCCGCATGTGGTAGGGTCCAGCGGCTCCTCCAGTGGCAGCAGCTCTGGTGAGAGGCAGGGTTTTTTTTTTTGTTTTTGTTTTTTTTGGCGGGGTGCGGAGAACTGGGCCTGGGGGGAGTGAGTGGGCAGTAAACCCTCTTATGTAAGGACTTTCGAGCTTTTGTAGGGAAGACACAGTTCTTCAGATTCTGGGGTAGAAGTACTTTCCCTGCTTCCTCACTTCTGCTCCAGAATCTGAACAAGTGGGTCTTACCCACGAAAGCACATTACCTAGTAGATAAAATTGTGAAGGACCAGGGAGGTGGAAACTAGGAGTCCAGCTCTTTGGCTTTCTCCAGTGCAGAAATGAGGGTGTACCATCTTCATTTCTTCTGTGCCCCTCCAGGTGGTCTCCCCATTGAGGCTACATCTGGATTGCCGAGAATGGTCAGCAAAAGATACGCAAATTGTGCAATGCATGTGTGTATCTTTTGATAATAGTTCTGTCAGGGCCAGTGTTGGAAAGCTCCCTCTATCGAGACATCCGTCTTCCTTGTGGAATGAGGTGTACAGGAATGTCATCAGAAAGCTCCCAACCAGCAGATCTCTTCCAACACATCTGCAGTCTGGACACAGCCTGAGAGTGACTGTGTAGGAGGACAATGACTCCTGTTCTTCCCCAGCCTGGCCAGACCAGCAGCAGGGAGTGCCAGGAATTGCGACTCTCGAGGAATGCGAAGGATAACGAGAAAAGTTTCTATAAGCATGTTAGCAAGAAGAAGGTGATCAGAGAGGGTGTGGGGCCCCTACTGGATGAGGGAGGTAACCCAGTGACAGATGATGTAGGAAAAGCTGAAGTACTTAATGCTTTCTTTGCTTCTGTCGTCACGGACAAGGACAGCTCCCAGACTAATGTGACAAGTGATGCACTGTGGGATGAAGGTGGACAGCCTTTGGTGGGGAAAGAACAGGTTAGGAGCTATCTAAAAAAGCTAAACGTACATAAATCCATGGGCCCGGACCTAATTCATCCGAGGGTTCTGAGGGAGTTGGCATATGTCATTGAGGAGCCCTTGGCCATTATCTTTGAAAAGTCCTGGAGATCGGGAGAGATTCTGGATGATTGGAAAAAGGCAAATGTAGTGCCCACCTTTAAAAAAGGGAAGAAGGATGATCCAGGGAACTATAGGCCGGTCATTCTTACATTAGTCCCTGGAAAAATCATAGAGGGGGCTCTTCAGGGAAGTAATTTTGAGGCACTTGAAGAAGGGGAAAGTGATCAGGAATAGTCAGCATGGATTCATGAAGGGCAAGTCATACCTGACCGATCATCCCAAATTACACGTACTACATGATGGGGTCAAATTTAGCTACGACAGATCAGGAAAGGGATCTTGGAGTTATAGTGGATAGTTCTCTGAAGACATCCACGCAGTGTGCAGCGGCAGTTAGTAAGGCAAATAGGATGTTAGGAATTATTAAAAAAGGGATCGATAATAAGACAAGAGATATCATACTTCCCCTATATAAAACTATGGTACGCCCACATCTTGAGTACTGTGTGCAGATGTGGTCTCCTCACCTCAAAAAAGATATATTGGCATTAGAAAAGGTTCAGAAAAGGGCGACTAAGATGATTAGGGGTTTGGAACGGGTCCCATATGGGGAGAGGCTAGAGAGACTGGGACTTTTCAGTTTGGAAAAGAGGCGATTGAGGGGCGTTATGATAGAGGTATATAAAATCATGAATGGTGTGGAGAAAGTGAATATAGAAAACTTATTTACCTTTTCCCATAATACAAGAACTAGGGGACACCAAATGAAATTGATGGGTAGTAGGTTCAAAACTAATAAAAGGAAATTTTTCTTCACACAGCGCACAGTCAACCTGTGGAACTCCTTGCCCGAGGAGACTGTGAAGGCCAGGACTCTATTAGGGTTTAAAAAAGAGCTTGATAAATGTTTGCAGGTTAGGTCCATAAATGGCTATTAGCCAGGGATAAAGTATGGTACCCCTAGCCTTCAGAACAAGGGCAAGAGATGGATGGCAGGAGATAAATCACTTGATCGTTGTCTTCTGTTCTCCTTCTCTGGGGCACCTGGCATTGGCCACCGTCGGCAGATGGGATGCTGGGCTGGATGGACCTTTGGTCTGGCCCAATATGGCCCTTCTTATGTTCTTATGTTCTTATGATCTGATTAGTTTCTACAATGAGATAACTGGCTCTGTGGATAGGGGAAAATCAGTGGATGTGATTTATCTTGACTTCAGCAAAGCTTTTTATATGGTCTCCACAATATTCTTGTCAGCAAGTTAAAGCAATGTGGATTGGATAAATGGATGGTAAGATGGATAGAAAGCTGGCTAGAAGGTTGGGTCCAGCAGGTAGTGATCAACGGCTCGATGTCGGGATGGCAGTCGGTTTCTAGTGGAGAGCCCCAAGGTTCAGTTCTGGGTCCTGTTCTGTTCAACTTATTAATCAGTGACCTGGATGAGGGGTTGGATTGCACCCTCAGCAAGTTTGCGGATGACAACAGGCTAGGGGCCGAGGTAGATACCCTGGGAGGGTAGGGGTAGGGTCCAGAGTGACTTAGACAAATTGGAAGACTGGGCTGCAAGAAATCTGATGAGGTTCAATAAGGACAAGTGCAGAGTCCTGCACTTGGGACGGAAGAAGTCCAAGCAATGTTACAGGCTAAGGTCCGACTGGCTCAGTAGTAGTTCTGCAGAAGGGGACCTGGGAGTTGTAGTGGACGAGAATCTGGACATGAGTCAACAGTGTGCCATTGTAGCCAAGAAGGCTCATGTTATATTAGGTTGCATCAAGAGGAGCATTGCCAGTAGATCCAGAAAAGTGATTGTTCCTCTTTATTCGGCTTTGGTGAGGCCGCATCTGGAGTATTGTGTCCAGTTCTGGGCCCCCATTTATAGGAAGGATGTGGATACACTGGAGAGGGTCCAGCGGAGGGCGACCAAAATAATTAGGGGGCTAAAGCAGATGACCTATGAAGAAAGGTTGAGGGAATTGGGTCTGTTTAGTCTGCAGAACAGAAGACTGAAGGGGGACTTGATAACAGCCTTCAACTCACTGAAGGGAGGCTGGAGAGAGGCTGTGGTCACGGATGGCACAGTGGTCTCAAGTTGTGGCTGGAAAGGTCCAGGTTGAACGTTAGGAAAAACTTTTTCACTAGGAGGGTGGTGAAGCATTGGAATGGTCTACCCAGGGAACTAGTGGAGTCTCCATCCCTGGAGGTGTTTGTCTCGCCTCAGCAAAGCCCTGGCTGGGCTGATCTGGTGGGTTTGGCCCTGCCTAGGGCAGGGGGCTGGTCTTGATGGCTTTTTTTAGGTCTCTTCCAGCTCTATTGTTCTATGATTCTATGAGGGGACATGACAACAGTTTTCCAGTACCTAAAATAGGGTTGGTTACAAGGAGAGGGCAGAAAAATTTGTTCTCCTTGTCCTTTGAGGATAGGACAAGAAGCAATGGACGTAAGCTGCAGCAAGGGAGTTTTAGGTTGGACATTAGGGCCGTGTCTACACGTGCACGCTACTTCGAAGTAGCGGTGCCAACTTCGAAATAGCGCCCGTCACGGCTACACGTGTTGGGCACTATTTCGAAGTTGAAATCGATGTTAGGTGGCGAGACATCGAAGTTGCTAACCCCATGAGGGGATGGGAATAGCGCCCTACTTCGAAGTTGAATGTCGAAGTAGGGCACATGTAGACGATCTGCGTCCCGCAACATCGAAATAGCGGGGTCCACCATGGCGGCCATCAGCTGAGGGGTTGAGAGAGACTCTCTCTCCAGCCCCTGTGGGGCTCTATGGTCATCGTGTGCAGCAGCCCTTAGCCCAGGGCTTCTGGCTGCTGCTGCCACAGCTGGGGATCCATGCTGCATGCACAGGGTCTGCAACCAGTTATCGGCTCTGTGTATCTTGTGTTGTTTAGTGCAACTGTGTCTGGGCGGGGCCCTTTAAGGGAGTGGCTTGCTGTTGAGTCTGCCCAGTGACCCTGTCTGCAGCTGTTCCTGGCACCCTTATTTCGATGTGTGCTACTGTGGCGTGTAGACGTTCCCTCGCAGCGCCTATTTCGATGTGGTGCTGCCCAACGTCGAAGTTGAACGTCGACGTTGCCAGCCCTGGAGGACGTGCAGACATTATTCATCGAAATAGACTATTTCGATGTCGCTACATTGAAATAAGCTATTTCGATGTAGCGTGCACGTATAGAGGTAGCCTAGGAAAAACTCCGTAACTGTCAGGGTGGTTAAACACTGGAATAAATTGCCTAGAGAGGTTGTGGAATCTACATCACTGGAGATATTTAAGTGCAGGTTAGATAAACATCTGTTGGGGATGGTCTAAACGGTGCTTGGGCCTGCCATGAGGGCAGTGGACTGGACTCGATGACCTCTCGAGGGCTCTTCTAATTCTAGTGTCCTATGATTCTGTAACAGTTTTAAAACAACATTTGAATAGTGTGCTGTGTGGGGTGTCTCATGTACAGAAAATAAATGTTTGCTTTTTCCCTTCATGATTGACATATTTTTCTTTTAACAAACCATTTTTCCCTTTCCAATTTCATTTCTTTTCAGTAGTGTAGAAATCTGTGCAAATGTAAACTTTTAAGTTGCCTTGATGTCTGGTACATTGGCTGAACGCTAACAGTAAAATTTTACACAGACTAAATGAAGGAAGTAGTTACCATAGTAGTACTGTGGCAACAGCTAGACCTGCTGCTGTCAGGGTACCCCGGTGTATTCAGTGGTAGCTTGGCTCTGCTATTTTAGCTAGACCACATGAAAGGGCTATAGTCTCAACAGTGTGTGTGACACCGTGTGTGTGAGTGCCAGCGTCAGAACTGAGAAACCTGCAGACTCAGGCTTTGCAGGAAACATTTACTTAATTCTTTGTAATAGAGTATGTAAGTATTAATACGTAATGTAACATGTAAGTATTATGCTTATGGGGAATGCACAAGATCTGTTTCAGGGGAAAAGTCAATATACCTCCTTAAATGAAAACACAGCATGAAAAGCAGCATGTGCATGCAGACACGCACACAGGCCCCGAGGTGCTGTACAGGAGTGAACCCAGAGTTTCCTGCAAAAGCATCACATTTTATGCTTCTAAATTTCCATATGAGTCTATGGGTTTTGCAGCGTTATGCTTCAATCCTTTATCCTTAAGTCGTGTGAAGGGTAGAGGTGTTACCCCAGTTATCCTTTGGTTATTGTCAGGCTTCCCATTTTTATCTCGTTTGTTGTCTTAACCTTGGAGACAGGCAGGCACTCCCAAAGGTATCAGTTCTACTAATTTGTTCAGCCTCAGACACTCTGGATGTTTTCTGATCATCTTCTCCAGTTTTCCTCTTCTTGACCATCTGGACATTTGTGTTGGCTTTCACACACACATTCTTCACTCACCAAATAATATTGGGAAAATTTCAGACAAAGGATTACGTAGTTACAAAAGAAATAACAAAAGATTTAGTTTGCAGTGCAGATGAGGCACAACTTAATTTGTGAAGCTATCAAGAAGAAAGGGTGAGTTGAAGAGTGAAACAGAGAATTGTACAGAACTGGTATGCAAATCATTGTATAGGATGGGGTGGCCAACCCACAACTCTCGAGCCACATGTGGCTCTGTGAGCCTTTAAATGTGGTTCCTCCTCAGAGACGCATGCTGGGAGTACTCTCCATCTCTGTGCATGTGCCCTGGCACTAGGTGGGAGAAGCGTGTGGTGGTAGCCCCAGTGGGTATAGTGAGTCGTAGGCATCTGGAGTGGAGGGGCTGGGGGTGCCTGTCTCTGTGGGAGGGCACTGAGTTACAGCAGGAGGAGGCTGGGGATGCCTGGCTCTGAGGGAGGGTGGGCATTCATTTAGAGTGGGGTGGGGGCAGAGCACTGAGTTAGAGCTAGAGGGAGCTGGGGGTGCCTGGCTGCAGAGGAGGGGAAGGGGATTGGGTTAGCATTGGGTTAGAGCAGGAGGCTGGGGGTGCCGGGCACTGGAGGAGGGGGATGGCTCTGATTTTAAAGATTAAAAGATTTTCTTGAATTAAATGTGTGCCCTTCTAATTACAGTGCTATATCAGCACTTATTATTGTTTTAATAAAAACAGATTCTGTTGATGTTTAAAATTATGTCCTGCTTTCTTCTGTTCTGTTAGAAATACTGCCAACTTTCAAGACTTACTGTTACCTGACAGTACAGGTACAAATTATAATAACTGAAGTCAGGGGTCTTAATTTTGTTTCTCTGCAGTTTTACAGTGTACATTTGATAGTACTTTTGTTTACAGGAAGTTTGGCTGTTTTGTTGACCGTGCGTGCTGTTTCTGCTGTGATTTCACCAGAAACAGTAGCAGCAGAGCTAAACCTGAACATTAGGCAAAGCAGTGGGCAGCTTTGTGCACAGAGAGGAAAAGAGGGAAGGAGGTTCAAGAGGAAAGGTGAAGTCTGGTAGAGATGCTCTTGCAGCCATCTGAAGGGTGCCTAACCACAAACAGAGGAATAGAAAAGATCATTTTAAAAGGAATTAAATTATGTTTAAAAGATTATTTTCCTCGTTATTAGTCTGCATAAAAAGGCAACTGGTTTTATAAGTGATGAAGAACATTTTTGTAGCATTCAGGAAGGTGGCCTAGAAGGTTTTGAAAAAGTATATGTTCACAATGGTACGACACAGCAGAGCTAACTGCACCCTGTCTTCTACCCTTGTGCAGAAGAAGTTGAAGAAGAGTCTGAAACTACAAACGAGGTCGATTTGACTGATAAGCAGAAACATCAGTTGAAACACAGAGAGCTCTTTCTTTCTCGCCAGTATGAGTCCCTTCCTGCAACACACATCAGGTAAGCAAGTGTTAAGAGAGTCTAATTTTTTGGATTGGAGTGGGTTGTCCACTCTACCCACCGGTGCAGCTGTAGTCAATTTGGGGATGGAGCTGGAGTCCTGCGTGGTTGTGATTGCAATCCTGAGCTGTTTGTGGGAGGATATGTGCAATGTGTTTATCAACATACCTAAAAGACACAATGGCTGGATTTGGCTAACTCTTGAAAGAGAATTTCTGCTGTCATGTCCTTAGAGATCTTTTGAATTTAAACATAAAACTTGTAACTTGGGGATTTAAATTTGTCAACCTTCTACCCCTACTTCCTTCATTTTTAAGTCCTCTGACACTACTTCTGAGTGAAGCAGAAAAAAATTGTGGTTGGTTTCATGCTGGTAAATGGCTATGGATGTAGGAACTGGTGCAGGGGGTTCTTCGTGTTCATTGGGAGGGGATCTAGAAACCAGAAGAGATGCAGTACTAAACAGCAATGGCAAACAGAAGAGAAGGATACAATTATAGGCTGGCAACGAAAGGCAATTTTTGCTCTCCTAGTACAGCCAACCTAATCTGTCACTCGAGAAATCATCAGTAGTTGGAAGCTCATCCACCTTGGTCAAAGGAAATACCTTGCATTGCTCAGGAGAGGACATTAGTTGGCTAGTGAATAGAACGCAGGACTGGCTGTTGAATAGAACAAAAAGTCTTTCCCCACTCTCTCTCAGCCTCACTTAGCCTCTATACCTCACTTTCTACATCTGTGGGTTGTTTACACAGGAAGTTATAGGACAGCAAGCAAGTGAAAGTACCTTTGCGTGTTTTAGTTTGATACATTTTAAAGTGTTCTAATATAAACTACCAAGGGCACTTCCAGTGCACGGTAGGTGTGTCCAAAGGAGGAGTTACTGTAGCATAGGTGGTCTGCTGTAAATTCGCACCTAACTCATTGCACAGTTACTCCCCATAGACAAGCCCTGTGAAATGGAGATATTAATGCTTACTCAATTTTTCATCTAACTTTGAAATCTGTACATGAAAATCACCATTAAGTATCATCATTTATTGCAAGAGAACTCCTGCTGTAGAAGAACAAATGACCTTTACTCACCAGCTCCAAGAACAAGTAGATTACAATGTCACTAGCACTCGCTTCACAAGTCACCTCATAAAATACCACACTATGTTGTAGTAGTTACCCAATGTGGCACACACATACAGAGTCTGGTATTTTCCTCTACATCTAAGCAGAAGTTAGTAATGTTGTATCGTGTGAGTGCATGTGCACATTACGAAGACCTTAGTTACCTTTACCTTCCTGAACAATTGCATGTGGTATAACGAATTTCCAAAATGAAACTACCTTTGTCAAAATGAATAGTCTTGGTATGGAATTGTCCTGGCTTTGAATGGTGCTTATTAATTTACACCAAGGCTGGGGAACCCTTTTTGGCTTGGGGACCACTGATCCATAGACAAATTAGACAGAGGCCATGTAAGTAAGAAGCCCCCTTCCCTTCTCGCCCTCCCCCCAACCCCAAATTCCAACCAGCCAAAAAAGCCAAACCCTCTCACTGATGTGGTCCCTGGCTGAAAAACACTTCACTCATTCCTCTCACACACCAGCCCCAGGGGCCAGGGTAGTACCTTTTGTGGGCTCCTTTCAGTTCTGGGGGCTGGCGTGCAAGGGGGGAATGAAGGGTTCAGTGTGGAAGGAAGTGGGCTTGGGGTGTGGGGTCTAGGCGGGCAGGAGGATATAGAAGTAGGCTGGGAATTCGGGGTGTGAACGGGAGAGAAGGTGCAAGACTAGGCTGGGGGTGGGCAGTCTGGGCTGGAGTGGAGTGCAGAAGAGGGGTGTGATCTGAGTGGGAGAGGGGTGCAAGAAGGTTTGGGGTGTGGGGTCTGGGCAGGAGGAGTGAGGGTGGGGGTGAGGGATCTGAGAGGGAGGGGACAGGAGCAGTATGCAGGTGGGGACTTGGGTAGGAGGGAGGGAAGGTACAGGATGGGGTGGGAGTGGGGGTCTGGATGGGAGGGGTGCAGGAGCCATCCAGGGGCATGGGATCTGACTGATGGGGGTACAGCTTACCTTTGCAGAGCCCCTGGATGCACATGGCTTTGTGTCCCCTCCCCCAGCTTCCAGACTTTGTCCTCCACTGCTCTGATTGGCTGAAATTCTTTTCTCAGTTACTTTAGGCTCCCAGTCCTAATGCAGAGCTTGTAAACTGTCCGACACCACCTCCCATGATGAAAACTGCCTATGTTGGTACACTTGTAATTTAAAGGAATAGCACTATTTCACACTGCACCATATGTATGGTATTTATTTTCATGGGCAAACAACTTGCTAGTTAAAAAGCTTTTAATAATGTAATTGATTACAGTTTTCTTGGTTTTGTTACTCCTTCTTTCCTGGCTTAGGTTCACTCAGGGTTTGCCTACGCTTAGGGGAAGATCAACTCATTGGTGCCAATCTTTTGGGGTTAGATTTAGCATGCTTAGTATAGCTGCACTAAATTAAACTGTTACGACACCGCTGTTGACCCCAGTAGTCCTGGCACTTGCAAGGCATAAGGGAAGTTGGCAGGAGAACTGTTCCCCTCTACCTCCCACTGTGTGGGCAGTGGCAAAAATCTATTTTAGTATGTCCACTCCAGCTATGCAATTCTCATAGCTGGATTTGCATATTTAAAATTGACTTTACCACCTAGTGTAGACCTGGCCTCTGTTCTGTTCCTTTATGGTATAACTTCTTTTTCTTAAATTACTGAAATGTCGTATTCTGCCTTAGCGCTAATTTACTTTTTTTGTTTAGCATATAAATTTTCCTGAAATGTAAATTTGGGGAATGTACTTTGAAGATTATAGACCTTGGGTCTCATTCTGGTTTACACTAATGCTTCTTTATACTATGATGGTAACCCTGAAGTGGGTGTAACTTGAAGACTTCTGTCAGTCTATAAGTGAAAAGAGAATCAGGTGTGCAGAGTTCAAACTTGTATATTTTTATTTCTTCTACATTTGTCTGGTTACAGATTAATTCGGACAGTTTTTCTGAAGCAAAATAAAATAAATGATGGCTGAGCACCCCCTTTTTAAATTCTTTATTTGAAACCATATAAATGAGATGGAGCCATGAGCTCAAGGATTAATGTTTTACAAAGGGTCTGCTGTTAGTTAGGGTATGTCTGCCCTGCAGTTAGTCATCTGCAGATGGCTGATGCCAGGTGACCCAGGAGAGGGGCCTGTTTAATTTTGGTGTAGATGTATGGGGTTTGGGCTGCAGCCTGAACACTGGGACATTCCCATCTCACGGTCCTAAAGTCCAGGTTCCAGCATGAGCACAAACATCTGTACTGCAGGTAAACAGCATCTTAACTAGAGCCCTGCATGGGCCAGCTACAGGTGTCTAATTGCAGTGTAGACATTCCCATAGTTCCATTTAAGAAGGCATGCCTCTCACTAACTTCCCCTCTGCGCTTCTCACTGCATTGCTATACTCCAGTTTGATTTTGTTATTTAAATGAATCCTAGGATGTTGAAAGCAAGGGGTAAATCGTGCCTAACTGAATGCTGGTTAATTTGACCAGCTAACCATAACCAGTTTCTTATTTGACAAGCACAAGGCACTAACTGTAATGAATAAAGTCTAGATATCTTACACTTTTCCAATAGGCCTATTTTTAAGATACCAACCCTAATGTTTTGTCTCCAGGAAACTGTAAAGAGAACTTAGTCTATTTAGAACTAGTGTGCATCTGAGAGTTTAATATAGTACATTATAGTTGTGTTACATTAGTTTTCTTATTAACTTATAGGAAGCTTAATAACACAGCATCTATGCTGTTTTTTAGCCATAATTTGATCTGTTCAGCCATGACATTTAAATTGGTCTTTTGGTGTAATTGCTACCTAAGCAAACATGCTAGAAAATAATGTATGTGTGCAGTGACTTGAGTAAGAGATGATGGATACGATGTTTACTGAATAAACAGTTTTATTTTGTTTCTTCCTGTGATGTTTCTGCTTTTAATTGTTTATTGTTTGTGATGTTCCTACTCTTCAATATAACTTGTAAGGTTCAAACTGTTTAGTATGTTTAGAGAATAAGTTAACGTAACTATTCTGTAGGATTGATGACCAGAATTTGTTTTATTTTGTTTTTCTTTTTCTTTTTATGGTCCCAAGAGTTGAGGGAATTGGGAAAGCGTGCATATGTTTAGGCTTTCTTAGAGGATTGAATTAATCTCTGAAACCTTTTACAATTGCTCTCTGAACCTAATTATTTAAAAATATTCCTTAGCAACTATTTGAAGGGACATTGTTATTACTATTAACTTATTCAACCCTATGAATAGTTGCTTTTTCGTGGTCTGTGTTTGATTTGTACCTTTTAATAAATTTTCTAGTTCAGTTATAATTTCTTGCTGTAATATGTCTTTGGCTTTTATGTACCTTGTTTCCTCAGGAATGCAGGTTAAGATAAGGTTAGCATCTTTCAGGTTGCCCAGTGGAACAATTTTAAAAAATCTTGTGGAATTTCATGCAGCAAGAGTTGTCTGGCATCAGTCTGCATGTTGTTTGGGAATAGCAAAATGGTTTAAAACCAATGAGTGTTTGTGAGAATGAGATTTCAAACAAGCATGATTGCTGATCTAAACATAATTGTTAAATATCTTTATTGGAAAATGTTAATTAATTAGTTACTAAATACAATTGTGTGTGTTTGTGTGGAGAAATTGATTTGGACAATTGGATAGTAATAATTCTCGTTATCACAGCTAGGTGAGAAACAATTACCATGACAGTATGAGGAAGAAATCTGGCAAGTTATTTAGTGGTCAGTATTTTCTTAGGTTGTGGTGGGAAGAGGTTTTGCCCCAAGGGCCGCATTAGGGTATAGACGTTGTACGTAGGGCTGTCTCTGCGGAAAGGAGGACTTGTCACTGCTCCTGGGAGTTGTGTAGCACCTGGCACGCTTGAGCTTGGCAAGTCCCAGACCTGCTTCTCAATAGGTTTTGAGGGCTGGATTAAAATGGTGGATAGGCTGGGTGTGTCCCATAGGCAATAGTTTGCTCTCCTTGATTTTAGGTCAGTTTTAGAAGGTTTTATCTTTCTCCCACCCAGGAGAGAAAAACAGCTGCTGTAAGCCAAAGGATTTGCTCTGTGCTCTTCAGACTCACAGCACGGACCTCTTGGACTTGAGCTGAAGAATCAGTTCACAGCAGAAGACACATGTTCTATATCAGGGGCTCTTCAGACATCAGTGCACCATTAACCGCTTCTGACAGCAAAAATTACTTGATGACCCCAGGAGGAGGAGCCCAAATCTGAGCCAGCCTGAGATCTGCTGCCTCATATGCAGTGGCCCAGTGCTGCTCTGGGCAGTCAGGCTAGCTAAAGCCGAAGTGCTTCAGCCCCAGGTAGGGCCTGTGACCTGAGCCCTACCTCTCAGGGCTGAAGTCTTTGGCCTTCAGCGCCAGCTGGTGGGGTTTGGGCTTTAACCCTGGACCTCGCTGAGTTTAAGACAGCCCTGGTGACCCCATTAAAATGGGGCTGCGACTCACCTTGGAGTCCTGACTCCCAGTTTGAGAATTTGGCATTTGTATGGACCAGCCCTTTGGACAGGGTGCAGTATTTGTCAGAAGGGGAAACAGCTATTTGTGTGACAGCAACGAAACTTTGAGTGCCAGGATCCTCGAGTTTTATTCCTGATGGTACTTAGCACTAAGGCTACAGGTCAGATTTTTAATCACATAGGTATGGTGCCTTCATTCTGAAGTGCAGTGTGGAGCAGATCTGACTCTGTCATATTATTCAGCTTTGTCTGCTGTGATATTGTGCAATCACTCCAGCATCTTATTTGTAAATGGGTAGGAATCTGAGCTCTGGCTCCCTAGAGCTTACGGCTTCACAGAAATATTAGGAGCACTCAGAGAAACAAATCAGACAAGAACTCTTAATTCACAGCCTGGCGCTCCATCATAAGGCCAAAGGGTATTTTGAGGGGGATAGTTTCTCTTCTCTTCTCTTCTCTTCTCTTTTGCAATATATGTGATTTTTATCCAAGATTCAGGCAGACATGGCGGTGTTGCCAAATGTGTGTATGTCACATCAGGTCTGTGACACTCAGCAAGTCTGTGTCAGGTAACTGCCTCCAGAGTAATGGGGAGCAGAGCATAATGTGAAAGGAGGAATTGCAGAGGGATGATGCCTGAGAACAGCAGGGGTGAGTAAGGAATAATGTAATTGTACCTTCAAGGTACCAGCAGCAGCTGTAAATTTTGCTGATCTTTGTCTTGCTCACTGGGGTATGACCAAGCAGCTACTCATATAGGTGCTAGTGAATACCTATTGGAGCCAGTAGATGAGGTTTGAGGGTCTTTGTCTGAGAAATGCAGAGATGTGGAAGGTTGCACTGTTCTTTCCTTTCCTATCGACAAAGAACATCCTGTGCTGTGGTCAGCACTGTTTTATGAAAGTGTAATTCACTTACAGGCAATGTTCCCTCTAACACAGGGGTCTGCAACATGCGGCTCTTTGTCGTCTTTGTGGTTCCCGATGCTATAATTGCAAAATTTAGAAAAACAAAAAACCCTCCTGATTATTTTTGATAAATGGTGAATATCTAAAAGCCCAGCAGTGAACGACTCATATCTAAGTAACAAACAATACGTGATCTTGAAACACTGGATGGACCCCCCGCTTTAATATGTGGGATGATACTGTGGCTGTGTTTTGATTGTGTTGCTAATTGCCTTGATCTTGAAAAGGAAAAGAAAGCATGCGGCATTCCTGCTGTGAAGGGCAACACACAGCGTAAGAAAGAAAACTCAAATTAAATGTGAAATAAAATGTTATAATTAAAGTGGGGTTGGAATGGCTTCATAAAAGAGGAAAGTCAAAGATGAAAAACAAGAATTTCAAACTGAATGGGCCCAATCCTTCACATTTATATCGTTCAGTGGAGCTCTCTTTCTGTCTCATTTGCACTGAGAAAGTCTCCAACAACAAAAAATGCAACTTTGAGAGGCATTTCCTCAAAAAACACACTACTTTCACCGAAGAGTATGTTGCTGGAGATTCTGTGGTGGGGGAGCCATGGAGGAGTTGGTATGCAAATCAGAACAAAGTGTGAACATATTCGCTAAATGGGTGAAATCACCACGTAGAGTAACTATGGCTAGTTTTGTGGCAACTCAAGAGATGGTGAAATGAGGAAAGTTGTTCATGGATGGTGGATTTATAAAAGAATGCTTTATCGAAGTATCAGAGCAGTTGCATACTGATTTCAAAAACAAGATTGTTCAGACTCTAGCATCCTCCAGAGAGAGAGAGAGAAGGTTTGGGAGTGAAAGTCAGGAAGACAGTTGTGTGTGAACACAGGTATAAAGTGTGAGGAAATAGAATGTGTAATAAATTTGTGGATGTCCTGCAGTAACCGTGTCATGTTACAAATCAGTGTGTTTGTGCTGTTGTTAAAATGGGGGTTATAAACAATATGGTTTGACGTTATTTATTAAGGACCGTCTCGTATTCATGTGTATTGTGACTCTTGAATTATTAATTTTTTTTTTTTTACTGAATTTGAAAAAAAAATGGCTTCTCTTGCTATTTTGGTTGCTGACCCCTGCTCTAAACTTTCCTTCCATGTACAGATTTTTTCCATCCATGTGTGGAATAAATTTTATGTGCATTGCAGAAAATGCAAAAGTGCACCACCTACAAAATCACAAACCTTGCTGTGGGTGCTGTGCTAATCAGTTGGGCAGCTTTTGAATCACTCCAGAGAGGCAGCACAAGTACACAGCTTACAGGGAACACTGATTTTTCTTCGAGTGGTCCCCGTGGGTGCTCCACCATAGGTGTCGGGCTTGCCCCGGCGCCGCAGCTCGGAAAATCTTCAGCAGCCTCTGTTGGGTCGTGCATGCGCCTATGCGCGTCGGCTCTTTGCGCACTTACGGTCACGTGCGCGATCCGGTCCCCGCCAGTTCCTTCTCAACCGCCAATGGCTGCAGACGGAATCCTCTCTGGCTCCAGTGCCCGAGACAGATAAACTCTGTTTTATTCGTTTTACTAGTTATAGTTATAGTTATTTAGTTATTATAATATTGGTCTACAGTGCATATAGTTTTGTTCTAGAAGCAAAAGACTGTTTTAGGGATTGGAGTGGCCGCCTCCGGGCGGGCCCGCTATTTTTCACAAACCTTCAAAGGCTAACAGTTGCTATTGTTTGGCAAATAGACTGTTAAGTGCGCTGTTAGCACTTAAGGACTCAGAGAACTAAACTCTAATAATGTCGTCCCCCGGTTTTAAAAAGTGCGAATCTTGCCGGGAGGCCGTGCCTGCTTCAGATGGCCACAGCAAATGCATCCGGTGCCTCGGGGAGACCCATGTTCCCCAGAAGTGCTCTCATTGCTCCAAATTAACAACTAGAGCTAGGAAAGATAGAGAGATGAGGCTCAAAATGCTTCTCTTTGACAAAGCACTTCAGCCTACCACGTCGGAGAAGCCCCATAAGGAGGGCTCTTCAGGATTTCACAAGAGGAAGGCTGCCTCTTTGACCTCCTCTGTGCAGAAGAAGAGAAAAGCTTCTCCTGCTCGATCCCTGCCCATCACTTCTGGGAGTGGGACGAGCGAAACAAGGGGCTCGGGCCCGCTGGCTTCTTCTGCTGAGAGAGCTGCGGTGCATGTACCCGCGCAGGGGCCTGCGACTCTTAAGGAAACGGCACCGAGGGCCGCGCAGGCGCCGGAGAGATCGGCACCGGCTACTGCGGCACCGAGAGTTTCGGCTCCGACGGCACCGGAGCGTCAACACCCAGCACGTAGGCCTATGGGGCCGAGTAAAACACCCCGAGCGGCACCGAGAACGACGGCACCGGGGGCAGTGGAAACCACCACGGCACCGACTACGGTGCCGAGCTCTCCGGCACCGATCAGGCCTCCATTGGTACCTGAGAGAGCGAAAGCCAAAGGAAAGACCTGGCACCGCAGTCTCTCCCCTGAGGTAATTGCGCTGCCATTATCGCTGCGATCCTGCCCAGAGATTCAACGAGCAGCAACACCTTCAGCCTGCCACAGGCTCCCATCTCACTTTCTCCAACGTCCATCTCATGGAGTTGCACGCTTCTCACCATCCTCCAGCAGAGACCCCTATGAGTATCATCCCAGAGGATCTCCCCCTATGTCGGTGTCATCTCGACGATCACGTCACTCCCTGCATCACCCTTACGCCTTTGGGTCGTGGTCCAGGTCCCCATCACCGGAACCCTGTCCCTGTTGCTATGACCACCACCAATATACGGGACATCAACATAGGAGTTCGGCATGTCGTCATAGATCTCTGTCAACTCCTCCTCAACGTCACAGTGCACAGCTTCCACCTGGGGGAACACCACAAGTTTCCCAATCAGAGGCGGGTTCAAAGGATTTTGAACCTCACTTCGAAACTTCAAAAGCGCAACCATATGAATACAGCCAGGATCCAGAGGACCTGGAGGAGAGATACCACAGTGATGCCTCCTCATCCCCCCCCAGACGAAGCGGTTGTTCCTGGGGACATCTCTCCCCCGGATGATCTAAAACAATTCCAGGAGCTGTTCAAAAGGGTGGCTCAATCTCAGGACATTCAAGTGGCGGAGGTACAAGAAAAGGACCACAAGCTCCTTAAAAACCTCAGGCCCCCTTCTTCCTCTAAAATAGCTATACCATTGGACGATGCAATTATGGAGGCAGCCACTAACATATGGCAAACTCCGGCCTCCACTCCTCCTACCAACAAAAGGGCAGACAAAAAGTATTTCATCCCTGCTGAAGGCATGGAGTTTTTGTTTAGTCATCCACAGCCAAATTCGCTAGTGGTGGAATCCTTTCAACATAGAGCCAAGACATCCCAGTGTAAATCTGGGGGACTGGACAAGGATATAAAGAAACTGGATCTCCTCGGTAGAAAGGCTTACTCGTCATCTACCCTGTTGCTTCGCATGGCTAACTACGCTGCCCATTTGTCGAACCACAATTTCGACAATTACTCTAAACTTACTGCTCTTATGGACTTCCTCCCGGAGGATAAGAAGCTGGTCCTTAAGGCAATCGTACAGGAAGGATACGCGGCTTCTCGAGCGGGAATCCAGATTGCCTTAGATGTAGCGGACACAGTGGCTCATGCAGTAGCCACTGCGGTTGTAATGCTTAGGGAGTCATGGCTCCACACCTCAGGCATTCCCAAGGATCTGCAAGTAAAAATAGCAGATCTTCCCTTTGACAAAATGACATTTATTCGCCAACTCAACCGACTCCAGTCTTGCACTCTAGTAAAGATTCCAGAGCGACACTTCAGACTTTGGGGATATACACCCCACCATACAGAAGGAAAAAGTTTTATCCTCAACAACGCCGTTATAGTTACCAACTGCAACGTACCCATTTTCAACGGGGGTATGACCAGGGGCGTCATCAACAACCACCGCAGTACAAAGCCCCTAGGTGTCGACCTCAACAAGGCCACGCCCCCTCAGGGCAGAATGTAAGACAGCAAGTTTGACGGGTATGTTGAGGGCCGTGAAACCAAGACCGTATCTCAGTGCCAATCTCAGTACATGTTCCATCATCGACTCAAGCCATTCTACCCACAATGGAAAAGCATCACTTCGGACAAGTGGGTATTGGAGATTGTAGCCACAGGGTACACGATCCCCTTTCAATCATTACCTCCACCAAATCCTCCCACCGCACCCCTTCTCAGGGACCCCTCTCACCTAACAGAACTAAGGCGGGAGGTGGACCACCTCCTCTTCATAGGGGCGGTGGAGAGAGTACCGGAGGAATTTCGAGGCAAAGGCTTCTACTCCAGATACTTCCTGACAGAGAAGAAGACAGGAGGTTGGAGACCCATTTTGGATCTATGGACACTCAACCGATATCTGCGCAAACAACGCTTCAAGATGACTATGATGGCTTCAATAATCACGGCACTAGATGACGGAGATTGGTTTGCAGCCCTTGACTTGCAGGATGCGTATTTTCATATTACAATTCACCCAGCGCACAGACGCTTCCTCCGGTTCATCGTGGACACAGATCATTTTCAGTATAGAGTCCTTCCATTCGGTCTCACTTCGGCACCCAGAGTTTTCACCAAGACTCTAGCGGTCGTGTCAGCATACCTGCACAGACAGGGCGTCTTCATCTTCCCGTACCTGGACGATTGCCTGCTAAAGGGAACTTCCCAGGCAGAGGTATTGCAGATGATATGCATCACCACAAACACATTCACCTCACTGGGCCTCATCATCAACTTCTCAAAATCAAAGACCGAGCCCACGCAAAATGTAGAATTTATAGGGGCTCGGATGGACTCTGTCACGTCAAGGGTATATTTGCCTGATGCCCGTTTTCGCGCCATCGAGTCTCTAGTACAACAAATAACATACAGCCCCATTGTCTCAGTCCTAACGTGCTTACAATTACTGGGGCACATGGCGACCACCACGTTTGTGGTACAAAATGCCAGGCTACACATGGGAGGATTGCAGCATTGGTTGGCAACCGTATACAAACCATCAATCCATACGGTTCACAAGATGGTGTCACTCACACCGGAGGCGCGAAGGTCACTAACATGGTGGGCAAACCCCAAGAATCTACTAACAGGGGGTGCCTTTCCACCAACCACAAATTACTGCTTTCATTACAACAGACGCATCCCATACGGGATGGGGGGCACACATGGACAACAAAACCACTCAAGGTTTATGGTCCCCTGTAGAGAAGACACTGCATATAAACATACTAGAACTCAGAGCAGTGTTCAATGCATGCAGGCATTTTCGGAATTATCTGCGTGGAAAAGTAGTCGGTGTAAATACCGACAACAGCACCACCATGTTCTATATAAACCGACAAGGTGGGGCCAGGTCTCGTGCACTCTGTGCGGAGGCAATCCGGTTGTGGAACTGGTGCATTGCCAACAATATAACCATAAGAGCTTCATACTTACCAGGTGTCCACAATGTGAAGGCAGACCAACTCAGCAGACACTTTGCGCCCACACACGAGTGGCAGATCCATTCAGACCTGCTTCACCAAGTGTTCCGCAAATGGGGGTTTCCCCAAATCGACTTGTTCACCACTCACGACAACAAGAAATGTCTCCGATACTGCTCCAGAGCGGGCATGGGACAGGGATCCTTGGGGGATGCCTTCATGATCCCCTGGAAGGGCCCTCTACTCTATGCGTTCCCTCCCACAACACTCATACACAAGGTCTTGGAGAAAGTCAAAAGGGAGAGAGCACGCATGATACTTACAGTCCCGACCTGGGATCGGCAACAATGGTTCCCACTGCTTCTACGCATGGCACAGCATTGGCCGTTTCCCCTACCAACAGTACCGGACCTTCTCGCACAGGCTCAAGAGTCAATACTGCATCCGCACCCGCAGAGACTTCAGCTACAAGCATGGTTAATCCACGGCTCAGCGCCCTAGAGACTACATGTTCAGAGGGAGTGCAGCAAATCCTGGAGTGTAGTCGGAGGACTTCTACCAGAAAGACTTATGAACATAAATGGTCGCGTTTTTCCGCTTGGTGCTCTTCCAAGCAATTCACACCTCAGGACGCCACCATACCTATGATTCTGGACTACCTGCTACAACTCAAACAAAAGTGACTCTCTCTATCCTCCATAAAGGTTCATCTTGCGGCTATATCAGCTTTTCGACATGAAGAGGATGGGTCAACCATTTTTGCCCATCCTGTTGTCACACGCTTCCTAAAGGGGTTGGTAAACCTGTACCCCCCTCGGAAACCAATACCGCCGTCATGGAGTTTAGACTTGGTTCTACACACGCTTTCGGGACCGCCCTTTGAGCCATTGGCTACGGTCCCCCTTCGGCTACTTACCATGAAAACGACTTTCCTCCTGGCAATCACGTCAGCTCGCAGGGTGAGTGAGCTCGCAGCCATAATGTCCACACCACCTTGCACGATATTCTCAAAGGAGGCGGTGGTCTTATGTTTGCACCCAGCCTTCGTTCCAAAGGTCTCTTCAGATTTTCACATTAACGAACCTACAGTACTGCCCTCGTTCTATCCTAAGCCTCACAGTTTGAGTAAAGAGGCACGGTTGCACTTATTGGACGTGAGAAGGGCGCTGGCCGTCTACAGCAATAGAACTAAGCCTTTCCGGAAAACGGACAGACTCCTGGTGTCCATTGCATCCAGGTCAAAAGGGGAAGCACTATCTTCGCAGAGGATTTCAAATCACATTGTGTCATGCATAAGACTGTGTTACGAGCTTCACAAGACTCCTCTGCTAGTTCCACCCAAGGCCCACTCCACTAGGGCGATGGCGGCGTCGACGGCCTTCTTCAAGGGAATTGAGCTGAGAGACATCTGCAGAGCGGCGACGTGGTCTTCCTACGACACTTTCGCCAAGCACTACGCCATGCACAGGATGCTTGATGAGGATACATGCCTGTCGACAGCAGTCCTTTCAAGGGCAAGCTGCGCATAAATCGGGTACCCACTTCCTTTTTCGGGGTGGGGGGGTTACTGCTGGGTAGTCACCTATGGTGGAGCACCCACGGGGACCACTCGAAGAAGAAAGAGAAGTTACTCACCTGTGTAGTAACGATGGTTCTTCGAGATGTGTCCCCGTGGGTGCTCCACTACCCACCCGTTCCTCCCCACTTCGGAGCTCTGTTTGTGTTTTTCAGAGACGTCCGGAGTGGTTGATCAGGAACTGGCGGGGACCGGATCGCGCACGTGACTGTAAGCGCGCGAAGAGCCGATGCGCATCGGTGCATGCGCGACCCGACGGAGACTGCTGAAGATTTTCTGAGCTGTAGCGCCGGGGCGAGCCCGACACCTATGGTGGAGCACCCACGGGGACACATCTCGAAGAACCATTGTGACTACACAGGTGAGTAACTTCTCTTTACAACTGCTTCTTTTTAAGAGCCAATTAACAAGATGAGAGAAGTGTAACATTTTCACAAAACCTTTGTAAACGCCAGCCTACTGCAACATGGGGAAAAAAGTGCACAGAATCTAGCTACTGAGCTAGTTCAGTTCTTAACTATTATTTGATAGGTTTGAGTAAAACCCAAGTATGCTAAATTTGTTATTGTTCAGTTCTGAAATGATATTTACGCTTACTTTAATGTTTTCATTTTCAACCCCTAATGTTTTCTTACCATCAGTTTCCAGTCAGTATAGCATTGCAGCTCCATTAGAGTTTCCCAGATTCCATGAGAATACTACTTATAAGCCCAGTTTGCCTTGCATTGGTAGACTTTTTGTCTCTGGAGCAGATAAAAATGACATTGTCTGACATGCCTCGAGTGGCATGAACCAGTGTACTTTCTAAGCTATTTATAGACAAACATCTGAGGAGGTTATAAATTATACAGAAGTACATAATAAAATTTAGATTTGATAAAGGAATGCATCACGTGTTTGATTATATCATGTTTTCTGTCCAGTGTCCATGTCCTCAGAAGTTACACTTGCATTCAGACTCTGACAGCTGTTTCCATCAGCTTGCAGAGGAATGCTCTTCATAAATGAGGAATTTCCTCAACATACTTAAACTTTGATCTGAGGCCCAGCACAGGCAAGACAGAGGGAGTAGAGGCAGAGCTCTTACTGGGGTGTATGGCTGGCGGAAGAGTGGTTGGGGGCTGCAAGGGGGTTTAAGTCCTGGCAGTGGGCAGGGGACAGTTTGTGGCTGTGGGGGATTTAAGGTTGGGGGCGGTTTGGGGCTTCAGGGAATTTAAGGCTGGTAGGGCGATTTGGTGCTGTGAGGGTTTTAAGCCTGGGGAGGGGTTTTGGGCTATTTTGTGTTCAGCCCCCTGGAACCCACAAAAAATTGCCATGTGGTCCCGAGTGAAAAAAGTTTGGACACCCCTGTCCTAGTGTAGTATATGTATAGCGTAAAATAGGTAATAACTTGTTCAGTTCTGTTTATTTCGGCAAAACAATAAGGCTATATACAACTAATTCAACATGTGAAACTCTAGCCAATCACATCACTGTATCCAGCCCCCAAAACGAGTTTCTTTCCGTAAACTGGGGTATGTCCATCTTTAGCGCTCACTACTCTGTTCTGAGTCCTGTGCCTCCCTGAATGCCACCTAGTTAACTTACAGCAAACAGCTAAGATCCAGGTTACACTATAAACTAGAACTGTAGTATAACCAATACAAGAGATAATGGTGCTGAAGCATAACTGCACAAGCCTTATGTGGTGGTATGAAATTAGAGCATGTGATTTCTGATCTTCTAACTGAGTGAGTTCTTATGATAGCAGACAGAAGGCTCAAGTGAGCTAAATTATTTAGAAAGAGAGAGCTGGAATTGGGGGAATATTTTACCTTCATGTAAACTGTGTTGTGCCCCTGGTTGCTACTGTGTAACTGTTAAAAAAACATATAAAATGAATGGTATGGTTCAATTTCTCCCTTGGTCAGTTTCCACAACTCATATAGAAAGGAGTGGCCATTTCAAGACAAGTTAAAAATTACTTAGAAAAGTTATATGTCTGTGAGTCACAGGGGCCTGATGAAATGCATCCTAGAATACTCATCTTTGAAAAGTTCTGGAAGTCCTGAGAGATTCCAGAAGACTGGAAAAGGACAAATATTGTGTCCATCTACAACAAGGGAAATGAGAACAACCCAGGAAACTACAGACCAGTCAGTTTAACTTCTGTGCCAGGAAAGATAATGGAGCAAGTAATTAAGGAATTCATTTGCAGACATCTAGAAAAAAATGAGGGGATAGGTAACAGTCAGCATGGATTTGTAATGAACAAATCACGTCAAACTAGTCTGATAGCTTTCTTTGATAGGATAGTAAGTCTTGTGGGTAAGGGTGAAGCAGTGGATGTGGTGTAAATAGATTTTAGTAAGGCATTTGTAGTCTTGTATGATCTTATCAAGAAACTTAGGCAACTGTAACTTAGATGGGGCTTCTATAAGGCGGGTGCATAACTGGATGGATAATCATTCTCAGACTAGTTAATAGTTCACGCTCATGCTGGAAGGACATAACAAGTGGGGTTCCACAGTGATCTGTTTTTGGACTGGTTGTGTTTAATGTCTTCCTCAGTGATTTAGATATTGGCATAGAGGGTATGCTTATTTAGTTTGCAGGTGATATCAAGCTGGAAGAGGTTGCAACTGCTTTGGAGGATAGGGTTAGACTGTAAAATGATCTGGACAAACTGGAGAAATGGTCTGAGGTAAACAGGATCAAGTTTAATAAGAACAAATGCAAAGAACTCCATTTAAGAATTAAAAATCAGCTTTGGACATACAGAATGGGAAGTGACTGTCTCGGAAAGAATACTGCAAAAAGGGATCTCGGGGTCTTAGTGAGCCACAGGTTAAATATGAATCAACAGTGTGATGCTGTTGCAAAAAAACAAACAAGATTGTGGGATGCATTTAAATGAGTGTTGTGAACAAGTCACGAGAAGTCATTCTTCTGCTCTACTCAGCGCTGTTTGGGCCTCAGTTGAAGTATAGTGTCCAGTTCTGGGCACCACATTTCAAGAAAGATGAAAAGAAATTGGAGAAGGTCCAGAGAAGAACAACCAGGATGATTAAAGCTCTAGAGAACAAGAGCTATGAGACAAGACTGAAAAAACTGGTCTTGTTTCGTTTAGAAAAGAGAAAATTTAGAGGGGACATGATAGCGGTTTTCAGGTACTTAAAAGAGGGTTGCAAGGAGGAGGGAGAAAAAAATTCTCCTTGGCCTCTGAGGATAGGACAAGAAGCAATGGGCTTAAACTGCGAAAAGGGAGGTTTAGGCTGGACATTAGGAAAAATGTCCTAACTGTCAGGGTGATTAAAAACTGGGATAGATTAGCTAGGGAGATTGTGGAATCTCCATCAGTAGCGATATTTAAGAGCAGGTTAGAGAGAGATCTATCAGGGATGGTCACTCTAGATGATGTGTGATCCAGCTGTGAGGGTAGGAGACTGAACTCGATGACCTTTCTTGGTCCCTTCCAGTTCTAGTGTTCTGTGATTCTAAGATTCTGATAGATATATCTATGATATGGTGTTATGATTCTGTTCTGTAATTTGGAATCAGATGAGTTCTACGTGAGACTAAGCCTTTGATTGAAATTTTCAAAGAGAAGGCTGGAGAGGGAAATATAACAATATAGTCTCTGGCATGTGTCTCCAACAATAAGCTATGGCCCCCTTAAACTGGGTTTGAAATAATGAGGCATAAGTGTGTTTGCCATTGGTTTCCGTGTTATGAGTGCAGCACCATGTAACCTCTAGGTGCGCTGCAGACTCACCAGATCACAGACTGGGAATTTCTTTTGCAGTGGCTGATAAATGAAGGGTTGCTTGACTAGTCTGAGGTTGAAAATGGTTTGTCAGCAATGCAATTCCTGCTGCCTCCTTGTATTCTAGGTTAAGCTCCCAGTGTCTGATGGGACACAAAAATGCCCCGGGCAGTTCTGGGTATGTGTTATCAGACTCCCCCTTACTTTGGAAAGCAATGGCAAAATATGTTTTCTTGCCCTTGTTTCACTGGGTGCCTGTTCAGATGCTGTTGCATGGTTTGCGTGGACCCTGTCCAGCTTCAGACTGTGGTGGCAAATATTGTGACCACTTCACACATTGTGCTCCTGTACCAGGCACCTCAGGCGATCTTTGCTGCACCATCAGCTTCAGCATCTTCTCCTGGGTCTGGACTTCATGGTCTCTGAGCACTCTCCTCTTCTTCTGATCTGCCCTCCTTTCCTCTCGATTTGATCTTCTCTCCGCTATCGTGATTCTCCTGCACACATTTAACTGTGCCCTCTTAGTGTGGTCGACTTGCATGTGCTGCAGGAATGTATCTTCCCCCGTTTGTTTTCTTTTGCTCTGTGCCACTCTCACAGCTGGAGGTGGTAGGGGGTGGTCACTAAAGAGCCTGTTGCTGTGCAAACTGCACCAAAACGTAAGTGGAGGGCAGACATTAAGGAGATAAGTTTTACAACACACAAAGTAATTTCATGAAAGGACCTCTGTGGCAAACAGTTGGGTTGTATTATGTACAAGGACATACTTTTGCCTTTAGGCCTTGTCTGTGCAGTAGCTACTACCCAGAAATCTTAAGGGACCTGCTGGATTCGGTTCACTTCCAGCCATGGTAAGAGACACGTTAGTGCATGCTTTCAAGCCATGTGCAGGACCATGGCTTCCAAAAGCAGTTTCTGCAGCTGTGAACACTGTGCAGGGGAGGGGAGGGGGCATGGTGGCTTTCTGGGCTGTGTGGCTCTTACGGTCACCATGTGCTTCCCCTCCCCACTTTGCTGGGACATTGAAAGTTTCCCTTTCCCCAGGAGCCTGGGAAAGGGAAGGGAGGAGAGGGGAAGGCATGGCAGTATGGCTTATGTTATCGGGGCTGTGTGCAGGGAGGGTTGTCACTCCATTGCCAGACATGTTAACATGTTGTTCCAGGGGGCTCGGGCTGTGTAGGTGCAGGACCTGCCACGGATCATATCCGATTGCCTTAACCCACTTGTAGCTGTTAAAGGTCCTGGGAGGAGATCCAATGTTACAGAAAAATCTTGGCTGTTGGTGAGATCAGCTGCTCCCTTTGCCTGCTGACCATTGTCATCGTCCTCATCTTCCTTATCCTCCATGTCTTTGACACTGTTGCCAGAGGCAGCCTGACGAATCTCTTGGGCTTTATCCATGGACTCTTTGGGGAGCCCTAGAATCTGTGAAATGGTTTAGCACCCAGCAGCCCCTGAATCCCATGCAGCTGCTCACAGAAGTGGCATGTTTATGGCAATAACCCAAAATGGCCATTTGCTTCCTTGTCTTCTGGTATACCTGCCTGAGCGCCTTCATTTTCACATGACACTGCTGCGTGTCCCTGGTGTAAACTTTTTCCACCGTGCCCTGTGAGATCTTGGCATGGATGCCTGCGTTTCTTTTACTGTTTCATAGTTCTACCAGCACAGCTTCATCACAGCCCACCCGCTACCAATGAGGTCCTGAATCTCTGGCACACTCCATACTGGAGCTCTTCTGTGACCCTGGGACTTCATGGCCGGATGTGCTTCTGAGGTGTGCTGCCTGCTCTGCTCACCGCACTGGCCAAACAGGAAATGAAATCTTTGCTGGGCCATTTCCAGTACACCTGGAGAACAGCAGAGTTGAAAGTGGTGGCCGGAGTGGTCACATTGGGACACAATGGAACACCTCCAGAAGGCCAAGAACATCAAATTTTATAACGTTCCATCTCCATAACCCTAAAGCAGAGCATGCAAGATCAAATTTGGTGTTAATTGTGAAAAGCAGAAGTACAAATATTGACCTTAAGAGCTTTTAAAGTTCATGGAATTTACACTGTTGAGTAGATTGATTGCTTAGAAAATCAGCCAAAGTCACCTAAATTTGATCTAATCTCCCAGTGTAGATCAAACCTCAGTGTGTTCTGACAGAAAGAAGAATTCTGCTACTATAGGAAGACAACCTCCTTGTATGACATTAGCTATGTGCACAGAAGCTATCTTCTGTTGACATAGCTGAACCTTCAATGGGGAATTTATTGCAATAGCTATAATGCACGGAAGGAGGGGTTGTCATGCAGCCCATGCTTTAAGCAAAATTGGCTTATGAATATAAATATGCATAACTTGAAGATGCTTTATGCAAAACAGGTCATGTAACATGTCATTTTAAAAGATGTAATCTGCTGAATCTGTAAATTATATTTCTGTTATGTATCTTACTTGTATATGAAATTAGAAATATTAAGTGGAAAACCGTTTTATTAATACATCTATTTTGGTATAAGCCATTAGTGGTACTTTAGGAACTGAATGGCTGGGTGATCAAGTCAATGATCTGTGAATGGTTTTGTTTTTTCTACAAAACAAAGCCACAGAAATGTACAGACTAACAGGGCTACCTCTCTGTTACTTTGTTTTCCTGTTAGTCCTACAAAGACGTAGCCAGGCCACTTGGTGCTGGAACCTATTTTGTATCTGGTACTTTCCACTCAAGGTGAGAGAAATTTGAACTCAGCACAAACCCCGCCTTGGACAAAAGAGAGGTAAAGTGGGATCAGAACAATAGAGACAGTGGCCAGGTGTCAGGAGGACTCCCACCACCAATTAACACCTAAGATGCTTTCTGGAAACATCTAAGATTGAGTGGGGCAAAAATCAGGCCCAAGCTACCAGGCTGCTTAGCTTGTGAAAGAGATGATTGGAACTGTTCAGTGTAAGAATCTGTCTGTAACATCTGTTTTTTATCAAAATAAAAAGCAGTCAAGTAGTACTTTAAAGACTAGCAAAACAATTTGTGACTATAATATAGTGACTATAGGGGCCCATCTGCATACTTGGCTTAATCTAATTCTTGACCTTTCCCCACCCTTCTACCCCTCCACTCTCTGATTTGCTCACCTTGATCATTTTTTTTCTGATTTGTCCTCCTTGATTACTGTTTGTGGTTCTCTGTGCCTTAAATATTGAGTCTGTTCTGGTATGGCTACAGTCTGACGAAGTGGGTCTGTCCCACGAAAGCTCACCTAATAAATTATTTTGCTAGTCTGTAAAGTGCTACTTGACTGCTTTTTATTTTGATAGTATGTAGGCCAGCACAGCTCCCTCTCTGTTACTATCCGTTTTTTAGTGTATTAGAATTAGCTGGGGTGTTTTTGTTTATTTTGACTCAGTAACTTACTTTGATCTGTCTGTTTTCACTTACAATCACTAAAATCCTGCTTTTTATACTTTATAAAAACACTTTTGTTTATTATCAAGCTCAGTGTAAATTAATGTTACCTGGGAGGGTGGTAGGTGAGAGAGCAACCACTATGCATCTCTCTTTCATTGTTGAAGAGGGCTGACCTTATGAGCTTTCTTTATGTAGGACTTTTACACAGAGTGTGTGGATTCATTTGGGATTTGGTCCCTTTTGGGGGTTGTGTTCCTGGGTGCTGCGAATAGCATTATAGCTGTTTCCTAGAACTGAGCTGGTTCAGTGTCTTTGTTTCTCTGTTGGGGGTGAGGACAGTTACCCCAACTCTGTGCCTTGCCTTGGGGAATGCTGTTGGAGCAGGGGAAGGGGTCACAGGGAGCCCCAGAGGGCAGGAAGATAGTTTCAGTGCCTTGATCAAGCACACTGGATGACAATCCCAAGGAAACTTCTGTGATCCAGTCTGTCACTGGGGTAATGTTGTTTCATACTCCTGACTAACACAGCTGTACATTTTAAATGTAGGCCAGGCAACCTGGTTCCTTCAACCTAAAGACACACTGCCGTCTCCTTAATGTCCAGAGTGGGCTGGTTGTGATAAGTCAGCAATAGTTGGTCATTGTTCCCATGTGGGGTTCTAATACCTACTGACAAGGCCAGTGAATAGGAAAGTCTGCCACTTTGTTACAATTAGATTTAGCTATATCATTGCACATAACAATGGGGAGGAGTTTGAATTCAGTGAGCACAACAACATTTGAGTTCACGTCAATGATTCATTTTGATAGGAAATTTTCGTGGTTGTTGACATCTGTGTTCTGTTATGTACATAGAGATTTTAATGTGTATCCAACTGACAGAGCCGTTACAAGTTTAATTGATTTGGTGGGAATCCTAGAACACTAGGACTGGAAGGGACCTCGAGAGGCCATCGAGTCCAGCCCCTTGCCCCAATGGCAGGACCAAGTACTGTCTAAACCATCCCTGATAGACATCTATCTAACCTGTTCTTAAATATCTCCAGCGATGGAGATTCCACAACTTCCCTTGGCAATTTATTCCAAGAAGCAATTTTTATTGAGCCAAACAGAGTGATGAGCTCTGAAAAGCTGTAAATTCACATTGTTCTCATGCAGAACACGTCTGGTTTGTTAGGAAGCTGATGTGGAAGGATATAGCACCCAGGACCGCCTCTTCCATTCTTGTGATTCAGTTGATATTGGGGTTTTGCGTGTGTGTTTTCTTGTGCAGTTTTTATTTATGAACCTGATATTCTACAAGGCCCTTTTTACATCCTATTGTCTGTCTTACTTATCAGCTGTAAAACGTAGCTTGTGAGGAATGATAAAACAGAGTTTGAACCGAGAGTTCTAGAAAAAAATTGTTTTAAAAGTAAAGGGCTCTAAAATAAGAAGGCATTTTAAAAGAATAGGGTTGTTATGATTTTACCTTAAATCATTTTTATTTTAAAAAGCCAGTGGTCTCATTAATATGTTTTTTGTGGACTGTATGACAAGAATACATTATGGTTTGTTATCAGAAATGAGGGTTGGTTACCAAGATGATGGTAAATTGAATTTCTACTCATGTAGTGATTAATTTCCTATTAGATCAGTAAAACATTTTTGTATAAAATTTATTATCAAGAAGGAATACGGTGATAGAACATTTTACCAAATATGTGTACGCTGAACATTGCACTATATTTTGATTAGCTATCAGCTTATTTTACTTTATTAAGATACTTCCCACTTCCTGCCAGGATGGTGGTTGTACTTTGTGACTATTTTCATTTTCACCATTATGAGTACAGCACTACTAAACAATGCCTGCAAAAAGTCTCTGAATCTTAACAGTGTAATAAAACATTTGACCATTTAAATGATCCCACTGGTATGTCTGTTTAATTTATTTTTGAAAGTAATTTTGGGCAGAATTTTTTTAAGAGCTCATAGGAAATAGGTGACCTACAGAAGCATTTTAACCAGATGTACGTATTATGGTATTGCTTCTCTGTTGTCATTTTGGTCCTGAAAGTCTTTACAGATGTATAGTTTCTACCATTTGGGGATATACTTAAGTTGTGAATTTGCTACTGATAGTAACAAGAAGTCCTGTGGCACCCGACGAAGTGGATCTTTGCCCACGAAAGCTTATGCTCCAAAATATCTGTTAGTCTGTAAGGTACCACAGAACTTCTTGTGGTTTTCGAAGATACACACTAACTCGGCTACCTGTCTGATACTACTGATAGTAACATTTGTTGGATGTGCTTTTAGTGAATTAAGGAACTTTATACCCATGATTAGTGTGAATATTAAGTAGATCTTAATGCTTGTTTCTGTTCTTAAGGGAGAACTTTGTTTTCAAGGAAATTAAATTGTAAATTGGCATAAACGTTACCGTCCTTACTAGTAGTGAGCGAAGTGCTGTAGGTTTCGTTTGCACATCTTTTGAGAGATCAGAAAGTCTTTTTTCTCTTTTCATGTAAGAACAAGATTTGTGTAATTCTTCTTGTGTTAAAAACAATTCTGGGAACTCTCCATGTTGATGTTAAGGGGTCAAAGCCTACCAAGGCTGGAAGATTTCTCAAAATTAAGTTTTCGAAAACAGTGGGGCCATCTAATGAACCAAGTCAAACTGAAGAAACTGTGTAGTCAAAGATTACAGCTAGACTGCAGTGGAAAGGAGATGGAGCCTTACATCTCAATACTGGCCAAACAGTATTGGTGGTGTTAGCCAATAAACTTTGCTCATAATTTGTTACTGTATTTGGAATGTTCTTCATATATTTGAGCATTCCGGTTGTCTTTCTGACTTGTTCTTGAAATGTAATATGCTTCTGGTTTTAAGCAGTTATTTATATTATGATTTAATTTGTCCTCTGAAACCTCCGTACTTAGCAAATTAGTCATAATAGAAGAAACTAACGTGGATCATAAATTAAGATTTGGATCAAGTTGAAGGTGTGATGGAAGTAGTGCAGAGAAATGTGAAAATAATAGGTAAATAAATCTCTTACCTTATTTTTTTCTTCATTTAATTCCACTTCTGGGTTTTTAAAATTTTATTTTGAAATTAAAATTAATTGATACCATTATCTGGGATTTGAATTGCTCTGTCTTCCCTATTACTCAGCAAGAGATGCTGTGCAGTTTTCTGTGGGACTTGGTCCTTTGAAGTCAGCAGAAGGTACTTAGCATCTGATAACAATAAGTTAAAATAGGTTAAATGGAATTAATACGGAGAGTGGCGCTGCAGTCTTTAAGAACAATGGGAGCAGGATCAGACCCCTGGATGTTAGAAACTTCATTTTGAGTCTGTGGTCGTGTAAGTGCCTGAAGTTGTGAAATGTGTTGCAGCAGTTACATCAGCAGTGCTTGTCTTTGTGTTACAGAATGATGGTGGCAGAGACACAAAACACCACTGTATGGTTTGATAGACCACAGTGCAAAAAATTGGAAAAAAAACCTTATTTTTAAAAGCCTCATTTGTTTACTCATCCATGTTGTAATAAAAACAGAAATCATAGTAATTGGGGAAGTACTATCATTTCGGTCTCTACTAATAATTTTATTAAGGCATGTGGAAAAAAATTCTGTTTACTGAGATTTTTAGATGTAGTTCTGTTTTTAATGTAGGAGGTGAGGATTCATGTAGACTTGGAGAGTGGAGTAGGTGTATATATGTGTGTGCTTAAAAAGCAGCTTCTCAGTACTGCCTGTGGAAATCTAAGACATAAAGGCTACGTCTACACTGGAAGCATCTGTCTATTGAAGTTACTGTCGGAAGAGATGTTCTGACAAAACTTCTGTCAACAGATTTTGTCCACATATAAAAGTGTATTGATCTTTTGACCCACTCTTTTGACAGAAGGGCCGCCCCCCCGGAGTATCTACACAGCTTTTTTGTCAACATTTTGTGGACAAAATGTATTTTGTGTGTAGATGCTCTGCTACATATGTCGACAAAAGCCCAATTTTGTCTACAAAACGCTCTAGTGTAAATGTAGCCATAATGTTCCTCCAATTACAACTTGAATATGGTGGGTGCGTCTGCATGAGCACTATCCTAACAGCCATAATTAGCTGATTTATAAAACATATTTTACTCAATAAAGCTTAGTAGGTCTTAATTGGTGTGAATTATTGTACTGCAAAAAAAAAAAGTGTAGAACGGAACTAATTTTAGAAAGTGCTTGCTGGTTTAGATTGATTTATGTGGCATCATAGAAAACATGTTCTTCTGTAGTACAGTAAACTCATATCCAGCATCAAGAACTCTCTAATAACCACATTTTAAACCATAAGTAAATTTTTATTACGTTTTCCATAAATACAGTATAGTGAAAGTAAATACAAACAAATACAGCAAATACAGTAAAAGTTTTCAGTGTACAATACTACTGTTGTGGGTAAATAAAGTACTCTGCATATATTTTTGTTTGTTACATAATATCTAATTTTTTTTCTTTAGTGTTATGAATTGGTGGGTATACCTCTCTATTATCCAGAATATTTGAATATCCAGCAACCTCCCAGTCCCGAGGCTGCCAGATATGAAAGCGTTTACTTACTGTATCTACCCATACAGAGCAGCAGCAAGAGGTGGAAGTTATAGTAGTATTCAGTTTTTAATAGGACATCACCAGCATTTTGCAAATGGATCCTAATATGTGTATTTAGATTCTGTTAGCTTCCCTTTGCTGTGTAGGAAAATTGAAGCTTGCAGTGCATACACTGAGCATATGAAACATCAATATAGATTTTTTTAAAGTTGGATTTATTTGCTGTTGGTGTGTTTTCTGCAGTTATTCTGGAATTTGTTGCAGTAACAAAAAGATAAATTTAGGCTTATGATGAGAGAAGAAGGCCTCTGAAAAATCTCGGAATTTGATAACTCATCATAAAATGAAGCCAAAACAAGCATTTTAATTGGCTTTATTTAAACCTGTGAAAACATGGAACTTCCAGAGTTTGTCACAAAATAGGTCAACGTTCATACTGTAACTCCTTCTGTCTTTGTTAATTTTCAACCATTTATCTCAGTTTTTCAGTTTTGAATATAAAGTAATTAGTTTGTAATGTGTTTGCATTTCTTGTGAATTTTACGTCTGTTTCAGTCTTACTTATTGTTTGCTTTGGCATGTGTTGTTGTTTCATTTGCTCTTCTGTCATTTGACTAAAGCTTTGATTCCACATCCCATAGACTATTGCTTATATACAGTGTTGAGTGTTTAAATCAGCATAAACTATTTACTGCACTTACCCACTTACATGCTATACCATGCATGTGCTCTTTTTGTTTAAAAATGTGAAAATATGTACTTTTACTGTATTTTGAAAGTGAAAACAGAAACAAAATTGTGTAATGTATGTTTTCTTGAAAGTTGTGCACATTTTATGTATATGGCTTTACAAATTATTAGCATTTAGAAAAAAAATTACCATTTCTTTTTTGTTTGTGTAGGGGGAAATGCAGTGTTGCACTTCTGAATGAAACAGAATCCGTGTTGTCATATCTTGATAAAGAGGTAACACACATCACTATATCATTTTTTCACTTAGACTCCACAGATTTCAATATTTATCTTCTGACATTTATAACTGGATTTTCATAAGTGTAGAGCAATAAAAAAATCAGTATAAAGGTTTTGTTAGAAATTGGTGAAAATACCTCCTGGCTAATTTATAAGTATTATGGATTGAAGTTGCTTAATAGATTGTATCTTTTCTCTTTTTGTTATTGTAGTCAACTTAATAATTATTGTCACCTGGACAGAAAAACTAAAATATACAATACTTCCTTCAGACAATTTAGGTGCTTTTTAAAAAGTAGCTTTTAACATTCTCTTATTATAAAACTTTTAACATATGTCTTTTTCAATGCCTTTAATATATTTTTTAATATTAGGCAAACACTTTTTGTTTGACATCAGTATGGTTTCAAGCGTGACTCAAATGCGTAGCTGCTACTCCAGTCAGCAGACATGAAGGGCATATCGTGGCTGTCTTTGTGTAGGATTTATTCAAAAATCAGTCATGTTATGTGCTTAACTGCAATTTGTAAAAATGTTTATGAAAAGGGTAATTAAGAGGAAAAAGTAAAATTCAGAAAATAGTTTCCATCAGACATAGAAGTTTTGGGGATAAGTAACGGATAATTGTACCTTTAACATTACACTTAGGAAATGTCTTCCAAACACTTTTATTAATGTAAGAGATTCTGTACCAGCCATTTAAAGAAAGAGACAATATTAAATTTACTTAAGTCTGTTGTCAAAAAAATGGAGACTAATATATATCTATCTGGCCCCTTTTTTTGCCCGTCTTGCCACCTTCAAAGGGAGCTTAGAAGGCCAGTAAGAGTGATAATGAAAAAGTAAAATTTCTTTTTTGCATATGTAGTTTTTCTGTGAAAGAAGTTTGTATATTTAATGTGAAATGAAACTGTCCAATAAATTAATATTATTGCAATATCTTTTCCTTTTTAGGATACGTTTTTTTATTCACTGGTATATGATCCCTCACTGAAAACACTTTTAGCGGACAAAGGAGAAATCAGAGTGGGACCTAGATACCAAGCAGATGTACCAGACATGCTTGCTGAAGGTAAATATTTTTTGGCCTTAGAATGCTCCAAAAAAAAAATCAATATATCATATTATTGTATCTGTTGACTTGCAGAGGTGAGAGAGGCACCTTCCAAAACAAGAAAAGCATGGTTCCTTATTGTGCGGAACAAAAATACTACATTAGAGGATATTAATGGGGCACAAAGGGAAATAATGTTAGGTAACCAATGCAGGTGTGTTTTCAGTGTCATTATATAGTAAAGAGTATTTTTAATTAAGCATTTCTTTAGTTGATTTGGCTAATTTCAGGTAGGCCTGACAGGAAAAAGTGTCTTAAGGATGCATGTTATAGACCTTGTAGATCAACAGCAATTGAAAAGAAAATTGTGGCCTCTTAAAGAGCTTATGCATGCTTAATGCGGGATCACCCATTGTTAATTATCAAATTAGATAACCATGTAAAGGTGGTATTTACAATATCTTTTCTGGTTTGTAGCAAGGGTAAAAATAAATATTTTTGCCCTGAAATATCTTGAAAATATTGGTCCTTTTACCTTGTGTAGTACCCAGAGGCACTGAGACCTCTTACTAGGGTGAGTGAAGTCTCTACAGCCTCGGCTGACAGCCAGCTGGCCTTTAGCTCATGTGGTATAGCACAGGGCTTTAGCCCCTATGATCGCAGATTCAAACCCTGGTGCAGGCAACCCGGCTTTGTCCACGTTACACTTGCTTATGGAGTTAGAATTTTTAAGAGTTCCATCAATCTTTTGTTACACACAACCTTTATTTTTTGTATTTCATATAAATTTTATATATGGCCTATATTTAAAGCTGATTTGTTATGTGAGGGATGTGAACTGTTTGCCATCTATTCGTGGTGCACATATATTGGCTTTGGCAATTATACGAACAGTCTTTGTTATTGAGCTTTATGTTCTGATTAGAGTGGTAATGAAGGAAGCAGTTTTCTTGAGGCATGGCTGGGGTATAAATACTACTTCTCAACAATCTTAGAAGTAGTTTATTTCTTAATAAGAGAAGCACTTTTATGGTATTAATAACAGGTGCACAAAGTCAGTGTGAGCTCTGAGTGCACGTGTGATGGGGTTTACAAACCCCACACTTGGTAATGGGGGACAGAGGGATTATTTTGTGATCAGCAAGCCCTGCTCCATCTTGTAATAAATGCACCATATTCTGGAAGAAATAAAAGACAGGGAATTAGCTCATCTGGATGGCAGAGCTGGAGATCAGCAGATCTGCAAGCCAGAACTCCCACAACTCAGTGGGAGACCCAAAGGCTCTGGCACAGCCAATCAAAGTGGCCCTCCATGAGGGAAGGGGTATCCATCACAAAGATAACTGGGGGAGTGGGAGGGAAGCAGGGAGGTTGGGTTTCCCCCCCAAGGTAAATGTCTTGGACTGAGTTGACCCCAGGGGGAAGATGAGAGGAAGAGGCCCAGGGAGGAGAGCCTTAAGCAGCCTTGATTTCCAGGCTGCTGGTAGTCCAGTGGGTCCTGTGTTGGAGCCAAGTGGAATAGGAGGCTCCCAGCTTTCTCTCCTCCCATCCTGTGGGCAATCAGGACTTGCAGCCACAACTACTAGGCCATGCTTTCCAAGTGAGAACAGCTGTACATTAGTGGACAATGAGTGCAAATATCCCACCACTGAGAAAAGGGGGATTGGCTGGGGGAGGGGGAAAGGGTCCATTAAAAAATTTAAATCAAATGAGGAGGAACTTGTCTAGTCAGACAACCGTGTGATTTAGAATAATGTCAACTGATAGACCAGTGGTGAAGGAGTTAGAATAGTTGCTCTGGAACCACCAGCAGCAGCAGGCAGTGCAACAGTTTCTGTAGCAAATGTCCATTACTGGTGTGGGACTTATAAGACCAGCAACAGAAATAGCAGCAAAGGATAGTTCAACAAATAGTGGCATTAATGCAGGCCCAAGAGTTCCCTGCTGCTTCTCCGTTAGGAGGCCTGAGACCAAGCCCAGGACCCCCACTGGTACCTTTGAAACTTAAAAAGTTGGGTTCTGAGGATGACCCTGAGGTTCTTCTGTCTGTTTGGCTCCCAACCAGTTGGTCATCATTTTGGCACCATTGCTGACTAGGCTGGTGCAGGCCACATACTGAGGACTGGATGCAGAGACCACCCACAACTGCGATAGGTCAGAGAGGCCATCTTGGATTATCTCAGTATTACTGAGGAGACCTTCTTCTTCCAGAGGTTCTGCGTGGAGAGTTACTCTCCAGGGCCCTAACCCTGGGTTGTTTGCCAGAAACTCCAAGATCTATGTTGGAGGTGGTTAAAGCCAAACAACTGGCCAAACTCATTCTGGTGGAGCAGTTTGTCTAAAGCCTCCCAAAGCGGGCCAGGGATGGGGTGTTGAGACATCCACTAGAGTCACTCACCAGTGTTGTGTGACTAATGGAAAATTATCTGCCAGTTGAGACATCTCTAACTCCCACATCTGAATCATGCTTGACTCCAGAAGGACTTTTTGACAGGAGGGGAAGTCAACTGGGGGAGACAGAAGTAGGGTGCTCCCCAGGATCCCAAACTGTCAAGGGCCCAGTCAGCTATATGCAGTTTGGACTTTTTCTGAGGATTCATTTTGCAGACAGATGCTGCTGATATGGGACTGGGTGCTGTTTTATCTCAGGAAATAAAGGGGGAGGAGCACCCTGTGCTTTATTGGAGCTGCAAACTGTTCCCTACTTCATCATAGAGGAGGGTCTAGCAGGAACATGGGTTGTAGACTGGCTCTGATACTGTCTCCTAGGAAACCCGTTCTAGCTTGTCACAGATCATGCCCTGTTAAGATGGTAAATGCCATAAAGGGAACAAAACCTCAGTTGATGTGCTGCTACCTGTCTCTCCAGTCCTATATGTTCAGAATTCTGAATGGGGCTGGGAAAGCCAACCAGAACTGACCTCTCTTCTAAGGAACTGGGGGAGCACTTGGAGGACTGCAGCTCCCCTGGCTCTTTCTTGAGGGGGATGGTGTGTAATGAGTGTTCAAATCACACACTGGGTAGTAAGGGGTCAAGGTATTATCTTGGGCTTAGCCAGCTTTGCTCCACCACATTTACAGCAAATGCTCCCTCTGCTGAGGTAATGAAAAGTCAGGGGATTAGCTCATTTGGGTGGCAGAGCTGGAGTTGAGCAGACCTACAGCTCCAGGAGAGCAGGGAGAGGCCTACGGCTCTTGATACAGCTGCTCAAAGGGTTCTGACTGAGGGAAAAGGGGGAACCACCACGGAGACAACCAGAGGACCCTGTGGACATCGGAACCCCCCGTCACCTGTTGTGTATGTTTCCTCTACCAGAAGCAAACCTTGGACTAAGCTGACCCCATTGGAGTGGACAAAAGGAAGAGGCCTAGGGAGGGTAACTTTGCTTGGTTGCCAGACTACTGGTAGTCTAAAGGTCCCTGATTCAAAGCCCAATGGAGTGTGAGGGCCTGGGTTCTGCACTTCACAACTTCCTTGGCAGTCAGGAGCTGCATATGACCACTAGGCAAGGCTCCCCAAGTGGGAACCATTTCAATATGAGATGAAGGACTGCATGGCTAATGGGATGTTGAAGTGCTCTTTTGTTCCTGTTAAGTGTCCTGCTTGGTTTGTTTTTTTTTTTTTTTCGTTTAAAAACTAGTATTGTTAGAAGTTTGTCTAATGAATTATGTAGTGGAAAAATGATATTTTCAGCAACAAAGGTAGGCTCATTTATTATATGTGTGCTGCGGTGGATCACTGCATTATTATTCTGATTTATATTTATTAGCTGCTTGACAAAGTAGATAGTCTTTTCAGTGGTGGTTGTGAAGAATATAAGCTTGCTGCAAGCATGACTGGAATATAATACAATGTACTTGATTCTAGGGAATGAAATAATTTATTATACTAAGATTCATATGATGAAAGAAAATGTTTACTAAGGAAGTAAATAAAGAGTGACTGTGACCTCTTTGGATACATGATGGATTGCTACTACTTCTTACAACATTAGGGAACCTTGTCTGTGCCCAGGGGGCAGGGCAGGAAACTTGCCCTAAACAACTGGCTGCTGGAAATATATAAGTGCCCCATTCCAGATTTTGTAAGCCCTGTTGTTTTCCTTTGCAAGCTAGCAGTTTGCCCAGCCCAGCACTTAAGATCCCTAAATGAGTCTTTGGGGGCAGAGCAGAGATTACCTGGGGCTTAATCAGTGGAGATAGTTAACCTCAGAGTTCTGCTCTGGCCCTGGGCACAGGTCCTACCTACCTGTCAGACTCTTCCAGACCACCCCCGCCACCCCCAAAAGCCCTTGATTCACCAATAGAGCCACAACTGCTGGAGGAGCTGCCAGAGCTCCTGGAGCCCCTCTGCTGCTCTTGGTGCCTCTGTGACTGGAGAGTCCAGCCTCACCAATGCACGGCTGGTGCTTTCCTGTTGTGGCTGGGATCCCACTGCATGGCTGAAAGAGCCACTTCTGGAGCCAATATGTGCTCCTCCCATCAGGGGTGGAGTGCACGTTCAAGTGCTGTCTACCGGCATATGCACCCCACCCCTGGTGGGGGGAGCGCATGGCGGCTTCGGTGGTAGTCCAGGGTGCCGTGGAGGGTTCAGCCGTGGTGGATCGGGTAAGCGCCTTACTTTTTTGGGCAGGTGGGGGCTCGGGGGCAGGCTTCAGGATTTTATGGACTCTGATTAAGTAGGCTTCAGAAACAGTGGGGCTGGTGGATGTCCGTTCTTCCCGAAGTCTGCTAAGTCGGGGTCCATAAAATTGAAGGTTTACTGTACTATGAAATGAAGTCCAGAATATTAGTAACTTCACAGAGCTCCAGTTTGCAAGGACGGTATCTTCTTTATAAGTCCCCAGTCGAAGGAAGTTTCAAGAAATCCTCTGTGGCAGGGCTGGCCTGACTTCCAGGCTCCAGGCCTCTATTTAGTCTACTTTCCCACGGTCAGGACACTGTTGTCCTTCTTGAGATGGGGGAAGGGGAGGGAGATGGTGGTCTGAGGGGAATCCAGGCCCCATCCACTCGTTCCATGTTCCGGCCCAGGGACCCTGTATGGCTGCTGGTGGTAGTGGAGGGCTCCCCTCTTTAAGAGCACTGCAGCTCTTCCCTGGGCCACTTCCCCAGACAGTTCCGCCACCCGCACCCCATACCTCCTCCAGGTAGTGGCAGCAGCAGCCTGTTCCCCCTCCTGGTTTGGCGCCTCCTGTGTGTTCAGCCTGCTTGGCCCTACACCAAATCTCAGGCCTCCTGGGCAGGGGCTTTAGCCCCTTGCAGCTGAGCACTCCTCTCCTGCTCTTGGTGCCTCTAGAAAACTCCTTTTGCTTTGCTTTGCTTTGCTTTGCTTTGCTTTGCTTTGCTCTGCTCTGCTCTGCTCTGCTCAGGCTCTCTCCTCCCCTGCCTACTGGGCAAGGGTGCTTTTAAAAGCAGGCTTAAGTGGGACCAGCTGGCGCCAATTGGCCCAGGGCAGCTTCCTCCCCAGCTGCTCATGCTCTGCTTGTTTGCCTGCCCTGCTTTTCCCTCTTGTTCTTACCCCCTTCCAGCCTTATCTTGTCACACCTCCCATACCTTATAATAACAAAAGAAAACTATTAATGGTGTGCACCATCAATTTGTTTTCTTTGGCAACTGTAACAAAAATCTGAACCAAAGCACTGAAAGTATGCTAATTTAACTTAGCTTTCAGAAGGGTGGTAACAAAGTGCCTGTTAAATGAAAAAGTTCTTTAGACTGTGAAAATTTCCAAGGCTGGGTCTACATGGCGTGGCTTTCCCAGCTGGTCCATGCTAATAAGCAGCCTGAGAATTGCAAATGGCTGCTTATTAGCATGGTCCTGCAGCTCATTAGTATAGCCACGTGAGTGCTCGGTCTGGGCAGACGGGAGTGCCAGCAGTAAAGAGGCCATGTGGACTTGCCCCCGGTGGCAAAAAGCCCCCTCTGTCGCCAGACTCTTATGTGTGAAAAAATTCAGAAGGGCTTTTTGCCAGCAGGGCCACATCCATGTGGCCTCTGCAGTGATGGCATCCTTTTCTGGCAATGCTGAACTCTCACAGACCTATGGTAATGAGCTTCTGGAGTATGCAAGCAGCGCGCCATTTGCAACCCTGAGAAGCTCATTTTGCATAGCTCTGCTGGCAGTGGCGCTGGGTGGAGTGCAGTGTAGACATAGCCCAAGTGTGTTTTGTAAGTACCAAATTATTTTGCTGTAAATATGCTGATGGATTCTATTCAGTTTGCAGACTGAAAATTCAGGTTTTTTATACCACTGAAGATTTACATTATATCTCTATCCAGTTTTTAATATTTTTCAGTGGTTGATTCAGGCACAAAAAAATGAGTCCGTACCTGTCTCTGTTCTATGGATATTAATTGTGTTTCCCTTGAAATAATCTTTTTTTCTTTTACAAATAATATAAATCTGCAAAACCAGAAATGCATTAAATAGCCCACACAAACCAAAGATGTAATAGTACTTCCTGGGTTTTCTTTTAAAAGCAAAAAGCTTAATAAAATCTAAAGAAACAGATAAAATGAGGCTATTGTCGATTTGGCTTTTCTTAGTTGTCTTAAGCCTTATGCTAAATTATTTTTATACTGTTGTCCCTGTGTCAATAATGTATTGAATAGTTATAAACACAAAAGTACATATAGATATTCAGGAGGAAAGTAAATTATGTTGTCTTAACACAGCACCCAAAAAGGCTGAGCTTATTTCTTATATAGATCTTCAGGCCCTTGCCTAGCTGGGTGTCATCTACAGCTGAGTATCATCTGATGAGTCATAGCCATTACTTGTCTGGAGATCCCCATCTGCTTCACTTGGAATTCAGCCTTCTTCCAAGAACTATCAGCTCTGCACCCAGCATTTATTTTCCATTGCACAACCAAGAGGAGGTGGATGGAGGAAGAGGCAAACTTGTTTCCAAATTGCAAGTAGTTTCTGTTATACTGAGTATGATGTTAATTACAGTAGGAAAGTCAATTTCCCCTCTACCCTCTAAGGGTAAGTGTATACTTCAGCTAGAAAGTGTAATTCCCCTCTTGGCTATCTGTACACTGCGGAGCAAATATGCTGTGCTCCAAGTCCTAAATAAGGGTGGAGGTGAGAGGTGGGTGAAGTTTTGAACTGGGGAAAAGGGAGGGCTGCTTTTCGGTGATGGCCCGCTCCACTGAGAGTGATTGTGCTATGTATTACGAAACTGACATAGTTATAGCTGTGGCTTACACCACACTACTAACAGGAGGAATAGGATTACACCCAAAAGGAAAAGAAACACCCCCTGGGGTTTTTCTAACTCCCAGTAGTTCTCTAAAATAGCCCATGGGTTGGTGGAATTCATTGGCTGTTATCTATCCTGATTTCTAAGAGCTGTTACCTATCCCCAAGAAGTGTGAGTTTTGAGTTTCAGGGGATAGGACTTAAGGATTAATAGGAGAAAGTGATGTACAGACACAAACAACACTCTGTTCTGTAGAACACGGAGGTTCAGCAGACCACGCTTCCCAGCTGAGGCAGCTTGCGTTCAGAACTTCCCGGTCATTGGGTCAAAGCCCTCTTGGGGGTCCTGGGGCATCTTTGCCTCAGCCTTACACGTGACCCTTACAGACTCATAAAACTAAAGACATACACACAACAATACACATAGCTATGGCAGGGTATCAAAAGAAAAGCCAGAGATAAAATGCAGCTGCTAACTTTTACTTACGTAGCTGAGCAGGTACAGGAACACAACAATAAAACACTGCATCTGGCTATCTAAGCTATACTGTTACAAATTTCTTCATGGTTTTTACACACTACTCTAACTCATGAGCAGGCAGGAGGAGCGGCGAAGGGTGATCAGTCCTTGTCACAGGCAGCATCTGGTCTCTCCAGGATTTGGGAGTTCCTCCTCCTCCTTACTTTGTTGCCCCCTTTTATGATCTGCCTTTTGCTGGCTCCTCCTGAGGCCTGACACATCACATCCTGGTTGCTTCTGCTTCTCTTCGCCTGCAGCCCCTCTCAGCCCCCTCCCCTTTTTACACAACCATACATCCCATCCCAGAGGCGCCAGCTCCATACCTTAAAAGGAAAAAAGAAGTATGGGATGTACTGTACTGTGTACAGTACAGTACATCCCATACTTCTTTTTTCCTTTTAAGGTATGCAGCTGGCACCTCTGGGCTGCTAGGTCAGAGGCCATGGCTCTTTTTTGTATAGGGTTTTCCTGTTTGTCAGTTTTAGACCAGGGGGGTGGCTGCAGACAGTGCAGTCTGCAAGCAATTCAGTAAATTCCATTGCTAACTGGGTTAGACTTCCCCAGTTCACTTGGTTCCTCAGTTCTTGGTCTGGAGTTTGTAGTTTAGCCTTTTGTGCTAAGGCACATTTCCCTATCACAATTTAAAAGGGTCTCTGGACCCTGGCTCCACCCCACGTACCTCACCGCATTGTTCAAGTGCCCATGCAATTCACCCTAACATGCCCGAGTGTGGCTGTTCACTTGAGGGTCACCAGATAACTTTGCACATACACAAGCTAACTTTTATCAAGCTAGTGCACTAAAAATAGTAGTGTGACCACGACGAGTCAGTCTAGCAACCCAAATACATACCTCAGGACTAACCCTTTACTAGCTGGAGCAGGTGCTCATGTTGCTGCAGCAGTGCTGCTATTTATATTGTGCTAACTTGGTCAGAACTAATGCATGTAGATCTGCCTGAGCCGAGAATTACACTTCACAGCTGCAGTGTAGCTCTACACTTAGGCTACATCTACACTGTGAAATAAAGTCAAATTTATTAAAGTTGACTTTGTACACTGGATTTGATAAAATCGAAGTTGTGTCTGTACCTGCCCACAAAGTTGACTTGGTGCGTCCCCACTAAATCGCCACGTTTGACTTGCAGCAGTGCATTGTGGAACCTATCCCACAGTTTCCCCAGCCCCATGGCATTCTGGGGTTTTTGCTAGTTCATTATGATGAAAAAATGCACTACACAAGTGGTCGTGGGCGTGGGATGTCATCTTCCTAGACTCCATGGCCTTCATTCCTCACCCATTGAAAACAAACTACCATTTTTCATAAGTCTCTTTCCCCAGAGAAAAATAGTTTGAGTCATCCGCATTCTGGACCTTGTTACAAAATGTGTCCTGAGAGCACCCAGCTGACTGAACAATTTCAACATGTTGTTCAACTAGTTTTCTCTGCTTCACATTTTTAAGGGGAGCTTCCCACCCCGAGCTGCCATGCGACGGTTACATTTCTAAGCGATCACTGCTGGGACTGTGCTTCATTCTGTCTCCTTTTAAAGACTTTAAAAAAGAACGTTACCAAATGTGTTCTGAGAGCATGCAGCTGACTGAACTATGCCAACAGGCTGTTCAGCTCGTTTCCCCCCAGTGAAAAACACCAAACAGATTGACTTCAGAAGCTGCAGCCCATGATACCCAAGTGGAACAAACTGGCTCTATGAGATGAAGGAAGGACTTCATATTATTCTCAAGGAAAGGTGGAAAAGTAGAGAATCCCAGGGGCAAAAACACCAAACATGTTCCAGCCAAGTGGAACAAACTGGCTCCATAGGTGCATCTACACCAGAGAGTTTTGTAGACAAAACTGGGGTTTTGTAGACAAACTTCGCGGAGAAACTGTGAACAAAAAATCTGAGTACGCACTCCAGGGGGCCCTTTTGTTGGCAGAGTGGATCGAAAGATGACAGAAGTTTTTTCACAACATCTCTTCCAACAGTAACTTTTGTAGACAGATGCTTCTAGTCTAGAGGTAGCCTGTGCAACTAGGGAAAGATTTCATACGTCTACACTGACGAATTGAGTCTTTGCCCATGAAAGCTTTTATGCTCCAAAAAATCCCATAGCCTGTAAGTTGCCACAGGACTTCTCGTTGTTTTTAGAGTGCTCTGTGACATTTTACGAGGGCCCAGATCTCCCACCGCTGCTGCCACTACTGGGGCGGTGGCAAGAACCCTAGGCCCCTTTGAAATGCTGGGCCCAGGACAAGTGCCCTCAACGTATTTTGAACAGGTAGAAAAATATCCAAAAATATTGAATACATTGCAGTTGCGATTCTGTTGTTCAACAGTGTGAGTAATCACCATTCATTTTTTATTCATCATAAATTTTTGAATTAATCATATTAGTTGAATGAAGATGAACACTTTTTGTTTTTACAGTGCAAATATTTGTAATAAAATTAAGGTGAATACTGTAGAATTTAGTAACAGAGGGATAGCTGTGTTAGTCTATATTCGATATCAAGACATTGTATTCTGTGATGTAACTGAAGGCAAAAATATTTCAATGTATAAAAACACACAAAATATTTAAATCTTTACTTACCAGAATTTTTTTAATAATTTTTCAGCTTTAGTCAAAGTTATCAAAAAATAGTTTCTGTCAACCTTTGTTATAATGGAGCGGAAGTGTACGTGTTAGAATTAAAATCAATCAACTATGTTGCTGACTTTGACCATTCCCATTTTATACATTGGAGTCAATAATCATTCCTACTTGTTTCATTTCAGATATTGATAGTATATCCATGTTGACCCCATTAATAGAATAACTAATCTGTTGAGAATAAAAATCAGGAGGTTAACGATCTTTAAACGGCTGGCACAGGTCAAGCTGCAGTGGCCAATACAGAGACAACCAAGGGCCCAATAAGGCTGCCTAAGATTTTCCACCAGCCACCAAGCACCAGCCCAGGTTTTACCCCGCTACCTGGATCGATGCCAACGGTGTCTGATCCACAGGGGTTTACAGGGTGCGTGACAGAGCCCGTTTGTTCCCCAGAAAAGATGACAGACAAGGGGTCAACTGTCCACAACTAAGTTTCTTTTTATTCTAACAAGAGCTAGGTTTTTACAATGTAGTGTTTTCTCTTTCCTATTTATTTACTATGTTACCACACTTTATTTTACTATGTATCTATTTAATATCTCTAGAAGCTACAACTATATCCTTCCCTGTTCCCTGAGTCTCAGCACAGGATTTGGAACTAGTTGACTAATAGCCCCTTTGTTGTATTTGTGTAGTTACAACGTTTAAACTATACCCTTCTTTAGACTTACTGTTGGCTCCACTGGGACGCACAACTTGGTGCTCTTCCGTGCGTGTGCTATAAGGGAAAAGAAATAAACCAGAACTGATAACAACAACTCTGCTATATATTTCCTTATGTATCTATTTGAATATGTGTATATCTTTATGTTTCTCTTTATGTTATATATTAATACGTTTCTATATATTTAATTATGCCAGGTTGTTTAATCTGGTAACGGGCTTCCAGAATGTCTATGTATACATATAATATGCCAGGTTATTTAGTCTGGTAACGGGCTTCCAGATTTATGGGATATTTTTACCCGAAAAGACCCCAGCGCAATAAATTAAGACTGCGCTGGCTTCCCTTCGCCTCAGCGTCCCAAACGCTTAATTATGGGTAGTTTTGGGCTTAAAGGGACTATAATACGACGCCTCCCGAGAGCTGCCTATGTCGGACCCCCTAATAAGGGAGCCCCTTTACTGCCCTGCCTCGGGAGGAACTATACAATATTATATTCCTCTTACTCGGGGCACCCGCCCCCTTCAGAGCACTTTTCGCCTTTTAGGAAAATGGCCGGTGATGCTCTACCCTAGGTCCCCCAGCGACCCAAGGGAACAGCTGGAATTTAAAATTGCCTAGGTGAGGTTACCCCTGCTGGCCAGGCAGATGGGGCCTCTAAAAGTGGCTATGGCTACTACCCTAGGACTTCTTATATGTATACACTTAATGAATGTTAATAGGATACCTGCCTCCTACGGCCGCCTCAGGACTTATTGGCAACGCCTGAGGTCTTATGTAACCCTACAGGGATTTATTTAATATGGGTACCCCCTTAATGGGGTGTCCCTATAAATTACTCTTTTAGTTTAAGATTATGTGTAAAATTCTAATTGGGGTTCTCCCTTTACCGGGTTATCCCCTTATGCTTCAACCCCCGCTTGGGTGAGCTCTACCCAGCGGAGGGAGCAATCAGTTCTGGGTCCCTATGAATTAAAATTCTTATCTAGTCTTCTATTATGTATGCAAAAGGTAAAGCGGCTAGGTCAGTAGACCGCCTCCTGTGCTTTACAAATGAGAACCCTGGGAACAGGGTTCCACAATTTAAGACGATTTAAACCCTTGTAATATCAATAAGGGATCAGTATTATTAATGCTAACAATATATAAACCCTAACTCTAGTGATTTAAGCTAATATCCCTAATGTTTGTGGAGAGCAGTTATTAAATACCTATCCTCCTCCTGATCTGTCAGTCCGGGCGCCGGGCCCGAGGGTCTCCACAGGAACCTAGGAAGTGAAGCCCTCACGGCGCGCTTTTTACTGGCAGCCGCGGCAGGCAGATAGGATAGATAGGGAAAAGAAGAGGAGGCCAGGGGAAAAGGCCAGCTTGGTTAACAAAAACCCCTGGCTAAAAGCAGCAGCAGCTCCGCCGCCGGCCAGCAGAGGCCGCCGCTTGTGCGGCTCCCCAGGCAGGGCACCTGCCGGCGCGGTCTGCCTGGCGAGCCTGCCTCAGGTAAAATCTGAGGCCTTTAGTGAGTTCAGCTCAGTTCTTGTTCACTGGAGCTCTTCAAAAAGGCTTCTCAGCCGGAGCTCTTCGAAAAGGCTTCTGCGTCCCACGGTGGCTGGGGTGCGTAGATTGACACGTGGGTCTGCTTCAGCTCTTCTCGTCGAATCTTCGGCCAAGGCTGAGTCCAGCTCTAAACTCAGTCCTTTTTGCTCTTCTGGGTCCGTTGTCCTCTTCTCCGCTGCTCCCCGACGGACTGGCAAAGCCGGGCTGCGCTCCAGAATTTATAGAGCTGGGGCGGACCTGGTTGAACACTCACAGGTGTCAGGTCCGCACCTGCGTTGCCCCGGCAACCAGGATGCACGTTCCGTTTACATATTCATGAGCATCATAAATGGTCCAATCCGTGCATCTGAATTCAAACCGATGCTCATGAATAGGCAATTAGCTCATGAATATGCATAGGCAACGGGCAACCCTAACGGTCACTCCCTATACCTTGCATTTACCTGGGTTATATGGTTACCTAAACAGTGTTTTATGAAGTAAATTATTTTACAGTTTAAATTTATTCTTACCTAGATTAGTGGGGAAGACTGTTAAGTCCATATAAATCCTATTTTTAATTTAAAACTGCTTGACATCTCGAGGCTATCTGGTAAAGGGTAGTGGAAGGCACACACAAACCTCACAGCCCATGGCCAGGGACATGTTCTCTATAGAGGAATTTACAACAGAGGTATGTTTTGTAAGCCTCCTAGGAAATATGTTCTGTTTTTTTTTTCTAAACTTAATATTGAAGGAATAACAGGTGTTCAGCATTGCACCACGAAGCAGCAAAAAAAAAATGTTCAAGAATTATACTGTGCATTAGACGCTTGAGTTAGGTGTGTTGTAAAACATGTATTGTTTGCAAAGTACTTCCTTGTTGAAAGAAGCAACATAGGACCAAAGTAGTAGTAATGCAGGCTTGACTTTGCCTACCTGATTTGCCCCTTCTTTTTGTAGTTGTCTCATGAATGACAAGCAGTCCTGTGGCACCTTAGGAACTAATCCATTTAAGTCATGAGTTTTCATGGGTAGAACCCACTTCAGTAGATGAGCTGGAATGGAAATTATGGAATCCAGGGTGTATGTATAGAACAATTTTTTTTGCTGTTTTTAAAGTTACAGACTAACACAGCTATCTGTCTGAGACTCTTTCATTGGGGTAACTTATGCATGTTTGTAAGTTTATGAAAGTAAATACACTCATCCCTTGCTATATGAGCACAGCTGGTTCCCAAATTTCTGCTCATAGGCGAGAACTCATAAGAGTGGTACTAAATTCCCATTAAAATACATGTAGAAGTCTCCAATTTGTTCCAAGTGCTTGTAACTTGACATAAACCAGTTGAATTTAGGTACTTTTCTGACATATTTGAATAGTTTGGCACCAGAAATAGGATGTTGTGTGTGTATGTATGTAAAGCAGGGATTCCCAGCCTATGGGTCAGCACCCAAACATGGGTCCCATTAGATTTGTTAAAGGTCACGAGCTGGACATTTCCCAGCTGCATGTGGCTGTTAAAAAAGCCATTTGCAGTTCCTTAACAAGGCTGCCTCAGGCAGATATCTATCAATGGAGATAGCTGCTGGAGATGGCAGCTATGTCTGTCACTAGGGATAGCAATTACCTTATGCCTAGGTGCTGAAACTTTAACACTTGAGTTAATTGCTGGGAGCAGGAGGGCTCGGGGAGCCACCCAGCCTAGCAGTCCCGGTGAAGAGGCTGCCGGAGGAGGAGGAGTGTCTAAGGCTGGGGCTGTTGAGGGGTGCAGCGGGGGTCTAAGACTGGGAGAAGTTTGGGGCTGCGGGGGGGATGTAAGGCTGGGGGGGGTTGGGGCTGCTGGGGGGGGTGTAAACCTGGGGGCAGTTTGGGACCTTGGTGGGGGGCTAAAACCTGGTGGAGGGTGAGGTCTGTGGGGTGGGTGGGGGGGTTGTTTCTCTAACCCCTGCATAACTCAGATTTTCCTGCAAGGGGAGTGAACCCAGGAACCACCAGGGCTGGTCAGTTTCCTGGCACCCAGAGTGACAGGAGCTGGGAACCAGGGGCAGGCTGGTTCCAGTCTACCCATGGCTTGCAGGGCCGGGAAACTGATCAGCTCATGGATGGTCAGTTTCAGATTCCCGCCACTGCAGGGGAGGGAAGCAGGCTAAGAGCCTTCTCCCTCTCTTCCCGCAGCTGCAGGGCTGTCAGACAGCTGCATGTCTGAGGGAAGCGAAGGAGAAGGCTCCAGTTGTGGGACTGCACGTCTCCCCGCCCCCAGCCAGGGACTCCGCTCATATAAGCAAGGGGAAGTTCACTCATACAGTGAATAAAGGTAGGTATATATGTTCCTCATTTTAGCGAGCACTCATTGGTAAAGTACTTGTTAAACAAGGGATGAGTGTAGTTTCACTGTCTTCAATGGCAGTGCTTTTTGTTCCAGTACTCGCTGGTATTGTGGTACGTGCACGGTTCAAGTATTGGCACCTCTGCAACCCCAGCCATGGGATTGGCTGGGTAAGGGGAGCCAGCTGAGTACTGGCTCCTCTTTGTTTTTGTTTTGTTTTGTTTTGTTTACGAAAAAGCCACTGCTTAATGGTACTATTCACATGCTTAAATTTACAGACGTGCTTAAATACATTTCTGAATTAGGGCCTTGAAAAACAAAAAAGCAGTCAGATAGCACTTCAAAGACAAACCAAATAATTAGGTGATGAACTTTCATGGGACAGACCCACTTCTTCAGATCATAGCCATATGAGAACAGACTCAATATATAAATACACAAATAAATATAAATATATAGAGGGCCTTTAAATCTGGCACCGGCTGAAAATTTCCTGACTATCCACATGCCTAAATATAAGGTGGTGGGGAGGAAGGGGCGGAGGACGCAGGTATCTTTTGTACTGAAACTTATAAAGAATTAAATGACAAGGTTTGAGAATTTATGGCAATAATATTGTCTGGCAACTAAATGTATTGCTGGCAACCTACATTTTCTTTTTTGGAATTGTGCCAATGATATGAGTTGGTTTTTAACAACAAGTCTCCCTTCAATTTTATTTTTTAATACATTTTAGGTGAGATCAGTGAGAGTTTTATACTTGACATCAAAGGACCCAAGATTTCATACTTTATTTAGCTAGGAAAGGATGTATTTGCCATGAGCTCTCCTATTCGTATTGATGATGTTCATAGCTCCCAACTACTTCAAGAAAATGGTTAAAATATATTACATCTCTTTTTGCCAGGTGGCCACAGTGTAACTCTAACAGCCTTCGTTGATTCATTGTTGTAAAAGCCTCTGTGTCATTGCGGTTGGAAAGCTCTCTTCGTTAATAATGGCTTGAGAGTCCTGTCTCAGATTAATTTATAGATATAAACACACTCGGGGCTTAGACGGTTTCCATAGTGGTTGTATGGTCAGTTGTTACATACATTTACATTTATTTTACAAAGTAACATACTGCAGTGAATATTCACTAACTGACTTTCAAACCACGTCTCAGGGCTTAATTAACTTCTATATATTTTTCTACTAGAATTAATAACTTTGCATAGATGGGCTTATTGTAAGTTCCATTTTCTGTTTGCTTGTTGGTTTCTTTCTGACAGTTTTTTGGCATTTAATTTTCCTTTTAAGGTGCCAAATAACTGCAGAAAAATAGATTACCACGTGTGAACAGGATGCATTTTTTACATACACCTGAATAATTCAAATGTTTCATAGTACAGAAAAAAATTTGTCATGTTGACTTATTCATTTAATTAACTTTATTTAAGGGAGCAGTCCCGTTGGCTTCATGGACCCATCGTCAGTGAGATTATTCACATCTGAAAAGTTCAGCATATGTTTAAGCTTTGCAGGTTAAGGGCCTTAGGGATTCTTGTAAGAGGAAAAAATTTCCAGTTTGTGTTATTAAATTTTCAAAAATGATTGGTTAATGTTGTGAGCGTCTCTTTTCTGTAGGGAATGTTGATATGAATTTTTATGAAATGTGCATGACACTTTCCCTAAAATACCTGACTACCTCATGCTGTTTCTTTTCAAGCATTATTTGAAACTCTTTGTAGCTTATCTAGATTTAAATTAGAATTTTTAGAAAACTTTAAGAAGCCCACTAGAGGAAAAAGAAAGAAATATGAAGTTGAACTCAGATTTAGTCAACACTGTTTATTAAAAAAAATTATATACTGTGCTTTGCCTCAGCAGTAGCTAGTTGAGGCAAGTATCTAAATACAGAATCACCAGAAAAACATTTTAATAATAACCATCTAGAAATGAGGAGATTTTCAGTTGGGTACTGTTACTTTTGAACCAGTTTACGAACTAAAAATACAAATGTTAAAACACAAAAATACAAACAAAATCGGGGGTGGGTTGGAACCACAGTGCCAGTCAAACTGCTCAAGTTCTTTCACAATGTTAAAAAACAACAGCAAGGAAATTCAGAGTTAAGGGTGAAATATGAGACTGTTGTGCCTGAATGCTGGTCAGTGTTTGCAATACCTGCATTTAAGGCAAGGCTCTGTCTTGAACTCAGGAAATGCTTTTAAGAGCATGTGAAGGTGTGGTGTCCTTATCGTGCTTTAGGTTGAGACATGCACCCTGGAGTGCTCCAGTCCAGGTGATGCTGGTTCCCTGAGGCTTGACTCAGAGTTTTGTAGCCATGCCTGCACCTATGTTGTATGCTGTTGCCACTTGAAATATCATGTACTTGACTCACTCATGAGTTCCTTCTTAGCCATCCCTGGCCTGAGACAGAGCTCAGCAGCCCTGCTTGAAAACCTTAATTTTTTTTACATGTCTTAGATAAGTTAGCTGAATATTCTTAGGTAGTTTAGGTTCTGTTCTAAGCTTACGCCCTTGTTTTAAAAAAATCCCTTAGCTTTCCCTGTTGCCAGATTTCCCAGTGGGGGAGAACAGAACAGCTAATAATCAATCATTCCTCCCCGTCACCCATTTCCAGTCTCTGACAAATAGAGGTTAGGTCAGGGGTCAGCAACCTTTCCAAGGCTGAGTGCCGAAATTTGACCTTTTGACCTTTATGTCCGGCCAGAGTTGCCGGTGATAATTTTTAAAGTCACTAATAGTCATACTTACAGCACGGTGGGAGCTCAGCCCTACTCCATCCCTGGAGGGGACTCCAGGGGGAGAGGCTCCTGCCCCAAACCTACTCTGTGGAGGGGACTCTGGGGGCGGGGCAGCTCCAACTCTATCCCTGCGCTGTGAAGGGAGCTCTGGGGAAGGGGGTTATGGACCCATCCCCATGCTGTGGAGGGGGCTCCAGGGAGGAGGTCTCCATCCCTAGCCTGCACTGCAGCTGGGGCCTGGAGGAGGGAGGCCAATGGGGCTCTGGCCCTGCCCCAAAGAGGGGGCTCAGGGGAAGGAAAAGGGGGAGGCTCCAGTCCTAGCCCAGCCTGTGTTGCAGCCCTGGTTTCTGGCCTCATGCTGCAGCTGGGGCCCTGTGTCGCAGGCCATGCGCTCCTGGCCCCGGGGTGAAAAGGAGGGGCTCTTGCCCCAGCCCTGCACTGCAACGGGGGTCAGTCTCTATGCTTGCACAGCAGCAGGGCTCCAGCCCCACCCTGCAAAGGAGGCTCAGGAAGGGAGGGAGGTTGGGTGGGGGGAGCTCTGTTCCCGTGCTCCTGCCCCCTCCCATGCTGTGTGTGTGTGTGGAGGTTGGGGGGAGAGGCTGGGTTGGAGCCCCTGCCACATGCCACTTGAAATCGGCTTGTGTGCCAAGAGTGACACAGATGCTGGGGGGTTGCTGACAACTGGGTTAGGAGCACCATTCCTGGCCATGCTGACTTATAATTACTGATGGGAGTATAGTTCAGATGACTTTAAGCTGAGTTGTCATCTCACCTCTGTCACTTAAGTGGAGTAACTGTTTCAACTAGAGCATGAAAAATATTTTTAGGCAATTGGAAGGTAATCGTTAAAGCTGAGTATTTGCTAATACAGACTGAACCTCTTGTCTGGCAGCAGATGATGGGAGATCAATATTTTCTAGCACATTACCAACATTTTCACTGTTTGCTAGGCTTCTAGAAGCCATTTGGGGGTAAATTACAGCTAAATAACAGCACAGAACTCTGAGAGCCAGGACTGGTGGCTGTAAAAAAAAACTTTATGGGACCGTGGGAAACATCACCGCACCCATGGTAAGTGGTCATCTGTCTAACTAAATTTGTGCCAGATTACAGAATTGCCAGATGAGAGTGTGCTGGACTAGAGAACCTGCAATAAAAAACATTTTAAATTCTCTCCCACTGCTTTACTTTACTCTTTGTTTTTTGGGGGAATACTGTCAACTATTGTCAGCTGTTGGTGCGGTTTCAGAACTCCAAAATTCACGTGTTAATACAGCTAATTAGACTCCTGGGAGTAGGATGGTTTTAATTTGGAGGTGATTTTTTGGGGGAAAGATCATTAGAAAGCTTAGTCTTTATGCAGTGGAGCTGCAGATTGTAGACAGTGATCAAGCTAGACAGATTTCAGCAGCAATATAAAGATATCTGACTCACTGTAAACACTTGCTGTACTTGTGTCAGTTGACAGCTTTTACTGACTGGTTGGTTTAATTCATATGCATTCTATCTATATGTATGTTTAACTTTGCATTTATGTAAATCAAAAATTCATTTGGATACTAACTGAATAACTTATTTACACAGTTGTACTTGAGAGAGAGAGAGAGAGAGAGATACTTTTGCATTTTATGTTATATGAGGACAGTGATTATTCTGCAGCTAAGCATCAAAGATACTATTTTATTGCTGACTTGTATAGTTAATTTTATAAAGAGAGAAAATAGGTCTTACTTGTTTTGGAATAAGACTGGAAATTGTATTACTAAATGAATTGTTTATGAGATTATAGCAGAAAAGTGAGCGTTTATTCTGTATAGTACAGTTCAATATCTGGGCTTTTCTAACAAAACAATTGGGTGAAATGATAGAGTGGTGCTGCTTTATAATTTTGATAAAATAAATATCTAAAAATAAGGCCTTCAGACAAGCAGTCTAAACATAAACATGAGAAGAAGGTTCATGAACTGGCAACAGATATGCAATAATTAACTGCCTGTTTTCCAGGCTGTTGTGTGCCAGATTAAAACCACATTGGAAAACGAGATTTAGTATTAGTTGAACAGCGTGCTGGCTAGCACTTCAGAGATCTTTGATTGGAGGAAAATATCTGTTATCAAATTAATGAAATCAGATTCTGTATTTCACTTTGTGTGTGTGTGTTTGTTCCTCACACTTAGGCCGTGTCTACACTAGCCCCAAACTTCGAAATGGCCACGCAAATGGCCATTTCGAAGTTTACTAATGAAGCGCTGAAATGCATATTCAGCGCTTTATTAGCATGCGGGCGGCCGCGGCACTTCGAAATTGACACGCCTCGCCGCCGCGCGGCTCATCCCGACGGGGCTCCTTTTCGAAAGGACCCCGCCTACTTCGAAGTCCCCTTATTCCCATGAGCTGATGGGAATAAGGGGACTTCAAAGTAGGCGGGGTCCTTTCGAAAAGGAGCCCCGTCTGGACGAGCCGTGCGGCGGCGAGGCGCGTCAATTTCGAAGTGCCGCGGCCGCCCGCATGCTAATAAAGCGCTGAATATGCATTTCAGCGCTTCATTAGTAAACTTCGAAATGGCCATTTGTGTGGCCATTTCGAAGTTTGGGGCTAGTGTAGACGTAGCCTTAGAGTATCAGAGTACTTTATCCTCACAACTCCTCTATGAAACAGAGAAGAAAGAGGACCTTGGGGTTTGGAAAAGTATTCCTTTTTTAACACCTTCTGCATTCCATGGACCTGGGCACTCATTTGTGTTTTCCCAAGTGCTGTTAATCAACAGGGTCCTGGTGGAGGTCAAGCAGGGCAAAGTACACTTCACCCTCATGGCTCTAGCGTGGCCCTGACAGCATTTGTTCAGCTTGTCACCATCCCCCCTGCCATTGCCTCTTTGCGTGGACCAGGTGTTGCAGAACCTAGCGCCTGATTGCACTGCTGTTGTGTGTCTGACTGCACATGAGAGTGTGTTCAGTGTGTATTGCTTGGCAGCACAAAACACTCAACCCAAATGACCTACCTGGAAAAATGGAAAAGGTTTGAATGTTGGACTCAAAGAAGTGTCTTGGGGCTGAGCAGAATTTACTGTAGGACATCCTGGACTACGTGCTGTATCTGAGATTCCCAGGGTTGTCCTTCTCCTCTTTAGAACTCCACTTGGTGGCCATTTCAGCACAGCATTCACCGGTTCAGGATGGGTCCCTCTTTGCCTATCCTATAACAGTGTGTTTTCCAAAGGACTGGAGCATGTCTACGTGCTGGAGCCCCCTTGGCACCTGAACCTAGTGCTGTCCAGACTCATGAGCCCTGCTTTGAACTTTTGGTTTCCTGCTGCCTTCTTCTGTCCTTGAAGTCACCTTTTTGGTCAACATAGCATCAGCCTACTGGGTGTCAGAGATCAGGGTGTGTACTCTGAAGATTTCCGTAAGGTTTTCTTCAAGACCAAGGGGCCACTGGAGCCTCATCCAGCATTCTGGCCCAAGGTTGCATCTCAGTTTCACATGTCAGGGTGCATTTTACAAGTCCTCTGCTCGAAGCCCCATGCCTCGAACAAGAAACAGAGGCTTAAAACACTGGATGTGAGGAGGGCACTGGCTTTCTATATAGACAAAACGAAGCCATGAGGTATGACATTGTAGTGGTTTGTTGTGGATTGAATAATATATGGAGATATACCTATCTCAGAACTGGAAGGGTCCATGAGAGGCCATCTGGTCCAATCCCCTGCACTCACAGTAGGACCGATCACCATCCCTGACAGATTTTTTGTTGTTTTTTTTATCTGTTTGCCCCAGATCCCTAAATGGCCCCCCCTCAAGCATTGAGCTCACAACCATGGGTTTAGCAGGCCAGTGTTCAAAACTCTGAGCTATCCCTCCCCCCATGTCTGTCACAGGGTGAAATATCACCCTGTGTCCCCACAGAGAATCTCATTGTGGGTGATGTGCTGTATCCATACTGTGATGAGGTGGGAAGTATACACACACCAGCAATTGCGTAGCAGTTTACTCAGCTTGGGCGCAGGTGTCCTCTGTGGTCTTTCTGGCAGAAGTGCCTATCCAAGAGATCTGTTATGTCACTACCTATTCCTATAGGAATAAGGGGATTTTGAAGTCTGCGGGGTCCTTTTGAGAAGGACCTACATGTAGACGAGCAGTGTGTGAGCGAAACGCGGCACTGTCAAACGCAGCCGGCAGCATTTCGTTAGTATTCTCCGATTTGGCCATTATGCATTTCGAAGTTTTGGCCAAGTGTGGCCACAGCCTCTGAGTTTTAGGCAAGAAGGAACTGAGGGGGGTGGGACTTTCAGCACCTGATATGCTGATGCATGAGTGTAGCATGGAAAGTGGTTACACAGCCAGCCCTATGGCTACCACTAAGGCAAAAATCTCCAATGAGGGCTCAAGTGGACATGCACTTATCTGCAATGGATTGTCATTGAGCAACACATCTTGAAGAACATCAGTTACAAAAGGCGGCCAACTGTTTTTCTGTATAGCCTTTGTTGTGACTTTTCAAGCAGTTCATAAAATCGGCAGCAATACTAATCTGAGCTTTCACAGGATTTGAATGTTGCTCTAATTTGTCCATTTTTTTAGCTATCTGTTTTCCAGTCTGGGGACTCTAATGCACAGTTCTCTCATTCTGCTAGGTTCCCGCAGTGCCAAAGGGCTGTTAACAATGTTCCCTCTAATCTTTTCCATCCATATGTGGATTTTTCCATCCAAGGTCAGAATACGTTTTTATCTGCCTTGAGGCATGTCCTGATGTTCATCACCAGGAGAAACAAAAAATCTAGCTGTGGGCACTCTGCTCATCAGCTGGGTGGCATTTGATTCTTTCCTGAACAGCTGCACATAGGCACAGCTTACAGGGAATGCAGGCTGATAATACTTGAAAACTGAGTTCAGCAGGAGTGTTAAATCTTGAATTGGTTCTGTTATCTCTTTTCCAGCTTGCGCACTATTCTTGTATGCTTAACGTGAATTGCTAAAAAAAAAAAAAAAAAAAAAAAAAGAGTTGAGGTTGCACTTGTGAGCTCTACTCTGTTATGATGCCCCAGATTACATATTTTATGCAGCATTTTATATGCTAGAATGTATAAAACAAAATAATGAAAGAGAACAGGACATTTGGAAACATGGAAGTTGCCAGAGCCCCATGTGTTAACTTCTGCAGGACCCTGGAGATATTTTTGTTGCATCAATGTAGCATGAATTATGCTGGGTTGTAATGGAGTTTATGGAATGAAACTGGTCTAGACCATTTTGAAGGAACTACAAAGTCATAAGAACATAAGAATGGCCATACTGGGTCAGACCAAAGGTCCATCCAGCCCAGTATCCCGTCTGCTGACAGTGGCCAATGCCAGGTGCCCCAGAGAAGGAGAACAGAAGACAAAGATCAAGTGATTTATCTCCTGCCCTTCTACTGAAGGCTAGGGCACCATACTTTACCCCTGGCTAATAGCCATTTATGGACCTAACCTGCAAAAATTTATCGAGCTCTTTTTTAAACCCTAATAGAGTCCTGGCCTTCACAGCCTCCTCCGGCAAGGAGTTCCACAGGTTGACTGTGCGCTGTGTGAAGAAAAATTTCCTTTTATTAGTTTTGAACCTACTACCCATCAATTTCATGTGGTGTCCCCTAGTTCTTGTATTATGGGAAAAGGTAAATAATTTTTCTATATTCACTTTCTCCACACCATTCATGATTTTATATACCTCTATCATATCGCCCCTCAATCGCCTCTTTTCCAAACTGAAAAGTCCCAGTCTCTCTAGCCTCTCCCCATATGGGACCCGTTCCAAACCCCTAATCATCTTAGTCGCCCTTTTCTGAACCTTTTCTAATGCCAATATATCTTTTTTGAGGTGAGGAGACCACATCTGCACGCAGTACTCAAGATGTGGGCGTACCATAGTTTTATATAGGGGAAGTATGATATCTTTTGTCTTATTATCTATCCCTTTTTTAACAATTCCTAACATCCTATTTGCTTTACTAATTGCTGCTGCACACTGCGTGGATGTCTTCAGAGAACTATCCACTATAACTCCAAGATCCCTTTCCTGATCTGTCGTAGCTAAATTTGACCCCATCAATGTTGTACGTGTAATTTGGGTTATTTTTTCCAATGTGCATTACCTTACACTTACCCACATTAAATTTCATTTGCCATTTTGCTGCCCAATCACTCAGTTTGCTGAGATCTTTTTGTAGTTCTTCACAGTCCCTTTTGGTTTTGACTGTCCTGAACAACTTAGTGTCATCTGCAAACTTTGCCACCTCACTGCTTACCTCATTTTCTAGATCATTGATGAACAAGTTGAACAGGATCGGTCCCAGGACTGACCCCTGGGGAACACCACTAGTTACCCCCCTCCATTGTGAAAATTTACCATTTATTCCAACCCTTTGTTTTCTGTCTTTTAACCAATTCCCGATCCATGAAAGGATCTCTCCTCCTATCCCATGACTGCTATTATTTGTTATGTGCTGAAAGACTCTCCTATTCCAGTTAGTTCAGTGAATGGGATTTGTATTTCTGCTGGTTTTATAGCTTTGTGCAGTAAGGCTAGCTATCTCTTCCTGTCTTCAAGTATATTCTGTTTTCATTTCATCTTTTTTCTGATGTAAATGTTTGGCCTAATATACTACCTTCTTACCAGAAAATCAGGAATGGAAAAGAATTCATATGTGCAGGTTGGCTGAGCTAACACTGCTGTTGAAAAGCTTACAGTTCTCCATATCCTGAACTTAATTGTTGCTTTAACACTTTTTCACATTTTGTGGGTTTGTACATGTGTTCCATTTCTCTTTTCCATCTTGTGACTAGTACAGTTACAGATCTCATGAAGCATAGAAATATTACAGCCAATGTAGATAGGAGCATTTTGTAGTGACTGCTGTAGAGTTTTGTTCCCTTTCACTGAAGTGAGGGGCATGTGTATTTTAAAGTAGGATTTTTGGGGATACGGAATGTCTAGGATGGAAACCAAGTGTGACGTGATTTTCACATCATGGAGGGGCACTTGATCTCAGCCATAATAAAACTATATGTTGTATCATTTTCTCACACTTCCATACAGTAGTATTTTCCAGGATGTAATGTTCAATAAAATATAGGGAAACTGTTTTTTAAAAATATGTTAACAGTTTGTAATGAGGTGCTCTTAAATTATTTATGTAGACTGTTTCCCGTGATTTATCTGTCACAAGTAGAAAAACTTGAATATATAGATAAGTGTATAACCCACAAATTCCCACCAGAGAGTTGGAAATGCACAATATGTTCGAAGTGCTGGATTTTACATTTCAATGTGAATTGGTTTTCTAAAAAAGGAAAAAATCGCACAAAGCAACAATTCTCGATTAACTGTTTAGCGGAAGAGGCCCAGTTACTTCCTTTGTTCTCAGCACATGAAATATATTGTGCTTGTGAAGTGGGCTCTTGATATGATAGATTCATACTTGAGAGTGCAAATACTGGTATATTTGTTAGGGATCATACAATGCTACATTTTTATTTTCTTTAAGAATAGACATCTTACAAAAGCATGTGCTGCTAGTACACTTTTTGGAAGGGTGGGAGGATTCCAGGGGCAATAGCTTTGTTTTGCAGTCGGTTTCTAGCCTCTGGAAAACACAGGTTATTTCACCTTTTGATGATGCTGTACATGTTTACAGTTTCAATCAGAATCCAACCCTGACAGATACTGCATAAATCATGGTGATTTTTAGTTTTGACTCGGGCAACATCTGCACTTACCGGGAATGTTGATGTGTGCTATGCAATTTTAGGTATGCCAGTTGCATTCCTAAAATTGATTTTGCAGCCATCAACATTGGTCCCTGTCCTCACCGCAGAATGCTGACGGGAGCACTCCTCCGATTAGCATTCCTTAATCCTTGCATCTCCCAAGGAGTTAAGGGGTTGACTTTGACTCCAGAACAGGCCATTTCACACATGTGCAAAACAGCGCCTCAAAAGAGCAAACCTAAGCATTCGATCTTCGTTGGTATAGGTAGATGTAGACTCAGGTGTATAGATTCGCATCATCTTGTTCTCTGTCTTTTTTTCACGGTTTTGTAAAGGACTGTTTTGGGTTAAATTCTGGTCTGTTTCATCCCAAACAATATCCCACAGAGCTCTTGCTGAAGTCGTCAGATGGAATGGGCATATTTGGCGACAGAAATATAGAGTGAACCATAAGTAATAGGGGTCCTATTGATTAAAATAGCTTTGCACATGTGTTAACTGGGGGAGAAGATGTGCCCAAGCAGGGAAGCAACAGAGTGTAACCCAGGAGATCAGGTGCAATATAAAATTCACCAGAAGGAGCCTGGTTAGGTGGGTTATATGTATTCTGGTGGAGAGAGAAGAGTGTGCCGATGGCATGTAGAATTCCATGCAGTCCCTCACAGCTTGAATAACCTCCCCAACCATGAGAATACAATTCACCCGCACAACTGGGCTGTCAGTGATAGGCCTCCCCGTGCTATGTAGTTGTGCTATGGAGTACACTCGTTCTGACGCATTTTGGGACGAGCAAGGGTTAGGTTTAACACTATATTCTCTCATAGCAATGTGTTTATCCATTGCATTTGTACTTTACAAATAACATTTTGAGCTAGTCCTTACACCATTAAAAATGTCTGAAAGCATTGGCATTGTTTCAGCCTTATGCATAGCTGTTACCTTGCAATCCAAACAAGCAATGGGTTTTTGTGACCTGCTTTATAACCCTAGGTGCCGCACATGCTGTGTTCTGTGTCTCACAGCCTGCAGATTAGAGTGACATATCCTGAGTGAATGCATCCCCTGATTCTGTGCTCTTGCTCCATCAGCCTGCCTGGAACACAGAAGCCCTACTTTAATCACTATCATCCAGTTGTTATATGCAGGAGTGACCCCAACACATGCTCAGCGCTGAATGTCCCCAGATCTGTCAGCCTGGAAGTGTCTAGTCCTCTCTTGGATTTTTAGATCAGAGAAATAATGAGGTTTATTTGATCCAATAATGATACAAAATGCACAGCTCATCACTTTAATTCATATGCTGCACTGGCGTGGCTTAGATTTAAAGTACAGTCTTCCCCCGCCTTATGAGGGTAATTTGTTCCTGAAAAACCCCTCTTAGGGCAAATTTTCATAAGCTGAAAACGTAATTACCATTAGTTTCAATGGGAAAAAAATTTATGCATTCCTGAGCCCCAAAATTTACACCCATTTATGCTAAAACAACTCCAAATCCCATGAACTTCGGTGCAAGGGGGTAGGCAGGGCAGGGCAGGGCAGAGCAGGGCCTGAGCGCAGCTTAGGTTAAGTGGGGAGGGGGCGCTGCCAGGGCCTGGCCACGTGGGGAGCTAGGCAGGCACAGGGGGCCCCCGGCTGGTGAGGGACGATGCCTCGCTTATGCGGGGTTGTGTGACGGGGAGGCCCCAGCGGTGGCAGCCAAGGCGGTAGCAGCAGGTGAGCCAGGCGCTAAATGGGAGGGAGCGCTGCAGACAGCAAGTGGCGCCTGAGGCACAGCTGTGCACGGTGGGCAGCAGCGGCCCCCTAGCCGCCCAGGGTGTGAGCGGCAGCAGCGGGGCCGGGATGGGCTGTGTGCCCAGCACCCACGTCTCTTAGAGAGGCATGATCTACTGCCGGGACTCGGATGAGTCTACCTCCCTGCACCAGACTGCCGCCCTCTTGCGGGGCACTGCTGTCCCTCTGCACAGCCTCTTCGTCAAGACCAACGCGGCCAACTCCATCCCCTCGGTGCTTGCCTACCAGAGCTGCCAGCCTCCAAATCGGTCCTTATAAATGCGAAGAAATGCCCTGTAAGCTGAAGTAGGGGTATTAACTGAAACTCCTTGTGAAGTCGAATTCTCATAACTCGAGTGGGCGTATCTCAGGGTATAACTGTAAAACAAGTTTATTAAGGAAAGAAGAAAGGAAGTGAGTTCACACGAGAAGAATGGAGTTAGAGAGGATTTCAAGCAAGTAAAAATGAAGAATTCTCTGGAAAAGACTAAAACTTAAGAAAACTACAGTATTGATTCAAGGAAAGGTTCTTGTCACAGTAACCATGCTAAAATAGTGCTTGTGGTGATGCTTGATTCAAATGAATTTAACTGGAAAATTAACGAGTTTTTGGGCCATCAGCTTATTTATTAAATTGCAGTAACTATAACTGGTTAACAAAAAATGAGTCATTGTTTGAACAGTATGGACAAAATTGTGTCTCCTAGTAAAAACGGAGGCCAATGTATTTTATAAGAAAGATTAGACAAAATCATGTCAAGGGATTGAGAGCAGTTAGCTTTAGTCAGCAGTATTTTCTCTTTTGAGGCATCTTCAAAATAGAGAAATAGCATATCCTTTAATTGCTTAAGTTGTTTGAGTGTAAATTTTTGCTGTGGTTGGGAAGCAATTTTAAAAGCCAATGGACTGTGGAACCATGGTTCCATCTCTGACCAAGTTTTATTATACATCTTTAATTCTATATTTTGTGTTGATAACTTCTCTAAGCAAGTTAAATGTTCATTTTAGGCTGGAAATGTCTTTGATTGATATTGCAATATGATATTTAAATGGTTAACTACTGATTTAATTAACTCTTTTTATATTTAAATACAGTATATTATTTAAGCTTGGTATAAGAAGTGTACAAAGAGAAACGTTATAAATACATTTTTTATCCCATTTCCCTTTTTGACAGGAGAATTAGATGACAGAGAGCAGGCAAAGCTGGAAGTAAAAGTATGGGATCCAGATAGTCCCCTTACTGATCGTCAGATTGACCAGTTTTTAGTTGTAGCACGGTAAGATTGAAATCCTCTAATCCCAGAAAAATACCTTTTCCTTCTATAAACCTCTAGACCACTTATTTCCCTATCTGACCTTCCACAACTTGTTTAACATTCTGTGTTTATCTTGCAGTTAGATAGGAGAAAACCATTAGAATGTAATATGATGCATATCTATTCCATAGCAAGTTATATAGGAAAGGAATATTTTTCGGAATTAATTCCAGACTTTAGATTTTTGTTGATATTGGTGGAGTTCAATGTAGGCCATAAGTCGCATCTTAAAAATTGAATGTTGATATTCTCTTTCAACTTCACTTTCCCCTCAGAATAAGTGAATTAGGATTTCAGCGCTATCTTTTCAGTCTTGTCACTGTAGTGCTTGAAATTACTGAACGTAACAAAGATTAAGATTACAGTTCAAGCAAATATAAACAAAATAAATGAAGAATTCATGACATTTGCATGTAAGTCCACAGTAACATGCACTGCAATTTCAGAAAATTTTGAAGTGTACAACAGTAATTCAGTACTATGCTCTATGTTTCGTTAGGGGAAAATGCTGGTTAGGTAATATAATAAATTAGCATGCCATTATGTAAATTTCTTAAGCTGTGCCTACACTACCCATCCCTTTCAGAAGGAGCATGTAAATTATGGTCATTCGAAAATGCACATGAGGCACTGATATAAATATTCATCACCACATTTGCGTAATGATGACCACCTGGCCTGTCAAAAGTGCTGATTTCAAAATAAAACCAGCTGTGTAGCTGGGATTCCTTCAAAGGGTGCCCTGTTTTTGGAAGCACTGTTCTTTTGGGAAGAAAGGTACTTTCAAAATCAGGGCACCTTTTCGAAGGAACCTTGTCTACACAGCTGGTTTTAGTTCAAAATCAGCACTTTCGACAAGCTGGGTGGCTTCCATTATGCAAATGTGGTGGTGAATATTCATTTCAGTACCTAATTTGCATTTGCAAACAGCCATAATTTACATGCACCTTCCGAAAGGGACGGGTAGTGTAGCCATGGCCTTAGAGTATGTCTGTGCTGAGGCTAGGAGTGTGCTTCTCAGACTGGATAGACAGGCACGTGGTAGCCCTGTTTGAACTGGGGTGTTAAAATAGCAGTGTGAATGTCGTGGCATAGGTGGCAGCACAGAATAGCCTCCAGAGTACAAACCCAGGTGATCTCGTGGTCAGGCTGAATTTTTGCATCCACAATGCTGTTTTTAGCATGCTTGTTCAAGCAGAGTTAGCAGACATCTTTCTGCCTGCCGTGGGAAGTTCTGTCCCAGCTGCAGTGTAGGCAGGTCCTTAGCCATGCTGAAGTTCAGGTATTGAAACATTTTTAGGTAGATTTTTAAAATCTTTTCTCTTTCAAAAACAGTGACAACCACAAACCATTAGTCTAATAAGGCCTCTTCCCTGTCCTGTAATAAATGCTTACAGTAAACCGTATTGCTCCAGCTACTGCAAAATAAGGAAGGTGATGCTAGTGTAAGCACACCAACCTGCCTTTTTACCTCTCAGTATACTATTTTCCATCTCTGCTCTGAAAGCAGAATGCAGCCCTACATCTTTGTCTCAGAACTTTTAATTTCTCTTCTGCCCAGTCCTTGTTCTTTCTTACCTTCTTCCTGGGCAACGTGTGTTTGGAGAAGGAAATTCAGAGGAGAAGGAAGGCAGAAAAGAGCTGTTTTCAATTCCACAGCCTGTGTCATACTTCCTGCTGAGCTCAGATGCTAGCTCATGCAGGATCAGGCGTCCTCTGATCAGTAAGTATATACACTTCCTTTGACACATCTCTCTTTCCTGTAGCACTTGCTCAGCAGCAATTGCACTTACTAGCAAGTAGATCTACTAGGAAACTGGAGAGATGGAAGTTTGAAACTGAATCCTTTCAGAAGAGCATGCTGCCTTATCTCCGCTGAGCAGACCCTTTTGGGGAAGCTAGAGATCTTGCATCTCAGCCAGGCTTGAGTCTCAGCAATTTTAGAAGAAACGACGAGAATTCCTGTGACACCTTATAGGCTGCATCTCACACAGCGGGTCTTTGCCCACAAAAGCTTATGCGCCAAAATATCTGTGCCACAGGACTTCTCATTTGTTTTTGTGGATACAGACTAACACAGCTACCCCTCTGATACTTGCCAGCTTTAGAAGAGCATGCTAGTATACTTCCCTGCCCCTCTTGCAGTTTTTGGGATGTTGTACAGAGATGCCAGGTCAGAATTTGACCCCATTCACTTAGGAGTGGTTACGTCCCTGCAAGGAAGTTTCCATTTGTGGTGGGAGTGTCTTTTGGAGATGCCTTTTTTTTCTCATCTCTCTATAGTCTTCTTAGGGTGTCCATTGGTGCAGTTTGAATGTCTTCTGGCAAGCAAGTTTGGGCTGCCTCCCACCCATGCAGCCAGGCAGTTTTGCAACTGGCAAAGGCTCCCCTCAAGTTTTTCACCCATCTAGGTTGCAAAGTCGGAGCTATACTGTGAAAAGTTATTGTAAGATAGTTCCTCTGTAAATCTCTGAAGACCCAATTCTCCTCATGTTCAAGCCTGTAACACTGAGGTGACTTTGGATTCTCTATTCTCTGTGACGTTTCTTGTAGTGGGGAGCAAATTTTGAGCTCCAGTGGTGTCAGATACATAGGAGCATTAAGAACCACCCTGAGCTGACTGGTGGGGTAGTGGTTATCACATTTGGTGACTGGTTTAACTGAAAAGTCTTCTCTGAGTTTGTAGAGACTTAACCAAGCTGCAGTCATTGGGAATCTTCTATCTCCATCGATCTCCCATTGTGAAATGGATTCCCCCTGGTTATGAGGGAGGTCTCTACTTTAGCATTCAGATGTTTGATCTTTGATTAGAAGAGATTTTCTTCTGATTTACTTTAGAAAATTATTTCTCCAGTCAAAAGAGAGTGGGTGGGGGACTGCTAACTATTAGCTGAAAATCAGCTTGAGTGTTTTCCCCACAGGAGAAGAGTACTTTCTCACCGACAATTTCCCACATTAGCTTCCTAAGGACACCTTACTCTGTCCTAAGTTGCACACAGCCATAGGCAGTAATATTCCCTATGCATTATCATAATCTAGAATCAGTGATATTCCGTTTTCAGATGCTGCAATTTTTAATTTTTCCTGTTTCTAATACGCTATATCAGAGGTTTTTAATTTGGGGCTCATGCATAACTTGCACATGCTATGCTAGTAAATGGGACAGAGATTCTAACTAGATCCTAGTGTAATCCACACTGCCCCATGTTGCCTACTTTACAGAGAAAGAATAAGTGTCCTCATTAGCCTAAGCTGAGAGCCAGCTGGCTTTTAGCTCAAACTGTGGAGGTGCCTGCACTAAGCTCCAGAAGTCCCAGGTTCGTGGTTGCCTTTGGGTAGTTACACTAGCAATACACGAGTGGGAGAATGGACAGGGGTTGAGAACCACAGGGGCAATTTATATGATCAGGACTACCCACTTTCACTTTGTGATATAGATCAGATTTCATCCCTTGCATATTAAGAATTCTAGATTTTTTTTTCTATACATTTGCCTTTTTGGTACATCCCAATTCCATAAATATATTTTGGGGTATAGCAAAACTGTGAGGCTACAAGAACTCCCAGGACGTGTGACTCTTTCTCCCTTCATCCAGCAAGGATCGCTGAGCCTTTCAAGAGGGACATTCTCTCAGCTGTATGACCAGCCCAGTCCAGTCATTTGCAGGCTTCTTTTTTCTCACCTTCAATTAAAAGAGGGGCCGGGAAGTTGGTTATTTTAATGGCTCTCTGCTTCAGCTCTGTTCTTCAATTCCTGTGAAATGAAAATTTCATACTTACCATTGCTTAGCCCAGTTTCTCATGAGTCAAGTTCACTTAACCTGTGTGTCAAAACAAAAAAGCAGTCCAGTAGCACTTTAACGACTAACAAAATAATTTTTTAGGCAATGAGCTTTCATGGGACAGACCCACTTCTTCAGATCATAGCCATACCAGAACAGATTCAATATTTCTGTTCTCATATGGTTATGGTCTGAAGAAGTGGGTCTGTCCCACGAAAGCTCATCACCTAGTAAATTATTTTGTTAGTCTTTAAAGTGCTACTGGACTGCTTTTTTGTTTTGATATCATATAGACTAGCACAGCTATCTCTCTGTTACTATTTAACCTGTGTGTGTTTTTCTTATGGCTTGATGTAGCCATTTAAAGTTAAAAAGGGGGAACAGGTATTCTATTTGCTTTCTTTCCTTCTGCATCCTTTCCACCTACCTCTGAATTTATCCTTACACACTTCTGCCTAAGGCAAGAAAGATTATTAGAAAAGAGAAAATGGATTTTTTCACCTACTAAGTGCAGATACAATCCTGATTATATGAATTTGGCTTATGATGGGAAATTGTGTTGTTTCATCAGCGGAGTGTTCCATTCATCATCTTCAAAAAAGAAATCCATATATTCATTAAAGTATAATGAAATAAAATATTTAAAATGTGTAGTTAAGTAGTGGTGGTAATTGCTGCTATTGAACACAGCCAGAACTCTGTTCTTGTTGGGTAGTTCAAATATACTCACTTGTATTGTATGTGGGTGTTCTGTTGAATGTAGCTCGTAAGAATACATATTAGTCCCAGGGTTTGTTGCTTAAATAAATGCCTGGTCACTACATTTAACATTGGGATACTTTGGAGTTACTGAGGGGCCAATTCAGTGCCCCCAAAACAAAAAGGTTTTGGGGGGAAAGGATGAGTAAGAGTCCCTAGTGACAACCACATGGTTTAGAAGTAAGATAAATGGATTTACTGCAGGTATCATAGGACAGGTGTGCACTGGCCACAGAACATCGAACACTGAACCCTTTGTCAGCCTTAAGTTGTAAGGAATGTCGATGGGAGGAGCAATCCCATTGACATTCTGCAGTGAGGACAGGGGCCAAAGTCGACGCCTGCAAAATCAATTTTAGGTGCGCAATTGACACACCTAAAATTGCATAGCAGCCGTTAACGTTCCGGGTAAGTGTAGATGTAGCCATAGACTATCAGTAACGCTGTTCCTTCTGCCCACCCACTGTGCCTGGCATTTACTCTGGTCTGTCTTTATACATTTAAACCACAGGAAGTCATCTTGGCTAAAGAATGACTCATTTGCATAGGTAGGCTGAATTTACATCTTCTTTGTGTACTTCCAGTACAGAATTTGACCCACTACATAGTTTAATTCCTTTCCTTCTTATTTGTAAATTCTGCTTCAGAAGTCCTTTCTTCCGTTTCACTGAAATATGTAAGAGGGTGGGGCTATATGATTCCATTTTTCAGGGTTTTACCCTCTTTGGAAGTGATTTAGATTTACGATGTGGCTCATGCTCGTTTTCCCAGCATCGTTGCAAGGCTACAAAGTGACATATATCAGATATTCTATATAACATTTTGTTTTTCATTGTTCCAAAGCCTCCAGTGCGTTCTTCTTCCTAGAAAAGAATAACAGTGGACAACTTTCCTTCTGTTCAGCAGTCATTCCCTTAATGCTTTAAAATTTTGGAGGTTGAAAAAAGTGTCAGGAAGTGGGAGTAATGAAGCAGAGTTCGGTACCTATAGTTACTTGCTTTAGAATTGACAAAAAAAATTAATCTTCTGGAACAGCAACATTTTATTATCAGTACATGCTGCATGTCACATTTTGCTCTATCCAGTAGTTGAAAATCTCTAGGGTCTTCCCAACTTTAGTTATAATTGTGCTGGTGGCATATGTCTGTGTGGTTTAAAAAAAAAAAGTGTTCTAAATCTTAAATAGATTTGAGAGTCTCTGGAATTAAGGAAAGGAGCATGGATCCTAGCCAAATGCTTATAGATTGGTTGTTTAAGGCAAAGATAAAAGTTGTTCTTGTGGAAATGGTGTATTGAAATAACAAGACAAACAAATGAACAAACACTTTGTTAATGACTGGGCACCATCTGGGAGGCTAAACCTCATACCTATGTCTAGATCCATTGGCCCAAAGTCTGGGCCTAGAGTCTGCTTCATACATTTATAAATATATCCGAAGAGCTGCTGTGAGCTCTAAGATGAACTTATGTAGGTTTGAAAGATGACGTTCTTTAACTGGGCTTGGCAGAATTAGTTATTTATTTTTATTTAATTGCAATAGGTAAATCAATGGGTTTTTTTTTTTAAGTTTTTAAAAATCCATTTAATGGTTCACAATTGTGCAAAAATATGAACTTTAAGCCTTTTTTCCCAATTTTTATCTATTTGAATTTTCAAAGTTACAGGAAATCATGGGCTCAGACAATAATTAAATGACAATAATGTTGAAAGTTAAGAATTAAAGCTTTATAACCATTAAAACACAAATTGTCAATATCTTATGTTAAAATATGTAAAATAAATATCCTCAAATCAAACTCTTAATACATTCTGAGGTGGCATTTTTCTTACTTAGCCTATCTGTAAATCCTGGTTATCAATAGAAATATTTATTATCTGTTTGGGTGTGTACAGTGAAATCAACATTTACCAATAAAAATATATAATCATTCCAAACCCCATTTTAACTAAACCTATCAAGATTATTGTAGAAGAGTGAAGTTAATGACTGAAAAGCTGTGTCTACACATGCACGCTACTTCGAAGTAGCGGCACTAACTTCGAAATAGCGCCCGTTGCGGCTACACACGTCGGGCGCTATTTCGAAGTTAACTTCGACGCTAGGCGGCGAGACGTCGAAGTCGCTAACCTCATGAGGGGATCGGAATAGCGCCCTACTTCGACGTTGAACGTCGAAGTAGGGACCGTGTAGACGATCCGCGTCCCGCAACGTTGAAATTGCCGGGTCCTCCATGGTGGCCATCAGCTGGGGGGTTGAGAGATGCTCTCTCTCCAGCCCCTGCGGGGCTCTATGGTCACCGTGTGCAGCAGCCCTTAGCCCAGGGCTTCTGGCTGCTGCTGCGGCAGCTGGGGATCCATGCTGCATGCACAGGGTCTGCAACCAGTTGTCGGCTCTGTGGATCTTGTGCTGTTTAGTGCAAGTGTGTCTGGGAGGGGCCCTTTAAGGGAGCGGCTTGCTGTTGAGTCCGCCCTGTGACCCTGTCTGCAGCTGTGCCTGGCACCCTTATTTCGATGTGTGCTACTTTGGCGTGTAGACGTACCCTTGCAGCGTCTATTTCGATCTGGTGCCGCGCAACGTCGAAGTTGAACATCGACGTTGCCAGCCCTGGAGGACGTGTAGACGTTATTCATCGTTGCTACATTGAAATAAGCTATTTCGATGTTGGCTTCACGTGTAGACGTAGCCAAAGAGAGTCAGGGAAAAAATCGGGCACTCTGAGAATTATAAACTCAGAAGAGAGCAGGTCATGAACACCACCTCACCTGGACTGATGAGATTAAAATTCCTGAGGTGGAAGGGGGATCAACAGTTATATTAGTCTGAGATCCAGAACTTGCTATGTACAAGTCTCTTCCCCATGTCATATTTTTATGAGGTTTAATTGATCCACATTTCTTCTCCTGCTTTACCTTCTCTCAGGGTAATTTCATCCATAAGCACAAGATATCTCTATCCTACCTCCTTCTCTTCAAAGTAGAATCTTAGCCTGTCTCTTGGACATCCCCTCACAAATACCAAGCTGTCAACATAATAAAACAGAGCTCCCCACATCCATTCTCCCGTCTCTGCTCTCTATCACTGTAGATAACACCACCATTCTACCTAATGCTCAGGTGCATGATCTAGGTTTCATCTTTGGTTATGTCTGCACTACAAAATAAAGCTGCATTTATTGAGGTGGACTTCTTACCACTAGACTTTATAAAGTTGAAGATGTGTCCACAAATGTCCAGAAAGTTGACATAACGTGTCTCCATTGCCTTAGCTAGGTTCAATTGCATCAGCAATGCATTTTGGGCCTGCAGTCTGGGTTTTTGTGCCATTGTATTATGGGAAAAAGTGCACCACAAGTGCTTGTGGGTGTCTGATGTCATCATCCCAGAGTGCAATGCACCCTTCCCCCCATTGGAAAACAAACGGCCCAAGGAATTTCACACCATTTTTTGGGCCAAAGCCTGCCCCGGCTCACAACACTTGCATGGATTCTGAACAGCTTAGATCTCTTGCACAGTGTGCTATCGTCGCTTCTGAAAGTGACATGAAGTATTTTATTAGAGAAAGCCAGTTGGAGGATGCAGTGCATGCAAATGATACTGAAGGATAGGAGACCAGGAATGCAGAGCTGCTGGCTGCCCTGAATGCACTGCAGTGGCTGTAGAACTTCCACCTGCGCAAGGCCACTTCCATGGAACTTGTGATTTGCTGTTCCCCACCCTGAAGTGCCAAAATGAGACCTGATTTGACAGCTCACAAGAGAGTGGTAATTGCTCTGTGGAAGTTTGCAGTGCCTGACAGTGGGAAATCAATTCAGGGTGGGCAGATCTACAGGGGAGTCTTCAGTGATTCGGGTAGCCAAGGCAATCAGTGCCTGTATGCCATAGAAGACCGTGACTCCGAGGAATTTGCAGGACATAGTGGATGGTTTTGCTGCCATGGAGTTTCCTAACTGTGGTAGAGCTGTAGATGGAACACACATCCCCATCCTGGCCCTGGACCACCTGGCCTCAGAGTATGTAAACTGCAAGAGGTACTTCTCTATGGTGTTGCAGGGGCTGGGTGATCACAAAGTTAGTTTCATTGGCATCTGTGTGAGATGATTGGGAAAGGTGCATGATGCACACATCTTTAGAAATTCACATCTGTACAGAAAAGCTCCAGGATGGGACTTTCTTCCCAGACCAGAAAATCAAGATTGGTGACATGGAGATGCCCATATAGTGGTACTGGGTGAACCTGCTTACCCTTTACTCCCTTGGCTTATGAAGCCATACACAGGCATCCTGGACTGCAGCAAGGAGAGGTTCAACTACAGGCTGGGCAAGTGCAGAAAGGCAGTGGAATATGCCTTTTGCCAGTTAAAAGTAGATGCGGTGCCTTTTGACCCATTTTGACCTTTGCAAAGCCACCATCTCCCCCATGGTTGCAGCGTGCTGTATTCCCTGTAACGTTTGCGAATCAAAGGGGGAAAATTTTGTGCCAGCCAGGGTTGCAGAGGCAGATGCCATGGGCAGTGCTTATGCACAGCTGGACGCAAGGGCAATCAGCAATCCACATGCAAAAGCAATGAAAATCAAGAAGGCTTTGAAATATAGCTTTATGAGTGAGCAAACAGCCACATAAATTTGCTGTATTTAACTATTGTGATGCTATCTTCAACCCACACAATGATGTGTACTTGGCCTTTAGGAAAGCACCTCCAACTGCACCCCACCCCATGTGAACCCATAAATGACACTGGTTTTCACAAAACATTCTTTTTATTTAGGGGTGGGGAGGGTTAAGGGGTAGGGAAAAGAGGGGAATCTTGGAGTCATATGTCATGGAATGTGAGCCCTTTGCAGTGTGGAGAGGTCCTGGGAGTGGAGCGTGAGACTGTCCTTGTCCCCTTGGCCCCCACATTCAGGCCCCCAATGAGTGGGGGTTCAGCAACATCAAGGGGAGGTCAGGAAAGAAGATGAGGCGGTGGTATAACTAAGAGTTCTATTGTGGTTGACCCTCTGCGGTTCCAGCATGGACCACAGGATGCTGGTTTGCTCCTTGACAGCCATCGGGAGCTTTGCAGAGTCCTTGGTCCAGCACTGGATCACGCTTTGCTGCAACTGCGGGATCCACTTTCTGTGAGCAGCAGCTTGTGCTCGCTCCCTCTGTGCCTTTTGAGGCTGCTGCAGGGTGAGGTCCTGTTTTGATTTTTTTCATGTGGCCTGTCACACCACCTTGTCTCCCCCACTTACGCTGCCTGCTAAAGACAGTCAAAGTAGAAATTTAGATGGAATTTTTTTTAAATGTGACACAATCCTCTGACCCATACATGGAATGGGTCCCTGTTAGAGAATCACTGCAACTTGTTTTCCCAAGTCCACTTTTGACTTCTTAAGGATGACAATGAATCAACCTCACTACAACAGAAGGTATTATTTTTCTAGACCATGTCATTGCAGACATGGTAAGATCCTGGCGGCTAAGGGAAGGCAAGAGGGGTTTGAAACAAAGCCCTGTAAAATGTAAAGCTTGGGAAAACAAAACTTTCTCTGTGGCCCCTCTTAAATGCTGTGAAGGGAAGAAGCCATTTAAAGCAGGGAAAGCCCACACTGGACATGCTGCTGTTCAGGAGCAGACTCCACATTGCCCAGCAACCACATGGTGGGGGGAGGGGTCGAGCCTGTCAGCCACAGGGCAGACTGGGGGGAAGGGTCAGCCCTGTAAAATGTAAAGCACAGAATAAAACTTTCTCCGCGGCTCCTCATAAATCCTTCATAGCCATGTGGTTGTGAGGGGGAGTGGCAGGGGTGGGGAGCCCTCTAGCAGCATGGTGGGAGGAGAGAGGGCGAGGAGAGCCCACCAGCTGCGTGGATTTGGGAGACGGAGAACCTGCTAGCCATGTGTTGTGGCAAGGTAGTCCAGGGAAATTTAAGTGGTCAGGGAGCACTGTGATAATGTTAAGGGGACAAACTTTAATGAAACTGCCCATGCTGCTTCCAGGTTGCAAAAAAGAGACATCAGCCCCCAAAGAATAACAGAGAGTGAAAAAGAAAATATGCTCATACTGTGTGAATGCAGGGCAGGAAAATTTGCCAGAGTGCTGTATAGTGCCATAATAGATTACTTACTGGCATGGCAAGGTATGTTATCATAGAAGCTGAAATAAATCAGGCCTCCCCAAAAACCTCATGCGAAAAATAAAACTACCTGGTTGAGATCTTTATGGACAGGTAAAAGCAGCCAGAACGGACATCTGTCGGGCGTTCTGGGGTACGGGATACCTCTGGAGGCCAATAAAATTGATTTAAAATAATGCTGTGTCCACACTAACATTAATTCCATCTTTTAAATTTGAACTTGGTGTTATAACACCTCAGAGGGGTGGGGCAAGAAAGTCAGCCTTAGCACCCCTTAAAATTAACCTAATGGTATTTGCAGTGAAGACAGTCACATTGTAAAATTGAGAGAAGTGCCATAAAATTGACTTTATGCTCTAGTGTAGACAGAACCATTGACTCAGACCTCTGTGTGCCCTCAGCGCCAAGATATGTTTGAGTCTTACTGAAGTTGTGTGCGCTGGGTAACTGGGTCAGTTCAAGGATATTAGAAGGAGAGGGTGGGTGAAGTAATATCTTTTAGTGGATCATGTTTAGAGTTCTGTGTGCCTTGGAAGCTTGTGTCTCTCACGAATAGATGTGATCAGAGGTCAGCAACCTGCAACTCCAGACCTGCGTGTGGCCTTTGAAGGAGTCACTTGCGGCTCTGAGCGTTGCCTCCTCTTGCAGTTCCACAGGCTGCCGCCTCTTAAACAGAAAAACTAAATTCAGTTGCCTGCCATTAAACAAACTGAATTTAGTTTGTTTTTTTTTTAAATTAATTAATTAATTTATTTATTTAAGTGGAGGCAGCTGGAGATGCTCAGCAGGGAACCCTGGAAGAGAAAGCTGGCAGGGAAGGGAGCTGCCCCTCATGAGGGAAGTCTCAGCCAGCGGAACCGTGGGGAGGAGCTGCCAAGATTGTCTCAGCCGGAGCTGCACACTCTGAGCCGAGTTTCTTGTGGGTGGGTGGCAGGAGACTCAGAGGGTTTAGCTGGAGGGTTGTGGGGTCGGGGCCCAGAGTGATTAAGCCTGGGGATTAGGTGGTGGGTTTACAGGATGGGGGGGAGGGATGCAGAGTGGATTTGGGGGCTGAGGCAGGTAAAGCCTGGAGCTGGTGGTAACTTAACTTTCTAACTGGTACAAATCATTATGTGAGCAGTGGTCTTAAAATAGGGGTAAAAAATACGGCTTGACGTACTTGTTAAGGACTGTCTCCTTTCACATGCATTGTGGCTCTTGAAGAATTGATTTTGTAATTGAATTGAAAAAATGGCTCTTCCCACTATTTTGATTGCAGACCCCTGAACACGGTCCAATAAAAGCTATATCTCAGTCACTTTGTCACTCTTACATCCTGGGATTGACATGGGTACAACTACAGTGAATGCAGCAGTGGAAGATGATAAATGTAGTTGTCTGAAATGGAAACTTCAACAACAGGAAGCAAACACTTAACATGACATCTACTTCCTGAGAATATGCAAGAAATAATACATCATTCTTTGAGGTCTCATCATCTAATAGTGACTTCAGAGAAATTAAGGAACCACTTATTGCATCTCACATACTTCGGAAGGGACCACCTCAAACAGGAAATCATCATATGCCTCCACCTACCAATGGAAAAAAAATCTCCCCTGTCCTCCAAAAGCTACCTGGAAATCATCCAAGAAATTTTAAAACAGTTATCTAAAACAGCAGTCATCTAGCACAAAAAACAACTAAAACTACTCCACACTTACAGAACACCACCTCCAGGAGAAACTACAGCTCCAAAACACTCTACATGACACCTGAGCCTCATCAGTTTGTCAAGACTACCCCCCACACTGGAGCTGAATTATGTGTATTCTTTACAGACTGAACTCCTGTCCCACTGTGGAACCTGATACCATACTAACATTGAGAAGTAGAATTTTTTCCACCATCTCCATTTCAAATAATTGGTTGAGAAATAATGCAGATTTAATGTTAAATAATGAATAATTAAGTCATCAGTTATTTGATGATACATCTTGAAGTCCAATATTTCATGGCCTGGTCATGTTAGAAATATTTTTGCAGACTGGTAGTTTGAAGAACTACAGGTTGAACCTCTCTAGTTCAGTACCACGAGGACCTGACTGGTGCTGAACAGAGAATTTGCCTGATGATGGGAAGTCAGTATTTTCTAGTACATTGCCCACATTTTCACTGCTTCCTGGGCTCTTAGAAGACATTTAGGGGTGAATTATAACTAAATACCAGCACAGAACACTGCGAGCCAGGACTGGTGGCTGGAAGCAGACTTTGAGACCTTGGGAACCTTGACCACACCCATGATAAGTGGTTCTCTGGCTAACTAAAATCATGTTGGATTCTGAATGTCATCAGGCCAGAGTGACAGACTAGAGAAGTTCAACCTGTAGTCCTCAATCAATAATCAGAAAGAAAATGTTTTTTACTCCCTGCAGTTCTGTGAGTAAACTTTCTCTAGCTCTGGACTTTTTTTTTTTTTTAAGTTTTGCTGAGTTTTCTCTAACTTTATTACATAAAATAAAATTAAATTAAATCTTTTGAATAGCAGAAATATGCCTAAATCTTAGACTGTGACATCATCATGCCTTAAACAGTTTCTTGTCTTTCTGCTACAATCTTTTTAAGTGTCGTAAGAGAATGCCTTCTCAGTTCAGAATGTGTCAAATAAGCAAAGCAAAGCAAAAAAAAAAAATCATAATGAAAGTTTTGCTGATCCTTTGGTCCAGCACTGAAGGCTCTCAGACCTATTCAGCAAAATATGGTATTTGTATAAAGTGTTATCCCAGCCACCCCTCTCTTTATGGGAAAGGGGGGGGGGGTACCACTGATATATATTATCCAGTCAGGTGCAGTTACCCTATATTTAATGCTAAAATCACCAAACACTTCAATTTTCTGAGCAGGTAATCTACTTTATTGGTTTTCCTTACTGAGGCTTTCTGTATAGTGTTTTTCTTTCACAGTTTCTTTGTTGTTTTGATATTTCGTATTGGGCATAGTGCTATTAAATGCTACATTTATAGTTCCCTTGAAGTCATCAAATTTAATGGAGTGTCTCTGAAACAAGTGACCATTTAAAAACATAGGGATGTATTTGTTTTGATTTCATGGGCTGACCAGAGAGGCAAGCTTTTGAAACACAAGCCAAGAGCAAGTGGAAATCATTGTAACGCTGCAAGCCAACACAAGGATATGGCATTATCACAGTGTACTTACAGCTATTCAGACTATTTTATGGGTGTGCTCTGAGTAAGGACACTATTAGAATTACTCTGCCTATCACTGGAGTTCTGCTTTCCTTGGGTTCATGTGAGCTGTTTGGTCGCACAGCAAACATTACAAAGTAATTTAAAATGGACAAGAAGAAAGTACATTTAATTGAAACTAAAAGGGAAAATTAGGTAAACGCCAACCTAAGTCCCCTCTAAGCTGCATGGCCGCACAACGGGCCTGTTAAAGGCAGTGCAGCCACAGGGGCTTGGCCTCAAGTTTAGGTGCACAAGGTTGTGGCTGGGGAGATGCCTTTCCTCCAACCCTGGAGCTGCCGCAGCTGGGGAGAGGCGGGAGGGACATTGGTCCTCAGCCCAGGTGATGCTGCATAGAGGGAGGGCTGGGGGGAGTGGTCCCTGTAAGCTGAGCACTTGGGCAGCCACCAAGGAGAGATTCAGGTGCTGCCCAGCTAATTAGCAAAGCGCCCGCAGCGGGCAGCATGTGTTCCTATTGGTGGTACATAGTCACACATGCCTTGGTGCCCAGTTTATTCTGCCCCGAATGGAAAAATTTAGAGGGAACGTGGGCAGTGGTCCCAGTAAGCTGGGGGCTTGAGAACGTCCAGGAGAGATTGAAGTGCCGCCCAGCTGATTTAGCACAGCTCCCACAGCCGGCAGTATGTGTTGCCACAGCACCGCTATATGTATCTCGGTGCACATAACAAAATTTGTGCTGCATGTGGATGGAGACAGCTAGAGGGATGCCTGGCTGGGGAAGTCCTTTCTCCCTGCTGCAACCCCAGGGCAGCCTGAGCCTTGAACTCTTCCTCCCTGGCACCACCCACACTCTAAACCCCTCATCCCCTGCCCCACCGCAGGAGCCCCTCCTTACCCCAATCTTCTGCCCCAGCCCTGAGTCACCTCGTGCATTACAAAACCTTTAGCTCTGCCCCCACTGCTCATCACCTTCATAATTGGTGGATGCACCAAAATTCATTCTGTACATGGATGTAAAAATTGAAGGGGATGTTGAACATGACAGCTGGAAGTTGCCATGGAAACTTGGGTTGTCTTGATTAGTTTAAAGAAAAGTAGGAATTTCAACATATGCTGCTGGCCCAGACCTGGAAGATAGCTTCTACAGTGCCCTTTAAAGCCTTGCTGTGTAATGTTAGTTCAGGACTGATGAAAAAGAAGAGTGCTACATGCTTAAAAAGCACCACTACTTATACATGGGCTTGGTATTTACTGTAGCCCTAGTATTTAAATAAAAACATACCTTTTCTTCTTGTTTTACATATGTGACTCCACAGTTAATAATACCATAGGCCAGTGGTGAATTCCAGAATGGATTTCAGCAGCATCTAACAATGCTACTGCCATTGCTATACCTTGTTTTTTCTTTCTGTTGCAGCAAGGTAAAGAAATATTGGGTCATGCTTGTTAGTATATGCATTATAGAATTGATTTCATGTTTTTTGGTGTTACATGCACTTTTTGATAGTGTTAGAAAAGTACAGGCAAACTCATAAAATGGAACCTGTATGAATTTTATGTTCACTGTATCTGCATTTTTAATGGAAAATACAAAAATTATATGGCACCACTGAACTGCAAGGAGTCATTAGCTAAGCACTTGAACCTGGAGTTTGTTAAAATTGCTAAATTAGTTTTTGACAGCAGTCACCTTTTCTGCAACCTCAGTAAGAATTGATTGGGAGTTGAAAAAGCAAGGAAACCAATCTGTTCTTTTCCAGACTGTGATTAAAAATGAGAAGGAAGGAGGTGATCTACTAGTTTTAAAAGTCTGAAGGACAGCCCAGATGACTTAAGACTGTCTCATTTTCAAACAACTCAGGCAAATAGGAACTTGAGCTCCAATCACTTTCACGTAGGAATATTTGAAATTTTTCCCAGGCTGATCTGAAATATTTAGTTCAGTTTGCTGACTACAGTTAATCTCTATTTTTTTCCTTTAATAATGTGTTTAGTTATAAATGTGACGCGTGATTTACTAAGAGAGACTTGTGTACTCACAATATTTAATGTTATTTTGTTTAATAAAAAGAAAACTGTGTACATTATTGTGGGTTTTAAATTTGTTACCATCGAAATGCAGCTTGACACACATTAGCCGTGTCTACACGTGCACGCTACTTCAAAGTAGCGGCACTAACTTCGAAATAGCGCCCGTCACGGCTACACGCGTCGGGCGCTATTTCGAAGTTAACTTCGACGTTAGGCGAGACGTCGAAGTCGCTATCCTCATCAGGAGGGACCGTGTAGTCATTGCGCGTCCCGCAACTTCGAAATAGCGGCCATCAGCTGAGGGGTTGAGAGACCCTCTCTCTCCAGCCCCTGCGGGGCTCTATGGTCACCGTGTGCAGCAGCCCTTAGCCCAGGGCTTCTGGCTGCTGCTGCGGCAGCTGGGGATCCATGCTGCATGCACAGGGTCTGCAACCAGTTGTCGGCTCTGTGTATCTTGTGTTGTTTAGTGCAACTGTGTCTGGGAGGGGCCCTTTAAGGGAGTGGCTTGCTGTTGAGTCCGCCCTGTGACCCTGTGTGCAGCTTGCCTGGCACCCTTATTTCGATGTGTGCTACTTTGGTGTGTAGACGTTCCCTCGCAGCGCCTATTTCGATGTGGTGCTGCGCAACGTCGAAGTTGAACATCGACGTTGCCAGCCCTGGAGGACGTGTAGACGTTATTCATTGAAATAGCCTATTTCGATGTTGCTACATCGAAATAAGCTACTTCGATGTAGGCTTCACGTGTAGACGTAGCCATTATGTGCATAAAAACAAAAAGCAGTCAAGTAGCACTTTAAAGACTAGCAAAATAGTTTATTACGTGAGTTTTCGTGGGAGAGACCCACTTCTTCAGACCATACATAAAGTTAACTATCCAATAAACAGGCAATGTATTGTCTTACGGATGAAAACATACAATTCATAAGAATATGAAAATATTAACATATGTAATTGCTTAAATAATGTACATAGTTATAGTGTATCTTCCTAGGTAGCAAGATATATCAAATCTAGTGTAAAGACTATTCAGTTGTGAATTTGCATGTTCTTTGTTTAGTGCTTGCTTATGTCCATTCTATGCTAGTTACGTGTGTGTGTCACCTGGAGAGTTACCAGAGGTTTTTTCCTTAGGAGTATCCTTAGGACCAGCTCTAGCACCCTCTGGACCCAGCCCAACAGCCTCTCAGTTCTTTCTTGTGCCCTGTGATGGTTGTGGGGAATAATCCTTCTTGCTCTTGAACGGGTTCTTTTCCAGTGGAGTAGAGTTTTCTGTACATTTTTATTCGGTATTTATTTATTTATATAATATCCTGTATATTGTATAAGTATTGCAATTACTGTATATAGCTCTTGCATGCATTTGTCCTTGTTGTCGAGGGGCATTCACCCCAGGGGCTGGGCATGTCCCAGTTCCTGGGCTTCAACCTACATACCTCCTGTGTCAAGCTTATGCCACTGAGAGACGTGTGCTCTAGTTGTCTAAAGTGCCTCAGGGAAACTCACATTACAGAGAAGTGAAAGGCTGGCAGGAACTTCAGACCACACCTTCAAAACAACGAGGACGTTAGTCTGAAGGTCTTACTCATGGAGCAGCCCTTCGACCAGTCTTGGAGCTGAGCTACTCCGAATTAGCACTGAGCACTTCAGCTTCACTGCAAAGCGTTCCACTGGCATTGTGCTCTTCTCGTCACCATTTTCCGTCACTGGTTCTGAGGAACAGGCATAAGAATAATCACACTGAGAGAGAACAATCTTCAGTTCCTAAGAGGGGCAAGTTGGCAGTGACCGTCATAGTGAGACCTGTGTTGATATACCTGTCTTCACCAGAGCTACTGCTGGCTCTGATGACCCTGGCTAGAGTACTGAGTCTTGTCTGGCATAAAATGGAAGATCTTGGTATAAGCTGAAGAATGGCAGATGTAATTTTCTCAGCCCTTTCATTACCATCTTCTTCCCTTCCTGTGGCCTCTCCAGCCCTACTGAGGGGCATGGTGGCTGAGGATAAAATCAGAGAGGCAGTGAGGTTTTAGAAGCAATCTTCCTTTCTGCCCTCCCAGGTGATCCTGTTATGCCCTCCTTGTCACTACATCTTCCTCAAGAAGGGAAGTTCTTGCTCAGCACCGTTAATACAGAGTTAAGAGCGTCAGACCCTATCAGAGCATCAAATGCATTATACTTAAATCTGTAAAAAAACAGAAAATGGGGAGTTAAGGTAACCACCAGCCCTGTTCTTCAACCATGACTCTCTTTTGTTGATGCCCTGTTCTCTGTTGTATTGTGATGTTACCAGTCCTTGACCCTCATGCTAAAGATTTCTTTTGGAATATCAGACGCACTTACCTTTACCTACAAAATAAAGCAGCAGAAATGTAGCGCTTTAGAGACTAACAAAATGATTTATTTGGTGATGAGCTTTCATGGGACAGACCCACTCCACCTAGTTTCGTGTTGTCATGCATGTTTACATTCTGCATATGTAAATAATGCTGAAAGCTTCTATTAGCAAAGCAAAAAGGGACATTCAGTTTATTACCTAAAATCTTGGGAGATGGAGCGGGGAGGTAGCAGGTTTTAAGATGATGCCTATCTAATGGAAGTATTAAGCAGATATTACTAAAGTGGATGAAATATTAATAATTTTCTTTTGCATCTTACATGTGAGATTCCTGTAAAGCCATCTGAGTAGCACTTTGACATTTCTTCTTCTGGTATTTGCTTTACTTGTCAAATGCTGTTTAGAGTTTAATTAAAAAAAGAAAGTAATTAAAAATCCAAGCTAACCAGGATCTTTGAGTTGACAGTAATGAGGCAATCAGCACATTGGAACAGTTGTGGATTTTTGTCTGATTACACTTAAAATTATCTTTTAGTTCTCATATTATAAAAATGGTGAAATGTTTTTGTACTCAGTACATTGAAACAGAAAGCGTGACTTTTTAAACAGTTGCTGACTTTATTAAAAGTCTGAAAAGTGTTTAAAATCTTAATTTCAGAGCTATAGCATGTCTTTTATTTTGCAAGTGCTATTTAATTTATATGCTAAAATCATCTTTTAATAATAGAATATATAAATGTGTAAATTTAATTAATCCATCTTTTTTCTTTTTCTTTCTAGTGCGGTTGGCACATTTGCTCGAGCTTTGGACTGTAGTAGTTCTGTCAGGCAACCTAGTTTACACATGAGTGCAGCTGCTGCTTCCCGAGACATCACACTGGTAAGAGGTTTGCTAAAAATGCTCTAGTTGTGCTGTTTTGCAAATGTAGGAACTCAGCAAACCAAGTTGCTTCAGGTCTGCCTTCCAGTAGATAAGTGGTCAGAAGATACCTGTGACGATAATTATGCATGGTGTCTGCATGAATTAACTAAGACTCTGCTCTTGCTCACATTGAGGTTAGTAGTACAGAGCTGATTGACTTCAGTGGGAGCAAGATCAGACTCTAAAAGTGCACACTTACTCTGCTTGTTAATGGTAGATTTTATGGATTTTGCACTATCCAGTTACTTTGAAAAATTGAATCAGCGTTTGCATTTGATAAATATCAGTGAGCATCAGCAAAAATCAAGCTATGCGTTCTTATCATTGTGTACAAACCAAAACCAGTGAGAAATTTAAAAAAAAAAAGGCTTTACGCTAAATAGATCACCAAAACCATTGTGACATAAAGAGAGTTTTATTTATTTTATTTTTTTGTAATCACATTGACTCTCACTTTTAGTAAAAGAATTAAGGTGACTGTTTCATTTGATACTATTATTATTTCGTTGCTTAAAAAGGTTAATGCTTACTATGTGTTTCAGGAGGGGGGAGCAGGGGCAGGAACCCCTGGCCTTTAGTGTGGATCTGGATCGTGGCTCATCTGGATCCAGGGCTCAGGGCTTCCCTCCTTGGTATTCAGCCTGTGGCAGGGTAGAGGTTGCAGAGCCCTGAGCCTCACAGGCCAGATAAGGCAAGCCACAGTCTGAGCGGAGCCCGTGGGATAGAGACTGGGAGGCCGAGGAGCCAGGAAGGAGCTCCAGACTCTGCTGCCAGGGGAAGCAACGGCAGCCTGGACAGCCTGCCTGGAAGCTTCCTACCACTTCTCTGTGTGGCCAGAATTCTGACCAATCAGAGTGGTGGAGGGTAATGCTTGGGAGCAGGGGTGAGGCGGTACAGAACCATGTGCAGTTGGGAGTGCTGCAAATGTATGTGAACCCCCGTCATCCAGACCCTGCGCCCCCAGACAGCTGCTGAACCCCGCCTCCCACCCCTACCTTCACTCCCACCTCCTTCCTGCACCTACCCTCCCAGCCCCCTCCCTTCCAGTCCCCAAACCCTCCTGTACCCTTCCACTCACCTCAATTCACACACCTCCAGCCTGCTCCTGGACCCACTTCTGCCCAGACCCTCAGACATCTCCTGCACCCCTCCCGCTCAGATCCCCCACCTACAGCCTGCTCCTGCATCTTCCCTCTTGCCCAGACCTCCCCAGTTCCCACCTTGCTCCTGCACTCTCCATCCTGCCCAGACCTCATAGCTCTGGCCCTATACAGTTGGGACCACATCACTGAGGTGGGTTTCTTTGTTTTGTTTTTTGTTTTTTTGTTTATTCTGTGACTGATTTATCTACACATCAGTGTTCCTCGACCTGAAAAAGGTTCCTCACCCCTGAAATCGATTCAGTGTAACGTCCCTAAATATGATATTTCAAAAAGCCCTACTCCCTTAAAAATTATGATTTTAAATGGCTGAATCATCATTAGGCTCTTTAGGCCTCCTGGTGGTGCTCCTTGGGGGGCAGGGAAGAGGGTTGTGTGGCCTGGCACTGACCCCAGCATTATTGCTCTCGTGTGTCCGGGCTGCTGGCTGGCTTCCCTCTCCCTCTTCCAGTGCTGCGTCCAAGGGCTGAAGGGGAGGGGCTTGGAACAGGAGGAGGGGAAAGACACACTTACCCAGGACGCTGGTGGCAACATGTTGAGCCCTGGCCACTCTGTTCCTGGTGCAGGTGCCCCCCTCCCCCCCAGCGGTCACTCTGCAGTGTAACTGTGTCTCCTGTCAGCACCCTCCCTTTCCCTATTCGGAAAAACAATCCCATTCCTGGCACATCCCTGACCTTACTTTAAGTTAGGGTAAGAGGCAGCTGCATACCAAATTTGGTGGTCCTAGCTCTTACCAATTAGCAGGAGCACTTTCAACAAACACATTCACGGATAGACTCTCAGACAGTCAGATGCACAGACTGTCTAAAATATACATGTAGATGTGTCGTATAATAAAACACCAGAGGAGCTACCAAAGGCTTTATTGACATATTATTTGTTGGTTTCAGCGTGTCCACTTTTTTCACATTAATAACCCCTTCTCCTTTTCTCCTTGTCATAGTATGTGCTTGACATACTCTTTTCCATAATGTCGTTTCTGTCACATTCCATTGTTAATTGGTGAACGTGTGTTTTGAGAAGCACTTAAAGTTGATACATTCATTAACAAAGCTCATGGTGTATTTCATTAATACTTGGAAGTGACGTGATGTGGGTATATAATCCTTAATACATTGAACTGAATGTGTTTTAGTAGCAGTTAGTCATTGCGCTCCTCAAGTTTAATTAATAGGGATATTGCAGTGGCCTAAGCTCCCATATGTTTGCCAAATAAACGTTTAATGTTATGTCACTAGGTAGTGATTTAAAGAAGGTTTCTATAAACAAGAGCAAGGGTTATAACTTTAGGTGGATTGTATGGATGGGACACAGTGCAGCAGTCCTACCACATTGTGGGCAAGCCAGGGTTATCCTCACGCATCTTCAGATGCGCAGGATGGTAAAGAGGCGTGGCTGGGAACTACAGATCGATTAGACACCCTTTTAGAAGCCTGGAGAAAATTAAAAGGTTGACTGCTAGGATGTTGGAAGGGGAGGATACCTTAGAGCCAGAGGGATTACACACCATCACTGCAGGTATGAAATATGTGGTTGTGAGATACCAGTAAGTTCTGTTTTTTCAGAAGAAGATAGGAGACCCAAAAGGCTTTTTCATTGTTTTGTTTTTTGTCCCCCTTCAGCTTGGTAGCTCTTGTACAATGCCTAGCTAGGTGGTGATAGGTATTTTAATGAAACCTAAGCTGAGTAGACAGAATTGATCGGGTTGCATTTTACAGTGGAATTAGTTCCAAAACATCTTTTAATTTAATAAATCGGAAGATGAAAGATATTCTAAGACATTGTTTGGATGTGACAAAGCATAATGCATTTAAAATGTATATGTGAAGCATTTAACTTATGTGTTCAGGGTCTGGAGCACTTCACTGCAGTATTGGGTCCTGAGACTTTTATGGTACTAATAAATTTCAGTGGGACGATACTATTACCATCTTCCTTGGATCTCTCCCTTCCCCAGACCTCAGGTTCCTAATTGGAATGGTTGCATATACTAATTAGCTTCATCTGTAATGGATCCTAGCTTGGATATTTCTTTTTCTGGTTGCCAGATGGCTCCAGATCCTTGGAGAAAGCAGACAAAAACAGATGTGAACTTTTGATGGTCTCAGACTGCTATAGCCTCTTCAGTCTGCTTCTGCCTTAGTCAGTACCACTCACATTCCATGATGTACATGTGCAGTGCTTTTTTTTTTTTCTGTAAAAACAAAAAAAGAGTACGCAGCCAGCTCCCTGCCCCACTCAGAGTTCCTGCGGCAGTGGCTGCAAGGGGCTCCGTGCCCCAGGCAAGCCCCCGTCATAAGGCTGAGGGGAACCTCTGCCCCTGGGGCGCCCAACTCTAGGGCTGCTAGGGTTCCCTGACTGGGTCCCTGGGGCTGGAGCTGCTGGCGGAGCTCCATGCCTAGCCAGCTCCCACCCACAGGGCTGGCGGGGGTCCCCCCCCCCACACCACCCAGCTGGAGATCGAGGCTGGGGCTGCCAGGGTTCCAGTACAACATAGCAGCCCATACCAGCACAAAAAAAAAGCACTGTAGGTGTCTACCTGTGCAAGGAGTGAAGCTATAGAAAGCAACCAAAGGCATTACTCATGGACCCTGCCTCAGCATCCATTGATTACCTCAGAACAGCTGAGTGAAGAATGCAGTTATTTCTTCAGTTGCTTCGAAATACCATTATTGCCAATATACAGAAAACAAATTCGTGTGTTGGCAGCCAGGCCTAACCGTTTCCTGGAAACTACCATGAAAAGAACAAGTTCAGAATTGTTATTCACTCACTCAATTGTCACTCATCACTGAGAGGGATTCTGATTTAACAGCTGCTTGACAGAAATTCAGTCTGCTTTTCAGGACTGTTGAGATTTAAATCTGAGCCTTTAGTTATGCCTTCCACCATGTTACATACGCTGCTAGTTTCATTCTTTCAGATTGCTAGTTTTACTCTTTGTCAGGCTAAATATGGAGTAAATCAGTAGTTTAACTCCAAAATTCTTTACTTTAACCGATCAGATTACTGTGTGTCTGACTAAGCGTGTTGCTAATTTTATCCATTACAGTGACTTCTCAAGCCAGGGCAAATGTAAGTTCAGTGCGAAGTAATAAAGTACACTGTAGGAGACAGTGAATCAAAGGAACAAATAGTTGTTTGCAGATTAAATTAAGCAGATTTTGTCATCAGTAGTATATGAAGAGGCATCTTCTCGAGTCATACTGACAGCCAGGAAAATACCTCTACTGTTCATAAAAGGTAGCCAAGTATTAGGTATTTATATTGTAGTAGCCCCTGGAAATCTAAGATGAGATTGAAGTCCCATTGTAGTAGATGCTGTACAAACACATACTTGTTGGAGGGGAAACTGAGACACAGAGGAGTCAAATGATGTGTTCATGGTTAGACAGCAAGCCAGTGGCACAGTTGTGTATAGAACCTATGCCTTCTTTGTTCCAGTTCAGTGTTGTACTTTGATGTTAACTAATTAGAATATGACCATGCACATCATTGTTGCTACAGGTGTTCTTTATTCATCTTCCACATAACTTAGTAGTGATATCAGCATGCAATAATTTCTTGACAGCATCGGCATGAAGATTGCAGTTATTTATTCAGTTGCCTCTATATTCTTCTTTTATTAATAAAAGCCCTTGCAAAGCGTAGCGCATCCTTGCATGATTTTTCATTAACAAGGTTAGACACTAGCGACAAAATCTTCTCACACGCTGTTTGTTGAGATTGTAGTTATTTTAAAAAAAAAATGATTTCGTCACCTGTCTTAAAAAGTGAGACTGTTGGGCAGGGAGAAGTTTGCACCTCTAGTTTAGCATTATTATGTTTGTTCACTGAAAATAGAATTGTCAGATCCTCAGTGGATCTGTTGAAGAATGTGTGTAAATGTTAGACAATTCATTAAATATAGCATTTCCTTGATCATATAAAGTAAATTTCAGGCATCCTATCAGATAACTGTTATCAAGATAAAGTCTAAATTTATTGTAAATGAAGGCATGTTTCCCAGCATATAAAATATAGTACATTTTATTAGTTGTGCTCCTGGTTGATAACATTTTTTAACTCACCAGTTGTCTCTTTCTTGCTTGCTTTCTTAGTTCCATGCAATGGATACATTACATAAACACAACTATGATTTGAGCAGTGCTATTAGTGTTTTGGTACCACTTGGAGGACCTGTTCTATGTAGAGATGAAATGGAAGAGTGGTCAGCATCAGAAGCTAGTTTATTTGAGGAGGCTTTGGAGAAATATGGCAAAGACTTCAATGACATACGACAAGACTTTGTAAGTACAGGACTAATACACTTTTTTTCTTCCTCTGTATTTTAGCTATGACAGCTGTAATTGGTTTCCATTGATTTGGAAGATTAGCTGACGGAGGAGATGCTTTTGTAGTGCCAAATGAATAAACTATATTATCAAGATAAAAAAAAAATGAAGTCCTTCCTTGCTTTTCTTAGAAACAAAATTGTCCATGTCTGGGGCACCTTGTATTAAATGGTTTGATGTAAAAGGGAAGGTTTCATTTACACTGAATTCTAATGTAGTTTGACTGGGATTTTCTCAGGGTCCTATGAGGAAGTTTGGTGCCCAGATTCTGTTTAAATTCAGTGGCAGTTAAACAACTAAGTCCCTCACATGTGTTCAAAATCCCAGCCTTTCCTGTCATGTTTAACAGTAAGGGAAATTTTTAGGCAGAATTTCAATATGCACCTTGTCGAGCCATTCGGATGCATTAGACATTTGTTACTTGTGGAGGGTGAAGGAAATAACATATCGCTTCCGACTCTACTCTGTGTCTTCTGTGAGTGATTGCTTACTTCAATTCCAGTTCAGTGTGCGTGTGCTGCATGCACAATTGTCAGAATGTTTTTCCCCGAGTACAGGGGTGGGCAGTAATTTTTGATTGGAATCTACTCCAAGCAGTTGGAAAGTGGCCAAGGACCACACTCTTCCATGATATTAATGGAGGAGGAGCGGTGTCTGGGACACAGGTTGGATGCAGAAGGGAGCTTGGGGCAAGGGATTGGGGAGCACTGGGGAGTGTGGGGTCTGTGAGGGAGTTTGAGTTGTGACCTAGGGCAGGAGACTGGGTTTGGGTTGTGACCTAGGGCAGGGGACAGGGTGCAGGTTTATGTTGTGACCTCAGGCAGGAGGGGGCTGTGACCTGGGGCAGGAGACTGAGGTTCAGTCAAATAAAAGATATTTTATCCTGGGAGATTTCTGCACACCAGGGGATGCAGAATTCATACCTTCTGCAGGTTTGTTGTCTTCCCTGCAGAAAAATGGGGTGGGGCGGGGGGCCGGGGGGAAGAAATCTGTGGGGAACACATTCCCCTTCTACAGCAGCTGGAGCACATCTGCTGGGAGCAGCCAGTTTGTGGCTATGGCTACACTGCCATTCTTTTCAGTGTTACTTTTTTAAGCTGTCTAACATGAAAATAAGTGAGGTTAAAAATGTACGTTCACACAGCCATAGCATTTTGAAATGGAGCATTCACATCTAAAGAGCCCTGCTTCAGAAAAAGAACGATACGTTCTGGGCATGTATCTCACTCTGCCTTGCATCTCATTTCCTCACTAGACATTGTGAGGAAATTGTCCCATTAGCCTTGCTCTTCTTGGATTCTTCCTCCCCGTTTCCAGTTTTCGCATGCCATTTTAAACTCCTAGAGCTAGCCCAGCTTGCTAGCATCTGCAGGCAGCAGTAATGGATCCTTCATACCAAGCTGTCCTGTCAAAGCAGTCACAGATCTGGGATGCTGCAGATCAGGTGGTGTGGTCAACACGCAGTGCAACAGCCCTAATATTGAGTTTTCTGTCCCTGTGGGCAGAAGAGGAGAAGGAGGCAGAGGAGAGCTGCTGCTGACTTATGTCCTACAGGGGCAGACAGTAGCAGATGCTTCCTGCTCTGTCACAGTGCCTGGGCTCAGTGGACTGTCACCTCTTGGCCAGGAAGACCTGCATGGAGTGGTGGTATTTCTTTGTCCTGCAGGTGTGGGATGATGAGCAGTGGCTACAGAACTTTAGGGTGTGTAAAGCCACCTTCCTTGAGCCCTGTGCTGAGCTGTCACCAGAACTGCAATGCAAGGACACCCAAATGAGAGCTGCTTTCTCCATAGAAACGTGTTGCCATTGATCTGTGGAAGCTGGTGACTCCTCATTGCTACCACTCGGTTGCCAATCAGTTTGGAGTGGGGAAGTCAACTGTTGGAACAGTACTTCTGCAAGTGCACAAGGCAGCCAGTCATATTTTGCTGCACGGAATTGTGAATCTGAGGAATGTGAATGAGATTGTGGTTGGCTTTGCGAAAATTGGGTTCCCTAATTGGAGGGGCAGTTGAGATTCATATTCCAGCCCCCCCCCCTCGTGTGTGCGCGCGCGCGCACACACACGCACACGTCCTAACAGTACATCAACCAGAAGTGGTGCTTCTTGATGGTGTGCCAGATGCTTGTAGATCACCATGGCCATTTTAGAGAAATAAATGTGGGGTGGTCTGGAAAAGAGCCTGGCGTGCATTTTCAGAAACAACAGTCTGTACCAAAAGCTTCAGGAAAGCGCTTTCTTTCCAGACTGCAAAATAAGTTTGTGAGGGGAGGATAGAAATGCCCATAGTGATTCTGGGGGACCTTGTCTACCTCTCACACTGCTGGCTCATGAAGCCTTGCACCGAGCAGCTAGAAATCAGCAAGGAGCGATTCAATAACAGGCTCAGCAGATGCCATGTGGTTGTTGAATGAGCTTTTGGACACTTGAAGGCAAAGTGGAGATGCTTATGTGGGAGCTTTGACCTGCTTCAGGATCATATCCCAATGGTCCTGGCCATGTGTTGTTGCCTTCACAACTCACGTGAGACTAAGGGAGAAGCATTTGCTCATGGCTGGAGTGCAAAGGCAGAACATCTGGCCAATGAGTCGGAGAAGCCAGACACTCATTCTGTCAAGGCAGCCCATAGGGTACGATTAATACCAGGGAGGCTCTGATGAGCCACTTTGACGATGAACTCTGAGATTATTCTGGGATTTGTTGGTACATGGGGCTGGGTGAACCCCTTCCTGCCTCCCTCCCCCAGCTCCTGCTACCGATGTTCCTTAAATGAAGAGAACTGAACTCAGCTTTGTGTTTTCTTTAATTCAGCTCTGTGCAAATTCAAAACAATAGCAGCAGTGGGATAAGCGTTGGGGATATTGGACAGAGAGGGAAGAGGTAACAGATCGCAGCTGTGACAGAGACCAGCCATATCCCTGCCCATAGCTGTGGCGGGGGGAATGAAGTGGTTCAGGAAGGTGAGTTGGGGTGAGGAGACAACATGCCAGGATGGGCTGTGAATTGGGGTGCGTGGAGAGGTCATGACAGCAGAAATCAGCTGGTTTTGAAGGTGGGGTACCCTTTGCCAGTGCTGCTTGTTGGTCCAGGTTATGGAGCATATTAACTCAGTGTGCCCCTCTGTTGACCGGACTATTCTGTCAGTGGCTTGGCCCCTGAGATGCATCTGTGCTGCCCTCAGGCTTTGCCTCCCATCTCTCAATTGCTTTCATCTTCCCTAACCTGTACTACAGCACTGCTATTCTCTGGTCAGACATCTCCATGATTTCTGTGACGATTTCTTCTCTTGAGCTCTTCCTGTGCCACCTGCGGTTCAAAAGGCAGATAACTGGGTCATCTGTCATCCCAGAGGCAGCTGTTAGAAAAACAAACCCACACACCCCTACCAAACAAGTTAACCCTCTGTGTCTCATAACAATATCTGTCTGTTATGGGAGACCTTGCGGGATTGCAGCATTTTATCAACAGTTCCTGCATTCCAATCTCTCCTGGGAAATTTTATTTTAGTGCTGCACTCTGAATGTAAACCTCCTGTGAGACCTCGGAGACCCAAAGATGGTGAGCATTTAGTCCCACTTTTGGGAGGGTTGGGAACAAACAGGGTAAATAGAGGTAACATTGGGGGAGCAAAATGTGATGAGGGGGTTTGATTGGGTCGTAATGCTGAACACCTCTCCTATATTTTAGCCAGACACTGGTTTGTATCTCGGTTATAACCCTTTTCTCACAGAGAAAGTGAAATCAGTTCATGGGTGTCCCTGTTCCTCCATTTCCCACATAGCTGGGGAAAAACTGACTCCTCACTCCGTGCGCTGAGGAGGTCAAGCAGTTCAGTGCGACTCCAAGCAAGAGTCCTTTAGGAGCGATAGCCATCCTTCGAAGACTGATCTGCAGAAGCTATGAGGGCAGAGAAAGCCAGCAGATGTAGTGCAAGGATGCGACATGGCTGAGGAGGGGGCAAGAAGTGTTTTTTTAAATTTGTGGGGCTTGCAGGAAGGGGTGGGGCAGTTTCTGCTCACCTGGGGAAAAAGCCAGCAGATCTCACAGAGCTGACTACCTGGGGAAATGCCTTTTAAAATTTCTGGGGCTTGCAGGGGAGGTGGTGCATCTTTGGGTCACCAGGGAAAAAGATGGCAAAGCTTGCAATGCTGACTAGAGTGACTACCTACCTGGACATGATGGGAAGCTTCCCTGGCAGCCAATGAAGTCAAGAATACCTGTGTTTGGTTCACAGTCGTTTTCAACCTTGAAAGAGGGGAAGTGGTGGTCTGGCAAAATTCATTTGCAGAGCTGGAAGAATTTTCAGGAAAAAAGCCCTCAAATGATTTTTCTTGGCTGTGTGAATGCTTTGGGGTAGGCAAACCCTGAGAGAGCAGACCAGTATGGGTGGCTGCCTGGAGTGGGGAGAAGAAATGAGGCTTGTGTGTGTGTCCATGTTGGGACGCTTAATGGGATGGTATAGCACTTACCTCCGTGTGAGTGAGTGAGAGATTTGCTTTGTTCCTCTGAGTGCTGTTGCTGTGTCTGGGCTTGGTGGCGTAAGGCTGTGTGAAGTAGACTCTGGCCCTGAGGCGGAGCAGAAATGTGACAAGTAGAAAGGCAGGCTGCTAATAGGTCATTTTATTAGTAAACCTACGTACTATATAGATGTCAGTCTGTATTGGAAATGCTGTTAATCTGAAGAAGTGGGTCTGACCCACTAAAGCTCATCACCTAATAAATAATTTTGTTAGTCTTTAATGTGCTACATGACTGCTGTTTTGTTTTGTTAGAATACAGACGAACATGGCTACCTCTCTGTTAACGTTCCTAGACTGTTAAGTCTTCTTTACCTTGCAAGAGTGGTGTAAGGGAACCTTATTGTAAATGACAGTATTTGAATCCTCAGCTAGGGATGTCTGTGCACTTTCAAGCTTTTTTTCTGTGCAAGAAAGGCGCAGTGTGGTTGGATTACAGCTCAAAGTCTATTTTACTTAACCATTTTAAGAATACATCAGCTCAATAATTATCAAAACTGTATGACTTTCTTATATATGAGTCCGAGCAGTTTAAAGCTACATTCTACTTTACAGAGGACCAAACACCAAAATATAAGTCATGTAACTTCAATGATCATCCAGGATTATAACTGGAATGCAGGGTCTGGGTTACCAACTATTCGTAGCTTGACTTTTCCTGTGTTTGCAGAAAGCTTTAACAGTCATTGTTTCTTGTTTTTTCTCTGTATGGTAGTTTTAATAAATTACCAAAATAAGTGAAACTGGTTGTGATTATAGTCCATAATTTTGATAAATAAAATACTCAAAAATTGCATTTTTGGCACAGAATTTTGGCTTTTCATGCAGACTCTCCTCCCATTGCTCAAACACTTTTATTTCTAGTTTGGTATTTGTCTGGCTGTTCTTGAAACTGGCATACCAAAGCTGACATGTTGAGGGACTATGAGGAAGTTTGTGCCTCTAGTACCAGTGGATGATCTTGTGCCCCTGACGTGCAGCCTTTTGAACAGATGTGAGTGTGTTGCTGCAGGCCTTTTGACATTTTTAAGGAAGAAAATGTCCACTGGATTCAGCCTGTGCTCATGGCAGAAAATTACGTCATATAAGAAATAGTTCTATTAAAGTTAATTATATTTAAGAAAAAAATGTCATTTTGATAAGGGCTCACACTTTGTGTTAAGTTTCCATTTATAAATAGGTTATAGAGTTCACAAATGGTTAATAGATGTGTTAATACATGCTTCCTCAGATGTTATAGCATTCAGTTAATAGGTTGCACCTGCTGATGTGCTTAACAGCTATCTGCAACACCACTAGTAGTCATGTTTAAAACATCTGTTAACATTCATTCATCCTTTATAAACAGAACCTTAATGTAAACTTCATTGTTGGGGTTTTCTACATAATTCTTTTATTCTTTATATAATTGATTATATTTAGACTTGGCAGCATTTGATTTTTAATCTGTATAATTGACATATAACATCACTGTTTGTTTGTAAGCATCCTTTTACTGTTTATTTTCACAGTTGCAAGAGATCAGGGGAAGGGTCAGATTGGGTCAGATTGTAATTATTCCATGGCATTAGACGTTGAATCTGAAAAAGCTAAAACACAAATTATCAACATCACATCAAAATACACAAAGTAAACATCCTTAAACATCAAAATCAAGGAGCATTATTACTTTATCTATCCCTAAATTGTGATTATCATTGAAAATAATTTTAATCAGCTTGTGTATACAGTGAAAACAGTTTTTATAATTATGTACCATTAATGTCCTATCCTTCCAAGTTTAATTATATGATGTTAAATAAGTTAAATTCCGTTTATATGCACATACTTGATCACTCTTGTTAATGCATTAGAACATTGCATTATGGATCCAAAGTAATTTTTGCACATAATGCTGGAAACCTAAAACAACCTACAGAAAACTATTCAAAATTCTTCTGACAGACCAAAGAATTGAGGGGGGAGCAGGGGGGGAAAGGGAAAAGAGACTTTGTTCTTGTTTAAATGAGGGTAAATAGAATGAAAATTATTGTTGGACTCTGTTGAAGGAATATTAATACTGAGTCAGAGAGTAAAAACTGATGGGAATACAGATCAGTTTTGTTCTCTGAAGTCAGAGTGGGATTGCCTCCTACCCTCAGTTACATTCTCTACTTTTAGAAAAGCTGCATGTCACCTTTAGAATGTCCTTAGAAGAGCACATCTTTCACATATGTATTCCTGTAGCATTAGTCAGTTAGATTTATAATGAGACTTATGTATAACAGCTAGTGTTTCCAGGCTTTCGCTCATTTAAAGCGTTCTGGCATTCAGTGGGCTCTGACTTTTGTCTTTATTGAAGATACAGAGACTGTAATTGCATAAGATTTTCCAAAGCTATTCCCATAAAATATCTTCAGAAGTTAAAAATAAGATAAATATATTAAAATGTTATAAAGCAAGGGTGGGCAAATACTGGTCCGTGGGCCAGATGCCGTCTGACAGGGTTAGTCTCTGGCAGGTCCCACCTCTGCTAAACTGTGCCTCCGTAGGTATCAAGCGATTGCAGATCATTGGCTGCGGATCTCTGTTTGTGGTGGAAGGTGGCATAGACCAGGACATTAACCCTGGCAAACCACCACTTTTTTTTAGTATTGGAGGGGTAGCCGTGTTAGTCTGGATCTGTAACAGCAACGAAGGGTCCTGTGGCACCTTATAGACTAACAGAAAAGTTTTGAGCATGAGCTTTTGTGAGCACAGACTCACTTCATCAGATGCATCACCAGCATCTGATGAAGTGAGTCTGTGCTCACGAAAGCTCATGCTCAAAACTTTTCTTTTAGTCTGTAAGCTGCCACAGGACCTTTCGTTGCTGTCACTTTTTATTGCCCAATCCTGATATAAAATTTATGTATTTCCTGGACAGTTTTTATAGTGTAAATTAATAGGGTTAGTAGTAAAATTACTTTACTAATCACAGGTGAGCCTAGAGGTAAGTAATGAAAATCATAGACAAAAATGTTTACACCAGTAAATTTTAAAAGTGCTAAAAGTTTCCATCAAACCTGGAATCCTCTCAGGCTTGATGTGTTCATGAACATCAGCTTCTGATCTCAGAAGTTTATGAATGCTGGGTAAAGATTTTTCCACACAGCTGTATCCTGCCAATCTCTTCCAGTTGTTCCCTGAAACAGTTTTATAGTCTGACTTGCTGGTTTTGTAACAATATAAACTTAATAAAGGGAGAGGAAACTTATTAAAAAATCAAACAAAATTCAAGTTAGAAATAAAGGCGTTGTCTTCTAAAATAATTTGTTACAAGACTTACTCCTGCTAAGGTTAAATAAGGTAATACTTATGTGAGGAGTTGTGCCTGGGAATCTTTGCTTATATATTTTGGCTCAGAGATGACATCATAAAATTACATTAATATCGAAGGAAAATCTGGAGTGCTGTTCTAAGCAATTAGCTTAGACATTTTGATAATGTGGTCAGGGTGACTCTTGGCTACCATGTGTGAGAGAAAGTGGTTGCTTGTGACACTCAAACATGACATCTTGAAGGTATGCTGCTTTCAAAATAGTTCTGGATTTTCAACAGTGGGTAGCTGCATTTGCTGCTATTATACTGGGGTTCTTTAGAGACGATACATTTTGCGTTCTCTTTTACTCTTCGAGAGTTTGTAATAATTAGCACTATATAGAGCTTGACATTCAGAGTGTACAAGAACTCAGAGTACCAAAAGGAAATAACAAGCAGGCTTCTAGTACGAATCTGGTGGGGTGGGGGTGTTTGAGCCCCCACTCTAAATAGCACCCTTGCCCCCTACATCCACACATGCCATAACCCCTTTCTCTGAGCCCCTCCTCACACCCCTATCCTCCTGCCTTGAGCCCCTCCTCACACCTCTGGCCCCCTGCCATGAACACCTCGTCACATACCCGAAACCTGAGTCCTGCACCCGCCCCCACACACTCAGACCCCTCCCCTGAATCCCCAGATGTCCTGATATTTGCACCCCCCAATACTTACCCGGACCCTTGAGCCCACCCATACCCACAACTCCACACTCAAATTTCTTACAGAAACTGGGGTAACACAACACCTTGCCCTGAAGCCCCCCTCCCACTGGGGGAAATGTGATACAACAGTATCTGTAAGAAGTGTAAGTTGCTTTCACACCATTGTGCACCCAAGTACTGGATGTTGGCTTAGCAGAAATGGCCCAAAAGGGTCAATCTGTGCTCCTTCCTGCGTTGCTTGGGTAGAGTGCTCTTAAAACACACCATTTTTTATTTTATTTTAGGATTTTTTTATGTACAAAAGAAGCTGCACCAATATTGAAAAGAGAAACATGTTTACACAGGCATAAAATATTAATTGCAGAATAGTTTGTTTTGTTACATTATCTGGAATGTATGAGAATATGGAAAACAGCTATGCAACGTGGGAAACATGTCAGTCAATATGGGCAGTGGAATTGGGAGAGGTAGAAGATGAAAATGTTAATGCTTACTGTTGAATTGAAAGAGTTCTAAGATTTGTACTAGGTATTACAACCTTCTCCTTAAACTCTTAATACACTAATCAGGTTTTAAAGAGGTTTTTGTAAATGGGAAAGGGTGCTTTGGAAAGTGAACCTTGCATTGCTGGGACTTTGTAACATTAGTCTCCTAATGGGAATGCAGAAGTTAAGTTTCCTAACCTAATGTCTGTGAAAAAATCATAAACAAAATAATAATGTCTTCAGCTCTTGGGAAAAAGCTGTGTGGCTGCTGTAGGGTATTGCCCCCTTTACTTCTGTGCTGCTGCTGGCTTCAGTGCTGCCATCAGAACTGGGCAGCCAGTCAGCATCCACCCAGCTCTGAAGGTGGAGCAGAAGTAAGGGTGGCAGTATGACAAATCTCCTAGAATACCCTGGTTAACACCTCCCCTCTGCCCCCCACCCCCATCTGCTTTTGGGTTGGGACCTCAAGTGTGAGAAATGCTGGTTTCCCTCATGGTGACAAGTATCAGAGAAGATACGGTCCTCGCCTACAGACAGCCTGCCAACCTTAAACAAATTCTCACCAGCAACTATAGACCACAACGCAGTAACTCTAAACCTGGAACCAATCCCTACAACAAACTTCACTGCCAACTCTGCTCCCATATCTACACCAGCGATGTCATCATAAGACCTAACATCAACCATACCATCAGGGGCTCTTTCACCTGGACATCTATTAATATAAAATATGCCATCATGTGCCAGCAATGCCCCACTGCAATTTACATTGGCCAAACTGGACAGTCTCTGTGTAAAAGAATAAATGGACATAAATCAGACATCAGGAAGAGTAACAAACAAGAGTCTGTAGGAGAACACTTCAGTCTCCCTGGACATTCAGTAAGAGATTTAAAAATAGCGGTCCTACAACAAAAAAATTTCAGGAATAAAATGCAGAGAGAAATTTCAGAGCTGCAACTGATTTGCAAATTTGACTCTATCAACCAAGGATTAAACAGACTGGGTGTGGCTGTCCCATTACAAAAGCAGTTTCTGCACTCTTGATGTTCACACCTACACATTAACTACTGACAATGGCCACACCCCCTCTGACTGAACTGACTTGTTTTCTTTTCTCTTGATGTTCACAGCTCCACACTAATGCCGATAATGGGCCACATCCACCCTGACTGTATAGACCTTGTCAGCTCTGGCCTTCCCCTTTACTGGGAACCCCGTCTTTAAATCCTCCTCTGAAATACCCTCCCCCACACTCATGTGTCTGACGAAGTGGGTCTTTGCCCATGAAAGCTTATGATCCAAAATGTCTGTTAGTCTTTAAGGTGCCACAGGACTTCTTGTTGGTTTCCCTCATGAAATCTGCACAGCATGGGGTAAAAGTACAAAAAAGAAAAGGACTTCATAGGGGAGATCAGATTTCATGGTCCATGACACATTTTTCCACAGCAGTGAATCTGGTGGAACCTGAAGTGATTTCAGGCAGAAACCTGGCATGGCAGCCCATCCCTACCATTAGTACTGGCTTTACTAGCGATGGTGGAACTGCCAGCCTCTGTGATATTTTCACTGAACTAATCTGCCTGGTGTATCATCGCATGTGATGTTCTCTTGAGACTCTCAAGTCAGTCTGGAGAAGGTGCTTTGTTCTAATTTTGTGTTATTTTCTCCCTGTCATTTAAAAAAGAGGGAAAAAAATGTGAGAGAAATGTATTGTCAAATATGGTAGTGCACTAGATTCTGCATTGACCATACAGAACCAATGGTTTAGGCATGATGCTTAAAAATATTCACCCCCATTTTTTGTTTTACTTTGTTTTGTTTGGATTAATTCTGAATCTTTCTGACACACAAAGAACATTTGCTCCCCTTTTAAAACATATGAAGTGTATACGTGAACTTTGTGAAGCACTTTGATTTTATTTAATTAATGCCAAATGTGTTTCAGCTCCCTTGGAAGTCGCTGACTAGCATCATTGAATATTATTACATGTGGAAAACTACTGACAGATATGTACAACAGGTAATTTTATCACTATTTATGTGTGAATGGAACTGTAACATTCTAGAATAGTCTTAAAAACAATGGACTTATACAAAAATTGTGTAGAACTAGCATTTTATAAGCCCTTTCATATTCCTTTCCTTTTTTACAAAGACCTTCTTGAAAACTGTTTCTGAAATTTCAGGTTTTAAAATTCCTAATTTTGTTTCATCTGGTTTTGCGGCCATTTCATTTCTTCAAATTTAATTACCAATCTAAAAGATGTTTAACGGGCTTAAACAGTTTCACATTAATATAAAGCATTTTGTTCCCTGGAGTACAATGATTGTATATTTAAAAAAGGAGAAAATTCTGAAATTATTGAATTTCAATCATTCGTATTCTCCTTTGATACTTTTATTTTAAATTTCTGAATGAGCCATTTTGCAGAGTGAGGTCACATAAAACAACACTGAAGAGGAAGGAGAAGGCAATCACAGTACTGTGTTGGTTCATCTAGTTAGTCTCATGAAACGCAATTATCTCCTCTTCCATAGTAGTTGTTACGGGTGCTGTTTGTTCATTTTTATTTTTATATGTTGATGAGAAAGGAAGTAAATACCAATATTAAAAAAAAAAAGGAAGCCTTATCTTTCAGTTATAGTTTGTCATTACATCACAGAAAAAGGGAAAAGAATATATTTAGGACCAAATTCTGAGTAAGAGTCAGAGCTTGCATTAAAGAGCTTTGATTTGCTTAGACAGGATTTGCATCTGAAGGATGGAATTCTCAGCATTTCTGCTTTTCTGCATAACAGAGCTGTGACTTCTGCTGTGGAGCATGGGGTTGGGGAATGGGCTGTGACTCTCTTCGAGTCTGTGGTTTTGGCCCAGCGATTCTTTGCTGCTTACTAGTTGTGTTGGCCACTCCTTGCAAGCCCCACAGACCTTCATGTTCCGTGAAGAGTTCCGTGGCACACAACGAATGTGCTGACGACCTGCCTGAATTCTTTGCTTCCTGCATAGCAGAAGTATATTCATAGAATCACAGAGCTGGAAAGTACCTCAAGAGGTTACTGAGTCCAGCCCCCTGCCCCAAGCAGGATCAACGCTAAATAAGTCATCCCAGTCATGATTATGTCAAGCCGGGACTTAAAAAACCTCTAGGGCTGGAGATTCCACCACCTCCCTAGTTACTGCTTTCTTATCCCACATTGTTTACCTGCATTGGGGTGTCAGAGATAGTGGTTGTTGCAGGATTTGCTCCCTTTTTGTTTATTTACCATCTGTATTTTTTGGTTCAGCTGCTCCAAAATACTTTAAAATATTTTCTTTTGCTTTGTGATTTTACAGTACAGTTATTTAAATCTATAACTTAATCCCTTGAAATCAGTCTGATATTGCATGCAGACTGCTGAAAGTAAAACTCTGGCTATTAGATAGGTCTGTGCAGCATTTTCAGGTCCCATTACAGTGTATCAGGGAAATCATTGCTGTAGCCTAAGTTCTATTTTATTGATGGTATGGATTCATCTTCTGGTTGCCAGTGCACGGAAGTGACAGGAGGAGGGTGTGTCATTGTTTGCTGTGCTACTACAGCATATATGTTCAGATTGTTTGAAAATTATCATCCTTGCATCTGTTTCTTTGTGTCATAAGCTTTTATCTTGGAAAGGTTTTCCCAGTTAGGAAGTTGAACCCATAAATATACCCACAACTGAAAGCCGCCCCCAGACGTTCATCGTTAAGGGTATGTCTACACATAGTTATTTTGCAGTAAATTTGCTAGCATCTACACAATGCAACCGCTAGTCCAAAACAATTTCAAAATAATTTCAAAATAGAGGTTGGCTTATTTTGAAACAGGTAAAACTCGCTCCACAAGGAACAACATATATTTCAAAATCACCATTTTGAAATAGTTTTGGAGGGGTAGCCGTGTTAGTCTGGATCTGTAATAGCAACAAAGGGTCCTGTGGCACCTTATAAACTAACAGAAAAGTTTTGAGCATGAGCTTTCATGAGCACAGACTCACTTCATCAGATGCTGGTCTTGGAAATCTGCAGGGCCAGGTATAAATAAGGCAGAGCTAGTGTGGGGATAACAAGGTTAACTCAGTCAGCAAGGGTGAGGCTTACTACCAGCAGTTGATCTGGAGGTGTAAACACCAAGGGAGGGGAAGCTGCTTTTGTATTTAGCCAGTCGTTCGCAGTCTTTGTTTAAGCCTGAGCTGAGGGCATTGAATTTGCAGATGAATTGTAGCTCAGAAATTTCTCTTTGGAGTCTGGTCCTGAAATTTCTTTGCTGTAGGATAGCTACTTTTAAGTCTGCTACTGTGTGGCCTGGGAGATTGAAGTGCTCTCCTACAGGTTTTTGTATATTGCTGTTTCTGATATCTGATTTGTGTGTGTTTATTCTTTTACGTAGAGACTGTCCAGTTTGTCCGATGTATATAGCAGAGGGGCATTGCTGGCACATGATGGCATAAATTATATTGGTAGATGTGCAGCTGAATGAACCCACGATGGTGTGGCTGATCTGGTTAGGTCCTGTAATGGTGTTGCTGGTGTAGATATGTGGGCAGAGCTGGCAACGAGGTTTGTTGCATGGATGGGTCCCTGAGTTAGAGTGACTGTGGTGCGGTGTATAGTTGCTGGTTAGGATTTGCTTCAGGTTGGCAGGTTGTCTGTGGGCAAGGACTGGTCTGCCTCCCAAGGCCTGTGAAAGTGGGGGATCATTGTCCAGGATGGGTTGTAAATCCCTGATGATGCGCTGTAGAGGTTTTAGCTGAGGACTATAGGTGATGGCTAGTGGTGTTCTGTTGGTTTCTCTCTTGGGCTTGTCCTGTAGTAAGAGGCTTCATGACACACGTCTGGCTCTGTTGATCTGTTTTTTCACTTCCTCAGATGGGTATTGCAGTTTCAAGAATGCTTGGTAGATATCCTGTTAGGTGTTTGTCTCTGTCGGGGGGGTTGGAGCAAATGTGGTTATATCTTAGTGCTTGGCTGTAGACAATGGATCGTGTGGTGTGTCTGGGATGGAAGCTGGAGGCATGAACGTAGGCTTAGTGGTCAGTGGGTTTACGGTACAGGGTGGTATTGATGTGGCCATCATGTATTAGCACCGTGGTGTCCAGGAAGTGGATCTCCTGTGTGGACCGTTCCTGGCTGAGGTTGATGTTGGGGTGAAAGTTGTTGAAGTCCCGGTGGAATTCCTCCAGAGTCTCCTTCCCATGGGTCCAGATGATGAAGATGTCATCAATGTAGCGTAAGTAGAGATGGGGTAGAAGTGGACGAGAGCTGAGGAAGCGCTGTTCCAGGTCAGCCATGAAAATATTGGCATATTGAGGGGCCGTGCAGGTACCCATAGCTGTGCCGCTGATTTGAAGGTATATATTGTCGCCAAATCTGAAATAGTTGTGTGTGAGGATAAAGTTACAGAGCTCAGCCATCAGATGTGCTGTAGCATCATCAGGGATACTGTTCCGGACAGCATTTATTCCATCTTTGTGTGGGATGTTGGTATAGAGAGCCTCTACATCCATGGTGGCTAGGATAGTGTTTTCTGGTAGGTCATCAATGTATTGCAGTTTTCTCAGGAAGTCAGTGGTGTCTCGGAGATAGCTGGGAGTGCTGGTGGCATAGGGTCTGAGGAGAGAGTCCACATATCCAGACAGTCCTTCAGTGAGAGTGCCAAAGCCCGAGGTGATGGGGCATCCAGGATTTCCAGGTTTGTGGATCTTGGGTAGTAGGTAGACTAGCCCAAAAACCCGTAGGAGAGCACTTCAATCTCCCAGGCCACATAGTAGTAGACTTAAAAGTAGCTATCCTACAGCAAAGAAGGTTCAGGACCAGACTCCAAAGAGAAATTTCTGAGCTACAATTCATCTGCAAATTCAACGCCCTCAGCTCAGGCTTAAACAAAGACTGCGAATGGCTGGCTAAATACAAAAGCAGCTTCCCCTCCCTTGGTGTTTACACCTCCAGATCAACTGCTGGTAGTAAGCCTCACCCTTGCTGACTGAGTTAACCTTGTTATCCCCACCCTAGCTCTGGCTTATTTATACCTGGCCCTGCAGATTTCCAAGACCAGCATCTGATGAAGTGAGTCTGTGCTCACGAAAGCTCATGCTCAAAACTTTTCTGTTAGTCTATAAGGTGCCACAGGACCCTTCGTTGCTGTTACATTTTGAAATAGGGGCTGTGTAGACAGGGAATAGAGCTTGTTTCAAAATAAGCCGTTGTGCGTCCATTGGCTCTGCTTCAAAATAGCTGAGGGCTGTTTCATAATGCATTTCCTGTATAGCAGCGTTATTTCTGAATAAGCATTCCAGAATAGTTTATTTTGAAATAATGCTGCTGTGTAGACATAGCCTACATGTGCAAGCCAGTGATTTACTACATCATTTTTCAGTTCTTCATCGTCAGCTGGGCAGTGAGGGATCTGGAGTGATCAGACAGTTGAAAGTGTAAATAAAACTTGGTGCTTTGGTGGAATCGGTTACTGTTACTGATAAGAAGCTTGCAAACTAACCATGAGAGAACTTGAGCATTTGTTTATCAAAAAGAAGGTTGAAAGTAAGAATGAATAACATTAAAAATTGAGTCCATATTTACCCTGTTAGTTTGATCAGGTGATTGATTACCATTACTAGAAAACTTGGATGGAAATCTTTGCTCAAGAGCAGCATTTCCCAAATTCTTTTCTTTTCAGAAGGGGAGGAAGGCCCAAAGGGACTATGGGTCTAGTTGAGATGTATGGATCCTTTCAGCTTTAGATGGCTGGTTCTAATCTGAAAACTTTACTATTCAATAACTGTTTATTCACTGGTGTGAATTGGCTGGGTTATTTCAGTCCAGAGGGTAGGTTCCCATATGACAGTTATAGAGTAGAATCGCAGTTAGCACCATCTCAGGAGTGGAGGTTGTTCGTAACTCCTAAATGTTTGTAACTCGGGAAAAAAATGTTACACTTGTTTTTTCAAACATTTACCACTGAACATTGACTTAATAAAGTTTTGAAACTTTATAGTCCAAAAGAAAAATGGAAAAATGCTGCTTCCACTTTATTTTTTTTAAATTGCTTAGGTTTAACACAGTACTGGACTCTTTTTTTTTTTTAAACCTGCTGCTGCTTGATTATTTAGTTCTGGGTCCAAATGGGAAACGAGGTGCATGGTTGACTGGTCAGTAACTCCCATGCTTATAAATCTGAGGTTCTTCTGTAGCTGACAATCTTGTTTGGCATCTAAAAGCAATGATTTAATGTTTGTGGGGACTCATTTGCCACTTCATCTCCAGAAGGTGGTCCTGCCAAGTCAAGGTGAAGAGAAATAGGCGTGGCAATCTCTGCTGCCTGTAGTTAACCACTTAAATAGATAAATCCAGTATTTCAATTATCATTTCTGTCAGTCAGTCATTTTTCATAAATACAATCTGATTGAACAGCATTTTGGAACTGAATGAGCCCATATGACTCACTCATTGTTAGTCCAATCTCTTGTATTCCCATATGACTAAGCCTTAAGCAGAAAAGATGTTGCACAAATGAACTAAGGACATGTTTCTGCTGCCCTACAGTTCAGATTACTGGGATGCAAATAGGCATGTGCACTGTAACTCCTGTGCATGAATTAAAAGGTTCCTGCTTCACATAAACATACTATTTGACAGGGACTGCATTACTGTGAACTAGGAATCTTTTTACTTTGCACTCACAGCATGCACATTGGAGAGTTATAGAGCTGCACTTTTGTGTCCCCAGCTAGTCACATCCCCGGCCTAGCAGTGTAGATATGCCTTAGGCCTTTATTGTCCTTTCTGCAAACTAATTTATTATGTTACACAAGACAGGCATGTAACCTGTTTTATTTTTTTATTTTCTTTTGTTAAAAACTGGGTATCGCAGCACATTCATTTAAATGGGGAGACTGTACATTCTGCAGGGCTCTGGTGTTCAGAACATATGCTCCTGGGAAGGGACAGGATTTATTTATCAAGCATAAAAGACTGTGGGTGCATTCTTAGTCCCATTAAGTCAGTTCTCAGAGTAATATATTGTAAAGTCAGGGTGACCAATTACCACAGGGTGACTCCTGTTTAATTTATGCTGTAGTACTCCCCTGAATTAATTCCTATTTGAATTAAAGTATCTCTTTCAGGAAAAAAAATCCCCTCCTGGTTTAAAAATAGGCAGTGGTGTGGAATCAGTCATACCTCTTATGAAGTTTTTCCTATGGTTCATTACCCTCATTTTAAAATGTATTCCTTGTTTCTAGTCTGAACTTACCTAGGTTCATTCTCCAGCCATTGGGTCATGTCATATCATCTTGGCTAGAAACTTTCTCACATGGTTGTTTATACTCTTGATCAAGTCACCCTTTAACGTTCTCTTTAAGTTAAATCCTAGCATAGGTTGAACCTCTCTAAGACAATAATGGTAATGCTGTAAGTCTAGTCCCTATTTTACTTCAGCATAACTCAGTTTTTCCAAGGGACCCCCATTCTATATTTGTTCTTTCAAAAATCAGAAGTGCCAGTGAGTTCAATGGGTTTACTACAAAACTAAGAGCATGCTAAGCACAGTCAATTTTAGCTTTTTTGGTAACTTAAGTCAATGATCTGTGATTTAAATCAATGAAAAAAATGCTGGAATCTATGTTATCTTTAAAAAAATGCCAAATACCACAGCTGTGTACTCCAGACAGCCCTGACCAGTGTTCTTGCTAATCTTTTCCATCTATGTGCGGAATAATTTTTATGTGCATGAATGTGCACCACCACTAGAAACAAAACAATCTAGCTGTTAGTGCTCTGCTAATCAGTTGGGCAGCATTTTAATCTCTCTTGATTGGCCACACAAGCGCTCAGCATACAGGGAACACTGTCTCTGACTAAGATGAATGGGGCAGTTCAGACCTTCTGAGGTATGTTTTCAGGCTGTGCCAACCCAGGCAGTTATTCTGTGTGCATATATTATCCAGATTATTTCAGGCACCATGAGGAATGAGCATTTGTTTAATGAAAGATGTGATTTTAGGGGGTGTAATTCTGCAGCAAAGGATGAAAAAGTGTGGAATACATGAGCTCAGTTAATAGGCTCCATCTGAACAGCAGTTTGCAGTGATTATGAAGATACTTTTGTTTATTGAAAAATTTCCCAGTTGCCACTCAAAGCCACTCATTTACCTGTCAATTGTTGCTGTTGGAGGCCCTTTGCATGGCTCACGTATGGGGGGTTCCCATCTCATCACAGCATGTTAATTTACTGCCACATCAGATGGAAAGTTACGCTATAAGTACTGTTGGAAAGGGACCCATTTTTGCAAGGAGCACCCCCAGTATGAAGCTGGGCTGCTGCTCCTAATGTCTGGCACAGGTGAGATAGAATGATGTATTTTTTGAAGTGAATGCTGAAAACTAGCCATTGCGTGTGTGTGTGCTCTCTGTCTTGCACACGTTTCTCTGTGCCTGTCATTTCTTTTTTCAGTATTGTAAAATTGGATGTGCGGTAATATTTTTGTTGGTGCTCGTGAGCTTTTTATTGAGTTGCTGTGCTTTAAAACTAATAAAGAATTGCAGTGATATTTGCTTTGAGATATTAGTTCATTTGAAGGCCTTTGTGATCTCACAAAAGCCAAGTGGAGGTTGTCTTTAAATATTTTCTTTGCAGTGATAAAAATTATTAATATATTAAAATAGCATTTAATATATTTGTCTTTTCAATTAGAAACGCCTGAAGGCAGCTGAAGCAGAAAGTAAATTGAAACAAGTTTATATCCCAACCTAGTAAGTATAGTAAATGTTTATACTTAAGTTGCTTTGATTGAGGTGACATAATGGATAGATAAAAATGCACAAGTCATTTTCAGATGGCAAGCAGACGTGAAAGAAAATGGCCCTAACTGATAATGCTCTGGATGTATGTAAACAGTGCTGAATAAAACAAACATATTAAATAACTTGATAGCTACTAAGATTTTGATCCTCCTGTGGCTTATTATTGTCATATGGTTTTGTCTGTGGATGCCTGTAACACACCCAACATGATTAAGGCAAGGACTGATGATGACATTTTCCTTGTGAGGTCCCTGTATTTAATCCACCCATTTCTTCTTATCCACCATTTTCTTCAAATAAGATAAATAGATGTAAAATCAAAGATAATTAGACTAACTAAAATGCTATGTGAATTGGGGATATATATATAATATATAAAAAATATAGTGTGCCGTTGTATTATTTATAACACAGATTTTGTTAAGTAATCTCTTCAGAATCTCTCAAGAGTGCTGTTATATTTGGGAATAAATTCAACATTTCAAAGGCTAAGCAACAGGTTGTTAAATCAGATCCTTCTGCATTACAATTATAGTTTAATCTTGTTGATACAATATATTTTAAAGTAAGTAGGTAATAAGAGAAAAAGGATATGGTAAGGCTTAAATGATAAGGCTATGGACAGCTCTAAAATCCATTCTTTGTAAACTAAACCTGATTAACAAAATTTTTTTATTTTTGTGTTTTGTCCTCATAGTATGTTTAGCTTTTGGGCTTTTTGGATTTAAATTTAATGCTAAAAATCTCTTTTTGTAAATGTGTGGTTTAGGGGAATGAGCAATAATCCATGTATTAAATTTGATGATTTCTTCAGGGCTTGGAAATAGCAAGGATTAGGGACAAAATTTGCCCTCAAGCTCTGTTCCAACTGTATTGTACTTGCCATATATGTGTAGATTTCCTGCTGACATAAGTGGTAATTCTGTGGATAGAACAGAATACCTGAAAAAAGTATGTTTGCTGTAGAGTCCTCTGTAAACCACGTACAAGCTTTCATGCAAACTCCCCTCCCCTACCCCAAGGAGGCTTATTAGTATAAGGTGGTGGATAGATCGAAATACATTTTATCTTTTAATCAATCCCAACCTTCTGAAAATATCTCAGTGAGTGTTAAAGCCCAAACCAGCACCGATAAAATGAAAATATTTTAAATGATGAGGATAATTTTGGGCAATGGATAATTTGTGACATTCTAAAGCCAGAGCAATTTTCTGGCAATAATCGTATGTGTGCGCAATCACCAACAGTCAGTATTCCTCACACAATTATGTTATGCTATGTTGGTGGTTGTGGCAGGTAAATAATAAAAATAACACTTAGTACTTATATAATGCTTTACACATTCAATATCCTGGTACCATGTTTGCTCAAGTCAATATAGTGATGTGTACATTGCACCTTGGATGCTTAGCCTTCGCTTGTTTTGTACTGTGGGTGAGTATTGACCCTAAGGGAAAGTAAGCAGTGTTCCCACATGGGAATTGTACTGAATCAGACACGGAGGTTGGGTTAGTCCAGTATCCTGTTTCTGTTAATGGCCGGTAACCAATGCATCAGAGAAAAACTGCAGGAACCCTTCAATGGATATAGATATAGATATAACTTAGCTGTAGTACTGTTTCTGGGTTTGTGGGTTGTACTGGTCTTATAAATCTCCCCTAGTCCATGAGAGGAGGTTGTTGCCAGATCCTGTCATTCTAAGCTGTTTCCATGGACTTCAGTAGTAGTTCTGGGCTGAGAGAGTATGTGAGATCCAGCCCACTAGCACTGGTTTATGGCCTAAGCCTTTGGTCCTTACGCAGGAAAAATGTGTTGAAAGCAACGTGAATATTGCTTGAACTAAGAACCAGGCCGTATATTTCTTTGATTCATTCCCTTGATCTCAGTAATTTTACTTCAGTAAAAGTTTGGATTTTTTTTTTTTTCCTCCTAACAAATATTCTTCCTGGCTAGAAATGCCACATTTTTTAATTTGGTGGAGTAATTGAAACAACTTCTGTTGCTGAAGGAGACAAAAGTTGGAGCTACACAGAGTCCAGGGAAAGTAATCAGATTACTACTGTATGCCACACAGACGGAACAGATCAGTGGTGTGTAACCTCCAGCATGAGAGTGGTATGCTGTTCGTCAGGATTAGCCACTAGTAGGCCACAAGATGGTTTGTTTACTCAGGTGTCCCCAGGTACGAAGCCCTGCAGCTCCCAGTAGAGGTGGGAAGTGGTGTAGGCCAGGCCTGCCAACCCTGACAAAACTGCCCCCCTTCCTGTCCCCTGCAGTAAATTGTGAGGCATAAGGAATTAAGATGTATTGCAAGAGACCATTTGAGATGAAGTGGACAATTAACATTGTGGCAAGTCATAGAACAAAGCGGGGTTAGTGAGTTACAGATTGTTGTTTTGAGACATAAGACTAGTGCCTCTGTGGAGCCCCTGATTTTTATTTTGGTGAAGTTATACATTTAAGCTCCTAGAGCTGTCTTTTGAAGGTGTTGTGCAGATTTTTCTGGGGACTGAGAGGCCAAATACCAAGTCATTTTGTGGATCTGTTCCCTAGTATGTTCAGCTGTGAGACTGAATTCTTTTCCTAGACCTGAAGAAGAGCTCTGTGTAGCTCAAAAGCTTGTCTCTCTTTGAATGGAAGTTTGTTCAACAATAGATATTGCCACCCCCACCTTGTCTCTCTCATATTTTGGGGATAGTACTGCTACACCCTGCAAACAAGATGCTTTCAGATATATTCTTAATTTCTCCATAGTTTGAGATTAGCATTTGGTGCATGCGTTAATTTTGTGTGTGTGCGTGTAAACAAACTGTACATTTTCTTAATACAGTATCTCAGAATACTATTACTGCTTAATCCTTGTATGCCACATAGAGCATAGGTTATCTCTAAGTCTCCTTCGCTTTACTCTGTCTTCGGACAAAACTTCTGGCTGGATCCGGGAGTACCCCCAGTTGTCCTTCAGTCTCAGTAAACCATCACCATGTTGTTCGAGGGCTTCCTCTTTTGCATTTTCCTCGCGGGTTCCATGTGAGCTTGACGGACTACGCTGGATGATCTTCTGAGTGTGGCCTAGTGATCCCCACTTTCTCCTCTTGATTACACTGTCAATTGGTTCTTGTCCTGCTCTGTTCCAAAGCTGTTCATTTGTGATGAAGTCTTGCCATTTGATGTGACAGGCATCTGTTTATGAATGTCTGTAGCTTGTGATTTGAAGACTTTTAGTAACGCCAGGTCTCATATCCATACAAGCACACACTCTTCACATTTGTGTTGAAGATCCAGTTTCGTCTTCACAGGTATTGTTTGTGAACTCCATGTGGGATGGAGAGTCTTGAACACAGCTGTTGCTTTCCCTGTCCTGGCACTGATATCCTTATCTCTTCCTCCATCTATGCCCATAATGCTCCCCAAGTAGGTGAACTGTTCCACATCTTCCAGGTTATCCCCTCCCAGTGTGATGTTAGTGTTGTTGGACTGGTTGATCCTCATTTTCTTGGCCTTTCCCTAGTTAATGCTCAGTCCAGTCATTAAGACAGTTTTGTCTCGTGTTGTGACATATTTGTAGAAAGAGAATTTTATGTCTGCTTTGGTAAGTAGGTCTGTGCCCTGCTACTCATTTTCAAGTGCAAATTTTCTTGCGTGAACATGAAAGCTGGGCTGACTGGTTCAGTGAGAAAAATGTTACCTAGCTCTTATATATAAACTTGTCATCAACAAAAAATAACAGATCACCATGTGCTTTTATGTAAAATGGTTTGGTAAATTGGGCTGCTTCAAACATAGCCTTGCTTACTTCCCACTCCACATCCTAAATTTATTTTACACAGGTAAGTCATTTTTGGACCCTATTTATGAGAATCCACTTTTTACATTTTGAGGGTTCCCACTGTGTGTTCAAGTTTTGTGCTTTCTGGTGCTTGAGAGACCCACTGTCCACCCCGACTACAGTTATTGGGAAGTTCCCAAGAAGCACAAGGTTTAAAGAAAAGAGCAGAGGTACTTAGCAAAGAACCTTCTGCTGCTGGAAAAGGGAAAAGATCTGTTCCTTGGCTGTTACTGCCAGTTGGGAGGGCAAGTTGGATCTTCAGAGATATTGAGAAATGGTGTCTTGTTCATTGCTAGCCAAAACAGATTTTTGCTGATAATTCAAGAACACAGTGATTTCCATCATTCAGTGGGTTTTGGGGTATTTTGGTGGTGAAACCACGTGAAATGTATCACCTGGGTCTTGCAAAGCCTTTCAGTAGTTGTGCATATAATCAATTCTTTTTGTCTGTAAACTTAAACAGTTTACAAGAGGAACATAGAAATAAATGTTGTTGCTCAGAAGAAATTCTTACAGATGGTGGAGTTCATAAACCAGAAACACAGAATGAAATCTTGCTCATGTTAATTAACTGGCTATTAAAATATTTTCTGAGAGCTTATTTTTTATTTTATTTAAAGCAACAAACCAAATCCAAATCAAATATCCAGCAACAATGGGAAGCCAGGTGCAGTGAATGGAACTATGGGAGCAACTTATCAGACACAGACCTCACTAATAGGCCGGGCTTGTGAAAGTTGCTATGGTAAGAAAGGTGGAGCATGGGGTGCGTATTTGTTTATCTGTTACCACATTCCAAGCAAACGGTAGGTAGTTACAGTTGAGAAATGCTGCACGTTTAACTCTTCAAACAGAACTACACCACTATAATAGATAAACTTCATTACTTTAGACCAAGTTTATGGATCGCAAACGAGAATCAACTTAATGTGCTGGACTTGGTCCAGCTATCTTCTATCTTTGGAGCTCTGCATTCAAATCCTGACTTCAGTTACAGGTGAGAATGCATCTTGTGAGTTTAGGAGGGTCACTAGTGGACTTTATCACATAGCAAAACTCATCACAGAAATTTGCGCTTGGAAAGGGAATAGGATAAAATTTGGCACAGGTGGAAGTTTCAGCTCAAAAGAGGTTGCCAGACTTAAAAAGAGATGAGCTGTGTTTCATATTGAAAGCAAAATTAAACCTATGGTTCACTGTCTTCCAGTCTGGAGATTCCTCTGTGCCAAAGCTCTTCGCTTAGGCTAGCTTTAGATTTGTTCAAAAGTAGACTTAATGGAGGCCAGATTAGATCCATAAACACTAGTTTTCTGTGATGCATGAAAAGCAAATGTTTTCACCTCTACTGCAGTCTTTGTGGCTGTGGGTAGATAACTGGCAAGTACCCTCACAAAGCCATGTACAGTAAACCCTCGATCCGGTGGACTAATCGGGGGGAAGGGGTGTTCTTTACCGCCAAAGGTCCATTAAATGTTTATACTGTATGACAATGCACGGACGTTCCCATTCCATCACTCACTCCTGTCCTCTGCCCCCTCCCTTCCCTTCTCCCCTTCTGCCTCATTCATCCTCTCACACCTGCATCTCCCTCTCCCAGTTACCGGGAGAGGAGCTGCATGCCAGCCTGGCTCCTTCCACCTCCCGTGGCTCTCAGCAGGCTCAGTGCTGCGGCTCCTCCAGCCCAGCAGCCCTAGCCACTCCTGCGGCCCTACCCGCAGAAACAGCTCCTCTGGCTCTGGTGGCCCCAGCTGCAGTGGTGGTTCCAGCCACTCTGGTGAGTCACTGGCATTTAGTTGGGAGAGCAGAGGGAGAGCTGGCGGACAGTGTCCATTATTTCCAAAGTCTGTTAAATTGGGATCTGTTAAATTGAGAGTTTATTGTATTATTATTTTGATTGTCTTCATGCACAAGAAAAGACATAAACAAGATTTGGCGGATTGTTTTGTTTTACTTCAGAGGAAATAAATCAGTTTTTTCCTAATGTTGAGAAATCACAAATTGAAAGCTGATAGGGAAATTGATTTATTTTTCCATTAATTTTTTAAAAATTTTGTAAGATCTCCGAATCACCTTAAAGTAAGTTCTCTTTTTTCATTTTGCTCGTTTTGTAGTACTTCTTTTAATAATGCTCTTGAGAAATAGTAATAGCATATAATATTCTTGAATTTATTCTATGTAAGACAACATACATTAACTCAGCTGTATTCTTTTCCTTATCCTTAGCCACACAGTCTCATCAGTGGTATTCTTGGGGTCCTCCTAACATGCAGTGTAGATTGTGTGCGCCATGCTGGATTTATTGGAAGAAATATGGTGGCCTGAAAATGCCAACACAGACAGAGGAAGAGAAACTCTCTCCCTGCCAAACCTCAGAGGTAGGATTATGTAGGCAAATGTTTCTGCTATAAATATGACACATTTCCAGAAGTTATTGTGATTTAAAACATGTTATATGATGTTTCCTGTGCCTGTGCTGAGTAATTCAACATTTTATACTATTTGTGGTATTGAGTTATTAATATTTTTGAGGTTTTACTGTGCTCGGTGCTTTACAAAGCATAGGATGAGACAGTATTGCAATCTGAAGGACAGCAAACATTTACTCCATTGTATAAAGTTATTCCCTTGCAAAGTGCATCTCACTGTACTCAGTGGAGCACAAATGAAAGGCACATCTGAGCAGAGATTCAGCACAAGATTTATGCGTTACTGAAGTCTCATTTTGAAGTCTTAAATGTGTGGTGCATAGGCCTTGAGCTGTCTTTCTGCAGAGGTGAATTTCACCCTTCTTGTGATTAGGATCCTAAATAAGCAGTGTCCTATTTCATGCATCTTTGGGTGACTGCTGTCACCTTTTCAATCAAATGTTGTAGTATCTATAAAAAGCCAAAACCCCGGTGTTTTTATATGGCATTGCACATTCCTATGATTAGAACTCCTCTGGAGTTCTCCAAACCGGGTGAATTCTGTGTGCTTATTTCTGATGTTTAAATACAGGAGGAAATTGCCTACTACATTTCTTCTTCAGTTGTATGAAAAAATTTGCTAATCCTTTGTTTTTCTTCAGTTCAATCCTCGTCATTTTAGTTAAAAAAAAAATGTAGATGTCTTTTGGTTATAGTTCACCATTGGTAACGGGATTTTTGGAATGTATATGACACTATTGCGGTTGGTTTTGTTACATTTTAGTTGTGTGTATTTTATGGTTTTTTGTAGGAACCCCGTATTAGAACTCATATGTCACGCCAGGCTACGCAGGGTACACCGGTCCGTAACACTGGCAGTCCAAAGTCTGCAGTGAAAACGCGTCAAGCTTTCTTCCTTCACACAACATGTTTGACAAAACTTGCCCGTCAGGTCTGCAAAAATACCCTCCGGTTGCGGCAGGCAGCAAGACGTCCCTTTATCCCTATTAACTGTGCTGCCATTAGGGCAGAATGTAAGATGTTTTTAAATTCCTAGCTTAATGTGTTGTGCTTCCAACCATTTTCTGTCTTTCATTTTATTTTCTTTTTCAATAAACATTTCTTGTCTACAGTGCTTTTGTTTTTATTTTTTTTCCTCCAAGATCTAAGTTTACATTTGTCCAGTGTATTATCAAAAAAATTAGACAAAAAGTCTGTTAAGGAAAGATTTCAAGCCAGTGATATGAATGAAATGGGAATTAAAAGGAGAATATTGCAAATGAATTAAGAAAGAGCATCATCTTCTCATTCATCTATATCATATAGGTCATAAAAGTTTTCGCTATTGTCAGCAAGTCTTACAGGAAACTGGTGTGCATATTCTATGACACAGAAGCCATATTTTCTACGATGTATTGTGAAATATGACCTGGTTTTGTTTTTCACAACTAAAGATATGGTGTTAGATTCTACTACCCTTACACAACTTGATTTCAGTGGGACTATTACAGAACTAAGGAACTGCTCAGAGATAAATAAGGATGGCAGAATCTGTGCTTTCTATGCCCTTAGTATTTTTGAGCTCTGAAGATCTTGATGGCCACACTTAATGTTTCATCCACATTTTGCTTCTTTCATCCATTCTTAAATTTTAGTTTTCTGCATGTTTCCATACTATTTTGTGCTTTCGCTGTGTTCTTCTAAAATGAAACATACAGATCCTTGCTTTATTGGTAACTTAAGGAAAACATATTTAGCCAGGGTGAACGTAAGTACCTTTTTAGGGGGTGAAAATATGACAAATAGTTGAGAAATGTTTATAAAGATTGTAACTTAATGGCTTCTGTATGCTCTAGTATGTTTAGAGCCCAATCCAACATCCATTGTAATTATTGGATGCTTCATTGGGTTTTTGATCAGGTCCTAAATGCATAATTTATTACATCTACTACCTCACTTTCTCAGCTTCTGTGGGACAGTATCTTCAAAGCTCCCACTTGGTGTACCCATGTGAAATGTACTACTACATCAGCTCACCTAATACCAGATCAGGAAAAGAGTTAACAAGATTAGGTCAGCCATGCTGGCGCATAGTTACTTAAATTGTATTTGTAGATCCAATTTTTGAGAATTAGAACTCATTTTATAACTATAAAAACTGGGTTAAGGCAAACATAACACATGACAGATTGAATCACAGAAGTCTCTTTGAAGTTGTACAGCGTGGTGGTGAAGCCACTGAGCCCACCTCCTGCCTTGTGGGGCTTCCCACCAGTATCCTGCTCAGCCAGAATCTCTGGTCTCCCACAGCCGAGGCACAGAGTTGAGCTAACCACCCGCCAGCAAAGCAACAAAGACACTGAACCATCTAAACACTGGGAGCACTCAGCTATAGGACTGTTGGTAGCACCCAGGAATGCAACCCTCAAAAGGGACCAAAACCCCAAATAAATCTGTCTTACTCTGTGTACAAGTTTTACACAGAGAAAGCTTGTCAGTTTGCCATCTTTATCAATGAGAGATCTGCACCATGGCTGCTTCTGCCCTCCCCCACAGGTAACAGTTATTTATACTGGGCCTGATAATAAACAGATGTGTTTTTATTAAGTATAAAAAGTAGGATTTAAGAGATCACAAATGAAAACAGATCAAGTTAAGTTACTGAGCCAAAATAAATAAAACATACCAACGAATCCTAATCCAGTAAGAAACTTGTTGCCTGTAATTCTTATCCTGAACAGTTGTTCTAATCATCTCTTTCACAAGCTAAGCAACCTCTTATCTTGGGCCCAATCCTTCCCCCTGTTCAGTCTTAGATGTTTCCAGCAGGCATCTTAGGTGGTAGTGGGGTGGCGGGGTCTCCTGGCATCTGGCAACTACCTGTATTGTTTGGTTCCCTCCTTTACACCTCTGTTTTACAAGGTGGGAATTCTTTGTGCTCAGTTCAAATGTTTCAAAAAAAGTACACGATCCAAAATGGGTTCCAGCATCAGGTGGCCTGGCCACATGGCTTTGTAGGACCAACCACACTTTGGGCTAACAGGACAAAACAAAACCACTCAGGTCATTGACTTGATCACCGAGCAGTCAGGCTCTTCAGAGTATGAGTAGTGGCCCTCATTGGCACATTTAGAACAGATTCACACTTCATATTTCTAATTTCATATATGAGAATGATATATGCAGAAAAACAGGATATAGACATTTAGGGGACACTGGCTCTTGTGATAGCTTACATTACCTATTTTGTATAAAGCATCTTTGAGATATAAATGTACATATTCATAAGCGAATTCTCATAAAGCATGGGGAAGGCAATGACGTAAGGAATACATTTTCTTTGTGGGTTTTAGATTGGGATGTTAATGTATAACTCTTCATGATACGGAAATCTTGGGTTTAAAATTAGCTCTTGGATTGTTTTCATTTCCTCTCCATTGTTCATATTCCAACACATGCAAACTCTGATCCAATCCTGCTGACATCCAGAACTTGATAAGACTGCTCAGGGGAGTAAAGTTATTCACCTGGTTAACTGTTTGCATTAGTGCTTTTTTTTTTTGTAATTAAAAAAAAAAAAAAAAGCAACTGGTACTCACCTGGCCCCTGGTCCCCAGCCAGTCCCATGGCCAACATAGTACCGGCACAAAAAAAGCACTAGTTTGCATGAGCGAACATAAGCAACAAATTATGTTTGCTTTATTCATGCACGTCTCATTGGGTCTGAGTCTCCTTTTCTTTAAACATGCATAAATAAGGAGCCACTCCTTTAAAGCCCATGGAGACAAAAGCTCTGTAAGAGAAGAATTGTGCTTCCATTGTGTGACAAAAGCAAGAAAGATGTGGCTCTGTGCTTCAGTTTGGGTAGGTGAAGCATATGAAGGCTGAAATGAGTTTTCACTTTTTAACCTTAATACATATTGCAGCAAATCACTTGAACAATTCAAGGACCAGTAGAGTAACAGCTCATTGATGAAGAGGGAAAAAAGTGTTCCTTTTGCAATTAGTGTAAATTGGCACCACTTTCTAAAAGAGTGCCTGAGGGTTGCAGGGTACTGTAGAATTGGATTGACTTTTAATAGAGAACCTTGAACCTTTGTCCTTCCTTGTTCAGATTTTATCTTCCAGTTTGTGGATTTAACAGGAGCTGTAGCATTTGCTTGAAGAAACAAAACAAATGGTTCATCTGACTGTTAATCATCATCCTAGAAGGGACTTCACTTTATATACAAAACCTATTTTTAAAACAAAGGAAATAAAAAGCAGAGCTTTTGAAAAGGAAATAATCATTCTTCCATCAGACTAACAGTGCCTTGAGTACTTCATCTTTGTTCTTTTGACTGAAAAAGTGTCATTACAAATTAAAATCGTGACCTGAAAGATCTTTCTTTGTAAACGCTGACATTCATTTTAGTTTTTACTTGAAGGAAAAATTACATCTACATTCTGCCCGTTGAATTCCGCCACCCCAATTGGGCCTGAAATAGATTAAAAAACCCCACAGTAACTATTGTGTTTCTTTAAAAAAAAAAAACGTAAAAAAATCCAGCACATCATTTGATAAAGTGGAACTCTGAGTATGTGGGTATTGTATTTCTCCAACAATATTTTCTGCACATAAAAAAGCATAGTACTCCTGATCCATAGATTGCTTGTCCATGGAGCTAACTTGAACATCATTAAACCTTATCTAATAACAAACAGCCCATATAATTTTAAGTTGCTATAAAATCTGCTGTTGTATATTCTTTCTTCCAGTGACCTATTTGTCTTTCTCTGTTGTTGTACACTTAATTGATTTTTAAATGCAACTCAAGTGCAGAACAAATGCACTTGGGACATCACACCCTGCACTAAAAAATACAGGGATATCAGACATGGAAGCCACCCTCAGATCAGTGTCAGAGTCAACCCACACCCCCAAACCCCATTTCACAGGAGGCAGAGAAGAAGTAATGTGTGCCAACAAGCGTGTTCAAATGTCTGTTAACCTTGCGCATTCGCGCACATGCACACACACATCCTGAGGTCCTTGCTGCTGTCTGAAAGAATAGACTATTTAGGACCAGCCAAAGGCCTGAAACAGAAAGATACCAAGAGACTGGACCTTTTCAAAAGAAATGTTTTTTTCATGCGTATCCTCCAGCTACTCATCTCCAACCAGCCATGGAGTTGCAGCTTTAATCTGAGACTCTTCAAAAATTCAAAGATTCACTGTCCCAAGAATCAAGATTGAAGTTCATGATCCTCTCAGAAGAAGGTAAGAACATGGCCGTGACTTTCTTCAGGTGTCCCTGGAAGCCACCAACTTGGTGGCCCACACAATGGCCATCTCAATCACCGCAAGGTGGTGTTCTTGGGGCCAGCCCTCTAGCCTTCCTTGCAAGGGCCAACATTCCATCTGGGACCTCCCTTTTTAGGTTCATCCTTTTTCTCAGAGCAGATATACACAAGATATCATGGACTGAAGGATTCAAGGGCCACATTACAATCCTTAGGCCTATATGCTCTCTCTGCTTCCAGTAAGCACTTCAGGCCCCAAAAACCATTTAAGTTTTCAGCTCCTCCAAGACACGAAACCTACAAGAGCACAGGGAGAAGATGTAAATGGCACCAACCACTTCTACCCACTTCTGCCTCCCATTTGTGTCCTAGACATACTCAAATGGGCCAATTAGGCTTTTAGAATGTGTGCTCGAGGGCACTGTACCAGTCACCATTTCAAATCTACCTCTCCTCTCAGTTTTGGACCAACTTTTGCTCTTCAGACTGGAATGTTCGTTCATTTGATTGGATCTTTGTGTCCTGAACACAGTGCCAGCCAGTTATACTCTGCATATTCATAACTGTTGTTCTTCAAGATGTGTAGCTCACGTCTATTTAATGACCCATTCTCTTACCCATTTGTCCAAGTTACTGGCAAAAAGGAGCTGTGATGGTGTGTGGTAGGCAGTGCCACTTAAACTGGTGCATAAATATACGACTCCAGAGTTCACTTAGAGTCAGCCTAATGGAAGCCACTAGAGGAAGAATCTCCAACTGCAGTACAGGAACACCTAGGATAGAATAGGCCTGAGTAACATTTCAGAGAATGGAAGGTCAATAACTGGGAGCAGGGGTTTTCCGGGGGAGGGGATATCCCTATTTAAAGGACATTTCTGCTGCCCACCCTAAAAGCACACTGCTGTGAAAATCCCATTGTAATAGATCTGTAGGCCCTAGCATAATGAAGAAAATGAACACTTACCTGAAATTTTTTTCTTCTAACTAATACAGTCCTCAGATGGACCCTGGAAAATATCTAGAACAGAAGCAGAATCTGACATCCCAGTCTTTGGGGTTGGTTTCATTAACTTGTCATGCACTGTAGAATGAGAAATTGCTGTGCTTTTATTCAAAATGCATTTAACATGACTTGTGATTTAGGACAGTATCTTGGCTTTGAAAGTTGTCATGACTGGAAGAAATTTAAGATGCAGCATTCCCCGGCTTATCAGTGACTGACAAATCTGGTTCTACTGTAAGCAAGCCAAAGTACCCATTGTAGTGGATGAGGGGATCTTATTACTAGGAAAAAAGAGAATTTACTATTCTGCACACATTTACAGCAATATAAATCAGGAGTAACTCACTAAAGGGCAAAGTAGTTATCCTGGATTTAGACAACTGTGAGCAGAATATATACAATTAGGCAATAAATCTGGATAGCTATCTGTAAATGTTACCGACGTTTAAGTTGCCACATACTCAGCTTTACATAACGAAAGGTCTGCACCTAGTTCTTCATGTTGTGGACTGTGTTAATAAAAAAATGTACATTCTTCATTTTTGTTTCTGGCAGATCAGAAACTACAATTGATTTGCCTACCTTTCTGAGTGGATAAAGCATACACTGTATACTTAAAATCTATTCCTAATTACAGTAAGGATTGAACAATTTGACTTATACCTTATTTTTCTCACATTTGTTTGTGAAGTCCATACATTTCTCTCATTCAGGTTTGAGTCTCCAAAAAGTCCACAAACCTCAAGCAATCTTTTTTTTCTTAAAGACTGATGGCCTAACAATGACACCAACTCCAACTGAATAGCCAGCATTTGTGTAATATAAAAGTACAAAGAGATGTGACGATAACAGGTTTCAAGTGAAAATTTTCAAAGGGTTATTTATAACCATGAGTAAAATGGATTGAAAACTGTGTTTTGAAGAACTGTAACTAAGATTTGAAGCAAATTTTGCCATGGCATATTGAGAAGACTATTTCCTGGATAATATGACTGTATTCGTAGAAGAAGTAGCTTGCAACATGAGCACTGGAAAATGAATTCCATTGTATCGCAAACATTTCTAGTAAACTACCTTAGAGTCAAGTGGGTTAGTTTAAAAAGCTTTTCTGAAGGCTGTTAGTATGAGGAGAATGAATACAATTGAGATGCAGATGCATTGTGGTGACATCTTTCCTTGTGCAGAGCAAGGTTAGACATGTAACTGCAAAGGTGGGATATATATGAGAATCTTTAACCAGCAATGAGAGGCTTTTATTCTGATCTTGACAGAGTTACATTATCCAGAAGTATTTATTACAGGATTTGTGGCTTAGTTTTATGTTTAATACTATAATTCAACAAATGTATTTTAATAGGTTTTCACCGAAACTTAAAAGAACATCTGGCACTAGAGGAACTTTAATGTTAATCCTTTTGAACCATAAATATGTCTCTCTTCCAGCGGGAAAGACAAGACTGTTACCATAAATACTGGTAAAAACTCTTACAAACATAGGTCCCAATCCTGCAAAGACATGCTTAACAGAGGAAGGGTGAAACCATGGCCCTAATATGAGTTTCCCATTAGCTTTAATGGAGTTATGCTCTCACAAAGATGATAATCCCAATTACTTCTCTGAGGTTACCACTAAGGCTTGGTCACACACCAGTTAAGTCAAATGGGATTTTTGCAATCAACTACAGTAGGAACGGGATCAAACCCCCAGTGTGTAAAGTTAAGGGCATGTTGCAGGATCAGCTTCCCTAGTAAACTTCAAAAGTTCAAATATGTCATTAAAGAGTGACTGATTTCTCTGACAACCCCTGCAGCCCTCTTGCCAGACCCTGCCTGACTTCTTGACAAGGAACAGGTAGACATTTTTGAAAGATGTGCATTACACATCATTTCAGCAATAAATGCCTTTTATTAATGTTTGGGTTTTGAGTTCAATATTTTACACAGCTTAACCAGAAATCCATGACTCAGGAACAGAGAAGCAGGGAATCAGTAGCATATGCCTATGTAGTGAGAGGTAAATATATTTTGTCTGTCTTAAGAAAAGGCTGTTCTGCTGCACCTACTGCTTCTCTGTGGTGGTCAAATGGTATGACAGCAGTACTGGAGTAAGGCTGTTTCAAACCTGTGTCCACAGTCTAGCATGGAGTCAGAAAACTTTCCAAGGCGGGGTGCCGAAATTTGACCTCTATGTATGGTCTGAGTGCAGGTGATACTTTTTTAAAGTCACTAATAATCCTTGCTTTCAACAGCTTCATTCTTCTATAAATTAAGATGCAGAGCTTTACCCTTTAGGTGGTGGTTGATAGCGTTAGCTGGCTTTTTGTTATTCCACAGGCAGCATGGCTTTGAGCAAGCTCTTGTCTGCATGGGAGACGAAGGGCAGGGCTGGGCTCCCACTTTGCATGCCAATGCAAATTGGCTCACATGCCACTCTTGGTACCCATGCTGGGGGGTGCTGACCCCAGGTTTAGCACAAGACTTCCTTACCCCAATTCAGTGACATTTTACAAATAATGTGAGGTTTATCTCATGGATTACTTCACAGCAGCTGCTTCCCCTCCCAAAAGTAAAATTATTCACTATGTTTATCCTACTAAGGGAGTCAATGGAGAACTGTCTTTTTCTTCTCCCATTTAAAATATCTCAAATGTAATAGAGTTTTTAAGTTACGTAATGTTCGCTCAGTTAGTCCTAATTCAGTTTTTTTGCTGAAAAGAGCACTTGTAGTTTAATAGAAAGTGCTCTGTGTGCTTGGCTTTTAGAGTATTTGAGCTTGTGAGCCTTTGAACTTTCCAGATATCAATTGTCTGAGGAAACTTGCAGTAGGAGTCAGAGGATTTCATTTTTCCACATAGGCTGCTTAATATACTTTTACCATTAGGAACTTTTTGGTAGCTTCATTGTTTGTTTAAAAATGATGTGAACATACCTTTATGAAAAATCAAAGTTTGAAAACGGAGGCTATAGCTTTTGTTGTTCTTCTGGCAAACCTTCTGGTGATTTTTTCCCCATAGGATTACATGGAATTTGGATATGAAATTAATTTCTAGAAGGTGTAATTTCACCTCTTTTTCTTCAGTATGAATTGACCCATATGGCACTTCTGACCTGTGGATGATTGTGTTTAGCAGTTTGTGCTGGGAGGGATAAAATCAATAGGAAAGAATTCTTTATCTAAAAACTAGAGACAAGGTAGAGGCAAAGTGGAGACTGTATAAATATTTGAATTTTGGAGCCAGATGCTCTACTCCCTATTTTTAGCAAATTGTATCAAACATATATATGTGCAATTTGTATATGTACTTAGGTATAATATGCATTTGTACAGGAAGAAATGGGATTTCATGGTGTGCAAAATATGCAGGATTTATCCTCCTTTTTCACTATATGGCTATTTCTAGATTAGAGCAATTTGTCAATAGAAGTTTTTGTTGGAAGATATTTTGCGACAAAATTGCTATTGACAGATCATGTCCAGACAGCAAAGTGGATCGAAAGAGTGATCCGCTGTAATGACAGCGTCCAGGCTTACTGTCAACAGAATGCACTTGGTAATCTAGATGCTCTCCAGGGTTTGTCAACACAACATCCGTTATGTCGACAAAACACTCTTGTCTAGACATAGCCTAAATTATATAGGCTGAAAGCTCCTTATTATTATTTCTAGTCCTACTAGAAAAAGGACCAACCAGTGTTTCCAACTAGTTTAAAAAACATGTGTTTCGCTTCCATTCATTCATGTCAGTGGGAAAACTCATAGATTTTCTGTTCCTCTGTATTCCTGTGAAATTTAAATGACAAGACTCAAAAAGGGCGAAAAGAATAAAGCGCCATGATTTGTCTGGACAAAAGGCTGAGTTACGAATCCCATTCTTCATCCTGGTGCCAGCTAATTTTGCAACACTTGGGATATTTGTGCTCAGTACTTCATTTTTTGCTCTTCCTGAAACGTCTTACAATCAGGATGCCACACTCCAGAAGGCCCTAGATGACAGGCCTGTTCTCTCCTACAGACAGCCTCCCAACCTTATAGGATTCTCACCCACAACCATAGTCTGTACCGCAGGAGCACCAGTCCTGGAACTTTTCCTTGCAACAAAGCCCGCTGCCAGCTTTGTCCACATGTCTATTCTGGAGATACCATCCCTGGACCTAACCAGGTTATTCACAGAATCACGGGCACATTCTCATGTTCCTCCGCTAACATCATATATGCCATCATGTGCCAACAATGCCCAGATGCTTTGTATATTGGAGAGACTTCAAATTCTCTTAGACAAAGAGTTAATGGGCACAAATCAGACATAAAAACACTCCTGATCCACAAACCAGTCAGCCAGAATTTTAATGGAGTGGACCATTCTGTTAATGCCGTAAAAGTTTGCGTCTTACTGAAGAGGAATTTTCACGACAGTCTGAAAATAGAGGCTGCTGAGCTCTCTTTTATATGCAAATTTGACACATTAACAAGTTTGAACCAGGATGGGAATTTTCTGGGTCATTATAGGAGCTCTTTTGCATACTTGGCTTAATTTAATTCTTGACTCCCACCTCCCTTCTGCCCCTCTACTGTCTGATGTGCTCACCTTGATAATTTTTTTCTGATTTGTCCACCTTGATTACTATTTTTGGTTCGCTGTGCCTTAAATATTGAGTCTGTTCTGGTATGGCTATGGTCTGAAGAAGTGGGTCTGTCCCACGAAAGCTCACCTAATAAATTATTTTGTTAGTCTTTAAAGTGTTACTTGACTGCTTTTTTGCTTTGATAGTATATAGACTAGCACGGCTTTCCTTCTGTTACTGTCTTACAGTAGGTTATGAGCAGTCTCATGAGTACTTTTATGAGCTAATAAACCTCTCGCATGATTCTGTTCTGACTGATGGATGAAGTCCTTGGTCTAGAACAAGGTAAATTCAAACACCCCATGTAATAAGTTTGACCTTGAATGTACAAAATGCATAATATAGTGAGTAAATCTGAAGGACTTTCTCAAAAGTGCAAACTGAGGTAAGAATATGTGATACGATAATGATGAAATCTTGGCCCCACTGAAGTAAATGACAAAATTCCCTTTGTCTTATTTGGGCACGGGCTTTAACCCATGGTTTCTGTTTGTGAAAGATGCATTTTTCTGTTGATAAAGATCACTATTGTTGTAGCAGATTTCTTTTAAGATTATCCTTGCAATAATCACCTGCAGTATTACACTTTATTTGCTAAAGAATGATGTACAAAAACCATAGAGTATTTATCAAAGTCTAAATTTTAAATAATGGCCCTTTCTCACAGCAAGGTTAGTTTACAATTTCAGAGCCAAATAAGCTTGTAAAAAAAACAGTGCAATGAAGGCTTTGTGCTAATTAGTCCATTAGAGGTGTCTGTTAATGCCCAGGACTGTGTTTGTGGTTCTTATTTTCATTTGTTTTTAAATCATCTTTTCATCTTCATAATGTTTTCCTTTGCACAGAGTTGGCCATTTTCCAAAAGATTTTGTAGCTATTCGATGTGTCACAAATAATTATCTTTTCATGTTTACATACATCAGCATATTTCCTGCCTCTGCATCCTAGTCTCGAGTACGTATGCATCAGAGGAATATGAGGTAAAAACGAAAGTATTTTTCTTTTAGTCAGTAATATGTTATACTTAGAATGCATAGAGGAAACTTACAGATGTACTGTTACTGTTTATGTGGAGTACTAGCCTGTTAAAAATAATTTTTTAAACTCTTCACATTTTTTATTTTCAGATGCAGACCGACATTGTGAAATAGTTGGAGGTCCTCTGAAGATCAAAAGCACTAGAAAACCACTGTCTTGTATCATTGGGTATTTAGGTGGGTATTCTGTGTTTGAGGAAAATGAGTAAAGTTAGACGTCAATATTTTAGCAATTTTTAAAAATTCTACTCATCAGTAAGGAAAACCATAACAATGTAACATGATTAAAAGCTCAGATATGCTACTGTAATCTGCTATGCAGTTGCATGGTAAATTGTTTGTGCTTTGCAGTATTTAGTTAGAATACCTTTAGACATCGGTGTAAAAATGGCTACATTTAGCATGTGGTAAGTTCTCTGGCTTTTTACCTTGGTGAAATTTTCAAAAACATTTAATGTTGGTCTTCAGCTGGAGCAGAGCTAGGCCCATGCTGAGCACTTCTCGAAATTCCATTCTAAGGTGTTAACAGTTTTTTGTATCCCACCAACTCGCTGCAAAAGGTGTGATATTCTTGAGTGCAAAAATAGGAAAGAGAATATATCAGCATATTTCTGATCAGAGCTCCCAAGGGGGGTGGGGGTAGAAAAAAGGGGTGTCGGAGATGAGGGGAGAGAGGAGATTCCACTATTTTTACTCAATATTAATACATCAAAATCTAATCTTCAAAGGGGACTACCATGATAATACATTCACTTCAGGAATAGGGAAAGCCCTTGAGCTATACTATTGTATAAATGAATAAAAACATTGAACCAGTTCTTAGAAGAACAAAGAAGCAGAGATGAGCATGAAGAATAAGCAGAGCAACAGAGAGTAAGTCAAGAATTGCCCCAGTGTACATTTGGAATAATGCTATGAAGCCAGTTGTGTTACTTTCAGTTTACTCAGGTGTAACTGACAGGGGAAATCAACCCACAGTATTCACTGAAATTCCCATTGAAATCAATGTGTAAAGAGCAGGAATAAATAATAAGTCTCAGGATTTTTTCCAGTATTAATAAACTGATGCCTAATGCTGACAAAGGGGAATTTTCAGAGAAAGCGATTTTTTGAAAAGGTCTCTCCTGCTTACAGAGTCATGGGCAGATGTTGTTTGTTAATCTGGACATCTTTTGACCTCAAAGTTCCAAAACATGTATTCTTGCCCTTCAGTAGTGACCCTGTGCTTATCGAGGAAAATCACAGCTCCTTGTACCCTAAAAAGCTGCAAATTCAACACTGAAGAGTCTAATTTCTCTCACTGAGTTGAATTACTTGGGCCTATGTGGGGAAACTGAGGCCTACAGGGTGGACAAGATGTAGTTGTGAAAAGATTAATGATGAGAATATTCACTTTGTTTCATTTTTGCAAATTTGTTTGGTCCAATCTGAACAGTACCATAGATGAAATAGCTCCACAAAAGGTGGCTAGTAAGTGACTTTTAGTGTGCTGGCTGTGCATAGTTGAATAAAATACAGGCTGACCTTATACAATCTGTAGGTTATTGCATTTTGCTTCTAAAATTCATCATCCCATGCCATGACTTAAAGGTCTGCTTGAGTAACAGGTTTGCTTTTCAATTTTTCATACCATTCCGTCAAATATTTGTTAGAATACATGTGGTTATACCTCCTAGGAGATCATTTTTCTCCATTTCTTGAAAGAGTGTCAAAAGGGTGTTTCACCTACCCACACATTCTGAGTCATGTCTTTCTATTATGACTTTGCTGGTTCCTGAGGAGCCAATAAGCATGAAGGGTAGTCCCCTCCTTGGAGAGACTGTGATTACTTTCCATGCAGCCAATTTAGAGTCCCCTGTGTGTAGGGAACAAGAGCCCTGAAGTGTGTGTTGCTTACCTGAGGATCTTATATTGCCAATTAGGGCAGAGCTGCACTTTTGCCTGACAAACATCGGTCATCATTTCCACCTGTAATGGTTCAGAAGAGTTGAGTTGGAGGGGCAGGTGCTCAGTACCTCTGAAAATGAGGCCACTTTTGCGGGATTGGTCTAGACTACGCAGGTAAGTAGATTGCAGATACGCAAGTCTAGCTACAGCAACTGTGTAGCTGGAATTGACTTTTCTGCAATTGACTTACCTGGCTGTCCACATAAAGGGAGGTCAACGGGAGAACCTCTCTTCATGAGAAGTACAGAGTTCGACTGCCAACCCCAGATAATTTGAATTCATGCATCACTAGCAGGCCGTAGGTCAAGTAAAAATTGTGTATCCCTAATTTATTTTCATTTTTGCTCTTTTGAGTGGTATTGCTTGAAATGCTGAGCCTGTGGAGTCCCAGGACTGTAATTTACTATAGCTCAGATCCTCAGAGTTATTAAGCACTTAACTATTGCTGAAGTCAACAGTAATTCAGCACCATACATACGGTGGCTAGTACAGTATCCAAACAGGTTGGCTTCCAGGCATTGGCACACTCTAAATGTTAATAATAATATGGGCCTGAAGTATTACTTTGCCTCACTGAAAATTGAATTATAACCTGAGGCAAGCTTAATGGTTAGGTGGTGTACTGCTTTGCAGGTGACCTAAATGCAATCCCTAGGATGCCACCCGATATTGACTTCTCACACAATCTTAATTCTGGCATTTCCTAACTTTTTGTGTGGTTGCTTTATAACCAGAGTACTGGTTTTTTTGTATAGATTTTGCTGTGTGTAATTCTGTGGGTTATTGAAAATGAAACTGGGGGGGAAAAAACCAGAAAATTATCATATGGCATCATATTGTCACTCCCTGCATCCCGTCTGGGTGCAGCAGGGGGAGTTCATTGTGAGTACGGGAGAGAGGGTGTCCACCTGCTCTCAGTTCAGGTGCCCTGCCTTGATGCCAAGTTGTAATTGCAGGGAAAGTGCAGCTAAGGTCCGGGCTGAAGCCTGCTTAGTGTGGACAGACACTTCAAAAATGGCAAACTCTGAAAAGTATCTGCTGAGCATGTGTGGACTGCAGTTTATCAAAGGCTTATAGTGTGGCCAAATGTGTGCAGGTTTCCCAGGGGAAACAAAGGGCACGTTCCTGACACACATCTGTGCCTCTCCCCCATGTGGACCAACTTTATGACTCTGCTGCAAAGCATTGACGCAACAGAGATTTTCAAATAAATGTTCAGCAGAATTTTAATGTGGGGAAATTTAATTTTCTTTACCTTCTCGCTCAGAAACGCTGAACTGTAGTAGCTGAAATCACCTCCCAGCCCCCATCACCTCACAAAAGCAAAAAAAATCACTGAAGCAAACTACTTGGAAAATGTTAGTCCAGATGAGTACAATTTGGCAAAGTTATAATCAACAAAGCACAAGGCCTTCTAATAGGAGGTGTGGGCAACTTCGGAATGATGCACTGTTATTAGACCCCAACTGTAATGTAATATACATACCCAAACATATTATAAGGCTTTAACAAAGTAAATGTTTTATGCTCATTTGCCTTAAGTGATTTTTTGTCCTACACAATCTAAGTTCAAAGGGATTTGCTGAGGTGTCTTTTTTTCCTACCTACTAAACACACACAGTTATGCAGTCATGGTAGTTACCTAATGCAGCCCTGAATGAACTAGATTTTTCACCTTAGGGAGAGCCATGATTAACAAAGACTTGCAAATGAATCTTTATGCAAAGGTTTGGAAGCATGCTGGGCCTGAAGAAAGTGGCTTTGAGTTCACAGAAAAATTAAATATAGTTTTAAGAGAGAAAATGAGCGGATAAAGCATTTTGAAATGAAATATTTACAATCTCCTCCCCACTCAACCCCAACAGAGATTCATCCTGCAATGAAACCTACTATAGTCAGGTCAAGGCCAAGCCTTCAAATTCCAGCTGCGAAACGAATGCTCGCAACTCCTAATCATTCATCCCAAAGTATTTTGGGGAAAAGAAACTACAGCCATCACAATGGACTCGAGGGTATGTAAAACTGGGATTTGGGGAACAATGCATCTTTTTATGTGAACTAAAAAGCGTTACTTCTATGAATTGAGAGAACTGAAATTTTGGGTGTTCAGTTAAGTATCAGAGGGGTAGTCGAGTTAGTCTGTGTCTTCAAAAACAACAAGTCCTGTGGCGCCTTATAGATAAACAGATATTTTGGAGCATAAGCTTTCGTGGGCAAAGACCCGCTTGGTCGGATGTATCAGTTAAGTATAGGATACAGTGCAAATTCCCTCTAAGTGAAGTGGCTGGATGCCTGCCCGGAATGCTGTCAAAGTCCACACATTTCACATGTCCTTCCCCTCCACTGCCACACTGCTCCTGCCCTCTGCTTTGGAGGCCCTGGCTAGCTGCTGTGGGAGCTTCCTGCTTGCTCTTCAGAGCATGGTAGGAGTGGGGAAGACATCGATGTCACCCTCCCCAAATCCCCTCCCCACAGAGTGACTGGGCTCCGGAGTTTGCTCCCAGCTGCTGGTGTGTCTGAAGAAGCAGGCTCCAGAGCTGAGTGCTGATTTACTGAAAAGGGGCAGTGTGTGGTACCTGTCTGTCTCTGTCTCTCTCACGCGCACACACAGAGTGTCCGTGTCTCTTTCACACATCTCCCAACACATACTTGTATCATAGTGGTTATTACTTGTTGCTGCTACTTTCGGAGTATATCATGTAAGTTTTTTGACTGGTCTATGCATTTAATAACATTTCTCTCTCTCTTACGCTTAAATGTAATTCTTTGAGTTAGTGAGTCCTAAAATGCCTGTGCAGGCTGGAGTAGTTATCTCTATGGCAAGTTTTTGAAAATATATGTTATATCTAGGCTTTTGATTTGTAGTGGTTGTGCACATTCACACTTTTCTTTAATATGATGCATATAACAAAATTCATTCCACACATGGACATTAAAAATTACAGGGAAACCTGGAAAGTAGTGATATATTGCATTAAGGACTGGATCACAAGGCACTGAATAAAACTTCAAAGTGGTCTCTAAATCTAGGCTACGAACCTAATAATTATCCTAGGAGTGGAACTTTATGAATGTTGCTGCCCTATGCAGTTAGCATATTTAGAATCATAGGCTCATAGAACAATAGAACTGGAAGGGAGCTCGAGATGTCATTGAGTCTAGTTCCCTGTCATAGTAGTAAGAATAGTTTTTAAAAGTCATTGGGAAGGACAGAATCTATTTTTTCTCATCTCTGCTTTGAATATAAATTGGAGTTGTACATTGGTACCAAAATTTGTTGCAAGTTATATTTAGCATATATATGTTGTCAGTTTTAAATGTCATCACTGGTGGTGTGTAATTCATTGGAACTAGTTACATTTTTAAGATCTACCTCAACAGATTTCTGTGGTTTTGCAATCGTCAAGCTGATATTATTTTTTCATTGTTTCCCACTAATCTGCACCGTTTGCATAAGAGAGCAGAATGAGAATAAAAATAAGGATGTGTAGAAATGGAGATGCTTTGCACTGTTGTTGAAAAAATATTTCGTTGTGATGTCTTTAATTGGATTTTGCTCTGTCTTATTTATGTACAGCTACCAGAGTTGATTGCTCTTAATGCTGGTTTACAAATACTGTTGTAATTATTGTATACATACAGTAGATAATAGGTTGGTTCAAATGTTTAGCTCAAATTCACTGAGTTGCATTTGGTAGGGAGAAAGGAAAGAGAACTTCAAGCCATCTTGCGGCCCAAGATTCTGGGGCTCTGGACCAGTTCAGTTCCTTCTGTAAATTAGAACAGCTTGTGGCTTTTTAAGCCTGTGGTTTCCAGCTGTTTTGCTTCATGGTGTAGTGCAAACCATCAGAGTGAACATGAAAATTAGATAAACATATTGTAAAAATTTGTGAATAATTATTAATCTGACTCAAAACTATTTTAAAGTGTGCTTGTACTCCAAAAAGTAATTTGGTTATGGTTTCTTTCTGGTGTTTGCATCATCACTCTCAGCATACAGAGTCTGCAACTGAAACTTAATGAGCTACTGTATCTGATTTGTAAGTCAGAATAGATTCCAGCTCCGGGTTCTTTAGCAGTCTTGGCTCTGTTTAGCTAACGAGTGAAAAGTAATAGAGCATATTATACTGAGTAAAACAAGTGGATCTGACTGAATACAAATGAAGACCAGATCAGTGGAATAAAAAAATCCATTTACTCATTTTTCAGCGCAGAACCCCATCATATACAAATGTAAATCTGCAAATACCACACATTAATGGTTATTTGATATAAATAATCATTCTGCAATGAATCTGGGAAGTATAGAATTCTGCTCTCTCCCATATAAGGAACCCTTATTTTTGTTCAACTGATTGGAGCAGTGAGGAGGTAATATGGATTTGGATTTATTGAATAACAGATGGAAAAAATATGAAGACTTGTATTCTTTGTGATTTTTTTCCTGAAAAGTGGCACATTGGAGGGGAGGGAAATTGTCTTTTCCTAGAGAATGTAGTTGTCAGAAATTGAAAGAGGTGTTAGACTGTTCAGTCTCTCTTCCCCATCCATCACAGAAGTAATTGAAGAAGTATTTTATATTCTGTTTGAGAGGTTGGTTTCTAACCTAGAGAGCCATTCCAACTCCTGCTAACCTGGGCAAATTCTGTTCTCCCATCTGTGACAACGTATACTATATTATTCATGCCATCCGATGATAACGTGACCATCTGTCCCGTTTTTACCAGGACAGTCCCTTATTTAAGCTGTCTCACAGGCATCCCGACTTTTTTTTTTAATGGGCAAATTGTCCCATATTTTGCCAGGCTCCTGTTCCCCAACATCTGGTGTCTCAGGGCAGCAGCCTCTGCTGTCAGGGAGCTCCACTGCATGGCAACCGCTCAGTTCCCCAGAGCCCTGTGACCATTCCCCTGGACCCCATGGCTTCAGCCCCCACTGCCAGTGAGCTCCATCACGGGGCAGTGACCTCATTCCCTGGTGCCCCACACCTAGGGGAAGGCAGCTCCTGCCGCTAGAGAACCTTCCATGGGACAGCTGCCTTGTTCCCTGGCATCCCGCCACTCATGGAGGGAGCTTCTGCTGTGGCTTCCCTGTTCCCCACCCCTCCCACCACAGGGAGGCTGCAAAGCCCCTATTCTCAGCACCCCCCACCAGAAGGTTGCGGAGGCCCCATCCTCTGCTCCCCCCAGTGAGAGGCTGTCGAGCCCCCTTCCCTGGTGCCTCACAGTGGGGCAGCAGTCCCCACTGCCGAGGAGCCCTAACATAGTACAGCAGCCCCCAATCCCTGGAGGCCAGTGTCCCATATTTGCCATTGGGCAATGTGGTCACCCTATCTGATAGCCAATACCATCCTGAAAACAAGTTCTCAAAGGGGCTATGTACCTATTTTGGCTTCCAGAGTGTTAATTGTTTAAAAGCCCTTAAGGAATAGCTGTTATTGGAAGGCCAGCACACTCTGTTCATATCCATAAACATGCGTTTTCCCCTGAATATGCTTTAACAAGGATTACAAGATTTACCAAAGTCTCCCTTTGCTAAGCATTAACTATATACATTATTTTATATTCATCTAAGTGCATATGATGCTGCACAGCAGATTGATGGTACCAAAATGGTCCCTGGCTCATATTCCACATTGGAAAACAGGCAGACCAAGGCACAATGGAATTTACATAGAGAGGGTGTGGCCGTGAGAGTAAGAATGTTTCATTAAAATAGATATTTCCTTAGATTTTGTTTGGCAATTTGTCATAAGTTAGCAGGGAGGCTGCTCTGGAAATACATTGTCATGAGTTTTTCCTTACTACTGTGACACTTGCTAAATCACAATAGTGAATGTTCCAGTGAAAAATTTGGCCTGACTTTAACCCAAACTGACAAAGCACTGTCTTGCAAAAAATGGATGGTGGAGAAAATATTCTGGGTTATTCATTTTCTGGAGCAGCTATGTATAAGAGAAGCATTTGGATCTTAATTCAGTGTGCAAATAGTCAAATTATACCACTATTCAGTAAGCAGATAACCTAATCTTATTAGCAAGAAGAGCATTATTCATAAGGTGAAGTACATTGTACATGTCAAATACATTCTGTGGTAGAAAGCGGGCCCACTAATGCCGGGGGGAGGGAGGGCAAAGAGGGCAACTGCCACAGGGCCCAGAGATTTAAAAGAGTTAGGTTTTTTAGATGCCTTTTATTTTACAAAGAACAAAAAATAACAAGAGAAAATCATGTGAATGAATAACTAGTGTCCATTTGATAGGAGGATGGTTAGCATCTCTGTAATGAAGAATAAAAATTAAAATATTACAGTAAACTCTTTCATATCTGGCTTTCTAGTATCTGGAATGCTAAAATAACTGGCATTTTAACTATAAGTAAAGTTTAATTATATTTTCCATTTTAAAAAGCATTTTTATGAAAAAGAAATGCAAAACAAATTAGGTATGGAAAAATATTTTTAAATGTTGTGTTATGATACATTTGTTATTTTTACAGAAAACAAAAATAAGAAACATTTGACAGTTTTTTTTAATAGGAAGCGTGTTTTTGCATCTCTGTTTCCACACAAGTCATAATATAACTGAATTATTATGCATATTACAAATATTAATATACCTACAGTCTAAATACTATTCAAATACCTTAGTATTTTTGATACACATATAATTTTTACTTAATAATTTAGAAGGAAAATACTTCTAGCATTGAAATTTTGTCACGGGACATCTATTTATGTTGTGTGGAACACCGGTGTTCCACGGAACACAGATTGGAACACTTTTCATTTCTTTCGCTAAAAAGGTCTCAGTATTCAAAGTAAACTTACTCAGAAAAATAGCTACCAGAGATCACCATCTAGTCTGATGAATTTGTTTGACTGACGAAGTGCCAACCTGGCTAATTGTGCTAGGGTGCCCTACATGGAATAATATTTAATTAGTAATTAGGGATTTTGTGGAAAGATTTAGTCTACAGTTTAAAACAGCTCTAAAAATTTACATGGTAATTTCTTGAATTATTTTTATGGGGGTTAGATCATTTCAAGGGGAACAGAATGCTAGATTACATTGACCATCAAGTTCTGTTAAGGTAACTATCTTCATGCCTGTTCTGACATGCCCTTTAATTATTTCTCTACATGTGTGACAGTCTGTGGAATTGCTACTGGGACATTTGATGATATACAAAAGCTCCACATTAGCGGCAGAAAAAACAATATCCACAAGGGATTCGTGTACACAGAATCCATTTTTTTTCTTATAAAGGACATCTTAAAAGTAATTTCCTAAGTAATAGGATGTAAAATAATAAGATAGCCTTCTTTTGTATTTTTCTTTATGGTAGTCCACACTCTTCTGGCTCTTCTAACAGTTTGCAGTAGATTTGTTTAAGTATTACTTGTTTGCATAGGGGAGGAAGAAATGGTGTGAAGAAACTCGATTTCCTCAAGTGGATTGTGTCAGACAAATAGTTTTCAATAAAACTATAAAAGTGATAGTTTATTGTAGAAGAATTTAATTAATGAAGTTAACACCAAGTTAAGCAACTGGGTAAATTCTGTCCTATGTATCACATCACTGGCACACTAGAAGGGACAAGACACATAGATCTGAATCCAGTTTATTGCTGTTTGTTTTGGAGAATTATGATGTCATACCATGGGTTTCTTTGGGTTGGATTTTCCTAACGTATTATCGTTATTACTGTGCTACCCAGGGACATGCTTAGGCTAGTACTTTATAGACATGGGCTTCGTCTACACTACCATGGCAAATTGATCTAATTTACACAACTTCTGTTACATGAATAGCATAACTGAAGTTGACATTATTAGATTCACTTACCACAGGGGTTACACTGCACGGTGTTGGTAGAAGAGTGTCTCCTGTAGACTTTCCTTATTCTTCTCAGGGAGGTGATGTAAACAAATTGATGAGAGAGTGCTCTCCCATCCATTTAGAATGTCTTCACCAGACCCACTAAATTGACACTTGCTGCATCATTTGAAGTAGTGCTGATCTACTGGCAAGTGAAGACAGACCCTTAGACTAAAATAAAACTTTGTACAGGATACCATACCATCTTAAAACCTATAGATAATGTTCTTGCAGTGTTCCAGGTATTTCACAAATCTTGTATTTGCCATATTTTCCATTTGTGTCTTACTGGTCCCTGACTGGTAGTTTTTAATGGCAGAGGGAACCATTATCGTCATCTAGTCTGACTTCTTGCTTAACGCAGGCCATAGAATTTCACCCAATAAGCCTGAAGGCTGTTTTGGGGGCGTTCTTATTGTTTAGTTAACAAGGGATGTAGTGGCTCAAAGGTGCATGATGCAAGCATGACATTCAGCTCTTTTTTAAAAGCTATGTTGCAGTTACAAGACCATCATCTCTGTCACCCTGTAATATCAAAAGCATCTTTACTTCTTTTGGCTCGGAGGAATCGGGTGGGAAAGGTAGGCAGGGTTGAAGGATAGCGAGGAGATATACATATATATAATGTAAGGCTTGTAAAAGGTGATGGCTGGCATAACATTGCTGAAGACTGAGACCTGTTATTCAGTTGAGTCTGTAATACTGGCTGATAAATAAAAGTTTCTCTGTTGGACTCCACAATTATTCATCAACCCTTTCTAGAGGGACTTTTTTTAGGGGTGTAAAGGTGGTTCAGTCCTTTGCCAGTTTTTGGTCTCTTTACAGAGACTTCTAAGAAAGGAAGCTGTTAGTGTTATTTGAGATAGTTGGTGAGGACATGCTCATCAGTATTGGAACAGCCACGTATATAATCCAGATTTGAGCCATTGACTTAGACTCTGTCCTGCATAAAATGTAATTACATTGGAAGAAACAGCAGTATTGTAATTTTGAAAATGTCAGGATGCAGTTATTTTAAGTACAGTACTGCACTAGGATGATAGCAATTAAAGAAAAAAAATGTTAGACCATTGAATCGATCTCCTTGCAAGTGCAGGATATTATAGCCAGATAAAGGATTTATTATTGTTTTTCTGTATGAAATATTACTTGGGTGTTTTTATGGATAGACTTTTAAGGTTTTGTTCTGTGTGTGTGTTTAATGTTTATGACTTTCATTGACAATAGTGGCTATTTCCACAAACCAGAGAAGTAATTGAGTCAGTATGGGTACAGTTATCCTAAGGTTTTTCATGATTTCAGGCAGCTCATCTCTCATACAGGAACCAGCAGATTATCTCAGAAAAAAGAAAAGGCAGAGCGGTCAAGCCCATTCAGAAGATTGGATAGTTTGACAAATGCACTGTTTTTCCATTGGGAAAATAACCTTCGGAAGACAACTGTTCCAATTTCAGGTCCCCAACTACAGCTGGTACTTTCAGTTGGAAAAGGCTGGAAGCCAGTGACTTGGAAGAACAGCAAGAAAACACAATGATCAGGAATCCAAATTTTAGGTTGAGAACTTGGAACTTTGAGAGTGTTCCAAAGACAGAACTATGTTCTTCCATGGATTTTTGTGTTTCTAAAACCAATTCTCAGCCTTGTGAACAATACTACCACCAAGATTTCAGAGGAGTTTACATGTCTTAAATTTATTTTAAATCACACTGCACATTTGATATGAAACTCTTAAGGCTTTAAAATGCCTTGATATTGTTGCATGCACTTACCATTTTTAATTCTTCTGGATGAGGGCATTGTCTTTCTATATCCTGACCAAAAATATTTCTGGTGTATGTAATGCATTCTGCATGATAACTTTTCTTGCAAACTTCATTGTGTATAATTACAGGGAAATTTAAACTTTTCAGCTTCCTAGAGAAAACACTCAACTTTGTATGCATAATCTACATTCGCTCTAATTCTTCATTCTAAATATACTCACTGGATGCCAGAAAACCCAGTCATAATATTTTTTGGAAATATTATACACCTTTTGGAGTCTTCCTCTAGATGCATGTTGCTGCTTTTATCTATTCCGGGAGATGACATTGCTTTCACATCTGCTGCTGCTACTGCTGCCAAAGCCCAAAACAACTTGGATTATTTAAAATATTCCTGGGTGGCTAAGAAGAGCAGTCCCAGCCAAAAAGTAGAATTCTCTCTGCAGAAATCCATAAGGTCTGCAATACTCTTTGCTGATCCTAATCAATGAAATGGGGAAGATGCCTAGAAGATACAGGTGTGTAACAAGACTGGTGACTGTCCTCTCCCAAGTCTCCCTCCCTACAGGTAAATACTTTGAATCTAACCATGATTTCTCTTCATGCTACAGGATTCCAAGTCCCTTTTAGCAATCACTTTGCCCACCAGTTTCTCAACTGTGAACAAAAGCAAGAGTTCTCTGTAGGCTGTGTAAACTTTCATAGTAGTGATGGTTTAGTGATTACCGCTAATTATTTGTATGGATTTTTAACAAAGTTTTTTGCATTTTCCCCCATCTTCTGGCAGGAACTTCTCCACTTTGACAAGGAACAGAGCCAGAGTGTCCCTGGGACATCTGGGATGTTAATGGCAGCTAACAAACCAAGCATATCACTTTGTTCCTGATGAACTTTGCATCACTATCTTGGCTTATGAGTAGAGAGCGAAAATGGCAATGCCATTTTTCCAGACCACAGCAGAGTTTAACCACCAATCCTGACCCTAATTCTCTCTCCCTTTTCCAGAACGTTCATGCTGTGTTTCAGACTGAGATGTCCTCTTTCCTTTCTCCCCATCAAGAGTTGCCTCAGCTCCTGGAGGAACAAATATTAAGGTGTATGCTGAGAATAAGGACAATACTAAGTTATTTCCTGCTGCATTTGACTAGGACCCCAAGTACAGCCAGGTGGGGAGGTGACCATGAGCAGATGACAAAACAAGAAAAGGACAAACCTCCAAACAGTCTAATTCCAGGTTTTGATGACAGTCTAATCTCTCTCTCTCGACCCCCATGTTCACCCCAGCCTCCGTAACATTGATTATTCAGCTATAAGACTAGTCTGGGTAAGAAACAGTCCTTTCATTGCTCCACTTTTTCTGTTGGGAGCTTGAAATGTGATATGCCAACCACAGGAAAATGTAAACACTATCTCCAACTGGCCAAGTATTGAGAGATTAGAGTCTTTCTTGCCTGAGTCTGTCTTGCTTCATGGAGAAACAATAAAAGTTGCATGTATCTGCTTCAACCTGACTCATATCGGATATATAATCATATATGAAAATATGTAGACAGGAAAGGTTTTTTTCACAGTACAGTTGAATTTATTGTTTAGAAATGTACTAGTGTTTTATATCTGTGGTGCAATATCTGTTTTTTGTTTCCAGAAATCTTTCTACCAGACTCTGTTTTGTTTCTCAGTAAGGATTTCAACATACTCCCAAGATGGCATTATCTCCTGCAGAATGTGTATCAGGAGTGACTGTGTAAAATTACTTATTTGAAGCTTAATTTGCTAGTGTATGCATTACTGTTGATATGAATATTTTATTGGCTTATGAACTTTGTGGTGTTCTACTTTAGTTACTACCAACATTTTTTTTAACCTGTCAACTGGGCACATTTGATATGTAAATTATTTGTACTCAATAAACAAGGAACCCCACAACATCATTTTTGTCATTAATTTCACAGGAGAACTGACAGTAAGCCTGCCTGTGATTAACTTCCCTTTTGGCACCAATCTTCCCTCAAAAGTGTGAAACAGAACTTGTATGTCACGTTCTCTTTAGCTAGTTTCTCCTCTTCAAATCTTTCCATATTCATTGCCTCTGCCACATGCCTAGCTAGAAGTCAACTTGTCTGGGGATGTTTCTTTTCGTTATAAATACACATCTCCTAGTGTGAATGTGTGTGTGTGGAGAGGAGAAAACAGAGCTCTTGGAATTAGGATATCCATTGTAATTTAAGTAATGAAGCTGTTCCACTGTTTTAAAAAAACAAATTACACACCATATGAAGCTATTTATGGCCTTAGTCTGGGCAAAATGGAGCGTTTAATTCAGTGGTTCTCAACCAGGGCGACATGTATCCCAGGAAGGATGCAGCAGTCCATCAGGAGGTACATCAACACATCTAGATATTTGCCTACTTTTTCATAAAAAACCCTAGTGAATTCAGTACAAACTAAAATTTCATTCAGCGATGTGTTTGTAGTGCTGGATGTACTAGACACTGGAATATAAGCACAGTATTTATATTCCAATGGATTTATTTTATAATTAGATGGTGAAAATGAGAAAGTCAGCACTTTTGTGTTTTCACATCTGATTTTGTAAAAAGTGATTTAAAGTAAGGAGTAACTTGAGCCTAGTCAAGATAAGTCAGCTTCCTGAAAGGGTGCGCTAGTGTGAAAAGGTTGAGAGACTGCCTTTAAATTATGCTGGTTTTCCACACAGGTGGTTGGGTTTTGTTGTTGTTGTTGTTTGGTTGGTTGGTTTTGTTTGTTTTTCCTGTCGCTTTAGTGAGGGACAAATACCACAGGTTGTTCCAGGTCTGTATCTGCAACATGTTGATTTCCAGACAGTTCTTTCTGTAAAGGTTTCCCATGGTGACCAAGTTCAACAAAACAAGGACCTACTTTGCCGTATGCTAAGTACATTATTGTCTCTGTCCACTTCCCATCAAGTTCCAGCAGCTGACAAAGAAGTTTCAGTGTTGCTTGCACATTTTGCTCTGAACATTCTGGAAAAACCATCAAGCATATCAAGAGCAGGTGTAAAACTTCCAATATTTTTCCAGTGAAATATCTAAATTAAAGTTGGTTTAGAGGTGGACTTCCCAGTTACTTCACATTATGAAAGACTTGCTACAAAGACAAACAACTGTCCCTGCCCCAAATATTCCAAACAGTCTAAAAAGTTTTAAAATTCGTTAATAAAGCCAAACAGAACTGAAGAGCTATAAATATAAAGTGCTTTTCCAGATTTTCCCATTAGACATCAGCTTCTGACAATTACCGAATCTTAGAAGTGAAAAATTAATTTTTGTTAGAAACAAGGATTTTTTGTGAACACTTGTAATACTCACAATTTCAGACTAGTTAATGCAAGGATGTAGGTGGTTTGCATTGTATATGCAGCCAACTTTTCCCTGTGTCTAATAGTTTATAGCTGTCAGTTATTTACATACAGAATTTACAGGGTAGTAGGATTATCAGAAGAATCTTGTCTTTGCTGACTTTTGTGTTTTAAGAATGCTACCAATACAGAGTATATTCTCAGGAGATTAAATTAAACAATGAGTTGGTTTTCAGGGATGTGTAGGCACAAGAATGAGGACAAGGGATTAGATGTTGCAAACCAGTAGCAGTGTGAATTACCCTTAAGTAATTAAGGTGCTGGACTTGTGGGTGTTGTGACACCCTCTTGCTTGAAGTGGTTTCTGTTATATATGGTTTCTGGTTTGGTTCAGTGGCTCTCCACGTCCTCGCCCCCCTGCAAATTCTTGCAGCAGCCCTGTTCTCTAGCATTGTTCTAGAATATTACTTTAATTTGAGTTTAATGGTGGTTGCTGTCGCTCTTTGTTTTAGCCAGTCTGTCTTTCAGGTATTTATTTTATGTTTTTGGAATGGAAGGTATTTTTGTACATTCTTACATTCTCTATTAATAATGTTAATACACCTGCCAATGAGAAGGATACTCACCTATATGCTTCCTTGTGGCTTGCATTAGAAAAAATTTGTTTGGGGACCTCTAAGATATTCCCTGCTTTCTGAATTAAATACCAGCAGTGGCATCATGGATGGTGGCAAACATAGGCAAGGGAAGGCACTGCCTTGCCAAAACTGCCTAGTTCACCAGCCACCTGGAGAAGGCCACAGCATGGCCACGCAGCAGCCCAGCCACCAGAGGAGAGCTATTGCTGGCCCACAGCACAACTCTCCCACCACCTGAGGGGGGCGGTGGCCAGGGCATGGCAGTCCAGGCCTCCTGCCACTAGGCACTGGGGCCAGCCAAGAAGAGTAGGGCCATGCTACTCTCTAGAATGGGGACACTAAGGGGTCTGGGGATGTTCTGGACCTGGAGTCAGGGCTGGGGCTTGGCGTCACATGGCGGGGGGTGGGCAGGAGGCAAGTTAGTGGGGCTAGGGCCTTGTGCAGAAGGGATGAGGCTAGGACCTGCCTTCCCCTGATGGGCCTTCACCCAGGACCCAGAAGTGATAGGACTTGAATTATGCCATTGAATTAGTGGTAGAGTAAACTAGATACATGTATTGTGTTGTGGTTTGTCGAGCCTTCATTCCATCCATCTAAAGGCAAAAGTACTGCTACTACAGGGCAAAGTTAGGCACTTGTCAGATTGACATGTCTCATTCTCAATTAGAAACTGGAAATGTTGTTTTTGTAATGCAGGTCTGTGACATGAAATGCAAATATGTGAACTGTAAATATTATTTTATGTTGCAGATGTGATGCTTGCAGATTGATCACCATAGATCAAAAGAGAATCGGATGGATGATGGGCTTTCTAGATGTAAAGTGATGGTGACATATGGCAGCAAAAATTTGGTTTATACTGAAATTATAATTATATTTCTACTACTGAGAGAATTAATCTTAATAAAAATAAATTGTATTATGTTACATTATTCTGCTTAGCTTTATATCTGAATTATATATCTGAATTCTTTATATAATTATAAAGAATTTCTCCCAGTATACAGTAATAAACACTACAACCAATTTATTTGCCACAACAAAGTACTGATAACCAGAAACTCATTCCTGGAATAGCTCTACTTTCAATTGGAATGGCTTTCAGGAAATAAAGTTCTAGGACATGTAAGTTCAGTTGTTAGACAGTTGTCTTATTTGCACATTACTTTTGGGTTATCTTGTTTTCTGGGTTCCAGTTCTGGAGTTCCTGCTTGCTGTCCTTTCCTAGGTGATTATGTTGTCCAGGGGGTTGAAGTATGTCTCCTAACGACGTTTGCTATTAATTAGTTCTTAACTAAATCATTACTTGCTAAAAATAAGACTACTTTCCTATGTAAGTGGGGAGTCTCTTCTGGTGCTGAATTAATTCAATCCAGTATTCCATAGGTGATGCTGTGACATCACATTCTGTTTGTGTATGTGCTTTTCTTATGATTGTTGCTAATACAATTTGTAACAGATGCCATAATATTTATAGATTTAGATGTGCCCCTTACAAAGTCAAATTTATTCCTGTCAATATGGTTGACAGCTTGGTGTAATATTTTAAACGTAGAACTGAAGAGCACTCCCTGTTCTGCTCTACAGATTAACAAGGTGTAATGTTTAGTTTTCTAGAAATAGAAATATTCATACAGTTCTTATTGTAAAGGAGAATGGGCTTGTCCACACTGGTGCAGCTGGGTGCTGTAGTACTTAGCAAAGATGTTACCTACACTGACATAAGAGTTTCTCTTACTGGCAAAAGTTCTCCACTTCTTCAAGAGACAGGAGGTATGTTAATGGGAGAAGACCTCCCGTCAACAGTGCTATCCACACTGATCTTTAAGTCATCCCTGACTACTTTGTTAATACAAATGTAAATTCCTAGTATAGAACAAGCCTAAAAAAGAAACAATAAATGAAATGGTTTTAGATTCTCTTTGTCTTCATTTCTTAGGAAGACGTTTACATAATCAGTGGAAGGTCTTATGCAGAATCGCACTCTGGGGCTGTGCTACTTGGATTGAACTTCTCTGCTCCAGGAACAACCAGACTTGTTTTTTCGTTCTAATATTAGTGGACCATTTGGTTCTTTCTGATGTTATGTAGATGTTAATAAGATCACAAGTTTTTGTGGCGGGTCTAAATTATCATTCTTAAATAATCTTCCAGAATCTATGATTCTGAAGAAAATTGTATGCGATTTTTCTTCTTGAATCCACACTCTAGTGATCAGAACAATGTTAATTTGGGAAAGAACCAGAAAATTGTTATGGAGATGCACATTTTGTCCCAGTTGTTTTGACAATTGTGAAGAAATTGTGGATAACTTGTTTGAAGGCAGTAGTTTTATGGAAATTATGTAAGATTTGAAACCATTCTTTAGCTGACTTCATTCGTTATCAGAAGACCCACACCCCACCCATTTAACATTGGATGGTTTTACATCTCTGATTACATAGCCTTTGTTTTGTATGTACATAGTGCCAGATAATTTGATTTATCACTCTATTTTCGAGACCAGTTTATTCTAGTGAAGCAGCACTTTGGTGTACAGCTTGTTTTCAGATCTGTGGTGTCAAAGTTATGCATCTCTGAAAAGAATTAGAATACACCAGGAAACATGGCAGCTCTCATTTATGTCTCTGGTATTTTAACATAAAAATAAAACAATTTTATTCATAATTTGTTGGCAGTGCTGAAGTCACATCTGTAACAAGATATTATTCTTGTCTGCTGCGAATGAAATGTGCAGTTCTGGTATCAGGATGAGTTTATGCGCACACAGAGCTAGTTGTAAATCACAGACCAAACGGGGACAGAGATTCATATCCTGGTTTCTTTTTGTGTTTTAAAAGGTTGGGGCTGTTTAGTTAGCCCAGTTCTGAGTGGAAGTCCTGATAACAGGTTGTGGCCTGGAAGTTTGCATAGCATCATGGGATTCCCTAATGACTCTGCATCTGACTTCTGTGAAGGCTTAGGTCAGTTGGCATAGAGAGAAGCCAGAAACAGAGCAGCTTTAGCAGCATGCCCCTGGATCAGTTACGAAGAACTGCAGAAACCAGGTGCTCTTCTGGTATGTCCTGCAGCAAGTGACTCTCAGGCAAATGGCTGGTAGGGAAGGAGCCTATGAAGAACTGACTCGGGGTTGGGTGAACAATCCATACGCTGAGTTGCTGTTATTTGGAAGAAATACAGCTGATGACCTGAGAAGAATCTCAAGCAGATTCAGAGCCGGGCTAAGGTGGCCACTCACACAGAATATCAGACATTCTGGTACTTCTGAGAATGGCCTGGGCTCACCCTTGCTGGCAAGCCCTTGCCACTGCCACCATGTCTTCACAGTGCTGGTGCACAGATCACACCGTATGCACGATGCTGCTTCCCCTCCACTGGCATGACCTCATACTTACCATGTGTACAAGGTCATCATGGGAGAGCACAGCAGTACGCTCTTCAAAATGGCATTGCCACTCCAACACTAAACAAAACCGTGTCTGGTTTTATTTGAATACTAGACAGGGACAAACCACCCAACAAAGAGGGTTTAAAACTGTTTTGATGGCCTGCGTCAGCATATTTTCCCTAGGCAGGAGAAACAGGCCAGCTGCATGCACATGTATTCCCTGTTGCCGGTGTTCTTTTCAGTATAGTACAAAGATCAGTCCTTCCTAGTTTAAATCTTCCTTTTATAAGATGCTTGGTTGTTGATTCAACTGAATGGATGGATCTGATTTATCTCAGGTAGCAGAAGAGTACTGAAATCCCCTGTTATACATGTAAAACCCTACAGAAAACTGCACATCTCTAAATAAGAGGCAGGTACATTCCTTCCAATATGATATCTGAGTGAAGGGAGTGTTATTTAACTAAATGCATTATAATGCCTCTTTAACTGTTAAGTGGGTATGAATTAACAGAAAGACAAGGTCAGTGAACTAACATATTTTATTGGATCAAATTCTGTTGGGCTACGTCTACAAGAGACGCCTCTGTCAACAGAAGTCACTGTTGGAAGGTATTTCCCAGCAAAATTCCTGTCAGATTGCATTGACACAAAAAAGCAGATCGAAAGAGCAATCCACTTTTTTAACAGAGAGCAGACAGACTATCTGGCACTCTCTTGACAGAACAGCTGACTGGGAGCTCTGCAAACAGGGCTGCCCGGTGAACCAGAGTCTGTCAACAAAAGGGCCCTGGAGCATATACATGACTATTTTGTTAACAGAACGCTGTTGAGAGAGGCGTTACACCTCTCCCCATTCAGGCATAACGCTGCCGGCAGATGTGCCAGGTTTTGTCAACAAACTGTCGACAAAGCGCATATTTTGCGTGTTGGTGCTCCAGGGGTTTTTCCAACAAAAGCCCAGTTTTGCTGGGAAAAGTCTCTCATGTAGATGTAGCTGTGGTGAGAGAGGCAACCGTCTGAGCTACGCAGTGCTCTTCCTCAAGTATATTTCCAAGATATTGCCTCAGTCATTTTGTTCCTCTAAAAAGACCCTGAAACTGACATGAATGAACAATTCAGCAGAATTTCAAAGAGAGAAGAGACAACCTCTTTTATGTGTTCTTGTTAAGCTCCCAGTGTTCTGGAAGCCAAAACAATAAATCTAAACCATATAATAATAGAGAATAATCATAATTGGTAAATATAATTGGAGCATGCAGCTGTGCTCTCACCTCTAGGGTGTGTCACTCTTTTGATAGATGATAGGGTAGAATATATTAAGGTGTCAGGATACAGGCAATAGATTTATGGGCTTTTCCATCTTTAGATTACCAATTTGAGTCTAGCCTGGAAGAATCATGATTAAAATTTTTATCTCTATGTTGGATTGCTTTTTGGAGTCTATATAAACTGAATTGGCGATTTTCCAGTCCAGTGCGTATCAGGGAAGTGTCCACATCACAAAACCACCATCTTCTGGCAGTAATTAACAGCCAAATCAGCAAAGAAGCCAAGGGTGAATTTATCCTAAGTGACTTAGGAACCCAAGTCCCATTTTCATGTCAATTAGGAGCCTATGTTCAAAAGTTATTTAGGTTCCTAAGTCCCTTCTGAGAATGGAGCACAAGTTATTCCAACACTTATGAAAATTGTATCATAGGGCTTTTAAATAGGTGATTCTCCAACTACAGGGGATGGTTTATCCATGTCATGGTTGAGGCATGTCTGCAGAATACTGTATCTTGAAACTTATACTGCTGCTGTCTATGCGGTCTCCATGGCTAGTCTGAGTCTAAATTTAACAATTTTATTCTCTTGGAATATCAAGCTCATGGCACAGGAGGCATGGGTGGTGGAGAACATGCGCAAGAGGACTCAGTAGGAGGACAGTTAATGGGGGCACAAGACTGATTGTCACAGTGCCTCCTGCTGGTGCCTTAACAATTAACTCTTCCAGCTGCTGGAGCACCTTCTTCTGACTGGTGTTTTGCCCACTGTTACATGCTTGTTCTGCATCAACTACGTTAGCACCCGCATCCTTCCAAGACCATGGTGCCCTTCCTCAGGCTACTGCCCTGGTGCAGTGCCCCACGCTCTCTCTTGGGACCTTCCCTCACAGGGAATCCTGAACCCCGATATCTCCCTTGCCTCAATGGCGAACTGCCAGTCATCATCTTGACCCTTACCTCAGGGGCAAATTACAGGCTGAAATGGCCACTCACCATTGACGAGGGGTTGGACCTGCTGCCTTCTGCTTCCCTGGCTGTCTCTCTGAAGCCGTAGTAGAGGTTGAACCGCTCTACTCTGGCACTCTCTCCTCTGGCAAGATCCGTAATCTGGCATGGGTTTTTAGTGAGCCAGATGACCACTTATTGTGGGTCTGGACAAGTTCCCTGTGGTCCCATAAAGTTTGTTTACAGCTGTCAGTCCTGGTTCTCAGTGCTCTGTGCTGCTGTTTAGCTCTGATTTACCCCTAAATATCTTCTAAGAGTCCAGCAAGCAGTGGAAGTGTTTGTAATGCTGCTAGACAATATTGAGCTCCTGTGGTCCAGCAAATTCTCTAGTGTGGCACCAGTCAGGCACTGAGGGTGTCAGACTAGAGAGATTCAACCTGCACCCTCAGGCTTGCCTGGCCAGAGCTCCCTCAGCTCTGTCCACCTTTTCCCCAGCCCTACTCTGTGTTAGGAAGCCCCTATAGCTTCCTTGGAAGCTAGGGCCCTCCTGCTCCACAACTGGAGCAAGAGTTTTTTTTCTCTCTTCCTCTCAAGGAGCCTCGATTTATAAAGCTCCATGTGGGCTGTAATTAGCCACAGCTTTAATTGGCAGCTAGTTGCCTCAGCTGCTGGCTTTTTCAGCCTCAGCCCTCTCCCAGAGCTGAGTTTAACTCTTTTCTTGTCAGAGTGGGGCAGTTGCCCCATTACCAGGACTCAGGAGGAGCAGTGGATGGTCACACACGGGATGGAGAAAAGCAGTGCTTTGAAGGAAAAGGTGTTGCCATTTCTCTCTATCCCCTAGCGCTGCTGCTGCCCTGTTTCCCCCTGATTCACAGATACAGTTTGTTTGAAGCTAACCAGTTTTTGTCCGTGGGGTTTTTGGGGAGTTCTGTTCCTTCTCAACTAGAACATCACAAACTTCTGTGTGATTCTGAAACTGTCTGTGGGAGAGCTGCTTTACCCCGTTGCACTGGTTTTGTGTCCAGTCTTCAGCTTGCTATCTGATTTTTCCATTGAACACACTCCTCTTTCCTGTTTCAAATAACGTTTATCCCCTTGGTTTATTACAACACAAAATGTTCCATTCCTGCTCAGCAGGTTTCCCCATATAAACAATTGTCGCCCTCCGTGACTGTCTGTCCTGGATGATGCTATAAAAGTTTTGCTCTTCCCTGAATTTTACTGCAGGCCTTGCTTCCCCATATTTGCACATCTTCTACTATGCGGGAACCGCCTCTTTTGAAGCAGATGCTACTTTTGTTTTGCCATCAAGTGAGCCCTACCAGCTCCTGACAGCTGCAGGCATGCTCAGAGAAGAAATTAAATCTTTCCCTGCCAATCCAGGGACAGGTCTTTGCACCCCATTACACTGTCCCTGGCTAAAGTCAATAGCAAAACTTGAGTTACACCTAGGCCCTCTTATTAGGCTTTCCAAACAGTAATTTATTGTCATGGGCAAGACTGTGACCTCCTTATTCCTCAGCATTGACTCCACATGTCATGGATAATAGTCTGGAGGAGAGTTAGGGGCAATGCCGAGCCGTTGCTCCCCTTCCTGCTGTAGATACATCTTTGTTTTGCCCATTTTTTCATTGGAGGTTTTCATATGGTATCAAGTCCTTTTATATATCATTGCATTAAGTCCTTTTTAATAAAAATTTTGTATCATTTCATATAGAACAAAGGAACTTTGTATTAAGTCTTTTCGCATAGGAATTTTGTATCTTGTAGAATAGTTCCTAGAAAGGAGTAAGGTAAAGAAAATGTCTTTGTATCCTTTATTTTTGGTTTGCTTAATTGATTGAGTGAACGTGGTGTGAATCGATAAGGCGTGTGAATTGAGAAGGCGTGGAAGGCAAGCATCTCCAGTACTTGCAAGGGTTGGAGAAGGGATGGAAGCCAGATCCAAGACCAAGGAGAAGAACAATGGGGCCTCTGAAGTGGGCCCATTGTAAGACGACTGGACATATGTATGCCTTCGAAGTCACCAGCAAGCGTCTGCTTTTGGAAACAAGAGCTTCTTCTTCGAGTGTCCCCGTGGGTGCTCCACAATAGGTGTCGGGCTCGCCCGGCGCCGCAGATTGGATCTTCCAAGCAGTTTCTGCCGGACTGCGCATGCGCCGGCGCGCGCCGCTCCCTTGCGCGCTCCTGGCCACGTGCGCGATCAGGTCCCCGCCAGTTCCTCTTAACCGCTGTCGGCTGCAGACGGAATCCGACCTAGGCTAAGGCCAAGTTAGCGTATTCAATGGTTTTAACTGTTTTTTCTTTAAAGTTTTCAAGTTCTTAGGCTACTACAAGTTAGCCAGTTGTTATTTTTCAAAAAAACAAACAAAAAAAAAAAAAACAAGCGGGACGGCATTCAGTCCAGTCCCAGTAACAAGCGGAACACCGGAGGCCAGGAGCCTAGGGCCATCAGCCCTCCTGCCGTGGCAGGCCATCGGAGAAGGGGAAAAACAGCACAGAGAAGGTGCTAAGTACCCGTTAACAACTGAAAGACTCACCAACAATGTCCTCTTCAGGATTTAAGAAATGTGAGTCCTGCCGAGAGGCAATGCCAGCGTCTGATGGGCACAGTCTATGCATAAGGTGCCTGGGGGAGTCCCATGTCACACAGAAATGCTCCTTCTGTGCAAAACTAACAGCCAGAGCAAGGAAGGACAGGGAGATGCGGCTTAAAATGCTGCTCTTCGACAAGGCCCTCCAGCCAGACGTGCCGGAGCGGCCGCAGCAGGAGTGACCCTCCGGGGCCCATAAAAGGAAAGCCGCCTCCTTCACCCCATCAGCGCAAAAACGGAGGAAAGCCTTCCCAGCCCGATCCCTGCCGGCAGCAACAGCGAGCGGGACGGGAGGAGCGCGCAGCCCCCAGCCGCAGCAACAGCTGATTGGCGGCGGCACGGAGAGCCACATGGAAGCGGCTCAGCCTCTGATAATCAAACAGCCGCCCCACACCGCAGGCAGGGCGGCGGCTAAAAAAGCGCCGGTACCGGCGGCACCACAAGCAGCGGCACCGACCCCCGGGGAACCGGCGGTGCAGAGCGCGCAGGCACGCAGCCTGCAGGCACCGGAGGACACCGCCCGTGCAGCACCGCCCATGAGCGTGCCGAGCACGGCGCGGACGGGGCAGAGATCCCCTACACGCCAGGGGGCGGAGTTACCTCCTCAAGGGAGGGGGAAGGCTGCACACAAAACGAGGCACCACAGCCCCTCTCCAGACAGGGCTGCGGAGTTGCTTTCTTTCAGCCCTCCGCTTATGCTGCAGACTCCAACCAGAAGGCAGGGGTCCCCTCTAGCCTACCCGGAGCCCCCGTCTCCATTTTTACAACCAGCCTTGCCCTGGCTGGGACCACCTTCACCCTTCCTGGGGTTTGAGCCGCTGGAATACTATCCAAAATCGCTCTCTCCAGTGTCCCAGATCTCTCGACGATCTCGCTCCCCCAGACGCAGAGGGTATGCACCAAGGGAGTGGTCTAGGTCACCTTCCCAAGAACAGTGCCTATACTGCCATGGTCGCCCCTATCACGCGGGGCATAGACACCACCGGCAATCTACCAGGGAAAGATCCCCACAGACGATCTCGTATCCCCGAGGGCAATCGCGAACGGGGACAGAGACTCAAGTATCTCGGGGGGACTGGTTATGGAACCCCGAGATTTTCCCTCGCAAGCCTCTAGCGAGAGGGTGTGCCATCACCAACAGGAACCGGAAGGGTCCAGAGAGGCGTACCCCAGTGGTTCCTCGCTCTCCTCCCCGGACGAGGCTACGGCCCCGGGGGACGTCCATCCTCTGGATGATCTCAAACAGTTTCAAGAGCTGTTTAAGAGGGTGGCCTTCACGCAAGGCATCCAGACAGCAGAGGTGCAAGAGAGACACCATAAGCTCCTCAAAAATCTGAGACCTCCGTCCTCCTCCAAAATAGCAATACCGCTTGATGAAGCAATCTTGGAGTCCGCCACTATGATATGGCAGACCCCTGCGACTATTCCGCCTGTCCACAAGAGAGCGGATAAGAAATACTTCGTGCCGGCGAAGGGCATGGAGTTCCTGTTCAGCCCCCCACAACCAAATTCCTTGGTGGTGGAGTCGTCGCAACAAAGATCAAAGACATCTCAATTCAGGACAGGGGGAACAGACAAAGATGCCAAGAAGCTAGAGATGTTTGGCAGAAAGGTCTACTCCTCCTCCACTCTACTGTTGCGAATGGCAAATTACGCAGCGCATTTAGTGAACCATAATTTCGACAACTACACTAGGTTAACCTCCCTCATGGACTCGCTTCCAGAGGACAAGAAACCGGTGCTCAAGGCCATCGTGCAAGAAGGCTACCCGGCCTCGAGGACAGGAGTTCAGATCGTCCTGGATGTTGCGGACACAGCAGCACGTTCCACAGCTACGGCAGTGGTGATGCGAAGGGAGTCCTGGCTCCAGACTTCGGGTATACCGAGGGATCTGCAGGCAAAGATCGTCGATCTTCCCTTCGACTCGCAGAAGCTGTTTGCTGAATCAGCTGACTCGGTCCTTCATTCCAGTAAAGATTCAAGAGCCACACTTAGGACCCTGGGGATTTACACCCCTCCATACAGAAAGAAAAAGTACTACCCTCAACAAAGACGGTACCAGTACCAGCAACAGCGTCCCCAGTACCACAGGGGTTACGAGCAAGGGCGACATCAACAGCACCAGCAGTACAGAACTCCCAGGCGACGTTCACAACAGAGCCGTGCGTCCTCGGGGCAGGGCCAAAGGCCACAAGTTTGACACACACATCCAGGGCTGCGCCATCACTACCATCGCACAAGGTCATCTGAAGCGGCTGTTCCACCATCGCCTCCGACCATTCTACGACCAGTGGCAAAGGATCACCACAGACAAATGGGTGCTGGAGATCATAGCCATGGGGTACGCCATCCCCTTCCAGTCGCTCCCACCGCCACGACCTCCACCCAGGCCCCACCTCCAGGAGGCCTCCCATGTAGCGAGGCTCAAGCAGGAGGTAGACCATCTCATGCTCATAGGGGCAGTGGAAAGAGTGCCGGAGCAACTGCAAGGAAAAGGGTTCTACTCGAGGTACTTCCTCACGGAGAAAAAGACAGGAGGCTGGAGGCCCATCTTAGATCTTCGAGGCCTCAACTGTTACCTGCGCAAGCAATGCTTTCAGATGATCACAATCGCCTCCATCCTTACAGCACTGGACGATGGAGATTGGTTCGCAGCCCTCGATTTACAAGACGCGTATTTTCACATAACTATCCATCCGGCTCACCGGCGATTCCTCCAGTTCATGGTAGGCAAAGAACATTTTCAGTACAAGGTCCTACTGTTTGGCCTCTCCTCGGCCCCCAGAGTCTTCACCAAGACCTTGGCGGTGGTGTCAGCCTACCTGCACAGACGGGGTATTTATATTCCCGTATCTGGACGACTGCCTACTCAAAGGGGCCTCGAAGGAGGAGGTACTACGCATGATACACGTCACAGCAGGCATGTTCTCTTCGCTCGGCCTGGTTATCAATCTGGCAAAATCAAAGATAGACCCCACACAGGACATAGAGTTCATAGGGGCACACATAAATTCTATTACAGCGAGAGTATATCTACCAGAGACTCGCTTTCGGGCCATCGGCTCCCTCGTGCAGGTCATCACCTTCAGCCCTACGGTGCCGGTCCTGACGTGCTTACAGCTGCTGGGCCACATGGCAGCGGCGACGTTCGTAGTACAGAACGCCAGGTTACACATGCGCAGCATGCAGCACTGGCTGGCGAGCGTATACAAACCGGCAGCACACACCGTTCACAGGGTGGTGTCGCCCACAGCAGAGGTGCACAAATCCCTGCAATGGTGGGTAAACCCCAAGAACTTGCTAACAGGGGTACCCTTCCACCAACCACAAATATCGGTTTTTCTTACTACAGATGCCTCCCTCATAGGGTGGGGAGCACACATGGGCGAAGAGGTGACTCAAGGGCTGTGGTCCTCCACGGAGCAGTCACTGCACATAAATATACTGGAGCTCAGAGCAGTGTTCAACGCCTGCAGACACTTTCGAGACCATATAGAAGGCAAAGTCGTCAGGATCAGTACAGACAATACCTCCACCATGTTTTATATAAACCGGCAAGGAGGAGCTCGGTCCCGTGCCTTATGTGCGGAAGCAGTCCGGTTATGGAACTGGTGCATCGCCAACAATATAATCTTGAAAGCCTCGTACTTGCCAGGTGCTCACAATGTGAAGGCAGACCAGCTGAGCAGGCGTTTTGCACTCACGCACAAGTGGCAGATCCGTCCCAATCTGCTACGACCGATTTTCCACACATGGGGTTTTCCCCAGATAGACCTGTTTGCCACTCAACACAACAAGAAGTGCCCACGATTCTGCTCCAGGGCAGGACTGGGATGGGGGTCCCTGGGGTCGCGTTCACGATCTCGTGGAGGGGCCCCCTGCTTTACGCTTTTCCTCCCACAGTGCTGATCCACAAAGTCTTGCAGAAAGCCAGGAGGGAAGGAGCCCGAATGATCCTGATAGTCCCAACGTGGGATCGACAGCAATGGTTCCCCCTACTCCTGCGCATGTCGGACCGTCCACCGATGCCTCTTCCGGTTGCGCCGGATCTGCTCACGCAAGCCCAGGGGTCCATAGTGCATCCGCACCCCCAAGGCCTGCGACTACAAGCGTGGTTAATCCATGGCTCAGCTCCCTAGAGAGCACATGCACAGAGGAAGTGCAGCAAGTCCTAGAAAGTAGCAGGAGGACTTCCACCAGGAAGACCTACAAGCAGAAATGGACTCACTTCACGGCTTGGTGTTCTACCAAACAGCTGGCCCCCATTTCAGTGCCTATACCTGTAATATTAGAGTATTTACTGGACCTCAAGAGAGGAGGACTCTCACTATCCTCGTTAAAGGTCCACCTTGCTGCCATTTCGGCGTTCAGACACGAGGAGGAAGGGCACACGGTGTTCGCCCATCCCATGGTTACCAGGTTCCTCAAAGGGTTGGTAAACCTCTACCCCCCTCGGAAACCGCTTCCACCTTCGTGGAACTTTGACCTGGTGCTTAACGCGCCAACGGGACCACCGTTCGAGCCCTTGGCCACGGTTTCCCTCCACCTCCTTACGATAAAGACGACCTTTCTTCTCGCAATTACGTCAGCTTGCAGGGTGAGCGAGTTTGCGGCAGTTATGGCAACGCCACCCTGCACTGTTTTTTCCAAGGAGGCGGTAACCATACGGCTGCATCCAGCCTTTGTTCCTAAAGTTTCTTCTGAGTTTCACATTAATGAAGCTATTGTTTTACCCTCTTTTTATCCAAAGCCTCATAACTCTAACAAAGAGGTGCGCCTACACCTCCTGGACGTGAGGAGGGCGCTAGCCTTCTATGTAGACAGGACCAAGTCCTTCCGGAAAACGGATAGACTCCTAGTCTCTCTCGCTCCCAAATCGAAAGGAGAAGGTCTCTCTTCGCAGAGAATCTCGAAGCACATCGTATCCTGCATAAAAATGTGCTACGAACTCAAAAAGACTCCTTTATTGGCCACTCCCAGGGCTCATTCCACTAGGGCGGTGGCGGCATCAACAGCCTTTTTCAAGGGCGTTGCGCAAAAAGACATTTGCAGAGCGGCGACCTGGTCATCCTATGACACCTTCGCCAAACATTACACCCTTCACAGGGTATTCCAAGAGGACACCCGTCTCTCGACAGCAGTCCTCTCGGGGACAAGGTGCGCATAATCCGATTACCCACCTCCTATCTTGGGTTACTGCTGGGTAGTCACCTATTGTGGAGCACCCACGGGGACACTCAAAGAAGAAAGACAGGTTACTCACCGTAGTAACGGTGGTTCTTCGAGATGTGTCCCCATGGGTGCTCCGCTACCCGCCCATCCTCCCCGCTTCGGATCTCTGTTAGTGTTTTGCAGGAACATCCGAGGCGGTTGGTCAAGGAACTGGTGGGGACCGGATCGCGCACATGGCCAGGAGCGCGCAAGGGAGCGGCGCATGCGCGGTCCGGCAGAAACTGCTTGGAAGATCCGATCTGCGGCTCCAGGCGAGCCCAACACCTATTGTGGAGCACCCACGGGGACACATCTCGAAGAACCACCGTTACTACGGTGAGTAACCTGTCTTTTTTGAAGGTGAGTGGGACACTAGCTGGAAGAAGGCACCACAGATGTCTAAATGCATATGCATATAATGGCTCTCTTAGATTATGCACATGCATGAGATGACTAACTGGTGTTGACCTGCATGAGAGCGAGGACACTATGAATCTCAGGCATCTTGCAGAGGACTCCCAGCTGTCATCTTGTCAGCACTGGAGCATCGATCCGGATCAGCAGAAAACCAGCTCCACTACTCCCCCATCTAATTCACCTGGCCAGTGCAATTAAGGGTGAGCAACTATTGGCAGCAGCAACAAGATGGTGTGTGTGTGTGTGTGTGTGTGTGTGTGTGTAAAATATAGCATATGCATATAAGTGTTGATTGCTATATATGTATTACTAATAAATGTGCTGTTTTGCCTTTTCTGCCTGAAAAGATCCCATGCAGTATAGCACTGCACATCTAAGTAGAGAGTGGACATGCTGGTGGAGGGGAATGCATGGAACCTTTGCTTCACATGACCATCACAGTTGCACTGGGGAAGGTATACTATGCCAGGTGGAGAGCTGTCTCATGATACATCTCCCCTCAGTGCAAATGGGAACAGTTACAACCCATTAGGGCCAGTGTCTTCCTTAGGCAGGGCAACAGCATACTGCTCCATATAATGTTTAGGCTCGTGGCAAAGTCACAACTTAGTTCCCAGTGATTTCTGTGGGAATGAGTGGCAGGCCCTTTATTTTTGTGCCAAATCCTTGGGATTATTGTTACATTTATTTAGATGTACAGTTACATCCTTGATAAATGAGCACCTCCCTTGTTCTAGGTATCCCTTGGCAAACCTTTAAGACCCATTCACAAAACAGACTATCTGTGTAACCTCTCTCGAGTCATTTCCAGCCTTGGGATTCAGAAAGAAACTACCATCAGAGCACATAAAGGTTGAAGCAGCGGTAAAAGGCAAAATGCCATCCTGGATTTTCCATGTTGCCAATTTAGTCATGGTTTTATTGTGCAGCGCCTGCTGCTTTCTTAAAGGCCCCATTTCTGGAGTACACTGATTGCAACTTTGCAAGGCAATCTCAGCTTTCTGAGTTTCTACGTGCACTCTGTAGGTGCAAAAATCATAGCACACATCAGAAGAATCCCAAACTCTCTCTCTTGCTCTCTTTATTTTTTATTTTTGTAAACCTTATGATAATAAGCCAATCACATGTTCCTTGGGGCCGGACTTGTGATATTTTTAATGTTTGGAGTTGACATTATTGGAATATGTTTCTTACTTCTCTGTACAGTTTGTTCTATTATTCTTGTCCTGTGTACATTTGGCATTTTAGTGAGTTCATAATGACGGTTTTAAAAGAACCAGTTGGCCTGATGGAAAGCATAAAAAGTACTACTACTACCATAGTGTCAAAAGGTGATACTTTAAAGACCTCATGAAATACCATTTCAAAGCAGGAACAGCTTTTTATTTATAGAAACTGAGCTCCTGAAGGGGGCTGACGGGAATTGGATACTGAGATCCCACTGACACGCAGTGTAATTTAGGCAGTTTTGACTTCTTTGAAAATGCTAGCCAGCCTGGATTTTTTTACCCTACTGTAGTACAGGTTGAACCTCTTTAGTTCAATACTCTCTGGTCTGGCATCATCCATCGTCTGGCATGATTTCAGTTAGCTGGGTGTTCACTTACCAGGAGTGTGGCCAAGTTTCCCGTGGTCCCAGCCACTAGTCCAGGCTCTCAGTGTTCTGTGCTGTTTTTTTAGATGTAATTTACTCTTAAATATCTTTTAAGAGTCCAGTAAGCAGTGAAGTGTTGGTAATGCTGCTAGACAATATTCACCTCCTGGGGTTTGGCAAATTTTTGTGTTCCGCATCAGTCCGGTCACCAGGGTGCCAAACTAGAGAGAGAGTCAACCTGTATAAATAGCTGGTCTCTTAAAAAGCAGCTGTCAAAAAGTCCTGTTGTCTCCACATTTCAAAGTGAAAATGAAAGTTGAATTATCCTACTGAACATAACAAAATATCTGTCTACAGAGCTCTTAATGGTTAGAGCTCTATTACCACTGTGCTTGCTGCTGTATTAGACATTTGGCTTAAAGTAGCCTTTGTTCTTAACCTGGATCTATAAGTAATTGTTTTTGTAAGAAGAAAAAAAGTTTAAATCACCTCATACTAAGGAATGGGCTATCTTCTCCCACCCCATATTATTTACCATTTTGTAAAAATTATGGGCAAGATGGTGACCCAGCTTTATGCAGCCACGCAGGGCGGAAATAAGGAGTCAGGTTTTAACTACCTCCAACTGGAACCACATAAAAGCTCCCTACAATCACAGTCATCATTAAGGGAATGGCAGGGATGCATCTGAGATGCTTCCCCTGGAAGACAGTAGCCTGGGAAAGGAGAAGGTAGTGTCATGGTTCCACCCTCTGCACATCCAGCAAGCAGTGAGTACACTGAACTCTGAAAATTGGTGTTCCAAATTAATCCCTGTTTTCCCATACTCCTTCCAATGGCATATCCGGAACATCTCCAGCAACCTAAGAGCAGCATAGTTTCTTCATTTCCTCCAACTTCAGGTTATTTCTGATGGGCCCAGTGTAACTCATGTGATATGAATCCTTAACAGAACTGTAAAAGACATGATTTTTAAAACCAGCATTCTCTAGCAGTGTTTTGTTAGAAAGCTAACTGCCGAAAACTGTCTCCAGGATGAAAGGAAATGTACACAATTCTCACTCTTAACAGTTGCTTTGCAGGGATGGCTACCACCACCTTCACTCACATCATGTAGTCCTACGGAAAAGAGTGCAGCCTCTCCTCTCTCAGAGTAGCATCAGAAGAGTCAAGGCCCCAGTCATTATTCGTGTTTGGCTGGCACAAAGATAATCATGACACCCGTGTTAAATCATTACGAGCTGTCTCACAAATTTAGTAAAGAACCTGTCTCAGACAGATTGAAAAGATTTATTTTTTCTTGTGGAATTGTGAGATGTCAGTCGGTCAAGATCTGTGCAGGCTTCAGATATTTGGTGGTGGTGCTCTGCATTCAGCCAAAGATTTCAGCCAGAGGAATCCAAGAGCCAGTGATGTCATTAATTCATTTTAGAGACACCCTAACAATCTATTCTTTTCAAGTTCTAAATTGCATGAGAGTATTTATTTGCACTCTGCATTGTGGCATAATACAACCTAACTGTATTTTGGAGATTCTGCTGGTTTAGAGCAAGGTAAGATGGGCCGGCTCCCTTTGAAGCCATAAGCAAACTTCCCATTAAGTCTAACAGGAGTAGGATGGGCCCCACAATTGAGCCTGATTTTGATCCAAGTTTACACTGTTGGAAATCTGTTGAATTATGTGGGGTCATTCCTGCTTTATACCAGCATGAATGAGATTAGCATTCAGCGCTTGAAATAGAATGATTACATTTCTCAGCCTACTTCGTAAATTTAGTAACAGAGGGGTAGCCATGTTAGTCTGTATTCTAACCAAACAAAACAGCAGTCACGTAGGACTTTAAAGATAAATAAATAAATAATAAATCATTTTGTTAGTCTTTAAAGTGCTACATGACTGCTGTTTTGTTCTGGTAAGTTGAGAAGTTGGAAACCATTTCAAAATTTGTGGGAAACAGTTAATCTCATTTCCTAATTATTATTATTTGTCTTTTTTTTTTTTTAATTGCAGGAACAGTAGAGTTGTGCTGTATACTGTATATTTAAGAGGCGTGGTTTGTCTTGATGTGTTACATGATATCACGTGGCACGGTCAGCAAAATCAAACTTGGAAAAAAAGAAAGTACAAGTTTCAACTTTTGCGAGGTGGAGGATGAATAATTTTCAGGAATGAACAATTGCTTTATTTTCCATATCGATAAGGAAAGAATTACAAACCATTCATATACTGCAAATCTGCCTTATACTGTCAGGGCAGCTAAGGATAACATTCACGCCCGTTGCCTGAGTTCTCTTGCAGTCTGTGCAGTTCTAATGTGCCCAGCATGCCAATTGGCTACTAATAGCTTGGAGATCTTTCAGAAATCTTGGAGTTATACAAAGAACTTGTGTTTTTTAAAAAGTGCAGAGACAATGTGCTAATGTATTGTGTTGTTTTTCAGAACCCCCCAGCCATACAACGCGAACAATAGTGGTAAGTCTCCAGGAGATCTATATTTTCCACCCTTTTAAGTTTGAAAAGGCAAACTGATTATTATGGTGTTCTAGGCGTCTAGTACATGGTATGTCTGTTAATATAATGCTGTGGTATTGGAGAAGAAAGGTTTGACGCTGTGGAACCGTATCCAGAGGCAGCCTAGAAAATAAGATATTGGTGGTTTTTCAAGGCACTGAAAAAAGAATAGTGGTGTGTGTATAATGGTGAGAATGGATGATGAGAGGGCAATGGTGTTGGGGGAGGGATAGCTCAGTGGTTTGAGCATTGGCCTGCTAAGCCCAGGGTTATGAGTTCAATCTTTGAGGGAGGCCATTTAGGGATTGGGGCAAATAGATATCAGGGATGGTGCTTGGTCCTGCTAAGAGAGCAGGGGAGTGGGCTGGATGACCTCCAGAGGTCACTTCCAGCTCAAGGAGACATGTATCTCCAATTCTAATACAAATACAGGGAATACACAAGGATGTACAGTTAAGATTCTATTACCCCTCATTTGGAATGAGTCACATTACTTATGATTGGAGAAACTCCATGTTATGCTGGTAATCCAAATCTATTCATTCTTGCATTTGTTATAGGTTAGGTATGTTTCAGAGCAACTATTTAAGAAAGCTTTGTGGGGTACAAAAGTATACTGGAACTATTTTTTGGTATCCCTCTTCCTCTGATGCCAGTGAATTTTACCATGAGTTCCGCTGTTCAGGACTCAAAGGGAGGAAAGTATTACAAATAATAAATGCAATGACCTAAAATAGCTTTTCTGTTTTCTCATAATCTCATATTTGTAGATCTCTTTTAGTGGATCTCACTGGGAAACTGGGGATAATACTCTTCCCAACTATATGAAACTTCCCAACTTTAATGACAAGGCTGCAAGAGGGAAAAATGTAATTGGAATTTTTAAAGCAAATCTTACTCTGTTGACCAGGAATGACTCATGCCCCTTCTCGGCCACAGGCTGTAGAAATTCCACTTTTGGCAGGAGGAAGTGGATCTTTGAAGCAGCTCAAAGTGTGACATGTTAGAATAAGTACCTATGTGATAGTTTAATGGGCAGATGATGTAGCCATAGGCTACATTTGTTGCTCATGTGGCTGTCAGTTCTTCATATGCCTTTCTAATGTATCACTTTTCTCTGTTATTTATAAGGCACATGGAAATTCCTACATGAAGAACCTGGTTAACTTACCATTAATGTCACTTTAGTGCCTTTGTAATCAACAAAATCACTAAAACTCCAATTCAAATGGATAACTGATTGTGGAGCGAGACAAGTCTCTGGTTCATTTAGCCACTCTTAGGTGCTGAGAAAAAGTGTTACTGTCTTGATACACAGGATATGCTGTACTCCATGTTTATAATGAATTTAAAAGTCCTATCATTCTTGTACTTGTGTGTGGGGCTATGCAGAGAGAATAGTTTTAAAGATAAATAGTTTGAGAAGTAGACCTTTAAAATGGGACTAAAATTACATCAGTTAGAGATATCTCTCATGAAGTTAGAGAGAGATGTTCAGAATTTCTCAGCATTGGTCCAACTCTGCTTTCACTGAAGTCAGGAACAAAACTAGGCCAATGCTGAGAGTATTTGAACATCCTACCTTAGTTTATTTCTGACTTTTACTTGATGTGGTCCAGCCTTTGCTATAATTTCAAGATCCCTCTAATACTTGAAATGAGGCTGAAGAAAACTCTAAGACCTGATTTTCTTACTCCCTAGTTGCTATAGTTACAGAAATGCTGTTTCCATCACATGTGCCCTCTTTACCCTATAACTTTTGGCCACATTTTGGAGCAAAGTATGTTCAAGTCTCTGTAAGAATATTTTACTGTATCTAATGCTGATGTCTAATGACTGTCTGTGAACATTAGAAATGCATAGCAATTTTTGACTTTACAAATCATCATCCAGACTAACTTATTCCACACTAAGCAATATGCAGGAGCAGTCTTTAATAAATGAAAATAAGATTAACAACTGATATTCCATTAAAAGAATGTGAAAATGATCCAGCAATAAGTCTACTCTTTTTTTTTTGGAATTAAAATCATAAATGAATGGGGAAAGGAAAACTGAGCCCTCAATGAGCAGAGAGAATACAGCACCAAAGATAGAGAATTTGTCATTCCGTACATTAGAAAACTATATGAAAGTCTTCATTCAATATAATGCAGTATATAAATGTACAGTAAAATACGCACTATCATGATCTATATTTAAACAGCTACAGCGCTGCATTAGTACTCTACTAAATTTCACCTCTTCTGAATGATTATGATAGTTATAAGTACAATACAATATAAAGTTGCTGTGCGGTCGTTAGTCAACTGAATGACAGAAATACAATGGCAAACAAGTCTGAATAATGACTACCCTGCTTTGATTTGAGGAGGCTTTTCCCTTGCCAAGTCAAAATAATTCTATCTGCCTTTAAATTGCATTTGTAATCAGTGAAATGCCATAAATAAAGGCATTAAATCTGACCTTATCTATCGGAGGATAGCAGATTTATGTTTAAGACAAAGCCACTGAGGAACAGATTAGGCTTTTCCTTTTTGCTTTGAAAAAATTACCATGAAGCCTTAAAAATGTTGCATCCTGTCCCCCTGCCCCAAATCATTCCTACTTAAAGTTTACAGTGGCCACATATTTGTTCTTTGTTTCCAACCCTTGTTCGTACAGTCAGGAAGTAGGAGTGATTTAAAGGAGTTTGTTTATACTAATGTTTTCAAAACAATTCCCAGTATAAACAACAGCTTTCCTTGTTGTCCAAAGAACAATCAACTGGGTTTTTCTCTTTCAGTAGCTAAGCTCCTGGTGTAAGGGATATTGACAAAGACAACACCATTTTAACAGTACTTTAAAGGCTCCATTTATCCAGAGAACAGAAGGCTTTTGTACAAAGTGGCTATGTACTATGCAGCATTTGAGCACAGAAATAGCACTGATTGTTCAGAAAATCATCAGCCTTTTCATTATTGGATCTCTGTCATTCAGTGGGATGGCAGCATGTACAAGCAGCATTATAACAGACCAGTTTAGTCATATAATTCATGGATGTTCAACAGCAGTCAATACATTTAGGCACAAATAATAACAGTCTGTTTTTTAACTGCCTATCATTTGTGCCCACAACACAGGAGGCCAGACTCTGCCCTTATACTCTGTGCATTGATATTGACTGAGTATCAAAAATTCTAAGGCTGCTGCTATGCTACCATTGTCCCATAGGACGTGCCATGATAATGAGGCAATTCAAAGCAGGCCAGTAAGGTGCTGACATGCATATTCAGTGCCTCATTGGCATAATGGTGGCCACGTGAACAAACTTCAAATTGCAGATTGACAGTGAAGATGGGGACAGCTTCGAAATAAGCACCCCACTTCGACATTCCCTTATTCCCACAGAACTAGCTCGGCGTAGTGGAATGTCGAAGTGGGGCACTTATTTCGAAGCTGCCCCCATCTTCGCTGTCAATCTGCAATACAAAGTTTGTTCACATGGCTGCCATTATGCTAATGAGGCACTGAATATGCACGTTAGCGCCTCATTAGCCTGCTTCAAATTGCCTCATTACCATGCCCCCTCTGATGGGACAATGGTAGTATAGCAGCAGCCTAACAGTTGAAAATTGTGCCAGATGTGAGAAGCCCGACTGCCTCAATGCAGAACCAGTCTCTGATTCTGAACCTGACACAACTGCTGTTGTGCTTTATTTTGTCTTCAGTATGACTAGGTGAGCGTTGAAGTAAACTGATTAACATGGGCTGGTATTACACACTTGAGCACGCCTGCTCTTTTCTGCATATTTTTCTTTCTGCATTAGAAAAGCTTTGTTGCACCATGATTCCTTTTCAACATCTGGTGTCAACGTTCTTGTATTGAAATAGGAGGACTGCTATCTTAGGTCAGCTGGACTTCTTTTTCTCCCCAGGAATGAGAAAGGATTACGGGATTTCATAAAATCAAAGCCTGTAAAACTAGGAGGGACCCTTATGATCATTTAGCGTGGCCTCCTGATCACCCATGGCTTTTCTGCATCCATCTTGTCACTTCTGTTTGAGCTACATGTGTTTTAGAAATACATCTGGCCATGATTTGAACTGACAAAGGATGCCATTGTAGGCAAGAAAATGGGCTCTCTATCAAGGAACTTGGATTCTTTTGCAAATTTCCACACTGGCTTCCTGCGTGGCTTACAGAAAATTCTTTACTCTCTCTGAGGCTCAAATTCCCCATCGGTAAAATGGGTGCAATAATACTTCCCTTCTTCACACAGGCCTGTGCGGATAAATTCATGACTGGTTGGTATTCAGATGGGTATGCTGAGGTGCATCTTAGAAAAGCCTGCAAATAAATAATGGCAAGCTGAGGTGTGTCGGTGGTGTAACATCTGACGCATTTGTTCCTCTTACATGTGGCCCAAGAAATTAAAATACGATAAAGGCACAATTAAATTAATTTGAATGTAATGGTCTGAAAAAGCCAGACCTTTGAACAAGGCCATCCTGAGGGAGTATGGGGTTCTGGGGCACTGGTGTGGGACCCTGAATAACCCCCCATGCCTCAGTCCCCACCCCTTCCATGCTCCACCTCCATCATGACCCCTCTGGGCCACTCCCCGACCAGCCCGGCTGCGAATTACCTGAGGCAGTGTGTGGCAGATGGCTGCAACAGCAGGGGGTCGCCTCTTCCCAGGATCCCTCTCCTGCACTCACCATGCAGTGTGAGTGGCAGCCTGCTCTGCTCCCCCGCACCTTCCTGGCCTGCTAAGCCAGGATAAGCAGGGCTCAGCAGGCTCGGAGATTGTGATGTGGCAGAAGCGTGGAAAGTGGGGATGGGGTCCACAGGAGGCTTCCCCTTGCTGCCGCCGCTGCTCTCTGCCACAACCTGCCCCAGGTAATCCTTCTCCCTCCTGTCTATAGGAGGGCTTGGGCAGCCGCCGCAGTGCCCTCAAAAGCATGGGGCCTGGGGCAGCTGCCCTGCCTTGTCCCACGGACAGGATGGCTCTGCCTGTGAATTCATGTCTCATTTTCTCGGTAACACTCAAATGCCAATGAAAGTGATGCCAATACCACGTGTACAAGAAGGCGGCTGGTTGGCCTGAGCAGGTACCCAGGTGGTCTCTCCCCTAAAATACCTCTCCTGTTAATTCCCAACCCCCATTAGATTCCAGGAGACGTGAGCTTCTATTCCAAAACAATCCAATGGCACTTAACAGGTGCTTAACTGCATACAGAGGGTCTTAGAGGTGATTGAATTGGTGGTCTTAGAGATAATTTGTTTAGGGTAGAGATTTTATCTTACTACTTGTTTGAACAATGAAGCTGTGATCTCAGACTCCACAGGGACCACTGAAGGACAAATAGTAATAACAGAATGTTTATTTCCATGCTTTCCCTCAGCCTTTGGTACTGTACAAGGAGGAGGTTTGTGCTCATTGTTTTTTTAATCTAGTAGAGCCAGGACGGACCTGAGTGGGGATTCTAGGAGGAGCACCAGCCATGTGCCCCTGCTCCACCCATGCTGCACTCTCCCATGCTGCTTCTGGGTTATGTGAGGGTGGTTCCCCTTCCCCCCACACAACTGGAGTGGCGCAGCCTAGAAGTCACATGAGCTAGGACACTGGCCACTCTGGGGGAAGATCCTGCTCTCCTCGGAAGTTGATGGCAAGTGCGGGAGCGTGACACTGGGGAAGTGTGTGTGGCCCTCTATGCACCCCGCACACATCGCCTGTAAGAAGAGCTCCAACTTTATTTAAAAAAAACCCTTGCTTTGGCCAGATGATGTAGCAAGTGATTTTAGACTGGGGCTAACGCTGCAGGAAGTCGGAATCTTATCACATAGAAGCATTTCCACACTTTGCTCCTTTCTTAAAGATGACGTTACACTCCTTGAGCCTGCAAAAGGTCTCATTTGCACTTAGGAAATGTGCATTTTCCTGTACAAATGAGGGAAATCATGTGCCTAGCTGATGAGCTTTGTGTGGTAACCATTGCACAGTGATGTGAAATAGCCATGTACCATTGTCGTTGAGTTGGACCCAAGAAGACTAGTGCTTGCGCCAATCTATGATTATTCAGCAGGGAATATGTCCTGTGGGAAGGCTTGGCCCCTCCCCATAGCACCAAGAGCGTGATCAAAAGCCTATTGAAGACAGCAGCAAGGTTACCGTAGATTTCCGTCAGCTTTGGGTCAGACCCAAATGCATTAATTCTTTGAGCAGTATTCCTACAGGTGCTTTACTGGGGCTGCTGATTGGGAAATTAGCAGTGTCCAATTGGCGCATGCATGCGCTGCCCTTTTTTTATGATTTGCCAAGAGACCAGCCAGCACTGAGCAGGTGAACCTTCCTCAGTTGCTTTTGACCTTAGAGGCAGCATTAGCTGTCCATTAAGAGATCATTGCCTTCTCTAGAATATCTTATTATTCTCTATTCTTTTAACACTCCCTTTTCTTTTTCACTCCTTTGCGTTTTATTTATTTACCTACATGGAAAAAAATCCTGTATTTTAAGCTTTACTTTTCTTTGACTTTTCCCCATCTGAGAATACCTCATACACAGGGTTTGCCCTGTTCGTTTCGTTTCAAGAAGTGTCTCAGTTTCAGAGAATCTATCCCAGTCACTGTGAGTATTTTCAGCGTGTCCTCTGCCTGGGAGAGAACTATATCCCATAAGAAGTGTGGTTTATGCTAGCAGTTGAAATCCAGATCTAGAAAGGCTAGATTCAAGCTTCTCCTAAAGGAAGTGGCTCTGCAATGAGCTTGGGAGGTGCACCAAGACTCTGGAAGGCAGGAAATCTCACTGCAACCTTCTCTGTCTAATAGAGGTTAACGCTAAGAAGGCAACCATAAACCGTTCTCACAAGACTTGTCAGAAAACAGCTCAAGTCCCCACAGTGAGCCCCAACCAAGCTAGAAACCATTTTTGACTTCCTCAATATCATCAGTACTTATGGCATCCAAAATCCGATACCCTGAGCTCACATGGCACCACCCAACGGAACGTATTGGTGCCCAGTGGGCCCAAGAAAGGAATCATTGGTAATGACTGGGCAGAAGACAACTCGAGAGTCCACCTTTGGAAGGCTCCTTCCCTGGGGACATAAATATCGGTACTATTGCCAGCAAGTCAGGCTCAAGGCAGCAGCACATGAAATCAGAATGACGTCTCCAAGTTCTTTGGTGCAGATATTTCAGCACTGCCAATTACTAACAGTACTGACAATTGCAGCACCGCTGAATTTCTGGTATGTGCCAGATCTTTTGGTGTCTGATGCACTGTACTCGCTGGCTTGGGACCAGGAATATGGTGAGAGAAGAGAAATTCTGCATCTTTCGCAGGCATGTAATGTTTTTTATCTGACCTCTTGCATGTTGGTTTAGGGAAAGGGTGGAGTAGGGTGGGCCGTGGGGAACAGAATGTTAGCAACTGGAGGGAAATCACAAAAAATTGAGCCTCTGTTCCACTTTTATAGAGTCAGTACAATCCAGCCCTCAAACATCAGCATGACACTCTTCAGCTTCTGGGGCTCTTGGCTGCAGACATCAGGACTAGCTCATGCCAGATTTCAGATAAGATGCCTCTAATCATGGATCAGTTCAGTTTACCGACACAGGTGCAGCACTCCTAGTTTATGTGCAAGTTCTAGACACCACCCCATACCCAGGGCCCAGGAGCTGCCTTCTTAGTACCGATGGCTCCACTCCTGGCCCTGTGCCTGCAGTCCCAATTGCAGAACTCATACCAGGGCTGTGGCTGCCACTGGATCTGCACTTGGGGCTCTGGCTGCTGCTGAACCTGTGCTCAGGGCTCTGCTCCTGGCCCCACAAGTGAGATCTGGCTGCTGTCAGCCCTGCACCAGGAGCTTAGCTACTGGCTGCCACTAGCCCCATCCCCAAGGTTCTGTTCACAGACCTGCGCGTGGAATCCATGTGCAGGATCCCAGCCACCACCGGATCTGCATCAGGAGCTGTGCCGCAGTCTGCACACAGGGTCCCAGCTTTTCCCTGACCAGTTCCGGATAGACTGGACTAAGTTGTGGGGTGAGGACTACAGGCTTCCAGCATCCCACTATAAAAACTGTTCCAGCGCCACTGTTTACAGACCAAACAAAGACAGCATAGACCCATTGCCATCAATGCCCAACAAAAGCAAACAGTCCTTGAATTGGTGGAAAGACCCAGCAAATGCCTGCATAGAATCCCATTTACTCAGCCACCCCTCTCACTACTTCGCACAACCACTGCATCCCTAGTAGAATGGGGTGCACATCTCAACCATCTCACAGTGCAGGGAAGTGGTCTTCACCTCAGGCATCTTCACCTCTATTTACTCAAACTCAGAGTGGCCAGGAAGTCATGTACTCATTTCCTTCCGTTGATCGGAGCAACACACACGTATGATGTGACATACAACAGAGAGTGCATGTATTACATAAACTGTGAAGGAGGCACTAGGTCACCCTCCCTTTGTATGGAAGCACTAAAGTTATGGAACTGGTGAATTTCTCACAATGTTGCAATGCCAAGTGGCTTACCTACCAGGAGTACTCACTAGAACAGCAGACAGTCTCAACTGCAACTTCCCACGTGACCATGAGTGGACAATAGACACAGTGTTACTCTATGACATGTTTTGATGATGAGAGATGCCAATAATAGGCTTGTTTACTACTTGCCAGAACAAGAAACGTCCATGTTACTGCTCCAGAGCAGGCATCAGTCAACACTCTATGGGGGCAATGTCCTCCTTGTGGGACAAGGGCTTTCTTTATGCCTTTCCCCCATTCCCTGTATTGCTGAACACCCTGTTGAAAATAGGAAGAGAAAATCAAATGTCCTACTGTTCGCTCTTAGTTGTCCCAGACAGACATGGTACCCTTGCCCACTGATTACTCTTCCAATCACTCCTTATCTCCTCTTGCAGAACGAGGGATGCACTCTCCATCTCATTGTACAGGTATTATGGCTGAAAGGCTGGGGTCCTTGTGGTTCCAGCACATAGACACATCACGATCTGAGGAGGTACAGGAGGTGTTCATCCTGGTCAGATTTTGCTTAGGGCAGGATGGTACAGCTGTGAGGTCCTGGGGTGGGGGTATTTTGGTTGTAGCTTCTCTATTGTGGGTTCATGAATGGCTGGCCAGAGTATTCATGAGCACGGCTGGGTGTAGTCCTGCCTGTGGATGTTGGTGTGAGTGCAAGCTTGGAGGGGTTGCAGCTTGTCACACTGTTTCAGGGCAAGAGAGAGCCCAGACTGGTCAGACAGAGAGCTCAGCTGTATCTCAGTTCCATGTGAGACCTGGGGTGCTTCCTGGAACTGGGGTACCATTGATCCTCCCGCACATCCCACCCACCCAACCCACCAGTCTGTGCTCCCTCTCATGATGTACTTCTGTGACTTGCGGTAAAGTCTTCCAGCTTGCACTTTCACCAGTATACATAGGGACAGGGACACACATCTAGCCCTGCAGTGAACCAACAATAGAGAGCCTACAGCTAAGGCAACTCCCAAGTGCCCAGGCATGCACCCCCCTCTACAGTATAGACCCAAAATTATAGCCTCTTCTGCTGCACAGGAAACTGTACAGCATAAGTGCATGAAGTTCTCCCGCTCCCTCAATGTGGAGAGGAATATGCCTTTGCCCCTTGAGCTAATACCCTTCACTCCAACTCACTGGTTTAGCTAAAGCAAAAACAAGCTTATTAACTAAAAAAAAAATTAAAGTTATATGATTATAAGGGATACCAAACAGCTGAAAAAAGGTTACCTCGCAAATAAACAAAAACTGCAGCTACATTTAATGTACTAAATAGATGAGATATGAAGAACAGATTCTCAACCAAAGATACGATAAAAGCAGGCTGCAGATTCTTAAGGTGCAAGCTGCACTTGCCTTAGATCTTGGTATCCACAGGTGTTTCTGTTATAGGCTAGAAATCCCTTTAGCCCAGTTAAGTCTTTGTTCCTCATGTGTTTCCAGGAGTATTCTTGGGTGGGGACTGAAGAATGCCAGATGATGTTGCTCCCTGCTTTATATAGTTTTTGCATAAGGTGGGGATGCTTTGTTTCACAGCTTGGATCCCAGACAATCAATGGAAAAATACTGATGTCCCAAGATGGAGTCTATTATTTGGAGGCTGTCCCAAGTGTCCTCAGGTTCTCCCAAGGCCTATTGGTCTTTTTCTAATGGCCCATTGCCTTGAATAGGCCCTTCTGCACTATTGAAAGCATCTTGTCTACTGGGCATTACCCAGGTATTAACTACACTTGAATAACAGATACATAGTCCATATTCATAACATCAGATACAAAAATGATACATGTATACAAATAGGACAGTAGTAATTAGCAAATCATAGTTTTTCCAATGACCTCTCAAATGACTCACCTTGCATAAAATACATTATAATTATGCCACAATCATATTATAATCTCATTGTAAGGAATAGGGATGAAGTGTCACATCAGACATCTGCACATCCATTTGCAGAACACTATTGCTATCCCGAAGAGTTCTGTTGCAGGTGCCAGAGTGAGGCCCCCCAGTATTATTGTCCATCACAGACTCACCTTGGAAGTCCCAGCCTCCAGAGGGGAATACTGCTCAGGAGTCACTTACTGTGAGGATCCATCGGGACACAACTTGAAGAAGAAAAATAAGTTACTCACCTTCTGCAGTAATGATGGTTCTTTGACAGGTGTGACTGTATGGGTGCTCAACAACCCCCCCCCCCTCCGCCCCCAGCCTCCTTTCTACTTCAGAGTTATCATACATTCTTATGATTGCTCACCTGGTTAATCTTCTGGCAAACCATGGATGGGGCAGCGCATATATGGCCAAATGAACTCTGCTACCAAAATTCTCTGATTGGCAGAGGAAGGATGCAGATACCTTACAGTGGAGTACTCATAGGAATGTACATCTGGAAGAACAATTGCAACTGTGCAGTAAATAACTTCTCCAACTACAATATGCTGACTTTCTGTTTCTGGGTGAAAGGGGGTCTGGTGGTCCCAATTCTAACTTTCTGGGGAAAGGGCAGCATTTATTTACTGACATATACTGGTGGAGCTCAAAGTATGTAATCAAAAGAAGACAGGTCGGGGCAGTTCACAGGCCAACTGTGAATGTTTTATTCAGTCCTTAATAGTGTTTTACGTGATTTCAGGATTCACTCCTCAAGCACATTCAATTATTCTAAAATCCCCAAAAGATGACTTTTCCCATAGCATCTTGTCAGTGTAGATCAAAAGATGCCCTAGAAATACAGATCTTCGTGTACTCCGTAGTGCAGGTGAGATATCTAGTGAGAAGGGAACTATAAAACAAAGATTTGTTTGTTGACTCATGGCCAGCAAACTTGAAATACACCTCTTGCTGAGAAACTGATCTACAATGTGCCCTCTGTATTTGGAACTTAAGTGCCAGATGTTTGTTGTAAAATGATAGTGTAGCATAGTGATGTAAACACTCAAAATCAATATGCCAGCTGCTACTTGCACACTAGTGTTGTGATTAAATTAACATAACTTTCTCTATGTGTGTTTCCTGGCTGAACAGGGGTTCTGCTCATGTTAATGTCATCATGGTATCATTATGGTCTCTTGCCTCGGTTTTTAAAATATGCATCAAGATTTGGAATCCTGTTTAGCAAAATTGTGTGCTGCAATGAATAAAAAGATATTTGTACCATTTCAAGTGATAACATTTATCAGAGACATGGGAGGACTCCTATATGAAAAAGCAAGTACTTTTTCCCACAAATCATAATTAGTTTGTGAAACTTAATGCCACATAATATATCTGGGGCCAAGAGAAAGATGTTTTCAATAAAGGTTTGGATATTTACATGGGTAAAGAGTGCAACCAGAGTCACACTGGATTTAAATAAATTTGGAAGGCTTTCAAACCCTTATACTTCATGTCAGGGCTGGCCCTAGACCAAATGGTGCTTAGCTGAGTAGCATCTTCAGTATACTCCCTCTCTGTTTGTTAGACTTTTGAATATCTTATTGTTTTCTGTATTTGTAGCTCATTTCACAAGTTTAATGCACGATTTGCATGCATGATTTTACCCATCTTATAAGATGGTAAATTTGCTTTCTAGGATCTGGAAATCTGTATTTATTCATCCCATGTATAAGTAAATTAAGCTCCCCTCCTCACCTCAACGTTCCATGGACACCAGCCCTCCCTACCTCCAGGCCTTGGCTGCCTGACTGCCTCTAGCTCCAGAGTACTGGGTGGACAGTGCATGTCCTTCCCCTCCAGCACTGAATAGCTGCATGGCACATGGCTCCACCCTGTCCTGGAGTACATCAACCTCTCCTGGGCACCCCTGGACCACTGGGAGGTGTGGCCCCTGCCATCCCAAATCCCAGCTACCCTAGCTCCACCCCTCAGCCCAAGACAGCTTCCCAGAAGAGGAGTAGTCTGCCTGGGCCTGGGGCCAACTTGCAGCAAGCAGGAGGGGGCCTCAGCATGGGTCCACGTGGGGCTGTTTGGGGAGGGACAGCCTTTCCCTTGCCTATGCTACTCTGTCACACACCTTCCGTCTTTTGCAACAAATGAGGCAGAGGCTCTCCAGACAACAGTCTCCTCCACTGCACATACTCATCCATCCCAGATCATCATCCACTCTGCAGAATGAACTGAAAGAGTCCCAACTAAATGGTTGTAAGAATTTTTTCAACAAAGGACAAAATAATGTATTTTCCCCTAACCTCATGCTGGAAATGTCTGAAACATTTTTGTTGAAATTTCCAATATAATCCAGCCTGAGACAGACGCCTTAGGGGGGCAATTTCAGTCTGAAAAGTTAATGTTTTGCATAGTTGTAGAGAAACTAAAAATGACGCCTTAAAAGTGGAAAGCATACGGCAACCCTTGCAAAGGTGGCCTTTGCCACCTGAAATAACTCTCTGTTCTCCCTTGTTATGGGGGACATGACTCATTTTAGTCCCAAAGTGATCCATGTTCCACACATGTGGCATCTCCTCACTTTTATTATTGAAAATTATCTACGTCGTAGAAATACTTTGGCAAAAAGAATTAATCTTACAGGAATAATATTTTCAGTCCTTTCATTTGAGTCTTTGTCACCCATCTGGTCCTAGACTGGCTGAGAGGTGTGGTATAATCTGAGGGCAGTAAATCAGATATTAATGTAGGAATCATAGTGAACTGGTACAGTTCTTATGCTTACTAATTTTAAACAAAAAAGGTTATTTTAGATATTTATTTTATGACAATTTTATGGTGTTCTGACCCTTGACAAATGTGTGAGGCAGGGGGAGAAGGGGAATAATACTCTGCCATCACTATGATATATTGATTAATTTATGAGCTGTATCTTGCAAATCTTTTCTTACCCAGCCCTTCCTTACACAAAATCAAATGGACTGTTCCTGTAGATAAGAAACATTCTCATAAACAAAGGTTTTTAGGGTTGATCCATTAAAAAATATTAGCAGTATTGACAAGCATGGAGGAATGTATTATTTCTACAATGATTACCTCAGAAACCTTGATGAGCTCCAGACATACTGAGCGCTTTTGAAAATCTGGTAATTTGTTTTGGTACCTACAAAATGCTGCTGTTTTGAAAATGTGTCCTTTGACTGTGAGTACTGAGTACATCTAAAAATTGGACCTTTAGATGGCAGGATGCTGGGCATGGCATAGATAAATTAGATCTCTAAGTTTTAAAAAAGTAAGTGGTCATAAAGGCATTACTGAATTTCGTATATAGCATTATTCCTGTTTCTTTCTATGCTTGATCTCTTAAGTAAACAGCAATTGAGTTTTCAGCATTTCCAGTTTCCTTCTCTATTGACATTCTTTGACAATGTGCTTTACAAGTTACATTCCAGGGAAAATTGTATTTCCTGCCTCTACCATCACAGTTTTTGCAAGGCAATAAGACCAACAGCTTGCTGCTTCATGCATTCTATCCCTGTACATTTTCAGCCTCAGATGATCCTCACGTGATACAGTAAATGCAGGATTTTGGGGGTTTATTTAAAGGGAAAGTGAAAAAGGAAGACCCTAGAATTGGGTAGCATGTTTATTTAAAATTAGGATCAATAACTGGAGTTTTGGCTTAAAAATAGTGTGGTCTGGTGGTTAGGGTTGTGGCAATTCATGTCACTGCCCTATGACCCAGTTTACTAAATGCAAATGGACATAACACGTTATAAATGCTTTCAGGTCTACAAGTGAAAGACTATAAAAGCAAAATATTATTTTTCTTAGTATTCTACTTATTTTGATATTTGAAGGGCTTTATTTTTAAACTTCAATGTTCTAGTAAGTGTGGACAGCTTTCTGTTATTGTAGAGGAAAACTACTTATATTTGAGGACAACTGTGCACATTGTCTTTTAGAGAAACAATAGTATTGCATAGTTTTCCTTTTACATTATCGTTTCAGCATACTACTTCCCATTCACATATGACTGCCAACAGTAAGGCCTTGCAAGTTGACATGAATGCCATTAAGCAAAGCACTATTCCAGTGATCAAGAGACAGAGGCAAAACTGGCTTGATGCACCCGGTGATGGTTACTTTATAGCTACAGAGGAAACCAGGTAAGAGGAAGGAAATAATAGTAAGAGAAGTAAGAGTTTCAGAGCATTCATGTTGCTAGTCCATGAAAATCCAGTGCTTGAGTAAAACAGTTTTAATTATCATTACTTTGGCTTTAGCATTACAGAGGAGAATAGCACCACATGAAAGCTAGGCACTTGATCCTACCTCTCATGAAAGTTTTCGCATGTAACACAGTGGGGCAATTTATTTGTTTAAAGATTTAGGTCCAATTAATTGTAACCATCAGTGGACCACACAGTGACATTTAAAAACACATAAAATAACATGGAAGCCATTCTCAATTATTCAAAATAAATTGGTGTATTTATATTAGAACAGACACTGAATATACACATATTGTACCACACATTCCAGGAACTGAAGGAAAATATATAGCTGACAATCTTCTCAGCACAAAAATTGAGTCATTTACCATCAGAAAGCAATGGGTAAGAGAGCTTTCTTTTTCGTTTTTTCATTTAGTGATTAATGGGCAAAACTGATGGATTTTTGCTTCTCCTGAAAGGGAGCTCTTCTATCATAGATGAAGCACTAGCTTTCTGGAGGTGATTCAACTCTGGCATTGTTTGATTTAACTTTATATTAAAGCAAGGGATCAAAGAGTGGTCTGCAGGCTTTTTTTGCTCAGACTGTTATTGAAGGCTTTTCAGATATCTCTCTTATTTAAAGTATTGGGATTTATTATAGTAAATGTCATCAGTACACCTACTGTTATGCAGTTCATCATTTTTTTTTCTCCAGACTAGAAAGTTCTCTGACTAGACAAAATTTTTAAGTAGTGAAATCAATGGAAGTTCATATTCTATGTTTACTTTTGTGTGTGCGTATTGGTTTCAGTGCTGTTGTAGCAATGTAATCCAGGTGGGTGAGGTAATAATTTACTTTATTGGACCAACTTGAGGTCTTGAAGTTGAGCTGTGTGTGTTGAAATCCTTGTCTCTCTCTCTGACAGAAGTTGCTTCAGTAAAAGAGATCACTTCACTTTCTTTATGTGTTCATATGTATGGATGTACTGAGCTATTTGTAGTTGCTATTTTCTATGCAGTAGAACCACTTTTACAATACAACTTAATGCAGATTTCAGAAATTAATATGTTGCAACTAATTAACAAAAATTAAAAGGGGGACTAGATGGCTGAAGGAGTTGATAATGGGAAATTAGGCCTTTAGGATGCTCATGCTATACCTGTCATGTATGTATATATACACAGGGATTTAATCGCTTGGGCTGTGGATCCAGCACCTTTCTGCAAAGCACTGAAAGTTTAGAGAAATAGACTTTTTCTTTCTTTATAAAGGCAACACAATACAAGTCAGGCCTTGATTATCTTAAACACTCTGAGATCCACGCCAAGGTACTTTGAAAACAGAATAACCTCACAGTGCATCCGTGGAGGGCAGGCCCAGTAATGGGGCAGAATGGGAGGGGGAAAACAAGATTGGCAATTGCCCTGGGGCCCAGCATTTCAAGGGAGCAAAGAGCTCCTAGCCACCCCGCTGCTGCTCTAGGTGGCACCAAAGACTGACTGCCCTGAGCCTGACTCCCCTTCAGCCCGAAGCTCCACCCCTTCCAGGTCATGGAGTGGGGGCCTCTGCCACTTTGCCCCCAGGCCAGCAGTGGCTGTCAGCTCCACTGATGGAGCGTGAGGATGAGGGAAGTACAACAGTGCAGCAGCAGCATTGTTGTTATCCCCATGCAAATTTCCCCAATCCAGACAGTCCGTAAATTTTGTGTGTAGTAACATATTAGTCTGCGTGTGTACACACATGTATACACATTCATTTTATATTTGTGCTGTACTGTGCAACAGGCACCACTGCTCTATTGGCATTCATCTCCCAAAGCTCCATTAGCCATCAGCAGGATATCTATCTCCTGAAGCTCCATTTCACCCCAGAATATTTCCTGCCCCTTATTATGTTCTGTTCTCACTACTTCCTTTTTCTTCCAGCCTTCTTTCTCGCCCAGTTGGTCCTCTTTTTTCTTTTCTTCCCTTTCCTATTCTTCCCTAGCTTCTCTTTACTTTCTTAGTACTCCCTTCATGTTCCCTCTCTCTCCTCTACTGATTCCATCTCCTCCGCTACTTCTCTCCTCTGAGTATTAGGAAGGGCTGCAGGTGAGAAGTGATATCATACCCTCATTTCCCTTCTCACTCACCTCCAATTACTGAAGGTCTCAGTGGAAAACACCAGCTGGTTTGCTGTCACCCCTGGGTAGAGGCATGAGACAACTGCTCCATATGGGTCTCTGCTTTTGCACTCAGGCAATAAGGGGTGCACAGATTATGGGGAGAAGATGGAGCAGGGACAAGCCTGATGCAGAATTCTAGCAACAAAAGCTCACGCAGTCATCAACAGCCATGGGAGTATGTCTACACTGCAATAAAGGGTGTGTTCTCAACTCTGGTTAGCTAAACCGTGTTCGTTAACTAGGGTTAAAATGTCACTGAAGGCACAGTAACTCCTATTTTACCTCAGCTCAGAGGACTGTGGACTGCCCTATAAACTTGAACATGAGATGCTAAATCAGATTTAAAAACTGAGTCACCACATCCTCACTGATGTTTTCACCTGAGTTCGCTAGATTAGTGAATGAAGAATACAACTTTGTTTGCATTGTAGACCTATCCTGGGGTGAATTGCAAATACTGCACTTGCAAGCACCTGAAATGTGGGCAAGGGAAGGAACAAGAAGAAGGGGTTTGTGTGGCAGTTGAGGTCATGTAAGAATAAACATAGATCTGCCAGGACATGGAAAAAAAGAAAATATATTTCCTACAAACATTAGAGAATGAGCCCCCACTTTAGCACTTGTCAAGCTTTTAGTCCCTGAATCTACTTGAAGTCAGTGGAATGACTCATGTTGAGGTTAGACAGATGGCTTAAGCACCTTGCTGAATCAGAACGATAGTTATTTTACCAGGTGTACAAGAGCTACTCTTGTAATACTGGCTACCAGTTTGCAGAGGTGGGTTTTTATAAAAAAAAGTGTGTTTCATTCACAAAAACGCAAACCAGCTGTCATTCTGGTGTAACTTAAGAATAATTTTTATATGCCTATTGGCAACTGTTTAAGGCTGAGTTTGTTTCCATAAAATGTGAAGTAAAGAGTTTGGCGTGTAAATGTTACCAAACCTTTAACTAAAGAATATCCAGCTATGATCATGTTTGATGTTGGCTACGTAACATTTAATATTACAAATACTCAAGAAAATCAGTTGCTGGTGTTGTTTATTTATTTATTTTACCAACCAAAGATTCATTATACTAGTGTTCTTCTTTTTTTAATTTTCCTTTTAAATGTCCTTGTGATCCTGTCATTAAGGAGAAGCTATACCTCCATGACTTCTGTCACTCTTTAGAATGCAATAGTCATTCTTTTCCCTCATTGTGCATTTGAAACTCCTCTTTACTTATATTCTAGTAGAGCTAAAAGGTATATTACTGTAACTATTTTTCTTTGAATATTTTCCCTATTGGTAGCTTTCAGATGCTGATAGTTCTGTAAGGTGCAGTGCTATATATGCAGCATCGTTCGAGTAACACAAGAAACTCAAGGCTCAGGCACAGGCCTAAAGTCCTGCATGTTCTTAAGTGCTCTGCTGAAAAAAGACCACTGAATTGGACCTTAGTGCATTCCCTGATATACTAGCCAACACATATCTTTGGTGCCATGGATCTAACAAAACCATCTTGAAAATAGGAGCCCCAAGATATACCAGTGGTAGAACTATGACCTGTACATGCTTTGGGTGAGTGACTCACCCATGCAGCACAGATGTCCCTGCTAATACATGTATGTATAAATTACATCTCCCTGTGACAACATTCAGTAATCCATCTGGATAAATCTGTAAGACTCCCTCCAGTTTTGCTATTCCTTGTAGATAGACAGCCCCTTGTACCCATACAGAGCTCCATTGATGGCAGTGGGTATGTGTGGGACACAGGAGTTGATCCAGACTGAGTTAATTGTAGGATCCAAGTAGCACTTAACATGGTAAGAAAACACTTAAGGAAATTCAAGGAAGCTCACTGAGACGGTATGACATTATTGTGTGATAACTTTGCCATATTTAACCTTTTTTGTAGTATTACTTAGACCTTTTTGAGTGAAAAAGGAATTGTAGTTCTCTACTACATAATACACTGCATAAGACATTAATTAAAAATCTTTGAGGGGGAGGGGAATAAATTAGAGCCTGATTCTTGAAAGAGTATTTAGCACTGTGCATGGAACAAGCATTCTCCTAAAAGCTTTAGTTGTTTTACAACTTCTCAATTTGAGATCTTCAGTTACTTTTTTAATGTATTTGGATGCAAACTGTGAAGAGAATATTCTCTACCTCTTGCAATTTTAGCCACGTTATTTATGCCAGTCCTGGTGTGGTGTAAAAATAACTTGCTGTTTTCTTCCTTTTCATGAAACAACCATAATTTACACTGTATTCTGGGCCCATTTTTTAAGATTAATGTGAGGAATCACTGTGTTTCATGAAATTGGATTTATAGTACCAAGTTACCACCCATGGATTTATATGGTTGAATTAGTATGTCACATTACAGCATCTAGAATTTAAATATACATGACTTTGTATAATAAATGATTTTTCCTTAAATATATAGTACACAAAAGGTAATCTGCAAAGAAAATTAGTAATGTAGTTGTTAGATGATCAAGGAAAATATATCTGTTACTTAAAACTTTTATTGCCAATTGTTTGGCATACCGTGTACACAGTTTTCTTATATGTGCATACAGACTGTGTGTATAACATTATGCTAGATGCATACGTAGTAAACATATTTATATGGAAAAGCCTGATATACCATGTTTAAAGTGAAGTTTTTCAGCACTTACATTTTAAGAATCATAAAGAACTGACTGGCTGAATGAGTTACAACATATTTCTGTATACTTTCCTTTAATGGGCCAACAGAATATTTGTATATAGAACTACTGTTGAATGACTCAATGCTTCTTTCCTTTCAGTGCAGAATCAGTTAGAAATCTTCTCATGGTAAGTTCATCTCCATTGGGAATGAGTTTACTACAACTACAACTTGATCTTCAGCTGTTCACAACAAACGTTGCCTTCCCTTTTACTAATATAACAATTTATTCAAGAGGTATTACAGAGCCAACACTACAACATACTAACTATGTATATACTTTGCGATCTGATCCTGCTCTACAATAAAATGCTTCCCCGATACATAGTAACACTATATTTAATTATTTGGAATGTGTCTGTTTTAACTGGGGGCATCTACTTTATGTTACAAATAAAAAAAAAACCCCAAAAAAAGGAGAAGGATGAACCTTTTAATGCTGCTTAATCCTACTCTGATTTTGCCCAGTCCATCCAGATGAAAAAGTGGAGAAGGCATTAGTAATTATCCTGTCCCACACCCAATAATAAAAGGATTAGTAAAATAGATTTTATAGGGTTCAGAATGTAACTATCAGGAAACAAATCAGAGAGTTCAGCTTTTAAAACAACATTCACTATATGAACAGAATAACTTTTATTAGTTTCCCCCTTCCTTTTCTTAGTTAGAGATGGAAGAAATCTACTGTACTACATCCCCACCTTCAGAATAAACAGTATGTTGCCTTACTAAAGGACGTCGAATCATAGGACTAGAGGAGAGCTTGAGAGGTCATCTAGTCCAGTTGCCTGAACTCATGGCAAATTTAAATATTATCTAGCTCATCCCTGGCAGGTGTTTCTCTAACCCGTTCTTATAAATCTCTAATGGCAGAGAATCCACAACTTCCCTATGCAACTTCTTCCAATGCTTAACTACCTGGATAGTTAGGAAGTTTTTCCTCATATCCAACCTAAACTGCCCCTGATGAACTTAAGACCATTGTTTCTTGCCTTATCCTCAGAGATTAAGGAGAATAATTTTTCGGTCCTCTTTGTGCTAACCTTCATGGCCCCTCTCACTCTTTTCTACTCCAGACAAAACAGCCCTTCCCCCTCACCCCCAGTTTTCCCTCATATGTCATGTTTTCTAGACCTTTAATCATTTTTGCTGAGCTTCTCTGAACTTCTTCCTGAATGAAGAACTTTGCATTTGTCCTTGTTGGATTTCATCCCATTTTCTTCAAATCGCTTCTTCTGTTTGTCCATATCCTTTCAAATTTTAATCATATCCTCCAATGCACCATCAAACCTCCTCTACCCCCATCCCCAGCTTGGTATTGCCCACAGATTTTACAAGTATACTGTCTATGACACAAACCACATCTACAGCTCCCCGGTCACCCCTCTTACTCCCCATCTCCAAGGCTTTTTCTGGCATTTTCTGGTCTGGCAAAATTCCTAATACGGCAGGATGAAGGATGCTGCTGGACCAGAGGGCTAGGGCAGGAGGGCACACCAAGCTGGCCTCCCGGCAGCCCTGCAGAGAGCAGTGGGCCAGCACTGGAGGCAGCGTCCCCAGGACCAGAGCACCTGCATCTCCCAGCAGCTCCTCAGGTGGCTGTGGTGCCAGCATCCCTGGCAGCCCTGCATGGAGTGGAGCCAGAGCCAGAATGCTGGTGCCCACCAGCAGCCCCGTGTGGAGCTGGGGTTCAGGTGCTGGTGTCTCGTGGCTGCCAGCATCCCCTGGCTGCCCTGTGTGGAGCTGGTGCCAGGGAGACCGCTGTGGCAGGCTAGCAGGGTCAGCCAGGGACTGGGGGCATTCACCTGCCCTGGTCTGGCGAAATGCCTTGTATGAGACCTCTGAGGTCCCAAGGCTGCCAGACCTGGGAGGTGCAACTTGTATATTCTATATCCCATATCAAATTGACAGCACCCATATTTTTATTTATACATTTATGTTTCACAATATACATGTAACATTTCAGACCAACATGAAATTTTGTTATGTATTTATTATTTTAAGGTCACAAAAGAAAATATGGCATTCCCTACTAGTAAAAATATCCACCACAAACAAGCCTCTAGGATATGCTTGAGAAAACAGATGACTTGCATTATCAGATAAAGGCTAATGTTTTGGTTCTCTTGGAGATGTGGGAGAAATGAATTCTAGAGTCAAGTGCCTTTCTCTGACAGCCTGTCTGTACTAGGAATTTTTGTATTATTGTGGATATAACAGTGACATCTTTGCAATATGAGGGTTATACCAATGCAACTAATCCCAGGGCTTGTCTATACTAAGCAGAAGATCAGCCCAATCGAGTTCAGGGTCGATCTTCCAGCGTTTGATTTTGCATGTCTGATGACGAAGCGGCAAAATTGATTTCTCTGGGATTGGCAGTCGACCCCTGTACTATGCTATTGCATGGAGTACGGGAGGTCGCTGCAAGAATATAGAGGCTGTCTTCACTAGGGAAATAAGTTAATTCTGGTACATTGATTCTAGCTGCGCAAATGCCATAGCTGCAACTGTGTGTCTGAAATTGACTTATTTTCCTGCTATAGACAAGCCCCTAGCTTGACACTAGCTACACTGGTATAAATAGCCCCAGTTTATATGGGATCAGTGAATGCCCTGCCTCAAGTGCTGAATCTACTGCCTCTTCACCAAAACACTTTTGCTTACTTCAGCTGCCACTGTAGCCTGTGAAGGGAAGTCTGAAGTAGCCAGGGCCAAAGCTTCATAGGGCTTTATATAGTTGCAATATGGCAGGATGAGGAGTGCTGTTTTTTTCTCCACATGTGCCATTTCAATATTTGAACTGTTCAGAGGCCTTATTGATCAAATATTACACAGTTTAAAAATGAAGTTATGTACAACCTTCTTTTTACCTTTGCACTGTTAGTAAAGATAGGTACAATTTCATAATTTACATCTGAGTTGGACCCAAACTAAGCATTCTGCCAAAGCTGGGTACAGTGTTTGAGCATTTGTTCATTTTTAATTTTCAGGGAATTCTTGCGAGCTGGGCCTTGAGACTTTAACTGATAGTACAGAAAAGCACTGCTACACCCGTATGCAATCAGTTGGCAGCTCAGATGCATTATTGATGAACAGCTGTTATTTCCTGTTCAGACAAAGAAATCAATATAAGCATATTTTCTTGGTTCCTTTAGCTCTGAAATACATTGAAATTTGTCATGCATTATTGACAACTTGAAAAGGCACTGTTTGTAACCTGTAGGCTATCGAGTCATTCTAACTCCTTCCCTGGCCCAATTAATATTTAATTATTCAATTACTTAATTACATTGGAACTACTTCAACAGCAGAGATTGAGGCAACCATGCATCAGAATATTCCATATCCCAGCAATTTAGGGCACTCACTGGAGAAATGGTACATCCAATCCAACTGGGAGGAGGGGGAACCTAAACCAGGGGTCCTTCCATATCTGAGGGGAGTACCCTAACCAGTAAGCTAAAGGTTTGAAAGGGGGCTGTCCTCTTCTTATCCATGTTTCCTCCCTGTTTTGTGTGAACTTACATGAGGGAGCCAATCCATTAGCAGCTTGTGACTTAGGTAGCTGAATGCCTGTCTTCTCTTTAGTTTATATAACATAAGCAGAAATAAGCACCTTCCTTATACTCGCACATCGGTGCTGAATTCCATGAGAGGAGCAGGGCTTGGCAGACAAACTCTCACTGTTATCTCCCATTGGCTATCTTAGGTCCTGTATAGAAAGCTGTAAGTGGGGGCTGTCTTTCCAGACCAGAAGATTACAGTAAGGGATATTGAAATGCCCACAGTAGTTCTGGGAGACCTGTCATACTCCTTTCAGCCCTGACTCATGAAACCTTACATGGAAAACCTGGACAGCAGTAAGGAATGGTTCTACAACAGGCTGAGTAGGTGCAGAATGACTGTGGAATGTGTCTTCAGCAGATTAAAGGCACAGTGGAGATGTCTTGATGGCAGGTTAGACCTCAATGAAGGTCATATGCCCATGGTCATAGCTGTGTGTTGTGCATGTCATAATATTTGTGAAGCTAAGGGTGAAAGCTTTGCTGAGGGGTAGAGTGCTCAGGCAGACTGTCTGATTGCTGATTTGGGTATCAGAGGGACCTATGGAGGAGGGTGGGGGGACAATTCAGATCAGGGAGACTGTGAGGCAACACTCTGAATATGAGAACCAGTAATGTATATTTTTGCGATTGGTACATTACATCTAGTTTTCAGAAGATGTAATTATGAAATTTGGGGCCTTAAATTCCAGCAAGCAAATGATTAAATTGCCAGTGGTGTGTTTTGTCAGTATCTGCTATCTCAAAGTATAGGACACACACAAAGATTAGTTGTTATTCAAAGAGTTTGCTTTTATCTCAGAAAGCACAGGTGCACACTGTGGAAGAAAAGGAGGCAAAAGGGAGGAGCAGACTTTCAGAGCTGTATGTAAGTCCATCTACCATTTTGAAATTTGTCCAAGATGTTGGGGTGAACAGGAAACTGAGAACTTTCAAAAATTGGAAAGGAATGTATGGTTGGAATTTGAGGGTACAGGAAAGAGTTCGAAATGTACTTCAGGGAACAGTGGACATGCATCCATTCAGTCTGCAGCGTTATTAAGGACTTCAGCATCTGCATTTTATCCTCCATGATTTTAATTATCCACACAGTGGTGTGATTTTTCTTTTCTGTCCTGCCCTTTGGCTTCCCTCCCGTTCTGTGTACCCTTTCCTCTGAATTGGATAATTGCAGTACCTCTTGGAACATGTCTTCTTTGCTCCCTCTTAGATGCTTTCTTCTCTGGTGGAGATATTTTGCCAGGGTGTGGTGTTGTCCCTCAAAGCCACATCTCCAGAAACATGAGAAACAATGCACAGAAGCATGATTAGTAAGTTCACACACAGTGTTGAAACATTTCACTGTAATACACCTCTGGTAACATAAACAAACACTTTCTCACTGACCCATAGCAAGCACACATCTCAGCAGTCATCCAAACCCTGGTGAGTGATGGCTGTGCTGAGATGGTGGGGACTCTCTTCATGGAGAAAAGAGCAGTCCAAGCCAATGCTGCAGTCCAGCCAACTAGTAAAAAAAAAAAGTATACATTGGCCCACTCTGTTCCACAGGTGAGGGCCATTGTTGTAGATATCTCACTCCATACAGAGCCAGCAAGAAGTGGAATTCCAAAAATTCCTGGTGCTGTAAAGGGGAGGGACAGGTGGTTGTTTACCTGGCTGCAGGTCAGCGGGGTTCAAACTGCTGACCAGAGTGGTCAGGATGGGCATTGTGGCTCACCTCCTGGAGGCTAATTAGAGCAATAAAACACATTGTCTACGCTGTCAACAGAACTTTTGTGCAAAAAGCATTATGTCTCTTGTTGGGATGGTTTTATTTTGCTGCCAAAATAGGCCTTTGGGCTGCCAAAAGTCATATTGTAGGTGTGTATCCATCCACTGTTTTATCGATAATAGCTGCCTTTCATCAACACAATGCTGTAGTGCAGACAAGGCCTTAGTTTCCAATCCATAAAATGAGGCTAGTAGTACTTCCCTGCTTCACAGGGCTATTGTGAAGATAACTGCGTTAGACTGTGGGATGCTCAGATATTGTGGTGACTGGCCTTAAGAAAGGGTTTATTTATCCCTGAAATGCTACTGTGGAACAGCTGCCCCTACATCCAGAGGAGGGATCCTTTCGTCAGCATGGTTTATGCACCATCTTGAAAAGCAATAGCTAGGTTGGTGGAAAAATTCTTCTTTCAACCTAGCACTGTCTACACTAGAACTTAATTAGCTCTAAATACATCATGCAGAAGTGTGGATTTTTCTTGAATTACCTATTTAAGCCAACTTAATTTTTTAGTATAGACCAGGGCACAGATAGTCTACATTTACATGGTTTGGACATTATCATTCTGATTCAGCAAAGCTCTGAAGCACGTAATGAAGTTGCACTAATTTAAAGCTGCTGTTAAGTTCAGGTGCCCATAAACATGTATCCCACCCATACGCTTCTATCTCAGTACAATGTGTTTCATTATCATGACTGTAGAGTCTCTTCACTTAAATGCTACCTTCTGAAGTTAGGTAACGTGCAAGCTAAATGTGTACATCCCTCGCTGCTCCTTACGGCCGTGTCTACACTAGCCAAAAACTTCCAATTACCACGCAAATGGCCATTTCAAAGTTTACTAATGAAGCGCTGAAATACATATTCAGCGCCTCATTAGCATGCGGGCGGCCGCGGCACTTCGAAATTGGCACAGCTCATCCAGATGGGGCTCCTTTTCCAAAGGATCCCAGCTACTTCGAAGTCCCCTTATTCCTATGAGCAGATAGAAATTGTAAGTTTCACATACAGGAAGAATGCATTAGACCAGGCCTCCACCAAGAAAATTCATCATCTTAGCAAACCTGTTAACTGATGTATTTAACCTAATAGGATGTTATATATTGTCCCAGAGTTGAATTGGCTTTAGGGATAAAGAGATTTATGCTCATCAGCAAGCTTAAGAAACAGTACACCCCAAAAGCTTTCACCTAAATTAATACACCTAGGCTACATCTACACTAGCCAAAAACTTCGAAATGGCCATGCAAATGGCCATTTCGAAGTTTACTAATGAAGCACTGAAATACATATTCAGCACCTCATTAGCATGCGGGTGGCTGCGGCACTTCGAAATTGAGCAGATAGGAACAAGGGGACTTCGAAGTAGCCGGGGTCCTTTCGAAAAGGAGCCCTGTCTGGACGAGCCACGTCAATTTCGAAATGCCGCGGCCGCCCGCATGCTAATGAGGTGCTGAATATGTATTTCAGAGCTTCATTAGTAAAATTCAAAATGGCAATTTGCGTGGCAATTTTGAAGTTTTTGGCTAGTGTAGATATAGCCTAGGTGTATTAATTTAAGTAAAAGCTTTTGGGGTGAACTGTTTCTTTAGCTTGCTGGTGAGCATAAATCTCTCTATCCCTAAAGCCAGTTCAACTCTGGGACAATATATAACATCCTGGCCATGACTACACTAGCCAAAAACTTCGAAATGGTCATGCAAATGGCCATTTCGAAGTTTACTAATGAAGTGCTGAAATACATATTCAGCACCTCATTAGCATGCGGGCGGCCGCAGCACTTCGAAATTGACGCGGCTCGCCGCCTCGCGGCTCATCCAGACGGGGCTCCTTTTCGAAAGGACCCCACCTACTTCGAAGTCCCCTTATTCCTATGAGCAGATGGGAATAAGGGTACTTTGAAGTAGCCAGGGTCCTTTCGAAAAGGAGCCCTGTCTGGACGAGCCGCGTCAATTTCGAAGTGCTGCAGCCGCCCACATGCTAATGAGGCACTGAATATGTATTTCAGCGCTTCATTAGTAAACTTCGAAATGGCCATTTGCATGGCCATTTCGAAGTTTTTGGCTAGTGTAGACATAGCCCCTATTAGGTTAAATACATCAGTTAACAAGTTTGCAAAGAAGATGAATTTTCTTGGTGTAGGCCTGGTCTAATGCATTCTTCCTGTATGTGAAACTTACAATTTCTATATAAAAGCACATTAGCAAAGATTGTAAAAGCATAAGGAAAATATTAAGTCTTCATACAGGCACACAACTTAAGTATTAACTCTTACATCCACAATCTCAATGTTTAAGCACTATCTTAAACTGTATTTCAATTTTACAAAATATGATCTGTGCCAGCATATAGTATAAATTAGACGAGAGCTTAAAATGCAATTCTAGCTTAAATTAGTTATATTAGTTCCCTCCCCTTGCTCACATGTATCCTAGGGACTCCTTACTTTATACTGAGAGGGATTTCTGCCATTTAGCTGTGGCACAAAATATAAGATAATCTACCTCAACCATTGAAGCTTGTAGTACTGGAGTTTTACAAAGTATCTATCTTTAAAAGAAATGTTATTTTAAAAACTTTTTAACTATAGCTGCGTCTACACGTGAGCACCCCTTTCCTTCAAAAGGGCAAAAATCAGCGCTCAGCCGGAGCGACTGCACGCCATTAGCAGGCAGGCCAATCTGCCCTTTTGAAGTGCTGCCACGGTCTTTTGAAAGTGAGCATCCACACGGCTCCAAGCCCTCTTTCGAAAGAAGGGAGGCAGGAAGCACTGCAGATGGGGTCCCATGGCCGACAAGCCCTTCCGGGGCTACATCCAGCTGCTCCCTTTTAAAGGGCCCCTTCCATCACCCTCCACCTCGCATAAGCTGATTGCTGCCCAGCTGTTCCCAGCCCGGCAGAGCCCACTCGTGCTCCAAGATGAAGGCACAGGAGGAGCTCCTGTAGGACACAATCATCATGGAGACCCTGCTGTCAGTGCTCTGTACCATTGCCACAGCTGCACCTGATCTACTTGGGTGGCTGAGTGTTCCCCTGGGGCCGTGGGGCACCTCATCCAGGGCACCACCAGGTTCTCCTGCTGGTGCTTCTGAATCCAGCCCAGCAGCCCCAACTGGTGGGAGTGCCTGGTGCTGGGGGAGTGGGATGAGGAAGGTGGCTGCAGAACTCCTGCATGTCAAGGCAGACCCTCCAGGAGATCTGCCACTGGCTCACCCCTGTACTCTGGCACCAGGACACCTGCATGCGCCCCGCTCTCACCCTGGAGAAACAGGTCGTAATCGCCATATGGAAACAGCCCACCCCGGACTCCTACCACTCCGTGGGACAACAGTTCAGGGTGGACAAGGCCACTGTCGGGGCTGTACTTATGGAGGTATGGCAGGGCCGGGTCACGCGTCCCCGCATGGTTGCGGGGGCTGGGGTGAGGGGAACCACCAGCTGCAGGGGACGTGATGAGAGGGGCTGGGGCAGGATGCAGCTGGGGGAGGGTGAAGAGACGGCCTGCCACACCTGCGCTAGAGCATGTCCCCGTCTCCCCCATGCAGGTCGTCAGAGCCATCAATGTGATGCTGCTGCACAGGGTCATCTACCTGTGGGATCTGGATACCATGGTCATGGCCTTCCAGGACCTGGGCTTCCTGAACTGCTTCGGCACTTTGGATGCCACGCACATCCGCATCCACTCCCCACCACACAGCGCCGGCCAGTATGTCAACAGGAAGGGCTATCATTCAGTGGTGCTTCAGGCCCTGGTGGATGCTAGGGGCCGTTTCACAGACATCTATGTGGGCTGGGCCAGCCACCCCCACGATGGAACTCTGGGCTCTGATGGTGTATGGGGGCTGGCACGTTTGTCCACCAGTGGGAGATCCTGGTGGGGGAGGACATCATGCCACTCTGCATGGTGGCAGATGAGGCACACCCCCTGTAGCCATGGCTCATGTGGGCATACACGGGACACCTGGACCCCAACTGGGACACATTCAACCAGCACGTCAACCATGCCTGCAACGTTGTGGAGTGGGTCTTCAGGTGCCTCCACACACGGTTGGAGGTCGGGGTCCTCAGCGTGCCCAGGTGGTGGGCACCTGTTGCATCCTCCACAATGTTGTGAAGGGAAAGGGGGATTCCTGTGTCCCTGGGCGGGGGTGGGGAGGCCTGCGGCTGGTTCTGGCTATGAGCAGCCAGGCACCGCCCACATCCAGCAGGCCCAACAGGATGGCCACTGCATTAGGCAGGCCTCTGTGGGTGGCCGCCTGTAACCCACCCCCATGCACATCCACTGTCCACCATCCCCACGAGCAAGGCACCCACACATCCGCCACCCCCATCCCTCCCTGAGGAGCACAGCATGCGGAAGTGTATGGTAAATAAACGTTAATCAAGAATGGACAGTATGGTGAACTGTGTAAAGGTGGGAGGGAAAATGTGTGGAGGGAAGTGGGGGCACCTAACCTGGAGGCGGGTGGGGTCTCATTCCACAGCCAGGGTGGTGGGCTGTGAGCCCCATTGGCCCCTGGACCCCCTGCCTCACTTGGTGTGGGGTCCTGGTGGGGAGGAGAGGGTGTGGGGAGCACAAGCAGTTAAGGCTGGTGGGGGCTCAGCAGGGGTGGTGGGAGCAGGCTTAATGGGGGGAGCTCCCAGGGGAGCCACGAGGTGTGTGACATTGGCCGCATGCTCCTGGAGCGTCAGACCAGTGCCCTCCAGGGTATGCAGCAGTCTCTCCTATGCTGCCCTCCGCCACTCTAGCTCGGCCTCCATGAGCTGCAGGTGCTGGTCGGCCACCTTAGTCTGGTGCTGGCTGCCTGGGTCCTCGTCAGCCTGGTGGTGGGCCCTCCAGCTGTGCCCCCGGGCTGCAGCCCCAACAGCATGTGGTGTAGGGTGTTGCCTGGCCGCCTCCAACATCTCCTGGGGGGGCTCTCGGGGACTAGTGATGGCACCGGGCTGTCATGGCCAATGGATGGTGCAGCTGCATGGAGAGGGGGGACAGGATGTCAGTAATGTGCCATGGCCAGGGGAGGTCTGGCCTCGTTCCCCTCTCCTGTTCCCCCCCCCCCCCCCCAGGCACTGGCCCTGTGACGGGGCACCAACCCACCCCCCACAGGCTGGGCATCCCATCCAATATAGATGAGTTCAGGGGCCTCTCACGGCGGGTGGGCCTTCCCAACCTGCGGTGTGCGGTCCCCGGGTGCTGTGCAGCACTGGCTGGCTGCCACGCTGTGTGCAGCTTGCAGTGCTGTCCACTGGGGACGGCTGGTGGGCCACCACGGGGTGCCACATGCCATGGTGGGCTGGTATGTGTATGGCCCAGGACCACTGGTCCTGTGTGTAGCCGACTGGCTGGTGTGTCGCCCCCACCCTATAGAGTGGGTGCACCCCCTCCATGTATATACCAGAGGGTTTCTCGGTGACGTCTGGGGATGCCCGGCTCCCAGTTGCCCGGCTGGAAGAGTAAGAGGGGATGTAGATGGCGAGGTCCCCTTCCTCACTTGACCACTCTGTGGTGCCATCATCCTCCTGGGTTCCTGGTTCAGGCTGTTCCTCCACCTGTGACTGCAGCTCATTGGCTGATGTGTCCAGGAGTCCCGGGGTTGGGAAGCTGTCCCAGGACCCCAGGGTGCCCCTGACCTCCTAGGAGTAGGGGCAGGTGGCTGGGGCTGCCCCAGAGTGGCTGGCCTGGTCCCTGGCCCTGCATATAGCCCTGCTGCAGCTCCCTCATCTTGAAGCATACCTGTTCTGTAGTATGCTGTGGGTGGCCCCTGGTGAGGAGGCCCTGAGCCAGCCGGCCGAAGGCTGTGGCATTGCACTGCTTCACCCCCCCTCTCATGGAGGACCTCCTTCTCCTTCCAGAGGCCCAGGAGGTTCCGTAGCTCCTACTCCATCCAGGAGGGGGCCCTTCCCCCCCACAGAACCCTTGGAACCTTGTGGGGTCTTTGAGGGGGGGCCATGGGACTCAAGTGGGGGCTGGCTACTGGCCATGGTTTCAGTGCTGGGAGTGTGGGGCTGGAGCACATGCAGGAGATGCTCCTAGCACGCTCTCAGCTTCCTGCCGCAGGATTCCTGTGGGCGTGCAGCTTCAAGGCAGCCAGACCCAGGGATCATTGAGCCCCAGTGCTGCCAGCTGGAGCAGCTCCATGTTCCAGCTGACTGGTCCCATGGCAGACCCATCTTTCAAAGCAGTGGGATGTGGAGCATCTACACGTATACTCTTTCGATTTAGTTTTTCGAAAGGGGCCGGTCTTCCTGATATAGGATCGGGGTTTGGATTTTGATGTCTGCATTCCCATTCCTTCGATTTTGAGAGGAGACGTTGCACGTGTGGCTGCTCCTCTGATTCTTTCAAAAGAGGGCCACTTATTTCAATGTTTTGTGCACGTGTAGACACAGCTTATGCAAGGTAAAATAATGTTCAGAAGCTGGACTCTGAGTGGGTTAGAATTACTATCTTTATAGCCAGACAGATTCATAGTGTTTAATTTGCCCATGAAACTAGCTATCAGATAAAACCATGGCATATAAACAGAGGCGTGAAGATCTACAATGGCAATGAACCTCACATTGTTAAGACTCAGATCAAAGGTGCACAGATCATAATGATTTTAATTTAAAGTAACCCTCTTTTATTGGATTCTTCATTTAGAACTTATATTAGAAATCTTAAATCTGTGCCAAGTCTGTGCTTTTTAGTGCCTTCATTTATTTTCTTTTTTTCCTTTACTTGCAAAGGTCTTCTGAAAGGTGACCCAAGAGTCATTAACACAATGGAGGCTGCCATAAAAACAAGTGATACTTATCACTTTCTCTTTGTATTTTCTTACATGAGAAACTGAAGAACTTTACAGATATTTTAAATATAAAATACTGTAGCACACAAAACCTCTGCAAAAGCTGACAGTGAAGATAGTTATCTCTTCTCGTCTAACATGTAAGGGGCCTGAGGCTGGCTGGCTTCATCACTTGTGATATTTAAGGAAGTGAAAGTATTCATGTAAAGAATGCAAGTGGTGTCTTGTGTTAGTTGTTTCAGGCAAGCACCTAGGAATCAGGAGTCCTTGGCTGTGGTCACACTTGGCCAGAACTTCGAAATGGCCATGCAAAGGGCCATTTTGAAGATTATTAATGAGGCACTCTTCCAGCCGCGGTGCTTCCAAATGCCTGTGGCTCGGTGTGGCTACATGGGGGTCCTTTTCTAAAGGACCCCGCACATTTTTGAAATCCTATTATTCCATTCAGCTGAGCAGAATATGGGGATTTCGAAAGGTGCAGGGTCCTTTTGAAAAGGACCCCCATGTAGCCGCACCGAGCCACGCACGTTTGAAAGCGGCACTTTCGAAGCGTCGCAGCTGGAAGCATCCTAATGGTAATGAGGTGCTGAATATTCAATTCAGCGCCTCATTAGTAATCTTCAAAATGGCCATCTGCATGGCCATTTCAAAGTTTTGGCCAAGTGTGGCCACAGCCCTTGACTGTTTTTATATCCTTTGTCTCTGCTTTCCAGAGGACAAGTCATTCAAAATGAAAGCTCTTTGGGGCAGTTTGCTCTGTGTTTGTACATTGCCTAGCACAGGCTCTGCAACCTGAGGTTCTGGAGCCATGTGTGGCTCTTTAAGGTCTTATTTGTGGCTCCCGACACTATAATTGCCAAGTAAAAAAACAAAAAACCACCAACAACAAAAAACCTACCTGATTATTTTCGATAAACAGTGAACATGTAAAAGCCCAACAATGAACAACTAATGTCAAAATAGCAAACAATATGTGATATTGAAATGCTGGATAACTCCCCATTTAATATGTGCAGTGCATTGTGGGATATGATACTGTATCTGTATTTTGATTGTGTTGCTAATAAAGTCTTGATTTTGAAAAAGAAGAGGAAGCTTGTGGCATTCCTGCTGAGAAGGGCAACACACATTGTAAGAAAGAAAACAGAAATTAATTGTGAAGTAAAATTGACAATGAAAGTGGGCTTGGGAGTGAAACTCAGGAAGACAGTGGTACAAACCACATATGCAGAGTGTGAGGAAATAGAATATGTAAAAAGTTTGTGAACATCCTGCAGTAAACATGTATTGCATTACAAATCAGTGTGTGCGAGCTGTTCTTAAAACAGGGGTTACATAAAATATGGTCTGATGTTATTTATTAGGGACCATCTCATATTCACGTGCATTTGGCTCTTTGAATTATTGAGTTTTTATCAAATTTGAAAAAAAAATGGCTCTTCTTGCTGTTTTGGTTGCCAACTCCTAGCCTAGAATAAGAGAGTCCTAACCCATGACAGAGGATCTTAGGTACTGTGCTAATACAAAAAATTACAATAATAATATTAACCTCTCTCTAATCTCATCCTTTCTAAAATGACTATTTACCGCCCTTGCAGGGATGTGTTTAAAGCCCACCAAGGGCTATGAAATACTTGGATGAAACTAGAATTGTTAATGTCAGAAAATTAAAACAGCAGCAGCAGCCTAGGATTGCTATGAATTTATTAATACAATAATATAATATTTTTCTGGTCTTTCAAATGGAGATATTTTTTGGAATTCAGAATATCAAAACAACCAATGGCAAAAGTCTCCTGTCTTGTCTACAGTTTATTTTCTCTGCAATAGTTGTTTTCTATGGAATGTGAATGCTGATTTTGCCTGAGAATGGTGTGGTGGGTAAGCTCTCCAAAGTGCAGCTCAGCAAGGAGAATTTTGCCCTCAGTCTCCTGGAAAGCAATAAATTATTTTGATTCTCAATCCTTTCCAAATGACCAAGAGCCTTTTATTGATAGTGCTTACCTATGGCGTTATATCAGACTCAGAACAACAAGATGCTCATCTAACACTAGCCAGTCAAAACATATATTCTTGTGAGAGAAGAATATGTATCATTAATGAAAGAAAAACATTATCAATTACCCTGAACATGAGGTGAGATTATAACCTATGACATTATAAAATGTACTGTACGAACCAGTAAAGCTCAGATAAAACCCATTATCCTGAAGTAATCACACAACGCAAGAAAAAGCATTTGCTTGTAAAGGCCAGTACCTTACCCCACAGCATACCCTGCCCTGCAGCCATCCCCAAATGTTCTTGTATTGCACATAGGTCTCACAATAAACAAAATCTCACTCCGCATAATAATTGCATAAAGTCAGATAAATATTGTTTCAGGTAAGGGTGAGTTTTTCTAGTGGGAAATAGTCAGAGGATCAAATGATTTTTCCTACAGAGTTAGATGCTCAAGAAAAAAGAAAAACAGCATTTAATTATTTTTATTGAAAACAGAAAATAAAGATGGCAATGGTGTTTTGAATATATACTCTTCTTGAGAAAAGATCTGTAATGCAGAGTGCTAGATTTAAACAGGTCTCACTTTAAGCACATGTGAGGGCCTATGAAAGTCCAGGGGATGACCCCCGTAATTAACATTAAGCACTTGGTGAACCTGGGCCTCAGTGATTAAAGGTATGAGATGAGATTTTCACTGCAGTGTAGTGGAAAGCCTTAATGAGAAAGGTATGTCTGTAAACCCACTGTCTTAAAAAATGTGGATCATGGCACCTGGTGCACCATAACAAGGAAATAGGGAAACTCTGTCAAGTGCTTAAAGTGCAAGGCCGAGGAATCAGAATGCCTTGCTCTAGTGCAGGGCTCGGCAACCTGCAGCTGTGGAGTGCATGGGGCTCGCAGGGGAGTCACTTGCAGCTCTGAGTGCCTACTCCTCTGCGGCTCTGGATGCTGGAATTAGGTTTATCCTATGTCCACTTAACTCTTTGTCTGTCTGGTTTTTACAAAATCTGAAAATGTCCAGGATTTTGCTCCGCCCCTGCAAACTCTTTCTGCGGTCCTGGAGCTTCCCCTTTTCTCCCCCCACCCCCATTATGTTTGCCTCAGCTCAAGTTACAGCTGCTCCTGCTAGTTGTCAGGGAGCAAAGTCAGAAACAGAGTGGGAAGGGGCGGAGCCATGCTAGGAAATAGCAGGCAGGATCCCCCCTCCCTTTTTGTTTAGGGAAATAAGATCTAGGGGTGAGGGGTCCAGCCTGGGAACTCAGCCCCTCCAGCCAGCAGCATGTTTGCAGCCAAGCTGTGAAGGAGGCTACCAGTCCAGCCACTGCTCTCTCTGGCCTGGCAAACACCCTCCTTTTGCAGGCAGGTTCAGGCTGGGAGTGCAGCCCATGCAGGCAGCGTGCTTGCAGCCCAGCTGTGAGTGGAGCCAGCCAGCCCAGGGCTGGGGAGAAGCAGCTCGCAGGACGGGTGCATTGCTACAGTTTCTGCTTAGAGCTGCCTTGGCCTGACTGCTGTACAGTCATTGTCAAGATCTTGGGCATTGTGCTCAAATTAGTTAATATTGACGTTTTGCCAAGCTATGGACTCGGGATCAGGAAGGGAGGGGAAAAAAAGTGCCAGCTTGGACGGGTGCTCACATTCACCGTGGGCTATTGGATTCTCTTCCGTCTACCCCCCTAGGTCTGTGATGATCTGAGGCTCAGGGTCTACCTGCCAATGATAGGCTTTCAGCTTCCCTTCACACTGTGGGCTGTAGGTCCCAGCAACTATGCTGATTCAAGAGCAAGGTTCCCGTAGGCTGCTAGTGGAGATCAACCAGATAAGTTTTGGTTCATTCCCCCAATATCTCTGTGAGACAGGAATTATTATTAAGCCTATTTCACAGATGGGGCACTTAAGGCTGAGCGCACACCAGGGCTTACAAACACTGCAAACCTGTGTCTGAAAATTGGCCTCAGCAAACCCTGTTTTGCTGCCAGTATGCTTTGAAAGCCACTGTCAATCTTCGTGTGCTATTCATGGACTTCTACTTAAGCTGAACCAATGAAATGCTGGGAAAAAAAATCATCTCCAGGTGTCTCAGCTTCTGCTCTAAGCACTAGACTGGGAGCATAAAATTTCATAACAGTGGCACAGTGCAATCAGCAGCGTCTGCTGACTCACCTCCTCGCTCCTGCCACTGCCAAGTGAGCATGGCGCATAAGTTAACTGACGTTCACTTCCAGGTCATTGGACAAGCTGGGGGAGAGGCCCTGCTAATTGCTGGGATAAAAATACTGTATGCTCCTAAATTGACCCACTTTGGATTGCAAGTTAACTTCTGGTATTCATTGCCACTAGATAGGACTGATGTTGGCGCTTACTAGGACTTAGAAGAGGGTTAAATGTTTACATGGATCACAATACAAATTATTGTGTGTGCACTATTCTTAAAATAGGGGATGACAAAAAGTACAGTAGGGTGTTATTTATTAGGACTGTCTCATATTCACATGCACTGAGGCTCTTGAAGTATTGATTTTGTAACCACATTTGAAAAAATGCCTCTTGCTATTTTGGTTGCAGAGCCCTGGAGTAGTGCCACTTCTGCTACTGATTGATAAGTCTTACTGAGCGCCCTCTCTCTCTCTTTTATCCTTCTTTAAAACGGATGTAACGATCACTGTCTCATGCGGTGTTGTAATGATGGAAGAGGTTGCAGTGTAATTGTGAATTAATGTGCTACAGAAGGAGTATTTCTGGATGAATCAAAAATAACATTTTATTCCAATTTCAGCCAACTTAGTGAGTCACTTTCCTTCATTTTATTGCCAGGCATATAAAAAATGTCCACTACCATGTTGATGCTGCTTTGGATCTAGTTTTGCATTACGTTCTAGTGACCCAGGTCCAGAAAGATAGTTTCTCAGAAAAGTAACTGGATGATCATGAAAAGTGAAACTGGTGAAATGCAAAATCAGACTGTTGTGAGGGTGAAAAATACGAGAAATTAAATTTGTCGATCGAGTGATGCAGTATAAATTCTTCACTGTACAGGAATCAATCTGGGGCCTCCTTGCTCTGCAAGCTTGAACTGTAATTGGCTTTCCCAGCTCCACTGTTTTTGGCATATATTGGAAAATTCAAGGTAACTTGTATTTTAATAAAACAAAAAGTCCTGTGGCACCTTACGAACTAACATTTATTGGAGCATGGGCAAAGATCCACTTGACAGATGTATGGGTTTTGCCCACAAAAGCTTATGCTCCAATAAATCTGTTAGTCTGTAGGGTGCCGCAAGACTTCTTGTTGGTTTGTGGAAACAGACTAACACTAAAAACTTGATTTTTTTAAATAAATTTCCATTCAGTTAAAAAAAATCTCAGAAGACTATCTGGACTTTGGTACCTTATCCGAACTGAATAAAATGTTTCTGTCTTTTGAGGTTAACGTATTAGTGACAAATGGAAATGTCAAATTATCAGCTAGGCTAGGATGGAAAAAGAAGATTGTGAATGGAGCTTACAAAATTCAAGAACATGCTTTTGGTGGTCCAGATGCTGCCTGACTAGAGGTATGCATCTGTAGAGAGTTAAGCTGCAGGGAATGATCGAACAGCAGCGAAAAACAGAAGGTATGATTCTGCTCTCCCCAACACAGTGTGTAAATTGAGAGTAGCTGCATAGAATTCATTTCATAGGAGTAGAGAATCTGACCTGGTGCTTGTGAATAAATGGAATATGGGGCAAGGGTGAAGATTGAACTTTCATATAAAAAAAGCAGGTCTTGTTTTTAATGAATATGTGCATAGCCTTTCATCAAACTGTTCACACAAGAGCAAAAACACAGTGCTTCCTCCTACCATATATTTTAAATTGCAGGGTTAAAAGAAAGCAGCTTGTTTTCCTTCCCTCTTTAGCAAGATTTAGCATACTATCAAATGCTGAATTTTGTTTTGCTTTCTTTGAAGTTAATTTGTATACCCTGAACATCACTGTAAGTGATGCTGCAATCAGAAACAGAATCCCCCATTCTGGAGTCTGCTAAATAATCAGACCAAAGAAACCCCCCTAGACTTATAATGGTGCTTTGCACTACAGTATTGCCTTCCATGGATCCAAAGCAGTTTACATGTGAATAAAGCCATTTTCAGGGGAAACTTAAGTGCAAAAGGTTAGATGACTTGATCAAAACGTGTGACAAAGAAGGGTGACCATCCATCCCATTTTTGGCGGGATGGCCCCGTATTTGGGACGCCAAAAAAGCCTCCAGACTTATTTCATAAAATGAACTGATTGTCCCATATTTGCTGCACAGATGCAGCTGCCTGCTGGAGAGTATGTGCTCTCCACAGCAGAGGGAGCCAGGAAGTTAGCTACTTTCCCCTTCACCGAGGCTCTGGGGAGGGGGAGTGCCCTGGCTGCTCCATCCCTGCTGCTTCCCTGAGTTTTGGGGAGGGGGAGCGCCCTGGCTACTCCACCCCTGCCCCTTCTCCAAGGCTCAGGGAAGTGTGGGGGGTTGAGCTCTGCGGCTACTCCCTCTCTGCTGCTACCTCAAGGCTCAGGAAGGGGGAGTGCCCCTTCCCCCATTCTGTATGTGGCCATGGGAGATATGGTCACCCTATGACAAAGCCAAAACTATACCATTATTATCAGTATTGCTTGTTGTTATTTATGTTACAGTGGTGCCTAGAGGTGCCCTTATTCTAGGCATCTTAAACACATGGTAAGAGATTTGTCCCTGTCCCCAAAGAGTTTATAATTCAAGTAGACAAGGCAGACAGAGGATGGTGGGGGAAACAGAAGAGAAATGTAAATTGACTTGCTCCAGGTCACATATCAAGACAGTGGCAGACCTGGGAATCAAACCCAGCACTCTTGAGTGCAAGCTCCTTCCTCTCCACAAAGAAAAATTACAGTGGAAATGTAACTTTGCCCTTCATACCTATAAATGATAACCACAGAATAAAATCAGCTGAGGAATGGGTAAGCAGGTGTAATGATGACCCATTTTCTGAAAAAAATGACATCAAGCCAGTAATAAATTCTGGAAGTATAATTTCCAAAGCAACAACAATGACTTTTGTCTATTGTTCACAGAGAATAGTTTCTCGCCATGAATATTGATGTGAAATCTGAAAATAACCATGGGGGAGAGGAGAAAGAAGTTTCTGTGGTATTGGTGAAGAGTCCTCTCATACATTTAAAGCAAGCCCTTAAAATATTTAAATGATGTTCAGGACTTACAGCAGCACCTCCAGACATACCCATTGAATCTCATAAATTATATAGCATTCAAATTGTCATCTGTACTAAGCTGTCAGCAACCAACAAGGCCTCATGGGATCTGCTGTCTAATAGCCTGATACTTATCAGCAACCCCCCTCCTTGCTCTGTTAGAGATTTTCATAAGGCAGCTGATGTTGAAACAAATGTTTGTTTTATGCCAGTCTTGACACCCTTTGTGCCTTCTGAGCATTTTCCTCCCATTTACTCTAATTTCTTGGGCAAAACTGACTTGAACATAGTTACGGCAATGTAACCTCAGGGGCACACGTACCAGGGCACATGTATTTTTAAAGTCACAGAGAGGTAGCCATGTTAGTCTGTATCTTCACAAAACAAAAAAGGAGTATTTTTAAAGTAAATTGCCCCCGCCCCAGAAGAGGGGTGTGTGGTGTAGTTCCATTAATATCTCTATACTATTCAGAGACTGAGCGATATCTTGTGCCTCCATATTATACACTCCCCTGGCTTAACTGCATATTATTTCAGTTTCTGCTCACAGATTCTCACTATGGAATTCAAAACATGCAGTTTTCTCATACCTCTTCCCTTACTTAATGGCATAGGGACTATCCATGAATTTATGGCTAGATTAATTAAAACCAGATAATATAGTTCCAAAACCTACCCTGTACCTCTAGGAAGAGTTGTGGGCACAATGATAGATGAGGTTCTGTAGCCTGTTTTATGCCGGAAGTTAGACTTGATTATCATAATAGTCCTTTCTGGCCTTAAAAGTCTATGAATTTCAAAGCGGTCTCTTCAACATTGTCTTTGAAGAGTTAAAAATTCACTGATGGTAGAGAACTCTCAGCACCTCATAGGAAAGGACCTTTAAGGCAAGATCCGAAACCCATTGAAGTAAGATGAAAGATAATGGGCCAGCTGAAGTAAATTGCATTGCTCCAAATCTCAGGGGGATAGCCATGTTACTCTGTATCTGTAAAAAGAGGGAGGAGTCTTGCAGCACCTTATTAATCTCTAAGGTGCTACAGGACTCCTCGTTGTTATTGCTTCAAGTGTAATTCTGACCTAAGGCCTTCAAGTCTATATTATATTATGCCTATACTATGTGCCTCAGAATACAACAAAGCCTCATGAAGGTATTGCTCAGCCCTTCATCAGACAGTGCTATGATTATCCCTGGAAACCAAAGGTATGTTTACATAGTAATTAAACACCTGTGACTCACCAGTCAGCTGATAGGGCTCCAATACTGTAAAACTGTTGTGTGGACTATTGGACTTGGGGTCATTTCACAGCCCTGCAACTGGAGTACAAGAAAATTGCTGTGGAACCACTGTAGGTGTTTAATCGGGTTGTAAATATACACCTAGAGTTATTTTTTCAGTGAATGTGCTTCTGCTAATGACTTGAGGACCCAACCTAGAATGGTCACTATTTAGTATGAGAGATGGAGCACTGGCACCTTCATGAATCTTTATTTTTTTAAAGAAAATGTATTCTTTTTATTATTATTAATTATTTGTTATTCTTTTCTTGAATTATGATAGGAGTGGCACAATGTCGGAATTAAAGTAACTTTTTTAGTCTCATGTTTTGAGTGGCTCAGTGTGTCAGGTGTCTATTGTGGACATGCATTTTTAAGGTGTAATTAGAGCAGTAATCTTCGGTATCTTGGTGTCAAGTCAGGAAGTTTGTCACAGAACCCCTTTATTTCTCAGGAATTTGGCCCTGCCACAGCCAAGCATCTGTTTGACTTTATTCCCATTAAAGTTGTTACATTCCCAAGAAATGATGAGTGTACTGGAATGATTCACTCACTTAACTTTAAGTATGTGCTGCATAATTTGCTGGCTCCAATTATTGTTTCAATTCTGGAGATTCTACTGCATGCATAAAATTACAGATTGAAATTAAGTCTCATATTCAGGTATATATTTTCTCATGATGCATGCTCATATCACCTAGCAGGGTGGCAGACTTTCTATCGTTATGAACAGAAGACTATGCCGGCATTAATTCAGTTACTATGGCGACAAGCAAAACTTAATGTTTACTTCTCAGTTGATAAGAGTGGAACGTATTTGATGGAAGAATGCACAGTGGGCTTCATATAACTATCTCTGATTGAGAATCTGATTCATTTTCATACATGCCTTTGGTCTCTAGTGGACTAGAAATACAATTTTTTTAAAAATAAAATGTCTAATAAAGTCTTTAAGTCATTAAATCGTGAAACACTAGTATACAATCAAAGGAAAAAGCAGGTGGATGGCACTGAATGTGACATAGCCTCTTTAAAGGATATCATTAAACATATTAAATCCATTCACCCATCACTGCTGCCACCAGACAATAAACAATTACAAGTCTCAAAAAAAATCATTGATTGAGGCACATGAAATGGAATTGTTCTATTATTTGTGTGTGTGTGTGTGTGTGTGTGTGCATGTGAAAGAGAGAGAGAGAAGTTGAAATGTGAATGGAAGATGGAAGCTTTCATCCATCTGGAAAATGGTCATCCAAATAGCATCTATCAAATTTATTGTTAGGTAATGAGCTTTCCTGTTAGTCTTTAAGGTGCTACAGGGCTGCTTGGTTTTGGTGAAGCTACAGACTAACATGGCTATCCCTCTGGGATGATCATCCAAATATTCACGTGCTTAATCAAATCTATTGTGGTTTCTATTCTTCTCTTCATTCCTAAGGAAATACAACTCCTAACTAATAAGAAAAAATAGCCTTGGTTGTGTTTACACACCCTAGCTAAATCGAAATGCTGGACCAGCTCCACAGCTTGTCCAGTCCTAGCATAAATAACTAGGCAATTGGCATAATTCCATGGACAAAATTCACTTCAGTGGTGCTATGCTGATTTACTCTAAGGATCTGGCCTACTTGAATCTCTTGCTTGATTTAATGGCTTAAAATATATATCCTTTTGTGTCTGTTTTTCCTTACTTTGATTTTAAACTGATGTGAGATCAGAATCAGGCCTTTTGCCTTTTTTTATTGATTAATGATATTGAAGCTGTATATCATTTTAATATAATTACATTTTACGTCAGTTGCACCTGTAACATTGGAGCATATTTGTTGATCTGCTTATTGAATCAGGGAAATGGTTTTGCTTGTGAATGAAATACAAAAGCTATGATTAGAATTAAGATACTTGCTCTATTGTATTACTGTAGGTTGTGCTGCTTTTAAATCAGGTTTTACAAGAGTGAATGTTATGATGCTTTGTCTACTGGGATCTTTTTGACAGCTTGTAAGGCTACCATATTAAATTCTCAAAATGGCAAATTATAATCTGATTTCTAAATTTTTGGGATGGAGCTAATTGAATTTAGATGAGCACTAACCGTGTTAGTCCTTTATGTTCAAGTTTTGAAAATACGAATAGTAAATAGAGGCCCAATTCTGCACCTGGGGAAATTATCCTTATTTAAGTCAATGTGACTTCAGTTGTGAGCAACAATTTCTCATGGAAGTGAGGGATTATAAATTCAGGATCTATATTTATGCTAGGAGTTCACACTTCAGAAGGGAGACAGTTTACATTTTAAGGCCTTACAGTTCAGTATTCACTTCCTTTGTGGTCAATCAAAAAATCTCTTTAGGTTTAAAATAAGGTGACCTAGTCATATGTAAACACTTTATTAACTCAGTGAAGCTCATATATTTCCAGGATAGTGTTACAATAGCAGGCTTAAGTTTTCTGCTTTTCTGCTTTATGGTGTCTGAGCTACACAGAAGTTTTGCCTAATACTGAATAAGCTGGGTCCTAACCTGCTATAGTCTAGGGCATGAGAGCAGAAACCCATGTGCTGTGTATTAGCATATGCTGTTTTGATGTAGTTGTGAATGATAACTAAATGTTTGCGTATACACTTTAAATATTTTTTTTTCTGTGAGACAATTTTGATATCTAAATTATATTACAAATAATACCATTTCCTCCTCCTTATTGTTGGCTGCTTGTTTTTTCTTGGTCATTATGTTCTGTATAAATGGACATAGGTATGGTCCCTTGTACCCTGTAGCAAGCTGAATGGGAGCTCAATGTTTACATTCTGTAGCACTCTTGTGCAAATTCTGCAACAGCTTCAGATAAATCTGTAAAATGGGCAGCTGTATTGACTTCAATATGAAAAAGAATAAAGTCAGTACAATAGCCCCTCTTACATATTTTGATAGTTAATTCAATTTATTTTACATTGTCCCCATATTGTCAATATGCCACAGACTGTGGTATTTAGATTTCAGAAGTAACAATCCATTAAGACCAGTGACTCACTCCTCTAAATAATTGTTTCAGGCTCTCTGCAGACTCAGGCAGAGAGATCACTGTGTTTGTGGCTGGTTTTTGTTTGTTTTTTGCAAAAGGTCCACAACTGCTATATATGGGTGCAATTCCATTGAAATCAGCATTTCTAGAAACTCCATTCAAATTAGCCCAAATCTGGCCCATATAAAAAAAATAATGTAAGCTGAAATTCTGGAGTTAGTTGTTCAGTTAAAAGTGAATTTCTGGCAAAGTCAGCTGTGGTGGAAATATGGAATATTCAGGGCCTTGTACATAGTGTTGGCATGATGATATATAGTTGAAGAATATGAGCTGTCGTTACCTAAGCACATTCTCATAGGTCATCTCTTCATTTAATGCTATCTCGCTTGCTACGCATAGCTTCATTGTTATTGATTTATAGCAAATACGTGGCAATCAAAGGACTAGGAACGTTGGAAATTATCTTTTTATTTTCAGAGTGACTATTCTCTGAATTGCAACATTTTTGAGTTTATAGTAAAAACCACAATGTTATCTTCAGTGAACGTGTTTGTTTTACAATTTGCAAATACGAAGTGAATTAATGTTGGTGAGATGTGCCAGATTAACAACTTCAGAGAGTGAAATCTTCTGTATCTACAGCACGGATACTATGCAAATAATTCCAGTGCAAACAGCTTCTAGCCCTCTCCTCCGAACATGGCAAGAAGTTCTCACTCTAAGCCATTTCAGTCCTGTTCCAAAATCATAACCAACGATGCACGAACTGCCAACGTGGGCACAGGGTGGTGGGTTTTTGTTTGTTTGTTTGTTTGTTTGTTTTCTGTGAAGACTTGATGCCACTGACTTACTTTTGTTTGGCTGTTCACAAGTGATTGGATGGTAATAGCTCTGAATCACCAATCAGTGGAGTGCATTCATTCCGGTTACCTAGAAGTCTCCATTTCATTACCAACATGTCCCCACTGATTGGGTATACGTAATGGAGCATTTTGTTTTTATTTTAGATAATGGGCAGCTGAGTAGAGGGCAGAGATTTACCCTCTCTCTTTTTCTTTCGTCTGCACAGAAAAATTCGTAAGCAGTTCACCCGATCCCAATTAAAAAGAGTTTCCAGAACACCTTGTGCTCCAATCACTGTGAAGACCAAATCCCTTGTGCACCACAGGCTGGGATGGATGGAACCAGCACCCATCATGCACTGAAGATAGAGCTGCAATACAATTACATCAGATTCATAGCTTTTTAATTGCAAATGCAAGTGTGACAGGATAGTCTGAGTTTTAAAGTATGTAAAGAACAAATCCAAGCAGGGCCAGATTTCAGCTGACTCCTATGTTGTGGGACATTACACAAGTGCAGTCCTTGAATTTCCTTTGTGTTCAAGGACTGGTCCTGGCTCCCACTGTCTGCAGATATCCCCACCCTTCACTTCACCCCAGTCATCAGAGTGGACTGATCGCTGAGTGGGAATGCACTTGGGACTGTGGTTGCAGCATGCTTCCCCTCTACTTGCCTTTGCCTTCTGCTGGGAGATTGGCACAGAGCTACACCATCTGCAACATGGGCCATTGTTTTTGAAGCATAGTTTAGCTCATGGGACAACATTTTCAAAATTAGCCATTGACTTTGGGTTTCTGGATTTTCAGTGGTCAACCTGAGCCACATTAAGTCTGATTTTCAGAAGTGTTGAGTATCTGTAATGGCAAATAAACAAGATGTGGATGTTCGGCACTTGTGAAACTTAGTCCAAAAGTCTCTGAAATTGAACACTTACTTATCAAAGTCGTGGCTGAGTAAGCTCTGGTCTGGTCTGGAAAACCTGGTTCCAGTGAGTGCAGGGGAGTCAGGAAGCAGGCAGCAGCTTGGCTTCCTGCTCCCCTCACTTGCAGAGATGGCAAACTGACCAGGGCTGCTGCCCCTGATAGATGCAGGGAAACTGCTCCTGTCGGGGGCAGCAAGCGTGAGGTTGCCGCACCTGACAAGAACAGTTTCTCAGTTCCTGTCAGGGGTGGCAGCCTCCCTGTTCCTGTCGGGGCAGCAGAGTCAGGCTGCTGCCCCTGAGAAGAGCAGGGAAACTGCTCCTGTGAGGGTTGGCAGCCAGACTCTTGGCTGCCACCCTGAAAGGAGAGAGTGGCAGAGTCAAGAGTCAGGCTGCCACCCCTGACAGGAGCAGGGAAACTGATCAGTGATGAGCAGTTCCCCTGTCCTCTTAGTGGCACCCAGCACAAAGCCAGGGTCTTGGCTGCCTGCCACTCACAGCAGTCAGGAAACTGACCAGTGGTGTTGCTCTAGTCAGTTTCCTGGCTCCCCCGAGTTGTGTGAATTTTGACTTACACGGGGTTGCACAAGAATGCAACCCCCGCATAAGTCGGGGGTCTATTGTACTTAATTATTATTTCAATTTAGAATGACATAAAAGCATTTCTCAGGGTGCTATTGGTACGATTCAAAATAACTATTCAACAAAAATAAAATCTATGTCAAATCCTTTTTGAAACTTCACCCCAACCAAAACAGGGTGAATTTCCCTCACCAAAACTCTTGCTCCAACAAATATCAATTTAGTCAGATGTCTGGACCAATCAGATGGATTTTGCAGCATGCTCTGAAATTCACACCCCTTATGCTATTTTTCACCAAAGGTAGGTGCTTGTTCCACAGGTGAGGGGGTCGTTCTGGAGAATGCTGTATCTTTAGGGCCAGCTTTGAGGGGAGTTCAACTCGACTATCTGTGCAGATGGGAACTACAGCAGGATGGCATAGGGACAGAGGTAGGTCTGATCTGAACCAGAAAGAGAAGATGTAATACCAGCCACTAACTAACCAGCCTGGCAGCATCAAGTGTTGGTGTCATGAACCAGGATCTTCCAGATGTCTCCTTAAGGCACTTATACCTCCTGAAAGGAGATGATGACTATCTAAACCAGTGCTGGACTTAATACTTCACTGTTGACCTTCACCAAACAGGAGAGTAGACAGCTCCAATCACATGTGTGGTGTTCACAAAGTCTGTTATTTCCTCACAACAGGAGGGATTCTCAGTCAGTACTGAATGGAGACAGCCTGGTCTCATTAGCAAGAATTGCAGAAGCGAACCTTTATAACGAGCAGACGTGGAAACACCTTCTGTATAATGAATTCTTTCCCCCTCAAAGTTGCACAATGACATTATTATGCAAAGTACACGATTGAAGCTATGAAAAAGCTCACACAGGAGAGAGCTTTGTCTCCCACAAACATTCTTGAAATCATGTGAAGCAAATTCATTTTTAAAGTGTGAAGTAGATGTATGATTGTGGCCTATGTGTCTGGCCTTCCTGCCTTACTGTGTTTGAACCAGAAATTTCCTTTTACAGTTTTCACACTAGTACAGTATCCAGTGATTATTTTCTAAAATTTTATTTATTCTCTTTTGCTCTTGGGCTAAATATTCATATGAGGTAAAGATTTTTTTTTTCCTCTTCCTCAGAGAGAAAATGCTTAACATTGGTTGTTATGTAACTACCTGCCTGATGCAGTCAAGCTTTTGTTACAAGAAATCTAAGGCGATATGATTACACCTTAAGCATTGCCAAAACCAGAAGATATATTGACAAATGTGCCTCGGAAGTTATTTTTAAAATGTACTTTAAGTAGGGCGACTGTATCTCCCTGTCCCAAATATGGGACGGGGAGATATGGGGGGGAGAGTGGACTTGCATGTGTAGGGGCTACTATCATTACAATAGACCCCCAAGATATGTGCACTTAAGTATGTGTTTCTTGGGTTAATGCGACTCAGAGGAGCAGGAACATTGACCAGTGCTGCTGCATTGGTCAGTTTCCCAGCTCCTGTCAGGGGTGGCAGCCGACTCAGCTGCCAACATTGACAGGAGAGGTTTCCCTGCTCCTGTCAGGGGCAGCAGCCAAGATGCCACTCCTGACAGGAGCAAAGAAACCACTTCTGTCAGGAGCAAAGAAACTGCTCTTGTCAGGGACGGCAGCTGTTCCTGTCAGTGGCAACATCTGCGAGTCAGGCTCTCAGCTGCTGCCCCTGACAGGAGCAGCCCTGGTCAGTTTCCTGCCTCCAGCGACTGCCGGGGAGCCAGGAACCACCAGGCAGCAGCTTGGCTCCCCACTCCCCTCACTTGCAGAGTGCTACCCAGGACTCCCAGCCAGTGCTACCTGAGAGCCCAGGAAAGCAGCAGCTGGCCGCGATCCCCCAGAGCCCCAGGGAAGCCACAGCTGTCAGCCTCTCTGGGAGCCCTGGGGAAGCTGCAGCTGCCCAAGCTTCCCCTGCTTCCCTGAGGCTGGGGCGGGGCAGGGTCACCTACGGGACAATGATAGATGGTCACCTGAACTTAAAGAAACAAATCTTCTCCAAAGCCTACAGCTCAAAAAATCATAGAACTCCTTGGCAGGTAATAGCCTGCCCATACACTTTGCTGAGCAGAAGTTAAACCATTTCCCAGGCTACAATAGACTTCACAGCGCTAAAGGCTGGAGAACTTCTTTATTAGACTAATCCCAGCCAGCTTCAGCCCCAAGGTCCATTATGTGCAATTGCACTGAGGGTCCCCAAAGAATCTAGACCCTCCATAGCTTCTTTTACATCCTTTTTCCAACTCCTGGCATTGTACCACTGCCAGAGGGGAATCTGCAGTAAGGCAAATGAGTCAGGATTTGCCTGTCAATTTTAAGCTCAGTAGAAAATGAAGCCAGGGGAGGGAGATAAATTGAAAGATGTTTGATTACACTTGCACTACAAAGGGTTACACTTCAGCAGGAAATTGTGGCACAGGCTTGCATGATAGCATGCAGTGGTATATTTCCTGTTGACTCACAGACTCTCTTATGCTCCAAGACAGGAAGCGCTTACAGAGGCTGAGAAAGCACATGCAGCTAGGCTCAGTTACCGCCGCAGCAATGCTCTGTCTACAATAGACATTCTTTTTTGTTGTTAAAGAAGTGCACCTAAAACCTATCTCCTACCTCTGACACAGTACAGTAGTTACACTGATGTAAAACCATGCAAAGTTGGATATGCTCCTTTTTTTGTGCTGGAGAACTTGTTATGAAACTGAGGATGTTCACCTGGCCTGTTCAAGCTGCCTAACTGCTTCCTTTGTGGGTTCTAATTCAGGCTATTTAAAAAAGCCACTGTTGAGTAGTCTTGGTTTTATCGGGGGAAAAGAAGGAGGTTTGGCAAAATGTAGAAATAATTTAAATATGGTCATGAAATAAAAGGGAAATCACGGACGACAACGTTTTGGTTAAAGGTGTAACAACCTGTGTGGGATGAAGAGGGAGAGGAAAGGTGGCAGGACAGACAAGATTGGAGAAGTTCTCAAAAAATCAGTCCTAATGCACATGGCGGGAGCACTAGCTGCAGTTGAAGCACCTCTGTAAATAATGCTTTTACTAAAGAGCTAGCTTTGTTCTAGGAATGGGGCCATTTTTGTGTGTGTTATGCAGCACAAGGTTCGTGAGGCCTGGTAGCAGAAGCTGGTTTGATGAGACCCACAGCAAGGAGACAAGCAAGTTTGATAGGAGACGTAAGCAGAAGCAGAGCAAACAGGCAGTATGGAGGGAGTCAGGCCCACAGGCACCGGCTTCCTCCTTGCCCTGAGGTGCTCATCCCCAGATCTGTCCCAGCCCTGCACCCATTCTATCCCTTTTCCAGGTCCCTCCCCGACCCCACCTCTTCCCATATCTGCTCCATCCCAGGTTCTGCCGCACTCCATGCCAACATCCTAATCTTTCCTGCCCAGTTCTGCCTCCTCCCCTGGCCGTGCCCCACTCTTGCATTTTCCGCTCCACATCAGTGCACATTGTATACTGCAAAACAGCTGATCGACTGTGGTGGAGATGTTCCGGCAGGGAGAAGGAAGAGTTGACCAGTGGGGTGCCCCTGGGCTGGAGATGCTGGCTGGAGTGAGAGGAGCGGGCTCCTGCTGAGCTAAGCACCCGTGACTGGCGCACCCCTGGAATCAGCGCGTGTGCTCAGACCACTAGAAAGCTTGATTTCCAGAGAGACCCTCAAACCAGCATGGACGCAGTGAAAGTAGGTGAGTCTGTATACAGCACTAACCATGAGTAGGAGAAGGGCACGGGGGATGGGAAAATTGTCAAGCCTTTTTTATTATCTCATTGAGGCTAAGGAGGAGAAGTGAGAGACTTTGCCAAGGACAACACCTGGAGCAGTGGGACTGCTGATGAGTAGTTGATGAGTTCTGTGACCCTAGGTAGAAGCATCCTGTAGCGACATACTGGGTTTTGCCCAAACCTAAGAAGCAGAAGAGGGAACTGATACTTGCATTAAAGCGGAGAACACTGGTATCCACAGGTAACTTTGGAGAAGTTAAATTGTCCCAGGTTAGAGATGGGAGCACATGTGGGAAGATGATGCCAACTTACAGGAGAGATTACTGGAGAGCCAGACATAACCTTGATGAAATGTGTGTTTAAAAAAAAAAAAAAAGGCAGATGAGGTAGTAACAAGGTGAGTGAGATAATATCTTTTATTGACTCTGCTTCTGTTCATGACTGACAAAAGCTTTAGAGCCACACAGATGGCATTGGGAAAGGAATTCCCAGTATTGCAGCAAAAAGGAAGGTGGAGCAAACTGTTTACATTAGTACTTAGCACATATAAGTAGGTAGAATGGCCTGTTAACACCTCTGCAGTCCTGGAACCTAAGGAAGGGGTTGGTTAGTTCATCAAAACAATAACAGCCATTGATGATGTTCTAAGATGCAAGCTAAGGGAACACAGGGAGCATGAGAGAGCCAGAAAGATTGACTGCAGGCATCATGTTCCAGAGCAGTTTCTCTCAAACTTAAAACGTTCACATACCGCTTTCTGGGTTTTGGTCATATCAGAATACCCCCTCTCCGAGTGACATCCCAGTGCTTATCTCCTCATTTTTAATAATTTGTTTTCTGCCACGTACCCCTTGAAATCCTTTCACATACCACACTTTGGGAAACAGTGCCACAGAGCATGCACTATGGAAAGCAACATGAAAGAAAAAATACTCTGCCTCTAAGCAAAGGTGTAAACGGGGGTGGGAAATGGAACCACTTCCTCTCCCAGAGTTGCAGCTACTGCAGGACTAAAAACCAGCAGTACATGCAGTGGTTACGGGGATGTAGAAACTTCCAGTGGGACGGAACTGATCCTCAGCTGATCCCAAGTCTCAAAGTAGCACAGGATGTGCAGAAGAAGGCTGCTTGCCATTCAAGTGACATATTTGTAACTATGGTATTATATCAGTAACCACTTGGAGTCCATCTGGACTGTGGAGCCAGCTACCATGTAATTCCAACTACATGAATAAGCCACAATATTAGACTGTAAAATTTGCTTGTGTTGTACCATATAACAAGCATGAGGCCAATGGGTAAATTCAGGCTATTTGCCAGGAAACCCGCAAAACAGAGATATTCACACCTGGATTTCGCAGTAGTTGACATAGGAATAGCACCTGCCAAGGGGCAGCAGGGCAGTGGATTTGTACACAGTACAACATGTAGCAGGAAGATCAGTTACAGGCTATAAGAGCATATTTCATACCTGGAGGGTGAGTTGAAATTAGGAAGACCCCCCAAATGCAGCCCATCAGACTGCCAAAATTCAGTCCTCATAGAATCGCTGATGAAGGAACTGTCAAGCCTGCATTAAGAGAACTTGCACAGGGTGAACCAGTAACCTAGCAGTGGTATATGAAACAAAAAAAGAAATATTGTCCTGCAGTAGTTGCAACCCCAATGTTTCAGTATGCAATTAGTATTAGAGAGTGAAATCTGAATTGACTTTTCATCTAAGATGAATGACATGAAAAGGCTGATCAATAAGTCGTGAAACATGGAATTAAATTAAAATTATTTCACTTTTTGTTCACCTCAGGTGAGCATATACATTTTTTTTTACAAACACAATATTTTAACCTGATAGTTTTCCTTTAGTTATTAGTAAGACAAATATTAAGGACTGTCTGAATAGTATTGTCAGATATATCCAAAAGTTAATATATCATAAAGTAGTGCAGCGAGAGCAATTGATATCATGCAGCAAATTTGTTAGTGGAGTGCAATATACAATACAGTGGAAATTGTGTTTGTGTTCTGTTGTAATGAAACATTTTGAGACTGCTGGAGATTTCAGCTAAATAATCTCTACTTTTCATTTTATTTTGAAGGTTCTTTACATAAAACAGTCTCTTAAGAAACCAGTGGGTGAGAGTCAAAAATCCCAATTACAGTCACACAGTAGAACTCAGTGTAGAAGCAGCAGCTTATGAATGTTAGTCTTTAAAGTGCTACTGGACTGCCTTTGTGTTTTGATAGAATAGAGACTAACACAGCTATCTCTCTGTTATGAATGTTAAAAAATTTTGCATCCAAATGATGCATATTGGAACACGGAACCTGATTTTGGATACTTGGGATTCTTTTGGATAACAGTTTCAGATAAATGAGGTTCTACTGTGTATCGTTCAGTGAGTTTGCATAGTGATCTATCAACATGATCTTGAAACACAGTATTGAAGAATAAATAAAACAAAAAAGAGAATCATTAAATAAATGCCAATTTTTAAAATCTCTAGTTTAGACAGAACTCAGTGTATAATTGCCTCTGGAATGGTAAAACTGATAGGAATTCTATTCTTTTAAGTCAGTGGTTCTCAAACTTTTCGGCATCGCACCCCCCTTTCGATTGTTGAGAAACCCTCATGCCCTTCCACCTCTTCTTTACCACCATCCAATCCCCTTCAACAAAACATTCAATTTGTAACTTGAAATAAACACAAAAGCTTGATATAAAAATGTTGTTTAAAATTAATAATATGCACAAATACTTTTTCTTGGCCCCTTGCAGGTGCCTGGCGCAGCCCCAGCTGCCTGCACCAGCTGCCCTCCCACCTGAGTCCTGCACTGCCAGAGCTACCCACCCAAGCCCTGCCGAAGCCAGCTGCCCACCTGCCCATCAGCCGCCCGAGCCCTGCGCTGCCGGGACCAGCCACCTGCCTATGAGCCACCCACTCCAGTCGTGGGCCAGCTGCCCAAGCCACAGCCCAAGCTGCCAGGGCCAGCCGCCCACCCACCAGCCCAAGCCACCCGAGCTCCACGCTGTCGGGGCCAGCCACCCAAGCCACTGGGCGGGCCAGCCAGCCAGCCACCCACCAGCCCAAGCCACCCAAGCCTGACAGTACCGGGGCAGCCACACAAGCCCTGCTCTGCCAGGGCCAGCTGCCTGAGCCCCACAAGCTGGCGGGCCGCCCAAGCCCTGCAAGCCACCCACCTGAGCCCCTACCATGTCCTCTAACAAAGCCAGGCACCCCCCGTCCCCCATCTAACCCCCTTCTTCCTCCTCCTCCCCCACAATCCACACTCACTTGCATTTACAGAAGGCAGCCAGCTCCATGTGGGTCTTTGCCGGCTGCCCACTTTTTATAATGGCTGCACCAGGTCACCCATGTAAAATGGCAGGGGCTGAGAGCCAGAAGCAAAGGCCGGATCTTTCTTCAGGTGAGGAGGACTGATGTGGGGGGGCTGGGTCACCTCCTGCCCCCCCCCGAATTTCTTCATGCCCCCCCAAGGGGGCACATCCCCCAGTTTGGGAAACCCTGTTTTAGATCTAACTATGTGTCCGTCTGTCTGTCTGTCTACCATATGAGAGCATGGGCCAATGAAGACAAAACACATTTGTTGCTCGATACTTCATGGGAAAAAAACATATTTGCTTCTAACTCAATGCATCTCAGGTTTTCTTTTTTCTTTCTATTTTTTTTTCAACACAATTTCCCACACATCAGCTATCGCATCCAGCACCCTAACATGAAATGGAGCAATCGAGCCTAGAATCTGGAGAGTGAAAAAACAATCATAGCTTGCACTGTAAATAATTGAATTGGAGATGAGGAAGAGTTGGGAGCAGAATAGTGGCACCCTCACAGAAGCTCATAAATGAGATGCTACTAGAAGACTGTTGAATAGTCTTAGCACAGAAATTAAACAGCTGTAAAAGTGTTTAGACACCAATATTCCACACATCCTCTCTGAACATTGATGGAAGAACGTGGGCGCTCTTTGAGGTCTTGTTTGCTAAGAAGTGATACCTGATGATGGAGAAACACAAGGTGCATAGACATTCCCTGTGTGGCCACTGGTTCTGACCCCCAATCCTCTCTTCTGCACTAGCTTCTCTGGAAGTGACCTGGAGGAACTCTATGCATGGTCTCTCTCTGCGTGAGGTTGAATTCCATGATGGGCCAGATTCTGAGGCTTAATACTTGCAGATTCATAGATTCCAAGACCACTGTGATCATCTAGACTTCCTATATAAAAAAAGACTCTCAAACTTTCCCCAAATAATTACTAGAGCAGATTTTCCTTTTTTTTAAAAAAAAAAAAAATCCAATCTTGTTTTAAAAATTGTCCATGACAGACACTCCGCCCTTGGTGAATTGTTCCATGGTTATCTATCTTTTCTAGCAAAAATTTGCAGCTTATGTCAAGTCTGAATTTGTCTATATTTATCTTTCAGCCATTGGATCATATATACCTCTGTCTGCTAGACTGATAAGCCCATTGTTTAAATACTTGTTCCCTGTGCAGGTACTTATAGATGCATCTCAAGTCACCCCTTAACCTTCTCTTAGTTAAGCTAAATAGATTGACATGTTTTCTAGTCATTTTTAGAGCCCTTCTATGAACTCTCTCCACTTTATCCTTCCTGAATGGTGAACGACAGAACTGGGCACATTAGTCCAGCCACAGTCACACCAGAGTGAAATACAGAGGTAAAATAACCTCTCTGTTCCTGCTTGATATTCCCCAGTTTATGTAACCAAGAATCACATTGTCCCTTTTGGCCATAGCATTGCAATAGGAACTTTTGTTCAGCTGATCATTAAAGCTTTTTCAGAGCCGTGTGCTTATATTTCAAGTCAGAGATGGTTCTAAGGGAGAAAGACATGCTGATGGAATCTCAGGACCATAAAGTGGTCTGCGTGGCGACTCTCCGACTCCTTTCTGTAGCATCCACATGTAGTTAAAATTTGAAGTTTGATATGTTAGTTCAACAGAACATAAATAGCTTCTAGAAGGATAATCTCTGGGACTGGAGAAAGACCTGAGGCACAAGACATTCCTTCATTACTGGATGGGGCAGGAGAGAGGGATGTCCCCTTGCCTGTATGAAATATGTACTAGGGCAATTACTTCAGTCTCTTCTTAAATTCGCTGTGGAAGTACAGATTCAAATATAAAACCTCAGCAATAGAAGAACAAGGACAAAAAAAAGTGCCACCCTTTCTATTTCCACAGGCTGCCTTACCTTTATGGAGTTTGCATAAGCAATCTTGAAAAAGATGCTTCAGTCTCTACCTTAAAACCAGAGGAAGTATTGACAATGACATTTTGCTAGGCACTCTCTTTTGATTTGCTTTGTAAGCTGAAATTTTTAAAATCCTAAGAAATGCACAGTGCCTTTTTCCAGAGATTGGTTTAACACCATGATATTTTGCCATAGGCTCTGATGTACTAGTGCCCTTTTAAACCACCAGACAATGTTAACATAACTACACATGTATCGTTTATGCTGGAATAAAAATATCCATCATACCAAAGCCAGCATAGGGGCTGATTCTCGTTTGCACAAGTCTGCTTTACAGGAAAATGGCAAACTCACCAGTTGATCAGCAGAACTGAAAAGGCAAGGGCTAAATGGAGACAAGTGAGCAGAGCTATGTAGTGATAGGAGAATGCCTATGAAATCAAAAAGTATGGTCCACAAGACAATAATCAGACCTGCACTTTTGTATGGCTTCCCATACTTGCACAGAGAAAGAAATGGGAGCAGAGCTTGAATACAATAGAAATGAAAAGACAGACACTTGTAGCTACAAAAATTGCCTTTGTCTGGAATGAATCAATTAAGAGAAGCATGACAGTGGTATCAGTGATGGAACAATTGAGCAACTCTGTGACTAGATGGTCTGGGAATATAAAAAGAGGATTGGAAGAATATTTAAGGTGTTAAACTTAGCATGGATGATAAGAGGAGGGTTGAAAGCCCCAGAATAAGAGGTGGATGTCATATAGAAAGATCTGATTAGTTGCAGGATTCCTGAGGAACTGTTTCAAAGCTGGAGAAGGTGGACTCAAACCCTGTAGAGGTGGGTCTAAGGCTAGAAGAAGACAACAAAACCCCTTTACACCACTCTGTCAGAGCATGCTGTAACATGGGTGTAAATTAAATGTAGGCTATGGTTCATATTATACAAGTAGACTGATGTAAAAGGGCCTTTATACAAAATAATTATTATCATTTATATTATTATTTGCATTATGATAACACTTACAAGCTAGGGTCCCATTATGCTATGTATGACTATATCAGGCGCATAGAATTCCAATTGCACACTCAGGAACAAATCAAGTTATTTCGTTGCCTCGGGGCAATCCTCAAGCAATGGAATAGATACAGATTTTCTGCCCTAAGAAAGTGGCCGGATTCGGGGGGACTCGGGTGTAGGGACGGGTTTGGGTGGGGGAGAGAGAGGTTATCCTCCAGGTGCACACAGCTAAGCTCCATTAGGACCTGCAAAGGGCACACACGAGGTAAGGAAGTCAGCAATTTTAACTCTGGAATATCTTCCTGCTCCATTCAGGTTATTCAGAACTACTTCAGCCATGGGATCGAAGTGGCCTGCATGGTCTGAAGGAAGGAAGATAGCTCTTCACCTCTCCAGCCTATTGACCAGATTCCAGCTCAAATATTTGTCTTGGTTCCAGCCCCTCACTAATTTTAACTCTCAGCCTGACAGTGGGTGGTAGGCGATGCCCTCTCTATCTTTGAGTTAATGTGACCCTGCACTCAGGACCAGCCTGCAGCATGCTTGGAAAAATGTAATCTTACAAATATTTTTGCAAAGCCAGGGTATAAAGATAAAGCTTCACTTGTGAGCATGAAATGGTGTGACAAGGGAAAGCAGACAGGGTTTTTACAGCAAACATTACGAGAAAATTCAGCCCTCTTCAATGTGTAATAACCACATGCAAGTAAACCTGCTAGGAGAAAATGATGTCAGGGATCCATTCACCTTATTAAAAATGGTGAAAGTATCCTTGCAGTTTGCTTCCTTCCCTCACTGCAGTAATGTTTATGGATGTTACTGAAGTAAAGAAAAATAGTGCCTTTCAAAGAGGCATATGCAGAATAGATTTGTCTTTGCTTAGTGCCTCATAAATTAAATACACTTTAATCTGGCAATCCTGGCAAACAGGGTTTGCCAGAATAAAGAATTTTCCAGGCCAGAGAGGGTTCTGCTGGGTCTGGGTGTGAGGGGGATGGTCTAGGATGCTTACCTGGCACCCCACTCCTGGGGGCACACACGGCTCTGCAACTCTTATTGCTACTGAGCACTGCTCCCCTGCTACTGTGGGAGCAGGGGGAAAGGCCTCAGGCGAAGCATGTGTCTGTGTTGCCATTCCCCCAGCTAGGGGCTGTAGTAAGGAGCGGCTTGGTGTAAGGCTAAAGGGCGAGAACAACAGTCAATGCTTTGTTAACATTCAGCAAAACTAAAGGCCTCAAGCCTGAGCAACAGTAGGTTAAAGCAAAAACTGTGCTAGGCAGATTCTGCCCACAGAAATGCAGCAAGAGGCAGAGCTGATAAGTCACAGGGCCTGAAAGCTTGTAAACACACCCAAAAGCACCAAGTGCTAGGCGCTTAGTGATACACATAAACACATCCTGCTTAGTATCATGCACTCCCCGTACCCTCCCCATAGATAACAGCTTAGCACCAGGTATATTCCCACCCAAGTTCAGGACCAGGTCATAAGGACAGCATGATGGAAAGTGGTGTTTTGATGGTACCACCTCTATCCCCCAAGTTAATGGTCAGATCTAGTTACATTAAGGGGTGTCAATGTATTACAATGAGGGGGTTGTACCTGGATACGTAACTTGTTTATACCTGTGTATAAAAGTGCATGTAATGGGCTGTGTCGCGTGACCTAGGGGATGACGGAGCCCCCTTGCTGTCAACTGTCGCGTCCATTGTCACGGCGTATGCATGTACCAATGTAAACTGTTGAGTCATATTGGAGACTCATGAGGGTGTTAGAGACCATAGGTCAATAACAATAAACCTGGCTCCAATGCCTTTGTACCTTCCTTGATTTGTGGTTCTGGGGGGCTCTTGGAGGTCTGCAGTGTTGGCTAACCAGGAGTCTATACTGCTGTCCAAAGAGAACATACGCACATGGCCAAAGTGATTAACATCAAAGGGAGCAGAGTGGATGTCCGAGCACCATTCCAGTAGAGACCCCCGACTACCGGGGCCATGGGGTATGGCAGTGCACAGAGCTGCTTCATCCTCCCCCTGCCAGGATCTGTACTCTGGATGGTCCCAGATCGGGGATGCCCAGTGTATGGAGATTCAGGTGTATATCAATTCCCTACCTATTCTAAGTGAAAGGACAATTATATGATAATGACTTAGAGTCTGACCCAACACTTGTTGAAGGCAATTGGATTCTTTCCCTTGAGTTGAGTGGGCTTTGGATCAGATCCTAACTCTGGTTAGAGTCCTTCTTTACAAGGTGTTGAGCTCCTTTAAAATCCATCTTAGCAGGTAATCAACTTGCAGGACAGGCACCTTAGTAAGGAACAGGAAAACAAAAGATATCACTCAATATAAGCCCCATTTTCAATAGTGATTTGAAACTTACCAGTTCAGTTTCATTGAAAGTCAATGGACCTGAGGCTCCTAAATCACTTTAATGCTTTTTAAAATGTTACCCCATGTACCAATCCCCTTCAGTGCCATACATGCATATGTGGTTTTATGATGGGGCGTACAAACACCACAAGGGGAGCAACAAGCAATTAAGGAACACTAGGCTCAGCCAGCCACACCTTGCCATACCTGCAGCTATGCTGGAGCAATTACAAGGCAGTAAATTAGCTCTTTTGGGTGATGGAGCTGGAGGTGAACAGACCTAGAGTCCACAGCTACACCAGAGCAGAGCAGAAAAGAAAGAAACCTAAAGGCTCTGACACTGATGCCCAAACAGGCCCTCCAAGCAAGGTCCTACTGCAGACACCATCAGAGAGGGAAGTACTCTGTGACCTTGGACATTGGTAACTCCTTATTTCTTTTGGTTTGAATTTCCCTACCACAAAAAGGCCTTGAACTGAGTAGGGAAAACAAGTGGAAGAGGTCCAGGGAGAACAGCTCTGGTATCCTGAAGGGCCCTGGGACACAGCCCAATGGAAAAGGAGGGCCTAGACCCTCCTTCCCACAGCCACCAGGTCATGCTTCCTAACTACACCTCAAGTGAGGACCATTACAATTTGATGGAGAACGTGGCGATCACACCACCCCTGAGAGGGGATTGACTGACCTAGGCAGCCAAACAACCTGACTAAGAATAACATGGGTTGGTTAGCCAACAAAGATGGAGTTAGAATGCTTGCTGAAATGGATGACCAGAATAGTAGACAGTGCAACAGCAACAACAGCTCCTGCAGCAACTAGGCACCCAGCAAGAGCAACTGGGTCAGGACCGAGGGGCCCAAAAATAGGAACAACAGCAAAGGTTAGTTCAACAAGTCATGGCATTGGTGTAGTCCCAGCGGTTCTCTTTCAAGGGACCTTGGCCCAAGCCTAGGAGCTCCACCAGTAGCTGTGAAGCTCACAAAGAGAGCTCTTGAGGATTACCCCAAGGCTTTTCTGAAAGCATTTGAGTAGCTGACCAATGATAATGGCTGTCCAATGCCCCCCTGGCCATTCAGCCATGCTGTTGGCACTCTACCTGACTGCATGCCAAGGACTGGAGGCAGAGATCACTCAAGACTAGCCCCAGGTTGGAGCATCCACCTTGGACCACCTCAACATCATGAGAAGACCTTCTGCCAGATGTTCCGGGCGGATGGGGTGGTGGGGTGGAGAGGTACCTCCCAGGGCCTGACTCAAGGTTGTCACCCAGAAACTGAGAGACCTGCTGAAAAAGTTTGCACCATAAGACTTGTGCCTTTGGGATCAACTGATCCCATGCCTCCCCTCCCCACAGTTTGCCGTGTGGGAAGTTCCACAATCCTCTATGAGAAACAGCCCTCAGGAGTCCTGAGCCTGGTCTGGGTGCCATGGGAAGGACAAACACCAGGAATTCAGAGTGTCCTATAATATGTGTTTAAGACTCAGTGGGAGACTAGAGATGGTGGGTGCTTTGGCTAAAGAAAACCTCACCGCCACCCACCAGACCCAGGAACACTTCTATAATATAAGAAGGGATCCTCCTTCTACTGCCAAGTGCCAGGAAAGTGATGTATCAGTTAAGGGCCACATCAGGAAGGGTTGGGGGCTTTTGTTTGTTTGTTTGGGGGAGTGGTTTGCATCTCACTTGTGTGGTCCCCAAGGCTGATCTTTTTTCGTTTGTAGATCAGTGGCCCCAGAATTCCTTCTCTGTGCCATAAATAAAGACAACGTTGAAACCTTTTTGGAGGAACATAAATTAACAATTCACTTTATTTTAAATGGTTTGGTAAAGTAACATGATACAATTCAAGCATTTAATCTGTTTAATTACTTTGAATTTAATTAGTATTTCCTTTCCTACCTGTTGTGTGTACCCCCTTATGGTATAGCCTCTCTAGATTAATATGAATAATTTAGTATTTAAGGTATTTAGAGAGTTGAGAAGAACAAAAACATTTAGAGAACAAAGGCACTTTTTTTATCATGAGTGATTGGCTGATAGTCCACAGAAAGGTAGAAAGGTATGTGTTAAGTGTGATGGGCCATGGGCCAGAAAGTTTGATAACCACTGCTATAGACAGAATTCTAAGGCCATATGCTGAGTAGCTTGTATTTGGGACCAAGGAGTAGAAGCCATGTGACAAAAGAATATAAAAAGCAGATGCATCTTCTCCTTTGGCCATTACCTTTGAAAACTTCTGACGACTAAGGGAGGTACTGGATGATTGGAAATAGGCAAATGTAGTGTCCATCTTTAAAAAAGGGAGGAAGAAGAATTCGGGGAATTACAGACCTGTCAGCCTCATCCATGTCCATTCCATCAACTTGCTGAAGGTGTGGAAAGAATGAGAAAGCCTATTCATCAATCCCTATCCCCCCAAACCAGACCCGGGGCCCCGAGTGCCTTATTTTCCGTTCCCAGAGGCTGTGCAAGCATCACCCTGAATAGAAAGCCCAGATGCCAAGCCAAATGAAAGCATTCTCAAAGGTGTTCTCCTCCCAGCCTGATCAGACCTACTTCACGACTACCACATCCAGACCAAACCTGGGCATATCATCCATGAGACTGATTCCCTAGTCACTTCCTGAAAAGTGCATAAGGTGGTAAAACAGGAAGTTCAAACCATTCTGGAGCTTTGGAAAGGATTTCGGGAAGGTCCACAAAATCTCCAGCTTTGAGGCCTATTCCAAGTCCCGTGTGGATGAACTATTTACACTGGCTGGCCGAGGCTCCATATATCACTACCTTAGACTTAACAAAGGGATTTTGTAAACCCCATTCACATGAAAAAAACTACCTTGGCCTTGCCATCTGGCTTCTAGCAGTTTAGAACTTTGCCCTTTGAGTCCATAGGGCACCTGGGATGTTATAATGCCTTATGAACCAGGTTTTGCAGTTCTATAACTTGTATGCCACAGCCCAGAGCTGTCCTGTGTGGGGGCCCCAAGACACCTGCCCCAGATAATCTATGGACAGGTGTGGGGAGGAATACCCAGGACAGTGTGGGCAGTAGGGCCAGCAGGAAGAGGGGGTTGCCTTCCCTCCTCTTGCCCCACACCTCACGGACTCACCATGCCTGCTCCTCTCCTCTGCACCTTCCTGACCTGCTTCTCTGGGGGGCGGCTGGAAGTTGAGGTTGCTTCCCACTGCCATAGACAAGCAGGGCTCAGCGGGCCAGGAGGGTGTCGTCGAGTAGAGTAGAGCAGGCTGCCGCTCATGCTGCATGGTAAGTGAGGGCCCTGCCAGAGCCTACTTGGCTAATGTCATATAGAACCAAACCTGGGAAGAACAGCTGGCCCAGGCTGCAACTCCTTGTGATGAGCAGCAAACCATGCAAAGTGTAAAACAGGGGAAAAAAGCCCATCTACACAGTATACAATTTGGGGACAGGCCAGCTCTACCTCCTTATAGTTAACATCCAGGTCCTCAAGCAAAACAGCAGTCCTTACCACCAATAACAGGTCAGGAGTTTTTGGTACATGCTGGCTACTGCTGCTGGTTTGTTCTGAGGTGCTCAGTGATCACAGCTCTTGTCACAGAGCTGGTTATGAATAACAACCCCAGGAAAGTGAACTCTGGTCCGAGAGCTCCGGGCCTCTGAAATAGGTCTTTCAAGACTGGAAAAAATGCTTCTTTATACAGCCTCTCTTATTCAGACTGGGCCTCTCCAAAATTAATTAATTTTGCAGACAGAAGTTTCGGGTGTGGGACTGGGCACGGTTTTATCTCAGGAGAGGAGCATCCTGTGCTCTAATTGAGCTGAAAACTGTTTGCTCCAGAAAAAGACTACTCAGTCATGGAGAAGGAGGATCTGGCAGTACAATGGGCCATAGACTTGCTCTGCTGCTGTTTCCAAGGACAGTGGTGTCCAACAGGAATTCAAAGGTTGCCATCTTTCCACATTCTCCACATTTGTCTCCTGCTCTAGATAAATGTTCTCCCCATCCTCCAGAGCCAGGATCCCTCAGAGCCAGGCACCCCCTAGCCCAGGGGTCAGCAACCTTTCCGAGGTGGAGTGCCGAAACTTGACATTTTGACCTCTAGGTACAGTCCAAGTGCCAGTGATACTTTTAAAAGTCACTAACAGTCCTACTTACATCAGCTGCAGTAAGAAATAAATGAAGATGCAGAGCTTTACCATTTAGCGTGTCGGCCCTCCATTACTACACAATGCAAACCTGTTTTTTTCTGGTTTGCCATAGGCAAATGCCAGAATTTTCAAAGTGGAGACCAGATTTGTATATGAAAGTCATAGCAAAAATTGTACCAGTAGGTACAATGTGTACCATACCGCATTCACATTTGCCACAATTTGAGAGGTAAATTGTATAGCTCTGTTAGCAGGTGGCTTGTACCAAAACGGCTATTTGCAGACCTGCTTGCTTAATTTGCACATGTAGCCCTATGTATGTAAAATACTTGTGAATTTAATGGATTTTATATGCATGGGTCTCCCTCTTCCCCAATGGTGGAAGCAAGCCAGTGTGTCCTGGTGCAGCGCACTTAGAATAGAATGGCTGGCTAGGGATGAGGCTCTGGATATTTGCTGACACCCTGTGCTGCATGGCCACAGCCTATCCATGCTCCAATCCTGGTGCTCAAAGAGTTGGGCAGTTGTCATCCCCAGCCAACTCCAGCGGTTGAGCAGCTGGACAGAGAGGTTCCCAGTGAGCCAGCCTTTGGGCGGCTGGGCAGCCTGGTCTACCCCATGCCTTGACTTCCACACCCTCCAAACCCCTGCCTAGGCCTCCCCACCCCTGTGCCTTGCTTCCCTCATTACCAGTGGTGGATTCACTGCAGGGACTCTGGCCCTGGCCTGGGTCTCTGATGGGGGCCCTCTGGCAGGGGCTCAGGCCCCAACCCCAGACTTCAGAGGGAGCTGTGCAGCACGGGCTCAGGCTTTGGCCCTGGGTTTGGCAGGGAGGGCCCATGACAGGGGCTTGGGCTCAGGCTCTGGTCACAGCGCCACACTCCAGAGGTCTCCATGACAGGGGCTCAGGTCCCAGCCCCACACTCCAAGAGCTGCATTTGCCACTAGGTGGTGTCCTATTTGCCACATGTGGTGAGTGGACACCAAAGTGGATGCCGCAGTGCTAGGAATTCTGTTTGAGCTTGTCACCAACCATGCCCTGTTAAGATGGTAATGGCCATAGAGGATGCCAACGCTGCCTGAGGCTTTGGTACCCTTCTCTCCAGCCGTACATGTTCCAAATTCAGAATGGGGCCAGGAAAGCCCATCAGAACTCTAACATCTTTTCCAGGAAAGGGGAGATCAATTGGGTGTCCCCAGCTCTTCTGGCTCCATCTTAGCTGGGAGGGTGTGTGATGGAGTTAAGGGGTCCTTTTGGGCTCAGACAGCCCCTCCTCACTACACATGCAGCAGTTGCTCCTTCTGCTGGTGGAATTAAAAAGCAGGAAAGGAGTTTATTTAGGTGGCAGAGGTGGAGGTGAGCAGAGCTGCAGCCCACAGCTTTGGCAGAGCAGAGGGGAAAGAAATCTAAAGGTTCTGACACAGCTGCCCAAAGGGACCCTCCTTAGGGGAAGGCAAACCCTTCGGAGAGACACCCAGACAGGAAGTAATTGTCCTTGGACAGTGGTAAGTGCCTCTTATTTCTTTTGGTTGAATTTCCCCACCAGGCAAAGTCCTTGGTGGGGAGAGGCAGGAGAGAGGAGGAGACATATGGTTGCCAGGCTATTGGTAGCTCAAACAGCCCTCTGTTGGATCCCAGTGTAGTAGCTGTTACCAGACCCCAAGTGGGGACAATTACAGGTTGTACTCATTTAACTGATATTTACTGCTAGCCTAAATGTTTACGAGAAAGAAACAGCACCTTGCACAGCATGAGTTCATCAGATACACAGCAGGGACCGTGCAAAATATCTGGAGGCGATTTTATTTGGATTCAGCTTTTAAAGTAATGGTTTCATCATCCAAAAAACTCTGTGGGAAGGGAAAAAATAACTTCTGTAGAAAACTATGATTACTGGGGGAAAAACCACCATAAGGGCAAATCTGGCAAATTAAATATTAAGGACAAGGAAATAATGCTATTTATTTATATGACAGAAATGTCAGATTATTTGCTATTTGGAGAACATTTGACTGAGCCAGGAATAATTGCTTGTCACCCTTCTTTTCAGGGCTGTATTTTTAATGTGCTGAACCAGTGTTGTACCTGGTTTGTATATTAAAAAGACTCGTCCATGTATTTAATCAACAAATGCGTTTAAAATAGAAGAAATATCCAAAGGGCACTTGAAGCAGCCACATAAAAATTAAGGCTTGTTAAGACACTGATATACACATGTATTATTTTCTCTGTGGGACTATCTATCCAATTCCATTTATATGGGGCGATGATTCTTCACAGAAAAATGTCTCTGAAGGTCTTCATTGTATTCAGTTCTGATTTGTTGACAGTACACTTTTTTATTTATTATTAGTTACAATGTATTACCCCTACTTTTTTCCTTGTAACTTTTCTTCTGGGTGGTTTAATAGTTGCACAGTGCCGATCATATTCATGTAAGTGGTTCTATAAACAGTTAACTGATTCATATATGGTGAAATTGACCCTTGTGCTGTGGCTGGCCTAAGATTTATATATCACTTACAGCTGTATCAGAATGAGAATGTGCCCTTGATTCTGTGAATAACCTGGTTAGGTCTAGTGATGGTATCACCAGAATAGATATGTAGACAAAGCTGGCAATAGGGCTTGTTGCAAGAAAGAGTTCCAAGATTGATATTATTGTGGTATAACCTGTGGTTGTGGGTGAGAATCCTCATAAGGTTGGGAGGTTGTCTGTAGGAGAGAACAGGCAGGTCATCTAGGGCCTTCTGAAGTGTGGCATCCTGATTAAGGATGGGTTATAGGTCTTTAATGATGTGTTGCAGTGATTTGAGTTGGGGGCTGTAGGTATTGACCAGTGGTGTTAAGCTCACCACCTCATAAATTATTTTGTTAGTCTTTAAAGTGCTACTGGACTGCTTTTTTGTTTTGATAGTGTATAGATTAACACAGCTATATCTCTGTACTGGTGAATGTGGAACTACTTCTGTAAATATGAAATTAGCCACGTCTACACGTGCTGGCTACTTTGAAGTAGCCGCGCCAACTTCGAAATAGCGCCTGCCACATCTACACATGGCGGGCGCTATTTCGAAGTTGACATTGACGTAGGGCGGCGAGACGTCGAAGTCACTATCCCCATCAGGAGATGGGAATAGTTCCCTACTTCGACGTTGAACGTCGAAGTAGGGAATGTGTAGCTGTTGCATGTCCCGCAACATCAAAATAACGGGGTCCACCATGGCGGCCATCAGCTGAGGGGTTGAGAGATGCTCTCTCCAGCCCCTGAGCTCAATGGTCGCCACGTGCAGCGGCCCCTTAAAGGTCCCCGCCCCCTGCCTTCCTGTGAAGGAAGCTGAGAGAGCGTGCAGGCGGCAGCCCAGCCATGTGGCCAGCCTGCACGCCCTTCTGCAGCGACAGAAACCCCCCACTGCTGCGATGGCCGCCCACCAGTCCCCCAAGCACCAGGGCACCCCCCCGCAAGGGGAGCCAGGGCTCCCAGCCCGGCAGCCAGGCTGGGAAGCGGCAGTGGGGCCCCTCCTGGATGGAGGCCGCGCTTCGGGACCTGCTGGGGCTCTGGAGCGAGGAGGAGGTGCTCCAGGTAATGGGGAGCAAGAGGCGGAACACGGATGCGTTCGCTCGGCTGGCTGAGGGCCTGGCCGCCTGGGGTCACCCTGCCCGCACTCCCGACCACGTCAGGAGTAAGGTGAAGGAACTGCGGCAGGGTTACGCCCAGTCACAGGATGCGGCTGGCCGATCTGGGGCCGCCCCCGTCGCTTGCCCCTTTTACAGGGAGCTCAGGGCCATCCTGGGCCCCCGGCACACCTCCTTCCCTCCAGTCACTCTTGACACCTCGGCCGACGAGCCCCAGCAGGCCCCGGGGGGGGGAGTCCACCCCAGAGGTAAGCCCCGCATCCCAGGGCCCCCCCCAGGAACCTACCCCTGGGACGCCAGAGGAGGAGAAGGGGGAGTCCTCCTCCAGCGACGGGGGGACTCCAAATAATCCTGCTGTCCCGGAGCTCCAGCAGGGCATCTGCCCACCGGGTGTCCCCCGACCGTGGGAGCTGACCATCAGATATGTACCCCCCCGGTGCACACCCCCGGGGTTGAGGGGCGGGGGTAACAGACATGACCAGGGCCCTCCACATGCCCAGATGACCATGGCCCCAAGGACAGCAGTGGCATGTCTCTCACAGGAGCACATCAGCCCCTGCCCCCTCCCCAGCACGACAGTGCCATGCCCCATCCGTGGGGATGGGGGGAGCGGAACCTAGGATCCCCCGGGGGGAGGGGGTGGGACACCCATCATCATCAGCAGCAGCAGCATCTTCCGGGGACGGAGATAAGGAACCAGCAGCAGAGGGGTGGGGGGACAAGGGCCACGGCTTGGGGCCCACACTAATGGCTGTCTCCACTCTTCTTCCCCCCGTGTTCCGCAGCTGCACCATCGGAAGGACCGGAGAATGCTGGCGAGGTGTCAGTGGTCCTGGAGAGCCCACCAGGGCCATCAGTCCAGGCCAGCCCCTCGGCAGAGCACCGACCGGCCCCAGGGTGGGGACGACAGTGGAGCCAGCACCACCTACGGACAGCGACGGACCCCCAGCTGCTGGCGATCCTCTGTCAGCAGCTGGAGGTCTCTGAGCAGTGCCTGCAGGTGGAGGAACGGAGCCTCAACTTACAGGAGCGGGCGCTGGCCTGGCGCCAGGAGGCATGGGGGGCCTTTATGTGCACATTCGAATGTGTCGTGGACTACCTGGCCCCCCCAAGCCGCACCGGCCGCCGCTCTGCCCACCCTGCCTGCTCCACCCGCCGCTCCACCCACTGCTCCACCCGCCATCACACCACCATCCGCCACCGAGGGCCGTTCCGCCGAGGGGGACCTGGGGCCAGCTGACACCCGCCGGCCATATCTACTGGTCCACCCGGCCCCCAGCCAGCCCTGGCCAGGGCTGAGGCTGAGGCGCAAGTCGCGGCCGCCCACCCCCAGCACTGGACATTAGGGGGTGTGGAGCCTAGGACATGGCCCCCCTCTCCCCCTTTGTATATATCCCCTTCACTTATGATATCATCTTTTGTAAATAGTTTGTATTAGACCCCTGTTGTTATATTGTTATGATGATACCTGTCCCGCCCCATGTAAATAGTTCTCCCCTTCCTTGTCTTCCCCTTTTTTTTCCTGTCATGTTATCTCATTTATAATACATACATATATATATATATATAATATTTATTTTGCCTGTACGTAGTTATGATAATAATAATAAGAGTTCAACATATATTCTGGTTTGACGAAAACATGTCTGTTTTTATTTACAAGAAAAGTGGGGGGGGTGCTCTTGGGTGCTCTGTGGTGTGGGCGTAGGGGCAGGGAGTGTTGTGGAGGATGGGGGGGTTCAGTGGGGGGCCTGCCAGCATTCACCCCGCGGCCTCGTCGAACTGGGCCCGCAGGGCCTCCTGGACCCAGGTCCCTTCGGGGTCCACCTGGTGACTGGGGGCAGCGGGTGGCTGCACATCGGCCCTGCCAGCCTCCACAGCCCAGCCCTGAAAGAAGGCCTCCCCCTTGCTCTCGACGAGGTTGTGGAGGGCGCTGCATGCGCCCACAATCTGGGGGATGTTGGTGGGGCCCGCATCAAGGTGGGTGAGGAGACACCTCCAGCGCCCTTTGAGGCGGCCAAATGTGTGCTCCACCACCTGGCGTGCGTGGTTCAGGCGCAGGTTGAAGCGCTCCTGGCTGGCTGACAGGTGGCCCGTGTAAGGGTGCATGAGCCAGGGCCGGAGGGGGTATGCCGCGTCTGCGATGATGCAGAGGGGCATGGTGGTGTCCCCCACAGGGATCTCCCGCTGGGGGATGTAGGTCCCCGCCTCCAGCCGGTGGCACAGGCCCGAATTCCGGAATACCCAGGTGTCATGGGTGCTGCCAGGCCAGCCCAGCCCACATATATGTCCAGGAAGCAGCCCCGGCTGTCCACCAAGGCCTGGAGGACCACTGAGTGGTAGCTCTTCCTGTTTAAGTAGCGTCCTCCACTGTGCTCCGGGGCGCGGATGGGGATGTGGGTCCCATCCAGAGCCCCGAAGCAACTGGGGAAGCCCAGGGTGGCAAACCCCGCGATGGCGGCATCCGGGTCCCCAAGCCGCACGAGCCTGTGGAGGAGCAGGGCGTTGATGGCGCGGACGACCCGTGGGGGAAGCACAGGGGAGACCACCAATGAGGGGTGTGCAGGGTGTGTGTGGCCCTCCCCTGACAGGGCTCCCCTCCCCTCCCCTCCCCTCCCCTACCAGGGCTGCCTCCCCCTCCCCCCGTGGGTCCTCTTACCTCCATGAGGACAGCCCCGACGGTGGCCTTGCCGACGCCAAACTGCTGGCCCATGGATCGGTAGCTGTCTGGAGTGGCCAGCTTCCAGACAGCGATGCCGACCCGTTTCTCGACGCTGAGGGCAGCCGCATGAAGCTGTCGTGGTGCCTCAGTGCGGGGGTGAGCCACTGGCATAGCTCCAGAAATGTCTGCCAGCTCATCTGAAAGTTCTGGAGCCAGCGGTCATCGTCCCACTCTCCAAGCACCAGCCACTCCCACCAGTCGGTGCTCGTAGGGTAGCTCCACAGCTGGCGGCGTGTGCGGCCGGCGGGGGGAGGGGGGCGGGGGGCTGCAGGGTTTGGGGTTGCTTCCTCCTGCCCTGCAGGCAGCTCCTCCTCTGTGGCTAGGATGTGATCAGCTGCCTCCTGCACGGCATGGAGCAGGGCGAGCACTGCTCCTACAGGGACGGCTGGGTGGACCTCTGGCTGCTGCTGCTGCTGGGGGTCCATGACTGCGTCGCCCGAGGTGTGCTTGCCTATGGCTCTGCAGACCGCGTGCTCTGCAGGCTGCCTGTGTCTGGGAGGGGACCTTTAAGGGAGCGGCTAGCTGTTGCCCCGGAAGTGCTAGTCCGCCCTGTGACCCTGTCTGCAGCTGTTCCTGGCACCCTTATTTCTATGTGTGCTACTTCGGCGTGTAGACGTTCCCCTGCAGCGCCTACTTCGATGTGGTGCTGCCCAACTTCGACGTTGAACGTCGACGGCACCAGCCCTGGAGGACTTGTAGACGTTATTCATCGAAATAAGCTATTTCGATGTAGCGTTCATGTGTAGACGTAGCCACTAAAACAATCTTTCTTCTTCTGTTCCTTTACGTTCTTAGTACTCCCACAAACATCTCTGTGTGTATGTAACCTTCTTTTTCTGATTACCTCAGGATCCTGGCAAATTATATTGAAGCCATTGGTTTTATTCTTGGCTCCAGCATAATCAGCTGGCTGGTCTGACTAAATTCTTTGCTGTCTCCTCCCTAGCATGCCTGTGTTCACAACCCTAGCCCCTGCTGGAAGAATTTTGACACACTGGGACATTGGGCATGATTTTTTCCTGTTCCTTAATCAGGAGCAATTCTGGTAGCGTAAGTGCTCACCAGCAATATCTGAGGAGAATCAGGCCCTACAGACTGTTCTACAATAAATGGGTCGAATTCTGTTACATACATGCAACTGTCAGTCACCTGAGGGCAGAAAATAGTCTCCACTTTCTACATCCAGTTCTCTTGTTACAGGTTTTGCTGTCACTAAGGTCATGTGTGGGGGGACTATCTGTGTCAATGTGTTCAGTGTACCTAGCAGGCACTAATGCTGATGGAAACCCAGAGGACTCAAATACTCATAGTTCTAATTTTCAGTGAATCAATCCGAACGATGCACCGGTGCTACCAGCAGGCCCACGGTTTGGGGCAGCACTAAGGACTGAAGTGGGGAAGAGGAGGCATGGCATGGGTGTGCTTTGGGAGGTGCTGAGGGCTGGCTGCACCTTGCACAGCATGATTTCATAAGATACACAGCAGGGACCCTTCTGTGTTGGAGCCCAGTGTAGCACCTGTTACCAGAGCCCAAGTGAGGACCAGGTTCATGTTTATGATAGGTGAGTGTTCCTGCCAACAACTTGCAGTTTACATTGCCACTTGCCATGGCAATTTTTTTTCTTTCAGGTAGGTGACAAAAATTTTATCACTCAATTGGCAGTGTAGATAAAGCCTTAATCTCATTGTTTGAGACCTTCTTTTATTTATTCATTGTTCTTTCCCACACTCAGGAATCATTACTACTTATCCTCTATGCTGGCTTCTTATCTGGATGTGCAGTGCATATTTCCAAACCACAAATATGCAGCAGTCAGATTACAGTGGTAAAATAAAGCAAAGCAGCAGAAATGTAGCACTTTAAAGGCTAACAAAAGGATCTGATGAAGTGGGTCTGTCCTACGGAAGCTCATCACCGAATAAATAATTTTGTTAGTCTTTAAAGTGCTACATTTCTGCTGCTTTGTGTTGTTGGAGCACAGAATAACATGCTACCTCTCTGGTACTAGTGGTAAAATATTTTAGCTAGGTTTATAGACCAACCAAACAGGACAGAAAATTTGGGTGGCCATTAAAGGTACACGTCATCTGCAAATGTGGCATATTAAGACATTCCCCCTTTCCCAAGTTTAGAAGTATTCTGCTCCAGGGCCTCGTGAAGATTATTTCTTGTATATACCTTTCCAGAGTGATGTTCTACCTCCTACTTGAAAGCTGAGTGGATTTTTTTGCTGTCTCCATACTTATTGGGAACTACAGCTGGAAAGTTTTCAGTAGAAGAATAAGAAGGAAATGGCTGGTTCTGGATTGTCTACATCTTCCCCTGCACTAAAGAAACATAGGACGATCCATTGCAGCTGCTTCTTATTTTTTAATAGTAGTTAATGTGAGAAAAGCCAATTCAGTCAATTCTCTTTTTCATTGTATTTATTAGAATTACTTCACTGTGCCCCCTGGGCAAAATACATACATTCTTAAATCAAGTACAAAACCAAGTTTACTGGCATCAGCAAAATCTAAAGAAATTTAACCTGACAACATAAAGAGGTAACAGTGCACTATGTTCTATTATGTCTCTTGCCCACAGGCAAAACCCAAAGAGAGGCTTTCCTTTTCATTTTCTCACTCTTAGCAATGGAGAAAGCAAATATCAGAATCAAACAGACTTCAATTCAATTGTTCAGTCCCTAACCTATAGAATATAGACTCATGGAACTAGAAGGAACCTCAAGAGGTCACCTGGTCCAGTGCCCTGGGCTCATGGCAGGATTAAGTATTTAAATCTTTCCTGAGACGTGATTGCCTAATCTGTTCTTAAAACTCTCCAATGGTGGTGATTCCACAACCTCTCAGGCAATTTATTCCAGTGGTTGACCACCCTGACAGTTAATAAAATCAAGGTATACCACTTGTCTGCCTCCTCCCCGCATCCACAAGTCTTCTTACCCTGTCAAAGAAAACTCTCAGGTTAGTTTGACATGACTTGTTCTTGACAAAACCATGCTGACTGCTAGTTATCCCCTTATTATTTCCTATATGTTTGCCAATTGACTGCTTAGTTGTTTGTTCCTGGGGCCACCGGTGTGGTCAGGGAGGAGGACAAAGGGGGCAATTGCCTCCAGCCCTGGCATTTCACAGGGACTTGGAGCTCCGACCACTGCTGGGGCTACTGTGGTAGTGCCAGCGGCCAGAGTGCTGGGTGCCTTTGGAACCCAGAGCCAGAGTGCTGGGTGCCTTTGGAACACTGCAGCAGCACAGCTCCAGCTGCCCGTGGCTGTAAGGGAGTTGGGATGGTGGGGTCTCAAGATGTTTTCTGTAATTTCCTCCCTTCCTTGAGTAAAGGTCCTAATCTGTCCTTGGTCTTCCTCTTCCTTCTAATGTATTAGTAGAATATTTTCTTGTGACTTTTTATGTCTCTGATATTTTGATCTTGTTTTTTTGCCTTGATTTTTCTAATTCTCTCTCTACATACTTGTGTTATGTGTTTGTATCTGTCCTTTGTAATATCACCTAGTTTCCACTTTTTGTAGGACTCTTTTTGATTTTTATATCATTCAGGATCTCCTGGTAACTCAGCGTGGTGTCTTACCTACACTGGTGTCTGTCTTTCCTGTGTCACAGTTTACACTTGTGCCCACAATCATCTCTTTGAAAAACTGACAACTCTTTTGAACTCTTTATTTCACCTTAGACATATGTCTAAGGGATCTTACCTACCAACTCCCTGAGTTTGCTAAAGTCTGCCTTCTTGAAAACCACTGTATTTAGTTTGCTGTTCTCTGTCTTACCATTTCTTATAATCATGAACCCATCATTTCATGATCACTTTCATCCAAGGAGCCTTCTACTTTCAAATTCTCAACCAGTTCTTCCCTGTTTGTCAGAATCAAATCCAGAGCAGTCTCCCCCCACTAGCTCTCTCACTTTCTGATTTTTATAAAAAGGATCTTTGGTACATTCCAAACAGTTGTTGGATAATCTGTGTCCTGCTGTGCTATTTTACCAAAAGACGTCTTGGTATTTGAAATCCCCCATCACGACCATGTCTTGTAGTTGGACAACTTTGTTAGTTGTTTAAAATAAATAAATAAATACATAAGGCTCATCATTTTTTCTGTTTAGATGGCCAGTAGTAAACCCCTACCATGAGATGCCCCCCTTCTTTTTTACCCTTCTAACTTTACTCAGACTCTTGGAACACTTGGTGATCTCATTTTTACTAACATAATAAAAGTGCAAATGATCTGACTAGATATAATTTTCCAGATATGATAATTTCATGTATATATTTGTATCAATAGTACGTTGTAAGTGACAGCTGTGGATTGTCTATCTGTATTTCTAAACTTGTGCTGTGTTTCTGGATGACACCCTCCCCCCCACAAGTGGGTCAGCACTGCCTAGCCTGTTTGCTGACCCATCACAAATCATCAGTTGAATAAGTGAGCCACTGAGAGAGGACAAGGGATAAATCTTATGAGTCAGCAAGTCATGTAGGGGCATGCCCCTGGAGAGAAGTCTAAGGCTTTCCCATGCCATGTGATGTGAAGCTTGTGTTTGGCAGGTACACAGTGTAAAAGCCCATGGCAAAAAGAATATAAAAGGCAGCTGCATCTTCTCCATTTTGTCTTCATTCCTGCATTACCTCTGGAGTAACTTTTCTACTGACTGAAGGTCTGAACAAAAGAATGTCCCATTCAAGCAGTGGATATATTCCACATGGACTTCCAAGCCAGCAAACTCACCAATACTTCTAGGAACCAGAAATATTGATTTTAAAGTCTCCATATGTATCTAGTCACTTCGACAGTTAACAACTCTCTTATTATTCTTTCCTTTGTAATTTATTAGAAACCTTTAGTTTTAGACCCTAAAGGATTGGCAGGCAGCAAGCTGTTTTGGGTAAGATCCAAACTCATATTGACCTGGTAACATGGCTGATGTTCATAATTGTCTCAGGCAAGACACAACATGCCCTACCCTTCACGCCCCTCCTTCAGTTCTATGTACGTGATTACTCAGTTTTTATTGCAATTTTTTTGGACCTCTGTGCTATGTAACTGGGCCTGGATTGGAAATTCTATACATCTGAAGAAGTGGGTCTGTCCCACAAAAGTTCATCACCTATTAAATCATTGTGTTAGTCTTTAAAGTGCTACATGACTGCTGTTTTGTTTTGTTAGAATACAGATTAATATAGCTACCTCTCTGTTACCTTTGGGGTTAGATGCACATTTTGTACCTGTGAGCAGTTTTAAAATAACTTCTCACTGTACTGTGCCTAGAAGCTGACTGGGAGCCAGAGAACTGGAATGCATTAATGGGGAGGGGGGTATGATTTCTTTTTTAGCTTCCTGAAAACCAATTTGGTGAATTTAAGTTCAGTGTTACTCCCAAGACTGGTGGGCTATCTTCTCTCCCCTATTCAGACTGCCCAGACCCTGGCTTCTTCAGTGAGAGCTGCCTCAGGCATGGTGGGTCATGGACGTCCATACTATAGATTCTATAGGTATGTTGCGAAAGAGTCCCAGCATTATAGTCAGAAATGTAGTAGAAAGTCATATGTGAACACGTGGGACTCCTCAGGTCTGGCTACACTGCTGACTCAGACTCCTGGGCTGCAGGGCTGTAAAGCCGTGGTGTAGATGTTGGGTTTGGGGCCTGAGATATGGGACCCTCCTCCATTGAGAGACTCCAGAGCTCAGACTCTAGTCTGAGACTGAATGTCTACACTGCAGTGTTACAATCTTTCAAGCCCAAGTTGGCTCACATGGGCCAGCCCTAGGAATTTAATTGCAATGTAGGAAAAGCTCTTGATGCCTGTCTCAGACTGGAATCTCCCAGTGCCAACAGTAGTGCCTGTGTAAATCCTGTGGACGTTAGCAGCAATTCTGCTGTGGGACTTGGAGCCTCAGACAGTAAGCTCTTTAGGGACTGGCTAATGTTGACTTGCAATTTTGTAAATCACTGTTCAGATTAATGGTTCTGTAAGTCTGTGATGTTTAATAATAGTAGCAGCAGCAGGTGTTGGGTGCAGGTGTCTCAAAAATAGGGTTGTTTTTATATGTGAAGGTGTGACCAGTTTCCAGTGGTTAATGTAGGTTGAAAGAAGAAGAGGAGCTCTTACCTTGAGCCAGTGAAGAAAGAGGAAGGGAGGAGAGCTGTTTACAAAAGTTAGAGGGAAGATGGGAGGTTCTCCTTTGCTTTTAGTTCCTCCATATCACCCCCCGCAACACACTTAAAACCCAGTAATGAATTAAATAATCACAATGATTTAAATGTTTTACATCGTAGGCAAAGGATTGAAATGGGCTTGCAAAGATTAGATTTTTATGGGGAAATGTTGATATGGGTCTCTTTCATGGTACATGCACAACCCAACAAAAATATTACCATTGATGGCAATCAAAATTTACAGGTAGGCCAAGTAATAAGAATTATGCTTGCCAAGTTATTAGCATTTGATTTAAGGATATTTTCTATCTATATTTTGACATATGATGTTAACAATTTGTCTTGCAATAGTTATGAAGCTTTGACTTTTTGAATCTGATAATCTGCTGTCATTAAACAATTATTGTCTAACCCTCCCCTATAGCCTCCTGTAACTGTGACAATTTAAATTGATAGAAACTTTAAAAATGCTTTAAAATAAGTAGTGATGTTTTGTTGAAATGATATAAAAAAAAGTAAAACGCTGCTAAGCCTAGAAATAAGGTATCAAAAGACACTGGATATGTTTTATATGATGAAACTACTGTGTTATGAAAATATAGCAGTGAACAGTAATGTTTATTTAGTGTTTGTAAGGGACAAGGGAACTTAACCTTGATTTTACAGGCTCCTGCTTGTGCGTGATTCTCTGTTAATGGCATCAGGACACACTCTTTTTACCTTCATGACTTGTAACGAGATGGACTCTTTATTTGTTGAGCTGTGTCAGAATGACAGGCCCATATGGGGAATAAGATAAATGCTTGAGACAACAGAAATATGGGTTACTTCAGGGCTCTCCACTGTCTCCAACCATGTTCAACCTTTCCATCTATGGACTGCCAACAACAGAGGTCTTATGCAGGTCTTATGCAGACAGCATCTGTTTTGGTCCCCAGGCCTGGATGGTTCACAAACTTCATGCCACTTTAAACCAGGCCATGGTAAAACTAGCTTATTACTGTAGGACTTGGTGTCTCTGGCCAAGCATCATAAAAATTCTACTGCTGTCCAGTATGGAGTCAAGCATCACACACCAACGGGCTGAAATGTAGTTACATGCCACCATCATCTCTGGCACCTTCTGTCTCCCATGGCTTCCAGTTCAGAGCAACATTGCTCTTCCTCCTAGTATCAGGCAAGAGGTAGGCACTGGAAAGTTACTGAAGAAAGCATGCACCAACCCACGTTTGTCGCTGCAAAATGATCTTTTTAAAGCACCCATTGCATGTTTGCCATCACGTTGCTCATTTTGGTCTCGTCCACCAAGCCACGATGCTAGGGCAAATGCTCTGGCTAGAGGAATGGATATGTTACAATTCCCAGCTGGTCCCTTGTCGCCAGTCCTACCTTCTTCTTGCCTAGTTTTGACCTGTCCCATTGCCAATAGCCTTGTTGAACATGTTCCAAAATTCCTGCGCAATCAACCAGTACCTCTGGGGTCTTCATGACAGTCCTTTGTGCAGCTGCTGAGCAATACAGATGATGACGCACATTGTTGATGAAAGCCAGTTGACTAGGCTCAGTGGTGGTCTCGAAGAACTGCATCATACTATTGAAGATGCTTGATCAGATGACTATGTACATGTTAAACAAATAAAGGAAAATGGCAGGTGCAGGCTCAAAAGATTCCATATCATCTTTGAGTTTGGAAATGTTTTAGATAATTTGCAAAACAGATGGAAATAGTCATTCTAAAAATGCAAATGCATTCAGCTATTGGGTTCATTCTGCTGTGATATGCCTGACCAAGACCACTTGTGTCCAAGTCCAGTTTGCTAGGACCAGAGTTATTTGTGAGGACTACACCAAATTAACTGCAGGGGTTAATTGTGTTATTAGTTTTGTTAAACAGCTATTCTAGAAAATAATTGGCCTAAGAATAATTTGAAAACAAACCTGTAGATCTCCTAGTCAACAACTTAGAAAGGTCAATGAGATGTTCAGTTAAATATAAAATGAGTTCAAGTTGTCTTGTAATTTCAAGACATAAACTAACAAGTGAACATGGTATTGTCCATGAGAAGGAAATCATTCTGTTTTCACAGGCTTCCATAACCCACTGCTCTTTAATACCATGGATATTGAATTTAGGATGCCTGCTGCAATGTACTTTTGCTGCTGTTCCAGTTTGTATAGCTTGCATTAATTTAACAATTACCCCAACCTTCTCTTTTGTTGAATTTAAAAAAAAAAAAATATTGCTAACAATCAGTAGTGATTGTGAACAAAGCCAATGAAATAGAGCAAAGGGATACTGATCAGCACTGAGGGAGATACGCAATTAACAGGTATTTTCCCCTCTGGCTCATTATTCCAAATTCCTCTGGCTCAGTATTCTAAATATTGAAAGGAAGAATGAAGATTTCACTAACCCTCAAGTGTAGTGGAACTTCAGGCCATTTGGATTAGTTTGAGCACCACCTAGTGTGCACTGTAAGAATTAAAAATTGATATGGGGTGATTTTAAATACAGCTGAATGCATATGGGTTGCAATAAATCTAAACTTCATGCATTTTCTATTGCTGATCTAGGGAGACATTTTCACATGTGCCCAAGTAACACGGGTTCTGCTGCTTCCAATGTCACTCAGGCTCCTGAGTCATGTAGGGTATTTATACAGCTGCTGTGAGTGAGCCCCCCACAGGCAGTGTGGATGGATTTATGCTAGTTCTGCTCAGCTGAGGTGTGTTAAAAATAGGGTGGATCCTACAGTGTGGGCAGCTGCTCAAGTACCACAGCCCATTCACCCTCTGCTGACTAACCCATGCTGCTACCCAAGTGGCGGGCACAACACCCACACTGCTATTTTTAGTGCATTCGCTCAAGCAGAGCTAGCCTGGTCTGTCTCCCGGGGTTGACAGGCAAGCTCCCAGCTCAATCTACACACATTCTTAGGCACTTTTCAAAATCATACCTCTACTCTGCACAAGCTCTTGAGACAATGGCCAACGCTCCTGTCTTCCTGCTTCCATTAGCTTCCTGCAGCCCTGAGAATGGGCAAAGGGTGGTATTCAAAAATCAGAAGATAGATTACAGACCATAATCTGTAACTTTTAAAAATAATCTTACGACTATTAGATTGATCTTATGATTTGGGAGGGGCTGCACACCAAGAGGTGGAGCAGGGGGCCAGGTGATGGAAGTCACTGGAGGTGGTGCTGACTGTGGCCGGTCATTGCCCTTTGAGATTTTGGCATAGATATCAACCATTCCCCCTTCCATCTGCTCTGCCTCCTGATCTGCAGCTCTGACCAGCTGCACTGCTCAGTCTGCCTGCTACCCTGCTAGCCTGCCCACTTTGCTCTTGCCCCCCATAACTCCTGCAGCTCTGAGCACAGTCCTCTCCCAGCAGAGTGGCTGCTGCTCCTGGGAAATGGGGTGGTGAAGGGTGCATGAGTTTGGCTACACAGGGCACCAAAAATCACAAGGACAGCTCTGGGGAGGGGTGACTCATGATTTTTGGAACTTTGAGGTAGCATGACTTATAAACTTTCCTCAGAAGGCACATTTTTGGTGTTTATTGTTCAGCTAACCTAAGCAGCCAGATCAGCCTGTGATGAGCAACCTCAGCCTGCTCTAAGAGAAGAGAACACTCTGCACCTTGCAGATCCAGGAATCAGAACAGGCCAATGTGGTCTAGAAGACAGATTTAGAGTCCTGCCAAACTCAAAAGTTCAAAAATCATGAGTGAGGCTCACTGAAAATCATGAGACTGGTGTTGAAATCATGAGGTTATGTAAGATAATAGATTTTGTGTTCTTTTTATTTCCTTTCTGCTTTTTGAGGCTTGAAGGTGCACCAGGGTCACATTTTGAAACTTTTTCCTCAGTCACGCTAAATTGGCTGCTGTTTGCTTGGATGTCAACTCTGGTCCTCCGCCAGAATGAAATGAGTAAGGGGAATCAATGGGAGAGCTTCTCATATTGTCCCAGCACAGTTTGGGCCCCACAGTAAGTACATCTAAGCTACCTCAACTTGAGCTACACTGTTAACATAACTCAAACTGTGTAGCTGAGATAGACATTCCTCTGAAGTGTAAACCAGCCTTGTATCTTAACACCTTCACTGAGACACTTCTCAATAACACAAGAGCTGTGGTCCCATAATAGGGCTTTGCCTGATTCTAGAGATCTGCCAACTGAATGGCCTTTTGTGAGCATTTTATTTACAATAGTCAATAGAAGCTTCTGAATATTTCAGACTCTCGTTTAATATGAGCCAAATTCACATAAAAAAAGAGGGAATGACTATATAGCTAGTGAATGACTTCCAGGTCTCTGTAGGTAACAGTCCAACGCAGTTTGAATTCCTGTACTATTGCCAGTGACTAAATGCAATCAAATGAACTTTGTTCCCTTTAAAAATGATTGCCTTTCCTGTAGATTTATCATCTGCTTTGCAGCACTGGGCTTCTGTGCTCTTGTAGTATCTTATGACTTATACCAAGTGCACTTGGTATAAGGCTGATCTGTCATGTCGCACCTAGGTTGAACACACAACTCTATAAATCATTATACTTCTTTGACTTCATTGGGACTCTTGAATTTATAGCAACTGAGGATTAAGCCTATTTATCTCTTCCTTCCTCTATGCTTCATCTCTGAAGCTGATCTTTTAGTCAGTGTGAGTTTTCTGTCATTGTCATTTTCCATGAGCTGTATTAACAATAAATAGAGATTTTTAAAAGCCATTTCTTTAAAGCATGGAAGCTATAAATTTCCCAATTAGAATTCCTTTTGCTTGGAGCTACTCTGCAGCAATGACCCCATATAACTCCTGGGTTACAAGTGCGGTGTGCATGCAATTCTTCTCTTTTACAAAGAATGAAGTGGATACAGGCAACACAAAAGCAGAAGGCTATTGTTTTTTATGAAAAAAAGATTTTCCTTTACATTTGCAGAGTAATTGACCCATAAGTAACTGGCACCAGAAGGGCTCAGTAGCTCTGGGCAAGCAGAAAGCACTGACTGAACTTTTATTTCTGGGCAGAGGATTCCCATTCACAGCAGTAATTGACTCCAAATTCCATTTTGCTTTGCTGTCAGAGCTTGCCAGAAAACAGCAGACAGTGGTGTAGGAACAGGACACAAGAGTGTGTCCATTATTCCTCCGCCTCCTGTGGGGCAGATATATAGGCCTGGATGGTTGCATCAAAATGCTAGAGCTCAGGCTGATTTTTGCAAGCAGCTATGTGACCGCCAAAACTCTTAGATCCAGAAAATATATAATTATAATACATTGAATGAGTTAACTTTCTAACTCAGCCATTCCCAGCAGAGACCCCCAAGAGTGGCTTTGAGGTTTTCAGGTGGAAATGCCTGGCTGGGCTCTGCAGTTAGCAACATGTGTTGGCTTAGATGTAGGCAGGCAGAGTTTTATAGAACAGTCTCATTAGTCTTTTTGGCCCCAAAGAAGTGCCATAAAGGAATGCTGTGTTTTGTTGAGAATATGCCTCTTGATGCTCTATGTAGTGTTCAACTGTGGAAGAACTTTGTATGTGAAAGTTTAGGGGTGATGTGGTACGCGGCCCCCCCCGCTCCCAACCCCATGTCTAATGAGCCAGGAACAAGCCTCAGGTGAAAACTACCAACCAAAATAAGCAGTGGCATTGTAGCAGAACAGTTCGTAGATAAAGATGAGAGGAAGGGTACAAACATGCAACAATCTTGTATGATGAGAAGTGGTAAACACGTAAGCAGGGATAAAGAAGAAGAAGTAACAGAACCAATAACAGATCAATAACTGACAGGTAAGGAAATACTGTACATGGTAATGAGTGACCTAACAGAACTGTATAATGAGGCAGAAAAACTGTATATAACCAACACAGCAATCAATGCAATTTGGACCTCACAGGTGGTCCATGGCACCAGTGCCTCGGAAGACTAGAGAACTCCCACTTGTCCGCAGCTGACCAGGTCCCCAGCTTACTGAAGGGACATGAGATGCCACTTTCCTATCATGCTTTTGCTTTTTAGATAAGGGTTTATTGCTAAAGCGGGTCAGAGCAATAAACTGCTTGTGGTTAACAGCTATCTTGTCAGCATGTTTTGTACTCAGAGAACACGGTCTCAACCCTGAGAACTTTTGATTGCAACATGCTACCTCAGCAGCAGCTTTTGGTGATGCTCTCCTTGTCATTCTGAATGTTTGCACTGCAACACGGTTTTGCCAAAGCATCATTTCCTCCAGGGTTACAGCCACTATGTGACAGATGCCTGCTCTTTTCTCTTATCTGGTCCCTAGAAAAGGGTCATCTGAGTCATGCCCTGCTGGAGTCCCAACAGAGATACATTGTTTGTTATTAGCTCACAACAGTTATATTATAGCATAATGAGCTGTCATTAGAATTGAGGCCAATCCAAAACTCCAGATCGAAACACCTGATCTCCTTTGTCCCACTGACACTGGGGAAAAGCCAGCACTAGAGCCACACTGCATAGCTGGCCAGCCACTCTTTCTGTTAATCTGCTTGTTTCTGACATTGGAACTTATCACCACAGCATCCAGACACCAGATCCAAAGGCTAAAATTCTAATTCAATTGCTCCATACAGCCGCCTGCTCTGCCCTGCTCCTAGGTTCAGCCACAGCTACCTGTGAACTCCTAATGGGTTGGCTTTTGTGTTTCTTCACGTGCGCAATGCCAGTTTTCTATTTCATTTGGGTTTTTACTCTCATGATTGTGGGCAGTGGTGGAATTTTCATCCTCTCTAGAAAGCGCTCAGGCCAGGGCTGGAGTAAGGGCCTGCTGGGTCTGGAGCTGAGAATTTCTGATGGCCATGCACTACACACGAGAATTCAAAATAATCATAATTTCTATGAATTCATAATTTTTTGTTTTAATAAAATAAAACACTTAAAGAGCAAAATGTCTGTAATTTTAGTTTACTTGCTTTAGAGCTTGCAACATCTGCAATTAAAGGATATTTTCTGGTGATGGGCTTGGAGCTTTAGCTCCCTCAGTCCCCTCCTTAATAGGGCACTGACTCAGGCACAGGTGCCGACTGCTCTCTTCTGGTCGAAGACCTGTGGAGACAGCTCTGTGCTCCCTGGGCTTTAGTGTCTGACTGAGCAATGGCAAAAGATACTCAAAATAAGTTTCAGGAAGCAAATCCCTGCAGGTTTGCTGTCACTTGGGATGTTTGGGTAGTGAACACCAGAGGTTTGTGAAGAAGACGGGGGGGCGGGAGATTTACCCATTGCCCATTTTCATAGTTAAAAGTTGAGCTGGTGTCCAGTCGAAGGAGAGAGAAAACAGAGGGAGTAAACAGTATTCATCCCTCTGCGTCACCTTTCTCTAACTCCTACTCTAGTGCTTTCGCAGTCGGTATGAAGTCAGAAGTGCCACCTGATGAATCGCCAGCACAGCACTAGCTGTTGAGGACCTGGATTTCCCCAGGAGGTTCCCCATGCAGTATGATGCAGTGGTGCTATGGTGTGACTATAATGCTCATTAATAAAGAAACTGGATTTATGGTTCACTACAACAACCCACTAAATCAAGAGGCGTTACCTGTCCAATTCACTTTGAATGGTCTCTTCTAATGTGTTAATACCTTGTCTGTTTCCCCCTTGTATGGATTCCCTCTCATCTGAAAGAGAGAATTTCTGACTTCTGAAGGTTATTCTTTCAACAATTCATTTACATTTAAAAATCAAATGTGCATTTTACTGCTGTTGTAAAAAATATTTGAGCTAGCTTTATTTATCCTCTTGGATGTTCAGAAAGAAACCATGCATTTGCAGTGCCAGTCATCCTGCAGAATTCCTAACTGCACTGATACAAATGTCATCATTACAGTTCAGGCAGCATGACAGAAATATATGCAAGAACTGAAATAGCTTGGACATTAGAGCTCATTGTGAAGCTTTCTCATGTTGCTTTGTGGATAAAGCAACCTCCTGGTCTGAACTCGCCAGTTGTCCTGAGAGCTGAGCAATGTTGTGAGGAGTTAAATGTTAAGTCTTTGCTTGTGTTTCTGACAGAGTCCAGAGATGCTGGTGCAACCCAAGCAGGCTGTAGCCTGGGCACTGGATCTGTGACCTTCCTGAGTGGTGAGGGCTAGAGGGGAAATACCTGCTTGGTTGCTGAATGAGAAGGTGATGTTTTGGGGAGGAGAGGAGGGGCTGTTTTAGGAGCCTGTTCAGGAGCCCACTCTTGACACTGATAGTCCTGCCAGTTATGACCTGTTTCCAGTTTTACTTTTCTGGAGCAGAGAGACGGCAGAGGCATTGTGGTAGGTCAATGCAGGTGTTATCCGGAACCTCAGATTTCCTGGATGCTAGTCAGTCTGCTTCCATCCCTTTGGTGTTGTAAACCAGTGATTCCCTTCTGGGGAGGCATGAAGTGGCCATGCTGTGATCCTCTTGCCTGCTTTTGATTTCACTGAGCACACCGCTGTTGAAGCACTAATAATCCTTGACATGAATGAATGGAGCTGCTTCTGTACGGTTCCACCCCCTTCTTCATGACAGATCCCAGACAACTGTTTTGGTCGGTTGCTCTTTTGGCTGGATGGCACTTTCATGTGGGCTCATCATGAAATAGGAAGTAGGAGGGGTAAATAAGGACTATGGTGCATTCAGTGTGCATACATTGTAAATACTGGGGATAGGTGGGAGATATTTCAGCTAAAGGACAGGGTTGGCAAAAGAAGAAATGTATATAGACTAGCCAGAAAGAAATTCAGGCTGCAACTTAGACAGAGGTGTCTAACTGTCGCGGGGGAGGTTCTAGAATAGAGTCTCTAAAGCTGTGGGGATAGACAATGAGTTTTGCGAGAGCTGGATACGTAGAGAGGAGTGGGACTGTATGATGGGATGATTGTGATGGAAGGGGGTAGGGCTCATTTTTGGTTTGTCTGATGTTCCTAAAGCTCATATTGCAGGGAGTCAGCCAGCCAGTGGCAGGTATCAGGAAGGGATTTTTCCCACCAGTGTATGGTTTTTCTTTCCGCCTTCCTCTGAAGCTTCTGAGTTGGTCATGGTTCAAGATGGGGTTTTGCGTGAGGCTCACCAGCACTGTGCATTCTCTGGTTCCCATACCTGGCTGTCTGTTCCTTGCTCAGACACTTGAGGTCTAACTGATTGCCATACACAGGGTCAGAAAGGCATGTTCCCACAGGTCAGATTGAAAGTGACCTTGGGGTTTTCTGTCTTCCTCTCTGTGTGTGGGTGCAAGTCAGTTGCTATGATTATTTGGGTGATCATTAATCATTTCCCTGTCATTGTGGGGACCTCAGGCACTGGTGCACTTGGTCCTCCTATTTGCAGCCGGTGGCACAAAAGTTTAATTTCTGTTGGCTACAACACCTTTGGCTGTGTTTAGTGAGCGGGAGCAGGGTGGTGGTGACCTGTGTATGCAGGTCATACTAAATGACCTTGTGGTCTCTTCTGATCATAAGCTCTATGCAGATGACACCAGACTTCATGTCTCTATGCCAGCTTAACTCAGCTGATACAGGACAATGACTAACAGTATTTGAACTGGATTGGAGGATAAACCAGGACTAGTTGGCACAATCTCAATCCAGATAAGGATGAAGTGAGGATAGTAAGGTGGAAAAGCACCCCAGAAAGTGGGAGATGTTTATATTAGTAACCCTCACTGAGCATGCGCACCTGGTATTTTTTGCCCAGTCTCACAGTGTAGAGGTCTTGCTAGATCTTGTTAAGTTCGTAGATACTGAGCTGATAGTGGAGGTCAAGAACTTTTCTTTCAGTTCAGCCAGTCATCCATAGCTTTGTCCCTTCAGGACCACATTTCTGTTATGCATTCTGCATGGGGCTGTTCATCTGCTCACTACTTCTAGTGCAAGATGCAACCTCTTGCCCATTAGGTGGTGTGTCACACAGCCTTGATGCTTTCTGATTTTCACTGGGTGTCAGTACTATTCTGTGTGGAATTCAATGCGCTTATTTTCATCCATAGATAATCGCTTCAAACAAGTGGAATTAAATAAAGCAGTGGGAATTTTTTGCTACCTTAGAGAAATATGAACAAGAACTGAGAAGTCCACTCTGGTTTTATTAATTTGTTTAATTTTCTACTCTGTTTCCAGCTGCAATTGCAGTGGATCTGATTCCTGTTAAATTCTATTTGCTTGAGTGTCTTTTGTCGTTTTATTTAGGAGTGCCCTAGGCAAACTCAAACAGCAAAGTTGATCTTTGAATAATTTGTTTTGTAATAACTTGAAAAGTATTTGAGCTGGAAAAATACCACTGAGCTGTGCTTATGAATGACCTGATCCTGCAGTGTTTGCTCACATTACTACTCCCTTCAAATTGGTTCTGAAGAGACAAAGACAGACTGCAACTCCAATGATTTCTTGGAATTTTAAAATTAAGCTAAGTTAGTGGAACATACAACAGCATCTTTTGCATTCCAAGCATCAGTTCATATTTGCATCCAGTAGGCAAATAGCTTTCCCCATGATACAGAGGTCATCTCTCTCCTCTATCACTATGGGTATAATCTGTTGATAGTAATGAGAGTAGTAAGTGGACCTTCCAATGCAGAGGACAGCAATAAGTGGCCTGCAGGCTAAACATGGTCTTCCAGGTTCCACAGTTATGACCACGTGTAGATCCCAGTAGCCATGGTTCACCATTCCCAGCCAATGGGAGCTACAGAAAGCAGCGCATGTCAGGCCACCACTTCTCACAGTTCCCATTGGCTGGGAGAGGTGAACTACAGCCACTCAAAGTTGTGAGTGGCTTTACCTGTGGATGTGTAGATAAACAAACCATCTGGTAGCTGCCAGGGGCTAATCGTGGTGAACTATGTCCAGCCCATGGGCCACTTATTGCCTTCCCCTGTTCTAAGCCTGTGCTGGCTGCCATGTCAGAGTAGAGGGTCTCCATACGTAATTCAGTGATGGTCTCTCCTCAAAACTCTGCTTGGATATCTGAGAAATGAGGATCAGAGAAAAGCTACCCTGCATATCACGTTTGTCTTCTCACAGGGGGTAAGATCCACCTTACATGAATGAATAAAGTTATGTCAGTGCAACTGATAATGCTAACATTAAGTAATAGCATCTGGAAGGGAGCCAGAGCTCACAATTAACCTGGTATCCAAATGGCAGCAAGGAACATCTGCTGGCTGTGTGGGAGGAGGTCACAGAACACAGAGTACCTTACGGGGTCAGACTAAGGTTGCTTGTGGTTGAGGGAATGTACAAGGCTCCACTTTCCTGGCCTCAGCACCTTTTTTTTTTTTTCTTTTTTCTTTGCTAGCTCCATACTGTCACCTTATGATCCAAAAGAGCAAGAAAAGCATAGGAATGAATAGCCAGCCTTCAAATCTGATGAAATTCTTAAATCCTGTTTTCCTCTGCATGTTATGGGGGAGGAAAACATGAAAATACCTCTTACCCAATATCCACTTATGGGTCCTGCCTTACCTAGGAACTGTTACCTCATGAATAACTAGCTGTAGAAGAGCTATTGTGAGTTACCTGGTGGAGAATCTTCCATCGATTTTCCCATCATTTCACTCTCCATCAGCTACTGGAGGAGAACAATAGGAGACACACACACTGTAGGATAAAGGGCTGTGTAACTATTGTGTAGTAACACCAAATCTGAGTGCACAGAATCTCATGGAAATGCTTCAGTTGTTGCTGCTTTACTTAGCAGATATTCATATGTATTATTTTCTGTATATAAAGATATAGATCATGTTTTTGAGGTGGTACAGGATTGCTGTGCTGATGATTTGCTATTTGGCATTAAGCCTATGATGCTATTAAAAACACCATTTGGATAGTCAATATTATGTCTGCATTGATGCTCTGTGGAGTGTACCTGGCAAAAAGCAGACAGTATTTTGTGGTGAAGAGATCCTGCAGCATTTTTATCTTCCAGTCTAAGTGCAATATTCAGAGCAGAGAAGTTCAGCCTGTACTTATACATTTATTTGAAGGGTGCCTACAATTTTAAAAAAAGATGTGGCATTTAATTAAACTCATGTCTGGTGGCAATCAGGAGTACCTACTGAATCCAGTGGAGTTAGGCTGATGTAAAAGCTGTGTAAGTGAGGGCAGAGTCAGTTGTCAGCCCCATTTTGGTTACAAATGTGTTTAAAAATGTCAAAAAGAAATCATTTGTCAGATCTAGTGCATCACTAGCTACCACTTACTATGCAAAGACAAAACCAAATGGGAAGAAGGGGCTTTCAAAATCAGGGGGACTGTTTTGAAAGAACCCTGGCTACATGGGCAGTGTGCGTTTAGTACCTGGCAGTTTTGAAGCGTGCGCAGCTGCCATTATGCTAATGAGGCACTGCATATTCATAGCAGTATCTCATGAACATATTCTGAAGTGCCACGTCTGAAAGGAGGGCTAGGGTAGCCTCAGACAATGCACTGCGGACCCATGACCAAGATTCATTTAAAGGAAAATAGCAATTTCTTTTGGAATAGCTTACAAAGAATCATGTATCTATTGGAAAGGAGACAATAACAAGCGTTAATTATATCTGCCACACAATTTCAGTAAGCCAAATGAATACTGGAAATACTACTTAAAGCCCAGGAAATGAACTCCTCTGCTGACCTCCAAAAATTTCCATAAAAAAGCATTTTCTGTGGAAATATTTGAATTTGCAGCAAAAAGTAAAAAGATGAAATATTTCAGCTGGAAAGATAATATTTTGACTTGGAAATGTTGCCATGGTTGTAATTTGGGAGTCTTATATGCCCATTCTCTTCTATATGATGGGTTTCATTCTTGAACTGTATATCTTATGAGAGAGAATTCATCACTTTCTATCTTTGCAGGGGAATGGCATCAGAGCAAAGGAACCCTCAGGGAAGAGGTGACAAGAACTATGTAATGGGCTGCATCCTTCTATTTATTGGCTGCTGCTCTGGTGAACATTAAAGGAAAGCTAGGCTTCTGCATATATCTCACCCATGTCTTTAAAATTCTGTTTTTTCTGCAACCTGATTTAAAGGAAGAAAATCACAATAGGAAATATATTTTCAGAAACCTTAGGACACTTAGAAACAGGAAGGCCCAAGTTTGCAAGGTGCTGCTCAGCAAATTGTAAGACCCAAGCCATTCCCTTTATTGTGATGAAACTGTTTAGACAGGAGTTTCATAATTTAGTAGTGAGAGATTGCCATGTTATTCAGTGATAATGACCTACTCCTCATCTGCTTAATAATTACTAAGGCAAAGCCAAGACCATCAATTTCAAAAGCAGGAGATATTTATGCAGTGACATAACACATTACAGTCACCTTATTTCCATTATATGAAATAATTGATATAGACACAATCGCATTGTATGATAGTGATGCCTACCTTAGGAAATGGAAGTGTTCTTTGTGTTTGAGACAAAACCAAAATATATTTATATAAATTTTTGCCTTCCTGAACTCAGTGATCTGTGAGACAAAAATATCCAAACTTAAAAAAAATTACCTTATCGAAAATGAGAAATCCTCACCCCCCCACCCTGTGTCTGACTGACTAATGGCAGAATAAACTGCACTGCTGGTATTGTCTGAGTAAAAATAAAATGGGCTCACTTTCATGCAGAGACAGAGCTGCTTATGCTTGGGAAGAGGCTGTTTCACTGAGAAAATTTGCTTGGTTTTAATTTTACCTCAGCATAAAAGCAGATGTTTCGAAGGACTGAAATTAATTGGCAACAGAGGAGCTCATCTTTGAAGTTGTCTGCCTTTCATTGTATTTCACAGGCTAGGTCTATACTACGGCATAAGGACCTGCTCGGGGGCAATCTTCTGGAGTTTTGTTTTGCATGTGTATGAAATAGTGCTTTTGGAACTCCTTACAAGCAGCGAGGATTAAGGAAGGTCAACAAGAAAAACGCTCCCATAAACCTTCCTCTGTACAGACAGACATTCCTTCATGAAATACTTGTGGAAACAAGGAGAGTTGTTTCTGGGAAGCCGACTTCCCTAATATGCAGGATATACAGGCTAATTCATGTATCTCGGATGCTGATCAGGATTTTTTTAAAAAAAATCTTTCTGTTAGACACACAGGCTTTCTTTTTCTCAGTTGCTTACTACTTTCCTCTTGGTATTATGTTGGTATGACATGGAGAAATCCTACATGTTTCATCTTTGAATTTGTAGCCATTTATGTAACAGATGTTCATTAGTTTGGATAAAATATCAGAGTTTAAATGTTCCTAGTTTTCTAAAAGTTATTGAAAAAGTGGAAATACAGCTTGTAATGGATGTATAACTTACACTGAAAATAGTTTGTCTATCTCTTCTGTCATCCCCTCTGTAAAGGAAGTGTCAAAAGAACAGCCAAAAGGAGAAATGTGAAACATGCATATGAAAAGGAACAAAAATCCAAAGACGAGCAGCAAATACAGTCTGTGGATTAGTTGCAGCATGATGGAGTAATAAATACAAGAGCCATCATTTACAGATTAAAGAGGGAAAGTTATTTGTTAGGTGTCAGGATGATTAATAGATTGTTTTTACATTGTCAGCTCAACTCTTATTCAATATGTTGCACTACTGAATCAACATGTTACAGTTCCTGAGCACAGCCCTAGAGAAAAAGGAAGTTGTTAGCACAGTGACAGGAGCTCATATCTTTCTTATCTAAGACAACTGCAATTATTATAGCCTATGACAGTCACATCCCAATGAATATACATCCTAAACATATAAGCTGTGTCTACACGTGCACGCGACTTTGAAGTAGCGGCACTAACATTGAAATAGCGCCTGTCGCGTGTAGCCGCGACAGGCGCTATTTCGAAGTTAACTTCGACGTTAGGCGGCGAGACGTCGAAGTCGCTAACCTCATGAGGGGATCGGAATAGCGCCCTACTTCGATGTTCAACATCGAAGTAGGGACCGTGTAGACGATCCGCGTCCCGCAACGTCGAAATTGTGGGGTCCTCCATGGCAGCCATCAGCTGGGGGGTTGAGAGACGCTGTCTCTCCAGCCCGTGCGGGGCTCTATGGTCACCGTGTGCAGCAGCCCTTAGCCCAAGGCTTCTGGCTGCTGCTGCTGCAGCGGGGGATTCATGCTGCATGCACAGGGTCTGCAACTCGTTGTCGGCTCTGTGTATCTTGTGCTGTTTAGTGCAAGTGTGTCTGGGAGGGGCCCTTTAAGGGAGCGGCTGGCTGTTGAGTCCGCCCTGTGATCCTGTCTGCAGCTGTGCCTGGCACCCTTATTTCGATGTGTGCTACTGTGGCGTGTAGATGTTCCCTCGCTGCGCCTATTTCGATGTGGTGCTGCGCAACGTCGATGTTGAACATCAATGTTGCCAGCCCTGGAGGACGTGTAGACGTTATTCATCGAAATAGCCTATTTCCATGTTGCCACATCGAAATAGGCTACTTCGATGTAGGCTTCACATGTAGACGTAGCCATAGTCTCCAGAAAGCTGTGTTCTGCCCTGTATTTACACAGAAATATTTCATAGAGAGAAGAGCTCTAGACAGCTCTTTAAAATGAATTTTTTCTCAGTTGCTGGCTGTCTGCGACAAGGAGCTCTGGTTTAAATGGAGCCCAGAGCAGCAGCCTGTGTGCAAGGGAGCTGGCTGTCTACGTGCAGGGGCTTTGCAAGAGGGGGCAGAATGGTCTGATGATTTACATGCCTGTATGTAGGAACTTCTGGGGGTTGGAGGGTGCTTTTTTGGAAATTTGGACCACTCCACTGTGGGCCCTGCCCTGGTCCCCTCATCCCTAGCTTTCCAGCTGGCCCTGCCCCTCTCCCCATTCCACCTCCAGTCAGCCTGCCCCTTCCCCTCTCTCTCAGCAACCCTGCTGCCAGCAGCCATGCCAACGTGCATGCACACACACACACACACGAGGACCCTGCTGCCCTACTCCTCTCCCTCCGCCTACCTGCCTTGAGCTCTGGTGTCCTGGCTGCCGCATACCCAGGGCTCTCTTAGCTGTTCCCATCCCTGTGCATGTGCCAGGGCTCTCCCGACAGCACGCAGGGCAGAGCAGCAGTGCTCCCTCTACAATTTTCCATCGTTGGATGGATTGAATTTTCTGCTGGGTGGCTTAAAATTTCTTATGTGCAACACCAATACTGAGATAGTGCGTGGATATGAACCATCACTAGGAACAAAAAGCCTAGATATAATGATGCAGCATCTGATGAAGTGAGTCTGTGCTCACGAAAGCTCATGCTCAAAACTTTTCTGTTAGTCTATAAGATGCCACAGGACCCTTTGGTGCTGTTATAGATATAAATATGTATCATAAATAGTCCATAGGCATGGAAGAAAATATGTTCAAATAAGAGATAATCAAAAAGGAGCAATGCTTACAATGTTTATTAATATAAACTCACGTAAAAAGAAAATGAATACAAGTCTTGGAGTACCTGTATTTTCATCCTTCCTAACAACCCAAGATAGTGAATACACCCAAATTTATGTTATCCGCACATAGGTCAGCTTTAGGTGCTAAACAAATGTGTGAGTCACTTATAAATACTTCAGAAATTATGGGATGGAGTGGTGGAGGCTCAGGGCAGTGGGCTGGCGATGTGGGGGTGCTGGAGTCAGGGTTAGGGTGGATGAGGGGCTCATGGCAGGGGGTTGCAATGTGTGGGTGGTGCAGAAGGTGGGGTACTGGGGATGCCAGGGGTTCAGGAGTAAGGGTTGGGGCGTGTGAGGGGTCCAAAACAAGGCCTCGGGGTTCATGAGAGGATTAAGGTAGGACATTGTGGGAGGAAGGTACAGGAGGAAGGATAGGGAGCTGGGAGTGGAGATTAGGGTACAGTGTGTGAGTGGTGGGGGTGACCTTGGGGCCAAGTTATCTTTCCTGGCTGCTGATTTTAGATCATGGTGGCTTTTTTTTTTTTTTCTGAAGAATTTATTTTAAAAATCTGCCCAGAGGTCCACGGGGGTAAGGCTAAAGCTGAGTACTCAGATTGCACACCTAAATATCTGTGAATGAATTTTTAGAGGTATGATTTTTAGAAGCTTCAGCCACAAGCAAATAAAATATTTAAGGCAAATTTTAAGCTAAGGGCCTGTAGACATAATACACAACTCTTTTTGTCTGTAAATTCAGGGTTGGCACATATCTGTTAAGTGCTTTTAATTACCACTTAATGTCTTTTGCAGGTTCTATGTTATGCTAATAGGTCTGACAAGCTGGCCTTTTAATAGCACTACTTTCAGGGGAAGAGTAGTGAGTCTGCAAGCTGCTGTTGTGTCAGCCTTCAGGAACCGTAAGAATCAGGATAGAATGAGGGGAGAGGTTGAGAGCTAAGACCCAGGGGAGGCATTGCATCCCAGTTCCTCTTATACCTGTCACCCATGCCTGGGAGGGAGGGTGTGTTTGCATCCAACCCTGTGCATGGGCCTGATTTATGCAGGTGTTCTATATGGGTGTGTAAGGACCTGGTCACTTCGAGATAGAATCTGATTCGCTCCAGTTGTGCAGTTATCTACATGAGTACAAAATGGATCTAAAAGCCACAGTTGGTTTAAACAGAAAATTCTGCTTTGGTGGCATTTTGCATATACTGTCACTTGCATGGGCCAGATCCTGGCCTGCCTGAGGAAGAGCCCCAAATGGTGCGGAGCTGCTGCGGCTGATGGCCAGCAGGTTGTTGTGAGCACAAGGGGTCATTAGAAGCTGGTGTTTCTTAAAGTAGCCTTATGGCTGCCCTTAGTTGTCACTGTGGACCCATGTAAGACAGTGCAGAAGGGCCCAAGGCTGGCAGAAGTGTAGCCATAGTTCACTTATGTAGTTCCTGGCTGCAGCTCAGGATCTACTATCGAGATAGCTCTGCCAGGTATCATTTACTACACAAGGTGCTAGCTACAGTCTGTCTATTGTTTCTTTTTGAAGTATCATCATTTGTGACTAGCAGTCAAAGCTCTGCCTGGGAAAGGGGATCAGATTAACTGACCCTGTGATATTTTTCTTGTTTTTAAGTTTCTTCGCCAGCTTACGCAAACATTTCTGCAAGAACGGTTCTGAACAAATTACAGACAGCTAGCCCCAGAAAGGACTCCACCGACAATTTTTAAACAATGAGTATTTTCTAATCTGAGATAACATTCCATCTAATCGTGGGAAATTTTCAGACAGATCATCCCTGCCACTTTATTTGCTCAGTCCTGGCAGTTATATTCTGGTACTTGGCAATTTGTGCATAGCTTAGGTATATCTAGCTGACTAATATTCAGTGGAGCACACTGGCAAGAATCTGTGGAGCAGATTGTCAGGCATAAGCAGCTGTTTTTTAATAAGAACACAAGACATGGTATGGGATGATTGATCTGGTTTTGTAAGTTGTTCCAGTAAAACAGTACTAGAGTGAAAAAGGTTGATCCAAGAACCTCGAAGTAAATGGGAAGATTTCCATGATGGGCTTTGAATCAGATGACTAGGGAGTGATGTCAATCTTTTGCTCCTGGTGTGACTGGAGTCAAGAATCTGGCACAATATTACATTGTCTAATATATTCAGATTTACTGAACAATTCAAAGAAAACAGTCAAAGAAATCTGTCTGATAAAAGCAGCAATAATTAAGAGTGTGTAATAAAATAGCAGAATACAGCTATTGGGACAAATTCCCTCTCATTGGTGGATGTCAATGGGCTTGTACTAGTGCAGTTGAAAGCAGGATTTGGCCAAACATTGCACTAATTAAGCCTGCACCCCTCCCCCATTCATTCTGTACCTCAGTTACATACAAGAGGTGACAGTCACTTCAGCGTCTTTATCCTTATTATGCAGAGAAAGCCCGATTCTCTCAAGCCTTGCACCTGGTCTTTCCATTGAAAAGGTCTCCAAGATGTGCCACATGGTTATCAAACATTTTCAAAGCCAAATGATGGGGATAGGGAGAACATTTATTTATTTTTTTTAAAAAAGAAGGAAACAAGGAACAAATAATTGCAAAAATGTTCACTAAAAATCTCTGCAGCCTTACCTGAGAGCTGGCTGACTTTTAGCTCGTGCTGTACAGCAGGGGTGAGGGAACTTCTTTGGGCCAGGAGACACTAATCCACAGAAAAAAATCAGTCGGGGGCAGGTACATAAAAGTGAGAAGAAAAAAAAAAATCTACAAAACCTTCACTGCTGCAGCCCCCAACTGAGACACCTCACTCCTCTCATGCTCCTGCACCATAGACAGAAGGGTGGAGAAGCAGGGACTGAGGTTCAATGCTCCTCCCCTGGCCATATTAACTGTTCTGGGGTCACAGGGTAGGACCAAAAATGGGGGAGGGTCAGGGTTCAGTGTGCAGGATGGGACTGCTGGAGAGTGGGTGTGAGGCTGGGCAGTAGGGAGGGTGCAGAAACAGGCTGTGGGTGGGTGCTTGGGATCTTGGTGGGAGGGGAGAGTGAAAGAGCAGGGTGCAGAAGTCTGGATGTGTGGGAGGGTGCAGGAGCAGGGTGGGGGTGGCAGGTCTGGGTGGGATGGTGCAGGAGGAGGGTGGATCTATGGTGATATCCAACCAATCAATGAGCGAACTGATGGAACATCTCTATGCAGTATGCAAGTATTTGTATGTGCAATTTATTGAAGGTTAAAATAAGACACAGCTAAGGCCAGGTCTACACTAAGAGGTACAATTGATTTTAGATATGCAAATCCAGTTACAAGAATTGCATAGCTATAGTCAACTTATCTAAAACTGATTTTTGTTGCCATCCTCACAGCAGGAGGTCGATGGGAAAAACTCACCAGTTGATATGTATATCGCCATATATTTTTTGTCAGCGTTGGTGATAGGTCCTGCTGTGAGGGCAGGGGACAGGATTTGATGACCTCTGACGGTCCCTTCCAGTTCCATGAGATAGGTAGATAGACTTCACTCACTCCTCATGACTTCCCTGTACTGGGGCTTATGGTAGTCCAGTGACAGTTCAATTTACTGTGTGCTGACTATGCAGGCTAAATCAACACCCCAAAAATCTATCACCAATGCACCGGTCTTTCCATCAGTTTAGATGTACCCTAAGTAACAGGCCCCAAAGTCACACAATGACTCAGTAGCAATTTTGAAGACCCGTAAGTCCCATTTCCCTGGTCTCCTTCTCTAATAATAAGATTCACTTGGCCAAATTCAGCACTGGTATGAGTAGATGAACCCCTTGGCTGATGTAAGTCAGCTAATGGTCTTGTGTATTGTATTATGGTAGGGCTAAAAATGCCAGTTGTTTAGCTCAGGTCCTCTAGTGTAGCTCCATTGATGATAAAGTGATTTACAGCCAAATGAAGCTGGACCTGTAATTTCTACTGCAGTTTGCCATTTATGCATACTAAAACATGCTTATTTCCAGGTAAGCATTCTGAACGCTGTGGCATGACATCCTTTAGAAGGACCATCTGTGGAGCCTGGTGTTAACCCACCTCCTACCCCAAAGAAAATTAATGCCATGGAGAGTAAATAATTGCTTATAAAACCACCGCCACTGAATTTAGGCACTGACTGCTGATTGAGGAAAACATTTTTAAGCTATCACGGGCCTGTTATGGATGCCAATAAAAATCTCATTCACAGCTCTCCATTACGTCCCAAAGAAAATGATAACTCATGGCATACCATATGTCTCTAAAACAAATAGTCCTTTCTATTTACAAATATTTTGCTTAGGCTTAAATTATCATGAAAACTATGGACGGTGAGCTAGGCACTTACGGTACTTCCAGTACAGGTGGCATGCAGCACTTTTTAGTTCTATCTCCAGAAAGTTAGATTCAAACAGGGGTTTATTTCCCTGGCTTTCATCAAAGGCATTTGGATTGTTCCCCTGCTGTTTCTTTGGAAGTTTTGGCTGGGTTAGCGATTACCAAGTCAAGGGGTAGGATTGTCTTCTTGCTATAACCATGTCAAATTATCCTCATGAAAGTGTAAAGCCAGTGTCTGCTCTTATCACACTGATGTCAGCCTGGAGGAGCTCTATGGATTCCACAGCTTTGCTCTTGTTCCCTCGCCCATGCTCCCCAGCTCCTTCCTTGTACACTGCTCCCTCCTCCCCACTTATTGCTTTGTTGCCTCCTCACATTCCTGCCGCCGTTCCTTTTTTCACACTGCTCCCTATGCCCACACTGCAGTTTTTGTATAGCAAGCCTCTTCAACACCCGTTATTCAAAGCGCTTCTTCCACCTTGCTTTTCATCACTCATTTCTGGTTCATGGGTGACATACTGGCTCCCTGGGCATTAATTGCAAAACTCCCATTGGTTTCACTGGGACCAGGAATTCTCTCTTTGGTTAGGTTTACCCTTAGAGAAAACTTTGAAATAGCCATGCTAATGGCCATTTTGAAGAATGCTAATGAGGCACTGAAATGCATATTCATCACCTCATTAATATGCCGCTGGCTGCGGCACTTTGAAATGGCTGCTTTTCACTCCTGCGTGACTCCTCCAGACGGGGATCCTTTTCAAAAGGAGCCCCGCCAACTTTGCAATCCCCTTATTTCTATCAGCAGAGGCAGCAATAGAGGCAGATAGGAATAAGGGGATTTTGAAGTTGGTGGGGTCCTTTCAAAAAGGACCCCTGTCTAGACGAGCCACATGGGAGCAAGAAGTGGCAATTTTGAAGTGCCACAGCTGGTGGCATGCTAATGAGGCACTGAATATGCATCTCATTAGTATTCTTTGAAATGGCCGTTAGCATGGCTATTTCGAAGTTTTCTCTAAGTGTAGGCATGGCCTTTATGTCTAGGTTTGGCTACCTCAGATTGTAAACACTTTGGTACAGGGACTATGGGTCAGATTTTCAAAAGGGCTCAGTTCCCAGCAACTCCCTTTCTGTTGCTTCTGGCACATTTTTTTCAATAACACTGTGCACCTGGATTACTATTTTTGGTTCTCTATGCCTTAAATATTGAGTCTGTTGTGGTATGGCTATGATCTGAAGAAGTGGGTCTGTTCCATGAAAGCTCACCTAATAAATTATTTTGTTAGTCTTTAAAATGCTACTTTACTGCTTTTTTTGTTTTGACTGTGCACCCAGAAATCGTGAAAATCTGCTAATTTAGTCTGGTGCTGAAGTGGGAGTTGAATTCTCCTGAAAATTTGGTCCCAACTGCGGTTGCTGAGTAGTTGTGGTCTCATGTCTTTTTAAAAAGTATATTTAATGGACGATACAAGGCTACGACAGAGAAATGATGATGACTATTACTGAGACAGGAAGCTGGATCAGCATATGCAATTAGACTATTGCTGCCTCTATTATACATTATAGCATTTTCCTCTGGAAAATGTCATATCTCCGAGCACTCATAGTAGTTAAGAAAGCAGTAGTATTCTCTGTTTTTCACATGGGGAACTGAGGCACAAGAAATTAAAGGTAACACTTTCAAATTTGCTTTCCTAAAGTAAGTCACTATAGTAAATGTCCTGATCCTCAGAGATCTGAGTTATCATGACTCCCATTGATTTCAGACAGAGTTAAGGACACTCCAGGAAACCAGGCTCCCTATTTAGGTGTCTAAACATAGAGTTAATGTTTTTTTCAGTCTAGATGACTTTCCCAAGTCACACAGTGAGACAGATGCAAAGCCAGGAATATAACCAAGAACTAGTGACTCTGTCTCATACTTGTACCACCAGCTCACAGAAACTGTATGCAGCTCATTCAGCTGTCTTCATTCTATGTGCTATGTACATGCTGCCTGATTTCAAAAGAATTTGCGGAGGCTTCCCAATTCCCCTTGAAGTCGCTGGGAAGCAAGTGTACTTGGCTACTCTTTATAAATCTGGTACAATTTCTGTGGAAATTATTACTCAACCAATTTTACAAAAAAAAATCAACATGCACAATTTCCTTTTATTGAACAAGTATTAGCTGTAGAAGACAGAGACAACTCTAGCCTCATGTACGTAGTTTGTTCCCTTACTGTTGAGCTTTGGTGGGTCTTCAATCTTTGTCCTGAAATCTTGAGGAACTTTCCCTGGTTCTTTCTGACACAGAGATCATCAACCATCCAGCCTGGCCAAGCACTTTTTTGCATTTCTTAAGGAACAATGGACTTGAAAAGCAATACAGGACTGGATCAAGTGCACTGTTTAGGTATGTGAAAGCAAACGAAGCATGTAGTAACTTGTCAATGGTGCCAATGTGTTCAGGAGATACTTGTCTAATGATCAGGCCAGCTGCAGCAATTAAAATACTAGGCAAGAAGCAAATGGTATATACCAAAACGATGACTGTGAGCACTTTCACAGATCTTTGGAACTTGTTCCCTTTAGCCAATTTCCTCTGTTTTAGTTTCAAGATAATGTTGAAAATACAGAAGATGATGATGCCTAGAGGCAAAAAAAATTCAAGGAAAAATAATATTGCATGCCATGTGGTTGCTGGCTGTGCTTCAAGATGAGGGTTAAAGCATTGACACATAATGTTGTCACTCTGATTGTGACCCAAGGTAAAGACATGGCTGTTCATCAGTATCACTGCCAGCCAAAGTACAATTGCTACCTTTGTAGCACAGGCTGTTGATATTTTACTCATTTGATGGTGAGGATGAACCACTTTAAAGTAGCGATCCATTGCAATCGCAGTGAGAAAGACAATGCTTGCTGTCCTGTTCATTGACAACATGAATAGGTTGAAGCTGCAAAATGTCTCTGTGAAGACCCAGACTTCTTTCTTCATGTAGTAGTGAATACGAAATGGCAAGTTGATTATCAGCAAGAAATCAGCGATGACCAAGCTGAATAAATACACAGTGCCTGATGGCCAGAGATTCCTGTAAGAGCAAAAGATAACCAAAGCAATGCCATTTCCAACAAGCCCTATGATGATCTCCACGCCAAGCACAGGAGTGAGAATCACAGAAATTGTGGCAGCTCCACCAGTTGTCATGTTGCTCATTGCTCCAGATCTGGAGCTCTTGCTGTTTTTAAATGTCTGCTGCCCACAGTTGAGTGGTGAGTTGAGATGCAAACAAATACCTGCCAAATGTCTCCAAAGGAAGAGGAGCTGCAAAGGAAATAGAGTGAAGTTTCAAGAAATGGCACTTGTATGCGAAAAGTGAGACAATACCAATATGACAAACTCTTTGAAACTGTCTAGAGATGAAAATCCTATCAATAGACTGTGATAGAGTAGGAATGCCTACTCTTGCCATTTAAAGCAGAAGAAGTCCCTGTGGAAGTGTTTGCACTTGATGGTGACTCAGTTGTTCCACAGCAAAAAGAAAACCACCTCCACGCCCCACGTATAGCTCTTACTGGTGAAGCTTTTGCAGTGATGTGCAAGTGAAGACAGGTTCTCGCTGTTTGCAGATCTCGAGCCTCTGCAGGATATCTTACACTCTAGCCAGCAAATCTGCTGCTCTGGCGCCAGGTAAATAGACACCCACGCTTTCCCCTTTAAAGCCCTAGGAGCTTTGAAAGTTGCCTTGCTATTTTCTTGGTAAGTGCTCACTTGCCATCTGGCCAGGTCACGATGCCTCCTCCACGGCAAACAATCCTCTGCTTGCAGCAATGCTGAGCTACTAGAGCAACAAGACCAGCGGCTATACAGGGACCCAGGAAGCCCTGGGATTTCTCCCTCCCAAGAACCACACTGTGGGATAGTTGCCTTCAGAATACTGCTCTCATTATCAATGGAAGTGCTGCAAACGCAAACACTCTCTGAAGCTTGAGGAAATAAGCTTGTAGACAAACTAGGGCTTTTCTCTTACCAGTATTGAGTTTAGCCAACGCCTCACTCTCAGGTCACTGGTACAGGTTGGTCTCAGAGAGCAAAATCTGATAGTGCTGTTTTAAAACAAAACCGAAGCAAAATTTAGATCATATCTCATCTGAAGTTCTATCTTTCCTCTTCTATTGGCTTGTCTGTTTGCCTGTCTGCCTAAGACCACAGATGCTTTTGTATGGGGCACCAAAGCTGTCTGTTTTATATAATTTTGCAAGTACCACACAAGGATCTGTTTCTCAAATTGTTTGCATGTGATTTTTATAGGGAGATCATATGGGCAAAGGAACTGCCATACTGGATCTGGATAGTTGTCTGTCTACTGTAGCATTTGTCTCTAATGCGGGCCAGGAACAGCTACTTCAGGGGAAAGTGCAAGAAACCTGCAGAAGGCTCTGTTGAGTAACCTGCCCGTGGAGAAATGTCCTATGTATCTCCCATCAATAGCTGCTGACTTATGTCCTGAAGCATGGGGATTTTGTAAATCTTCTTCATCATTCTTCTTAAACAGAGCTCTTCCGTCTTTACTAGGGAGATGTTATATGTTCTCACTGCCTCACCAGCTACCAACATTTCATCTTCACCCTGGCTACATTTTATGCTATTAGACAGTCAGTACAAACCATGCAGCATGTTGGAAACTGAAAATAAGAGTACAATGTAAAATAAATAGAATTTAGTATCAAAGTCACAAAAGCACTGCATCAATTGTTTTCATGTTAACTTAAAAACTAAGAAGCTTGATATTTTTTGAAATCCTATACTATTTTTAAGATACATTGAGTCAACTCCTTTACTATTATAAATCCACATAGTCAACCAAGTAACAAGCATGGATGAATTTGACTCATGCTGAATTTCTAAAAATCTTAATTATAAAAAATGAAATTGCAGTGGTCTCATTTCCAGTCACATTTGCAAAAAATTAGGCTAATGGAGTACCCACAGCTAGAACTGATCTGGAGTGTGTGGTTGGAAAGCAATAAAGTGACAGATATTAGCACTAGTGGAAGTAGTAGCAAAATCCAGAACTGGGCTCAATCTATTTTATATCTTGGTTATCAAGGCATGTACAACTTCTTTTTTTTTTAACAGAAAAAAATCAAAGAGTACGCAGTAAAGTGACCTTGGAATAGACCCAATGTGCATTCTGGAAAATATATTCTCATGGCCCTTCAGTAATCTGTAAATGGTGCTCAGGACATTTTGTAGACATGGTGCAATGCTAGAGTCCTTTCCACGAACGGCCACCCTCTAAGTTATACTTCAGTATATTTTCCTGTAATGCCAAAAAAACTGGAAAAACCGAAAAAAAATGGTTAATTCTGTCATATTTGCACCCCCTTTTTCAGCTCTGAAAATAAATACATTGTCTCTGAATGAACTGACATTGGATATGACAGAATTGGAGGGATGGCAATTAATCATGATAAATCTTTGCATGTGTATTCTAAGAAGTAGAAACTGCATGGCAAATTGCCGCCTTAGCTGAACTATTATATCTGCCTATGAGGGAAAGAGGGTCATAATGACCCAAAAGAGCACAATAAGGTTTAATTCTCTCTAAGTTTTGAGACACAGAAAAGTTCATCGTATTTACAACACTTTTGTGACATATAAAGGAAACTAAATAATTCTTTCTAGTTGATCCACTAAGGCCATGTTAATACTAGTGAACTTACAGAGCTGTACTGATACAATTATGCTGTTGTAAGATTGCTTATGTAGTCACTCTTGGCCAACAGCAGCAAGATCTCCCTTCAATGAGCAGTGATAGTGATGTCGGTGGGAGAAGCTCTCCTCTGGACATAGCGCTGTGCCCATAAATACTTGTGCAGATGACACTTATGTTATTTGGTGTGTTGGTTTTTTACCGCCTCAAGTGACCTAAGTTTTTCTGTAAACATGGCCCAAGTCTGTAGTTTGATACACATAGGTGTGTGATGGGAGTTCTTGAGGGATGGAGGAGAGTGAATCCTCTTTGTGACTTAAAGCACCACATCTAACTTCTACAATGAGGCTGAATAACACAGGTCTTAAGAAAGTTGCTGTTATTTTCACAGCCCATGGAACTCCATCCTCTCCACCTTGTCTGGATCTGATGGGATACCACTGTGGTATTGGTGACGCATCTGTTCAGGAACATGGCTTTGTTAGCCTGAAAAGTTCAAGTAGGGTAACCTGAAAAACAGGCCTATATGATCTCAGAGTAAAAACAGGACCAGTCTCAAGAGGTGCCTCTAAAGTAGGGCACTGAATGTGATGACCTGGAAGTTTCTGATTTTGACTATTGTAAGTGTTAACCCTCTGAGAGGAATGGAAAGGTTAGACTATGCTGCTTGAATAACAAGAGCCAGAGAATAAAGGCAGGAACAAAAGTTAGTTGCTACTGGGCATTTATGGCAGGATGTGTAGAAGACTGCCTGATTCAACATACAGGTTGAATTTAGGGGGGGAACCTGGAAACTGGCCAGGTCATCAGGGTCTGCACCCCTATTTTTATCACCCCAAATGGTCAGAACTTTGTTTTGATTTTTTTCCCTTAGGACTGCATCTCCAGCTGCACAGTGCCTCCTAGGCCCATTCAAGGGCATGGGTTTGGCACAAATCCAGAGCAAAGAGTAACACCAACTGAACGACCCACACTGCTTTGTGCGCACCACTTGGAAGGATAAAGCCAGGTACGCTTCCATTCTCTTGAAACTGACAAGAAGCAAATGCTTGCTGGAAGGGTGTTCAGAAACATGGGCCATTTGAACCCAATTCAACCATTCATTTCTACTCTATATAGGGCTGGTACTGCTGTCATCAATGTAATGTCTGAGCAACTTCCATAGGTGCATTAAGCAGCATTGCTAATACTTGTCACGTCTGGTTCTTTCATCTGTCCTTGCCTCAGAAGGAAGATTGCATATTCAGTGTAGTGTAATGTTTCATATCTACATGCTGCTTGGGAAGATAGAGCACTGTAGATGCATATCTTGCCCTTTCAGAAGGTGGCGAGGTCTGTGACAGCCCTTGGTTCTTGTGAGGGTTTGTTCCAGTCTGGGATCTGTATTTTTTCTATTTTTTTTTAGTTTTTATAGCTTGTAGCCTTAGTACCCTTTATAGTGGGGAGCAAAGGAGACTCAGACAGGAGGCAGAGAGGGTCTTGAGCTCATAGAAGGCAGATCCATGGCTCATCCCCTAACATGTTACCTTGGGAAGCTCTTCATCTGCTGAATCCATTCTTCACAGGGAATGTCGGGGAGCATGATGGCTTATGGCAGTCCTGTTTAAGGGTTGCTACTGCCAGGGATGGAATAGGTCCCTGCCTCTAATATGCATCTCCTTGTAGCTATAGTCCACACAGTGCTTGTCTGGGTGACAACAAGCTAGGGCTGCATCCAGTGTGCCTCAGACTGTCCCCTGCATTGGAGTTTATGCAGAAAAAGTGAAGAGCTTGCTTCTGCACCGGTGGTGGTAGAGGATTTTATTTCCTCAAGATAATGGGGAAGGAGTAGTATGGCTTTTTACCCTCTTGGTGCTTCTGACCCAGGGAGTTGGAACCAATGTTCCCCTTCAGTCCGTGGACTCTGTGCAGCTGAGTAGCTTTGTGGTTTGCTCTGTAGCTTGCCGTGGTTACTCTTTTTCCCCAAGAAGATTCTAGAAGTAATTTTCCTAGTTGCCCAGGCTCTCCCTTGAGAGGTGGTGATCGAACCCTACAGCCAGCTGCACGTAGCCAGTATTTAGGGTTTTGTTGTGTTATTATAACTGTCTTAGGATCTGTTGTGTGCTTGTAAAAAGCTTAGTCCACTCATGCAATTGGTGTTTGGCTCTTTGCTCCAAGGCTTGTCATGGTGTCAGAGTGAGCCATGCCCTCATGGCTACCTTGGTAAAACTATTTAGTCCTACTCAGGTTGCATAAACTGAGGCGTTCACATTGGTTGCCCCTAGACTAATTCCTTCCTTATCCCCTTGCTGTTAAAGGGATTTATGACCTCCTGTTTTTTCTAGTATTTATTGCCCATATGACTTCCTCTTTGGAAGGCTCCGTTGGGAGCAGTGGTGACATACTGCTTAAACTGCAGTCCTGCCAGCTGTTTCCTTACTTGCTGAGTTTTGTTTCCTTTCACTGCTAATTCCTTTCACCTGTAATTCCTGTTGTTTCTAAAACAGATCTTAGTTAAGAAATGCTGCCACCAGGTAAAGCCTATGACAAGGAACCATAGTCTGGTTTTCTTTTCAGCAGCAGACAGACCTGGGGGCAATAGGCTGCACACAGTCCATCAGGGTAGGATCTAGTAGATTGCAGGACGTTTTGCTGATGTTGATGATCTCCTGTGGTTCCCAGTAGCTGTGGTTCACTGTTCCTGGCCAGTGAGAGCTGTGTGATACCCTAAGGGGCTGCATTCAGCCCACGGATTACCCACAGCTGGAATTTCCCAAGAGTTAAAGTGTGTTGTATTAGCTCTACAGGGCACGCTTGAGGAGGCGTGACTATGGGCCCTTCCTGCTTCAGTTACCAGGCTTGGGGAGTACATTTGGCACACCTTTACAGGCTGTAGATGCTGCTCCTCTCACGTTCATTCCTCTGGCATTCGCACAAGCAAACCTGTGTTCCCTGCCTGTGGAATGTATCCAGTTACACTGCCTGCAGTGCTTTACCTCCCCTCATATGGCAGGAGCATGTTCTACAGGCAAATGAAAACAAGGACGACCCAAGCCCACAGGACACTGGACCATTGAAGCAGAAATGGAAAGCATGAATCACACTTCAGGCACTATTGAGAGGCTGGCCAGTGACAGACAGAAGTGTGTGTGTGTGTGCGGCGGGGAAGGGCTTTGTTGCCACCCTGAATGCCAATTAGCATGAAGTGCAGTGGTTGATATCAGAGCGGTAATCATGTTAGTCTGTATCTGCAAAAACTACGAGAAGTCCTGGGTTACCTTATAGACTGACAGATATTTTGGAGCATAAGCTTTCGTGGGCAAAAACACGCATCATCAGATTGCATCTGACAAAACAGGTCTTTGCCCACAAAAGTTTATGCTCCAAAATATCTGTTACTTTATAGGGTGCCACAGGACTTCTCGTTGGTTTTAAGGGCAATGATGATGACATTCTAAAGGCACACCCTCACTCCAAATTTGCATTATCAGTCTGATTATCATCCCCTTGTTCAGTTTTCTCATGTTTATACACTGATGTGAGCTTCCTTATCTTCCAAGCTACAGGCAGGACCCAAATTACACATGCTGTAATGACTCAGCTGCAAAATACTGATAGAGATCAAATTGCTTAGTTTGAACAGGAAGACTTGCATATACCAGCCTGTATATTTTTCAGTCAGGAAGAGGTACATATCCTACTCAGGCTGCATGAACTGAGGTGTTCACATGCCTGACTGATCAACATACCAAAGTATGTTCCTGTCAAAACAACAAGAAGTCCTGTGGCACCTTATTAATAATAAATTAGTATTAATAATATTAGTGATAATAATAATATTAATAACAACCATTATTATTTATTCAGGATATTATTTAATAATAATAATAATAATAATAATAATAAACCTTGCTGCCAACTCTGCTCACACATCATCTCAGGACTTAACATCAACCATACCATCAGGGGCTCCTTTATCTGCACATCTACCAATATAATATATGCCATCATGTGCCAGCAACGCCCCACTGCAATTTACATTGGCCAAACTGGACAGTCTCTACGTAAAAGAATAAATGGACATAAATTAGACATCAGGAACGGTAATGTACAGAAACCTGTCGGAGAACACTTCAATCTTTCTGGACACTCAGTAACAGATTTAAAAGTAGCAGTCCTAAAACAAAGAAATTTTAAAAATCAAATGGAGACAGAAATCTCTGACTTGTAATTTATTTGCAAATTTAACTCTATCAACCAAGGATGAAACAGAGACTGGGAGTGGCTGGCCCCGTACAAAAGCAGCTTCTCTGCTTTGGGTGTTAACACTTCTGCATCAGATTCTGACAATGGGCCACATCTCCCCTGACTTATTTGACTTGTTTTTTCCTCTTTGATACATAATACTGATAATGGGCCATTTCCACCCTGACTAACTGACTTTGTCAGCTTTGGCCCTCCCTTTTACTCTGAACCCCCTGCCCCCTACTCATGCATCTGATGAAGTGGGTCTTTGCCCATGAAAGCTTATGCTCCAAAAGATCTGTTAGTCTATAAGGTGCCACAGGACTTCTTGTTGTTCTCGAGGATACAGACTAACATGTCTACCTCTCTGATACTATTTTCATGTCAGTTAGCCATTACCAGGAATGTGCTCCTTCTATGCAAGAGTATTTAATTTAATCATGTCTTCAGCTATCAAACTCTACAAAGAATGACATTATAAAACAAGGAGCGCTTACTTAAGTCTCCTATTTGAAAGGCCAAATTTTTCATTCAGAGGTATTTGCTCCTTTAAATACCCATCAGTGTGGCTTTGCAAAGATCAGATGATGAAGTCTTGGTCTGCACACGCTTCTTGTGCTGGTCAGATAGGGGTGTGATAGTCTTTTTTTAAAACAGATAGTTAAATCAGCACAATCCCTCATATAGATAAAATTATACTACTAAAACTGCCATATAAAATAATGGACTTTATTCCCCTCTCATATGGGACTAAGTTAGGGTACAAGGAAGTTTATATCTCTGCCCACGCTAGGGGGCTTATATTACATTAACTACTCCAGTGCTGAAGCATTGCTTAATTTAGTGTGGTCTTTGCAGACACGTGCTCGCTAGAAAGACATTTCTTCATACCCCGATTTTCCTGCATTCAGGGAGGTTTCAAAGCTTGTGATTGTATTAAAATACCATTGTCTGTGTTATTTATAAGTCATTTGTGGATTGTGAGCTTGGCATTATCCATCTTCTTGTTTGACAATAGCTTTTGATAGAATTGATCTTACTATTTTAGGTTTTTTTTATTTATTTATTTGGTATTTAATTACAATCCTTGGCTGTTGGTTCATACTGAACAAGCTTTAATCTTACTCATGTGCCTGTCCACTGACTGTGGTCATTTTATTCTCTCATGCCAGAATTGAGGCTTCTCAATGCTCCTATGAGATGGGTACCTGATTTAACTGATAAGGATATGGAGGTGAAGTGGCTGCAGTGTCTAAACTCACACAGGAGGCTGTAGTAAAGCTGAGTATGCAACTGAGGTCTCTTGACCCCTCAGCCTGGTGCTGTGACCATAAGATCTCTTTTCCCTCCCAAATGTTCTATTATGGCTTACTTTAACATGCATGTGTATATGCATGAGAAGCACCCTCTCTCATAAGCACTGAATACTAATTTTACAACTATTATGCATGCTCACTCTTGATTACAACCCTGTTCACATACAGCCAGTCAACTGCTGATCAATCTAATCTACTGTGACCTGCATCTGGGAAGCATTAACAAGAGTGTCATAAGCAAGACATAAGGAGTAATTCTTCCGCACTACTCTGTGCTGATTAGACCTCAGCTGGAGCATTGTTCTGGGCACCACCTTAGTTCTGGGTACCACATTTCAAGAACGATGTGGAAAAGTTGGCAAAGGTCTAGAGAAGAGTGACAAAAATCATTTAAGGTCAAGAAAACATGACCTATGAAGGACAGTTGAAAGAATTAGATTGGTTTGGTTTGGAAAAGAGAAGACTGAGAGTGGACATGATAACAGCTTTCAAGTACCTAAGAAGTTATTACAAGGAGGAAGGAGAAAAATTAATCTCCTTAACCTCTGAGGATAGGGCAAGAAAGCAATGGGCTAAAATTGCAGCAAGGGAGGTTTAGGTTGGACATTAGGAAAAACTTGCTAGCTGTCGGGGCTATTAAACACTGGAATAAATTGCCTAGGGATGTTATGGAATCTCTATCACTGGATATATTTAAGAGCAGGTTAGATAAACACCTGTCACGGATAATCTACATGATGCTTGGTCCTGCTGTGAGTACAGGGGACTGGACTTGATGACCTCTCAAGGTCCCTTCCAGTTCTAGTATTCTATGATAAATACTTAGATCAAGTTTAGACCACGCAAGCAATGGAAAATCTTATTAAAAATTCCTCAGAAGCCTTTACAAGCCTTAAGGATAGAGTCATCAATATGCATGTACATACTGGACTTAACGCACTCCTCCTGATGTCATGGGGAAATCCTGCCACTGATCGAAGGCAGTATGTGGCCCTCTGAACCGTATAGCCTCTTGACAGAGCTGTGACTCAGGGCAGCATCACCCTGCAGCACGGAACACTACTTTCATTCTCTCTGGACGTAGGCTGTGTCCTCATATTGCACTGTGTAGCTAGGCGCACTGATAACTTGCCTCTGCTGCTGCACCCTCTCTTGAACATTGTTCCTTGTGATCCTTAGTCCCCAACCAAAAGCACAAAGCAGTCACTATTTAACTAACACAAAGCCAAAGGGAAAAATGTATTTTAGTGAGGATGAGCCAACGTATGGCCACCCAGCTGCACATGCACAAGCTGAAGTGGGTGTCATGAACTATAAGTCTTGGCTGGTGGATTATTGCGCCATATGGGCGAAGAAGCACAACAACATGATAACTGCTCCTAATTATATAATATAAATGTCAAGCAGACAGTCGTGTTTGAAATTCAAGGATTGCACCCTGCCAGAAGGAAAGCTGTCTTAATCTTTTCTGGAAATACTTCTTTGGAAACAAGGTTTGAAGGAAGGAGAATTTGCAGCTGATGATCTCATCCGCCCATTCTTTAAATTGCCAGGAGATGGTCAGATAAAGGCACTTCCAAAGCCTCTCTGTTTGGTAAATAAAGCACAAGTGGGTTGTCCCAGGGGGGCAGCTGACCTTTAAAGGCTAGACACGAGTATACCTGTGACTCGGCAGCTGACTCCCAGTTGGGTTTAGGAGCATGTTCCTTTGCTCTAGAGAAGAAAGAACCAGGAAAGAGACAGGGACTCACTGTCTGCCTCCAGAAACGGGAAAACAGATCAGAAATGAGGTTGCTCACGGAGGAGGCTCTGGAGCAAGCAGAAAGCTCAGGGGAGCACGCCAGTGGCCACTGTCCTGTATGAAGGGCAGGCAGCTGGTAAAAAGCCAAGGAGGGCTAAAAGACTTTTATGAAGCTCAGGGAAGTTAAATGTTTACGTGCTTGTGTCCTCTGAGCTTCGAAACTCTAGTAGGGGGCTGTGGTGGGAGCCTTCTTGTCTGAAGGGGACAACTGAAGCTGATGAACAGCTAGGTTGATCAGAAGGTGGCATAGCTGAAATTTTTTAAGTTAGAGTACTGAAATCTATTCTGTGTCCCTATGGCTGTGGCTACATTGCTCCTCCCTTTCAGAAGGGACATGCAAATGCAGATGATTGGAAATGCAAATGAGGTGTGGATTTAAATATCTTGCACCTCATTTACATACTCACGCAAGATCTCAATTCTGGAAGAGCTGATTTCAAAAGCCAAAACAGCTGTGTTTATTCAAAAGGAAACCCAACTTTTGAAAGCACCCTTCTTCCTGGAAAAAAAATTGAAAAATTGTCAGTACCTTCATTGTCTTGGGAGTGGGGGGGGCTGTGTGGTGGCAGGCTGTGACAGGGTCGCACAGGAAGTAGGGGAGGGCAGGGGCTGGGTGGCTGTGCTGATGGCTGACTGCAGGGCTCCTGGACTGCTGGTGGCCAGGTTGGGTGCATCTACTGCCTGCACCGCACTCCCTGGAGGAAACAGACCAGTAACAGTCACTTAAAGGAGGATACCCGCATGGTGCATGGAGGCTCCTGACTGCAGTTGCCTTGCGACTGTGCCAGGCAGCTGTGGGCGGTGTCTCGTCCCGCCCTCCCCTGGGTATCCCCAGCAGCCATGTGGGAGGCCAGGCCACTCAAGGGTTGCCAAATTTTCAGAATGCATATGAGGGACAATGCCCTCTCCTTCCCCGAGAGCCAGGCAGCCCCAGGCCCCAGCTCTAACCCCAGCCCCCTCCCCTCCAGCCAGGCACCCCCCAGGACCCTGCTCTAACCCAATCTGCCTTCCCTCCACCATAGCCAGGCCCCTCCAGACCCCCCTTACACCCCATCTCCCTCCCTTCCCCCAGAGCCAGGCACCCTCTGTTCTTATCCCATCCCCCTCTAGCCTAACCTATCCCCCCCAACCACAACCGCAAACTGCCCTCCCCCCAGCACTGACTCACCTTTGCGGGAAGGAGCTCCACAGCTTGTTGGACTTGAACAACGTATTACTCATTTAATTAAAAATGTGTACGAATAATTTATTTACTCTTCATAAAAGTATTTCGAAATGGAAGCTTAGCATAATTTTCACCCCAAAGGTCTTGTAGATACTACTTGAATAACTTGTATTACTGCAACACCTCGAAGCCCCAATGAAAACTTGGGCCAACTGGGGCCTGACTGTGCTAGGGACTGTGCACAGTTTCAGTAAGAGACAGTCTCTGTCCTAATGATCTTACAACCTAAATGAAAAAAGCAAACCAGGGGTGGGAGAAACTGATTAATTTGGGTTGAATTTCACTAACTCATACAGTTCATTTTTAAACCTACAAATATATGTAAATTCCAGACATGACAGGATAACCAGGCATTTGTCATGTATTTAGAATCAGCCAGGCCTCATGTTAGGGAACAGAGCTGTAATTTAGCCTGATCGAAATAATGAGAAGTGTAAGTGAAAAAGTACTACCTGTTCAGGAAGAATAAAATTTAAAGTCTTTTTTAAAGATTGATGTGTGGCTGAGAAACTGATTTGTCAAAGTCACTAATACCACAAGGCACAGGTATATTAAAGCATGGAAAAGGAAGAATTAACAAATGAGACCACCTTTTAATCAATTGGAAAGGGATATAAACAGCACTAGATTTGTATATTTCTTTCAATAGCATTTCACCAGGAGTTTAATCCCCCTACTAAAGCAACGTCATTAAATGATTTGAAAACAATTCCCCACATTTTAGTAGCATTGTTAAAAGCAATTAATGATGGTTTGAGGGTCAGATGGAGATGGTGGGCATACAATATATTTGTAATTAGCAGAAAGAAAATGCAAACAGTACATGCATATAAAATCTATATATGCGATTGATTCCTGCTCCACCAACACTTTGCTTGTCACTTGTCCTTCTAATATCTGTATTGATAACGAGCAACACTTACCTTACTCCATGAAAGTAAGTCAGTAAGCTTGCTGGTCGAGTAAGGTGCCTGCACAGCCATGAGAAAGTTGGCCGTAGACTCTCAGTTGTAGGGGGCAGAGATTGTCCTTGTATTTGTCTGTCTACACAGCACTCAGCAAAATGCCTCTGGCTCTGCTGTAGTATAAATATTGAATAATAACTTCATCTGCTCAGAAAGAAATCAAAAGTCCAACTGCTAAAGTAAAAATTATTGGCTGAAAATCAGTGACCATCTGATGGCAATTCCATGATCACAGAATTTGCCATCACACTCTTGATGCTAATTGGATTTAGTACCCTCATTGATAAGCTTGACCAGAGAGACCAAGGCTCTGAGGGGCTTGAAATATGAATGGTTGTGAGCTGATTCACATGGTGTGGAAGATGCAGACAAGTTTGCCCTTCCCATTTCCCATGCTGCACATATTTTGTACCGCATGGAGCCTTTATTTCTAAGAGTGTGTGTGTGAATTTAGCAGTTGGGAAGCTGCAAAACTTGACAGCTTTGGAGATTTCTCAGCACCGACAAAGGCAGCAAAAGTTTCCCATGCACTCTAGTCAATGCGCCTACAATAAACCCTCTTTCAAAAGGACCACAATTAGTTGTAAGCAGGATATTCAGTCTCCATGCCTATTTATGGTACAACCCTGAATGGTGCTGGGCATACCTGAGAGATGCTGAAAACCCTCAACTCCAATTAGCCTCAATGGCTACGTCTACACGTGAAGCCAACATCGAAATAGGCTATTTCGATGAGTAACGTCTACACGTCCTCCAGGGCTGGCAACGTCGATGTTCAACTTCGACGTTGCGCGGCACCACATCGAAATAGGCGCAGCGAGGGTACGTCTACACGCCAAAGTAGCACACATCGAAATAAGGGTGCCAGGCACAGCTGCAGACAGGGTCACAGGGCAGACTCAACAGCAAGCCGCTCCCTTAAAGGGCCCCTCCCAGACACAGTTGCACTAAACAACACAAGATCCACAGAGCCGACAACTGGTTGCAGACCCTGTGCCTGCAGCATGGATCCCCAGCTGCGGCAGCAGCAGCCAGAAGCCCTGGGCTAAGGGCTGCTGCCCACGGTGACCATAGAGCCCCGCAGGGGTTGGAGAGAGAGCATCTCTCAACCCCCCAGCTGATGGCCGCCATGGAGGACCCGGCAATTTCGAAGTTGCGGGACGCGGATTGTCTACACGGTCCCTACTTCGACGTTGAACGTCGAAGTAGGGTGCTATTTCGATCCCCTCATGAGGTTAGCGACTTCGACGTCTCGCCGCCTAACGTTGAAGTTAACTTCGAAATAGCGCCCAACGTGTGTAGCCGTGACGGGCGCTATTTCGAAGTTAGTGCCGCTACTTCGAAGTAGCATGCACGTGTAGACACAGCTAATGGCAGTTGAGGGTGCTCAGTACCCGGCAAATGTGCTTGGCATCTTTCTGGGTCAAACCCAAAACTCCTTGGCCTCTTATCTGAGACTGCCAATAAAAATGCCAAGGATAGGATGTATTTATTATGTAAAACTGAGCACATTTTGAGAGAGGATGTGAAATACTTAATGGTTGGTTGGTAATGCCCGCTCGCCTGCAAACACTTAGGCCTGGTCAACACTTAATATTGAAGTTAGTTAAGTTGCTTGGGGGTATGATGAATCCACACCACTGACTGGCACAGCTGTGCTGTCCTATTCCCCAATGTAGAAGAAGTGAACCTGACAGATGAATGTTTCTGTTGATCTAACTATCCTCATGTGGGGATACTGTGTTTCCACACCAATGGAAGGAACCCCGTCCGTCAGTGTAGGCAGCTGGGGTGACATAGCTGTGCCAGTACAGTCCATATAAAGTGAGCATGCCCATGCATATGTGTGAAGTAGTCCCAACTCAGTCTGACAACTTCCATCAGTAAAGTTACTCCCGAAACTGAGTGTTTGTGAGATCTTGGCCATAAACTGGAATTCAGCTATAAACCTTGGGCGAAAAGGTTTGGCAGTATACTTCTTAACCTCCTTAACCTCTTGAAGCATACAGTCCATAACTAGAAATTTTTCAACTCACTAAGTTCACTTCAAGAGAGAGGAAATGACCCAACATCTATAATTAAAGCAACTGAACAGGTGACATTAAAGGATACTTTCTGAGATTGCTACATTGAAGATGGAGTCATTGTGGATAGTTCTCTGAAATCATCCAATCACTGTGCAGCAGCAAATGAGAAGCAAATAGAATGTTAGGAATCATTTAAAAAAGGTTATAAAATAAGACGGAGAATATTTTATTACCTTTATATAAATCCATGGTTCTCCCATATATTGAATGTGGTCACCTGATCTTAGAAAAGGTATCTTGGTATTGGAAGAGTTCAGAAAAGGCAATGATTGGGGGTTTGGGAATGATTAGGGGAATAACAACCATTATTTTGAGATAAATATCCTAGCATCTACATGATGCAACCCCAGATGCTTTGTATATTGGACAGACTTCACACTCTCTTAGGCCGTGTCTACATGTGCACGCTACTTCGAAGTAGCGGCGCCAACTTCGAAATAGCGCCCTTCACGGCTACACGTGTTGGGCGCTATTTCAAAGTTGAAATCGACGTTAGGTGGCGAGACGTCGAAGTCGCTAACCCCATGAGGGGATAGGAATAGCGCCCTACTTCGAAGTTGAACGTCGAAGTAGGGACCGTGTAGATGATCTGCGTCCCGCAACATCGAAATAGCGGGGTCCTCCATGGCGGCCATCAGCTGAGGGGTTGAGAGACGCTCTGTCTCCAGCCCCTGCAGGGCTCTATGGTCATCGTGTGCAGCAGCCCTTAGCCCAGGGCTTCTGGCTGCTGCTGCCGCAGCTGGGGATCCATGCTGCATGCACAGGGTCTGCAACCAGTTGTCGGCTCTGTGGATCTTGTGTTGTTTAGTGCAACTGTGTCTGGGAGGGGCCCTTTAAGGGAGCGGCTTGCTGTTGAGTCTGCCCTGTGACCCTGTCTGCAGCTGTGCCTGGCACCCTTATTTCGATGTGTGCTACTTTGGCGTGTAGACGTTCCCTCGCAGCGCCTATTTCGATGTGGTGCCGCCCAACGTCGAAGTTGAACATCGACATTGCCAGCCCTGGAGGACGTGAAGACATTATTCATCGAAATAGACTATTTCGATGTTGCTACATTGAAATAAGCTATTTCGATGTAGCGTGCACGTGTAGACGTAGCCTTAGACGAAGAGTTAATGGGCATAAAACAGACATAAAAACACTCCTGATCCACAAACCGGTCAGTCACCACTTTAATGGTGCCTTAAATATTCTTAAATAATCTGTGCCTTAAATATTGAGTCTGTTCTGGTCTGGCTATGGTCTGAAGAAGTGGGTCTGTCCCACGAAAGCTCACCTAATAAACTATTTTGCTAGTCTTTAAAGTGCTACTTGACTGCTTTTTGTTTTGACACTTTAATGGAATGGGCTATTCTGTTAATGAACTGAAAGTTTGCCTCTTACTGAAGAGGAATTTTCACAACACTTTGGAAACAGAGGCCGCTGAACTCTCTTTTATATTCAAATTTGACACATTAACACGTGGTTTGAACCGGGATGGGAATTCTTTAGGTCATTATAGGGGCTCTCTTGCATACTTGGCGTAATCTACTTCTTGACTCCCCACCCCTTCTGCCCCTCTAGATAACATTTTTCTGATTTGTCAACCTTGATTACTATTTTTGGTTGTCTGTGCCTTAAATATCAAGTCTGTTCTGGTATAGCTAAGATCTGAAGAAGTGGGTTTGTCCCACAAAAGCTCATCACCTAATAAATTAGTCTGTTAGTCTTTAAAGTGCTACTGGACTGCTTTTCTGTTGTGATGCAACTGCTATTTCAAAATAAATTCGAAATAGCGGTTGACTTATTTTGAAATTGGTAAACCTAATTTCACGAGGAATAGTGCCTATTTCAAAATAGGTGCTGTTAAGGTAGGAAATAGAGCCTATTTTGAAATAAGCCCTAGTGTGTCCACTGGCCCTATTTCAAAATAGGCTCTATGTGTGTAGAAGGCGTATTTTGCAATAGCTAAATGATATTTTGAAATGCATTTTTGGTTGCATCAATCTTCTGGAAGATCTTCTTTCAAAAGAGTGCATCCACACACACAAAAAGTGGATCAAAACAGCAATCTGCTCTTTCGAAAGAGAGAGTCCACAGTGTCCCTGCTCTTTTGAAAGAATGGGCTAGGGATCAAAAAATCCAGCACCATGAGGGCAGGTCTTTTGAACAAAGGGCCCCAGGAGAGTCCACACCTTTTTGTTTTTTTGAAAGAAACTTTCAGAGAAAGGCACTCTTCCTCATTTGGGAGAAGAAGAGGGCCTTTGAAAGAAGTGCTGCGTTCTTTCAAAAAGAATTCAAAAGAGAGCATTTTGTGTGTGAACACTCCACTTGTTCTTTCTAAAGAGGGCCTGATTTTCTGAAAGGACTTGCTAGTGTAGATGCAGCTGTTCAAAAGAGGAATGCAAATGAGGGAAACTGAAAATGCAAATGAGGCACTGATTTACATATCTAGCACTTCATTTGCATACTCTCTTTTCAGAAGAGATTCTTTCAAAAGAAAGAAAGCAATGTAGATGGAGCTCTTTCGAAAATAAACCCCATCTTCAAAAGAACCCTTCTTCCTGAAACAAAATAGGAATAGCTTATTTCTGAATGAGACTACTGTGTAGGCATCCCCTAGGCAGGGTGACCACATTGCCCTATGGCAAATACGGGACACTGGTCTCTGGGGATGGGGGCAGGACTGCTGTCCCATGTCAGGGCTCCTTGGTGATGGAGGCTGCTGCTTCAGGGTGAGGCACCAGGGATGGAGGGCTGTGCAATCTCCAAAGGGGAGGTCCCAGGTATGAAGGGGAATGGAGGATGGGGGCTCCAGAACCCTCTGGTAGGGGGTTGTTTTAAAGCTTCCTGGTGGGGTCGGGGGAAGGGACTGAAGCAGGAGCTGCTTCCCTGAGGTGTGGGAGGCTGGGGAATGAGGCAGCCAAACCGTGGAGGGGCTCCCTGGCAGCAGGAGCTGCCTCCCCTAAGTGTAGGGCATCAGCGAATGAGGCAGCTGCCCCATTGTGGAGTTAGCTGGCAGTGGGGGCTGTCACTATGGAGTGCCAGGGAATGGGGCAGCTGCCCCACGGAGGAGCTCCCCTGCAGCAGGAACTGCTGTCAGAAGGTGCAGAGCTCTGGCGAACAGGTAAGGCACCCAATAGAGGAGCTTTCTGGCTGAAGAGGCTGCCAGCCCAAGATGCAGGATGCCAGGGAACAGGAGCCCCACAAAATATGGGACAATTTGCCTATTTTCTTAAAAAGTTGGGACACCTGTGAGACAGCTTAAATAAGGGAGAGTCCTAGGAAAAATGGGATGGGATGATCACCCTAAACCTATTTAATTGTTAAACATCAAAGATCCTTCCACACTGTTAATTTGGGTAAAAAATGTGGCATATCAATGTTTATGCAGCTCTTTAGTTTTTTTTTTTTTAAAGGCATTGTTTATGGGATATTGCCAATGCTATCTTGTTTCCTAGATAAATCTATAAAGGTTTGTTTTGAAAGCCTTGCCTATAAAGTAGGAGAAAGGTATCAAAGATGCTATATTTTGAAGTTCTTTGCAAATGAGAGACCAATTTTGCAAAATGTGGAGCACGCAACTCCAATAAGCTAGATTTTCTTAATTAGGTAGGCAGGCTGATCTGCCACTTGTTCCTTGAGTTTAAATTGCCTTCTATGACAATACAGCACACCTTCGGTAGGAATGTGTTGTATTTGCTCTTTTCCTTAATTGAAGGGTCATCTCAGCTGACAAAGATTTCTCAGTTCTGTTTCATTTCAGTAGGCAAGGAGATAGACCCATAACTGGGAAGCGGTTGCTTTCAGCTCCTTACTTCATACTTTTCGAGAAGCTATGATCTCAAAAATCTCATTGCCCAGTCATATTATTTCTTGTTTTGTTATAACATTGAGATGTTCTAGTCAGGGATCAGGAACCCACCACGCTAGGCTCTGTAGAAACATGACTAAAAATGGTCCCTGGCTCATAGGTCTGACTGTTTTGACATGGCAATCCAATAACGTCTCACTAGTAGAACTGATGGAACTTTTATGACCTATATGAATTTTTGGATGTATCATTACCTGGTGTTTAAGTAACACTGGTGGCTGGGATTTTCAGAGGAAACTTTTCCTTTCAATGTGAAAAGAATGCTTAACTCGGTTTCAGCTACTTTTGCCAGCAAGTTTTCTTTTCATATTGGTTTCACTATATAAGTCATTGGTCAGGAAAGGATGCCAAGGAATGACCACACACAAACACACAGAACACATTAACAGCGTTTCATAGATTTTGTGCCTAATTCTAACCTCTACTCTTCAGTACACTTACACAACCGGAGGCAAGCTAGCTTATTTCAACCCTCTTCCGACCCATCCCCAGCCGAGTCACTCTTAGTTGTGATTCTGTTTAATACATTAAAATCTGTTTTGTTTCTTGTTCTTTCATGATAGTGAGCCAGACTCTGCTTTTGTGCTTGTGTCATCCTGCTGGCTTTATAAAGAATTCCTCTCCCACCAGGAGGAGCAATTCCAAATGAAAAAATAAATAAATGCTATTATACAGACAAAGTGGTAAATATAGCTGTAACAACTGGGCCCTTTTTATGGGTCAGATCTAGCACCCACAGAAGTTAACGAATTTGCTGTTGAATTAATTGGGCTAAGGGTCAGGCCCTCTACCTCTGTTTAGTAGCATGTTCTCTCTGGCACTTGCTGCTGCAGAGACCTGCAAAGGCCCTTATATTTAGAAAGTGTTATGTATGACTGTGAATTACGTATTGTATTTCAGCTGTATTGCAGCACCATTTTGATGCATTTACAGACCATGAACCATTTACAGTGCATGAACCAACCCCTACGTGAGAAGAATATGCTTTTCCATTTCCTAGGACTTCCACCAGCGGGATACATTTTTCTCTGTAGCTATTTCTATTAATTTAATTAATTGACTCAGTGACACTAATTCAGGAGCTGATTAGAGTACATTATATGCTTTGCCCTGCTATTAGCTAGACTGACATGTAATTTTGTGTAATGAATTGAAAGCCGTTTTGCAGTCCGGTGAGTTTGTGTACATACTGCACATGGCGGCTTCTAATTGCTCTGTGGCTCCTCTATGGAGGAAGCTGCTGTCCCCTCACAACCCCTGCAGAAATGGGGCAATTCTGTTATCCACAGTTCTAATAAGTGAACAGCAAGAAGCAGTCATAAAGCGGCAACTGCTGTGGCTCCATGGCATGTATAAAGCCCTCTTGGCACCTGCATGGGACAAAAGGCAGAGGCTAGTTTTGAATGTTGTCTCTTCCTCTTTAGGATTCCAGCTGTACTGTGAAGGTAGTGTTGGTCAGGGGTTGTGGAGCTCCAGCTGGGTTGGCTGTGCCCTCGTGTGGTGTAGTCATTCCATTGCCAGGAACTTTTATGAGCTGCATTATTATGTTGGTGGTTATGGCAGGACCCTTTTGATAATGGGTATCTTTCATCGCAGACCCTGGGTACTTCTGTAGTAGATCCACGTTTTGTCTCCTCATTTGAAATAGTTGAGCAACATGGAATTGAGCTGCTTTGCTTCCTACCTTCTATTGCTTACTGTTTCCAACACCAACCATCTCCATTTTTCCATGCTTATCTCTGTTTTCCTGTAAAGGCTTCCCTGCAGCCAATAAAATTTTCTCTCTCCTCAGTATTTTCATTTTCTTTACCTTTCTTGCCTGAACCTCTGTTTTCTCGACCTCTTATAGTTGTTCATCCTTTGCTGCTTCCCCTTCTTCAGCATCATGAGCTACATAACTGAAGATGTTTCATGTTAACTTTCACACAAGAGACACAAGATCTAGCCTGGGAGTACTAAGCACTTTTTGGGATCTCTTGTTTTCTCAAGAAGTGGAAAGAGAACGGTCCACAACCTGAGTTAAAGGCTGCAGTCACATCAAGATGAGAAAAAAGGGGAACAAAACAAAACAAAGCAGGTGACTCAAACAAGCTTGCCATACCTCCCCCCAGTAGAACAATACTAAGAGGGACTGGGTGAATTGCAGAAGTACTCCACCCATGCCCATGTTGGTCTTTGCTTTCAAGTGTTTGTGAAAAGAGATGGTGTTGTGAATAAGAACTATGACTGGAGACTTGTCTTCTATTTGTCATCTAGTCACAGACATCCTGCAAGACCATATTCAAGTTGCTTAAACTATTAGGATAAGTGAACAGTGAAAAAAAAGTGTGTTCTCAACTCAAGTTAAGATAGCAGGGAAGACATGGCAACTAGAGATAAAGACTATCCAGAGCCTAGGTTTGAACTCATGCTGCTTACCTTAGTTAAAAGACAAGTAGTTAAGTCCTCAGTGCTATTTCAACTGAATTAAGTATGTACCTACTGTTGCAGTGTGGACATCCTTTTTATGCTTCAACTTCCCACCTGTAGCATGGGGATGATAGTTTTTACCATGACTGAAGAATGTTGGTGATATGACTAAGACAATTACAAGACTTGGTTCTTAGCAAAGTTCTGGACGATCTTCTGAGAGAGCGTGAAGTGGAAGTACTGACAATTAGTGAGTATTGTCTACTTTTCTTTAGAAGGCACTTAAAAAGTCACATAAATACCACCCTATACCAAAAAACCACAGACCGCTATGCTTATCTACACGACTCCAGCTTCCATCCAGGGCACACTACATGATCCATTGTATACAGCCAGGTACTAAGGTACAAGTGTATTTGCTCCAATCCTCCAGACAGAGACAAACATCTACAAGACCTTTACCAAGCTTTCCTCAAACCACAATACCCACCTAAGGAAGTGAAGAAACAGATTGACAGAGCCAGATGGGTACCCAGAAGCCACCTGCTACAAGACAGGCCTCGCAAGGAAAATATGGGAACACCACTGGCCATCACGTACAGCCCCCAGCTAATGCCTCTCCAACGCATCATCAGGGATCTGCAACCAATCGTGGACAATGATCCTTCACTCTTACAGACCTTGGGAAGCAGGCCGGTCCTTGCCTACAGACAGCCTGCCAACCTTAAACAAATTCTCACCAGCAACTATAGACCACAACACAGTAACTCTAAACCTGAAACCAATCACTGCAACAAGCCTCGCTGCCAACTCTGCTCACATATCTACACCAGTGATATTATCACAGGACTTAACATCAACCATAGCATCAGGGGCTCCTTTACCTGCAAATCTACTAATATAATATATGCCATCATGTGCCAGCAATGCCTCACTGCAATGTACATTGGCCAAACTGGACAGTCTGTACGTAAAAGAGTAAATGGACATAAATCAGACATCAGGAACGGCAACATACACAAACCTGCAGGAGAATATTTCAATCTCCCTGGACACTCAGTAATGGAGAAATCTCTGAGCTGCAATTTATCTGCAAATTTGACTCCATCAACCAAGGATTAAACAGAGACTGGGAGTGGGTGGCCCCTTACAAAAGCAGCTTCTTTGCTTTGGGTGTTAACACCTCCACATCAGATTCTGACAATGGACCACATTTCCTCTGACTTATTTGACTTGTTTTTTCCGCTTTTGATACATACTACTGATAATGGGGCTTTTCCACCCTGACTGAATAGACCTTGTCAGCTCGGCCCTCCTTTTTACTGAGACTCCTCTCTTTAAATACCCTTCTGAACCCCACCACCCCACTCAGGCATCTGATGAAGTGGATCTTTGCCCACGAAAGCTTATGCTCCAAAATATCTGTTTTGGTTCTTGGGGTTTAATTTTCTCACTCTGAGGTGGACATTTACTTTTCAGAGCATTGTTTTGTCTTTCAAAGTTTCAATTCCTTTCTCTTTTAATTTTAGGATGTCCAATAATAATATTGCTGCCTTATCTGTTTTGTCAATTTTCTGATTACTCCACCATTTAATAAATTCCTCCTCTGCTCCAACTGTGGCATAGCCTGTCTTCTTAACTCTGCCTGCTGAATCCGCGCCTTTGTACTCCAAGTATCCGCATATGTTTGTACTCTAAGTATTCTCATGGGTTGACTTTATTCCATGTGCAGTTTACAGAGCATTTTATCTATAAACAACAAGTCCTTTGAAGATTGCAGTCAACACCGATGTGTAAGGCAGTGATATCTTGTCTGTAATACACCGATGTCTCATCTGGCATCTTCACACGGACATGACCATTCGTGTTATCTCTACAGAATCAAAGCAAGTGGACAATGCAGGATCAAAGCAGACATTAGTGAAAGAATCATGTCAATCGTCCTTAACTATAGTCCAATTCCCCTCCCTGCAGGGTCTCTTCCTGGAATGTAGTTGCTCAGGGACTTATTTACACGAGTGGGGATGCCCGCCCCAGATGGCTGGCGTGGTGGTGGGGTCTTACCAGACTCCATTTTGGAGCAGTGGTTCTTAGCAAATATCAGAATCTTATCCTATACAACACATGGTATTCTGGTACTATAGGTAAAGGTTTGTAAGACTGAGCCCTGTACTTCATAAGTCAGGACCCGATCACCATTTGCAAGTATATAAATCCATATGAGTGCTGTTGACTTCAATGGGGATTACTCCAAATGTATGGGGTTTGAGGGACTAGAACCTGATCATAGAAATATTACTGCTGTTATTGTTTTCAGACTATCACTAACAGGAACACTTCCATATTCAGGCACTGTTGATATGAGCAGAAGAGCAGGTTTCTGAAAAGTCCTAGCTAGGGTTAAGAGTTTAAGGGCTTTTTAGACTCCCTTTTGAAAGAAGATCAAATTGCCCTTTGAGGAATGAAATAATGATAGATGGCCCCTGGAGCGTCAGTGCTATATTTGGAATTACTTTACTGATGTCTGATTTATTCATTATAATTCAGTATTAACATGAATTATCTTTTAGCTAGTTTTAGCTCATATTCATTTGGGAGTTTTGTCTTTGCTACACATCTCTTTAACTGTCTCCTTATCTGTTATGCCCCCCACTGGTGTCAGTATCAGGAGATGAGTAGGCAGAACCCCTCCCCTCTAGAAAAGGTAATTTCCATATAGAATTCTGTTACTCCTCCATTTGGCATTTTTTTAAACTATAGAGATATTAGATATAGATGCAGTGTAGCCAGCCCTGAACGTTTGAAGATCACGAGTCAGCCCCTAACATCATGAACTAGGCCTGAGGATATTGAAAAGAACTCTGAAATTATTTTGTTTTTACTTTTGACCTCTGGTTTTTAAGTATTTACAAATCATTTCTAATTTTTTCTCTGCATCCTTGAGGACAAAAAAAACCTTTTTTTTTCCATGAAAGCCAAGATTCAGGAAGCTGAGACTATAAGAAAAAGACCAAATTCCATGAGAGTTATTTACACTGAGGACAACAAGAAGTCCTGTGGCACCTTGTAGACTAACAGATATTTTGGAGCATAAGCTTTCATGGACAAAGACAAGTGGGTCTTATGCTCCAAAATATCTGTTAGTCTTCAAGGTGCCACAAGACTTCTTTTTGTTCTCGAAGATGCAGACTAAGATGGTTACCTCTGTGATACTCATCTACATTGAGGGTACTTTTGCTTTTATGTCACCACATCTTGTAAAACTTTACATGGGTGTTTGTGGGCAGGTGCCTCTTCCAAATTAGTCAAAGAAAATACATATGCTGTGTAGTACAGAGGCAAACCTAAAGCTTGACTTTATCAAAGGAATTAACAGTGAGATAACAACAAGGTTCAGATCAACACTTCCCTTCAGAATTGTCTGCTCCTAGGATTCCTACTCTAGGGCTTCTCAGCCCACACTGTCATCCCTCTCTCTAGAGAGCCAACTCCTTTATAGATGTGTGTGTCGGGGGTGTGTGTGTGGGGGTGGGGGAATAAAAAAACAACTGCACTCCTGGCTGGGAAAAACCAGATAACACTTTTCTAACAGTATCACACTTCCTAAGGCTGGTATGATTCAGTCAAACTCTGGAAAACTGTGATTGCACTGTAACTTGTTTTGCTTTGGAAAACATTTTGATGAAGGGCTTTTCTAGTTCTGGGTAAAGGGGGTCACTAATTTGTGAGATGTTTTTCCCAAAAAACAGATCTTCGAGAAACCAGCGCCTATAGTTTGTAGGAAATGTACAGAGATTAAGACAAGAGATGAATTCAACAGACACACAAATCAAAGATGGTCCGTAAAGACTTCTTACCTTGGGAAGGTCTCCTCTTGCTTAACAATTTTAATGAACTTTGCTAAAGAGGCAATGAGAGGTGTACAAGTCACCTCTTTTGAGCTATAGGGACTGAATGCTTAGAATTCTATTTAGAATTCTAACTTTCACTGAAACCAATAGATAAAATCCTGTATAGAAGTTAGGAGCCCAACAGCTCCTGAGAATTCAGGTGTTATCTGGGTACTTTTGCAGATCATAGACTAATGCCAGGAAGGACCATCATGACCATCTAATCTGACTTCCTCCACATTGCTGGCCACAGAACTTCACCCACCCACTCCTTTAACAGACCTAGACCCTCTGGCTGAGATACAGAAGACCTGGATTAATGAATTGAGGAGTTCAGGTGCAGTGATATAGTTTTGGAGGATATAGTTTAGGTGAGTAGCTGCTGCTTTGTGTTCAGATTTAGCTTGTGAGTTCAATCTACTAATGCATACTACCTATTAACAGTTGTACTGGTACCACAACTGGGGAGTCTAGTCATCTTCAGAGAATATGTGGACAGGAATGGCAAGGACCTGGTAAAATGGGGATATGGTGTGGCAGGTGGCAATGGAAAAGTGCAAATTAGAGGCAGCATATTAGCATAATCAGTTATGCCTTACACAATATCACAGTACAAGCTGTGATCAGGAAAAGGAGCCTCTCACAATTTTAGTGCAGACTCATGGTGTTATTGCAGAAGCAGTAACATAGGAACTGATAAGTCTTAGCTTGTGAAGTGTTTAGAAGGATATCTCACATTTCATCATCTTTCATCCTACGCTCTTCAATATGTGTGAAAATCCAGAGCAACTCCATGACATCAGTGGAGTTATTCCTAATTGAGTTTGGGTAGCAAAGAGCAGAAAGAATCCCCCAGACATCAGTGAAACATTCGTTAGTATAATGCCCTTCAAAATCTTACTGAAAATACAAATTCAAAAAAGTCTTGAATATGTCATGTATTGATGCATGAGAATGGGAGGGGAGATGGAGAGCGGGAGGGCAGGAAAAGGAATGTAGTGAGCTGCAATGATCAGTGTAACCATGCGTTCATGAGACAGGAAGAGAGACCTAATGATTAGACCTGGGGACTGTCAGTCTGGTTATCTGGGTTTTGCTCATGACTCTGCCAGTGAATCACTGTAACACTGGGCAACTCGTTTAACATTGTTAGCATATGTAAGAGAGAAATAGTAATTACCCTCCACTTTGCAAAGGTCTTTAGATCTTTGAAAGGAAGGTGTTATAGAACTTTTGTTAAATATCTTAGCTTTATTGCAATATAAAGAATAACCAGCACATTGGATTGGCAGATTAAGTCATATCAAAAGGCATTGCAAATACCAGAGAGGACAGAGAAATTGTGGAACTGGATCTGGAAAGATGACAAATAGGGGCAAAAAATTAAATTTACCTCAGATAATAATACTATTTTCCCAGCACTGAGGAATGAGGAATTGTTTTTTAAGGGATGACTTGAAACCAACCTGGGTAAAGGCGTGATCTACACTCTTTATACAGAAGTCAGTTGGGAGTCCTATGAAAGCTTATGCTCCAAAATATCTTTTAGTCTATAAGGTGCCACAAGACTTCTTGTTCTCAAAGCTACAGATTGACATGGCTACCTCTTTGATAAATGAGCAATGAATGCCAGATTCCAAGTCATGATAGCATTGAACGTGTATAAGGTTTTAAGGTTATTAGAGAAGGTGTGGAATAAACTACTTAGCCTGAATAGGAACTGGTCCCCAGGGATGTTTAAAGTAAATATGATTATAACATCAGGTGTAAGCAATGTGTGGATCAGACAACCAAAGTGACAGAAGCTGCATTTTGAAAACTGTTCAAAAAGTTAGATGTTGAGGGTGTGGCGGTGGTGGTGGTGGTAGTTAGGGGAGACATTAGAAACATGGAGTAGGTGGAAGGGTTTATATGAGCCCCATGGCACTGTTCCATCTCACAATATCAGTAATCAGAGACTAGATATCAGCTGACAAGATCTTGATGGAAAGGCAAATAATGTGGCAGGAACGTGTGTATTGTTCATTTCTGTGGTGCTGAGAACATTTTCTTCAGATACTCGATTTCACAGGAGCCAAAGGAGAAAGAGAGAAGCAAACTTTTAATACAAGACTCTTTTTAACTCAGGAGGGAAAGTATTCACTGACATTCAGGATAATGCCCCACCCTGACATCAGTATCACAAACCAACCACATCCTGCTGGAAAGAAAAAAAACAAGCACAGATATGACCTTAAAATTACACAAATGACATGACATCCCGTTTTCTGTCTTGCCTATTTAGGCTGAAAGCTTCAGGTGGGGCCTGTCTTTTACGGGCTACAGTTACACTGGTGAAGTCTGCTGACAAAACTGGTGGAACAACCACACACAAAATGCTTTTTGTCAACAGCTTGTCAATAAAACAGCATTTCTGCTGGCAGAGTTCTGCCACTCAGCCATGAGGCGTAACACTGCTGTTGACAGTTCTGTCAACAAAAAACTGTGTGGATGCTCTGTGGGGGCCCTCTCTGAACAGACAGGGTATCCAGAACAATTGGCAGCCCTGTCTCCTGTGCTTCCAGCTGCCTGTTTTGTCAAGAGAGCAGACTGGCAGGGGCAGCCCGGCTGCTCTGTTGGCAAAGCAGAGTGCTCTTTCGATTGGCTTTTGTGTGTGGCCACACTCTGTCGACAGAAGTTTTGTCAGGAAAACTCTCCCGACAGGCGACTTCCGTTGACAGATCACTGCAGTGTCACCATAGCCATGATGTTTGTATAGACACCAGTAAAATAGGGCTTTGCACTGCAGAGTGTTTGGTTTTATTTACCTTTCAAATGTAGCAGGATGCTTCTCCTGCGATGCTCTTGTCTTAACACTGAGCCCCAAATCTTGAGCACAAGAAGAGGAGTGACTTTATTTTTCTCCAAGAGCATAGAGAATCCTGATGCATGAGCCCTGCAGGCATGCAAAAATGCCTAAGGATTGTGCACAGGCAGCACAGAGACCTTACCTGCATGCTCTGTAGGATATATGGAGTGGGAAGCCGAACCTGGCTACTCTTCTCTCAGATGATTAGGGACTTGTTCCTGTAGCCTTTATGCAGGCACTGTCTTTACTGAAGGCAACAGACAGTGAAGAGTACTGGAACATGCCCCATGGACACATCTCACCTCCACTGCACAACCTAACAGGCAGAGGTGTTCCTCTGTGGGAGATAAGGTAAGGACTACGCCTTGGCAGTGGAGTTGTTCTTCAGCTAACCATCCTGCTTTCTCTGCTTATGGTGGGCAATGGCTAATAAACAGTCACAGATGTGGCTACATGAGCTTGACTTTGCTCCTCGCGCAGCCCAGATGTCCCATTGCCATCCATGATAGTGTCTAAAGAACCCCCATGGCTGCATGGAGAAGTTTGACGTCCCCTAAGCAAGCCCCTTACATCTTGTCCCTGCTCCCTCCAGGGCAGCACAGTGAAAATAGAGAGCTTTCCCTCACTAAAAACGCACTGGGTCAGATCCTCAGCTGATGTCATTTGATATAGTGCCATTGAACTCAGTACCTATGCTGGTGTACCCCAGATGTGGCAGTGTTAGATGACGATCTCACCCATTCCCTCCAACTTGATCCGCTGTATTTTTGTGACTAGCTCCATATTCTATGCATTATTTGTGCATGGGGCTTTGCCATTGCTTGAGCAAATAACACGATGAGTGGATGCATTGTGAGCTCCACAGAGAATACTTGTTTCCATGAGCTGTTTAGTGGAAGTGTAAGAAACTGCCTTTCCCTCTGAAAAGCTTGCTTAGTGTGAGTAATAACCCTTAGCAGAAAAAGGACATCCGTTCAGGCCTTCCACGAAATGACAGTAATGTCAACTTAACGGAGAGAACTTCTGGTAGGAGACTAGTATGCTTTCCTGAATAAATTAATGTTATGCAGTTTTAATGGAGGCCTGAAATAGATGTGAGAATTAAAGGGGAAAAGGGAACAAGTTAATCTGTAGAGCTCTACTTTTTGCAATCTAATTCCCCCTCTCAGCAGTCTGCATAAAGGTATACTGCTTTAAGGCTACGTCTACACTAGCCCTAAACTTCGAAATGTCCACGCAAATGGCCATTTCGAAGTTTACTAATGAAGTGCTGAAATGCATATTCAGCACTTCATTAGCATGCGGGCGGCTGCGGCACTTCAAAATTGACACGGCTCGCCGCCGCGCGGCTCGTCCCGACGGGGCTCCTTTTTGAAAGGACCCCGCCAACTTCGAAGGCCCCTTATTCCCACATGCTCATGGGAATAAGGGGACTTCGAAGTAGGTGGGGTCCTTTTGAAAAGGAGCCCCGTCGGGACGAGCCGCGCCAATTTCGAAGTGCCACAGCCGCCCGCATGCTAATGAAGCGCTGAATATGCATTTCAGCGCTTCATTAGTAAACTTTGAAATGGTCATTTGTGTGGCCATTTCGAAGTTTGGGGCTAGTGTAGACACGGCCTAAGTGTGTGTGTGTGTCTATAATGACAGAGTTGTTTTGCTATGACTTCCTGTTGCCTGTTGATGAATAAAAGTATAGTGTCTACCTGACTGGGGGCCTGTTCTTTCAGTCCCAGCCCAGTGTTAATTACAGCAGCCCTAGGCCAAAACTGCGCAGTCTGACTCTGTTCCCCAAGCAAGCATATGCCATGTGGGGTTGTGGGATATGCCTTTGAGGGCTAAACTTCGCAAACAGAGCCAGGACAATGTGTGGTGAAGTCCTTGTTCTGACTGGGCTGTGCGAAAGCAGAAGGAAGCAGATCTGTCACAAGCACTGTATGCACTGAGAGCTTGTCCATGCGGCATGGCAAGGCATACTCCAGGAGTGGGAGCCCTAAAGCTTTTGATGTGTTGTGCACTAGCTGGGTTGTGTAGACCCTGCTTGTGTGCACTAAAGGTTTCTTACTGTGCTGTAGGTCGGGTGGGCAATCATTGTCGATGGGAATGACTCTAGGAATTTGGTAAGTGGGCAGGAGAACACTTTCCTATGTTATTAGTGAAGAGGTTGTGGGGTCTGGGATGGTGTTTGGGTGTAGGAGGGAGCTCTGGGTAGGGGACTGGGAACTGGGAGCAGAGTATGGGTTGTAGGAGGAAGTTTGGATGGGGAGGGCCTGACCTGGGGCAGGGGAGCAGGATGGGAGCAGAGTCAGGGAAGGAGTTTGGCTGAAGGACTAGATTGTGACCTGAAGCAGGAGGAAGAATCAAAGCAGCTGGCTGCTGGGACCAGTGTGTGTGTATTCGCCCAGTATGCCCCTTGGAGGAAAGGGAGCAGTGGGTCTCCATGTGCTGCACATGCTTGCAGGCACTGTCCTAGCAGTTCCTATTGGCTGGTTTCTGGCCAATGGGAGGCTGCAAGGATGGTGTTGGGGGTAGCAGTGGGGGCAGGGGGCAGAGACCCCCCCTATCCCTAAAGAGCATGTCTCATACAGAGGCAAGTGCTGGTCTTGGCAGCCAGCTGCTTTTCGGGGACCCTGCCTGACGGTCCCACTGGGCTGGGGAAGGCTGTATCCCAAAGTCTGGCAGGCCCTGTCCAGCCCACAGGCAGTGTTTTGCCTGCCTCTGCTCCATTATACATGATACACACTAGAGAACACAGCGTGCACAAGGGAACTTTCAGTGCAGGGTTCCCAGCCTGAACTGCGCCCCACCCCACCCCACCCTATCCCCAGCATGCTATGAAAACTCCATGGCCTGCCTGTGCCACAGCAACTGTTCTTCTGCATATAACAGCTGGGGCCAGCAGTAGGTGGGCTGGGGGTGGGAGCAAGCAGGGCACTTGCCTGGGGCCCCATGCCACAAGGAACCCCGCAAAGCTAAGTTGCTTTGGCTTCAGGTTTGACTCTGGATGGTGAGGCTTGGGGTGGTAAGACTTCAGCTTTCTGCCCTGAGCCTCAGGGAGTCACGTGCTGGCCCTGTTAGCTCAGAGACCCACCTCCCCCAACAACATCCCACGAGGGCCTTGGACCGCTACTTTAGTGCACGCCAACAGTGTCAACATGGACGGCTTAATGTGCAACCCATTAGTGTGCTTTAGAGGTCTCCTCTCCTCCCATGGTGTTAATTATGCCACCAGAGGGATAAGCCCTTAGTGACCACTGGTGAACACAAGCATTGCTAGAGTCTGCCTACTTCCTGCCCCCTGCCTGAAAATCTTCCTGCTACACTGCAGGCTGTAGTGGGAAGCAATGTAGGCTTTGGCTACACTGGCTCTGTGGCCACTCTGGCAGGGGGTGAGGCACACTGGCGTGCTAGCCTAATGTTTATTTCAAATTTACTTGTCCATTAGTTAGCAAATGACATGCGAACTGCTTCAGTTCCTGCTGGGGAGTCCAGATACTTTGGATCAATAACTTTTGAAATGTACATGTACCCTTCGGGCTTCCCTGCATACAAACTGCAATGGACATAGGCCATGTCTGAACTACCATGTACACTGGCAAAACTTATGTTGCTCGTGGGTAGCATGTATAGTGCTGACATAGCGTGCGCAGTGCTACTGTCACTCCATGGAGGTGGTTTAATTATGTAGACAAAAGAGCGTTTTCCCATCAGCCTAAAGCAGCTACATGGGTGATCTTATAACAGCACGACTGCATCCGTCTGTAGTGTTAACACAGCCTTAGACAAAAATCCTCTATCTGCTTTTCTCTTTCAGGAATTCTTGAGACTCTCCATGGTGACCTCTGTGGAGTTGTCCTTTTATGGTTTTTATGGGAGAGCATGGCATGACTCATGGACTGTAACTAGATAATTTAGGAAGCTATTCTGGCTGTGTAATATGGTCTCTTGTAAAGCATGAAAAATCTCTTAAGTCTTTAATAAAACAGGACCTGGTTCTGAGCTCTGCCACCATACGGGAGTCACACAACAGTTTATCCAGCCCCTGGGGGATGTCCCCTGTGCTGGAATGGTGTTTGGAGTTATTGCTATATCTAATCATCTCCATGGACTTCGTGTTTAAGAACTGCACGTTTATGTGACTTTCAGCAGTTGCCATAGAAATCCACACAGCATGAACCTGCTTGAGTAAGACCTCCAACTGGGTAACTTCAAACAGGTTAATTTCTGTTCTTTCTCTGAACACCAGGTCAGACATCCAAGTGAGGCCGGTAAGAAACGAGATACATATGTGGAAGGGTTTATTGCCCCTATCCCAACATTCTTTTCTTAAGGACCTGGAAGTAGGGTAAACAGAAGTTAGATCCTAGGGACTGTGTATTTGATGACAACACTGCAAGGAACTAAGGAAGCTAGTTTTAATTCCTAATTCCCAGAAACACTGTTTTCATAAATTGTACTTTTACATTTCTGTTTCTCAGACTGTAAAAATGAATATGGGCCACATCAATTTCCTTTCTTTTATATTACTTCTTCTCTAATAAACCTGACCTAACTCCTACTGAAGTCAGTGGCAAAACTATTCTTGACTTCACTGGTGCAAGATAAAACCTGAGGAGAGGAAAGGCCTCAGATTATCCTGAATACCTATTTTGGGAACAGAGGAATTAAAGAGAGTTAATCAGAGCAATTCCCTTTGGACCTCATCATTCAAGTTGTAATGACAAAGCACACAAATAGACCCCCAAATAGCCAGAATGAATTTCTTAATTGTATTTTCACTACTATCCTAGCTTGTGCTCTAGATCAGGAGTGAGCAAAGTGGGGGGCAGACCCCCCTTTGGGGCATTAAATGTCATAAGGGGGGCACAGCATGATCAGCTGCTGGGTCTCAGGCTCATCCATCTCATTAAAACTGTTGAAATATGTTACTGTTTTTATGTCTGTGTATTCACATTTATACACTGATTAACGAAGTTTTGCATTTTATGTAGTTATTTTCTTATACATGCCAAAAGATTTTCTTTTCCATATCATAGAATCCTAGGGCTGGAATGGACCTCAGGAGAGGAGGTCATTGAGTCTGGCCCTCTGCCCAGAGCAGGATCAACCCCATCCACATTACCCCAGCCAGGACCCTGTCAAGCTGGGACACAAAAATCTCTGGGGAGGGAGACCCCGCCACCCTTCCAGGCAATGCCAGTGCTTCACATCCCCTCCCCGCAGTGAAACAGTTCCTCCCAGTATCCAACCCACTCCTCGTGCCCTGCAACCCTGAGACCACTGCTCCCTAATCTGCCACCCGTCACCACAGAGAACAGTCTCTCCCACTCACTCCCCCCTTCAGGAAGCCAAAGGCCACCATAAATGGCCCCTCATTCTTCTCTTCCACAAACCCAAACAAGCCCAAATTCCTCAGCACTCCCCTGCCCCGCCATGTGCTCCAAACCCCCCATCACCTTTGTTGCCCTCTGCTGGACCCCCTCCAATGAATCCACATCCCCTCATACTGGGGTGGGGGTTAGAACTGGAGACAATGCCCCAGATGTGGCCCCACCAGCGCTGAACAGAGGGGAACAATAACCTCTTCAGATCTGCCGGAAATGCTCCTGCCAATGCACCCCAACATGTCACCAGCTCCACTGGCCACAAGGGCATACCACTGATGCACGTACAGTACCCCCCATCCCCTGCAATCCCCAACCCCGTCCTCTGCCACACCACCACTAAGCCAGTTGGTCTCCAGCCTGCGACAATGCCTGTGATTCTTCCAAGTGAAGGACTAATAACCGAAATTCCTGTCAGTTTGGCATCTACTAGATGCGGGGAGGGAGAGGCAAGGGGGCTACTAAATGTAGAGATAAAAAGTGGGGCCCGTTGTAGAAAGTTTGCTCGCCCCTGCTCTGGATGGGTCTATCCAGATAGTCTTTTTAGGTCTCACAATCCTGGAAGCTGTCCCCTTTCCTCTGAGCAAGGTTAGTAGCTTCTAGTAATGCTGAAAAGACAAATGTAGCTGTAACCAGAGATTTCGTAATAGAATAATACTTTGGCTACTTTAGTTTTGTCCTATATTAGGCTTGTAATTAGAGCACAGCTACTCACAGGACATTAGACACAGCATATTTAAATTGACATACCCTGTGTTTATTAACCTAATTTGTCTTTATGCATTGAGCTTTTTCAACCATGATGTTCTTCTTTATTTATACTTGTGTATGTGTGTGTATGTGTGCATGTGTTTGGGAGGTTGGGGTATTAAACCAAATATTGCTTTCAGTTACTGTAGTGTAAATGTAGGTTAAAATCTTTATGACTGAACAGAATTTGGTGCAATATTAATACAAAAGAAAATGTTTCATATGAAAAGGATTGTATATGGCAAATAGACAGAACAATGAAGCAATACAACAATGTGCAAATACTTGTAGAAAATAAACAAAGAAGTCCAGTTTCTCAGAATAGTTTCGTCCATTTCTGTGTGGATTTCTTTTAAATAGTGAGAATCTTGATGCTTGTGAAAAGTACCAGTTCTGGTGAGCAAAGAGAGCTAAGATGGCTGTTTCCTGCAGTGTTCCCTCTCATTTTTCCCATCCATGTGTGAAATAAATTTTGTTAGATGCACTGAGGCATTTTGTGATGTGCACCTTCAGTAGATGCACATGCTGCCTGACTCTGGGCACTCTGCTAATCAGTGGGAGGCATTTGAATCTCTCTTAGGTGACTTCCCAAGTGCTCAGCTTACAGGAAACACTGGTTTCCTGGCCCAAGTGAAATGTAATTGGTTTATCTCCATCCAGTTCCCAGTAGACAGTTGTCGATATCACAGTTATGAGCATGGGTGTGGCTTCTCACTGGTACATTTGTTGACAGCATCAGACAAGAAATCTGTGATCAAATGAGCATGGAGGACAGTATTAATAGTAGGTCCCTCCATGTCAGGTGGAGGCTGCCTGCTCAGTGGATAAAAAAAGAAGCATCCTGCTCTGCAGCTGTCAGCCTGGCATCTTCCACCAGCATAGCTGAGTCATGGTAGCACTCAAGAGGTGCACTGCCCCCACCAAAATTTTAACTGCTAAATGGTGTGTCTCCTTATACCCTCTCTCTGCCACTCGGGGTGGTCCTCTTGCACCCCTTCCCCATCTTCCGCCAAGCACCAGTTCCATCAGTTCCCCAGCACTGTATTCTGTTTTAAACTGTATGTTCCTACAGTTCCCACTTGCAGAGGAAGCCCGGATCTTGCATCACTCTGAAGAGGTGGAAGTTTGCACGGAGAACTAAAGCAGCTGTGGGGTAAAGTTTTGTTTGCTTCGCTGTTGCAGCTGTGCTCATCCTGGGATGTGGGAAAGACAAAATAGGTAAGTTCATCTTCCACTTCAAATTTCTTACTGGTTAAACCTCTTCTTGTCCCTACCTGGCATCTGTCTGAGATTCAGAGGTCCAGCAAAAAGTATGCCTAAGCAGTGGGGGTCTTTATCTGGAGCATTCTGCACTCACTTTGCCAGCTTCTCAGCAAATTTCTCTGCTTTTGCCCTTGTCTAGCAGTACATGTGGATGGAATGCATCTAGCCTCCCAAGATTGCAAGGGTAACTGGTGCAACAAAACACTTCCAATACAGCCCACATCTGCCATAAGTAAAAATGGTCTTGGCTATCAGTTCTTTCCATGTCTAATTATTAAGTTATAATGCACCAAATGTGGTTTAACAAAAAAGCTTAAACACATACTCTGGCACAAAATTTACTGATACTTAGAGATGCTAATTACTATGTGAAGATACTCAGAATGTCATAGATACACTAGACAATGTCATGGCACACACTGTGGAACCCAAACAGGCATGAGGCAAAGAACTGTCTCAGATTCAGAGGATCCGAGCTGTGGCCCTATCCTTGGAGGAGCCTGTAGAAGGAACACATTCAGTGTGTGAGACCCCCAGCAGATAAGCTGTATGGCTTCACCACCTCCTTAGATGGGACCCTTATGTCTGGAGACTTCCTGCTTCAGAACACGAGCTCGGTTCAATCAGTCCATCTGAGATAGACGCGCGGGAGACTTGTAGGCCCTTCAAAGACTAATGATCTCACTAAGCATTTGCAGTGATGCTTAGTGCTGTCAAAATAGTAGGATTTATGATTAACAGGATTTATTACTGGGGTTTATAAATAATTTGCCATCAGCAGCCAACTCTTATCCCCCTATCTCATTTTCCTAGTCCTTTCATCTCAAATTGATGGACCAAAGAATATGAAATCCAGACCCTGCAATGTTATAGTCTTAATTTAACAGTAGAGCTCGTTGAATAGTACTCAGTGAATGTTATACTGAATTTTGGTCAACATTAGGTTGTGTGTGTGCTTTGAAAATCAATAAAGATTTTACCAAATGTATTCGGAATTTGAAAATGTTTGCTGAATAGTGAAAAAATAACAATAGGAATCTTCATGAGTTTACTGCAAAATGTCTGAGCTGGTTTTTATTGTGTCATTTTAATTTTTTCACCAAGCCATGTAAGTTTGCTTCTGATCACTGAATAGATGACCTATGCCCTCTAAACTGGAAGCATGCCTGAAAGAGACTCAGTCTCATAAGCAAACTAGGGAAATGCAATCTAGATGAAATTGCAAGAAGGTGGATCCATTAAGGGTCGAAAGAACATACTCAGAAACGTGATCAATGGTTCACTGACAAACTGGGAGGCTTTTCCTAGTGATGTGACAGACTTCCGTCCTGGGTCTGGTGCTGTTTGATATTTTCAGGAATGACTTGGTTAACAGGGTGTAGATATGCTTAGAAACCCAGGCTGGATGATGCCAGCTGGGAGGTTTGCTAGCAGTTTGGAGGACAGGCCCAGAATTCAAGACTTCCTTGATAAACTGGAAAATGGGTCTGAAATCAACAAGAGAAATTGTAATAAAGACAAGTATAAAGAACTACACTAAACAATCAAAAATCAAAGGCACCAGCACAAAATGGGGAATTAAGTGGGTGGGTGGCAGTACTGCTGAAAAGGCTCTGGAGGGCACAGGGGATCACAAATTGAATGAGTCAACAATGTAATGCAGTTACATAAAGGGCTACCATAATTCTGGGGTTATAAATAAGGGTGTTATATGTAAAGCATGGGAAGTAATTGTCGCACTCTATTCTGCACTGAGGCCTCAGTACTGTGTCAGGATCTGGGTGCCACAGTTGACACAGGAGATGGACAAATTGGAGAGAGTGTAGAGGAAAGCTGGTCATGTTTGACCTTAAGAAAAGAAGATGGGAGCAAGAGAGAGGACTAGATAACAGGATTTAAATGGCTCAAGAGCTGTTAAAAAGAGGAGAGTAATGAATTGTTCTCCATGTCCATTGAAGGAAGGATAAAAAGTAATCAGCTTAATTTGCAGCAGAGGAGATTTAAGATAGGCATTAATAAATTTTTTCTAATGCTAATGTTAGCTGAGCAGTGAAATAGGCCAGCAAAGGAGGTTGTGGACTCCCTAGCATTGGAGATTTTAAAGAACAGGTTAAAGAGACTCACCTGACAGGGATGACCCAAGGCTTATTTGGGTCTGTCTGCACACAGGACTGTGGAAAAGATGAACTCTTGTGGGTCCTTCCAGTCCTGCGTTTCTGTGTTTCTGTGACTGTGGGCTTGTCTACACTTAACCACAGTGATTGAACCCCGGGGGTTGATGTGGTGGGTCTAGTGAAGATCCACTAAATCAATCACTGATAATTCTTTCATTGATTCTGGTACTCCACTGGAATGAGAAGCAGAAGAGAAGTCAAGGGAGAGTTTCTGCCATCTGTCCAGAGCAGTTTAGACATTGCAACAAGTCAATCTAGGGAACATAAACATTATTCATGTAGCCCAGTGGTTCCCAAACTTTTTGGCTTCGTGCCCCCCCTTCTGATTTTTGAGAATCCCTCATCCCCCCCACCTCTTCTTTGACAACATCCAACCCCTTTTCAACAAAAAATTCAATTCATAATTTAAAATACACACAAAAACTTGATATAAAAATGTTATTTAAAATGATAAATAAGCACAAATAGTTTTTCTTGGCCCCTTGTGGATGCCTGGTGCAGCCCCAGCTGGCCAGTTGCCCGAGCCCCGTGTCAGCCACCAGAGATGCCTGCGACAGCTGCCCACTTGCCTGATACCTGTGCTGCCAAAGCCACCTGCTTAAGACCTGCACCGCCGCCCACCCACCCACCCACTCTCCACCTGAGCCTCACGCTGCCAGGACCAACTGCCTGCCCACCAGCCATGGGCCAGTCACCCAAACCACCCACCCAAACCCCACACTGCCTAGGCCCGCTGCCTGACCACTAGTCCAAGCTGCCCAAGCCCCATGTTGCTGGGGCCAGTCACCCGAGCCCCAGGGCCAGCCCTCTGCCCACCAGCCTGAGCCGCCTGAGCCCTGCCATGCTGGGGCCAGCCATCCAAGTCCCGTGAGTCCTGGCCAGCTGCTCGAGCCCTGCAACCTGCCTGCCCGAGCCCCTCCCCTCCCACAAAGCCAGGCACCACCAGCCCCGCCACTCTTACCCCATCCCTATCCCCCTCACCCAAGCCAGGCAACCCCAGACCCCATCTAAGCCCATCCTCCTCCTCCCCGCCCCCAACCCGCATTCACTCACCTTTGCACGTGGGTCTTCGCCAGCTGCCTGCTTTTCACAGAGGCTGTGCATGGTCACCCACATAAAATGGCAGGGGCTGAGAGCCAGAAGCAAAGGCTGGCTCTTTCTTTGGGTGGAGAGAATGATGGGGTGGCTGTTTTGCCCCACGTCCCCCCTGGAATTTCTTCACAGCCCCAGGGGGCACGCCCCCAGTTTGGGAAACCATGACATAGCTGGAGTTGCATAAATTAGGTCAACTTAGCCGTCTAGCTTAAACCTGCCCAGTGGCTTTGATGCTCTTTGAAAAGTGGGAAAATAGTATAGATCTCTTGATGTTGCCTCTGATTGGCCAAATGCAAAAAACAGTTGTAAGCAGAGTCTCAGTGAGCTCTCCACTGACATCTAGTGATGAGCTGTGGAAGACAACTTCAGGAACTGATCTCGTTTTCATGGGCACCCCTATGCTGCACAGGTGCTCAGCACAGTGAGATTGCATGCCCAAATGGACACTTACAGCAAGTGTGGAATCTCCAGTTTCCTTGCTTTTGGGGTAGGAGTAATTAAGGGGTGTCATCCTCAGGCTGCCGAACTGTGCTTGGCAGTTCCTTATGGAGGGACTCACCCTCAAAGTCGACTGAGTTGAGAGAGAGTGGGGATAGGTGCTTGGAGTGGGGGGTGTGGGTTAGTTGACCTGTCTTCTCTCCAGTGTGTGATAACAAAACTAGTTTACACTAAAATGAGGATCTAATTTAGACTCAAATGGTGCAGAGCTGCAATCACTGTTGTAAATATTACAGGTTTAATTATTACAAGTTGCATCTCTGTCGTCTGGCACCCTGGGGACTTGGCCAGCTACAAAGGAGGGATTTTACTGGATGAGGTGGGGTCCCCACCTCTGGCCCCTCAGCTTGCTGTCCCATCCTGCTGCCACCTCTGCTTTTCCCCACTGCCCCTACCCCCACAACTCTCATCACCAACCCTAGGACCTCCTTATCTCCTGGCCAGCCATGGACCTGCTGGATGACACCGGCCCAGTCATAACTGGTCTGCAGACTGCAGCTGCCAGCTCCAGCCTGCCTTGTCTGCTAATGCAGCCTGGCTCTGCGGAGTCTAGCTCCAGCCCCAGCCAGGCTGCTGGACATGGTTCCAGCCCTGGACAGGCTGCTGGACTAGCTCTGACTGCTGGCTAGGCTGCTGCCTTCAGCTGGGGACACAAGCCTCACCAGCCCTCCCACTGCCCAGAGCCACAGGTTGTCCCCCCACAAGCCCCCCCACCTGGTGGTCTCTGGTCCAGTAACATCTGGATATTGCCAGATCAGAGAATCCCAGACTTGGGAGGTGCAGCCTGTAGACCTGCTTTGGGACAGTGTGCATGAGCAGTGAGGTTTCCCTGCAAAAAGCTGAAATCACTGAGAGCTGTGTTTTGAATACCTCCACTGTAGACTCTGCGTCAAGACACAGATAAGAATGGCACTGTTACAATTGATGGAATCCCTGAATCTAATGAAATAGATCTATTCAGTTGTTCCTTATGTTTTTAACTTATTAAGGCAAAGTGCCATCTCCCATTGCTTGTTCAGATTCAGGTTAACAGTCAAAGAACATGGCTAAAAAGTCTGGTTTGCTGGCTAGTGAGCCATCCTTCTCTCAGTACTCTGGAAAGGGTGACCACATTTCTAAATATTTCAGCTCTTTTTGGCATTTCTCTTGCGTATGCACTTGGCATGGAAGCTTTTCCGTTACAAGAACAGTTTGTATTTTATTCTGTCACAGTTCGGTAGAAGGAAGGGGTCTAATTTTTCCATCAGTGTGCAGTACACAGCTTAGTTGCTAAAACTAAGAAAGGAATTAACTTTTCACTCTGTGTAAAAAACCAACCCTTTACAGGAGCATTAGGCAAGTAAACTGGGCATCTCTTGGAGCTAACATTTTGTTATCAAATGAATCTCTTCAGTATTTTCTGCCCAAAATCATCTGAATCCTGGACACGCCTACAAGATGAGCACATTCCCCTTTTCCCACAGTGCCTCCAAAGAGCATCTCTCTACTAGCAAAAACATGATGGATTTTAATTGTAGTCAAATGCCATCTGTAAAGGAATTTGGACCCTTTGTTGATGCTGCATTTCCTGATTGAGTTTTATTTGCCAGATCACCAGTTCAGTTTCTCAATGCACTTCTGTCTTGGGAATTTTTAGTATAAATAGTGCCAGATCTATTAATTGGAATGGTTTCAGTTTTTTTTTTTCTTTTTGTTGGGGCGGGAGAGAAGAGGGATTCCTCTTATCCTCTTGAAATGGTAGACTGAATCTTCAAGCTTTATATTAACATTGGCCAATTTTTAAATTGAGTCTGGCATTATTGGAGACTTCAAATCTATCCCCAAATTGTGAAATCTGAAGGATGAATATTGTACAAGAGCTCACACTACTGGAGGTGAAATGCACAGGCTTCATGTGCTTCATACTTTATATTGGCATGATAGACTTTCTGTCTTTAAAAAAAACACCTATTTTTAATCCAGCAATCAAACTGAGGCATCTTTTAAATGAATGCATTATTGCTCTTGATGAGAACTGTACAATTATAATCATCCTGTTTTATGCTGATATATTGAGGATATGCTCATTTTTTTCATTGCAACTCCACACCAGGAACTAGCTGCTTTTGAGTAATGGTAATAATACTTTGCATTAATATAGCATCTTTCTATAAGCACAGATCACCAGGTAATTGGGCAGGAACATGGTGAATGGTGCTCCCACACTTTTGACCTCACTTGCACTGTACATGGGAGGTTACACAACATAGAGGACACAATTTTATTCAGAAAGGCACCAGGGCTTATCCTAGTGGAATACCTGCCCTTATAGAATCAGGGCTGTGCTCCTCAGTTGTCACAGAATGGGGAACAGAGTCTGAGTCTTGACTGTGAGACTTTTTCTGCAATGAAAGACAACACTGCTTTGCAAAACCATAGCAAAAATCCTGTGCGATGGTGGGGTACGTGCACTTTTGACTAATTGTGAGCAAACAAGGAGAACATCAACCCTTCAACATCACCTTTTTGAAATCATTTTTGTGTTACTCTATTAGTGTTATAGCTTATTAGTGAATATAGATTACATGGCTTCTGGTCTTCTGCATCATGGTACAGGTAGCATTTTGAAATATGTGGGTTTTTTTACCCAAATTATTAAGTTTAAGTGCAGGAACTATGGAAGGTCATAGGATAGCAGTTAATGTTGACCAATACCAACTCAGAAACCAAACTCTCACAGGGTGTCCTTCTAGGAGTCATAAACCTAGATGAAGGGAGTTATTAGGAAGGAGGGGAGATCAGAAATATATTGGCTTACTTTGTTATTTCAGCATCTGATCCTCCAGGGGTGCTGAGCATTCCTGTCATGTGCTACATGTCCTCAACTCCCAGGGATGATGATAGATATTGAGAGTGCTTAGCACTTTGCAGGCTCAAGCACAATATGATGAATCCCTTTCTAACTTGTATCCTTTTCCAACTTAACTGTTTCAGGTTTCCACCAAAAATCCAATGAAATCAGTGGGAGCCCTGCTATTGATTCTGTGGATTTTGCAATGACTCTTTAGACATGCTGAATGTCTGACTGGATACAACAGTTTGTACCTCCACTAGCTATCTTTTTGTACCCTGCCTTTGCTTGATGTAGACTGTGCAATTTAATCTGCTCTCTAGATACTCCTTATAGGTCAGGTCAGTTCTGTGTTGGCTCTGTTTTACTGAATGTGACCAGCCCCTATTTTGAAGGTTGGACTGTTAAGAAATAGCTCCATCACAGTTGATATCTTCAATTAGAAATAAACCATGATTGACAATCTTAACAACTGGAGCTAATTTGAATTTGTTTCTTTAAATGCAGTCTAGATTGGTAGCCACAAAATAACCTGAAACATCCATGTAGGAAGCAGGGCTGAAAGCAACTTAAATTTCTTACAGGTACTGTAGTATTGAAGCTCCCTTTGTGTGTGTGTGTGGGGGGGGCACTTTGGGATGGATACAACACTACTTCTAAGAAATTTAAATGTGGGGGCTCAGGGCAGGAGATTGGAGGGTTTCAGGGAAGGGGGAGATGATTTGAGGGGTGCAGGAGTAAGGGCAAGGAGTTGTAAGGTGTGGGGGTCTCAAGGCAGGAGCTGGTGAATGTAGGACTTATGGCAGAAGGCTGGGTGTGTGGGGTCTCTGGGCAGGGAGCTGGGGCTCAGGGCAGTGGTTGGGGGTGTCACCAGCATGCTGACCACTCACCTGTCTCTCCCCATGCTCTTGCTCTGTGCACAGGCTTGGGAGCCTGGGATAAGTTGTACTGTGGGGAAGCACAAGAATTTTTTGTCCCTTTTGTGCTGGGTTAGGTCTCTATGCACAAGCTGCACCATGCCTCAGGGTTTAGCTGGCCCTGCCCCCTAATGAAGATATACATGGCCTGTAGGCTGAGAGGTTGCTCTGAGGCCCAGAACCCCTGCGCTGAGCCACAGGTGGGATTCACAGAATCACAGCTTCATAGGGCTGGAAGGGACCTCAGGAGGTCATCTAGTCCAGCCCCCTGCTTCAAGCAGGATCAACCCCCACTAAGTCATACCAGCCAGGACCTTGTCCAGCTGTGACTTAAAAACCTCGAGGGATGGAGAATCCACAACCTCTCTAGGCAATGCACTCCACTGCTTCACCACCTGCCTGGTGAAGTAGTTTTTCCTAATATCCAACCTACACATCTCCCTCTTCAACTTCAGACCATTACTCCTTGTTCTGCCATCTGACACCACTGCAAACAGTTTCTCACTCTCCTCTTTAGAGCTCCTCTTCAATAAGTTGAAGGCTGCTATTAAATCACCCCTCAGTCTTCTCTTCTATAAACTAAACAAGCCCAAATCCCTCAGCCTATCCTCATAGGTCTTGTGCTCCAGCCCCTTAATCATTTTTGTTGCCCTCTGCTGAACCTGCTCCAGCAAATCCACATCTTTTTTATACTGGGGGGCCCAAAACTGTACACAATATTCCAGATGTGGCCTCACCAGTGCCAAATAGAGGGGAATAACTACTTCTCTAAATCTGCTTGAAATGCTCCTCCTAATGCACCCTAGTATGCCATTAGCCTTCTTGGCTACAAGGGCACACTGTTTACTCATATCCAGCCTTTCATCCACCATAACCCCTAGGTCCCTTTCCATTGTACTGCTGCTGAGCCAGTCAGTCCCCAGCCTGTAACAATGCTTGGGATTCTTCCATCCCCGGTGCAGGACTCTACACTTCTCCTTGTTGAACCGCATCAGATTTCTTTTGGCCAGTCCTCCAAATTATCCAGGTCACTCTGGATTCTCTCTCTACCCTCTAACGTATCTACCTCTCCCCCTAGTTTTGTGTCATCTGCAAACTTGCTGAGGGTGTAATTGAGTCCCTCATCCAGGTCACTAATAAACGTGTTGAATAACACTGGCCCCAGAACTGAGCCTTGCAGCACTCCGCTTGAAACCGACCAGCATCCAGGTAGTGAGCCATTGACCACAAGACCACGGGGGGAAGGCCCTGTGCCCTGCTGCCTGGTACACGCACAACTCTGCTTCCCAGCTGTCTTGAGGCCCTCTCTGATCACTGGGGGCGGGGGGGGGGGGCTCTCTATCTGGGATGAGTACTCCCAATAGCTGGGGAGAAGCATGATTCCTTCTGCCCCCATCCCAGGAGGTGTTGTAGAGGGATGTTTTCCCCAGGATTGTGGTCCATCTCCTGGGCTCAGCCGTGTGCAGTCCTGCCCACCACGGGAAGAAATCCTCCCATGGAATCAATGCTCTCCCCTGTGCATGCTGCCCCTGGCAGAGATTACTCAGGGCCAGAGGGGACTGAATGAACTAACCCTCAGCTAAGAGGAGCAGGTCTCAGGCACAGTGCTGAGAGAGTTCATTGAGAGGTTCCTCAGCCCAGCCCAGCTCAGCCTGTGCGTTGGGAGCAGTCTCAGGGCATCACTCTTTGTTAGAGCCCCAGTGAGGAGTCCAGGTGCAGTTCAGCTCTGCAGTTTTGCATTTCTACACAGTGCTTGTTAGTCTGACTGCACCTGTCCCCTGCTGGTCATGGCTGCAGTGCCTTACTCCATCTGGCCAGGCTGGAGCCTCAGTTTCCCTCCCAGCTCAGAGGGGAAGTCCTGTCCCTCACTCCCCAGGCAGCCAGCTGCCACCAGGACTGACATGCGGACATCTGGGTTGGTTCCTTGGGCCTTGTCTGGTGCCCCAATATCTCTGGGCTGCATCAACTTGCTCTTTGGAATGGACCTGCCAGGCTGCCCTTTCTTCCACCCTCTCCCCACCCAGGCTGGCAGCTCCTGTCTCTCCAGCATGGCTCAGGGTCAGTCTGCTCCCCTCTCTCTGGCATGGCTCAGGAGTCAGGGTGCCCTCCCCAGGCTTCAGTGAAGCATGTACACCAGCTGACACCAGCAGGGAGTGGTTTAGGCTCCTGTGGGGGACGGGATCCAGAGCTGAAGGAATGGGCAGCCTGTGCCCAGCGCTACCATGGCAACCTTTCCCCTGGATGGTGGCCGGCAACATCCAGAGACCCACCCCCAGCCAGCCACTCTCTTACCAGTGCACCGCCTCACTTTCACCTTCGGTAGGAAGCATGAGTGCTCGTGGACACACGACATTCTGTAGGAAGCTGTTAAAATTCATAGATAAATACATTTCTCTCTTAATTTGAATGTGAATGGGAAGCTTGTTTTCTATGCATCTGTTCCATAAAGTGAGTGTGGGTGGGGAGCTGAAAGCACAGCACAATGAGAATTTTTAACTATAAAACGGGAGGCAACTTCTTCCATTGTGCAACATTTAGCCCATGTCTACTTTGTCACTTATCTTGGTATAACTTGGGTTGCAAAGGGGTGTGAAATCTTCCCCACCCCCTCCAAGTGACGTAAGTGACAGTGACATAAGCATTGGCGCTATGTCAGTGGGAGATCATCTCCTGCCAACGTGTTCACCCTCACTAGTTGGGGGTGGTTTAATTATGCTGATGGGAGAACACTCTCCTCTTGGCACAGAGCAGCTACCTGAGCAATCTTACAGAGACTCAGCTACATTAGTATAGATGTGCCACTATAGCTGTGTCTACACGTGCACGCTACGTTGAAGTAGCGGCACTAACTTCGAAATAGCGCCCGTCACGGCTACATGCATCGGGCGCTATTTCGAAGTTAACTTCGACATTAGGCGGTGAGACGTCGAAGTCGCTAACCCCATGAGGGGATAGGAATAGCGCCCTACTTCGACATTCAACGTCGAAGTAGGGACCGTGTAGTTGTTGCGCGTCCCGCAACTTCGAAATAGCGGGGTCCGCCATGGCAGCCATCAGCTGAGGGGTTGAGAGACGCTCTCTCCACAGCCCCTGCGGGGCTCTATGGTCACCGTGGGCAGCAGCCCTTAGCCCAGGGCTTCTGGCTGCTGCTGCCGCAGCTGGGGATCCATGCTGCAGGCACAGGGTCTGCAACCAGTTGTCGGCTCTGTGTATCTTGTGTTGTTTAGTGCAACTGTGTCTGGGAGGGGCCCTTTAAGGGAGCGGCTTGCTGTTGAGTCTGCCCTGTGACCCTGTCTGCAGCTGTGCCTGGCACCCTTATTTCGATGTGTGCTACTTTGGCGTGTAGACGTTCCCTCGCAGCGCCTATTTCGATGTGGTGCTGTGCAACGTCGAAGTTGAACATCGACGTTGCGAGCCCTGGAGGACGTGTAGACGTTACTCATCGAAATAGCCTATTTCGATGTTGCTACATCGAAATAAGCTATTTCGATGTAGGCTTCACGTGTAGACGTAGCCTATGAGTATAGACACAGACATCGAAATAAGCTATTTCGATGTAGGCTTCACGTGTAGACGTAGCCTATGAGTATAGACACAGCCTAAGAGTAAAACCTATGTATCATGTGTGAATAAACAGCATTCTGAATGTGTAGTGGGCCACTGTGCTGAGTAGTCTGATTTCCTACCTTCTGGCAGGGCCTGCAACCTGATACTTAAGAACCCTGCAAGGCTAGTCCATTTTTTTTTGTTAAGGTCTAAATTTCTTGGTCAAGGTCTAGTCAGGACTAGTCTAGCCTCTAGACTCCAGAGAAAATATTATTACTGTTGTTGTTAATAATAAATAAAAAGATTTTGGGGTACATTCAAAAGCATCCAGTAATCAGAATTTGGACCCCAGGCTGCCTATTGACTACCTTTGCTTCAGATGAAGCAGTAAGAACCACCCATGCTTGTTGTTCGAGGGAGAGGACAAACGCACATCTCTCCCTGGAGATTTTCTTTCTGTGCCTGTTGCAATAGACTGGAAAGCATTAGTGAGTACCTGTGACTTCCTTACTGTGCTTAATCAAGACTTAATTGGATAACCGGTATAAAGAGCTCAGCTCCAGAGACTTCAATACCTTGTATCAGTAGAGGATCTGGTTTCATTGTTGTGAAGAAGAGCGATATCACTCCCTTACATACTTTTAAATACTATTCTGAAAACAAAATTTAAAACATCTCAATATCTAGAACAGTGCATAAGGGGCTTCATCTTTCTCCCATGCTTGAGCAGGCTCAAGTGTGTTTTATTGATTAAATTACTTTATTTGTTATTAACTACATAAACCCTCATCCTGCCAGGTGCTGAGCAGCCTCTGCTCCTGCTGAATTCAATGCACAACACCTTTCATATGAGACCATAATACTAATTCTGCTTTAAGACAGTGCCAAAATCTCCATTAACTTCAGAGTGAGCAGATGTTGTCTCTGACTCACTGAGATAGTCCTGCAGACACTTAGCCATGTGAATAACTTTAGTCACGTGAGTAATACCAGTGAATTTAATGGCAATATTATGTGGTTAAAATTACCCATGGGTGAGCACAGCAAAAATGGACCCTAATTGTCTAAAGTCAGTTATTTGCACTGGGTCTCCCAGTTTTGAGCGGGAGTTAGGTTTTGCTGTACTTTCTCATGGAAAAGCTTCTACAGTGTGCCCTTCACAGAAGTGAAGGATTAAAGTAATTTCATCTGACATCTTCTCCCTGAAGGAATGAATAATAATGTAAATGCGATATAACAGCTCAATTTAATAAACCCTGTAGGCGGTAGGCAGAAATACTGAAAATCTATAGGCAGGAACAGTCTGTTTTTAATTTAAATTATTAGTATAATTGCAAAAATTCAAGCTACAGTAATTTGAGACTTTCACAAACATATAATTATGAAGATTTAGTAACACCAGTTTTCTAATGTGTTTTTCAGTGTTTCAGTAGTGAAAAGATCCAACATGTAGGCCATGTAAAATCTTTGAGACCCAAGAGTAAACTAGGGAAAACCACTTGCCATGCCTCATGTTTCCGAAGTGAAAACTAAGTGGGAGATAGCTGGCGTATCCCTTTCAGGTTTTTGCAGAAATAGTCGGTCACCTTTAAATGAGGTTTTGGCATTTGGAGCACTACAACCAAGCCTGTATGTGTGCTTTATAGTCACATTTCCAAAATAGCAATACACAATCCTGTTTGCTGTATGAAGTATGACTCGATATGCAGAATTCCCTACCACATTTGCTCCAGTCAAGCTCTATCTGGCAGATCATCTTTATTATCTCTTTTAGTTTACTTGGAAACATGACTGTAAATGGTCAGCTACAGCTGCAATCTCTAAAGGGGAGGTAGGGGCGCAAAAGACCATCTCCTTTTTCTGCCCCAAAAAGGTGAGTGGAGACTTGGTGATGGCCCCATTTCCACTCATTGCAGCTGCATGTTTGGGAGTGTGTATGTAATCACTGCATATCTCTTACATGCACCAGTGAAATCACAAAGTGATTGTAACTTACAGATACAGTCTAGCTCTCTAATGTAGTCACAGTGGGCCACACCTATGGCTCACACTGGGGACCAGTTACTCACATGAGCTGTCCCACTGAAGTCAATAAGCCACTAGAAGAGACTCCTGTTTGGAGTTTCCTATGAATTTACTGTAATTGGGATTCACAGATTCTTCAGCTCCAAGGCCAGAAGGGACTCCTGTGACCATGCAGTCTGAGTTTCTGTGTAACACAGGTCATAGAACTCCACCAAATTCGTAGCACAAATCTTTTAGGAAAAAAACACTCATTCTTGACTGCAAAATTGCCAGTAATAGAGAACACACCACAATCCTTGACACTTGTTCCAATGGTTCAGTATTCTCACTGCTAGAAATAAGTCTTATTTCCAGGCTGAATTGGTCTAGCTTCAGCTTTCAAGATAAGTATATAAGTGTGTCAATTGGCTGCATTGCTTAAATCATTTTCACATTTCTTTTGGAATGATGAATGCTCTAAGTTTTTAACTACACAGCTCATTTGTGTCACTTTATCATGCAGCATACAGTGAGCAAGTTTCATGTTTAATCGAGCCTATTGCATGAAACTAAAATGTCATTGTAAACTTATTATTATTAGACATAACATTTAGTTTCTGAATAGCCCTCTCAGCAACATTTTTAAAATTATCTATGTGAGAGAACGTTTTTGATCACCAATATTTAGTTTATGTCCCCAGAAGTTAGATGTAGGGTCTCTTGCGTACTGGATCTTGAGCAATGTAAAGAGTAAGACATCCTTCTGCTCTCTTCCAGTGGTACCTTCAAAATACAGAGAGAGATCATATAACATAAATATTAGCAGAGTTGTAATACAGGGTGTAAGAACGGGGCCTACTCCTGATCACACTTATCCTGTCCCACCAACTCCAATGGAGTTACTCTTCCCAGGCACTGATACAAGAGAGGTGAGAAACAAGTGCAGGAAGCAAAACACAAACTGAACCAGATGAAATATTCAAGTAGGTAAATTCCTATTTTATTATAGGTGGGCTCAAATCAAAGGACTACATTCTGTTTTGTTACATGGGGGTAGCAGCAGGATATCTCCACGGACCACTGCATCTGCATTTGCAAGATCTGAACCAGGATTTCCTATATCTAAAAGTTCAGGAATGTTTGCATCTGATATTGTGGCTTAGAGTAATTTCTCTGTTATTTAATGTCTATTATTAATATGATCTGCTTGGGTGGACCTTTTCAACGAGGCTTACCTCAACTGGCTTCAGTTGGATTCTGAATGAACCCAGTCTCATTGATCAGATTGTAAGCTTAAGGACTAATTTAACACAAGTGGGTTCAAAAACCCCAGGAGGCTATGGTGGGAGGAGGAGGAGGTGGATGAAAAATCATGTGGTAAAAATCACGTTTACAGAGAATGGTTTGGACACAGCGCTGTATTGTTAGAACAAAATTAAAAGCTGTCACTTTAGATTTTGCTCTAATTTGACAGAATGATGCCAACAAAAGTCATGAAAATCTGCATAATGTAGGGTCAAGGAAGAGTGATTTCAAAGCTAGAATAAGCCCACGTTTGTAAAGAGATATAGAGGATCTAATAACACTTTTATATCTCAAATTTCTGTAAGTCTAAAAAATTATAGTTACCGTTAAAAAACCCCTAAATCTGCATGACACTAAAATAGTTTTTAGGTTGCAATATAAAGACAACAGAACAAGATCATAGAGTACTGGGAAAATATTTAATCAAATACATGGTATATGTCAAAGACTAGCAATATTCTATGTTGTTATAAAACAATGTAGAGGTGGAAGGGGATCCTCTGGCAGAGTATTTAGTTAAATACATAGATATAACATCTTATAGGGTTTGTCTCCACTAGCACCCTCCTTCGAATGAAGGATGGTAATTAGGGTGTTGGGAGTTTACTAATGAAGTGCTGAGGTGCATACGCAGCACTTCATTAAGCAAATTCCGCCCCCAGCGGCAACTTCAAAGTTTTACAAAAGCAACGAGGGGTCCTGTGGCAACTTACAGACTAACAGAAATGTATGAGCATAAGCTTTCGTGGGCAAAGACCCACTTCGTCAGGTGCCACAGGACCCCTCGTTGCTTTTGCAGATCCAGACTAACATGGCTACCCCTCTGATACTATTCAAAGTTTTAAACTTCAAAGCGCCGGCTCGTGTATAGCTGCGGCTCACCTGCCAGTACTTTGAAGTGCTGGGGCAACTTCAAAGTCCCTTTACTCTGCAAAATTTGAGTAAAAGGGACTTCGAAGTGCTGGCTCGTGTCTAGCTGTGGCTCACCCACTGGTACTTCGAAGTGCCGGACCAACTTCAAAAAACCAGCGGGTGAGCCGCAGCTAGACACGAGCCAGCACTTTGAAGTACCAGTGGGTGAGACGCAGCTAGACACGAGCCGGCACTTTGAAGTACCAGTGGGTGAGACGCAGCTAGACACGAGCCGGCACTTTGAAGTACCAGCGGGTGAGCCACAGCTAGACACAAGCCAGCACTACAAAGTACCAGCGGGTGAACCACAGCTGGACACGAGCTGGCACTTCGAAGTTTAAAACTTCGAAGTTGCTGCAGGGGGGAATTTGCTTAATGAAGTGCTGTATATGCAGCGCAGCACTTCATTTGGAAACTCCCAACACCCCACTTACCATCCTTCCTTCGAAGGAGGGTGGTAGTGTACACACAGCCGTAGTATTTTGGGTGGAAGTATCCAGCATGTTAATAAAGTTATAGATTTTTGACTTGTCACATAACACTGAACATGATTTGTGTACGTGTGTTTACATATTCTGCTGTTATACATCATATTGACTCTATATTAAACCCTATTTAACGATTATTAAAACCATTACTAAGCTTACTAGCTAAATGGCCTGACTTTACAGTTCTGTGCACAGTTAGGTGGCTTCATGTCTTCAGACAAGGTTTTTAGTGTTACGGAATGTTAGTGTAGTATATCCAATAGCAGAAATATTTTCTTGGGCTGGTGTTCCTCCACAGGAAGAAAAAAAGCCATCACTATAATTTTCTGATACCCATTGGCTTGGCTTGCATGCATTATTGTTTATTTTTTGAGGATGGTACTTTCTTTGCCAGGGTACTTGTGTCACTTTTCACAAGAATGGGCTGGAAGTGACATTTTTGCAACTAAAACTCTTTTCCATTCTCCACTGGAACCTCACCAACTCTCCTTTGTAGCCATGATCCCATTTCCGCCCCAAATAGTGCACACGGGAGAGAGCTATGTTCCTGAACTGGCATCTAGATAGGAGGTGTTAATACACACCAGTTAGATTGGGTGCCACACTCAGAAAGTCACCTTCACAGTGATATGGGCTCTGACTCCCCACCATTTTACTTGTTCACAGGCCAGGTTCTTTTGTATCCCAGTTCTCTTTTTTCCCCCCAATGTTTTTTCTTTCCCTGATTCAGTGCTCAAGAGGGGATCTAGGCTGATCTGTCAGTACCACCACATTTCCTCCCAAGCACAAGTTCGAGTAATCTTGCCTGAGCAGACACTGTGTTCACCGGGGCCATACACAGATGTGCCAGTTAACACATCCCCTGGTATGTTGTGAATGAGTCTATGTGGTAGACATTCTGTGTAGCTGCCCTTTCAAACAGACATGCTCATTGGTCTCGCGTATATCCCAGCATGGAACTGGGACTTCAGTTGCCAAAACCATTGTTCTGCACTCACTTAGACAGGGCAGGGATGAGCAGGCTGTCACCAGCACCTAGGCTCAGTGTTTTACCATCCATCGTGACAACAGATGTGCCTTCCTGGAAGACAAGAACAAGTTGTTAGCTTTTAATCCTTCATGTGTTGTCACTGGGAGAAAGAAAAAGGTACCACTTAATAAGAAGTAAATCATTGAAGGAAAATGTAAAATTTTCACAGAACTATAGCTTGAAAACTGCTCTGTGTTATGTGGCCTTTGTTAAAACCATAGCTGATCTTCTCTGTCTGACATTTAGTGGTAAGAAAACAACACTTCATAGTCCCTCAGGTTCCCGATAGCATATGAATTGCAGCCAACTGAATGGCCTGTTTGCTGATCATCAGTGCGCCTCCCTGAAAGTCACAGGACTACACTCCTGGAGTATTTCTCAAGCTACTTTCTTTTTAGATTTCTCAAACCCCTTGTGAGATTTGAAAAGCAGTTCACAATTCAGTGCAGCGCTGACAAGAATTATAGCTATGAGCCCATTTACACTGACATGGACTCATCACCTTCTTGTTAGGCCTTGAGACACCCTTGTCCTGCAAGCACTAATGGGTATCTTCTACCACCTGCAGTACTCACAAGTTCCCTTTGAGATGTTTTTGTTTGTTTAGAATGAGCTTTTGACGGTCAATCCCTGAGAATTTAAACAGAACAGGAACTGTTCCCTTCTCTGTTGGGCTGCAATCTTTTATTTTTGAGATCTGTTAGGTTAGTGCCTGGCCCAGTACCCCTGCTCTGAATTAAGGGTTGCTGAGCCATAAAATAGGTGCCTCTATTTCACTTTTCAGTGGACAAATTCTTACACAAACCTTAAGTATCACCTTCAGAGTCCTACCTGAGTCCTCCATGGAAAGGACAACAGTCTCTGTGCATAACTAGTGCAACTGCACTGTAGAGCCAGGGGAAGCACAGCAGAGAAAAGGGTCCTTTTTCTGTGTCTCTGGAGGGATACTGGAAGGAATCTAACCCTTCTCCAGGGTGTGGTGAAAGATACTAGTGACCCCCGACCATTCCGCAAAGGGAGAAGAGGAAGTAGGGTTATTTTACAAGCACTGATGAGTGACTGATGGTTTGCAAATGATTCTATGGCTCCTGGGCAATGGAATCTTGTTAGAGGAGTCACGTTATTTGTTTTTTTTCTTGACTGTGGCTAGGAAGCTCTTTTGCAGAATCATCTGTTCCAGACACAACTACAAACCTACACGTAGTCTGGAAGCACTATGTCACTTACCAGCTGCCATAGCCAGATATCTGCATTTTTCTTGCTTCCTTCACTTATCCCTTGTCCATAAACTACAACCTACAACATAAAAATGGGGAAAAAGGTTGTGAATTTTACCCCAGTGACTGATGTATATGTGAATCTTCCTACAACATGTAACACGTTATTTTTAGGAGAAGTGTTTGTCAAATGTGACATTATTTTACATACACTGTTGGAATGTAAATTACATTTGTTAATCCCTTGAAGATACCTACCAATAAAAGGGGAACTGATCACACCTGCCACTCCTTATGCTCCTGCATATCCTCACTTATCTGTTTCTTTTGCCTCCTCCCTCTCTCAGTTTTGCACTTTTATTCTTGATACCTCCTACGCTTGGAACAAACACCCTCTCTCTGCACCCTGGGGCAAATAGGATTTTTCTCAATGACTTCAAAGCACTGCAGGTAGATTCTTACTCTTTCAGTCTGAAATGATCTCTCTGACAGCACTTCCATGCCTTCTGTCATTGGGACTGTCTTTGGGTGTGATTCGAAGTAATCCAGAGATGCCATGCTCCTTCATACATGTTTGTAAAGTACTGTGTATGGTGCATAGCCCTCAAATGCAAACAATTTTATTTTCAAATGGGACTAGCATAGTTTGAATTGGTGACATGAAAGTCTTTTCCACTGTTGAGCCTTTGACTCAGTCAGTCCCATATCATCCTCTGTTCTACAACTGAAGTGAGAAATCTCATGATTCACAAATCAAAGTTGGCCTTGGGGCCAAGAATATTTGAAATTAAGGAGTTCCTATGGCATTTTGCTATTTACTAATTTTACTTAAAAGAACCCACGGTGTGATTATCAAGACAGATATGTCCAGGAGTAGTTGGGGCTTGACTATCATTTGTAGCTTTGAACAATTTTCCATGTCTCTTGAAGAAACTAAAAGCTCCTACCTCTGTCTCAAAATTGTCTGCAAACATGGTCAAGAATTTCTTCTGATTTATTTCTCCACAGTGATCATTTAGCCAGACTTGGAAGGAAAATGGATCCATGACTTCAGTGGCATTTAGTGGGAAAGGAGTGTCTTTCAGGAGATCATCTGCAAACAAAGCAGAAGGTTAATAATAGTGAAGTTCTCTTCCACTTGGTAGTTGATCTTTGCTAATACAGTAAACCCCCATGATGCATAATTTTGACTTGCATTAACGCAAGTTAAGCACAAGTCAAAATCCCCACTCCAGCCTCTGGAAGCCAGGTGGGGAAAGCTAGGGAGGAGCCACTCCTGGCTCTCTACCATTCTGGGAGCCAGGAAACTGATCAGCGCTGTTGCAGGAGCTGGGAAACTGACCAGTGCATCAGTGCTGGTCAGCTTCCTGGCTCCCACCAGCCAAGGGGAAATCAGAAGCCAGGCTGCTGTCTGGTTCCCAGCTTCCCTCCACTCTGGGAGCCAGGACAGTGACCAATGATGGTACGTTTCCCAGTGGGTGCAGCAGCTGATGCGCTGGTAAGTTTCCCAGCTCCTGCAAGCTGAAGGGAATGGGGAACCAGGTGTCAGCCTGGTTCCTAGCTCTCCTCATGACTTGTGTGAAATTTGAGTTACATGAGGGTGTGTAGGAGTGCAACCCTTGAGCAATTTGGGGGTCTACTGCAGTTCTAGATTTCTAAGCCAGTTGTAAACACAAATGTTGGCTAATCAGGATGGCAGTGGAAAGCAATGTGTGCCGTTATAGAATTTTAATTTTGTTTGATATTATGGGTAATATGCACATTTTTGTGCACTGATGGAACTGCACTTTCTATAATATGGCTGCTGAATTATCTTCCCCATATGCTTAATAACAAGACCAAGCAAAACCAGAGGCACATAGGCCTTATCCAAATCAGAGTTAGTAGCCTTCTTTCAATCTCTTTTTGAAAGTGGTTAGCAAAAACATATATACATGGTTTTACAACTGGGTGCAGAAATTATGTTATATAGATCTAACAGGGTGCAAAGCTTGTTATATAGTGTCTTCTAGCAGGTTACTCATTCCCTTCCCACACCAGTCCCTAAAACTAGTAAAATCATGCTGATAGGCTGATTTTCATCCCTATGACTTCAATGGAGTCACATCTTCTTTACCTGAGGATAAATAAGGCCTGTTTTTCACATATGCTGCAATGGAAAGCTCTTCATTTCCTCTCTGCTATGTGTTTTGTGGTATTAGGAAGTTCTCTTTGATCAGAGTGAAACAAATCAGTTATCCAAGTCTTAAATTTAATAAAGAATCTTTCTCACAGTATTCATGCAGTTGTAGTTGAAATTAATTTCCAGTAAATCTCCTTCATAAATAGCCTATTTTAAAACAGCTAGTGGGCTAAAATCAGCTTCAGTTTTGATAATGAGATTCAAGGTTTGCATCTTGTGTTACTGTTATTTGAAATTAACTTAAATCATTCAAAATTATTGGAGGGTTAGAAAAAATATTGCTGGACAGCAAAACTTAAAAAGCTCTTTTGATTAAGACTTATTTTGCTCAAGATTTATTTTTTAGTAAAAAACATCTTTTTGTGTCTTATGCAGTCCAGTTGCTGAAAAATTTTCTTTTTACAAAAACAAAACAAACAGGAAAAATCCAAGAAATGGGGTGACAATTACTTTCACAACTGTGGTAATTGTATAGCTACTACATTTCCTTCATTGAAACATGTACGGCTCGGGGCAGCTAAAAGACCCCCAGGTACAACCAGCACCTGAAAATCGTGAAGGTTGATAGCTCTGAAAGCTGTGACTGCCCAGGGAGACCCACCTCCCGCCCCTATGTACAGCATGCCTAGGCTTTATTTTGGGCTTGGATACTGATTTAGGCTTCCTCAGAAAGAGGACTCTAAGTAGACAAATGTGCTATGCTGAAACTTGAATGAATCATCAGTAATGGCTCGGGGCAGCTAAAGGACAGCAGAGTTTTGACAGCCACGAAAATCGTGACTGCTCAAAGAGTCCCTTTCAGGAATTTGAATCTGGATTTAGACCTCCTGTGAAAGAAGACCCTTATGTTTAAGCAGACATGGTTGCTACACTGAAACTTGAATGATGCATTGAAACAGTCAGGGGTCAGGGTGGATAAAAGACCCTTGCCTCCAGCCAGCCCTGAAAATCTTTATCGCCAAGGGAGGCATCCTCTGGGCAGCTAAAAGACCCCTGGCTATAGTCAGCCCACAAAAATCATGATCCTCACCACGGGCAAGCTGCCTGGCATCTTGTGCTGCACGTCCTTTTATTGGTTTGGGGTCAAGCCACCTGATTCAGCTAGGCACGAGAATGTTCTAGACTCTGTGGTGCCTCCGGGGGGGGAGGGAAGGGAGGCGATGTGGGGGTCAGGACAACATGTAAATGTCTGAAAAGAAGTTTCTCATTCTACCAGACAAGCACGACCCCCACCCAAAGCCTAGCTGACACGTGGTATAGGGGGCCAATGACTAGCGCCAGGCAGCGCAGAAAAATAGGCAGCTAGCAGGGGTATACACAGAAGCATAGATTCCACACCTGCACTACTATGATTTTTACTACTTAAAAGATTTTTAAGCCTCATGACCCTACAGCCACGGGCTTGCAGGTGCCGAATTGTATCGGTCTTCCTGTTGCCTAACCCCTCCACGTCTGAGAGCAGTGGAGATGGGAGATGCCAGAGTGGAGAACTGTGGGGCATTGTGGGGCACATACCAGACATCTGTGGAAGCTAATGAATTTGAATTAAAGATAAGGTGTATCCTCACTAGCCTTCATTTGGAATTTTAAATTCCAACTGAACACTATACCTGTCAGGTTACTATGATATTATGATATCGATATTTTGTTGATTTTAGTGCTCCATAAATCAAGCTAATGGAATTTACAGTCAGAACAGGCACTTGGAAAAATCGGGCTAACTGACTTAAAATCAAGTTTATCTCATAGAGTAGATGCAGCCCTAGTCTCAGTTATCCTTCAATTGCTTAACGGAAACTGACCTACTCCAAAACCTGCCATTTTCTTTTATAAACTCATTCAGTAAGCCTGATGGCTTTTGGCTGTTCAGTTTGAAAGTACCATCTCCTTTTATTTTACCTGTCTTCATAGTAAATAAATTTGTGTTTGTTCCTTGTCTCATAGTCCCAACAACACATCAAAACTTCAGGAAGTATCAAGAGACATATTTGCCTAGAGATTAGTTAAAATAAGAGAATAAACTATAAATAAACATATTTTGTCCTATGAAAAAAGTTACTAAATGGTTGTTAGGTTGCAAAGAAATGCCTATTTACATTGTCTGCATTCTGATGTGGGCTTTCATCAGTCTCTCCTGTTGAAGATCTTCCCCTGAGTATAAATAATTAAAACCCATTGGAGTAGGGTCATTGGATGCTGAGTCTCCTGCCTCAAGGATGAATACTCTAGCCACCATGCCATAGAGTAATTCTCATGTTTTGGCATTTGCTCTCTGGCTCAAATGACCCCTAAGCAGTTATCCACAATGCAACAACTTCAACAGTGACTGAGGGAACTTCTCTCCACTAGAGTATCCCATCAGAATGCCCTGGAAGGTGGATCACGGTTCAACTTTCCTCCTCATCAGCTGTTATGATGATGATGGCAGTGGACTGAGCCATTGATCGATGGATCTAATTTTACATGACATCACTGGTGAGCAACTAAGCCAATCCTTGACTGGCAAATCTGATCACAGATGTCACACAAAAATCCACCATTTGCAGGTGCTGTCCACTCTTTTTGGATCTTATGCTTTTCTTGTAATTTTTGGATACTTTGATTCTTGAAGTATCTTTTGCTGTCAGAACAATCTGAGCTCCATTTCCTCGTCACCAGGAGATATGCCTACTATTTCAAGTTGGCATACAACATATCTTTATAATACTTATACTGACTGCCAATAAAGCACTTTCCATGCACAAGCTGACTGTAGAAGACCATCTTTTGAATCTATTGTTATCCATCTTTATAATATGACCAATGCAGTAAAACTGTTTAATCATGAGCATTGCTTCCATGCTCATGGTATTACACATCTAAACGGCCTCTGTGTTTGGAATTTTGTCCTGCCAAATCTTCCCAAGGTAGCACATATAGAATTGATCAAGTTTCGAAAGGTGGTGGTGGCTTTGGCTAGTTGGGCAGTCACATCATCATCAATGTTTATATTGGAGGACAGTATGCTTCCAGTGTAGCAAAATTTGTCAACAGCCTTAAGGATAGTGTCAGTAGCAGTGATCACTGGAATACTGGGCTATTTCCAAACAGTCCAAGATATAACCTCTATCTTCTGGTGGGCCACAGTCAGTTCAAATCAGTGAGCAAAGGTAGCAAAATAATCGTAAAGCTTCACTATATCCTTGACTGAATGAGCCAACAATGCACAGTCATTAGCAAACAGGTAGTCACAGATGGTTGTGGTAAATACTTTGGTGCAAGCCTGAAGTTGTCAGAGGTTGAAAATGCTGTCGTCAGTTCAGAATTGTAAGGGACTACCCAATCTACAATCCTTGAAAGCAACTAACAGCATCATTGAAAAAATAGATGCTGAACAGGAGAGCAGCAAGGACACATCCTTAAATTGTACCATTTGATACTTGAGAAGGTACTGATGTCTCTCCATTGTCAAGGATGCAACCCAGCATACCATCATGAAAGGATAGCCAATTTGTCCAAGTACCTTCCAAACAATGTTCCCTCTAATTTGTTCCATCCAGATGTGGAATAAATTTTGTTATATACCCTAAGGCATGTGTGGATATGCAGCACCAGTAGAAACACATTCTGTCAGCTACAGGTGCTCTGCTAATCAGCTAAGCCTCATCTGAATGACTCCTGGGTAGCCAACGAAACTCACACTTTACAGGGAATAATGATTCCAAAACACATTTCTGTTGACTGTGCTGAATGCCTTTGGCATTGAGATCCTGATGCTGCTCTCTACATTTTTCTTGATTCTGCCTGGCTGTGAATATCATATCAACAATACCTCAACTGTCACAAAATCCACACTTGCTTGCGAGAATGATGCCATTTGCGAACACATGTAATGACAGCTAATTGTCGAGGATTTCAGCCAGGATCTTACCCGATGGTCATCACAGCATGCACTGTCATCTTTTCTCTTGTATATGTGTGCAACCCGGGCACCTTTGGAATCCTGTGGGATTTGCTTTTGCAGTGAATAAACACGTGAGACAGCACATCAACTGGTCACCACCAATTTTGTAAATCTTTGATGGGATCACATCACTGCCAAGTGCCTTTCCAGATTTCATCTTCTTGACAGCTCTCTGTACCCCATCAAGACCTGGCAGTATAAGCAGCTGTGAATCATTATCCCACTGAGGAATCTCTTCGAGAACACTGCTGTCAAATTTGATGACTGGTTTAATACATTGCAAGAAAGTTCAGCCCAGCGGTCAAGGATTTTAGCACTGTAATCAGAGTGCTGCCATCAGCAAAGTGCACTGGTGTAAAGCCAGCTATGCATGGTCCATAAACTGCCTTCAGCCCACCATAGAATGCTTTGAAGTTGTGTCTATTGGTTGCATCTTGAAGTTTAACTACTTTACATATCCACCTGTCCCATTTCATTTGACATAATTTGGCATGTGCCTTCTGCTTAGCTCAACTGTATGCTGATTTCCTGGATCTATGTTCTTAATCTTTGAGCCAAGCCAGGTGCGTCACCTGCAGCTCATCAAGAAGAGCTTGGGCATTCTTTGTCCTTCTTGTCAAACCAGTCCTTGTGTTTGCATATTTGCAAACAAAATACTCTGACAGCAGTTTTATAGGTTGTTTCCTTGATGTCAACCCAGTCCTCCTCCACATTGGTTGAATGCTCTGGACCTTCATTGTTGATGACTAAGGAGGCATCAAGAGTGAGTTGAAACAATGCTCATGTTTCAGGCATTTCAAGTTTACCTACATCCACCTTTTTCCTGCATATAGCAGAATGATATTTTGGCTGATAGAGATTCAAGGAAGTGACACTGCGTACCATGTAATGGTCAGACCAAGAACCAGTGCCGAGCACTCCACAGGGTGTCTTTGTTTTGTGATGAAACAGTCAGTCATATGCCCATGCTTACACTGAGGGTATATCCAAATTGCTTTGGGCTTATTTGCCTGTTAGAAGAACGTATGTGCAATGACAAGCCCATGCTGTGAACACGTTTGAAGATGGGTCCCAACTGAGTTCTCACTTCCAATACCTTGATGTTCAATCGTCTTTTGCCATGTCATAGAGTCCTGACCAACTCTAGTATTTAAATCAAGTATAGTTAGCTTGGAATTAAAGGGGCTAAGTTGACTTCATCCCTGGCCCCACGCCACTCCTGGAAACGACTGACACATTGCTGTGGCCCTTACGGTGGATCAGGAGGACAGGAGATCTAATTGCTCTGCCCCCGCCCCCAGCACCAACTCCTTAGCTCTCACTAGCTGGCAGTGGGGAAAGGCAGCCAATGGGAGTTGCGGGGGCAGTGACCACAGGGAATGGGCAGCATGGAATCATGTGGCCACCCCCAGAAGCTACTGGGGCATATCAGTCACTTCTAGGCATGGTGTGGGGCCATGGCAGGCAAGTAGCCTGCCTTAGCTCTGATGCACTGCCATCTGGGGTGGGACAAGGATAGTTGGGATCATGTGATTAGACAATGGCAACCCTATGCAAGGAGAAGAACTCCCACCACCATCTGGTTTGTGTTTACCTACAGAGATCACTGTCTGCAGGAAGCAATGTTGGTGCACTTGCTGGCACTGTTCATGTCTCAGTCTAAGCCTTGCGCTCATGAGAGGAGGGCTGATGGCATGTGGCTGGGATTCAAGCTGGAGAACTAGCGACATTCTGATAGCAGAGCCAACTCCTGCTTGTCTTGGATGCCCCTCAGCCTGGCCTAGGCAATAATATAAATAGCAAGCTCCAACCTCTGTGAACTGGCTGGTACCAGAGATGCATGTTTCACTGAAGGCTGTGACATCGATGTTATAACCTTCAAGCTCTCTACCAATAATTGCTGACCTGCATTCATGTTGGTCATTGCTGTCAAGAAGTGTATGAACATTCTAGGATACAAATCACAGTTTCTGTTTAGTTGTTGAGTTTCTGTTGAGACCACAAAACTGGCTATCCACTTGTTTGCAATTAACCGACAGGAGTCAGCTGGAGCAAGCGGTGTTTAGGGATTGTTTTCTCTCCTTCTCTTCTTTCAAAGATGACAGCATTGTCCATAAATAGAGCTGTTTTGTTACCTGGGCAGGATACAAGATCTGGTGTTGTCCCAGTTCAGCAGACAGATGATCACCACATGCGGGCTGCCTAAGTGCAGGTGTGTAGCTAGATGCTTCCAGTGATATCTTCCAACTGCAACTGTCACATGACCATTGCCGCAGGCTTTTCATCCACAATAGGCAAATCTTTAGCATCCAGAGATGTACCTCCACACGTGAATGGATTTAAGTGAGGCCAGCTTGCGAGTTCCAACCTCCATATCTTTCTCTTCTCATCCTGACCATTGAACACAGGCATAAGACCTGCAGCCTGCACACTAGAGGCAGTGAGCACAGGTTTGGAATCAGAGCTGCCATCTCCTAGACAGATGTGCCTAAAAAGGCCCAGAAAGCTCTGTTTGAAATCAGAGTTTCCCTGTTCCGAGGTGCGGTCGGCCCGGGGCACCTAAGTCCATATTTTTTGGCACAGCCCCTCAGAATCACTCCATGGAGGGGGTTCCTCAATCCACCAACCTGAGAATTTGCCTCAGCTTCATATCATCCCAGCATGAGATTATCAGCTGTAGGGGGAACTTGAACCAGGGGTAAAGTATATCCATCCAATCCACTGGCTGAATGCTCATCTGCTCTTGGTTTGAGAATTGCTCAAGCCTTAGGTGAGGACAGGTGTCCAGATGCCAACAGTGATGCCTAGTGCACACACCCGGCAGCAGGACCCCAAGTACCTAAGAAACTATTGATGGTAAAAGTGTAGGTGCCAAGTAAGTTTAGGTACCTACAGAGTTCAGCAGGAGTTTTGTGAACCACAGTAGAGCCCAGACTTGGGCTTCTAGACCCACATTTTAAGCACCTAAGTTCTTTGTGAATCTAGACTTCCCCTCCTGAAAGTCAAATTATCCCCCATCTCAGACCAGAATTAACTGAAAGAATAGGTTAAGAGCCACTGCAAGGGAGGGTGCAGGGGGCACATAGGCTGCAGCACCACAAACTGAGCCTCTTAGGGCCTAAAACAGCCCCTCCTAACCACAGTCCATTCCCTCCACTTGCCTTGGAACAGGGTGGGGAAGTAATTTTGCTGCAGGTCTATATCAGCCATAATTTATGGCATCCTGTTCACCACCACATTGGAGCCCACCAGTGGGACATGAGCATGAATAAGGTTGGAAATATGGCCTCCAAAATGAAGGAGTAGCAAATGCTGGGCTCTAATTTAGGATATCTCAGCTCCTGGACCCACAGATAGACTCCATTTTTTTGCTTCTTGCTTAGAAACAGAAACCAGATGGTGGTGGGGGTTCTTCTCCTTGCATAGGGTTGCCATTGTCTAATCACATGATCCCAAATATCCTTGTCCGACCCCAGGTGGCAGTGCATCAGAGCTAAGGCAGGCTACTTGCCTGCCATGGCCTCACACTACGCCTAGAAGTGACTGATATGCCCCAGTAGCCTCTGGGGGTGGCCACATGATTCCATGCTGCCCATTCCCTGTGGTCAGTGCCCCCACACCTCCCATTGGCTGCCTTTCCCCACTGCCAGCTAATGAAAGCTGAGGAGTTGGTGCTGGGGGGGTGGGGCAGTGCAAGTAGATCTCCTCCCCCCGATCCATCCTAAGGGCCACAGCAATGTGTCAGTTGCTTCCAGGAGTGGCATGGGGCCAGGCACAGAGTCATCTTAGCCCCATTGCACCACTCATCTTTTAGCAGCCAAAAAAATCTCCCAGATTAGCTGCAGTATCCTCTGGGAGATAGAGACCAATTTGGGGCAGGACAAGGAGGATTCACATCTGATTCGAACCCCAAAAGACCCCAGTTTCTCTTGGTTAAACTATCTCTATATTCAGCTCAAACTCCTGAACTATTGCCACTATTCATCCAGTCCAAGAGCACTGAATTCCCTTTTAAGCCTCTCGCGAGGACCTTTAACTACTGGAAACTCACTGCCAAGTAATGTCCCAAGAGAAGCTGAACTTGCTGATCCATCTCGGTCTTCTCCTCCCTCTTCACCATGGATTGTGAAACCAACGTTCAGGTTTCCCACACGAAAGAGAACAGTATTACTAAGCCACTTGTTGGGCTCCAGAAAGCTTTTTCCAATTAAATAGCACCATATGGTTCTGTGACAGTGGAAATAACTCAGCAATCTAAGTAGTGCTCAATAAAGTAGATTATTACTGTTAACCAAATGAAGCATTTAAAAATCAATTAGAACACTAATTGCACTAAGAACCAAGGTGGAATGCATTTAAATTCTCTCAGCTGTTATGTGTAGATATGACCTATAAAATATTTGGCATACATTCCTCGCCAAAAGTCTCTGTTAAGATGCAGCTGAAATTGAGAATCCGTAACTATAACGTAAGGGTGAAGAACCTTACATGCATTTGGCAGTTACCCCAGAAACAAGCATTATGAATCTAAGAAATTCAAAGTTAAAGGAAATCCAGACCGATTCAGGTATGAAAATGGACACGGAAGGTACTCTGACAATCTCTACTCCAACCTGCAGTGACACCACGCAATGGCTATACAAATAGAATTAATTCTTAATAGGGTTTGTGGTCCTATCTTAAAGTAAACTGATTTGCTGTCATATTTTTTTCTTCCTGCACGCTCACCTCTCTACTGCAGGCTAGGTTGACATGTCTCAGGTTTGTTGTTATTTGCATTCGTAAACTGATGTTTTTCTATGTATTTTTGTGGGGTTATTTTATATATTTATTCTTTGCTTTGCCTGTTGATGGGGCAGGGCAAAAGGGCAGTTGTGCCTGGGCCCCTTTGAAACACCATGTCAGTGCTGCTCCAGCTGTACACAGCTAGCAGGCAGTCAGGTGTATGGGCAGTGCAGTGGTCTGGGTGGTGCTGAGGGCTGACTGACCTTGGCCTTTCCCCTTCCACTCTTGGCCCCACCCCTTCAGGGGTGCAGAGCTGAGTCTGCCTCCTACCTTGCCCCAGGGCCGGCAGTGGCTCTTGGTGTCACTGACCTGGGAATACTTACAACTCAGACTAGGCTTGGGCCTCTGGATTCTGTAACCTGGCAAAACACTTGCCTGGTTATAAGGTTCATTACAAAAAGCTGTCCATGCAGCTGACTCAGAGAATCCAGTTAGGCCAGTCACAATGGGTGCATCTGTTAGAGATTTCAGTGGGTGATGCGTTTGTGTGCACCAGAGCTGAATTTGGTTCTTGTGTTCCTTTAGCTTAAGAACAGAGACTTGCAAATTCAGACAGGTTACACCCAGATGGTCTGCATGGCCAGGTTAGTCAAACTATTCCTCAAAACTAAGTCATGCTTTAAGAGACACTGGGGGAAAAATCGATTTATCCTTCAAACTGCTGGAGTAGTATTGTTTTCACACTCCTTGTATAGTACTTTTATATTGCCCACAAATAACTTTTGTTTCACTCTGTTACAGGTGTTACCAAGGAAGGGAACTCTCAAATATACACACTTTGATAAAATACATAACCCAAAACTTCATAAACTATTAAACCAGCTACATGCACAATCTCCCATAACATTTGGTTAAAAAGGTTTATGAGAGAGAATACTGTTCAGGTGAGTCTATGCTGTTCTTTTAGAAGGCACAGTCTAGCAGGCATAATTTTAAGCCACCTTTGCACTCTTCTGTCTAAGTAAGGGCAAGCTTTGGGCTACAATACTCTCCAGAAACTCAACATATCTGCGTGCTTTGTCTCCCAAAATGATGTCTTCTGGGCCAGGGCTTGAGGGGGAAGGTTAGACAATAGCCTTATGGTTGTCTTGTCTGTGCTTGCATCACAATGATTCTCCTGCAGTTGCAGCAGAGATTGTTATGCCTCTCTGGCTTTTCTACCTAGCAAAAAGGGGCTGGAGAGGTGATGGGGAATCACATGCTTTTACTTTAGACATTGTATCTTTATTAGTTTCTTGTTCTAGTTTGCATTCATTTCCTTCCACCTCTTATTAACAAAGCTGTTTAGATGACAGCTATAATGCCGTAACTTTGCATACATTAAAGTTTAATTGTTTCTGCTAACAATGATTGTTCTAAGATTCTCTGTCCAGAGATATAAGCCAAACTCCCCATGTGCAAGCATATCTCCCATAAGTACTATTATCTCTAAGTAATGTATATAACTTGAGACAGCTAAATTTTAATTGATGCAATCAAATGCTATTCTAGACCGATTATTTTACTGGCATTGTCAGTTAAATAACTAGGGTAATGTTTCCAAAGTGGGCTGACAACTTAAAATAACTGTTCTGATCATCAGAAGTGCTTGAGTGTTCAGTTCCCAAAGCCTAAATTAAAAAAAAAATCCCTTTTCAGAACAGCACTTGAGCATGTGTTTAACTTTAAATCAGTGCAATGGACTTTTAAGCACATTACTGTCCTGACTTGGGGTAGATATAAATAGATGCTTAGTGATTTTCTGTAACCAAGCCTCAGTGAACAGTGAGAGTTGTAGGTGCACAATATCTCTGGAAATCAAACCTCTTCATCATGAGCCTAAATATGGCTTCAGGTGTCTAATTTAAACCAGTCAAGTTGGGAATGCATTGTCTTTCTTATTTGAGACAAACCTCTCTCTTACCCTTCTTCTCTCTTCTTATCTGCTCCCATTTCCTGCGCCACTTCCCTGTGACCTTTGTGCCTTTTCAGCCCCTGTATCAAGGCCTAGAGCCTGGCAGGTACCATGGAGCGCCTCTCTCTCTGTCTCTCTCTCTCTCTTTGCTCCTCTGATCCTGCCCAGCACTGCTTGACCATGGTGCTTCTTCCTGGGAACTGGTCCTTCTCCTTTGCTTATCAGGATACTATTGCCCGCTGCTTTCCTGAGCAGCTCCTTATAGCAAGGCTGCCCAAGCAAGATGCTTTCTGATTAGTTCCTTATAAGCCTCTCTCTGGTTGGCTGGATTTGTACATGCTTCCTCTGGCCTGCCTGGGGCAGCTGCACAAGCATGCAGGGATGTAATCAGGAAGGCCAAAGAACAATTGGAGTAGTAGCTAGCCAGGGATGTGGAGAAAAACAAAAAGGGTTTCTACAGGTATGTCAGCAACAAGAAGAAAGACAAGGAAATTGTAGGAGCCTTCCTGAATGGGGAAGGCAACTTACTGTCTCAATGCCTGACCAAACTGATTGCTTTCTATGATGATATAACTGGCTCTGTGGATATACAGAAAGCAAGGGATGTGAGGTACCTTCACTTATGGCAAAGCTTTTAATAGGGTCTCCTGTAATATTCTTGGAGGAAAGTTAAAGTATGGCCTGGTTGAATGGATTAGGAGGTAGATAGAAAGTTGATTACATCGTCAGACTCAATGAGTTGTTATCAACAGCTCAGTGTCTAGCTGGCAGCTAGTATCAAATAGAGAGCTGCAGGGGTCAGTTCTGGTGCCAGTTTTGTTCCGCATCTTCATTAATGATCTGGATGAGGGGAAGGATTGCACTCTCAGCAACTTTATGGGTGACACTAAGTTGGTGGGAGAGAGAGATATGCTGGAGGATAGGGATAGAATCCAGACTAACCCAGACAAATTGGAGTATTGAGCCAAAAGAAATTTTGATGAAGTTCAACAAGGACAAGTGCAGAGTTCTGCAGTTAGGATGGGAGAATCCCACACACTGCTACAGGCTAGGGACCGACTGGTTAAACATAAAGTATGCAGAAAAGGACTTGGAGATTACATTAGATGGGGGGCTGGATATGAGTCAACAGTGTGTTCTGGTAACCAAGAAGGCTAATGGCATATTCAGAGGGATTACTAGGAGCATTGCCAGCAGATTATTCTCTTTTGTTTAGCACTGGTGAGGCCACATCTGGAGTACCATGTTGAGTTTTGGGCCCTCCACTACAGAAAGGATGTGAACAAATTGAAGTGAGTCCATACGATGGAAAAAAATGATTAGCAGTCTGGGGCACAAGACTTATGAGGAAACTTGGTTCATTTAGTCTGTAGAAGAGAAAAATGAGGTGGGGATTTGATAGCAGCCTTTAATTACCTGAAAGGGGGGTTCCAAAGAGGATGGAGCCAGGCTATTCTAAGCAGTGGCAGATGACAAAACAAGAAGCAGAGGCCTCAAGTGGAGGCAAGATTTAGGTTGGATATTAGGGAAAACTATTTCACCAGGAGGGTGGCAAAGCACTGGAATGGATTGCCTAGAGGGGTGGTCAAATCCCCACCCATGGAGGTTTTTAAAGTGAGGCTTGACAAATCCTGGGCTAGAATGATTTATTTGGGTTTGGTCCTGCTTTGAACAGGTTGGAGATTGGATTAAATGACCACCTGAGGTCTTCTCTTGCCCTAATCTTCTATGATTCTATGTCAAGTACAGCTGCTGAACCATCTGTCTGAAGATCCAACTCTGGCATTTATTTCTTCATATAGTTGTATGTGTTTTTTTTGGCATGGCTAACAATTTATTAGTGTTCATGTAACAATTTCCTTGCATGTTTTTCTCCATGTCTCTAAATCTATGCTGCAAACTAAACAGTGAATTTTTTATTGTCTTTTTTATTCAAACAAAGAGGTGGATGCAAAGAGCCGATAAAAATAATTTTTGCAGCTAAACAAATAAGCCCATGTTTTCTCCCTATAAGGAAGGTATAGCCAGCTAGAAGAGGGAATAAGTGATTGTGGGAACTGCATATGGTTTCTCTTTTACTTACATATCAGAAACAACAAGAAGTCCTGTGGCACCTTATAGACTAACAGATATTTTGGAGCATAAGCTTTCGTGGGTAAAAGACCCACTTTGTCCGATCTGACTAACATGGCTACCCCACTGATATTTGTCACCTGTCAAAAAAATAGTCCTGGTTTTGCTGTGGCTTCTTTTAAGCTCTTCAGCAAAGTGTCTGTGGCACGCTAGAGGGCTATAGAGTGCCAGATATAGGCCTAGCATATGAATGGAGCAGGGACAAACAGGCATGACTCACAATCTGCTTCCTAGGATGGTGTGCCAACACGCTGCTCCTTGACTGGAGAACGAATGCAATAAAGCTGCTATTTAGCTCTTCACTCAAAATGGTACTCCACTGAATTTCTTGATGTATAAATAATTTTAAGAAAACTTACATGTAAGCTTGTTTTGATAGAAATATTTTGCATTTCAATAGCACCTGCCAAGTGATCTACCTATAGCAATGAACTTCACCCTACCAAACACCTGAGGGGTTAGGTAACCATGAATCTTTCTTTACAGATAGAAAACTGAGATACATGAGACCTGATCCAAAGCCACTTGCTGACAGTGCAAAGTCTCTCGCTCATCTCAAAGGCTCAGAGAGATTAAGGCCAACTTTTACATGATTAATCATGGGTGCCACAATTTTGGGTACCCAGTTTGTCACCTAGAATTTTCAAATTGGGCATCCAAAATTGTTGGCCTACTACTGAATCGTTAAATGGCTTGCCCCTGTCATACAGACAGTCAGTGGATGATCCAGCAGGTCACCTGACTCTCAGTGTTATGACTTAACCCCACCTACTCCTTCTATTTAGGTAATTTGCAATATGTATTTTAAACTGTCCTTCTGTTCACTCTTGCAGCCAGAATGCAACCGTCAGACTGACATCTGGCACTCCATTCAAACACCCTGTCTTTTCATGCTCATTTCTTTGTGAAAAGAATTACTTCTGCGACTCAGACATTGCATGTTCAATTTCAGCTCCTTTTAGAAATTCATTTTCAATTTTATTAAAGTTTGAAGTGAATCTCTGGAGCCATTTTTGAGCAATGGGAAAATGAAAGCAAAATACATTCTTGAAATTTAAAATTAGATTTAATTTTGCCTACCAATAACTGAAAAATAACTGAACAACAAACCTCCAAACGTGGCATGAGGTCATACCTCCATGACGAAGAGTCTGTCTGCTTAGAGACAGATTGTACTTTGAACTCAGTTTCTTTCAGAGCTGCTGAGTGTGCATTTTGGGCTATCATTGTCGATGGTCCAGCCTGCCCGCACGGGTGCAGCTGGATGGAGAGGTAGGATAACAGGTTTGGTGTGACCACATCTTTCATGCCATCGGTACAGGGTGACTTGTGCTGTAATGTTCGAGGAGGAATAGTGCACTAGCATAGGATCTGCTTTAATGTCTTCCCACATGGAGAAGTCCTATAGACTTCAGTAGAAAAGTCTCTCCTTTCTGTAGATGCATTGACCCTTCCCACAGAAGTTATTACGTATACATTTATTATTTTTTCAAGTGCCCAGTAGTGTGTTAGTAACAACACAGTCCCTGCCCAGAAAAGCATAGTCTGGATTGCATATGCCACTACTAGCAAGCGACAGATAGACACGGGGAGAGGAAGGACAAGGAGAACAGTAAGATCACATGGTTGCTTCATAAAGCATATTGTAGCCTTTGCAGCCTCCATGACTTTTAGGAAGGACTGGATGTAGCTAGGGCAACTTACCTGGCAAAGGGCTGGGAAAAGAGTTCTAAGCACAAGGGATGGTAAATGGATGTATGGAAGGTCTATGGAGAAAAGACATTAAAGGAGTACTGAGGCTAGTATTTTAGGAGAGTGGAGAGGGTGAGGGAAGATGCACGAGGAGGTCATGTCTGAATAACAGGCAGAGGTCCTCATGGTACTCTGAAATTTTGGTGGCCCCCATTTTACCTCACTCCTGAAAAAGTGATTACTGGTGTGAGTTTAATCAGCCCAACTCGCGTGATGCTCTGCCATGGCCAACTGCAGGCTGGTAGTTGGGCAATATGCAAATATTTGCTGTTCTAAGCAGCAAGTCAGTGTTTAAATATGTGCACAATTCATTTGCTGTTTTGAGCCCATGTTTTAGAGGCTGAGAGAGGATTAACTGATCACTGGGGAGAAGTGAGCAATCTAGCCTGACATGTTTGTGGCCTTTTAACTTTCCTCTCCTTCTCCATTAGAGTAACAGCCAAGCTAGCATGGTCTTAAACTGCTTCAGAGCTGAAAATCAGGACTGAAGAGGGTTTATTTTAGAATGTGGGGAAGGGAAATGGAGGATATTGGAACAAGCCATTTTTCTAATAACTACAATTTACAACACTATAATATAGTTTTTTGCATATATGAGCATACAATTTCCATAAGAAAACTTGTTTTTGTATATTTCAGAAAGCTCAGTTATGATCTTTAATTAACATAGTCTCCTGAATCACAGAAATATAAATGTAATGAACTTCAACAGAGTTACTGTAGATTTATTTGGTGTAATGTAGCAGAATTCTGCCCTCTGGAGTTTGATTTACTTTTAATTGTACAATTTTTATTTAATGGAGCCAATAAACAGTCCGCTAGCCAGGTACCTTCCTTATTTAGCCCTTAGCTTATTTGTTTTATTTTCAGGTAACTGATAGTTACTTTTAAGGTTGTGTGTGCTGAATCTTAACTGCCTCTAAAGGTGATATCTTGGAAATATTCCCTGCTGTAAATCAGGCACTGTCTCTTGCGTAACAACCTGGGCATGTCTACTGAGGACAGTGTTGACTTGTTTGATTGACTTGACTTGTTTGATTTCATGATTTGTGGGGCCAGATTCACTACCAGTCATTTGGGGCTGTCTACAAACACTGCACCAGATTAACAAAAGATATGATGCTAAACTAGTGCAGCTTTGTAACATGGATACTCCTGTTGGTTTAAATCTGGCTTACATTGGTTTAGCTTGCCCCTATAATTTAGATGTCATTTTCGTTAAACCAGTGCAAATTTGTTTGTAGACCAGAACTTGGACTACATTGCATCTTTTATTTTTAACTTGCAGAGTAAAACACACAACAATTCATATATGTTAATACGTTTGTTGTTTTTGCTGTGGTGAGTGATTACCATGAGCAAATACCTGGTTACGTACTGACCAGGCTTTGAAGCCAACACTGCAGTTGTTCCCTACACTGGAATCGGTGGAAGGTGTGTATGTCATGTGACAGCAGAATCAGGCTGTTTGTGCTATCTTTTTCTATATCCATGATGATGTCCTCGTAAAGCTGTTTATAACTGGCAAGGCACTGGCATATAATGACTACAAATAGGTGACTCCATTTGGATAAGATCAACTTGATTGCAAAATCTTTAGTGAAGTTCATTAAACTTTAGGGGGTTTCTCCATTCTCCGGAAATGGAAGCATCTGAATTCTCAGAGGTCATTCTAACAACATTTCCATCCTACCAAGAAACAGGTACCAGGTGTCTTAGGAGAAGGTCAGTTGTCACAAATTTTTGAGCCCAGATTTCAAGTTGGAATCATTTCAGGAGCACTGGCTAAGCTGCCAAACCTTTGGGTGCTTTTGTAAACCAAATCTCTGAAGTTCTTCATGCGAAACCATCACTGGCAATTATTAGTGATGAGCAAACACTAAGGCTGTGTCTACACGGGCACAAATCTTCGAAATAGCCATATTTCGAAGATTACTAATGAGGTGCTGAATTGAATATTCAGCGCCTCATTAGCATTAGGACGCTTCCAGCCGCGGCACTTTGAAAGCACGTGGCTCGGCGAGGCTACACGGGCTCCTTTTTGAAAGGACCCCGCATCTTTCGAAAAGGACCCCCGTGTAGCTGCGCTGAGCCGCGCACTTTCAAAAGCAGCGCTTTCGAAGCTCTGTGGCCGGAAGCGTCCTAATGCTAATGAGGCACTGAATATTCAATTCAGCGCCTCATTAGTAATCTTCGAAATGGCCACTAGCATGGCTATTTCGAAGATTTGTGCCTGTGTAGACACACCCTAAGTGCCAGTAAAGCCTAGTGCACATTAGCATGTCACAAGCTAAAAATTCGATGTGGAAAATTTCCAAGTGCATGTTGATATAGTATTGTTTGAAATGGCACTACGTTACCATGAACTAGGGAACTTTTAGTGCAGGCCAGCAGAGTTCACATCAGCCAGTTAATATGGGATGCTGAGTAGAATTTACATCCCTCTGGTGCAGTCAAATGTACCATGTACACATGCCTTTCATTTGGGTTTTACTCAAATAATCCTCTTAGGCCTTGGATACTTCTGAAGCTTATTGAGCATATCTGAACTTTCTGAGTCTGCAAAACTGATAGCTAGCCATGTCACAAGATCAGGTTTTCTGGCACTTTGGCTTCCAGCTGGAAATTCAAAGTGAACAAACTCTCCTGGTTATTTTGATACTTACAGTGCCACACATCACAACTGTTATAATAAGACAAATGTATTTGCAACCTTTCTTTGAATCTAAATAAAGGGTTTTTAGAAAGCATGTTTAATTCTAGAAATAAGAAGAGAGGTACATAAGGGATGGGTAAGCTGGCTTTTAACACCATATGACAGAACTTTGGGTTAATGTAAAACTAAGGCATAAGTAGTTTTGAGGAAGGAGGCCTGAGGCCAGCGTGCAAAAATTTGTGCATCATTGCAGTTTGTGCAATTGCCCTTGAAAAGGGCTATTTAGGCACACACCTCCATGCATAATTTTGCTCACTCACTGCATACACAAATGTAGGGCATGCTTTTGAAATGTATCCCAAAGGGTTAATTTTACTCTTGCATACACTTAGTAAACCCCAATTTCAATAGGATTGCCCTTTGTTAACCAAGGCTAAAAACTAGCCCAATATACAGGCAGAAGAAACCTAACTTAAATAAAAAAGAGTTATGGAGTGATTGATTCCATCCACAGGTCTCTTTCACTTTCTTTGAAGATTTTTCTCTTGCTTCCTTCACCTTTTCTATTTCTCTGCCTCTCTGCAAAGGTTGTGGAACAGCTGGGACTCATGAGGCTGAAAGTGCCTTGGCTGAAGCCTTACTGCTAGGGGCTTAGATGCAGGCTGTTCACCTTGCTTGAACTTCACCCCTTTGCCCAGGACAAGACCAAGGTTTAGTGGGCAACTTATGTACCTCAGGTTTATGTTAGATTTGCATACAGCACACCTCTTAGACTGATCTTTGAATTGCACCAAAGAGAGTAAGTGATAGATCCCCGAGGGAGTCACAACTCAACGGGGGTATGTTCTCCATTAGCAGAACATGACTTGAAACGTTAGGACTTTTTGTGACAAAATTACTCAGTTGTCAGTAAGGTTTCATGCAGAGTTTAATATACAACTTCCATTGACTTTAATGGGAGCTGGTAGCTAAAACTCCTGCAACTCTAAAAATATTGGCATATGTATGGCTTTTCTGCATAACAGAAGCTGTTTCTGGAAGCTTGTGGTTATTACTGTCAGTGAGAAGTACAGATCAGGAGCACTGAGCAAGCTGAAATTCTGCCCAGAATTTTTCTGATTGCCTTTTACTTGGAGTGAGAGCAAAGCCAAAAAAAAAGTGACTGTATTTGTATTCTGGATTAAGTTGCTAAATCCAAGGGGAAACCAATCAGTGGGACAATGTAAATAGCTCAGAACAAAGGTAATATGCTTTAGCGCTTAATTTTTTCTTTCTTGAAAAGATCTCCTTTGGCTCTAATTAAACTTTCCTATACTTTTAGGCTTTTGGAGGGCTTTGAACAGCAACAGAAGAAAGATGTTCTTTGCTAGATTTATCTAATAATTTCTTGGAGTTCTGCATACAAACCTTCAAGACATATTATGACGTGCAACAGTCTAGCCTGTGGTTTTCACTTTCTGTGAAACTACTGCCAATGTTAATATTTGGTATTCTGTATTTTTTCCTGCTCAGTATAAATTCATCTGTTCCTGAGCTACAGCATCCATGTTCTGATAGGAAGATATTTGCTCTAATACATCTTACTTATGTTTATTGGAAATCATTAAATCAACCAAGGATGGATGGTGTGTGAATTTGGGGTTATTATTTTTATTACAGGACCACCTAGAGGCCCCAATTGAAACTAGGTCCTGTTGCGAGAGGACAAGTATTAGCTGAGAGCCTTTGACTTAAAGGGATTACTGTCAAAACTGACAAACAGGCAGAAAACTGGAGAAAAACAACCCTCATTTTACGCATTGGTAAGTGAGGCACAAAATCACACAGGACACCTGTGACAGAGATGGAACTGAATGCACATCTGCTAAATCCTAATTCAGTGCCTTACACACAAGGCCAGACTACTCAGAGCAGAACTCCACAGACTGTATATGCTGGGGATTGGGAGACACCTCTGTTTGTTTACTCCATGAGGAAAGGAGAAGTGAGTTTTTGGGAGAAACAGTTTGCTTCCCATAAAACCACAGAGTCCTCCTCTTGCCAGGGGTCCATCATAATATAGTAGTGACGCTGAGTCTGGCATGTAGCTCTTGTCCATGGCACATTGCAGGTCAGAGGTCCTTGTATACATATCCATATGCATATACAGGGCCAACCCTACCAAGATGCAAAACATGCAGCTGTGTGGGGCTCCATGAAACTTGGCCCCATCCTTTAGCCACTTCCACCGCCTGGGGCTGAACTCAGCTCAGCCTCCACTTACTAGCTCTTTGCTCTTCCGGTAGAAGGGGTAATGCTGCTCACTCACACCCACACTTTTTGCTTGCTACCTTGCCCATCAGGTCAGTGAGCCTCCCTGCTCTGCTCCTGCCCCCTCCACCCAATCTCACAGCCTACCCCACACAGCTTGTGCCCGTGCAGTCCTGCAGCCCTTTACCCCACTGCAGGGTGGAATGCGGGCTCACAGGCTGCACAGGGCACTAGAATTGGCAGGGATGGCCTGCACATATCGATTGACTACTGAGTTTACTTTCCGGGGATAGACCAGAGATGTGTTCACTATGAGAACCGTCAGTGCAGTGCTTGCTGTAGCTATTACCAGCACAGATAAAGTATGTTACACATGACACCACCTAGTAGCTGACTGGTTTAATACAGCTGAGCATTCCATTACAGCAAGAGTGGGAAACCCTTTTAGGGACAGGGGCCACTGATGGACAGAAAAAATCAGTTTTTGAGGGGGCACATGGAAATGAGAAGGAAAAAACCCTCCTTCACTGACCTGGACCCCAAGTAAGACTGTGAACACAAAAACAATAAATAAATAAATAAAAAACCCACCCCCCACAGATGTGGCCCATAACTGAGAAACAGCAAGGAAAAAAAAAGGCACTCACCTCACTCCTCCCCCTAGTGCTTATGGTTTCCCCTCAGGTCCAGATTAACTCTTCTGGGGGCCCTGGACCAGTAGATTTAATAGAGCTCCCCTAGGCTAGGGAATGGGCCAAAATGGGGTTTCACTGTGCTGAAGGGTGCTGCCAGGGAGTAGGCTGGGGAGGGGTGGAGGTTGTGGGGCTCAATGGGAGATACGGTGCAGGAGCAGGTTGAAGGTTCAGTGTCTGGGCTGAGGGTGGTCTTGCAGAGTTTGGGCAGGAGGTTAGGTGCATGAGGGAGCAGGAGATTTGGGCACTTACTTAGTGCAGCTCCCTGGGAGGAAGCAGAGGTGGCTCTGTGTGGCCATGAACTTGCAGGCATGGCCCCTCACTGCTTCCACTGGCTGTGGTTACTAGCCCATGAAAGTGACAGGAGTGGAGCCTGCAAGCAAGCATAGGGACAGAGCATCCCTGAACTGCTATTTCCCCGGCTGGGGGAGTTAGGAGGAATGGCATCATGCAGTAGGAATGTATATGGCCCGTGACTTGCTTGATTCAGCCAGTGAGGCTCGTGGCTTCCCACTCTGCAGTGGGTTGAGCTAGTGCTCCCTATCCCCTGCATTACAGGGTTAGGTAGAATATTCTTATGCAAAGTTTTCATACTCTCTAAGGCTATGTCTACACTTAAATACCACAGCAGCACAGTTTGGGAGTTAGGTTTCTCTAGGCTGCTGGGGAGCCTCAAAGAGAAGTGATTTGCACTCCAACCAGAGGACTTTCTTAGGAATATATTAATGACTAAGTATACACCCCAGGCAATTGCAATAAGCACTATGGCTTGATCCAAGGCCTAGTTAAGCTAGAGGAATTCAATACAATTTGGATCAGGCCGTGAGTGACCAAAGAGAAAGTGCCCTTTCTCTTAGGGTGTGTCAACACAGCAAAGTTATTTTGCAATAATGGCTGCTATTCCGAAATAATTTGCGAGCATCTACACAGCACAACTACTATTTTGAATTAATTTCAAAATAGCAGATGGCTTATTTTTAATTTGGTAAACCTCATTGTGGCTACGTCTACACTAGCACAAATCTTCAAAATGGCCGTGCAAATGGCCATTTTGAAGATTACCAATGAGGTGCTGAAATGCATATTCAGTGCCACATTAGCATGCTGCTGGCTGCAGCTCTTCAAAATAGCTGCATTTTGCTGGCACACGGCTCGTCCAGACGGGGGCCCTTTTCGAAAGGACCCCACCAACTTTGAAATCCCCTTATTCCTATCTGCTGATAGGAATAAGGGGATTTAGAAGTTCCCAGGGTCCTTTTGAAAAGGGCCCCCATCTGGATGATCCACCTGGGAGCGAAAAGTGGCAATTTTGAAGAGCTGCGGTCAGCGGCATGCTAATGAGGCGCTGAATATGCATTACAGTGCCTCATTAGTAATCTTTGAAATGGCCATTTGCATGTAGACATGGCCTGTATGAGGAATAGCACCTATTTTGAAATAGATATTTCAAAATAGTGACTGTGTAGAAGGGGAAGAGGGACTATTTTGAAATGAGCTATAATGCATTCAAAGACTCCACTTCAAAATAGGCTCTATTGTGTCTAGATGTTCTACTTCAAAATAGCTGAGCTCTATTTCAAAATGTATTTTATGTGTAGATATGCTATTTTGGAATAAGCTATTCCATAAAATCTCTTCCGGAATAGCTTATTCTGAAAGTAACACTGCTGTGTGGACATAGCCTAAGGCCGTGGCTATACTACCACTCCCTTTTGGAGGGAGCATGTAAATTATGGCTATTTGAAAATGCAAATGAGGCTCTGATATGAATAGTCAATGCCTCATTTACATAATGACAGCCACCCGCCTGCCAAAGTGCTGATTTCGAAACAAAAATAGCTATGTAGCTGGGGTTTCTTCAAAAAAAAAAAATTAGAAATCAGGGCACCTTTTTGAAGGAACTCTGGCTACATAGCTATTTTGATTTAGAAATCATCACTTATGATTCAGGGGGGTGGTCGTCATTATGTAAACAAGGCACTGCATATTCATATCAGCACCTCATTTGCATTTTCAATATGCTGCATTACATGCTCCTTCCAAAAGGATTGGGTAGTGTAGATGCCGCCAATGAGTGTGGATGAAATGCACAATCCTGTGTAAAGGACTCATTCTGATGTCCTCACATGAGCAGACTGGGTATTTCTGTGGCTCAGACAAATGCATTTTTCTTGTCTCTGGTGAAGGGAAAGAAGATTGCTATTTTTCCTTCCAAAGTAACTTTCATTCACAGAAGTAGCAATAAAGGAAAAAGATAACTTTATTTAGTAAAACAACTTTAATTCAGTTAAAATCACTGTTAATTAATTAAATGTAAATTAATTTTGTAAGTGGGACAATAATTCATTACCTGGATTTGGTTTTCCTGTGTGATATTGTGGTGAGCTGAAAAACCTGCAATAATAAACATCAAGCATTACTGAAACCTAATGTTCACATTTTGTAGGCTGAGATTATGTAGCTGCACAGCCTATGGAGGTGGGTGGCATCATAAGCAGTCTGCAAAATAGATAGGGTCAGAGTCTCAACTGGTGTAACTAGACACTGCTTAATTGACTTCAAAGTGTTATGCCAGTTTCAGTTATAGAGGATTTGGCCCCACGGCACGTTACAACCCAAAATCATTCATGCACATCTATTCACTAAACATTTTGCTGCCTTCATGTTCTGCAGCTCTAGGTGACTACCTTGCCATCCAGAGCTTGACCTGGTAGTTGCTCTCTCTTCACAAACTAGGAGAATACAGCAACTGCCTTACATCAACGGACAATTTTACACGTCGCCTGGAGACATTTACTTTTCACATGCTTGAGCAAGTTTACCAAAAACACTGATTCTCTCAGAGGAACTGAGCAGACCTTCTGAGTCTTACTTGCAGTTCCAAACAAATAATTTCAGTAAGGAACTGTAGTGGAGTTTTGTGGGGTTTTTTTATTATTATTATTTTTTTTTTATTTTTAAGCCTTCTGTATATATTTTAAAAGTTCAGGCAAACAAAAGCTGTCACACAAGCAGAGGTAGAAAGTCAAAGTAGCCTCGCCCCCAAGCTAGGTCTACATCACTAGAAATATTGAGCACAGCACTCATATAGATTCAGTGTTACAGTGAAATTTATATCTGTTATATTAAACATCTCCTCAGGCTCTGTCTTGGCCCACTGCACTGCACAGGGTGCAATTCTGTAAGGTGTGGCACATACTTAACTCCCATCAGTGGGAGTTGTGCAAGCTCATTACATGGCCACTGGTTGTTTCTGTAAAAGAGTAACTAATGTTACACTGACACTATTCAAAATGCAGCATAAAAAGAAAAGTAAGTACATGACCACATGGAATAAACAAGCACAGACTTACTCTTGGATTATCGGGCTCAGCTGTGTGCCAAGATCCTCACAATGAAACCATCTTTCAAACAGGACGTCGGTTGATTCTCCAACATAATATCTGACAAAGTAATAACATTAGTAAAACATTCCATTGCATAATGATTACTTATTTTTTAAAAATAGTGTCTTAAGGGTTAATGTAGTGAGCTATATTTTCTTATTAAGTACAGTGCATTAGCAGGACAGTGTTTTCTAATAGTTAGCATGGAGAGTTAGGTATCTTCAGTCCTATTTTCAGTACTAACACAGCGTTATTGCACAACCTTGGAAAGTCACACAGAGGAAGCTCCACAAAGGGACTTAAATGTTGCAAAACTGTCATGGTGCCCAACTTCTAGCCAGCTAAAAAAGGAAAAAACACAAAAGGAAAACAGAGATCAACAAAGTAGCATTAGGTGCTGCGTTCCTTCTAACTGTTTCCATCATTGGTGGAATAACTTTGTTATGTGCACTAAGGCATATGCAGTTGTGCACCACCCAATAAAACACATTCTGCCTGCTGCAGAAGGCTGGGGGTGTTCTGTTAACCAGCTGAATCTCTCTTGGGCAGCCGCCCAAGCATTACGCTTACAGGAAAAACTGGTTAAGTGTCTGGTTCCCAAACAGTAAAAGGTGAGAGATAGGCACCTAAGAAAGTAATTCACAAAGAGCTAGCATTGTAGGTAGGGAACTGTCTAAGCCTGCTCCTGGGAGATGCTGAGGAGGCAGGTGTGTGTTAAGCGTTGCCCCTCTCACAGACAGAGGCACCTCCCAGTAGCTTGAACTTAAATTCCAATCTCTGCTTAGTGGGATCCATGTGTAGGACCCCGCTTCCCTGAAGTCAGGCAGCTTAGATGTCTTAGGTGTTTCTTGTGGGAATGAGTTAAGGACCCATATTTGGAGGCCTGTTGTTTGCGGAGAGCTAAGTTAATGCTAACTAGGATCTTCTAGGTCATTATAGGGGCTCTTATGCATACTTGGCTTTATCTAATTCTTGACTCACCCCCCCCCCCACTCTCTGATTTGCTCACCTTGATAATATTTTTCTGATTTGTCAACCTCGATTACTATTTTGGTTCTCTGTGCCTTAAATATGGAGTCTGTTCTGGTATGGCTATGGTCTGAAGAAGTGGGTCTGTTGCAGAAAAGCTCATCACCTAATCAATTATTTTGTTAGTCTTTAAAGTGATACTGGACTGCTTTTTTAGTTTTGATAGGATCTTCTCAGTTCACACCAGCAACATCCATATGGGGAAGTTACGGAGTACCACTTTAGTGCATGCTGCCATTCACACCTTTTTTCACAGCTGGGCCCCTAGGCAAGCGGGGGGGAAGGGGCTGATGGTGCACTCCCAGAAGGGGCAGGGCTAGACCAGCCAGTTCTTTCCACTGCCCGGAGCGTGGCACATTTCCTCCGCAGTGCCTTACGGAGTTTGTGGTGCAGCACTCTAGCAAAGATTTAAATGGCCTGGAGCTCTGAACGCTGCAGCTGCTGCAGTAGCAGCAGCAGCAGCTGGGTGTCCTGTGCCCCTCTGAATCACTGGGCCCTGGAGACACTGCCCTGTTTGCCCCACAGTTGGGGGGCTGATTCGCACCCTTGTAGTCCAAACTGTGAGACAGGGTAGACAAGCCCTTTATTGATTGTGCTGTGTCTAATAATTTTAACAGGGTTTCAGAAGTAGCCTCGTGGCTAAGCTACTTGGAAGTTCTAGCTTAGCTTGACTGTTTTCTTTGACTAAGCATTTTAATGTATATAAAAAAACTTGACAAATTTCAGTGTTACAATTAAACTTAATTCTTGTGTCAAAAGTGCTGCTTGGGAATATCAGAATAATGAAAGTGAGATCCACATTAGACACATCAAATGCTGGACTGTGAGTTCCCAATCCTGATTTCTGTCATTGGCTGGCAGTGAAAATGCCAAGTTTCTTATAATGATGGTTTAGCTGATTATATATTACCTGTATAGGCATTAAACATGCAATCTACGTGATTTGTTAGTTCTTTATTGAAATACGTCCATGAATACAATTTACTCTGCCAGTTGCAAACAAGATGAAAGCTTTTAATTCCTTTCATTTCTCCACAGGTTATGAAAGGAAGACTGTATCAGGCCATGAATCAACATCTCTACATGAGCTTCTTAGAAAGCATATGCCACCTACACATTCACAGACTACACCTGGGATGCAGAAATTTTACCCAGGAAAGGTGATTCTATTTAATATCACTGAACAACTGCAGTTTTAAAGTACAATATAAAAGGTTCCCTCCAGTATCAGTCTATTGTGTCTCCTGTTAAATATATTGTTGGTTTTGGAAAATAAACCAAGTAACATTTTTTCACATAGACTCAGGATCTGGCCTGTTTTGCAAGGAGGATACGGGGCTGTAGCTGAACAGTGTGTCAGGTGTACTGGTTATGCCAGAATCCATTCAGATCCATCCAGGTAACTTTCTGAAAGGTCCTATTGTCGGTTCTTGTTCTTTCTCTAGACTTACCATTTAAACAAGTTTATTCCTCTGGCTCAGCACATCTACTACAGGGATTTCTTTTAGCCACTGTGACATGCTCCAATAGCTGTTCACATGTCACAGCTGTTCAGTGTCATGCTTTCCTGAATGTAGCAAATGAAAAACTGGTAACTCTATTACTGCTATAATTTAACATTTTAGCTGAAAACTCAGCTTGGTCAGTCTTAAATAGATAGTCACAGCAATCTCGTTCTGAATTGGCCCACGCTGCTACTCTGACTTGCACTGTTAAACACTTAACAAATTCAGCAGAGCTAAAGACCAAAGCTTGATCTGGCTGCCAGTGAAGTCAATAGGAGCATGAGCAAGACTGAGAAACAGAGAGCTATTGGTTGAGAGATTTTTGTCTAGTGTTTAGAAGCATAAACCTACTTTCCTAACTCTACCACTGACTGTAAATTCGGACAAGTCTCTTCTGTCTTTTGATTCTTAAATGAAATTAATGACACAATGCGCCAGAGATGTTGCAAACTTGCTTATTTCATGGTTTTAAAGTATTCTGAAATCCTTAGGTGATAGTTCATATGTAAGTGCAAATGTACAACATATTTATCAGACATTTCAATACGGAACATATTAGTTAATCCAGTTATTAAATTTTGTGTGTGTGTGTGTGTGTGTGTGTGTGTGTGTAATAAGTACAGATAATTTTCATTGATAATTTGCCAGGAAGAAGTAAAGTACAACACTGTTGTGGAACAGTAACTCATATTTTGATGTTTAACAGGATAGCTACATGTCCAAAGCAGAAAACTGCACTTCACCTGAGTCCATCTGTTTCCGTGTTTAACCTTTTCCTCTCAAACACAAGTCCCACCGTCTTTGCATATCTTTGAGGAGAATGTGGTATCCTGGCGGGTAAGAGAAGCATCTGCCCAGACAAAGATATCAGAAGAAATAACTATAACAGCATCATGCAGGTTTATTTTCTTTTTTGCTGGCCTTTGTTCATCCTCCCCCTTTTCCTCTACCCCTGTTGATACGATGTTTCTTGGCAACTGTGTTCACCTTGATACCAGCAGCAAAACAGATGCAGTTGCTAGCTTTGTCACGTTAGTGTGCTGTTAATGACAACCTTTCATTCAGCAGCAGGCACTGTCTTCTCGGATATTGAGGGGAACTCCTTCCAGTTGCTGTTAGACAATTAAAACTAAGAATCAACTGGTCACCCTACCTGAGATCTAGAAAGAACTGTCATGTCTGAGCTGTAAAATTAAAGGAAAGTTTGATGATAGCATATTAGGATTGCTAAATTAGTCCCATTACTGTTCCTCCAATATGGCAAATGTTTGTCATTGATTGGAAGGGCATGTGGTTCTCTCCAGACCCAGCCACTAATGGGAAGTGCTTGCTTGGAGAGAAAGAAGACAAAATGTGGTCTGTCACTGTAGTTTGGTCATAAACTTGTTTTCAAGCAGCTTTCTACCTAAATAGGGTAGTGTTTTGGTTAAAACATGAGACTTCATAAATAAGTGAACAATGCTTTGCCCGTGTCCTGAGACAAAATGTTCCTTCCGCCATATGATCTGCAGTGTGGTGTCTGGCTGCCACTTTCTATGCCAGTTGTTGCTGCTTTTCACTGAAACGTTATGTGCAATATATAGTTTGTGCAATGGCTTGGTGCCTTTTAGAATTGCAACTATTATATTGAACTCACAGTATTATGAATCATTACCTGATCATTATTTTGTCTTGCTCTGCCGTGGAAGGTTGCTTTGAAGTAATTGTTATGACAGGCGTTTAACACATATGTGCAGTAATGACAAGAACAAACCCCTGTTTACCTCCCCTTCTCGGATGTGGATATCTCTGTGCTTTCCATTTTCAATTATCTTCAAGCACATGTCTCCTTCCACCTGGTAAAATAACTGTAGTGTAGAAAAAATGACATTAAGGCATGTGAGCTTAATAACAAGGCTCTAGCTGGCAATCTTGTGATCCCTAATTCCCTAAAGATCTCCTCACAAGGGGGCAGTACTAATTCAGGGAGAACAGGAGTACAAACCTAAATGACCAGAGGAGGTAGCAATCAGGGGAATTTTGTGAGAGAGTTTAGAGAGGGAGCATGAGAGTCTGAAACACCTCACAAATATACTGCAAACTTAGACCAATAAACCTCCCTCCCCAACAGAAGAACAAACAAATAATCCTTCCCCGAGCAAGAATATAAACAATGGAGGCAGAATTCCAGCAGCAGGGGGGCTGTCCAGTTTATTACACTGAATGCAGCATGTATCATTGCATGCACTGTGAGCAGGAGTAATATGTGTGCATTTGTTGCTAACAACTGATGCCCCTCATGGACTGAATACAGGCTTTGAATACCAGAGCGGCAGAACTGAAGGAGCTAAAGGAGGCACAGAAGTACATGGACAAGACTATCAGGGACACAATAGGGAGGTCCTACACTGAGTCTTGACTTTCTGTGTGGTGAAGAGGAGGATGAAAGTCTCAGGGAAGGAGACATCAAGCTGGAGATCAGGAAAACAATCCCACAGTTGGGCCCCTACTTCTAGAGGGTGTCATAGTATTCTCTTTTATGGTCCCCAATTATTAGGGAGAGACAGGTAATAGTAATGAAGGATTCAATTGTTAGAAATATAGATCGGTGGATTTACAATAACTGGATGAATTACCTGCCAGGTTTGAAGATGCAGACCTCTAAAGACATCTAGATAGACTTACATGCAGTGCTGGGGAGAAGCTGGCGGTTGTGGTGCATGAAGATATCAGTGATATGAAGAAAGGCAGGAAAGAAATCCTGCAGATCAAATTTTCACTACTAGGCCACAGATTAAAGTTAATTGGAAATCAAAATTCCAATAGTGCACAAAAAATGATGGGGTTTAAATTAGTTGTTACCAACAAGGAAGAGATCTTGGAGTCATTGTGGATGAAAACATCTGCTCAATGTGCTGCAGCAGTCAAAAAAAGCTAGCCATGTTAGGAACCATTAGGAAAAGGATAGATAATAAGAGAGAAAATATCATAATACCACTGCATAAATCTATGATACATCAACACCTTGAAAATGGCCTGGTTTTCTCATTGCCCCATATCAAAAACCATGTATTAGAATAGGAAGAAGTATAGAGAAGGGCAACAAAAATGAGTACTAGTATAGAAAGTTTCCATCTGAGGAGAACTTTAAAAATTGGGACTGTTTATCTCAAAAAGAAGATTAAGTGGCATATCATTGGCTTATATAAAATCAGGAGTAGTGGGGAGATAGTGAAAAGGGAGGTGTTATTACCCCTTCACATAAGTTTCATGGAGTATAAAGCTAGTCTATCAATGGCTGTTAGCTAAGATGGCCAGGGACACATCCTCTGGGTCTCTTTTAATCCACTTGGTGCTCTTGAAAATGTCACTGAGTACCAGTCCGCATCTTCAGGCACCTAAACACCTTTAAAAATCATGCAACTCTTTGATGTAATATGTGCATATCTGGAGATAACCCTTTGCAGATTGTGGCCATATTTGATTTCTCATGCATTTCAGTCTAGGAGTGAGTGACATTCTACTTGTTCTGCTTGAGTATTATTGTATTTGACTTCTCATTCCTCCACATTTCACTTCCTCTGAAAAGCGCTTCTCTTTTAAATTTAAAATCTTTTGCAACTTGTTTGTAATATTAAATGCCAGATTTGCAGATGCCCTCAAGAAAGCCTTCAAATATTCATGGCCACTCTTTCACAACTACTCAGGCCTTCACACTTTTTCGCAGAAGTTTGTTTGAGCTTTCCAAAACAGGAGCAAAGCCCTTGTTCACAACCCCATTTGTACATTAACGCAATTAATCTCTGCGGCTGCTACACCTCTTCCCGCTATGTACGTGAGGATATTGGACACTGAATTCACATAGCTGAAGATCCAACAGACCCAGCCCTCTCCTCCAATCGCCCCTCCACAGTCTGCTCCTCTATGCATGACCATAAGGTAGTATCTGCCTGGAGCTCCTGGAGTCACACCTGTTCTCAAGAAAGTGAAACTATGTATTTTTTCTTCTGCTAGCAGGGCTCTGTGTGACCCAGATTAGGGGACACAATTTCCTTCATTCTGTATAAACCAGACCAAAAATAAAGAAATTTTACTTCTCTCACTGCCAACCAACAGTCCTCTGCCATTGTAACTGTCTCCATGTGGCTTAAATTTGCTTTCAGACTCTCAAACCAGGTATGTTTTGAAATGGATGCAAGTGCTGGTGGTGTTAATTTTACTGATAATACCTGAGGTATGGTTAAGGCCTAGATAAAAATCAAGGCCATTATGAGAAAAACTTTATTTGCAGTGTTTTGGTATTTCAGTTTCTAATCCTAGCAAAACTCCCAAGTGTGAATATTAAAAACCAAACCAAACCAAAAAACCACAACTTTTTTCTTATTCTAGAAAATGGCCTTACATTATTTTATCTGTTCTTGCCAGATTCCAAACCAATTCTCGCATTCCTAGTGAAGATATGTCTCTAAGGTGTCAAAAATTACTTTTATGAATAAGAATTGTCTGCTTCAAAAGGAAGTGGGATGGTAAAGGAAAACTGCTTTTATAATGGTTGCACAGGGAGTCCTAGACTTACGATATAGTTTGTTCCTCAGAATTGCATTATAAGTGGAAACATAAGTCAAAACCACTTTTCCAAGAGGAATCAATGGTATACAGGGAGATTGGTTCCCGATCCAAGGTTTGATACACTATTTTCACAATAACCCAGATTTTTGTACTAAATAACACCTAACTAACATAGGAACATATGTGTATTTATTTGGTAAACAGCATTCAAATAAACCTATACTATCGCACACACTTGGACTTTCCAGAACAAAGCTGGAAGGGGATCCCTTGCAATCGCTTGTCTGATTGGCTTCCATGGCCAGAGTAGCTTATTATTGGGTAGCTTTGCCACTTGTTTTTGATTGTTCCCCAGCCCCAGCTCAGCCATCAGAAGGCTTGAAGTGTGAAATCAGCGATTGGCTGAAGCTCAGCATGTGATCTGTGCCGTTCTCCCATGGCTTTTGCTGGCAAAACAAGAATCATTAAGTGGCATCCAACGTAAGCTGGGCATCATAAGTCCAGGGCATTCCTGTACTGAAAAACATCCCCCCGTTTTTCTTTTCATGGGGCCGGGTATCAGTATTGGACAGGCGTGCCAGAACAGGGAGGCCCAGTGACAGAGGTGAAAGCAAGGCGTGCTCCAGTAAGAGCCAGCTGGGGTGCTCTGCTGTAGGTCTGCACTGCACAGCTTGCAGTGTGCCCTCCCAGCAGGCATCCCAGGGCTCCTGCTTCAGGCTATGGTGTGCGCAGCCAGGTGAGGAGGGCAGGTGTGAAAGATGCTGGCTGGGGCACACTGTAGGGAGGCATACGGCTTCCAGCGGGGCTCCTGGTGAGTGTGTGCCAGTCCTGCTGTCCCTCTTTCGCTGGACGCTGGCATGCACTGCTGCCCAGGAAGAACCAGGGGAAGGAAGTGTGCCCTCACACAGCCAGTCCACAGCTCCCTTGTGGCAGCACAGCAAACAGGAGCAGTGGGGGAGGGACCTGTCCACCAGCCAGGCAAGGTAACCTGGCAGCAATCAAGACTGCCCCAGCTCCACCCCCCCAGTCCCCCTACGCACACATTCCCCAGCCTCTGGCCCTGACTCCTGCACACACATCCCGCCACAACCCTAGTCCCTGCCCTGAGCCTCTCCCCAACACTCCCAGGCCTATGCCCTGACTCCTGAGCCTCCCATTCCCCCATGCTAACTCCTGCTCCCCCACACACCCCAACCCTCTGCCCTCAGCCCCCTCTACTCCATCTTACACTAAAATTTTGTAGAGGTACTGTCCTTTCACAGCTCCCTTCCCCCAGCCCTCACCCGGAGGTCCTCCAAGGGGTGGAGGGGATACAAAAGTACCTGTAAGAAACGTAAGTTACTTTTACCCCTGGACAGGGACCATGTTCACCCCCCACATAGTTTTTACCTGCAGTAACGAGAAGCAGTGGGGGAGGGCGTGGAGAGGAGTAAGTGGCAGGTGCAGTCTCAGGGGCAAAAGGCCACGTGGGAGTGGGCCTTGGGAAGAAGGACAGCATGAGGAAGGGAAAGGTACCACCCACCTGCAAGCTTTTCACAGAATCATTGACTCCTAGGGCTGGAAGGGACCTTAGGAGGTCATCTAGTCCAGTCCCCTGCCCGGAGCAGGATCAACCTCAACTAAATCTTTCAGGGACCTTCTGCCACTCCTGAGCATTATAAATTATAACTAAAGTTCAGGTGTCCTGGGCAGCACATACTGGAGGCTTGAGCTGCCCAAACCTCACACTGTGGGTGGCAGGTTGGTGGTGGATTACCACTGGAGCCCACAGAGATTGTGCTCAGAAACTTTGGCCAGTTTGGGGGCCCCAGAAAAAACTCCTCCTGCTATGATCTGCAGCAGATGGGGCCCAAAAGGAGTAAGTGTGTGGTGGGGGCGGAGGGCAGGGGAGAAGAGGTGGAGAGGGGCTGTGGGCAGAGACTGTGCGGAAGGGGTAGAATGGGATGGGGCCATGAGTGAGGCCACAGGCAGGAGGAGCAGAACAGGGGAATGGCTCCAGATTTGGGGATCTGTCAAGGATTCAGAGCTCCATTGCGGTCCCATCTAGGGCTGACAGCTCAACCTCATCTGGGACCGAGCTCTCAGTCCCATGCCCTATGGCCCCAGCAAAGCTCTCAGCACCGTCCCCCACAGTTGGGAACACAATGGGGCTGAAAGTGGCGAGTAGGAGCATTGCCTTGACCAGAAGAGGCAGGACAGAGGTTAGCCTCCCCAGGGGAAAGCTTCGCTCACTACATAGGTCTGACTTGTTCATCTGTCCACTTTGCTTGTGTTCCATTTACGCCCCCATGCCCTTTACCCCACTCACGCCACAACAGATTTTACTGAGAAGGCTGATGACTCATCCTACAGCACAAAATGACTCAAGTGGAAGGTTGCTCTCCATACATCCCTTCAAACAGACATCTTTTGGGGAGAATTTAAGACTGACAGCGACTATTGCTATAAATTGAAAAGTCGTTTCTGAAATGCTTTCTCTGGTAGCCATATTTTGCAGACAGCTGCTGTTCAGGGTGCTTCTGTAGAACATTACCATGGAAACATAGACTAGGCAGACAGAAAGGGCCAAGGTCTACTAATGCCCAGTCCCGGGAAATCACTCAGGCACAGCCACAGCCGCTCTTCCTAATGGCTGACTCCCAACTTTCAGGCTAATAACAATAATACAACAACAACAATTCACTGTGCCCTGGTTGTAAAATTTCTCCCTAATCACAAAGTTGCTCTGTTTACACCTGTATGGGTGAATTTCATCCCTGTACAGAGGCCTAGGCATCTCTTCAGCTCTATTTTGTGGATTAAAGTAGTGCATAGAGTTTATACTGGCCTTCTGCAAAGGGCTGAATTTCATCTTCTTGTGACTTAGATTAATCATGGAATCTTTCCTGGGTTGAATGTTTTTGATTGCTTGTGACCCTGCTCCAAGTCAATGGAAAAGAGCTCTTTGAATTCAATGGTGCAGGTCCCTAAAGGAATAGAAAAGTGACCTTAACTTTGAATTTACTGTTCTCTTGTTAGAGTTGTTTTGCAGATAGTGGTATGTGGGGGTGGTGTGAGTTTGTTTGTTTGATTATGCTCAAGTTTTTCTGCATCTGTAATATAACACTTTTCACACTGAGTTGGGGTTTATTTTTTAAAATGAGTTTCAGGAAAATAATGCTGTAAGAAAAAATATGAACATTTCATTCACCTATAAATCATTTGATATTTTAAGGAACACATGTGGCAGTAATTATCCAGTTCATTACTCTGCTAATTATATCATCTGAACTTTATCAGAATATCTGTCAGCTGTTTAATGGCTCACAGAGTTACAGCCCATGTTCCTTTCATTTCAACAGTCATAGGAGTATCTAGTAATAAATACAGGACTATTTTCCTTTAATGAAAAAGTTGACCATATGCTGGTAGAAATCTCTCCAGACCATGGAGTAAATCCAACCCTTCCTGCACAGCCACAGAAAACCCTTTTGGCAGTGTAGGCAGTCTCATTCCAGTGAGTGTGGACAGAGTACATGCCTCTTTGTTTTGAGAGACTCTGATGTCCATTCTCCATAGCAAGCTGGAGACAAAGGAAACTAGGCTATTGTATTTACTCCATTAGCTTTTATTTTATTTTCTTTTTTATTAATTGCATTGAGGTCCTCAAACAACAGACATTTATAAACAGATGCCTGAGGTACATCCTTTGCATCAAATGGCAAGACTTGGTCACAAATGAGGAGCTTTGGAACAGAGCCACTTGATGTTCAAATCAAGAGAAGAAAATGAGGATGGCTAGGCTACATTCTCAGAAAACCATCGTCCAGCATAGTCTGTCAAGCTCTCCAATGGAAGCCGCAAGGAAAGTGCAAAAGAGGACAACATGGATAAGATCTACTGAGACTGAAGGACAACAGCTGGGGTACTCCTGGCACCAGCTAGAAGTTTTGTTCTGAGACAGAGTGAAATGGAGGAGGCTTATAGGTGACACGTGCTCCAACCAGAATACAAGGGTTAAAGTCAAGTAAGGCAAGCTACTCAAACTGCGAGGACCCTAGGCAGATCACTGCTCCCAAAAGCCTGTGGTTTAGACAGGCAACACACAGGGCAAGAGAGGAGAAGGAAAACAAGGGTAGATTTGATTTATTTAAAGTATTTTATTTTCTGTACTCTTATTTAATTTGGCTTTTGGTATTCTTCCAAATTTTGCAAATCTTCTTCCTGTATCCTTCTCCCTGTGTTTTTTATTTGAGCTGGGAATAGGTGTCAGGAGATGGATCACCTGATGATTACATCTTTCGTTGATTCCCTCTAGGGTACCTGGCACTTGCCCCTGCTGAAAGACAGGATAGTGGTCTAGAGGGACCTTTCTTCTATCCAGTATAGCCGTTCTCATGATCCCTTTCTTATTTACCTTCTGGAACTTGCCCATTTATGTTATTGAAAAACTTTCCTGCTTTCTTATGAATACTTACCTATTACCTTTCACATCTCCACTGCCCTCCCAGGGTTATAATCAGTTCAGAAGTGTCCCTTTACCTTAACTATATGGCTTACTATTGCAGAAGTGTTGAATGTGTCTATTGGGACCTGCACATGCCAAGCATTTCTGAAATTAATCAATCGATCTTGAGACTTGGCAGTTTGGTTTTGACTTAGTTCCCTTGATCTTTCTGGTCTGTCCAAGAGTTACCTCCTCTCCTTAACTCTGCTTCACCCTCATCCATCGCAGTCCTAAGGTAGGTGATAGCACCCATTACAAAGTTATTAGAGTACAAAGAAGAGCTGTTCAAGCTGAGTCACTGTTGTGACTGTGATGGATGCCTGCCGCTGCTGCAGTCCTTCCTACCTGCAGTCTCTCACCTCATGGATTTATTGGCTCTTCCAAAGACAATAGATGGCATTCCAGTTCCAAAAAGGAGGAAAGTGCTGAGGCATCATATTCCATATTCTTTAACAATGTGCCATAACTGAGATATACTTTAGGCAAGAGGGCTCATGTAAGATACCTTTGGAAAGGTTATGATTTACTGAATGTGATTATCCCATTCATGTGCAAGTATCATATTTGTGTTTGATGTTAGGAATATTGACATGGGTATCTGTATTTCACATTTGCTGTTTTGGGTCACTTCCATTGCTGCTACTTTGAGGACTATGATGGAAAACCAAAATATGGATGATAAGATACTAGAGTCAGGTTACCTTGTCACCTGATGCTCACCTGCACCTTAGACTGATGAACTCTTCCACAGACTGGGGGGAAGGGATGGAATCAGACAAAGTATTCCTGCCTTATGGAAATTCTACATAAGATGGGGGAGGAAAACAATGATGGGCTTCAGTTTGCTTCTCCCCTGGCTCCCCACCGAAAGAGACTCTTGAAAACACTTGGAAACAAAAGGACTTGTACTTGGGTAGAGGAACCACTAAAACCAGCCCAAATCTGGCCTGTGAAGTACTCTAACTAACACAATATCTAAGGTGAGGAATTATTATTAGTAACCAGTTTCTTCAGTGAATTGAGCTTAGTTCACACACTTTGCTTGATTTTCCTAGCAAACCGCTTTGTTCTGTATGCTCGCTCTTTGGCCACTTAAAATATTTGTGTTTATAGTTAATAAGCTCATTTCTGGTTTATAATATAACCCAGTTTATGTACTTTCTAACGGGGAGCAGGATACTCTGCATACCTTCCTCCACATTGAGGGAGGAGGTGAATTTCATATAAGCTGGGGTTTGTATCCTAATGGGGGTCAACACATGGGTGCTGGGGAAATCCCTTTAAGATGAGTCTTCCCAGAGCTTTATCTTCTGACACTGAGTGTAGCCCTGCCTGTGGGCATTGATGGAGGAGGTTTTAATGCCTAGCTCAGTGAGACCACCTAAAGGGGACCCAGGCTGGCAGAACTGGCTGACTTAGCAGTATCTCAGCTCATTAAGTGGTATCTCAGGGGGTCCAAACCATCACAGTGGCCTTGAAGAGAGTCTACCGCTCTTTGCAATACTGCTGCTTTTCTTGTCTGGGCTATGTTTCACCGGAGGAGGCAAGTAAAAAGAACTGGCTTCCTCACTGTCACCTTGGGGCCTAGCTCCAGGAAGAGTGCATTAAAGGAGTGGTCAAGAATGAAAGTTCATTCTTCAGAGGTTCAGAATTCTGCTTCACTGCTTTGCACATGAGAATTAACTGAGTAGGACCTGAGTGCCTCCAGTTCTGCCAGATTAGAAATGGGGCTTCTCAGCACCTTGCAGGATTGGTCCCTGAATTGGCATGCATCATGTGTCTGATAATCAAGAACTAAATGAATTTACAGAGCAAAACTTATTCTGATGTGGCAGTAGAATTTGGGTGCTGTCCAGGTGACTGATATATATGAGCAAAGAATAAAGTGATTTTCTATCCCTTTCCATCCCCAAGATTTTCAAGCATCACATTCCAGTTCTATATGATATGATATAGATATAGATATCTGGAAAAGCAACTGGGTGAAAAGGGGAGAAAAAATATTTTTCTTTGCTCTTGTGCATCAGTCACCTGTGAAACCTAGACACTAGCCAATCCTTATTCCACCAATCTTAGGCAGCAAAACTATTTCAGGAAAACTGCTTCTGATGTGAATGGAGCCTCTTCTCCACTGATTGAAGGAGGAGCATTTTTCCCCTCATTTGAAAACAAACAATCCATTATTTAAAGTACTTCTACAGCTAGACAGATCAGGTGTTAAAATATTATGGACTGCAAAAGGCCTTTTTCCACTTTGCTGACTAAACGGTCTGCCAAACAAACAAAACACACAAAATGCTGTAATAAAAATCTGAAGCCAGGTAACTATTTCTGATGATCATTAACCACAGTTAGTCAAGTTTCATCATGAGCATGGTCTTCACCTCTCACTGACTTCCCCTGAAACAAACCAGTCCCTTCACTTTTCACATGCCACGTCTCATTCTGGGATAGAATTTTTTTCTGGGAACTCTGGGAAATATCACAAAAGGAGGAATTAAAAGATATAGGATGCTAGAATTTTGCTCCCATTCAGGCAGCACAAAGCAGCCAGGATGCTAATAAATCCAGTCCCCAGTGATGCCCCATGTTCAGGGAAGTCCGTTGGATGTGCAGATGTTGTGGTGACAGCTCTATGAAGCCCCCCTCCCAACACTCCTTCGTTGCAGGGACGCTAAGAAAAAGGGATGTGGCCAGATGTCGCTGCACCTGGCTGATCCCTGGCTCCAAGGATTGCCCCTTGCTGGATTGCTGAATGTAAGATCAGGTCTCCACAGGAAGCTTTTGCAGCTATAGCAATGTTGGCTAAAAGTAGGATTGATTGACTGATTGATTTTTGGCTACATTTCTGTGCTGACAAAAGCCCCAGTATAGATGCAGATAGGCTGGAACAACAATGCTTTTGCTGATACAGGGCCTTCCTAAATTAGGAAGCTATAGCTGTATCAGAAAAACTTAAGTGTAGGGCTAAGTCCAAGTGAAAGGAGCCCTAAATCTTGAGTTGTACTCTGCCTGTAGCTCAAATACACATATACACACACAGGCTATGTCTACATGTGCCCCAAACTTCGAAATGGCCATGCAAATGGCCATTTCGAAGTTTACTAATGAAGCGCTGAAATGCATATTCAGCGCTTCATTAGCATGCGGGCGGCAGCCGCGCTTCGAAATTGATGCTCTTTGCCGCCGCGCGGCACGTCCAGACGGGGCTCCTTTTCGAAAGGATGCTGCCTACTTCGAAGTCCCCTTATTCCCATGAGCTCATTGGAATAAGGGGACTTCGAAGTAGGCGGTGTCCTTTCGAAAAGGAGCCCCGTTTGGACGCGCCGCGCGGCGGCAAGGAGCGTCCATTTCGAAGCGCGGCTGCCGCCCGCATGCTAATGAAGCGCTGAATATGCATTTCAGCGCTTCATTAGTAAACTTCGAAATGGCCATTTGCATGGCCATTTCGAAGTTTGGGGCACGTGTAGACACAGCCACAGTGAGCATCTGCCTTTCTCTCACTTAAAAGCTGTGTCTACACGTGCACGCTACTTCGAAGTAGCGGCACTAACTTCGAAATAGCGCCCGTCGCGGCTACACGCGTCGGGCGCTATTTCGAAGTTAACTTCGACGTTAGGCGGCGAGACGTCGAAGTCGCTAACCTCATGAGGGGATTGGAATAGCGCCCTACTTCGATGTTCAATGTCGAAGTAGGGACCGTGTAGACGATCCGCGTCCCGCAACGTCGAAATTGCCGGGTCCTCCATGGCGGCCATCAGCTGGGGGGTTGAGAGATGCTCTCTCTCCAGCCCCTGCGGGGCTCTATGGTCACCGTGGGCAGCAGCCCTTAGCCCAGGGCTTCTGGCTGCTGCTGTGGCAGCTGGGGATCCATGCTGCAGGCACAGGGTCTGCAACCAGTTGTCAGCTCTGTGTATCTTGTGTTGTTTAGTGCAACTCTGTCTGGGAGGGGCCCTTTAAGGGAGCGGCTTGCTGTTGAGTCCGCCCTGTGACCCTGTCTGCAGCTGTGCCTGGCACCCTTATTTCGATGTGTGCTACTTTGGCGTGTAGACGTACCCTCGCAGCACCTATTTCGATGTGGTGCCGTGCAACGTCGAAGTTGAACATCGACGTTGCCAGCCCTGGAGGACGTGTAGACGTTATTCATTGAAATAGCCTATTTTGATGTTGCTACATCGAAATAAGCTATTTCGATGTTGGCTTCACGTGTAGATGTAGCCAAAGTGTGTATGTGTCTATGTCACACACACATTGGTACTCCACAGCTATGTATGTACTGCCCAGAGGACAGAGTGGCACACTCCAGTGGGTTAATATAGGTTGACCATCACCATATTCATTTTCTCAGGGGAGTGTTTGCAGGCAATGCTGTTCATCTATTGTGTTTCCTCCTGCCTGCTTGAGTTTGCACTCTAGGGTTTGAGGTTATATTAACAATATATTAACCTTTGAGAACTCAGCCAAGTGCTAGTTCATCATTTAGCAGCAAGACGTTGCCTGGGAAGTTTTCCACCCTCTGACTCCATCCCTGCAGCCAAGCTTCACAATCATCATTGCTTTGTACGGAAGTAAACTGTTTACAACTTATCCTGTGTATATGTATCAAAACAAACAAGCAGTCATACAGCTCTTTAAAGACTAACAAAATAATTTATTAGGTGATGAGCTTTCGTGGGATGGACCCACTTCTTCAGATTTATAGCCATACCAGAACAGACTCGATATGTAGAGCACAGGGGTCCAAAAATTGTTCGTAAGGTTGTCAAATCAGAAAAATTGTAATCAAGGTTGGCAAATCAGACAGAAGAGCAGAGATGAGGGGATGTGGGGTGGGGAAGTAAGTGTTAGGTCAAACATCAAAGTATGTGAAAGAGTCCTTGTAACAGGTCGGGTAGTTGCCACCCCTGTTCAAACAACGTGTTATGTGTCGAATTTGAATATGAATGTTAGTTCCGAACCTTCTCTCTGTAGATGGTTGTTAAAGTCCCTGTTCCCCAGAACACAAACTCTCAGGTCTTTAACAGAATGGCCCACTCCATCAACGTGCTCGGTGACAGGTTTGTGTATTTGGAGATATTTGATGTCTGCTCTGTGTCCATTCATTTTTTGGTGAAGAGTGTTTGCAGTTTGCCCACGATACAGTAATCCCTCGAGGTATGTGAGGGTTTGCATAGGAGACAACCCTCGCATACCTTGAATTTTGCATAAGTCAGGGAGGGTTTTGGGGGCGTGGGTTGGGGGCCTGGGCGGGAGCTGAGGGGCTTAAGCCTGAGGTGTGTTAGGGCTGCGGGGGAGCTGGGGTGGGAGGGTGGAACTGAGCTGGGGTATGCAGGGGATTGGAGCTGGGCAGCAGGGAGTTGGGGCAGGTGTTGAGCCCCGCTGAGGGTTGTGGGCAAGGCTGCAGGGGTAGTGGGGAGATGGGGTTAGAGCTGGAGCTCCATGTGCCGGGAGCCCCAGGTGCAGGTGGAAGCTGGAGCCCCATGTGCCGGGGGTGTGAGCTGGGGCCACGGAGTTTTGGGGGAGAGTGAATGGTGTGAACTGGGGTGGCGGGGGGCTAGCTGGGGAGGTAGATCCTCATGTGCCTGCAGCAGATGACAGCTGGAGCCTTGAGCATGCCAGGGGTTGGGTGAGATGGGGACTTGGTGGGGACGTGTGAGCTGGATGGAGGGGGGATTGAACGGGGGTGAACCGGAGCGTGGATGGGTTGAGCTGATGGGGGTTAGAGCCCCTGTGCATGCTGGCGGTGAATGAAAGTTGGACCCCTGTGCATGGGGGGTTGAGCTGGGGTTGCGGGACGGAGGGTTTGAGCCGGGTGGGTGGATTGATGAGTTGTGGGGGTGGAGCCCCATGCAGTGCACTGGGGGCTGGGAGCCAGAGCCCCATGTTTGGGTTGAAGCGGAAGTCCTGTGCACGTAGGGGTGAGCTGGGGCTGTAGAGGGATTGAGCTAGGCAGGGAGAGGGTTGAAGGGGGGTGCTCTGAGGTGGGGTGCTTGAGCGGGGGGGTTTTGGAGCCCCACGCACATGAACTGGGGCTGCACGGGGATTGGGTGGGTTGGGGCCCAGGTGCCCAGGGGCTGAAACCAGGTCCGCAGGGATTGGAGGGGAGCCCCAGGAGTGTGGCTGGAGCCCCCTACTGGGGGAGATGAACGCGGACAAGCAGGGGGGTGAGCTGGGGCCACGGGGTGGAGGGTTTGGGGGGATTGAGCCAGCAGGGGGTTTAATGGGGGTGATGCTGTCAAGCAGTGCTGCTCTGGGAAGCAGGAGGAAGGGGGTTTTAGCCTGCCTGGCTTCCCGCATGGGCAGGCAGCTAGGCAGGCTGGAAGCGTTCCCTTTACCCTTCCCAGATTCACGCCTAACAGCTTCACATTGTGCAAAACTTGCATTAAAGCGAGGTTCACACAACATGAATCCGCATAAATCGAGGGATTACTGTATGAATTGGGGGTCAGCTGTGTAAGAGCGGGGTCGCATACTCTGGATTTGTGTACTCTGAGACCTTACCATACATAGTGTGTGGGCATTGCTGCCACATGTTGATGTTAGTTGAGGAACAGGAGAATGTGCCCCTGATTATGTAATTAACTTGGTTGGGTCCAGTGATGATATCTCCAGAATAGGTATGTGGACAAAGCTGGCAATGGGGCTTGTTGCAAGCAAAAGTTCCAAGACTGGTAGTATTGTGGTATAGTCTGTGGTTGCTAGTGATAATCCTCATAAGGTTGGGAGGTTGTCTATAGGAGAGAACAGGCCTGTCACCTCAGGCCTTCTGGAGTGTGGCATCGTGATTTAGGATAGGTTATAGTTCTTTAATGATGCGTTGCAGTGGTTTGAGTTGGGGGCTGTAGGTAATAATGAGTGTTCTGTTGTTGACTTTTTTGGGGCTATCTTGGAGTAGCTGGTTTCTGGGTATTTGCCTGGCCCTGTCAATTTGTTTTTTTAACTTATTCTGGTGGGTAGTTAATGAAGATTTATGAAGGTTTGGCAGAGATCTATGCTGCTTTTTGTGTGCTGAAAAATTTTTTTCTAGAACCTTACTCACACCCCATTTACATTAATTCTTATGGGGAAATTGGATTTGCTCAATATCATTTTGCTTAATGTAGCATTTTTCAGGAACATACCTACAATGTTAAGCTGTGAGTGACTGTATTGAAGATGAGTATGCTATAGTTGTGGGCCCAACTCACACAAGTTAGAGCCAAATTGTTTAAAGTTTGAGTGATAGTTCAGACCCATCTCTGATAAACTGGATGCTCTAACTCCACTATCTATAAATGATTGGAGGGAAAACAATCCAAGATGAGGGATGCTACAGAGTATGGTTGAAGACAATGCTATAAGAAATGGCTTGAAGCTAAGAATATCAGTTCCAAGAATGGGAGCATTCTAACAAACCCTGACATGCTGGCGAATCCCACCAGTAATGTGACCGGCAGGCTGCAAAGCACTGGGCTAGAAAAACACAGATGACCCTTTCTAAAATTATCACCGAACTCTGAACTATGTATGAGAAGCATGTTGTTTCTGTACATGGCAGAATGAACCTAGCAGATTAAACAGCCGTAATAGTACCTTCATTCCCAAGCCAACATGTCTGCTTGGAATTCCCTCCAACCTGGTAAGTATCAATGTCTTTAAGTTTTCAAATCATTGAAACATTAAACTCTTATAAGTAGTGCTGCTTACAGTAAGTTGCCACCACAAATTATCTTTATATATACAATAGTGCTGTTACATTCACATAAAGATGGTGGGCCCAGCTTTTAAATATGAGCTCCTTAACAGGACACACATTTTGGGCCTCAGCTTGTCACTTACTTGTGCAAATGAGTATTCTTCTCCTAAATTCTGAATTGAGCAACTACATACACATTTAGATATCCTATTACATAGCCAAAGTTTGAAAATTGGGCTGCCCATGTGAAGATGTGGTCATATTTATTGTATCCAGGCTGAGATTCCTAACCATTTGATTTCCTGCAATAAAAGTGTAAAAAATGTCTCTTCAGGAAAAGCTAATTTAGTATTAAACAAGTGAAAGAACAATGAAGGGTATGTTCTCACTTGGATCTGGGGGTGTGATTCCCAACTTGAGTTGATATACTTGCTATTGATACTTGATAACAGCTAGCATGCTCTAGCCATGGTAGCACTGGCACTGGCTATAGGAACATGGGATAACTGCTGAGTATAAAGCTACCCTGATCCTGTAGGCACATACTCATGGTGGCTAGCTTGTTCTGCCACTGCCCAGGCTGCTATAACCAGTGCTCCCTGTAAGCTGTGTGCTTGGGAAGCCACCCAGGAGAAATTCAAGTACCTCATGGCTGATTAGCAGAGCACCCTCAGAGTCCCACAGTTGGTAACGTGTGTTTCCATTGGTGGTGTACAACCACATGTGCACCAGTGTGGATAATAAAATTTATTCCACACATGGATGGAAAAACCTTAGAGGGAAGCTTCTTTTGACTACACTGCTAATTTTCATTGGCTAGCTCAATGACAGCTAATATGAGTATAACTGCTCCTGGGAATCTCACACTTGACTTGATTGTAGATGCAGTCAAAAAGCATACTTAAGAGCCTGCTGTTATACAAGAGATGTAATTGCTTTTGTCTGTTGTCACAAAATGTGTACAGTTAAGGAATGAAAAATATCTTTTTATTTGCGAAGGAACTTCAAGTTAATTATCTTATGATTCTTTCCAGGTAACCAGTCACCTAACTTAAAAAGGGCATTCAGTGGAAAGAGATGGGATTCAGCATTAAGATGGGAAAAAACTGAGACAGACAGCAGTCCATGCATGAAAAGGCCAAACTTCTTCCTGCCTTTCTCAGCCTAATTTGTTGTCCTCTTTAATTAATTTCAGCCAGGAAATCATTCCAGTCATTTCTCTCTCAGCAGTTTATGAAAGCCAAGTCCATCATATGTAGCTTGACAGATGGGTAGAAAGAAAGGGAAAGGTGGGTGTAGAGTGACAGCTAGTGTTCAGTTTTGTTTCTTTCTTTTCTGCTTAATCTTTTCTTGGGGCGAAAGACATAATGTCAAGCTTACACAGAGCTCTTCTTTGGGTCTGGGAAACATACGTAGGATAGGTCTACACTACAAAGGTTGCTGACCTATGTTATATTGATGCACAGCCAGCTCAGTGATTAAATATCTTTGGACGTCCCCCATTATACTCCTTGTGCTGGCACTCCACAGCCTGACCTGGAATGTTTGCATTGATTGAACTGTAAGTGTGAGGCACTGTGGGATGGTGGCTGATAGCTAGCTACTGTTAAAGGCAAGCAACGCAATGTCCACCCTGACACTGCATCAAACACCTACATTGACATAAGCACTGTGCATCTTAAAGAATTACAGTAGGGCCTCAAGATTTGCAAACTTAATATTCGTGAATTCAGTTATTCACGAGCGGCCCAGTGGCTGCTTTCTGCAGGGCCCTGGGCAGGACTGCCGGCAGCCACCACTTCCCCAGGGCTCCAAGCAGGACCGCCGGCAGCTTCTGCTTCCCCCGAGGCTCTGGGCAGGGACTGCCAGCAGCCACCACTTCCCCAGGGCTGTGGGCAGGGACCGCCAGCAGCCACTGCTTCCCTAGGGCTCCGGGCAGGGACCGCCAGCAGCCAACGCTTCCCCAGGGCTCTGGGCAGGGACCGCCAGCAGCCACTGCTTCCCTAGGGCTCTGGGCAGGGACCGCCAGCAGCCACCGCTTCCCCAGGGCTCCGGGCAGGGACCGCCAGCAGCCATCGTTTCCCCAGGGCTCCGGGCAGGGACCGCCAGCAGCCACCGCTTCCCCAGGGCTCCGGGCAGGGACCGCCAGCAGCCACCGCTTCCCTAGGGCTCTGGGCAGGCTGTCACATTCACGAAATTCAACATTTGTGAGGGTTCTCAAGACAGAAATCTCGCAAATGTTGAGACCCTACTGGAGTTATTAAGCTGGTGTAAAACATATCTGTGGGCCCTCATGGCATAGGGAGGACAGTCACCAAAGCAGGGGCCAGCCAGAGTCAATGGGCCATGGCATGGCAGGGTTAGCCCCCCACTCTGCCCAGCCCACTGCAATGACACTGTTTACAAACTGGCAGCTGTCAGGCACGCAGTGGCCTGCCTGGCCCTGTGCTGCTGAATGTTCCATCCCTTCAAGGGCAGCCTCATGCCACGCCACACAGAGACCCCAACTTAGCACCCCCCTACCTCCCTATGGCCAGATCCTTACCACGCCCATTATGTCCAGCACCCCACACACACACCCAGTGCTCTCTGCAACACCACCTCTACCCAGAGCTTCCTGCCCACAGCCTCACCACAACTGCCCCAAACTCCCACTCCTTGGTGCCTCAAAACATACATCTTTCCTGCCAATTCATAGCCAAGCACACTTCCCTGCCTCCTGCCTGCACTCACTGGCCCTGCTGGGCAGTGACTGTGTCTGCCAGGTTGATGCAACAGTGCAGCCAGGGCTGGTCCCAGGATGAGGAATAGCTCCAGTCCTTCAGGAGTGGTGCAATCAGCCAGGCCAGGGACTTCTCCAGCCCAGCCCCCGCAGGGCACACTTGACTGGAGGGGCCAAGCCAAGCCCCTCATAACTGTCCCTATCCCCCTGCACACATATATCAGCTTTTGCATCGTCCTGCACCTGGGGAGCCAGAGGAGTCCCACAGGTGGTGGGAAACAGAGACTGGCTGGAGCTGGAAATTCATTGGAGTCCAGCCCCAGGGAAAGAGGGCAAAGAAGGGGAGTGTGCAAAAGGGTGGAGAGGAGCCCTCAGCCAGTTGGTGGGCAGCCTAAGAGGAACAAGTGGTCAGCGGCGGGAGCCAGAGCAGTGTGATGGCACAGTGTAATCAGAGCAGTCTGGGCCCCTTCCAAGCATGGGCCCAGGTTCCTGCAGCCAGCACTGTGCTGTAAACCCAGCACTGGCCCAGCATAGTGGGACAGTTATATCGGTGGCAGTAACATTTTAGTATTGATTCTTAAAGAGTTAGGCTGGCATAAGTTACCTTGCATAGATCTAATTCTGTACAGTAGAACAGGACCCAGAGTGCCACAGAAAGTGTTTGTTTGTCGTCTTCTTCCAATGCGAGTTCATTCAAAAGCATAGTGAGTGTCTGGTTTTAGCCACATAGCTATTATTGGGCTGGTAATGCACTGGATGAATTAGATCTTGAAAGGTGTGCAGTGGTTGGTGTTGACGTTGCGGCAGTGGAGATATGTCTGCAGATTTTCAGTCCGTTATTCTGGCAGGTTCTGGTGCCTCTTTGAGTTGGTGTGTTGCTGGAATGGTGAACAACAGCCAATCGGAGCTGCGAGTGCTGTACCTACAGAGCTGTGTCTACACGTGCACGCTACTTCGAAGTAGCGGCACTAACTTCGAAATAGCGCCCGTAGCGGCTACATGCGCCGGGCACTATTTCGAAGTTAACTTCGACGTTAGGCGGCGAGACGTCGAAGTCGCTAACCTCATGAGGGGATCGGAATAGCGCCCTACTTCGACATTCAACGTCGAAGTAGGGACCGTGTAGACGATCCGTGTCCCGCAACATCGAAATTGCCGGGTCCTCCATGGCGGCCATCAGCTGGGGGGTTGAGAGATGCTCTCTCTCCAGCCCCTGCGGGGCTCTATGGTCACCGTGGGCAGCAGCCCTTAGCCCAGGGCTTCTGGCTGCTGCTGCGGCAGCTGGGGGTCCATGCTGCAGGCACAGGGTCTGCAACCAGTTGTTGGCTCTGTGTATCTTGTGTTGTTTAGTGCAACTGTGTCTGGGAGGGGCCCTTTAAGGGAGCGGCTTGCTGTTGAGTCCGCCCTGTGACCCTGTCTGCAGCTGTGCCTGGCACCCTTATTTCTATGTGTGCTACTTTGGCATGTAGACGTACCCTCGCAGCGCCTATTTTGATGTGGTGCCGCGCAACGTCAAAGTTGAACATCGACGTTGCCAGCCCTGGAGGACGTATAGACGTTATTCATCGAAATAGACTATTTCGATGTTGCTACATCGAAATAAGCTACTTCGATGTTGGCTTCACGTGTAGACGTAGCCCAGATGTGCAGGTAAGCAAAACATCTGGTGGCCTACCAAGACTAACCCTGGCAAAATGTGTCTGTCCACCCTTGTTATAGTCTATAACCACCAATAAAAATTCAAAACAAAAATCATTTAAGTATGAAAAAACAAAATGTTTTAATCAAAGTGCAATGGGAAAGTCTGACATTTTTGGAACTGTTTTCCATTCTTTTCCTGAACAAAATTCTAGTGAAATTGACCCAAGTTCAGGAAGGCTGTAGCTACACACGAACCCACTGTTGAAAGGGGAAAACCGAAAGCCAGGAATCGACATCCAGCATGCGAAAGCATGTGACCACACGGTAAAGGCAGATCACAGGTCCGACCCCCTCCTTTGATGATCTGTCCCGTTTTTTTGAAAGGGAGCACCCACATGTGTCTGAGTGCTCTTTCGAAAGAAGGGAGGTGGAGACACTGTGGATGGGTTCGCATGGCTGCCAAGGCCTCTCAGGGCCTGCAGCTAGCCATCTCCTTAAAGGCCCCCTCAAACTCCCCCGCCCTGCATGAGCTGAGCCCTGCTGAGCTGCCAGCAGTGATGCAGACCCCAGCGCAGCAGCACCATGGCCAACGACACCCTGCTCCTGGCACTGGATGCAGACATCATGGATACCATTGTTCACCTTGTCTGAATGGTCACTGCGGCTGCCTCCCTTCTCCTAGGGAGACAGAACGGCCCCCACAAGGACGTGGACCCTGCCCAGCCTGCACCCCACCCCCTGGCACACCGGCACCCTTGGAGCCACCCCAGTAGTGCAGGCTGGTGGGAGCAACTGGTTCTGGGGCAATGGGACGATACCACACGGCTGCAGAACTTCCGCATGAGCGGGGACACCTTCCAGGAGCTATGCCACTGGCTGGCACCCGTGCTGAGGCACCAGCACACCACCATGCGGCCTGCACTCCCCCTCGAGAAGTGGGCTGGGTGGGATGAACCCAAGACACCAGGGTCTTCCGCAATTCTGGCCTATGCAGGTCGGCACCTCCATTCCCTAGTGGGAGCTGGTGGTTGGGGGCACCACCATGCCACTATGCATAGTCACAGATGTGACACACCCCCAGTGCTGTGGCTGCTGAGGCTCTATACCAGCCACCTCAGCCCCAGCCGCGAGGCCTTCAACACTTGCCCCAACCAGGCCTGGCACGTGGTTGAAGGGGCCTTTGGGCACCTCAAGGGGAGGTGGCAGTGCCTCCTCACCCACCTTGAGGTAGGGGTGCGCAACGTCCCACAGGTGGTGGACACCTGCTGTGCCCTCCATAACATCGTGGAGGGCAAGTGGGAGGCCTATATCCAGGGGTGGGCAGCTGAGGCCACTGCAGGGTTTGAGCAGCCAGACGCTGTCACCAGTCACCAAGCGAACCGTGATGGGGTCTGGATCTGGGAGGCCCTCCGGGTAAGCCTCACCCCTGGGATGCACCGACCCCCCCCCGAGCCCCACCCCTCACTGTCCCCCAACGCATCCACCCCCCACCATATGCACCACCACCACTACCACACCTGTGACTCCCTCTGACAAGACCATGGGACACGGGCATTAGTGTACAATAAATATTTATAAACATGAACCACAACTCAGTGCCTGTGAGAACATTTAACTATTTACAATGGGGGTAGGGGGTTAGCCATGTACGTCACGGGGTGGAGAGGGCCTGAACTGGGAGCGGGGGCTGGGGAGGGCCTGAACTGGGAGGGTCACTTGGGGATGCGGGTTGCAGGCCACTGAGCCTAAAGTCCCGTTGGCCCTGGAATGACCTTCCCCCACAGGGAGCGAGCTCCGCGGCAGGGCTGGGATGAGGCGGGGAGCACCAAAAGGTTGGGACATTGGGGGATGGCAGCGAGGGCATCAGCATGGAATGGGGCAGGGGCCTCTGTAGGGGGTGTGGGGTAGGGCAGGGGCACCAGTGGGAGGGCTCTTGGTGGGACCTCTGTGGAGGGCTTGGGGGGGGGTGGTCAGCTGGCGGGGGGCTGTGCGGAGGGCCAGGAGCTGGGAGACATTGCCCGTGTTCTACTGCAGGGTCCCATGGATGCCCTCCAGGCAAGACAAGAGATGAGCCGGTCCCACGCCTCCCTTCACCTTGCCAAGTTGGCTTCCTGCAGCCGGAGGTGCTGCGCCGTCAGGCCAGCCTGGCGGAGGCTGGCAGGGTTGTCTCCCATGTGCTGCTGCAGTCTCCGGCTGCATGCCCAGTGCGTTGGTGCCACTGGAGCTGCCTGGCCCCATCTGCCACGTCTGGGGGCCTCTTAGGGACCACCGAGGCTGATGGGCTGTGTGAGCCCTTGCTTGCTGCACCTGAAAGGGGAGACGGACAGTGTGTCAGTCCCTGAGCAGGACCCCGTTCCCCTGTACCCCCAGTGACTGTCCCTCCTGCCCCCTATCCCCCGGGGCCCCGCTCCCCCGTTCCTCTGGGGCCCAGCCATGGTGGGCTCGGCATCCATGTGGCATCAGGTGCACATGGGGGTTCCTCCCCAGGTGGGACTGTCCCCAGGTACGGGCCGGCCCGCATACATTGCACTGGGTGTCTGGGTGCCCAGCTCTGTCCACAGGTCTGGGTGTTGGGTGGTGCAGGCAGCTGCTGGGGTGTGCCATGGTCCATGGCCAGCTGGGGTGTCTAGCCCTGGGTCTCAGGGCCCATGTACGACCCACTGTCAGCTGTGTGCCCCTGCCCTGCCAGCCGGGGTGCCAGTCCTGCCATGCACTTACTAGTGGGTCCCACGATGATCTCCAGTGATGGTCAGCTCCCTGTGGCTTGGCTGGATGACTGCAAGGGGATGTTGACAACGAGGTCGCCCTCCTCGCTGGGCCAGTGCAAGGTGGTGTCTGCCCCCTGGCTCGGGCTGGCTGGTCCTGACTCTTCCAGCCCCTCTGGATGGGCTGGTCTGCAGAGGTATCCAGGACCACTGGGGGCAGGGAGCTGCCCCGGGGCCCCAAGATGGAGCAGAGCTCTCGGTAGTAGGGGCAGGTGGTGGGACCTGTCCCTGAGTGCCTGACCTTGTCCCAGACCCAGGCATAGCCCTACCAGAGCTCCTTAACCTTGATCCACGGTTCGCTCCGGGTGGCCACGGCTAGTCAGTCCCTGGGCCAGGCATGTGAAGGCTACGCCATTTTATCGCTTGACCCCCATCTCTCAGAGAATCTCTTCCTCTTTCCATAGACCTAGGAGGTCTCAGAGTTCGGGGTCCATCTAGGAGGGGGCCCTTTTTTTCCTCTCCGGGGTAGGCTCCTGAGAGCCCTGTGAGAGCTCTGAGTGGGGGGCTTGGGAGGTTGCTGGGTACTGGCCATGTGGCCTTTGTAGTTATCAGGGGCAGCTGAGCAGGTGTGCTGTTGGCAGCTCGTGCGCTCACGGCTCACCTCCTCTCAGCTTCCTGCCACGTGGTTTCTGGGTCCGTGTGGCTTTAAGAGCAGCTGGCCGCAGGGGTCGTAAAGCCCCATTCTGCAGGGCAGGGTGTCACTGCATTCCAGCTGGGTGCTGTCGTGGAGGCCTCCTCTTTAGAAAGAGCAGGCCATGGAGCATCTACATGTGCCTTCTTTCAGCGTAGTTTGTCTATGGGGGGCGCTCTTCCCACTAGGGGATTGGGGTCCAGCTTTCGACATCTGGGCCACATTCCTCCAATTTCCAATTGAAAGAGCACATGGCACATGTAGACATTCCCTCTGTTCTTTTGAAGGAGGGCCTGTCGTTTCAAAATAACGTGCATGTGTAGACACACCCCAAGTGTTCCGATTTGGATGCATCTGCTTGTTCTGGCAGAATATGATTTTGCTAATTTTCTCTACCCACCTTGGATCAGTTTAATATAATTAAGCAGGACATTACTAATGTACAGCTGCTGCTTACACAGTAGTTAAATTTCTTAATCCTGGAGATCCATAAAGCAGTAAAACACACATTTTTTTATGTGTTACCTCTTCTCCTTCTTCAATATGATAGTCTCTTCTTTGGTTTGGCCCTCCCACAAACATTACATTCAGCTGCTGGCAGTGCCTGGAAAAAATATTTTAAAGAGATCAGTGAGAATATCAAGAATTTCTGTATTTGCCCTGAAAATTTAATTTTAGAGGTATTAACTAATGTGTTATAGTTAGAGCACTATGGCCAAGTGAATAGGCCCCTGAACAGAATTTCAAGAGAAGTGGGTATTTTACTAATCTTTTAGATCTAAAGGTGAAAAGTCCTATAGGGAGAACTAGGTGCTAGAAGTTTTGCAATAGTCACCTTTACCGTTCTTTAAATAAAAGCCATACAAAATAAATGATAAAAGTACAATACTCAAATCAACTATTTCCACAACAGGAAGTTGTACATGGTATAATACTCAGCTTATGCTAGCACCACAAAGTAAGGATCTGAAATCACAATTATTTGCCTCATTTCCAAGGGCCAGCTGTTTTTATTTTTTACACTGGGGGTGTTGCCTCCTTGGGCAACAAAAAATCATGAAATCTTAAGGAGAATATTCTTGGAAGAAAGCTACACAATGCCTTGCAAAACTGTGAAACACTACCCCTCTAATTCAGGGCACCGATCACAACACTACTCCCTGGCTATCAGTGAGGGTTCTAGGAATGCATTGCCTCTTTGTCATAACTTTGGGAAGGCACTTTCTCCCTAACTGAGCCCATATCTACACAAGGGACTTGACAGTGGTAAAACCCCAGTGTTGCTGTACAATCACTCATGTAGCCACTTTACACTGATGGGAGAGAGCTCTCCCATGAACGTAACTTAAACCACTCCCAACAAGCAGCGGTAGCTGTGTGTCCACAGTGGCACTGTTGACCATGACAATGTAAACTCATGTCGCTCAGAGGTTTTGTCCCCTGTAAGGTATGCACTTGTGCTGCCACTCAGGAGAAATTCAAATGCTGCCCAGCTGATCAGCAGAGCACCAGCAGCTAGGCTTTTTTTGTTTCTTCTAAGGGTGCACATTCACACATGCACATAAATTATTTTGCACCTGGATTAAAAAAAATCTGCATATGGATGGAAAAGATTTGAGGGAACATTGCTCAGAGGGGGGTTTTCACACTCCTAAGTGACACAAAATATACTGATAGAGCGCTAATATACACACAGACTGAGTAAGAGACAGGAAACTGAGTAGGCCAGAGCATCCTGCAGAGCTGACAGCTGTGGTGGAAATGAACTTAGTGCTCTAAAAAAGAATGTGGAGTCCTGTGGCACCTTAAAGACTAACAAATTTATTTGAGCATAAGCTTTTGTGGGCTGAAGTCCACATCGTCATATGTATCTGATGAAGAGGGCTCCAGCCCATGACAGCTTATAACAAAATATTTTTTGAGTCTTTAAAGTGTCTCAAGATTCCTCTTTGTTTTTGCTAAAACAGATTAATACAGTTCCATGTCTGAAATTTAGCTCCCTAAGCATCCAAGATCTCTTTTCCTGGTTCCCTTGTCTGATATATTACTCCTCCTGCTACTGTTTGATAGTAATAATGGGGCCACCCTTTACTCGTGGAGCTGGACTGGTCCCTCACTCACTGCCGGAATAGCTCTGACCTCCAAGTTGAAATGCAAAGTATTGGGGGAAGTAGTGGAAATTTGTTAGCCAAATGATAATTCATGAGATAATCCTGAGATTTTTCTCCAACAGGGGCTAATCCAAAACCCTCTGAAGTCAGCAGAAAACAAGGGCCATAGATTCTAATGTGCTTGGCACACACACTTTCTGTCTTTTAAAAAAAGTCTGTGGCCAGACAGTTTCATCTGCACTTATTAATCTTTGCCAATTCCATGAAATTTCCATAGAGTTTCCTTTTCTCACTGAGACCGTGCAAGGTAAAATAAGATCTTTATTTACTTACATAAGTTTATTGCACACTGGAGGCAAAAACGCAGTTTTGTTTTCTTCAATCCATTTTCTTACATTTACAAGCAGCTCCATGGCTCACCAGCAATGCGATTTTTTTGAAAAAGGTAATGAATTTGCACAGAAGAAAGCAATACACATTCTCAGTGAGTGGTTATGTTATACCCACCACAAAGCTCAGGGGACTGGTTGATATGATAGAGTTCTTCAGGCTATTGTGAAAAAAAGAACTATTTTGTTTGATCAGCCAAAGGTTATTTTCTAAGGCAAACTATTTGCTAACAGCTTAGCTAATAACCAACTCCTACATTTAAAAAAATCTAGATCTTTGCTTAGATCTGTTTAAATATACAACCTGTGTTTTAGCAAGGCTAGTAGAAAGACAATCATTCAATCTGTGTTCATTGTAATGTTGAAGGTACAGGTTAAATGTCAGTAAATAGAATTGTTATGAAAACAATACAGCCACTAGATGTTTATTCAGAATACAGTCTCATGGTAGAAAAGCAGAAGGGTGGCTACCTAGAGATCTATATTTATATATAAATTGATTTTTTTGTAAGAAACAGGTATTCCTGAAGCACTTAAGAGTAGAATAATGAACAGCTTTGCTCATGACATTTAGTTTTATAACTTGTCACAACTACAAATAGCAAATGTACACTAGCTGTAAGAAAGTTTAGTATCGTAAGAAATTCACAGCTCCGGAGGAACTACATAGTTGTTACTAAGTCAATTCAAAATGTAAGGAACTTCCTGCTACTAAAGTAGAGGTCTCTTGAGTTGAAGGAGAAGCTCCTTTAATTATTAATAGTATAGGCCCCTGATGTACTGTAGGTCAGGACTTAATCAGGACTGAATCCATCCAGCAGAAGGCATTCCTACATATTACAGTACTGCCTTTGAAACATAAAACACCAGAAATGGAGATGTACATTTTTAACTCTCAGAGGATGCACAACTAAATAAAACTGGGATAATTTTGGTTTAGTGTCAGTTTTTCAAAATGTGGTGTCCTTTGCTGAATTATCCAAAGTCAGTAATGCAGGTATGTATCTTGGGCACTGGCAATAGCTTGTATATTAAATAGAATTTATATATAATTAGGCTGATTCAGATTTGGTTATATCAGTGTACATCTGTAGTAACTCTGTTGAAGTCAATTGCATCCTGCCCACAAACTGCATTTTGTGCACATAAACAGAGTTCATGTTGAGTACTGCTTGAACCCTCTCGTCCAACACCCTTGGGACCTGACCAATTCTGAATGACAAAATTTGCCAGACCACAGGATGGCAATATTTTCTAGCACATTACCAACACTTTCACTGCTTACTGGGCTTTTAGAAAACTTTGAGGGATAAATTACAGCTAAACAACAGCCCAGAACACTGAGAGCCAGGACTGGTGGTTGGAAACAAACTTTATGGGACCACAGGAAACTTAGCCAGACCCATGGTAAGTGGACATCTGGCTAACTAAAATCATGCTGGATTACAAATGTTGCCGGTTGAGAGTGTTCCGGAGTAGAGGGGTTCAACCTGTACAAGTGGGTTCTGTGTGAATGTGCGCTGCCATTTGTTCATACGCGTCAGTGTGCTGAACTGGGTTTATGTAGAATTTCATGCACACAAATGGAGGCTGGATGGAGGCCTTTGAAAAACGTGACCTTTAAAGAAAACTATGAGAAGTGGGAGCAGTCATACTTGCTAAACAACCTCTCTGAGGCAGGATGCCCTTCCTTGGAGAAGCAGATCTGTGATAGACATCACCAGGTAATGCCTACATCAGACTCCTTTCTGCAGAAAATTCCTGCAGGTGCTAATACTGATGTAAGCTCCACCAATGTCAGTAATAAAGGGGTGGTATTATTTTAACACAGTTGCCTATTGAGCTGGATTAGCTAATGGTGAAAACATGGGAGTCCTGATTTGAATTTCTGCCATCAAGACCACTTCGGCCAGAGCAACCATGACAAATTTGCCAGGGAATTGGATATCATTATCTCAAAATAGAACTCAGGTCAAATTCCAGATCCTGAATTCTTTTCTGCCGCATCCAAGGCGTCTCAGATTCTGCTAGGGGAAGGGAGAAGGAATCTCCCTCCCTTTCTTGCAAGCTCAGCCTACCAGAAGGAAATGGGACTGTATTTAGCTTCCTCTTTCTTTCAGCCATTCAGCAGAGCTCTTACCTTAGCTCATCCGGTGTAAGACAGCCCATAAGAGGGACATGGGTGTGCCTACGGCAGCGTTCCCTCTAATTTCTTCCCCCCAGGTGCAGATAAAAAATTGTTTTGTGCACCATGGCACATGTGGATGTGCACCACCATTAGAAATACTTACTGTCAGCTGTGAGCAGCTGTGGCAGGGTCTGCAAATCCACTGGGAGCCCTTTAAATCTCTCCTGGTGGCCACTCACAGGCACAGTTTACAGGGAACACCACTGCTGTCCAAAAGGCGTTTTGGGGCTGAGGTTGCTATCAAATCCCACCTCACTCTTTTCTTGGGTAGACATAAGCCCAAATCCCTAAGTAGCTCCTCATAAGCCATGTGCTTCAGCCCCCTAAACATTTTTCTTGCCCTCCGCTGGAGTCCCTCCAATGCTTTCATCTCCCTTTTGGAACGGAGACCCAGAATTGGATGCAGTACTCCTGATGTGGCCTTACTGGTGCTGAATAAAGGGGAGTAGTCACTTCCCCTAGATCTGCTGACCATGCTCCTACTAATACACCCCAGTAGGCCATTAGCCTTCTTGGGTTCAAAAACACAGTTGGCTCATATCCAGCTTCTCATCCACTGTAATCCCCAGGTCCTTTTCTGCAGAACTGCTGCTTTGCTAGTTGCCCCCCCAACCTGTAGCAGTACCTAGGATTCTTCCATGCCAAGTGCACAACTCGGCACTTGTCCTTGAACCTCATCAGGTTGATTTTGGCCCAATCGTTCACTTTGTCTAGGTCACTCTGGGCCATATCCCCACCCTCCAGCATAACTACCTTTCCCATCAGCCTAGCGTCACCTGCCGACTTGCTGAGGGCACAGTCTATCTCCTCACCCACACCATCAATAAAGATGTTGAACAGAACCAGCCCCAGAACTGACCCTTGGATGCTCCCTCTGAGCAGCAACTGGTGCAGGGATTCTGAAGGGGCGAGGGGCACCAGTCATGTGCTTCTACCTCACTCCCTCCTGCCCCTGCTCCCCCCACGTCCCTCCCTCTCTCTGCCCCTGCTCCGTCCCTGCTTGCCTCTTCCTGCAGAAGTGACGCACTGCTTCCAGTGAGCACAGGGCTGTTCCCTCCCTCCCCTAGAGTGGTGTGGCCTGAGAGTAGCATGAGCTAGGAAGCTTGCACTTTTCTTAGGCCACACCACCCTGGGGCAGGGGGTAGGGCTGCCCTCTGCACTCAGAGGAACCAACGTGGTGGGGATGGTGAGTGTGAGGGAGGCGCTCACTCTGGGGGTGCATGTCACCCCTGTGTACTCCCATGCATCACCTATGCTCCACTTGATACCAACCGCCAAGCAGGTATTGAGCTGCTAATCGCCACTGATGATCTAGCCAGCTGAACAAATTAGTGTCCATGCCAGCCTGAATTCTGTGTGTGTGTGTGTGTGTGTGTGTAAATATTTCCCCTTCTTTGTAAATTCATTTAGCAGACCGCAGTCTTGCAATGCCCAGCACTAAAAATCCTGAGTCAGGCACGCCCAAAATTATGCTATTGGTTTTAAAACCACAAATGTATGTAAAATCATAGATTTCGTGTTCATTTATCTGCCTTCTACTTATTGTGCCTTTAGGGTGCACTGGGGTCACATTTTGAAACTGTCTCCACAACCAGAAGGGCTAAAATCTTACTTTTTTGGTAAGAACGAAAGCTGAAATCATCCCAGATCACTTAACTCTAGGAGCTTAGGTAAAACAGCACTTACCATAAGACTCATGACAAAATCACTAGCCATACTGATGGCCCGTGTCATCTCCTTGGACTCCATGTTGATTCACTTCTGAATTTGCTCCCTTCTGTTTATAATTCTGCATAATTTGATGGCAGACTGTGGGGTTGTGAGTACTTGTAAAATTCTTATGGGGAATTACAATATGTTCTTAGCAGCTTGTTGGGCAAATAACTGGAGAACTGGTTGTGAATTATTAGGCATTGCTATGGTCTCATTAGTATGTATGCAGCTGTCGTTCTCTGAACATCTGGAGTAGTTTCTGTTCTGTTTTCACTCTCAGTTCCTAGGGGATTTCCTACTGTTTCTTATAAAGAAACATATAGTCAATTTTTACCAATTTAAAAAAAATTTGCATCGATAATAAAAATAACAGTACAATAATTAAGTGGACTTGTCACTCCTTGTCATAGCTTACTCCTTCCAATATTTTATAGGATATGTATTCATATTGAGGCATGGTAACCAATGTTCCCTCTAATTTTTTTGATCCATGGGTAGAATAAATTTTGTTATGTGTACTGAGGCATGTGTGGATGTGCACCACCAATAGAAACACATTGCTGCCCACTCTGCTAATCAGCTGGGCAGCACCTGAATCTCTCCTGGGTGGTTACCTGAATGCTCTGCTTACAGGGAACATTGGTGGAAACATGATTTCTGCTTAAAGCTGAATTTTGCATCCTGACTGAATGCACTTAATGTGGCCATATGGGCTTGAAAATTGTTATGTTGGAGGTAATGTGCATATCTGAGATAATTTGTGTTCCTTAAGATTATGCTGGTGTATATTTAGGGCTACATCTACACGTGCCCCAAACTTCGAAATGGTCACACAAATGGCCATTTCGAAGTTTACTAATGAAGCGCTGAAATGCATATTCAGCGCTTCATTAGCATGCGGGCGGCCGCTGCACTTCGAAATTGACGCGCCTCGTCCCCGCGCGTCTCATCCAGACGGGGCTCCTTTTCGAAAGGACGCCACCTACTTCGGAGTCCCCTTATTCCCATCAGCTCATGGGAATAAGGGGACTTCGAAGTAGGCGGGGTCCTTCTGAAAAGGAGCCCCGTCTGGACGAGACGCGCGGCGGTGAGGTGCGTCAATTTCGAAGTGCCACGGCTGCCCACATGCTAATGAAACGCTGAATATGCATTTCAGCGCTTCATTAGTAAACTTCGAAATGGCCATTTGCGTGGCCATTTCGAAGTTTGGGGCACGTGTAGACACGGCCTAGGTGTGATTTTAAACTAATTTAGTTACACCAGTTAACCCTCTGGGTATGGACACAATACAGTACAGTAAATTCTTTTTTAACTGCTATTTGATTAACCAGCATACTCAAAGAATTGGCATAACTCACAGCCGGGCAGCTCTGGTCCGTGGGCACTGTGTAGGAGAGCAGAAAGAACAGAGGAGCCTGCTAGCTGCACTCACATGCAGCAGGGAGGGATGCAGAGCAGTGCTCAGCACTGATTTTTCCCCACCATCCTGCGCCCCTCCGTGCTGCGTGTGTGTGCAGCTGGCAGGCTCCTCTGGTCTCCCACCCAGAGTGAGTATTTTCTATTATCCAGAATATTGGATTATCTGGCAACCTCCCAGTCCCATGGATGCTGGATATCAAAGAGTCTGCTGTGTAAGAACGTTGTTTTCCAGTTTTTCTTGCCTCACTAAATGAGATCAAAACAAAAAAAAAAAAACACCACCAGAATAAAGGTAAGTCTACACTGCAAAGTTATTTAATAATAAAAGCTGTTACAGTAAAATCCCTATTTACGTGACTTTGACTTGCACATTACTTGGATTAGTGCGAGTCTAAATAGTGAGTGGTGGGGAGCCAGGAACCAAGTGGCTCATGGCTCCCCTCCGCTTGCAGGAGCTGGGAAACCGACCAGCGCAGTAGCAATATCACTGAAGTGCAGCGCTTTTCTTGCCTCCACACCATCCACTGGGCTCCTGTGGCTGGGGTTGCTGGAAGGACAGTGGGGGTTCTGGCTCCCAGCCCAGCTCTGCTGCAGGGCATGAGGATTCTGGCTCCCAGCCCTACAGCAGCCTCCTGGCCCCACACTGCTGTGAAGTTGGCTGGGGCTCTGGCTCCTGGTCCTGTGCTGCTGCCCCAAAGTTGTCGCAGCCAATGTGTGTAGGGGATGTCCCTTCCCACTGGCCCCATCACAGAGCTGCTGCAGCTGGATCAGCTTCATGCTGGACCCAGAAGAATGGGGCACTCGTCCTCTGGCCAGAGCTCTATGCTGGGGCCAGTGGGAAGGGCCAGTGCAGCAGGCCTGGCTTTTAGGTAGGCGACCATGGAGCTCTGTGTGCCATACACCTTTCTCTCTCCCTCAGGAGTCAGATCTGCTGGCTGCTTCTGGATGTGATGCAGTGCCCTAGGACAGGCAGGCTTCAGGCAGCCTGCCTTAGTGCCACTGACCAAGAGCCCCCCAGGTAAGCCTGAGCCCTGAACCCTGTCCAACCCTGAGCCCCTTCAAACTGAAGCCACATCCTGCACCCCAGCCCCATTCCCACCTCACTCCAAAGCCCACACCCCCAGCCCCGAGCTTGTACCCCCTCCTGTATCCCAACCCCCAGCCCTAAGCACCTCCCCAAACCTAAAACACCTTCTTGTATCCCAACCCCCTCATCCTCGGCCCACATCACCTCTGTGTCGTGCTCCACCTCCACATTGGTGCATGTAAAATTCATTCCATTCCAAGGTGAGGAAAATTAAAGGGAACACTGGCTGGGGGCCCCCTGTGGTTGGGCTCTGTGGAGAGAGGGGTTAGGTGTATTGGGTATTCGGGGGCTGCAAGTGGGCTCTGGGATGGAGGGATTGTGGGTGTCCGGGCCCCTGGCTGGGCTCTGGAGTAGGGAAGGGGGCACAGAAACAGGAACTGGGTTGTCATAGGGGTTTCTTCAACTCTCTTCTTGTGGGGCAGTTCTTGTATGAGTCCATATTGTTACACAATTTGCTGACTGGCATTTTGAAATAATAATTGAAACTGGTATGATGGTATTTTAGCAAAATTTGCAGAATTTTAAAATATTGTACCCAGAATTTTCAACTTTTGGTCAGAGAATTCCCTGGTGTAACAAAGAACAGATACTCCAGCTACAGGAGAGTACACCTGTCCTTTTGTGAGAAAGCTACCAGAAGCCTCAACAAACTTACTTCTTTAAATGTTTATAGAAAGCACAGGAAACGGACTTACAAAAGTTTCCACTGACAAGGACTTAAGGCTTCCACTGTACAACAGTGTCTTCTGGAACAGGCAGATTTTTTTCAACCCACAAGTCAAACATTAGAAAATCTGGATATGTTCAATTAAGGTCTCCCCATGTACTTCTGAAATTAATGTTAGCATTACAAGACAAAACAAATCACAAACTTTAAAAAGAAAAACAGGAAATGCACAGTTAAGCTGCTGCTTCACTCTTGGCAGTCACTCAGAAATGAGTAGGACGTCTCCATGTCACCCTCCTATTTGTGAGTTCATTGATGGCTGATCAGCCCAATTCTGGAGCCATAGATCTTATAACAGAAAAAGCAGGTATTAGTAGCTGTTGGAGGGGCTTTTGATTCTCTTCTTTTCTCCCCCTCTCCTCGTCTGCACTGTGGCAGGACCTCTCAAATTGCGCCACCCCCTCATGGATTACCGTTCTCCACTGGGGATGGTCTTGGGCAAGGTTCTCTCAAGTGTCAACACCAATGCTGCACTTTTTCATGTGTGCCTTCTGCACATCCTTATATTGCTTCCACCGGCCCCCAACGCTCCTCTGTCCTTCTTCCAATTCAGAAAGCAGAATCTGTTTTGGGAGGCACCGATCAGACATCCGAACCACATGACCAGTCCAACTTAGTGTTGATGAACAATAATGGCATCAATGCTTGTCATGTTCGACTCTTCCAGGATGCTAGTGTTCATGTGCCTATTCTCCCAAGAGATATTTAGGATTCGCCTGAGGTAGCTTTGATGATATTGTTCAAGTGCCTTCAAATGATGCTTGTATGTTGTCCAGGTTTCAGATGCATAAAATAGTGTTGGAACAACCACTGCATGGTGTACAAGGAGCTTTGTCTTGGGATAGGTGTCCTGGTTCTTGAAGACCCTTTGTCTCAGGTGGGCAAAAGCAGAGTTTACACAGCTCAGATGATGCTGGATTTTCACATCAATGTCAACGTTAGTGGAAAGATGACTTCCAAGGTATGGGGAGTGCTCTACATTTTTCAGCAGTTCTCTATTGACTTCAGTAGAAGTTGCATAAGATTGTCCCATCGGTGGCAGTTTGTCGAGCACCTGGTCTTTTTAGTGTTCAGTGTGAGGTCGAGATTCTCATGTGCTTCAGCAAAGGCACTTAAGATGGTCTGAAGGGCTGAGGGAGAAAAAGCAACAACCATATTGTCATCCACGTACTAGAGCTCCATGACTGAGGTTGTGGAGCTCTTGCTTTTAGCCTTCAGTCTCCTGAGATTGAAAAGCTTCATGTTCGTTCTATAGACTCTTCACACACCTGAAAGCTTGCTATCAATGAGGTGAAGGGTCATGGTGATGAAGATGCAGAACAGTGATGGGGCAATGATGAAGTCTTGCTTGACTCCCGTTTTGACCTCAAAGGGGTTACTTTGCAATACACTGTTGCTCAATACTGTGGCAGTCATGTTGTCGTGAAGTAGCCTTTAAATAACAATTACTTTTTTGTGGCAGATGATCTTTGAGAGTATGGTCTAAAGGGCACTGCGAATGACTGAGTCGAATGCTTTGGTCAATCAATGAAACTCATATTTAAGGCTTAGCTGGGTTCACGACATTGTTCTTGCAGTTGCCAGGCAGTGAAGATCATGTCCACTGTTCCTTGGAATGGTCAGAAACCATACTGGGATTCTGGGAGAGTTTCTTCTCAGAGCGGCAGCAATCAGCTTGCAAGAATTTGAGCTAAGATTTTCCCTGCTGTTACCAGGAGGGAGATGCCATGACATGTCGCCCTCCTTGAAAAGACTGGCGATCAGTGAGTCTCTGAAATCTCGTGGCATCTGCTCCCTGTCCCAGATCTTGAGAATTAGGAGGTACAGTTCTCTGGACTGTCACCTTGTTGTGGTGAGCGGGCTTGTGTGTTCCACTGAACCTGCGAGTGATGCCGCAGGGAGCCTTGTGCTCCCAGCAGGGTCAACCATAGCATCAAGATCAAGGGGGAGGGTCCATACAAAGAATGATCCTAAAAGTCCTCAACAACAGAACAGGTGGAGGATAGCAAAGAACACCTACTGAAAACTGGAACATTATAGTACCTAACCCTTCCCAACAAAAAATGCCACAACAGCAAGCCAGGACTAGACTAGAGTTTGTGGGCCTTCTTTAGTTTGATTGCCAATTAACTTGATAAGCAGTAATACCACAAGTGTAAAAACTAATCTAGGTGCTCCACAAACATTTGGTTCAGGACACAAGGCTGTATCAACCCTACAGACATCTGTCAGACTTTCAGGGATGTGAATATGTTTTAATCCCTGATCAGCACAACCATGTTGGCAAAAGACCCTACTGGAGACACAGTTATACTGGCAAAACTGTGCATTTGCTGGAAAAGTTTGTTTTGGGAAAGGGATGCTGGCGGGGGAGACATGAGGGGAGAGAAGGAATGGTGATTAGGTAAAGTGATAGCATGGAATCGGCTGAAATAAGCCATACTGGCAAATTACAATTTTGCTACTGTAAGCTACATCCACACTAGGAATGCTTTGTTAGTATAGTGCAGTGGTACAGGTATACCAGCAAAGCACTCCTAAATCCAGTGCATGGCCTAGACCCAGTGGTCCCTCTGATTTTTTTTTCATCCATGGACAGAATACATTTTGTTCTGCACACCAAGACACATGCAGATGGGCACCTCCAAGAAACATAAAGTGCCCACTGTGTCTGACTGTGGGAGCTCAGCTGGCCAGCTGGGAGGCAACTGAGTTTCTCCTGGGCAGCTGCCCAGGCACTCAACTTACAGGGAACATTGCCTAGAACTCAGCCTACGATAAGCCAACAGAATTAGTGTCCTGGAATATGTTTTGTTAAACATCACCATCATCATCATCATCATCAATAACCATGGGCTCAGCGCCTGTTGGTGTCTGATGCCTCTCACACTATTTCCTTCCATCCTTCCCTGTCCAGCGCAGAGTAGCTCAGTTTCTGTAGACTAGTTCTGCACGAATCTACTATATCATCTATCCATTCTCTGTGGGGTCTGCCGCTCCTATTCGAACCGTCCATTATGGCAGATACCAGGGTCTTGATTTTTCGTTTGTCGTTCATTCTGCAAATATGCCCAAATAGTTGTAGCTTCCGTTTTATAACCTTCTGCAGCAGGTTCTCTTTCGGCTGTATCTTTCTATATAAATCCTCATTGGTGGCCTTCTGCATCCATCCTATTCTCAGAATCTTTCTATAACAACTCCTTTTGAACACCAATATTCTTCTTTTCGAATCTTTTGTTATCACCCAAGTCTCACATCCTTACAACATGCAGCTGAATACACACGTTTTCAAGACGCTTAGCTTCGTTCTTAAGCTAATTGCTTTGCTTTTCCAGATCTTATCCATGGCCTTCAAACTTGCTCCGCATTGTCACTGATATCCTTTAATGACTGTATCAGTCTGCTATCCACCCCGTATGACTCCAACACCCCCCAACATGGCAACCCACAAGCATTTTACTCAGCCTGAAGTTAAACACCAGTGTTTTGGAACACACATCTCTGGACTGTTTAGACTAGCATTTACAATTATATTAACTAACTTAGGTTAATTTGTAATCAGTTATCATAGGTTAAAACAGAACCACAAATTTTAATCTAGATAGGCCTGCTGTAGCCTGTAATCAGCCTTCAGATAAGAAGTACTATAATTGCAGCTGGTTGATAAAGATTACTCTGAACGCATGAAGCTACCTCTATGCTTTTTTTCCAGTTGCTCAATAACAATTAAAGAAGCTAAGAATGTATTAGGGGATTTCTGACAATTACTTTTCTGCGGTTCAGGCAAATATTCCCCAATCCCAAAAGAATGATACAATAATAAAAGCACTTTTAATGAAATTAGTCAGTCAGCAGTGGCTACTTAGAAAAGCAGTGCTTATCCTCAAGAGGCCTTACATTTGCCAGGAAAATCATCTGTACTCCAAAGATGAATGGAAAAACTGGCCACTTATAATCAGCAAATGAAAATGACTGTCTTTACAACATAAATATTACTAATTTAATTATGTGGGCTTCTTTTTCTAAATTTGAAATATAACAATGATCACTTTATCACTATCTGAGATGTATGCATGTGGGAAGCACTGAAATCATCCAGGCCTATTTGTGCATTTATTAGTTGGGCACATACAATTATTTTATGGCTGCTACATAGCACCTCGCACCAAAAGATCCTGTTATTATGCTTAGACATAATTCAGCATATCCTCACTTTATCTAGAGTACAAAGAGTCTTCAGCACAAGGTGTTCAGAGTACTGTACATACAAAACCAGATTAAATTAACTGTTTGCGATAATACATTCCTTTTTTGGCTTCTCATTCTGTAAAACCCAATAGTGACAGCATAGGGGCACTGGTATAAAATGGTGAGTAATTTTGTAAATTGAGCCACTTATAATTGGCCAAACAGGGAGAAGTAAAAACAATATATGGTGATATGTGGCTTTATTTACTTGTTTGGAAACATGGGTATTTAAAAACAACACACACAACTTCTGCATAACCATTTCTTGTTACAGATCGATAACATCATACTAACAAATATGGACTTATTGAGAGGTCAATTCCTCAGCAGCCACGAATAATGTCAGTTCCATTATCTTTACATGGCAGGCACAGGATAAGTTTAATTGGTATTAGCGGATATTTGCATGTTAGTGATGCTCCATCGTTATTATAAGAAGACAAATATGAATAGCTCACTTTTTTATCAGCTATTAAACATTCCAGCTTATTGCTTTGTTAGAACTGAGACGGTTCTATTGGCTTTGCCAGTTATATTATTAGAAAGTGCCTTCCTCATTACTGTTGTTGGTTGGAGGGAAGAAATTAAGTTTTGACATGTTGCACCAGCCACTATCACCACCACTAAAAAACAAGCAGGCAGAGCTCCATTTGCCCAGGAATCAATGAAATATTTACACCTTCGCAAGTGGCAGACATCAATTTAAGATAAATTGAAAATGGAGATCCCCATCTACTTGGGCATACTGACGCAGAGTGACATTTTCATGTGACTTTCTCCAAATAGTTGCCTTCTCTGCAACTTCCGATGGATTAGAGAGCTGAGGCGTTTTGAGATCTATTTTCATGCGAGCAAGATGGTTCCAATTTGCACAGAATACATCTGTTTTGCTGCCATTAATGTCATGAGCATTACTAAAGATACTCAGTGAATTCTATTGACAACAGAGATAACAAGCAATTACTAAAACTGACCACTTGCGGGTGGTAGATGGGAAGAAGATACAGAACTTTTTGGCAAAGTTCTTAGGCTTGTTCTGCCCTACAGAATGATATTAGTATAATTACATTGCACGTGGATGTGAAAATTTCCATACCCCTAAGTGATGCTATTATATCAACCTAACCCCTACCTCTCCCCACACCCCACGAAGATAGTGCTATGTTGATTGGAGGTTTTTACTAAGGTGAATAAACTGAGCCAATATGAGAAGCTCTCCTGCACAGCTATACCACTGCTGCATTTTAAGTGTAGATCTGCCCTTAGTCTCAGCCAACAGGAGATGTTCTGAAGGAAATACTGTTATATATCTTATGATTTTATCCTGATACCCGTCACTGCCATATCTGAGTGCCTGTCCCATAAAATCACTAGCAGCAGTCAAGCACCTAATGGATTTCATGATCTTTCTGTCCCTTCTTGAGGTAAAAATTCTGCTTGGGGTATTTTGTTTGTTTTTGTTGGTTAACAGTAGCTAGAGTTTAGCCCCATGGGATTTAAATTATTTTCATGTGTTCTGCAGGCCTGCAAATGGGGGGAGAAGGGCTGAGGGGAAAGGGACAGTTGCCTTGGGATCCAGCATTTCAAAGGGGCCTGAAGCTCCGTCTGCTGCTGACGTAGCATTGGTAGCAACCGGAGCTCTGGGCCCCATTGAAATGCAGTGGCTGTGATGGCTTGCTACTCCATGAACAGCTGTGAGGGAGTATGGGGGAGCCTCCAGGGCTGACTGCCCTAAGCCCAGGCCGTTCTCCCCTTGGCCCTGCCCCTTCCGGGATAGAGCCGGCCCCCCCCTCCCACTTTGCACCCCCCCCCCAGTCCATGGTGGCTGTTGGCTCTGCTGCCTGCAGGCATAATTTAAAAGCGCTATGTCTCACTAGAGTTAAGAAAAGCAGTGTAGCCCAAAAGTTTGCCTCCAATTACAGATATTACCTAACCAACCTCGTCTTTTATTCTGGGACCAACATGGCTACAGCAACACTGAAAACAGCAATAAGTTTATTATTGATATGAATTTGAGCAGGATTAGTCTTTTAAAGATTTTTTTTTTATTTTATATAATGCCACTAACTTCTGAGAGTCTGTCTTGGAAAGTCTTTGATTTTTTAAATTTTCTTCAGCAAAGGGAAGTGTCTCACTATTTTTAGTTACACAAAGGTTTATGGGTGACAGAAAAGGACTATGAAATGGTAAGGAGCATAAATGGTCATTAAGAACTACAGGTTCCTCTGTAGTCCAGCACTGGAGCCAAACAAGAGGATTTGCTGGACTATGGGAAGTCAATATTGTCTTGCAGCATTACCAGCACTTCCACTGCTTACTGGGCTCTTAGGTGCCATTTAGGGGTAAATGACAGCTAAATAACATCGCTGTAAACAAACTTTCTGGGACTGTGGGAAACTTGGCCACACCCATGAGAAGTGGTTGTCTGGCTAACTAAAATCAGGCTGGATTATGGATGTTGGCGACAAGAGTGTTCCGGACTAGAGAGGTTCAACCTGTAAGAAGTTTTATCTTGCTCTTCCTCTGCCTTTTCTCACCTCATAAAGAGAAACAAATTAAAGCTGCCTTTGGGGAGTTGGAAGGTTCACTGGGTGGTAAGAGATTTCTTCATAAACCTAACCCTATTTTGCAGAGAACCCAAGAATCCAATGGACAAGATGACTGTATTACTTTCTCACCCTGGCTACGTCTACACGTGAAGCCAACATCGAAATAGCTTATTTCGATGTAGCAACATTGAAATAGGCTATTTCGATGAATAACGTCTACACGTCCTCCAGGGCTGGCAACGTCGATGTTCAACTTCGACGTTGCGCGGCACCACATCGAAATAGGCGCTGCGAGGGTACGTCTACACGCCAAAGTAGCACACATCGAAATAAGGGTGCCAGGCACAGCTGCAGACAGGGTCACAGGGCGGACTCAACAGCAAGCCACTCCCTTAAAGGGCTCCTCCCAGACACAGTTGCACTAAACAACACAAGATCCACAGAGCCGACAACTGGTTGCAGACCCTGTGCCTGCAGCATGGATCCCCAGCTGTTGCAGCAGCAGCCAGAAGCCCTGGGCTAAGGGCTGCTGCCCACGGTGACCATAGAGCCCCGCAGGGGCTGGAGAGAGAGCATCTCTCAACCCCACAGCTGATGGCCGCCATGGAGGACCCGCCAATTTCGACGTTGCGGGATGCGGATCGTCTACACGGTCCCTACTTCGACGTTGAACGTCGAAGTAGGGCGCTATTCCGATCCCCTCATGGGGTTAGCGACTTCGACGTCTCGCCGCCTAACGTCAAAGTTAACTTCGAAATAGCGCCCGACGCATGTAGCCGCGACGGGCGCTATTTCGAAGTTAGTGCCCCTACTTCGAAGTAGCGTGCACGTGTAGACACAGCTCCTGTGTGACTTTGTCTACGCATTCTTTTCTCACACCATTGCTATTGCATCAGTGTAGCTTTGGAAATTCTAACAATGGTGTAGACGAGCCAGTTTCTGAGCAGGTTTGGATGATATGACACAATAATCAAAATGCCAAAGGCCACTTCATACCAGTGATGGAGCAATGATGGGAGAATTCCCTCAAATCCTTGGTGTAGATGAATCTGTGAGCTATGGACAAATTCATACTGCTGCTGTATCTGTAATCTTAGGAATTTCAATAGCACCGAATTTACTAAAAATAAATGTTAACTTCCTCTCTGAGTTTCTCAAGAGTACAAGAGTCTTTTAATTTTCAGTGTACTACATGCTTTCAGGGCTGAAAAAGGCAGCGGGAAGCAACATGTGATTATATAAAGAACCACTGTTTTAGCTTTAAGATGTGTTTTGTTTTTGTTTAATAAGTTTGCTCTGAACTGTGTTGTTAACTTAGTCTGTTTCATCAGTTGTTTTGTTATGAAAAACTAAATTCAGAAGTAAGGAAAATAATGTCCAAATACATAAGCCACTTCACCGCAACCCAAAATTGGGCCAATAATTCTTAAATCAGCAATGAAATATTTTATTTGCATATGTAGCAAAGAAATTCTCTGGTCAGAGCCCACTTCTTCTTTATTCAAGTAAATGGGAGCAGGAGCACTTGCTTAGTCCCTTATGATGTTACAAAAGTTTGCAAAGAGAAACTGAAGTTAAAAACCCAGCCAACAGCTCCCTGCGAAATATCCTCACATCACAAATCTACAACCAATCATCCCAGGCAAACACCTAGGCTTGGGAACGGGACGGGCCCAGGAATGGGTCTTAGAAGTAAAGCTAAAGCAGAGGTGTGCAAAGTGGGGGGCAGACTCGTGGCAGAAATTTTGTAAGGTGGGGCAGCGCAGCATGACCTGCTGGGTCTCAGGCTCATTCATCTAATTAAAATGTTCACATATGCCCCCGTTTTATGCCTGTGCATGCACCTTTACATGCCAAATAATGGAGTTTTGCTATTCTACACACTTATTGTCTTACCCTGCTCAGAGGGTTTCTTAGCATGAGCATAACTGAAATCTCCGTAGGTTTGGATCGCACTGGACAGGTTGGGGCCCTGCTAATTGCAGGGATGAAAAGCAGCGCCCCATGTAAAAAGTCGTCTCACCCCTGAACTGAGGCACAGTGGCCACCCGCCCCATGCCCCGGCTGTGGGGTTGCTTAGGTAAGGAATGGGCTGGGGCACAAGGGACAGACCCCCCGTATGACAAGTGGCTCAGCCGGACCTGGGGGCATTTCGCCCCTGCTCTGAGGGGCGGGCGAGGGGAGTGGGAGAAACGCCACCTAAAGCCCGGCGCGCAAGCGCAGCAGCGTCCCCGCGCGGTCCCCGGCGGAGAGCAACGGGGTCGAGCTTCGGGGCCGGCTCCTTGCCCCGGGGGGTCGGGGCTGGCCCAGCGGCCCGCTCCTAGCGCTAGGCCCCCGCACCGCGCTACTCCCGGGGCCGACGCCCGCTGGGCAGGGGGGGCAGCCGGGCACCTTCCCCATTTGCACAGCCGGGTCTGCGCGGCACCGCTCCGTCTTTCGATTCCCCGCTCGCACCGTCCCCCTTACACTCCCCTGCTGTGCTACGCCGCCCCCCTCCACTCCCCCGTGCACCGCCCCCCGGCCGGGCTCCACGCTGCACCGCCCCCCTTACACTCCCCTGGTGCACCGCCCTAGGGCCGGGCTCCACGCTGCACCGCCCCCCGGCCGGGCTCCACGCTGCACCGCCCCCCTTACACTCCCCTGGTGCACCGCCCTAGGGCCGGGCTCCACGCTGCACCGCCCCCCTTACACTCCCCTGGTGCACCGCCCTAGGGCCGGGCTCCACGCTGCACCGCCCCCCTTACACTTTCCTGGTGCACCGCCCTCAGCCGGGCACCGGGCCGGGAGAGGGAGCAGCCACCTACCCGCAGCGTTGGGCTGCGCCGCCAGGTCCGGCTGTACTCCCCCGAGGCCGGGCCGCCTCTAACCACCCCCACACCGCCCCCAGCGGTGTGAGCGAGGAGCTGGAAATTGTTGCTGCGCGGTGGTTCCCGCCCCCGGGAGTACCATTGATAAAGCGTTCGGGAAGGCATGGTGTCAGGGCTCCAGTGGCGCAATCGGTTAGCGCGCGGTACTTATACAGCAGTACGCAGCAGAGCAATGCCGAGGTTGTGAGTTCGAGCCTCACCTGGAGCACAAGTTCTTTTGGGACGTGCGCTGCGTGTTTTTCGTGTTTGGTGCTAAAACTGCTTGCAGGTTTCGACCACTGCTTGCCTTAGGAATGAATGGTGAGACAGGCCATGGCTAAATTGTGCAGCCATTTTATGTGTGTGTATGTGGTAACATTGCATAATAGCACTAATCTATGCACTGCGATACAAAAAACAAATATAAACACACAGCTTGATTGAATTGCATTTATCTCGCTTTCTAGATACAAGTGTGTATATCTATAAAGACGTATGGCCTCTCGAGGTCCCTTCCAGTCCTACTCTTCTATGATTCTATGAGTATGTGAATTCATATATACGTGCCAGTGATTTTCTTGTGTGTGTATATTCCACCAATGCTTCTGCCTTTATTGATGTGTATTAGCTTTCTTAACCACTTGCTGCCACACATCCAAGCTAGTTTAAGGCTGATGTAATTCATACATCTTTCTGGGATCAGTTGCATATCTGATCTTTCTGGGCAACCACCATTTTAAAAATTCATATGTTTAGAGGTATATATACGTATATATATATTATCATCTATGTAAAATATGGATTATTCTTTAATTTATTGTAAGTAGCAGTAAGTTCATGCAAACTAGGTCTCTGAGACTGCAAACTGATAAATTGTCTTTTCCCTCATTTTGAATTAGTTGTGTATTGTTCAGCCTGACAATACAGTAAGTCGTTTTTAAGACTGGAATCAATCATATTGTTATTCTCTGTAACTGTGGATAATTGCATTTAGTGCCATCTTTTCTTTTTCTATGCACTTGTCCAGTGCCACAATAGCTGAGGCAACAGTTTAAACCCAACTTTAAAAACACATTGAGAACATAAATATCATTCTTAAATATAATTGCTTGCCTTAAAGTCAATGGCAAATCCCTGTTGGCACCATTCGGAGCAAGATCAAGATTCTCAGTTTTCTGAAATACGCAGTTTGGGATTTAAGTTGCTTTACAATATCCTTTTATGAAACAATCTTACATTTCCCCTTTTCCATGTTACCAGATGGTGCCTATTTGGAGCTGGATATCCCCAGAGTTTGAAAGTTTCATATATGTAGAATTTTGGTCTGGTCTATTAGAGACCGGGGAACAGCTATGAATAAAACTTAAGGGCCCAGTCCTGCAAACAATTATGCAGGTGTTAATATTGTATGTCTACTTCTGGTAGGGAAGTTAAGAACATGTATATGTATTTGCAGGGTAGGGGGTCTTATAGTGGAAATAAGGCAAAATCATGGCAATTGTCGGTGATTTACAGTGGCGATATAGTAAGTCATTCGTCCACACGTAAGAAATGTATATTCAAAAAGTAAAGTGAATGAAATTACTACAGAGTGACTATATTCTGCTGTGAGCAGAACTGTTTCAAACCCTACCATTGCTTTTTAATCTTGTGTAGACATTTGCACCTATTCAGAGTGGCAGGCAGTTTACTTTCACTTTGCACAGCTGTAAATAACTAGAGGCGGTGGGAGGTAGTGAAAAAAAAGCCTATGGTTCAGATGGGATTCAAAAATATAAATAGCAGAGAAGCAGTCTGGCACTAGAGCGGTATGAGTTTTGTTTCTGTTTTCTTTTCCCTCCACTGTGTGATTGTTTGGTTAGGTAGCCCTGCAGGTCTCTGTATTAATGTCTCTCAATGACTGTAGGAGTTTGGAACCTGTAAAACATGGACTGCTCTATTCCCAAGTCTATATGTAGACTAGACGGATTTGTCAGCAGAAGTTTTTGTGGGAAGATATCTTTTGACAAAACCTATGTCTACAGATTGTGGCCAGACCACAGGGTGGATCGAAAAAGCGATCCGCTCTGTTTGACAGAAAGTGGCTGGACAGCCTGGCTGCTCTACAGGTAAAACAGCCAACCGGAAGCACAACAGGCAGGGTTGCCTGGTATCCTGGAAGTCCTTTTTGTCTACAGAAGGCCCCTGCAGAATGTCTGGATGTGCTTTTTGTCGGCAGATCTCTGTTGAAAGAGATGTTCTTCTTTGTGGCGAGCGGGTACACCTGTTGACAAAAGTGCTGCATTGTGTCAACTGACTGTCGACAGAATGCCCGTGGGAGTCTGAACGCTCCATGGGTTTTGTCGACAAAAACGTCCATTTTGCTGACAAAACCCTCTAGTCTAGACAAAGCCTGGGAGAGGAGGAACAATATGGTTGAAGTTAAAGGTGAAAGTTAGGCTATCTCTTATCTGTGGCAACTATAGTGACCCAGCTCTGGTTATGCCAACAAAACTTCATACTGTAGATGTAGCTCAGTCTTGGTCTACACTAGGGCTGTGGCCACACTTGGCCAAAACTTCAAAATGGCCATGCCAATGGCCATTTCGAAGATTGCTAATGAGGTGCTGAATTGAATATTCAGCACCTCATTAGCATTAGGACGCTTCTGGGCACAGTGCTTCGAAAGCGCCGCTTACGAATGCGTGCAGCTCGGTGCAGCTATATGGGGGTTTTTTTCAAAAGGACCCCGCACATTTCAAAATCCCCTTATTCCTCTCAGCATAAAACAAAGGAAGGAAATGGACTTTCTGAATCGTTACTGGAAACATGCTGCTGGTATGAGCAACTGCATGGGACTCTGGGGAGTGACCCATCTCCTGTCCCCAAAGAGTCTGTGGATACCACTGACGAGATTCCTCAGGAAGCCTTTAGCAACAGCAAGGAGGACACGGTGGAGGAGGATGACAATGGTCAGCAGGCGAATGGAGCAGCTGATTTTGCCAGCAGACAGAAACTTTTTGTAATGCTGGATCTCATCCCCTGCTTCCACGGTGATTTGCAGCCAGAACCTGATGGTGGGGAGGGCGCCTCTGGTGAGTTCCCATTTTAATCATGCTGCAAGTGGGTTAAGGCAATAGGGTGCGATCTGTGGCTAGAGCTGTTCCTATGCAGCCTGGGGCCCCAGGGACAACTTGTTAATGTGTCTGGGGATCAGAGCTCTCAGACAGGTACTCTTTAATTCTTCTCATGAGGTTTCTGGGGAGCTCTGCCTTATTTTGACCTCCTTGATAAGACACCTTTCCACTCAAAGTCACCAGTAAGTAATCTGGTGTCATGGCACCACAGAGCAGTGCAGCGTTATGACCAGCCTTGTGCTCACATTGACTCAGCATCTGTTACTTATCAATGTTTGTTACTCTAAGGAGACTAATATTTCTTTTTGCAACCTAGGGGAAGCAGGGGAAAGAGCATTAAACTACTATATGATATTAGAAGCTGCTCCGCTGTGCCTGGCTTGACATAGTCATGGGTGTGATGATTTAGTTGGGTTGATTCTGCTTTGGGTTGGGGGCTGGATGAGATGACCTCTTGACATCCCTTCCAGCCCTGGAATTCTATGATTAGGTGATGAGCTTTCATGGGACAGAAGAAGAGGTGGGTCTGTCCCAGAAAAGCTCATCATATAATTATTTTGTTAATCTTTAAGTGCTTCAGGACTGCTTTTTTGTTTTACAGCAAATGCTGTAGAAGTTTACAGTGTACAATGCTGCTGATCTTGGTAAATAAAGTATTCTGCATACATTTTTGGTTGTTTCTTAATATCTTTTGTTTAAGTGTTATGCATTGCTAAGTATACCTATCACCCAGAATGGTTGAATATCTGTCAACCTCCTACTCCCAGGGCTGCCGGATATGAAAGAGTTTATTGTGTCCCTCTGTGTAAAGACATGCTGTAGCTGGAATCTGTAGGAGGAATATTGACAGTACACATTACTATGGTGGGTGCACCATTCTCGGGAGAGGCGTGGAACATGCTTTACGCTTTATCTGGCCAATTTCAAGAGACTGTGAACAAAACAAAGTTCTAGTCTATTCTAATAATCATTTCTGTGGACACACACAGATAACCTCCATTTGTCAATGTTATTTGTTTTGGTAAAGTAGAGCTCAGCTCTGAAGGGTGTGTGTGTGATGATTTGATCTAAATGATACCGTTATCCCCAAAATAGTGCCAAGTTTTGCACATGTATTGTCATATTGTTCTAAGGAAGCTTGAATATGAATTCTTATATGTTTTAATGTAACATGCAAAACATGAGTAGCCACCTATCTGGTAATACTCTCTAAATGGATTAATAGGGTCTCAACTTTCCCTAGCTGAAAGAAAGAGGAAACCACAAATGTCACTCCATTTTCTATGAAAATATTTGATGGAGGAAGAGCACTGTTGCTGTGAACGGATACTGGCCATGATCGAAATATTCTGGACTCTTCTTTCACTCCCACTTTACAAATACTTTGATTATCTTTTATAAAGACGTACTAAATCTTGTATACTGACCTTTAACCCAAGAAAATAGCTGGGAAAAGAACTGGTTTTAAGTTGCAAATAATTTTAAACAATTTATGATGGGAGTAAACATACTGAAAACGAGAACTCTTGCTCCTTAAATTACTTGGGCATACTTGAAAAATCTTACCCCTTGTTTTTTTCAGTGTTCACTTACATTTGTAACTCTTTCTAAACTAAACTGGAATCTGTTATTTTGTGGATTTTGAGAACTTCATTATTAAGCATTCATAGGCTGGAAACTGCTGTTCTGTTACAGGTGTGGGAAATATTCTAGCACCGTAATCAAAAGAGAAAAACAATACAGCAGGAATGTGCTTGACAGATTAATGCATAGGGAGTGTAAGCCTGGAATGGATTCTATTTTTATGACCTTGAGAAAACTTCTTTGTGGCTCTGTTTTCTCATCTGTAAAATGAGGATCGAATAAGTGTGACAGTGTCAGGCCAGAGGCAGCTGTAGAAAAAAAACAGAAACAGCCCCTGCTGATCAGGTATCATCATAGGCGGAGTGGGGGCAGTGAGGAAGAGGCCTTAATTAAGGGCCTGCTCTCCCCACTAGAGGTTAACATAGGCCTTTTAAAAAGCCACCCCCAACCTTCATCCTTTAGGGGCAGTGGGGGGGGGGGAAATGGAAGAGGAGGTTGCAGAGCTGTGTGGACAAGGGGAACACCAAGAGTACCAGAGACAGCAGGGAAGGTGAGGAGCTCTTGCAGGGAGTGTTCAGGTTCCCTGCTCCTGGTAAACCCCAGGGCTCAGCTGAAGACTGAGAGGGACTGGTCACTCAGCCTGGTCAGACCAGAGGACTCCTACCTGCTGCCCTTTTGGCCAAGGGACCAAAGCTTTAACTTTGGTTAGGGCAAGCAGGCTCCGTACTGTGGACTGAGCAGAAGTCTTGGGCCCAGGAATGACACTGATCCTGGCTTATGGGCAAAATTCTTACATCCAGGCAGTCTGACATCATCTTGAGTATTTTGAGGATCACTTCAGTAGTATCTGCATTGTAAGGCTCAAGATCCCCGGTCATAACCCAAGGCCCCATTGTGCTTTGTGTTGTACAGTAAAAAAAATTGCTGACAGTCTAAACTCCAGCTTCCAAAGCACTCTAGCATCTTTTGCTGAAAGGTACCATATAAGGGGGAAGGCGTTTAAAAAGCAATTTTAACCGTATCTGGCAGTGGAGCTCCATATAGAAATATAACTAATTTAAACAAAAAACTCTGGCCAAAACATTCACGGTTAAGTTCCTGAAATGTTAGGTGTCTAAGGCCAGGACTACGTTACAAACTTACATGGTTATGGCGACATCCCAGTCCTGAGCGACTGTTACGATGGTGCCTCTGGTGCCAGCAGATCTGTGTTGTCAACAGAGGACGATATTTGCAGCTCCTGTTTCAGTAAACACCCTGACTTTCAGTGACTAGGTAAGCCACTTAGCCAAACAGTATCATGTAGCTAGCCAAATGTTGCATAGAACTCTGACTGTTGACTGGTGGTCAAAAGTAAAGCTGGGTAGGTTGGACTAGTCCAAAGTATTTTATCACTCATAATAGAGGCAAGGACCTCTATACAATCACTTCTCTGAGATCCGGACCTTGTGCTGTACCCTTATTGAGTACTGGAGCAGTAGCTGGAGATTATTTCCCACAAGTTAATTCCTGTACTTGTGTCAAGTTTTGGAGAAGGAAATTCAATTTGCTTTAAATTGAAATATGTTAACAGCTGCTATTGCTTTGACTTACTTCATTTACTCAGCACAATGGTACTGGGGTATCTTTCTCTGACAGTTTTATTTGGTGGAGGGGGGCTTTGCTCTTAGATGCCCGAAAAGTGACCTTTTAAGATGAACATGTGATAGGGTTAGGCCAGAGGACTAGCTCAGAAGGGGAGAGAGAGGCAGCACCTGGCTAATGAATGGAGGGATACCTCAGGGCAAGGAGGAGCAGCTGAGGAGGGGTTGCTATCAATCAATTGAGTCTGCTACAGGACTATGTAACGGCCTCCACTGCAGGGAGAAGGACAGGAGAGCAGAAGAGGAAATTGGAATGGTGAGACCAGAGAACCTGAGAGTGAGTTAGAGAGCAAAGAACTGAGAAAGAACACCAGCGTGGCCAGAGACAGCAGGGGAGGTAAATTGTGCCTGCAAGGAGCGTTTGGACTCCCCTCCCCACTGGGGGTGGGGTGGTTCTACCTCTGCCCCCTTCAGCCTAGGGGCAAAGTGCGGCTAGAGCATGCAGAACCAGAGCTACCTGCGGGACTGAGCAGAACAAGGGGCTGGGGCCCAGGAGTGAGGCTGACCCTGCCACAGAGTGGTTAAAGAACTCTAACAAACAAAAAACCACCCCAACTTCTGCTGTGGTGAAGACTGGAGTTGTTGTCAAAGCTGACCTGCTATAAGGCTTTGAGTGCTGAGGAGAGGTGGACTGAGTCAGCTGTGATGACAGTAGGGCTGCTCGAAGTCCTCAAAATGTGGTTGAGACTCCACAAATCCAGAAACTAAATATAAACGTTATGACTTATTTAACTTCTGGGTTTGGAGCCTTTAATGGCATTCTTTCAAGCTTTGATCTGCAACCCGGGTGGCAAGAAACTTACATAGTTAAATTTGATAATCTGTATGAAATCATTCCATGACACTTCCAGACTGATACAGCGAGTGTCAGAGGAATTGAGAACACCTTGCAAGTGTGTCATCCTGACCACTTCAAAATGCAGGTTTCTGGTGTAGCTAGCTTTTCCTATTGCACCGAGTCTCTTCCTGTTGGCTGCTCTTAAGAGGTTCTCGACCTCTTTACTGAGTTTTATGACATCATATTAGTATCTAAAATAGCCATCTCCTCATACTGTCAATAAGGTTGAATCCACAGAGGCTGAAGCCAAGCTGCCCTTAGGCAAGATACTGGTCCTTTGGGCAAAGGAAGGAATAGATTAAGGTGCTGAAAATTGGGCTGCAGAGGTGGAGGGTGGCATATGCAGAGGAATCTACAAAATTAGAAGGCTACTGGAGATAGGATGTAGACGTAGTATTGAGGAAGAAGGGTTCAGGGCAATGTTACAGCAGACAGAATGCAAATGGAGGGAAATGTGGAGGATGAAGGGGGAAAATTAGGGGGTTGGCCTTACTGGGCTCCTGTCCAAGTGCTCAGACATGAGTTGAGTTCTAAACATATTTATTTTTCTTAAGTGATTGCTCACATGCATTCCAGTATGTGTGTGACGCATGCAGCACGCATGGTCGCCAGAAGATTTTCCGTAACAGTACATGTTGGGTTGTCTGTGTAGCGCCCTAGAGTAGTGCCTTCATACCATGGTATATAATCTCCCACTGCCCCAACACCTGCTCAGTCCCTTCTTTCTGCTAGTGATGGTCATGGGAACTGCAGACCTCTTGCTTCACAAGTCATTTGCTTTAGTGCATATAATTGTTCTTCCCTAGTTTAGTAGTTGTAGTAGAATAGTTCCTAAGTTCTCTGGGGAGTATCCCCTGACCTTCTCGAACCTTCCCCACTCTCAGGGCATAGTGCAGAAAGCATATGCCCAGAGGTGACCTGTGTGCTGCTTGCATTAAGTGCCTCATTAGCATCTGCTGAAGTGTCTCATTAGGATCCCCCTTTTGAAAGGCGGGGGCTAGTGTAGACCTAGCCCTAGAGTTGGACCATCGAGTCTGGTCTTGTGTGAGATGTTAGAAGAGAACTTGGATCTTCCCTCCACACCTGATTCATTGGAGGAGGTTCAGGTTCTCACTGAAATGATGGAACCAGCTCTGCACTGTCAGCATCGCTGCCCCCAGGCCTTGCAACATTGCCTACAAAACCAACCTCAGCAAGGCATGCCTTGCCATTGGCTCTACTGCCTGCAGCACCATCCATGGCCCTGCCCATGTCTCTTCTGACCACTCCAGCATCCAGACTGGCTTCAGCACCATGGCAAGGCTGCCACAATGATCCATTGTGGTCATTCCGGGCCCCACTTTTTGTTTTGCAATTAGCAGGGCTCCCTCCCCCACAACCTGTTTAATGTAATCCAAACTGAGGGAAATTTTGGTTATGTTCATATGAAAGAATCCCTTTCAGTATGTGTAAGAAAAAGCCTGTAGAATGTAAAATCTTTATTAATCGGTTTACAAACGTGACTACACATACGTAAAACAGTGATGTCAACAATTTTAATGACATGAATGAGCTTGAGACACAGCAGCTATTTGTGCTGTGCCACCTTTGGGGGCCTGCACTCCACTTTGCACACTCCTGCCCTAGAAGAACTTTTGTTCAATCTAGTAAACACATGCACATGAGGGCTGTTCACCCTGTGCAGAGACTTAGGCATTCACCCAGCCAAGACTTAGGTATCACTAGAGTTCTTCTCCCCTGCCCCCCAACACACCTTTTTTTTTAATCAAGTGAGACCACCTGCTTTACAGTTTTAAGATGGGTTTAATCCATGAATGACTTGTCTAAGTAGTCCCAGTGAAGTAGAAGGCATGGGATGGAAAAAAAGAGCAGAAAAGGGAGGGAAGTTTCCTTACTCAAGTGTCATCAGAACCAGCATTCATGATCTTGTTTCTAGTCAGTCTCTCATTTCTCATCCTTTTTTTGTGCCAGCTGGAAATGGTTAGGTTGCAAACACCTTGGAAAGTGCTTAGATTTAAACAGGTTTTTGCAATCTTTTCATGTAACTACTCCTAGCAATATTACGTATTGTAAAAATTAACAAAACACCCTATAAATTTGGGATTAAGTAGCTGTCTGTTACCCTTTGGATGATCTGAAGCCAAAGTATCTGGTATCACTAATCTTACACTCTGTGTAGAGACCTCCGTGCAGAATACTGGGCCATATCCACCTTTCTGAATAGACCTCATCAGCTCTGGCCCTCCCTCTTACTGGGACCCCACTCTTTAAATACCCCTCTGAAACTACGCCCTCCCACTCATGCATCTGATGAAGCTGGTCTTTGCCCACTAAAGCTTATGCTCCAAAATATCTGTTAGTCTATAAAGTGCCACAAGACTTCTTGTTCTCGAAGCTACAGACCAGCACAGCTACCTCTCTGATACTGTGTACATACTGGCTTATGTTATGAGGCATTATTTCCAATCAGGCTGTGCTTTCTATAGTCTTCCAGCAGATGGAGCTATGATCACACACATAAACGTGAAGTGAAGTGGCCTGGGTAAGGTGAGGGTATAGTGAGTCTGTATAGTTCCAGACTTCCTAAAGATAATAGTCACTTGGCAAACACTTACTTTGTTTTTTCCCCATGCCAGAAAACAATAGGCATGCATTCCAGTGTCTAGATAGAAGTCCAAGTTAATAACTGGAGGGATAGCTGGGAGCCTGGGTTTCTCCTGCTCGCCTCTCAAGTTACAGGTGCCACTTAAAGTGAGTGCTATGGATGGAATTTGAGTGAAAACATTAAATGAGTTCATAGCAGTTTGTGACTTCCATGCTGGTGCACTGTTGCAAACAGCCATACAGACTGCATTGAGTCCACAGATCAGGTACAGAACAGGTGGCGTTAGCTGAACCATCCCTAAACTGCTGTCAAAGGGCCAAACTGCTCTTCACACTATTGCTTAGGTCTGTATCCTGGTTATACTAGGAGAGCCTCTTTTGGGAAGGAAGAGAAAAAGCTCCTTGCAGAGACCAGGAGCAGTGTGTGGTGAGGAGGGATGGAGATGGAAGAAAACTTCTGCAGTCTCTTCTTGCTGGTAGTGCCCCTGCATAACTATACCATTATCTATGGGGGCGGGGGATTTGAAGGTAGTGGGAGGAGAGTGACTGAGGCAAAAGGACAAACGTGCGTGTGATGGGGACCACTGGGATGTAAACTGAAGTGCTTAGAAATCACTGTGCCTCCCTTCTCTGCCAGCCTGCGCCCCCCTCCACCCCCCGCCCTGTTGCCTGTTCTTGCTGAGTCAGGCCCTCTAGTCTCCACCAGCAAAACCAACAGTCAAGGCTACATCAAACAGGTGTGGCAGATACAGGCACTGAGAGTGGGTCTGTGAGGACTCAGCTTAAAAGATTTACTTCAGCACTCAGATGATAACCTCCCTTGGGTACAAACTGAAAGTTATATGAAGTTCTGCTTTCTTGGTGTGAATGAAGGTATACACAGCCTTTCCCCACCCCCCGTTAGAAACTGAATATTATCAACATAATCCTATTCAGTAAAACATGACCTTTCCAATGGTATGTTATGTGAACCCTGTTATATAAAGCATATCTCAGTTTTGACCTATTCATATAATAAGCACATTTTCATACAGCATAAAGCATATGTCACAGAATGGTGAGGAGGCAGAGGTCATTTCACTGAGGGCTAGAAAATGGGAAAGAGAATGATAGGAGACTGAATGATGGTAGAGATAAGAAACTCACTGAAAAGGTGTTAAGAGAACAAGAGAGCAGAAAATGGAGTGAAAGGCGAGCTGAAGGTACAAATACAGGAAAGCATAGCAGCTTGAAAAAGACAACTTCACAGAAAAATGCAATGGGTTGGACTATGGGATGTGAGCATATATTTTTGGCCAATGCAATGCTAAGAGCCAACTGTGCTCGCCTGCAGAAACTTGTGATGGTGACTTCAGAATACAGACGGTTATCAGCCTGTGTAGACTTCGCCACTGAGGGACAGGAGTAGCAACAGCAATCTAGACTGAAGTACAAATTCCACCCCTCCACTTCTGCTACTCCTACAGAGGAGATTGTGAGGGGCTTTCCCTCTTCCTTCTACCTTGTGTCGTCACCTATTTCTGTCCAGCAGTGAGAGGGCGGCTTCATTTCTGCTCATTTCTGCTGGTGCTGAGCACACCATTCTAGGAGAAAAAGAGAAGCATATGGAGTATTGACCATCCATTCTTTCCTGCTTTTTTTTCTTTTTTTCCCTGTCCCTCGTGATGCTTTTTTTTCTTTTTTTTTTCTGTCCCTCATGGTGCTTCTGAGGTGCCAAGAAGGAGGAGAAAGAAAAAATGTTCTCCTTAACTCCTGATGATAGGACAATGCAGCAAGTGAGGTTAAGGTTGGACATTTAGGAAAATTTCCTGACAGTGGTTAAGCAATGGAATAAATTGCCTGGGGAGGTTTTGGAATGTCCATAATTGGAGATTTTTAAGAGCAGGTTACACAAACACCTGTCAGGGATGGCCTACATGGTACCTGGACCTGCCATGAGTGCAGAATACAGTCTGGGTTATCAGCCTGTGTAGAAGTGACCTCTCAAGGTTCCTATGATTCTAAAGGAAGACTTGCTGCAGCCTAGATACTGCAATGAAGATCAATGAGATGAGAGAGGCAGGGGTTAGCCACAGGATCTGTAATAAAGATCCTTATGGGGATGTTAGTTTGTGGGACAAAGTTGAATCAGTCCTGCACCTTGTAGGTGAGAGGCTTTATTCATGAGCTAAGCAATTTAATATCTTAATCAGCACCACTCATATAGTCTAACTTCAAAACTGGCCTACAGAAACAAAACTAAAAATGTTCTGCAAATTCTTATCCAGTGGGAGTCTTTTATGTAGCTAGAAGTGAGTTGCCTGCCATTCAATATATAACTTGCTGAACTTTTTTAGAAGGGGTCAGTTAGCAAAAATGGAATGTCAAAAAGCTGAAGCAGGATATGAACCCTGGTAATTGCACAGCACAGAAGTGAAATCCAATTCTGTATCCACTTAAGCATTATCAGGAGAAACAGTGGGCTTAAGTCTCTCCCTCTTCTATCTGCATAATCTGTAGTAGCTGACTGCAGTTATGCTGGTTTTATGCCAGTACAAGTGAAAAAATAATTCCATTCATTGAATGGAAAAATGGGAGACCTAGGACCAAATTCTGCTTATTACTTTGGAGTAAACTGAAGTTAATTAAACAGAGGTACTGCCTACATTAAGGAAGTGCTCATAGGTAGAATTGTATTCAGTAAATTGGTGGCAAAGTTGGGAATCAAGTCTAGTCAAGCTAAATTAAATTCATAGCAGTGTGTAACACTGATGTAATTACATTGGATGAGCCCTTCTTTATGCAAGTGCAGAGCGTCTGTACTGATGCATTGGTACTGGTGCAGCCTCCTAATATTACATGGCTATGAATTTCTTTAATGTAGACAGGGGCTGAGACTAAAACTTGATAACAAAAGTCCAGGAGCCAGCTCTGTCTGACTGGCCCTAAGTGACACAATCAAACTTTCAACACGTGCACTGGTTCTCAATATGCGGCTGTCATCTTTTACACCTTCTGAGACCTACACCTCAACTGAAGTTGGTGGTGAAAATGGACTTGCTCAGGACCTCAGAAAAATCATGATTGAGACCAGGGGCCAGATTTTTTTTTCCAAATATGTTTAGATATCCAGAGGGATTTTTTTTGAAGCATCCTAACTCAGTTAGGTGCCCAGGAGGATTGACACGGCTGTCTAGCCATATCATTAGGTGCCTAAATAACTCAAAATATCTGGTCCCTGGTTCTTAAAATCTTTTGCATGTTGTGAGCTCTCCCAAGACAAAGGCCGTGTCTACACTAGCCAAAAACTTCGAAATAGCCATGCAAATGGCCATTTTGAAGTTTACTAATGAAGCGCTGAAATACATATTCAGCGCCTCATTAGCATGGGGGCAGCTGCAGCACTTCGAAATTGACATGGTTTGCCGCCGCGCGGGTTGTCCAGATGGAGCTCCTTTTCGAAAGGACCCCGACTACTTTGAAGTCCCCTTATTCCCATCTGCTCAGAGGAATAAGGGGACTTCGAAGTAGGTGGGGTCCTTTTGAAAAGGAGCCCCATCTGGACGAGCCGCGTCAATTTCGAAGTGCTGCGGCCGCCCGTATGCTAATGAGGCGCTGAATATGTATTTCAGCACTTCATTAGTAAACTTCTAAATGGCCATTTGCATGGCCATTTCGAAGTTTTTGGCTAGTGTAGACATAGCCAAAAACATTTATAAAGCTACTCCCAGTGAGTGACAGGTGAATTTGATTTGGTAGCACTGATTTATGCTGCTATTTAATCTGTAGTCTAATCAATTCTGAAACATCTTGGCTCTTTATCCATTAAAATGGTGTTGTGTTAGTTACAGCAAACGCATCTGATTAAATGTTATGGAAGGTGAAATAACTAGATGTGTCTGATCGAGACTTGTACCTGTTGAAGTCAATTATTTTTGCAAATGATTTTAATAGGATTTGGACTGAGTTTATTAACATGGTTTGTGATAGAGAATAAAAGTTGCTTCAGTGCCTACTGTTTTGCAAATCCCACAAAGTATCTAAATACTTGTGGAAAACCTGGCCCTTTCTAAGAATTGGGAGGTGGAAAGAGATGTTTGCTTCATTACTTACAGGCTACATCAGTCCACCCCCTCATGACATTCAGCTGTGAAGCTGACAGAGGGAATTTATCACTGATATACACAAGTGCAGTTCCTTTAAAGTCACTGGTAGAATTTGGCCCCAAAGTGGTAGGAAGCTTCCAACCAATGGATAGAAAACCAGGAGCCTCATAGGGTAAAAGTGGACTTTTAAGTATGATCTACCACAATATTCAGCAGTAAGTACTTGATTGTTGGCAAGAGTCACCAGAAATTATTGGTTGAAAACAGAAGCCCAAATAAGAGTAAATAATACAGGCCAATTTAGGAGGCCTCTTCTTCCATGTATTGAAACAATTATATCGTGTAGTTCTGCTCCTTCTTGTTCTTTGACCTCTCAAAATTCAAACTTATTTTCTGCAACTGAAACTGGAGTTATCATCCTAGGTCAGCATTGAGGACCCAGAGCTATATTTAGTGCCTCCAAATACATATTCACCCTGAGGACAAATCCTACACAGTGCACAGATGACTCTTCTCTTTGGCAGGTATCTGTGTTGGGGACCTTGTGCAGTGCCACAGTGGGGTTGGGATACATAGAGTAGACCTCCAACTTATGTGGAGATTGCATTCTTGTGCAACCCTGCATAAGTCAAATTTTGCGTAAGTTAGGGGAGCCAGGAATCTGACTGGCATAGCAGCACTGGTCAGTTTCCTATTTCCTGTGAGTGGCAGGTAGCTGACAGCCTGGCTCTGGGCTGCCCACTTTTCACAGGAGAGGGGAAACTGACCAGTGCTGCTATGTTGGTCAGTTTCCCCACTCCTGTCAGTGGCAGCAGCCAAGAGTCAGGCTGCCACCCCGACAGGAGCCAGGAAACAGACCAGTGCAGCAGAGCTGGTCAGTTTTCTCACTCCTCTGAGTGGCAGGAAGCTGGTGCCTGGTTCCAGGCTGCCCACCATCGTGGGAGCCAGAAAACGAACCAGCGCTGCTGTGCTGGTCAGTTTCCTGGTTCCTGAGTGGCAGGCAGCCCGGAGCAGGGTGCCTGCTCCCCACCACTCAGTCACAATGACCCAAGATATGCGCAACATGAGTGTGCAAATCTTGGGGTTCTACTGTACAGACCAGTGGGAATCCTACTCTAGTAGATGACCTAATATGATCTTTCTATTTTTAACTTCTATTTCCTTAAATGTTTTGCTTTGTAGAATACATTCCAATGACTGGCAGTAAGACTGGATGCATCATACTTTTTTTTATGTTGAAACATCTAGTGTCCCTTCACACTCTTCTGCTTTCAGTGTGCCAACAAGTCATTTTGATCTTGGTTGATAATGCCAAGGAGAAGTGGTTGCACAGCTTCCTAATGGGGATACCTAGTTACTGATTCTAAATACCTTGAAGTAATTAAACTAAAATAAATGTTTTGGAGGTTTTTTTGGGGAGGAGGGTGGTATCGGTATTCAGGCTTGACTGAACTTGACTAAACTTGTACTTAACTGAAAAGTGGAGTGTCTGCTAACTCCAAAGGGGTACATTCATTTATTCATGGTGAGTAATAGGTTTTTAGAAATTAATATAACTATTCAAGGACTAAGGTATCAATAAGTACAAGTGAAGCTAGCAGAATCTGGACTATTACTGCACAATGGTAACCTCCAAAGTTGGCCTGGGTCTTCACTCAGCAGCCACGTTTTACTTAATTTTAGGTTAGTAGCCCAAATAAAAATGTTCAAATATACATTTTAAAAATATAAATATGGTGTACAGCCAGTTTCCATCTGTGTGAGCACCAGAAGGAAAAGTGAGGGCATGGGACATCTATGGTGCACAGTATCTGGAGAGTAAATTTACAAAGAGTAACTTTATTATTTACTTTCTAGGAAAACAATCGGGGTATAGGATCCCATCACACTGTGTTGCCTACAGTGTAGTTTCCTTCTGTAATGTAGCACTTAAAGCCATTGTTACTTGATGTCTCAAACAACTTAGGATGTGAGCTTCCAATAGAGCATCTTAAAACCTGCTTGCTTTCTCTTAAAGGTAACGTGTGTGAAGGGGGTTGAGTGGGTGGGGAGGAATTTTTACAAAATAGTTCAAAGGTTTACATGGAAAGTAACATAGACCAAGACTTTCCAATAACATTGTGGTTTGGATGAGGCGGAAACAAAACATTAGTAACATCTGACTTATTGTACTTACTGAAAAGTCTTATGAAACCAAATCAAGAATTAGCTGAAATTATTCATTCTTTAAGTTTTGAAAAAGAACATCTTATTATCTAAAGAAATGTCACTTGGCTGCAAGCTGGGGATCATGTCGAATTCAGTTCCCTATCTACATGTTGGTCAATAAATTCTGTTGTATGCTTGATAATGGTGTTTTAAATGGCATTAATTTGTGGTGATGTAAATAGCAAAAACACCACTGATGTCAATAAAGTAGCCCCCACTCAAACAAGCAGAAAATTTGGCTTTATGCTGATGTGCTTTAAGTGGTTTGAGGATACCCACCTTTAATTACATTGCCTGCAGCTGAGCTTGTGCAGGACATTTGTCTTACAAGTGACAGGTAAAAGTTGCACTTGTCTTTGTGTAGTCCAATTTAGTCTTTCAATGATTCTGAATTCCAAAAATGGAAAACTATATGAGTGTTTCTCAGGCCAGTTTTCACATCCTTTTGCAGCTGAAGTGAAGAACATGCTTCTGCAAACTAAGCAACTGCATAAAGCACTATTGTCCACAGTCAACATGAATGGATTTTGCACTTGTTGCTTTATTGATAAACTTTAGCTTCCTCCTACACAATCTTAATGAACACTGAGTTGTATTTACATAAAAGTTTCATTCTAGTACAAAATATTTGCTTTATATAGTCATAGATGGTGATAATTGAATACATGTTTTTAACTAGGGCTGCCAAATGATTAAAAAACTAATCACCATTTTTATCACAGCTAATATTAGAATGCTATTTAATATAAATATTTTGGATGCTTTCAACATTTTCCAAATGTATTTCCCAGAGTACAAAGCATACAGTGCTCACTTTGTTTGATATTTGAACTGTAAACAGTATTTTTTAGTTCATTTCGTACAAATACCATACTGCAGTCCCTGTGAAAGTGCAATTTGCAACTTACAAATATAGAATTATTTGTTTCTGAGTGCAGTTCTGTAAAAACTCTAAAACTTTAGAGTATACGAGTCCACACAGTCCTAAGACAGACCCGTTTGTTTACATTTATGGGAGACGATGCTGCCTGCTTAACAAATACGATGCCATTCTCACTTTTTATAGTGAAAGTGAGAACAAGCATTTCCATGATACTTTTTATACTTGGTGTTGAAATTATTTTATGTGCCACATATACTGTATATTCATGCCCCTCTTCATGCTTTGGCTATCATTCCAAAGGATCCTGAGGACGTGCTTCCATGCATGTTTAACAAAACTGCATTAAATTTATGCCTTAACTAATTGGGGGTTGGGGGTGGTGGGAACTGTATGTCTCTTACTTCATGGTTTTACCTGCATTATGCTATGTATTTCATGATATTAAAGCCATGATAAACTCTATTAATATTTTAATTTTTTTTAGTTAATTGCTTGAATTAATGGTGATTAATCATCAGCCCTATTTTAACAATGTATGCTAAGACTTTTTTTTCTAAAACAATGGCAATTAAAGCCTAATGTGTTTACCAAGACCTTGATTGGTAGATTGAAAATAGATATAAAGTGTTTTTTTTAGGAATCATATGTATACAATATATGTATACACACACTTTAAAAATAAACCTGCTCCAGTGAGCTGTTGTGTTATACCTGATATTAGGTACATGTTTATCAGACTTTCTGAACTAGGTGGCATCCATGCAAATCATGCAACATGAATCCAGAATAATTCATCTGGAGTTGATCTGGATTAACAATGGCATAAATGGTATTTAATCTGGTCCTAGAATAGTGAGTAAAAGGTTTCCCCTAAAACGCCTGTCTTCAGAAACAAGAAGTGATATGGCTATGTTAAAGTGTCTCTGAGTATTCCTAATTTGGTATACCAGTATAGAGAAGGGACCAGATTTTCCACTATCTTCTTCAGGCACTTGCACCTATGCAAAATAGCTGTAAACTGCTACTCTTTCAGTAGCATTTTATACTTACCCAGTGCTTGCACCTTCGTGAAGTGCAGGGCGCTGGAGAACAGGGTCCATGAGATACTTGGCTCTTCCGCAGCTAGTAAAGCAACAGTGCTTTTGTATAGCGCCCCACTTATGATGTTGTTGACTCTCCTCTTTATAAGGATCCAGTGCTGTTGTATGCTCTTGTTTTATCTTGACCATATGTCAGCTTCCTAACTTTTATGAAGCTGTCATGTCCTTTCTACTGGTATGAACTTTTGATGTTCTCGTGGTTGTTTGCCATTACAGATGAATTACACAGCATTGGCACATCACTTTCTTTATAGTCCAGGAATTGCTTTATTGACTGTTGAAGAGGAGAATTCCATACAGGGGAACAATATATATTATTACTGCTCTTACACACAACATCTTGTGGTCAAATCTGAGGGAGAAGGAGGCTATAATGTCCCCAACAACAGGAATCTCTAACATTTGATAGAATTCCAAGTCAAAATTTAGAATCTAGATCCAGAATTTGCAGGGTTGGAAACAAAATGGAAGCCGATTTCTCTATTAACAGAATTGCCTAAAATGGCATGCCGCATGTTGTGAAGTAGGTGATTACTAGATTTAATCTGGGAAAAGAGCAAAGGTAAGAACAGCAGGCAGAGGTGACCTGTGCCTGTTGGGCAGAAGGGTGAGGACAGAGTGAAGGAATGGGTGGTAGGTGAGGTAGGCATTGCCTTCCCAAAACTGCTTCCACTCCCTGGCCAACATTAAGTGAATGTGTTTTAAACAGTAGAGTAATTTTGACTTAAAGATTTGAATAAATCTGTACATAATCACAAGCCAGATTCCCTGCTAATGAGGTGGTGGCTGGGAGAGAGCAAGCGCTCCTCCACTGACTCATTTGTATTAGGATGCATTTATCTGTTCTGTTGAAAGCATGCACCAGTGAACATGGATAGCATCCCAAGCACAGGGCCTTCCTGCAGATACTTTTTGAGATCTCTATTCATCTGCAAGAATCTGTGGGTTTTGGTGGAAAAATCACCACTCACTACCTACTCCGTTATGGTGAAACATCACAGATCAGGATCCTGGCCCCCACTCCATCTCTGTAGGTATTCCTGGCAGAAGGAAAATTTTGAGTCACTCTTTTCTGAGAATACTTTATAGAATTATCTATACTCCTGTCTAAAGATTAATGCAAAATCCTAGCTATCACTGACTTGAATATTAATGTGTCAGAAGAACTATTGTATGTGATTGTGGTTTATTCTTTACATAAGGACATGATTCCAAAAATATCATCCCTTTTAAAATGGACTTACTCTGACATTAAAATTGAAGCCAGTAACTTATACAGCTAACCAGAGGCTTGTTAACAGCAAAACTCCAGTAGATGGCAGCATTATACTTTCTATCTTGTAATTGGGAAATCTGCAGTGGCTAGTTCCTTTTTAATTTTTTTTGTTATTCTTATGGTGGTAGAAGGCTGCTGATGAGAAGTAAACCAAAATATAAGCTTTTAAGACCTGTATTTGAAATATGTTAGGAGATTATTATGTATTATTTCAAACTTGTGGCTTTCTTATGGAAAATACCACACTTTCCTAAAGAAGACTATATTACACTCAAAACAGTGGGACATAATTTAAATTCCAGGATTTGTTTAACTCTGAGTAATTCCTTGGAGGCAGAGAGGAAGGCTGTCTGCTTTAGAAATACTCATCTTACTACTTCTTTTAAGAGGCATCTTATAAGTAAATATCCCAGTGTTCAAAATACCATGTCTGTAGAGCGACGTGTCTGTAGAGTGATATGTTACTTCTTGCATGTGGTGTCCTCTACAATGTTTTCTCAAGCCTTCCACACTCTCAGACAATGGGATTATGAGCTGCTTTATTTAAGGTCAAAGGGTGCCATATGCTCAAATACAATATACAGTAGGGACACGAACGTCTTGTTTTGAGTTTTAGCAGAATGATTATGAAAAATACCTCCATGTATTTATACACGTTATATAATATTTCTTCTAACTGTATATATGTAGCAATTAATATCAGAAGCCTGTTCGGGAGATTAGTAATGGGTTAGAGGTCTCATTTCCAAGTTACTAGCTTAAATTTAGTTGTATGGTTATAGCTTTCTGTTATGTCTGACTTCAGTGGCCTATGAAATGAGTTGCTAGCGTCAGACCAAGTGTTAGTGACCAGATGCCTCCAAGCCCCATCAGAATTGGCAGGAAGCTCTCAGCACAGAGGCCAAGTTTTCTCATAAAGATACTTTCAAACTTCAATGGCTTTTAGTTTATATTAAGAAAATAAAAGTAGAATCACCACACTCCTTTGTAAATAGTATGTATTGAACAAGGTAGCTGCTGGACCGGCAAACAGGATAATCTTTAGATACTAAAAACATGGTGCATACTGACAGGTCTAGCTAAATGCTCAGGATGGAATGGGCATGCACAGCCATTTTTAGCAGTGACATAAGCAATGTTTTGATTTAATGGTGTTACAGGCACCGAGCACTAACATGTGCCTACAGTAGAGGAGTAGGGCAATAGTGAATCAAGCCAAATGGCTTCCTAAATAGACTCTCAAAAGCAATGTGAAAATACAGCCTGATTCTTCCTGCTTACAGTGCTGTAAATTAGAGGTGCAATGAAGTGCAGTTGGCAAAATTACGCTGGTTTAAAACTGGCACAACTGAGAACAGAAAGTTCATAGTTCCCTAGTGCAGAGTCTTGCCATGCAGGTTTTTTAATGAGTGTGTTTAGGCAGGACATTTCTCTCTCCCCACTCTTCCCCCTCACAGCCCCACTTTCTGGTTCTTGGGGGGGAAGTTGGGGGAGAGTGACAGAAAGTGGGAAGGAAAAGTGGGGAGTAAGTCTGTAAATAAAATCAAATTCTAGGTACCATTTGGGTTATGCTTTGGGACACATCCTGCTCATGGTTGCACAGCTAGAGTCTATCTATGTCCCCTTTTCATCTTGAGAGACAGTGGTTAGCAGTGGTGGTGAGGATCTATGGGCAGTGTTTGAGTCAACTAACCAGGTTCGACCCTGATTAGCTTCCGGGTGGTATGGCCGTAGACAAAAAAGCCATTAATTCTGCCTTTTTGTCCATAAAACAAAGAAAAGAATTTAGCTCTGTGCTTCTAGCAGTCTTTTAATAATAATGCCATCTCTTTCCTCTGTAAATGAGGGGATCAACTGCTAAAGCTGTGATGAGGTGTGTTCACTGAAGACCCCTGGGGATGTTTCTCGGTACTGATTATGTCAGTGACGCCCACCACCTTGCTTTGTGGGGCTACCCACCACACTATCCTGCTTGGCCAGGTCCTTTGGTCTCCCCCAGCCAAGGCTCAGAACTGGGGTTACCACTCTCCAGCAGAACAGTGCAAACACTGATTTACTTTAGCTCTGGGAGGACCCAGTGCCAGGGCACAGCACCTGAGAAGTCAACCCTCAAAAAAGGCTCAAAGGCTCAAATAAATTTATAAGCTGTCTTTATCAATGAAAGGGAGGTATGCACAGTAATAGTCCCTCCCCAACCAGGTAGTAACAATTTACACTGGGCTAGATTATAAACAAATACTACTGTTTTGCTTAATAAAAACTCTTAAGTGGTTATAAACAAAACCAGACAGATCAAAGTGAATTATCGAATTAAAATAAAAGAAAATGCATAGCTAGTTCTGTTCCATTAAGAATCTAGTTACATATGAGTTCTTGCCCTAAGCAGTTGTTCTTATGTCAGGTGAAGGATTCAAGTCATGAATGATCTTATCCTGAGCTGGGTCTCCAGTTTACTGTAAAGTTCTTTCCCTCTCAGGCTGTTTCAGGCAATTTCCAAGACAGGCTGAAGGCAAAGACCTGAAAGATTCTCATTGCTTAAATAGACATTCCACCTGGGACTGCATCTACACTAGCAAGTTCTTTCAAAAGATTTTTCGAAAGAAGGGGGCTCTTTCAACAGATCCCATGGAGCATCTACACACACAAAGTGTTCTTTTGAAAGTAAATCGGAAGAATGTGGCACTCCTTTTGAAATTGGGCTTCCTTTCCCATTTCAGGAAGAGTGCCTTCTTTCAAAGGAAAAAGTGTGTAGATGCTCCACATGGCCCTTCTTTCAAATGAGCAGTCCTCATTTTCAATCCCTGGCCAGGTTCTTTCAAAAGAGCAGCGGCTGTGTGGATGCTCTCATTCGAAAGAGCAGATCATTCTTTTGATACACTTTTTTGTGTGTGAACACACTCTTTCGAAAGAAGCTCTTTCAGAAGAGATCTTCTGGAAGGCTTCTTTCAAAAGATCTTGGTAGTGTAGATGTGGCTTGGGTGAGAACCCTTTGTTTGTCACCTTCCCACTCATAGAAAAACACTGGATTCCAAAAGGGCGTGGCTTTCAGTATCAGATAGTGTGGTCACATGACTTTTAAGGTCAATCACTTGCCAGACTGACAGGAACAACAAAGCCATTTACAAGCCATCAAGTAGGTTGCCCAGTCATTAGGGTTGGGATAGCAGTGACGGCCCTTGTTAGCACTGTAAAAGCTACAAACACAATGCATTCTGTAGTTCACATAGGCTGTGTCTACACGTGCCCCAAACTTCGAAATGGCCATGCAAATGGCCATTTCGAAGTTTACTAATGAAGCACTGACATGCATATTCAGCGCTTCATTAGCATGTGGGCGGCAGCGGCGCTTCGAAATTGACGAGCCTTGCCGCCGTGCGGCGCGTCCAGACGGGGCTCCTTTTCGAAAGCACGCCACCTACTTCGAAGTCCCCTTATTCCCGTGAGCTCATGGGAATAAGGGGATTTCGAAGAAGGTGGTGTCCTTTCGAAAAGGAGCCCCGTCTGGATGCGCCGCGCGGCGGCAAGGCTCGTCAATTTCGAAGCGCCGCTGCTGCCCGCATGCTAATGAAGCGCTGAATATGCATGTCAGCGCTTCATTAGTAAACTTCGAAATGGCCATTTGCATGGCCATTTCGAAGTTTGGGGCACGTGTAGACGTAGCCATACAATGATAGTATATGCACAAAAATATCGTATATGGTTTCAGCAGATTATAATAGCTCAGTGATCTGAGCATTGGCCTGCTAAACCCAGCATTGTGAGCTCTAATCCTTGAGGAGGCCATCTAGGGATTGGGGCAAATAGATGCCCATGATGTTGCTTGGCCCTGCCAAGAGGGCTGGGGACTGTACTAGATGACCTCCCAAGGTCCCTTCTAGCTCTAGGAGATGTATCTCCAATTTAAAAAAAAAATCCCGACTGATAGGTTAGAAGAGGTGTTTTATCCAAAGTATCTCTTCATTATGCTTGTTCATATTCATAACTCATTTCCATCAAGACCCAGAAGACATTACCTTTCTCCCCTTTAGATTACTGCCAGGGGTTGGACAATGGCCAGTACAGAAGCAGTATGTTTAGAAATGTGCTTGGGCTTTAGTTCCACAGCCACCCGGTGACAGCAAACCTTGTGTTGTCATTCACAGCAATTCTCTCAAAGTTCTAGGTTCCTGTCCCCTGATTGCCTGAAAACACGTTGGGATTGTAGCAGGACCCTGAGAAAGCAGATAGCAAAGCCTGATATTGTGTGGGTGTCTTGGCATTTAGCCACCAATGTCATGAGATGGTGTGGCTCAGTTTCCCTTTCCACAAAGCTGTGAGGGCTTGTTAAACCTTTGCTGCTACACCCAACTCTAAGCCTGTGTATAGATAATAGCTTAGAAGCTGCATGTTCCTAGGACTCCTTTGCTTCTGTTCCTAGAATGTACAAAAGCTTTTTCCAAAAATCATGGATGTTACACGCATTCAATAGGTTTATCATCAGTATGAATTCTTTGCTGATGGTCCATAGGTGTTGCAGGAAAAGACATAAGGTTATCAGCATACCAGTTGTCCTCATACCGCACCCTCTGTTCAACCCCACTCCCCTTGTGCAGTATTTCTCATCCCCTTCAAGTCCTTTGCACACCAAAGTATGTATTCAGCTACAGGTTTTTGTTTCATTAGCAAAGAATTTCAATTCAAGTACTCCTTTGAGGGGGCATTTCTCACTCCGCCTTGTGGTAGTCTTTCAGCATACCCGCATGCACTCACAAGCCCAGTGGGATTCCTATCTTCCTGTCCCACAAAGATGGCGTTAGCTTTGTTGGTGGCTGCCAACTCAGAACCAGACCCTAGTGTGTTTTGACTCAGTGGGATTTCATTCATTTCCCCCAGGCTCTGCTCCCAAGAGGCTAATAGCAGAGCCACCCCTCGTGGTAGTCCAGACTCGCCACTCTCCTTTTGAAACCTGAATGACAGGCAGGTAGCTTGGGTTTACAGATACAAATCCAGTACTCAGCTTCCAGTGCCCTCCTACAAAAAGCAGACCAACCTTTGCTTCCCCTTCTCTGGGCCATTTGTCACCTGTCCAGCTTCAGGCACACAGCTCCCAGCCATGACAGACCCTACCATGGAAAGCCCTGCATTCTTTCCTCTTTTTTTTTCATTGGGAAGACTCTCAGCCAGCAGGATCCTGGGTCCCTTAGCTCCCATGGCACCTTTTTGGACCCCAGCCTCTGCCAGAAGACTTCTCTCCAAGACACACCCCTCTGTGCATCCCTGGGCAGGACATGCTCCAGGATGTTCTTTTGCCTCTGCAGGGCACCTCACAGCTTGGACAGACTCCATGGTGCAAGACAATAACTTAGGGTCAGGGCTGGCTTCCTCTGCTCCTTCTGCAATCTTGTAAAATGCCTAGTTCAGCTGGAGAAGAATCAAGAGCTACTATCTTGTTCTCTCCAGAACACCTGTGGCATGTTCTGCCCCTCTGGGATTTCAGCACAAGGCTCCTTCTTGCTGCTAACAATCCCTGGGATATTGACAGTCATGTCAAAACACTCATTTCCAAAGTGAATGTACAAAATTCTCTGGTTCAGCAGCAACAGTTAACTCAGCTAGTTTTCAACAAAACAAAACAGCAGAAATGTAGCACTATAAAGACTAACAAAAATTTATTCGGTGATGAGCTTTCATTTTCATTTTGTCTGAGTCCCGACCCTGGACAAGGGTGTAAGGATTTATGGCCACCAACCAATTTCTATTCAGCCAAATCCTCAAGGAGGATATCTTGCTCCCTAAGTGAATCCCTCTGGATTACAGAAATTTCTGCCCCAGTATTCCTCTATGCAAGGGTGATCTGTCCTTTATTTTGTCAGATTTAATGTGCCTACCCTCGGCTTTGAATTAGCCAACTTTACAAACCCTGTGTGAAAAGTAGCCACTCTGGGATGCAGCACCACCAGCGAGTTGCTGCTTATTTACCCTCAACAATGGGTATTTGTTCCTTAAGTGATAAGTGAAATTACAGTGATAACATCTCAGGCTCTTTAGTCAGCACAGGAGAATGGGGACGAGCAACAAGGGAGTAAACTTGGGAAGGAAGTCCAGTTGCCCAGTCACTCTCCTTCACAGGGAAAAAATGAGGTCCTTGCTTCCCTCTGCCCATGGACTTAAACCCCTCTGCTTGAGGTTTTCCCTTTCCAGGTACTTGTGACCACGCAAACTGGTTGGCAAACTAAGCAAGAATTTCCACACTTTCGACTGTTTTATCCCACAAACACTGCTTTACATCATCATTAATATATCCAGGACCTGTTCCTCATCAATCAGATCACACATGCCTTCAAAGCTTGTGATCTCTCTCCCTCTCACCCGCTTGTCTAGCAGATGTCTGATTTGGTTAACATAAGCCACATTATTAACCCTCACCCCTCCTCTGCTTCCCCACTCCCTGTTAGGGTTCCAAATTTCACCCTGTAAGTTTCAGGTATAGTCTGAAACTGTCTTAAAACCAAATCTTTGAATTTACTGTAGTCTAGTGGTTCCCAAACTTTTTGGCATTACACCCCCTTTTTGTTTTTTGAGAGACCCTCATGACCCTCCCCCACCTCTTCTTTACAATCATCCAACCACCTTTTAACAAAAGTTCAGTTTGTACCCCTACACATCAAAAGGGAAAAAATTGCATTTTGTGGTGTAACATTTGAAATTTAAAACCATTTTACAGCAGCGGCCTCTAATCTTTTTACACCCAAGATCACTTTTAAATGTAAGGCAAGCCCCAAGACCCCACCCCTTTCTTGAAGCCCCGTGCTCTTCGTTCCCCTCCTCTCCATCATTTGCTGTCCCCACCCCTTACTCACTCTCACTGGGTTGAGACAGGAGGTACGGGCTCTGGGGTGGGAATGAGTGATTTGGGTGTGAGAAGGGGTGAAAGGTCCAAGCTCTGGGAGGGAATTTGGGTGCAGGAAGAGGTGGAGAAGGGGCTGCTGGCTCAGGGAGGGGACCCCAGGCTGTTGGGGTCAGGTGGCATGTTGGGGTGCTAAGCAAACCACAGGCTTGTGGATGTGAGGGTTCAGGTTGGGGTCTCCTTCCTACCTCAAAGGGCCCTTAACCCCAGTGTTTTTATCCAGGTCACATTTAGTGGTGATATGTAGTGTTCTTTAAATTGATCATGGTGGTGTTTGATAAGTTCATGTGGTTGCTGATGTGCTGTCTACAATGGGGACAAACAGCAAACCTGCAGAGGACCTCACCAAAGCCTGTGCACCTGGGCTGAAAAAAATCAGTTTCTGTTGCTTGGAGAAATTTCAGGGTTTTTGTTTGTTTGTTTGTTTGTTTTTTTTAAAGAATCTTGCATTCGGAAAAGTCTGTCTGGATTCTTCTTGTCTTCACACCAAACTACATCGGCTTGATCTGTTGCAGAATCTCCTAGGACTTATAGTTTGATTGTCTTAAGCTGGCATCCTCTATGGGTTAGGCACTTGGGCAGGACTTCCTCTCATACAGTACTCTGTGGTAAAGGGGTCCCCATCATGCATCCCAGTAATCTTACAATGCAAGGGTGCCAATTCAGATTTGGGGGGAACAACTTTAAAGGTGATTCCAGAGGCTACTTAGGCACTTGAAAACGGTAGATAACTTAGTAATAAGCCGATAGGAGACATGCACGCAATTCCTCTATAAAGGAAGAAAATTAAATAGTAGACCAACACAGTTGAGGGGAATAAGGGGATTTCGAAACGTGTGGGGTCCTTTCAAAAAGGACCCCCGTGTAGCCGTGGCCGGAAGTGTCCTAATGCTAATGAGGCGCTGAATATTTAATTCAGTGCCTCATTAGTAATCTTCGAAATGGCATTTGCATGGCCATTTCGAAGTTTTGGTCAAGTGTGGCCACAGCCGTGGTGTTGGATCTGTGCCCACCCTGGGTAATAGTCATTGAAGGACCTATCCTTCAAGAACTTATCTAGTTCTTACTGTAACCCTCTTATAGTTTTGGCCTTCAGAACATCCAATGGCAAAGAGTACCACAGGTTGACTGTGAAGAAATACCTTCATTTGTTTGAATTTTAAATCTGCTGCCTATTAGTTTCATTGGGTGGCCCCTACATTTTGTATTATATGAAAGAGTAACTTGTCCATATTCAATTCTCCCACACCACTTGTGATTTTATAGACCTCTGTCATATTGCCCCAACCCAGACATATCGTTACCAAGCTGAGAAGTCCTGATTTTATTAATCGCTCCCCAGAGAGAAGCTGTTCCATAGTCCTAATAATTTCTGTTGCCCATCTTGGTACCTTTTTCAGTTTCACTATATCGTTTTGAGATGAGACAACCACATCTGCACACAATATTCAATATGTGGGTGTACCCTGGATTTATATAGAGGCAATATATTTCCTGTCTTCTGCATCCCTTTCTTAACGGGTCCCAATATCATTTGCATTTTTATGATACAGATGCTTTCAGAGAGTGCTCTGCTTCAAATGCCCAATTTTTGAAAGTGCTGGCCAGTCTGTAAAGGTCTGATACTCAGCAGTGCTGAGCATATGCCATTCTCACTCTATTGACAACAGACTATTCATACCAAGTCTATGTGGCCTACCATAGCTTTAACTGAATAGAGGATGAAACAATTTTCCTCCTCAGAGTTCATGATAAAGAACGCTTCCTTTAAAGCTATTGAACATGGTCACTGTTTTAGATCCTGCTATTATTTTGTCTTCAGGAAGAATTAGGAATGAAATTCTTCTAAGTATGAAATGATTTTTAATTTACATATTCAAGTAACATGGGTGAGCTAGTGTCTTTTTATTGGACCAGCTTCAGGTGAATACTTGTGTCTCATCAACAGGGTCTGCATGAATAAAAATATTACCTTATCCACCTTGTAGCTGTGTTGGTCCCAGGATATTAGACAACAACACTGGATAGTTTAAATAGGCAATCTGTGGATACCCCACAGCTCTGGACAGGAGCAGGTTTTTATGCCTTCCGTAGAATTTTAGAAGGAATATCCCACTAGAATTCCTTATCAAAGTAAAAAGACTTTTTTTTTTGTCCAAGTCTCCTTCAGACTCACTCTTTACGGAACTGGTAATTTCTGCACTGCTACTGTCTGGAATGTTTTTCAAAGGATTGGAGTTACGTTAGCTTTCCAAAGCCAGGCTGTCAGATGCCCTTTTCAAAATACAAACATCTTTGGGTACTCTAGAACAAATGTAGTCTGAAGGGTCCAAAGAAATGATTGCTGAACCCACAGGCTTTCAGATACAAGAAGATTCTTGAAGATGTTTATTGGCAGGCTTTTAAAGTCCCTATTACTGCTAGAAACCATGAGCATAGCTGGTAGTTTTGCAGAACCTTTGGAGATGAAAAATATCCTGGAGCAGTCATGTGATTACAGATTTTATTTACTCTCCCTCAAGGAAAGGTATAAAATACACTAAAACCTATGGTACTAAATGCATACTTTTTTAGATTAAACTAAAATTTGACTTGTATTCCACTCTTGTCATATTTCTTTCTGATTTGGACAAATAGTGTGCGGGGGGGATATCTCTTAGTGCTCATTTTTCTAATGCCAAGTCATTGCTCGGTTCTTTGCCAACCTGCTACAGGCCAATCATCTGTGTGCCAGTCCATGAGTCAAACAAAAAAAGAGTGCTTGATTATATAATCTTCTGTTCCAGTGGGAATGGGGGTGCTACCACCAACTTCATTTTCCTCTTCCTGTGCTGCCTTTTGGCTTTTCACTCAGTTTCCCTATTCTGCTTCAGTTGGTACACCATGCTGCCTGCAGAGCGCAGAGGGTTGAGAAAGTAGAGGCAGTACAGAAACGAAGGCCAGCATCTGACCAACCTTCACCAGTGTTGTCAAACTGTGGGAGTGCAGTGTGTATGTGTGTGTGTAGGGGGGGAAGACAGAGGGAATCTGGTCAGGTGAGGGTGGTTGGAAGAAACAGGTTTGAGTGTAAATATACGTTTGCTTTATGGAGTGCCATGATGGGCGTGATGGTTGCCCAGTCACCAAGAATGGTGTTCTGTGAAATGTTCTCGAGGGGATGTTTGTTTGTTTGTTTAGCTTGGCATATAAAATGGACAGATGTCTTTAATTTTGCTTCATCCAGAAGTTTATTTTAATAGGCCCTAAGAGCCTGTGAGGTCGGTGAGCTATAGATACTTAAGCCATCTCTGTGCTGGTCCAAGATTGAAGAAGCCTAGAACAGCTTGCAGACCTAAGCTGTGTCAGCCTCCCCAAGTGCTCTGTGGGTGGCAATTCTTCTGGAAATTTCTAGAGTGCTATAGTCCTGTCCCAGATGACCTACGTGCCCAGGTTTGAAATGTGGCCCTGCCAAGGCAACCTTATGGTTCTATCCCCAGCCCCTATGGACAGAGAATCTTATCTTGGCTGGAACCTCTTTTAAAGATTCCTTGATGATGCACTAATCACTGCATCAAGTGTGGAGACATGGGGGCAGGAGTGAAAATATCACCCTGTGAGTTTCACTATGATAACCCTGGGACTGTCCCTCAAAAAACCCCATGACAGAATAAGTCTAGTGTGTATGCCACACACATACATACAACGTTCCACTAAATGTGGCTTTGAGCATCTTTGGTGTTGTCAAAATGGAGCTTTTATTATGCACATGAAGGTCTTCACCAGAATTTCCAGATCTGAAGAAGTGGGTCTGTTCCATGAAAGCTTACCACCTAATAACTTATTTTGTTAAAGTGCTACAGGACCATTTTTTTTGTTTCAGTAAGATCAAGTTTATTGTTGCTTGTGTTATGGTACAGATTGAACCTCTCATCTGACATTCTCTTGTCTGGCAACATCCGTAATCTGGTATGATTTTAGTTAGCTGGGTGGCCATGTATCATGATTGTTGCCAAGTTTCCCATGGTCCAATAAAGTTTGTTTTCAGCCACCAGTTCTGGCTATCAGTGTTCTTTGCTGTTATTTAGCTGTAACTGGCCCCTAAATGTCTTCTAAGAGCCCAGTAAGCAGTGGAAATGTAGGTAATACTGCTAAACAATATTGACTTCTCATGGTCTGGCAAATTCTCTCATCCAGTCCTGGTCTGGTCCCGAGGGTTCTGCATTAGGGAGGTTCAACCTGTGGCATCAAAAAGGCCCTGATAAACATCCTATTTTGCACACACAAGAGGGTCACTGTTACGAAAAGCTCAGAAGTCTAATAGACGAATCAAAGAGTATGAGGGAAAAGGAGCAGGACAACATGTGATGGATGGGGACAATCATCACAGGGAGAACAACTGACTTCTCTTAGAGTAGAGAAGCTTAGCTGAACCTAGACTTGTAGGTGCCTACATTAGTGTCTTAACCAATATCCATTCTTTGTATACAGGTCTGTATATTGTCTTTTGGCTTTGTCTCTTTTGTCACTCCAGTTTGGGAGCACTTTACCACTTTGATTATATTTTTTACTCTTAGCATCACTGTGAGGAACAGGAGCAGTATCCCCATTTTGCAGATGGAGAACTGAAGGACACACAGCTGATTTGTGTTAGCTGAAGTAGAGCCAGGAATAGTCATTGGGTCTCCCAAATGTCATTCAGTCCCATAATCACAAGACCATCCTGACACAAAACATATTTCTCTTGCAACATGTTTGATACTGACTCCTTACATATTTCTACAGCACCACAGGACTGATCAGCTTTCTGTTTGCTCTGCCCTGTGGGCTCTTGAAGGCGGGGAAGACTTGTGTTACATTTGCTTGGTATTATATAAATCTCATTAAGGCTACGTCTACACTTACAAAAAAATTTGAAATGGCCATGCTAATGGACAAATAGAAGAATACTAATGAGGTGCTGAAATAAATCAAGGATTTCGATGTTGGCGGGGTCCTTTCAAAACGGACCCCGGTGTAGATGATCCAGGGGCGAATGAAACGCGACACTTTTGAAGTGCCGTGGCTGACGGCATGCTAGCGAGGTGCTGAATATTCATTTCAGTGCCTCATTAGTATTCTTCGATTTGGCCATTAACATGGCCATTTCAAATTTTTTTGTAAGTGTAGACATAGGCTAAATGAGGCAAATCAAAACAACAACCAACTTTGTCTGGATTTTTCTTGTAGAGAGGACTATGAAGCAACAATTTAGTTGTAAAAATTTGTGTTGCTAAACAATCTGCACAGGCAACTAGTTTTATTACTCCATCTTTTTTTTTAATACAGGGCCAGGTACATAATAAAATATTTAGCTCTACCTTAATACAATACATCACAGTATTTGCTCACATACAGTCACTTTAGGAGTCATAAATATTGTCCTGTTGCAACTCTTTCATTTGTATTAAGCTATACTTACAAACTAAGGTCTTCAAAATTTGCAAAGGGCATGAAAATATTGAAAGCAATAAATTACTGCCAATTGTGTTAGTCCTGGAGTGACGGACAGTTTTTAAAGGTCATTGAAGTTGCATTTAGATATCTATTCATGGTTTGCATTGTCTTCTGAAGTATTCCATTTACTTACCTGAAAGCATCACTGTTACAAAAGTTTCGCCTATGAACTCTAAACTGAAGCATTGTTTTACTATTTGGATGATACAGCAGCATGAGGATTTAGAAAGAGAATATACTTGAGCAAATTAACTGGAAAGAATCTGTCTACCTTGTATCAACAGTAAGGAGAAACTTTCCTTATCGAGAGAAACTAATTAATCTACACAGTTTTGCTCTGTAGTATATATGGGGCACTGATCCTGTACTGGGATCTGCAAAATGCATCCCTGAGCTGAAGCCAATAGGGTTCCAGGTGGGCAAAGCAATGGGTAGTAGCGCAGTTCTCTATGCAGGTCTGGGGCCTAAAATCTTGTCTCCATGAGGAAGTCATCTTAGGGTAGGGTGTGAATTTATATTCCCTATACCAATGTAACTATACCAATATACTTATATTGGTATAACTCCCGGTATGGGAGCACTTATTCTTTGCTGTATTTTGTACTGGCAAAACTTCCATATGTGGAGGAGCCTTAAGCCCTTTCTATCTAATAGACAGCTGAAACTGTACTGACAAGGAGTGGATGGGCACAGCGCAGGCCTTAGGGGCAGTCAGTCCATCTCAGACACCTCCAGCCCTGTGCCACCCACAAGGACAGTTTTGGTAGAGAAGCCAAGGAGTAGGTATGCAACTCTTCTAGATGGAAAGAGCCCTCCACCTCCATAAAGTGCTTAAAATGTGGAGAGGGAAATACTTGTGCATAAAGCTGTTTAGCTTTTTGAAACACCACATCACCTCCTTGCAACTGGAAGTGGTGTAGCATGGACACATCTACTCAGAGGCCTGAGATCCCTGAGCAGTGACAGGGCTGCTCCTCTGATCTCAAGCTATAGGCAAGGCTCTCTGCTCTTTCTGTCCTCCCTCCCACAGCTAATGGCAGGAACACAATCCATTCTTTCAATCTGCAATTGACTGGTATACCACAATTTACAGCCATCATTGTGGTTGGAGAAAAGCTGTACAATATGTTTCTCTGCTCTGAGTGTCCATGTTATTTATGCTTGTGGGTTATGGAGTGGAAGAGGTGGGGGAAAGGGATGCTGCACTCTAGTTCCCATTCTACTTTGTGTGCCTACCCCATTAGCCCCAAGACATAAGCAATTTTGTTCTGCCCTTTGCAGAAGGGAGCACGTATATTGTGCAACATGAAAGTTACAGGAATTTTGCAGTACTATGCATTGAGACTGCCCTAAATCTTTTGGCTTAACCAAATGGTTTTGCTTCACTTTTTTCAAGTAAGTCTGACTAGTTTTACCTACATCATTGTCTCCCTTTCAGGGTACCCTGTGCTACCACCTTAATGGAACAAGGCAAATTGCTTTACTGTTTATAAGGCAGGAGAATGATGACACAGTCTAGAGTCTGGCACAGCATGGATAGACACTGTGAGTTTTCCCACATATGCCATTTATCTCCCAAGACACCTGCTCTGACTTTTTAAAACTGAGCACTTTGTTAGCAATGTTTGAGAGTCAGCATGTCAGCCAGTTTGGAAAAGACTGCAATATTGTTACATGCAGAGACTTACACTGGAAGCACCTTTGTTAATTCAGAGGTTCTGCTTGGTTTGAACTGATGGTTTTTGCATTGATTCAATGAGCAAGCTAGAGTCCAAGATTCTGGTCACCCTCCAATCCTGTAGAGCTCAATGAGGGTTGAAGCTGATTAGCAAGAAGCGGCCAACCTTGTCCCATAGTAAAACCAAAACAACTGCTTATCTAAATATTTAATCATCTCTAACTGTGAACCGTGTGATCTTTAATACAACGTGGCTTACTCTTGTTGGCAGTAATGAAATCTAAATATTAAAAAGTTAATATAGCTGCAGTAATGAATGGGTCAAATGACTGGAAATTCAGTGATGGGTTGTTTTCCCCAAATCATGTGGGAGCTACTAGCTCTTACACCATACTATCTCTCTACTATCTTCTGGGTTTTTTTCAAGTAGAAATTACTGCAAATAGTTGACTGCTACCTTCTGTGGCAAAACATGGGAAAGATATTCTAAGAGGATCAGCAGAAGCCAGAGCTGGCAATCACATAGAATGCTTGTAGTAGGTAATATTTATGTGACATCACAAATGTTTAAACATCATTGCCAACTTATTACTTAACCTTTCAGTCATGAGAAAATTAAAGCTGTTTGGTCAGTGTTCTGGAATATACAGCCTATCCAAAACTTATTTATTTTTACAGGATCAGTCTGCCTTTCAGCTGTGTGTTCCTCCCCAGACCTTCAATTTGGAATACAAAATGTTCTGTGGTGGGTTGTTTCTAATTTCTTAAACTTGCTTTTCCATCCAGGATCCTCTGTCAGTGGTGCTGCATAGTCTGCTCTACAGCTTGTAGCTGGAGCCAAACTTTCATTTGAGTCTAATTATTTCTATGGTCTCTGTTCATCTGAAATTTTCCATGGAAGCCTAAGAAAGATTACAGCAGTGGTTTCCGTAATCCTAGGAAGTCATGGCTGGGTCATATAACCATGTACTTTTGCTGAGAGTAAGCTCCTCTCATGGGGAAACTAATAGGAATGTAGGGTTCATTAATACTCCTAAATGTCTTGGGGAAACAAGGATCTAATTTTATAAAGTTGTTCATACTGCTATGCTGCAAATGGGAAGGGCTGCTAGGGCAGATGTGTATGACTGTCATGATTACTAACAAAAAGGGATTCTGGGCCCTAATTCTACAAACTGATTAACAAACTGAACTTCTGGCATAATGATGTTTGATTGGGGTTACATTCAGGTTGCCTATCAAAATTGCTTCTTTAGAAAGGCAGCCTGAGGAATTGTTTGCCATGCTCTTGTAGCTGTGTTGATTCTAGCATATGAGACACAAAGACTACAGCTACACTAGAGAGTTTTGTCGACAAAACTGGCGGAGCGTCCACACACAAAATGCATTTTGTCGACAAAAGCCAGCACTTTCCCTGACAACCTTCTGCCTTTCCCAGATGAGGAAGAGTGCCTTTGTCGTCAGATTCTGTTGACAAAAAAGTTGTGTGGGCACTCTGGGGGTCCTTCTGTTGACAGATAGGATTTCTGGTTCAACAGGCAGCCCTGTTTGCTGAGCTTCTGGTCTGCCATTCTGCTGAGAGAGGGCCAGGCAGTTCAGCCACTCTCGGCTGACAGAGTAGATTGCTCTTTTGATCCGCTTTAGTGTATGGCCGCAGTCTATCAACAGATGTTTTGTTGGAAAATCTCTCCCCACAGGAACGTCTGTTTACAGATGCTTCTAGTGTAACCCTAGCAAAGGCGAGTAAAGTAATCCATCTTACTGGGCCAACTTCTGTTCAAGCTTCATGGCTCTCTTCCCCAGGGTTGTCTATACTGGTGTTGCTGTGATGCTGTAGTGAAGATGCTACTACACTGATAGGAAAGCTTCTCTTGTCAGTGTGGTTAATTCACCTCCGTGGTAGCATTAGGTCACTCAGGTGTGGCTTCTTCACATCCCGAAGTGATGTGGTTACACCCATACAAGTTTGTAACATAGATCTGGGCTTAGTCTCATTGCAGTGTTATACCCTCTCTGCTGCCTCGTAACCTTCGTTTGCCCTGTGATTGCTGAAATGTTGTGTCCACTTCACTTTAAGTGGTCTCCTATATATTAGCACCTTCTGCACAACAAATTGTCCTGCTTTGTGTTTGGCTGTGATGCTTAGTTACTGTCTGTAGATGTCTTCCTTATACAAAAGACCTTTGAAAAAAATACTTAAGACCTTTGCAGTCACTCGACAAATGGGAAGGTCTGAGAGGCAGTAGGGGTATAACAAATGGTTATAGTGAGCCATAAAACCAGAGTGTCCAAGTCCATGTTTCCTAGTATCCATCAGTTATAAATTTAAGTTCCCAGATTCATCTTTTGAATCTTGAATCATCTCATCTTGAAGGATTTCAGGTTTGCTTTGAGGATGGGGACTGAGAGGCCAGATAGGGAGTAAACGCTTTGTAAAAAAGGTGTAGAGCCACAAGTGAAGGGCAGTCTTGGCCTCATCATTTTTTCTGAGTTCATTCAGAAGCGTACTGCTTTGTCCATTACACTTGCCCATGTAGTTATTTAGGCCATTTAATGCAGCAGATGAGGGCTGTCATAGACTTGTGTGGGAGACACATCCATCTTGAAAGGTGCATTTTGGAAGAGTGGCATCGATTGATGCAGAAGCAATATGTCTGCAGATCCTCCATCTGCTCTGGCAGAGTCTACTGTCACCTAGACCTGATATGCCCTAGACTGGGGGGAGCAGGAGTTGTTTCAAAGGCCAGAAGAGTGGGTTCATTATGCCTGTTTTATGCCCATTTTGTAAAATACAGGTACTGCAAAATATGCTGCCTAATCACTGAGTTCCATCCCTAATTTTATTTCTTTCTCGAAAGACTCCTTTATAATTCATGAAAAAAGCTGTGAAATAGCCAAGGATTGTACATGATCCTAGCAAAGCCACAGAACATTATGACAGTTAACATTTTGCATGAGGAAATGAAGAGTATTTCCATGCTACAGCAAAAACAAGCTAAACTTGGGGATATATTTTCCCATAGCAGTGTGGAAAAGCAGTTTATCCAATGACTTTTAGCCAGGGTCAGTAACACCTTGGCTGTTTGTGAAACAATAAATCCCATTAGTCTCCCATTTTGATATACACATTTATCAAAAGACATACACCCTGAATCAATGCGCTCATATCAGTGCCAAAGTTTTTCAACCACACAGGCAGCCTTAAAGATTGCTCTTTGAGGATCAAAACTCCAAACATAGTCTGGAAGCAAAGAATAGAGCCATGAGACAGTTACATTATCTCTTCTTGCATCACTTTTCCATTTACTCAAATGACAGGGGAAAAGGGTTGTACAGACAACCAAAATCCAGAATCTGTGCATAATATGCTAGCTTCATAGCTTTCCCATTTACAGAGAGAAGTACTGGCTTTTTCTGTACCTGCAACACATTCAAAGTATGGATGTTCTGGTCCGGCACTGTACTTTAAGGGATCTGGTATTCTATCTTAAGAGAAAATGCCCTTTACTGTGGTCTAGATCTTGCAAATTCCCCTTCTGAAGTTGCCAAAGGAGCCCATCTTGTGTTTTATAACAGCAGGTTTATGAAGAAGTTCCAAGTGAACCACAAAAACAAAAGCACCCTGGCAGTAAACACCTGCCACTGACTGGTGTGGTTTATTTAGTCTTGCCTTGGCACAGGGACATGGACTAAAGGACCTCTTACTGCCTTTTTATCCCTTCACTTCTATGATTCTGTTTTGGGTTGGTAGGCACTCATTCTATCTTAAACTAGCTTAATAGAAGCTATGAACGCTAAGTTTTAGGCTGAGGTGATCAAATTTTGAAGATGTTCAGTCTGAATCAAAAGGATAACTTATTTTTCATGTAGGTGAATGTTGCCAGCTGGGGGAGAGAGCAATCATTTTCAATTAACTGTCAGGTTGACTGAATCTGAGGGATACGCAATTTTTGAATAAATCCTAGGGGACTTGTGAGCATCAGATAAACATATCACCTAAGGGTACATAACTTTCAGATGGCTGTGCAATGTATAACAACTTTTCCACTATGTGGGAGAGGGAATATGCACACAACATGTTTTCATAAGAGACTTTCTTGACAAAACCATAGCAGTTCTGTGTAATTGAATTAAACCATTGAAGAAAAGACAACCAAAACCCGATCTAAAGAAAAGATCAAGGGAGGAAGAGAAGGAAGAAAAAGATATAATCAATTCCATTTTTGTAATGGATTTTAGTAACAGTAAGTGTGGACAAACTTTCAAAAGATAACCTCCTTTGTATTCATAAACTCATGAGCTTGCATAAGCACAGGCCTTTAAGGGATTTATAGCTGTAATATTTCATCCCATGATTGTGGGTTTTGCCATTAAATGTGTCACTCTAAGTTTGATATGTTAATATGTCATAGTTTAAGTTGCTTTACAGCCATAAATTTTGCAATTAATTCCTGAAAATCTTGATAAACTGAATTATCAAGTTATGAATAAATGTACTGCTGTCTAAATGAAAACTAGCTCAACTTGTGCTGCATAGCTTGCAAATAAACTGCACATGGGTTCTTTCTATAAACCATAGCCATAGATTATTTGGTAAATTTTAGTGACACTTTAGGTTGCCTTTATTCTTGTCCATTCTGAAGTATACTACTTCTAGCTTCTTTAAGATTATTGCCTTGTTTAGTCACTGTATGACAAACCAAAGAAATGGGGTGAAATCCATGTTCGTATTAGCACCAGTTCTGTGTTCAGTAGAGCATCTTGCTATCAGAATTAGCGCCCAATCCAGTTTCTACTGAAATTCAAATTATAAAGATGCTATTGGAACAATCATGCTTTTATACGAATCAATGGCAAGGGTCCTGTTGATTTCCAATGAGAACAATATTGGGACCTGTGACTTTGGGTACTCCTTCAAATTGTAAAACCAGCACAAATAACTGATATAAATAAAATATTACTCCCTTGGTTTAGTGAAGACTCCACATACTCTTCAGGTCACCATTCTGACACATGCACCTCTGTCCGCGCCTCAGCCATCTGCGCCTCTCCCTTCAAAGACGAAGGGTAAACTGTGAACATATGCCTAGCCCTAGGCATACTGCTCAGCAAACTAATCTGAATTTAACCCATTTAAAGGTGTCTGTAATGCTGAATGTAAGCACATCACTCCCTGGATGGGCAATCACAAACTTTGATATGATTTTTATACCAAATACTGTGATAATCCAGATTCAGAGATCCCAGGAGAGAAAAGGGGTCTAAATCCCAGAAGAATAAGCAATCGAATCAATTAGCTGTGGGTAAATATGTGAGTCTTTAATGGGACCTTTAGTTCTGGGGAAATTCTGGAATCGTTGCATTTGGAGCCACAATAAAACCACAGAATTCCCCCACCCCTAAGCCTTGTACTATTCTGAATTTGAAGGTCTTTAGGAGACACACACAGGTTTTAGATAAGAATGTATGCACATTATTTTTGTGGAACATAGTAGTTTTAACTCTTATGTTAATACAGCATCACAACACAGGTTGAATAATTAAACAGTGAGAGGTGCTGCCAAGGTTAGATTATACAAAGCTATCTGCAGGCATCTAATGCTGTACAGTCAAGGGATTATTTTTCTTGTGTGTATGTATACATGATTACATGAAAAAAAGCCAAATCCATATGACAGGAACTTAGATAAAAATGGTCCAGTTCTTCAGAGGTGCTGTGCAGCTACAGTTCTGACTGATCTCTATAGTTGGTTTTAGCTCCTGAGCACCTTAAAAGTTGGACCACTTATTTCAGTGTCTAAACATACGGTTTGGTGACTAACGTTAAGCAACCAGCTCTGCAAGTGGAGACTTTAGCTGTAAGACCAGAATGTTCCAGGGACTTTCTCATAAAGCATGTGGAATTCCTTTTAAAAAAAAGTTAAATCACATAGAATCATAGACTTTGGGTCCAGAAGGAACCATCACGATCACTTAGTCTGACCTCCTGCACATGGCAGGCCATGGAACCTCACTCACTCCTAAAATAAATCCGGAACCTCTGGCCGAGTTCCTGAAGTCCTCAACTCATGATTTAAAGACTTCAAGTTACAGAGAATCAACTATCTATGCTAATTTAAAGCTACAAGTGACATGGGCCCCATGCTGGAGCAGGAGGCAAAAACCTCCCAGAGTTTCTGTTAATCTGACTTGAGGGGTGAGGGTGGGAACTGCTTCCTGATTCCAAATAAGGTGATCCAAATAAGACTGAGCATCTGGGCAAGACCCACCACCAAGACGCATGGGAAAGAATAAACTAAGTCATAGCCCTCCCTATCTTGTGTCCTATCACTCACCGTTGGTAGAGTGACCACAATGCCCTGTGGAAAATATGGGACACTGACCTCTGGGGGCTGCTGCCCCATGATGAGGCACTGGGGATGGGGGGATCCATAGCCTCCCAATGAGGGGAAGTGGAGGGTGGGGCTCAATAACCTCCTGGCTGGGGGTTTGTATGCTGAGAATAGGGGCTCCACAGCCTCCCAGCAGGGGTGGCCAGGGACTGTGGCAGCTGCCACATGGAAGGCGTCCCTGGCAGCTGGGGCTGCTACACCCAGGAATGGGGTAGCTGCTCCACAGAGGAGCTTTCCTTCAGCAGGAGCTGCCTCTCTGAGGTGCAGGATGCTGGGGAACAAGGCAGCCACTCTGTGGAGGGGCTGCTGCCCCAATACACTGGGTGCTAGGGAACAGGAGACCTGCAAAATACGGGACAATTTGCCCATATACTTAAAGTTGGGATGTCTGTGAGGCAGCCTAAATAAAGGAGTGTCCTGTTAAAAATGGGATGGAGGGTCACCCTAGTCACTGGGAATATTTGCAGCTAAGAGATGCAGAGCAGCTCAGTCTCCTCATACCATCTCTTCCATAAATATATCCAGCTCAGTCTTGGGGCCAGTTAGGATTTTACCCTTACTGTTCCCTTTGGAAGACTGTTGCAGAGCTGCATTTCTCTGATGTTTAACTTGGTTTAACTTCAAGCCTGAACATGGATATCAACTGGCCGTCAACATTTGTTCTTGTGTCTACAATGGCATTTAGCTTAAATCACTCCCTTCCTGGTCTAGTATATATTCCTCTGATCTGACTTTATAATTAAAATACACTGTGTGCTATCAACAACCTGGATGTGTTGTATCAGAGTATGGCTATACTCACATGCTGGTTGTGACATTGTGTGAGATTTCATATAATTTTTTTGTAATCATAAATATGCATATAATTAAGTACTGATTAGGAGTAAGTGTGGCATACAAGTAGAAGAAGTGGTATGACAGCACATGGTATGAATTCTGATCTACTGATTTATGCCTCTTAAGGCAAAATTTCCTTGCCTGTAAATGAGTATGAATTAATTCAAACTGTGGAGCACTTCCACTGACTGTTTTTCCTCTCTCATGGAAGTAGAGAAGATCCACATTTGCATCACATCCCATAAAGATTCCTTCTCCTCCTCCTCTCCACCCCACCCCCAACCAGTCTTCACTTGCTTGGGGATGTGAGGAAGTGCACATTTTCAAGGGTGCATCATAAAGCTGAGAACGTTGGACTTTTTCCTCTGATTCCCAAGTGTCAGAGCATCAGCATAGCCGCTCTGCAGCCACTAAAGGCAAAGCTACGAATTTACCAACCATTCATCCTGAGCCTGCTTCCTAAAAGCCCTTGACCAGTGGCACAAAGGTACTTCAGTGCAGCAGGGATTCACATGTAACTGGGTTACACTCATGGTCTAGAACAGTGGTACTCAGAGCTCAGTACTTTGGGAGCCCAATTAGAGATCGACATTACCAAAAAAGCTGCTGTAGTGTCATTTATTATTTTTCTCACAGCAAAATGAACACTTGATTAGTAACATAGGAAAAGCATCCTGACTGGTTGCTGCACATAATATTAAAACACAGCATTATCAAAGAGTCACAGGAGATGCATTAAAAAGCAATTTGCATTTGCAAGTCTCATTCTGAGTAGCACTGTTCTAGAAACGCACTCACTGGCTATTCTTTTTAAAACCTTTGTTAGTCCTCTGAAAGAATTGGCTTTAATTCCTTTGTCTCATAAACCCTGGACTCAAAAGGTAATCACCCTATTGGCCAAAGATACTTCGGAAGGGCCCCTTTTGGAGCCTATTAATATTTCCTTCATTGTCTGGAGTAATTGGTTTTTGCAACACTTGGCATGTGATCTAAGTGCATGCAGCTAGGAGACCCAGGCAGCAGTCTGTTACCTAGCCTGTGAGGCCACGAGACTGGCTATTCAAAACAAAAAAACAGGGCTGCCAAAATAATTGCTGGGACCCGACCAAGGCGTGGAGAACTGAGCACTGGGCCCTGAGAAGAGGCCTGGCCTCAACAGAAGGGGCAGGGCTGGTGGCTAGCCACCCTCTGCCAGCCCTTTATCACTGCCTAGTGTGTGCTGCCTGGGGCTCCAGCAGTGATTTAAAGGGACTGGGGCTCTGGTTACTGCTGCTGCTGCTCTAGTAGTGGTGGCAGCAGCTGGGAATCCCAGGGCCTGGGACAGCTGCCCATCCTGCCACGCCATCACTGGCCCTGACCAAAACTACTTAGATGTGTTTAATTTAGTGAGTACTGATAATATTGGACTGCGGGATTCTCATGATTGCATTGTTGCAAGTTGTATTGGTGAGACTGTTTGCATACTTTGGCACACTGGCCCGAATTCTGAAATTCATCTGGGAAATTTCTCTCGCTGATTTCAGTGGTATTTTCTCCTTAGCAAGGTGTGATGGATTTGGTTTGTTACTTTGCAAATAACTGACATCAGCTGTAATGACAAATCAGACTTTTGGTCAAAGAAAGATAATATGTGCAGCAGCCCTTCATATACACTACAAAAACCATAAGGTGACTGTCTAGTACCACAAAGACAAAGTGAGGGATTGTGTATTAGGCCTGCTGATAGGTGCAAAGAGGGCAGTTGCTCCAGAGCTTGGCATTTCAAAGGGGCCTGGAGCTCTGGATGCTGCCATTGCTACTTTAGCAGTGGTGGGGGCGGCCGGAGGTCCAGGCCCATTTCAAATGCTGCAGCTGTGCTGCTCCAGCTGCTTGCAGCTGTGGGCATGTGTGTGTGTGCGTGGGTTCCCAGTCCTGTGGTCCCGAAGCACTGAGAGCTGACTGCCTTCGGCCCCACCCCTTCTGCCCTTCCAGGATACAGAGCTGCGCTCCTCCCACCTTGCCTGGGGTCCAGTGGCAGCTGTTGGTGCCGTTGGTGCTTTTTCTCCAGTCAGAGATTCATTATAAAAATGTGGCTCACATTTGAGGATGAAGGATTTAGAGTCAAATCTGTATTGCAGCTGTCACATGAAAATACAGATGTTTTAAAAACACAAAAAAACTCTTCCACTCTATTTTTTGGCAACTATTTCATTTTTCCCTTGGAAAAATCCAAAGAGAAATAAAATGTCACCTTTGATCATTTACAATGCAGCAGTCAGCTCGTTTTTCTACTTACTGTGCCTGGGGCAGTGTCAGATTGTGACATACAATGGTTTGGTGTGTAGAATGGTGGCATCTCAGACCAGTAGTAACCTAGAACTAATGCACTCCACTCCCAGAACCCGCATCTCCAGTATGTGTGTGTTTTTTTCCCCCTGCCATACATGCTCATTACTTCCACTGCTGATGGTGCAGATGGAGAACAGATTTATTTTCCCTCAAATCCATTATCAATAGTAAAGATATTTGACCACATCTAATCTGGCTGAATGTCTTCATGGCAGTCACTAAAATTCTCACTCATACCCCACCAGTCCTTTGACTTTTCTGATTCCAGCCCTTGGATGTTTCTTTTTTCCTCCTCTAAAACTTGAGTGAGCAGTGTGGAGAAGAGCTTCCCAGGACATTCCAGAAATGCACTAACATGTTTAATAATCTTGTTGCTATTTGTTTAAGCTGATGCCTGGTCACCTCACTAACATGCAAACGGTCCCCAACTTACGAACACATGGATTTATGACCATTTGTATTTACGAACAACCTCCAGCTCACCCCCACGCCACATGCCCCAGATCACCTTCCCCAGTGGGGTGCTCCAGCTGCACACCTGGGGCTCCCCTCCAACCCCCATGCCCCAAGCCCTCCCCACACCTGGGCCCCAACCCCCCCTCCCCGTGTGGCCCCATATCACCCACCCCCAGCAGCTGGCTCAGCATGTGCTGGCTCCAACCTGCGCCCCACTCAAGCACTCCCCCAGTACACCCCTATTCAACCCCTCCCCCACCTGGATCAACCCTCCCCCGTGGCCCCAGATCACCCCCCATGCATGGGGCTCCGACTTCAACCTATGCCTTGGGCTCTGGCTCCCAGCCCCTGGCAGGCTCTAACCCCCTTTCACTCAACCACCCCACCCCGGTGCACCCCTCATTCAACCCCTCTGCCTGGCTCAACCCCCCACACCATGGCCCCAGCTCACCCCCTCCCATGCTTGGGGCACCAGCTGTCAGCCTCCTCCAGAGTGCACAGGGGCTCTATCCCCCTGCCAGTTCAATCCTCCCCTGCCCAGGTTCACCCCTGTTCAATCCCCCCTCTGCCTGGCTCAACCCCTCCAGCTTATCCCAGAGGCATGCACTGGGCTGTCTGCATGTGGGGCTCCAGCTGTCAGAAGCTGCATGCACTTGAGGCGCCACCCATCCAGCTACCCGCCCTGCCCCGGTTCACCCCGTTCAATCCCCCCAAACTCCCACAGCCCCAGCTCACACACTCTGGCATCTAGGGCTCCAGCTTCAACCTGTGCACAGGGCTCCCAACCCCCAGCACACCAGCTCCAACCCCCCTACCCACCACCCCCGCAGCCCAGGCTCCAACGCTCTGGCCAGGCTCAACCCCCATTTCAACCCCCTGCTGCCTGGGTCCAACCTCCTGCAAGCCCCAGCTCATCTGCACCCTCCTGCCATCCCTGCCACCCTAACCCACCCCAGGCTTAACCCCCCTGCTCCCCCTAGGCCCCCAACCCAAGCCCTCCCCAACTTACGCAAAATTCAATGTACACAAGGGTTGTGTGGACTGGAACCCTCACATACCTGGAGGGATTACAGTATATGGGTATTTCTGACTTACGACCAACTCGAGTTACGACAAGGTGTTCGGAACGTAACCTGTTTGTAAGTCAGGGACTATCTGTACTGGATTTTCTGATTCCAAAAGAATCCATTTAGGAATCTGGAAATAATCAGACCCTCAAATCTAAAGTCCCTGATTAGCCAGGCCAACAATTCATAATGACTGCAATTTCATAGGTACAATCAGGATAGCCCCTTCCCCCCGCCCCCAGAATATGCAATGATTACAGAGAGCCTTCAGTTACCGGAGACAGCTTTCCTGTGAATGGGTGTCACCGCAATGGTGAAATGCATAATGGGGGATACAGGTCATTAGACTGGGAAGACACGGGAGGGAAGTATTAAAGTATCTAAAAGTGTGTGTGTGAGAGAGAGATTGTGAATACCTTCAAAATAGATAGGTAACAGAAATGGTGTTTCTCTTCTTTCCGTCAGTCCTGGAGGCTTGAATCCTCAAGAAATCTCTCTATCTCCTGTTCATTGCTACAATTTTTTGTGAATCTTCTGCAAACTTTTGTTGGGAGAAAAAAGCTCATTGTCATGCTTACGAATGTTGTGGACAGTCACGACCACCTTGTCTTCATTTGTTTATCTGTGAAAATATAAAACTATTCAGCATATATTTCTTTATTGTCCTCTGGCAGCTTAGTTCAATTGCTCTATGCTAACTGTAAATATAGACTGCTGTTTTGTGACATAAGGCTTGTTCTAAATCTGGCAATCTTTCTCCTGACTTCACTGAGTTTTGGAGGAGGCTTTCCTAGGTTCTTGCTGACTCTTTCCCACCTCTTCAAAAGTAATAGCAAAGTACTATGTTTCAGAACTTGGACTGGCCTTTTGATGAGAGAAAGGGACAGTTACTTTTGTTCCTTCATGGATGACAGGATGATATAGCAGACAGCATGCTTATAAAATCTGTGGATGACATCAAACAGGGAGGGGTGGCAAGCAATTTGGATGACAGCGTTAGAATTCAAATGTCCTTGACACATTGGAGAACCGCTCAGGTATAGTTGCTTTCTCTCTACCTCACTGATTTCTCACTTTCCCGGCTACGTCTACGCTACCGAATTTGTCTGTTTTTTTTTTTTTTGAAAAAGTCAGGGTTCTTCCAAAAAATCCTGTGGAGCATCTACATGCAAAACATGTTTTTTAATTGGAAGAATATGGCACTCTTTCCAGTGGCTGCCTTCCTCTGCCACACGAGGAAGAGCACCTTTCTTCCAAAAGATTCTTTTGGAAAAAAACTTTTCGAAAGGGCAGTCCTTGGTTACGTCTACACGTGCCCCAAGCTTTGAAATGGCCACGCAAATGGCCATTTCGAAGTTTACTAATGAAGCGCTGAAATGCATATTCAGCGCTTCATTAGCATGCGGGCGGCCGCGGCACTTCGAAATTGACGCGCCTCGCCGCCGCACGGCTCCTCCAGACGGGGCTCCTTTTCGAAAGCTCATGGGAATAAGGGGACTTCGAAGTAGGCGGGGTCCTTTCGAAAAGGAGCCCCGTCTGGACGAGCCGCGCAGCGGCGAGGTGCGTCAATTTCGAAGTGCCGCTGCCGCCCGCATGCTAATGAAGCACTGAATATGCATTTCAGCGCTTCATTAGTAAACTCTGAAATGGCCATTTTGAAGCTTGGGGCACGTGTAGACACGGCCCTCATGGCACTGGATTTTTTGATCCCTGGTCTGTTCTTTCAAAAGGGTGGGAGCTGTGTGGCTGCTCTCTGTTGAAAGAGCAGATTGATTTATTCTTCAGTCTTGTGTGGATGCGCTCTTTAAAAAGAAGATTTTTCAGAAGAGATCTTTTGGAAGAACTTTTTTTGAAGGAGCACTGTAGTTTAGATATAGCCCCTATTAGTTTGCCAGGCTTGGGCCTGACAGAGGGGTAGAGTCTACCATTCTACTGATGTGTTACTATGCAAGCAGTCCTTCCATTTTCAGTTAGACAGGGTGTGGCAAAAAAGGTAATTCTCCATTTGAGTATGTTTGGCAGAACAGGATACCAAGAATGGCTTGCACAGTTGGGTCCTTGGTATATTTCTGGAAAATTGGTAGACCAAAGAAATCCTGACCAAACTGTCCATAGGAATTGCATGATTACACCAGAGCCACACAGTGAACTTTTCTAGATAGGCTCTCTGACTGCACCCAGCACCATACGTTTCAAAGATGTTGGACGACACCTCACAATGGGCAGATGTGGGATAATCTGCCCCTTGCTTATGGGGTCCACTTGTGGGTGCCACATTTCAGGAAACATGTTGACAAACTGGAGAAAGTCTAGAAAAGAGCAACAAACATTATTAAGGTGTAGACAGCATGACGTAGGAGGGAATATCGGAAAAAATGGGATTGTTTATTCTGTTAAGAGACAGGGTGCAACAAAACAATTTTCAAGTACTTAGAGGAGGAAGGAGAAAAATAGTTCTTGTTAACGTCTGAGGATAGGGCAACAAGGAATGGGTTTAAATTGCCATGAGGGAGGTTTAGGTTGGACATATGGAAAAGTGTCCTAACTGTTAGGGTAGTAAAGCACTGAAAGAAAATTGCCTGGGGTGGTTGTGGCATCTCCATCATTAGAGAATTTTAAAAGCAGGTTAGACAAAACACCTGTCCTAGATAATATTTAGTCCTCTCATGAGTGCAGGAGACTAGACTAGGTAATCTCTCAAGGTTTCTTCCAGTCCTGTTTATTCTGTGATTCTCCAGCTACACAGAAAGAAATATCCCCTGGCTTACACTCTTAAGTTTAACGTCCCTTCCCAAATCTGGGAACACTATTTTGTAACTCTGAGTAGTCTTGTTAAACATCCATTAGAGCTCACTGGGTGAATAACTTTTTTTTTTCCCAAAAAATCTTTTTGTATGTTTTGTTTCAACATTTGAAACATTTCACCTCTTAATTCACAATTTAGTTTATAGGTTTTCTTTTATTATGGGATGAATCCACTCAAAACAAACAAAATAATTCAGTGTTGGGTCAAACAATGTTGGTTTGTTTGTTTGTTTGTTTTATCTGAAAACACTTGAGGGGTTTTGTTTGTTTGTTTGTTTTTCATTTTTGCTCCCGAAAAGAAATCAATTATTTGCTAAGCTCTACGTCCAGGATCTCTTTAGATCTTGCTAGGTTCTTTATTCTCCACATTCATGGCAACAGCTTCCAAACTTTATTGGCTCACACAACACTTTCTTAAACTGTTATGAGTTTAATGTTCTGTGAGATCAATTTGTGTGGGAACCCCTGTGCTATAGTTTCATAAAATAATCTCACATTGTATGGGAAAGAAAAAGTATTTCCTCTATTTAAATTTAAATCTGGCATCTTTTAATCTTCAAATGAGATGACCAGAGCAGCTCAAGATATATGTCAATGGTGCAGCCTCACATGGAATAATGGCGTAATACAGCACCTCACTTATGCACCTTAACACCTTTTGTCTCTTGACTGCAGCTGAGGTAATCATCTTGCTCTCCCCAATGGTCCCCAAGCCCTTTCCTGATCTCATAATTAAGTTAAACTCCAGGAGGTGACTGAGTCTTAAGTTCTCCCTCTGGTTTACCTTGCTTATTTATGTCAACACTAAATTGTGTTTATCCTTGAGTTGCCCATTCCTCTAGTTTAGTTCAGTTCCTCTAAAGTTCCTCAGTTATCGCTGGACTTGATTGATCTAAGTAGTCATTTTATCTGCAGGTTTCACCACCCCATTGCTCATTATCCTTTCCTGATATAAATAAACAGAAAAGCAGTACTGGAACTAATACTGATCCTTGAGGCAACCCTCTGTGAACACTACACTTCAGCCAGTCTTATTGGTAACCCAGAGCTTTGGGAAATAGAGAAACCAAGTATGTGTTTTTACTTTATTTTAGAAGCAAAACCAAAGGTCTATTTTGGGCATATTAGGAGGCAATCTCAAAAATAAAGACCAGTATTAATTCTTATTTTTAGTTTTATAAACATAAATCTGTGTATTTTATTTTAAAATAAGTTACCTGGGGAGTCACCAAACTAGGGTTATTTTAGACTAAAGGCAAAGAACAGGTCCCAAGTTCTTCGAGCTGAGATCACATGGCTGAGCAGTGTTCTTGCAAATTAAATGAGTAATACAGAAGTACGTGAGTCATGAAAAGCTTATCAACTTTTGGGTTTTATTAAGGCTGTTTTTTTTACTTCTTCCAAAATCTGTGTTCTTAATCTGCTTTTGAAAGATGCTGTTGCTTTGCACTGCTATTTGACGTTATTTGCCATTCCTTGTAGCACTAGTAGTTATTACAATTCTTCCACCCATGGAAGTCAACTATACTTTTTAAATAAGGTTTTACCACTTCTTGGCCGTGTCTACACTAGCCCCAGATGGGAATAAGGGGACTTCAAAGTAGGCATGGTCCTTTCGAAAAGGAGCCCCATTGGGATGAGCAGCGCGGCGGCGAGGCGTGTCAATTTCAAAGTGCTGTGGCCGCCCGCATGCTAGTGAAGCGCTGAATATGTATTTCAGCTCTTCATTAGTAAACTTCGAAATGGCCATTTGCATGGCCATTTCGAAGTTTGGCACTAGTGTAGACACGGCCCTTGTGTAATAAGATATTGCTTGCCATTGCCATGCTCACAAGAACAGCCAAGCACTAAGAAAAGTATTTTAAGTAGTGTCTTAAATATTTCATTTTTAGCTTTTATTTTAGTACTAAAGCAAGTCTTCAAAGCTGAAATCAACTTCAAAGATAGCTGTGAGGGCATAATTGGAATAGAAGCAGATATTTGGGGTTCTCCTGCATGCTGTGCTTAGTAACATGTAAAAAATACAATAATTCTCAGGTTTTATGCTAAAAAAGTTAATGGCAGCTGGCCCTAATTTTCTACTTCTGTAATGCCAGATTAAATTATTGGGTTTTGGAGCACTTTAAAATTGGGGTAATAGACTAGAGACCCAGGCCCAGTCCATTTTGAACATTCAGAGAAAAATAAACAGAATTTATATGGGAACCAACTTTACCCCACCCCCACATTGTAGAGAAACTCATAACATCTATGTTCTCTGGATAGAATGTTACAAGACTGAGAAAATGTTCCCTCCCCCATAACACTTAAATGCATTTGGCAAAAATGCTGATGTGCTGTACTTGTGGCAAATGGGGAATAGAGGATACACATTTCTGAACTTGAATCCATTTAATTCTACTTCATATATCCCTCCCACTATTAGAAGTGAAAAAAATCCATTGGGGATTGTAACCAACCCCCAGAAAATAGTAGTTATAAGTAGCAGGCAAAACAGTGAGAAAAACAGGCCAGAAATTTATGATTTTAAAATAAGAGAAATCTAGATCCCTCCAGTACAGAGCTGGGTGAATGGAAAACAGAACACTCCTGGTTTAAGAAAATCACATTTACCTGCCTCTCTTCCCTGTGGACTTATATGCTTCACCTGGCAGGATTTCAGGAAGATAGCTTGTTAAGGTATTAATGTATAGCCAGAGGTTACCTGGTGAGAAGGATACTGGGTTCCTTTCCCTGGCCTTACTGTTTGTACAAGTTCTCTTGCAGCATGAAAATAAGTTCCTAAAAAGCCTCACAAGTTCTGTTGTAACAGAAAAAGTCCTTGTTTCCTCCATTCTTCTGAGGGCTGTCAGCATGATGGGATAATCCACAATGTGGAGATGTGATTTCTAAGTGCACTAGCATGTCAGTCATTAATGAGTTCATGTAGACCATGCTGGTGTGTGCTAAATGTTCCCTAGTATTCATTAACCTAGTATTGTTTCAAACAGCACTTGATTAAAGCACAGCTTTCAGAATTGCCACAGACCAATTAATGCTCAGCTTGTTGGTGTGTTTTTAAAATTTCATCCCCCCAGACTGCATCACCCCCAACTATATAGATGTTCCCCAAGGTAAAGCACATTACGGAAAGATATGAAAAAACAAAGCTTTTGGAAAATTAGACCTTCAGAATTTTCCCAAAACTATTTCTAAATCCCAACCTTTGTGATCAAAATGCTTAGAGAAGGATATCTTAGTAGGTGGAGATAGAGTGCAAAATATCCACACCATCTAGCATCCTATGCCCTTACATTTGACCCATTTCTACTGTAGAACACTGTTAATGAGTTTCTCATCCTTGATATACTCTTGAAGGTCATACAGTATTTATGTGAATGGCTTATGTATATTTGCCTTGGTTGTTCCTCCTGAAAGTGAACCTTACTCTTTCCCATTACAGACTGGGATGTTCCTTCTCATCTATCCTCAGAATGTAACAGAGATAGCCATGCTAGTCTATATACTATCAAAACAAAGAAGCAGTCCAGTAGCACTTTAAAGACTAACAAAATAATTTATTAGGTGATGAGCTTTCGTCGGACAGACCCACTTCTTTATCTTTAGAAATGTCTTCCTGCCAATAATCCTCATCTTGTTCTCCAGGCCTTTCTTTGCCTGAACTGTTGCCCTGTCTTTCCTTCTTTCTGTTAAATAATGTAGTGTTAAGACTAGGAACATACCTTTAAGAATGTGAGATTTTACGGAATGTTGTCAACAACATTACATGTTTCTACATGTTGAACTGAAGGCCTATTTTAATAGTAATAGAGGAACCCAAAGTTTGGATTGTCCTCATTAAAGTGCCCAAAAATTCCACCTCCATACTAATTCACTCTAAGTACTCAAACAGTTCTCACTTTTAGTGGAGTGGAAGCCATTATCAGCTTGTTTAAATAAACATTTAATTTTTCTTTCTGACTCTAAATGTTGGCTGGTGTAGGCTGGCTGAGGTCCTTTCACTTGAATGAAGCTGTTTGATATTGAGAATATGACCCAAGTAAGTTAGCAGTCCCCATGTCTGTCTGTCTTATTGGATATCCAGACTTCTGTCAAGTATCAGAGGCGTAGCCATGTTAGTGTGTATCTGCAAAAACAGTAAGAAGTCCTGTGGCACCTTATAGGCTAACAGATTTTTTTTGCAGCATAAACTGTCATGGGCAGAGACCCACTTCATCTGTCAGGAGTTAAACACATACTATTTAAACAATATTGTGATAGTGAGCATCTGTCACAAGGACAAATAGACATTGACTACTTTAACGATTCAGCACTAATATTTGAAGAAAAACTGTTACAATATGAATATAATCAGCCTTTGAAATAAGAATAGATGAAATTCTATATTAAGTCAAGTCAGTGTCCTCAGCATATGGAGCAAATACTAGCAGTAAACTGATACGAGGAATTCCTATTGTAAACTAACAGCAATTTGAGCAATATTAAATGATGATACATGCCCAAGTTTTTAAGTCCTTTTTAGTAATTGAACACTTTGTACCCCATCCAACTTCATTGTCTTAAGTTGCTTGACAAGGCAAGTTGTCAGTACAAAACAAAAAAGATAGAACCCAAACTTTATTGTTTTAAATGGTCTGCACTCAGAAGCATTACATTTGAAAGCTTTGGAAACCAAAGTCCTTTGTTGACCTACAAAACAAATAGGAAAAAGCCTAGAACAATTGAGAAAATCCAACCAGCAATACCCAGATATCTTTTCCAGTAACATTATTCAATAAAATATATCAAGATAGACACCCATCTGAAATAATTTTACTGATGTTCTTTGTTTTTGTTTCTTTAGGACTCACAGGTTATCACCAATAGATACCAGCTTTCTGGACCAATTCACATTTTATGACTTGTTTAGTTTCTTAATTGAATTGGTCAGTCATATTTAACAACAGATGTTGCACTGCGTCAAGAGCATATCTGTGTTCCTGTTTTGCTGCTGTTCCCTGCAGGGTCCCTGGGGTGGTGTATTTTAGTCTCTCCATTATTTATTGTGTTGTTGTTGCCATCTTGGATAAGTTATTCCAAACCGTGAAGTCAGTTTTCATTGCTGTGCGGATAGTACAGCCTAATACCTATGTAGCTGAATTCCTAGCTGCTGAATATAAACATTAAAAGTAACAAAAATGTGTGTGAGTAGCTTTGGGGAGAGCTATCTGAAATTAAATTTATTTTGGTTTGTTGGTTATGTTCATAAAAATCTCATGTGTTAGCTTCAGCTGGTCACCTTGTGGGAGTCAGGAAGAGGTTTTCACCTTCCCATGTTATGTATTGTGGTCATGGTTGTCTCCCCTGCCCCAGTAGAAGTAGCTGATGATGGGACACTGAACAAGGTCAGTTTTTCTCTGAGGTGATATTGATATATAGAGCTCTCTCTGGTGCTTTGCTGTCATAGATTTTTGATCAGTTGAGCTCTGAGTCTGTGGGATTAGAAAGGAATTTTCACTCAGACCAGACTGCAACAACCTAGGCAATTTTGGCCTTCCTCAGCACCATGGGGTGCAGGTCACTTGCTCTGGCACAGTCTATTCTCCAGAGGTTTAAAATCCTGTGGTTAAATTCCAGCTCTGGGGCTTGATGTGGCTGTGTCTGGGTCGTGTTGATGGCCTGTGAGACACATGAGCTCAGACTGGATGATCTGGTGGTCCTCTCTGGCCTTAAACTCTGACTTAGATTTTTCTTGATCTTTCTTCTGTAACTGCCCAAAAGAGCACCAGCTATTGTGGCAGACCCTATGGCATACAGTAGAAAGTGGACTGAGGCCATCAGCCAAATTAAGTGCTCTGTCTTTCAAGGTGCCGAGTGCCTCAGGCAAAAGAGAATTAAGCAGCAACTCAAGGGATCTGGGCCTGAACTATTTAAAAAGGCAAGGTTTTCAGGAATGCTCTGTAGCGGCCTAATCCTGTTCTCACTGAAACCAAAGTAAAACTCCCACTAATTTTTAAGGGAAAGCAGATTGAAGCCAACACAGAGTGTGGGGAAGTTGAAACTGAGATTAAAAAAAAAATCCGTGACTTTCAATTATTTTACTTAATGTTTCAATTAACACACCCATTCCACAATAAAAGAGCATCTATCCTTTGCTTTAGACACTGACAATTTTTCAGAATACAACTAAACCAACAGATCACTCTGGGCACCTCCATTAGGTCAATAGCTGGCATATATCCTAATCTAGTCACTAAAGATGCTCTAGTTAAGCTCTGTGGTCTTCCAGAGTCCTCCCTGGTCTTATATTTGTGTACATAGATATACTCAACCACACTTGGATTATGGAATTTTAGATTTGTGATTTATATTCTATCACCTTTCCTCCTAATTTTTCAGCTCTCTCTAGTGGCTAGGTAGATTTGCTATTTATTTTCAACAATTGGTTGCAGTAGAAAGAAATCAAGTTTGTTAGGAGAAAGCACGCCATAGCTCAAAGCTAGCCTTGAAATATTGTCAGGTTAGCTACCTTTTAATCTTGGTCTGAAGAAGTGGGTCTGTCCCACGAAAGCTCACCTAATAAATTATTTTGCTAGTCTTTAAAGTGCTACTTGACTGCTTTTTGTTTTGATACCTTTTAATCTGTTTCAAACTATTGGGAAAACAGACCTAGGATTAGACTGGGGCTGAAAAGGCAAACAGATAATGAAAGCGAGCAAGTCTTACTTCCCACGTGCTTTGCACCCCAGTTGGGTGTGGTACAATTAGACTGCCATATGGTACAGAATCTGAATCTTGTTTAGTACATGTCAGTGAAGTATATTTTTTGCTAAATTATTGGTTTAACGCGAGTCTGCATTTGATACTCTGATTCCAGCAGAGTATGGCACCTGAACGTATGGTTATGGTTAGGAAGTAACAGAAAATATTCCCTTGTACATTTCTGCTCTTTAGTCTGTAAATGGAAGATACTAATAAGAACTAATGCCACAGGTTTTGAAGAACTGTAGGAGTGCTAGTAATGGCCTGCTGTGTTTGGCAAGAGGGGAGGGATCATGCAATCCAAAATCTGAGGGCTTTGCTTTCTTGTACTGTCAGCCTGGCACCTTTCACCAGCCAAAGAATTTACTTTAAGGCTATGTCAACAGTTTGGAAAAACATCGAAATGGCCATGCTAATGGCCAAATTGAAGAATGCTAATAAGGTGCTGAAATGAATATTCAGTGCCCCTTTAGCATGCTGCCGGCTGCAGCACTTCGAAAGTGCTACGTTTTGCTCGGGTGCGGTTTGTCTACACGGGGGACCTTTTTGAAAGGACCCTACAAACATTGAACTTCAGCTGATAGGAATAAGGGGATTTCGATGTTTGCATGGTCCTTTTGAAAAGGACTGCCGTGTGAATGAGCTGCGTGCCAGTAGCATTCATTTCAGCGCCTCATTAGTATTCTTCGATTTGGCCATTAGCATGGCCATTTCGGAGTTTTTCCTAAGTTCACACGTAGCCTAAATGTCTGAAAAGAGACAAAAAGCCCAAGCAATTAGCTAAACATACACTTACTTTTGCTGACCAAAGCCGATGGCCAATATGGCTATAGAAGAGCTAGCCATACTCTCATCTGTCTGGTGTACTATCAAGTTGCATAGGGATATGTTCACATAGCAAAAGAAACCCCTTGACAGCAAGTTACTGATGTGTCCTTGCCCCATGGTACTAAAAACAGATATGCAGATGTTTGAGCTTGATCTGGAACTTCAACCGCTGAAACCACTCCCTGCCCTTTGGCTTCAGAGCCTGAGTTCCAGCACAAGCACAGTATCTACCTCGCTATTTTTAGTGCAATAATGCACACCTGAGTCTGCATACCTGGCCTCTGAGACTTGTTTCCACCAGTCTTTTTTTTTTTCCTGTGTAGATGTATTCTAAGTTAGTGTTTCTTAATGCAGGGTATGTGTATCCCTGAGGGTATGCAGAAGTTTTAGAAGTACATCAACTTCGTCTAATTTTACAACAGAGTACACCAAAAACTCAGTAGTAGCTAACATTTCACACAGAGGCAATGAGAAAGTGAGCAATTTTTTAGCAACTGCAGGCTGTGATGCTTCTATGTTTTTGTTTGATTTTGAAAGCTCTAAAGAAAGGTGATATTTTTGGGTACGCAAGGCAAATCAGACTCCTGAAATGGATACTGTAGACTAGAAAGGCTGAGAGCCACCTTCTTCAGTGACAGAGCAGATGGAAGTTGCTATTGACATTAATAATACCTTTTTATGTGTTTTGTAATAACTATCTTATCTTCAAAAATGGATTACAGTACTAATTTGTTCCACTCTTTTGACATCTGGACCTGTGACCTCTGATCTCTTCAGGTTGCTTTTATGATCCACTCATTCTTCTGGATTGGCAATCATTATAAATCTTGCTTTGTTTTGTTGAAGCAGACAAGACACCACAATAGGGTTATAATCAGGAACAGAACCTAGGTTCCTGATGCATGACCTTGGTAATCACTTTGGCCAACTCCTCAAAGGTATTTAGGCACACAATCCCATTTAAATGTGGTGTGTTAAGCACCTAAGTACCTTTTGAGAATTTGTGCAGTGAATTAGAGGACCAATGGACCTCAGGGTCAAAGTGCTAATATCATGCAAAAATAAAGAGCATCTCAGAGCTTTGGGGCATGGAGCTAAATAATAAATTCTAATTCATGGTCATGAAACAACTGTTGTATAAAGTTAGCACAATCCAAGCTGGCAGTCTCCATCTCTAGTTGGTGTACCCTGATCCAGCTGTTTAAAAATATTATGACTATTTGGGAACTATTGTTGGCCTTTGCTAGGATAAACAGGTCAAGCCTTCTTTTGAAAAGAACCAGCAAGCTGAAACTGGTGTAGGTACAGAAAGAAAGGTGTGATCTGGGGAATAGAAAGTGGTGTGAATTTTCAGGCAAGTACATAAATTAAAATCCTCTCTCGAGAGTGAAGTGTGTCTCTCATACAAGATCATTATAACAATTACAGATTATGATGCCATTTTATTTTTAATGGTGTAAATAGGAACCCTTCCCCTAATGACTCTTGGCTCTTAAGACATAACTAACAAAACAAAATTCCCTCCCACCAATCTGCTTCATTAACTTTTATTCTGAGAACTTTAAAAAATGAAAATATCCAGAAATATTTACACTGATTTAAGGGTCAGATCTAGTGTCTGTTGAAATCAATGGAAAGACTGTTGACTACAGTGGGCTTCTTAGGAAGATAGGATTTGCTGAGGCCTGTGCAGTTTTAACAGTCGCCCATTAACTATGTCTATCTTTAAAATTAGTCTATTTCTGCCTGGAAAAAGAACTCAATCTACATATCTGTCCCTCAACTGAAATAGTTTCATTTCCTTAATTTGGAAATGGACAAACAAACTTTACTTTACTATTTTTTTTGTCAGAAGATATTGGCTATCTGACGAGATTTGTTCGGGTTATTTAATCCAGATGTATGCTCATCAAGTAACTTAAAAGTTCTGTTAAGACAAAAATATGTATGGCAGAAGCACTATAAGTAGCAAGATCACTTTTGAAAGGACATTGGAAAAAGACACAACTTTTAAAGTCACATGGATTGATTCAGATGCCATCCAAAGTCATTTTAAGCAGATGTGGGAACATGCTTTCTTAGATTTCATGTAATTCTATTTGTAAACATGCTATATTTGTATAAAGCAGATTGTTTAAAGGCCCTTTAGAGTAAATAAAAGCTTAAAGGAAACCATTATTCTTGAGTTAAGAACCCAGAAAGACTGCTAAGAGATCAAACATGGAATGTGGGGGGGAAAAGAACCAGTAATAGGGTAAATAAACTAGATGTAAAATACTGTGCCTTCAAAAAGATGTTGCAACTACTTCCACAAAGTTCGAAGCAAACTTCTTTGTAAGACAGAATCAAATTGTCAGTCTTGTTCTGGGGCTGGAAAAAACATATGAATTCCAAATATTTTAGTTTTAAAATTGCTCTTTTTGGAAATCGGCTCTTCTGGGACCGTGAGCTTACTAAACTTACACTGTAAAGACCTCTTACTTCCGAGAAATCCCATGTACTTCTTAATAGTATCATGTTACATCTGGACATGTCCCTATCCCTCAGTTTCTCTAGAATGGGGTAGGTATGGGGGAGCAGTAATCTGTGCACTCAAGTCCTGAGGCCCTCTTTGGTCCCTGTGCCTGACATGCTATGCTTAGAGGCTGCAAGGTGGGATGAAATAAGATCTGTGTGCCATCTAAAAGTTCCTTAGAACTGAGCCTGTCTCCTCTGGTGGTTTAGAGCCGCATTGTGGAACAGTGACAGGCAACAGGCTCTCTCAGGACTATTAATCATGGTGCCAGTCTGCTTTACTCTTTAGGAGCTGAATTAGTTTTGCGTCCGTTGCATTTTGGCATGACAACTGTCCACAGCACTCTATCTGAAAGAGCTTTCATATTCCTATTAAATGTGAGCACGGACAGGGAATGGGGCACAGGCCTATCAGCTGAGCCCTGGGATGGCTTCCCTGGAGAGAGTCAGGTGCTGCCCAACTGATCAGTAGAGCACCCACAGGCAGTAGCATGTGTTTCTACTGGTGGTGTACAGTCACACATGCCGTGGTGCACATAACATTTATTACACCCACAGATGAAAAAATTAGAGGGAACATTGGACACGGGCAATTGGCTTTGATCCTCGGATTCTGTTGCCTGGCCCTGGCAGCTGGCAATGAACCTCAGCCCCTCTAAGTCACCTCAGTGAAGGATAAGGAGAGGGGAAGTCTGTTCTGTCCCCTCTTCCTGTGAGCACACCTCCCCCACCATGCCAAACAGGAGCAGGGAGCAGGAAAAGAGGAGAGGGGTGGTTGCCCCAGTAGCTCCAACAACTGTACACCACCTATGCCCAGAATCACTGAGTGGCACAAAATAAGGGGAGCTGTCTGGCCCGTTGAGTTGCAAATGCATGTGTGTTCAGGATCCCCTTGTTACCTTGAGTGAGGGTGCACAGGAAAAGAGGGATCATTATCTTAGCACACAAGGCCTTACATGTATCCCAATAAGTACCTATGGAGAACAAGATTAATCAACTTGGACTTGATCAGAGTCCATATTATGCACATACAGATTTGCATGCTTTATAGTGCAGTCATAGTTGTGTAAGGTGAGACTTGTCCATGGAGCAGAAGGCTGGCACAAAGACCTTCACCTCACATAAACACTGGGTTCTGCTAGGTGTGTGTATGTTGGTTGTGCAGAACAGAAATCCATAGTGGGCACAGTCTGGGCAGAGCGTGAGAGGGTCATCAATTCAGGCCTTTTCCCTGTGAAATTCTTAAGGAGTAAAACTGCTCATGCAGCCCCTTTGCCATCACCTGTGTGCTGCTCCTGTGTGTAAAACTACTTGGGTATCTAAGTGCTTTCAGAACTGGGCCCTAACAAATATTATTCCTGACCAGATTTATGCAATTTGTGTTCTTTCTTATAGCTGATGTATAGAACCACATCATGGACACTGCCCAGACAGGGTGGAATGGGCAAGCCCAGCCTTGATAAGTCTCACGCTTCATATTACACAATAGAACACTTAATTGAATGACTGCACATAAACAGTCTCATTTTTCACAAAGTCATTAATTTTCCTATCATCTTCTAAAATTTCCTAAATACTCAGTTTTCCTTACAGAGCTATTATTTTTTTTAAACGGCCAATTTCCAAGTTTTTGTGGTAGTGAGTATCATGCTGCATATTTATTTCTCTAGTGCCCCATTAAATTTTAGTGTAGGATTGTTCTAAATAATATTGTACAGTATTTTGTTTTGCTGAAAAATAAGGGCTCATAGGAAAATCTTAGTAATGACTCATCTAATTGTTTTGTTCTGCTCAAGTCTCCAATTCTGCTTTTACAGAATGAAAACGATATCTGCCTATTATGGCAACAGTCTTGAAAGGATCATTAAACTTGTGTTTACAAATCAGAATGGCCCAATGTCACCAGATTTTTTGAAAACTAGTTTCCAGATGTCAGAAACACTGTTCACATGCTAGCTTTTGTACGAACAAGTGAAGTCAGACTGCTTGCTGCTCCATCAGTGACCTCAACTGTCACAGAAAAAGGTTAATAAAATACAAGGGTTTTCTTTGAATCTTGCTTCTACCAACCTCTAACATTGTGTTTGAAATGATTAGACAACTGTCGTCAATGCTAAAACATTCACATTTCTGAATAGTTGCTCTCAAATCCATATATTCTTGTAATCCTGTCACATATCATATAGACATGTAATTAAAATTAAAATCACTTGGCTTTCTCTTCTGGCTTATTAAATATTATTCAATATGTATATTTCGGTGGTCAAGATTATCAAAGTGATTAGTGATTTTTTGGGTCTATAGCTTGAACCGTTTTTAAAGTGGCCAGATTTTCAACATGTGGTAAGCACCCACCCACTGAAAAATTAAGACTCTCAGATTAGCCCCCCTAAAACTAGAGATCCCAAAGTTACTAGTGACGCTTGCAAATTTAGACCTATATTAATCACAGAATAGTAATTACTGCACAGAATAATAATTACTGCAGAGTAATATTACAGTAACCTGTTTGACTCAGATGCAATGTTGGATGGTCCTGCAATTCTCATGGGAAATAACTGGAACACCCTTTGCCATTGGACTCTCTAGGGGCCTTGGATGAATAAAATCCATAAATAGAATGAGTAGTAGACACATGGAATTGTCTGATCTTGAGTGCAGAGGAGATGTACTGGAATTTAAAACACACCTGGGCACAACAGAACTCCCTTGTCTCATTCCAAGACTAGCCAGGGAGCCTTTATCACAAGTCTTCCACTATGGCTATCTATTGATGGTTCTGAATACATGACAAACCACCGCGGTATTAAATACTCAGGGAGCTTTTGGATACCAGCCCAGTTGAAACCAAAAATTGTGAGTTAAATATGGAGCAAATCTGGATAAAGCATTCAGCTCCAAAAATGAATATCCTTATGTTTTAGGTCTCACTATTTACACAAGTACAAGCCAGGGCCCCAGTCCTGTGAAGGAACCCACAACTGCAAACACTTATTTTTGCACGGAGTCTCATATATTTCCATACTGGGGCCCAGTGTCTCAATAATGTTAAGAGCAAAAGAGAGTGAAGTGCCCTGGGCTTAGTATTATCAATCTCAAGTGTTTCAGAATTACAATCAAACCCGAAAACAGCATGAGACCTGGTTTAAAAACCATGTGTTTTAAAGCATGGTTCTTATTTGCCTTCTGGCTTCTGACCTTCTCTTTGTTTTCTTAAACTTCCCTCTGCAACCATGGGGCCTACAGATTTCATTTTATTTCAAATGAGTACAACTAAGATTCTCATGGGGTCTCTTCGTTCCAGAGGTGGGTGCTTGTGAGAAACAAGCTGTAATAACATGAGTTGGGAATCACTGCCAATTCACTCTTTCCTTGTATGTGCATTAATTTCATTATCTAGTGTGCACATGTCTATATGACACACAGGAGTGTGTTTCTGTGTATACACTTATTGCACGAGATGATTCACAGGCAAGAAAACTCTTTGCACTAGCTTCCAAGGCCTCGAAGGAATCTCTGGGATCATCTAGTCTGACCATGTGTATAACACAGGCCATTGTGCTTGCCTAAAATAATTCCTGGAGGAGATCTTTAAGAAACCATCAAAATTGTCAGTGATGGCGAATCCTCTAGAAGCCTTGGTAAATTCTTCCAATGGCTAATTACTCTGTTTGCCTTATTTGCAGTTTGAATTTGTCTAGCTTTATCTTCCAGACATTGGCTTATCTTATAGCTTGATCTGCTAGATCAGTGGTTCCCAAACTTTTCAGCATCATGCTCCCCTTTTGATTTTTGAGAGACCCGTATGGCCCCCAACCTCTTTGCCAACATCCAAACCCCCTTTTAACCAAAATTTCAATTCGTAATTTAAAATAAGCACATAAACGATGTAAAAATGTTATTTAAAATTAAAAATAACCCCAATAGTTTTTCTTGGCCCAAAAATTTAATAAAAATGTAATTTAACATCAGAAACAACAGAAACAAAATTAATTTAATGTGAAGGATGCTGCTGCATTTTCTTCACAAGTTGGGAAATCCTAGGTTTGAAAGATGAAAGTGCTCAATGCAAATCATTTTCGATATCCAGTCTATTTCTTTGTTTCATTTTCAGTGTGACTAAACTTGAAAAGCTTTTTTCTCAGAGGTATGTTGACAAAAGTGAAAGAATAATACTTAGTGCTTTTATCAACTTTCGTGTACACTAGGAAATAGTTTTCAAAATTATCTTTTGCAGTTGAATCATATTTTATTTCCAGTGCTTGTTCTTACAATGCTTCTGGTAATGTATTGACATCAGCATTGAATGAATATGTGGGCATACACATATCACGGAGCTGGAAGGTACCTTGGGAGGTCATTGAGTCCAGTTCCTTGCCCTCTTGCAGGACCAAGCACCATCACTGACAGATTTTTTTAAATCTATTTGCCCCAGACCACTAAATGGCCTCCTGAAGGACTGAATTCACAACCCTGGGTTTAGCAGTCCCATGCTCAAACCACTGGCCTATCCTTCCCCAGCAAATATAACAACAACCCCCATTAAAACAGTGTTGTGACCAACTTTCAGGTCCAGACCCACCACCATAGGGCATCTTTTCTTATCTTTTAATATCTGGAGGCTCATCTCTCAATCCTCTGCAGTGTATCAACAGCCTTCTTGAATGGAGAGCATGAAAACTATATACACTATTCCACCAGTGGGTACATAATTGCCAAAAATGTGGAGGTCACATAACCTCCCTAACCTGACCTAAGCAAGAACTGCTGCAGAATAGCTGCCTGGAGGACTGCTTGCCAGCCAAGCTTCTCCTTCATAAGCAAGACCTAGCCTCAAACAAGGTCTGGTGCAGGATATAAGAGGAAATCTATTAAGTTCCTCCTGTAAATGTTTTGCTGAGATAGTAGATTGAAGCAATGTCGCTTTCATTCTGAGTTTGTGCTGTAAGTGAAAAGAGGCAAATGGCACGCAGTTCTCATAAATCAAGGTTGTATGCCAGGTTACTGATGTCAGGTCACCCAATAAAAATGACATTGGGTTATTGAAACAATATTGTACTGGGACACCATTCCATTCTTAAGATATGCTTTTCCTGTCAAAGTAAATGAAAAAGGTAATTTTTACACATCTACAATTTTCGCCCCTTTAATTTCAACTCATTTACTTGTAAATGCAGACTAATTAGATGGCTTTCCAGCCAAAGAGAGACAAAATGATACTGACAAAAAAGGGCAACCCCCGTCAACCGAAAAATAATAGAGCTGTGCCTCATTAAATGCTGAATAAGCCATTTGAGTAAAACTGATGTAAGGGGATTGAGACTATTGTGGGTTTTTCCCAAAAGTAAGTAAATTTATTCAGTCTGATCCTTGTAGTTCAATGCTGAAAGAAACCGCCAACTGTCTAGTTCTGGGCTATAAATGAAGTATCCATCATTTTGCTTAAAACTTCTAAATTGCAATAAAAAATCAAAATTTCCCTGCAAAACAAAACTCAGTTTTTTTAATTGAAAACATATAATTTTGAGAAGGCTTAAATAATTTTGTTCCAACTTGACTATCTTGCACTGTAATTTATGATATAATGTGTAATGTAAATGTCAAAACACTGATCATTTTGTTATATTATGACAGACCTGTCATATCATAACAGTCTAAATATTTTGGCTTAAATTATAACTAGTCAAAACGTTAAGGTTGAAAAGAAACGCTGATCCCTTTCCCCGCCCCGCCAGAAATGTTTAATGAAGTGGATACTATTTCACTACCTGACTTAGTGAGAATGAGGGCTTTTGCTTCGTCCTTTCCATGCTTAAGATATCGACAACTCCTGTCTCTAAGGCTGTTAAGACTTAGCCAGAACGAGAACATGCAAGTAGGGTTTGGCCAACTGCAATTAAAATAGTGTCTTACTCTTGCAAGTATTTGATCCATGGTGTTGCAACATTTTCAGCATTACGATGGCAATGCATAACAGGAGAGCCTCAGCTATGTAATTGCACCCAGGGAATTCCAAGCCTAAGGCAGACTTCTTCCTTTCTTTCTATTGATAAAATCAGATTTGAGAATAGAAAGACATGAACTTATATTTGCTAATTTCTAGTGTCTCTAGTCTTCTCTCTCTTAGACTACGTCTACACGTGCACGCTACATCGAAATAGCTTATTTCAATGTAGCGACATCGAAATAGCTTATTTCGATGAATAATGTCTTCACGTCCTCCAGGGCTGGCAACGTCGATGTTCAACTTCGACGTTGGGCAGCACCACATCGAAATAGGCGCTGCGAGGGAACATCTACACGCCAAAGTAGCACACATCGAAATAAGGGTGCCAGGAACAGCTGCAGACAGGGTCACAGGGCGGACTCAACAGCAAGCCGCTCCCTTAAAGGGCCCCTCCCAGACACAGTTGCACTAAACAACACAAGATCCACAGAGCCGACAACTGGTTGCAGACCCTGTGCATGCAGCATGGATCCCCAGCTACAGCAGCAGCAGCCAGAAGCCCTGGGCTAAGGGCTGCTGCACACGATGACCATAGAGCCCCGCAGGGGCTGGAGAGAGAGTGTCTCTCAACCCCTCAGCTGATGGCCGCCACAGCGGACCCCGCTATTTCGATGTTGCGGGACGCAGATCGTCTACACGTGCCCTAATTCGACGTTCAACTTCGAAGTAGGGCACTGTTCCCATCCCCTCATGGGGTTAGCGACTTCGACGTCTCACCACCTAACGTCAATTTCAACTTCGAAATAGCGCCCAACACGTGTAGCCATGACGGGTGCTATTTCGAAGTTGGCACCGCTACTTCAAAGTAGCGTGCACGTGTAGACACGGCCTTAAAGAGCAGTAATCCCAAGCATTACATTTTCAACCTTGATGAGCTGGTAGCAGTGGGAAATACCCACAATATTCAGCGTGGAGCAAGACTGAAGCCATAACCACACGATGTTATTACTTTGTAGCATCATTACATGATCAGCGGAGAGGGCAGCTGGTTTGAAAGCCAAATTTCTTGAACTCATGAAGTGTTTTTTTTTTTTTATAGACACTACCTCAGCAAATCATTTGTGCAGTGAGTTGTCCCAGTGACTTCTGGGGTAGAAAGCACATATCTAACTCCTTTTGGAGGAGCAAGACCCTAGGTCAGAGGGTCTCAAGTGTGGTCTGGGAGCACACTAGTGATGGAATGAGAGTAGGTAAGTCATGGGGAGTTGGCTTTGCTTCTTTGCTTTTTTGCTGCTTAAACTTCATAAAAAAGGCTGCTTAAAAATCAGCATTTCCTAGTATTGCTGTAAGGAGCTGCTGTGACTACCACAGGGATGTAAGATGATGGCAAATGGGAAGAGATATAACAATGAATGGGTGAGGAAGTGGTTAGAGACCTTCTCTGAACTGAATTGAGTCTATGGGAAATATCTGAGGACTCTAGTTTTAGTGGATGTGTTGCTGAATCATCAGGGATTTGATCAGAGTAAGCTTAAGCATGCATTGAAATTTGTGGCAAATAAGAATTGGGCAGAGGTGTTGTAGAATACCTGGTCCCTGTCCAACCACTCCTGTAGGTTGTTGGGGATGATGAAAAGGCTGGTCTGAGATGAGTATAAATGTCTCCAGATATTTGTGCTTGTTTTGTATAAAGCTGGGACCTGCCAGCTGGAGCTCATGTAATTTTATAGCCAGCTGTATAGAAAACTTGCCCATGTGCTCCACAAAGCAGGATGTATGTTCTCAGCTACAATTTTTCTTTTGTTGTTGAACTAAAAATGTTTTTCATCCCTCCCACCAAAATTTTCTAGCTTGAGGATTTTAATTGTTTGTGTCTTCTAAGCCAGTGAGAGAGAGCAAATAAGTGAATCTGAGTTCTAGGAGCTGCAATCTGTGTAACTTATTCGGTTTTTTTCTTAAAGGAGTATTTGGCATCTGCAGGTTGGAATCTTTGCTTTTTCCATTAGAGTCAGAAACCATTCATCCAGTATAACAGTATCAGAATCTATCTGTAGTTCTGTTTGCTGCAGTGAGATGACTTTCAGAGTGAGGCCCCACTCAGTGTGAGTAATGGACAAGAATCTCTTCCTTAGAACATATAAACATGGATTCCAAAAGCATCACTAACAAAGTGTTGGAAGGCATTGGGACTGATAAGCCGTGTCTACACGTGCAAGCTACTTCGAAGTAGCGGCACTAACTTCGAAATAGCGCCCGTCACAGCTACACGTGTTGGGCGCTATTTCGATGTTAACATCGACGTTAGGCGGCGAGACGTCGAAGCCGCTAACCCCATGAGGGGATGGGAATAGCTCCCTACTTCGAAGTTGAACGTCTAAGTAGGGCACGTGTAGACGATCCGCGTCCTGCAACATTGAAATAGCGGGGTCCGCTGTGGCGGCCATCAGCTGAGGGGTTGAGAGACGCTCTCTCTCCAGCCCCTGCGGGGCTCTATGGTCATCGTGTGCAGCAGCCCTTAGCCCAGGGCTTCTGGCTGCTGCTGCTGTAGCTGGGGATCCATTCTGCATGCACAGGGTCTGCAACCAGTTGTCGGCTCTGTGGATCTTGTGTTGTTTAGTGCAACTGTGTCTGGGAGGGGCCCTTTAAGGGAGCGGCTTGCTGTTGAGTCCGCCCTGTGACCCTGTCTGCAGCTGTTCCTGGCACCCTTATTTCGATGTGTGCTACTTTGGCTTGTAGATGTCCCTCGCAGCGCCTATTTCGATGTGGTGCTGCCCAACGTCGAAGTTGAACGTCGACGTTACCAGCCCTGGAGGACGTGAAGACGTTATTCATCGAAATAGACTATTTCGATGTCGCTACATCGAAATAAGCTACTTTGATGTAGGCTTCACATGTAGACGTAGCTATAGTGTGTCTTTTCTTAGGAGGCAGTCTTCCCCTTATAGAATTAAGGCTCAAATTTATTCCAGAAAGTAAGGCAGCATGTAGGTGGTGGTGTTTAGTTTGCTTCCTTTTTTAACATTAGAAATATAAATTGTAACTTCTTATTTTTCTGAAGGACTCAGTGAAGCACTAGAGCAGGACAGTGATCTCACAATAGGTTGAAATGTGACATGACATCATTTTCTAACAGCTCAGTTGACATCCAAGGGTTGGTCAACCCTTTCCCGTCCAATTCTCTAAACTTCGAAATGAAACATATGAACAATAACAATGTCAAGCAAGCTCAGGAAATGGCCACTCATTCAGCTAATGGCTGGGAAATGGATTTTGATTGAATGCTGGGAAGTCAGTAAGAGCTTATCAATACTTAAAATGCTACAGCAGTGCTTCAGTGTAGAGATTATTTATGCGGACAGGAGGACTTCTCTCATTGCTATAGGTAATCCATCACCCTCAGAGGTGCTAGCTAAGTTGATGGAAGACTCTTCAATTGACCTAGCACTGTATAGAAAGACTTAGGTCAGCCTGACTTCACTGCTCAGATATGTAGATTTTTCACACCTCTGAGCAACACAATCAGGCTAACCTAGTTTTCTGGTGGAGCTAAAAAAGGAAGTTAGGCATAGCAGTTAGATGCCTTCAAAATCATTGGAACACATTATGCACAAAGCCTGTTTTATCTAGGTTCCCCTATATGTTGAATGGGGAGAGAAGTACCTACTAATCCACAAAATCTGAACCTGGAGCTCCCACAGGTCAGTGGTCACCAGGTGGTTGTTGGAGTTGGGCAGAGCAGGCAAGGCTGGCACTATGCCCCTCGTGCCCCGAGGGACATTTGGACTGAGTGAGGGGAACCAACTGTTGCTCCCCTTCCCTTACTTTTAGGAAGTTATCCAGTTTGAATGTAAAGGTTTCAGTTGATGGGGAACCCACCATAATGTGAGGTACATTCTTTCAATGGTTACTTACTTTTGCACATCTGAATTTGTGTAGCTTTAGTTTCCAGCCATGTAATGTACCACAAAGAGGTACAATGAAATCCAAGACCCACATGTATCTTTTCCCCTTCCAGGTACTTATGAACATATCTCCTTTTAGACTTTGCTTGATAAATAAATTGATTACACTGTGGGATTCTACTACAGCTAAATGATCTGAAGTAACAAACCTGACTTCACAAATGTCCCATGTTCTGCTGTTCTGTTGAAGGAGGGAGTTATGCATCCCTACCCTGTGTGAAGCTCATGCAAAAATGTTTTGTTTCTGCTATGTGGGAGCGAGGAAGGAAGACTAAACTGTCTTGAATGGAGTTGGAAGCTTAATGGGACTTTTAGTAGTAAGTAGGAACTGCAGTAATTAGTTGTAAGTTCACAAATTCAGAGCATGAAACAAAGCTTACCAATGGGTGACATTTGTGTTGGTAAAGGTTTTCTTTTAGCATACACAATCAAACATAAGACAACTTCATAGATACTGCAAGTAGGAAACATTTCATCATGAAAAGACAGACTATGAAAGGGGTCAGAATGCAGACACTTACTTCATGCAATGATGAGAAAGAATGAATGGTTCTCTTATTTTTAAAAAAAAAACTATATACCAGTCACTACTGTTGCTATTGAGAGCAGCAAACAAACCTGATCTATTGGCACATAGCCACCACTGTGCAGATTGCAAATACGGATATATTCCAATTCATATTCAATAAATGAAATTTAAGAGGCTTCTTGAATAGAATTTTCAGGGTAATGTGCAACACTGGAGGGCTCAAGTGTCATTGCCAGCAGCAGCACCAAAGGTACTGTGATTTATGCAGCACAATGCATCTACAATGCTCATGAACAACTGTGCTGCTCAGACCTGTCAGGATATCCTGTTCTAGGCCCCATTTGCTCTGCTGATTAATGGAGGTATGGAAACAGCCATTAACTAAGCTGCTGCCCATCCGTCCTCAGCGTGTCCAGTGCTCCTGGGGTTGGCACTTACTAGCAATTCCTGTGCTCACAGGGGACAGGGATTGCAATTGTGCACAACGTACATGGAGGCACATAAGTGCATAGTAGACTACTCTTTCCTTCTCCTGTCATTTGCACTTGCTTACTTCTGGTCACAAAACTGAGGGATAGCTACAGCCCTGGAAGAAGACAGTTGTCTGCCTAATGGAAATACATACATCACTATCTTCTGAGAGACCATCAGCCCTGTTGTATTGTCTATTTCTGCCCTCTAGAAATTGACTTTTGCAGCCTGCAGGGCCCGGCTCTTAGCTTGAAACTTGGAGTTGAGCTGATTTACTCCAGTTAAGGATCTGATCAGCGCCCCCCCGGCCCCCTCAGTCCTTATAGATCTATAACTCATGTACCAAGTGGTAGGTAGGCCTTGCATATGAGCCTGGTAATGACACAATGTTGCATTTGTGAGTCTTAGGCAGTGACCGGGGTGTCCATGTTGGGGCATTAATTGTCTTTCAAAGTGAGCTGTCATCTCACAAGAGTGAAAGTACGTAGCCATGCTTCTTGAGAAGATGCTTGGAAAGATTATTCTTTTCATTTACGCTGTTGTAACACAGAGAAGTTTCTTGTTGGAGTGGTAAAATTCTAAAATCAGTGCAGTCACTCAAGTTACACTAGTGAGATTACAGTCTGGCCTTTTGGATGTAGTCTCATTTTGCTGAGACCACGCAGGATGCAATTTTCAAGAGGGACTAAGTGATTTAGGCTACAGCAGTTGGAGCACTTTGGTGTAGTCACTCCCACTACAAGGCTGGGAAGAATTCTCAGGTCATTGTAGTTAAACACCTTCCTGAGAGGTGGTAGCTCAATCAATGTAAGAGGACATTGACCTAACACTGTCTATAGAACTACATCACTTGGGGGTGTGGATTTTTCACACCCTTGAATGATGTAGCTAATTTGACTTAACTTTATAGTGAAGACCTGGCCTTAGCCTAAATCCCATTCATTTGTTTCCAGTGGTATCTGGGCTCCTATGTTTTAGGTAGTTAGCATGTTATTGCAGGGATAGGATCAAGAGGACAAATTAACCCCAAATGTAACTTCACTAAATACAACAGAATTAGAACATGGACGAATTTGGCCCTGAATCTGATTTTGTTTGTTGGATCCCTCCCTCCTGCTTGCCCTCCATATCTCCTTGACTGTCTTCTTTCTTCAAAGATATAGTTCTGTTCCACTGTTATTTGTGAAGTATGATGAAATCCAATAGCTAGTGTAGAGACTATATTGATAGTAAATACAAAGCATAAAAGATTTTAAATGGATTTTAAAGCACTTCAGAACAGCAAAATTTGCTGACTCAACACAGAGTGCAGTCCGTTAGCAAACCAAGACTGCTTTATTTTATTTCTTGTCAAAGTCCAATTCAGACTGCAATCTTTCACTCGTTGCAACAAAAAAACATTGCTCTGGTTTTCTTCTCAGGTTGAAAGGGTTAACATAAGAATGCAAAAATCTTAGTTGTGAGAAGATCTTTTAACACTCTACCATCAGGTCAACATCCTTACATTCTGGTTAATTATAGGACTGGTTTTGCATTACACTGTATTTTTTTATCTAGAACTAAACTGGCACTGTCTCTTTTTCTTAAAACCAACACTTTTTATTTTAAGAAGTGCTGAAACAGTTTCGTTTTCAATGTCTGTTCTGTTAATCAGACCTATCTTTTATCTGATTGTGGCCTCTACAATTGAACAGGTGCTGGAGAACCGAAAAATCAGATTGCTAGATAAGCCTATGTCTAATCAGAGAAGAATGGAATTTTCCATGGCTGTCAAGTTCAGGCAAAGGATAACGTTAACGAATCAAAGCCCTAAATGCCTACAGCTGTTTACTTTTATAGCATATTTTTACGATTGTTTGTATCTTTCAGTTTGCACCACATTACTGTTTAGCTTAGAAAATGAAGCTGTCTTTTCTCTTTGACTATTTACCATATGGGTCACAGCAGTTTCTAAAACATGTTTGTGCCTGGAAGGCCAAGGGAAGGTTTCTCGGAACAATGCCTGTTATTGTACTACTAGTTACTGAGCTGGCTGGTTTGATAACATCAGTGAGAATGTTTGTTTACCTGTCTTGTTTTGTATGATTGCTATAAGAGAGAGGATCTGATTAATAACTTAGAGGGGGGGTTACAAGGTAACCAGCACAACCATGTTTACTCAGTTGGAGAGACCTGCTCTGGGGCCATAAAAGAGTTTAGTCTCTGTGTGTACTAAGGGCTAGATTCCGCTACACTCATGGTAGGTATTCTCTTGTTCCTTGACTATTAATGGGACTGCTCAGAATAATAGACTGCTCAATGGCAAGCTCTTGACATCCCTTACAAGAGAGGATAGCATCTTCCTTAAGGGAATGTGGCTACTTGTGGAATACGCATGATTTATATTACATAGGTCCTGCCGATCTGGTGTAACATGAGTAAGGGTGTCAGAATCTAGCTTTCAGACAACTAATAAAGTTGCTAGCTAGTGTAAAAAAAAATCTGGTAGCAGCTGTAGTGATGAGGATATCTGGCTATTTGTACTCTGTTATATAACAACCCACAGAATTACTAGACAAACTAGTATAAGATGGGTGCAAAATGGTTTGAAAGACCATACTCTTGGGATAGTTATCAGTGGTTCACTCAAGATGGGAAGACAGATCTCGCCAGGTCCCTCATGGGTTGGCACTAGTCAATAGTTTACTGATGATGTGGATAGTGGAGGGGGGAATATGTGTGTAAAATTCTCAAATAACATCACAGTTGCATGTTGCTTTGGAGATGGTTCCATTGAAGTAAGGGAGGATGAAATTCCTGTCTGCAGTGAGGTGATTACATGCAGTGAGGTGAATACATGCTTCGGACCCTTTCGGGAAAAGGGGAGCTAAGTGGAGGCTATTTTCACACACAGGTTTTAATCTGACATTGCGGCAGAGATAGTATGTGTGGGAGAGGGGCAGAGTGAGCTCATCCAGCTTCAGCAGAGTTACTGAGCATGCTCAGCCCATGCGAGTATGCACAGTACAAGCCAAGCAGCAAATCGGGGGATAGGGAGAGGGAGGGAGGAAACACTAGTCCTGCACCCCGCCCCCCAAACCTGTCACCTTGGTATTGCTATAAACACTATTCATGCTAACACACCTGTGCCCTCCAGGATGATGTATGCAAGGAGGGTTGATATTTATGGCACAATATTGGGCTCTCTCCACATGCATCAGTGGAGAATGGAATTGCTACGAGGAAACAGGCCACAAGAGTGAAAGACTTAAGCTCAGTGACGAAGTGACCTTCAGCTTGTGCAGCACCTAGAATATTGGGGCCCTGAGCTGTGACAGGGCCCCATAGGTGCTGCTCCCCGCCACCCTTGCTCCCGGCTCTGCTGATCCATAGAACAAGGCAGATGCTCCAGGGAATGCAGGTTGCAAATGACTTGAGACTACAGTGTGCAGTCTTCCCGTGCGTGGCAGGGAGTATGGGGAGAAACTATGCTCCTTCAGACAAATTCTCACCCTCAGCTCCCCATGAGCATTACTCCCTACAAGGCCAGTGGCTGAGGACCACACTCTGGCTCTAAATATTGAGTGCAAAAAGGGAAATGTTATATGCCATTAGTCTTTAAACACTTAGACCCTCACTGTGCTAATTGCATGAACACATGCACTGCAATCATGCATGCAGTACCCCCTGGTCTTGTAACGGTGTAATCATGGCACTTTTCTGTAGTGTGTACTTTTGTATATAGATCCACCATGTCTAGTGTCACTTCTGTCTGAGATGAAAAATTAACACCTGTGACTTCTGTCTTATGACACCAACTC